>NC_060919.1:5188706-8069796 GCF_021234035.1 Daphnia pulicaria | reverse complement strand
GTGATGATCGAGTTTTTTTTTCCCCAGTATATAGCGTCTTCTATATACTTTCTATATAATCTCTCCCGTCTGTATCCAACGTCTTTTTTCTCTCGCAGAAGATGAGAGCGACACTGTCAGTCACTTGATTGGGTTTCCATGGAAAGGAAGCGCGCGAGAGAGAGAAAAGAAAAAAAAGCTGTACGATTTCTACTTCATTAGGTCGCATGTGTGTGTGTGTGTGTGTGTGTGTGTGTGTGTGTCCGGCCAGCAGAAATGATCCGCTCCAGTCTAGTACTGCAGAGTATCTATGGTTTTAGTTTCTTTGGGTGTGAAAAAGGAAATATCTTTCCGCGTGCAGCCAAAGAAGAAGAGAAGAAGAGAAGAAGAGAAGAAGCTATTGGCTGACCCAAATTTTTGGTTGTTTTGTTTTCGATCATGCGACGAATTGGCCCCTGGCCAACCTTTACTCAACCCCCGCCACTGATATAAAAGGGGCTCCAGAAAGAGAGGGGACCAGACAATCCGTGCACGGGCCAAAATGATAGGCACGAGGCGGGCGAAACGGTTCGCCCCGCGAGTTCTAAAAACGAAAACAACCGACAGTTGCCAAAAAAATAAAAAAAGAAGAGTAAAGGCCAAGGAAATGATCAGAGAAGGAAAGGAAAAGGAAAAGGAAGGATAAATAGAAAAATGACAAGTCAACAGAAAATTGAAACTTACCTCGAGCCGACAACTTTTTGGTGTTGATGATCTTGGCCGCAAACTCCAACCCGGTGGATTTTTGGACGCATCGCCGCACAATCGAAAAGGCTCCCCTATTCAAAAAGTAAAAAGAAAAAAAGAAATCGAATCAAATGTACAAAGACGCACACACACAACAACTTGTAGCAATGAGAATCGAACGGACGTATATTATTGGCTTAAAGGCAACGTCCTTATAGTGTCACGTGACACGCCGCACCGGTCCTTAGAGGGAAAGAAACGAGGAAACACAAAAATTATCTTTCCTTATTTTTCTTTTTTGACGTCCGCCCAAAACGAGTCCAGCCGTCAAAAGAAAATTGGCCAGAAACGAGAGGCATCGTTATTCGGTCGTTACACAGAGCCTTTTTTTTATTAACTATTTCGATATGGCCGATTCCACCGTCAAGCCTCTTTTTGATCGATTTTTTTTTCTACAAACATTATTTTTTTTATTCCAGTTGGTCATATAAACGCTTTTTTTTTTTTTTTTTGTTTCCCAACAACTGAGCGCGGAGGCCTTTTCTAACCATCGTAACCGCTACCAACCGTCGACTACCAACCATGAACGCCGGGTACCGATCAATAGAGCTACACGGCCAGGGACTCTTTTTTTTTCTTTTTCTTTCTCTCTCCCGTCTCTCGCCCAGTACCGCATGCCATTTTTCTTCCTCCCCTTTTTTTCTCCCTTCTTTTTTACCCTGTTCTCAAATAGTAGACTATTAGCAGGTACATAACGTCTCCCACCAGATGCCAGAGTTTAAACAAATTGGTGCCTTCTCTGCCCCGAAATTTTCATGGCAAATGACGGGCCATTCTTCTCGGGATCGATCGGTAACAACAACAAAAAAAGGAGATGAATTTCGAATTCAAATGAAGAAAGGAGCATATCTCATAACTGTGCGTGAAATATCTGAAATCAATTTGATCCTTCCTGTCGGGGTGGGTGGGGTGGAAGCCAACAACGACAACTCGCCACAGTCCGTGTGAAACACGGGGCGGGAGGGTTCGCACTCCTCCTAGTTCCCACTAACCCATGCCGATTTATTTATAGACTGGCCATACACACACACAAGTTATGTGTACAGTGAAAAACAAACGATGAAATGGAACTGTTGATCGATCAGAATGGAAAAGAACGAACGCTGTCGCCAAACAAAAGGGTGCGGAATATCGGAAACTACTCTGGCCAGCTGAGAGCAGCAGCAGCAGCTCCTACTCCCACTATATGGATCCTGTGCGAAAGATGGATTCGGGGGACGGATGGATGCGATAGGTTCAAAGAATGTGCGGACCCATTCGCGGGTTGGTGGATTTGACAAAGGAGTCGCCAGGGACCAACAGAAACCTCGAAGCATAATCATCTCAACGTGCCGTGATGTGGTACACTCGACACGCTACCTCGTGCCGCGCCCACCTCCAGCAACATCACGGAGCACCAGCCCCAGCCCCAGCCCCAGCCCCAGCCCCCCAGCCCCCAAAACCACCACTACCGGGTATTTGCCGGGTGGATCTTAGTCACGTCCGTGCCAATCCAACAAAATCTCGAGTCTTTATCGCTTCTCTCTCTACTCCTCGAATCTGCTCGGGTTCTCTCCTTTTTAGCCAGCGGGAAATAAATTCGACACGCCGGAATATTCACGACCGCTCGTGTCGTCTTGCCCGTGAGTGATTCCAAGACACGGGAGCTTTTCTTGATTTCTCTTATTGTTGTTTGACAATTACAATTGGTGAATCGTCCAATCCCCAGGTCATTCGATCATCATCTTCATCTTTTTTTTGGGCTTTTGGGCTTGGCTGGATAGCTCTGCTCTCTCTGCTCCCTCATTCTCTTTTCCCTATTGACTCAATTTGTTCCCCCCCCCCTCCCTCCCCTCCCTCCCTACGATACCTTTGTAACCGCCCCGCCAGCTCCCACCGACTCTCTCTCCCTCCTCCCCTCCTCCCCGGCAAACATGGACGTATCGATTTCGAAGCTCGCGGGCGTCGTCGTCCTGCGCCAGTGCACCGGCGCCATGGTGTAGGCCGGGCGCAGGAGCTCTGCTGCTGCTGCTGCTGCTGCTCCTGTTCCCCCAACAGTGAAACCTTTTTGGCAGCAGCAGCGGCGTCGTCGTCGTCTCTCCGCAACCAGACGGATTAAATAAAACAGGGCTTCCTTGACTTTCAAATGAAACAACTTTGGCAATCATTCGCTTCGGGTGGATGCCCAGTCAACAACCTTTGAGGCCGTGCAGACATGAGCTGCTATCAATATCTCCCTCCCATATCTGCAGGCGACGTGTAATAATTCGACAGAAAACAAAAATGAATTTGTTACTTTACACGATCGCCGATTAGAAAAATAAATACTCGGCTGGGCGAACGGCGAACCGAAATTCATTATCACCACAATTTCGGTCGCTTAGCCACCATGATAAAAAATCATTTGTAAAGTTGGGTTTCTGTGAACCCCCCTCCCTCGCTCAAACTCCAATGTGCAAAGTCCATGAAAAAGTAACGCGTGAGTGTTACGACACGCTTCATAACGCGTTTGAAAAATAGATGGTTCTTCCACCACTCGTAAAAATAAAGAAAATCATAAAAAAATTGAAATTTTTCACGGGCTATTCGACAACCAAATTGAAATAACGAATTGCGCTTATTAAAAAAACGCGAGACTTAAATTATGTCGAAAAAAAAAAAGAATTACACAATAAAAGCTTGGGCTCGATTCAACACGATGCCCAAGTGGATGACGTCGAGTAAGAACGAAAGGGGGGTAACAAAAGGGCGCAAGTGTAAAATTACAAATAGCACCTACGTGGCAAGACTAGGGGAAAAGTAAAATAAAAGAAATAAAAGGAAAAAGGGAAAGCCGAAATCGATTTGACATTGGCGGCCCCCTACTAGTTCCGTTCCGAAACTTCAGCCGAGATAACAATATACACACACACATACGTATATATAGAGCAGACAGTCGAAGAGGCGAAACAGATAAAAGATGGCGTCGACTTGTTGGTTTACATTACATCATAATAAGACATTACAAAATGGATAGACGGATATTATACTCACTTTCCTAATTCTTCTTTCAGTTCGTAATTATCGCTAAAACGTGTGGTAGCGTTCAGAGCCATGATGGATGGATCTAGTTGGCCGTTGTGTGCTCGCTCCAAAAGTCTGAAAACCCTTTTGGAAATTCAGTTCCGATCGATTTCGTTTCTTTTTTCTTATGAAGTTCGTATTTTTGGCGTGTACTTTCTAGAAAAACTTCTTTTGAATTGTCTTCGACACCATTCACTTAACCACCAATGGCCGACATGCTCAGCGAATCACTCTCACTTATGGCCAGAGGGGATCGAAAATGGACGTGATCTTTCGTTCAGGTCAACTCGAACGAGACTAGTAAACGGATAAAACAATCGGCTCGGTACACTCACAACTCTCTCCAGCAGCAGCAGCAGCAGAGAAAGAGAGGGGAAACAACACACACACACACGCACACACACAATAACCTGGAATTCTTATATTTACTCTTGCACACTGCACACTGCACGATTTGGCGTGAGTGTGAAGACGTGTGTGTGATGAGTCGTGGCAGTCTCTCAATGTGTAACGAACACCCTCCTCCCGACTCTGTTGGCACTACACTATCGAATGCAATGCTAACTGCGACGCCGAACCCCAAACAGCCCCCCGAAAGTCCCGAAAAGTCCCGAGAGCTACGACCGTCGCTTGAGTTGACGCCTTTGTGATATCACAGGACTCACGAAACTCTCCTCCTTCACGCAACTGACAACAAGCTGCAAGCTAGCGCCATCTGACGGTCGTTAGTCAAAACGTTGGCAACGCCATCTGATGATGGAAATGCGCGGAAATCCAAATTAACGATCAAAAAACAAATAATAAAAAAGTAAAATAAGATTTTTAAATTTAGACAAGTGGAGAAATGGGGGGGGGGGACAAAAATTCCGAACAACGAAAGCTCTTTAGCACTCGAGATCTATTTTTACATGCATCAACGTTTTTGTTGTTGATTTCCAAACAAAGATACAAATTCGTAGATAAGAATCCGCGACAACGCACGGCCACATCGTCCATTACGTAATTGGCGAAATTAAGTAATAATAACAAGGATGGAAATAACGGAGTCAGCATAGACATTGAGGAATCTTGTGTGAAAAGAACACGGATTTGAAATTACACGACCAGAGAAGAATGTGTCATGAAAATAACGAACTAATGGCTCAAGAGCGAAAAATACAACAGTCGTATGTGACTTGGCCTCGTCTAACCCCTTTCGCAGCGCGACGAGTTCTTTCTACTACAGATGTATTTTTAACGTGCACTGATAAATATTTTTTAAAAGAGTTGTGGTTGGTTTTTGGAATAGATGCCAGAGGCTATATGGGGTCGGCATTCCGTCGACTTGATGCTGTCCCAACAGTCTCACCAGTTTTTCAACTCGTCCAGCACGCGCTCCAAGATTGGATTGCCGCCCAACTTTTCAATCTCCCGTCGGGCGTCCAGATCCAACTGGATGAGTGTCTGGCGCGTGTATTCAAACGAACCAAACTTCTCCAACAGGGACACGCAGTAGCGCTTGACGTCCATGTCTTTGGTGCGTTGCCTCAGGATGTTGATGATCTGTTGATCGTCGGGACGGCTCCGAATGGCGTGAATGACGGGGAAAGAAAATTTGCCCTAAATAGCACGTACAAAGAATTTTCGTTCATTTTGAAATCAAGGAATTTCAATTTTCAATTTATTAAAGTAATTACCTCGGTCAAATCTTCGCAAAAGCTTTTGTTTTCCGCGTACTATTTGGAAATAATTAAAAAAAAAGGGCGTCAATCGACAACTCCAGATACATTCATTAAAAATCTCTTGCTTTGATTTGCCATAAATTCCATTAACAATTCTTTGTTCAAGCGGTCGACTAGTAAAATTAAAAAATCATGAATCCGCTTTTGCGTTTACAGATGAATATGGATCAGCGCAAGCGCAGATGACTTTAATTTATACCGGTTCAGCAAAGAATTGAATTATTGAATTTGATGAATAAGTTGTCGTCATCAATGTAAAAGGGAATATTGAACTTTGAATAGACTTGTAACAGAAGATGATTTTACCTCTTTTAAGTTCAAGTTTGCATAGTCATCTCTTATTTGAAAGTATAGTCCTAGTATGGCCATAAGTGGATTCATATCAATTGTAGTTGTACTAAAGAGTTGCATTAGACGAACAGCTAAACCAAACAGTCCTCCAGTTTCTGGGAAATAAAGTGTTATCAATTGTATATAATTTTTATTTTTCAAATTTGTAAACACTTACTTCGAACAATCATAAGTCTGTACTCTTCTTCAGTTGGACAGACATAACTATCTCTCCAGTATATCTCCATTCCCTGTCCCCGATGAAGCTCCAGCAGTTGTTCACAAAAGACTTCAGTGGCCTTTTGAATGAAAGTTTACAACAAAATTAAGTTGGTTCTATGATTTCCTATTGCGGAAAGCAAAATTTTAACTTACTTGAGGATGATTCAAACCCAATACTTTCTCCAATCCTAAAAAGTAGACATAGTTGGCGGAATTGATGGTGGAGGCCACTCCATATATTGAATGGGCCACTGGAATACCTCTCCTGAGAATGGAGTTATCTTCAATATCATCAACTCTAACAGAACAAACCACATCATTAAAGTAAATGTAAAGAATGAGTGCGTAAAAAGATTACAAAAGACTAGCATTGTGCAACATTTGAACAACATTGTTGATGATATTTAGTTTTTCTGGGTTGATGTGCAGCCAGTAGTCGAAAGCCAACGAGAGTTTCACCCGAATCTGCTTTCCCTGCACTTGTAGCAGGTAGGTGAATGGCTGCAGCAGTATCTAAACAAGTGAAATGAACGTCAACATTGAGAGAGGGGCAAGATTTAAGAGTAGTAATATGAATACCTCGTCTTGGGAGCGATCTCCAGATTTACTGTACGGAATATTGGTAGCACAGCCATTACTTTTCTCCCCAGCCATTTCTTCCCTCCGCTATTCGCCGAATAGGGTGATGGAAAACGAATCGAATAAATCCAGACGGAACAAAAACAAAACTTTGGCTGATATTCTTCGTTTCGGTCTATGTATACTCTAGTGGCCACACGTCCACTGCAGTCGAAAACTTTTCCGATGTATTGCGTATCTTTTGTGCTCTCCAATCTCCACCGATATAACGAGAAATTTATCAACGAGGAAAACAACAACACCGCCAACGAATATCTTCACTGAATCTTGAACAAAAACGATTGGCTCGCGACGAAATATAAACCGCAGACGACAAGGCCTCGCGTCCCGCGCAACTCAAACGTCAAATGCAGACAAGTTTTCACAACAAGGAAAAGTTTTGTAAAAACCTTTTTTTCTTCTGCTAGGGTCGCTTGGATACACACCGACTGCACCTTACTTTTACAAAAGCAAACGTGAGAACTGTTGGTTCATACAGAGGCAATGTCCTATAATGAAAACGGGATTGCCAAACAACTGATGACGCATGACGTTTAGTGTACACATTTTCACCATGGAAATACCTGAAGTTCTTTTGCAACAACAATCGTTATTGACGTCATATCTCCTCTCTTTTATCTTCGTTCAAAGACGGAAAATGACAAGAAGCAATAAAAGAATGAGTGAAGAAATAGAAAGAAAATTGAAAAAAAATTCTTGACTCAAATGCTTCTTCAGTATGCAAATAAAATTCTCCCGGCAACACCCAAGCGAAGAAAAAAAAATCCTTGTCAATCACGAGAATGAGTCACACAAAAGATAAGAAAGTTTCCACTAAAAAAACAAAACAAATAAAGTCCCTTCACTCTGGAAGTGATTCGCAGAAATTCTTTTATTCTTTCATGTTCGTACGAATTTGGTCATTACAAGTGGTTTTGATTCTGAAAAACTCGTTCCTTCCTAACAGGTAATATACCGTACTTGTTCTTCAAATTCATTAGCAATATTTCAGCTAGTGATACCTAAAAAGGGGCGGAAGATCGAGTGGCCGTTAGATATCTACAGAACAAAAGAATCAATCGGGGGGGGGGGGGGGGACGACGACGAGATAAAGAAAAAACGATCACTCTTGACGAAAGTTGAGCCCTGCAGATAACAGAAAGTTGTTTCTCCAACCCCCGTGGCAAAAAGAAGTCGTGGATGATATTTCGTGGAAAACACACACGGCAGTATTAGTGTAGGAGGATATACTACTAGTATACCATTGCGGGAAAAAGATATCAAGTCTTTAAATGATTTAGTTGCATTCGTATTGTTATTATTATCCTGCAATGCCATGTTTTATGCAGAAAAAAAAAGAAAAATATCGTGCAGCTCGTTAAAAAAGGCCCCCCCCCCCCACCCATCCGCTGAAAGACGCCCGTATGGACGAGAAGTTGCGCAGCACACAGCACGTCCCAGGAGAAACGCACATAGAGTATTAGTTATATAATGTGTATAGTAGGTTCATGTAATAGTACTACTGCATCAAATAGAGACTGGTGTGTCAGAAAGCCAGCCGAGCAAACCATGAAAAGGGCCAAAAGGCTTTGGAGATATTAGCCGTCGGTTGAATATATATAAGACTTGGTCGTATAGTAGAGACGTCTAGAATATATATAGTAGACTAATGTCAAACGAAGAGTTATTAAAGGAATGATTCACTGAACGGGATTATATTTCCAACAGTTTGATTATGACAGCCGAGCTACACATATTATGAATTCAAATGTCCTTTATTTTATTTCATTTTATTTTATCAACCGCACAGAAAAATTGACGTGAGAACTTTATGCTGCGGTCGATTCGATTACAAACGGAATTCAAGTGCTGTTATAATTCGCCTTCTCGATGTTGGGTGGCGACGGGAGCGACCAAGACGCTTTATTGATGAATAATTTACTAATAATAGGCGAGCCCGTTAAAAACTGATAATCCCGAAAAGGCGGCGTACATCAAGCTATTCATCACCATCACGTCGAAAACGGGGAATATAGGAATAAGACCGACTCTCGGGTGGGTCGTGGGTGTTGGATGGTTAATTACCAAGTGTATGAATAAGTTTCCAACCGGAGAGGAAGCGCGGACAGAATAATGAATGGTCCAGCACAGCCCCCCTATTTCATCCAGGCTGCAGTTTCATTTCCAGCCAAAGGAAACTTGTTCTCTCTTGCGCTGGAGATGAGAACGTCGAAAGTTTCGAGCGTCTCATTTGGCAAATTCCCAATCGGCAGTCGATTCAAGATGAACGGATATATTATAAGTGTCTATCCAGCGGAAGGAGACAACTTTTCTCCCGAGCTCTAGACGCTGTGAGATGCTGTGGATGGCCACATCTATACTCGATGTGTGTGCCATTGCTGCCGCTGCTGTGCGCACATAAAGTCCTTGTTTTTATAGGCCTATATCTCGGCCGCCCTGCTGCGAGGCTTTTAAGACTATGGATTAAGTAGAGCAGAGCAGAGCAGCCGTAGCAATTTAATTACATTTCCAGTGAAATGGATATCCCGCGACATCTCCAGCAGCAGCAGCAGCAGTACCGTAGCAAGGGAAAAGGAAATAGCCCGGAGACGATAAAGTACTACTGCCGCCCCGCCAACTAGTTGTGTGTAATAGTTGGATTCACTTGAATCCAAAGTTAACAATCAAGCTTTAAGCTGTGCGATGCGGCGAGTAGAGGGCGAAGCTTTTGCGTCGGACGACGACGACGACAACGATGGCCAAAGGAGGAAAGTAATCAGATGAAAAGTGAGTAGAGTGCCAATCGCTGTGATGTTGCCCAGCGGCTGAGGTCGGGTCCAGTTAAGCCGGACGAAAATGAATGTGCGCATAGAGTTTCTATTCGATATATGCCGTCTTCAGGGGGAAAAAATAACAGCAACTAGTCGTGCTGCTCGGCCGTGATGGCGCCTATATTTAAACAAAAAAAAAACTTCTCGTGTTATTTCCTGAATCCATTTGCGAGAGAAAATAAAATCAAGAGCCAAGCCAATTGAAAAGAAAATAGAATATACAATACAATGGCGAGTAGACGTACGTAGAGGAGAGCTGTCGGCTCGAGTTTCGCTCTGCGTGACGTGATCGCATCTTGTCTCCCCGGCCCACCAGCAGCCCGTCTGTCACGCTCGTACCGTGCGCCCATTGACCGCGACAAAAGACTCAAAGGAGCGAGGTTCTCTCACGAGTCCTAGATTATCTCTGTGATCACTTTCATCCCCAGCCAAAAGCATTACCGTATAACACAGCAGAGTATACAACTATACATCTCACGACACGGTGTGTGTCTATATGGGATGGCTAGCTGGATGGCTTGATTTCAATAAAACAATGGAAATCTTTTGGGGTTAGATCTCCATTGAATTGGACACTCGAGCCAACATTTGCGAGTCCCTGCCAAGGGCATTATAAGGCCGCGGGAAAATCTATTGGTTTCATTTCAAATCAATTGGGTGTAGTACACGCATGTAGAATTCATATCATCATCCCCTGTACACATTTTTAAAATATGGAGAGTCTAATAAATATGTTATTCCTCTATTTGTCTGATCGTGAATACTAGCTACCACACACACACATGGAATATAATACAATATGCAAGAGAGGCTGGTGCGACACACACACACAGTATACAGACATAGAGACACGCCACAATGTGCGGAACGTGTTCGTATAGTGTCACGGGTCTCCCGAAAATGGAATATCTAATCATCACCAGTCTATGTATGTATAGGAAACAGTATATCCCGAAGAGAAGAAGCTATCCTATACACACACAGCAGCTAGCATAGACATGGGGAGGTTCGTGATCTTGTCCTGATCCACTGCTGCGGGCCAAAGTTTTCTTTCCATATCTTTCACGACTTTTTTTTTTCTTCTTCTTCTTTTTTTCGGGAGATGGGGAGGAGGAGGGTGGAGGCATGTCTGGAGGCGAAACTATTCGGGAATACCAAATATGACTCCGCAGGGCTCGCCCATAGCATCCAATCGGGCAAATGGGATCAACTAGGATCGTCTCCTATCCAGCAGCGCCTTTATGGATGTGAGCCTGTCTGTGTAGAGACAGAAAGAGATATAGACACACACACGCACACAAACCACAACTTCATCGGGATAAAAGGCCAAAAATAACAAAAAAGGGGGGAAATATCAAACAAATAACTTTCAATGAATTCAATTATCTTCATCGCGGGGTTTTCAATTCGCCAATTAATTGACTTTGGTAGAGGAAGAAAAAAAAACTTGTAGCCTAGTTGCAATCGCTGAATACGTCTAGAACGGACATGCAATTCAAGAAGACGCCTGGGGCTATATTAGCGCGTTTCGGTTGCCGAGGACAGCCGTTGCCAAAGTAGCGGGGCGACTGACTGGCACACGCGTGACAGATCGTCTTCAAGAGCACATGTCGTCGAAAAGTCGAATCAATAGTCACCACTCTCCCTATATTCCCGCCCTGAATAATAAAAAAAAAAATGAATCGAGTCAAAAGGAAAAAAATTCAACGAGCGAAAGAATTTCGACGGCGTTGAAAAATCGATTTTGTCGTCAGGTTCCTTATTCATTTTCTTATCCATTCGCCCTCTCTCTCTACTCTTCTCCCTCCCCCCCCTCCCAACAGCGATGTCATCTCGAGTCCATATCCCTCAAGTCAGAAACAGCAGCAGTGTGTACAAAAGAAAGACGTGTGTCCCGTGTCGGCCATATATAGACGCAACGGTGAAGTGTGTATAGAGAACGAGAGAGAAAGAGAGAGACGGACGAGATCTATTGACATTCGGAGCCAGCAGCGTCGTGAGGAGGGGTGGGGTGGGGGGGGGGGAATTCGTCGAATAAGGAAATGATAGAAAAGGGAGTGAGCAGAGAGCGAGAGTCTCAAATTCGACCCGATTGTATTGGCACGAGTATTATACAAAGAGATGCCGAGTATATATTTATATTATATATAGAATATAGTGAGGGGGAGGAGGAGTATATAAGGAATATAAGGGAATAACCCAAGAAGAAGAAGATAAGAGAGAACACGAGATGGCAGAGAGGGGGAGGGTTGGAGAATCCGAGGAACGGTGTTTATATATGTGTACTGCGTGTATATATTATGTTTATATCTATTGTGTAGTAGAGAGAGGAGCAGTAGCAGTCTATACACAACTACTCCGTGCTCGCATTCGTCCAAGTCAATTTCATCAGAATATAACACACACAAAAAAAAACAGCAGTTGTTGTGTAACGTACAAGACTCGGAATGAAGGAATTTTTTGGTTATCTTTTCTCTCTCTCTTGTTTTCTAAATTTTTCTTTTTCTTTTCTTTTGATTCAATTCTGGGATTTCTTGATTGAATTATGAAGACAAGAGCGACTCCCTTTCTTCCTTTTCTTGCGCCCGGGACGGAGAGACCGAAATAAGGAGGAGACATTGGGTGAGTATCGAATGAGAGCAGAGGCCAGAGACAGAGACAGCAGTCACAGCACGCAGTGAGAGAGAGAGAGAAAGAGAGAAAGAATAATAATATACGATATAAGTATAACAAGAAACAATAGTGCATCAGGAGGCAGCAAGGAGAGCAGCAGTGGCAGCAGCAGCTAGATAGATAGAAAAATGTGTGTCTGTAGAGTCTAAATAACGTCGTCAGCTAGGCCAGCTCACCGTTGTACCTCGTACACACAATCAAGTGGCAAGTTTCGGCGGCGGAGCATTCCTAACGATGTCTAGCGCGCACGTCTAGACGTAAGAAGACGTGTGTGTAGTTACACACACACACACACACACACACTGCGGATTGAGATTAGACATGGCGACTCGAGCGGATTACGTAATCGAAAGAAAATCGGCAGTGTGGAGACTGTCACATCGAATCAAAGTGTTTTTATTTCTCAGAAAACAAAAAAACAAAACAAATGAGAGTTGATCTTCCTTGGAGCAGATCGGACGGCCGTGTAATACAACACGCAATTTGCCTGCGTAGAGAAATTCATTAATGATTAATTCGATATCTCTATTTATTTATTTAGAATGAATCAAAGACTTACAGCATTCATTTTTTTCTAATTGGACAGAGCGAGTAGTATTTGAATCGTCGTATAATATTTCATCAGTGCTGTTGCTGTTGTTGCTGCTGCTGCTGTTGGCTATTCCAATCGAATTTACGGAGGACGGCGAAATGGGTGGGCTGGAGCGAGTCGCCGTGACGGCCCCGCTCCAGCGTGCCGGTCATCAGGTAGCCGAGATTGACGTCGGCCGTCGTGATGTGCGACGTCAGGGCCAATTTGAATTGCGGCTCGGATGACGAGAGGTCCGGCGACGACGACGACGAGCTCTTGAACGAGCCGACCACGTAAACCGTTCGCCGGTCGCCGGCGTCGATCAACTTGGCCTGCGTCGTACTCCTTTCGAAATATATTCCCATTTGCAATCAGAAATCAGAAATTAGAAAAAAACATTGAATAGAGATGTGGTATACCGTCTAATAGCTACCGTAATATAGCTACAAGACAACAATTGACGTGTAATGGATGGAAATCAGGGAAAAAGGAAAAACCCCAAAAATTCATTGCGCAGTGCTCACTGGGTTGATTTGGGGGTTAGATACTATAGGCCGCCACCCCCACGCAATAGACGAGAGAGCGATGCAATCAACAGCCAAAGACATCCGGTCCCAACGAGAAGGATGACAGAACCCTCGATCCTCTTTGGGTGTTTCAATAAATAACCCAAACAGTTAAAGGGAAAATCAAAAAACAAAAAAAGAAAGAAAGGAAGGAAGGAGGACGACGATTGAAGAACAAAACGACGAGCGATTGTAGATCAAACAAACCTCCTCCTCCTCCCCGCAGCACCAGGAGAATATATTTAAAAAAAAAAGAAAAAGAGAAAAACTTTTTCATTGGGGGTCCATCTTTCTCCAATTCTCTTTTGTTTGACTCCACATCGTTGATGTCGTCTCTCCTTTGATTTACTGCTGCTCAGCTGTATACATTTAGACGTTGGCGGGATGGGAAAAAAGAAAAAGAAAAAGGAAAAACTAGACCACCGCCGCCAACCAATCGATATCTAACCCCTATTGCCTTTCTCTCTCCCGGACTATTATATGCTGATGGTTGGTTGTTCTCCAGCTATCTACTGTAGATTTGCTCTTCTTCTTCTTATTCTTCTTCCTCTTCTTTCCTCTTTTGATTTCCGGTGCTCTACACATCTGAGGCGAAATGCTATCGACTTGTCTTGTCTGTCTGTCTGTCTGTCTGTTTGTGTTACCTGCCGACGGCAATAACTCTCGTACATCTCTCTATCCTCTACAGTCTCAACGAAATCAATGATCAATAGAGACTGTAGAGCAGCTACACGCAGTATAGAGGCGGATATCGCTAGTTCTATTTGGCAAGCAGAGAATAGACGAGATAGCAGCACAGAGAGAGAGATGGAAAGATTTATAAGCCGCCAATGGCGTCGTCGTCATCGATTTCCCGCGCTCGACAGAGAGAGGAGAGAAGCTGGAGAGGAGAGAAGAGACAGCAGCAGCAGCAGCCGCTTATATAGATAGCGGAAAACTCAGGTTCGACAGAGCGAGCGTGGACTTAGGTTACGTACATCAGAACATCCATCAAGTGACGTCGACCGTGTCCATGTCAAACATTCAACTCGTCTTTGATCGCGTCTATCCGGTCGCGACCAACTTTCAATCACCGGCTCTTATACACACACACGCACATCACACACACACCGGGCCCCTTATACGTTATATTAGCCAGCGTGTATTATTACCCCCCCCCCCCTCTGCAGTTATAATAGTAATAACGTTTCCCTCCAAAACAAACAAATCTATAACTATTTCGAATATTATATTCAAAGCTTTTTCAATATTTGAGCGGGGCGGGCAGGACCGAAGAAGTGAAATAGGATCACGAAACATTGATAATACATTCATCGTTTCTCGTTCAAACATTCATCTCCTATACTAAAAAGAGAATAACACTTGTTTTTGTTTTTTGTCCCCTGGCAACTTGGCATAGTGCTTTTATTTCCGCTGCAAATGTAGCCTAGGCCTATCTAGTTGGGCCAAAGACTATACAGAGAAAAGAAGGAAAAGTTTACTTACTTATATATGTGTAGACTGTATAGCGACTAGAGTATACGTCTGCGAATGTCGTATAAATATATGGCAACTATTAGATCGTTGGGTGGGGCGAGCCGAGCGGGGGCCGGAGAGAGTTTTGGGACCTGGGATGATGATGTTGCTCTTCCTTCATATGTACTGTATAGTACATATAGTGTACGGCTACTGCTGCCGCAGGGCGGGGGTAACATAGAAGAGGTCCAAGGGCTATATCATTCGTGTCTAGCAAAGCTCTAAGAGGATTTCGGGGTCTTTGTAGGAGCCAACGTTCTTTGTTCTTACACGGCGAGTGCCACCACGGCGGCAGCGGCGGTGGCAGCGGCAGCGGAGCGCGGGAGTGTATCAACTAATCGATAAAGATGTTTTTGAAAAAAGAGCCGACAGAGACATGGCTCGTCCTGCTGCTCTGCTACTGCTTCTGGGTCGGAGGACGAACGGACGGACGGTTATTCCAGCAAGGGGTGGAATAATCAAGGAGCTCCTTCTCCGTTTTTATTTTTTTATTTCCACCCCGCAAAACATCAGCAGACTTCCTCTCTCTCGCTCCTTTTGCGTGAGAAAATCAATCGGCATTCAGCCGGTAGCACCAACGTCCACGAGAATAAAGGAGAACGTCTCGTAAAAGGACAAAGTCTCGAGGCCCTAAAGGAGAACGAGCGCGGGAAAATTTGATTTTCTCTCTTTTCTTCCCCTCCACCCACCCAAAAAGGAGCGACAGCCAAAGACCTGCAAGTGAGGGGGAGGCGGGAAATGTTGTACATAACATCATCACCATCTCCTTTGATTCACATCCGGTCCCACATGAAAATAGGAAAAGAAAAAGAAAAAAAAGTTTTCTCTTCCCCCTCTCCCACATCAACACCCGGAAAAATGTCTCGGCTGTTGCGCCTTGCGCCGGACACATTTTTACATAATAACAGCCGTTTGATGTAAATTTAAGATTTTTTTCTTTTTTCTCTTTTTAAAAAGAAAGAAAAAGAAAAAGGAAAAAGAAATGTCGTCCCGTGTTTATGCGCTCGATTTCCCCCCCTCGATAAATATCCCATTTAGGGTCTCTCTAGCTGCACATATTTAGACGATGGGTAACCAATGAGTCGTGTTTACACAACACACGCACACTTTGGTCATCAACCAATAGGAAAAGTGATCCCGGGGACCCCATCACCGTGTCTTTCCCCGTCACGATCGATCGATACCGCGTGTTTGGCTACCTAATAATATCCGCACCGAATATCGTCGTCGTCTAGATATATAAGTTATATAGCTCCCGGCGTCCCATTTCAATGCCATTAAAAAAAGAAAAAAGAAATAAAAAATAAATAACAACCCGAGCACTAGATAGAAGGGTCCTATATGCAATATTGATTTAAACATTCAAGTTTCTACTTGACGGATGATGGGATCGATTTGATTTTTTTTGACTGACCTCCGCGTTCCGGCGACTTCGACGACTTTGCAGCGATTGCGGTTCCACCAAGGGATCGACAGGAGCCAATAGGCGTTGGTGGCCGTTCTGGCCCATCCTTCTTCCGGGTAGAGTAAAACCTTCCAAATATAATAATAGTTGTTTTCCCTTTAATGTCGTTAGATGTTGTACATAAAAATAATAACGTAATTGCTAGAATTGCCGGAATGGCGCGGCTGGGCGGTTTTTGCTGGACACATCTATATAGCTATAATGAAATCTTTGAGCCGGCCGGAGGAGGAGCTGGGCTGTGGTGGGTCTAGCTATACCTTGGTGGGTGTACCGTCGTGTCGGAGTAATTTGGACCACCGGACGTCATTCTCGACGGCGGAATAAGAGTTGTTGCCATTGCTGGATGTGCCGCCGCCACTGATGGGCCCGGAGGGATGCGGAAGCGTTGCCCCGCATCCCGGCCCGCTGCTGCACGGCCGACTGCCGCCGTTATTGGCCGGCTGCGGCCAGAAGCGCGCAAAGGTGTCGTTATCATTGACGGCGCTGGACGAAGTGGGCGACGAAGACGTCGACGAATTGTTGTTGTTGTTGTTGTTCCGGTTTTTACCCATCGGCCGCAGGCCAGCGCCAGCACTAGCCCCGCTGGTTTGCTGGTTGGCCTGCTGCTGCTGCTGCTGCTGCTGGTAATTTTTGTTCTTGACCGGCTGGCCCATCGGATCGACACTGAACGCCGACGGCGGGTGATAGGACGAATGGCGGTGATCGTACGATTGCTGGTGAACCATCTTGATCAGACTTCAATTGGTCGTCCAGCTGTGTACAGGCCAGCAGTTGTCGATGCAATCAAAGATGATGCGGTGATTGGCTGTCAATAGGCGCCGAGGATCGCATTGCAGGACGACACTGGACACATGACCGGCGGGCTCTATACAATTATGTAGCATATAAACCCGCAGCGATCAAAAATACTATACAAAATCTGATAAAAACAACAACGAAAAGAAACGAGATGTAGCAAAATGGACGCAAGTTCGTTTGGGAAACCTTTGCCGCCGCTGTATCCGCGTTCGACTGGCCCTCCAAGGAGCTTTGCACCAGTGTCTATGGTTGCGTGTCTATAAGCGCGGACCAGCAGAGCAGCAGCAGCAGCAGCAGCACGCACGAGAGTTTAGACACGGCGCAAGCGCTATCGATTTTGAGCGACGGAACAACAAAACGTACAATTTCTTTTCTTTCTTTTCTTTTCCTCTTTTTTGTGTTGGGAGGGCTGATTCGATTTCTTCTTCTTCTTCTTCTTTGAGATATTCACTAGTACTATATACTACTCCCGTCGGCTGACTGGGCTGGGCTATGTGTAGTAGCCTAGTAGTATATGATGATTCGATCGTTGGCTGTCGATCGTTTTCTAGCCTCGTTCTTTCTATTTGCCCTTTCACATGACTCGTTTCTAGGCCCGGAGAGCTGATCCAGCACAGCGGATTAAATATAGGCACCGACTCTCGCTCTTCTCTATGGTCGTTTTTTTCCTAGAATTTCCGCATTTGATAGAAGCTACCAGGAAAATCTTGGGCCTATAATATGTCAATGGTAAACTGAGATGCTCGACGGAGCTTGGATGACATCATTATTTGGCCATTGAGTAGCATCAGTATAGTTATACGTAGAGAGGGCCGCTCTCTTCTCTTTTTTTCTATTCTGACAAAAGGCACCAGCACCCGGCTGCTGCCTAATATGCGGTCGGTCGAGAGCACGTGCTCCCGCCCGGCCTATATACACAGAGGAGAGGCGACGAGATAAGACATCGCGTCCGTGTAGGTCATCAGCTTCTTTTATAAAGAAATAAGAAAAAAAAAGGCTATAGAGATGACGGTAGATTCATTAAAGCGGTTCTTCGATTCTTTTCATCGGAGCGTCGGCACCATCAGGACCGCACAGCAGCTCGTTGTGTATTTCTTTGTAGATGGTTGGACAAGGCATAACGTCTTTATTTAGTACTCTACTACCAACACCGACCGTCATTTGCTTTTTTATTGGGAACTGCTCAGACGTGTTAGACGAGCGAGAGTTGGGCCGTATGTTCTTCTATTACCGGCCTTTCAGTTCTTATTGGGGCTAGTATAGTAGTACTATAGTGTAGTATAGCGTCTAGTGTTGTCGGATCCATCAAGTCGTCATTCAAGGAGGCCATCGATCAACCCATCCGTCTGCCATCTGATGGGAATCTGCCCGTCTGATGGGCGGAAATGATCCGCTTCTTCTTCTTCTTCTTCTTCTTTTTTCTTCTTACGACTCGCCTTTTTCTTTTTCCTTCCGCGCTCCAACAGATGGGCCTTTATTTTCTCTCGACCGTCGAAATCTATTTTCTTTATTATTTTGATCATTTGTCTATATGTATTATACCGGTACACTAGGCAAGCAGTATATAGATGTGCTCCGCAATAATATCTAGAGCCATTAATACAATTCACCTTTTTTCCCGTCTATCTATAATCTAATTCGAATTCAATCATCTATATTATAATACAAATCTGCTGTAATTTTTTCCAAGGGCTTCATCATCCAGCGCCGCCAAGTTGATCCGGCAGAGCTTTGGAAATAAATCACTTTTACGCCCGACTTGTTTGCCGTGTGTATAGACAATCATCGTGGAAAGTATGTGGATTTAGGCAAACAAAGGGGAGGGAGGAGGAACAGGATCTATCCGCACCAGCCAGTAATAATACAGAAGGTACAGTACGGTGCATCAGCAGAGTATTTAGACAGGAAAAGGCCATAGGGCGAAGGATACACAAAAGAGAAATGGGGGGATATACTGACTACATTGGCTCTGTTCCCAAAAAAACCCTTTCGCTTTTAAACCTGTGTAGAGGTATAAAGCTTAAAGCCCGAAGCCCTACATTACCCATCGTATTATACGTTAAGTTTATGATATTATCTATATAAAAATAGAGATTTTTTTTCTTTTCTTCCTTTGTTTGGGTTACTTATCAGCAGATTGCGGATCATCATTTCATCCTGATACATTTTTGCAGGAGGAATATACTATATCCCGCTTGTTTGTTATAATAGAATCCTCTCGCTGAAAATATAATAACAACATGAGACACAACAGCCCACTGCGCAATGAATTATATAAAGACGTGAACAGACAACTGCAAGTGCTTCCGCTTGAAACGTATTAGATTCTCTCTCTCTTTTCTTTCGTTTACGTCGTTGCGTCTTGTCTCTCTTGTGTTTGACAGGACACACAAAACTCGTCAGGAAGTTGTTGAATACTTGAAGAGCAACTCGGCGAACCCGAGACGTCGCTCTTATGTCTTTTTTCCCCTCCTCTTTGCCATCTAGCCTACTGCCTACTATATTTGATGCAATTTTTAACAGTCCCTCGTAAATGTAATACTGAAAGATGACGACCATTCTTCCGATGTCTTATTCATCCAACCAAAAGATAATAAAGCCTCAAACATTATTTAGATTTGTCCACTCGAGTTATTCTATGGTATGGTGGAATCAAAACAAGAAATGGCCGGATGACATTCACTCAAGTAAAAAAGAAAGTTATTATTTTCATGTGTGCTACTATCCTTTGCACCCGAGTTGCAGATGGCGCGTTAAAAGAATAACAGACAAAACAAAACAAAACAAAACAAAAAACGAACTAGCAACCGCTCGTTGGCGACTCCCGAATTCGTTTTTTACGTGCAGACAAGCCAGACACACAACTCGATTGTTGTGTGTTTGTATGAAGTGTGTGGCTTTGACGCCCACCAGCCTAGTATACGGTATATATATATAGGAACCCGCCCGGCACAGCAACACTTTCTTTTTCTCCACGAAAAAGCCAATAAAAAAAAGAGAGAGGCACATTTACTTTTTTCTTTTTCCTTTTTATTTCACATTTTTTTGGGCCCAAGTTTTCTGGACAAGTTGGAGTGTGTCGTGCGGTCGACGGAGCGTCAAACTCGCGTATTAATGGCGTCGTCAAGAACATAGACAGCCAACTATATAGCTTCGCTGGTGCTGGGTGCTGGTGCTGCTGGGTGGTGTGTACATGTATATATGATGGCAAACTATAGGCTATATATTCAGGAGCCACATGAATTCATGGCCAGACACAGCGAGCTGCGAGCCGAGTGTCTGCCATTCCACGCATGAACGTGCCTAGATACATGCTGGAGCCTATAGACATCATCCAGCAAATATCGCCGGTTCCTACTATAAAGAAATAAAAAGAAAAAGAAGACCCGCGAGAGAACTGTATGGCCGCCCGCCGTCTGTATCCAGCAGCACTTGTATATTCAGATCTGCTGAATACACTCTAGTATAGACGTATACAACAGCAACAACGGGCGGTGAATGGGCGATACAATATGGCTGGAGTTATGACATCTGGCCCTATAAATGCTCTCGCTTGTTTATTCAAAAGCGCATAGATCGTCTCTCACAGCAAATGGCATAGCTGGCCTATAAAAAGAAAAACAGGACAACAAAGAATTCGCTTTGTTAGGTTGTTTTTTTTTTTCCTCTAGCTCCTTGAATATTATATTCACAAGAAGCCTGATGCAAAGGAGGATCTTTTATGCACACAAGTTTTTTTTTTATTTTCTTTCCTTCGGCAACATTTTGGGCATTTTCGATCGCACAAAGGCCCAGCAAGATTTTCTTATTTTTATTTTTTAATTGCTGTCATATGTTGTGCGGGCGGAGCAAACAACCGCGACCAGCCTGCCAGCGTCACACGAGGATCTAAATCATATTGTCTTAATCAAACCCTCGGCTGTTGGCACCCCTCCCGCAGGCCTGGTAGGATTGCGGAGGAGGAAGTGTGTAGTGTGCTGTGGAGAAATAAGGTCTTGATTATTTGGGCCGCCGGAACTACGGTATGTGTGTGTAACGAATGCTGATTCCGGGGCCGCCGCCCGCCAAACATTTAGGCAGCCCTTGACTAATACACGCTAGACACAGCAGCTATGGCAGCCAGCAGCCAGCAGCCTAGGTCTATAATTGAAAGTGGAAGAGAGATCAATATGTCGTGTTATACTGATGGATACAGAGTGTTTTTAATAAGACGTGTCACTCATTTTTCTAGGAGATTTGAAGACAATATCTTTTATAGTAGCTATACTACTAGAACTCCAATTCGGCTTTGTCTTCAAAAGTCTTTTTTAGGAGGGTATACATTAAGCTTGTATCACACGATAACTTCTTATTAGTTGATCCCTACTGTTGGCAATCTATACCCAGAGGAAGTACGATTCAAGTCCTTGGTGTGATTAGATTAGACAGTATATACAAGGACAAGGAACGTGTACAATAACGGTACAATGTCAGTCTTGAAATCGAGATTAAATCATTAAATGTAATCAGTGGCTGGCTGTTTGATTGTTTCAAAATAATACAAGTGATGTAGCTGGTACATGTTTGTTCGATGTTTGTGTGACTGAAAGGCTTTCATGGTGGCAGTGACCGGCTTATTGACTGTAAATATTTAGTCGGCTGCGCTGTGTGGCGCAACTGTACAGAAAATGTGTCTAGACCCTGCTAATCTCGTGTTTACGATAATCCTGTTTTACGTTAGAGAGTTTCTGTATACGCACACAGCCCAGCAGAACGTGTAGAGTTGCTCATTCCGGTGGAAAGCTTGTATATTAGTAGTACAGGAGGCTCTATTCAAGTCGATGGCCGTTAATGGTTGATGTTAACGAGTTCTAGCTGTAAATGAGCAGCCCGGCACAGCCAATTGTCTTCATCAGTTCTCATTTTCTTGATGAACGCATCTAACATTTCCGTCCGTGTTCAGCAAACAAAGGGCCTGTCGCAATTGATTTGCCAATGATAATCTGTTAGAATGGCAGCAACTTCCAGTAAATTGAGTTGGAAAAGCACCTCGCAGTATATTCGAATAAACACATCCAGTTTTTGCGGGAGTATTGAATTTCCAAACGTAGGTTGAACGGCGGGAATAAAGATGGCAATATAGCTGTTTCTAATAATAAGACGAATTATAGCTATAATAAAAAGATACGAACTGTAAGAACTCTTCTTTGATCAACGGCACACAAATTTAATATTGCGTGTAGATACAAACAAGAAAGGCACACAGCCTCATACACGTTATTAGGTAGGAAATACTCTTACATATCTTTTGAATCCTGAACGATGTTTCAGGGCCGGATGAAAAGGTTCGACTTTCTTGGCACCGTTCAAATTTCCCATCCGGCCTATAATATAATATGTAGTAGAAACGCGGGCGTTGTGTGTGTGTGTGTGTGTGTGTAACAATGGCGCGGGAAATTGAAAAAATCCTTTGGCGCCCGCTCTCGTTGGTCGCTTGTTTATATTCAAAGTCTCTCGACAACAGACAAAATGTAAGCAAATTCCGAGAAATCGGATTAGAATCTCCCGTGTTTGTGTGAAGTTATGGCCGACAAAAAGTCTGCTGTTTGCATAATAATCAAACATTGTGATTTTGACAAAACATGAATAAATAAGAAGGTGACGCAGGATAGATAAGAGCGTGCGTGGCCGTGTGTTTTCCTCTTGCCGTATGGATGGATCGATGCGGTGATGGATTCACGCTCCGCGCGGCAAAAGAAGCCTCCCTCCCTTCCCCCGTTCTCCTGACATCAGCGCATTATTGATGTGGGTGCGGGAGAGCGACAGGTCCTTCAGCTAAACGGAAATGCTACTGGCTATACAGACGAGCAGCTCTACTAGCTTCATTAACCGATACTCGTCCATCAACCTCGACTCGATGACGCGTTGATATCCAATTTCGAATTTCAACCAGTCACGCATTCAGAAGGAGAGATGGCCCTTCATCGCTCTTCTTAATGATTACACATTTCCATCGGCACCGTCGCTATTCCGCCACTGCTGCCGCTCCTGCTCGAGCTCCTTATATTTGATCGCAGAGCTCCAAGACAAATAATTTATGCATCATTGTGCGGGGGAGATTATCACGTTTCACTTGGCTCTCGCCCCGTCACTCTTCGTGATTAATTGAATTATCTACACGGGCGGGCGATTCGAGTGAAATTGACATTTCGTGAGCCGCTAGAACGCGCCAAATTTCTAATGAATTGCCGATTACGTGCAACATGTTTAGCCAAATAGATGGGAATGAACCTGTAAACCTCCCTTTTTTTAAAAATAAAAAGAACAAGAACCGATATGAAACTCGAACCGTTTTTATGAATGAATTTCCGCGGGTTAAATATCTACTGAAATTGGAAACTTTTTGATGAAATGATGCGCATTGTTGCTACGGAGCTTTTGTACAGAGCTGCACTGTACCTGTTCAGATGCAAACCAGTTGCATATCAGCGGGGAATTTCTTTTGGTACGTGCGCCCCACTATCGCACCTGCTAGCGGAGAGTACAACTCGGCCGTCCATCATCATAGCAATTATGACCGATCATGACAAATGAGTTGGTAACGCATAATAGTAAAAGCTTAACAGACATGTCGCCTCGCCTGTGTCTGTTTCAAATGGCCAGCAAACAGCCAGCAGAACAGATTGGGAATAGATTTTGAGGGCGCACCGCTTATTATGTTGGAGAAAACCAAGCGTGATATTACTTTATAAATTGCCTCTTGTAACTTGGTTTGCGTGTTAAAACTTTCGAAAACACAAAACCTGGCCACTAGTTATTGGACAATGAAAACTCGACCAGAAAGACGCGGACAGTAGGCTCGTTTCTGTACGGTACCTCACATCTGCTTGCCAGCTCCAACTTCAAATGGTTGATTTATTATCCCGAATTTCTTGTGACAGACGTAGTTAAAATGTGGGACAACTATACGTCTATAATGCAACTGTCAAAAATTAAAAAAAGTAAAAAAGAGAGACACCTTTCCCAATTTAACTAATCATTTAATTTTGAAAATTAATCACATTTAATTAGCTATAGCTGCAATAGTGCTACCTGTAGTTTTCTGATTTCAGTTATCATTGGTTTTCAAGTAGGCCTACATCTATTGGCATTCGAACTGTGTTTTGCTTGAAATTCTATATGTTGTTCTTGTTCTCAATTTTTCGTATTTCTTTATACGTGTTAATGTTCTCGTTAATGTTGGTAGCAAATGCAAATTTTCTTTTACGGGAGCTCATTGTGAGGTTCATTCTAATTTGGTGAAAGCCGTCTAAGCAACCGCCAAAACTCACAGTTTAGTGTGTATATAAGTGGTTTACATAAAAATGACGAAGTGGAACATGTTGTGAACGGCTAACTAACGAACAGCCTACGTGAAAGGTAGGTACATATAAAGGAGTTGGAAGACGACGTAGAGTACAAAAGAAGTGAATACGTTGGACTGGACGGAACCCAACGAATCGGATAAACACGGTACGATTTCGGTTGCTATTGTAAACTGATTCAACCGATTGCTATCCCAGATTACTAGCGAAGGACATTTATTATTGAAAAAGTATTATTACTAACTGAGTGGATGTGTGTGCTGTTTGTAAAATGATTCAGATTATTTAGTCCCAGTCCGCCCAGTAACTATTTGATCGCTCACCATGAAAATCTGGATGACGTTATCTACTGCTGTTGCATTCGTGATTCTATCAATCCTGTTCTCTCCGGTAGTTAAGGCCGTCGCAGTCACGTCCGTCGTGACGAGCACCGTCACAACGACCGTCACATCTACGAACAAAGTAAGATTTATAGTATAACAAGAAATTCACACATAATAAAATTAAGGTCAATGCCGAGTTTCGGTGTTTATTCGATCCAACAAAATTATTCACGTGTTTACTTTTAATTGTAACTATAAATTCATTAATTGGTCGAGATAGCAAGTTTGTTGCCAGTTGGTGAACGTTACTGGCGCCTGTCGTCGCCGGCGCAACTTTGAATTTATCGACAAGCCAGAGATCTTGACATTTGACGAAGATATTGAAGACGATGTCGACGTTGCCCTAAAAAATGTGTTCCACAGTTCCAATCAGTTTCTACCAACCAAAAGGCTCGGGTAAATATGAACATTTGATTTCAATTTTTAATTCAATGCATGTAACTGTAACCTATTCTAGACCCCATGAAAGTAACGCATTTGGATAAGGCAAAACTAATCTTTAATGATTTTAGCCTACCTAATGTTTGACTAAAAACTTTTTTAAAATCTGGGTCTAAAATCTTATTTTAATTTTGCAGAAACAAAAAAATTTTCTTGTCGATTTATTAGGATCAGCCATAACCTGATCGCGGTAAATAGTAATTCACATAACTTTATTTTTGCTGGTCTCTTCAGCATGGAGATGACACCACTAGTTGTGCTGCCGATGAAGTCGAATGGATTCGCGCCTACGAGACAGGCCGTCCAGCCATCATTGCCGATGTTTCTGTTTAGCCGCAGAAAAGGCGCATACCAAGATGAGTCTCAAAAAAATCGTTTTCTCTTCTCGTTCTTCGGCCCGCTTTTACGAAGGCCTACCTCAACATACACAACGTTTTCAACTGGTAAATTTATTCAGGAAATTACGCTAGAAACACAAAAAAGATTAACTGGTTAAAAACAAAATCAGAAACCAAAACGATCGTCACGACTACTAGCGCCAGTTTCTTTATCGTCGGTTGTACCCCGCGACCTTTTCCTTTCAAAATTTGCCCGACGAAACGCGGGCGATTATAACGAGCCATACATGCAAAGTTGCAAACCCACTCAGCTTAAAGACGATCGATATGCAATTTTAGGTAGGGCTATACAGTGTGTTCCACAAAGGGAGAAATATCCGATAGACAGAAGATGGATCACAGCGACGGATATTTTTAAGAATTTACCATATACCGGTATTATATTTATATTGATTAAAATTTTGTACAAATGTTACACAACATAAAAGTGGAACTAAATTTCCGAACTAAAATACAAATCCTATTTATTGCAACATTCCAGGATATATTAAGATCTCTACCTATCATTATTAGGTATTTAATCATTCTAAAATTACAGTTGCTATTGAAGTAAAAGCATGCATAGTGTAAATACGTTATTACATTATTGTAATGTTTACCGATCACAATATTTCTTGTTGATAGTTAATGAAAAATACAAGTGGAGTTACAGTCGTTTTTCGTTTGGATCAAATATAAAATGAAATTACATACTCACTGCTGCTCTCGTGGTTAGAAATTGACAGAAATCCTTTCTCTTAATTCAAAATATCCGAGTTTAACTTCACAGAACAGTAAATAATTCCCAGGATTTAGCTTTATGGCTTATTAAATTCGGTCATCATGTAGTCAGCATAAATCGCAGTTTTGAATTTCAAACGAAATCTATATTTTCTTGGCTGCGTCAAGAAAAAGATCATTTAAAAACAGAATGCAATCACCAGGAACATATAATAAATTTATAGCAGCACTTAGGTAGCTAACTTCCAGTTTTACGTTTCCTCCAGGTTTTTCTGTTTAGCCTAATCTAAGGTTTGAATGGAAGTAGGGCACACAGTTTCTTAAATGATCTATCGCCAGTTGTTCATGGAAGGAATAATTACTTTTACTAGCTAACGCAACCCATACCGTCGGGTCCCGCCTTCGGTTCCTCCACCAACGAAAATCATGTTTTATTTTTTTAAATTAAATTAAAACTATTGGTACTTTGTTTGAACTTTTTTAAGACCTTTAAGCTGATTGAAGAGGATTTTTATTGTTTACGTCAAATTTTGCACATCGCTGCAACGAAGGAGATTGTCAACCACATTTCTCAGAGATTTCATCACGCAATTATCAATTATAATTCGATTGAAACCTTGTTTCTATGGTTTCATTAGTCATAAATATGGTGAAACGGTTTATGTAGTCGATTCACGAATTTCAAGTTTCACAACAGAATTAGCAATTTTTCGGTACCGAATCATTAATTCTCCGAAAAGTCTCGATGTTTATTCATTCAAAAAATTCGGAAATTCCGTCCAAAGAAAAAAAAAATGTATGCGTATCTTTTTCTGTAATAACTAGCAACTCTAGCGACCCTGCGTTGCCCGCTGCTGGTGGCGCAGCTATGGGAAATCACGTTTGTTTTTATTTAACAAAAACTTAAAACACCCAAGTTTATATTGTTATTATGATAGTATTGTTTTTGATAACCTTGTATCGCTTCTGCGGACGTCACAAAGTGAGAATCATTTTGTTTGGCTTTTTATAAAGCATTTTCAAAGCGTTTACGTTTTTAAAAACTGTTACCTTTTTGCTGATCGCAAAATAAATTCATGTTCATTTCAACTGATAGATAATTTTTTTCTCTTTTTTTTCTTTTCTTGCATATTGAAAATAATAATTTTTTTTTGCGCTACAAAAGAAAGTTCGCTCCTCTTTGAGCAGGAGTGCGGCGAGTGCCCTCTTTTGAGAAACCAAGTTATTCTTTACAAGTTGTGTCGTCTGCAAATACTGCAATAATATCTACATTTGACAGTGATTACTTGCCGTTACTTCAAACTCCCATCACATGAGGGTAAGTGTTCAGTTTGAATAATTAAATTGATTAGAAGAAGCTACCTCTATCCACGATTAACGATTGTTACTAAATTGCATGCATGTCACGTTTTTTCTCTGAATTTCAAGATACACCAAAGATGACTTCTTCAACAGACTTGACCATGAACAAAAGCGAAGCAGATTACGAGTTACTTTTTACCACAAAAGTTAACGGCGTAATACCTGTCCACAAATACAAGTCGAAGAAATCTGCACTCAAAGTAATCATTGCAGAGGTTGATGGCCCAGTAGTGAATGGATACTTTGTTTTAGCCACAGAGGCTCATGACGATGATGGTCTTCCTCATACATTGGAACACCTCATTTTTCTTGGATCAGAATCGTATCCCTACAAGGGTATGCTGGATATTCTTGCTAACCGCTGCTTGGCTTCTGGAACAAATGGTACATATTTAACGTTCAAATGTTAATATTTTTTTTCAGAATTTAAAATATATTTTTCTTGCAGCTTGGACCGATGTTGATCATACCTGTTATACTATGACAACAGCTGGTAGTGAAGGATTTTTGGCCCTCTTACCTATTTATGTTGATCACATCCTTAATCCATTACTTACTGATGCTGGGTTCATTACTGAAGTACACCATGTAAATGGTGAAGCTGAAGATTCAGGTGTGGTATACTGTGAAATGCAAGGCTGTGAAAACACTGGTGAAACCCTAATTCATAATGCTATGCTGAAGGCCATGTACCCTGGCCATTGTGGGTACAAATCAGTCACTGGTGGTCTTCTGAAAAATCTCAGGGAAAGTACAACCAATGAAAAGGTTCGCAATTACCACAAATCTTATTACAGAACAGAAAACTTGGTACTCATCATCACTGGACGCGTGGAAGCATCCCAAGTATTTCAGGCTTTAAAGCCTGTTGAAGATACTATAGTCGCAAAAAGCAAGAAGACCCAGATTCCATTCAGTCGCCCGTGGCAAAACCCAGTTCCACCACTCATGGAATCTATCGACCAACTAATTGCTTACCCTTGTGAGGAGGAAGAAAAGGGCATGGTATGGCTAGCATGGAGAGGTCCGTCCTGTGTATACCAGCTTTACGAGACGTGCGCGCTGATGATGCTTATGGAATATCTAACTGACACAGCCGTCAGTCTATTGCAAAAGACTTATGTGGAAACAACCGACCCGTTGGCAAGCAAAGTGGGCTATTCTTTCATCGAGAACTCAGAATCAGTTGTCTACTTAGCATTCGAGAACGTGCCTGTCAATAAGTTGGGCGAAATTCAGCCCAAGTTTTTTAGCGTTATGGAACCGTACGGGAACGGCGGTAAGTCTTTAGACATGGACCGGATGCAACTGGTGATTCGAAGAAGGATGTTAGAGCAACTGAGTCACCTGGAGAACAACCCTCATGACACTGTAGCTTTTATGGCCGTTGGTGACATTCTCTATGGTCGGAGGTAATTTCAAAAAAATTAATGCTGTGTATTTTTTCCTAAAGGTGATTTTTCATCCTTTTCAGCCATGAAGATTTCAGACGTCGAGTAAATCCGATGGAAGATCTGAGAGCTTTGACAAAAGAGAGTCCTTGCTTTTGGAACGACTTGATCCTGCGATACATGCTCGGTCGGCCGTGTGTTTTGACTCAGGGTAAGTCATAAAACTCCACAAAAAAATTTGTTTTAAACAAAAATACTTAACCTTTATTCTCTTTACAGGCATGCCTTCCAAGAAAGAAATGGAAGCTTATACTACTCAGGAATTAGAACGTCTAGAAGGACAAAGAAGTAGTCTTGGGACTCAGGGATTAACCGTTAAGGCAGAAGAACTCTCTGCCGCTCTGGAGCACAATGATCGCCAAGCTCCTGTGGATCTCATCATGTCTGTCCCTATTCCGGACATTAATTCTATCAGTTATCATTCAATTCAACGATATTGTAATCGCGGAGAATCGTTGGGATGTAGCAGCTTCCCTGGAGATCTTGAGCGAATTCCTGTCCGATTCCAGCTGGACGATGTTAAAACTCAATTCGTTTACCTGTACGCCCTGATGGATACCTCGTTAGTTCCAAATGATCAGCGCCTTTTCTTGCCACTTCTGATGAGCTGCCTTCCCGAGTCTGCAGTAATGCGCAACGGACAGCTAATCCCCTATGAGTAAGATTCGACTAGCTAAAGTTTTGACTGATATTTCATGATTATAACGTCCGTGTGTCATGCAGGTCTGTTGTTGCTCAGCTGAGTGGTGACACGGTGAAAACTCACTCCGCCTTGGGTGTGGACGCCACTGACGCTGACCACTTCTTTTGTGGCAGTTACTGCAATATGGCCGTTTTGATGCTTCAGTTGGAACGAGACAAGTACAGCGAAGGTATTTCCTGGTTGAGCGACTTACTGCGCCGTACCGTCTTCACAGCAGAGCGGGTACGAGTTATTGCCTCGAAAATGGCTAATGACGTGGCTCGCATCAAGCGCAAGGGAAACAAAATGGCGTTGGCACTCATTCGCAATTTAGTCTTTGATGCAAAGAGCAATCACGCTAACTGTTCTTTGATACGGCAGCAGCATTTCCTCCAGAAATTAATTGAAGAGCTTGGCCAAACACCCGATCGAATTGTACGTCTGTTGACGGACTTGCGAGATGCCATCACAAGCCCCAATTGCCTCACTATCCATATGGCGGCCGATATTGGGAGTCTTCCTGATGATGCTATGTCGTTGTGGAATACTCATATGTTCGCAGATTGGGAGGCCACCCAAACTGCCGACAAGGATAACGATGGACTGATGAATCTAGTAGCTGATTACCAGCTATTGAAGGAGGTGTCATCAGCCAGCTCAATGGGTGCTGCGGTGGGCCTAGGAGCGGTCGAATCGTGCTTCCTTATTCAGGCTGTCCGCAGCATTGATGATATCCAGCATCCAGATTTGGCGGCCGTATTGGTCGCCTTGCAATACCTCGGCCAACTAGAAGGACCTTTTTGGCGCAATCTTCGTGCGCAAGGTCTAGTCTACGGCTATAATTTGAATTTAAAAGTCAGCGAAGGACTGCTCTACTTATCGCTGTATCGAGCTTCCCATCCAGTGGTGGCATTCAAAGAGGCCCGCAGGTAATTTATTTGATCAGAAATGTGAATTGTAATTTTAAACTAATTGCCTTTCATTTCTTTTTTTTTTAAAGCATACTTGAAAATCATGCTAGGAGTGACACAGACGATGTCTGGGAATTAAGCCTGCTCGAATCAGCCAGGAGCTCACTGATTTTTGAGTTGGTGGAGCGTGAAAAAACTGTGGGAGACGCAGTGCACCAGTCTGTTCGCTCTTACCTCTCAGGAGCCCCGGCCGACTACAATCGGCAACTGATTCATCGCGTAGCTGCCGTTACCATGGAACAAATGCGACGGGCTTTCCGCCTACACCTAACGGCTCTGCTAGATACCGATCACTGTCGCTGCTCTATTATTTGTCATCCCTCGAAGCTGGACGAATTAGTTGCAGGTATCAGCGCATTGGGGCAGCCAGTTCAGGGCTTCACCACGATGGAAGAATGCCCGTTGGGCCAATCGTGCTAGATTAATCTTTACTTTACCTCTTTGAACGTCATTTTCTATTCGCCGTTCTCTTTCAGCCTGAGTCACCGATTTCCTGATTTCTGGACTTTCTTTCTTGTCTGTGTGTAATCCAATGAATGAAAACGAACTTAATAGATTACATTATATGACAGGAGAAATTAAGTTTAGGATTTATTTTCTTTCAGTGGATTGATTTGTAGCTAACAATTTTGAATACGGGAATTTTCCCTGAGGGGCTCATAATTATTCTTAGATTACAACATTTTTCTATGGAGAATGATTGTGAAACTGGGACGCTGAAACAAATTTTTTACCGTTAGCTCAACCAAGAATAGGGACATTGAACTAGCCAGCCTACGTCATTTCTCCTTGTTGCATTGGCATCGGTCCAAAGATTTCTTGTCGGCTCCGCTTTGTCTGGTAGTTCTTGGGAAGGGGTTGCCAGGGAACGGAGTTGCCAAATAATTAGCGAAATCGGAGCACAGTTATACAGCCTAGAAATAATATTTTTACTTGAAATTTCAAAGGGCCCTCCGCCGACACATGTAGGTCATACCTTGAGGTTAATTTTGTCCTTTGATTAATCACATTTTTTTCCCCTCATCTTTTGTAACCTCGAATGGCGTCACCTTGCAAATCGGTTTGCACATGACTTTCCAGAACTTGCATTTGTTGTTGCCGGAGAAAACCAAGTCACTTAAAATGCAATATAAGTCATGACCAGTCACGCTACTGATGCAGTTCGGATGTGTACAGACGAGCTGACCCAAATGGCAACAAGGCCCCTCCCCAAACATCATGCGATAGACTCGTTCACCTCAGTTGACGTCATTTTGGAATATGCTAGCCAATCGCGTGGGGTTTGGCAGACACAAGGGAAAAAAAGGCCACAGGAAATAAAAAAGGAAAGTACACGTGCAAAAAATCCAGGCGTAAACGTGATTCAGCGAGTTTGGTTCACTTTGCTACCCGCGTTTTAGCTCATTTGAAAGCTGGCAACCGGCTCGAGCACACGACTTCAATCCCAGTTGCCAGTTAAGTGAAAAACAATTCGTACAATTTTTTTATAAGTGAATTTAGTGGTCTTTTATAATTCAGTGTTCTAAAAAATGTTGCGATCTGCTTCGTGTCTCAGACATCCCCAGGTCTTGAAGAGCTTACGACACACAAATCGAGCGATACTGGTACCGAGATGTAGAAAAACACCTAATCGATATTTCCAGACAACGGTTACTCGTTGGGCTGACATTACGCCAAACCGCCCATCGTCTGCAGTAGAAGCTTCAATCCTTTCGTACAAGCTCGATCACAAAATTTCTGAGCCAAACGTGTCCTCTATTTCCGTTAAAAAACCTTCATTAGCCAAAAGAATTTTAGACGAGTTAGTGCATTACTATCATGGGTTTCGATTGTTGTTTATCCACGTCGGTATTTCGGGGAATTTGCTCATGCGCGTTCTTCAGGGAGAAACTCTATCACGACGAGAAAAGAAGCAGCTAGTCACAACAACTTCAGACGTATTCCGTCTTGTACCCTTTTCAGTTTTCATTATCGTTCCCTTCATGGAACTCACCTTGCCGATTTTTCTAAAGCTATTTCCCAACATGCTGCCTTCTACCTTTCAAACAGCTGACGATCGAGAGACTAAATTCAAAGCAACGCTCAAAGTCAAGCTAGAAACGGCAAAGTTCTTACAACAAACATTGGACGAAATGGCACTCACTGGTAGTGGTCACCAAAGCCAGACAGCACAAGATTTTGCTAAATTTTTCCAGAAAATTAGAAGCTCGGGTCAACAAGCCTCCAACGAAGAAATTTTGCGCTTTTCCAAGCTTTTCGAAGATGAAATCACATTGGACTCGCTTAGCCGTCCACAGCTGACAGCTCTCTGTCGCGTGCTAGAAATTGCACCAATTGGCACCAACAATCTACTACGCTTTCAATTACGGATGAAGTTGCGACATCTAGCCGCTGACGATAAGTTGATTCTTAAAGAAGGTATTGGTTCCCTCTCCATCTCAGAATTGCAGGCTGCTTGCCGTGAACGAGGCATGAGATCTCTTGGAGGTAATATTACAGTTCAAACAAAAATGAAAATTTCTTCGCTATATTAAATTTTTATTTTTTCTCAACGTAATATACAGTAAGCGAGATTCGCCTCAAATCACAGTTGTTCCAGTGGCTCGATTTGAGTATGGGCGGGAAAGTTCCACCATCGCTTTTGCTTCTTTCCCGGGCATTGTACTTACCTGAAAATGTTTCTGCTACCGAACAACTCAAAGCAACCATAGCTTCTCTGCCAGAATCAGTAGCTGCACAAACTAGCGATGCCATTAACCACCGACGAGGGAAAATCAACAATCAAGCTCGCATTGAGGCACTTCGAGTAGAACAAGCCAAAATTCATGAAGAACGGAAGGAAACACACGTCGGTCAGGTTGCTTTTGACACCAAAAAGCTCACACTAACTCTGGCCGACGCTGCTCTCTTAGAAAACGCTCTGGAGAGTGTTGGCGTACAGCGGAATAAACAACTTCTCGTCGCTAAAGGAGACCTCACAGATCTTAAAGAAGAAATGGCTGACTACCGGGAAGACATAAAAGAACTGGAGGACCTCTTACAATCCCCCGAAAGAAAGCGTCTCGTATTACGCGAGTCTAAAGCTGCTCGCCGTCTTTTCCAAACCGTAAATCGAATGATTCAGAAACTTGAAAACCACATTGAAGGACCCGCTTTAAGTGAGGGGCAATTAAATACAAAAGATAAGGAAGAAATCGTGTCTATAGAAGAGCTAATCGCATCCATTCGTCGGATCAATGCCATCGAAGACTCGGCCAATCTACACAAAATTGTGCACATCCTAGATCACATTGACGTGGACCGAGATGGAGTAATTACAGTAGAAGAAGTTATGAAGGTAAAAAGCCACTATCTAAAATCAACTCTTTTTCCATCAAAGATTTTACTGATTGTAAGGGTATTATTTAATAGGTAATCGAACTTTTAGAAGAAGAAGGAATTAATTTGACTGCAAAACAAATGACAGAAATACTCGGCGTTGTCAGTAAAGAAGAATTTCTGGAAATGGAAAAGAAAATTGAAAAAACTTTGGGGCAGGTTGTTAATAGCAGAAAACCTGATGCTGATTGTTTAACCAGCCAATCTCTTCTTGCAAAAACAGACGAAAGAAATAATTGTGTTGAACAAATTATGATTGGGGATGTGAAAAATTCCATCAACCGAGAAAAGTTAAAATCAGGACGGGAGCTTCCGAGAGAACCACTGGACATTGCTGAGGTTGAAAAAATCCTTTCGCTTGTTACTCAGTTGAAAACACTATACGCCCATGAGGTTGGACAGAGCAAAGAAAACATTAAACCTATCTTCTTCCGAGCGCAAGCCAGAATAGGAAGTTCGTCTGGCCTAAACCCATAAAAGATGTTTAGATAAATGAAATTCAAACATGTATATGTTCTGATTGAAACAAAATGTACGTAGATGTACGTATAATGCGATATAATGTTGATTTTAATTGTTATTGTTTTACATCAGGAAATAAATTTTAATTTCTGGGAAGAAATTAATCAAGAGCGAGCGAATGTCATCTTGAAAATCTAAATCTAAAAATGGTGCGATTTGTTTTAAACGCTGGCCATTCGTTTTGCAATTCTATTAATGATTTGATAAAGTTTAATTTGATTTATGTATGTAATAAAAATTATTTTTCGTCACGTTACAATAAAAACATATCTAAAAAACTTGGATTTTTTAAGGCTTACTCAGAAATATTGGTCAACAATGATTCACGAATCGTCCGTTTTTTCTATGACAAGAAAAAGTCGAATGTTGCGACAATAAGATCGCGTCTTTGGTAAAACGCTACTTGGCGTTGGGACAGTCAGCCTTCGAGATTATTTAGTTGTAGCTGAAAAGTATGGCACATTTTTAGTGCCATAAGTAGCACCTGAACCCAGCAGCTCAACCCTCAATCTCAACCTCAACCCAGCACCTTGTTGTTTTCCAGCGCTATTTTTTAGTTTTCCAAAAAAACTATGATGACATCTAGTGGAGGGAGAATTAAGCGACCCCATCTACTATATCCATGGGTATAGACCTTATAAAGATCCAAAAATATGGGTCAAGCCGACCCCTTAGCGGCGCGTTGCAGTGTGAAGGGGTGCCGTGAACAGGAGATTTTATTTTGGCTCGCGCTCGCCCCATGTGGTTTGCGCATAGGCTTTTCGGGTAAATCGTGCCCGAGGGAAGAAAAGGGAGAAAAGGAAAGTCTGGTCCCCTCTTTTTTTTCATTCTTTAAAACAACATTTCCCCCTATTTGTCTTTAGGGTCTGTTGGGGTGGTCTCCCTTATAACGTCAGCCTACACCTATCGAGAGGGGGTGGTCACCCCAACAGACCCGAAATGCAAAGAGGGGGAAATTTTGCTTTCGCGAGCGCTAGGTGGCTTATAGGATGAAGCCCGGCATGGCCGAAAAACGAAGAAATTTTTTGAAATTTTTTTCAAAATTTCAATCATAATATTTGAAAAACATTAAAATGGTTTGAAGAGACGGGCTATCCCATCATTTTAAACCAATTGGATTATTTTTAGGTGCAGCAGTTGACGAGAAAACTGCTGCACAAAAAACGAAAAAAAGTCCAAATTTCGGCTACCCCCTCTCAGTTTTTTTTAAATATCTCCCAAACTACAAAAGCTAGGCGATTGCGGTTTTTAGCAATCGACTTAGCGAAAAGTTTTACACAAAACCCATCTATTTGTTTATTTTTAGAACCCCCAGCGACGATTTCCGCTAAATCGAAAACCCCCAAAACGGTCTCTTTGAGTGGCGGATCGCTTGTTAAAAGACAGTAACTTTAATTCATTTAATAGAAAGAATGGATGAAGTGAAGAACAACTTAAAGAAAAAAATGATGCATACAATTTTTTTAAAAATAAATAAAAAACTCATAAAAAAGAAGAAGAAGAAGGAAAACAATTAAGAGGGAAATTGAACTACCCATTGAATAATTAAATTATTACAGTACTATCATCCATATGCATTCCTATTGCCCAAATTTCAAACCTTTTCCCCTCATCCAATTTCTCCCAATCACCGTGTAATTTGGAGCCATCTCCAAATTACACCGGCTACACAACTGGTATATAACCCAGCAGCCACGACATCCTCGCCAGTAGTGGTAGCTGAGCAGTAGCATCAGCAGTAGTGGCAGCCAGCAGCAGCAGAGCAGTCAGCCACAAGTCGTCGACCACTCCATGCTTTCCTCCACTCGCTCCTCGATAGCAGCTACTCTCCCTTTCTATTCTCCCTCTCCATTCTCCCTCTTCATTCTCCATCTCCGTTCTCCCTCTCTATTCTCCCTCTCTATTCTCCCTCTCCATTCTCACGCTTCGCCACTCCTCCCATGTGAACGCTATGTGTGTGTAAGTGTCACAACAGGGCTAATAAACATCCACCTACTCTTACAAGTCTATTACACAAAGGAGGATGCAGGGAAAAGTTAGGGAATTGGAGACCAATAAACCTTTTGATGATTTTGTATCATGTATTATCCAATGGTCTTAGATGTTTTCTTTGTTTGGTTTTTCCTCCTTGTTCTTCTTTTTACGTTGGATCCTGCGTTTAACTGTAGGGCGTGTAGCACGAATGTTACTTGGGTTTTGGGTGTTTTCCTTAAATTGCAGCAAACGACGTTTAACTGGATTTTTCTTGTTCCCCTTCTCTTCTTTCTTTATGTAGTCTTCTTCAATCTTGTTGGTTTCTGGTGAATCTGTCAGGATCCGTGTACTTGCTAATCTACTATAGACGCCTGCGTGAACCCGTTGATGGTATTACCTTAGGAAACAGCCGAATACTCCCCAGTATCACATCATCACCTCAAAGAACAATAATATTGTTGAATGAAAAAATGGGACTGAAATTGGTGAAGTTTCCAGCGAAAGCCTCATCAGCGATGTCTTCAGTGGTAGTTGTAGACTGAGTTGGATCTAAGAAACAAAAACAATATTTACGAATGCTAACAGACACTAAGCGTCAAATACAATATGCATGATTTAACTACCTGGTCTGTCCGTTACTAGACTAGGAGTAAATTGAGACGAAGGAATCGCATTTCTATTAAACGACCAAATTCCTGATTTCTTGAATCCTGGAGTGATGTTTTCGGCAACAATTTTGGTGACAAATGGAACTTGTGTAAGGCTGGCAATGTCTTTTATTCCAATGTGTTGACCAGTATCAACTTTTAACCCCTCATTGTGGCTGTGTCGCAATGCCCGCTTGAATACGAAATATACTGGAACGTCAAGAGGTTGCAGTTTGTACGAACATTGCAGGGGAAAGATTAGCAAGATAATCCAATTGTCTTTTGCTAATTTAAAACATGGAAATTCTCCATTAGCAGTAATACTGGATTCTTCTTTGTGGCCTTAACGTATTGAAAATGAATAACTTAGTATTTTTATCGCCACATCTCCTGCCTGATCTTTGATTGGTTTTAATTTTTTTAAAGCTTTTTTGCTGTTATTTTATATCGTCTTTTTTGTAAAATCTTATATTTTTCAAATTTGTATTCATTGTAATAATCTCTCGTTTTATTCCGGCTTTTATGAAGCTTTAAAAAAGGGATCAAGTAAAGAAAAAGAAATGGCTGCACCCAATAAAAGCCAAAATGAAGACCCATTTTTGAATCTCAAAGCAATTAAAAAAGAAGTAAATTAAGTCAAGAAAGATGTTCTCTTTACCGAAAATGTTCAATCAGTACTGAATAACAAGGTAAAATTGAGTAAAAAGTAAAATTGAAAGAGTTCGCGTACGTTTCCATCAGAAGAAAAGCTCCTGTGTGCTGAAGTGACAAGTGCGACCGGTGACAAGTGACAAGAGCGACTATTAGCCAAGGCCGCACAAGTGGATTCAAAAAAGGAGTCGTAGCGAAATTCTTTGAAATTCTGAAGGAAGTGATAGTTCATTACAATTTTTCAATTTTTCGTATCTGGGACACCGACGAGACAGGCATTCTAACAGTGTTGCCCCCCCCCCCCCTCCCACTGAAAGTCGTCGCTACAAAAGGCCTAAAGCAAGTGCAAAAAAACTGTCTCTTACGAACGCAGCGTTAATATTAATTTGCTTACCTTCATTTCTTCTGGAGGGACGCACATTTCTCCAGTATTTTTTTTTCCACGGAATTTTTTTTGTAATGTCTATGAAACAAGCCGGCCCTGCTGGATGGATAGGCCTTGCCCATCCTTCGAGTTGGATTAATGCAGATACATTTCTTGAAAGCCCCAAACATTTTGTCGCTTGTACGGATTGCAGCAAGCATGAACCTCATCTATTATTACTGTATAATCATTCAAGTCATCTAGATCTTAAATTTATCAACTTCGCAAGAGACAATGGAATTATGTTGTTGACTTTTCCCACTCATTGCTCTCATAAACATCAGCCTCTAGACGTTAGCGATTATGGGCAATTCAAAAATGCGCTAAGGACTGCATTTAATGATTTAACGATTGGAGACGATTGGCAAGATCTGAATCCCGGTAGTCGACTTTTGAGTCATCAGAATGCGGAGCTAAGCCAGTAGCTATATGAACGTTCATTCAGCAAATAAAACATCACCTGTGGTTTTTCCAAGTCCGGTTTATTTCCATTCAAATGTGATCGGATGAAGATTTTGAATCGTTATTTACTACTGATCGATCCCATGGTCTGGTTCATTTCTTATAAATAAAGCTCGCTATTAATTTAATTTATATTTATATTATTATTTAAGTTTCCGCCAGTACCTTCGCTTCAATGGACCTTGCTACAACTTTTGTCAGTGCCGTCGCTTCAATACCGGTCGCAAACCCGAATACTTTTGCGTCACGAAGGGTCGTCATACCTGAAAAAATTAAGCCTTATCCACAAGTTAGTTAGGATAGAGTGCCAACAGCACCTAGAAGAACAACTAGTTGAACGCGCATCCTCACTAGCACACCAACAAAATTCTTTGTGGCAGGATCTTCCCAGAAGTAATGCTAAGGATTCTGCTCCTCGTCGCAAGCAAACTAGGAGAACGCTAAGTGACTAAGAGAATAGCGAACCAGTGGTCGAGTCCGCCGACGACGTTGACTTAAATTTTAACAATTTTCATTTTTGCTCCGGTTAATATCAATTACATGATACTGTTTTTGTCTCCGTCATTAAGCGTTACAGCTAAGGCTAAGTGAAAAATTTCACGTGGTAGTTGCTCTGATTCATTTTTTTATCTTCCCAAACAACTTGTTTTTGAAAAACAAGACAACACAAGAGGTGATAATTTTTTCATCAAATTTTGTATATTTTATTGAACTCATTATAAATTTACGTTTTAACAAAGGAATACTATTAAACAAGTTCCTAATTTTGGGCTAAAAAATTCAAAAAATCATCCTGTTCTTTCAAAAAAAAGTAATTAGCAACAAACAGGATCTAAATAATGAATATAAATTAATTATTTTTCTATCTAGAATACTGTATTTGGAGTACCAAATGATCTAACTGTTAATGTCTTTTCTTCGGGGTAGGCTGTCAAAGCGATTAATGCCATGCCAAGGATCTTATTCAATTTTATAAATGACAAAATGACTGCAGAAGGGCTGGGAGTTACAATTTTTCTTCTCTTTTGTTTAATTGGCAGGATTTGTGAATTGGACGGATTTTGAAAATGTACATAATGTGTTTTTCGTTTGTATCAAAAGATTCTCATATCTCATATCATATGGAATAAAGGTAAAATAATTGCCTTTAAATCTATATATTTGTTTGCGTCCTACATCACATAAATGTAAAGGTATATAGACATAAAGTGACGTTTAATTTTTTTGTCCCATCCAACCCTGTCTCCCCTACATAATAGTTTTTAAATACATATGTTTTACCTCGTTACTACCCAGGTGAACCTCTGTCCAAGAAATGACACTGAAACCACCAGAAAGCCTAGAAATAACACATGTGTTTTATTTTAATTTCTATGCGTCCAATTGCTTGCAATTTTTTCCCCAAATACAACAAGGCTGTCCACCTTAACATTTAAAGAATTCAAGAAACTCTCTTATTAGACGAGGATAACTGTGATGTGCTGGAAATCTTTAATTTTACTCTAGTTTTGAATTTTGTTGTTGTTCTGGAGACCATTTCCTCATTTTTGACCAACCAAGAGAAGCAGCTTTTGGAGGTGTACTATTCAAATGTCATTGGGAACTGGTTTTCCGAAAGCACAACCAGCGCTCTTGATCCTTTATTCTAAAGACCACGAAGCTGATGATAATGTGTTTAAATAATTTGTCTAAATAATTTGTCTGGTTGAGAATGTGCACTAAAATTTCATTAAAGGAAGAGGGAAAGATTTTTTACGTTTGGAATATTATTAAATCAAAATTGAAACATGGCAGTGAGGGCTTTCATTCATTTTCCAAAAATCCATTTCCAGACTAGCAAATAAGGGTTTTCGAATCCCACATTGACATGCACAATGTTGAAAACTGAAGTGTTTAACTTGTGAGTCTCTTGTCGAAAAGAAGTGGTTAAATGGGCTTGGGCATACCTGTTTAGAATGTATACCAGTTTTTGCTTCTCAGTTGCACATGAAATACAAGAAAAAAACCATTAAAGTAATGCAAACATTACTTACTGATCATATCAGATCTGCCTTTAAGAAACATTTTCTTTCAAGTTAACTTATACAATGTGTAACTTGAATCGCCTAGATGATCATCACCTGTGACAAGACTTGTAAAATTTTTTCAGTCCCTCTAAAATATTCATTAACTTAAAAAAAGCACAACTAAAAACCGTTATTCGATAGCTACTTACTGGTAGGTAAGAGGTGCACCAGCCTTCTATGTGTCAGGGAGCCAGGCATGGTTTGAATTCGAACTTTGCAAGCTTCCATTGGGCTCAAAACAATATCAGCATACAACTCAGCAAAGGTAGATGCAGCCAAGTAATAAAACTACGCGACAGTTAATTTATTTGAATTTAACTAGTCGACTTTATATTATAAAGCTGGCAACATTTTTCGTCTCCTCATACATTTTAAATTGCTTGAAATGAACAGTTTATCACGTCAAATTTTTTCACTTGAAAGCAAATCTTACTAAATCTACAACATCTCTTTAACTAAACAAAGGTATTAAAAAATGTATTTTATATAATATTATTTAATATATTTTAACAGCTTTTTTTTATAAATTATAGGACATCTAAAATGGATCAGAACGTTGAAAATGGAGGAAACAATGGAGTACCGGAAAAGGGTGTTTTTTTCTCGATGCCGAAAGCAAACTGAGTACAGGAGTGAGAACAAAATGGAGAAAAATCCTGGGTTTCGGCACCAAAATGTGTCACACTGGTTTCGCACGGAATAAGTAAATAACTTGAAAGAACTAGTTTCTATGTGGTAGCCGGTATATTTCGACTGAGCCTTCATTCCTATAGCCAGACACATATATGTACAACTGCCCGACCCACGAAACGTTGGAGCCCGCCGTCCTTTCCTCACAGCCCGGTTGTCTCCCTGGTGTACGTCTAGTTCATCACAGCGGCCATCCCCACCTCTGATTCGTTGCTGTCGAAATCTCTAAAAAACGACGAATGGGAAGAGTTTCTTTACGGTAAGCTGGCCGACGCTACAGGGAATGCGCAAACGCTTGAATATAGGGATCTAGTTGCCGTTGTGGGGGCTCCGTTACGCAACGATAACGCCAGCCGACGCCTGGTCGAGCACATTGCAACTCTTCTGGCCCTAAATATACTGTCGATATGATTTTTTAGCACTGTCTGCGTATTCTTCGTTGACTGATTCTTCACGGTCGACTCCAGCCGGTCGACTCCTTCCCACGGCATGGTCGGGCTAGAATTCGAACGATATACTTATAACATGGAAGATCACAGCTTTAACCATTATACCAAAGAAGCTATAATTGTTTGAAAAATATCTTGATGTATAAAATATTTTGGTAATGCAAGTGAAAGTTTGGACTTTAACTTTCACTTAAAACTAATTTGAGAGAAAACTCCTCTTCCATTTTTATTCCAAGTTATTAATCCCATGTTACATTAAGAAGCGGATCACATTAGACATTGTATTTGTCTGTCTGGTGACCGTTACATTATATTTATTATTTCAACACAGATAGACACACACAAATGCAATTGTCATTTGTTTCCAGTAAGTTACTTTTTTTTTTACTTTCGTTTTCTTAGGTGTACAACCACATTAAACGTTAATCTTGCGAAAGAAATCGAACAACACAATATTTATAAGAAGGATAGGGGTGATGTTGGAAGCTAAATAGGAGTTAGATTGTTGACACGGATGCAGAAGTCTGGGTCTCCGTCAACGGACTTAATTGGTAGCCACTACTTGCGTGGTATTGCGGCAGACTGTTTGCTACCGTCGACATGGAAGAAATCTTGGCCGTTGTCGCCGATCCATTAAGATTGTGGTGATGCTGCAACAACAAATAATCCTTACCTTCTCTCCTTTTCCCCGTATTAACAATAACAACCTATAAGAAACAATAGACCTCGGCAGCGTCATCTGTCGTATCTGTCCCTACACGCTGGTCTAAATGGATTCTGCATGTTATATTACAAAGAAAAAGATTGTCCCCGCTTAGCAACGTGATTTCATGTTGTTCATTTTTCCTTTTTACAGGCTATCTGAGTCTAGCTGCATCCTTACACAATGTTGCCTTTTTTTAACGGATTTTTTTAAAGAGACATTGTCTTTGAACTTCTTTGGCCAGTTCCTTCAAAGCCGTCAATGCAATTGTTAAGGAAAGATGAGGCCTCACTACACAGAAGGTGAAGAGGGAATTGTACTCGATGGCAAGGAGACTTCTGTTTTGAAGTCGGTTGTCATGACATTTTGTTTTGACAATTGTCTTCTGCTTGTTTCATTATGTCAATAAGGGAGTGTCAGTCAGCAAGGTTTACAACAAAAAGAAACGTTGGGCAGACGACAACACTGTCTGCCGTCATGGAAGCAGATTTTCCATCACTTTAACACAGGGCAGTTTTTTTTAAACTTGCAATCCTGACCATGGAGTGTAATTCCCTAAATCTGGCATCTTTCAGTGGGGGGGGTACGAGTGTTCAATTTATTCTGCAAGGGATTATGGAGCGGTCTCTCTTTCTTCTCATCCTCCTTTCTATTACTAACTTAACTAACTTAACGTCATGATAAATTTGACCATCCAGGGTCTACATAGCCTTCACTGCGTTTTCTCTTTCCTTGAAATTGACAAAACCATAACGCCTTCTCATTTCGATGCTTTCAATTAGTTTAAATTCCTCAAATATAGTCTTTAATTTTTGGGGGTCAATTCATTCGAATTAGTTTTCATAAGGCACTAGGAAAGACAGTGTCATTAGCTGTGGTTTTTTTTAAATTTTCCTGGCGGTCTTGCTCAACTCTTACGAAAAATTCTTCTCCTATTTGATAGACACACAGTTGTTTTTCTTATTGCTTCTTATTACGGTGCAGCCACTTCTTTTCCATTTTTTTCTAGCTCTTTCTGCATTGCCTTCAATACTTTTTCTTTTTCAATTCTTTCTCTTGCTTTTTTCTCTAGATTCTTTTCCTTTTCTTCTGCTTTTCTTTTTAGCCAATTTTCTGCTTCTTCTTTCCCTTCTACAAGGTGGCTCACATCCGCGTCATTAACTTATGACATGAGAAAATCTAACTCCAATTCTTCTTCTTCTTAAAATACTTATTCATTCCTATCACAATTAGCAATTTTTTTTAAATTAGATTGCATTTGTGTACTCGAGTATGTGCGTAAGTTGTACTAATGCAGGTAGACGAAACCAATTAGCCACGGTCGACCCCTGTTTAGGTTCGTAGTAAATAAAACGATTTGTGTTTTTAAGATAAGCACCGCACAATGATTCAATTTTTGTGGTTTTATCGTCTGCTATCGTAACGGTATCTATAACTATGAGTTACTTTACTTTTGTCTTCATTGTCTGAATTTGTTGCCGTACATTAAGGAGACGGTGAAATTTATCGCGATTATAGATCCACAGTGATGCTTTGATGCAATAATTGGTCTTTAAGTCGCTCATACATTATGTAAAATAGTAGAATATAGATGTAGGTGAAAAATAAACAATGATGTTGGTTTGACACAGTGTTTACAGATTCATTTACATGTAGTTTGAAGCATGAATTAGTCTAGCGGCGCCCTTAGTAAGTTAAAAACCCTCCGTACAAACCATTTAAGTGAAGGTATCCGCACAAAAATAAACAAACTTTCGACATTATATTCTTAACCATAAAGCCAAAAAGCCCTTGCCGTCCACTGTCGCAATTTTGTTCCGGACGATCAATGAAAGTAAAAAAAAATCGCATCTAACAACCTGACATTGAAATTGCTGAAATTTTGAGTATGAAATCGGCTTCACCATTTAAATTTAGCAAAAGAAAGTGACGGATTAAATAGTCTAAATCTAAAACTAGTTAACGGGGATTCTTAGATATGAAAATAACGAAGTAAAAACAAAATAGAAAAATTTTGTACTTAACTTATTTATTCGGGTTGTCCAATTGAACATCAAAATTTACGCCAAGGTATGTTTAACTATTCAGGATCCACTTTAAGCCCTTAATGCATCCTGTCTGTCTTCAAAAGTCACAAAAGCATAATTTCCTTGCATTTCGATGGTTTCAATTTGTGTCGTTGTCGATGTGTCCAAACTCCTCAAAAATTGCCCTCAATGTTTTCTTTGTCATTTCTCTCGTTATGTATTGCACACGGAGAACTTTGACCTGAATTCGAACAAAGATAAATGTCAATGGATGTTTATCCTATAAATTGGAAAATGAATAAAACATTAATTAAATCTTAATTTCGACAATGGATTGACATAAGGTTTTAGGTTAAAGTCCAATTTATTAACGCAGTGGCTTCGCTTGTTTCTCCTAGTGGTCTTTCATCTCTGTCCTCATTGACAGATTCCATGCCTTGAGCTCTGTCATTTTGTCTACTATGTGCAAAATGAAAATTAGAGTCATTAATACATTGTAATGACATTCACAGTCAACACAAACTTGGATATTTACATTAAATTTAAAAATTAAGCTCAGATTTTTCTAAGACATGTTCTGTATTTGAATTGAGAAAGTGATTCAACACCGCTAATGCATCATCCCCAGCTATATCTTTCAACGCAACTAATATATCGTGGCTCATTTCACTGCGTACCATCCCTGCAAGCCAATACGGTAATTTTAAGTGTAAATTATTCCAATAATTTTGAAACGAACACGAAACCTATTTGATAAATGTCCTCAAAGTTCTCCTTTTCTTTTCGTTCAAGTCCAAGTGTAGTCGACAAAAAAGAATGCTCCAATTTTACCATTGCTCCATGTAACATTAGCGAAATAGCAGATACGAGATGTCACATTTTTTAATATTGCCTGGGCTCTTCTGTAGACAAATAAAGAAAAAATTTAAAAAAACACTTTGTCTTAATATAGTTGATACAAATTTCGTCAATAACAAGTTTCCCGAGGATTTAAAAAAATATTCTATCAACCATGTCATATGCTTTTTTGTAATCTAGACCCATAATTGCTGCTCCTGTTTTTTTTACCTGTTTAGTTGTTATGTCTCTTCTTTTTTTTCTAAAGTGTTTTTTTGATGAAAAATGTTCTATGATGTTTTAATTTGTTAGAAGGTTTTGGCCTTTAGGTTATGTCTCTATTTTGGATTCCTCCCGTCTGTTCTTCACTAATAATGTATGGTAATATATTCTTGGGGCTAATGGTTAAAATTTTTGCTAAAAATTTATAGACAGAACATGATAGGCTTATTGGTCTCCACTTTCCTTCTTTTGCCCTGCTTCCTCCTTTGTGTAATAGTGTGATAATTTCTATTGATTGTGTCTTACTGAGGTTTTGAAATTTTAAGATGTATGTGTAAATGCTTGTGATTTCTTGTTTTAAAAATGGCAGTCTTTTTATAAAATTCTATGGGTAGACCATCTACTCCTGGGGATTTTCCGTATTAAAGTGAATTTATTGCATCCCACACTTCTTCTTTGGTAAGATTTTTTGAAAAGTTTTCGTTCGTTCAATGCACTTATATGACCTTCATTATAGTGCATTGACATTTTTTGATGATCCTAATGATTCTCTTATTATCACAGAATAAGAATACAAGCCCTGTATGGTCTCTGTATGGGAATTGGATCTCAACTGTCCAAGATTCAAGTTAACTTTTCCTAAGTTTACGAATGATGTGATTTTAATTTACTACCACTGCTTTCTTTAATATTTGTGTCGTTCTAAATTCTATCAACCATGTTCTAATTGTTATGAAAACAGAAAAAAATTATAAATTGTAAAAAGTATACCAGGTTGGTTCATTGTCGTAAATACATATTGTTTTTTTTTGTTTTTCGTTATTTTTAAATAAGAAAAGAAATCAGTTGTTACACAATGTTGATAGGTTTTGTTCCGCCATTCCCGCAGGGCGCCTCGCATCCTTCTGACTTAACACTGTATTTCCCCTCCCCCGTTTTCATGAAGGGTGCCAAATGAAAATCGCGAGGAGAGTATTTATTTTTTTTCCGATTTCATTGAAATTTGGTACAGTTTATGGGAACATATAACTACAAATACTGTGAAAAGGAAAAAATAAATGTACATTGGTTAATTTTATAGGATTTTTAAAGAAAATTTTGGGGTCCAAAAAACAGGTTTTTTAAGTGGTGGGGTATGAACAATTTTAATCGTTAGTTATAGTTAGTTAGTTAGTTAATACAATTCTTTTCATTCAGACTTTGGATTTTGATTTGTTTTCAGGAAACACCATCCAATTCTAAAGGCCATCAAAAAAGAAAAAAAAAACCTAAAAGTGGGACAGACGAGGGTTGCCGCATCAGTCATTAACTGTTTAGAAGCATTATTGCTTCTGTCTGGCATTTTTATCCTTAATCCACTTTACCTTAAAAAAGGTTGGGTGAGAGCTGCAAGCATCCAGGAATCCTGTATTGTAAAATCGAATAAGTGCCTAAATCTAAAAAATCAATAGTAGCTATTGGAATAATAAGATGCAACTGGAAATATCAACACTTTTGTGGTTGGATAGGAAGGAGCCTAAACTGTCATAAGATGATTTTCATATCGTTGGATGGGGAGTACAAAGTGCTACGTCTGGTAAGTGCACGAATATAAAACAGATAAACAAGACAAAAATATAGTTGTTAATAATGTTTATAACTAACCAGTGGCTTTTTGGGGTAGTCCATCTGCAAGAATTGAACGACATAACTTTTTCCATAGGCTAGTCAATTTCCCCATCGCTTTGCTTAGTGCTTGCTTCATTGATAATTGTCTGGTGTCAAAATTAGATAAAGCAATGTCTTTACTCGCAATTAAGTTTAGTGTACGAGAGGCGCATCTTTAATAAAACGAGATTTAATCTTTGATAATGGTGATTGTATATAAAGAGTTTGGCCAGACCTTTATTGCATTGGTAAAATTATCTCGGATTCCAAATTTATATTATTCAAAAGGTCATACGTCGAGTCATTTTTTTAATCGCGATTAGCTGCCTCTTGTAATTCAGTCAACTCTTCAGGATCTTCATCGTCTACAATCTGCTCAACTATTTTCTCTATAGTTGGATGAAATTCGTCGTCATTATGACTATATTCGTTATTTAGAACCTGTTGATACTGTTAAAAGAAAAACATAAAGCGAACGAAAGTAAGATGAAAAAGAAAACTTACAGAAAATTCTTTGAATGCTTTAACAATACGTTCCTGACTATCAAGAGGCAACTATAATCCAACTCATGACTTTCGACATGCAGCTCATGACTATAAACATTCAGGTGTAACAATTCTTCAACAAAGTCGACTTCTCCCCAACCTAAATCTGAAAAATATGATTTTATATACTTATCCAATCTTATGTACGACCACTCCATCTCAAGAGATCTAGAAAACCTGAGTTTTTTCTATAATTTATTTAAAAAGAACATCTTTTTTTTAAATTTCACGTGTTTTCTTAGCAAGACATCGTTTGTGAATGGTTCGTCTGCATCAGTGTATATACTGCTGCAAGATAATCATATACTCCGTAGACCGTCATTATTATCGAATGATTTACGAACCATTCACTACATAGAAAAGTGTTGCTTTTACATCATCAAATTATCGTACGCACACTCTCTCTCAGATCCCTTTCCACCCTATTCAAAAGACTAGTCTGTCAGAAGCAGGATCTACTACGACCTCATCATATACGGATAAGCTAGCAAAACTAACCCCTACAACATTGACTTCGGCCAGATCGAGCCTTTGGTAATCATCCTAGGATATCTTGTCAACCTAAACCTCAACACTAATAATAATCTGAATTACCGGTCTATAAGGTTCAATTCAACTAAAATCTGGCAAATAAGATGCCCCCTGCCTATACCAGCGTGCTTAAGAATAAAATTCAATGGCATCTCTCTGTTCCACGCTCTTATAGGGATAACAGGCCAATCATCTTCCTCATCCGCACCCTGGTCCCCTTCCCTTTTATTCCCTTATATTTTGAAATCCAGTGTCCCATGAGTCCTGATTTCCTTCGCGAGTACATGGATTGCAAGTCAACGAAGAAGAAACTTATTTTTTGATGGATCCAAACAAACACTCGAGCCTGTCAAATTCTCATTCACTACCACGAGCAACGTAGTGAGAGAATCATCGTTTATTCGGATAATTTATATCCGATGACACTGAGGAGACAAATTTTCAAAAGCTTCAAGAATGGCTAAACACGTACTATATTCCTCGCTTAAGGGATTATTGACGATCATGTTGGCATGCCGCGTGCTAAAGTCTTAATCCAATTTTCTACCAACGGAGAATCTCCGGTTCAAGAAGTTGAACGACTAAGCCACATTCTGCAAGCCAATAACGTTGCGGATTCTTACTTCTACAAACTGGTGTTGCAACACACAGATGAAGTGAAATGCAGCACTGATCGCCAAATTTCTTTGGAAATAAAGGTTACTACTTCGAACCAAATATTCACTTAGTAGGATTGAATGAAGTGCAAGAATTGAATTAAAAGAACAAAGAATGGTAGCAGACAAATCTGCTGCAATTGGTCCTCGAGGACATTAACGCTATGGATGAAGTAAATCCAGCAGTTAGCTGTAGAATACATGTAATTAATTTTATTTTTTGTCCAATGTAATAAATCCCGTGTGTGGTGTCGTGGATCTCTACGGGCGGAAGCCTGTCTTGTCTGTTTGGATTTTGTTTTATTCGTGTTTTTTTCTAATTATTTTTATTCTATTTTAGGCATGGCTGATGTCGAAGAAGAGGAAATTTTCAATCGTTTAGGATCCCTTTAAACACACTTTTTTTTCATTTTTGTAATGTTTGAGTTAAATATAACTAATTTCTTTGTGTCTTTGTGGTTTGACTTTGTGGTGTGTCTTTGTTATTGTGTCTTTGTGGTGGTTGTAACCTAATTTCTTTGTGGTTCCAAGTGGATTCACCATAAGGTGATCCATGATATTAGAAAGCTGCCCAGTTATAACCTGCCAACATCCGTAGGTATGTAAGGGCGACTCCATCGGAGATCACTCACGCATTTCGTGTGCCATCGCATCCCTTGTGTTATTGTATGTGCATACCTTGCTAGTGTTATAATACAAGTGCAACCTTTCAACGAATCGTCATCCTTATAACAATCATCTTCAACCCATGTAACGAACTGTTACATAACAAGCGCGAGTTAATTAGCATCAATGGAAAGAAGAAGGAGAAACAAGCGGCGCCAACACTATCACTTGCCACCACCACCTATTTTGTTTTTGACTCTTCTTTTGAAAAATAACAAAAAAATTAAAAATTAGACTGGAGACACAGACGGCAGCGGGGGAGCTACTTTTTCAGCTCGATTATTTCGTTGTAATTTTTTTCCACCTTCTGAAATTTTGACGTTATTTACTATAACCACCACGATAGGAGAAATTTGTAATCATCCCTCCCTTCCCCATTTTTACCACCAAGCTGAGCAATCGTAATCAAAGAATGGGCGAAACTGCCTGGAATGATTTCGCGGTCGATCGAGTCCTCGACACCTAACAAAAAAGAATTAAATTCTGAAAACCCAGAAAGCGTTTTGAGTTGAGAGAGAGAGAATGTAAACTAAAGAGACTGATGCTATAACGATCACGACGATATCATTACAGAAAGTTTCGTTTGCTGGAAGAGAATTTGGCCCCCTACATCTCACCTATTACGTGCTGGCAACTCACAGGCCGAAATACTGAAAGGAAGCGTTAAAATATTATACTGAAAGAAAGACGACCCATTATACGAAAAGAAAATGCAACCCAGGAGCGATAGCTAGCCACACCCAACATATCTATCCATCTTTTGGCTGTGATGAATGAAATGAATGAAGCGTGTCAGAGCACTTTTTGGGTTGAGAGGGTCTTGCATTAAGTACAGTAGCTAGTGGGTGGAGGGAAAATTCGAAGTACCACTGCTGGATTGCGATGAAGATGTAGAGAGCTGCGATGGATCGAATCGTCTGAGCTGTTTCTTGCCGTCGGCCCACAATTTCAATGCAAGGATCCAAGACTGCAGGTCGCGGTCACCCAAACGACCAACTCGTTTAGCGCGATCTTCACCGTCACCGAAAAGAAACGCCGCTCGGGAGAAATGAAAATGAACGTCCCACATAGGCGGAGGCAGATGGTGGCAGCGACAAGGCTGGCCACGATCCATTAGACCTTTAGCCGTCCAGTTCAATGAGAGGGAAACCGTGCTCGAGACAGATCGACTCCGTGGGCGGATGGCGAAGCGATGACGCCGGAACTAAAGGCCCCGAGGGAACACGGAGAGGACTGGGCGAGCGGGAAAAGATTTTACGGTTTTCCATGACGGAAAGGTGAAGGGACGTTGAACTGGAGGTGGAACGGGTCGGAATGGGTTTCGAACTGTACTGTTGGCATTGACACTGGGTTAGAGTAGAAGCCACTCGTCTCCCTGGCCTAGGCCTTGACCCTGGCCTGGCCTAGACCCTGGCCTACTCCGCTGTTGTTGTAAAAAAGGTTGAAATGCAAATTACCTCTGACTGTCCACCCGTACAGATTCACGACACCCCACACGGGATTTTTACGTTGAAGGCGGCAAATCCCTAGTTACGCCCGCAAAGTGAAATTGCAGATCTCCTCGTGTTTCAAAGTATTAAACTAGTTCTGTATTTTTCAAACATTAATTTAAAAAAAAAACCTTCACAAAGTTTTTTTTATTCAGGTAAAACGGGAAAAATTAACAACTTTTATCATCTTCAGGGCTGCTAATGCTGCTGCTCACAATGGTTTCAAACCACTTGTTCGTCATCCCATTCTCTGATTTCCCCAAGAACCATTTTCAAAAGGTGTGCTTCCTTTTCCTGTTGTAGCTAGTAGTAAAAGGTGTAGCTTAGTTCCTGGTCTTGATCCCTGCCTCCCAATTGAATATTTAGTTTAAAGACGTAATCTTGATTTAACAAGAATTATTGACGTTCCCAAGAGCCTCACTTCATCCGAATTACATTACACTAGCGTATAAAAGAAAGCCGTGTACTCCTTAGCAGTTTCACCGTTTTTTGCTTGGAGAATATGCCCTATTCGTTGGGGTTCTTGAGTAAGAGAACCACCGTTCGAGGAAATTTGAATGAGAACGTCCGCACGAGGTAAATTGAATGAAGTATCGGCAAGTCCCTCACTGGTAAAAATTGTTTAAAATTGTGGGTGCTTTCTGAAATTGCAAAGCATCTTGTGCCTTTTTGTCGTAGGTGTTGAGCTGTAAATAAATGGTTTCTTCAGCTTTTCAGCATAGTGTTTCAGAGAATAAAAGTTATCCGAAAAAACGATTATTTTTTCATTCCGTTGCTCGTGGTAGCGAATAAGAAATTGACAGGCTCTAAGCTTATTTGGGTCCATCAAGAAAATAAACTTTTCTTTGACGAGTTGCAAGCCAGATACTCGCGAAAAAAATCTGAATTCTAAAGACACTGTACTTCAGCGCTCGTCACCCGAGCAAGGAATGCACCTTCTTGCACCTAACCCAACAGATACACTCGCCATTCAGATGAAATAAAAATGTGTACAGCACAAGTCATGAGATTATTGGATAAGACTTTCTTTTTTTGTTAATTTTTCGAATGTGTGCATTTTTTTTTGCTTAGAAACATTTTTTTTATTTAAAGAAGATTCCTTTGTTTATCTTCTCAACCAATTAATTATTCTTGATCTAGTTCTAGGTTCATTTGGTATGAAAAGTAATGTGAATATAATTCCATCTTCTCACGGTAATATGTATTCCCAAAAAATTTTACGCTAAAAATCAGCTAGTCTTTATTTGTCAAAATTTGCCAAGTGGAAAGAAGCTAACGACCCGGAATATCAAGCCGAAGGGTACATTGATAAATTGATAAACCAAATTTCTGATAGCTATAAACTAACTCATTTCATCATTTAAATTAAATTTAGACTGGCTACATCAACACTCCTCCCTTAACCGTAAACTGGAAAACAAAATTAGGATAAATTTATCAATTCAAGGTTCCGTACTTAGGCTCCGGGATTTCTCTGATTGTTGGAAAGGGTAAATGTCAGTCTTTTGAAGAATTTGGGCCTGGAATAGAAAGCACAGATATTGATTTACGAGAGATTTCGAAAGCATCGCGTGATAAAGCTTACTGTTGCCGTTTTCTGGACAATACCAATATCTTGAAATAAGTTTCGCAACCAGGCTACTTTTCTTGTTGTCTCTTATGCTTTAACATACCCCGCTTCTTATTTTTTTATTTTTTTTCCACTTTTTGCTAATTCTTTTTCTTTTTTTCGGCCGTGTCTACTCCACATAATCTCTGGTGCCTCGACCGGGGCTAGACGTACGTTACAGTACTCAGCCTCAGGACGAGAGGTACCAGTCAGATGTTTTTTAGTCGCTCGAGGCCTTTCTACATCTTTATACCCCCTTTCATAGCATTCTATCTTCTCTCTCTTCCTTTATCTTCATAAATCGCCATACATTACCACCCGTCCATTTCGTGCGTTTATTTCATATTCCCTTTCCCATATCTAGTCCAGTGTTGTATTCGTTATTTTTATATTTTTGACTGTAATATACGGGTAACACTCGCCTTAAGACGAGTAACACACCCTCTAATAATAATAATAATAATAATAATACCCCGCTTCTGTTGTGGACAGAGAAACACACTGCTGTTGTCGGCTTCCTCAAGTCACCGGTTCACCGTTTAACATGAAAACATTACCAGTAGTAGACCGGCGTATAATTGTGTCTCCCTCATTGTCAGCGTAACAAAAGGCAACAAGAGTGTTGTTGTTGTTGCTACCGAAACAGATCCCATAGCTTTCTGAACCCTATACATATGCCAAAATACTATTAACAGCGTTTTTGTTGGATTTGTCTTGGACGAATGTTTGGCCACTTGGCCAACAGCAAAATTAATGTCAGACGGGTCACACATAAATGAATGACAGCTCCCACAGCAGTACGATAAGTATATTTCTTCAATGAATTCAAAGGATGTTGAGAAACAGTTAGGCGACTATTTGGGTCAGCTAGGGTGCTAACTGCATCACAAGTTTGCATATTAAATGCGAACAAAAGATTTGCAACATACGATGGTTGCACATACAATTTACGGTTGGTCCGGTCACGAGTAATATGAAATCCAACGAAACGATCAACTTCTTTAGGTTTGATTTCAAAATGAGTTTGAGGTTGGGAGGAGGAAAAAAGATCAGAGACAAGTTGGGCATCGTTACACACCAATATAATCAAATTCAGGTTTTTAATAAAAGATTCAGCCTCATCATGCCAACAACAGTTTTTCCATAGTGATTCCACAAGATTTTGGTCGGCATAAAACTAGATAAAGACAAAGTTACTGTCAGACAGTAAAATTATTTTACCTTTTTATGATTAACCTACAACTAATAAACACTAAAGATGCATAAAGTGGAATTATGGAACAACCACTGATCTCTCATGACTCTGGTTGCTGGCTATTAAGCATCATTTAATTTTTAAACTTCGTAAATATCAATTATATATTTTACATATGAAGATGGCTCCTATTAAAAATCGTCAACTTGGTTTCAACGTGGTTCCAGAGCATTCTAGATAATATTGTACCTTAATGAAGTGCAAATGTGTAATCCAATAGGTAGCTATAACCATACCATAAGTTGGTTAATATATATTTTTCAGTTAGAAATTTGCCTTTCAAACATCGTTCGTGGAGAGTTAATTCTTTCCATTTTTTGTTTTTAACAAACTTAGTGTTTCTATTCAAACACCACAAGTTGAGGCAAATTATTGATGAATTAAAACTACTTGATGTTGGTGTAGAAATTGAGGTGAAGGCTTTCCATCGAATTTGCAGATAATTTAGCAAGCCACCAAATCGGCAAATAGGCTTCAGAAAATGTCGGCCTTGCTTGGGAATTCATAGCGAAATCAAAAAAAAATATTATTCAAATTTTTTACTGTACGCCGTCTCACAAGGACAACGAGCAGTCTGCAGCTATGGAGAACGTTTAGCTTTCGAAGCATTACTCGTGGCTGTATGGTCTTCATAACACCAAAATATTGAACAAACAACATATTTGTCCCGTATTTTGTGGATTACCCCCCGACGTGATGCACGAAGGAGTCATCCGGTCAGTAATCCGGAGTAACTCCATCTATACTAACTACTTCTGTAGTACTGTACTACTTCTGTGTAGCAATCAATGAATTAATTACTGATAACTTGGAATTTTTTTATGACAACATAAAATTTTTATTGGCTTCTGAGATATTGCGATGAGGTACTACATTGGGTTTCAGTTTCAGATATCCGATACCATTTTTGAATTTATTATATTCTTTCAAATTTCAAACTAAAGATGTGATTGAAAAACGTTTTACTCAGTCTAAGTTTCAAAATAGTTACCTAAAAATATTTATCGCACATTTCTGGAGAGAAATTACAGCTTTCTGGTTTCTAGACCTAATGCAATGAACCTTACTTTCATTTTTTCAACATATCTGGGATATTGTAAAAACTTAAGTTACGCATTATTCCTTAGACCACCAGTACATTTAGGTACCAAACATTTGTGGTTCTTCATGTTTCTACATAAAAAAACTTAGACTTCTAATTTTAAAAATTTGAAACATCCCAAATTTTACGTTATTTCGGTAAGAAGTGTCTTCATTTCCAGGACTGTCCACCAAAAATGGCGAAGATCAGTTTTAACGTGGGAGGAGCCTATCACCACTTTGCAGAGAGATAATCCTTCGCCCCGAAATAATAATTTTAAAATTAAAAAAAAATACCATGAGAATCTGCGTACAAAACTGATTCTAATGTTTTTTATTTCCACCTGATCTCTTATAAATGCAAAGACCCTCTTCAAGAATCAGTATTATTTGTACTTATTTTAATTTAAAATCCCCAAAAGATAACGTTTGCAATCATTTTTAACATAGTTTGTCGCGAGGGAAGATTTACATTTATATGCAAAGTACTGAAAACCAAACAATTCGTTTCTCACATCCAACAAGCTTTCAAAATCACTCTAGATGGTTCTTTTATAAAAGCTAGTCGATCCAAACAATCTTAAAAATGGTCGAAATTCGGTTTACTCCTGCAATGTTTTAGAAGACCTGAAAACAATTAAGATTTATTTATAGCATCTGAAACGAGTGTAAGTGATGCCTTTGTAATAAATTAAACTCCGTGAAAATAAAATAGTATAATCATGCTCTTGTTTCTTACTTTATGCTTTTTCCCTTTATAAAATTAATACACATAGTTTTTTCCCATTGTTATTTAATTGGAATTTTAATTGAGAACAACAAAGAAATTGTTTCTTGTCATCCATCATCACTACTCCCTGAGACATATATCACACAGGATAACTATAATGAATGCATTCAGATGAAGATCCATTGATATTAGCTTCAACAATGTTAAAGAAATTCTCTTCTTGAAAGGTAAGACAACATTGAGCAGCAACGCATTGGAGGATCTTCAATGGAAGAATTTTATTCATTCTTGTTCCAGAAGTTCTTAACTGAATAGAATGAGTTGGAGAAAATAGCAAGATTGCTGGCGACTACTTCATACTATTCATTCTCGATGAAGTAGGGAAAAAAAATCCGGAAGTTGATTGCAGAGAATTATTTGGATTACATTCATAGTCAGAGTCGTGAGCCATAGCATAGAGACCGTTCTAAGTTGGGCCATAGCGAATGTCTTAGTTCATTGTCGCCTCTTGAGGTAAGCAAGGTACTACTGATTAACGATCTACTACTAGATTTTTCAGGTACTATTTACCAATGATCTGCTCCTGGATTTTCTCAGAAATGGGAAAATCTGTCGAAGAGCGAAGGATATATCTAGCCGAGAGGCACGCACCAAATACATGAGGTTTCCTATAGCCTCTCTGTATGGCAATCGGTAGAGCTTTCTTCCATTTTCTTTTGACGACGTGTTCCAGGAAAATGTCAGGCCTCAACAGTGCTCAGGCGTAAACCACACTCTACGAAGAAAGTATAAAATATGGCGTTACATACTCTGGATGCTTGCTTTAGTCTACATCAGAACTTATGTAGACGACAGACTAAAATTTATTTTTCTGAACCGACAAAACCTTTCAATTGTTGGAAGTAAGTTCCCTCATCAGTTACGGAAATGAAGGCTTCATGCCAAGTTTGATTATCTCGAAATATTTGGAAGCGAATAAAAATGAGTGATAGTTCAATACTGGCTAGAATTTTTCTCGGTAATCAATGCTGTAAATGTGTGAAAAACCCTTATTCAATTATCTGGCTTTGTAGCTGCAATTGCATTTTTTACTGAAGTTTCGGTCACAGAATTGCCAGCTTGAGTCGAAACGTAAGATTGCTTAGGTTGAACGTCTTAAAATAAAGTTTCAAACTCCCTCTTAATATGAGTAACGGTGTTTCATCCATACCAATATTAGACGATGAATGTTTTTCAGCTGTAGGTGGGAAAAAATTAAAAACTATAATATTTGTGAATTCTATTGAAAAAACTGATTTGTTATTTCAATTCATCAAGAAACACATCTCTAAGGATTTAATTTGTTTTCTTCCAACGTAATTCAAAAAATGGTAGTACTTTTGAGTGATTGCATATGCATACCCATAAAAAATATGATGCTTTTCGAGTCAAGTTTCCGTCGGTAGCTTTAGGAATGATAAATGAACGCGATGGATCCAGGAATCTGCAGATGAGAGACATTTTGTCTTGGGCCACGCAATATTTTATATAGAGTAATTGATGAGATGGTATTAATACTTATGTGATTTCGAGTGTTGACAGCACAGGTATTGCTTTTCCACGGAATTCCCAGAAGAAAATGTTAAGCATGTAGTAGATGGTTGCAACCAGCTTCAACGATCGTGCGATTTCCTCTCTCTTCCACACTAGTAATGTTCTGGGATGATGAGTTGTGCTGATAAATTTAAAATTTACGCTAATCCAAAATAAGGCAGCACAATATTGAATGTAAATGTTACTGAACCCTGTTGAGAATATCCAAATATACTTAGAAGAAGGCGGAGGCAGAGGCCCAAAGTACCCGGGCCACTGAGGTCTTGTTGTATTGTCCGTGGTTGTTCGACAATAACTATATAGTGTTGACCTTGTATATTCAGCTGTTTCTAAGCAAACAAAAATAAAATAAAACAATGGGAAGCAGCCACTTGGTGTTATCTCCTCTTATTCCATATTCAGATCTCTCCTGCACTCATACAGCAAACATGTCAGAAGAAGGCTCTTCGACGTTGACTAGCTCGTCTGACTCAAGCTTGAATCCTTCAGATAGAGAAAATTGTCTAAATGGGTAGTGACCGCCCTAAAAGATAAAGAAAACAGGGACTTCTCTGCTACCCCATCTTAGCCGCGATTTTCTACCCCCGCACGTTTGACTTCAACACCAATATTGACACCAAAAAGAAGAGAAGAAAAGAGAGTATCGAAAGATTCCTTTTCGTAAGTTTTTAGACTTAGCAAAGCCAATTTCTTCCTTTCGAACGAGAGAATTTAAATTTATTCTAATCGGACGTCAAAGTGACCTTGACAGCAGTCAAACTTTGGTCATCACAGTTAAAAGAGATATCCTTCAGGTGATTGCATGACATTCTGCCCCAAATCTACCTTGGATTCTTCTATTCTACTAGACGACCACAAGAACCTAATTGAAGGAGATCACCCGTTCGGCCCAGAGTTTTCACTGGTGTACCAGTCACGGTAGCTCCAAATGACGTCGAACGGCATTATTATTTTGAGCGGTGGCCCACATCAACGAGCCAGCAATCAGATGAAAGATCCCGACAGCTTCGGGGTTCAGACGGACAGATATTGAGAGTATCAATTATTTTCGTCAATTCTCTTGTTTTTGGAGGTCAATTTATCGGACGAATTACTGGTGTAAGATACTAACAAGACACTACACAATTTTCTAATTCTACCACGAATTTCCGGAATTCAGTGGTGGGCGATGCACTGGTTAAAATAAGGCCTAATCGCATAATTTGACGCTGCAACTCGCAGACAACGAGGGCGTGGCAACAGACGCATAGCGTTGTTTACACCCACCTTTCCAAGCCCAGACCATGCGCACCAAATCCGTGAGTGGTAACGTTCCAGTGGGCGAGCAAAAAAAATTAAAAACTCTTTGCTTTTGAGCCCCCAAACCCCCCCCCCCTGTGTTGGCTAAGCCTTTAGGCTAAGCGGCCTTGATCAGCATTTTCTTACTAGTTCAATTCCTATTACGCGTTGCAAATTGGGGAAACGAAAAATATTGAAACTTTTTACCGTTTACCCTGAGTTAACTAGGATAATCGCCGATGATTAGGTCTACAATCAATTGGCTTCATCCGTCTAAAAACACACTCCAGGAAGCAACAGGTGCTAGAAATTTCAGCAGACCTACCACGGCATTAATCCACACTTTTTAGCGTAGCCATCCGGAATTTCACGCCAAAGCCGAGCCTTCCTCCGATCGTTACTTGAACCCTGTTGCTGCAACAATGAAGTATTCGGACACCTTCTTACCAATCCCCCTAAGCACAGTGGCTTATATGGGGTCGAAAAAAATGCTGAACCCTTGTCAGTCGGAAATCGGAAATTCTGATATTCCTGTCGGAAAGCTTCAATGAGTGGAATCGGATAGTAATGGCGGCTCTTCGGCACAAGACAAACGAACAACTATCGTTACATTTCGTGGCTTTGAAGACACAACAGTTATTGTCGAACAATTACGGACAATAAGTAATTGTTCGACGCGTGCAATACTCTTAGTATCAATAGGAGTTATTAATTTCTTGGTTGGAAAGTACACCCACACTTCCATTTGCCGAAGAATGAAGACCAAATTGTTTTATTCTGCCAACGGATTGAGAAAGAGACAACATAGACACATTAGAGATAATTGGAGCTGTTTCCATCTTCCATAAAAGTAAAGCTGCGCAAATATTAGATTGACTTTGCTGGAAGGAAGCTCGAGAAAGCCTTCAAAGTTAGTTCTTCACAATTCGGAAATTATTTACCCATAGAAGGTCATCATGATCAATCGAATCTGGAAAAGCTTGCTCTTAGATCAAAGAAGAGATTCAGTTTACCAAACAAAAACTAAATTTCCAACCAAAGAAATTCTCATTGGAAAACGCAATCTTGCCTAGTCAGCCAACGTTTTTGTAAATGAGTATTTTTGAAAAAAAAACAATGCTTTCCCAATCAATTTATTTGTGGAATTTGTAAAACTGTCTTTTTAAAGATTGGACAGATTGGTGGTTGATATTTTTCGCGCTTTAAAAATAGCAGGATACATTATTGATCTTTTCAATGAACATATCTGCAATTTTTTAGATGAATTAGTCAGTGATCCGATCGAGTCTTGAGATGTTGATGCGTGACGTTCCACAGAATGTGGGATGTACTCTAGTTCCCCGGATTCATTAAAAATGCATCAACCTCAAGTAACAATCGGATCCTGTTTGACCATCTGATGATTTTATTGGCGTTTAGTTTTTGTTTTGTTTTTTGTTACCAAGTTAAGGACCACGATAGCTGCTTGAATTCATTGAGGAAATTACTACGATAATGTTAGTCACCGATTGCTTGAAATGTGCAAATCTTGCATTAAATTTTACAGAAATCTAAAGACCTTACTAATAGCTGTTAATTTCAATTAAAACTGTTTTCTTTTAACCCATAATTTGTCCAATAATGAATATTTAATTTTGGAAGGGAACAGAAACAGGGATAACAACGAAAAGCCATAGACTTATAACCCTTAGTTCGGGAATTCTTTTTGCTTTTTATATAATATTTCGATTCCTTGTGACACCAAGAATTTCGTTGTGTCATAAAATATGAAATTTGTGTGGTCGAGTCGCAAAATTTCCCGAAAATACTATACTGAATCGCTGTCCAATAATCAAAAGCCAATGTTTTTAGGCGGAATTTTACAATTCCTTCATATCATCTGAGTAATTTTAGTTTATAACTGTATTTCTTAAGGTTTTGGAGAGTTTGTCATTTTATAGATATTTTTCAGTTGCTACAACTGTAAAAATTCTCAGATGATTTCAAAATTCATTTTTATATCTATGAATATGTTAATATCAACAGACAAGTGAGATTAATAATATGATAATAAAAATTAGAGTTTATTTTTCTATAGAAATTCTTGCTCCTATATTACTAACTAATTTGCATTAGTGCAACAATTGACAATAGACATGTTGACAATGATTCAATGAGAAGGAAAAATAGTTCCTACTGCGAAATATTCAAAAATATGCAGTAAAAATGGGGTTGAATATGTGCAGAGAACGATCTTATTGACGACACGAAACAAAAATATTCACATTAAATTATTTTCTGGTGAATAATACAATTTCTGAGTGTTAACTTTCATGAGGTTCTCGTTAAACCCCTCTTAAATTTGCAAATAATCAATTACTATAACGAGTGACAAAGGCAATATTTTTTTTCCAGCCTGGCACATAAGGGTTCTTCCCCCTACTGGTTCCAGGAGTAGAGAGACGTACCCTATTAAACTTTCTAAGTTTCTTTTTATTTAACCTTTTTCCATGCCTTTTTGCAATTTAGAATTGTTAAATTAGTGTTGAAACAATTCTAAATAGCCAGGAGAAGAATGTCACCATATCGTTTCAATGGGCTTGGATCGGATGCTGAGTTGCATGTATTTGCAATAGCCACTCCAAATACCAACTCCACATTTTTTACTAGAATTAATTCAAATTTATCTTCGATCACCCCTTTTTGCCTTCTTAGTTTCTTCTCTGTTTCTTCTTGATTTATCCTTTTCATTATTTCCTTGGAGCAGGCAGGTGAGTGTCCAAAATGTTTTGTTTACTTTAATAAAACTGGCAACTTCAATGGTTAGCCTACTCTTTTTTAATAAGAAAGCTAGCTACTAGTTGAGAATAGAGAAAAACAATGACGTCAACCCCAGCCAGGGCAACCTCGTGGCGGCCATATTTGGAATCACTTGAATTTTTTACCGTGTGCAGTGCTTTTAGGGTTTTGAGGTCCCTTAGATTACAGTCTGTAGTTTTATTCTAAAAAATCGGTTGCAGTAATAAAAAGGGGAAATGAATAGGGAATTTTTCATGTAGTTATCTTTTTTCGGAATTCCCGTTTATTTATTAAATAAAACATACGGGAATACCAATAGAAGAGGGAAGTAGAAAAAATTATTTAGAAGTGTTAATGATGGGAATCGGTGTTATGTTACCGGATGTCGTGTAAATAATTCAAAAGAATTTAAAAGGAAAAAAGAGTAACATATTCCCAAGTTCCAAAGAATTCACTATGAAAATGGCAAGAGTTAATGTCTAAATCGCGAGTTAATACTCTTGATCTAAATCGTCAAGAATCTGTAGTCGAAATTTTGATGTAAACGACGATTGATTAAAGATCTATCAGGATTAATTACTGCGTTTGGATTGAAAACAATTTATACTTGAATGAGAGATCGCTCACCGTAAGACCTCTTCACGACTGCTACGTGATTGGATATGGTGTTTTGCGACCGAATTAATACTCCTTTCAAAGGAGTAATTTGTAGCTGAAAAATAGGAGTTATGGGAAAAGAAATGTGTTGACCTATCTTCGTAAAAGAATGAACAAGGCACAAAAAAAATGTCAAATAAAGAGGCAGAAGATGAAGTTTTGTTTAATCACTCAACAGAAGCAAACAAAAATTCACGGTTTTAGACGAATGTTTCGTGTTTTGGAATCAAGAGCGAATGATCGAATAGAATCCTATTATATCAATACAAATAATAACTTATTTTTCTTATTTTACACAAACAAATTTATTTTCCCTAGATAGTATGGTGAAATTAGGGAGTTACCACAAACAAATTAGAATTTGAATATTTTATCATGAGCTTTGTTCATATCTGTGCAATGCTCTTCTCTTTAAAACCCCCATGAATCCCATGTTTACAGAAAGGTATAAAAATAATAGTTTAAAATTTTAAACTTTTTCAAAATCTATGTATCTCTACTTAATTGTCCCAATAAATCATTTAAAAAAAATAATAGTTCGAATTCTTTCAGTCTTTTCGTGTAACAATTTTGGTGCAATTCTCATAAGAATAAATGTGTGAAAAAAATAAAACGCACAACCCATTTTTTCCTCGCCAAAATGTGTCCGTTGTTAACACGCGCTCATGGGAAAATGGAAAATTTAAAAAATATTACAGCTTATACATTTAACCACGTACAAGTTCTACCCTAGTTTTATTCTAAAGCTACTTAACTCCCCTTTTACAAGCACAAATTTGCTTTCAGGTGGAACGTTAGTAGTAAGTTATTAACGCAATTCTAGACACTAATTTTGCATACTTTTCCAAGCGTTCCGTACCATTGAGTGACACACAAGGTGTGCTGCTATTCTAGCAGCTTCGGATTTGTTTACTGTTTTTCATAGTGACTCCTCCAAATCTCGAACTCCTCCAAAAGTGAGTAAGTTGAGTAAGTTGAGAACTTAAGTAAGTACCATCGTCTTTTGTAAAATTGTTCATGCGATGTGGGGGGAAATCAGACAGTTTTGGGGAGAATTGTTGCTGTCAAGCGATTTTCTTTTGTGTTCTTTCTTCCAAAATTAATCTACAGTTTAGTTCCACCTGTCTGCTTCATTTTGACATTTCTTATTCTATTGTTTCCTAATTCATTTCTTATTCTATTTCTTATTCAATTTTTGAAATTGTTTTATTTTTTTATTGAAATTAAAAAATATATATTCATTTTATTGACATAAGGAAATTAATGATATTACTCGTTGTGCTTCAAAATTTTTCACACGTTGTGTTTCAGGGTATGTTTGATAACACGATCGCATCTTGAACGAGTCGAAGTCGGTTCTTCCTCGGTAACGGAATGGTCTTAGATTTTTTCTTTACTTCCCTTATCATCCTTGCTCTTGATTTTACGTTGAATCCTGAGTTTAACTTCTTTAGGGAGTGTAGCAGGAATGTTACTTGGGTGGTGGGTGTTTTTCAATAGCAGCAAACGACGTTAAACTGCATTTTTCTTGTTCCCCTTCTCTTTTTTCTTTATGTAGTTTTCTTCAATCATGTTGGTTTCTGGTGAATCTGTCAAGATCCGTGTACTTGCTAATCTACTAGACGCCTGCGTGAACCCGTCGATGGTATAACCTTAGGAAACGGCCGAATACTCTCTAGTCTCACATCATCACCTTAAAGAACAATAATATTGTTGAATGAACAAATGGAATTGAAATTGGTGAAGTTTCCAGCGAAAGCCTCATCAGCGATGTCTTCAGTGGTAGTTGTAGGCTGAGTTTGATCTAAGAAACAAAACAAAATATTTGCGAATGCTAACAGACACTAAGCGTCAAATACAATATGCATGATTTAACTACCTGGTCTGTTCGTTACTAGACTAGGAGTAAATTGAAACGAAGGAATCGCATTTCTATTAAACGGCCAAATTCCTGATTTCTTGAATCCTGCAGTGGTGTTTTCGGTGACAATTTTGAGGACAAAGGGAATTTGTGAAAAACCGGCAATGTCTTTTAGTCGAATGCGTTGACCAGGATTAGCTACTCCACCTCAGAAAAATGAAACTGTTTTAGAAGTTCCCCTGGCTTTGCATCAAAGCCGTTCACAAAAAATGAGGAAAATAATGGCAGAAAAAAATCAACCGCAATTGCCAGCTGTGAATGCACTAATATAAGTATATGAAGAATTACCGAATCCAAAATTGAATTCAGGAAAGAGAAAAACCAGAGAGAAGCTTGGAAAATTCGAATATTGGAAGACATTTTGGAAACAGAAAAACAGCAGCTACCGAGCTGCTTCCGCTCTTCCCGAGCCCATAAAACCGGATGAGCAGCCGAAACCAGAAGTGAATGAGCAGAAGCTGTGGAAACGGTGTTGCGCCAGTGGTCGCGATTGATGGCAGCTGCTCCAATCTTCGGCCTGATCCTGCCCGTCGTCCAAGTCCTTTAGATAGTCCCATTATTACCTTCCATGTTGTCCGATTCATTTTTTTTCTCTTTAAACCGTTGGGAATGTGTGAATCCGGTGCCTTGTAATTTCAAAATTGTTTTTTTTGCTATTTAGATTGACTCATGTGTCGTCTGTATTCCTGGATTTCAAAAAAAAATTCAGTTTATTGTTGATATAGATTCTCTCCACCACCACCGCTTATTTCTTTCACCTTAATTATTCATGTTTATTCATTCCAAACATCACAGGGTTGTCTTGTAGGAATGTCTCCGGAAAATTTCTGAACCCGCTCGAAATTGAATCTGGCTAGTATATATAACATAACATAACAAATAACATAACGTAACAAAGAAAACGAATCAGAAATCAGAAAATGTTGGCCTTTTTTTGTGATCCATATAGCAACTTTGTCTCTTAACAATTCGTCGTGACAGAGTGCACGGCTCGCCACGTTGTTTAAATTTTTTTTCTGTCGCTAGGTGACAAAGGAAGTGATAGAAGAAAATAAGCTGCTGCTAATATTAGATGACACGGGACTGATAGTGTCATCCCGTTCAGATGCACTTGTTCTAACAGATGCTGTAAGGTATATCCTTTAATGTTTTCGAGCACAATGTAGATTACTCTTTAATCATGATTTTTTAAATGGTGTAATTTATCAATACTGTTTCTTAATTATATTTTTAGTGAGCATACACACAAACAAAAACACATCGTCACTAATTGGGTGCACACAGGCACTGTATTATTCCATTATATTAATTCTCCCAATCTAATCCATATATTTGGTAACTTTATTTTGATTTTTTACATTATAAAATTAAATTGTTTTTCTGCTTTTATTGATTTTTATTTTAACTACTTAATATCTAACTATTTAGCTATGAATCTTGTGTTGGTGTGGAAGTGGATCAAGTGGTAGAAGAAAATAAGGTGCTGCTGGACGAAGGTAGCGTTTTACTCTACAATAAATTGTCAAAGAAGTAATTCTTAAAATAAAAAAGTTATGAAATATTTCTTCCTTGTAGATGAAAAGGTAAGTCTTGACCAGAACTATATTAAGCCCAAGGTAAAAGTTAGTTTTCCCCTTTGTTCGTGGAACTGATGAGTTGGGAAAACGTGAGCGCAATCTTAAATTCGAGCACTTTTGACAATTGTATTTTTTCTTGAATAGGTAACCAAACTCACAATATAGTTTTCTCATTCAGCCTTCACTGAGAGTTCTGCTGAGTGTGTAAGCTCATCTTAAAACCCCAACCTCCAAAGTTCGGCGATCCATTCCCCCAATTCCCCTACTTTCGGAACATTATAATGATAAAGATAAAGAAAATGAACTCTTTATGGAGGAATCGTCCCCGGCTTTCCCCCTAGTCCAGGTGTTTTTTTTTATTATACGCCTCATGAAATATTTACAAGATATAGTTTTTGGCCCCCCTATTTTCCTTAAGATGTTTTATTGTATGTATATTTGTTTTCATTCAATCAAAAATGGCTGTAAAAATCAAAGTTATATATTCTTGTCGGAAGTAATACAATATATTTATATTAAAAGTATCTTATTATATATTATTTGAATAAAACATGAATATTTTTAGTGAATACCAATTACAATTAAATTTTTTTCCACTAATAAAAGACGTTTTCTTTATCTAGGTTTTTTCGAAGCAAAGTGCAGAACTCATCACTTATAGGCCAATCACCAAAAATGTGCTATTTTTTAATTCATTTACGAAAAGGATGTATTAGTTTGTGTTACTAGAAACGGTTTAAAAAGATTAAGACAGCAACGCAAAATAATGAATTATATAATTGAAAACTGTGTTCTAGAAGTGTTGGAAGAAATATGTGTCAAAGGGTAAAGTTAATTTTTTAAAATTTCGATACTACAAAATTGAAAGTTTCAGTCATGTACCTTCACAATCGGTTAGCACCAGGAAACATTCATCAATTAAAAAACGCGTTTGTATTTTTCTTCGAAAAAAAAATCGTGACAAGGAAAACATATCACACGTACAGACGTAAAAAAAAAGTTTCTACAAGTTTGTGAGAGCAGATGAAAAGATAATTGGTCTAACGAGGGTTGAGGCTTCATGGTTGCGATTGGAGATTTGTGTGAAAATCAAATTTGGTATTATAAAGATTGCTTTACAAGGTTTTCGTTCAAGGGAAACCAAAATCTACAAAACAGAAATTAAGTAGTAGCGAAACGATTAAAAGAAAACACAGCGAATGGTTGGAAAACCTTTTAGATATTTAACGAGTACAATGCTTTATTATTACCCATTGAAACTTATACGCGATGATTTCCAAATCGTTGCTCTAAAGAACTTTGTCACGAAATGGCTTTGCATGGCTGCAAGCCTTATCTTTGGTGCATATGAAAAAGAAATTGATTGAGCATTTTGGAGAGGACACACAGTGTCACAGCCAAGAAGGAATAAACGATCTCTTTTCATTGAATATCAACACATTCCATAATTAAATAATATTATGCAAATATGAAAGAAACAGTGATCAATACAGAGTTGGAAAAATAAGTATAATTTCTGTGGGCGTAAAACTCATTAGAGATGCCATCCGAAATATGACAACTTCAACAGACACTTACGACGTTGAATTCAACATTATCAACTTCAGAAGAAACTCTAGCGTTTGTGCCAATATCACAAAAAATGTTATTATCAACACTGAACACCAATGCGATCGATAGCGGCCGGCTTCTGCACAGATTATCTTGGCCTAAAAACGAAAAATATTTGAAAATTTTAAGGAATTATTGCGAAAACGTTATAACAAACGATGGAAAATGATCAAAATTAGTGTTTGATGGTTAAGCTATTCCATCTACAAAAGACATGATGCATGTGAAGATAACAAAAACTGTTGGACCAGAAATCGAATGACATGATCCTAATTAACGCTTAAGAATAATTTATTTTCAATTCCAGAAACAAAAAAGGATTTATAATTGAACTAGAAGCCTGAATGAGAAAGGAGTAACTTCTTTTCATATGCAGAGCATGATTCCGACCTAAAAATATCAAATATCACATTATAATGTGCTGTAACAACAACTACTATTGTTATAGGGGAGGGACACTGATCTACTAATCTTATTACTTCACTACTGCAATGAAAGAAATGAAGATATGTACATGGAAAGCGAACCTAAAGCCCAAAAGGGGGAGGGGATATGTAATGTAACTAAACTTAACAAAATCTTTGGAAACAACTTCTGTAATTCACTTTTGTTTTACCATAACTTCATTAGTTGAGACACCACGTCTAAGCCATTAGGTAAAGGAAAAGCTATTCCACGGAAACTCCAAAATATTAGTGTTCACTTTCAAAGTTTGTTTAAAATTTTCTTCTTGTATCAATGGAAGAAATGACGCAGCTGGGGAAAGTGCTATGTGCATTGTATATGGTGACTAACCTAATGATGACATTAACTAACTTCGACACACAACTCTCAAGAAGAAAGTAAACAATAATGCTAGAGTTACGAAGTCCATTAAACCAGAAGAGATTCCTCCAACAAAAGTATCTGTTAAGTTTCATAGTAAAAGTACTTAATTACAGGTATTTGTAAAAAAGTTTTATTACCAAACAGTTGAGTTATAATTATTTGTCGTGTACTGTACATAGGTGTAAATGTTGTTGGGAGTAACAAATTTAAAATAAACTGATTATGGATATGTTCCTAAATGCCCAATTATTCTTTTCTAACACCACAGATCTCCAACCAGTATGGCAAGCCGTTTGTGCCACCTTTAAAGGGAAATGTAATAGGTAATGGTGAAGTTAATCGTAATGGTAAACAGTTAACTAATGGGAAACGAAATGATTGTTTTAATGTGAAACAGGGAAGTAATGCGTACATTACCAAGAGTTTGAAATGCTAATTATTTATTTATACTCAAATTAATGTAATTATACGGCTTTAAGTATGAATTACATCAACCATTACAAATTTATTTGTAAAGGTTTATTTAAAAGAAGAAGTAATAATTTTTTAGACTTTTTCCAATCCCGGAATTAGAATGGTCATTCAATCTTGGTTGTTATTAGGTTTTGTCAGTAGTAACTCGACGATTTCGCCATCTAGGGGTAGGAGATGCGAAAACATTTTGGAATAAATGGTGATCCCCGTAGCGTCACCTATCAGTAGGCAGACAAGGCAGTAGACCAGGCGTTGACAGGCAGTAGCCTGGCAATTGACATTCGTTACTTACTTCTGTTCGGACACGTTTTTCGTTCAAAAGATTTTGTTCTACATTCTGCATTTAATAGTTATCATTTCTGCATATAATTCTTAGTTTCCATTTTTCCGTTCACTTCAATCATGCAGGTATCTCTAGAGAATTTGCAAAGAAGAGAAAAAGGTTTGATTCGGATAATAACCTTGATGTGTTCAAAACTGGTAAACTTTTATTCTCTTTTCAAAATGCATAAAGAGTAAATGGTAATGTTTTCATGAATTTGCTTTGTTTTGACCCCATACGTTTTTCAATGAAAAAATGAGAAGAAGGAAGTAAAAACGCGAGTTTACCTTTGCTACATCTTTTTCCATGTATAGTGGCAAATATTGTGAATATTGCGGAAGTATTAAAAGGATTTCAAATGGACAACTCCTTATAACCACTATTCCTTCCTCTTATTTCCATGATTATTTCACTAGATAGTCTGCTGGCCGCATACCGAACACCATCTGCATCAATCAAAAATACACAATATGCATAAATATCCATATCGAAATGAATTCAAAAATTTACAAAGTTATCAATTCATTTCCCTTTTTGGGTAATTTGTTAAAATATAAGGAATTTACAAGGTTAACTGCCGATTGAGGCATTGTACGAGTCTAAAAACTAAAGACCAGTATTTTCTCTCTCAATATTCCCTAGACGAGAAGTTCACTCCATCAAGGGGATGTATACTAAAACGCCGGGTTCGTCTGAAGCAGCTCAATTCATTTTCGCCGCATTTTCCTTTTTTTAACTCGCTTGGGCAATGGAATTGAAAATCTCTTCAGGCGACTTAAAAATCACAAGGCCAAGTGAATTGGGTAGGTATATACGTACCTTCAATTATAACAGAATCGGCCGTTACGTAGACTCTATTGCTGACCGCGGAATTGGAGAACAATAGGACGTAGCCAATAATGATGTAAACGACACAGTGGGTTTTACTCATCCTGGTGAATTTGGCGCTAGGTGATTAAGAAATTGCATCGGCAAGAGAAGTTTTGTTAACTGTATTAATGAGAGATAAATGCAAAACTTTCCAGTGTAGCGCATACGAAACTCTTCTCTCAATGTACTAGAGCTCTGATTTTCTTCACAGGTAGTCTGATACTGATTCATTTCACGTTTGTGTTCTAGAATTAGAATTGTTTCGCGTGAAATTCCCTTTCCGAGATATTCACCATTCCATTTTATTTGTTGACGAGAGGCATTTTTTAAAAATCTTACTTGTAGCCTATTAGATGGAACTTAATTTTATTCATAATCAACTCCTCCGGAACTCTGGAACTGAAAATACCGGCCTGAATCCATGGATTACCAGGTGACGACCGAACGAATATATCGGGCCACCACCATCAGCCTGTGACAATGAAATATGAAAAATCTTATCTAAATAATATAATACACTCGTAATCTCGTATACCACGCATAACCTGTGGATTCAAAACTGGATTTTAAAAACTCGTTGAAGAAATGAACATTTATCATAGACGTCAAGATGCAATTTAATAGTATTTGAGACAGTATAGCCAATCGTATGACATTCTTATATTTATGAAAACTCTATAAGAGATGCTGATGCTGGGAATGAACACAAAGGAGACACATTAGCACCGTTAAATATTTGTTGATTAATTAAATAATTTAATTAATTCTGGTTTTCCCATGTGTTTCTTGATCCAAGGCAAAAATGAAGACACCCTGGTGTATACAGAACGATATTCTGCGCTTGCACATCCTGCAACAATAAAAACATATAGCAGTACAAGTCATATAAAATATTGATATGAGACTGTGTAATTGAACGTAATCGTCTGAATCAACTCATCAAGTCTAAAACTGACTATACCGGCCTGAATCCACGGAGAACCTGGTGTCGATCTAACAAACAGCGGACCACCACTATCACCCTGAAACAATTCAAGCATTTTATTCAATCGATCCGTTAAATAACAATATGCTCTTTTTCATTACGTTGCAGGATCCTATGCCGGGAGATGTGGTGCAGAGCATACTGCTTTATTTGATTACGAATCCCCACAAGAAGAACAATAAGTAGCTTTTAGCGCATTGAGCCTTGCTAATAACTTCAATTGTAGCTTGCTGTAAGTTAGGTGATAGAGATCCACCTGGATTTCAAACAAAAAGACGAAGACATATACGGTGAAAACTCGTAAATTAATAAATTCGTTAAATTCAAAAATCTCTACATTCAATTGCGATTGTGTACGACTTTCAGACGTCATTTCCCATCCAACTCGCCCTTTGACTGGCGTACTGGTCGTTGGAACTATCTGATGGCAAGGAGACGGGAGATATGGTCGACGTGTAAGTCACGGGTGAGTCCAGCGTCAAAACAGCGACGCCATTTGCCTAGTATGATATGAAACGATAATACAATGAATCTAATTGCGATTTTATGTGCTGTTAAATAACTCACCAAATTGATGTCGGTTAAAAATAACGGATGACGGGCTGCGCTCTTTACCTTTTTAACCACTTGGGCGTCACTGTCAGGGGTCCAAACGTGTATGCTCAATTCTACAGTCAATCGGATAATGTCCCACGGCCAAAGACTAAATATATTAGAAATAAAATTTGTGATGGAAGGATAGAAATTTGCCCCATGAATGATTTAGTTCACCCATAGACACAGTGAGCCGCTGTCAGGACTTTAGTGGGACTAATTATAGTTAAGCCACATCTGAATTGACCGTCTAGTCTTAGTATCCTCTGTGAAGTGAACCATTTAAGATTAAAAGGCATCTTCTTGATTAAATTATCTTTGAAAAAAATTAAGCTGAGAGAATAACTTACTATACCAGGCCAGGAATTCTTAACAGCTTCTGTCCCACCGATGACTCGATCGTCCTCTACGGTCAACGTTTGTGCCGATCCTGCACCAAAAGTCAATTTTTTGCTAGACGCACTGATGTCATTCTCATTCATTGAAGGTGATTTGATTACTTTAATCAACGAAGCATACGTCAATGAATAGGGCGACATTGATGGATAATGGAATTCTGACTGCAGCAGATCCAAATAAACCGGAGTCGTTGGGATTTTTTCATTCAAACTTCCGTCAGACAAAATAATATCGAGTCTGGTTGGATTCCATCAACAATTTTCGTAAACCTATTTAAATTTTACAGATGTCAATTGATGCTGGGGGAGACTAACAACTTAACGCGAGATCACATGTCATCCGTCTTCATCTGCGTAGCGACAAATGTTGTACGTGATCGTGGCTCTTGTTTCCATCAGATTATTCAATTAAGGCGACTTCAAATTTGGGTGGAGACCAGCAAGGTTTTTTCCTCCTATTGTGGTGCGCCATCATTCGCCAGTAACCATATATGATGTTACTATTAGACAAACTATGCTGGTCGTATATGTAAGAGAACCTGCTTCAAGTCACGCGGTTAACACGCACATCACAAGCAAGTTTCTTTTTAAATTAATAACGAGTTCTAGGATTCTATATCTGCTTGCTTAAAGAAAGGACTTGCATCGTAACCTTCGCATTTCATTTTTACTTTATTGTTGGGGGAAATAGAAAAACTGCGCTTCGAGAGTATTTGTAATCATCCAAGGCAAAAACAGCTAAAAGTGTATAAGGCGAGTGGATTGAACAGATACGTAGCCTATCTTCAATAATGCCGGAATCATCCGTTACGTCGACTCGATTGCTACCCATGGAATTGGATAAAAGAATAATGCTGGAAACAATCAAATAGAGATTTTGTCGTCATCGCAACCATTTTTGCAAAAAAAGAGTTCCCGAGTTCCAAAAGTCTTCTCGGACAATAAGATAAAGTAGCACCTATAGCGACAGTTGAACTGAATTGTAGATTTCAACAGTGATATCAATTTCCTTGTGACGTGTGCATCGAAGAAGCCCGAAGTTTTAAACATCGAGTAAGCTCAATTCTTTATAATACACAAGGACTTTGAACTGCTGCACAGGTTTTATTTCAAGTTTTTTTTTCGAAAACTCGTTTGTTCCCACCAAATATGTATGTGCTATAGTGCAGCAGCCGGCTTAACCGGTTGAGGAGATTTAAAAGCAAATCTTCGAATGGCTCCGACTATAAATACAACGAGCCACTGTCAGTATTTTGGACGGAATGTAAAATTAGGAGTTTTGACGCATCAGAAATCCCCGTCCAGCCTCTGTCATTTCAAGAACTTAAAATTATGAGAAATAGACACTGAAAAAGTAGTGTAAAATAAACTGTGCATGGTCGAAAGTGACGCCCAAGGCAAGGATTCGGTTAAGCTTCTATTCCACTGACAATTCGATCCTGTTCTAATATAGTGGACGTTTTAGCAGATCCTGCTTTTCTATTCGATTGTCTGCTCGACGCACTACTGGTATTCTCGGGAAATTGTTACTCTAGCCGAGGTAAATGAATGTTCAAAAACAATTCAACAAGGAATGAGATAAACTAATGGATTACACATACGAATTAATGAAAGATACCAACAACACACACATCTACATTGTTGTTCATAGGGAACACCCGGGTTTAAACCGGGGACAATCCGATCTGCAGTCGGATGCTCTACCACTGAGCTATACTCCCCTACTTGCATGAGGTAATGAGTTTAATGAGCTCGAGGAATGCGTCACTAAAATGAAACACGCTAGATTCCACAAGGCGGTTGAACGATCTCGTATTCACCACTGCTAATATCCACCCAAACAAAATTCAAAATGTCAAATTAAAATGAGATCACTTGTCTTCCGTCTTCTGCTCGGGTGGCAAATGTTGTACGTGACTGTGGAACTTGTTTCCATTAGATTATTCAACTGAAACAACTTCAAAGTTGGGTGGCGACCAGCAAGGTTTATTCCTCCTATTGTGGTGCGTTGGCCAATTGCCATGATATTAACTAGACAAAACGCCAACACAACTTAGTTCACATCACACGTTTAAACACTATATAGCTTAACATGCACAGCAACACTGTTGCTGCAGCAGTTCCTCTTTCAATAAAATTATACGATTTTATGTATTCTCGCTCAAGAAGGAACTTCAAAACGGGTTCATTTATAAAATAAGCTTATCGTCGTATTCAAATTTTTAGTTTGTTGAGACAATATATACTACGCTTACACTACGCTTCATGAATCTTTCAAATCAAACAACAGGGAAAGATAAGTTCTAACAAGTGAATAAGGCTAGTGGATTGAACAAGTAGTCTACGCATCTTTAATAAAGAAGGAATCGTCCATCTTTAAGACTCCATTACTGCCCACAGAGTTGGAAAAACACAGGAGAGAAGAATAAAACTGAAACGACGAAACGAACTGAAAGTTTGAAACTGACGTAACGGTGATGGAGTTGAAAAGACCGACACACCTCCAGAAAGAAAAAACATAGGGACAATGGATTATTTAAGAACATGGCGTCATTTTGGTTCCAACTTTAAAGGGAGAGGAAACAATTTTTCGTTTTTGTTAAAGGAATGGGTGAAGATCAGACAAATGTCCGACTTTGGACTACGTGATAGGATTATTATGATTAAAATAATTACTTATATTTCTAAAACAATATACAATAAAATTCGCAAATGTCAAATTGGAAATATGATCAGTGTTGTAATTGTGTCATCATTGCTCGTAGAACAAAAAGCGGTATATAATTTAATTTTTATTGTTTATTACTTGATTGTATGTTGAATGAATTATACGGTAACAGATGTATCTTCATCAAAAGCAAGGTAAATACATTAAGACGACACACAATTGGAACAGCGCCATTTGCAGCGCTTGTTAGTGATAACATCCTTAGGTATTTTTTCGCAATCGATATGATACCAATTCTTGCAGCCTTTGCATTCAACGATTGTTCGGAAACGATCAGGGAAACCGATGTCATCTTCGCTGAAAGGCATTCTGCAATTGCAGAACAATGGGCACCTGTAAAAAGAACTAGGCCTCCAATTGCGGGACTTACGGGATTGAATGGAGGGGAATGGCTCAATTTTTCGGTTGCGACAACACAACAAGAAATGAGCTCGCAAATCGGATTGGTCGTACACAAATTCCGATGGATTTAACTTGAAAGCTAGAGCTGTTGCATTTGCAATAGCAAATAGACCGCAGCTGAAACCGTCTTTTTGTTTTTGAACGTTCATTATCGAAACCTTTAATACTTTGTTTTTTTTCAGGGGAGATTTGAGATACGGCGTAACTGGTGTGCCTGTGGGGCTCGGAACCCATAAGGCTATCGAATATCATGATCCCTTCTTGCTGGCCAAAGCCAGCCGCCGCCACCAACCAGTGATTGTCATTGTCATGAAGTATTTGTATCCAAGTTTTTGAGGTTGACATTGGATATGCAAGTGACTGTCCCCACTGCGAATTGAAAAGTGCGCCAATATCAGGGAATTGGCTCCTATTGAAAATAAAATGGTTTTTAATTTACAGGGGGCTCCAGCTAGTTACTAAAACTATAGGGTTCGGTAAAAAAATAATGGAAATCGCCCAGATGGCTTAGAAATACAAAAAATTCGAATTATCGTGCCCGATGATAAGAATGTTTGTGGTCGAGTTTTGCTGTAATACACGATGAATTAACGAACCTTAACATAGCCAAGGCTCCGTTGATATGGTGTGTTCCGAGCCATTCTCTTTCTTGTAAATCCTTTAACCCGTGTTGCTCCAGATATTGGTTGTCCCGAGGGTCAAGAAAAACATTTTCCGCACGATCCTGTAGCTCTTTGCAAATTTCAATTTCTTCAATCTCTTTTGCCACTGCCGATAGTACCAGTGCCACATTTTTTTAATATGGAGCCTATATAATGATAAAAACATTAATTGATATGTTTAATAACTTAAAAAGCTTATTGCTCTTTACCTTCTTTGAAGTTTTAATTTGTAAAATTTCCTTAGCGTCAGCAGACCGATCTTTCTTTACAGCTTTCAAATTGGATTGCGATCTCAACCGATTATTACGAGAACTTTCGAGTGTTACTGCGTTACCAGGTAACGAGATGGGAGATTTAATGTTAGAATTGTGAGATGAATTCAAACTGGTTTGAGATTCAGATTCTACGGGTGAACGTGCCGAAACATTTGAACTGTTTTTTGATCCAACTGGTGAAAAAGAAGTCCTTTTAGGAGGTGACGATACAGATCCTGATCCGAAGGAGAACCGAGCTGCCGAAGTAATTGAAGTGTTCGGAGATGGAACTGGTGACAAGGAAATCCTTTGAGGTGATGCAACAGATTTTGATGCGACTGGGGACCATGCTGTTGCCGGTTTATTGCCAAGTTTTGTCGGGACTGGAAATTTTTTCGTCTTCTCAGCATCTACGTCCAACTTACGTGGTTGCTTTCTACCTGATGTCTTGTCGGCAGCCTTGCGATTGTTTTTCAGTGCCATCGTAGTATTTTTCGGTTTCTTCGTTTCATGGTCAAATGACCCAAGAAAAATTTGGCAACCAATCAAATGGGCACACAAGTCTGTTGCGGGGCATGAGCATTTCAACGCAGAATATGTTTTAGGGATGAGTGTTACGATTCTGTTTTCGCTATAGGTTGTCCTTTTTATGACATATTCTCCTGGACCAACTCTTGTAATCAGGTCATCCTTGTTCAGACGTGAAGCTATCTCATGCTTTGTAAAATCAGCAAAATTGTCTTTTAAATTCTTGTCTTCTCCTGCATTTTGAATTTTCAATTGAATCTAAACAAAAAATAAATAAATAAGTAACAAAATCACAGAAACTAAATTAATTATATGCACCTCTGTTTTGAGCTTTGAATACACTGACATCATCTCCGGAACAATTTCTGATGGCGGTAAACATTTCTCAAACACAGGCTTATCTTTCTCTTTATCATAAAGCTAACAACCACAAAAATGAAAAGCGGGAATGTTTTATAAATTTATGCATGTTGATACCTTGGATAGAGACTTTTTGAGGGTCAGATCTCCCATAGCGTATCTTCCTCTTAGGATTTCTATGTCGTGGTATTGACATAATAATGAGAAGCCTCGAGCAATGACATCAACTGGTCTCTCTTCCCAGTCTTGGAGACGCTTCAAGACGCAGTTAAAAGATTCCGAGGCGTTGGTATCGCCGGTTTCCAACCCATGCAATCGGAGTGTCCACCGACCAATGAAAGCTATTTTTGAGTGTATTTCTTTTTTGTAATAATCCTTAAACGCCTAAAAATACCGATTCGAAAAAATAAGAAAACATTTTTTTAATCTGAGGACAAAATTTGAAAAATGCTGGTAAAGGAACTTACTTGTATCCATTGTTTTCCATCACTCAGGATCTCACTATATCTTTTATGGTATTTCAGCTCCGTTGATTTTTGGAAAAGTGAGCGTAAATCGCTCATATACTGATCTACTTCCTCTCTTTTCGTGATGCCTGAGCGAGACAGTGCTCTTTTAGCATTTTCGAATAGGTGTCCCCAATCTAGATATCGCTGCATGTGAGGAAAATGGGTGCTTATGGCTGACAAAAAAGCATCTTCTCCGTCAGTAGTGATGAAGGTACTATTTGAAGAAACCTGTAAAATTAATTTCTATGAATATAACACGAAGATAATGAATATAAATAATAGTATAGTCTATACCAAAGAAGGAAACCATTCTGCTATTTTTCTGAAAAACGCGTGATGAACATCCATCGTTTTCCTTTCATGCATCATCAATACAAAAGGCTTCACTGGTTCTTGATCAAATTCCAAGTAACGGACTATCAATACGGATACATAAATGTCTCCCAGCTTGAAAGTCGTATCGTACTGGAACCCAAGACTTCCAAGGTCGGGACGATCAATTAAGCCCATAATTTTTGAGGCCAGCGGCTCAAGATAGATCATGCATATGAAATTAGGGTAGGTTTGTATGTGCTTCACAAAGTTAGATTCAACTGCCCCAAAATGTAAATTGTAAAACGCATCGCTACTCAGACGAAATTTTTGTCGTTCCATAGCTTGCGCATTCTGAACTTGTTTTATGTTACGGGGAGCCATCACTAAGTGACGATTTGCTTCTTCAGGAGCTTCGCAAACAAGTTCCTTATATGCATTGCATGGCGCACCTATACGTTGTTTGATTTCCTCTCTAGTTGATTGAGCCGTCATGGTGAAGTTTCTGTTTCTTTTATAAAAAATGTGTACAGAGCATGAAGAATATATCGAATATATAGAACCTCCATAATAACCCACGTAATACGCCAGCAGTCAAAATACAAATATAGTTAAAAACGATAACTAAGGCAAAAGGTTTCCCCCAAAAAATATAGTTTGAAAAGACCTACCTTTTTTCACCTTTCGCGTTTCCGTGCGCGAATTCTTTTTGCACGCTGGAATCACCGGTATACTGTATCAGATATCGTAATAAGTGTTTCGGATTTCAGTAGGCAATCCTACGGAACTCAAAAGATTCCTCCTTGTTTTGTAGCTGAGTGTAGAAATTGATTTTCTTGCATGGGACTCCATCATACTGAATAATGCTCCCACTCCTTTGTCTCCAATGCCAACCATCCGCTCTCCAGTCTGTATGAAATCAACCATAATTAATAGCTCATGATCATAGTTATCATAATTATTAATCAATTAACCATGATTACATACGACGACAAATCAATTCACAAAAATCTACATTATAAAAAAATAGTCTTCACACTTAAGCTACGCCGAGCAACGTTCATACACACTTAACTTCATGCACACTTACACTTAATTCGTTCACGTAGCTTAACTCGTTCACACAAAACAAATTTGGATCGAACTAAACAATATAGTAAATAACAAAATATACCTTGGGCATGGGCCTCTGAATTAGCCTCGAACAAGTAGAGCACTCCCCCTTCGGATCTCACCAAATGTTCCGAAACTGGAGGCAGAACTTCAATCTTACTCAAGACATTATTTTTTTTATAGGCCTATTCAAAGCTATTGCCTATTTATTAACTTTCCGGCTTTCCAAAGTGAATCCCATTTAGCCATGTCCTCTTTTTTCCTTCATTTCTAATTTTACGTCCGCTCTAGAATGTTTCATATTTTGAGTTGAAATCATTTGTTTCAGTTTTATCAAATATTATTCAATAGTTCGGTTTAAAAAGGAGAGAGAACGCATTACACAATACAGAAAAATTTCAAACATTGAGTGCAATTTTATACTATTTGTAACATTTGATTGATTAAATTGTAATTGTGATTCTCCCTTACATTGAAATACCTAAATGAATCCTTTAAAAGAATCATATTTAGCAACAGGCAGTTGACAATACCAAGTAAAAAAATCTGTTGTCGGCTGCTTGTTGCGCGCATATACTTTCTCTCACTTCGCGCGCATAATAGTTTTGAGACGCGCATTTCCCCCATGCCATGCGCGCATTTTAGTATTTTTACGAGCATTTTCCCTTCGTCCTGCGCGCATTTTAGTGTGGTCGCGCGCAAAATTCCGGAAAATTTTGACGCGCATTTTAGTTTTTTACGCGCAAGAAAAATTCCGCGCATATTAGTAGCCGCGCAAAGCGCAGGCGCGCACGCGCATTTTAGTTACACCCTTGGATCAGAGGGGTTGCAACATAATGAAGACACATGATATCAACATCACTCTCATGATTCAGAATACCTGAATTTTCCATCAACCTACATATTTGAGAAAGAAATGAGTAACCGACAAGAAGCTTAATACTCGTAAAAAGGATGCCATACTGAAATGTGGACTGAATAACGCGAGTGAAATTGTGTGTCATATGGCGGCAAAAGGATTCAATAACGCGTTGGAATTGGCCATGTGTTTCATGATAGGCAAAACTTGAATTGTATGTAAGTGACAAACAGGGTACAAACTTAGAAAATTCATCAATCTTTAAGTGAATACCAAAGCGCCATCTAAGAAAATATGAATAGTAAAATATTTCAATAACATATATGCTATGAGATCTACAGTACTACCTAGATAGTGTGAAACACTCAGAAGTACACCAAACTATGCTGGAAGACGAAAAACCTACATGTAAAATAACAAAATCATGAACATGGAAATTGTATTAATGTAAAATCTGCACAGTCTACAGAATTGAAGAAAGATATTGTATACAACAATTGAGCATGCCAAGAAGTTTTAGAAAGAAATGAGAAGAATATCTAGTTAAAAAATGAATACAAATTTTTCAACAATCTTTCGCATTTTTTTACAGCGTTTAAATATGTTACCTGATCTACAGAATTCCATTGTAGGGAATTTATCCGATAAATTGTAAGAAACGGATGTGTCTCATAAGTCATAAGCTACATACATTAATGAGAAAATGATTGAGTGTATGTGTGTGAGACTGTGTGTACTGTGTAGTGATGAAAAAATGATGACAGCCATTTTAGGAATTCTTTCTGTCAAATGAAGATTCTGTTCACGCTAGATGACACTATGAGGTCCACCATAAATTTGTGCTCATATTTTTCCATCCTAGATGGCGAAGCCGTCGAATACCTCTTATTTAGTAACAGCGCATTATAAACCTACGATTGAATAAGCCAGATTGAAATGCGAGATTGAACTAATTCTAAATAATTATTAAATGATGTACTAAAATCAATAATAAGTGCATTTGTAATGGTTGGTGTAAATGGTATTTAAAACCTTCATTAAGTTATTGTATTCAATTTCATTATAATTTTCATATTCTAAATAATTTATGACTGGGAATTGTTTGATTTGTTTACCATTAACACTATCATTACGTTTTCCATTAGTTAACTGTTTACCATTACGATTAACTTCACCATTACCTATTACATTTCCCTTTAAAGGTGGCACGAACGGCTTGCCATACACAGATCTCCAACCAGCTCCTAGAGAAATAATGAAAATGATTAAATGTGGTTGTAATGGATCCTGTGACAACAACAGATGTGCCAGTCATCAAAATGGAATAAAATGTACAACTTCATGCTAAAATTGCAAAGATGTGAGTTTTTTAAATGTTAAAAACCTGGGAAAAAATTAATGGGAACTAAAATGTCCGATTACGGCATTGTCGGATTGGAAAATCCCGACTTTCCGCATTGTGAAATAGGTCTATAGGGTCCTTGCATGAACAAGGGATTCCTTTAAAAAATATATAATCAGGATCAGTTTTTCACGCTGATTCTCATGGTATTTTTTTTTATTTTTAAAATAATAATTTCCTCCCGTAATCTCTGTTCAAAGTTGAGTTAGGCTTCCCCCCATTTTAAAACGGACCCCACGCCATTTTTGGTGGGCGGTCCTTAAATTGTGATGAATTTTTTTCTTTTCTCCTCCTTTTCACCCTTTTTCGTGCTGCCTATACCCCCTCTTTTGCCCTTAGTGCCTAAAGGCGAAAGTCGAAAAAGGGTGAAAAGGGGGGAAATTCAAACACTTTCAGGAATTGATTCATTTGACAAGGGGTGCCGATTCTCCGTGACGGCCGGGAACACCACGGTCAACTTGCCACTCGTCCATCTTCAACTCTTCCCATCTTTTTTTGCCACCCAGCTCACAGTTCCAGCCGGTAAGCACTTGACCTTTTTTCTTTCTCTGTCTCGGTGCAGGTAGGACATTTAGTTTGTTTCTCTTGTACACATGATCGTAGACGAGGTGGGGTGTGAAAATGGTGAAAATAGTGGGGGGTTGAAGAACGATTCTCGTCGTCATTTGAATTAACTAGGTTATATAGCAACCACTCGCCTGCAGTCATCGTCTTTTTGACAACAGTCGACTGGATGGGGGGGAGTCTATCGACATAAAAGCACCGGCCCAATAACCAAACACTCACACACACATTCCTTATAGCAACTGTGCGCCGTATATTTTTGAGATAATAGACGGGGGGAGAAGTTGATGTCTGCTGGAATATCAGCCAGTGAAAAAGCCAACAGGGGAGTGTCGGCCGGTAGATTCTATAGTCGTAATAACGGGCGCTAAAATCGTCGATGATGTCCCGAAGAGTGTCTCTTATAGAGGCCATCAGGAGCGGCGTGAAAAACTTTGCTCTTTTCATGACGTTATTTTACTCTTTCTTCCACTAACGCCATTCCTCCCGTGTCTGTGTGTGTGTAGGCTGTTGTTCGTTTTTTGTTTGTTTATTTGATGTCGTTGCAATGCCGCTGTTGTCCGGCCTCGTAACCTTTCAGATTTATCTAAAACGGCCTCCGGGTATAGTCAATGTTTCCCCAACACAATAACGGCGTCTATAGAGACACACAAGCTCTATAGAATCAGATAATCAGAATCTAATATTCTGAATAATTCGCATCATGATTAATTCTCATCTATATTCTGAATAATTCGCCATCAGAATCTCCATTATGCACAAAAAAGCCAAAACACAAGGGGAAATAATATTTACTGATAAAAAGAGAAATCGATAGAATTCCATCGGAGCTGACAAGAGTAGAAAATTTCACATTTGAATGTGTTTCCGTCTCTTGACGAGCCAATTGTGTGTAATGAAAAACGATGAATGTCAAATTGATTGTTTCTCTCTGTTTCGTCCTGACTCAGTGCCTCCACAATAATACGCTTCATCGAAGACAACCGTCACGTCGATCACTGATCCTTACGACGAAGGAGACCAACCCTTTCTCAATTGCATCGTGACTGGAGGTATGTAATCCAGTTTGCTTGTTAATTGGACGTTTTCAGTTCCTCTTAATACTGAACTTGTTTCTTTTTGTTTGAAAACAGGTTGACCTCGTCCAGAGTTGAGCTGGTGGCTGAACGACAAATAAGTGGACCACACTTACATTTCGTCCAAAATATTCTAGTCATCCCAAAAAACTAGAACGACATCATCTGTCCCAGTCGATATCATCTATACCAGCATTCTCCATCGTCTCATCATTCCAGACATACCCAGCACACGATTGTTTCCAGCGTCCAATTCCTTCTAAACCGTAAGTGAAAACGGATCATTCCCTTTTTTAATTACTAGTTTAGCAATGATAAATTGTTGTGCAATTGTTGTGCAGTCCGATTTTGCCATTCACATTTGGTGCGTGTCGGAGCGTGAGCGTTCTTTTTTTTCTGTGATAAAAGGGACTATCTGGGGATTGGGCGATGGGTTATTACAGCTAGTGACTAGTTGAAGCTTTGTCAAGGCAACCTTCAAGTCATTTTTGGACGACGTTGTGTTTCTATATGTGTGGTTTTCCCCCCTTTTCTAGTAATATTATTTCGAGGCTATTTTTTTCTTCATTTTTTCTTCATATGATTGGCTTATTTCCCCCTCACATGACTCCCTATTGCTCGTCTGATGCTTGATGCTGCAACAATCCTTGTTGTATAGCTTCTTAGTGATTGAGCCGACTTTTTTTTCTTCTCCTTTCATAGTAATAAGGATTTTCAGTCATGTGGCCTGGAATTCTGGGGAGACGCTCTTCTTCTTCTTCCCTCTTTTGTGTCTCTTCTATACAGAGACCCGGTGGGTTTCTTTCCCAACTTGATTGGATGTGATTGTTGGATAAGAACGAGTTTGACAACAAAAAGATTGTTGAATGTTTGCACCAGGGCCCCTTTAAAGTCTCCCCTCACCCCTATATAAACCCATCATCCATCCAATGTTTCCTAATCTTAACTTTCAGTCGTTCGAAATGGCCCGTACTAAACAGATCGCTCGTAAATCTACCGGTGGCAAGGTGCCCCGCAATCAGTTGTCCACCAAAGCCGCTCGCAAGAGTGCCCCGGAGGAGGAGGAGAGGGCCCGGCCACTGGAGGAGTCAAGAAACCCCATCGTTATCGTCCCGTCACCGTCAACCGGCCAGCGAGGCTTACTTGGTGGGTCATTTCGAAGAAACCAAGTTGTGCGCCATTCACGCCAAGCGATTCACCATCATGCCAAAAGACATCCAGCTCGCTCGCCGTATTCGTGGTGAACGTGCCTAAGCAACCTATTTCCATTTGACATACCAATCGGCTCTTTTCAAGGCCACTATTTCCTAAAGAAAAGATAACCAACCAACCATTGTTTTCATTACAATATTCTTGTAAATCTTTCTTACCATCACCGATTGATGTGAATGGACTACAACAAAGAATACTCTACTCATCACTAACCATGGTTTCATTCAGTGTCAGAGTCAGTGCAATGAAAAATTCATCTGCTCCCTCGATACAGTCTCATAATATTCCAGAAATGAATTATTTCGGGGCCATGGGTGGAATTTATCGTTAAAACAGTCCTCCTTCTTTTGTTCCTGCGTCGTGTGTTTCTTGGCCATAAAACTGACGAAAGTTTCCCATCTTTTTTCCCGTGTCTCTCCTAAAAGTTAAACACGCAAAAATTATGAAAAACACACAGGAAGGGTTTTCTTCTTTTGACTTGTTGTTTTGGATGGTGAGAAAGAGAAAAAAGGGACAAATTTCAAAGCTGATTTAAGAAGACTTGTCCTCCTCCTTCTTATATTTCTCTGCGTGGGTTCTCTCATTCGCCGGCAGACGACCTGCACACGATGGACAATGCGCAACTTTGTTATATTCCCCCCCCCCCCCACCCAATCTTCCTTTCGTATAGCCCTAGCCTCTTGACGTAACCAACTAAAAGGAGTTGAGCAAACCGCGTGAATCCTCGACGTAAAGACAAAAACCAAGCGACTGTGTACACGCACGCGCACTCCCACCAATTTGAGCCACCCACGACATGCACTTTTCACACTCGTGAAACTTTTGAACGGTTTTTGTGTGTCCTGTGTGTTGCTACGCCTCCCTCCTCTTAGGCTCCTTCTTCTATCGCCGTGAGAAACGCATGAACGTCTTTTACCACCAGCCGTCAAAACACACACACACAAGACATACAGTGGGAACCTGTGTCAGTACACCCGGGAGAACCTTATGGAAAACCGCTGTTTTCGCAAGGACAAAAAGTGGTCAAATTTTCATTCGATTTAAATGAAAATTTTTTCGTTGGTTCTTTCGGGTGCCAGGAATAACCCTAATTTTTTGTAGAATTCTTAAATAATGGGAAGGGTAGATTTTTTTCCGAGGCAAAAGTGCTAGAGAAACGCAAACGGTCTTTAAAAAAAAGATCTGCGTTTCTTCTATGGCACCCGAGAGTCACGATTTTTTAAAGCAATTACAAATCTTTCTATACCCAACCTCAAAATTTATTTCGTTAGGATCTCCGTTTCAGACACCAATACACTGCTGCCGGGTTTATAAAATTAGGTACTCCCTTCCCATCACTTCTCATGTTTTTCCCAAACCAAGGGGATCGCCAATGGTTATATTCGTGCTCACCAGGGGTGTTTTTAAAACACTTGTTTTTGTTGGGAGGTGGGGTATTAAAATCGCGTAAGTTTCAAATGAGTCACTTTTCTAATTTAAATATTTCTCTCAAAGAAGTACAAAGGATCATGAAAATTCTTTAGTATCGTATAGTATTGCAAACCGCTCACAGTCTACTAATGGCCGGTGAAAAAAGAAAAAAACTGTCACTTGAACAAAGATGGAAAATCATTAATTGTCATAAAATTAAAAATCTATCCGTAAAAATTAGTGAAATAACTGGGTTTAAAAATCGATGGTGTCTGACACGATTAATCGTTTTAAAAAGACAAACAGTGCAAAAAATTTATCACGAAGTGGTCGTCCGCCTGCGTTATCTCCATCAGATAATCGTTATTTACGGCTGTGCGCATTACGTGATCGTCACAAATCTTTAGCAGTTTTAACAGAAGAATTGAATACTTACAGAAAATTCCATGTTTCACATACTGTCTGTAGAAGAGCATTGCATTCTCGGAGTCTTTATGGACGGGTCGCCGCCCAAAAGTCTTCGAAACGTGAAAAAAGACTACTCTTTGCCAAAAAACATGTTAAGTGGTCAAAAAGAAAGTTGAACAAAGTACTATTCACAGACGAATCAAAGTTTGAATTGTTCGGAAATAAAAGAAGAGTAATCGTTCGAAGGATGCCTGGCGAAAGATTCAAAAAAGAGTGTCTTACGCCGACAGTGAAGCACGGCGGTGATAGTATTATGGTTTGGAGCGGAATTTGTACAAGTGGTGTTACGCGTTTGAAACGAATAGAAGGCATAATAGATAAACAAGTATGTCACAACATCCTAGTTCGTACCGCACTTCCGGAGGGTAAACGGCTGATTGTAAAGGGATTTGTATTTCAGGAAGACAATGGCCCTAAGCACGCTTCTAAACTATGCAGAAACTATTTGGAGAATAAAGAAAAATCAGGTATGTGTAGTTTAAGGATTATGTTATAATTACTGTATACTGTTGCAGCCACTTAGTACTTATTATCATCATCAATATGTTACAGGGGAGGTTGTAAGGATGGTTTGGCCACCACAAAACCCCGATATTAACCCTATTGAGGCAATGTGGGACTATGTTGATTCAAAAATCATGAAAAGTACCCGAACATCACAAATCCAAATGTGGGAGAAGGTTCAAGAGGCCTGGAATTCCATTCCAAAAAAGTTCTGCGAAAGCATATTTTTTCTATGAAGAAAAGATGCCAGGCTGTTATTGCCGCGAAGGGCGGCCATACCCGCTACTGACATCAATCAATAAAATGTTTCTTCACTAAAACAGCTTAATTTCTTTATTCAAAGACGTCTGTATATGAGCATATCCCATTCAATTGTTAGCATTTGGGATTCTGAGTACGTGAGTACTTTAATAATTCAAAGATAACGCACATAACAATTTTTGAATTCTGAAACAATGCAAGGTAGATTACTTATTATGGATAGGCATCATCCATCGGTACAGCTGCTATATTACGTTTAGAAGACAAGTCACTACAGTTGATCTTTCAAAATGTTTGTATTTCTTTTCTTCCTTTAAATTTGCACATACACAGCTTATAGCCATTGAGCCAGCTACCACCGTCTTTTGCCAATGTCAGTAAACGTTTAGGAATGATATTTATGGTCTCAATGAAATATCCATCACGATCCAATTCCTCCCAACACTTAGAAATTTCATTCCACAAATCAGTTTAATTAAAAACCAGAATTCCAGAAAGTTTCTTCACCATTTCTTTCCAAATAGTCTCTAATGGCATTAGGTCCCCAGATTTGTTTGGCCAGTTTTCGATAACCTGCACACCATTTAGAGTAATGAAGTCACGTACTGATTTGGCAGTATGAACAGGGAAGTAGTCATGGACCAGTTTTCTCTCCTTACAGTATGGGACCACATGAACAGATAAAAGTTCTTTGTACTGGCTTGTATCGAGCCTAGAGTCAAGTTTCTTTATGGCATTACGGCTGTGATCCACCCCAATACAACTCCATACAGCAACTGTGTCCTTAACATTCTTTCCGTGGCTTCCGGAATGCAAAGTTATCTCTCCATTACTGCTAAAACTTGAAATGTACAATGTTTCTGGAGTTAGTAAAAAATTTACATGTAAAATTGTAACACTAAACACACCAAAATCGTTGTTCATAAACGAATAAAGCGTGGATCAACATTTCTTAACAACTTAAATATTTCTGTGCAAACTGCTTCCTTCGCATCATAGTTTCTATGTCAAGTTTTGGAATGAATTCAGCCATTTGATATGAACACTAAATTAATCGAAGAAAACTCCGTAGACCGTAATCTTTGAAAACAAGTGTGTACAGAAATTATGTCTGTTAAAACAAAGGGGCCGTTCACATATTACGTAGTGGGATTTTGGCGGATTTTAACCCCCTCCCTCCCCCTTGTAGTAGATTGAAGTGTTCGGGCTGAAACCCCCCCCTTGAAATTACGTAGTAGTTCGCTCGACCCCCCCTAAAAAATATAGGCCTTTATATATTTCGAAACTAAATTATTTTATTTCTGTATTAAAAAAGTAAGCATTCTTTGTATCATTTTTGTCAGTGCCATATTGAAAATTAACAATGCAAAATTTTTTTCTGATTGCCAGATTCTACTTTTTAACGGATTAATACAATTATTAAACATAAACATTTCCCCATGGACTAGCATAATGATCATCAATAGAGCAAATGCCAAATGAGCATTAAGGGAACTGAAGTATTGTCTGCTTCCACTGGATATCCAGGAATTTGGCCTGACAAATCTAGTTAATTTTCCTAAATCCATTCGGCGTCTTCCGAACCATTTTCACTGTTAGCAATTATAACCATCAATTCTCTTTGACGCCTAGCTGCAACACGAATAGGTCTTATCCGTGTTTGAATTTCAACTTGCGCAGGAGCTAATAAGCATAACTTTTGATGCGAAATATAACGAACAATGTTTACAAATGCGCTCCGTCAACTGAGATTGAACCTAAGGGTTGTAGAGATCATAAAAGAGATTTGAAACTTCGAGTAGATCGCGGCAACAATTCTCGGCTAAGGTTCATTGATAAAAAAAGAGAAGAAAAAGAATGTTTTTCAAAATTAGATCTCTCTGTGGCCCCTCAACCACTTTCTAAAGTTTGACACAACGGAACTGGGCCAGGCTAGAATCGAGAGGGAACAATAGCAAAGTAAGAACTTCTTGGGGCTGTGCAACAGCTTAAATTATTACACTTCACGATTTGGAGAAAATACTGACTAGTCCTGACATGCTCAGAAAACCAATTCTGATCAGCAACGTTCAAGTGCAACTCATCATTTAGTTCGGAGGTAAGAGGGTCAATATAATTAGCTACAATTGGATGACCGTCGACAATTACAGAATTCCAGACCTCGGCGAGGGTGCTTCCAGCATGTTCAAAGTTCTTTTTCTCAAGCTCAGCATCAGTTGTTTTACCAGAATTATCTAAATGACTGCCGTAGTGGTCGTGCTGCAAAATAAATCCGGCCAACTCGCGACTCAAAGGCGCCATTCTTCTTTCAACGCGATTGAATGAACGATGGCCTGGCGCATTAGTAGCCAGAAATACAGCGTCAAAATTCTGCTTCTTGAAGTGATGAATAGCAGTCTCAATAACCTTTTGGTAGCGTGGATTCTCATCTGGCCCTCCGTCCACCGAATAAAGTATAAATATTGATTTGATGAAATTAAAAAGAAACAAATAAGTATTTTAAGTATTCATTATACCAGTTAAAATCAAGATGGGTTTCACCGATTTATCCGTACCACATGTGGTTAGCGCCTCAAATTCGGGAATTCAAAGCAACTTTTCAAAATATTTTCCGTGGGCCGACGCTGTAGAAGAGCTATTTTTCCCAGAGCGAATTGCCATATACGTCGGACCGAAATAGCCTACAACTTCCGGCTTTCCTAGACCGTTGGCACCAATAACTATTCCGGTGTATACCGAAGGAATTAACTTGTGACCCGACGCCACTACCCAGTTTGGAATGGAGCGAGCTCTCGTGATAATCACGTTATACGACCGATTTAACGACGCTTATTAAAATAGCGCAAGAAAAAGTAGCACAACAAAACAAAAAAAAAAAAACGGGGAGAGGAAAACAAACAGGACGCGCTTCTCTCTCTCGCAAAATTTGATGCTGCTAAATTCACCAAGAGAAATCGGTGGAGATGATCCCCGTTCCGAAAGTTGCACCGGGTGAAGGAGAAGAATAGAGTGTGTGTTTGTTTGTTTGTGTTGGCCTTCGTCGTCCTGAAGAGCTGCAGAAAATGTAACAAAGCTTCAAGTTGAAGGAAAGTGCCATAGAATTTGGAGAAAAGTAAAGGAGGAGTTCTGCGACTCGTTTGGCAGATTTTGTTTTTATTACTATTCGTGCGATTACGGTAGTATAAAGGCTTGATGATCTCGACAAACTTTTCCACCCCAAAAGGTAGATATAAATAAGGCGCTACTACATCAGGCAACAGTGGTGCATTGTTTTCTTTTTCTTTCTGCCGTTTGATTCCCCATAAGAGAGAAGACCGGGACACAACACATAAACCCTCTTAGTCCTTTTCTTTTTTTTCTTCTTTTTCTTTTTTCCAACGTGTCCGTGACTTTTGTGTTTTTACCGACAAACTTGACTATTAATTTGATTAGCGCACACTTTTCACTAAGTGCTGTGCGTGTATCGCCAATTGCATCATGGCAGCATCAGCTGCTGTCCCCCGTCTGTCATCTCGTTGATGTTCAGGTTGATTGTCGTCCCAATCTTGTTGATAATCCAATTTTCACGGCCGGCAGGTGAATGTCTGTGGCTTTTCTTTTCTTTTCTGTTGGAGAATTTGACATTAGCGGACAGGCACTGGCGGCTTATCGATTTGAATCAAGCCAGAACTAGCTCGCTTTTACTTACATCTGGACTGGCTGGACTCTTCATCCGGTTTATACTGTACTATTACAAGCTCATGTTGGTGTGTGTGTACCGTACAGATGATTCATTCACGAATAGATAAAAGGAGACAGTCCTGCCTCGCCAAAAACCCGAAAAGTCACGCAATAAGTAAAGCAAAGCTCGTCTGCGGTTTGAGAAAGGAAAACCTATGCAAGACAATATGTATAGATTGTCAGGGGGAGGCGAGTAGCAGCCCGGGAAATGCGAGGGAATATCCGAGTCGTCTTAATCACATGCGCGCGACTTAGCCACTGCCGCTGCCGCCACCACTGTGCTTCAACTCGCCTCCAAGAGTAGTAATGAACACCCCATCTCCATCCCACCTCCAAGAGTAGTAATGAACACCTCATACATCACGGGAAGATGTTTGTTTTCTTTTTCTACTTCGTCTTTTATTCATCGTGCGCTCTTTTTTATTTTTCATGGCCGGCAGGTGAATGTCTGTGGCTTTTCTTTTCTTTTCTGTTGGAGAGTGTGACATTAGTGGACAGGCACTGGCGGCTTATCGGTTCGAATAAAGCCAGAACTAGCTCGCTTTTACGTACATCTTGACTAGTTGGACTCTTCTTCTGGTTTATACTGTACTATTACAAGCTTATGTTGGTGTGTGTGTACCGTACAGATGATTCATTCACGATTCAGCTGCTTTACCAACAGACGGCCTCGTTCTCCACTGAATTATTTGTCAGGGTACTCCCGCGTTTTGGGAACAGCTGCTTGGTTGGTGGCCGCAAACGAAAATATGCCGAACAATTAGCAAAGGAGTATAGTGTAGAATTTCTTTTATTCATATCAGGCCGAGAATAGACTGTTGACTTTTGAGTTGGGATTATAGCTGTGATCGGTCACATCGAGACACAGTGGCAGCAAACGCGGACAGAAAGAAAAAAGGGCCTTTCTGTCGACTGCGATTCAGCATCATGCAGCATTACTATTTGAAGAATAATACCAACTACTTTCAAAATTTCCGCGGGATTCAATTTTATCTCCTCCCCATCCCGACGAATTAGGCTAATGTGAGAGTTGAGCATATAAAAACTTTTAGTTTTTTTTCTTAATGCTTAGTTTTAATATTTTTTTTGCTTAACTAGTGTGAAAACATTTTTTGTTATTAAAAAAAAATCACTTGCCTACAGGCAAAAATGAAGAGTGTAATCAGTAAAGAATTTCTGGAGAAACGAAACCGATTACGGAAATACCCATCTCCTAGGACATGTACTGGCCCCCAATTCATGGAAGCTGCCGTACGCGAATAAATGTGTGACGACGTAAATCATCTTTTAAAATCTGTATCATGCTTGTAAGTACATTTTCATCATCATATGTATATGAAGGCATATAATTCAATTTTGATTCCAATCAAAATTTTGTTCGAAACAACGATTCGATTCAGTTTTTCCTGATTTTTTATTCCTACCCAAGTTTGATTCTGATTTTTTATTCTTTTTTATTCTTGATTCTGAATCAAACATCACTGAATGATTTTGATGTTTGATTCTTTGATTGATTGATTCTATCCAAGTTTTGTTTCCGTTCATATTGATGATCGATTCGGCAGATCACTGTATGTTACGAGGCTAGTTAGGGCTGATGAAACCAATGAGCTTCACTTTCCTATGTCACATGTATCAGATTTGTTTTAAATACCACTACATGCCTAATTCTAAGGTTGGGTACATGGTAAACTTCCCCAGCGATCTTAGTGGAAAGATGGCTAATTTTGTAAATATTTTTTCGTGATTATCTATTACAATGAAATGTGGTAAACATCTTTTTTTTGCTTCCAGTTTGAAAGACCTCGAAATGGCGGGGATAAAGCCAGCAGATGTCATTTACATGGCTTACGGGGTAGAAATTCGTGCAGCAACAGAGGAAAAAGAAGGTGGGGTCCTTCCAAATTTCACGATGTGTTCCATGAAAAAAATTCACGAGGTTCCAGAAATGACAGTTTAAAAATTTAAATTTTTTAAAAATCCCTGTACCTCTACTTTATTTTCCAAATGAATTATTTAAAAAAAATATATTTTATTTTTGGAAATCTTTTACTTTTTACGTGTAATTATTTTGGTGCAATTCTCAAAAGAGTAGATGCGTAAAAAAATAAAAAGTATAACTTATTTTTTTTGTGGTTTTTGCAAATCCTTGGCATCTCCCTCGACAATTACACCATGGTAAACATTTTAGCTGATTACAAGAAGAGTTCCTTGAAGTGGATGTTCAGGGGAATCATGGTCCTTTCCATGACTCAGAACCAACTAGATGTTGTTCGTTTGAAGGAATTGGATGCTGAGGAAAAACTTAAAGAGCGCAATCCAGAAGACGAGGTAGTGGAAGAACCACCAGTCATAGGTGAAAGTGGGTTGAGCTTAGAAGTGGAACAGACTTTCCAGGAAATGTTTAAAACAGTCAAGTTGAGTGACAATTCTATTTTATCGGACCGAATTCTGGTACCCATCGAATAAGTCTACCAAGTAAATAATTCCTAAACACAAATCCGATCGTCAGCTAACGGGTCATTTTGGGTCAGGGGACATTATTTTTTTTTCGTTAAGGGAATTCCAATATTGTATTTGCAATATTGTATAACATTTTATTGGATTAATAAGTCAAAAATTGTGTTTCGTTATTTGATTTAGGTGTACTGAAATAGCTCAAATGGGAGAGCGTTAGACTGAAGATCTAAAGGCCCCGAAGCAGGACCTACCTAATGGTTAAGGCCAGTAAACTTCAATCTTCCCTATGAAGGCGAGAGGATTTGCTACCAAAGCCACGTGCTGATAAGGGCCAATCAGGAGAGGGAGGATTGAAGGACGCAATCTAGCACTCGATGGTGCGACTCTCCTTCAATAATAACAATTCACGCAGACAGAAAATTTGAAAGAACAAAAAAAAAAAAAAATGGCCGACGTCTGTGGTGTGACAGGTTTAATATTCCCAGAGTAAATTTTCAAATTTTGGTTTTTAGTTTGTGATTATTTATGGAATTCAAACTCCACGCCATTTAATTAATAAATTGAAAACGTTATTTAAAGTATGCCAAGAAAACAGTGGTTCGTAAGAAGGTCAATTGTAATGGGGTTGTGCAGTTGCAATCAAAAGTCAGTCAAATCACATTAGAAAATTGACTGTTAAACTTTCATCTCTTTTTGTGCCGCAACAGTTGGAACAATTTATGATAATCATTTTTGTGGATAATGTTAGAAGCAACTGATAGGAAGGATAAAAGAGAATACTTTAAAATTCATTATTTCAATTTTTTAGCTCTACGTTCCTTATTAGCAGGATCGAAGGTATTTCTTTTTTGGTTCAAGATTTTATGTAATTTTCTATTGTTGGACACAATTGGTTTTAGATATTTCTTTAAAATAACTCCAATCGAGTCCTTAATTATCCCCACGACGTGCAATTCCACACAAAAAAGTGCTCATTTTTCAAGCTGGGGAACAATGAATTCCTCAAGGCCGCTGAGCATGAACGTGGACCCCGAGATCTGCACAAGGCTTTCTTTTACGAATATATAGATCGCCCACAGCCTGGAGACAAATTTGACGGAAGCTGGAAGGATACAGTAGACCACCATGGTTTGCAAATTTTAAATTTAAATATTTTCATAAAAATGGTTTGTCACACTAATTGTTGATATGTATTAATTTTGAATTAATTAATTTTAATTAATTTTTAATTTTTATTTTTCTGTTTGCGTTTTTAGAACCAATATAATAAATTAGGAATATTTAATTTCCCTATCTTGAATATGTTTCTTTGTTTTTTTATTTTTATACGGGTTTTTTATTTTTTGTTATTACGGGTGGCACTATCGAGCGCTGGATGGCGTCGTTCTATCCTCCCTCTCCTGATTGGATCGGATCAGCACGTGATCAGAAAGGATTCTAATTGGATCTTGCAAGAAAATTTTGCCACTTCTCTCCCCTTCATGGAGGACCATACAAGTTTAGTGGTCTTAACCATTGAGTAGGTCATGCCTGAAACCAAGAATGAAAATGCCAGAGCCAGCTATGGGCCAACGAGTGAAAGAATATGATAGCGGTATTTAGACTATTCAACTGGTGCCTGAATAACGATATAAAATTTTACATTTACATTCAAGCTACATATATAAATAGGATGTTAACCAGGATCCACAATTAGGAGTGGGCAATGGCCAGAGACGTCAATATACAATCGTGACTCAATAGAAATCACGTATCAATTCACTCAATATTATATACACTCTAGAATACAGTCGATTAATATACATAATTCAATAAATGATCTCAATTAAATACCTGAATGCAGAGTCGAATAAAAAAGACACACACAATCAAAGATATAAAACAGCGGATCAAATTAAGAGCTGTCAGACGTTACTACCGCAAAATGGCCTCTTACGACTCAAGATGACACAAGATTGGAAAAGACGACTGTGTTTCTGATCAGCTGATAATTAAGCCCTCTAATTATTTGACGTGACATCTACCATTAAGAAAATACAACATAAATTCAAATCCACAGCAGACGAATAAATTACGCGTCGATTTTCGCTGGAACAATGCCCGCAGATGTTGTGGGAGTTTCCGTACCATCCGTAGTTTCCAATGCCATCTAGTAGTATTTGGGGAAGTAAAAATCAACATTTTGAAAAAGATCGCGTTATGGATAAGATCAAAGCGTCAGTATCGAAGATTTCACAAAATGGTCACTTCTGGTCATTTTGTGGCGTAAAGAGTCAGTAATTGCGCAATGTGAGACAAAATATGCAGTACTGGAAATGCACTTCTCGCATGCTAAGCGAGTGCTCTACCATCTCAGCTACATCCTCTTGATGTGAGGTAATTGAAGTGATTGCAGATATCTATAATCAAATCAAATACAGGCAGCGATGGCTCATCCGGGAATCGAACCCAGGAACTCTCGTCTAACCGAGAATCATACGGCTAGACCAATGCGCGTTATGCTAATTACTAGAAACTATGTTTCATGTGTCTTCCTTCAAAGCGCATTGCTTGTCTTGTGACTTGCGTTTTGGGTTGAATTTTTACTTGTGACGGAAAACATTTTTCATCGCTTACGGAAAAGTCTTTCAATTAACGTTTTACGATTGCGGAAATAACTTATTTGGGAGAAGAATCCAAAGGTCCCTGGCTCGAAACCGGGTTTGGGCAGGAAGAATCGTTAGGAATTCCAATATGGTCTAGTGGCTAGAATAACCTAGCTTTCAACCAAGAGGCTCGTCGGACGAGTTTGGGAGAGCTCCTCAGGCCGCCAGGTGGTCAAGCCACTATACCAGTGTTTCTATGCCCAACCTCCCTCCCGACGCTAGTCTATTCTTCGGCTTGTGGTACGAGGACACCTTTAAGATTGTGTTCGGCAACCCTTTCCCTAGGCCACAATTGTTGTCAGTACACCGTTTCGTCACCGGACTTGGGCTCAGGGATAGCCAGATTATGGCGATTGCCCCAGTCCTTTTGGTTGGCGTCCAAGTGATGGTAAGAGTAACACTGTTTGAAACGGCTGACGTAACAGCCATTCTAACATGGCGGCGCCCGACAAAATTTTATTGAAGGTCGTCAGATCAACGTTGTCATCAAGGACTAATGTGGAAGAGCGTTTTGTGAGGGTATCTGATTACCCAACGAATGCTAACATGGATGCCATTAAAGTCCGACTATGCGAATTTGGAACTTGCTTGACCTACACCGTGACGGTTATGTCAGTCCAATTTTCGGAATGATTCCGTTCCTTACTGGGCAACTCACTGTGAGAATGGCATGGTCACACCCAATATCCCCTATCTGCAAGTTGTTGACCATAAGGTATACATCCGATATGCCAACCAAACCGTAAAATGTCGGGAATGTAACCTTTTGGTTCACATGGCGCTGGAATGCCCCACGCGGAAGACCCACCATTTACCGGCCCCGCCGAAAACGCCACAGATGAAAAAAACTAGGGGAAAGGGGAATCTGATGTCCATGGTTTTTCAGCCTTCGGCTTTCCCGCCAAACACGCCAGATGAATTTCCCCCACTCACTGGTGTGGCTTGGACGGATGTGTAGAAAAAGAAGAAAAGTCAACAGCAGCAGGGTAATAAAGCTTCCGCCAGTGCCACCCCCTCCCTCCCTCATCGATAACCCAGTTGTCGGCCTGGGTGGTGGCAGAAACTCAGCTGGGGACGGAGACACCCTCGGCGGAAGCTTTATCGACAGAAAAAGTGCTGAATGCCTTGGCACAAGATCACGATGGCTCAAAAATGTCCACCTCTGATATGGTAAGATGTCGGCAAAAGAAACATACAGCTAAACGACCTCGCCGAAAAGAAAAGAGACACTGCCGAAGAAAAAGGAGAAAATCCAACATTAATCATGAAGGTAGCATTCATTAATATCGCAAGGATCAGTACTTCGGAGCGCCTGCAACTATTGCTCAATTATTGTGTGTCAAACCACTTCCATATCGTCTGCGTACAAGAAGTCGCCTTTCCGACGTACCCCATCCCAAACAAAGCCGGTACTGCAGTATTGGTAGCCAATAACATTTCCGTGCAATACCATAAGTGTGACCCAGATGGTCTTCTTTTCTGTGTAAATTTTGGTCCAGTGTCCTTCGTCTCGTTCTATGCCGCCTCGGGGCGAATATTCCGCAAGGAACGAAGGGTTTTTTTCCGTATTAACGTGCCTGCCTTCTATTTATTTGTCAAAAAACCAACTGTGATAATGGGAGAACTAAACGCGGTTGATGAACGCGGTGACAGTGAGTCCGGAAGGCGGGGACCACCCCTTCCACCCCAGTCGATCATGATTAGTCGCCATGATTAGTGGCCTGGATATTGAGGATGTGTGGAAGGCTTTGCGGCCCCGTGAAGCCGGCCACACTTATTTTCACCAGGGTTGATCGGCGCGGATCGACCGAATCTACTGCTTTCGATCTATTTGGGAAGATTTCAGCCTCATTGCTACTTATACATCTTATGTGACTGATCATGCGGCGCTTCACGCGGTGTGTTCCTTTCTCTCCGTGCCGGAGTCGTCCCGTACTTCCCAGCCATCCATATGGAAGCTCAATACAGCAATCTTCACCGAAGACTCTTTCCGGAAAACGTTCGAAACGTTTTTGCACCACTCCGTGTCTCTGCCGATACGGAATGCCAACGTGGTGGAGTGGCGTCAAGAGAATAGCACAAAGCTACTGCATGCGGCTTAATTGTTGAAAAAAATTGGTCTTTTCTACCAAAATTGCCTGCAAGACCTCACGGCCTGGACTCAGATCTCAATTTACCCGCCTTACGAGCTTTGCGAGAAGAAGCGCGTGAGTGGCAACTAAGAGCACTAACGGGCGCAAAAATCCGGTCACGAAGCGTGTCCGAATGCGACATGGACGACCCGTCCGTCTTCCATGTGTGGAAGGAAAAAGGTAATGGAAGAAGTGTCACAATAGTGGAGTTTAGCCATGGAAGATGACCAACTCTTAGTGGATCAAGCTGACATCAATGCTGCCCTCAAGGACGGATTCCGGTCTGTTTTTGGCAGAGTCCATGACGGAGACCCGCGCTCGAGTTCCCTTTTCTCGAGGAACATCACAGAACGGCCACTAATAACAGGATTGATGACGCTACCAACGCCCCACTAAATACACGCTACACAAAAAAAACTACCGTCAAACAAGAGCCCGGGAGAGGATGGCATCCCGTATGATTTTATAAACAATTTTGGGAGGATAAGGCCCTATTCTTTGTTGAAATGTTCGGCTCTGTTCTTCAAAATGAACGAGGGTCCCGTTCTTAGTCGGTCGGTCTCGTCCGCCTCATTCCAAAGTGAAACCAACCGAAGAAATCTACAGATTGCCAGCCTATCACCCTCCTAAACTGTGATTACAAGATTACGGCGGAAGCGTTGGTTGCCCGTCTGAAAACGACGTTTTCGGTGGTGATCGGTGATGTCCAGCGTAGAGGTATTCCGGTCAGACGGATGGGTGACAACTAAAATCTCTATCGGGATGTCTCCGCTTTCAAAGAGACGTCGGTGTGGGCATTGCGCCAGTAGCTAGGTGTAGTGTGGTGATTGGGATCGATTTTACCAAGGCGTATGATCTGGTGCAACACGACATTCTGGGACGTAATGGAACAGTTTGGTTACCCCATCGATTTCATCAAGTTGCTCAAAGCTCTTTATCATGACGCCAAAATGCCCATTCTAAACGGCTCCTCGATAGCCGGATAGGTGCAGTGCTTGTCTTCCTTACGGAAGGGTTCCCCTCTCTCCATCCACCTCTACGTTTACTCCTAGAACGATTATTACTATGTTTATCGAAGAAATTGAAGGGCATCTCATTTTTGGGGAGATCAATGACAATGCGGGTCTTTGTCGACGATGTAGCGATTTTCACTGATGTCGACACCGACCTTACTATTAGTGAAAAAGTTCTTGACGACTTTTGTAAGTGGACATCCAGTCGACTTAAAAAAACGAAGTCCAAAGACCTTGGTCTAGGCGGATGGCGACGCAGGACAACGTGGCTGGTGGATTGGAGCCTGGAGGTGTTCGAGCGATTCCCTTCTCCGGGGAACGCTGCTCGGAATCCCCTTCTCCGATTCCGTAGCAGAAACAATGTCCCGAACGTGGGTGGCAGCTTTTTTACACTTTCAAGGCCTCCTTCGAACAAATGTTGGTCGGTGCTTTAGCTTATACCAACGGGTCCAGTTCATGAAGGTAAACGACTTTTCTCGGATTATATACATAGGCCAGATCTTGCCCTGCCCACCGCAGCTTCTTGAGAAGATAAATCGAGCGGCTCTTAAATTTCTGTGGGCCGGCCGACTGGAAAGACCACCCCCTGGATCCATCATAAGGAGTGTCAGCGCTGGATGGCTCGCTATGATACATATCGACACCTTTCTCGATTCACTTTTTTATGTGACAAATCGTATCCTTCTTATTAGGGCCCGATACGGTCGACCGTTTCCTCCTTAGGTACCGACTGGTCTTTCCCATGTGGGGTATTCCCGGTCGCCTTTTTTCGGCGGCCAATTCATGTGAAACGCTTGCTCGGGCTCATCGTCCAACTTGCCGGCAGTGGTTTGGAACTATCCCTCCTCTAAACCCACCGGGAATTTTTTTGTCATCGAATAAAACCAGTGTTTGAACCGGGCCACTTCGAACTAGCCCATCCGTCTCTCGACTGGGCCACAATCTAGAAGACTGTACAGTCTCCCCTTTTCCTTAGGCGACTCCTTCTTCTTATTTAATCATCACCTCCTCTATACACGTGACAGGCCAACAGACTGGACGCGACTTTAGACTCTCGGTGCGATCGGTGCAAAGGTGAGGTGGAATCGGTGGACCATCTTATGATCGGATGCCAAGAACGTGCCACAACGATCAACTTGCTAAGAGTATACTATACAGTCCCTCGGCTGCTATGGAACCTGAATCAGAGGGGACATCGGTCAAATTCCGCAAGATGCCCCCACCCGAATACTTGTGGCCGTCTTTGTTGATGTGACGTGGTGGACGCGGCAGAGGAGACAGCTCCCGTCAATTGAAGTATAGGAGTCCAAATGGTGAAATTTGGTTTCCCACTTATCGCATCGTCGGTATTCAATGGTTCGTTCTTGAAGTTCTTGTTTAGTCGTCCTGATGTCCATTTGTACATTCTGTTCGTTTCTCCGAAGTAACGGGATGAAATTTTTCTGCAGATAATAAAGAAATATTTCCAAATCAAAAACAAATTCCCGGTATGGGAACGAATTTTTTTGTTTTATTCAACGATATTTCGATTTTTTTAGTAAGGATGTTTGCGCATATTTGCAAATTTTTATTGTCTTGTCTTGTATTGTAGCCTCACTGCCATACACCTTACAGCCATACGCTCCGAATAACCCTGCATACACACACTCGTGACACTTTTATATATTTTGTTCTACGTCGGGATGCACGCATCAACATGAAAACATGTGAATTCATACTTCTGTACGTCATTTGAAGAATAGAAGGTTTGGAATATCTTCTTTTGCGTTTGTTGCCTCATGCTAGGGGAAATAATTGACTGAATCACATAGCAGAACAATAACTGCGGTGCGAATATGCGCGCATAATCCTTTGGCACTTGGGACTGCAGCAAAAACAGTAGACGATTCAGGACCTTGTCTTTCGTCTAATTACTTTACTAGAACTGCATATGTAGGACATTGACCTTGAGAAAGTTATGGTTTGTGGAAATTTTACTCACTTCCTTTTTAAGCAAATGAATGAGTGAAGATTATAATTTTTATCAAGTTACGAAAATTGACATGAACTGTGTATTTTCCATCGAATTTTTCACCTCTATAATACACAGCTCAATTCTCACTGATGAAAGATAGTCAGTGAGAGTCAGTGTAGTGATTTTGTTTACAAAATGGAACTATCATCAATTGTTGAAGCAAAACAATATGATTCAGGTTAGCTGTGTTATTTTCGGCTTCACCAGAAGGCAAGAAAAAAGGTTTGAGTGACTGGCATGTTTGATTGATTAAGATTAGGTGAGGGCACTTCTGATTGCTCCGTGGTCAAAATAACAGGTGAATTTTAAATTAAATTCACTTGGATTACTTGAAAGTAGGAAGTGTAATAGTGGGTAACCTGAAGGTTAAAGCTTGTAAAAAGTATTCAGCTGTGGTGGCTAAATAAGTTGCCCCTGACCTTAACTAATACGGAGGAGTTCTGTCAGGCGTTTCTTGCGTGGATTTACAGTGGTAACCTCAGTGTTACCCCGAAAACACGTTTTCAGTCAATTTTTTGTTTTAGCTTGACGCTTTTGTTTGGAATCAGAATAGTCAAAACACCCTTCGAATGATTATTGTTCATTTTCCCATGACGCGTACCCTCCTTTCTGCTTGGAAATGGCAAACGAAGACTATATGCCGGGTCGGCGGGGCAAAATATATTAGTTCTATCCCAACATGAATGCTTTGTTCAATAATGTGCTGAATTGAATGGTCTTTGACTTTGGAAAATGAAATGAAAAAAAAATCACAGACGGATCAGATCGGTGTTTCTCTTAACCGGGACTCTCTGAGACACGCCAGGCGTTGTGAAAAAAAAATTCCGAAGAAAAAGAAAAAAAACTTGGTGTGGTTTTCTTTGTTGATGCGTGGGCGTAAAATCGAATATAATTGAATAAGAATTGAATATAACCTGCAAAAATAGTCAAAAGATTAATTTCCCTACAGTTCTCTATAAAAACTCATCTGTTTTACCATGCACATCATTAGTTCGATGACCACACCAAATAGATTGAAATTGTGACCAACTAATATTTTGACATGATCTAGGTATGTAAATTTAAGAATGCATGGAGAGAATAAATAAGTATAATAGTGTTTTTTGGCTAAAACAATTAACAGAAGATACATTTTTTTACTCACAAACCCAGTTAAATTCTTCTTCTAGAACAGATGTCTCTTAAGTCTCCAAGAGAATGTGACTAGCAAACGATTCACTAATACTCAATTGTTATTGGTGGTGCATTTGTCTGATATTCAAGCATTTTTTGCATAATCTTTTACACTGATGAAATGATGACATTCAAATGAAAATCAATGTTTTCACTTGAATGTAATCACGTCTGTTCTTAGAAACAGATGTTAGGACACTTTGATAGATTCCCTATCACATTCACTACTATTATTGCTGACTCCTTAATTGAAAGTTAACTCCACAGCAACAGGTTCTTGTGTAAAGATACATGAAAAATGTAATCAATGCTTCATTTCAAGTAATAACATTTCCCATTTCTAGGTCTACATTTAAAATAAACAATACGGTTGGTATCAAAGGATTGAGATAAATTTTCAGAGCTGGACGGTATGTCAAGAATCACAGGATTTATATATTTCTTGTAATTCGAGTACAATGTTCAAAAATGAAAAAAAAACCACTAAAAAAAAAGAATCAGTCTCTAAATCATAAAGTAAATCTTGGCATTAAAATATTACCAAAGCCAACAAAATGTGTATTTATTCGTGTTAAATTACAAATAAAATTTGACGTATAAATTTAAAAATTCAACACAATAAAATTTTTATAAATCAAAAAAGTATCACATCGAAAGACGTTAAAATAAATCAAATTTACTTCTAGCAGAGCTTTGTGCTCTAGTCGAATCACAGTATGGTCATTTTAGCATTTATACCCCAAGCAAATTGTAATAAGGAAATTTAAAATTTACATTATATATGCTTACTTTATCAGTAAGTACCTCATACCTGTAAAAAATCATATGGTGGGATCTTAGAGAAATTAAGAATTAATCATTTAATTTAAGTTTTTTAACAAATACTTGATCTATACACTGAGATATTAAAGTATATCCTTTATTTTGCTCAAATGACTGATGTTGTTGCTAAAAATGTACACAAATCTAGATTTTTATATAAATGTTAATTTTGATTACTAAAGCAGAAATCTTATTACGAAATTTGATTCTTAAGAAAAATGTGAGTTGTAATGTTACTTTAGAAGCTGAATTTTAATTTTAATTCGGTGGTCACTTCCGGATGTATAACCTATTTGTTCAGCGTTCAAGGCTTCATCTTTCATTACCTAGAGTTTAATTTACAAGAAATGATTCATCTGAATATCTTTTGACTCAAATGATCTATGTAGTTAAAGCTCGTTTGTCATTTTGGCACAAGGATGGAAATCACAGCTTAATAAGGTAGTTTATTTAAGGCCTGACATTTTTTAATTGTTGCCACTGTCTAGAAATTGTTTAGTACATATGTAACAAAAGGGTCTATTTTTGTATTGGTTTATTACGCCACACATTTTATTTGGTGTAAAAAAAACGAAATTTTTTAATAATTTTTAGGTATAGATTTGTCATTCACGGATGTGGTCAGGGTCAGGGGCAATTTATTTAGCCACCACAGCTGAATACTTTTTACAAGCTTTAACCTTCAAGTTACCCACTATTAAACTTCCTACTTTCAAGTAATCCAAGTGAATTTAATTTAAAATTCACCTGTTATTTCGACCACGGAGCAATCAGAAGTGCCCTCACCTAATCTTAATCAATCAAACATGCCAGTCACTCAAACCTTTTTTCTTGCCTTCTGGTGAAGCCGAAAATAACACAGCTAACCTGAATCATATAGTTTTGCGAATAAAGAGAGAGAAAAAAAATGGAATTGATGGGATGAAGAACAAAAAAAAAAAGGTCCAGCTGATCACCTCCTTGGGTTCTTGACTCGTCTTAATTAACGGATGCGCTTTGAAGCCTTAAAATGACGTCACACTTGAATGCAAGTCGTTTTGCTTTTCCTCTTCTCTCGACATGAATCAAATCCTCTTTTCACTTCCCCTTTTGTAATTTTTTTTCTTCTTCTTCTTCTACTTCTGAGCTTTTAAAAGGAGTTTAAAATGTCTGTCAAAGAGAAGTAGGAGAAGAAAAGCAAGTTTCCTTATCTTTTTTTCTCATCCGCCAAACTTGTGTATCGCTCTTTAACAAGCTTTCTAAACTCTGGATAACAAAGGAGACTCGACAAAATAGAAAAAAAAACTCTTTGTGTGTCTCTGTGTGTGTAGAAAGAGAGTGTGTAGAAACCTGCGACGCGTTTATTCCCGGAACTTTCTTTCTCTATTTTAATTTGTCTCCCGTTTTCTTTCTGTGACAACGACGACGACGACAATCGGGGTCGTCCGGGATGATTCCCCACGACTCTTCCATCTTTTTTTTTTTCTCTTTTAATTGCAAATTCATAGATGAAAATGAAATTTGTTTTTTGTTTCTCCCTCTCTCCTTGTTTTATATCTGCGCCCAGCAGTGCAACGCGGAACTGGCTTTGGCAGACGTTGTTTTTATTTCGTGTTCACTCTCTCGTATTGGAAATCTTTTTTTTTCATTCGTTTGCTATGATTAACTCTTATAGACGAAGTTTCAATATTAATTTTGCACTTTCTTTTCTCTCTTTCTCTCTCTCTCTCTCCAATTTTGATGACAGGAATTGAAAGTCAACTGGGCCACTTCATTCGGCAACGCAACCAAACAGGACACGGTCAGTAAGTTGCACCTCTTGACTATATTTTATTTTGTGTCATTCGTATTACGCGCCTAATGTGTGTTGTGCGTGAGTGTTTTTTCTTCAATGAAGGGTGCCATTTTTGAGCGAATCTTTTTTAATTTGGTTATTTATTTGTTTGTTTCCTTGTTGCGATTGGGAATATTTGTCTTTCTTGTTTTTTTTCCTGCCATTCTTTTTATGTGTCTTATCGGCCACGTCGCCTTCAAAAACATATACGCTTTCGCTTCAGTGTAAAGCTCTGGCAAAATTGGTTTTGTAAGAGATCTGCTACTTGTTCACCATAAACGGTGAAAGTTTCTTAGAAGAAATGCTCGCAGCAAATTATAGGAACCAGTCTTAACTTTAGTTTATTCGCACTACCGTTGACATTTGGGCGGTTGTTTCCCAATAAGCACCGTGTAAAATATGGAAGTGAAATTCTAGCAACATTTGAACAAAAACACAAATACCTGTAAATACAAACTTGTGTGTAGAGAAATTGTAAAAAAATTTTTATCTTCAAACATCCATCTACAATATGATGTTCAACAAGAAATACGAACTGATGCAACAACCGAAATCCGAGTTCCAAGTTCTAACACAAAACTTATCAGGTAGCCCTAATTGACCTACTTATCGCTATAAATCCGTTTAGTCCCTATAGTCGCTTATTGTGTACATTGGAGAAACGTTCAGAACTTTCGATTGTTTTATACGACAGGATGAGAAAACAAATAAGTAAAATTTTTGTTGATTACATTAATATGGTCTTATTCCATTACTGAAATGACGGCAGACAACACAAACAATAAATATCCATTGAGATAACACTGAGCATAGATATCAATTTGAATTGCTTGGCATTGGTGGCTTAAATGATATACTGGAAGACGACATCGAAAACGGGTAATGGAGTGGCGGGAACGAAAGGCGTATGTGAAAAATGAGACCAGTGAAGTCTAAAGAATTGCGAGCCCGTCCTCGCTGTGTTAAGGTTCCTTTGATCAAGTCAATGATGCCCCTTGTAAAGTCACCTGCTTATTTTCTGGTAATGAGCCACAACCTAGCAATGGATCTGGTAAGTTAAATTTTACTTGACTATCCACAAAAAAGAGATGCAAAAATTTAGAAAAGAATTGAAGAGTTTGAGATTTTCAATAATAAACTTATTACATTCTTAATTGATTTGCGTAGTAATTTTTGCACAAGAAGAAATGCAGCGCTCGTACGCGCAATAATATTTCTTCAGGTTTTTTTTCTGTTTTAATTTGATTCAAACTATCTTTGTGCTTGAGCAGGAAATCTAGAACGAGATCCACAATTTTTCTTTTCTCTTTCTTATCCCAGTCACGAAATTTTGTGCCAACCGTTATTATTATTTAACGCCATTCGTTAGCCAACTTTTATACGTGTCTGCGGGGTGCAGCCCAGCTGCTGTCACATCTAAAACCGGCTGACCCTGTGTTTTGGATATTTTATTATTATATTAAGAACAAAAACAGTGTTCGTTTGAAACTCTTTGCATGCGAACGAATTGCGCAAATAACAGATGTTTCATCACACTATTGAACGTCGTTTCGAATGAATGTTAATCGATCACGCCCTCTCCTCTTCTTTTTTTCTTTGTTTATAAAATTGACTTTATGCAAATGCTGTGTAACGTTTGATTAACATGTTTTGTGGGCTCGGAGGGTAGAGTTTTGTGTCGCCAGTTTTTGTGTGCAGAAAGGCGTTGGCGTTGCAAAAAGTAATTGGTGATGGTCACTCCTTATTTTTTTATTATCTCAGGAGAAGATTTGTCATTGTTTCAGTTATGGATTTCTATAAGAAAATGACTGAAGAATGGGTGTTAAAATTTAAAGAAGAATTTTTGCAAGAAGTCTGCGAAATACACCAGATTGAAATTCAGACGCTTCCCACAAATGCATGTTTTTTCTTCCTTTTTTTGATAATTTTTAATTAATTTTTTTTTCTAAGATTGTTGCTCTTTACAAAAACATCTTTGAGATAGATTATGAAATATCTATTCTCAGAAAACGGATGTTAGTAATTGAGCATTGCACTCCATATGGAGTTTTCTTATTAGAGTCGTATCATTGCGTTTGGTTTTTTGTAGGAGATTCTTCGGGAGTCCGAGATAGAGAGACTTAGAAATATTCGAAGTGAGAGAGAACAAGAGCATTGAAAAAACATTTAACTGTTGCAGGGTCGATAAAGCGAGGGATCTTGTTTATTCTGCTGAGGTGAAAAGGGCAGCCTTTATAGAGGTGCTTTGGAGGCATGTCTCCATTCTAAGGTACGAGTCTATAACGACTCCAGAATGTTTTTTTAACAAGTTTTTTTCTTAGTTTTTTTTACAAAGTTTTAAAGGTGTTCTGTTAGAAGGACCCACGTATACCAATCCTATGCCCCATTTTATCTCTCCGAAGATGAGTATAGTTGCTGTTTAACTTGGACCACTGTCAAACCTGGTGGGTGGCGAAATCATAAGGTTAGAATTAAAAGTGGATCCAACAAGAATTCATAATAACAAAGAAATCAAGACTGGGATTTCAGCCCATATCTAACATAAACTCTGGGCCGAACAGGTCTTCATCACTTATCAAGTAGCCTTAGGAAACCTTTCTGGAAACCATGGTTAAGCAAAAACTCAATTCTCAACAACGTAATTTACCACAAACTTTCGTAAACCGGATTAGATAAAAAATACGGGACTTAGGACACGATCTTCAATCAAGAAGAAGATCACGTTCTCGCAATCGACAACGTCCTCCAACATCACATAATTAACCCATCCAAAATCAACTTCCCAATCACATGATAAATAGAAAATAAGTCTTTTATCAACTCCTGATGCCTCAAAAATCCCCAACAACAAATGCAGCAATTCATTCCTCCTTTGCAATGGAAAAATGGAATACCATAGGATAATCAACAAGCCCAAGTGAATTTTCAGTGACTCCCATACTGCAACTTTGTTACAAACGTTCATTTGACTTACAAACAAATTATCTTCAAATTTTTAAACTCGGTGTCACCTTCACTTTCAGAAGATATCACGCATTTTCAAATAAATTAGCATCCCCTCTTTTTCTTTAAACCCACACTTTATCTTTACCAGAGAGATTGGCTTTCACACTTCATTAAAAATACTTGGACCCTCAAACACCAATCCTGGGTTCATGATGTTAATCCCTATCCCAACTCTTAACCCTGATAATGTCCCATCTTCTCTGTTCAATAATAAATAATTTCTGAATCGGAGAAACGAACACCCCACAATGAATCCATATCTTGAAGGCTGATAAAGGCTTTAACACTGTTATCTGTAATGTTGAAGTAAATGATAGGGAAGCCAAAAGACAGTTATCTGATCAATCAACGTATAGAGAACTCTCTCAAAAGGAATTCACTGAAAAATCAACAAACATAAAACAAAAAAGTTGTAGTATCTCAAAATTTATTCTTCCCTTCACCTCATTACCCCCATTGAAGACAAATCCATCTGCGACCGTCCCCCCAACGGTTCTATGATCTATTTTTTACCAAAAGTCCATAAAAACAAGGAAGCGGCATTAAGAATTTTCCTGGTTGACCCAACGTGGCCACTTTCACATCCATTACTTACCTTTGGAATAAATATAAAACAGTATTAACAAGCCATCTTCTCAAACTAATACCTGGCTCTCTTATAGACACCGAGAATTTTTTCCAACAACTGCCATCTATACCCTTACAGCTGCATTCTTTATTAGTTACGGCCGACGTAAATAGCATCTATCCCAATATCCCGTGAAAGCTAACATTGAACCTGCATATGCCAAGAAGATCCTTTCCAGCGCTGAATACACGTTCACTAGAAGCTCTGGTTGCAGTGATGGACAGGTAGTCCCGTGCCATAAAGGAGAGACGAGGGTAGCACTTCATTTGTGCTTTACAATATGACAGGTTGTCATAACTTGCATTTGAGGGCTCGCGAGGTTCAGCAAGGTAGTCCTCAAGTTCGTCTTCAAGGCGAGCTCGTTTCTTCACTGAATATAGGTCAGAAAGGTAGTCTTGTTTAGTTCTTTTTTTGGTGCCATGAGAAGTCTAAGATAGTTCACTGGTGATATTAAGCATATAGAAGAAGGGTTATTTCTGTACTTTCCCCAGTCTTTCTCCAGACTGAATTAAAAAAAAAATTATAAAAAAATTATACTCGGAAATAATTGAAAATGTACAGCACTAAACTTACGCTGGAAGGACAAAGGTTTTAACCATGTCAATATCTGAAGAATCACCATCGCCAGCTTCCCATCTTAAGCCTGTACTGAAGTACTCAACCTTCAATCTTGCGTCCAACACAAGATACTATATAAACAGATGTGAGCCGCTTATAGTATTTATTCAGCTTTTCTGTTGCCACAAGAGTGGCCTCCCTAGATTCCATTGAGTGGCCAACATGAAGATTTCATTTTTGCAACAACATAAACAATTTCGAAAGCACGACAAACCTCTGGTCAATAGATTTTGCATCGATTACTTGTCTCCCGATCGCGATAGTGCGTTTATCAGGAAGCCATAAGTCACAAATCATTTTCTTTTTGTCAATTTTCTCTACGTATAGGTACGCATTAGTGATTGGTTACCATAGGAGTGGGTACAAAACAGTCGCAAAAACGCAGTGTGAACACACGGAAAATTGGATGCTTCCCGATGTCGCTTCTTCAAAATAGTTCACCGTTGTTGTATTTGTTAATTTCTAGTTCAAATTCAAAAAGGAATTTAAACTTTGTACAATTTTTTCACTACTATTGGTACTCTGAAATGAAAGAAATATGAAAACTAAATGTATTGCGTCGCTATGGCTCCCCCCATTTACTGTAGAAATTAAATCATGCTAAAGGCAGCACGCAGAAAATCGGTAATTCATGTGAACAAAATCATGCCCGAGTATTGATTGGAGGTAAAAACCTACGTAATTGGCGTCAGTGATGTATCGCTGAAGTCAAGGACCAAAAACAGAGACAAGTTGCTTGAAACTATTTGCGGTGATTTTTTTTCCTGGAAGTTGAAGATATTTTTAAACGGATATTGTACGAAATCTTCAAACACATTATTAGCATGATGAACAAGACACAATCTTCACTTCTGCCTCGGCCTGAATTTTTGCTGTCTACCTGATGCTGTTTAGCAGCTTCCTTCTCTCGTCTGTCAGCCATTACCCGCGTGCAGTCACTCCGTATCTGTCACTGAATTTTCCCATTCTCAATTTTCTTTTCAGTTTGATTTTTCTTTCTTGATTGTTGCATTTTCAACTCTTTCATGTATTCTTCATTCATTTGCGATTTAATGTATTATTCATAATATGAATTTACAAATGTGTTATTCATGTTATTCCTCGAATTTCTTATGAGAAGCCTCACCACACAATACAAAATCCTTGTTTCTCAACAATTCCGACGTTTAAGATTCTGGTTGTACACTATTTCTGGGTAGACACACGAAATGGAAAAAAATTTCATGCAAAAAAAACGATGTAAAACACGGATGGATAAAACAGAACCCACTGTAGCAGTGTACAGTATTCTAAAAAAAAAAAATCCGAATTCGATTTATTAATGACCATCTCCGAGCTATCGACGGTGAATGTGGAAACGCTCTTTTTTTGCTTGACCTCAGTGCTGCTTTTGACACAATTGATCATGCGTCATTAATTGATCGCCCCTCTGTATCTTTCGTCATACGCGGGATGGCCCTCAATTGGTTTGGTTACTACCTCAGCGGAAGAAAACAGTGTGTGATGATCAACGGTGATATCTCGCCTGACGTAGCGCTAACGACGGGGGTTCCGCAAGGTTCAGTAATAGGCCCAGTCCTATTTACCACCTATGTGAATCCGGTACGAACGTTGGCTACTGTATTTGGTGTGAAGATGCATCAGTTCTCCGACGACACTCAAGAGTACCTAAGCTTTCCTATTCTGCCTGACTTTGGAATAAAGTGGAAGGAATAAAGTGAAGCCTAATTCAAGTAAGAACCATCTTCTTAACACATCCTCTCCTCACGCTGCGACCAAGACAGCGCCTATTCCTCTCGGCATAGGTGAAACCGCCATCCCGCCCTTCCAACTCAGTTAAAAAACTTGGTGTTATTCTTGATAGCTCCCTCTTCATGGTGGTCCAAATTTGTCGGGTGTGCAATATTGGCTTTTTCCAACTGCTGACGATTTGCAAAATTTGGAAGTTCCTGACCACCTCAGCTGCGAAATGCCTTGTTAATGCATTCATTTTATTGCATGTCGACTATGCTAACTCCCTGCTCGTTAACCTACCAGATAAGCAAATCGCTCGACTTCAACGACTACAGAATGCTGCTGCTAAACTTGTCGTTGGTTCCCGCAAATTCGACAATAATTAGCCAATAATCAGCCACCTACGCTGGTTGCCTATTAATCTAAGAGTCCATTTCAAGCTGTGTATCCTTACTTTCCGTTGCCTTAATGGTCTGGCCCCTGCCTATCTCTCTCGACGGATCAAACGTTGTATACCGACCAGAGACCTCCGTTCATCTACATCGGGTAGGCTAGCTCAACCCCATACTAGAACAACGTACGGCTCTCGTGCATTCTCTTATGCTGCGCCGGTTCTCTGAAACGGATTGCCCCAGTACATTTTTTAAGATTTTCCCCGATCTCAGAACTTTTAAATTTAGACTCAGAAAGCATTTACTCGGTGTCGAGGGTGGCAAATCTTTTTTTTCTTGAAAATCTGTTTTTGGTCTGTAAATGGTGATCCCGTTTTACGGATCTGTCACAGACCTGTATGACAGTCTGTAAAAGTGTCTCACTCCAAACAATTTACAGACTCTCAAAATCTGTTCCAGATCTGTGAAACAAACTTTTACCAAATCCTGTAAAACAGAGCAATTCCAGACAAATTTCCTGTAAAACAGAGATGTAACAAGCCTGATACGGATCTGTTTCACAAGTATGTGAAACAGATCGGTTACAGGAGTCTGTAACAGCTCTGTGTGCTACCTGGGAGGTGGGCTTTAGCCACGACGTCAGGAGAATTATTAAAATTATTCCGAAATAATAGCTAAATTCATAGTATGTCTAAATAATAGTATTAATGTAAAAAAATTAATTTTAAATATAAAAAATTAAAAAAAAAACACCCACCTGAACATGCAAGATAAAAATACTAATTCTCTAAGTTCCATCTTGGAGTAACTTCATCGTTAACATGAACTTTAAGATTTCTATCTTAGTTACATCTCTTGATTCACAATTCCATTGAACCAAAGATGTTTATTATCTAACGTGTATTTCTTCATATTTATTCCAATGGCACGTTCCAATCAAATGTGGTAAATGTGTTGTAGATCAGTCAGCGATCGGTGTCAAGCTGTGTAAGAGATGTATCAAATGCTCCGTGTTAAACATCTTCAGGTGATATATTCTTTCCTGCAAACCTCTTAGACTTAATAGTTGACGAAAACTATAAATGAAAATTAACATTCTATTGATAATGTTTATATATAGATTCAACGAGCTTTACTGAGATAGCAAGTCTTATAGGGTAGTAGGGTAGTAGGGTGTGTCTATATCACTCACATAAAAGGCCCTATCTTTATGAAGAGATCTATGTAAATATAAGAGGTCACCACTCTATTAATGTACAATTGACATAAACAAAAAAACATTTTATTTGAACACTATACTAACACAGTCATTGTAGAATTTTAGGGGATTTTGGGACACAGATTACAATTTTTTAAGAGTAAGGGCCTCAAAGCCAGCAGTAGTCACGATCTGAAAATTTTGGCAGATAGTGTGAAAGTATATGCTTAAAAAACAACGAGTTCGGCCAATCGCTACTCTTAGGAGATAGTGGGTATATTTGTACTCAGTTTCTTCAAAAGCCCTATAGCCATATAGTGTAATATTTCTTTTTATTAATATATACCCTAGGCCTAATATAACTCTAGAAATTGCCTTAGGCCTAATATAACTCTAGAAATTGCCTTGTTATGGTCGATGATATTTGAAGCTTTTCTGATCTCTAATTTGAAGAACAAGTCTTGAATTTGAAGGATACGAAATTCATCTAGGTAACCATGAAAATAATAAGAAACCATTACAAATTGTAACAAAGATGGAACACCAGTGTTTAATATTTTTTCTTAGTTGTTATCATGGTTTCATGGTATGTCTTTAGGATATTAACAGATTTCTTGGCAATTTATTTGGGACAGAAATGATCTCATTTGCTTTTAAAATGCTAATAAAAAGAAAACACTATATTTTTGTTATAGCCGCCATAGAAAGGGCTCTTACTCCTTTTCGCCCAAGTTCCTCAATTAAGATCATGACATTGAGAGTTAAATGCCTTAAAGTCTTTGGTTAGCAAATCTCGTTATTTTAATGTAAAAGGTTACGCAAACAACTACTTTGAGGTTTTTCTTGTGTTTGGAGACTGCGTAATGTAGCTAACTGCTGTTTCGAAAAGGCCACACTGCAAGCTCTGTTTTCGTTGACGGACGTGTGCTGCGACCTCTAACATTTTTCCGCCGTCAACAACGACCTTCAACCAGTCATCAATAACAAATTCGTAAACAAAACCTCTTCAATGACGTGCACAGTTATGTAACGTCTTTTTTGTGTTTCAACGAGATCAGGGTTGAATTGAAAAAAAAAAAAAAAAAAGAACTGGAGAAGCCAAGAAATTGAGTGCGTGAAATATAACGGAGGCGTCCTGAATCTCCTCCCCAAAAACTCCATCAAAGTAACTACTTTGACCGAGCTACCCAACTTCCGCACTTTCGTGTGCTTCAAATTCAGTGTCTCTTTCCGCTCATCCAAATTTCGACTCATCTTGATTTAAAGACCGCCAGAAAAATCACACGCCGATTTCCTCGAAAAGATTTCTTCTCCCCATGAGTAAATTCAAGTGGTATCATTTAATTTAGTGGTAACTGCTGGCGCTTTCAACCTACATGTAGACGTACCTAGCGACAACTATGCCAAAAGTTTCCTGGGAATCATCCACTCCGTGTGTTTTCAACAACATGTCGACCAGCCAACATAGTGTTCCAACCCGCTCAAATCCGTCTAGAAAAAAGAACCCAGGAAAACTAGGAATTTTTTTTGTTCAAAGGGTTCGGAATGAAATTTTCCCTGTCATATTGTCATAACCCACCAACGAATGTTTTTTGGGTGGGTTAATACAAAGGAATTATACATTTTTTGTGTTTTCCAAACGGGTTGACTACGGGTTTTTATTTTGTATTGTTATTGCACAACCTTCCTGAACCGCCAGAAGCTATCCCGACAAATATTTTTCCTTTGTGATTCAAAAAAAAATTTCCGTTTTTTATGGTACGAACGAATACTTGAAAATTCCATTTTATGGTTTCAAGGAGAAAACCGTTTAATTTTCATATTAATTTTACTAGTTTGTATTTTTAAACGTTAATTCCTGTGGTTATTTAACGAAAATAATTTTTATTACGTTAAATATGCATTTTTGGGACGCAGTTTTTATGATTCGCTTATTTGTTACTTTTAATTCCTATTATTTGAGAAACATATATGCAACATATATGCAAGACTATTTTTTAATAAAAATTATGAATAAATTTCACGATTAAATTTTATAAATTATGAACAAACATAAATTCAGCTCCAAATATGTATTCAAACAAAAGAAATACAGTAGGACATCATTTATAGTTTAATTTAGTCCAAACGTCTTCAATGATTTTTCTGCCAAATTTCTCGTTGGCACACAACAACTGCCGCAGAAGATGTCATACAAACGAAGTCACTGGGCAGTACTGATTATTATCTTGCATTTGACTTAAATTGTTCACCACAAGCTAGAACGAAAAGAAAAGTTAATTGATATTGATACAATTTGATTTGATCTTACAACAAATTAGATAATCTTACATTAGATTTGCGATCAATTACTCCTCCTGAGGGGTTAGACGTTGATGATAAAACCGGACGTGGGATTCCACATTTCAATCTTTTCTGGCTGATGAAGCACTAGTAAAGCGTCCATGGCCTCCTGTGCCATGTCAGCCATATTAGGTTGATGAACCTGCGAGACTAGACCATTGATTAATTCTAGTGTAGAGCTCTGAATCTCATGTCCAGCTTTCCCTTGGTTCTAAATAATAACATACATGAAATATTTCTTACAATTAAGTTTAAATGAGACAAATTACGTTTAACATGAGCAGTGGATTAGCGTGAATCAATCGGACCATGGACAATAACAAGTTTTTGTAAGAATTACCCTCTTCCGACGCTTTCTCCTTGAAGTTCTTCAGTGGATTTACTTTTTCTTTTAGTGACAAACTCTGAAAAAACGAAAAAAAAACATTAGTGAATATTGAATGATGCGAATTGATGAACGGCATGTATCTACATCGATTAGCAGTATTATAAAAAAATTGTTAATACACATGAAATTTGATACAACATTACAACATATTAAGCCGGTTACCTGGCATAACTGCACATATGTCCATGATGGATGAAAGAGTGGTTGTGTGATAATTCTACAGAAAAGATTTGTTAAATTTGAGTTTTATGAGCACGAAACCAAAAAACACTAAAAACGGGTAGAACTCACCTGTAGAGGGAAGCAACAAGGACATAGTGAAAAGTTGGTGGCGAATGTGGATTGAGGCATACTTTAAGAGCTTTGTTGTTGTGGGGATTTATGCGAAAACAAGACACGAAACAGTGGGCTTGACACAACGGGAAAATGGCTTGCCTGGATTGAATAGCAACACCTGCCCAAGAAATAACGTCACATTGTGGCAATTTGGAATATTCTAGATTCTTATTTTTAAGTCGTTGAGCACAGACTGAACAAGCGCAAACACTTTTTCCACCACTTTTTCTCACCGTTCAGCAATTTGATTAGTCGTATGGTATCTACATTTATATATTGAATGAGTTCGATGTCACTTAAGTCAGGATTCTCTTCGTTGGATGAACTTAATTCTTGCAGTCTATATTGAAAAGTCAAAGTGAAATGTTAATAGTTGTCATTTTAATTAATTAACTGTGTGCTACCTTGATGATATCCGACTGAAAACAGCATTGAAATTGTTGAGACTGAGAGCAAATAAATATTTTGAAGCTAGAGCTGTAAGCTGGTTAACCATTGGATTTTCATTTGGCAAATCTGCATCAATAGTTAAAACTTGATTATTATTAAATATTTTGTATTTCAAAGTTTGTTTACCAATAAATTGGCAGATTTCTCGCAGTAACAGTTTAACATTCATGGCTTCATCAAATCTTGTTGTATCTTTTGGTTGGCCACTTAGGCATTTCTCTAAAGTGTCTAATACAATTAGCAATGATTCATAATAATTTTTCTCGTAGTCAGGACCATGTGTTCTCTGTTGGAAATAGACATCATAACATTAATTTCTTTGCTTGTTTCTTGAGCTTGGTGATATTTAGAAATCTGTCAAACTTACTGATTCATTGACCCTCTGTAAAATCTTTGTAATTCCTGATATCACAAGAGAAAATTTAAATTTGCTGATTTGGATGACACACTCCTTATTTTGTTCCACCATTTGACGTGCATGTCATGTGTGTGGTCCTGTTCGGTAGGGTAATTTGATGAAAAAGAAAAGAAATGTCAATATGGTCAATAAAGATGAAGTTAGATTTTGAATTGAATGTAAACAGATCCATTCTCAGCAGATTTCTCAACAGCAAAGAGAAAAGAAGAAATTTTCCCAAGTCCATGACAATAATAGCGAGGTACCTATGGCGTAAATTAAAAAATCTCGTCTTTTTATCTCGTAAAATTCTACTCTTTAAACACTCACAAAATCAAACAACGTAACACTTTTTCTTCATTCGTCTGTTCTTCACTCACTCAAGATGTTTTGACGCGGTTGCCAGGTTTACCGAAAAAGTTAACTCACAAAGAACAAACATAGATTCAGTTTCAAATATGTATTGAAACAAAGAAACACAGTAGAACATCATTTGATTTAATGTAGTCCAAACGTCTTAAAGGATTTTGTAATTTTTGTAATCCGTGCATCTATTTTGGTGACAGAGTCAGTCAGAGTCAAGCTGATCTTTGAGAGAACTCTCCCGCATTGGAACGGGGTCTTTACGCTGCTTGTTTCCTATTTTTGTATTGAAAGACCAGGCAACATTTCTGCGCCCATCTTGGATAACTTTTATCATCTTCAATATTGTAATTGGGGTCTTCTCTGTTGATTCCATAATCAATTGAATTACTACTAATAAACAAAATAAAAGATTATACTAAGATGTAGCACATTATTAGTCATAAAATTCTGAAACGAACCAGCTAAGACGGCAACGAGATTTATCATGTGCCCATAAGCTGGACGGGCATCATTAAGCCTAACTTTCCATGTAATTCCTATAGCCAACGTTCCGGACAAAATCGAACTCCACAACTTTTTGGAAACTCCGCTTTCTGTATTGTAAGTTCTTAAGCGTTCGACGAATACTCCAACCTATTAGATAAAACAAGAAAAATGAGAAATTTAAAGTGGGGAAATAATTGAAAAGGGAAAAAATACCAGGCTGACGGAAAGCTCGACAATTCCAAGCGCCAAATCTAAGGCGACTAGTTCGGAATAATAATTCAAAGGCAGAGTTACGGAATCAGTGAAAGTCTTGGTAAAGTTGACTAAATTCCCTTCACAAATAACGGCATGGCGTGTTTTTTCGCTTTGCAAACTATTTAGCCCCTTTATAATCAGGTCTAATTTAGCAAACAGAAGTTTTTGGTAACTTGTCAAGTTTCCGTCTTCCAAACTCACCGACGGTTCTTTGGGTAAAGCCGAGGGTAAAGTTATATAAAGAAAAAAAAATTATAAAAAGCAATATGGAATATTGAACAATAATTGCTTACTTTTAACATTCAGGTCCAATAGAATGTTAACACCTATATCATCAAGATCACGATCGTTTAAATCAACGAAATATGATGACATACCCGAGTCGCCTGATATGTGAAAATGTTTTTTGATTTGGCAGCAGATTTGAGACCCTCTTGTTCACCTTTGGATTTTTCTTGACAAAAAATACAAATATTACAAGTACAATACAAGTATGATTAAAACACAGCCAACTAGAAGCAATCGAGGCATTCAAAAAAGGATTTAATTACCAATAAACTGAGAATCCTCGTTGTCTGCTTCTTTTGAGTCGCTACTATTAGCATTATGTCGCAGCCATTCGATTCTGAAAATTTTTGATCGGCAATATAGGAGTGGACGTGTTATCCAATCTCTTGCTCAAAGATACATGATTAGGAGAAGCTAAGTCAACTTCATTTTTGTTTTTCCTCTTCTCCACTGGCTTTGGTGTTTCCTGGGCTGGTGGTTTTACGCTTCGGAGTATTCCCGAGTTGTAGTAGGTCTTTTAAATCATAATTGATTCCACCGGAGATAGATTAAAATATGGACGAGATCTCATTTTTCGAATCTTCAAATGATTCTAGGTGAAAATTGAAAAAAAATATATTTATTTTTTAAATATCTCAAGCTAATAATATACAATATAATATTTACTTGGGAAGTACACTCCTGTTAAAAAGTCGGAAATTTGAAGCTCGGTCCAGCTGGATTCCGGAAACCTTCTTTTTTTGAATGTTATTAAACTCCATTCCCAAAAATTGATTCCTCTAACCTTCAAATTGTCGTCGCTCATCCAGTTAGTCGGTATGGAAAAAAGACGGTCATGGGAACCACGAGCACTTGCTGTATGAATAGGACTGTTGACTATCAAAAAGAGTAGAGGGTCTTTGACATTCCCAGTGCCGTCTACGTTATAATATTTTCCTTCCCAGCGCACCATTTTTGAATTCTGCAACTACTTGTAAAAGGCTTTTTAGGTTCGTTTACAGTACACAAATCATATTTATCATATCATCTATTATATAAATAAAATTAAGTGGAGATCATTATAAAATTCAATGCAGTACTCAAATCGTTTGTTTGGTGCAGTATTAAATCGTTTACGCAAATAATACTACAACGATGCATGTGTCACTCAGCGGGAGGGAAAACAACTAATACTTCCCTGCTGTGTGTACACTCATGAGTGACTGCATGAGTGCATTAGTCGTGTAGTCTGCTGCTGTCAATTGATTTTGGTAATTTGGAATATTGTGGACGAAAAAAGTAATTAATCGGACATCTGATAGACCTAACTGGGATAGCATGGATACCATTGTACGTCATTTGGCCACATTGTAAACCAGAAAAACGTGTTTGAAATAGGCTATCCTTTTAATAACCTGTGACATCATTCAATACAAAGACATTTGCATTTCAATAGCAATCTTTTTTTCTTATTAGTTTTACAAAGAATTAATTCAGAAAATTAAAATATAATCGCAAAATTAGTCCTGACAACTGATTTAAAAAAACGGCCTGAAACCTTAATTTGCCCCACGACTACCATAAAGTTTCCATCTCGTTAACTAGTTATGATTATGACTAGAATATGCTTGGTATCAAATATTGGCAATTTTCAATAATTCAGAAGATATCAAAGGGGAATTGCTTACCTTATAAATAGGATGATGGTTGATACGCGGCCAGTTTACTGTAATTAATTTGTTCTTTAGATAGATTCTGAGAAAGTACTGAAGCCTAGCTGACATAGGCTAATAGCCCAGCTAGGCTTAATCACAACAAAATTTAGCAGGTGCATAAAAAAATTTAAAATTACCTCATAGAGGGTAGCACATTGTCACCATAATCAATTTGAGCAATCAATAGGAGCGGATAGAAGCATTATTCTTTATGTTTACAATTAATTACAAATATATTTATCGGACCTTATTTGACTTTTGACTATCAAGTAAATTCCGAACAGTTCAATTTGTAACCTAATATTACGGTGAATATTTGACAGATCTAAAAACATTCCGTATTGTTTCTACGTTATTCTCAGTTTATTTGGTATTAATTGTAAATAAAATTGTGTCTTACGAAATATATCTTTATTTTAACTTTTTCTACGGTTACAGGTTATTTAGAAGTAAATTATAGCTAAACAAACAAGCTTCCACTGTGACAGGAACTTACTAACCGTTATAATTTAACTTAAGTTATAAATATGCCTCTTCTCTCTTTTCAAGCTTCTTGATGAAGAGGTCAACGCAATTTTGATTGCTAGTGGAAATAATAAGCGTCATCGAAAACGGAAACTCAGTAGCTTGATGCCTAATTATGAAACGAAAAAAGTTTACTAGGCCAATGGCGTGAAAATGGCGTTTCTCAACTCCAATGGGAGGTACTTATGGTTGAATGCCCATCACTACTCAGTAGTTACAACATCTCTATTCGTGTCAACAACAATGAAGCCTGTACATCACCATTAATTGAAACAGAAAATACCGAAGACATTTTCCAGCTAGAGCCAATTTCGGACGATGAACTAATGGATTTTGATATGCCGCTTGGAGACGATGACGAAGAGCTGATTGCAATGCAAGAGAACACAGAACAGAAATTGTCTTTGCTTACAATTCTTCGTCATTTTGCCACATACACCAATCAAAAACACAGTCATTTGACATATTTATTCAAATTACTGAAATATTACAAACCACCAGCAAATTATGATTGTCTGCCACGTACTGGACAAGAACTGTTGAAAATTGATGGTCGGGACTGGTTGAATGGCAGTAATAATACTAGAAGTTTGCCTAAACCTACGGAGTCGGAAGAAGGAGGAAAGTACATCCATTTTGGATTAGAAAGTGCATTAAACTGTGATTCTCCGGGTGTTTTGCACATATTTGGGACGAAAATCTCTTTCAGTTTGTCAGCATTTTCAGAGAAAATCCATCATTGTTACCGATTCCAGTCCGAGAAAAGGTATAAGCTAATATAAAAATCCATAAATACTGTATACGTCTGATGAAATAGTCTACACATTCTTATATTTTAGATTGAATCATATGACGACGATCTGAAGCTACAAACATGACTAAATATTCTTTCAGGTAGCAACCCAAAAGAACCGATTAGTTCTGCAATTCCGCATTTTCAGATTGATGTGTTCATTGATCCCGTGAAGGTATTTAAATCGTCTGAAGTTCCGTCTGTAACCCCCATCTTGGGTAGACTGTATTCTGTCCAACCATGTTCAAAATCTAAAGAAGGCATGTTTTGTTTTGAGAGACCAACACCATTTATTATTGGGTTCTATCATGGGCGGGACAAACCACCAAATGTACATTCTTTTTTGCAACCAATAATGAATGAATTTGACAGACTCTGCCCTGACATTGACGATGTTATTCCTCTACGTTCTTTCACTGCCAGCCTAAGATGCGTTATAGCCGACAGCCCAATGAGAAGCTATTTAAAAGGTACCAAAGGCCATAGTGGTTATTGGACTTGTGACAGGTGCATCCAAAGGGGAGAAATGGTTAAAAAAATTATTATAATGGCATATATAGATGCTCCTCTTCGTACTGATGATGATTTCCTAAGTTATCACACCAATGAATTTTCTATTGATGAACACGTCAAAGATGTAGAGAATCCAAGCCCTTTTGTCAAAATGGGATTTAATATGGTAACGGGCTTTGTAATTGATAGTATGCACACTATGATATCTGGGGCATTTTTCAGAAAACTTGATGGTTTCGCATCGAATCCTCTTGAGGGGAAATTGAGTTCAACTCAATTAGCACAAGTAGAAAAGCGATTGAAATTCTATCGCCATTGCCACCCGTACGAGTTTGATCGTTACGTTGGTTCATTTTCTCAATGCGGAAAGTATAAAGACATGTCCTACGTCAATTTCTTTATTACTTATTGTACCCTGTTTTTGATGGGATTGTTGAAGAAGACGAACTAGAGCATATAATGCTTCTTCAATATGCAATGATGTTACTTGGTGCTTACAAAACTTCCACAAAAATAAACCCTTCTGATATAAAAAAGGCAGAACTTATTTTGAAGAGATATTCTTCGGAATTGACTGACCTGGGTATTCCTTGCAGATTTGTAAGTCACCAAATTATTCATTTACATGAAGATGTGACACATTTTCAGAACCCAGTAGAAGACAATAGTGCATTTGAGTTTGAATCATTTTTGAGTTTCTTTCGTAGAATAATTCGAAATGGATTTTTACTACCCGAACAAATTAGAAATAGACTAGTTGAGAAATCCAAATATCAGTTGGCAACTACTTCTTGTGGTCTTATTATCGACAACAAAATAAAACTTGATCTTGAAGCCTCAAAAAGGTTTTCCAGCAGTGATGATGACAGTCCAAAGTAATGGAATCATGGTGACAAATGGCCCAAAAGATTAATTTTCAAAAACTATTCTCTTTCTAATATATTTCCGAACAATGTTTGTTTGATCAAAAATAGATCAGCGGTTGTTTGTACCGACTTCGAGTTTCAAAACAATACGCTATTAGTAGTTGGACGGAAATGTATGAATCTGGATTGTGCTTTTCGCAAACCGTATGTTAGCACAGATTATTTCATTTATCGTGCTTCTGAGTTAAGTAAACAAAAAAAAGTTTGGCTGGTAAGTGATATTTCGGCAAAGTACTATGCTCTTCCATTAAATCCCATAGAATTCCCTAATATTTTTAATCCCAAACAACACTGGTATCTCAGTTCCCTTCTTCACACAATGAAAGTTTGATATTGGTTTTTGGTTTACAATAATACACAACATATAAAGTTAAATTTTGAGAGCGTTTTTCTTTAGTGACGCATTGCATTGGTAGAGGTTAATAATTTAGATAGCGCAATTAAGCTTCAAAATAAAATTAATAATCGGAATCACTATTCTAGATTATAGGACAGCACCGGTTTATTCCTGAAATAATATAAAAAATTAATGTTTCTTGATGGCAGTATGGTTAAGAAGCTTGAGTATAAAATAATTTTCTTGGGCTCGATACTCGGTTCGGTTTCTAGTGGCAGGACACCATCACACCAGACCACCATAGCAAAATAGCGTGGACCCTATTGACACGATAATTTTTCTTGTCAATAACACCATTTTCCAATGTCCACTTGGCGGTGCTACTTGTTGCGACTCATACAATTCAAACCGATTTTCATTATACTGTCTTGGCTTTTTATTATTATTTGACAGGTTCACAGATGGCGTTGATAACATAAACAATAGCGTGAAAAGCAAGCAAGCAAGCTAGAGTCTGGCAATAATTTAAGCAAACAAGGCGTTACATGCCATTTCATCATACTATTAGATACAGTGATTCAATTCGCTGTTCAACTTACTTTCATTCTCATCCATCTTCTACCCTTAACAGAACGAAGGGAATTCTTCTAATGCTCTTCATCAAAGCCCACTATTTAATTGTCAAGTAAACGTGATGTTGAAACGACTTACTAATCGAAATTTGATTCTTTTAAATGAGGCATGCATATGTATTTATTATATGTGGATACCTGCGTCCGTGTGCGCCAATATGACGTTACCTTGATCTGCTTGTGTTGTCGAGTCTCCCTACTTCCCCGGTGACTGCGGGAAAATATAGGCTAGAGATATTGAAAAGTCACTGTAAGAGAATCCAGTTGGAATTCAACGTATGGCTGGCAGGCGAATTACAACGCTGTGAAGGTATGTAACGTGGATATTCATTTGTCTTCCTAGAGTCTCCATGAAGTTGTTTATTTTATCTTCTCTGAACTTACATTTATTCCTACTAATGGCACATTGCTAGATTTCCGTGATGGCCGGTGGTTCCTGAAGCTATAACCCGCTAGTGTTGCCGAATCGGTCAGCAATTTTTTTATTTTTGGTGAATGCGATTTTGTTTTCAGGTTAAAGACGTCAACTGGCGCCCTTCATGCTGCAGTATAAACTGACTGGAGTCTGGCAAAAGTTTCTTCATCAAATGTCATTTCTCTTGGTTCTCAGGTTTACGACGGAGTAAAATTTCCACTGAAATCCAATCCGAAATGGGCACCACGGAAACCAAACTGAATAATCCTAATAATTCTATACAATTTTGCGCTATTCTAGATCAACAACCACAAATGAATGGAGTCCAGCCACAAGCAACAAGACGCCACTCATCCCTAACATCCCCCCCCCCAAAAAAAAAAAAAAAAAAAAAATTAGGATTCCCTGATAACAAGAGGATTAGTTTGCATTTGAAATGGTCACTGACATCATGGGACTTTCGACCTCTGCTAAGAAAAGCGGGTCACTACTAGATCTTTGAACCCAACAGTACAAAATGACATCACACAACAGAATAATGAAATAATGTTATCCACTTATAAAAAGGAAAAATGGATGTACAGTACGCAATATGGTAATTTCACGTCACAGCTAATTTATTCGAGGCAAATATGGCAGGCTGCCTCGTTCAATTGATTTGAGAAGTTCGAGCTACGAAATTCGTTTGGAAATCTCAAATTTAAAATGTGTAGAAAGAGTTGATGATGTAACTTCATGGCTCGTTTATGTACCCCTTCATTTATCAACTTCAATATTTGAAGATGCGCTGATCGTTCCTGCCACAAAATACTCAAGAAATATCTTTCGTTCTAGCCAAAACCGTTAGAGAGAAAAATCAAGTCTAAGAGTATTCTCAGTGTTTTTTTCTTAATGGCCTACAGTAATTATTCATTCGAAAAAATTTGATGCACCGATGGACAAGTTTAATAAAGTTACATTTTTAAGTTCGAACGCATGTATAAGTTTTTATTTTCATTCTGCCACATTGGTCATATTGCAGCTGTATGGCTATCGGCTTGAAGCCCGGAATCTCTAGAGACTAGGATTCGCCCCAAGAGACTAGGGAGCGGTTATTAACAGGGAAATTGAGAGCATGGGTATATTCCATGTCCCTACTTTTTCAACAGAAAAATTACCAGTCCTCGTAATTTAGTTCATGGTGCTGCATGGTCTTGGGATGCTTTAGGACAATAAAGTTATTTTTTTTATTCTTCCTCGTGGAACGAGTTGCATCATTTTGATTATGGCAGAAGCAAACATGGATCGTGGTGGAGTTCGAGTATTGAGGGTACCCTGAACTCGTAAGAATTCTTTCCGATACAACACAGAGTGTGGTCATATCTTCTATGAAAAAGACTTGAGGTTAGTTTTACATAGTTTAGTAGTTTACAGTTTGTTCAATCAACTTACATATTATGTCCACCAGAGGTGAAACACTTCAATTGGAGTGTGTCAACAGGACACGCGAAAATGATGGGTGTCCCTACAAGATTTACTTCGTATATGATGTGTACACACAGACAGGCTTGCACAACCACGAACCGATGTTTGACGAAAAAAATTGGGCAGCAGTTGTTCACGAATGTGTCACGATTGCAGAGACACCGGGACAAGGCTGACAAGGGCAAAAGCGAATTTCGGAGCAGTCTCGTCGTGAAAAAAGATCCACCCAGCCACCAACGCCTAATTCGGTTGAAGACATCGTGCAGTCAATTGAAACGCCCCCTGAATTCAAATACGGGAAAAATTCTTGTTTAGTTAGTACTTCTTTTTAACTTTAAATCAAAATTATTTACAGGGAAAGTGTAAGACGAGACCAATTTTTCTTTGGAACTGCACAATCGGATGAGGACGATTGCTTCTGCTTGGTCAGCTGGGAGTAGCAATGTCAATGTATTTTGATGCATCCTTTAGGACAGTTCCCCTTCTCTTCCAGTAGTTGATAACGATCCACGTAGTCATACACAACAGGATAACTAACTAAATATATAATAAGCTTTTTGCTTTGCGAATCGTTCTATTTTTTAATAAGTTCGTTTCATCTAGGTCTTCCCTGTGGCGTTTGCGTTGATGACGCGAAAAACGAGGAATTAATACCATGCGGTAATGCAGATAATTTCTAAAACATTTCGGGAACGCTTTCCGGACACACCAATGACAATCCGAGATATTTTATCAGATTTCAAACTTTTGATGATGGCCATGCCAGACGTGATACTAGAAGCGGAAGCAAGAGGTTGGTGGTTTACTATGGACAGGCTATTTTAAAACGGCAGGACAACTCCATCTTACCCTACGTTTCCGTAATGGCAGTGTGGTTAACAGCATAGCAGAGTTAATTGCCCTTACTCTCCTTCCACCTGATCAAATCCACGAAGGATTTGAAGTATGTGAACTAATGTTATTATAATGGATGCAAAATACTAATAAACTATTTAATTACCTATTCCAGAACATACGGCAAGCTCATGCACGCCTTTTGCTACGCCAATCAAGAGTTACGCCACCGATGATTGGCAAACTTCACCGGTGTTGGACTGGCTATTAATTGGGCGTGGTAACGCCTCTGCGATTTAGCTGCAACGGGCAACAAAATCGAACCAACAATTTTGTGAAATCGTGGCACAGATGGTTCAATAAGCGTTATTTGCATTCCCACCTAAATGTTTGGAATTTTATAGGTATAATAAGATCTTTTTATTGTGTTTAATTAAAATAAGTTACCTGGTAAACTATTGATTTAACAGATCACATAAAGGACGCCAAAGACTCGAAAACCCGCGACTTTGAGGCAACTGAAGCCGGATTGTCAATTGGCCCTCGGAAAAAATTCAATGTCGCACCACGTCAAGAGCTAAAAAAGAAGACGAAAACAATGAAGAATCGGACGTAAGAGTTGAGGTAGAAGGCTACCAAGCCGAAATTGGAGCTCTAATGGTCTTTTATTATGTTGGGCTGGCGAGGACCATGGCCTTAGGCCTGGTGTCTCGTGGTTCAATAACCGCATTCCCAGCCCAACAAGCAGAGTGTCCAGCCCAGCAAGAGGAGAGTCCAGACCTGCAAACGGAGAGTCCAGGCAACCAAGCCGAAATGCTGGAAGCCTTACTTAGGCAAGAAACGCAACGAGAAGGAAATTACGATGAAACACGCAATCGATCTACACCGTCATTACCTACAATCCAATTACATTTCAACAGACCCTTTTTAACTCAGTTCTGTTGGAGTGTCCCATCTTTACAAAGAAATAATTTGTCGGAAGACATATTTATTACCGCCACAGAAAAATATCCAGACGTTCGATACTCACAAACGTCACCTAACGAAATTGAAACTTGTTAACTAATAATGTAACGTCTTTATAACACGTGTAACTTCATGTATACTCATCCATCGGTGCGATATAGATATTAGAATAAAACAAGATTGATACGAATCCATAAGATTAATTACGATTATGTTGCCAAAAGAGCTTTTGATAAAAAGCTCGAGGTTTCTTGAGTATTTACTGACAAGAACGAATCAACATCGTTTTTTATTCAACGAATTCAGCGCATGTTCTTGATGTAGCAAACTTTCACCACCAAACTTGACAACATTGTGGCTAGCTTTTTCCTGAACTCGAAAAAAGGGGACTCGTCCGCTGATTCCCTGATACTCGGAGTCGCTTACTGAATAAAAATACAAACTTCATTTATTCAAGTCATTGGCTTAATTGTTGACAATCAGAAAGATATACAGACTAATATGATGAAGTGTCGATTGCAGTTTTCCCAAATTGCTATCATCACTGACCACAGGTTTCTTGTCCTTGTCCTTGTCCTTGTGCTAGTGGACCATTTTGAAACTGACCTTAGCCCCCAAAATGGCCTCATCGGTTTCATCAGTAAGATAGTCAGGGAAACATTTGGAGAGGTAGTAACCACAGGAAGTTGCATTTGCGTGTTTTAATAAATAAATTAGTGGTTGCAACAAAAAAATAAATTGAGAACTTAAACTGACCTGAGCCAACACAAATTTCCTAAACGATGTCAGGAGAGGAAGCCAGTGAAGCATTAACAGAGTAGACTGTCCATTTTAAACGCCTTTGATGTAGGGTCTATCTTTTAGAATGCATTACACCAATTAATCAGTGAAGCTATTAGTTCAAAAGAGAAATAGGCATGCCGAGAAATATTATAAGAATGTAAAAACTGACCTGAGCTGCAAAAAATTTCTTCATCGAATAGACGGCGAAGTTTTCACTTGTGTTTTGAACGATGGGGGCTACTGTCACGTCAAAGCGACTCAACACTCCCAGACACTTTTACTAAATAACAAAAGTTAAGGGCAAACAGTAAACTTGTTTTATAATTGATGTTTTCTTTGATTGAAAAATAAGAATTAGGTGTAACAATTTATTTTTTCTTTTATTTAAAAACCAGAAAAAGTATTTAGCAGACATAATTCTTAATTGTTTAGATTGTTGTGAGATATACGCATGTCAACACTCATTGATTTATTGGAGTAGTCAAGCATTTCATCATGAAATCGTATTCCCCTTTCGCTGGCTGAGATGATATTTTTGAATTGATTTATCAACATTGTTGATATGCATATTGTATTCCAAAACCCTTCGACCATCTTTTCCATTTGTTCGATAGCGTTATTGCGATCGTACATTATTCGTTGTAAAAGTTGCTTTGCTTTAGTTGTGCGCAAATCAATTAGCTGATGATGCATTTTTGCTACAAGAAATCTTGGCTTTTCTCCTTGCACAACTAGAACGGCTGCCTTCGGCGATTCTTGGATTTTTTGCATCAATTTCCACATATTGTACGTCACGATTCTTGCAGATTTTTGGCAAGCCACGTACTCTGAAATCATATTCATCTAGTTTATAGGTTTTTCATTAATGCGTAAACTGTTGTACAAGTATAAACAAATAAATATTTGTTTACCTCTTCTTCGCTTCGCGGTGTTGGATCTTCCAGTCGGGAGTCGTTGCTTGAATCCATGCTGATGCTGTTATTTTCGCTTGCGGTATCTTCATCACTTTCATTGTATTTGTTGATGACCAATTCTGCTTGTGGAATAAGATTGAAATCTTGCTCAGGCATTACGTTTTGAACGGGACCAGCTATTTCAGAACATTTTTCCTCAATATTCAAGTGATCTCTTTCGATGTGAAGTGCTATAACAATTTGATCGAGATTATCAGAATGGTTCAGTACATTTTGGCCAGTTAAAACTCCATTGAGTTGCTCTACAATTATATTCATTCTGTTTAAATGAGAATCTTGCTCTTCGTAAATATTCAACGGAGACATTTTCAAATCAGTTTCCAAATATATGCGTACGCTTGATTGATAATCATGAATTATAGAGACGCACGCTGCTTATTCATTGGCTGGAAGATCAAAATGTACAGTCATACATAAACTTTGACAATCCAAAGGTGAAGTTTTTGTTCCAAACATTCCAATTTCATTATCGTTTTCTTCGTAAACGTTCTCTGGGGACTATCGTTGGCCAATGCTTTTTTTTGTAGAATCATTATAGAAATTTTTTTTCGAGAGTACGGCTTGAGTAGGTTCATTATCTTTTTCAAAGTTGGCGTATTTTTAATTAGTCTAAGTTCTCTAGTCGGGTTAGGGTAAGAATTTTTTGGGGGTGGATTTCATTTTTAAACACGCAAAAAAAGCATTTAAGGAATGGGTTGGAAATAAAGTTTGTTGTTTGTAGCCAAATGTATTTTTTATGAAAATGTTGGCTACAGAAAAATGTTTCGTTACTTGCCAAAAGTCTCTTGTGACGTAAACGTCCAGATGCCTTCTTGTGTTGATCAGTTCGTAGAAGCAGGACTTTGGGGAAGGGAAGTCATTTTTTTAAGAAGACTACAAACCAACAGTTAATTCGAAAATATTGAGGTAAAATGTTTTATTTCAAATTTCTAAAACAAAATATAGCTAAATGTGTTATAATTTAGTGTGTTCTCAGAAATTGTGGTGGGGTTTAAAATGATGAAATCAAACCAAAACGGAAAAACCCTCCATTTAATAGGAACTGGCCCATTGGTAGATGGGAGACAGTTGAAAGCGTTGCGTGCTCAGAATATTTATTTATCGCCGTTGCAAAAAAATATTTCAATAGTGGAGAAAGATCTCGAAAGCGAAGAATGGGATGGACAAGAAATGGATGAGTTGTATTTGGAATCCTGTGCTAAGTGTGTCACCTCAATATCATTAATATTGAGGTGATTGAAGAGCATACAAGGAAATTACAAATAAATTAAATATAAATAAAATAAATTTAGTTAAATTACAAATACAAGGGAAACATTCTAGTTTCGAGACAGAAAAGGTTGATCATCAAGAACAATTGCCTGCTTTGTTGAACGCAAATGATGGTCTCAAGAAAATGCATACAAATAGATCCAAATTTTTTACTGCCATCGATGAAATGACTTTTGTAAATAGGGAGGAATTTCGTGAGACATTGACGATGCGATCCGTTTGTCAAAACGTCTCTTCTTCGTGTAAGTTTTTTTTGCTAATCTTCTCTACGTGTGTTTTAGCAATTTGAAAATAATATTTTCAGATCCAAAGTGAAAAGACCTCTCATCGTTTCTTTCAGTGGAGAAGTTGGGGTGGACGGTTGTGGTCTTAGAAGGAACATCCTTTCGACTATTGTGGGTTATGGTGTTCGTGTCTTTGAAAGAGTCGTTACGGAAGTTGGATTGTATACAGCAGATGTAGACGACATAAATTTAATGCTTGGGGTTTTTCTAGGCAAGTTCTTAAAATGTTTATGCGTTAATATTTTAATATATCTTTATCTTATGATAGGGCTAGCCATAATTCAAGAGTGTATTTGCTCGAAGTACATCATTAAAGCCTAGAACGCCTGTTGAGGCAATTAAAATCGTCATCATCCGTTTATTCGTGGCTTACAGATGCCCGAATTAGATAATGTAATATGATAAATAATTTCAGTAAAAATTTCATGGTAATTTACTTAAGCAATCTTATAGCTATTTCTTGATCCTGATGTTTTGGCAGTTTTCATCTGTATTCCCGTAACCGTTGCAGTGTTCGTTGAATCGTTGGATGTGTCCAATATTTTATCTGCACAAAGCCCAGAAGCTACCATGTGCCAGTCTATATTTTAAAATTTCTTTATTCAGTTTTTGAATTCTGTTGCTAATGGCGATGTGTTAATGCCAACTGGCATTAAAGTTAATCTTTCTTATGTCTATCTCTTCTACACGGGATCGAAACATGTGTCAATAAGCTATGATTTCTCTAAGTATGTACTTGAATTCAAATTAAATGACTCTCGGAACCGATTTAGCCCATCCTGCAAAACTCGTGGTGGTTGCGGAAAGCTCGGAATCCCAATAGTAGAACGGTATGAGGACATGGTGAAGAGATTGATGCCATTTGTAATCTCGTTTCAGGTTTTGCTGTATGGATCTTGGATAACGGAACACGTAAAAAAACTTAATTTAAAGGGGGAATACGCATTTTAATGTTTTCAGCGGGTTGGTGGTGTTGACTGGTTGGTTGTATGCAGCTAAGTAACATCAACAGTTGCTGTGCACTGCAAACGTGTTTTTCATGTTTTCTCCCAAACTCAGAATATTTGTAAACCATCGTTTTCATTTTGAACTCTTAAATTAAGCTAAATAACAGGTTCGTTACAGTTCAAAATACAAAGAAGGAATCAATTTTAATGGCTACTAAATTTTTTTTGCTTTTATTATGCTTTTGAAGTAGAGAAACGTTTTTTTGGGGTTCATTTTTCTGGCCTTTGATCATTTCCGCATTATGTTTAATAATAAATATATGATCGAACTTCAGCATTTCCTTCTTTTGTCTATTTTCAGTCTTATTTTGATTGACGCTTAACTGCTGCTGGCGTAGCCGGAGTTGGGTTGTCAAGGAAGAGTGGCCGGTTTCCATACTTCCATTTCACCGTCTGTAGAAGAAATTAAAAGAAAATCTTATAAAAACAAACATCGTTATGAGCTTATGAGTCATGACTTAAGGGAATCAAATAAATGGATCATATGATTATATACCGGTGCTAGCCCGGGACACTCGTAAACAACAATGTAGACGCCTTCTTCGTTATCCTTGTCGCTTTCTCCGTCCTAATTGGAGACGCGTCTTTCGAATTCGGAATGACCTCTGAGACGTTAAAAAATTTCAAACAAATATGTGGGTTTTTTTTTATCATGCCCATCTGATTTATGCCACAAGATACGTGAGTCGTATAACTATATAAGTAAGTAAAAGATAACGAACCTTTCGAGTGCTAGGACTTGTTGTTTTTTGTGTTGGAAGTGAAAATGTGCGCAGTGAGAGCCAGATTCTTGTCACGACTGATGTTTTTTTTTTCCAAAGTCCATCTTCCGATCCCTCTACCGGGAGTCTTAGAAGACGGCGATGATTTGAATGACGACTTACCACTCGGCGATGGACCCGAACCAGTGATACCGTATGCTGGTTATCTTGTGCCGCCTTGGCTCTTCTCTGCTGCTGTAAAAAATAAAGAAGCCAATCAAAGATTAAAAAGGACTACGTGGGCTGTTGTACTCGACCAGGTTTTGCATTTTGCAAAAGGGCTTCTTTTCTCCAAATGAAAAACCAAAAAGAAAGAGAGAAAAGATTCCTACCAGTTGGCTAGGTTAGAGGATAAATGGCATTAATTTGTCGAACCGGTTCGACTGGTGCTGTTATTACGAAATCGGTCGTCGTGAGGTAGATTTGCATAATTCTTTTGCTCTTGATGCTGCTGAAATGGTTGCTCAATCCTTGGCTGGAACAAGACCTTGTCATCTTGTACAGAAAAATGGTCTTCTTCCAATAATCAAATGTCCGTCAATTGTGGGTGCTGGAGTGGACGAAAATACGTACCTGGCTGATGTTGCTTCTGAACGTCTTTCCATTTCAAACTATGCACCAGTTTGTCCAAAAAAAGATCCTCTGGTCCGCTTATCTAATATTGTTTTTACTTCCAAAGTTATCCCACTACGCTGTAATCAGAGCGATTAAGGATTCGAGGGAGATAAAGACTGAATCCTCGCTTTTCGTTTCATCACCTGCAGGCTGATTATCCCCTTTTTACGTTTTCCTGCAGCGGCTTCTTTTAAGCCGTTCATTGTGATACCAAACCTTCGTTCATTGTCGATTGAAGAGCTTTACAATCTATTAAGATGGGATATAGATTAGATAGATATAGATAGATATAGATTGTTTCGGAAAAAATTAGATATGTGAAAAGAGAAGATACAAAGCATATCATATTTCACATTATATCATTTTCAAGTTGGTTGGTTTGCTGTTGAAGTTCATCGACCGACAAGTGTAAGGGACCTTTCAAGCCTTTTTTGCTGTAATTTCTTCTCTTGCGATTGAGTTTAGAAAGTTTGACTTCCCATGAACTTGATACCGTCTCTTGCTTTTAGATGTGTTAAATTACAATCATGTTTAATAAAATGCTATGAATTTGCATATCTTGAAAAACATTACCTCTTTCAATTACCATTATTTTCGCAATCAAAATTCAATTGAAGCTTATCATTTTAATCTTAAATTGTTAGTAACAATTTAAGATGAACGTAACGTAACAATTTGTTACGACAATAAGTGCTACAGCGGTTAGTTGTAGGATAACTGTAACACTTGTATTAGGATCCATGCATATAATACATCAGAGATAATACAGGTATAACAGATATGCATTAAATTACCATAGGGAATCCAAAGGAGATGTGAGCCAGTTGGTAGATATGGGTATTACAAATGATATAATCCTAGGGTCGTCTGCTAAAACAAAGTGTAGGGTAGGGAATCATAGTAGGGTTATGCAACCACCAACTGTAGGAGTTGTTTATGCTCCAAAATAAATAATATATAAAATGTAAAATAGATTCAACATTTTTTTAATTTAAACAACATAATTCTACCGCAGTCAGCACTGTGACATTAGATTTGGGCACAGATTTATTACAAATTTACCAGCCCTGTTAAAAATAGTTTAGTTTTAAATTTGGTGTCTGAAACTTACCAGTTTGTAACGTGTTTTTTGAGGATAGAAAGTTCTATAGATGCCCCACACGTGAGGCATTTTTCAAATTTAACTGACATTTTAACTATGAACTCGCTGACAGGAAGAACTGTTCCACGCACGGCTTGTTAAAATTCACGCAGCATGTGGCGCTTCTGGTGTCAAACTCAAGGGGAAAAAAAGAGATGCCCGTCTCTAATGTTTGTAGGAATATCCATTATATTGGCCGCTAGATGGCACTAAAAATAGACAGGTCAAGGTGAAGGATTGAGGTGAAGGGTTGAGGTGACGGGTGGAGGTGATGGGTTGAGGTGACGGGTTGAGGTAAAAAAGGTGGCACTTCAAACTTGCCATACTCAACAACTAGGACAAACGTCCCAAAGCCAACTTTCCTTCCAAGGTAGAAAGAAAACCGCAATGAGAGTTGAGGTATGAAGTGGGCAGTCCTCTGCAAGACAGACTGAGTGACAAAGAAATAGACGGAAAAACTAGGACAGTATAGGCTTCACCCAACATTGCTTATGTGGATTAGTCACACAATTTCCCCGTAAACAAACGCTTCAACCGACACAGAACACGGGGAAAATTGAGCCGGAAACGAAAAGGGAGTATTACGAACTCTGCAACAATTCCTCCATAGGAATGAAGAGCGGATTCTGACGGACATTCACTGTAGCGGTTAAGCAGGTAAACTATAGCAAGAGATACAAAAAAGCAAAGTAACAATACAAAAAAATGTCCTGATTAAGTAGAATTGGGAAAACCATTTAACAGAGAGGAAAGAATATGAAGACCACTCGACAAATCAAAGCTCATCCCAAGGTGACGTGAGTCATACTTGCGATCCGTTTTTCTGCATAACTTTCACGACCTCCAGCCCCAAGACGGTAAATGCAGAGTCTGGTGCCGATTTGTAGAGTGAATGGACCTTGACGAAGTCAATATGTTGTTCAAGGCTAAAGGGATTCAGGTTAGTGCTAAAGGAAACGTAAAAATACTGAAGACGAAAACGTTTTACCCAATTTCTTGTGCTTCCTCTTCTTGGATGATCTCCACGGCTTGTACGCTGCTAGTCAATGGTTCATCCTAGCCGTGTATCTGTTTCTGGTTACAACCACGACGTCAGCCTTGTAGTCGTCGTCCACCATCGCCAGTGTGTTAACCTTCGCCTTCGCCACGACCCAGGTCTCCGAATTCGTTCCAAAGCTGTCTCCGAATACGAATCCACAACGGCCACAAACGCCGAGTTCATGTCCGCGGCATTGTCCAAGTTCAAAGCTAAGGCGGGCTCAGTCTTCAAGTCAACAGCCAGGAGGGGCTCAGTCTTCAAGTCAACATGCAGGACGGGCTCAGTCTTCGAGTCAACATCCAGGACGGACTCAGTCTCCGCCTGAAAATCTGAATCAAGAAAAGCTTCGCTGCGTTTCAGAATCCACTGTGGTCACTTTTCCTCAAATTCGGTGGTCCAACTCCTAAGCTCCGTTAAGAATAGCGTCCCTAACATATCTGCGTTATTCTTCTCGGAGAAAATCGACCCCAATCGTCGACGAAACGCCTACTCAACTTTATTTGTAAATTAGTGAAGACACGCGGAAGACGTAGAAATTTTTCCTGCAGCAGATCCTAAATCTGTCTTACCAGATTGCAGCCTAATTAACGACTTCAACAGCCTCCTCACCAAAGGGTCGTAGTTGAAACGGAAAATTTTTCCTTTTGCTAGTCTTTCAGTGGCGTCGGGTAGTCCACACTAAAGAGTTGGGTATGTTCCCCAAAACAGGGAGTAAAAGAAATGAGGAAAAAAGGCACAATGAATGCAAAGAACACAACGAAAACATCGAACATTTATCACCATCAAAATTTTGATCGCGTTGTAGATGACGAAAGCACCGCAATCTTGAGTTCCCGAATTCTGCTTCGGTGCAGTGGCATCGATAAACTTAACGGTTCCTCCACGGTATTCGCCTGTTGTGCCATCAGCTTTACAAAATGCCTTCTGTATGTAACTCATCACAGTGACAATAACATTCCTCCGTGTCTCTGTTTTCGAATAATTGCAAAAATCCGTGTTTTGGAAGTGGGGCCTGCCATAAATGACGTCACGCGTTTTTTCCAGTTTTTTAGACCCCCCTCCCCTTCTGTCACGGACTGTCACGAAAACGTGTCTCCCCCCTCAAAATGACGTTACAAATCGCTTTACTCCCTAAAAATTTATAGGCTAAAATTAATTAAAGAAAAAAGCATTATATTTTAAATCTTCTTGGTTTTATTGAATTCGAACTCGAAATCCAATAGCAAATTCTTTATAGTTGACAAAAAAATAAGAAATAGACAAAAACATTTGTTTCGGTCCGGATCCTTCTTCGTTTTCCCAAGGCGACGATAAATTCTTTGGCACTTGAATTCCAGCCAAATCTAATTCATCTTCGTCCATCCAGTTAACTTGCTCTCCGTTTTCTTCTCTCGCAAATCGCAATGATTGCCATCATCTCGCGTTGACGGACACCGGCAATTCGAACAGGCCTAGTTCTTGCAATAGTCAAAGCTTCTCGTACCGCATCGTTTTTGTGAACTTTTTGATGTTTCTTCAACATGACTTTGGACGCAAAGTAAAGTTACACTTCTTGCAAATCCTTTCCAGTAGTACAGACTGAATTGATAGACAGTAAAGATCGTATGGGAGTTGTTTTAAGGCTTTCGTTGACCACGGCAGTATTTCTTCAATCTGTAACATTTTTGAAACAAATAAACTGGGAAAAACGTGATTTTCTTGATATGTCCTCTCTGGAGCCTTAAGACCATCGGACATTTGAATAAGAGGAATAGGAGGAGGAATAAATCTGCTTGGATTTAAAACGAAAAATGAACTTCTTGGTGACGAACAGCAGGTGCTGTCCAAACACTTGACAATTTGACTCATATACTTACTTGTTCGGACATTTTTTATCCTTAGTTAGCATATCATCAATTTTCAGCTGTGATGCGTCAGGTTTAATATATTCAGCCACTGTAGGGAACTCATCAACCACAACTTTTGACCGGATCTCGGCGAGAGTTGACCCAGAAAATGCAAAAATTCATTTTTCTAGATCAAGGTCCATGGTTCGACGTTGGTTATCGAGATGCGTTCCATAATGATCGTAAGGTAATATAAGACCAGATAGTTCACGACTAAGAGGGGCCATTTTTCTTTCCACACGGTTGAATGCGCTTCGACTGGGAGCATTGGTGGCTACAAAAAATCCATTCAAATCGTGAATAAAAAAAAGATGAACTGCAACATCAATCACATTTTGATAACGAGGATTCTAGTCAGGGCCTCCATCTACAGCGAGGAAAATTACTGGTTTGACGGACTTCTCAGGGCCAGATTTCACGATTTTCTCAAATTCTGGAACGCTCAATAACCGCTCAAAGTCGAGCCCATGCGCAAATGCCGTAGACGAGCAATGTTTTCCGGAACGGCGAGCTATGTATGTGCGCCCGGATTACCCGACAGCTTCTGGTTTTCCTAATCCATTCGGTTGAATCTCAATACAAGCATGTACGGATTGGATTAGTTTATGCTGCTCGGCCACAACCCAATCATGGTCAGGCAGGCTAACTCGGTACTCAACATGCATTATCATGGGCGATTGTTTGTTAGTGGCGGTGATTCCTATCAGACGCACGCTTTGTCGTTTTGACTTAAAAAACATGCTTCTTGTTGGCCCAAAAGAGAAGCCAGTGACTCCATGGATCGAATAGATGCCGTACAAAATGGTCCGTCTACGTGCTTTGAATGCAAATCGTTTTGAGCGCGAATTACCTTGACAGGGATGGTGACGACCTGTCGCTTCCCTTCAAGAGAGGAACTACGCCAAGGTAGAAATCGGAGATAAACTCCACTTTGACTGATTTGAAAGCCATCCTTCTTTAATTGTTCGGTCAGTTCATCCAAAGTAGCAATACTTCTATAGACTTCGCTTCTTCTTTTCTCGTAGGCAGCTGAGCCGTGCATGGCAAGATTGATGATGGCTTGAAGAAGCAAAGGTTGTTTGACTTCTAATCAGGGTCTTCCTACCTTTATTTGGCCACCCAAGGAGTCCTTCAGTGCAGGGTTTTCTTCCAAAACTTTTACCAATTTCTTCTTTTTATTTTCTCTAGACTTTTTTGTCTTATCTGATCATCGACTATTTTTTTCAACTCCTTTTCAGGATCCACTTTTTGTTTCTTTTTTTTCTTAAATTCGCTTTCTTGTTCTTCACTCAACCTATCATAATCTTTTCGTTTCTGTAAGGCTAGCAAGTCAGAATTGACAAGGATTAATTTGTCTTTTAATTCGTCTTGAGCCTTCGTTTTCGATGTAGTTGTTACCTGTGCTTCTTTTGAAGTAGAAAGATGCTCGTCTGATTGGGATTCTTCCTGGGGCTCATCAAATTGAGACCAATCTGGTAAAAATTAAATCGGAATTTTGGACGAGGAACCGTTTGATGACGTCAGTGATTTGTCTTGAGACTTTTTTTTCGGATTTTTGGGACAAATTTCCCCAAAATGAAAACATATTTCCTTTTCTCTTCATGGCAATAGATTTTAATTTTTTCATCATATCATCCAGTTTTTCGTCTTTGTCTTTTTCATCCTTCAGGCTTCTCCAAATCTGAGTGACCTCAGCTTGACAAACTTGTTTTGTCTTAGAAGGATATGCCTCATTATAAGCAAAACATATAAAAAATCTGCGATTTTTTTTATTTCGTTTAAAATTTTTTTTTTGTTACATCAAATTTTAGGAATCTCCCCCCTCCCCTTCCGTCACAGACCATCACAAAATCATGAACCCCTCCCTTCTCTGGCGCGTGCCGTCATTTATGGACGGCCTCAGTGGCGTCCCACGAAAGCCAAAAAGTAATCGACGAGACTTTCACACTCAAACTAATAGAAATAAAAACAAAAACAAAATTTAAGTTGGTTCAGAGGTGAAACCGTATAGATTCTAATATGAAACTAATTACTACCCTCCTCCCAGCAGAACATGGGGCCCAACATCCCTTTTTGACGTGCATATCGAGAAATCATGAGTGCATTCCTGGAATATTCTTATGTCTACATCTATTAAGCTACATTTATTATCCGTTTTTAGATTATATTTTTATTGGTGTTGTGTCTATGCAAATCTAATATTCTGAGAATTTGAAATTTAAGTAGAAATGAAATATACATATACCAAAGGATCGTGGAGATTCCAGTCAGTATTCCACAGTTAGTAAATTTTCCACTTAAGAGCTGTTTATCAATATGTTTTTTTATATAGTAAGGTTAGAATAGAATACACTCTTCGGGTGCTTACAACTTCAATTTAATTAGTAACGCTTAAAATATTATTCCTTTCTTAAAGTTGACCGAAATTCTGGGGTTTTTTTATGTAAAAAAAAAAAAAAAAAAAACATTTTTATGTAAATTTATGTATTATTTTTATATGTAAAAAAAAAAAAAAAAAAAAACATAAAAAAATCAGAAATTTAATTCTGATTACTTTTTGTTTGAAGTGTTTTTCAAAAATATTGCAAATAACCCCTGCTATTTAACAAAATCATCGGCGGGTAGTCAGCTGTTCCACGCAAGCTTATGGGGAAACGGCTGAAAACTTACCCACTACCTCATTGTGCTGCCAACTGGTGGCGGTTTCCACTCCCCGGACTCCTATGTCTAAGACTCCCCTCTCAGAGGGATAGCAAAGTGCTTTCTCCTCTATACTCCTCCCTGATCTCTTCGATCATTTGGTAATATAAGAGGTCGGATAGGGATTTTATGGTTTTACCTAAACGTTTGAAACTATCCACTACTAACACAGCTGAAACAGTAGATTGATATAATAAAAAACCGAACGGAGAAATAATAATCAATAAACAGACAATTCATGACGACTTGATGTAACTTTGAAGAAGTGGAATGTGTGGCAGTCCCTTAAGACCTCCCTTATTGCGGATCAGAAATATTGTAAATATACAGTAACTTTGATCAAGATACAAGAAATAATTCTCGCAATACCAAGTTAATCTTATTTCAGACGAGTAATTGCCAAACCTTTTCATTTCTCTAAAATCTTTCGTTTCCTAAACGTGATAATAAGACAAATAGATTTAAATATTTTATACTTTAAACAATTTGAATTGTGGATGGTTTGCATTGCAGTATTGGAAGCAATGACATAATTCTATCCGACATAATTCTAACCTATTTTTTTTATTAAAAAAAAATTTACTAGGTTTACTTACGAGTTAGACATAAGGGCATATGTGCAACTCGTCTTTTAAGTAGTCAGAAGACATTGAAACTGATGAAGGGCTTATGAGTATAGAGCTATCTGTTTTTGTGAAGCCTCATTCCTATCCCTTTTGTAATTTTATAATTTTCTGAAAGGGGATTGAATTCGATAATTCACCAAAAAATCTTTTTTTATAGTTTCCGTTTCCGTTGCCGTCAAGCGAGATTCAAAAAATTCAACAAGTAATGGATAGTTTGATTGAACAAATACCAACAATTAGTCGATTGAAATTGCATTGCGAAATGATTTCGGAATGCAGAATCGCCACACCAGTGCGCCGGCCAATGAAACGCGCGCGAATGATGCCAACGGCAATAGTCACCGGATAAAACGGAACAGCAATATGATAACGAAAACGGAAGGCGAGGTACATCGGTGGGATCAATCTGTTGAACATGTAGTCGATTGAAATGGCATTGCGAAATGATGCCGGAAGGCGGAATCGCCACACCAGTGTACCGACCAATGAAACGCGCGCGAATGATGTCAACGGCAACAGCCACCGGATAAAACGGAACGGCGAAATGATGAAATGAGACTCACCCGAACGGTGAAAGAGACAATGGCGTTAAATGTTCGCTAGGAAACATTTGCACGAAATATTTACACCATACCGTGCTGCAGCGGGGTTGGAATCCCGCATAGTACACGTGAATAGCCATCTGATCCGGGCAAGTTGAGTGCAATGGGAAAATAGGCCGCATGGTGATGTGTTGATGATAGTTTATGCGGGAAGACGAAGGTGGGTGGAGAGAGCAGCACTGCAACACACACGAAAAATTTATGAGCACATCATAATTTTAAGTCATTTACATAAAATCAACAACAACAAGATTCCGCCCCCGTAATCAATTGCGTATCACTAGAGTTGCCAAGCATGTTTAACTGCGGGCATCACAGCCTCATCTGTATTATCTACCACCGATATCGATACGGAAGTTTAAGAATTACCAGACAATTGCGAATGCAGGATGTAGGGCCATGTGCGTGTGATCCAGGATGGGATAAATTTGTTTAGCTGTAAGTGACGACGGTTAAGTGTCACCGACCATCAGCAGAGATTTGATGTTTTTCAGTAAACTCTGCGGAATCGTTTGAGAATGGAAGACGAACGTGACGGACGTCAATTCCGCGTAATAGCACCTAGGTGTGATTGAAGTCCCGCAAAATCCCCTGCTCCATCTGGTGGCGCCACTTCTGGTTGCACCTTTTCACAGTCTCTGCTTTTAGTCACAGTTTTTAAAGTTTTTCTTCATCTTTCGTTTTTGTGTTTGTGTGGACTTGAACGAACTTGTTGTCGTGCATTCGCTGAACCAAGTTTCATTTTTTTGTGTGCTGTGTGAGTTGTTCTATGGGTGAAAATCTTTCTCCCTGTAGCTGCCATGTCCACTGTTTACAGTCGGTCTGAGATACTTGCTTGTCGCCCGAGGCAATGCCCTAAGTTATCTCTATCTCTTCACAGCTATCGACTTCTTAGGCTTCGTTGTCTCCTGACTCGACTTCGTACGTCTCGTTCAAGGAAACGTAAGCGTCGAGTTGGCACTCGGTTCTGTCTAATCAATACTGGCTCTGTGGTCAACAAACTCGAGTCGTTCACCACCGTTTTCAGTGATCATTCTCCTGATGTCGTTGCACTTACGGAAACCTTGCTCACTCATGTCAATGGGGACCAGATTCTTTCAACGATGGTTCCTAGTGGATTTTCGTTCATCCAAGTGCCTCGACCTAGCTCACGGCGCGGTGGTGGCGTCGCTGTCGTCTTCAAGTCAACTATTGCTGCCACTCTTGTTGCCGACTCGCAAGCTTACGATTCGTTTGAGTACATGGACGTTCGTCTCAAGTTTGGCACTCGAACCCTACGCCTTTTAGTTGTCTACCGTCCGCCTAAGTGCTCGGAAAGTGATTTCCTCCGCGATTTCTCCTGTGTTCTAGAGATACTTTTAGTTACCCGTGATGACGTGCTGATTGTTGGCGATTTCAATCTTCACGTCGATGACGAACACGACCAGTATGGTCGTTCGTTCATGTCTCTCATTGACTCATGTGGTCTGCAACAGCACGTTGTTGGCCCCACCCATGAGCGTAGTGCCACGCACAAGCGCCACACTCTTGATCTCGTCCTGTCTCGTCAGCGCAATCATCTCGTCTTCAAAGTGTGTGTCGGTCCCCGCGTTATCAGCGATCACCATCCAGTGTTGTGTGTTCTCGACCTTCATCCTCCTCGGTGGCTCACCAAGAAGCTCCTGACTCGCTCGCTGAAATCTATCGATTGGGATAAATTTGCTACTGCGATCGCCAACCTGCCTCTTCTCTCTGCGCCTTCCGACAACCTCGACGGACTTGTTGAGCAATACAACAATGGTTTACGTGCAGTGCTTGATCTTCATGCTCCTGTCCGGACCCGAACTGTAACTCTTCGGCCTGTCAACCGCTGGATGACGACTGAGATTCTCGACACTAAGACGAAGCTTCGTCATTTCGAGCGCTGTTGGCGTTCTCGGCAACTAGCGATTGATTTTGAAATTTTCCAGACTCATCTGCTCGCCTACTCGGAGATGCTCAAGGCTGCTCGAACTCTTTTTTTCTCCACCGAAGTCCGTCAGTGTCGAGGTGACATGCGCGCATTATATCGTCTCGTCGGCGACCTCATGGGTTCAACGACCAAGCCATCACTTCCCACTCGCTCGAGTGACCAAGAAGTTGCAGACGACCTGAACCAGTTTTTCTGCTCCAAGGTCTCCGCTCTCACATCGCGCTTTCACTCCGACACTGATTCTCCTCGCTACTCACCGCGACCAGCTACCAGCTCCTTCGTCTCCACTCATGGATACGACATGCAGTTGCTCCGCTTTGTCCCGGTTTCGAGCGACGATGTTACCAAACTCATCAACTCTTCCAAATCGACGTCCTGCAGCCTTGATCCTCTTCCCACACAACTGGTGAAAAAATTTGTCCACCTTCTCGCCGGTCCGATTTCTCTCATCATCAACTTATCCATCACTACTGGCTGCTTTCCTTCCACCTTAAAGCATGCTGTCATCACACCCCTCATCAAGAAGCCTGGACTTGACCCTGAGGATCTCGCCAACCATCGACCGATTGCTGGACTCTCCTTTCTTTCGAAGTTGATTGAACGTGTAGTCCACCGCCAGCTCTCTACTCATCTTGGGGCTTTCAACCTTCTTCCTGATCGTCAGTCGGCCTATCGCACAAATTACTCCACTGAGACTGCGCTTCTTGGACTCTACAATGACCTTCTCTGCACTGTCGATGCCGGTCAGGCCACTACCGTCTGCTTCCTTGATCTGACAGCTGCCTTTGATACTATCGATCACACCATTCTACTCGACTCTCTTTCAACTCGTTGTGGCGTTGCTGCTGATGCCCTACTCTGGTTTGCATCTTACCTTTCCGGTCGCACCCAGTGTGTTCGTGTGGGTGACTGCTTCTCCTCGAGTGTTCCAGTTCCTTATGGTGTTCCTCAAGGCTCCGTCAATGGTGCAATCCTTTTTATTCTACTGGTTTCTGCCCTTCCCGAACAAACCGCAACCGATGGCATCATTATTGATCAGTATTCTGATGACACAAATGGCCGAATCACCTTCCAACTACACTCTAAAACCAACCACTCTGACCAACGGGCTGCTATCGCAAACCTTAGTCACTGGACTCGTCGCACTGATCGATGGCTTTTTGATCAACTTGTCATCCTCAACCTTTCTAAGTGTCTTTTCTTCTACGCCGTCTCACCTCATCAAGACCACAAACTTGCCCCTCTACCGCTGGAAATGGGCTCCGGCATTCTTCAACCGTCTGCTGAAGTCAAACACCTTGGCGTCACTTTTGATTCTCATCTTTCGATGTCCTCCCACATTCGCAATATTTGTCGGTCCTCTTTCTTTCACTTGTGGCGTATTGGCAAAGTTCGGCGCTTTCTTGATCCTCTTACTACTAAATGCCTTGTTCAGTCTCTTGTCCTCTCTCGAATTGACTATGCCTGTTCTCTCTTCGCTGGTCTTCCTGGCACTTTGCTCTCTAAGCTGCAGCGCGTGATAAATGCTTCCGCTCGTCTCATTCTTCGTGTGAGGAAGAGAGACAGCATCGTTCCCATCTGCGCTCCCTTAATTGGCTCTGTGTCAACGACAGAATCACCTTTCGTATTGCCACCCTGACCTATCGCTGTTTAAATGGCTCCGCACCTACTTACCTGACTCGTCTAATCATTCCTCTTGAAAACTCACGCAGCCTACGCTCATCTTCATCTGCTCTACTTCGCGTTCCTCGCACTCGCCATGTCAATCTTGGTGATCGATCTTTTGCAAAGGTCGCTCCTTCCATCTGGAACCGACTCCCTCTTGTTGTTCGTAATGCCACCACACTCCCCAAGTTTCGTTCTCTTTTATTCAAGCACCTTTTCGATTGATGTGTCTTATGCTTTTTCTGTGACTTTTTTTAGCCTGACTGTACTTTCCGCGTCATTAGAACTTTATTTGGATAATGCGCGTTATAAATAAATCAAATCAAAATTAAAAAAAATCAAATCAAAATGAGCCCGGCACTATTTGCTTATTGGTTTCAGTGTCGCTGTATGTTATTCAACTACAATTTGGTGGTGTGGCACGTGCTGGTGGCAAATAATTCCATTGAGCAAACAGCAAAGGCGAGAAGGATGTAACAACAACAAGCCACTGACGGTTATTTCCTCCTAAACGTCTACTTCACATCAACAGCAACAACACCGAACAAAATAATTTTAATGCCTAAGGGTTGTGTAGTCATCGCTACAGCAGGTGACAGTAATGTTTCTTGAAAGGAGTTGTAGCCTACACAACCCACCACCCGCGATTAAAAATCACATCTTCACTCCTTATTCATCTTTTTCATCCAATCCTAATCGGTGGAAAATCCTAAAATCAAACTCTGACCCATGCGCGATTCTCTCCTCCTGTACAGTAGAGGAGGAGGAGGGGCAAACAAAAATGTCTTCTAAAAAATTTCCTTTCCTCTCCTCTTCTGTACTATTCTAGAATAGCGGGAAAAAAGAAGAAAGGGCAGGGACAGGGACTCTTTCCCCCCCTCCCCTTACAACCCCCACCATCAGTTTTACAGACGAATTTAAAATACTTTGCACATGAGCAGTAGGTTGTTAAATGTTGTCTTTAGATATTTAAATAGCGTCGTGTGCGTTCGTTTATCGTTTCCTTTATCCCCCCCCCTTCTTGTTTGCCTAAAAATAGGAGAATATTATCGACATGTGATCTACCCTCTTCACGCGAACCGTACCACGTTGAAACCGCTGTTCTAATCAGTCGCGTTTCGGCGGTTCTTGAGGCAGGAGCTTCTGCCGGTGTTACATGGAATTTTTATTTTGGCATTCTTTTAACAATGAAACTTAAGTTATCCAAATCAACGAAACCAGCCCTAGGTAGATATTTAGCATCTGTCCCATAACATACACTTATTTAATTATTTTTTTTACAGTTCCCAAACCATGGAGACAAATTCTTGGTTTGCCAGATGGTTACATGGAAGCCCTTAAAGTAGGGATAATCGATACAGGATCGTTTATAAAATGTAAGTCAAGCCCATTTTCCTTCACTGTCTTTTCCTTTCCTTGACTCTAAGCAAAAGTTTCCATCGAATAAAATCAGTTATTCCGCCCGGATTAAATGCTTTACTTTCGCCTTCCACTATAGTCACTGCAGCTCTCACTCTCTCTCGCTCTCTTTGTATTACAGTGTCAATTCCTTTGATTAGTTGTACGTTCTGAGACATAAATATTCTTTTGCTCATCTATTTACTGGCTTATCCCCTCCCAACTTTATCCAATTTGCGCATTCTAAAAAAATGTACGGGGTTCCGATGCCAGACTAACTGTTTTAGGTACTATTTACACACGTCACACTGTGTAAAAGAAATATCCCAGAAACTGGGATATTTCTCTCTCAATATTGCTGCGTGTATGTATGTGTTTCTGTGTTTTGTCTTTACTTTCCAGTCCAAATGCTCACTAGTTTGTGCTTCTCATGTCCCTTTTATTTCCAATGCATGATGAGCAGCGTTCGCCGACGACATCCGTTTCCTCGCAACTGGTGGGCGAAACTTGATCCTCAGTCACGACAACTTTTGATTGCGCTCCAGGCAATTTTTAGCGTCTATGTGGTGGCCGGAATGATCCCACCGATGTACTCTTCCTTTCCGTTTCATTTCAATTTTTTTCATTCCGTTAAATATGGTGACTATTGCCGTTGGCATCACTTGCGCGTGTGTCGCCGGCTGGAACACTGGTGTGGGGTTCCTGCTAGTTCAATAATAACACCTTCATCAATATAATTATTTTTATTTTTTATCCTTTATAGGATAAGTGGAAACGTAAAAGTACTGCGGTCGCTAACGGATGTGCAGGCTCACTTGCGGCAACACCCGGATCCTCGCGTTGACTTTTCAAAATTCAATTTTCTGGAAAAGTATTTCCAAGCAACACCACTGCATGAGGCTCTCGCTCTTGAAGGGAAAGCGGCGGATACAGCAGAGCCTCTTGTTCATGATTCGTTGGCGAAAGATGTTGTTCAAGAGTCCATTCCTGACCTACTCTGCGGCTGGGGCTCCATATTCACGGAAGGTGAAAGGATTTCGGAAAACCACTATCTCAACCTGGGACGCAAAATGGAGATTGACGTTTCAAACAGTGACGTAGGAAAGGTAAGAAAAAACTTTTGTTGCATGAATGTCTCGCATCTGCTTTCATCGTTACCCTTTCAGAATGCAGCAAGTGAAGCGGCTTCGACAAATACAATCACCGCTACTCACGAAACAATCGCGGCTACTCAAGCAAAGTTCGAGAACTGGTTCAATGGTCGTGACTCTTACTCACAGTCCCTAATCGGTAAAACCTATATATAGTTACTGGTTTTTCGTTGAGTCACACGTAACTAAACTGGTTTATTTTTTGTTGGTTTGCTTTGCGTTTACCGTGTCTTGCATAACTGTTTTTCTTTCACCAGAAAACTGGTAGAATGCGATCGGCACAATCTTCAACTTCTGTAAATGAAATAAAAGTCTACAAATTTAATTTGTCTAACACTTAAAAACGAATTAAATTACCACCAAAATGCAACTTCCTCTTATTGGTAGCGCGAAAGACATCCACGAGGGATGAGATGGTGAAATTTGTCGAAGAATGAGACAAAATTGATTTTCTAATATCACAAACATGTTCTATAACATCAACTTCGTCATATCTGAACTAAATTAAAATTCAACAAATTAGAATTTTAATTTAACAACACAATAATTATACATACATCCGAGCCGCAAATATCGCAACAGGCTGGCAAATTACGAACACAGGTGATGGGTGTTTCGTCAGGGAAACTTGCAATTTGGACATTCCGGCAAACAGTGCAGTTTTCACAAAATAAAACCATGTCTTCAATTAAGTGCTGATTTCTCCATTGCCTGAACGTAATCGAGATTTTTTCCATCGGAATCTGATGTGTAAATTTCCATGATTACTACAATTACTTCATCCAATTGCAGTAATTTTTAGTTTCCATAATAAATGAGCTTCTGATGGGCATGTGAATCTGCATATTTGTAAAACAGGATGCAGTGGGCCAACTGTCCATCCAGGCCATCTCTGCCGCATTCCTGATAGTAAGATTCTATCGATTTCGGCATCGAAAGGTGAAAAACAAATCGAACATCTAAAAAATAAAGGAATTAATATTGGATATGACATTGAATTTAACAGCATGTATACCTGGCTACTTATTAATACCCAAACCAAAGGCAACCGTTGCGCACATAATCTAAAAAAAATAAAAAATGGGAACGGTAAACGATGCAATTTTCCGAGAGCACAGCCAGAGAAACATGGTCGATATCCGAACCAGGGACGATTATTAAATCATAACCCATACCCTTCTGCTCCATTTTTTTTATGGTGGAACCAGATAAATGTCCAAGGCGTTGATGCCATACACTCATTGAATGAATCTCTGATTTGGCCAACTGGGCTACCGATGAAACAGCACCTGGTTCAGGTCTCCTAGTAGATTGAATGTCAAGACGATATAGGTTGGAGGACTGGCAGACACCAACAGCTAAAACCTTTTCTTCTTTGGCAAAAGTAAGCATCTCTCCGGAAAACGTGCACACCGCTCCAAGTTTAGTGGCGCATCGAATGGAAAAAAGATTTGCCCCCAATCCTGGGACATAGAAGACATTCTGAATTACAGCGTTGAACCAGTTGCCATCGACTTGACATCGAATTGGAATATCGCTAACGCCATGGACCTGTAGTGGATCGTTATCCAAACCGATGCTCTTCACCGGCCAGCTGCCAGGCTTGACTAAATTGTAGTTCTGGAACTGCCATAACTGATCACTCATGTGCTGCGAAGCTCCAGAATCCGCATACCAATCAGTTTGGTTACATTTCTTGACGTTGGAAAGGCAAAGAGAGGTAAAGGCGAAGCCGGGTGGCCAATCATGATTGCTGGAGGCGATGTTGGATCTGGTGTCTTCTTGTTGTCTAATATCTTTCTTCTTCTTCCAGCATCTCGACTCTTCGTGATTGCTTCTTCTTCCAATTATTTCCAATAGTTACAGACAGGCATCGGTTTGCTGGGTTCTTGCTTACCGGAAAGAGATGCCTCTCCAGTTGATCGATCAAATCTCTTAGCAAAGAAAGCAGCATCAGCAGTGTCTACTTCACCGTATTGTTGATTCATGGCTTCCTGCTTCATGAGTCTGGCTCGCAAGAGATTGATTGTCTTTTTGCTGTCGTCCAGATTCTCCCAGGCTGCAATGACGTGGCGGTAAGAGGGAGGAAGAGTTGAAACAACTTTAGTGATAACCTGAACGTCCGAGACTGGAGATCCCACATCCTGTAGCTGGCTTGCCATTAATTCAATGGCCGTGACGTGACTGGAGATGTCGTGCCCCTCCTTATACTGGTAATTCAGGAATTGTTGAAATAGGAACATTTTGTTTTCTGAAGCAGATTGTTCGAACTGACTGATGAATCGTTTCCACATTTGTGTGGCAGACGTACAGATAATGAGTGAGCGCTGTTGGTCAGAGCAGATGGTGACCAAAATGAGCAGCTGTGCTGTGTTGTGTTTGTGATCCCAACTGTTGATAGCCGCTTGATTGGTGGTGACACCTGAGGCCACAATTGGATCTGGTTTAGCTTCTGTTCCAAGCACCAGGTCCATCTAGCTGTGATTACAAAGCATCAGGCAGGTCTGAAATTTCCAAACTTGGAAGTTGGCTTCATTGAGCTTGTCAATGTGGGCAACATCCTTCGCAGTGAAAACTGACACGTTGGCCATGGAAAGCAACAGGGTTGTTCTAGAAATAATAGATATGCGGTAAATAATATAGCACTGTGCCCATAACCTGTTGATCTATATTCAATATGAACAAATAGCAGAGGTTGCTGTGTCCATCCTAGAAGAAAAAAAATCGCGTCAAACCAGCGAAACAAATTAAACTGAAATAAGAATCAACAGAAAATATTACCTGGCACCACAGATCTTTAGAGCTGAGACATTAGAACATTATATTTGCATTCAACGCTTTCAGACAAAGAGGCCACGAGACCCGTTTATGTCACATTTCAGCCTCTCCGTCGTCCGTCTCATCTGGAGAAAACAACAGGTGTAATGGCCGAGGGCTCGCTTGGGCTTGGGCGGAAAGTGACGTTTGAACTGTGGCAGTTATAAACAGTTGCGGAGTCGCCCATGGTTGAAACAGTTTGATAAAGTTAGTTATTGAAAAGGAAGTGTCCGTTTTACTAGGGGGTGTGGGGAACACAGTTACGCGACGTCGGGATTGAATTTCCTCAGGCGAAGAAGTGGTGGGCGTCTCTTTAACGCTCTCTCTCACCGTCTTCTTCAACCTGCTGAACTGGGCTGATTTCGACGGATAATCAAGATTTCAGTTAGAAAGATTTACACAAACAGATCTTTAAACTGCAGTGTGGAAATGAATTTGCGTTGAGTCCTGGAACTGGCTGTTCCAATCAGCGCAATTATTGGCAAAGAAAGAAACACATATCGTAGCATAGAAAGATTGCCATACTCCTTTCTAATTGAAATCAAAATTAATAAATGATCAAAATTTTATTTTGGAAAACAAAAATCTAAAGTCTAATCCCCAAGTGGTAATGAAATGAGCCTCATCTATGGCTACCCGTGACAGTTCACCCTTTTTATAGAGAGTTGTCAAAAACTTTTTTAGCATGTTGTGTTGGTTATAATCTTTAAGTGCATTGCACAATTTTTCAGGAGTAAAATACAAAAATTTAAAACCTATAAAAAGGTATTGCAATACGAATTCCATATTAAAATTCACGTAACAATAACTAGTCTGGAAAATTACCACAATCGTGAAGGAAGTTGTTCATAAACGATTCAATCGCAATTCCATCAGTTTCGAAAGGATCGCATGTTGTTTTAACCTTGAAAATAAAATGATGAATTAGAAACTGCATAAATTGAAAATAAAACACTACTTCAATTACTCCACGTGAGACCAGATAAGTTATTTTATTGGCTATTAAAGTATTCAAGGGTGAAAAAAACTATAGTAACTCAAGTTTCCAGTGGCCAAAGAATGATATAGCTCGCTTATTACGCCCTCCGGTAGGCATGACTGCCAGACGATCTTTTCCAGCCAAAACAGTGTCAATTATTTCGGCCTGTTGTTGCTTCAAATCACAACATCAATAATAAGACATGTTAATCAAATTTCCTAATTAAATTACCGATATTCAAAAACCTCAAGTAATGTGGGTATAGGATGTTGTGGTGCTTGTACCTTGGTTGAATTTGCTTTATAGTACGACAAGCATTCCTCTATTGACATCAACATAAATACTCTAATTAAATCAATGAAATATTTCAATTTGAGTTATTTTAAAGTTTATGTCATGTAATAGCAATAGTACTAGGAATAAACTCACCCACTGTCATCGTTTTGAATTTTCAAGGTAACATTACTTACATTCATACGCTTTTGAATTAACTCGTTCAGTAAAATTGAGGCTGGTTCACGTTTATCCAATTTTGAAGGACAAATTGGATAAACTGAATGGAAAACTGCAGCAATGCTTCTGTAAATTTCCACAACAATTTCTACAACAATTTCAACAACTTTCTGTCCTGTAATTGCAACAAAACGACAAATTATGTCGTGTATACTGTAAATATTTTACATTATCCATTTGAAGAAATAACTATTTTTGAATTATATGCTCTGTAGAAAGGTTGTCACTATTGACATTGTTCAACCAGGAATATAACACATCGTACAACTCCAACTTCTTCATTAAACTTCTTAGTGACTGCAATAGATAAGAAAATTGACATTATACCACACATCAAACACACAATTATCTCACAAAACTCATAAATTTCGAAAAACGATTCCAAAACCAACACAATTTTGATTTCCAACTACACAATCAGCATTTCCCACACAGATTTCGACAAACAACATGAGAAGACACTGGAGAAAATTCAAAATCATCTGCTTCCATGTTTATGTTAGCGAACACCAAGAAATAACACACTCTTTCACCAAAATTTCCTGTCTCATAAACAGAACTAGTCAAACTTTTAACTCCTGGTTCAACGAAAGCATTCGAACTTGAAAAACACTTCAAAACAACAGAAGACTCAGTGATAGTGCAACGATTCCAAATTGAAGAAATTATTTCATGATAAACCAAACATTTATTTCGAGGCCATTTCCATTGCACAAGTCACTCGTTACATCAATTAGACTTGAGGACATTCTCATTTGAGAAAATTCTTTTATTTTCCAAAATGTAAGTTTATTGTTCAAAAGTAAAAGACTCGTTGTGTTTACGAAATTAAAGAAAGGATAGATAAAAAAAATGAATAGTACTTGTTTGCAAGTTGGAAAGGATATTAATTGCCACTCATTTTTGCAGTTCAATACAAGCAATCATTTTCGACTGTACATGTAAATATAATTGATTTTACTTTTCAACCGATTAATTAAAATAATTTTACCTTTGCCTCGGGAGTTTTCTTTTGTATGGTAATAAAATGTGACATCTGCATAACGCAATTGGTGTTATTAATTTGACATATACTGGCCAACACCTTAACAAATGCCTCAGCAGCAGAACGTTTCACGGCGAGCTCAACAAACACTGTTTTTTCTTCTCTTTGGACACTTCAGTTTGTATATGATTCACTGGTCCACATTGAGAACAAAAGTAAGCTAAATGAACAAAGTTTACCTTCTCACTGACACTATAAAATCTGAAGACAGAAGTCGGCGTCTATAAAAAAAATTACAATTAATTACTACGATAATTTCAATTTCAATATTTCACAATATTACAGGTGTTTTTGCAACAGTCCCATTTTGCCAGAAGGAAACAACTGCAGACTGCATTATGGTAGAGGAGAGATTTCCGTTTGTAACATTCTTCGATGACGTGGATGGCAAGGAACTTGCTGATTTCAAATTATTAGCTTGGAAATTTTAAATCACCTACGAATTAAAGAAATATTTCAATTATTAATTGAGTTAATTGAGATATTTCTAGAAAAAATTACTAGTGCAGAGGTAGATGGATAGGGCATTGTTACACATACATCAACTTTTTCAGGACATTTCTTTGGAGTTCTTTCCATTGCGATTGTGAGGTTATGGAGTTTCTCCAACGACCCGACAAAGACTCGATTGACCAACAAGATGTCTTATTCTTTAAACTGATGTTCACTTTGCGCATTCATGTAACTGAAAAGCTTCTTCAGATCAATATGAAGAGCAATTAAGCAACGTTCATGTCCGGATATGTTAAGCTCAATAAACTTGACTTCCCTACCATCAATAAAGGCAGCCAATCTAATTGGAAAAATTATTTGTTAAATGAGAATAGTAAGAGAAATTGAAAAATGTATCGTTCTTTGTTTGTCAATTTGACAACACAGTTGCTGACATCGCCGAGCATGCCGAGCAACATTTGGAATTCGTAATTCAATGCCAATTTATCTTCTAGTGATACATCTAGTAAAGTAAAACATATATATCATTTCCACGAAATACTAAATAATAAAGTCAACTACGGTTCTTCAACGGCGTTAATGGAAGACCGGTTGTGTACTGTAGATTGATCAAGAGTTCCCAATTTTTCCAAGATAGATATTTCAACAGATCATAAATCGGGTTCCCAATCGTCCTAAACATTTGATCTGTTGGGAGAAATTTATTGTTTTGGAATAAATAATAAATTTGATGTTTACACTACTCTTCATAACTGGTGACGTTCGATGCACTGGATTCCTCAATTGCTTTGTCCATTGACAAGACTACATTTTGTACCAATAACGGAATTTCTTTGGTTCTGAAAATAAAATATTTATTATTTATAAATAACAAATAGCAAATGTTGTAATTAGTTTACGGTCCGGCCAAAGTGCAAGAATAGAATAAGGATCTACAATCTCCATATCCAGAACCAGTGGTTACAATAACAATTGAGTTATGCAGCATGTTGGAAAACACTAATTGGTGAAACCTCCAACGATCTCGTAACTGTTGATTTAATTGATGTAACTTTTTATATTTCCTTTTCAAATTTTCGAAAGCATCAGCTACACCACTAGCCGTGAAATTCTAATTGCAATTCATGACAAATAGTTACAATTATTAAAAATCAACATTTCTAAAAAAATTTACACATACCTCATTGCTATTTGGACGTAATTTATCCATTTTAATAGTGTTTAAACTCAAATGTTACATATTGCATGTACATATTACATGTGACATTACGATGTATATTGTAGTTTTTTGCCACTAATGGTTTAGAAGATTTCGTACAGATATCCGTTTTAAAATATCCTCAACTTTCTAGAAACCGCAAACAGTTTAAAGGGACTTGCCGCCGATTACGTCGGTTTTTACCTCCAATCAACACTCGTGCATGATTTCATTCACATGATTGATTAACTAAGTGCTGCCTTTAGCATTTTTTTAATTTCTATGCTAATTGGGGGGTTAACCATAGCAACGCAATACATTTAGTTTTCATATTGCTTTTATTTTAGAGCATCAATGGAAGTGACATTTTTTTTACAAAGTTGAAATTCCTTTTTAAATTTAAGCTAGCAGTTAACAAAGACAACAGTGGTGAGCCGATGTGGAGAAGCAATATCGGGAAGCTTCCAATTTTCCGTGTGTTACCACTGCGCTTTTGCGCCGGTTTTGTACCCATTTCTATGGTAACCACTAATGCGTACCTAGACGTAGAGAAAATGACAAAAAGATAATGACTTGTGACTATTGGTTTCCTGATAAATGAACTATCGCGATCGAGAGACAATTCATAAATGCCAAATCTATTCTTTAGAGGATTTTCGTGCTCAAAATCGGTTTCTTCCTAGTGTTTGGACGCCACTGACGTTCATAATGACTGAAATCTATACGATTATTTGGTCATTGCCATTCAGGGGGAACTTATTTCCCTTTCTTACTTTAGCTTACTCGCGCCTTCCATGAACTGTTTTGACAAAAAAAATAAATAGGGTCAATCGTCCTTCTGCTGTCCTCCTTTTGATGTGTGTTTTGTGCTGCAGACCTTTTCCATTTTATATAGTGGTAAATATTGTTCTGAATAAGGGTTGGAATAACCTATTCTACAAATATGCAATTACCACTATTTTTTCATAGTTTGCCTTAGTTTGAGAAATAAAAAAAAACACCACAAGTATCAAAAGTAAGAAAAAGTATACTTATAATTTAGACAAAGTTAAAATGAGAAATACGACTCAAATTAAAAGTTTGGAATAATTTTTTACTGCACCTTTTATAAGCTTTTTTCAATTCCGGAATTCACATTTTCTTGGGGACGTACTTCAGCACTCACATGGAAGGCCACGCTGCACCAATGAGGAAACCCAGAGGATGAGGGAGTGAGTTCGTGAGTTGGAGGAAAAATTTCTATTGGGAGGATTGAAAATGATGATATTTTTAATGCAAACTCATTTTTTATGAATTAGAGGGAAAGAAATATAAAACGGCATTATTTCATGTCCATGTAGCATTGCAAGACGATCAATGTTGTATTCTGAATCCTATGAGCAAAAAGGCATGACTTCTTAGGAACCCTTCAACCTAAATTTTTGGTCAAAGTAAAACTAAATACTTTTCATCTGGTATCATTATTTTGATTTGTTCTTAGTTGCTTCATTGAAAATTCATTCAATTGTGACTTATCCATATTTCATTGGTAAAATGTATGCGTTGTCAAAGCCAAAAAGTAATCGACGAGACTGTCACACCAAAACCAATAGAAATGAAAACAAAACAAAAATAAAGTTTGTTCAGATGTGAAACCGTATAGCTTCTAATATGAAACTAATTACTATCATCCTCCCAACAGAACATCTGGCCCAAAATCCCACTTTTACGTGCACATCACAACTGGAGTTCTACTAAAGGCTTCTTTCTTCATTTGGTTTTGGTTGACCACTTTCCTCACAATTCTTTCATACCTTTCCATATCTCTTACTGACAAATCTTCAGAGTTCTGGATTCTGTTTCTTATGGTTTGAATGCTTTCCTCACTTTCATTATCTTCATCTGCACATTTTTGCCGATATTGTTGGCTAAGTACAGAATATAAAGTTGGTTTTTTTGGGAGTTTGGTTTCGAAAGTATGTATTTCAATCAATGCTTGATAGAACCTGAATTTTTTTACCAGGGGGTCACAAGAATCTTCATTTTATGTTCTGCAATTAGATAGATTAGAACAAGATGTTTCAGTGTCTGTAGTGGATTCCACAACAGAAATGTGTTGCTTTTTTCCATTTTTCCTATCCCTTACAGTTTGAAATTTACAGAGTAATTCAGACCAGGTAGGATTATCTCCAGATGAAGAATATCTAAAGGGTAAAGGGCTAGGATTTTCACACTGTTTTCCTTCGATCGGAGAAGACGTAACTATCAACATAGCGCCATCTTGGAGTTACCTTCATACTTAGTTTCGTTTTCAGTCGCAGCCAGGTCTAGCCAACGTTTGTCTAAAGTTGTTGTGATTTTTTATTTCTTTTCATAAGATAAATTTACATAAAGTACATAAAGTAAACTATTAAAAGAAGGGAAAAGAAAAGAACAATTGTAAGTTTGGAAAATGTCGCCATTTCCCAAAGATAACTTTAAGAGAGTTTTTATTTTTGAACAACCATGTAAATTGTCTCCCGTCGTTTGATTTCAAAAGGCAATTGAAAGGAGCCGCCAAGACTTCTTGTCTCTAGAGCGAAGAAATCGATAATTTGTGTTGTCGTCCGCTCCGTCATCTTGTGCATCCTCCTGCTTCCTGGTGTGTTATATATTTGCCTTTTTTTCTTTCGCCGCGTGAACCATGGATAAACGAAAAAGATATCCTGTTAAGAAAATTATTGGCGTTGGGTAAGTTTGTTTTAATTTTTGTAATTATTTAGATAATGTAATTCTTTATTTTTATGTTTTAGAATAAGTCCAGTTGGGGATACTTGGTACAAAGTAAAATGGGAGGGTTATAAACAAGCAACCTGGGTATACGATGGTGATTGTGATGGGTGTCCCGATCGTATCAAAGAATTTTTTGATGGGTAAGTTGCTTTGGAAAAATGTAGAAATTCGTTATTTTAATTTATAGTTTAATTTTACAGGTATAATGGGGAACCCGTGCCACTTTTAGTGACAAAGCCATTTAAAAATCCCCTCTCCCTCAAACACAGGAATCAGTGGAGCGAGTCGTTATTATACAGTAGATCTATATGAATATTATCAAGATCCTGCAGGCATTGTACCTGCATGAGATCTGCCCAAATAGGTAAAAAAAAAAAAAGAAAATTGAGATTTCTTTGTGGTCGAATCAATATCTCAGCTCCAATGATCCTTACGACAAAACCCCTCATCAATCCAAACTATTTTTCAGATCCCCTCAAAGAGGATATCAATACCAGATTAATAATTTTTTTTTAAAACAGAAGTTCAATTTCCACATGAACCAGCTGGCCTCAGCGGAGCTGATGGACGGATTTGCGTCATTGATTTTCATAATCTTGGCGTTCAATAATCATCTGACCAGCATGGGGATGGCAATAAACACGAGCCTCCTGGTGGCCACGATCTTCAAAATTTTGAATGCCTGCTGGGTCCTCAAAGTTAACTCAGACAAGAAAGAGACAAGAAAGGACCATGCTCAAATGGCAGTGCCTCTTCTCACCAATCATCGCTGGCCTAGTAAGTTGCTTTGCTATTGGGGTGGCAAAAATGACCAAAGACGGAGATTTATTCCAAAATGCCACTCGAGTGGAGAGCGGGCAAGATGATGCAAGCTGCCAACGAATTCGACGGGATGGCTAATTACTTGTATGAGAAGAGCAGCGGAGCTCATCCGGGAAGCATTCCAGCATCCCGCAGTTCCATTACGACCAATTGCGGGATTGCAACCGCCGGCTCCACCTCAACAGGAGAATCTTGTGGCCTTATCTGCGATGACTATGTCATTGGGAACTAACTGTTGAGAAATAACGGATCTGTTTCAGTCTTTGTATTAATTTTTGTAATTATTTAGATAATGTAATTCTTTATTTTTATGTTTTAGAATAAGTCCAGTCGGGGATACTTGTTACAAAGTAAAATGGGAGGGTTATAAACAAGCAACTTGGGTATACGATGGTGATTGTGATGGGTGTCCCGATCGTATCAAAGAATTTTTGGATGGGTAAGTTGCTTTGGAAAAATGTAGAAATTCGTTATTTTAATTTATAGTTTAATTTTACAGGTATAATGGGGAACCCGTGCCACTTTTAGTGACAAAGCCATTTAAAAATCCCCTCTCCCTCAAACACAGGAATCAGTGGAGCGAGTCGTTATTATACAGTAGATCTATATGAATATTTTCAAGATCCTGCAGGCATTGTACCTGCATGAGATCTGCCCAAATAGGTAAAAAAAAAACAAGAAAGTTGAGATTTCTTTGTGGTCGAATCAATATCTCAGCTCCAATGATCCTTACGACAAAACCCCTCATCAATCCAAACTATTTTTCAGATCCCCTCAAAGAGGATATCAATACCAGATTAATAATTTTTTTTTTAAACAGAAGTTCAATTTCCACATGAACCAGCTGGCCTCAGCGGAGCTGATGGACGGATTTGCGTCATTGATTTTCATAATCTTGGCGTTCAATAATCATCTGACCAGCATGGGGATGGCAATAAACACGAGCCTCCTGGTGGCCACGATCTTCAAAATTTTGAATGCCTGCTGGGTCCTCAAAGTTAACTCAGACAAGAAAGAGACAAGAAAGGACCATGCTCAAATGGCAGTGCCTCTTCTCACCAATCATCGCTGGCCTAGTAAGTTGCTTTGCTATTGGGGTGGCAAAAATGACCAAAGACGGAGATTTATTCCAAAATGCCACTCGAGTGGAGAGCGGGCAAGATGATGCAAGCTGCCAACGAATTCGACGGGATGGCTAATTACTTGTATGAGAAGAGCAGCGGAGCTCATCCGGGAAGCATTCCAGCATCCCGCAGTTCCATTACGACCAATTGCGGGATTGCAACCGCCGGCTCCACCTCAACAGGAGAATCTTGTGGCCTTATCTGCGATGACTATGTCATTGGGAACTAACTGTTGAGAAATAACGGATCTGTTTCAGTCTTTGTATTATAAAGACGGAATACAGATTGAATTACGTTTGGGAGAATTAAATGGGAAATAAAGAGAGAGAAAGACAGCGTCCTGACGATGGGAGAGCGGGACGTTTTCTGCCGTTTCAAGAACAAAGAAAAGGGTTCGTTGAAATTGTGGGGGTGAGAAAGGGTTGCAAAAAATGAGGGGGGGGTGCAACATTGCAACATAAATTTGGGAGGGAAATAATATTTCTGACACTAACCAATGACGACTTCAGCAGCGTGAACAACAGTAAGCCACATCTTCAAGTTAATTGTTTTCAACCTTATAATTTTATGTATTTTATTATAAGTGATAGTTGCCATATTTTAAAAAAATTCCAGATTAAGGAGGAGGAAAATGAGGACACTATCATTCATCAAGAAGGAATGCAGCTGATTCAATAAAAAAATTTATGTTTCGTATAAGTGATGTTTTTGTCCTTAATTCTGTATTATTTAAAAATACAATATAGAGTTGTTGGACATCCTGCGTTGCCACTTCTCAAAATCCCATTTGTGTCCAAAATGGTTAAGCAGCGTACATCGTTCTAGAGAGGTTGTGCGCCGATTGGCCATTTCTGTCGATTCAATATTCATTTATATTCATCCATATATTATATTCGTCCTTACGATTAACGGGTTTATTATTTTTTTTTATGATTAAAGATGAAAGTGCTATCTTTTTTTTGTGCAAAAAGAATTATAAAGTGACATGTAATAAAGTGTAGGGCAGTTAGTTTATAAAATTTCATGTGAGAATGAATACATTTGATGAAATTAAACTATTTGGAATTCATTTCGAAAGATTGAATTGGAATTTTGGAGAGCTCTAGAAAAACACATCTGCTAGCTGACAAGACCAGATGGCTGCAATATATGATATAGTATAATATATGACCACTTAACTAGGTATATGCAAAATGTAATACTTCTTTGCCATTTACCAGGAATTTCTTTAAAATTTAAATCTGTAATTATAAGCAGAACTTGCAGGATTTTGAAAGACATATTAACTCAGCCCCCCGTTTCTACTTTAATTCAAGGTTAATTGGATATTTTTACTATATTATCCTTATTAATTTTTTTTAAATCCTTAGATTCGTGCTAACTAAAAAGACGAAATTTTTTAAGTTTAAATCGTCACTATTCCTCCGTTAATTTACGATTCACCTCTATCCTCTGAAACTTCCGAAATGGAACAATCAAAATTTTCTTGGAAAACATCCATTGTAGATGGGAATCAAGATTTGATGTAAGTTGAAAATTCTTGGATATCAGAAACAGAAAACGACCAGGTTTTGGTTGCAATAAGACTCTCTGTCACCCCTACTTGGTACGTGGTATTGTAATGCTGTGATGCTTATAATCGAAATGTTTGTTTAAGTATGTGGCACTGGGTGAAACGGTCTCTCCCATGTACCAACAGGAACAAAGAAATGTTTTTGGGATACCTGTCAACCTTTATGCTTTAAGAGAAAGTGGAAGCGATGTGACGGTTTCGTTTTGTTTATGAGATATGCAGCCAAAGTGAGCCTAACGCTGCCTTAATCCTGTTTTTTAGGCAAACGTTTCTTAACCTCAAAAAGGATTTTGAAATAAATACAGACTTAACAAATGTGACCAATTGTTCTTGTATTGAAAGGCCACAATAACGTAATGCATCAAAATACATGGGGTCATGGCTGTTTAAAAAGATAATATTTGAAAGCTAATTTGCCACGTTGCCAACACGCTTGTTGGAAAGGAATGTTGCAAGCGTGCTGCGGATACAGCGATGGAACTCCCACTGGCAATCCTTTTTTGTGGCAAATAGAAGCGGGAGCCACTTCCACGCCAAATATACGATAAATCTAACCAGGAACAAAGGGCAAAAGTCGCATTTCAAGTATCATCGAAAGTTATATCAAATTTAATCACATATGACTTTATGAACGTCGTCGGGCTCCAAAGCCGTTTTCAAATTTCGCCCTTGCTTGGCCACTTGGTTTGTCAATTTCTTCCCATTCAAGTAAGGGGCATCAAATCCATTCGCCATGACTTCAGAGATTAAGGCGCTGATTGTGTACACCTGGTTTTGTTTCACCCATTCACGAGGGATGCGGCTACGTTGATTTTTCTTTATCCAAGCTTTTTTGTTAGCAATGATCTTCGGTACCTCCTCCTCAGCCTTCTCCTCCCATTCTTTGATGAAATCCCAATCTGGTTTGAAATGACTATTAGCCTAAAGAATACAAATGTTAAAAATGTCAATGGGCAGTCACCAAGGCAATAATATTGTAATAATAATCACCTTGTCTCTTATGGGCACATATTCATCCTCACACAGAGAGGACTCTTCGCTGTCTGAAGCAATAAAGCTGGCAGAAGACTGGTTAGCAGATCTACCACTACCAAGTTGTTGTCTTCCGTGCCAACTGGCTCACTTCAATCACACTCACTTCATCAATGACTGATGTTGTTGCTAAAAATGTACACAAATCTAGATTTTTATATGAGTGTTAGTTTTGATTGCTAAAGTAGAAATCTTATTACGAAATTTGATTCTTAAGAAAATGTGAGTTGTAATGTTATTGTAGAAGCTAAATTTTAATTTAAATTCGGTGGTCACTTCAGGATGTATAACCTATCTGTTCAGCGTTCAAGGCTTCATCTTTCATTACCTAGAGTTTAATTTACAAAAAATGATTCATCTGAATGTCTTTTGACTCAAATGATCTATGTGGTTAAAGCTCGTTTGTCATTTTGGCACATGGATGGAAATAACAGCTTAAAATAGTAGTTCATTTAAGGCCTGACATTTTTTAATTGTTGCCACTGTCTAGAAATTGTTTAGTACATATGTAACAAAAGGGCCTATTTTTGTATTGGTTTACTACACCACACATTTTATTTGGTGTAAAAAAAAAACGAAAATTTTTAATATTTTTAGGTATAGATTTGTGATTCACGGATGTTGTGATAGGTATTTGGGTTTTGTAACGTATCTTACAAATTCTATTAACAATCGTGGCACTACACGAATAAAGAAATGGAAAATGTAGAAGTTGGTGTTACATGTGTAATGATTCACAATAGTTAAGAATGAATAAGAATGAGAGGAAGGCAGAGTTTTTTTGCAGTGTTTGTATTACAGTGTTGTCGGGATACAATTCCTGGTACGACTCTGCTGGATGAACAGATTGTCGGGCTTTATGTAAGCGATAATCAAGGTTGGGAGGATTGCACCATCACTGCAGAGTGGGGCGCAATCCCGGATGTAGTTGCAGCATTTACAGGTGAGGTGGTGCAATGGAAAAATGCTTAAAGGTACTGCATAGTACAGTGACCTTCAGGTACTGCGTAGTAGATTGCCCTATACTGCAAGCAGTAGGCAAAATGCTACACAGAATCTTTACACATGCTAGATGGGCAGATTTCTTACTGGACGATCAATGCATAATCAAAGAATTGAGGACGCTTTTGAAAAATGCATTCCATCTCACAGATTTATATTTTTAGAAAATAGGAAGAGGTTAGCATTCTTGAACCAGGAGATGAATTTGATGCCTACTACTTGCATTTCGTGTGCATGGAAGTTATAACTACTGCTCTTGAGGACTTTACGCTTTAGTGGAACAATCACAAAATGACGACTCATAATTACAAGACCTCTAGACAAATCTTTATCGGTGATTGGTTTGGTTGGGACAGGAACAAGGTTACCACCCCGAGCTTATTCAGGTAAATCACTAAATTTACGTAGAAAAATGTAATTGTATTTGAAGTATTCCAACTTGATTTTCTTCTTGCTTTGAATAGGCTGATGAATTTGAAAGTCAGTTTGCAGAATGTGAGGCTACAATTTTAGGAAAAATTCGAAATGATCGCAACGAAAGAAGAGGGATCCTTTTATGGACAATCTAACACAAGAAGAATCTGTGTACCTTAGACAACAGCAGGTTATTCAGATTTGCAACATAAATTTAGACAACATGGGGATGTCTTATCGTTTTGTTAAAGAACAAATAATTTCAATAAATTAGGACCCTTGCACTTCATTAATTGCTTGAAAACAGAAATCAAAGAAATCTGAACTGTAATGACTGGGGTTTTCCATCTTCTTAAATGACAGTTACATATAGTTTAAACGCTATATTTTCTTTTTATAAAAGATTATTTATAAAAGCTGATAAAAATAGCCAGAAAAATTCAACTTCGAAATTGTTTTCCCAATTACAAGGTTCCAGCTTACAACTTCTAAATCCAATTATGTGGTTGTTCCAGAGAAAAAGAATGCTTAATTTAGATGTATATTTAATTCATGTCCCCATTCTAGTTTAATTCTGAAGTATCGATTAATTTAAGTAGTCCGCCAGGTGGGCCACTTGTCGATGCAGAAGAGAACAGCTGATGTTTCAATTAAGTGTCTTGGCCGAAACAGAAAGTCGCCATTGTTCATTTAGGGCGTGTATAGCCATTGACAACTCGTTTCTTACTGTGCTTTATTGGTGTGAATTCTCACCTTGTGATTCCCTGTTTCTCATTTGAACCTCTAAGGTAATTTTGTATATATATTTTATGTGTTTATTGGCTAACAATATTTCGTGTACATAGATTAGGCCGGATTAGGCCCTAGATTTGATTTCGTGTCATTTGTGTCTACGATTGCCTTATTGACCGGCTCCTAATTGTGGATGCTAGGTGAGAGCTAGGTTTTATTTCAATCAAAGTCTGTGTTTGCTAATTCTGTCTTAATTTAGGCAATTTGTGCTCTGTGCATTTATATTGACGAATAAACCCGTGCATCGATTAGAAGCAATTGATAGGCCTACGCCCCCTCCTCTACTGTCTCATTCTCTCGCGGAAACATTGGTGATCGTAGCAGGACTTTCTTGGCCTGCAAGTTTGGAGAATTGAAATGGCAAGAGGCAGGAAGTCAAAGGTAGCCACGGCTTCTCAAAACGACAACACGGTTGCGTCCAGACTTCGTTCTCGAACAGTACCAGCAAATGGTGAAGATGAATCGACACCCCCTGCTGATCCCACTCAACAAGTCAAGAACATTTCACGAGTTTCTCAACCTGAGGCGATTGAACGTGATGCCACACGTAAGCAGATCCAGATGACCTGTAGCTATATTGAAAAGCTCATCAAGGAAAGAGGATCAAGAAGAGCCTGTCTAGGCCTACTCAACAAACTCGACGACATGTTGGCCACTGTCGAAAGACTCAATTTATTGGTGGTAGACCCGTCCGACGCTGATGAATTCGCGAAGCAAGCTCAAATTCAAATCGATCTGTTCACACTTATCGAGTCGAAGAAAGAAGACGTTGACGCTTATGTCACTCTAAGAGCTGATGACGAATCTTCAGTCGGGTCCTGCATGCAGTCAATCAAAGGCGTACCACTGGCGACTCACCCCTCTGCCTCGACAGTTGGAGAGTGGATGTGCAAGAGAGCTGCAGCATATCAAAATGCTTATAGTCTGGCAGCGGAGAAAATTTTGCCGTCTGGTGAGAACAAGTTTCCTCGTGGCCCCTCTGCACCCGACAATGAGAAGTCGAAGAAATTGCTTGCTGAAGCGCAGAAAAGAGCAGCGGAGGCCCAACAGGAAGCTGCCCAGCTGCAAAAACGACTTGAAGAAGTAAACAAGAAAGCTGATTTGGCAAATAAGGAAGCAAGCAAACTATCCGATGCTGCCATGCGACGCGGTTCAGCACCAACCATCATCAGCAACCCATTCCACGGTTGGGGAGACGGAGCGTTCGACGATTGGCACCGCCGTTCTACTCACGAACCAACCAAAGAGGATGGAGATGAAGAAGCACCAGACGACTGGATCGACCGGTACTGCAACGGCCTAGAAGAAGCCAATTGGTCATATTCTAGCAAATCGGCAGCACGCGGGGAGCTTCCCATCTACTCCGGAAGGGCAACCGATTGGTTTTGGTGGTCGGATTTGCTACGTTCAATGGTTCATGATCAACGAATCGCACCTGGAGAAAAGCTTGCTGTCTTGAAGAGCCGACTACGGGGAGATCAATTCGAAATCGTGCAGGGCCTTGGCGGAGGAGAATCTGCTTATAAGGCCGCTTTATTCCGACTGAAGCAGTCGGCTGGACGTCGCGACGTAATGCGTATAGCACTACTCGGTGAACTCGACCGTATGGAGCTGGGCAGAGAAAATTCATCATTCCGTCGCTTTGCCGAAAGAGCTCGAACCATCTTCTTTGATTTAACCCGAATTTGGGAGAAATTTAATGCCGACCTCATCGAACGACTGAGCCGTAAATTGCATCCGGCGGATCGACTCGAATGGAATTCCGGACGACGTACTGGATTAGAACGGCGCCCTCTGAAGGAATTTGGAGAGTGGATGTGCGAGAGAGCTGCAGCATACCAAAATGCTTACAGTCTGGCAGCGGAGCAAATTTTGCCGTCTGGTGAAAACAAGTTTTCCTCGCCGCCAACAATTGCCAACAACAGGACGCGCCAATCACGTTAGCTGGGAGCCCGGCACTACCGACAAACCGAAGAGCCGCTGCTTTTGCTGTGAGGGGGAGCACCGGTTGATGGCTTGCCCAACATTCAAAGAAATGCCTACGAAAGAGAAGGTACGATTTTGCGTCAAGCGCCGCTTATGCATGAAATGTTTCGGGACGAGACACTCCGCAGCTGATTGCAAATTCGGAAAAGGTTGGGGATTCAGCGGATGCCCTTTTATTCATCACCCATTGCTTCATGACGCCGAAGAGAAGCACGACAAAGGTAGCAGCCATCACACATCACTCTCAGCCCAGGTGGATCGCGTCAAGGTGGCGCTAGGCGTTATCCGGATGGAAGCTTACACAGCCGAAGGCCAGCTCATCCCAGTTTCGGTGCTGATAGACGAGGGCAGCGACACGACGTTGTTTCGAGAGGACTTTCTTCAACGGCTTAAGATCATCGGGAAAGGTACTACTCTAGACCTCGTAGGAGTTACTGGCGCAGAAAGCTACAAGTCGCAGAAGGCCCCGGTTCGATTTCTTTTACCGGACGGAGAGGAAGCCCTCATCAAAGGAACTACGATCCCGCAGATATCTAGGCCGACTCCGGTAATCGACTGGAGAAAATTGAAAAATCGATGGCCACGTTTAGCTGACGTCCCAGTGCAAGAGAGTGGCGGAAAAATCGACGTCTTGGTGGGACTCGATCACTCAAATCTACTTGCAGTATTGGAATCGCGCGTTGGAGGCGAACACGAACCTTTCGCATCTCGCACTAGACTCGGTTGGGTCGTCCGTGGCCTGCTTGGGAGTGACATCGGTCCGATGACAACGGCCCACATCCATCACATCTCAGCAGCATCCGAGTCCTCGCTCGATGAAGAGTTCCAGAAATTTTGTACAACCGAAAATTTCGGTACTGAATTCAAAGGAAACGGCCTCTCAGAATCAGACATAATCGCCGAAAAGATCGTGGATGAAGGCCTGAAGAAACTAGACATTGGGTATGAAACCCCACTCACGTGGCTCGAAGGAGAGCCGACATTTGAAAATAACAGGACGCTGGCGGAGCATCGTTGGCGAGACCTGAAGGAACGATTCAAGAGAGATCCAGAATTTGAGGCGGATCACAGAGCCGCGATCAAGAAATACGTCGACGAAGGCTACGCATCGCGAGTAAAAGAGGAAGATTTACACTCGAACAACCAGTACTACTTGCCACATCACGGTGTCTACAAGAAAGTGTATGGTAAGAAGAAGAAGAAGCTTCGAGTCGTCTTTGATGCAGCTGCCAAATGGAAGAAGAAATGCCTCAACGACGGAATGCGACAGGGTCAAAAATTGCAGAACGACTTAGCCAAGGTCCTCATTCGATTCCAGCTGGGGGAGATTGCCTTTGCAGCAGACGTGACCGCCATGTACAGCAGGATTCGACTTCGACCACAAGATGCCCGCTTTCATCGTTTTCTCTGGGAAGAGAAAGATTCTGACGTCATCATTACGTACCAAATGGATCGCTTGCCATTTGGATCTAACTGTGCCCCATTTCTCGCCCTAAAAACCATCCACAGAGCCGCTTCAGATGCCACTAGAGGGAGAGAAGAATGTATGGAAGCAGTAGAGAAGAATATGTACATGGATGACCTATTGAAAGCAGTCGACAATGAAGAACAAGCAATTATGAAAGCGAAACTCATCCGCGATGGACTAGCAGAAGGAGATTTTCATCTAACAAATTGGATCTCGAACTCCCCGGAATTCATCAAAGCGTTGCAACCAGAGCAGGCAGTAGCAGCAGCACATCATGATTTAGCGTCGGATGACGTCGAAAAGCTACTGGGAGCCTTCTACGAGCCAACGACAGACGAGATGACGTACCGAGTGACTGGAGTCGAAGATCTTAAATGGACGCGCGCTGGATTGCTGAGCAAGTTGGCGAGTATCTACGACCCCCTAGGACGAGCAGCACCAGCACTGGTAAAAGCAAAAATTAAATTGCGTGAGCTAGGTACCAGAGGACTAAACTGGAACGAAGCCATCAGCGGTGACGACAAGGAGTGGTGGCAAACCTGGTTCAAGACGCTGGAGAGACTCAACGACCTTTCGATGCCACGAAATTTGCAGCCAGACAAAGAAAAAATCATCCAGAGCGATCTTCTAACCTTTGGAGATGCATCTGAAGAGGCCTATGCAGCAGCCGTATATCTACGCAGTGTCTACCAGGATGGCACATCAATATGCAGATTGGTGATGGCCAAAACCAAATTGGCCCCTCGGCAGACACAGTCAATTCCAAAATTGGAGCTGAACGCAGCAGTGCTAGGCGCTCGACTGGCCACATACGTTGCAGACGCGCTACAAATTACTGGACTCAACAGGATTTTCTTCACTGCATTACATGCCGTTCGTCAGCCACAGAATCGGAGAGATTCAATCTCTCACCAACGCTAACGAGTGGCGCTTCATTCCCGGGAAAATGAACATAGCAGATGCTGCGACGCGGTCCTTATTGACAGACGGAGAGCCGATTCCACCAAGATGGCTAGAAGGACCATCTCTCATCGCCTTACCAATGGAGCAATGGCCGAAGGATTTGCCTTGGGTGGCAGTAGCAGCAGAGAAAAGAACTGCCCACATCCACCACGGAATTTCTGAGCCCCCTCTTCAAGATTGGACAAAGGTGATCATCGATTCGAAGAACATCTCAACATTCCTGAAGGTGGAAGGAGATGCCAAGGAGATTATTTTAAAGTGCCAAAAGGAAGGATTCCGTGAAGAAATCAGTTTATTGTCAAAGGGCAAGCAAATCTCAAAGAAGTCAAGCCTCATTCAATTAACTCCTTTCTTAGACAAAAATGGAATTCTCCGACTGGGTGGACGGATCCACCGCGCAAAGCTACCATATGAGATTCTACACCCTCCAATTCTGCCCGGAAAGCACCCACTTGCAGAAAAGATAGTGACAGCAGTGCATCAAGAGTCGCATCACGCAGGCACTGACTTTCTCCATGCCAAAATTCGGCAACATTTTTGGATCCTGCAAGGACGAGAGCTGGCAAAGAAGATCCGCTTCAACTGTGCCGTCTGTGTGAAATCGCGTGCCAAACTCGCCACGCAAAAGATGGGTGATTTGCCATCTGCTCGTCTCGATTCTTACACGGCACCATTCACGCACATAGCTCTGGATTATTTCGGACCGATCGAAACGTCAGCTTACAGGAACCGAGTAATCAAACGGTATGGCCTGTTAATCACCTGTCTCGTCACCCGCAATGTTTATGTAGAAATGGTGCAGTCGATGTCAACAGCGGATTTTCTCTACGGTCTACGGCGTTTCATCGGAGAATTCACGAAGCCAACTGAAATCTTCTGTGATAACGGGACAAATTTTGTGGGAGCTGAGAAGGAGCTGGCCACAGCATTTCGTGAGTTGCAAAAGGACGAAAAGTTGAAGGAGTTTGCGCGAGAGCGCTCACTCATCTGGAAATTCCAGCCACCTAGTGCTCCGCATTTCGGCGGATCACACGAATCAATGGTCAAATCAACAAAGAGGGCGCTCTACCGGGCGCTGGATACGGAAAAAGCCGGATTGCGCTATCCGACGGATGAAATGCTCAGAACGCTACTGAAGGAAGTGGCGGGCATGCTGAACGGGAGACCTCTGACGCTGGCCAGCAACGACCCAGAAGACTTCAGACCGATCACACCAAAGGATTTCTTGAATCTGCCACCAACGTCGGATCTTCCGGCCGGAGACATCCGTCGCGCTCTGCCCCGCGACCATATTCGTTACGTGAAGAAGATGGCCAATTTATTTTGGGACCTGTGGACCAAGATTTTCCTCCCCACGCTGGTTCCAAGAAGGAAGTGGGTCGCGGAAGAAAGAAATTTTGAAGTTGGAGATTCGATCATGCTATCGGACAACAATTTGCTGCCAAATCAGTGGAAGACGGGCCGAATCATCGAAGTTTATCCCGGTTCCGACGGCTTTGTTCGAGTCGTAAAGGTGAAAACGGACTGCGGAGAATATTTGAGACCAATCCATCGTCTAGTTCTACTGGAACCTTACTCGGCCGTCCTTCCGTCGGCCTCGGGGGAGAATGTTCCAGAGAAAAAGAATGCTTAATTTAGATGTATATTTAATTCATGTCCCCATTCTAGTTTAATGCTGAAGTATCGATTAATTTAAGTAGTCCGCCAGGTGGGCCACTTGTCGATGCAGAAGAGAACAGCTGATGTTTCAATTAAGTGTCTTGGCCGAAACAGAAAGTCGCCATTGTTCATTTAGGGCGTGTATAGCCATTGACAACTCGTTTCTTACTGTGCTTTATTGGTGTGAATTCTCACCTTGTGATTCCCTGTTTCTCATTTGAACCTCTAAGGTAATTTTGTATATATATTTTATGTGTTTATTGGCTAACAATATTTCGTGTACATAGATTAGGCCGGATTAGGCCCTAGATTTGATTTCGTGTCATTTGTGTCTACGATTGTCTTATTGACCGGCTCCTAATTGTGGATGCTAGGTGAGAGCTAGGTTTTATTTCAATCAAAGTCTGTGTTTGCTAATTCTGTCTTAATTTAGGCAATTTGTGCTCTGTGCATTTATATTGACGAATAAACCCGTGCATCGATTAGAAGCAATTGATTGGCCTACGCCCCCTCCTCTACTGTCTCATTCTCTCGCGGAAACAGTGGTTTAATGCAATTGGCCACGATTCCTTAAACTTCAATTTGCTGATTAAAGGTAAAGAGATTTTAGGGTTACACGTTGCGGCAGACGCAGTTAGTGGAACTTCGAAAACCGTTCCAGTAACAAAAGCAACATTCGATTCTGTATCTGGCTGACCCTTCCCAGTCACTCTTCAATGTGTCGAGAGGAATAATGCGAGAACCAGTGCAAAACTGGTACATGTCGTTAACTGTTGCCTTAATGGACCCATACACGTGATCCATCAGTACTCGTCCCTCTAAATTGAAATTTTATTAGCCTGGCCTAAAATGTCCGAATACATTTTTTTCTCAAGTGTAATATCTTACCTTCCAGGGACGACAGGAAACTTTCAAATTGCTCAATCACTGTAAAAAAGATTTTTAGGGTGTTTAAATGCCGAAAATTTTGTAACCTACCGAATGTTTCGTAACTCTTGCGAAATATTCGTTGTGAATACGGAATACTTGGCGTTAAGCTAACCATTTTCTTGCAACACGTAATTTAAAAAGTTTAAACCCCCAAATTAACGTTTTAAATATTAATTATCATGGTTTTATCTTTGTAGTGGTGGTAAGCTACTTAATTTTGGACTATAGATACTTAAAACCAGATTTCAGTCATTAATTTTGAACTAAGATTTAAAAAACGATTTTCCGTGATTTTACCTTTTGAAGTATGAAATCGGCTTTTTAAGAATGTTTTTCAAAAGATTAAGTACTCCACCGACGCTGTGTGTAGAATTCATATTTTGTGAAATGCAATATTTGGTGAAAAATCCCTGAAATTTCTGGGCATGGGGCACGGTTTAAGTTTTCAGCAGCAGCAGCAGCAGAGCCCACTCATAAAATATTGGTTAAAAAATACCAAAATGAATCGTTGCAATTGCAGATACAAGCCAAGCAGCTTTGAGGCACCAGGTGGTTTCAAAATCAAACGCTTACTCGTAGTAATTAATGAGCAATTTTTTTTTATATCCAAGTAAACTACTTCATTTGTTACACCGATGCTGTCGATCGGAGGTTCACCAGCAATAAAAAAAACTGCCGAATACCTTATACGTAAACTTAAAAGCATTGAATTCTATTATGCTGATTAAAGATTAAAATACAAATTTTATATGCTGAGATTTCAGAACTACAGGGCCCTTGACAACCGTAACAAATTCGTCCAGCTAATAATTTAGTTTCAATGGCAAGAACACGTTTCCTTGCAGGTAAGGTTCACAATATTCCTCCTCTTTGGTAGCTTTCATGATATCTTCGCTGAAACTAGTCATCAACGCGATGCCATAGTCTTTTCTTCTTCTGTTTTGACGACGGAAATCGTATCACCTTCTTCAATCCCTTGATAGGAGCTAATAATATAAACCATACGGTTACATTTAGTATGCATTAAGATTTCGATGGGGAAACTGCAGCAAGTTCAGAACGCTGCTTCTAGGCTAGTTGTCGGTACGCAAATATGTGATCGAGTCTCTGATCATATCAAGAACCTCCATCGGTTGCCGGTCGAGCAGCGGGTGATTTTCAAGACGGTGGTTTTGACATTTTGTTGCCTGATTGATTCTTTCCCAGTTTATTTGTCTAATTTCGTCGTACTGTACAAGCCCACACGTGAACTTAGGTTCAAAAATTTACGTAACATTGTTTCCCCACCCTATCGTCTTGCGAAGTCTGGGGGGGAGGTCATTTACAAGTGCTGCTCCATCCATTTGGAATGCGCTTCCTCTTTCAGTGAGATCTGAGACTGACCAGGTACTATTCAAGTCTCGTCTGAACACACACTTATTTATCTTTTATCACTTATTTTCTCTGGCTTTTGCTCGCTGAAAAAATCTGATAATTTGTGTGTCTATACTTAAAAGCGTCATTAGATCTTTCATTATGGATAGTGCGTTAAATAAATGTTACAATACAATACAATACAATAAATTATTTCAAAGACAAATAATATTGTGTTGCTACCATTCATGCCCTTTCTCGCTGGACCCAACGGCATATTCAAGGCCACAGTCGGGACAGGTGAGTGATTGCTTTTCATTTAGTCCTCCTTCGTTTTCCCTTTCGGCAAAACTTTGTCGCCAAAAATTAATTTCAAATCGCCCATATAATTTTCCGTCTATAATTACTATCCATTCGACTCGCATCACGAGTCGAATTCACTGAACGGAAAAATTCTTTACAGGTACTATTATAACCGGACGCTCTATGGACGTCCTATGGATTATGTGTGGAAGTAGGGTTCATCTATCAACATAATTATGGGTTCCACAATTGGTTCTAATGGAAGAGCAATTGGTTTTATCTGTGGACGGACGACAGGCAAGTCCAAAATAACCAAGTTAAAATGTTCTGATCCGCCTTCATTCTTGGCGTCTGGCATTACGTATATTATACCCGAAATTTGCTATTGGAGGGAGAAGGGTGGTTTAGAAACGAGAATAAAAATTTTAGATGTGTTTAATATGTATATTGTGGCTATGTTGCACAATCGGTTAGATTTGGTGAAATTGATAGATAAACTCACTTTTAGAATTATCCTTCTGGAAACACCCATTTCAGAGCAACCAGTGGACTTCTCTTTCCGGGGGATTTTTCTACCCACATACGAAGGGGAATATCATAATTGTAAAATAAAAAAACGGTGGGTGCCTAGAAAGTTTCAAAATCAATTAAAACATTGTTATTACTAAAATAAAAAAAATAACATACTGCTTCACAGCAAGGTAGTTATCTACTGAACTCTTGTTAACATCAAATTTGATTATCGAGCGACAAAATATCTTTTTAGTCTTGTTCAATTGGCTTAGTTTATGAACCATTTGCTGATCGTACGGAACGATCGTTCTCATGAAATTACTTGGAGGTTCTAAAAATGATAACATCCTCAGTATATCGTTCTTCAATAAATCATTTCTGTAAAATACTTAATTTACCCTCTTTAGGTGTTGGATCATATAGGGTAAATAAATCTCAAAGGGGTTTTTATTCGTTACATCCGCGATGCGTTCACATTTTGAAGTGGTGTAACTGGTGTCTCGAGAGCACGTTGAACAACACGTGCATTAAACTATGATTCTACAGTAGCTACACAAAGTTTCCGCACAGCTGAGAGAAGCTTATGGGAAAACAGGTATTTTGAAAATTCGCCAAAAATCGAGTTTTCGTCCGACGAAAACTCGATTTTTCGATTTTTCGATTTGGAAAAACCGGCAACTACGGGAGGGGGGATCACAGGGAAAATAACTGAGAAATGAAAACTTTTCCTTTTCACATCGAAATTAAAGTATTTTCTCAAATGGCATGGGGGTCAACATTTCAGATGAGGTTATAGAGCTAACGATGCCCTTTTTTTTAAACCCTAAAGAACTCTTCTAGCCCTATTTTCCGTCCAGTACAAGAGAGCCATTGAAGTAGTACGATTTACTACTGGCCCTCTCGACTGTGCGGAAACTTTTACTTCCAATTTAAAAGGGACGTTCGCGTGAACGAAAAAATCCCCAAAAAATATATGCTATAAACCTTAAGTCTAAGAACCCCCTGTCCAAAAATCGTTTTCGTCCGACGAAAACTCGATTTTTGGCGAATTTTCAAAATACCCGTTTTCCCATAAGCTTCTCTCAGCTGTGCGGAAACTTTGTGTAGCTACTGTATATCATTTAACTATTAATTCTTTTTCCATTTTTGAAAAAATTAGAAGCACACTGTTGGATGAAAGATGATGTCCGTTAGTGACGGCTGACGAGGGAAGGTTGGCGAACGACGTGGTATTCTGACAAATAGATCAAAGATGTCCAGCAGATGAGACTCTGTCGGAAACTTAAATAATGATAAATTAAAATTAAATATTTTAGTTTTTTCCGAATTAATTCCCGTGAATTCCCAAAAGACGATACCTCCCCCCTTCATCTTGTTTAAAGTTTAAAGGTTGACGCCGGTGTTACGGGAGTGATTCACCCTTAACTTTACGCTCAGAGTGAATCATGGAAAAAAGCAAACCTCGAAGAAAATCAGGCATTCTACCGGTAAATAATGCCGATGCACTGCGGGAAACTGCGGGTTTTCTTGCTTGCAATTGAGCAAAGTTTTTAACTTTTAATATAAATTTGTTTTTCAGAAGTGTTAAATGCAGCTGCCAAAGCCTTCCTTGGATTTGCAGCTCGAAGTGTTGGAGCGAAAAATGCAAAATTAAAGTATTTTTAGGTAACACGATCGAAATCGAAAAGGGAAAAAGAAAACGTGACGACGAAGGGGCGGAAGGGCCCATATAAAAAAGGTTTAGAGTATCGGTTTCCTTTTTTCTTTTAATATAAATTAAAGTGTAATTGTTTGGAAAAAAAGAAATAAAATGTTATGATGCATTTTAATCATTCACTAAAAAAATAAGAAAGAAATGTAGAAAAGCACCCAAATTTTGAAAATTGGGAATGTATAATCAAACACAAATAAAACCAGGAAGATTCAGTCCCCTGGGTATTTAGTTGGGGTAAAGTTGAAGATGAAATGAAAAGTTGAAGATGAAATGAAAATTTTTTGCAAATCTTTTGCATCTCCCTCGACAATTACAGCACGGTAAACATTTTGGCTGATTACAAGAACAGTTCCTTGAAGTGGATATTCAGGGGAATCATGGTCCTTTTCATGACTCAGAACCAACATGTTGTTGTCCGTTTGAAGGAATTGGATGCCGAGGAATAACTTAAAAAGCGCAATCTGAAGAAGAGGTAGTGGAAGAACCACCAGTCATGAGTGAAAGTGGAATGAGCTTAGAAGTAAAGAAGACTTTCCAGGAAATATTGAAAACAGTCAAGTTGAGTGAAAATTCCATTTTATCGGACCGAATTCTGGAACCGATCGAAGAAGTCTACCAAGTAAATAATTCCTAAATACAAATCTGATCGTCAACTCACGGGTCGTTTTGGGTACCCTTTGTTCAAGGGACATTGTTTTTCGTTAAGGCAATTACAATATTGTATTTGCAATAATGTATAACATTTTATTGGATAAATAAGTCAGAAATTGTGTTTTGTTGTTTGATTTACAATTAGGTCGTGCCGAAATAGCTCAAATGGGATAGCGTTAAACTGGAGATCTAAAGGTTCCGAAGCATGACCTTCTTAATGGTTAAGGTCAGTAAACTTCAATCTTCCCTATGGAGGCGAGAGGATTTGCTACCAAAGCCAATCAGAATCCTTTCTGATCACGTGCTGATTAGGGCCAATCAGCAGAGGGAGGATACGCCATCCAGCGCTCGATAGTGTGACTTATTAAAAATTAATTTCGGCAACATCTAAATAAAAAAAAATCTGCACACGGCCTTCCTTACAGTGAAGCAGTTAACATGAGTATTTTAGAACAGTTTTGGAACAGATTGTTTCAACCAACTTAATCACAGCAGGCGGAATAAGAGGAAGACGACTTCAACCCCAACCTTTCTGATTTGGAGGTATGAAGTGAGGTTGGCTTTTTTTCGAAGAACGAAGCACCTCTACCTAAGCCCACGCAACCATCGTTACCTCGGAGGTTGGTGTGAATGAGGAACGTAAAAAAAATAAGACACTCTGCATTGGTCTAGCCCAACTCTTTCGTCCAGAACCGAAAGACCGGATCGTTCGTCGTCAATAATTCGCTGCTTCATATATTTCACTGTTACCTCGCTCATCGTTTCATTTCCCTTTTAATTACGGATTTTGTACAACATATTGAAACAATAAATTCTGTCTGACTTATAAGCATGTTTTTCTTTTTTATATATGATTTTCACTAAAATAATAATGGTAAATCACTTTTTAATTAAATTTTCAGTGGGATCATCTTCATGGTGTTAAGTTGTTCCTCGTTTTCTAAGATCTTTATTCTTTCAATATTTAATTTTGAGTTATCTAAACTTGAAAATTTTTAAACTATGAAGCTTTTTGGATTTTTCCATGTGTTGATGGCTTCTTCTGATTTTTCTTGATCTTCCGATTTTTTATATTTATTTGAGATCATTTCTTTGTTCTTCGGACTCATTCTTCATTTCCTTTTTATAATTGTCATTCCTCTTCAGAGTCTATTTTTTCCTCATCCATATCCAACATTGTAACTTTTTCTAAATTTTCCTCTATATAATATCTTTTTATTTCTCAAATGTTAAATTACATGCAGAGCTGCCCCCTTTTGGCTGACTGTATGATTTTTTCCTGCCTTCCAGTCTATGGCTTTATGTCCCTCATTTAGACAAAATGGGAACAAGCTTTTGTCTGGCTTGAATATGAGATAAAATTTATTTTTTCCTTATCCGTGATAAATGATGGAATGCTTTTATAAGTATAATTTCTTGACAAATTTTTTCTCTTTTTGTTTTGAGTAATTCAAACATTGGTAAAATTGAAACCTTTTTATTTCCTATATTTCTCTAGAGCCGATCGAATTTCTGTAATACCAGTTTCGTCTTGCACGTATTTTACTTGAAATTTCTTCCAAAAACTAGCAGCAATTCATTCTGGTATGATTTAATTTCCACATTCATATGATTTTTCCATGGATAATTCTATATGGAATACCACTTGAGAAAAATTTCAAACTGTTAATGATCTTTTAATTTTGTAACTACATTTCTCTATGGCAATGAAAGTAAATACTGGTAAGGTTGGTTTTCAACAATTCCTTGCTTCACAAGCCATCTACGTAATTCAAATTTCAAGAATTGTGAAATCCTAATCTTTGAAACGGAATAAAAGAGTTTCTTTTTTCTCTTCCTTTTTTTCTCCATTTTCAATTTGATTTGAACAAATTGTAAAATGTCTGTTTTCGAATTTTTCGTGTGCAAAGGAATGAATTTGTGTATGTGGATTGCCCATCCCTTCTACGTTATGGAGTTTCCCCGGAATTGGCCAATTTTATAAATTAAAAGAAATGAAATGCTGATCCCACCGAACGACACGAAATTGTATTACCAAAGTTCAATTTGAAACTGTCTGGATTTCGGAATTGGTCTTGGCACATATTTGGATAACTGCGTGGCGTAGACCTATCGCTAGTGAATTTTCCATTTAGTGTCAACACATTAATATTTTAAGTTTGCAACATTTTGACAGCGAGTGATGATTTGTAGCATCGGACTTTTTTCAAAGTATAGTGTTGAATGTTAGTCGAATAATCCCCCTCTATTTTCTTCGCCCGAGACTTCTTCTATTTCACTAAACTCGTTTTGCACCATTTCCTGTGTTACTATTACAATCATGCACTATAACAACCAAGGCAGATAGTTAACAGAAGAACAATAAATAATTTTATTTCCAGGGATAGAGGAACGATGAGTTTTCAAAAAAAAAATTGTAAATGGGATAAAAAAGAAAAATGCATACAAGAAAACTATTCAAAAAATTTCGGCTCTATTCGGCAAACGATTTTCAATTGTTTTTCAAGCAGACATTAATTATTTTTTGGCTAGATAAAGACCTAGTGGCCATTTTGGTCAACTGGACATTTGGAAGGGATTTTTGGACGACCAATCTTGTAATCGGTCAAGACGATGATGTAATTGGTGCTACTGCTGTGTTTATTTCATCGACGAAAGAGTTATGAGTGTTTTAGATGAAAGTTGAATTGGAGACTTGTTTGAATGGGGATGACAGATGTTCATTGGCGGATGATGAGAAAAAAGCCTAATTTGTTATGCGATTGGTTCCTTCGCATAATTAGCATCAACTCGGCATCAAGTTGCATCCTTAACAAGGTAATCTGTCATATCGTTAAAAGAAAAGCAAGACAAATGACTAAAAGAATTGATTTTGTATTATAAAGTCTTACTGAGGACCAGATATGTTGAAATCAAATGGACTATATTCATCCGGTATTCTGGAAGACGTTCATCGATGTTTTTCCTTTAAATTACTTCTCATCATGATAAGTGCATCATGATGATTTGTAATGGTGATGGCATCTAACTTATCCCTCAAAACTTTAGAAGCAGAAAAAGCTTTGGAAGGATATGTAATCGAGCTCAGTTCTGCTGTGACGACCTGAAACGGCCCAAGAAGTTGTAGGGCACCGGATAAGCATTTCCACTTCCATTCACAAAACATTAAGTCTGACCTATGGAATAGCAGCAAAGCCTCTTCAACTTGTGTTTTGCGATTTAAAAAAAAAGAAACACAATTTTTGCGGGAAGACCGAAACATGAACAAAGAAGAAGATTTATTCAAAGAATATATTACCTAAAAGAATCTATATCATTGCGTATATCGAATTCCATCTGAAATAATACAATTCCGCACCACCGACTGCCCCTTCTTGTACTTCCTCAAAATCCACTGCTCCTTTTTGTACTGCAACACCATCCACTGCCCACTTCTTGTACTGCCTCACCATCCACTGCCCTGGTTCAACGTAAATGTTGTTTATATCAGAAATGATTCCAGCTTGGTACAGCTTCCATGACATTTCCAAATACACTTTCTTTCTGGCTTTTTTCTTTATTACTTCATAGCATTCCGCTGTGAAACCTAAAAAAATAAAAAAATAAAATTTATTTCTAAAATTTACAAAAAATTAGAAGAAAACTTATCCAGATCCCAAAAACTTGAGATATGCGCTTAACACACAATTTTCATCACTCTTAGTTAACTGGAGATATATTTGACTTATCTGACAACTTAAGCTCGAACATTATGTGTGCTGTAACCCTCCGTTTTGCTGTAGGTTCACACGGATGGGTAAGTTTCAATCCTTGGACCCGGTTCGTGGTTTAGCGTAATTGCTTCAATGCTGAGAAGGTAATCGAAATACAAGGTAGTACAATGAGGCTGGCTTGTATGGTTATTACCTCAGCAGTAATGCGAAACAAACTTGTCACCTAATTCTGAAAAATAATTAAGTTCATTTTATATTAAAACATTTTAAGACGCAAATTTTACCCGCAACACGAACAGGTGAATAATAATTTTGTGAAATGGAACATCCGGCTGCAATTTCGTCTTCGCCATACCACAACAAAAGATGTTAAGTTTTGCGGTAGCATGGGAACTTGAACGAAAAAACGTCACGGTGCTGCAGTATTTTTCGATAACGGCAGAGAACTGTACGTCACCGTGAATTGCTGCTTTGACGGTAATACTCAAGGTGTGAGCGAAACAATGTTTCAGCTTTAAAATTTATTTGGTGGCCTTAATAATGTGCGTTAGTTACAACTTCACAAACATACACGCTTTCGCTTCAGTGTAAAGCTCTGGCAAAATTTGTTTTGTAAGAGATCTGCTACTTCTTCACCATAAACGGTGAAAGTTTCTTAGAAGAAATGCTCGCAACCAATTATAGGAACCAGTCTTTACTTTAGTTTATTCGCACTACCGTTGACATTTGGGCGGTTATTTCCCAATATGCACCGTGCAAAATATGGAAGTGAAATTCTAGCAACATTTGAACACAAACACAGATACCTGTAAATACAAACTTGTGTGTCGAAAAATTGAGAAAAATTTTATATCGTCAAACATCCATCTACAATATGATGTTCAACAAGAAATACCAACTGATGTAATAACCGAAATCCGTGTTCAAAGTTTTAACACAAAACGTATCAGGTAGCACTAACTTATTGCTAGAAATCCGTTTAGTCCCTATAGTCGCTTATTGTGTACATGGGAGAAACGTTCAAAACGTTCGGTTGTGGCCGTCTTTATACGACAGGATGAGAAAACATATAAGTAGAATTTTGGTTGATTTCCTAAAAATGGTCTTATTCCATTACTGAAATGACGGCAGACAACACAAACAGTAAATATCCATAGAGACAACACTGAGCATGGATATAAATTTGAATTGTTTGACATTGGTGGCCTAAATGATATACTGGGACATCGAAAACGGGTGATGGAGTGGCGGGAACGAAGGGCGTATGTGAAAAATGAGACCATGGAAGTCTTTAAAAAATTGCGAGCCCGTCCTCGCTGTGTTAAGGTTCCTTTGATGAAGTCAATGATGCTTCTTGAAAAGTCACCTGCTTATTTTCTGGTAATGAGCCACAACCTAGCAATGGAACTGGTAAGTTCAATTTTACTTGACTATCTACAAAAAAGAGGTGAAACAATTTAGAAAAGAATTTGACTTTCCTTAGTGGTTTCAGACTTTAAGTGACTTTATCACCAATACTTTATCCTACCTAAAAGTTATACAATCAGGGTTTATATTTTTAATTACAACATGAGGCATTTCCCCTTTGGAACATGGTTTGTTCCACCTTGTTTCCACCTTGTCCATAGTTTGGAGCAATGGTAAAAAAAGAATTTAAAAAAGGCTGCAAAAAAGTGTGTGACACAAAGAAAAGCTAACCATTCACGGAAAAAAAAAAAAAAAAATCAAGAAAAAATACAAGAAAAGACTATTGCTCTACAAAATACAATTTTTTATCCAACTTTAACTGTGTATGCATCCCGAAATTCCAGTTTTTCGACAATCACAATCAAACTTCCGTCATCGGATTATGTAAAGTAAACTCTACCGCTTTATTAGGGGGTTGATTCGATTGAATCAAGATTGTTTTTCAATTCTTTTTTCAGGGAAATAATTTTCGGATGAAAAAACGATAATACGGAATTAGCGATAGTCTTTTTGAAGATTCCTTATGGAATCTTCAACATTTTGACTGTTTCGCATTCGACATCGAAATTGATGTCAAACACGATTATGTACCAGGAATACGTTATTATGAACGTTAAATTTCATGGTCCACTGCAGACGAGACAAGTGAGATTTGACGTCAGACGCGCCTCCAGGGAGACGTATCAATGCACACTTTTTCTTGTTCGGTTACTAGATCACATCACGGTAAACCGTTATCAGCATCGGTTGGATTTTGTTGGCAATTTTTGCATGAAATTCGTCTCCGTCGTTGTAGATTGATTCAGGATCTGGATTAGAATATTTTGACAGAGAGTCAGTGCTGCCAAAACCACCAGCACAGAAGCTGTTTTAGTCGACAAAACCAGCTTCTGAAGATCGTTTCTTAGCAAGTGAGAAAATATTAAGTTAAAAAGAAATGAATATTAGAAAACCAAATGTACAAAACTAGTTACATTCATTCCAATAATTCAGGTGAGTCTCGATGAAAGAACTCTGGAAAACGGCTGGAAGGATTTGCTTACATTCGTAATTTAACTTGTGAATAGAAGTAGAAACTACGTCAGGGGTAATAGAGTCTTAGCATGTATAAGGGATCAGGTGGAAATAAATATCATTAGAATCAGTTTTTCATGTTGATTCTTATGGTATTTCAAATTTTTAAATTATTATTTCAAAGCGTAATCTCTCTTCAGAGTTGAGATAGTCTCCTCCCACATTAAAACGGACCCTCAGTCATTTTAATGGGAAATCGATCCATAAATGTCATTAATTTAGCAGACGATTTTGACCTAAACGTAATGTGGGAGGAGCCTATCTCAACTTTGAAGAGAGATTACGCTTCGAAATAATTGTTAGGAAAAGTGATGGGAACCTGTGCTTTACCATACTAAATAAAAGTTCAATGATACACCTTGATTTTTTTTATCAAAATTCTATTGGCGTTGATTTCAGTGATTTAAGGAGTGTATGGATTAAGTAAATATTGTGTGCAAGCATATCTCAAATGAAAAATCTCCTTTTTCTAGCCGTTTGAATTTCGCGCTTTTTTCTTGTCCTTTTAAGAACTTTGATTTCCTTGAATGAAAACCTCTTTCAAAAAATCTTTCCAAAAACAAAGATTTGTTTTCATCTGATAAGCCGCTAACCCAGCATTAGAGATTCCGTGCTACTCTAGGCCACAGCCAATTTGAATTTTAATTCATTTGTAACGCGCATTCAAAGAGTCACCAAATGAAGCAGATATGTACAGTTCAGAATAAGGGGTTTCAGAAAAAAGTTCTAGTACGGATATATCCCAGTTAATAGTTCACTAAATAGGAGAGAAAAGTGCTGAGCATAGGGGCATTTCTTACTGCAGTAAAGAGGGAATTATAAAGTGGGGGTAGCTCGAGGGAAAGCCCTTTTGACGTATTTGCAGTGATGTGAACGTCAACGAAATTTTACTGGCGTATTGAAATACGTATAAGTCATATGTAATTACAAACTTATACGTACTACTTAAAAAAGGCAACATAAGCCACTTTTGCATAAATGTCAAACGTCTAACGTTACGTCATCAACACCATGTTATTTTTATTTTTTTACATTGATATTATACTCTTAAAGCTTTTTTTAAAGGAATAAAAATTTATAGAAAGTTATCAGATAATCCGTTCCGTCTAACTGTAAGTATGAGGGCAGCCTGACTAAAGAGGCGCTCCACAGGATGGTAGTATTGTGTTTAATAAAAATATTCTTGATTTACGGATACCTATTAAGCATCTCCATGCTAATATCTTAACATAATCTACCCCGTATGGCTTCAGTTTTTTATTACCTATCCTTCATTCTTGACAGTATTTTATCACGTACAAACCCAACATTAAAAAAGACTCGTTGATTCAACTGCTTCTTGAGCTTTGTAAGCAAAGACAAAACAACTTATATGCCTAGAAAACAGCCGTTGTCTCCTTGAAAAATATCTAAAATAGCAGCGGTATTTGATCGGCTTGGACGGTTTGGAGACAAGTAGGTTTTTCCGTCTGATCTGAGATCGTGACTAAGTGAATAAGATAAAAAAAGGTAGAAGAGGTAATGCGGGTCAAAGCCATTTAGGTCTTGGTAGGAGAGGCAGGCAACTTTGAATTCCGTTCATTCTTATAAAGGTGGCCACATTGTATTTCAGGTGGTGGTGATACGGGATTGTGCTTGCGGATGTTAAAGATGGTGCAAGCAGCCGCGTTTTGTAGCGTTGCAGGTTTTTGTAGGAGATTCTTCAGGAGTCCGAGATAGAGATACTTAGAAATTGTCGAAACGAGAAAGAACAAGAGCATTGAAAACACATTTAACTATTGCAGGGTCGAAAAAGCGAGGTATCTTGTTTATTCTGCTGAGGTGGAAAGGACAGCCTTTATAGAGGTGCTTTGGAGGTATGACTCCATTCTAAGGTACGAGTCGATAACGACTCCCAGAATGTTTTTTTTTACAAGTTTTTTTTCTTCATTTTTTTTTACAAAGTTTTAAAGGTGTTCTGTTAGAAGGACCCTCGTATACCATTCCTATGCCCCATTTTATCTCTCCGAAGATGAGTGCAGTTGCTGGCTAACTTGGACCACTGTCAAACCTTACCCGGAGATTGACGAAATCATAATGTTAGAATTAAAAGTGGATCCAACTAGAATTCATAATAACAAAGAAATCAAGACTGGGATTTCAGCCCATATCTAACATAAACTCTGGGCCGAACAGGTCTTCATCACTTATCAAGTAGCCTCAGAAAACCTTTCTGGAAACCATGGTTAAGCAAACACTTAATTCTCAACAACGTAATTTACCACAAACTTTCGTAAACCGGATTAGATAAGAAATACGGGACTTAGGACACGATCTTCAATCAAGAACAAGATCACGTTCTCCCAATCGACAACGTCCTCTAACATCACCAAATTATCCATCCAAAAACATCTTTCCAATCACATGATAAAGAGAAAATAAGTCCTTTCTCAACTCCTGATGCCTCAAAAATCCCCAACAACAAATACAGCAATTCATTCCTCCTTTGCAATGGAAAAATGGAATACCATAGGATAATCAACAAGCCCAAGTTAATTTTCAGCGATTCCCATACTGCAACTTCGTTACAAACGTTCATTTGACTTACAAACAAATTATCTTCAAACTTTCAAACTCGGTATCACCTTCACTTTCAGAAGATGTCACGCATTTTCAAATAAATTAACATCCCCTCTTTTTCTTTAAACCCACACTTTCCTTTACCAGAGAGATTGGCTTTCACACTTCATTAAAAATACTTGGACCCTCAAACACAAATCCTTGGTTCATGATGTTAATCCCTATCCCAACTCTTAACCCTGATAAAGTCCCATCTTCTCTGTTCAATAATGAAATAATTTCTGAATTGGAGAAACGAACACCACACACTGAATCCATATCTTGAAGGCTGATAAAGGCTTTAACACTGTTATCTGTAATGTTGAAGTAAATGATAGGGAAGCCAAAAGACAGTTATCTGATCAATCAACGTATAGAGAACTCTCTCAAAAGGAATTCACTGAAAAATCAACAAACATAAAGCAAACAAGTTGTAGTATCTCTGAAAATTTATTCTTCCCTTCACCTCATTACCCCTCTTGAAGACGAATCCATCTGCGACCGTCACCCCAACGATTCCATGATCTTTTTTTTACCAAAAATCCATAAAAACATGGAAGCGGCATTAAGAATTTTCCCGGTAGACCCAACGTGGCCACTTTCACATCCATTACTAACCTTTGGAATAAATATAAAACAGAATTAACAAGCCATCCTCTCAAACTAATCCCTGGCTCTCTTATAGACACTGAGAATTTTTTTCAACAACTGCCATCTATACCCTCACCGCTGCATTCCTTACTAGTTACGGCCGACGTAAATAGCATCTATTCCAATATCCCGTGAAAGCTAACATTGAACCTGCATATGCCAAGAAGATCCTTTCCAGCGCTGAATACACGTTCACTAGAAGCGCTGCTTGCACTGATGGCCAGGTATTCCCGTGCTATGAAGGAGAGACGAGGGTAGCAGGTCATGTGTGCTTTACAATATGACAGGTTGTCATAACTTGCATTTGAGGGCTCGCGAGGTCCAGCAAGGAAGTCCTCAAGTTCGTCTTCAAGGCGAGTTCGTTTCTTCACAGAATTTAGGTCAGAAAGGTAATCTTTTAGTTCTGTTTAGTTCTGTTTTCGGTGCCATGAGAAGTCGAAGATAGTCCACTGGTGATATTAAGCATATAGGAGAAGGGTTGTTTCTGTACTTTCCCCAGTATTTCTCCAGACTGAATTGAAAAAAGTTATTAAAAATTATACTCGGAAATAATTGAAAATGTACAGCACTAAACCTACGCTGGCAGGACAAAGGTTTTAACCATGTCAATATCTGAAGAATCACTATCGCCAGCTTTCCATCTTAAGACTGTACTGAAGTATTCAACCTTCACACACGTAATACTGATCAAAAGGAGGAAATCAAAAGGTTGATTTACCCCATTTACTGTAACCAAAGAAGTTTATAGAAGGCGGTAGTAAGCTATAATATGAAAGGGAAATTAGTTTCTTCTGAATGGCAGCCAGTATGAACATCTTTGGCGTCCACAATCTAGGAAAAAACCTGATTTCGAGCACGAAAAACCTCTGGTCAAAAGAATTTGCATCGATTACTTGTCTCCCGATCGCGATAGTGCGTTTATCAGGAAGCCAAAAGTCACAAATCATTTTCTTTTTGTAAATTTCTCTACGTCTAGGTACGAATAAGTGATTGGTTACCATAGGAGTAGGTAAAAAACAGTCGCAAAAACGCAGTGTGAACACAGGGATAATTGGATGCTTCCCGATGTCACTTCTTCACAACGGCTCAAGGTTGTTGTCTTTGTTAACTTCTAGTTGAAATTCAAAAGGGAATTTAAACTTTGTACAATTTTTTCACTACTATTGGTACTCTGAAATGAAAGAAATATGAAAACTAAATGTATTGTGTCGCTATGGCTCCCCCCATTTAGTGTAGAAATTAAATAATGCTAAAGGCAGCACGCAGTAAATCGGTAAGTCATGTGAACAAAATCATCCCCGAGTATTGATTGGAGGTAAAAACTGACGTAATAGGCGTCAGTGATGTATCGCTGACGTCAAGGACCAAAAACAGAGACAATTCGCTTTAAACTATTTGCGGTGATTTTATGTCCTGGAAGTTGAAGATATTTTTAAACGGATATTGTACAAAATCTTCAAACACATTATTAGCATGACGAACAAGACACAATCTTCACTTCTGCCTCGGCCTGCCTTTTTTCTGTCTACCTAATGCTGTTTAACAGCTTCCTTCTCTCTCATCTGTCAGCCATTACCCGCGTGCAGTCGCTCCGTATCTGTCACTGAATTTTCCGATTCTCACTTTTCTTTTCAATTTGATTTTTCTTTCTTGATTGTTGCATTTTCAACTCTTTCATGCATTCTTCATTCATTTGCGATTTAATGTATTATTCATATTATGCAATTACAAATGTGTTATTCATGTTATTCCTCGAATTTCATATGAGAAGCCTCACCACACAATACAAAATCCTTGTTTCTCAACAATTCCGACGTTTAAGATTTTGTTGGAATGGCCTTGGATTGGATGGAGTCTTACGTCACTGGTCGCCTCCAAGCAGTACTAATAGATGGTTATGTATCTTCCCATGTACTTCTGCGCTATGGTGTTTCCCAGGGTTCTGTACTTGGCCCAATTGTATTTACCCTTTACACCACTACATGACCTAATCTGTACATTTGGTATCATTGCCATTTCTTCTCTGACGACACCCAACTCTACAAAATCTTCCGGTTTTCCCGTCGTCTAGTGTGTCACGGTAGTTCCCAGTAAGAAAAATGTTGTCTTCTTGCGAGCTGCATTGCAGCCATTCAAGGCTGGACTGTAGAGAACAAGCTGTCCCTGAGTGGCGAAGACTGACTCACTGACTGTGTCTACGGAGAAGACTGCAGTTCCGGCATCAATGATTGACTTGGGTAGGAGGTTATCATCTCATCAACGTCAGTTAGAAATCTTGGGGTCATCTTTGATGCTAACCTCAAGATTTAAATATAAATAATCAAAAAAACACCCACCTGAACAAGCAATATAAAAATACTAATTCTCTAAGTTCAATCTTGGAGTAACTTCATCGTTAACATGAACTTTAAGATTTCTATCTTCGTTACATCTCTTGATCCACAGTTCCATTGAACCACCTAACGTGTAGTTCTTGATATTTATTACAATGGCTCGTTCCAATCAAATGTGGTAAATGTGCTGTAGATCAGTCAGCGATCGGTGTCAAGCTGTGTAAGAGATGTATCAAATGCTCCTTGTTAAACATCTTCAGGTGATATATTCTTTCCTGTAAACCTCTTAGACGTAATAGTTAACGAAAACTATAAATGAAAATTAAAATTCTGTTAATAATGTTTATGTATAGATTCAACGAGGCTTTACTGAGATAGCAAGACTTATAGGTGTAGTAGGGTGTGTCGATATCACTCACATAAAAGGACCTATCTTCATGAAGAGATCTATGTAAATATAAGAGGTCACCACTCTATTAATGTACAAGTGACATAAACAAAAAAAACTTTTTATTTGAACACTATACTGACACAGTCATTGTACAATTTTTAGGGGATTTTGGGACACAGATTACAATTTGTTAAGAGTAAGGGCCTCAAAGCCAGCAGTAGTCACGATCCGAATGTTTTTGCACATAGTGTGAAAGTATATGCTTAAAAAACAACGAATTCGGCCAATCGCTTCTCTTAGCTGATAGTGGGTATATTTGTACTCAGTTTCTTCAAAAGTCCTAAAGCCATATAGTGTAATATTTCTTTTTATGAATATATACCCTAGGCCTAATATAACTCTAAAAATTGCCTTGTTATGGTTGATGATATTTGAAACTTTTCTTATCTCTAATTTAAAGAACAAGTTTTGAATTTGAAGGATACGAAAATCATCTAGGTTACCAATTTCCAGAAAATAATAAGAAACAATTACAAATTGTAGCAAAGATGAAACACAAGTGTTTAATATTTTTTCTTAGTTGTTATCATGGTTACACGATATGTCTTTAGGATATAAACAGATTTCTTGGCAATTTATTTGGGACAGAAATGATCTCATTTGCTTTTTAAATGCTAATATAAAGAAAACAATATATTTTTGTTATATCCGCCATATAGAAATGGCTCTTACTCCTTTTCGCCAAAGTTCCTCAATTAAGATCATGACATTGAGAGTTAAATGCCTTAATGTCTTTGGTTAGCAAATCTCGTTATTTTTATGTAAAAGGTTACGCAAACAACAACTTTAATGTTTTTCTTGTGTTTGCAGGCTGCGTAATGTAGCTAACTGCTGTTTCGTAAAGGCCACACTTCAAGCTCTGTTTTCGTTGACGGACGTTTGCTGCGACCTCTAACATTTTTTCCGCCATCAACAACGACCAACAACCAGTCATCAATAACAAATTCGTAAACAAAACCTCTTCAACGACGTGCACAGTTATGTAACATCTTTTTTATGTTTCCACGAGATCAGGGTTGAATTGAAAAAAAAACAAAAAAACAACAAAAAAAACAACCGGAGAAGCCAAGAAATTGAGTGCGTGAAATATAACGGAGGCAGCCTGAATGTCCTCCCCAAAAACTCCATTAAAGTAACTACTTTGACAGAGCTACCCGACTTCCGCTCTTTCGTGTGCTTCAACTTTAGTGTCTCTTTCCGCTCGACCAAACTTCGACTCATCTTGATTTAAAGACCGCCAGAAAAATCACACGCCGATTTCCTCGAAAGGTTTTCTTCTCCCCATGAGTTAATTCAAGTGGTATCATTTAAGTTAGTGGTAACTGCTGGCGCTTTCAACTTACATGTAGACGTACCTAGAGATAACTTCTCCAAAAGTTTCCTGGAAATCATCCACTCCGTGTGGTTTTCAACAACATGTCGACCAGCCTACATAGTGTTCTGACCCGCTCAAATCCGTCTTGAAAAAAAAAACCGGGAAAAACTGGAAATTTTTTTTTGTTCAATGGGTCGGAAATAATAATAATAATAATGTAATGAATATTTAACGTGCACTTCTACAAATATGAAAAATTAAATTTTCCCTGTCATATTGTCGTAACCCACCAACGAATGTTTTTTGAGCGGGGTAATACAAAGGAAGTATACGTTTTTTGTGTTTTCCAAACGGGTTGAATAAGGGGGGTTTATTTTGTATTGTTATTACACAACCTTCTTGGATCGCCAGAAGCTATGCTTGTCGCGGGAATTATATTAAACAAAGCTGCAAAGGGACCACAGACAATGACAGATAACCCGTGAAAAAAAACCCAAAGATAAAAATTTTATCATCCCCAAGAAGAATTTTTCTATACAAGAACAAGCGCGTTTGGTAAAATAGTGAACACATGAATATTTAACTGCTGAGAAATCGTTTCTCTTTTGCGTTTGTCTTTAAGTGAAAAACATGATTCAATTTTGGAAAGTTTAATAGTAATAATAGTGGTGAAAAATACTTTAAAATTCTCCAGCTATTCAATTCTCCTTTCACTTCACAGCAGCGATAACCCAATAAGTCATACTTTTTTAAAAGTGCGGAAACTCAAGTACTGGCATTGGTTTTGGTAGAGGGGGAGACTCGTTAAAGGCTGAACCAATGATCGACCTACGGAGGAAAAAACGCAAAACAAGCACGGAAATTTGTCAATGTTTAACATTTACGATAGTTGTGAAGCGAAAACGACATTTTAAAAAATTAACTTTATTGTTAAGGCCAAGAGGATCATTTTCACTAAAAAATAAAAACGGAAATCGGCTAAGTAACATTTGAATAACGAGACAATAATATGTGAATTTCACTCTTATGGTTTGAGCTTCAGCAAAGTATATAAAGGGTGATTGTGTTAACGTAAAACAAGTTGACTGGTATATTTCAATATTCTGACCAATTCGCTCATTGAGATAACAGGTCAAAATTTTTTAAAACAAAGCTATTTATGGAGCTTTTAAAGTTGTATAGGGGCAATTGTTATTTATTATTCAGGGTATTAGTTGAGAGGAAAAAAATTTGGCAAACGCTAGGGGGCATTTGTTAAATGAGGCAATCGTCGCCAGGGGTGGCAGTTTTGAAAGTGGGCAATCGTCGCTTTACTCGCATATATCGTCAGATATCATCGTTGTAATATAGGGATGCGGTAATTGAACACCATTCCCCAGGCCATACTCCACGCCAGCCCACCATGATACCAGATCCCCAACGTCATTAGACCCAAACTATTTTGAGTGGGGTCTACAATAATACTACAACTACAACTACAATACTACCGGCGTCAGAAGCCCCCAACAGAAAAAGAAGTCGGGGGCCTAAGTCGTTCTAGTGGCAGGACACCAGACCACCATAGCAAAATAGCGTGGAACCTATTGACACGATAATTTTTCTTGTCAATAACACAATTTTCCACTTTTGACACGATGTCCACTTGGCGGTGCTATTTGTTGCGACTCATACAATTCAAAACAATTTCCAATATACTGTCTTGGCATTTTATTACTATTCGACAGGTTCACAGATGGCGTTTATAACATAAACAATAGCATGAAACACAAGCAAGCAAGCTAGAGTCTGGCAATAATTTAAGCAAACACGGAGTTAAATGCCATTTCATCATACTATTAGATACAGTGATTTAATTCGCTGTTCAACTTACTTTCATTCTCATCCATCTTCTACCCTTAACAGACCGAAGGGAATTCTTCTACTGCTCTTCATCAAAGCCCACTATTTAATTGTCAAGTAAACGTGATGTTGAAACGACTTAATAATCAAAATTTGATTCTTTTAAATGACGCATGCATCTGTATTTTATTATATGTGGATACCTGCACCCGTGTGCGCAAATATGACGTCACCTGGATCTGCTTGTGTTTTCGAGTCTCCCTACTTCCCCGGTGACTGGGGGAATAATTAGGCTACAGATGATGAAAAGTATCTGTAAGAGAATCTTGTTGGAATTCAACGTATGGCTGGCAGGCAAATTACAACGCTATGTTACATTAATGTACCGTGTTACATTATGATCGATACAATGATCGAACACGCGACTCGCCTAACGGGACAGGGCTACGTTCTGATAGTCCCAATTCTTTTGGTGATAGCCACAGAGACAGAAGCTATGTGCACAAAGGATCTTTTACGCAACGGATACGGGATAAGGAGAGAGATAGAGACAATTGGTATCCTCGTGAAAGAGAGCGACCAAGAGACTCAGATAGACGAAATAACCACGATAGAGGATCCACAGAGAAAAAGCCTCAACGAATTGGAGATTGGACAGAACATCAACAAGAGAAAAGGCAATAGAAAAATATGACAGAAGAAAGAAGAAGAAAAGAAGAGAAAAAAGGAGAACGTGAAAAAACGTGAGAACGTGAGAAAAAGGTTAAAAAACGAAAAAACGTGGAAAAAGGAGAACGTGAAAAAAGGAGAACGAGAACGAAAAAAGAAGAACGAAAGAAGAAGAACGAGAAAAAAGGAATATGTGGCTCATTGTGACCGCCAGCAACAGCAACGGCGGACTCGGCGGCCAGCGGGTAAATAGAAGAAAGATCGCTGCTGCATCCATTTGAAATCCTCCTGGCTCAATTGGCCCATACTCGAGTAGCGTTGGCGAAGAAGCGACCCTGATCTGTCAATCGGATCACGCCAGCACTAACACATAGGACAATGCCTGAAACAAGGGTGGTCATAAGACACTGCCATTTGAAGAAAAGATGATTTTTTTCTTTCGCAGAATCAACTACCAAGCACCAGAAGGAAATTCCTATCTTGAACAGCGTGGCTAGCCAGGATTTAATTGCCCTTGCTCTTCTTCCACCTGATACAATCTACGAAGGGTTTGAAGTATGTGAACTAATGTTATTATAATGGATGCAAAATACTAATAAACAATTTTATTACCTATTCCAGAACATACGGCTATCTCATGCACGTCTTTTGCTACGCCAATCAAGAGTTACGCCGCCAATGATTGGCAAACTTGACCGTTGTTGGATTGGCTATTGGTTGGGCGTGGTAACCCCTCTGTGATTTAGCTGCAACGGGAAACAAAATCGAACCAACAATTTTTTGGAATCGTGGCACAGATGGTTCAATAAGCGTCGTTTGCATTCCCACCTAAATTTTTGGAATCTTATAGGTATAATAAGATCTTTTCATTGTGTTTAATTAAAAATAAGTTAAGTAAGGACGCCAAAGATTCGAAAAACCGTAACTTTGAGGCAGCTGAAGCTGGATTGCCAATTGGCCGAGGAACTAGAAGGCAACAGCGGCTAATTAATCGTAAGATAGCCAGATACAAAACAATGCTTGGAGAAGAACGCATCACCTTGAGGGAATTTTTAGAAGCCATTCAGAAATCATTCAATGTCGCACCACGTCAAGAGCTAAACCCACATAACACAGGGCAGTCCCACGGATGTTCGACAGATGTCGTACTCGGACATTCAAAACATCCGTCGAACATCCACTGGACCGCCAGACATCCGCACAGGAGGGCGTTTAGAGGTCGGAAAAACGTTAGAAGACCTGATTTCAGAAATAAATATTTATTTTCTGTCTCTAACACTTCCTCTTACATTTCTTTTATATTTCATTCTTAATTCCATATCTAACTTCTTACTGGAAAGCTATTTTCCCTGATAGAAGATTTGACTCTACCGGGATTCGAACCCGGATCGACTGGGTGGAATCCCAGCGCTTTACCGACAAGCCATTGATAAGATACCGAAACAAACTCAGTCTAGGGAAATGTTCTTATAAGTCTTTGAAATCAGCCTTCGTTCGCAATAAAGGCACATATTCATGAGAATCCGAATAATTCTTTTTTAAATATCAACAATGAAACGTTTACGGAATCAGTTAAACTAACGTGTCTGATGTGATATCTTTATTGCATGAAATTTGTATGTTAAACTTATTTCGTTTATGAACTCATTTTAAAAAACAACCCGATTACGCAAATTTAATGTTATTTTTAACTTTATTTTAAAAAATAAAGTTTCTTCTCATCCATATCATGTCTGAAGGCAAACAAAATTTCGAAAACAATTTTTCTACCTAAAGGAATTTTTAAAATCGCGCCTTTGCGGCTGATATTTTTTTTTAAACAAGTAAAAATTCAACGTCTTAAAAGAAAATTACTTTACGTGATATCTATACTTGGATGTATTATGGATGTCAATAGGATGTTGTTTTTGCTCATCCCAGGGACAACCAATACGTATAGCCATTGGACATCCATTTAACATCCCGTACGGGACATGGCTGTCAATCGGATATGCGGCTCTCATTCGGACATCCGACGGATGAAGTGTGCTATGTGGGAAAAAGAAGACGAAAACAATGAAGAATCGGACGTAAGAGTTGAGGTAAAATCCGACGAAGAAATATATCGCAATCTCCAACGCCAACAAATTCCTGTTGGATTCTGTCGGAGAGATCGAAATAATGGACGTGCTGAAGCGCGCCTTGCTCAAGTTCAAGCACGGCGTGTGCGTGCTTATAGATGACTTTTACATGCAGACGAAACCATAAAATTCCGGCAATTCCCGAACAGGAGTTCCAGTATCCATTAGAGCGCCGATTTCAACGGGCTGCAGTGCGACATGGTCAAATTCTCCTGCAAGCTGATCAACGACGTGAGCATGCCGAGAGAAGACGTGCGCAAGCATAAGAAAGACAGCGGGATGAGAGCCCATTACGGCAAGCTGATAGTCCAGTGGAGCATGCTAAGAGTTGTGGCCAGCAAAGGGGAGAGTCTAGTTCAGGAAGCGGAGAGTCTAGATGAGTTAACTAAGATTCTAGGCTATTAAGCCGAAATGGAAGCTCTAATGGTCTTTTATTATGTTGGGCTGGCGAGGATCATGGTCTTAGGCCTGGTGTCTCGTGGTTCAATAACTGCATTCCCAGCCCAACAAGCGGAGTGTCCAGCCCAGCAAGCGGAGAGTCCAGGCAACCAAGCCTGCTGGAAGCTCTACTTAGGCAAGAAATGCAACGAGAAGGAAATTACGATGGAACACGCAATCGATCTACACCGTCATTACCTACAATCCAATTAAATTTAAACATACCCTTTTTAACTCAGTTCTGTTGGAGTGTCCCATCTTTACAATGTAATAATTTATCAGAAGACATATTTATTACCGCCACAGAAAAATCTCCAGACGTTTGAGACTCACAAAAGTCACCTAACGAAATTGAAACTTGTTAACTAATAATGTAACTTCTTTATAACACGTGTAACTTTCTTGTATACTCATCCATCGCTGCGATAAAGATATTCGAATAAAACAAGATTGCTTAAAACAATAAGATAATTAGGCTTATGTTGAGAGTAAAGAACTTTTGATAAAAAGCTCGAGGTTTCTTGAGTATTTACTGACAAGAACGAATCAACATTGTTTTTTATTCAACGAATTCAGCGCACGTTCTTGATGAAGCTAACTTCCACCACCAGACTTGTCCACATTGTGGCTGGCCTCTTCCTGAACTCGAAAAAAAGCAGTCTCGTCCGCTGATTCCCTGATACTCGTCGCTTACTGAATAAAAATACACACTACATTTATTCTAGTCATTGGCTTAATTGTTGACAATCAGAAATAGTTACAGTCTTATATGATGAAGTGTCGATTGCAGTTTGCACAAATTGCTATCATCACTGACCACAGTTTTCTTGTCCTTGTCCTTGTCCTTGTGCTAGTGGACCATATTGAAACTGACCTTAGCCCCCAAAATGGCCTCATTGGTTTCATCAGTAAGATAGCCAGGGAAACATTTGGAAAGGTAGTAAACCACAGGAAGTTTCATTTGCGTGTTTTAATAAATAAACTAGTGGGAGCAACAAAAAATAAATTGAGAACTAAAACTAACCTGAGCCAACAAGAACAAACTTCCTAAACGATGTCAGGAGAGGAAGCCAGTGAAATATTAACAGAGTAGACTGTCCATTTTAAACGCCTTTGATGTAGGGTCTATCTGTTAGATTGCATAACACCAATTAATCAGTGAAGCTATTAGTTAAAAAGAGAAATAGGCAGGCCGAGAAATATTATAAGAATTTAGAAACTGAACTGAGCTACGGCACATTTCTTTATCGAGAAATAGACGGCGAAGTTTTCACTTGTGTTTTTAACGATGGGGCTGCTGTCACGTCAAAGCGACGACTCAACACTTCCAGACACTTTTACTAAATAACAAAAGTTAAGGGCAAGCAGTAGACTTGTTTTATAATTGATGTTTTCTTTGATTGAAAAATAAGAATAAGGTGTAACAATTTATGTTTTGTTTTATTTAAAAACCAGAAAAAGTAATCAGCAAACACAATTCTTAATTGTTTTGATTATTGTGAGATATACGCAGGTCAACACTCATTGCTTTATTGGAGTAGTCAAGCATTTTATCATGATATCGTATTCCTCTTTCGCTGGCTGAGATGATATTTTTGAATTGATTGATCAACATTGTTGATATGGATATTGTATTCCAAAACGCTTTGACCATCTTTTCCATTTGTTCAATCGCGTTATTTAGATCGTACATTATTCGCTGTAAAAGTTGCTTTGCTTTAGTTGTGCGCAAATCAATTAGCTGGCGATGCATTTTTGCTACAATAAATCTTGGCTTTTCTTCTTGCCTAACTAGAACGGCTGCCTTCGGCGATTCTTTGTTTATTCGCATCAGTTGCCACACATTGTACGTCGTGATTCTTGCAGATTTTTGGCCATCCACGTACTCTGAAATCATATCCATCTAATTTATATGTTTTTCATTAATACTTAAACTGTTGTACAAGTATAAACAAATAAATATTTTCTTACCTCTTCTTCAAATGGTGTTGGAATTTCCAGTCGGGAGTCGTTGCTTGAATCCATGCTGATGCTGTTATCTTCACTTGCGGTATCTTCATCACTTTCATTGCATTGGTTGATGACCAATTCTGCTTGTGGAATAAGATTTAAATCCAGCTCAGGCATTACGTTTTGAACGGGACCGGCTATTTCAGAAAATGGTTCCTCAATATTCAAGTGATCTCTTTCGATGTGAAGTGCTATAATAATTTGATCGAGATTATCAGAATGGTTCAGTACATTTTGGCCAGTTTAAACTCCATTGAGTTGCTCTACAATTATATTCATTCTGTTTAAATTAGAATCTTTCTCTTCGTAAATATTCAACGGAGACATTTTCAAATCAGTTTCCAAAAAGATGCGTACGCTTGATTGATAATCATGAATTATAGAGACGCACGCTGCTTATGCATTGGCTGACAGATCAAAATGTACAGTCATATTTAAACGTTGACAATCCAAAGGTGAAGAATTTTTTTTTCCAAACGGTGTTATTTCATTATCGTTTTCTTCTTAAACGTTCTCTGTGGACTATCGTTGGTCATTGCTTTTGTTTTCTAGAATCATTATAGAAATTTTTTTTTAGATCTACGGCTTGATTCGGTTCAATAACCCTTTCAAAGTTATGCGTATTTTAAATTAGTCTAAGTTCTCTAGTCGGGTTAGGGTTGGAATTTTCGGGGGTGGATTTCATTTTTTAACCCGAAAAAAAGCATCTAAGGAATAGGTTGGAAATAAAGTTTGCTGTTTGTAACCTAATGGATTTTTTATGTATAGAAAATGTTGGCTTCAGAAAAAATGTTTGTTTCTTGCTAAAAGTCTCCCGTGACGTAAACGTCCAGATGCCTTCTTGTGTTGATCAGCTGGTGAAAGCAGGACTTTGGGGAAGGGAAGTCATTTTTTAAGAAGATGACAAACCAACAGTTAATTCGAAAATATTGAGGTAAAATGTTTTATTTCAAATTTCTAAAACAAATTATAGCTAAATCTGTTATAATTTAGTGTGATCCCAGAAATTGTGGTGGGGTTTAAAATTATGAAATAAAAAAAAAACGGGAAAACCTTTCACTTAATAGGAACTGGCCTATTGGTAGATGGGAGACAGTTGAAAGCGTTGCGTGCTCAGAATATTTTTTTCTCGCCGTTGCAGAAAAATATTGCAATAGTGGAGAAAGATCTCGAAAGCGAAGAATCGGATGGACAAGAAATGGATGAGTTGTATTTGGAATCCTGTGCTAAGTGTGGTGAGATCAGCATGAATATTGAGGTGATTGAAGAGCATACAAGGAAATTTGTAGGAAAACATTCTAATATCGAGACAGAAAAGGTTAATCATCAAGAACAATTGCCTGCTGTGTTGAACGCAAATGGTCTCAAGAAAATGCTTACACATAGATCCAAATTTTTCACTGCCATCGATGAAATGACCTTTGCAAATAGGAAGGAATTTGGTGAGACATTGACGATGCGATTCGTTTGTCGAAACTTCCTTTCTTTATGTAAGTTTTTTTGCTAATTTTCTCTTTGTGTGTTTTAGTAATTTGAAAATGTTATTTTCAGATTCAAAGTGAAAAGACCTCTCATCGTTTCTTTCAGTAGAGAAGTTGGGGTGGACGGTGGTGGTCTTAGAAAAGACTTCCTTTCGATGATCCTGGGTTATGGTGTTCGTGTCTTTGAAAAAATCGGTACGGAAGTTCGATTAGATACAGCAGATGTAGACGACATACATTTAATGCTTGGTGTTTTTCTAGGCAAGTTCTTAAAATTTTTATGCGTTAATATTTAACACATTTTTATTTTATAATTCAAGAGGGTATTTTCTCGAAGTACATCATTAGAGCATAGAACGTCTGCGGAGGCAATTCAAATCGTCATCATCCGTTTATTCGTGGCTTACAGATCCTCGAATTGGATAATGTCATATGAAAAATAATTTAGGTAAAAATTTCATGGTAATTTACTTAAGAAATCTTACAGCTATTTCTGAATCCTGATGTTTTGGCAGTTTTCATCTGTATTCCCGTAACCGTTGCAGTGATCGTTGAATCGTTGGATATGTCCAATATTTTATCTGCAAAAAAAACAGTAGCTACCATTTTTCTTACTGAAATATGAAGGAAATAGTCCCATTTAATCTCCAATCGTAAAACTTAAAGGTAGGAGCAAAATATGTGGAAGTGAATACCTTTAACCGTTGTTGAGTTTTTTACGTTTTGTTCGCGGAGGATTTTTTTTTTGTAGGCGTCTGATTTTATGCCCGACTTCATTTCCTAATGAGACATAAATCGCACGTTCTTGGTATATTTGGTTTTATGGCTACGTCTGCTTGCTTGCAATGTGATTTCCCTCATCCTCCCGCATAATGGTCAATAGGAACCCTTTCCTCTTGGGCCTCTGTCTATTAGGCCATCACAACTATGTAACAAACCAATGTTGATTATTTAGTTAAATATGAAGATAAGTCGAAATAAAACATTGAATTACTTACAAATTTGATCTCCACGTTGCAGCATTGTTGTACCCATGTTTACTTGCCTGCAAAACTGATCGTAAATTTAGGACTTTTAAACCTTGACATAGCTTTGCTCTATTGAACTCATCAAGTAGTTCCTGTAGCTGATGAAGGAATATGATACTTTTCACTCTTTTAAGCTCAACGCCACAAATTGAAAATGTGGCTTCATGTTTTTCTAGGTCAATGTCGATACATTTTTGGATAAGCATCGTGTTTTATCATCCCTAGCTAATGAAAAAATTGAGTAGATGTTATTCAAACTAGTTTCTCGGTGCCATGTTGATGGAAAAATGAGTGACGCGGTATCAAGACGATCAACAACTTTGTTCTGAAAATAAATGGGCGAATTGGCTGTGTTATCAACCATCGCATCAGAATACGTCGTTTCTAATGAAGTCCTTGAATCTGCAGAATTCTAAATTTTAGGCTCACTCTGTTCCCAATACAATGCTGTGGGAAATGTTTGTGAAAATCCTTCGTTGTGGGTTCCCAGATAAATAGGTTCGAAATCTAGATGGATCGTTTGACTCGGAATCGGTCCATCGTGAACAACGTCAACATCAGCAACAGCCTCCCAATTTCCCATTTGAAAAGGCGATTCAACGTTGATGATGTTCAACGGATTCCAACGGAGAAAATTTTGCTTTTTTGGCAGACGGCGCGCACTCTTGAAATATAACATAAAAGCGATAAAAGTAACTTGCATTTTCATAATTTTTGTGTTGAAAAAAGGTTATTACGGGTGGTAAGAGTAATCTCATAGTCGTTACACGTACCATTTTCAAGATGCAGGGTATGGATGGCATCGGATTTTAATTTCCATCTCAATTTAGGAATGAATTCTTCAGAGCCGTCGGAGTAACGTAAGATCTCGCCTTTAATTATGGCATCATCTTCGAAGTGAAGTTCTCAAACCTTACTTTTATCAGTTAGCACTGTGTCTGATCGAGAAATAACAGAATCCCACTTTACTCTTAATATTGCTTCTTTGGGAGCGAAAAAAAATCTTCTTTTCTCAATACATTTCTTAAGACCTGATTTACAGCCTGGAACGAAACAAACCGGGATTATTAAATTACTGCCCACAATAAATTACATAAAGAAATCTAATGTAGTCGGCTTAATAAAAGTCACTTTTATTCATAGCCGGAGGCAATTTTATTGTTTTTTAATAGGTATTGCGCTGATTCATACAATTACGAATTTCATAGATTTTTTAAAAAAATTTTGGCGCAAACCGCGTTGCCAGTATTGTTTGGTTTCATTAAGAGAAGCATCACAGTTTCAGTTCATACCCACCAGATAGCGAGGGATCTGGCGTTCGCTCTAAAGCCTTGAAAAAGGGGGTGTTTCTCATACAATTTTTTGGGCGTTTTTCGGCCAAGCGGACCGAGCATGGTTCCCCTGTCTAGGTATGGAGTGCCGACTCCTTTACTCCTTGGCCTAAACTAGACTGCCCGCGGTTGGCTCGGCCGGGGAAGAGGGGGAAGAGGGACATCTACTGGTCGGTTGGGGAAACCCACAAGACATGGGACAGGGAACACCTTTTCCATGATTTCATTTGAAATTTTTTGGATTTCTTGAATTTTTATTTGATTTTTATTTGAAATTCCTTTTTTTAAGATTTGATCAAATCCTAAATTATCGTCAAATCCAATACACTGACAATAACTTAAACGGGACCTTTTCTGTGAGTTCTATGAACATCTTTACATTCAATATTTTCCACCCTTTCCAAATGGTCTAATGCAGGTGCTCCCTTAGCCATGGCGTAAAAGTCAGGTATGAATTGAATTGAATAAATTTTCGATTTTTGATTTTTCGAATTTTGATTTGATTTTGATTTGAAATTCCTTCTTTTAAGATATGATCAAATCCTAAATTATTGTCAAATCCAATACACTGACAATAACTTTAACGGGACCTTTTCTGTGAGTTATATGAATATCTTCACATTCAATATTTTCCACCTTTTCTAATAGGTCTATGCAGGTGCTCCCTTAGCCATCGCGTAAAAGTCAGGTATGAATTGAAGTTCAATTCTACTTATTTCTACTTTTTACGAAGATCAATCAGGTGTATGATTGTTTAACAATGCAAGAAAACATTACAGCTTACACAGTTCATTAACGGGAATTCACTTTAAATGTCAATCGTACAAGATTTCAGAAGAATAAAAAAAAATTTTAAACGAAATAGAATACATTTCTGCCCAAATTCATATAACATCTACTTTGCATGTACTAGGTACGTTGTACATCTACTCCTATTTACCTGTTAATGCCTACGTTAGATGAAGTTTACGGAAGAAATGCATTCTTTTTACGACGATTTAGCTGATTACATTGAAATCATTTTTAAGTATACTAAAGTTATCTTTGCACGTCAATTAACGTCGGATGTGAATGAAAAATGCCTACAAAGAAGACAGTTTTGGTGACATATAAATCTTTTATTTACCGAACATAGTAACAAAATGGATATGGTGAAAGGTGCTACAATTAAATAAAATGCATTGTAGCAAAACGAAAATTTGAAAATTCAAAATTATTCAGCTGCTCTTACAAAGATTGCACTCGCTGTGAAACGGACAGCAAAGGGATAAGGAAAAAATTTTGGCGGGTGGGAGGCTCGGTGGAAAAAACTGGGGGAGGGTAAAAGCGGGTTGTATGTGGGTTGAATTCTATTGAAAACCCCCTCCCCACTGTCCACATGCAATCACCTATCATGGTTAAGAAATGTTGTGTAAATCCGTTTAATATAGGACTGTTCGACATCTTTTTTAACATTTGTTGCCATCGTGGCAACGCAGCAACTCATGTATTTTCTGTCTGCTACGAGTGACTAGTGTAGTTCTGCGAAATATGAATGTTTTTGAAAAATAGTGATAGAAAAGGGTTGTTTAGAAGTTATAATGTGTTTTCTTTATATATTAGTTCGTTATAGTGTTAGTGTTTAACTATGTCACTGTCTAATTATGCCAGTGGACTTAGTATTGAGGCCAAAACACGTTATTTGTAAAAGTGAAAAATGTTTAACAGTGATTGTCCATATTGTTTTCCTTATTCTCTGTGGAAACACGGTTAAGGCTGTTGTCCAATTGTTTCAAAATTTGCTTCCTCAGATATCTTCATGAATCTAGTTGAAACCACAAGCTATCAAAATCATCTGGAAGCCCTTGGCGCATGCAAGGGGCTGTCTTCTGAATAAAAAAAGGCTGTAAAAGATGATTGGGTTCAAGAGTTCATGGCCATTGCTCTCCCATCACGGGTAGTGTTGATGAAGGCAAAGGTGGATGTGTATCAGCCTTGTCAAAAGCAACATTGTTTCGTACTTGCTGATCACCAACTGTAATGACAAAATAGTTCATTCATTAAAACATATGAATGTTTTTTTACACATGAAATGAATGCTGCAATACCTAGAAATTGTTTCGTCTGATTTGATCCCAAATTTATAGAGGGTGCCCAATCAACATGTTTTTTGTGGAATTGCCCACTCGGCTTTCCTGTAAGCATGTCTCAAATTGTATGATAATAATCAATAATTGTTAGTATTACCGCCTGTAAGAAAGTGATCCGAACACACATACAGATTTTTCAGGTTGATGTCGTTGATGAAATTCTTTCTCTCAAACCACAAGTCTCGCCTTGCACCCTCCTTTGGTAAACTATACAGTTTTACCCTTGCACTTTTCAGGTTACGAAAATTTGACACTTTGTACATTCTACTCACAGAACCTTTTTTAGTATTTATTACGCAGAATACCTTTCAATTAGATCATTTAAAATTTGGCGAATGTTTAAATCTGAATAGCCTACTCATTTTTTCATATTTCACAGAATAAACAAGTCACTCGTAGCAGACAGGAAATACATGAGTTGCTGCGTTGCCACGATGGCAACAAATGTTAAAAAAGATGTCGAACAGCCCTATACTGATTGACGGCACAATCACTAAATCACCAACGCAATCGGCAACGCCGAATAAAATGCCTGAAAAATGTGTCGAAATGGGGGTATCACGAAAATCGTGATATCTCGGACATCTTAAAGAATTATTAAAAATCCTTTTGGATTCGGAAAGAGGGATGAAAGGGCTACATTTTTTTACAATTCGTTTTTTGTAGAAACCGAATATACGGCTAAAAGCAATGTAGTCGGAGGGGGAGACTTTGGGTTTTTGTGATTTTTTACTATTTTTAATCCTGATTATCTCGTGAACGGAAAAAGATAAAAATCCTGACTTTAATCCGTTGGAATCGCCTTGCGATTCCGAACAGAATAGACCTAGTCCGGATTTTTAGAGTCCTTTTCCGGATTACGATCCGAAAAGTACCTCCACCAGAAAGAGGGTATTTCGGTCCGGTTGAGTGGGAGATCGCTTGTTAAAAAATCGTGACTCACGGGTGCCATAGAAGAAACGCAGATCTTTTTTTTAAGACCGTTTGCGTTTCTCTAGCTTTCCCCGTGAGTCACAATTTGAACCTAAAGTAGGCCCATTTACATATGGGCCTCTCTACTGTCCGGATACTTTTGCCTCGGACAAAAACCTATCCTTCCCATTATTTTAAAATTCAACAAAAAAATAGGGTTTTTCCTGGCACCCGAGAGAACCTACAGACAGATTTTCATGACAAATGAAAATTTGACCACTTTTTCGCCTTGCGAAAACAGCGGTTTCCCATAAGGTTCTCTCGGGTGTCCGGACACTTGTGGTGCCTTCTGTATATCCAGACGTATGACTCCTTTAAGCGGATAGTATTTCTTAGAGAGTGGTTATTGGGATTTCGTCAATCAAAGAAAAGGGAGAAAAGGAGTGTATGAAAAGGGGGGACCCATACTTTCCTCTTCTCCCCTTTCTTCCCTCGGGCCAATTCTCTGTGGATTCGGTCGCGAAAAAAATAAACAACAGGGGAAAACATTTTTTTTTATACAAGGAATGTGATCTGGAGACATAAATTGCTACACATACTAACCAAGATACGTAGCAATTAACTGACACAAAAATTTTTTTTTAAATAACACATTGATTCACAAAATCCACTTTGTATTGAAAAAAAAACCACTTTCAGCCAATACAGACAACACAAAACAACGGCACAAAATGACGGACATCGAAACAATTGACTCGCGAAACCGCGAGGTGAATAGCCTCTATAGTTGACCTGTTGACCCTACTAGGAGGCATTTGTTAAAGGGGGCGATCGTTCACTCGCCGAACAACGGCAACTCAGCATCAGAGTGAAGTCGATTATAATTTTTATTCTAACACAAATAAAAACTAATTAAAAATCATTTTAACCGCAATTACAAATTAAAGCAATTTCAACAAAATAACGTGACAGAATCATAAATTCATTAATCATAAAATTAATCATCGAAAATCGTTAGGATGTCACGCCCGTAAACCTACTATGAAAAATCATTGGAAAAGAAATCATGGGGTGAAATCTGGAAGCAATTCATAAAATACAATTGATTTTTTATATTTTTTATAATTAATTACTTCATTCTAATTTCAAAATTGTATAAGAATTTTATAAAATTTTATATCGCCGTAATATGCTATCCTATTTCCCCTGCAACAATAAATGTAATTTTAAGAAGGTGCGTGGTAAATACAGATTTTAGTAGATTATATCAAATCGTGATAATCAGAACTACAAAAATAAATTATTGTAACGAATTACAAAATCACCAATAACAAAAATCGACAAATTATGAAATAATGCTTATGAAAATATTTGCAAGAATCACAAGAATCTTTTAGAATTCTAAATAGTAGTATGAAGAAACACGTACTATTTTTTAGGAAAAAAAAATAATGAATCCAATTAAGTTTTCTGTTTCCCACACTAGATAATTATCGATTTTAGGGTATTATTGTTTAAACTTTTGGTATTTTCGTGATTGCTAAAGGCTTTCCCCATGGTATCACGTACGACATATGAGTTTGATTAATCAATAAACAGGCGGTGGCTGTATTATATCGATCCGTTATTTTCAGATCCAAAAATAAAACGAAGCCAAAAACATACCTACTGTACATTTTAGTCGGATTTTTTTTAAAAGGAATTATTTTAAATTTCTCCAAGGAAAAATCGAAAAAAGTAAAAATAATCGCATTTTTTCTTATGTTTTAACTATCTGTATTTTCATATTTTCGCATTACCATTCTTTACATTTTCGCCTTCTAAAAAAGGCTCTGTTGCCCTGTAGTTACCCAACATCTCTACACTATCAATCTATAATAACTTTAGAAAATCAATTGCGAAAAACAATTGGAAAGTCCCCTATATATATTTCCTTGAGGACTTTGCTAAATAGCTATACATGACCACCAGCATTTATTTCGTTTTCTTTTCGACATTTGTTTCTTTTTAAGAATTTTCACTTTGGAGTTAAATTCCATTTAATAGCAAATTTTTGAATTTTTACAAAAAATTCTGAAAAATTTTGCCAGAGCCTCTTTCTGAGAAGCAAAGATAACAAAAAAAATTCTTGAAATTCGCGAGGAATTTTTTAAGGCTTATTATACCTACTTAAGAAAGTGGTAAAAAATTTTAAATGATTTAGATTTTTAAAAACGATTTAAATCACGATTTAAATCGATTTTTTAATGATTGATTGATTTAAATCATTTTCAAAAAATGATTTGATTTCATTTAAATCGTTTTTCGAATTGATTTTTGCAACACTGCTATATAGATATATGCAATGTAGCAACTTAATTATTTTATTATTTAGTAGCTCACTTTTAATGCCTATACTTTTAGTACACGTTAAGTATTTCCCTCATAACTTTTATGTTTGAGTTGTAATTGAAAATCTGTCCGTACTTGTGTTCGCTTGTGTTGCTTCCTCATCTCCAATATTTTTTTGTCTATTTATTTTTTCTGCAATTATTGATTCCTCTATGCTTGTTGCGTTTTTATTTTTAAATAATAATTTCTGGTTGATATCCCCCGTCCCGTACGGTTTACCTACTGGCTACTGTCCCGCTTAACCCCACTCTCCCCTATTGATTATTGATTTCAAAGAGGAGAACTTTGACCTTTGAGTTTAAACTAAAATATTCAATTAATTTATTTGTGGGCCATCATCAATGAGGATGCATGAATACCAAGGAGAGTCCAAAGTATTAAGACAACCTATTTTATATGTTGACAATGAATAATAAAAATAATAATGAAAATGACAAAATGTTTGTTTTTTTTCCTAGTGCAAGTTGAGAACGGTATTCCGTCGTTTTTCGGCCTTTTTAACCATTTCGGCCTGGGGCCGAAAATGTACTAAACTGGGTCCGAAAATGGCAACTTTATTAAAATAAAATATTTTTAAAGAAAGAAAGAAGTTTTTATGGTTTATTTTGCATTTTATATTATTATATGGCCATTATATTATTGTTTTGGTGACTTAATATATTGGAAAGTATATTGGGCTTGTTGGGGCTCGTCATCAACTTGGTCATCAATCAACGTCCTAAATTTATCCCTTGTGCTTAGCGAAAAGAGCAGCGCGATGAAAATGTATGCAGTTTTGTTTTAATTTTTTGGATTAATTTTTTTTTCACTTTTTCTAAATAAAATAATAGAAATAAACAATTAACGTTTTTTCTTTGATTTTCTTTTCTTTCGCCAAAATGTGTGTGCAAATACACTGATGGAGTGTCGTGGGACTCTTTGATAAATGCTAATTATAATTTGATACCAAATATGAGAAAAATAAGTGTGAAGCCGTGCTGTGAAACGCTGAATATAAATAAACACATGATTTATTTCAAGGTTATATAAGATTTATTTTAAGATTGTCACCAAACAAAATTTTTTGTGAAAAAATATTATCAGCTACGCTACACAATGTGTTTATATGTTGATACCAACGACAAAAATTCTGCTTTTATCCACGCGATTGGGATGGACACGGGGTGCGTGAAATAAGAGAGACAAATTTTTCAGGAAGTGCAAGTGATGTTTATTGGTGGAGAAATATTGAAGTTTTTTCTTTCCAGAAATAAAGGATGAAAATAATAATACCAAGACGCTATAGGCTATATACATAAAATGTAATTTTTTTAGAGAGAGGGTTGGAGTAACCGGCGACGTCGACCGTCAAGCCACACAAAAAAAAAGAAAAATAAAGTCAGACAGCTCAAGTGTCAAGTGTGTGCTGCCGTACAGGATCTATACACCCCGGGTTTCACTGTGTAATATGCCAGTCGATAGTCCGCGTCGACTGCGGTCAGACGTGTCCCTGGCCCATGTGCAACAACACTCTTTATTTTAGTAATAAAGTGTCGGTTGCCCTGCATATTGAGTGAGATAGCATTAGTAATTATTTATTACATACTTGATTTATTTAGTTTAACTCTCGCGCTCAGTTGTTGATACCGTTGCGTTTTGTGTCGAGTGCATGAGTGAGTCAACTTGTAAATTCTCGGCAAAAATTAGATACACTCACTTGTAAGTTGAACTATCTAAATTTAGAAATCCACAGCAACCAATTTTAAATTCATGAATTCATCATGGGAGGTAAGCTAAATTGGAGAACTATTCTGGAAGTTTGGTATTCTCAAGCTATTCTATTCTAAATGTGTATAAGTTTTTATGATTGCGGTTAATTTCGCTACCATATGGAATTGTATAAATTCTAACCGGCTCGAATTACTAATTGACACGGATGAAAACTTGTAAGGTTTTAGTGAAGAACTAACCAATTGTATGTCATACGCGTCGACGTCGTGGTGATATGATGACGCAACGGGAACTAAAGAATCATCTGAGTTTAGGGAAGTTGTCAAGAAAGTCTGTCGATCGATAAACATAACCAGCCAACTCAAGACAACAGTGAATATTTTAACATTTCTGTTTTGTTTTCATAATGCAAGTGAAACTATTTGGTTGCTTTCTGCAACGCTTTCCACGCATTCTGTAAAAGATTGAACTTCAGAGAGACCACCTTTGGTTTTTATAATTCAACTCGTCAACTTACGACAGAGAAAAAAGAGAAGAATTTTTCTCTGTCAGTAGGGTACCAGGAGAACAATGCAGTTACTCTATAATGTATGGAAGAACATTCAACATTGACACATATGCATTACCTCCAGGAATCCCGTTGCAAATATTTTTCGCATTTTTTACGAATGATCATTATTTTTAGAAATATTCAGCTGTAGCAGATGCTGCAGAAAAACCTTATCTAATTGACAAGACATCCATCCACACGGTTGGTATCTTGGCAAAAAGTTCCGTGCATGAGCAAAGTGTGACAACATGTAGTAACTTATTATGTTTACTCCTCTAAGAATTGAAGCGAAAGGTTTCCGGAAAACATGCGAGTTGTTTTAAAAATGGCAATTTTTTAAATCTTCTGCTTTCATGTGTTCGGCTGAATAGTTATCGACCTCTCGTGTTCATAACCTTATCCCTCTGAAAATAGTTCAGGTTTGAATTACACAACTTCGGCCATAATCGATTACGGGGCGTCCCCAGATAGGCTGAAAGCTACAAAACATGCAGTCATAGATCTAGACATCTAGTTGATTTGGACTGATGTTGAATCGAGCCGTCTACAACAGTCACACAAGATTGAATAGCGCGTTATGCATTGAAGTTTTATCGATGTCCATTCCAGTCAAGCGGTATATAGGTCTTCTTCCTTTTCGACGACAGCCAAGCTGAATTCCATTCTGAATGTACAAGTTCGGCTAGACATAGACTCTGCTCGTATATGCGTTGACGGTTTGAATTTTTGCTTAAAAATACAAAAATCTAAAAAAGTGAAAAATAAATAAAAAATCGATCTCAATTTCGATTTCACTGCGTAGTTAGTCTACAGTACATTTTGTTCTGCAATTATTAAACGTATGGACACTAAATAATGACGTTATACTGAGATGCAATATCTTAATATTGGTTGCAAGCTTACATATAACCAGCAGCAACTATAATTGTCAAGCTATTTCTGGTTTCCTTCGACGCACGGCTGAGTGAGAAGTCCTTTTCGCAGGATTTGCAATGCTCACACGTGCCGGGTACGAGAACGCTTGGCGAGTCCTTCCGCAGTCTAAGTTTTCAGTCCGAATGCTGTCGTTGCTGAACCCTACAATTCTTGTCATTTGCGCTTGCGCATTTTACACGGATATATACATCCCGTCATTTTTCGTGTACGAAAAGAGCGGCGGCTAAGCGATCGTGGGAGTTTCCTATATCTAGATTGCCTTAAGGCTGCTAAATATTGTCGCATAACCGACGACCATTTTTTATTTTATTTTTTTCTTGCTTGCACCCCCTTATCGTTCTATCAAACTCATCTCATCTTTTTTACTCTTCTCCGAGTCTTTCCTGTGTATTGCTTTGAACTTGTAATGCACCGTGATTGTGTTGCTCCGGTACTCGTCTTTGCCTCCTTCTTGCCTCAGCACTTTGGCCAGAAACCCGGGCGATCGATACGCCTCAAATAAATCGATGGGCACTGGGCATTGTTCCTTCTTGTTTCTACTTATTTTTCGTTACTTTTTTCTTCTTTGTTGTGTATTCAAACGATTCGTTCGCGTTACTGAGTGGATAACGATAAGTTACATCTAACCCATATACCATGTTTATTCTTTGATATGTCGTACCCCGTCGTACCCCGTCTGGTCCCGTCAATAAAATGGATGCCATGCATTCAGTTCTGAAAATAGGCTATCCTGTATATCTGTCTGACATTTGAGACAGCATCAATTGAAGCATATAAACGATGGTCGAAATCTAAAAAAAAATAATCTGGAAATGCTTCTGTCCAGAATCGCATTAAAAGAGAGCTAGGTCGATCGTACCAGCACCAGCACGGATATAGCAACCGTAAGAAGCTTTACGGCAAAGGATTTCATGTTGAACAAGACAAATCTTTGTTTCGAACACGAGGAGAGAGACAATGTATAATATGTATCCATTTTGGAATAAAGCAATTTCATACTCATACACACAGCATAATATACCTTATAAAGTATATAGACGAACAAGAATGTTGGAGTAAAGAAGATTAACATCCTTGTGTCCAACATCTATATTTATTGCCGCCGTTACACTGCTAGGTGGCCAAGAAGAAGAAACGATGAAAGAAACACGCGACTACAAGACGAATGGGCTTCTCCCCCCCATGTTACGTACCATCATGACACATGGAACCACACAGTACCAGACTGTTCTTAACGAATTAATCACTGAGGGGAAATACTAATGGGATTACTGATTTCTTCCACCCTTTGGTGATTGGTGTCAATTTGTGTTGTTCATGTTCACCTCTCGTTCTTTTTTCGTGTGGAACGATCAGGTCAATCGTGACGGCCACTTTTGCGTGATCGAGTACAAGAAACAAAAACAAAAAGCGTCTGGGGACTCGACAAGTTTAAAAGTGAAAATTCAGTTAATCGATATCAAATGCGAGTTAATAAAGCAATGTTCTGATGCATGAATTAGTAAACATAAATAATTTCACGTTAATAAACGATATTTGATTTCTTGTCTCAGAACCGGAAGCCGGAAGTCGCCGTCGCCAGCGCCTAAGCCAATCGCTATCGGCTCTCGAACTGTCCATGGTCGAGTTTGAAAATGACGAAAATCACGCCGCCAGAAAACCGGTCGCCCATTTAGATGCGACGTTGCCATCGGAAAAACCGGCTTTGCACGTGCTCGGCGATCTCTCGAGCTCGTTGTCACCTTCAGTTCGCACGCTCCAGTCAGTGGGCCAACAGTCGACCAGCGCTCGCAAATCGTCACCTATTCGAGCGTTCCTCACACCTCCCCTCATGAGGAAACGCAAAGTACCCAGCAGCAAGCATCTCCATCACGATGACGACAACGGGAGCGATTCACGTCTGTCGCCTCATCACACCAACACAGCCGGCAATGTGTTGCCCAGCAGTCGCAGCAAGTCTTTCGGGTTTCTCAGTCTCCTCAAGGTAAATCCCCGCGCCAGACGTCCATGGGTTTCCCTTTTTTGTGTGTTCGTCTTTGCCTTTCACTCGTTCCGTTTATGTTCCAATATGTCTTTTTGCTTACCGTGACCCATTTTTTTCAATGCCATCTAAATTGGCTGTTTCCTTTGGTTGTGTGAACAGTTCAAGTTTTCTGATCGAAGTGGTCGTAGCAAGCAGCAGCCAGTCTTTCAGTCCAGCTCGTCTGTCTTGGCTGGGGAAGAAACGATCTCGGACAATTTGAGCTCTGCGACGACTTTTCCATCCTTGTGTGTCGATCAACCCTTCGCACTGTCACCCACGTTTCAGTGAGCCATTTTTGTTTTTGCTTCTTTTTTTGTGGAATTTGATTTTATCCCAGCGCCCTCTCGTTCGCCATTTTTTAATTTGTTGACACAGAGAACGTGAACGATGCGAGCAGCAGCGAAACACGAAAGCCCCCCTTGCCGATCAGGAAGATTGTGATGATATCCATCCACAATTGTGTGCCTCTGCTGGCTTGTCTTTGGTTGCAGTGGCTGCCGCCTCTACAGTTATGCCCAGATTGGCCATGCCCAAAAAAGTGTCCATTAGTTCCAAACACACTTTCACGCCACACTCGTCATTGGATCACCCGTCATCAGCAGACTTTAAACATGGGGTAAGTTATTACCTTTTTTTTTTAAAACTCGTATCATGTCAGCTGCTTTAGTTTGAAAAATATCGATTTTTACTTTTGCTTCCCGTCCATAGTCAACTTAACTTTGACTTTGAATTTGTATTGATTTAATCAAGATAAATCATTTCACTGCTATGGCAAGTTCTTTTGTCCTGGTTACAATCGGGTGGCCTTTAACGCTTGGGGCGGGGGGTTTTATCGGATGTGCTGTTTTTGGTCTTATCGCCTCGGGAATCCCATGCTGTTTTGCTTTCTCTTCAGAAAAACGTGCGAACATTGTCGTCGTTCGAGCTCCATTCATGCAATTAACAGTTGTTGTGTCCCGGGGTGCCTTACAGACTGTGTGGACCTGATTTATTTCATTTTCCGCGCAGTAGCAATTAAATGTATTTTTTTTTATTTTGGTTCTTTACATCTAATGGCAATTGTTTAGCACTGAAACGTGATGTTCGCCATTGTGCACTTGATGATGTGAAACATCCATTGTCCCTCGAAAGACGTAGTCGTACAGTGACAAGAGTTGTAGTTGTGTCATTCCCGACCGTCAATCAGCAGTGGCGCAAGTGTGTGTTACAGATAGTTTCCGAAACAAATAAAAGCGAGAGCTCACAGCCAGGTGTCTACACAATTGCAATAATATACAACATGTAGTAGACTATAGAGATCCGATATATATATAGGGAAAGGCGAACAAAAAAAATGTGGTGCACAGATGTGAAGAGAAATGGCGTCCCTTTCATCTTCGGTCATGTAGTTTGAGGTGCCGCCATTCGCGAGTAATAGATTTTCAGCTTCAATGCGACTAACACAGTCGTTGGATCAGAAATTCAATTTGAGGACCTGCGCTCGTGTTAGCGGTAAGATATTTACTAATCTCTTTGTGAAGTGTCCCTCGAGCGAGTCGTCGTGTGTATATATATGCAAGGCGTGACGAGAGCTAGAAAACTATTACCACTTCTTTATTCATCGTTTTCTTATTTTGATTCCGGGATACCCAAGTAGACATCACACAGGCTATGTATACAGTGCTGCTAAACTCAGTGAGACTGAGTGACTTGGTTTGCACATAACATTATCTCAATTAGGACTTAGTATACGCTGGATCGACTGTCGACTGGCATTTTGTCCCAAGTTCAACCGAAAACGCAAAGCTTAATTTTATGAAAATGAGTCTGCTCTTAGCTCTGTGCATTATTGATTTTGGCCGTCGTCGGGAGCGGGAAAACCATTCTTACCCCTGCCATAAAAAAAATATATTCACAAAAACCGCTCATCAAAAAAAACGCGAAAACCAAATCGTTTATTATTTATTTCTTCTGGGCCGGCGGCAAAGTTCACCAGCAAAAGCCTGAAAGCTCATGTCGTTTGTGACTTGATGTATACGTTGTCCGACCGAAAGAAGGATCGCATTTTGGCGCAATGGGCGCAAAGCCTTTCCTTGTTTTGTTGTTGTTGTGTCTGGAAATGGAGGATTTTTATCAAACGTTAATACTTCTTTTCCTCCCTTTCAAGATGGTGTCGACAATGCCTGCAACGTCCGTATCATCCTTACCGCCCTTGACGTCGATGCTGCAACCCGGATCGATCCAGCTTGTCGGTCCTTTTCGTCTCCATGTCGTCCTAAAGCAGGGGCGCGACTTGGCCGCCAAAGATTCATGCGGTAGGGCAAATGTCGTGCCAGCGAAACACTGAGAGCCGTCTACATCGTCTACATATGTGACAGATAACAAAAAATTTGCATTGATTATTGAAATTCAGGTACGAGTGATCCTTACGTCAAGTTCAAGTTGGGTAACAAAGTGATTTATCGCTCGAAAACCATCCACCGTGACTTGAATCCGATCTGGGAAGAAGATTTCGATATCCACTTGGATGATCTCAATACTCCTTTGCACATACGAGTAATGATTTAATGCTATTCCTATTTCAACATTTACAATAATTAAAAACACATCGTCTCATATTTGAATGGCCAAAAAGGTGTTTGACTACGATTGGGGAGTGCAGGACGATTTTCTGGGAGCAGCTACTTTTGATTTGAACCAATTAGAACTAAACAAGTGAGTTATCTTTAAAATGGACTTGATACAATAACAGAGAATGAAGTCTTGCTCACGTCCAATAGAATCAATTTATACTCGTTGGATCTTTTCACTGACGAAATGGACGGACGTCAGGGCATCATCGACTTGTCAATAGCCCTCTATCCGAAACTGTCCGAGGATGACAGCGATCAGGTATATATGTCACTTCCTTCACATGTCAGATCATGCAGTTGTTATACTTGACTCTAACTTGATTTTGTATGCCACAGAGACATCCTTCAAAGATTGCTGATCAAGCTAAGAGACTCAAAGTTCAAATCTGGTCATCGATCGTCAACATTCTCATCATAGAAGGGCGACATTTAACCGACAAAGATGGCGAGCCTTTGAGTAAACCTTATCTCCGCTTGCGGTTAGTCTGCGTGTGCTGTGTGTTGGATAAAAATCGGACATCAATAATTTTGTGTTGCGCTTCTCCCAACCAACAGGTTGGCCAACGAAAAGTACAAGACGAAATCAGTGACGCGTAACTCCTCCAACACGAGCGTCACTTGGCTGGAGCAGTTTGATTTCCACCTCTACGAGGACCAGTCACATATTCTTGAAATCAATTTGCACGAGAAGGAGTGGAAAGGTTCTCTAGGGAGGGATGAGTCTGTCGCAAGGTAAATCGATGGAAATAATTGGATTTTTTCGCTCCTCGATTTTCAATGTTATCGACCCGTGTGTGTCTGAATTTTAGAGCCGTCCTGGATCTGGCAGGCGTGGAAGGGGAGCGGACGCATTCATTGAACTGTGAATTTCAACAAGGAGGTTCTGGATCTCTTTCGCTACTCATCACCATCAGCGGAACCACTGCCTCAGAAACAATATCGGATTTGTCCAGCCATCAATCTGACACACATGCCAAGGAAGTGGAAGTCATGAAACAGCGTTATGTAAATAATCCTACATCATGCCTATGATGGATGGGTTTTTTTTTTGCTAATTCACACATTTTCTTAATGTTGCGTGTCTAATGTAGAGTCTATGGAGAACGCTTAACAACTTACGAGACGTGGGACACTTGAGCGTGAAAGTTTTCCGTGCAACTGGGTTAGCGTCGGCCGATATTGGTGGCAAATCTGATCCGTTTTGCGTACTTCAACTAGTCAATTCACGATTACAAACTCAAACAGAGTACAAAACATTAAACCCGTCTTGGAACAAGATATTTACTTTGTAAGTTCCTTTTTTTATTGTTGTTTTTAAATTATGTCTTAGACTGAGAGCGTTGGAAATATTTTTTATTTTTTTTTAGTAACGTTAAGGACATCAATTCAGTTTTGCAAGTCACTGTTTACGACGAAGACCGAGACCACCGATTTGAATTTTTGGGTGCTGTTTCCATACCTTTATTGCGCATTGGCAACGGTCAAAAAAGGTGGTACGCCCTTAAAGATCGCAAATTGCGCTTCAGAGCAAAAGGCAGTAATCCGCAAGTTTTACTCGAGCTTAACGTCGTCTGGAATGAAGTATTAATCTTACCGAACAAATATTAGTTTTGTTGAAATGACAAATTAATTTATTCTAAATTTGGTTATTCGTAGTTTCGTGCCACCATACAAACTTTGCAACCGAAGGAGAAAAAGTACATCGAGCCGGAATTGAAATTCAGTAGACACACCTTTGTCCGCAACGTGATGCGAGTCAAAGCCGTTGTCATGGATTTGATCGAGATTGGCAAATATATCGAGTCCGTTCATTCCCAATACTTTCCGTTTTTGCGAATCGAGATTTGCTTACCATGGGGGTGTGCAGATCGTTCACTTTCCATATTTCATCTAAAATTTTCTCTGTTTTCCTTATCTTTCATCAAATGCAGGAGCATCTGGGAATGGGAATCTACCACGCGCAGCTGCATAGGCTTTGCCGTGTTTTTAGTCGTCACATGGCATTTTGAACCTTACGTTATTCCTTTAATGTTACTTCTATTTTTTCTTCGGAATTTTTTGGTTAGTTTTTTTTCTATCATTTGTTATTTTGGATTGAATTAATTTCTTTTTTTATTCGTTCAGATCCGATCATTTACTCACGGCTATGTTAGCGAATATCAAGAGAGTGATAACGCGTCTGGCGATGACGACGATGAAGAAGCTGACGATAAGAATAAGGTAAATTAATTTCTGAATTAATTTTCAGGATCACTTATTATTGCAATATAATGTGTGTGTGTGTGTATTTCAGGAAGAACGAAAGAGTTTGAAAGAGCGGCTTCACACAATCCAGGAAGCGACTCTAACCGTCCAGAATTCCATTGGCTACTTGGCTTCGTTATTTGAAAGCGTGAGAAAGTATGTCGCCGAATTTTAAATTGCAAAAAAATTAACAGACATTTAATTATTTAAAAAAAAAACTTTCTTTTTTTTAGCACCTTCAACTTTAGTGTACCTTTTCTTTCCTACTTGGCCATAATTTTATTGATTGCGTCATGCATTTTACTATACACCGTTCCATTACGATTCCTCATTCTTGGCTGGGGTGTCAACAAGTTTACGCGCAAGCTTTTCAGACCCCACAGCATTCCTAATAACGAAGCTCTCGATTTCCTTAGCAGGGTTCCCGATAACGAGCAACTGGTAAACATTTTACTGACTTTGTTTTATGGAAATGTTTGGTCACACAATTGTATTTTTAACGCAGGCGGATTATCGTGAACTGCGGTTGGATCTGCCAACGGACCACAGTGATAAATCAAACCGCAAAATCACAAAGAAAAAATAAGCTTTCACGTCGTTCCATGTTTTTTCCCTCCTTTCAATTTCGACGTTCCAAATCTTCATACCATTTCATTCTGTTTCCCTGTCACGTTCTTTTATCCAGTTGGTTGTTTTAAAATGTTTCTTTATGCATGTTCAATTCTGTCTATAAAGTGGCCTTAAGACGGAATAAATTACAAGTTTCCCATTTAAGCAAAAGCTTATTACAGAATAAGTTTATTGACCTCGATCATGGGCCAAAAAGAGCGTGAATTGCCATTTTTAATTGCGAAGTAAAAGAAAAAGCTTAAGAAATGCATTATTAATATAAAAAGGAATAACGGAAGATAATTAAACACATCATACAATTTTAGTAGGCGTCCCCCTTGAGTGCAACTGTTAAAGTTTGCCCATTCTGTCCAACATCCAATACAACGCGCCCAGAGTGCGAACCGCTTGTTGTTGGATGGAACTCTATGGGTAAACGAGTGAAGTAACCTCTTGGGACTGCGTTGCGAGCATGGTTCATGACAAAAGGCCCACTGATGGTCTTCACTCGAACCTTTGGGAAAAAAGAACAACAAATAAACAAAAAATGTTAATACTACGATGCGTAATACAAGTGCCCTGAAAAATAAACATTTCAAATGAACGAAATTCAAATACCTCTTGTTTGTCTCCACTCCAATTCTGAAGCGGAATCTTTTGTGAGGATACGGCTCCAACTTTGGTGGAAGGAAACGCCACCTCAGTAACGGCTGCAGAGACAACCACGTCAGATGGGCATTTCCCACTAGGAGAAAGACGAGAATAATTAACTAACAGAATAGCACCATTATTTTTTTTAAGTATAAAAACCTGGCAGCAGTAGTTTGACGTCTCTGCGGGACATGCTGCGGGAGCTTTGCGTCGCTTAGAATCGATGGTTCAAGGACCGTGGCAGGCTCTGCGGCTAGTGTTACAAAACGTGAGTCTTTCTCGTGTTCTGGGATAATTACATTGATCTCCTCCGCCGTTGCATTGTTAAAGAACAATGCCATATCCCCTTCACAGACAGCAGGTTTCAAGGGGTTGTCGTTGGCCTCCAGCTGTAACAATCTAGTCCAGTCGATTTCATTGATCTCAGTAGTAGGGATCACGGGAGCTCCATCGGCGATGCATCTAGTTGGAAGAAATAAATAACGAATAAAAAATAATGAAACATACATTTCTTTAGGCGATTGTTCATTACCTAATCCAGCGAGCACGCAGTGGCTCGTCGCCCCACACGAGTCGTAATTTAAACGAGGTTACCTTCCTATTTTCTGACGGATGAATAAAAATTTGCATGCTTTTAATGTCTCCGACACCCACAGAGCAACACTGGGGCATGACAATGCATTGATAAGGGTCTAGAACTTTCCCGTTTTCTGTTGAATAATTTAAAATAATTAATTTCAAGGAGTTACTTTTTAAATAAGTTCTAATTACCTTGCAACGGTTGAATGAAAGCGAATCCTGCAACATTTCCCCGATTTTCCAAGACAAGTTGGCAGTTCCAGACAGATCCCTTGGATTTAGGCACTAGTGTATTTTCTGGTTCAGCAGTATTATCTGCCAATCGTCGAATGTGGCTTGATCCGCCGTATCCGAAGAGATCTACAGTATACTTCATTTTTTTGGCCGATTCGCAACGTGGATAAAGATTTAGCTTCGTGGTTAGTGGGCCAAGACTATTCGGTTGAAACACAAGATCAAGGCAACACTCTTGACGAGGTTCTAATTGGAGTTTACGACGGGACACCAAACTACGATTTTCATCCAGCATATGAAAATCGTCTGAATCCTTGATACGCAAATCGAGCTCTAATCCCTGTTTGAAAATAAAAAATTCATTTTATTTTATAATTCACTAATGAATAACTAATCTTGAAACATACCTGTTTGAAGGACGAATTAAGGACAACAACATTTTGGATCTGAGTGAGTCGAACTCTGGCCCCTCCAAAATAAACTTGCGATTTATTCACTTTGACTAACGGCTCATGAAGGGAATGGGCTGATTCGATTAAATTCGTTTTGACCTGAGCGACGCCAACAGAAGATTTTGGGACATCGGGGGTAGCATTCTTCTTGATAACTGTCGATGTGATGCGACAGAAATCTTTGTCGTTGAATTCGCTTATTTTTTCAACGGGAGTCTGAGGTTCACGATTCACGGAGCTACGTGTGGGTACAGCAGCCAATGTGTGTCGATTCTTCATAAGTTTCCCATCGATATCAGCAGGTGTTGGAGGTACAGGAAGAGGGAACACGGGTTGCTGATTCAATTCTGTCGGATTAAATTTCCCAGACGAAGTTCTAGAAGAAATATCATTATTGTTGAGTAAGGATCGACGAGCAAAGTTGTTGGTGCTTTTGTTAGACGAGGGAAGTCCGTAAGCGCTATCAGCTCGACTTTCGGTTATTTCAAAACCACTTCCGCCGATGCCGCTCGATTCCGAAGGTAAAAGTCCTGAGCTCATGCCACGACCATTTAGGCGAAGAACGTGCTCCTTGATTTTGTTCATCAGCAATGGTGTTGACAGCAAAGAAGTGTCGGAAAATACAGCTAACCAGGATTCTGGGCTGAATCCATTTGCTTCATGTAGTGTCAATTCGCGTTCAATTCGTTCCCATTCCAGATCCAAATTTCGTGATGTTGTTTCTACATTAGAAGCTTTGTTCACTCGAGAAGTCACTGACTGAACCTCTGGCTCGTGCTCACAGGTGATGTTTCTATGTTGACTTAGATTTGCCAGAATGCGCATCACATGTTCGGACGCTTTAGCTGCAGGTGTCATTGCCGTGGAACACAGATTGGGTTTGCAAGATACTTCTAGAAGCGATCCCAGTTGCAGGTTTTGTGCCGGCATTGATATGTGACTAATTTCTGCACGTTGGGGATCCGGCAAGAAATGCACGCGCCTTTCACACGAGCTTTGATCTATGAAATCGTCAGTAATTTCACGGGTTGAACTCAACTGTGGTTCTGAAATCAGCGAATCACACCGAGGGAAATCGGTGTTCTCCCGGATCGTACTAGCTGGCGACGAAGAACTCTGACTGGATGCGGCAATTTCACTTGGTCGTCGACTGCTATCGGATCCCAGCGACAGCGATTCAACGTGTCCAGCAACATAAGAACTAAAATGGCTTATTGCTCCGGGATCGAGCACTGATTCAATATGAGACTGCCCCACATCGATATGTGATTCGTCTTGTGGTTTCCAATAAAGAGAAGGAAGTTCACTGGTTTCTCCAATTTCTTGCAGTGTCAAACAGGGGGCAGGTTGTTTAAATTCGACTGGTGTGACATTTTTTTCCTCGACATGTTGAATACTGGGTTCTTTCTCACGAAGGCTCACACTCGATTTTTCATTGTTATCTACCAAACTGCCTATTTGGCTTACGGACTTGTTATTGCCAATCAACCAGTTTTCACTGCTATCAGGACTCTTGGATGGCAATTCTAGATTTTCAGAACTGGAGAGAGAACTCAAAGATTTCTTTTTCATCCATGAAGGCTCTTGGCTAAAGTCTGGATTAAACTCTACTATGCCTGGTTCACTTTTTTCACTGCTTGATGACTGAAGACTCTTCTCTTGAAAACTGAAATAAGGCTACAAATTGAAATAAATTTAAGCTTACAAAGCTTGAGCTAGAAGTGTAAAGCTTTTCAAATACTCGTTCTCTAAATGACGCAGAATCTCCCAACTCTGGACCCATAGGCTCTGATTTGTATGCCAAATATTGACTCATGGTAAGTTTCTGATGAATGAGATCACTATCACCACTGTCGACCATGAATGACCTATTAAAACATCTTTTCGAAATAAGAACACTAAATTAAACTACTTAATAAATACCTTAGTGTTATTCCTGAAACCATTGCATTGCTTTTCTCTGTTTGGTGACTTTGATCTGACTTGACAGATGAAGCTGATTGATACATTTTTTCTTCTTTGTCAAAAAAAGCCTTTAATTCTTCTCCTAGAATAAAAAACAAACATTGAATGAAGTTAATTGTATGAAAGTAAACATCTTTAGTGCTTACCAACAAATTGTTCGCTACTTTCTAAATTACAAGGACCAATACTTCCACTGAGACCAAACGGGTTTTCCCAGCTGAAAACCAAGAACAAATTTAAGATAAATGGCGAAATTAATGAAATAGTTCTTATGAATTCTAAAATTTTGATTACATTAGAAGTTGAAATTTATAAAAAAATACAAGTGAATTCACACCTCGAATTGGACAGCGACTGACTGTGATTATCCATAATCCTTTCGGAACCGGCGATTTGAAAATTACTGATTAGTCGTAGCAATTAATTTGACAGTTAAATAAATTTAATCGACAAAGATGTCAAATTCAAAGAAGCAATTGACTACTCAAATTTGAACTGCACTTCAATTTTATTGAATCTCAAATCGGTACAGTTAGACAAGTGAACTAAAAAAACGTTGCCAGATGAAATTTTGGGAATTCCGTTCATTAATAAAAAATAATAATATCTGAAATTCCGAATATGTTCAGAATTTATTCACATCAAATTTAATATAACTTAATCCTCCAATCAATATTTATATTTCCTAAACAATGGAGTAGATATTAGATGCTAGATGGAAAACAGGCAAACAGCAAATTTTTACGACTTACGAGTTATGACTTATGACTTATGACACAGTAGCAGACGAATACGCACGTGAAATTCAACCGGAAAATAAAATAATAAATAAAATGGCATTAATGCAGAAAATTTTACCATGTTTTCACATTTCAAGTACTCATATTCTAAGATCCTCATTAGAAAATTTTTGTCTCTTAACATTTTTCTCTCTTTAGGTTTGTACAGAACATCTATGTTTCCTCTTTTAACAGTGAGGCACTTTACAAACTTCAATGCCAGTCTTCAACAGGAGGATGATCAAGTAAATTTCCAATGATGTCATTGTTGTTATTTAAAATAAGATTATTGAGAGAAATTTTTCTTACTTAGCCTGCTCAAAATCTCAGCAATCCCTACCAAAAGGAGAAACGGTGTTGTATCTTGTGCAAATATGATGTAAATGTTGACTATAAGAATGCACGCCTGCTATCTCAGTTTTTGTCTCCCTTTACAGGAAAAGTTTATGAAAGAAATATTACAGGTAAAATTATTCATTACATTTAAAATCATTTAATTTAAAACCTTTTGTTTTGAAGGTTTGTGCAAATCAAAGCAAAAAATAGTTGAAAGTGAAATTATTAAAGCACAAAATGCAGGCTACTTGGCTATTATGTTGAAAAAAGTAGAATACTTTAAGGATCCTAAGCTTTGTGATCCAGACAGACCAGTCAGACCACACCGTTACTAAAAAAGTGTAATTTGAATTATTATTAGCATTATTAATACAACTTTGAACTATACATTTTTGAGGGGTTATAAATTCATTCTCAGGATTTTTTTCAGAGTGAAAATTGTGCATAATTATTGTTAAGCATTATTTATAGGCTACTTTGTAGTTGTAAAGCTATCCTATCCTTGTCAGTTGCCACACATATCCTCACTATCCTATGCTTGTCCAACACCTGCTGTTGCGCTTCGTGCATTGTCTTACCTCACTTCAGTTCCGCAGCGAATCCTTGGGATTCCTTTCGAACGTTTATTTAAGAAAAAAAAACTTAAGATTTCACTTCCGTGTATCTTCAGCGACGTTTCTTCTCATCTTCGTTGTTAAGCTGCAGTGAAAGCCTGATGACTGAACTTCCTTGATGGACATCTAAGCAGGCCCGGTAGTTAGCGAGATCCGTCTCAAGTCTCAATTGCTTCAATGACTTGATCTGAGTCTGAACGAAAAAGTTCCTCCTTCATTAATGCTTCTCTCTCGTGCTCTCTATCAGCCGGATAGCGATGCTACCGCTGATCAGCTGAAGGTAGCAATCGCCTCGCTTCCAGAGTCTGTTGTTGCGCAAACGTGCGATGCAATCATTCAACGTCGTGGTAAGATTGACAACGAAATGCGTATTCTGGCTGTAAAATTACAAGAAACTGTGATCGAGGACGAGCGCAAAGAAACTGTCGTCAAACCAGTTCCAGTCGCAGCTCTTCTATCCCTAACCTCAGCCTCCGAGTTGCTAGCAGGTAGCTCCAGTGATTCAATGTGATTTTGTTCTTTTAAATCCTTTAAAAAATATTTAATTATTATAGATCAAAGTTTTAACCAGTGACTAACATTAACGAGTTTCCTTATTTCGATAAAGCTAAGGTGTTGACACCAGCTTCGGCCGCTGATGACCGATTGACTTCAGCTGATGTCGCCGCCTTGGAAAACGCACTCGAAAGCATCGGTGTACAGCGCAAGCGGCTCTTAAATGAGAAAGAAGGTCTGACAGAGCTCAAAGAAGAAATAGCTGAATACAAAGAATAAGATATTGAGGAATCGAAGGACTTCTTGGAGTCTTCTGCTACCCAACAAGCACCAGAACGTAAACGCTTAGTCCAGCCCAATGCCTTTTTCTCTCTGTTAACCGCATGATCCATCAACTGGACGGTCCATTTGATCGCCTAGAAGGACGAGAAGAGCGAGAAAAAGTGACTGAAGTTGAAGAGATTGTCTTCATAGGAGAATTAATTGCTTCAATCCGAAGACAGCAGGCTGTGGAGAATTCGAAGAAGCTTCAAAATTGTCCAACTCCTTGGGCAGATTGATCAAGTTTGTGATAGAGTCGTCAAAGTTGATGATCTCGTGAAGGTATTTGATTGACAGTTTGTATATATTTTCTTTTTAAAAACTAAACAACATGCTTGTCAAGGTGATTGAATTACTGAATGATGAAAAGATCCAAATGACCTCGAAGCAAATGACAGAAATCCTAAATTTGGTCAGCAAAGAAGAATTTTTCTTGAAATTCATATGGAGAGAAAAGTCGAAAAGGCTCTCGATGAAGCAAAAGTAGCGACAGATGAATTATCGCACTTAGCAGCATCCACAAAAGCCAAACCAAAAGACTGTCAAATAAGCCAAGCCATAACGTTACCTGCAGGTAATAATTTTTTTCCCACTTTATGATCCGAATTTATCAACACATTTGCATTTATGTAAAACGTTAAATGTAAAATGTAAAAGGAACCTCATGGAGTCGTCACTAACGATGGAAATTCAATGGATCGTCAAGTTTATCCCTCAATTCTACGCTTCTTCGAATATCGACAGATCGAGAAAAATCTATCGGACTTTAACTTGATCGTCTGGTTTCGTTGGGAAGGGATTTACTTTCCCGTCTGCCTGGACGTGGGGTCAAAAGGAGCTAGGAGTTGGCCAGCTTGGACTATCAGATTGCGTCTCAGGTGAATCCCCCCAATCTGTACGTCCTTTACTTGACAATGACATACGAATATGCAAAGTGGTTTGCGGCTCACAGCTTTCATTGGCGCTCACGTTGGATGGACGTGTACTTGCGTGTGGAGTTACTAGTACAAGTCGAGCCACACTGAAGTATCCTTATCTTTCTCTAGTCTCTACTACCATCATCTGAGCACCAATATTTCTAATAGAAGTGTTTTCATACAACGTGGGGAAATTAATTATGGATACTTGTTTCTTAAACTAGTTACTGATCAGGTGGTATTTCAAAAGTTTTTCTTCACACAAAACGAAATCGACATCATCGACGACACGTCTCTAAGAAGTAGAAAAACAAAAGGAAAATGTTGCAAAACGAATCTTTTGAAATTGCATTCCACAGAATTGCATAAATACAGCACAAGAGCACAACAAATATCTCAATAATAAACCCACGACCAAAAAATTGTATTTAATTTTCCTGAAACAAATACGCACGGCGGTTTAGGGGGGAATATTGCGAGCTAAATCTCGTCTAAGGGGTCTACTGTACTAGATTCATCAGAGTCTGAATTGATTGAAACATGGAGTAAATTGCCACGGTAATACGTTGAAAAATCCCACCGTTCACGAGATGATGTGGCTTTCTCTTTTAGATCCTTTTCTAAAGCTCGTATCATTCGTGGTTTCAGTAACTGAGATGAGCTCGGAGTGGAAGTCCCAATTACTAAATCCGACGAGAAATCCTCCTGGCAATGATTGTTCTTCTGAGCCTTTTTCAATAGCTTTGCCCTGCCTTTTATTGTTCTATGCAGAAGTTTGGCTCGCCGAAACCTATTGCGACAAAAATTTAACGGAAGGAACAGGAAATTATTTAAACTTTAGTTTAGTACTTACTCGGAAGCATTTTCGAGTATAGGGGATCCTCTCATCAAGCTATCCTCTCGTCCTGAAATCTCGGCATCTATCTCATGAAGGGATCCAATAGGTGACACAGCTGACGACATCGGACTTGATTCCCTTTCTGATAGTGTCCTCATGCTTAAATTATCATTACACTCAAAATCATCATTCAATAATTCAGCAGCCTGTGTGTACAGTTAAAACATGCCATGAATGTAACAGTTTAACAAATGTGACAAAAACCATAACTTAATTATACTTCGCTCAGTAACTTCTTAGCTGTTCGACTTGGCGAATTTTGGAAGAAAGCTGCAGTACTAGCAGCTTCGTCTTCAAATACCTCGCAATCTTTTGAACGATTCAAAAAACTCAACAGCTGCTGGGTTTCTTTTACGGTACGAGGTTGACGCTGATTAGATAATCTACAACAGAGATCAGTATTTTCTTGATTTAATTTCGCCTTTTGTCTTGCATTTCTTTTAATGTCGGGATGTTTTTTGCGTTTAGGATCTGCACTTTTTTTTTTTGGAGTTTCAGCTAACTTCTCGCATTTCTTCTCTGTGAGTGACAATATTTGTTCAGGTAAAAGTCGGACCATGACAACAACCGGTTGAAATTCAGGACCAAATATATCAATTTCAAATTCATCCTGTTAAACAAAAAGGTAAAATTTGGCATAACTACAACAAAAAACAGATTAAAAAGGTTTCATCTTTAACATACTTCGTTTCGTTGAGAACGTTGCTTTCTTAAGGTTTTACGTGGAGACGGAGTTTTAGTTTTAGTAACCAGAACCTTTTTTCTTTGATTTCCTTTTGTTGTAAGAGGCATTGTTTTAAATGATGGAACAGTGCTCAACAAATTGCATTTTTCAGAGATCCTCATTGAATTCCTTTTGGTTGGTGTTTTATTGCGATCTGCATTATTTCTCTCTAATATTTTTCCTGGTTTAACTATAATCGACAGTGAATTTAGAACTTGACAAAATGTTTTACACTTGTCAGTTGTCACACCTTTTGGCTGTCCACCTTTTAAGTTTATAGGGTGTAATTGTTTTGCTGAATCATATTCACTGAAAGATTTTGCCATTTTCCTTTGTTTCATTTCTTGACTTCTAACTAAAACCTAAATAGAAAAGTAGGTATGAGATAGTTACATTCTTAGAACTTACACAAATGAAATTACTTGGGAAAGGTTAAAAGAAGGTTCCATCCTCAAAAATGCACGTTCAGACTTGAATGTTGAAGTGAAATCTGGTTTACCTTCGGTAACTTCCACATGACCTTGGTTACTTACAGTAACCTTCTCTCCTATTAATTAAAGTGTTAGAACCCAATTGACATATAATTATCACTGAATAAATGAACCTGTCCAGGTTTTAAGTCTTGGAATCAGTAGCCGTCCACTACGAGACCTACTGAAATCATGTTGCCCTTTCACTGTTACTTGATCCATTTCCAAAATACACCTGAAATAAAAATAAAAAATTGAAATGTAAGGCATTCCTAAAGAAATACTTTCTGTATTTCTTACGAAAAGGAATTCACAAATACGTTTGAAATGTTACTGGCACACAATCACATAGCGCGTCTTAAAGTTATGAAATTGCAACTTAAAAAAGTAAATTTATACAGTATTAGTTTACTCACACGATTGTGTGAAATGAACGTACAGAGTTCTCTCCCAAGTTTTCTATATAAAATATGGTTATAGTTTATAAAACGCTTTGGGTTGCGAGCAGTTTTAGTGAAATATTAACACTTCATAAAACGATTGCGAACGTCGAACCACGTCATCTCATTTCTCATTACTCTGAGTCTGGAATCAACGAATACTCGACGGTTAAATCAAATAACAAAACAATTCCCTTTACCAAACAAAAAGGGCCTACTACTCATTGCACTCGCTAGCAATTCAACAAAATCCCACCAGAGTTCCCCAATGACCAGTTTACGTTTCTTTGAGCTCCTTTATTTTATGCCCTCTTTCGCCATTTTCAAATAGTTTGTATATTTAAATATTATAGGACGAAAACATTTCCTAGTAGCTTAAATGTTAAATGTAGGTTTTAAATTAATGCAATACATTTATGCTTTTCCCAATTTTCTTAGGAAAAGGATGGGATTTCCACATTTCATGAGATTCACGTCAAGAAATGCTGAGTTGCCAGGCATGGAAAAGATCGAAAATCTTGATTGTGGTAAAAGATCCCAAAATTAGCACAGACTTCTTATGGAGACCAATTTTCAATAAAATAATAATCTATCAAATAAGTAGTTTTTCACATTTTTATGTTTTCTTCTAACAAGTAATTCTGGGAAGCTCCCAGTTTATTTTCATTCCATAATAATAATAATAATACAAAATTTCGGTATCATAAGAATCCAGAAAAAGATCTGGATTCTGGACCATCCTGACGTCCACCTGGTAGCGCCGTTTGTGCAGGCTGATCCACAGGAGCCGGACCAGACGGCTGATCCACACAAGCAGAACCGCGCACCCCAGTCCAGTTTTTCAGGAGGGTGTCAACGGGGTCGTCCTCCTTACTTCAGCAGTTTGTCCAAAAACTACTGGCTCAGCATTTTGTCCAAAAACTACTGGCTTAGCATTTAGCACTTGATTTGGATAGATTAAAACATTGCAAAATGTATTTTTTGGCAATGGCATGGCTGTTTATTAAAGAAAAAGAAAATGTTTGCAATTGCCATCTTTCTCGGCATTTGGTACTACTGAGAAGATCCCGGGAATGAGCGCAAACATGTAGTGAGACATGCAATTACGAAGATAGGCCTACAACCAGAGATAAGGAGATTGGCCACTCTGTGTAAAGTCCAGCAGTCGACATTTTGCCCCTTTCCCCTCCTCTAACTGGTGGGTGGTGATGGTTGGTGGTGGGAGTGGGTGGTGGGCGAGAGGTGGGAATGAATATTAGGCGAGGGGAGGTGGGTGATGAGGTAGAAAGGAAGAGTTAGAGTTAGGGTGACTATTCGGTACTCGAGCCTTTTTTTTCCCCCGATACAACGACTTAAGTACCCAAATAGTTCTTTTAGTAGATTTGAACAAGCCAGTACCCGTTTTTAAGTAGCAAACCGCCACTGTGAGACTCTCTGCTGAAAATATCTTCGGCTTGGTCAAATGCGAGTAATCGCTCTCGTCAAGAGGTTCACATTCGGCCGACGAGGTTGGGTTTTTATTTTTTTTAAAATACTTATGAGTTGCTCAGCTAGCTGCTTATTGAAGCAATACTTTTACTTGCCGGATACTCGCAAACCTATTTATGACAGAAAAACAATATTAAAAGGAATTTCTGGTTGGTTTAGATCGGATGATAACTCCATCTGCTGTAGTGCTGATGGTTGCATCAATTTTGCGGCATCGAGATTAGAAAAAACTCGCGAGCGGTGAAGTTCACCATTGTTTAGCAGTTCGCAGTGCAAGAGCAGCTACCTCTGAAGTAGCTTACACATGGTTGGCCGGTACACAGCCATGGTTTGAAACAATGGTAGAAGTTTGTCTTTAAATTATAATATTATAAGTACCAGAGCGTGGGCGTTAAACTTGGCGCAAAGATACACGTTTAGTGTCATAAAAATGTCTGCCAGTGTGTAAGCCTTATCGGAGGTGATCCAATAGCGCCAAAGTCGAGTGAGATACAACTGTGTCGCTTCCAAACCTATTTATATTCACACAGATAACAAAAAAGGTTGAACTTACTCTTAAAGAATTCGTCTTCATAGTTATTACCTTCAACATGTTGAAGCAGTTGGGAAACACAGGGATGACATAATCTCTCTGCCGATCTGATCGTATTATCTTATCATCTTATCCTGTGCGTTGAGATCCTCAGGTTTTAGCAGATGTCGACCATTCTCATTTTGATTCATGAGGTTTTTGCAAGTGAACGGAAGAAGCAATGTAATTACCAATCGCTAAAAATTTTCCCGTTGTAATTAATCTCATTCGCTTTTTCGCCACTGGAATAATTGAAGTTTCTTATTATTACTTCTTTACTATTAATAAACCATTTGATTGCTTTATACCTAAATGAACGGGATCGTGGACTGATATGCCACATCCAATCCTAATAACAGCAAAATAGAAATATGTCTTCAATAGAAGAGAATAGAGCGTTTCCTGGCCAACAGGAAAACCTTTACAAACGATTTTTTTAAATGAAACAATTAGAAGACGAACTTAAATCGAGAAAAACAGAAAATGCATACTTTTTGGAACTGGTAGACTCTTCCGTCTCATGCATAAATTTCATTTCGTGGTCATCTCCGTCTCTGGAACAAACTGGAGCAAGAATACCTTCCGCTGCTAACGTGCATGGTTATAATGGAATGCATCCGAGCTTTTACGTCCTCCGCCGTGAATTTGTTGTCCGTAAAAGAAAGAATGTGGATTGGTGGAATGCCGTTGATTAGGGTTTGTGCCATAACTACAAGCACCAGCATTGCTCGAGAGAACTCTTCAAACACGCCAATAATTGATTTAGGCCTAATATCTGTGACTACTTCGCCTTTATGATTTCTTAGTCCGTTCGTTTCCATTGGCAAACTAACACCCATCACGGAATTAGAGGCGGTGTCATATAACACAATTGCGGTGCACTCTTGACTAACAGATACAATGAGAGGCAAATTGTTTTGAATGAGAAAATCATTGAAGTACTTGACGTTTACTACGCCTTCCGGCACGGATCCATCGTATCGAGAGAGCCTTGATTTGATTGGACGTTGACAAGGTACGGCACCGTGAAAATTGGTATACAGAACTTCACATGAGTTTTTACCCGCCATACGATAAAAGTATACACAAAAGGGGACAAGTGCTTTATTTGTGAAGTTCTCATTCGACTGCAGGCAGGTACGAACCGATCACATCACTTCTTTACCGTAGGCCTATAGTTTATGTTTTTCGTGAAAACAAATTAATTTACTTGGCCATGCTACACCTTCGCTGCTTCCTTTTGTACCACAAGTGTTTAGTAAGGATTGTTTGAGTAGCATTCGTGAAACATAGGTAATAAATAGCAACGTTTACTTCTTTAGGCAGCTTTCTTAAAATATGTTGCATCTTACGGTGTCGAAGTCATCGTTTTCCAAGGTCATTTTTCCGGACTAAGGGCTGCAATTGAAAACACTTCGAGATGTGCGTCAGATAACCACCAAGGAGTTGCTGTTTGTCATCTGTTCCAAAATTCCGCTGTACCAGGACGCAAAGAGACTGTCTGGTATCCTTCACTCTATAATGGAGCAGTTTGAAGAAAGGGAAAACGACGCTATAGCAGCCGTAAGGGGGGAAAATCTAGTAAACAAATGTTATTGAACAAAAGTTACCGGGTCAATATTAGTATTTACTTTATTTTAAAAGAAAGTTTATTTCCTTACAGTTTTACTTTGTATTGCATATTAAGTTACCATTTGACATGAACTGACCGTTTTATTGTTTGATTACTGTGATGATGTGAATGGGCTCACCGTATGGTGACAAACTTTTCAACAAGTATTTGGGAATGTTGCCTTTTACTTTAGTGGTATGAGATCTTCTTGGTAGTACCAAATTCAACCAAACCTGAGAAAGATGGCAATTGTAACCATTTATTTTCCTTTTATAAAGAACAATGCCATTGTGAACAAAGATCTGAAAATGTTTTTATCTATCCCATACTCTGTATGTACTAACTGAACGAGAGGAACGTAAAATAAAACACTTATTCTGTTTCTTGTAAATAACAAAATCCATGACGAACGAATAGGAACCAAGGGACATGTGAAAAGATAAAGTTGCTTGGCTGTAAAAAGTTTTTTTTATTTCACCAGATTCGCAGTGGATTTGATGAAATTTGGGCAATCACTCCTCGCTAACGATATTCCCATATTCCCATATTCCATTCTTCACAAACCAAAAATAACCTAAAACAAATGACAAACGAATCTGCCCACAACATTAACAAACAAACACAAATAAAAACTTCAAGAAGAAACACTTCACCATGAAAAATAGCTTAAACAATATTTTTTAAGATGGAGAAACAAATAAAAAAAAATTCTTAAAAAATAAAAACCCTCAACACAGGAGATCCCCAGCAACTTTCTTGCATGATCACAGCCTGACTTACATGATGAAAATTAGAATTTTTTTTAAAGAGTCACATTGTGATGACATCCTGAAAAGATAATATAGAAACATTTCAATCTAAAATGTTGAGGGTTTTTAAAACTTTGTTGTTGGTGACGGCTTTAAGTTTACATGGTTTCGCTTCCTCGTCGAAGGTGCTATTAAAATGGTGCAGTAGTTAAAGTTTTCGCTCTGTATCATGAAATATAATGGTTCAAGTTGTCACTTGACTGAAAAATAGAGTTTCAATAATTTTCATCTATTTGACTGAGGATTTTTTATCCAAGAAGAATTTTTCCGTCCGGATTTCAGTTGTAAATTCATCAAATCGCTGCGAAAAGCGTTTCAAATGAATACGAAAGTCCGATGTCTGATGACGATTCTGCATCTGCACACAACACTATAATTTCAAAATAAATTGTTTAAAGAGTATAGACATAATTTTTAAAGCTTGCTACTAGACATACCGATAGTTCTATTTCGCTATGAGCAGCATTAAGCACGACCAATTCTTCCGGAATGAGAATGGGCAATATAAGCTGGGAGTCGACGATTTTTTTAAGTGACCCATGTTATCTTTCATAACAGACTTAATAGTCAAACCTTCTTCGCTCATGTCATGAATACCACCTAAAATGGCCTCTAAAAGTCACAGTAGTTTTGGGGGGAATCATTTACGTATTACACTAATCTCTCCGTTCTTCTATGACCAAGAAATAAAAAAACTGGCGTCATGAATGAATATTGTCTGACAAAATAAAGAAATATCTGGTTGAGCGTTGTTCATGTTTGAAAATCTTTTATGTGGAACAATAGGTGATATGACGTTTGAATAAGCAAACAAATACCCCCACATCAGTAAATTAATCTGCATTTTTTTTCGGTAATAATTATGTCTTCCAATTGGCATTTAGCTATGACGAATTGGCCTGCTTCACGTCATAATATATTTTTGTTACCTTTACCTTGTCAAATCAGTTTGACGTTGGGGGTTGCCTGCGCCCATCACTGCAATTACTTTTAAGTTCGTAAAAAATAAAGGTTAAAATCAAACAAAAATCTATTTATCGAAAGGATAATAAGTTAAGATTTAATATAAGTTACTATTTTTTGTAAGATCTAGAATAAATTTAATCGCTATTTTCGTCCTCTAAAAAATTCACAAGTTAAGATACGCCTGTTTTCCCTTCATCATCATTGAGTTGGAAAGCTAGACGTTTTTGCCATAATGGTGTGTTTCCTTGATCTCCTGTGAATTGAACTTGAGCCACTTCCATCTGAGTTAATGCTTCGGTAAACAGCAATAAATATAAATAGGATTACAACTAAGTATGAACATAGCAATACAATTAATTAACAGCACCGGCTTGGGTTTCTACAACGGTTGGAATTCTACAAAGAGTTATTCGTAGAAGCAACGCTTTTTAAGCTAATATCTACCAATTCCATGGCTCCAAGCCATTCACGCTGAAGCCAGGTGGGGAATAAAAAAAATATTGAATGCCCTGGCCCATCTAGGTTTCTGGTAATTTAAAAGCATAAATTTTCACGCCTCCGTCAAAACCAGGTTCGGTTGTAAGAACCATACGATACAGTAAGGGTTGTTGTAGCCCATTGAAAGGAAGGCCAATACTTTAGTAGGTTCCATACCAGTTTGGATGGCACTTACAATTCTCGCTTTGCTGCGTAAGACTACATATAAGGATGCAGCTTTTCAGGCAAGGACAACCTTAAAATTGTGTTTAGCCTACTTGTTCGTCACTGTGGGAATAAGCCCCACTCTTTCTGCTGTTAAAGGACATTTTTTTCAGCTCCGACGTATAACGTTATAGTAACAAATGAAAGAAAAACCTAACGTGAAGCGAATTAAAAAGTTTCAAAGACATGTAACAGGACAACACGAAGACATGTAAACTTACAATTTTTTAAAAATTTCATAACACATTTCAATCAACTTGACTTAATGAAATAATTGCAATGGAATATGTCTTATTTTAATTACATCAGTTAGTGATCTCAAGAAATGTGATTGAAGGTTGAAGGGTGATACAGAGTGATGAACAAAAACAAATGAAAAAAAAGTAGAAGGCTTTAAGCAGAAACTATTAATCCCATTCCAATAAAAATTAGGGCTACCTACAAATAATTAAAGCTCCATCTTCAATTATTACTAATGATGAAATCTCTAAAATTAGCTTTTCAGCGTAGTTATAAATAACGAAAGGATGAGAACAAATAACAAAGCTTAACTTAACACCTCACTTGGAAATACCATTTTTACTAGTTTACTCGTTTAAACCAACACGAACGGTAGCTGTACCGCGAGTGGTAGGTGGGTAATAGTAGGATGCCGCTTTTACAATAACGACAACGATGCCAAAATTTCATTCAAAAACTGAAACTGTAAATAAAACCACCAAACAGCGACCAGCGACTTATAACAACTAGTTTTCGAAACTGTTAATACTTTTACTTGTACAATTTAGATGACGTTGGTTATAGCCGAGTTGGCGTTTTGTTTCCCGGCTCGTCATCACCGAGAATTCTCCCACTTCTTCATATCATCACAAAACAATTGTACTAAAAATAATGGGCCTTTAAATTCCATTTCCGGGAAACGTAGGCATTGATACACAGTTGTGTGCATATATTTGTGTTAACAACGGTGCTATAAATTACATATTTCTTTGCTATTTTGGCTAAAAATACGTTATAAAAAAGATGCTGACTGACGATGAAATTTAAAGTTCTTTACAGATTGCAACCAACGTACCCAAAACCTTGCATAACAAAGCTTAGGGAGTTATCGAAGGTTGTAAACGAGGCGTTCCAAAACCAGTATGAGAAAATCTTCAAAATGTACACCACTCTCATCGCAAAATTTAACTTGAGACCGATCGAAAACTTACCCCTACCGTTTCAAAGTGATCTGGTAATTTACTATTTGACGTCAATATGACGTTATATATAAAGAGATGGTATGAATTAATTGAATGTTCAGTATTTATATATTATACTTTTTCTAGACAGAAATAATTGTCAAAGATATAAATCTGCAATTAATTCATCGTGATTTGATCCTGATCATACTGGTTTTGCTACATTTATTTCTGGTTCTGCAAACATATTATAGTATTGAGTACGAATTCTATAAATTTTTTAGAAGACTTCTATAGAATATATTAAAATCACGTTAGTTAAAATAGATTGACTGGTGGTTCTTAATAAACTTTTTTGTCAAAACAGAATCATACAAATTGCCAAGGAGATGTGTCATTTTTTATTCCTGAACAAGAACTGGTAGGGTAAAATTGTGACCCGATGGTTGGTGACGTTCAATCAAATGGTATTGAAAATTATGAACTGAACAAAACAGAATATGTGTTTTTGATAACAAAAACGGATACAATTCATCGAAAGATAATAATAAAGACAACGCACACGGCCAAATGCCTTTAATTAGGCTCTTGAGCCATTTTGCAGTCTACAGAAAGCAGGAGAAAGAACACTTTACCTATCTTCTTAAATACTTAAGGTCTACGATCCTAGCTATCCCACAATATTCATTGTTACCCAGCACAGGGAAATAAATAATGCAAATTGATGGATGTGATTGGTCCACTTTACATAATAGTCTAACATTAAGGAAATCGAAAGCTCCTGTATCAATTAAAGACGGCAAATACGTTCATTTTTGTTTAGAGGATGCTTATGTGGAAACTCTGCTGGGCTTATCCATTGCCATTCAGATTTACTCCGGTTTGTTAAAATATATAATACCAATCCTGATATTATGTCAAAAGAATTTTTGGAAAGAGTAACATTGGATTTGACTAGCATTTATAATAAATAATTTCCTCAATTGTTTCATAGATTGAAGGATTAGACGTAAACTCAACATTAGAAAAAGCAAAGGCTATTTTCCAAGAAAAAAAGTCCAATGCGCTGAAAAAACATCGGGTGGAATAAAACTCCATTTCGCCCTAGATATCAACATTGACGATACCAAGCTACAAGCTACAAGCAACAAGCGAACAGCACTCTGCGCCAGTTGTAGTCACGTCTTTGATAAAAATGGAGTGCCCACGGTTGTTGTTGGAGTTATCGCTTTTCTTTATTTTCACATTTCAACTCCATGCTGAGAATCAGCTGACATCCGACACTCGGTCACTAGCTCTTGACACGATCAGATGTAAATTTCATTTAAAATTGCAATATCTGTTTAAAGCATGTCGTTGCCTAACAAATTTTGTTGCTAACCGTTCCTAATTTGACGTATAAAAATCCAACATTAATTATTTAGTTGGCTCCATTATAACGCTAGCAATATTATTCTAATCTTATATTCAATTTGTTGCTATTCGATAAACTGATTATTTTTATATCATTTGTCCATTTACTATAGGATTTGAAAAAAAGCGCACGCTGTCAGCCTTTCTGTAACTCAGTGTAAGCCCCTTTCGATGATGAATAAGTAATGATGTTGGTTAAGTACTGGGTTGATAAGATTATAATAAAGTATTGAATTGATAAAACCTTAAAAAACGAGTAGTCAGATCTATTTTCTTAAAAATTTCGAAAACTATAAGGATATTTAGCCAGAAAATTTAGCTTAAGTTTGTTTAGATGAGGGATTTTACATTGGTCACATGCTTTGTGTTATTCATTCCGATGGAAGTTTCTGCTTTTATCCGTGATGATGAAAAACCGAATTTTTTTTTTGCCGAATGCTGAAGTTAGTTAATGCGGAACACGATTAGGTCATATCAAACCAAATAATGCTAAATAAGCCACCACTTTGAATTTTACTGTTTGAGGAAACCACTAGACAATTGGATTCGAACAGTAACATAAACATTTTACATGTTGATACTACTAACCAATACTAGCAATATGAAAAGCTCATACAGCTCCAAAATACGTATGGAATATTACGAAAGATAAATTTTCAACTTCTGGATAACCTTAACAACCTGGTCAATGTTATGTATGTGTTCAAGGAGTGTATCACTTAAATAGAATAAGTTAATTCATTTTTCTTGATTTAGGTAATGACGAAAGATGTTGGCTCGTTTCAAAGATGAACAAAAGTACATCAGCCTCGTTTTTATACTTGACGTTATCAGATTTTGTTGTTGGTATGATATTTTGTTAATCGTTTGACTGCCACTCGTTTTTTTTCTCGTGTTTGCTCCTTAGCACGGGAACTCTTAGCATTGGAATACTTTGTCAAAAAACTTTGAAAAAAAATTGTCGAAATAGGGGTCATAAAGAATTCAAATATCATGAACCACAAAGGAACTATTTATTTGGAGTGTATATTCATAAAAAAGAATGTTGCACTTTTCCACTTTCACGTATAAGAATTTTTTTTTGATTACATACCGCAACATTTTTTAAAAATCTCGTCTTAATGATTTTGTTTGAAACATAATTCAGTGCTTGGGAGCCTCCATGGTAGCAAGTTGTAGAGCGTTGTGTGATTCAAATAAGAAGTTAATTAAAAAGAAGTTAAAAGGCGTCACTGTCATTGTCACAATGCAAAATATTCTTTGAACCGTAGAAATATCTTGACCCGGATTCTCCTGGGTGGTTCAAGAGAGATCTTTGTACGGGGCTCCTGGAGGCAGTAGTCTGTCCCGGCCCAGAATGGACGGCTTCCAGCCCTCCGTCAACATTCATTTATTTTCTTCGCCAATTCGGCCTTTGTTCATGGGCTAATCTATTGAGAAAGACGTGTTTTTTCATCCGACGATGGAGAGTGGACGGAGCTGTATTTCAGGTAGAGACTCGACTACTTACTCGTCCCGGTCTAGGGCGGACGGCTTTTAGCCCTCCATCCTCATTCATTTTTTTCTTCGCCAAATCGGCTATTGCACACAAGTTGGTATAGTGAAAATAGCGACTTTTTTTCGTCGGTCGACGGAGAGTGAACGGAGACCAAATTCAGGCGGGGTGTCGACTACTGGCTTGTCCCGACCCTGGGCGGACGGCTTCCAGCCCTCCATCCTCATTCATTTTTTTCTTCGCCAATTCGGCTATTGCACACGGTTGGTATAGTGATAAAGGCGACTATTTTTTCATCCGTAAATAACGTCCCCCAAAAAAAAACTTTTCAGGAATAATTTTTTTGTTCTCAACTTTACGCCAATATTACCACTATAACAAAAGAAAAAAAAGAAATTTTTTTTTCATACATAGTTCATTTCTCCACCAATTTCTTCAAAACTCACATTTCAATCACAATACTGACATGTCCAATCACCACAAACTTCGTCTTCCAAAAAATGCGTCATGCAACCAACAATGGTGAGTCTGCACGGCACCAGAGACAAATACCATACCATCATGGATTGCAGACTCACGGAAGGCTTCTGGCAACTGCAGACAAGTGTTCAAAAAATAATTAAAACAAAAAATAATTTAAACACATGTAAAACAAAGAAACCGCATTACGTTGTAGCAATCAAACGGGGATGCCACGGCTTTCAAAACCATCAACAACAGCAACAGCGCCACGAAGGTCGAAACATAAAAGACTGCAAACAAGAAACATTAAAAAAAAATTCCACTAAAAACATGGGAAAAAAATACACTTTTACGTGTCTTACAACTATTAATTTGCAATCGAATTAGTTAGATGGAGCAAACATTGGCCCTCTTACCCATTTACATAGAGTCACCCAAAATGATAACAACAAAAAAACACAACTAATTCACGACAATAATTTTCATATGCAGAACATATATATCTATTTAATAAGAAAGAAAAAAAAATTGTTTCACACGCAAACAGACACACAAAACCACGTGTTTGCTAGCAACTCAAACGAAGGGGAAAAAAACATTAAAAAAATAAACACGTGAACGTACGGCCTCGCAGGCAAAAAAAAAAACAATTACCACCAGTGACAAACTTATTTGATAAAAAAAATTAGAGAAATAAAAGTAAAACGACCATTGTTTTCGTGAGATGACTGAAACAAAATATGCAACCCCTCCAGCGTGGCGAGTGCTGTCATCACAGAAAACACAAGAAAATAAAATCACTTGTTCACATAGCAAACAGTTGACAAACTCCAAAAAAATAAAAACCGGAGCACGTTGACGAATCACAAATGCACCGAAACTTAAAAATAAAGAAAAAAAAATTGTTCAATTGTTCCACCGTGCCCTGTCTACATGGCTCTCGCCCGCTTCTCATCATCACTGTTCCGTAAAAAAAGGAGATATGCGCCCGCAGAGTACTCGTCCCACAGAAGGCTCCAAACACTTTGGTCGTTGAATAGTCTAATAACTCCATCGCTGCATCTGCATTGACAGACATAGTGATCTAATCAACCAAAAAAAATTTAAAAAAAATTAAAACCCAAGGCAATCAAACAAACCTTAAAAACAAACCTAGAAAAAACCTTATTAATCATCAGTTTCACTTCACCCTTTGACCCAACAGATGCCCCCCTTTTAAAAAAATCCCCAAAAAATTAAAAACAATTACAAGGAACTATGTACCAGATTCCATCGTTTCGCCAAGATGAGTCACGACGGCTCACAGAACGTAGTCTTGATCAGAATCCTTTTCCCTCTCGACGGGTTGCCACATTTCTGGAAAGCAAATGGGAGCCTCATATTTCTCGCGGTTAGAAAACCGTTGGAGGCAAACAATCAGCACACTAAAATACAACAGAAAAAACAACACACACAGAAAAAAAATACCAATTACATTCCCGTATGCAGACGCTGACGCGGCCAGCCAAAAAAAAAACAAAAAACAAAACACTATTACCGGGGCCAAACCACAACAGTCTTCTTCATCACGGCTTCTCTATGGGAACAGCACAGACATTCCCGATCCTTAATCTCTTCATCCGTCAAGAACTCTGACATGCAGTCACCGATGGTGAAGCTACTCCGAGTCAGAGGCACCCGCATCTGCAGCTCACATCATGAATGGAAACAGCAACAACATCGCAGTCTTTTAACTAGGCCGTAACTAGTAATAAACGTAAAAAAATTCAATCCAGAAAAAAATCCATGCAATCAGAAAACTGCAATTGGAAAAAAAACAGCGCCACAACAATCTGGCTGTCACTCAGAGTAACCATAAAAAACTTACAATCTGCAAACCAGTGTTTGGCGAACGGCGCCCTCAAAGTGTTGGTGCAAAATGGGTTCAACCACGTTCGGCAGACCATCGGAAAAATAATTCAAGAGTCCGAGAAAAAATTCACTAGCGTCCTGCTGCCTCCTCAGGAGGCGGTCCCCTCTCTCTCTCTTTTTCTCTTTTTCTCTGTCTCACTCTCACTTTCCCTCACTCCTGCTCCCTCTCTGTCGCTCACTTACTGTGCGGGAGTTTGGAAGTCTAAAAATTTCAACTAATTGCAACGTTTCCCTTGTCACTGCGTCGTATGCCTAGACTTCTTCCGGGCCAACCATCATGACCGCCATGCCTTCGGTAAGTGCAACTTCGAACACCAACGTACAAGACAAGATGTTCCTTTTTTAAAAATGTGGTTGTTATTTAATCATGGTACGTTTTCGCGGTAGGATATGCCGACCGAGCCGCCAGCGGCTCAACCGAAGAGATCTATACGCGCTCTACTATATTGACGGTTGAAGCTGGTCAAGTACACGCCTTTTGGAACTTATTACAAGATTCGCTCTGAAGACTATGAGTTGGATCATCGGGGCCAAACTATATTGGACTACAACTTCCAATCTGTAGAGGCGAGTTGGAAGGTACAGCGGTTGATCCGTTTGGTTTTTTTTATTCTTTTTGTTTTTCTCCTTTTCTCCTGGGTTTCACACTATACTTCGCATGTCAATGTTGAGGCTTCCTAAACCGGTGGACATTAAAGAATTCTTGAATACCATACTCGAACGATCCAATCTGTACCCATTACTATGTTTATCAGACTCTTTCAAATTCCCATGTCTTTCCATTTCATTTTGGGGAGAATTGGGTTTTTTTCCCTTCCCTTGTGGCAGTGAGTTTAGATATAGAGCCGTCAACACACTATAGCTCACAGTCCACGACGCACTGTTCGCCTCTAAATGTTTCTTCTTTCATTGCACCACCACTTAACAGAGTCTCCCAAGCGAGGCGCAGGAAAAATACCGAGAGTGGATGAGGCTAGAGAACGAATTGGTGGACATTGAGAAACGGAAGATAGACAAGGAAATCATTGCCCTCCGCCCAGGCAAGCGAGCGTACACCGGTTACACGATTTCTCGCATAGTTTCTCAAAAGGATAGTTCAGATTTGGATCAAATAGCCTTCAATCCCGTCGAATGATTTTCCACTTCTCTGATTCGCCTTCCGTTTAGGTATCACCAGTACATGCTTGCTCAGTTAGTCGGCACACCCCGCGAACGGAGCTGGGTTGCCAATTACCAGGCTCACCTAGCCGAGGCCTATCGAAATTGGCCATTGCTGCCCGACTAGCAGAAACAAATCTATATACATCGGGCCAAAATGGAATATCGTAACTCTAACAAATGTAAGAAACCAATGTTGGCTGTGGGGTGCCGCAACACTCGCTCTCCTCGTTCCGCTCTACTGCAAGACTTTGCAACCACAACGAAATTTCATTCCTTATTCTTTCCCGGTTGAACACATTTTTTGCGTTGTGTCAAAGGAGTAAAAAAAGGTGGATTTGCTACACTTGACGTATTTTCGGCAGCCGGTGCTGCGTCTCACTTTGCATTGCGTTTCGAACGGCAATTACCTTTTGCTCACCTAAATATCATCAACGTATTTCCCCCCCCCCCCCGCTTCCCCCAAAAAATACCCACACCATTTCCTTCGCCTCGTTAATTGCTTCTACAACATGTCTATGATCTAATGAACGTTGTCCCGACAAGGCCAAAACTCCCTTTGATTTGCCGCTAACTGCTTTGTACGTACTGTTCTTTGCCAGGCAGGAGTCGGGGAGGCGAGATTGTCGACGCCGTGCTGGCAAAGGGCCTTGGCAAAACACCAGGCTGACGCGTCTTGAACCCGACTCTTAAAGGAGTACCTCAGCGACGACGAGAACGGTGACTACGAAATTGATATTGAAGACCACTGAAGGAAAAAAATTTTCACCATGCAACACGTGGTCTAAATGATTGTTGTCTGCAATTGAAATGACAAATACAAATGGAATCAGACAAACGATTTTAACCTGCTTTAAATCTTTGCGGAGTCTTAAGTTTAACTTTTTTTTATAACTGCTACACTAGCTTCTGTTTTGCAACTATTGCAACCCGGCGTAGACAATTAGAAAGGTTGACAGAAGCCACACGAGAACTTCATTTCGTCTGCCACGGTGTTAGGCGCTAAAACTAGCTCATTAGATTTCTTTTTGTAAACACGAGAAAGGTAAACTCATTCCCAAATCATTGTAGTGCGAACCGAGTTTAGGTTATTGAGGACGAGGATGCGATCTTTAAACATGATGAGCCGAAATCTAAACGCTGATATTTGCCCACACACATAGAAATCGCTAAACTATTCGGCGATGGAAAGAAAGACAGTTGGCTCGTTGATCCATCTCTTTTTTTTTATTTCACTAAAGCAGGCAACACTATACACGCGTAGCAATTCTCTGCAGCTGGAGCGCAGGCAAAGGTAACGGAAATAGAGTTCACGACTAGCAGGGTTTTTTTTTACTAAAATAAGACACTTTTGGCACGATCAGCAGCACATGCCAACAACACATGCCATTAAAACAATGTTTACATTTGCAAGAGCTTGAGAGATGACAACTTCAAGGCAGACAAACGATGTATTCCGGCGCGCCTTGTTGGGAGTAGGCAAGTGCCACCCTGAGGCAAACCACATCTACTGGAATGGGTCCCGGTGACATGTTCAACAGATTTCACATACCAATCAACGCTAATACCCTGTCGCCAATGAGCTGGCTGCTTCCAATCTTGCGGCGAAATTTTTCAACTATGCTAAACGCTCGGCGGAAAAAGGACTCTAATCAGCGCATCATCCACCACCGCTACGACGTAATTTCCATTACTCCTCGCAATGCGCGGCGCATTTCCAATGCATCGACAAGGAAAACGTTACTTATGCCTCACTGTTTCGTCGTAAGTAAAAAAAATAGATTGCTAAAGAATTCATCTCCAAAACAATAAAACAAATAAAATCAAATTCGAATAAGAGAGACGTCGGCACTATTTGTGGATTTCCTCTCCTTATTTTCAAACTACAAAGAGAAAACTGGCCAATCCTTCACGAGGTTGCCACTCCGCTAGCAGTGTTGCCACAATTGCGATTGAAAAATAATCGCGATAAAATTTCGATCGAAAATTTAATCAAAAATGAAATCTTTTAAAATGATCTTAATCGCGTTCAGAAGGCCAAAAAATCATATCTGAGAAATTTTTGTTTTCGATCATTTTGTGACCCCTTTCCCTTCAAATGTGGGAGTTTTTGTACCTTTCCCGTCTTTCTTATCTCTTTGCTATTTCGCACATTTCACCCCTCTATATCTCTAAAAACCCCAACAAACTTTTCCCTTCTATTGATAGATGTCACTAAATGATCGAAAACAAAATGATTTAAAATTAACAGAAAATCAAATCTTTTCTTCAAAAATTTGATTTTCAATCATTTCTATACCGATGATCCCCTAGCGGAAATTATCGGAAGAGAAATGATTTTGTGGCAAGACTGTCCGCTAGGAATCCACTCAAAGCCATTCACTCCTCCACAATGACAAACATAGAAGCTAACTAGGCGTAGTACCACATCCAAACGCTCACTCGCAATCATTAACCATCGGCGTACGCTAGATTTGTCTCAATACCACCCACGTCGAAACTTGCTACGAGAAGTCCTTAAGAGTATTGGCATTTCATTTATATTTTTTCAATCACATCATACTTGGCCTTCCCGTTCTGCCATTTCTACCCTTTTCCTTCCATCAGACTAACACGGTAGTGTGATGGACACATAACTGCGTATGATGTGGAGCTCCCGACACGGACACATTCTTTTTTTTTCACAATCAGCTAGCTCGCCAAACTCACTCGAGCCACCTAATAAAAATGTCAGTTTTTTCTGTCAAAGAAAAAGGCTACTAAATCGAACCATGCCGATACAAAACGTGTCCGCATACAAAATTGACAAACATAAACACACCAACCAAAAGTAAATAAAAAAAATAAAAACTTGCAATCGAGTAAGAAAAATTATGTATTTTAACGACTGGTCGGTATAATAAGTAAAACAATGACGATGGACACGTGACTGAAATTATATTTAAAAAAATGTTGGAACATAAATCTCTCTGTCTCTCTGACTCTCTCTCTCTCTCTTAATAATATAATAAAAAAGTTCGTAAATTTCTTTAAATGAGCGCAATGAGCGCGTTGCGAGCCAACGGCAATATCCCTGAACCTAAAAATGTGAGAATCCCTTTGATAAGCATATCTAGCGCCGCCTATAGTCAACGCTAAATCTTTGCGCAAGGCCGACTGTCGGAAAAACATCAACTCGCAACATAAGTGATCTCGCTTTCAAAGCGGTTAGCACTACTTTTGCCTCCCGCCAAGACTGAGACGATTTATAAAACCGATAGTGGAAGACAGGTTCCGTAGCGGCGGAGTCGAAGGCATTTCAAACGAGGAAAAAGAGGACGACAAAAGATGCCTCCTTTTAGCGGGCAGTTGTTCCGCTGGCGGAAGAGACTCCTCTTCTAACCACGTCATCCTTACGCTTTGCGTCATCCTCATGACCACTGTCAGACATGGACATGGCACTCAACTGCGAGATCTGCTTAGCCATCACCTCTTCCTCATTTTCTTCATCATTTTCCTCATCATTTTCCTCATCATTTTCCTCGTCTTTCCCCTCGTGTGTCTTCTCCACGTTTTCCTCCTCTTCTTCCCTATCGCTCCCCGAAATTGCGACTACGCGGCGTGGCAACAACAGCGTCGGAGTGACACAAATGTGGGCAGCTGTGTCGGTCAGAAGGGCGACGAACGTCGACAATTCTGGGATGCAAAACTTTTCCCACTCAATTGCCATCGCCACGTCTTTAATCTGAGAGCGCTGCAGATTGCCACAGATTGCACCCGCTGAAATTATTCTACATTTCCAACTCGTGCCAAAGCGTAGAGACCGCACATGTCCAACTCACTGATCCTGCCCGCAAAGTGTGCGAGAAAGTCGGCTAGCGTCGCCCAGGCACGAAGCTCTTGCGCTGCAATGAATCCAAACCCATAAAAAAATTATAATTAACGAAAATGCAAGAAATGAAGTAGTCGCTGTGAACATTCAAACTATCAAACTGCAGACGTATACATGATAAGACATAAACTTAGATGCCCGCTTACGCATGTCTAGACGTTCACAACTATAGACCTATGCATTAATTTTGCGCATACCTTTGTCGCAGACGTCGGCGTAGATTGAGCAGTCGTCAAACTTCTTGCAGTACTTTACAGCCAGATCCAAACGTTTTTTCTCTGAGATACTGCTTGCCCAGGGCGGCTGGTGACTCTCAATCCACACAAATCCACTCCATGTCGTTTGCGTTGATGTTTTCGGCCGAAGAGGGGGAGAGCCCAACGCAGTCTCCGTTAAACCAACGAGTGCACACTCCGCACTGCACGACAAAATATGAGCCAATTTCATCTTCTCGGCAAAGCGGATGATTGCACAATAGGGCCTCGTTCTCATCGGCACGGACATCCTAGGTATCGCGAGGCAAACGTTTGAGAAAAAAAACCTTTGATCCTACTCGTGGTGAAAAAAATCGCAGAGTTTTCCACCAACCCTTCACACCCTCGACCAACTAGGCCCAGTAATAATTCGAAATCTCGCCCTGGATGAGGGAAAAAATTAAACACCCACCTTCAAGACCAATTTGGAGGGCGTGTTGCCGGCATCATACGTCGTCCCCTCGCGTGTTCCTAGCGGCCTGTTGACTCGCTGCATAATGCCTAATTTTGCAAAATTCAAAAATTAGCAAATGTCGCACTCATGCTACTGTGTGCACACCGACAGTTTTTTTTTAACATTAGCCAACAAAACACAATACTATTCACCCTCCCCCTTACAATTTTTTTTTAGCTTAAAATGTCCATTTACCTACTTTGGTAGCGTATAGGTATCCCGAAACAGGCGGTCGAATACCGTACCGCGGAATTTTATTGACTATGCCGTCCAAAACGTTGGTGGCAAAAACATTGGTCGTGTAGTTTACCGTCTTGTTGTGCTCAGTCTGCAGGCCGCGACAAAAGAAAAACAACGAATCTCGAGGAATGCCTCGCTCAAACATCTCCGTGATGAACGCCTTCTGCAGCCACAACATACGAGTACATCCAACAACAACGAGAACAACAGCATTAATTAGCGTGGACTCAAGAGTGACCACACGACATGAGTAACATCGAACGTGAGCCGCGTTCACATTACCGTGAAGCAACAAGGACCTGAGCAAACGTCACCGACGTAATGTTTACAGTGGCTCTTTGCCAAATTGGATGCGAAGGCAGGCTTACCCTTTAGTAGCAAACGAATAGACACAACTATTCGGCATAAAACGTCACGCTTTGCTGTTCGTCAACAACTACGGACTGGCAAAACCACACAAAACAACAAATCATCGTGCACATAATCACTAAACTCAACAAATCCTGATGACCAATGCATAGGCTGACCGGCTGGTTCATGGCAATTAGAACAGTGTTGCCTGGCCGGTAGGCGTTGATGATGAAATTTGGCAACATGTTCAGAGTCATGACATCAGGCGGTTGCTGGCTGGTTGGTTGACTCATCGCTGACAAGGGCGAACGGTCACAACCTGCGCTCGCGAATTTACCCACCAACAAAAGAGGCTTCGGATAGCCAGGCCAATTCCCGGCGCCGAAATAAAGTTCTTTACTAAAGACAGAGGCAAAAAAACGTTGCACGCGCACATAGAAAACCAGACACACACAAACACAAACAAAAACAGACACTCACACTCACACACATACACACATTTCAACTCTCACAAACACAAACACACATACACACCCCACTACTTGACCGGGACATGCTTCCAACCCAGATGCTTCCACGCTTTTCAACGACCCATCTCCCCTTCCCTATACATCTTCCCCAAAACCCATAAAAAATATTTTTAGCAACACCAAAAGAATCACTTACGTTTCGCTAAGTTGTACAGCTGTATACAACTTTTTGAAGTGATTGTCAGCCAACTTGTTCGACAAACCCGACTTTCACGTGCACAGGAAGACAAGCGTTTTCGCGCTTCTAGCCGGCGCGTGATTCTGAAGCTGGTAGCTGTCCAAATTGCTTCCGGTGACCTCCCCGTATGTCATGGCGGTGCGATTCTTGCACTGCCTACAGGTCGCAGGGTTAGATTTGACCAATTTGTAGACACGGAGCTCACAGAGTGAGCAGACGGGTCCGTCGTTTTCCTCATACTCAGTAAGTGGTCGAAAGGAGCTGGCCTGGACCGCTTCGGCAATCCCCTGGCCGACCAATGCTTGCCTGCGGGGTCAACAACCACCCAAAAACTAAATTAATTTTCACAAGTATTCCAGACAATTCAAATTTACACAAGTAAACGTTTAACTTCCACCGACTCCTTTCATCCACCATAAACAGGCTCAAACCAGAAATTTTTCAATTCTCCCCAACGAAAACCTACCAATTGAGTTTGTGAACCAATTTCTTTAGTGACGGTTTGCTTCTTTCCTTATCGTAACCATGTTCCGTCACTCTTGCTCTCAGTTCTTTGTGGTAGGTGGAGCTGTGACTGCATTTCTTTTCCGAATGGCAGCCCTTTTTGCACTTGAACGCCTAGTTTCCGTAACATTTAACGAACTCCTTTGGAATTCTATCTCTGGGATGGTTGGGTCACGCTTTCCGGCTGCAGTCAGCTTCGGCGTGACGTCCACCATGTGCTCTACCATTCGACATAACCAAAAAGTAGAATTATGCTTTTTTATCCAAGAAATTCATTCCGAAAACAAATAAAGAAAACAATCTCAACAACTTCTCAGCTTACTGTTCAGAGAACGCGAGAAGACGCCTTGCGTACCCATCCAGTCGTCGAATTTCCTTTTATTGGCCGCGATTGTTTGCTGGATCTTACTCGTCGTCGTGAGTGTCACAATTGGCTACAAGCAACAACAGAAATGAAGGGAAAAACATGAATGTCTCCGAGAGTCTAACTTCCCAAATACCGAAAAGAAAAAAAAAATTTGATTTCACCTGACGCGCCATGTTAGGTATGGCCGCCGCCAAATTTTGTGGTTTCGGCCAATTCACATAGTGATTAGTTGTCAGAGCGTTGTACTTCCTCAAAATCGAGCCCCAACTACACTCATATTGAAATAAAGCTGGGTCGGGAGACTGCGGCATTTCTTCATCATCTTCGAGATTTTCCGCCACCTCTGTTTCTACGGCCTCTTTCTGCAGCTCTAAGGTTCTCTTTCTGAACGTCTTTATTTTTTAGACGCTACATCCTGTAGATTGTGGTACATTCGTTCAGTGCTACAATTCCTGCAATACAAATTTAAATAGGGTTTTAATGAAGCGAACGGTGATATGAAATGTTTTGTGAAAGTCATACGCACGCAATTCTTTAACTGTCGCTGTTACACAATGTTTGTTTTAATTTTTTTTTCATATTTCCGAACCAAAAAACATTACAGATAACGGTATCAAAATTAAACGTTGTAGCGATGAAATCTCTAGCACGAACCGTAATCCGCCGAAAGCACTAGACTTGCTCGTGAACAAAATTCGATTTAGCTAGGACATAACGGAATGAAAACGGAGAACTGGGAGCCATCCGCCATGGGCCAGGACAATTTAGGCGACGAGACTCTACCTGAAATACAGGTCCATCCACTCTCTGTCGCCGGACGGAAAAGAAGTCGCCTTTCTCACTAGATTAGCCCGTGAACAATAGCCGATGTGGCGAAGAAAATGTGGAACGAGGACGGAGGGCTGAAAGCCGTCCGTCCTATACCGGGACGAGTCAGTAGTCGAGTCTCTACCTGAATTTGATCTCCGTCAACTCTCCATTGACCAACGAAAAAAAAGTCGCCTTTTTCACTATACCAACCCGTGTACAATAGCCGAATTAGCGAAGAAAAAAATGAATGAGGACGGAGGACTGGAAGCCGTCCGCCCTAGACCGGGACAAGTCAGTCGACGAGACCCCGCCTGAATTTGGTCTCCGTCCACTCTCCATCGATCGACGAAAAAAAAAGTCGCCTTTTTTACTATACCAAATCGTGTGCAATAGCCGAATTGGCGAAGAAAAAAATGAATGTGGACGGAGGGCTGGAAGCCGTCCGTCCTGGGCACGGACAAGTCAGTAGTCGAGACCCCGCCTAAAATACAGGTCCGTCCACTCACCATCGCCGGAAAAAAAGTCGACTCTCTCACTAGACTAGCCCGTGAACAAAGGCCGATTTAGCGAAGAAATAAATGGATGTGACAAGCAAGCGCGTTTTTAGCCTGGAGCGGGCTCCATCGAGTCCAATTTACTGTTTCTCTAGATGACAAGAACTTAATAATAAGAAATTTCCAAACCAAACTGACTGGTTCACAAGGAATAGATTGAAGCCTAATTCAAGTAAGAACCTTCTTTTCTACACATCTTCTTCTCACGCTGCGACCAAGATAGCGCCTATTCCTATCACCCTCAGTGACACCGTCATCCCGCCGTCCGACTCAATTAAAAAACCTGGGTGTTTTTCTTGATAGCTCCCTCTCCATGGTGGCCCAAATTAGCCAGGTGTGCAAGAATGGCTTCTTCCAACTACGGACGATTGGCAAAATTTGGAAGTTCCTGACCACCTCAGCTGCAAAATGCCTTGTTAACGCCTTGGTTTTATCGCATGTCGACTATGCCAACTCCCTGTTCGTTAACCTACCGAAGAACCTAATCACTCGACTCCAACGACTACAGAATGCTGCCGCTAAACTGGTCGTCGGTACCCGCAAATTCGACCATGCTAAGCCGATCATCAGACACCTACGCTGGTTGCCTATTAAACTAAGAGTCCATTTCAAGCTTGTGTCCTCACAGCGGCGTAAAGTGGCTTAAAATTCATACGGCGAAGAATGCTTAAAATTTTAAGGTTTTAGTGTTTTACAAGGTGCTTAAAATAAAAACGGGTGCTTAAAAAACTGGGTGCTTATCGTATTTTGCATGCTTAAAATAAAAGTACTTTCCAAAAGTTTTTCACCATGCTATGCATACTTAACATTTTGTCGGTAATTAAAAATATTGGACTTTAAACTAAAATTCCCTATTTCATTTCCAGTACGCATTGCATGCTTAGTTAACAAATTTTTTTCATTATCCATATTTATTTTTCAGTGACAATTGGGTACTTTAATAACTATAGTGTACAGTCTTTAATTTTCAGCACTCTTTGCATGCTTATTTAAAATATTACAATATTATGCCGTATTTAATTTTTAGTACCCATCGAATGCTTTAACCATTGAAACGCATTTTTACATTTCAGTACGCACCGTAGCGTACCGAGAAATTATTTCACTTAATCAAAAACTGTATTCAGTTAACCGTAAAATTTGTTGTGTTGAATTTATTTATTTTGCACACAGAAAACATCAAAACACTAAAGTGTAAACAATGCAATCGTCAGTAGTAGCATCGTTTACAGAGTCAGTAGAGTCCAAATGAATTTCACTAGTTTTTAAATGCATGTTAAACTTGTCAATGAATCTCCCAACCGTAGACGTTGTCTTTTTCCCCTTTTTACCGGGGGTTGCTGTTTTCTTCTTAAGCGGCTGATTGTGTGCTCGTGGATAAAACCGTTGAGGTAGGTACGTATCCAAAAACCTGATGGGTTTCATTAGTTTTCCAAACAGCACATAATTTTAAATTAAATATACCTTTCTTACCGAATCGAAAGTTGCGTAATGAGGAATAAGAGACACGATCTCATTCATTAATGAGGTGGGATTTACCTGCACTATAAATCTTCTCTTTTCAAAATCAGCATCACTAACCGGCCTTGAACTGCTACACTCTCTTGGTCTTTTCGCACTTTGCCGAGAAGAACCGGCCGTCGGCACTATGGTATTCTCGAACCGCTTTTCTTTTTTACTTCAGTAACTACGCATGTTTCTGGCGGAATTTTAAATGTCATCCTTGAGGCATCTCTGAAAACATACATTTAAATATAGTTTAAGAAACGCATTTCAAGTGAAATAAAATAAAACTTACATAACCACTTGGGTTTTTAGCTGTAATATCCTCCTTGATTTGAGGATACTCAGTGACAATCATTTTGAAATAACAATCTAAGACTTTCTTTTTTTCGCCATTACCAATGCCATCACTTGCCAAAAAATTGTAGTGTACCGCATGAAGTCTCACAAACTCGTGATAAACGGAACCACTCCTTAGCCGTTTTTCGTCTCTTGCCAATTGTAGCACTCCTACTAAATTTGGGAGAGTGACCAAAATCATGGTCCTACTCTGTTGTTCACCGTTGAGCGGGTTTTTAAAATTAACACAAATTTTACGGTGTTTAGATGACATGATTTTTACTAGGTGATTTAACTTGTAGTTTGCTGCTCTTTGTCTACCAGTGAAATGTGAAAAAAAGGCTCAAGAGGGGTGATTTGTTAAGGGAGGAACGGTAGAATTCGTATCCCAAGGCCAAAGAAAACTGTTGTTCTTTCCCCGGGAAATAATTTGTTTTATATAATGCTACTTTGAAAAAGAAAAGGGATCTTTTTTCTGTTCCACCTAAGATTTCCGAAAAATAATTATTTCTCATTGTCAAGGTCAAATAAAATCTCGAACTAAAATTTTTCTTCTAAAGCAAGAACTATTTATGTGATAACATCCAATTTATTTACCTCTTTTTTCTTAAAAGGGACATTTTTTGACTCGGAAGCACCAAGAATACCGGAGAGGTCCGTACATGCGAATTTGTGTCGTAAGGTGATGAAGCGCATGCAGTTTTGTTGTCATGGTGCTGTTCCCATCACATTTTTAGTAAAGTTCCAGAAAGCCGTTGTGATGCATTTCAATTTTATTTTCGACCTTGAGTAAATCATCTTCTGTGAAAGATATACACTGTAGTGACGCGAATATTTTTAAAAGCAGCAAAAAATTTGAGTAGTGGGGATCAGTAGTTGTACAAATTTCACCAAGGAAAAGAGGGAGGATAGAACACAGGCTACTCATTTCGGAGGAGGAGTAGGAAAGCTTTTTTCCCCTTCATTTGTCCTTCGCGTAATAGAGGGAGGTCGAGTCAATTCTCTATGAGAAGATAGAGAAGAGATAAAGTGATTCACTCCTTCGATGGAAATGACTTTGGCTGTCAATAAATGTTCAAGCAGCAAGCCGCTTTCAAAATTAAGAATACCTTCATCACCGATGTGCATTAAGTCATGACAAAAGCACTTTGTGGGATCAATATAGCTAAAATATTTTGATAGTCATGCTTTCTAGCGTTCAAACAAGATAAGTGGTGACACTTTGCATGAAAGGACGGGGTAGACTGATGTATATTTTTTATATGGTTATATTCAATATGGATGTTGGCTGTTGAAACATACCGATCGCACATACCACACTGAAATTCGAAAATTTCATCCATTTCAACTTAAATTTACTGAACTATCGGATGCTACATCTCCCTGAGAAACTGGCTCATCAGGGGAATGGCATCATAGTGAAGTTTCATCAGGGTGCTTACAAAATTGAAAAGCCCTTTCTAAATCAAGCACCCTACATAAAATAAGCATGGATTGTTGAAAACAAGTATTCAGAGGGGGCTGAAAATTAAAAGTTCATGCTTAAACGAAAAACAGGGTGCAATCCAGTTACTTCTTCTACTCTATTCCCTCTGCCTGACGATGACTAATATCGGAACGACGGAGGCTACGACTGATTTCGGATTTATATTTTTCAAATATTTATTCAATTAAGGGACGCAAAATTTATTTCTCCTCCAAGTGCTGAATTTGTAATTAAAAGCCGTTTTTTTATTGGCTTCTGAAATCAGGTAATACTCGAGTATTTGAATGATAAGTACGTCTATTTTGGATAATCTTTTTAAACTTGACTATCAATACTTTATAAAACTTGGGCCAGCCTAGATGTATCTGTACTAGGCAAAATATTTCAAAAATTAAACGAATCAATATTAAAAGAATCTTCATCATAGTTTTACAACCACTAAAGCAGCATTGGTCCTCAACGGATGGCTTCTTTATGTGAAAAAGCCGTGGTAGAGGTGTCATAAAATCAAAGCGCTGCTGAAACAACATTTTTTTTCGATCTTGGAATGAAATTATATATTTCATAACATTGAATAACTCTTCCGTTTTAAGAAGTACACATCTGTACTTTTATCAAGTCCAGCAACAAATGTTAGTCAACGATTACTCATTTTGTGTTTTCATGGTTAATACAGATGCTAACATAGCTTTACCTATGGTCTCTCTTTATTCGGTCGGATGCAGATGTTAGTCTAGAAATTAAGGAAAAAACATCTTCTTTTTTTCTTCAGTTCTACTTCATCAAATGGTAACGGAACGGTGATCACATTCCAGCAATATCGAATGGTGTTCAGGTACTTACTGATGGCCTTGTGATTAGGGAGGAGCCTCAAGTGGAAAACTTAAGTGGTGGTTATTCCACCCTTTTTACTTATGGTTTTTCCGCACCTTCAACTAGTGACTATCTAATGCTCTACACTTTCTGCAGAGTAGTTTCTGAAAAGGGAAAAGTGGTAACAAACAGTTATATTGATTGTTTAGGTCGTGTGTTAAGCCACCAAGAACCAACGGTTTGGACCAACCTGAATGTTTAAATTCTAAACAGATTATGAAAAAAAAGATAAATCATTCAAAAGATAACTGTGAAAACAAAGAAATGTCAACGAAGTCAAGACAAACATATTGCTCAATCCACGCATAATAGAATCAATTAATTCCTATTTATTGTAATAAAATTTTATTATAAATCTATTCTGTTATATTTACAATAAATTTAACTTACAAGAGCATGCTGTATAGAACTCTCGACTAGTGGACCCCCAAAAGTCAACCAAATGAGCAAGAGCCTGAGGATGGCTGGGAATGCGTTGAAGGATCCTCCATTGTCAGTTCCCTGAAATAAGTTTCAAGTTGATATATTTTGTTGAGTTAGTTGTAAGATCATACTGATTTATCTAATAAAAGTGATTTATAGCGGGATGCATAGGACATTATTGGGAGTATTTTCGCAATTTAGAAAATTCTGCTCAGCCCACCCATTCGTTATTTAATAATAGAATTTCGTGTGTTGAGTCATTTTTTAACTTAACTATTATCAAATATAGTGGGATGATAAGGATTCATCATCTGATCTCAATTAAAGTGCTCACGAAAGGGGGCCTTAAAAATTTTTAAATATCATAAACATAAAGAATGATGGATCACCGTATCTTGTTCCATTATGGTCTGCTGCTATAAGTATGAAACATGGCGACTATTTAAGAACAGAAAAGTTAAGACTATTTTTTAATACTTGAGTGGATTCCATTTAGAGAGAGAACCCCTCTCTTTTTCCACGAGTTTAGTGTAAAAACGTCTAGATCACGCTTTTTATCAGATTTAATAGAATTAAAAAAAAAATTTCCGTCATAAAAACATGACTATAGTTTTAGGGAAATGATTCTGAGCAGATATGAGTAAGAGTTACCTTGGGGCTTCCGGTTAAGAATACATATCGTTCTTATCCTCTATAGGGCATTTTTTTTTTATTTTTCGCGTGGCTTGAGAAAAGCCTACAAAAGCTTTATTACACAACCCTTGTGCATCCCTGATCCCCATCCACTATAGGGTAGAAAGTAGAAAGGGAAAGAAAATCCGTTAAATTTCGGCTGCAAAAATGTCAGCTCTTCTTCGTTTCATAAACAGATACGGCAATTGTTCGCTGTTCGTTAATTCAACTCACACTTTTATTTTTTTGGGAACCACAGATAAAGGGAAGGTAAAATATTTATTTTATGTGTTTTCTTATTAGTATAAAAAAGGCCGGGGTAAGGGCGGGGCTAACTTACTGGATGTAAGACATCCGTTTCAGAAAATGTTTTTCCTTCTCTCTAATTACTAAAACAAAATTAAAACCACTAGGGACAAATTAAATTGGCGAAAGAAAAATACAGAAACAAATTTATTATCTTTGATTCTGTAGCCGAACTTTTGTTCCCAAGCGTTCATTTTGATCAATTTAATATTTTGTAGCAACTCGTTCATGAGTACAATATGCTGATCTGTGGCACATAGCGTCCGACGACGGAAGTACCCTGTTAGTCTGGAAACAAAGTGCTGCACTGGATAGAATAAAGAACGAAGATTAACATGCCCAAAGCTGCGTGAGGTCCCAGCAGCCAAATCAAGGCATCCAAGGCGTGCACAACACCCTTAATGAAAATAAATGGATCGTCAATGATAAACGGGACGAAAACAAGAATCAAATCAAATCGCTGACCATCGTGTTTGCAAACAAGTTGACCATTTGTAACAATGACATTTAAACCGCATTTAAATAAGTTAGCTTGAAATAAAATGAATATCAGGATACAGAAAGACGTACTTTGCCGATGAATTCGTCGTCAAAAAAGGTGAGGTGAATGACTTTCTTTTATAAAAAAGTTATGAGGGCCGTCCACTTTTTTTTTACTATTTTTGCCCCCCCCCTCGTCACTATTCGTCATAAATGTCTGAACCCCCTTAAAAATTCCGTCACAACAGCTGCCCCCCTTTAAAAAATTAAAAAAACAAAAAGAGTTCAAATTAAGTTCAAAACGACTTATTTTTTTGTTTTTGTTTTGGTTTTGGTTGAGATGGCGATAGTGTCGATTGTGTGACGTCACATTTTTGAAACCCCCCTTCGTCACACTTCGTCACACTTCGTCACACTATCCCCCCCTCCCCCCTAGGCGTCTGAGGACGTTTATGGACGGGGTTATGGATGGTGGACGATCTCAGTCGCGTTTCATTCTGTAAGCGACACATACCGATATGCCGAGGAGAACAAAGCCCATGAATTCAGGGACTACCATTCCGCCCGCCCATAAAGCGCCATGCCACCAAATGCTGTCGTTTTCTGGACAGAATCGAAGCAAGCAGGTCACCAAGAAGATCTATATCATGTTATTACCAAATAGGATAAGTAAAAATGTTTAAAAACTCATGAGCGGAGTGTGTATCATACCGGTCCTATAAATCCGATGATGATAGACCCTGATGTTGACAAGAACTCAAGTTTGATTTTACTTCCAAATGATGTATTTTCAAAGGGGCTCTTTCGAGGTCGTACAACGTGACTTGGTAGTGATCGTATAGCCTCACATGCGATCTAGTCTGATATTGAAAATGCTACGGTTTACTTCGGTTTGAAATATAAAATGATGCATCAAATTTGGCTAGCTAGTCGGGAAACCGGTTCTTCTTGATGATACCACTGTCCGTCACCCGTCTCATTACCCACAGATGAGAGACCCCCTCCAATAAAAAGGACCCCATAGAACATTTGGGATTCAGAAAAGCGTCCGAGTTGTCCACTGCAGCAATATGAAGAAAAGCCAATTTGCGTCATGGCATGCACCGGTTCAACGCAAACGACGCCCATGTGAAGAAAACATCCGCCGACTGACGATACAAAAGGAGTGGGATGCGAACATAAACGTGAGTTATTGGGGGTACAGAACAGTTTCTGTTGAAGATTGAGGTGGTTCTGGTGTAGATTTTTCAGATTAAATGAAATCACCTACACCATACCGAACAATAGTGGGGTACGTAGGAACCTAAATTTAAAAAACCAACAAAACAAATTAAAATAAAAAAATTAAAAAGAAAATATTTGTCATACCGGGTGCATTTGTGCATGCTTGAGAAAACCTGATTCACTTTTAAATACAGGTCTAGCAACACACCGATGACATATCCGGTCTATAAGACAATTCTTGTAGTGATTTGATTGTTTTACCTTTGATTCAAAAGTTTTCAAACATTTTTCGTAGTTAGGGCAGGGACTCATTTTGAATCAAAGGACGATGGATCCGTGATCTGTAGTTCTTAGAAAGACAGCATCGCCAGTCCCGTGCAAAAAATTTAAAAATTAACATTTTTTAATTGTTTATATAATTGAAACGAATAAATATTTTCAATTATTAATGAGAGTCTATCCTTTTAGTGCATTGAACTTGTTCGATTATTTTAATGTTTTTTTTTATCTTCATAGTTTAAGAAATACAAGCCCCTGGATCTCCACTGCCACCAAGATTATGGGACAGTTGAACAAGAGCTTGTTTTTTATAGTTGGAAAAAAAATTTCATTGATAATATTTACAATTAATAAATATATGAGATTTTTTTTATGTGTTTTAAAAATTCAACAGCATTCTTACTGTTATGTTGCATTCTATTTTTATGTTTAAGCTCACCAGAAAATTGAGAGGGGTCAGAATTGAAACAGCTAGACAGGTTTACAGGTAGAGAACTTCATACTTGTTCATAAGAGCATTGTTTTTCATCCACTTTATTCACCCAAGTCCCAGCTACAGCGTCACTACCCCGTTGTCGGGAATCAGGGTGGCAGTAAAAAATCAGTGATGACTGATGAGACCGAAAAGAGATATGAGCGAAAACAGTATCGTTTACTTGAAACTGTGGTAGGATCTCCTAAATCAATACAGTAAATAAACCAAGAAAGAACTATTTAGGAGTTGACAAATCAGAAGTAGGTAATGGCGAGTCCATTCTTAGTTAAATTCCCTTTCATGAAACTAATGAAAATTTCTGTTAAGTCTCTAAAGGCCTTAGTGTATTTCAATCTATATGGAAGATACATAATCAATATTCCCCTATTATTTCCCAACTTGCACTGACGTTATTTTCAGGTTCAGGAGTAATAGGTTCATGATGTGGTTTAACATGTTGGGCTTTGTATATCATTTTTCTCTGGTTGTACCGTGTATTCAGTACAACAGCTAGAAAAGAATTGCTTGCTAATCAAAAGAGAGTATGACCTATTATACAAAAAATACGGCTAAAATAGCAACTTGTACAAACGTTGCTACAGAAAAAAAGAACATTCTGGAAGAAAATAAGTTAAATATATGCAACTACAAAGGGCAATATTAGAGAAACGGAATTGAGGGAAAACAAGTCAAAATAAGAAAAAAGGACGTTCTAGAAAGAAAGAAAATGCAACAACTGAGAATAAAAATAAAAATTCAATAAACTTTTAAAAATGACGTTCTCCGATGTCGCGGTTGACCTTACAATATGGAATATGGAGTTCCCTACTAGAAATGCAAAGAAAGGAGATGCAATTGTGATCAACCCAGCCTTTTTCCATGGAAATACAAAAATGTGAAAAAGCCGTTCTTCATAACAGTGAAATCAGTGTTGGAGACAGTAAAAGAAAAGTAATCTGATAAGCTTGCTGAAATATATGGGAATATGATAAAAAAAAAATTGTAAAAATGTGAAGAATAAGCTGTCCAGGCACCAAGAGATCTCAAACAGTTAATGCAAAATAAACAGCAGAAGAATGGAAGAAAATGAGCCATGACGCATAATAAAACGTATATCCTTTTGAAGGAATTCTATACCCACAGCAACCAAAAAGTTGACATAAACGGACACACATTGTCCCATCTAGACTGCGTAACATTAAATGAGTAAAATTGAATTCCTTCCTACTTTAACAGTTTCGTTCGGATTTTCTGAATTTAATAAGTCTGAAAGTGTCGCTGGAGATAATGAAGTGTGTTCATCTATACATATAGCTGCCATTAGCTGGTTGGAAATACAAAGCAATTATCTTTCTTCGGATCAGTCGTGTTGAAGATATAGCAAGCTAATTGATTGCGTTTACGTCAGTTTACTATTAAAATGACCCATTGATATAGTACGTTTAATTTGTTATCCAGCTTATTTATGGTTTCTTGGCTGTCCACCACCAATAAACCCGATCTTTGAGAGTGTGAAAGGAGTCTTCTCTCTGTTTCTTTTCATCGGTTCGATGAAAGAAAAAAATCATTTTCCATCACTGCTATGGCAGTTGATATTAATATTGTCGCTGATAATTTCCGAAACGAGAACAGCTCAAGTCGTATAGACCGTAATTTGAATCATACATCCACATCAATCGCGTTGACTGTCCTACAATTGATGTTACACCCTTCACAATATGACTTGTAGAGGTTCCCTTTGATTTCATCATCCCTTTGATTTTCTGTTTGTTAACATTGTGTGTTAACATGTGTTCACTTATCTAAATGGTTAAGGATATGTGTAGATCTGAATTAACAAACAGGTTTTTAAAAATTTGTATAACTTGAATTTGGATGATATAAAAGGAAAAATAGCAAAAACTCAATAACAGCAATGTTTTTCCCCAATCTTCTATTGCACCGAGAGCTTATGTAAATGAATATAACAGTAATTATAAGACACCGTGGCAGCGCACAGCGCAAAGAGCTCTAGCTCTACACATCCAGTTCAGTGAACGCAAGCGCCCCTCATAAAGAAAACCTGGACGACATGATTGCCGGGCAACTTGCGACCACTACTTACATGTACTTTATATCTATCCACCTGTACATAATATCTGGTATAATATATACCGGTACACAGTTTTCGGGGACGACGTTCGCTCGTTAAAAGTTAGGTTGAGAAAAAAACAAAAAAACAGTTTAAAGAGCTAATAAGCGAGCTTGATGAGATGCTGGGGAACAAGATGACGAACTGCACTAATGGCTCCACTCGCTCTGCCCAACCTGAATCGAACCAGATTTTGACCAGTGGACGTCGTGGGTATCCGCGCGCTTCTTGTGGTGATTTACCCAAAAGAAAAACGGGGTGGACGGTAAAAAACCCACAACAAGTGAGCCGGACTGACTTCTTCTTATTATTATTTTTAAAAAAGAACTGTTCTGAAGTCGCTCAAGTTGCTGACGAAACCTTTACCTTTGATCGTCTCTTCAACTTCTTTTCAAAAGCCAATCTCTTGCAGCAAAAATACCCGCCGGAAATCTTTTGCCTCCCTTTCTGTATGGACCCGTCAGATGGGAGACACACAATCATTGACGTACGCGAATATTTTGTATGTGTGTGACTCACCGCAACTTCTTCGTGGTGTCGCAAGTGGTGATGGCCCCAAGGATAAGGCATGACTGGTGCTGGCGGTGCTGGTGGCGGAAGTGATGGAGGTCGAGGTAACACGATGGCTGGATTGCTGGATGCTGCTGTCGTCCCTGTGCCCGCCGTCACCGCTCCTGCTGACGACGCTGGATACGCTGGATACGCTGATCCTGGTGGCCGCCTCGTTCGCTGTCGAATCAGCCCACATATATTTAGTCCAGACACTAGAGGAGGAACCAACACACCAAGACAAACAGGTTGTTGAGTTTTTCCAAGACAAGTCTTTTACTACGTGCGGTAAATGTGAAATTTACGCTGCGTTTTAATTTTTTCGTTCGAATCTATTTCCAACCGATGACTGGCCTGGTCATCAGAGAGTCGACGCATCAAAGAGCGGGAGGGGATCCGAACGTGAAAACAAGAAAGTGACAAGTTATTGGCTGGCTGAGATGACGCAATTTAAAAGGGAGTTGTAGTAATAATCGACTAAATAACGAGAAACACAACAAACAACTTATAGAAAAAAGGGGGAGGGGGAGAAAGAGACTCGTTTGATTGGATCCGAGAAATGATTTGGATCAAAAGTCGGTGGTAATACTAATGGCTACGGAAAAAGCTGCTGGGCATCCAAGTCGTCATATACGTCACAGAATTCTGTTTCGCCTTTTGCTTCCCAACCCCCCAACACTACTCGTCCAGTCTCGTCCTTCTTTGTTGTTGTTGTTGTTTTGCCCATGTCCACAAAGTCTTCGTGAATGTGTTTCGATTCGCCCTTGGCTTCAAGATATTCACTGATTGGGCAGGAATAATTCGAATTGTAACCATTTTTTTCTCTCCATTTCGGAATAAGAATCCCGCGGATAAAACGAAGAAAGGTTTGGGACTGACCCCCTGGATCGGAAATTGTAACGACGTTCTGCATTGATGAAGGACTTTCATCATATACTTCCGTCTCACCACTATCTCATCAGACGAACGGGACGAACAAGGACAAGAAAACGGGCGAACGAATATTTTGGGTGAATAAAAATAAAATTTCCCCTTTTTTTAAAAGAAAAAGAATTACAGCCGCATTTGAATGTGTTTGAACTGTCGAACTACTGGAATATGCGAACAAGCCAAAAGTCCCGTAAAAGTTGAGCTTGAAAACGAAAGGCCCACCACAAACAGGAGAGAGACTTTGTGTGTGTGTGTCCTTTTTTGTTTTATTTTCCAGATTTTTGCACCACTACACACTATCCCAATCGGTCGTTTGAAATTATTCTCCTTCTTCTGACTGAAACTTGAATGTGAGCGGTCCGCATTCTTTCGTTCAATCCCTCGCGGCACTTCATGAGGCCCATTGCGGCGTCACATCTCTCCCCCCTCTCGTCTCGTTGCATCTTCTGACCCTTTAATCCCTCCCGTGTGTGTGTGTGTGTGTGTAGGACGCAATGGAAACTATTCATCACGCACGGTCGTGACAGGGCGCCCGAAGTCCTAAAGTCTATCCTGTCTGCTCAGTATCTCCTGACTCGGTTCCTGACGTGCGACGACGAACGACACACTCCCTCCCCCGTTTGATGATTTGATGCATATACGTTTAATTCAACGCATAAATCAGAAATAATCGTACTCCGTAACGACTTATAATCGACGCCACCAAATAGTACCAAAAAGACAGTGAAGAGAGAGATATTTTTCCCACCTTTGATCCTGGGAAATATGGCCAGACATCATTTCACAAGTTCTCCATCCGTAGAAAAGTTGAATACACCAGGAAGGAGGATAGGGTAAAGGGTGTCCACGTGATACATCCACATTCACATGGGCGTACACGAGGACATTTAAAGAAAGGGGAAGAAATCCGTAACTCGGCTGGTAGTCAAACTGGATGCTGCTTATCTAAATGAAAAATACAAAATGGATTACAAAAAAATATCTATCAGAAATAATAAGTAAGGAAAAGTTGAAAATGAGATAGTAGGTAAACCTTTATTGTTAACAAACTTTAGAATTGAAGGTGTTTGTCTGTACAAGTTCACGATGACCGGCCAGGCGTCGATTTTTGTAACGCCAAAGTGGATTCTTCACCCGATTTAACCAACCTATCAAGCTGATTAGCACCAATGACACGCCAATGAGCACAACATAGTTAAGCTTAGAGAAAGGTGCGCGCGCGCCATTTCTTTATTTCCCCCTTTTTTCCTAGGATAGATGAGAGTAAGCTGAATCAAGCTTCAGAAAAAACAGCAATTCTTAGCTCACCACGGGAACAGCTATGTTTAGCTTATATATTTCATGGTTCTGTGTGTTGCAAAGTTAAGCTTACTAAATCTTTAGTAAAAAACGAAATTTTTGCGTTTTTTCTAAGCTTAAAAAAGTACTTTTAAGCTATCTGTCGCGTACGGGTATCTCATAAAAGATTCCGTAGATGACCTGCAAAAGTAACCGTATCGTAATAAAATTAAAACATAAGAGCAAATTGAAGTAATTGGTTACAAAAAAAATATTACACATTATAACGCGAACAAAAACGGATTTATCCACAAATTTTCTTGATAATTTTAATTTCTATGTTGAACCGGAATATCCCGAATAATCTACGCCTGCATGTTGACCATTTTCTTCTATACAGTGAAAAAAGTGTGTTAGAAACGTAAGATAACAAAATTATTTATCAAAAACAATATAAATACTTTTAAATTGGAATCAAGACGATCGAAGAAGAGAGTGTGATTATATTAACTCTAACATGCTTTAGGTGACAACCACAAATGAAGTTGAAGGCTGGGACACACATCTCGCAAATCACGCTGGACTTAGCATTAGCAGTAAAGGCCTCGACCTGTATATCCTCCTCGAAGTTCTCTACAAGGAGGCTATACAGGTTGATATAAACACCAAGATGCTTGAACAGGGCCAACAACTGTGAAGACAGCGAAACACTTTCAAAGAATTAAATTCAAAGCTGTTTGGTTTGTGGAACAACTATTCCAAACAAAAGATAACCACCGCAGAACTTTTAGAACAATGTGCAGATATTTACACAAAATTCAACGCAATTAAATATGAAAAAACGGCGAATGATACTCGTCTCTTTGAGTTAGAGACATAGAAATTAAGTGTGTGTACAAAATTGTATTAGAGGGCTACAAAACAAGAAATACAAAGAGAACACTGTGTTCACCAAAAAATATTCAACATTTCACCAAACCCAAATTGATTCGGGTGTTCACCGAAAAAAATGAAACGTTCCATAGTGAACACTACCCTGAACTGGTGGCACGGTTCCGGCTGTACAAAGTGTAAAGTTGACAGACCTGTAAAGTAACGACAATTTTTAGGCCACTGGCCTGAATGTCCGGCACCCCTAGATGACTTGCAACATAATTTTTTGTTTTGTGCCGAAACGTTCACAGTTGGTGCCGAAAAAGACACAATTGGTGCCAAAACGGATTAAGTTAGTGCCGAAACGGAAAGATTTTTAAAAAAACGAGGATTATTTAAATACAAAGGGGGTCCAAGCGTTTTATATGGGTAAGGAAAACGCCAAAATCGAATGTGCCAAAGAAAGTGCCGAAACGGGTGGACACCCAAACGGATTCCTGTTTTTCCTGATCCATTCCTGTCCCATTGTTGACTCTCTTATCTCGTCTACCACACAAAATTACCACTTTTGACAGTGAATCAGCAAAAAACCATGTTCCTGGCTCTTATGACGTAGTCAGCATCGCTGTTTTGGGAATTCTTCTCATACCTTAAAGACGAATAACCGGATACCTGAGTTGTTAAAAATTAAAGCTTCGATATTAAAAAAATAAAAATAAAAAAAATGTTATTCTTATACGAGCTTATTCTTGAGAATGTTCATATAAGTTTTTAATACTTTTTCATAAGAATGTAATTGCTCTAAACTCGTTAAAGGAAGAGAATCGAAGTCTTCCGGAATTTCCCCAGCTTCCTCGTCACTTACTGGCTTAATTGATTTTCGATCACATTTAATTTATCATTGATTTTTGCTAACGCTGACATCAAATGTTCTTTTCCAAATGAAGCCCCTTTTATTATAAAAATTATATAATAATTTAAATGAATACATTTAGATTAAAATGTTACCACGACTAGTTTTCTCCGGAATGCCAACAAGAGAATCTTCAATATCAGGAAAACCAGGAAGGTTTGTTTTTATAGATAGGTGTTGATATATGTGTTGCCATGACCCACTGTTTCCAGATTTACATATAGGACAGGTGACGGAGTTGGTGTAGGAGTCGGATAAGAGTAATATTCTGCAGTATAACTCCTTGCCTCTATTGCTATCAGCGACTAAAAACGCGTTCTACTTTATAAAAAAATTACGTGTTTCCACGAGTCCAAAAATCTGCGTGCGAGATAGCGAAATCCCTTTGTCCAGCGTCTTGAGACGGGTGTGCAAGCAATCCATTTGAGATTTCGGGTAAAAATTCCAACTCAACTTTAACATCGCACTACTGGTCAACTTAATATTAATAACATCAAAATAGAGAAAAATCTCACTCCTTCTCCACCGTGCATCATCCCCGAGCGTTTGCACTTGCAGTGACTGATATCTCATATTCAGTTAAATTAAAGATAACTTTAATAAAAAATCAGACAAAATGACTCCAAGCCATTTTAAAACTGTGTCCTTGACATTCGCTGTAATTTGAACTAAAACTGCACGATATACACTCGTTCAAGGTAAAAAAAATAGGAAGGGAGACGAAAAATGTTTAAGTAAACACAAATGTATCAAATGGAGAAGGGGTAAAAAGAAGGGTTGTTAAAAACGAAAGCAATGACAGGGTTATTATTAGAGTCAAATAACAGAGGTGTTGCATACGTTAATTTGAAAAATGTTTCCGGACGATCGAAAGCAACTTAACACACAATCAATAATTGTGCTAACTTACCAGGAGTTTTTCATTAAGAAAATCGCCAAAGAACGATGCATTAGTGAGGCCACTGTTATTTTATTGTAAAAGCGCCACAGGGATATAGAGGACGTGGAACGCAAATTTTGATCAGGAAGAAATTTTTAAAAATTCAGCAGAAATAACCAAACATGTCTTGAAAGATCATTAAAATCACTTTGGAAAATGTGTGGAAGAATTCTACCCCTCTGCTGACATGTTGTGTGAGAAAAAAATTCAACAAGCACTTGAGAAGATGAAACACCACTAACTAGTTGGACAAGATACATTTGTTGTGTTTTTGATTCCGGAGTTAAAGGTAATAAGTAATTTTACTTGAATTTGTTGGTGTGATAAACATTAAATTTTTTTTCTATTTATTTAGGAAATAGTTGTCAATTTAATTGAAGAGATTGAAATAACTGAAAATTTTCCATCAAAAATAAAGTCTGATTCCCATCAATGTGACATTGTTCCACCCAAAGTACCGTTGCTTGATGAAAATTGGTTGAGCGCTGAAGGTATTCCACAAAAACTTAGATTATCTGGTCAATCAACATCATCGACTATCTCACCTGCTCCACTATTTGGCGGCATTGGAACTTCAAGTCTACCTACTAGAAAACCTGGATCATCTGGTGAATCAACATCATCGAGACTCCAAAGTTTTGCGGCAAAAGCCATGCTGGTCCTATAAATCCAACACCATTGATCCCATTAATTACTTCTACATTATTCAGCCGTAATCACTCCCATGCCACCAGGCGATCAACAAACTTCCAGTGCAGTGGATTACAATCCAGCCATTTCAAGCAACCAAATGGAAAACTACTACCGAAGACAACTACAAAACATCAAGAAATGGTTATGCACTACCAAGAAAAGGAAAGAATCAGAATGGGAAAGGAACAAGGAGAATTTGAGAAACAAAAGCAGGAATTTGAATTGCAATGTGCTAGGGAAAGAGCAATATTAAATGTCGAAAAAAATCTGGAACCCAAGCAATCTACACCGCATTTCGTCCATCCAACTCGATATCGGAATCGAAATTCATTTACAAATACTGCTAACGAGAGCAATCAAAAGTTTTAAAATGGAAGCTGAAAAAAAGTACAATCAGTTTCCAAATCAGCTCTTCATAGAAGAAAACGCTAAGTATAACCGTTACTTACGCGATGATACAGAACAAAAAGAGTTCCCGTATTACTGGGTCGACACTTTGGGAAAAATAAGGTGCCATTATCCTGAGCGCTCATTGGCAGTTTATTTGAAAAATAACTGTTTAAATATGTCAGAATGCAATCGACGAATTTCTGTCCAATTTTCGTAAATTCCCTTGGGAACAAAGTATTCCGAAGTCCTGTAGATCACTTGGTAGAACGTTAAGAAAGGGTTCCCTTATACCATGTGCGGCTGGTCACTATTTTCATTTTGGAATTTTTAAACAATTGTTAAAAGTTGTGTCGGTTATCATTGATGAAAATAGTATTCTAGTAGAAATCCTGCTTAAATTAGTGTTGATGGTGTTCCTATGTCCAAGAGTAGCAAAAAGCAAATTGTAGCCTTTGACAGGTTTGATAACCAATATTGAATTTCAAAGAGTTGTTATTTTCGGTTTGTGGCATGGGGATTCAAAACCTTCAGACGTTAATGAGTATTTGAGGGAATTTATTGAAGAAGCTAAGAAACTATTAGATGACGGTTTCACTTTTCGTGGGAAACGCATACGATTTCGAATTGTCCTTTACATTTGTGATGCACCAGCTCGATCATCTTTTCTTAAGTGTATTAAGTCTCATACCGGATTCTTTGGATGCCCTTTGCCTACTGCATTCAATACGGACTGTTTTCTTAGAAACTGACTCCAGACTGAGAACTGATTTTTCGTTTAGGAAACGTGTTCACGAAGAGATCCCCATCTAGAAAAATTAAATTGTGAAATGGTTTTAGATTTTCCGAATCGTCCGCAACATCTAATTGATTTGAGAGTAACACACAAAATGCTGAGAAAATGGAAAGTTGGCCCTCGCCCACATAAACTTCCCCGTACAAAATTCAGGAATTATCAAATCTTTTGGTTGAATTACAGGTGTTTATTCCCTTTGAGTTTGCTAGGATACCACGATCTCTTGATTTTTTGGCACCATTTAAATCTACTGAGCTTGCTTTGTTTAATGCCTACGTAGGTCCTATAGTGCTAAAGAATACTTTTCCAGAAAGAGAATATTTGATGTCCTCAAAGAAATACTGCCACTCTTTAAATACCTATACAAAAAACCCTTTGATATTCTTTGTTAATGATAGTTGTGTCATTTATGGCAAAGAATTTCTATGTTACAACGTTCACAATTCGATTCGGTCCCTTGTACAATTTTTCTGCCTACCCATTTGAAAGTTTCTACCAAATATTCAAAAAATTGGTGAGAAAAGGGAATCAAGTCCTTCAACAGATAGTAGAAAGGGTTATGGAGCTAAATGTTTTACTTTTGCAAGGGGTGCCTTTGAAAGAAAAATGTTCTATTTAATTTCGCTTTAAACACACAAGCGGTCTAATGTTTTCTAGCCTTCGACCAGCGCGACAATTTCAAGAAGTCAAATTTCATCCTTGGCGATTTAGCATTTAGACAACAGCTGATTGCACTGTTTAACTTAGAATCAAGACTTTAGTTTGCATCGTATTTCCTCTGTTAATAAAAAAATAAAATATGTAATGTTTCCTTATTTATTTAATATTTAATAATGATATGTAATATACTTATTAACTTTAAAATTTTATTGATGCAGCTACCATATTTAATTTGTGAGGAATTGATAAACCTTGGGTAGAGGCTGTCCATCGTTCATGGTATCACGATGACAAAAAACTTTGTTTATGGCCACCCAGATTAAAGGATTCTCCTATAAGTTGCGAGGTTTCAATGAAAATGGCCACAAACCGGATTCAGATTTGATTGGTTATCCCGCAAAAATAAGAAAAGCATACGGTTTGTTTTAACATAATATATTTACCATCGTCTCTCCGTTAAATACTTTATTTTTTACAGAAAATTATGAGAAGGCCACCAATAATCAAATAAAAAAAGCAATAAAAAACTCAGAAGATCTTGATTAGAAACCAAAGATACCGAAAGAAACACGAAACGTGTTAGAGTAGCTAAAAAAAGTATTTGGACAGTGAGCCCGACGAACTAAATCACGGAAAACATCAAAACCACAAGAAGTAAAAAAAATGCGTTGAAGCTACAAGAGGGCCAATTCCTACGCCACCAACTTCACCATTTGAAAAAGAAAACACAAAACAAAGAAGACAACGAAAAACCTTTTTCCGGAACGCGTTCTACTGACCTTCCAGGCCCGTCAACTGCAATAGTTTTTAAGAAAAAAAAAAATGTGTTGTAAATTCCCAGAAAGAGGTATAACTTAATCTAATAAACACAAATAAATTCTTTATCGATTTAAATATGTCATTTATAAATCCAGAAACAGCCATTAGATGTTGAAAATATCGACGAAAAAATATACAATGATGAAAATTACGGATAAGTTCAAGAAAATAGTAATGTTGAAAAAAAACAAGCAAATGGTATTAACAGGAACAATCGTTCATTTAAAATGTAAAAATGTGTTGGCTATTTTGTTAGGCAAGCAGAATATGATTAATGCCTATGGGAATCTTGTATCTGAATTCAAATTATCTAAAAATTATGGACTGCTGGAACCACTACAAAAAGGTAAAATATTTACAAAACATATTTTAAAAACAATATTACACTATATACATCAATATTTGAAACACTAATTATTAGAAAGCAGAGAAGCTTTCAACACTTGAAGAATCGAAAAACCTAATCATGGGGTAAAGGATAACAAGGTTTTATGTAAGAAAATTATAGATGCTATTCCTAAATCTGAAAAACCATCAGGCGATATTTGCTACAAAATTGGCTGAAACATGCAAAGGATGGTATGAAAGCAGAGTTGGCAGCGGCAGCAAAAAGAAGTCAGGAAGAGAATAAAGGCAATGAAAAAGAGGGTGGTTCCGAAGTAGACAGAAGGCCACTACCATCTTCGTCCTGTGATGAAGATTAAAAATTTTTTGTTTGCTAAATATCACTTTAATAGTGGTATATTTGGATGTTGTCTATTAATGTGTACCATGATTGTTACAAATAAAATTAATGGAGTAACAAAACAAATTGTAACATTCCTTTTTTTGTGTGTGTTAAATATGAAAGCCAATTAAAGCGCAGTTTTAGTGAGGAAAAGGTCCAATTCTTGTCCTTATTCTAAATCCGAAGGACGTCTAAAGGATGTCAAATTAGGACTTCCATGTGATGTATCCTGGGTAGGACATTTGATCTGAATGGGACGTGAACTGGCCTGAAATTTAACGTCCTATGGATGTCCCAATAGCCCATGAGAAACCCCCATAGTAATTCCCTTGGACGTCTCTGTGCTATATGGGTACTAGCTACTACTATAGGTCACTTATGCAGAACAAGTTCATCTTGCTCGCTCTCTCTTGACTGCTATTCAGAAGTTATAAATTGCTACGTATTGGTCTGCCAGTTTGTCCATTAACTGAGGTACTCGTACTAGACAGACTTCTGGTGTGTCATCATTTCTTTTCAAGTTTTGTTTTTCTTTTCTTCTTCTTCTTCCGCAATTATATTCAAATTTGTCTTTTCATCTAAACAAACCCAAAAGGAGTTTATATTCACGGAATGTACCTGGAGGGCGCCTCACTCGACCGAGAAATTTGGGTGATTTACGGTGAAATATTGATGTGATGATGATTGAGTGTAGATGATTTCGACATCCCTGTTTTTAAAAATTTGAATACCTGCTGGCTTATTTTTTTATGGGAAACCACAGACCCAACAATCAAAACGGCAGACTTTTCACGTGGCTTGCAACTGCTATTTTCAGCCATCACTGTTCTCAGCGAATTGTTGACTTGAGGCAATTTTCGTCATGATTATAGATTTTTCATAGCTCTGATCTCTATGTACACTGTGAAGGAATAGTGCATATCGTAGCATTCAACACCGTTCAACACAACACAGACGGCGTAGGTTGTTTTGGATAATTGTTTATGTGACAGCTAACAGGTTTTCAGTTATTCATTTGTTCTTTTAGCAATACAACAATTTACCTTAAATTCTTTTTTGTTTTGCTATTATCTGCCCTTGGATGAAATTAGCAACTGAATTATCGATATTGTTTTTAAACGCAAAAAGTTAGCCTTTATTTCTCCTTAAAGTTGAAGTTATTTGAACTTTTTATGTAAAAATTGATTGATAGAAGAATATTGGATTATGTGCGACCAATTTTGAAGTTGAATTTTAAACTATCTTACATCTAGCTGAGATTTGTTATTAATTGAATTAGCAGGTATAAAGTTTATGAAATTCTTCAATATATTTTATACTAAAAGCTTTACTTCTCTGTGCTTCATAGTGTTTCGGAAAAACTTAAAGTGAATGTTGAAGGATGCTGATCTGCGGAATGAGGAATACCACACCTGAACGTGATGAAGAACATGCTAATCCCCAAAAGAAAAGGGATGTGGAGTCTTAACCTCTTGTAGTGAGTAAAGATCAGATAATTTTAGAACTGCCTCTTCCCGCTCTTCAGTTTGCAGCCAAAATCTTAGAAAGTTATAAACTATTCAAAACTCTAATGGGAAAATACCCCAATTTCATCCTGAAAAAGACTTCAAAAGAAGATGACCTAGTTTTTTTATTCTACTAAGAGAAACTAAAAAAAAATGACTGAAGTAATCGATTATTTTGTATTTGTACGTGTGTATTTATGGGGGTAACGAAGGCCGAAGATACGGTTATACCTACTGGGTCAAAGCTATGAAACTGCGTTTTCCAGGAGAAAGTAACGTACCGAACATACTGAAGAGGACCCTTAGCCAAGGCTTGGTACAAAGATGTGCCTTGAAAAACCAAAACGAAGTTGAAAGTTTCGAAAATTTAAATGCACTGTCCCTTCAAAATGATCCCATGGTATAGGTGTTTCAGGCCTTTTTAATCGGTAAACTTGTTTTGACGAAGCATCGTTTATTTCCAGATACCTTGGCTTCCCAATCTAGAAGAGCCATTTAGAACATCTTGTAAACATGATGTTTGATCTTGTAAACATAATGACATGATCTTTTAAACATGATGTTTACAAGATGTTCGAAATGACTCTTCTAGATTGGGAAGCAAAAGAAATGTGATTATTCTTACGCTTTTGCATTCACGGTGTTCCTTATCGAGCTTTTTGGAACTGATGAGTTTTTGTAGCAACTAGTCCTCAAACCCGGGTACAGGATCGGAGGCAAATGCAAGCTTCCATCGTAAGGTGACTGTGTTGCATCATGTCTGTGTCCATCCTGTTGTGTCTTGTGATACCCAGTATGTCTCGCTTAGTGCTGAAGCCTCTTTCGCTGGAAGGACTTGTTGCAGTATAGATGCATATCTAGATGCCAAATGCGGACATAGGGGCACGAGTTGTTGTCTGCTAGCCAAATTACTATTTAGAGACTAGTTGCTGCTGCTCTAAGAGTGTAAATGTTTTGTTTTTAAATTTGTTTAAACAATTTGACGTGAATTGACATAAATTTTCATGAATCGGGAAATTAATATTCAGCTAAATTTCCATGAATATTTACCAAAAAAATCACAATTCAAATGAATATGAATTTTTATTTTTCCAATTCGAGTTCAACTGAATATTCGAAAAAATCTCAAAAAACACAATTATTCGAGTTGAATCGATTCGAATCAAACGCAATTCGGGTGGAAGCGCTACCTAATATGGCGGCCGCGAGGTTGCCATGGCTGGGGTACGCGTCATTGTTTTTCTCTATGGCAAGCCGAAAGGGTCACAAAAAATAATAAAAAAAAAAATTGCCATGGCGCCATCTAGTGGTCAAATAGAGAACTAAACGGCGCTTCGGTGAAACTTTTTTTACATTATTTTTTGTGACCCTTTCGGAGTGCCAAAATGAAAAATAAAATGAAAGAATAATTCTAATTATTTCAGTTGATTTATTTTGAAATTAAATGGTAGCATTTTCCATTGAATAAAAAAAAGAATCGTCACAAAAAGAAAACATGGCAATGATGCTGAGCAGACGACGATAGCAGACAATGATTGGCGATGACGAAAAAAGTGTCTGTATTCCTACAAAAAAAAGAAGATATCGATAGCTTAATTGATGGTAATTGATGGTTAATTGGTGGCAGAAATATAAAAATTTGTGAATTTGGTTTTGCAACTATGAATTTATTAAAGTTTGCAGAATTTGTAGGACACACCGATTAAAAATTGATAGGCAAGACTTCAATGGATTAATATAAGAATGGGACTAATAGAGTAGTCTAACGTCCAAAGTTGCCAGTTCGCTGAAATTGTGAAAAATTGATTTAACACGTAAAAGTAAAATGTCTTGCATGGCGGCTTATTGAGTTTCGCCTGTTTTAGTTTTTAATTTTCCCTTTTAAGTCGTCTTCAGTTGCTATTCTTAATTAGATAACTACATTCCTTAGTTATCAGGTAATCTTTTAAGATTTATTTCCCTTCGATAGTCATTGTAGTTTATTTATTATGAATTTTTAAGTAAAAGGCAATTTGTTTTCCAAGACTATATCCTGCCCCGAGGAAAGAGAACCCCACGCCACCCCTTTGTCCCCTCTTAGTTTCTTCCTTCGTCTCTTCTTTCCATTCTTCCCTTGGGACAGGAAATGGCAATATTTTTTCGTAAACACGGTAGGGACGGTTACAAAAAAATTCATAATAAATAAACTACACAATGACTATCGAGGGGAAAAAAAAATCTTAAAAGATTACCTGATAACTAAGGAATGTAAAATGTAGTTATCTAATTAAGAATAGCAACTGAAGACGACTTAAATGGGAAAATCAAAAACTAAAACTAAAACAAGCGAAACTCCATAAGCCGCCATGCAAGAACTGTTACTGGTTCGTGTGAACGTGTCAAACCGATTTTTCACAATTTCAGCGAACTGGCAATTTCGGACGTTAGACTACTCTATGGGAGGGAGGAGGGCGTACAAAAAAAGGGGACCCACGTTTCCTCTTCTCCCCCATTCGTCCCATTCTCCCTCTTCTCCCCGTTCTCGCGCTAAAAAGGAACGGCGCCATGCTGCGTTGCCAGATAAAACGGCTAAAGAATACAAATCCGAAAGAGCCCTATAGACCTTATTAAGATCCAAAGGTATGGGTCAAGCCGACCCCTTTGCGTCGCGTTGCAGTGTGAAGGGGTGCCGTGAACAGAAGATTTTTATTTGGCTCGCCCGATGTGGTTGCAAGCCAGGCTTTTCGGGTTAATCGTGCCCGAGGGAAGAAAAGGGAGGAAAGAAAAGAATGAAAAAAAGAGGGGACCAGACTTTCCTTTCCTCCCTATTCTTCCCTCGGGCACGATTTACCCGTAAAGCCTGGCTTGCAACCACATCGGGCGAGCCAAATAAAAATCTTCTGTTCACGGCACCCCTTCACACTGCAACGCGACGCAAAGGGGTCGGCTTGACCCATACCTTTGGATCTTAATAAGGTCTATAACCGGATTGGTTTTATAATCGGGTGGTTCGATTAGTGGACAACCACTGCATTGAAAAACCCTGAAAATAGTTTGAAAAGATGGACTGTTCCATCATTAATAAAAAATTAGATTATTTTTAGGTGCAGCAGACCAGTTGACGAGAAAACTGCTGCACAAAAACCGAAAAAAGTCAGAATTTCGGTTACCCTCCTCCCCTCAGTTTTTTTGTAATATCTCCCAAACTACAAAATGTAGGCAGTGTGGTTTTCACCAATGGACAAAGCGAAAAAATTTTCACAAAAATCATCTATTTGTTAATTTTTAGAACCCTCAGCGACGATTTCCGCAAAATCAAAAACCCCCAAAACGATCTATTTGTCTTTGAGTGGCGGATCGCTTGTTAAAAAATAATTTTAATTTTAAAAATTGATTTTCTTGCGCTGAAATCAGATAAAAAATCCAAAAAATCGCAAAATTCGAAGAAGATTTAAATCAAAATCAGGAAAAGAAGATTTAAATCGTCAAAGATTTTGCCAACACTGAACATTTATTTATTTTTTCTTTCTTTTTTATGGGGGGGGGGGGGGTTAATTCTTCAAATCAACCAAACCAGGTCGAACTTACAGTTACAGGCTGTTTATTTCGTCTGGTCGGCGGGTGCTGGCTCACCCTTCAATATATCGGGTTTGTTTAAATTTTTTCAGTTGTATTAAAATTTAATACATTTTCCACCTCATGCTAAAGCTAGAAATCTTGTGCTTCGTATGTTATCCTGTAAAGCCAGGCATGTTACGCAATGTTACCAAATAGTTAAATACTACTAAAAAGCAATGCTCCTCAAGCGAAACCAAACCCTCTTTTAAGTTACCATTGTACTTGCTGTAGTGTCTGGATGTCCAGTCAACGCAAATGGATTTTCCAGCTACTTTGCTCAGTAGAATTCCATGTGATTGGCGTTGCGGGCGTTGCTTTGCGGTAGAATGTACGGCGCGTCTCCCACTTCTGCTGTTGTCGAAACGATCATCCTCAGGAATCAAACTGTATCAACTTTTTCTTAGTCAAAGCCGGTCGAAGCAAAGGTCAAGCGAGAGGTTATGGTATCGTTCATCTCTAGGATCGTGACTTGATTGACTAGCTTAATTTCGGCATGGAGTGCTGATATTTGCATGCGATTGGATATTGACTTTGATGGTAGGAGCAGGGAGGGGTTTCTGGTTCTAAACATCAAGGATTTCGTTTAAGGCCCACCTCAGTTAATATCGCGTTAATGGCTTAGCTTACCGCTGTAGTTGATGTTTTTGTTTAACATATTAGCTACTGAGTGGGCTGGGCTGGATGACAACATAAGCATTGCATAATTCCTAAAAATAAGCGCTGTTCGCAAAGATATACGTATATGTATATTCTGGAATTGATACTTGGCTGTTCGGTATACCCCCGAACATGCCTTGTACTGTTATAATATAATAAGAACTTAGGACTGTACAGTATGTATGCGATTATTATGACTTATATGACTGATATGATTTACTAGTCTTATTCCACTGGGTCTAGAGACCCGAGATGCCGATAGAGGCGACGGAAGATCGAAGTCACCAGTACGGCTGAGACTGGCAAGTTTTTTTCTTTTTTTTTTTAAATACCCGATGAAAGATTATGGAAATCTAGTAATTAATATTTTCTATATTTAATTAATTAGCAACTTAATTCTTATTTCATTGACCAAAATGTGAATCTTCCACGACGCATCGTCCACTGTAGAACCGAGTACCTGAGACTCGACCGTCACCACAAAATTTGGGGTCGTAATCATAAAAATTGAATTCAAGCAATTAAGATAACAGAAACGAAACGTTAATTATTGAATTTTAATGGAACTTATTTTCCGTTTGCGAAATGCTAAGTTGGTTTCTCAATCACATCATCTAATTCATCTGACAAATCTCATCAGACAAAAAAGTAAAATAAACTTAATAGAATTCCAAGTAACTTAACACCGCGTAGTGAATTTCCTATACACTGGAGCTAACAAGCTTATTAGGTTTTTTGGCCTTTTTTTTCTATAACATTGTACGGTTATAATAACATCCTACGTCTTTTTCCTGACGTAGATTTGAAGCATAATTGTTAAGATAACTAAATATCTGACAAATAAAGTACATAACATATCAAGAAAAAAATTCATTATCTTCTGTTTCCATCAAATTTGTTGTACAGCTCGGGTTAATCATGTAACCAATCAAAAGGGTATTGAGTTGCTATGGCGACGTTCAAAAGTTATGCAGTAGATTCGTAGTACGGAACATATAGAAATAGATGGGTTTCGAGAAACGAATGGGATTCCGGGTTGAGACACTCTTGACGCACCATGACATAATATCTCTTCAGCTTGTGTTGCGACCTTTTCACCATAAAAACGAACAGCACAAATGAAGGAATAGGCTGATACGAGAAACACCAATCAATTAAGCGCTAATCTAATGGAACCAAATGTAGGCACGAACTGTAATTCAATTTTCATTCAGTTTTTTATTAAGTTCCAGAAAATAGGGGAGGGGGGTCGGCAAACGTTACGTTTTTGTTAGAGTTGGGGCTTTTGTGACAATCTGACAAGAGGGGGAGGAGGGGGTAAAAAAAATAAGCCAAAAATCGCAGTACATAATTTCTGAACGTCGCCTATGCTAAATGGTAACATTGAATGAATAAGTGGCGAATAAGCAGATTCAGTTTCATTTTCTCCCGTTGTTGTAGCTTACAGTACGCATCGGAACTTTAAAATTAGAAGCGCCCTGTTGTTGGATCTGATAGGCCAACGGATGAATTTTAAAGCCATAAAGTCGTGGGACAAATTGATTGGTTGGTTTTTTCGGTCTGTATTCAGGGTGAACCATGAAGAGCATGTGGGGGAATCCTGTCCCAAAGTACGCTCCATCAGTGTGGTGATGACGGGAGGATTTAGGGGTATAGACGTCCATACATTTTGGACAATAAAGCTTCACCATAGCTTCCCCTGGAACATCTGATAGGCCTGAGAAGGAGAACCCAAAAATATTTCAAGATAAAAGATAAATTTCTAGTGAAAGTTAAAAATCTAATAAACAGTAAAATATATAGTAATAGCAAATCAAATCATATTTTTTAATATTACCAATTGGCAACATCAGTTGATTCTCACAGTATACTCTTGGGCAATGACCAAAATCACCAGCATGATACTTTTCAAGCATTTGTAGAATTCCACGATTTGTTAAAATGTATCTAGCATGAATCAACCCATAAAGCATTTCAGCAGCTTGTTCTATCAAATCAGACTGATTGGGGTTGTCTTCAACATCATCATCTTAAATGAAAAATACTGGATAAATGATTTACACTAAGAATATGAATGAAAGAATTCAATTGGTTATTTATACCTGGCTCTAGGTCCAAAATCATATCAAGTGCCTGCCGATAGTGTGGTACTTGTTCATTCAGTCCAGTTAAATTGAACTTGTCTTGGATATAATCTTCATCAACCTGTCGAGCAATTACAAAATATGCTTAGATTAATTGTTTAAATTTGAAATTACAATTATTCCTTTCCAAGTCTTAATGAATCAAATGCACTCTTGTTATAGTAAAATCCAAAGAAAATTCTGTGATTTTCATCAGTTAAATTCTACCACTTTCTGATCAACTGATTGAAATATTAAGTGCTGTAATATGTTTTGACCTATCACATAAAATTCAATTTTTATTTTATCTTACCTCACAGAAGAATTCATTTCCACGTAGGCCACAAAACCAGGAGATCCACGAAACTTCTTCGGAGCTGCTCATTTTTCTATGGGTGAGAAAATTTGTGTCAAAACGTGATGTAATTCGTTTAACAAAGCCGTTGATGTAGTTCACAAATCCAAAAATCAATGATTTCTACTCATCAGTTTACTGATTACAATGCGCGCCCTCTCTCCCTGTCTAGCCTTCAGCGTGTGCAAACTGTGCACACCTCTCCCTTCAGAACACGTAATGTAAACTCTCCCCAAGTCACCATTCTCATTCTTATGTAGACTCTCACTAAAAAAATTGCTGAATCGACGAAATTACCATACCCGTGTACACTATGACCCCTCCTGTTTCGCTGAATATTTTCCAAGTCAAAATTGAATACAATTAATCGTAAACATGACAGTTGAAATTCAATAAATCTTACCTCTTCAAGCCTCTGTTCGCCACCCTAACAAATATGTGTGCGAAGTCGATCTCGTTTTTCTCCTAGGGCCTTATTTCTACACAGGCTTTTTTCTGTAAGGTGACATCTATTAGTAACAAGAAGAAGTGTGTGTGCAGTACAAGTAATTCCTTATGAATTCATGATTATGTGGTGAAAGCGCGAAGTTTTCTTATAAAAAACATGAGTAAAGAGAACCCATTCCTTGAATCACACAATTTGAAGGAAGAAAATATAATAGAAAATATAAAGAAATGAAGAGTACGTTGCTTTTCAATGTCTCTTCTTATTTATTTCCAGTAAATATTAGCCGCTAGATGGCTTTTTTTGTTTATTTATTCGGAAATTCCATCGTAAGCTTGTCTGTAATCTTTTCAACGCCATCTAATGATTTTCATTCACTAAACGATAATAGAATATAATTATCCGCCGTGAAGCGTTATCAACTCTACTCAATGTTGTGAAAATGTCATTCGGTTTTTCAAATGAAGAAGATGATGACTTTGGCTCAATTTCAATTAAGTAATATCATTCTTAAGTCATTTCTATTAGGAATAGATGTTTATGATATAAAAAATTACAACACTAAATCGCTATTTTAGTTCTAATTTAGCATCAATATTTCACGATTCGGGGATCCACCAATCCAATTCAAAGTCATTAATCTATACGGCACCTAAACAACCTCCAAGTAGTACACTTCCAACCACAAAGGGCATGTCCCAAGCAGTTATTGCTGCAGCTGCTGTCACATGTTATAAACTGTAAGGAGGAAAGCCAAATCAAAGAATTAATTTATTTTATTCTCCTGTTTATCATTTCCAGAAATAATGAAAAATATGAACCACTTCCTGGAAAAATAGGATTAGCCTTATTGGAAGAGAATGAAAGTAAAACTTATCGGATAATCCTTTACCAAAATAAGCAGAAACCACTAGCAAGTGTAAGGGTCACCTCAGAATTTACCATAATTGTAAGTACAATTTTTTTTGTGGATGGGGGGGATTATTTACACTACTATTTAAACTTAAATAATTTTTCTCCACTGTTTTGTTGCAGAGTCAACCAAACAACTTCTGTACATTTTATGATGACCACATGCAAAACTGGGCAATTCTGTTTGATTCCAAAGAAGTTGCTCAGAAATTTCTTGGAAAGGTATTAAATAATTGTTAAGTGTAAGCAATATGTGATTAACTATAATTTAAATGTATTTGACATTACTTGTAGATTGATAAAATGAAAAATGTTTTGGCTGGACACATGAATAAGCCATCATCTGCAGAAGCGTCTTCCATTGATAGAATAGATGGCTCATTAACAAACCCTATTGCAAATGAAACACTCAGTCAAGATAGTAACAAAACCAAACTTATATCTCGGTAATGCAAGTAAATGTTAAATAATTCCAAGTATTATGCAAACATATTTGATTGTTTCTAAACTACAGAATTGCTAAACTTGGTCAGCCCATTTTACCCCTCAGTGGAGCAATCGTGGCAGATGATAATAGCGATTCCGAACAAGTATCAGTATTTATCATTTCTTTACATAATATAATGCTGAAGATGTAATTAATATTTTCCTAGTTAATGCAGTCAACTTCCGAACCAGAACCTCTAAAAGAACGAACTAAGCCAAGGAAAGCAGCTAGGCCTGGACCTGTTCTGGCTGCTCAACCTTCGAATCGGATTGATTTCGATAGCACCCTCAATTCCATGATTGTACCGTCGCATCAATATGCTCCTCTAATGTCAGGACAACAGCCTTATCCAATGATGCAGTTCCTTCCCCCTGCTTTTACCGGAAATCAGGGTAATAGCACCCATCATTTTGACACGCTGATGTCAGAAAATAGGATGCAAAGTAGTGAAGTTCGTATGCATCTATGCCGTTTGACTGACAAGATTGACCTTTTACTGCAGAAGGTAGCGTACCCAGGGAAGCGTAAATGTATTTATTGATCTTTATTCATTCATGTTTTTAAAACTAGACCGGTGTTTTAGAATCTCATCATAAAGATAGTAACAATTCTCGGACTGTTGAGCCACATCTTGATGCAATGGCAACGGATTTGCAAAAACTTCATGTCAAATCAAATGAGCATTCGAACAAGCTGAACCTCATACTTGCCGAAATATCAGCTTCAAACAAAAACGTTGAAAATTCCATCAATCCGACGAAGGCAATAGACCAGTTATTTTGTAGCGAGCGACAGGTATGGCTGGATAGTAGAAAAGAACTGGAATGTATTATCCAGCACCTAAAACAAGAGAATGATCGGATGGTTCATCAAATCGGTGAAAAATCTGACAGAGAAAAGGAGACAGACGTTCGAATTCAACAACTTCAAGAAGAGAATGATCGATTTAAAGATGATCTTGAAACCTCTAACCGGAATATGAAAGACGGAACGTTGAATCAGTTGCGAGAGGAGAACATGCGATTAACTTCTTTCTTAGATAAATCGTTGCTAAAGGAGAAAGAATTAGAAAGTCAGTGTAAAAAAGCGCAAGAGAAATTGGAGTATTACGAGTCAAGGTCCAATGAAACTGACAGCCGTCTATTGCAATTTAAAAGTCTTGCTGAAGACAAGGAACGGAAACTCTCTGATCTCCAAGAACATGTCCAGAAACTGGAAAAAGAGTCTTCAGGTCGGCAGGTTCTTGTAGAAACTCTTCAATTACAACTTAAAAATTCTGAAGCGGAAATCGGAAACAAGTCTAATCGTGATGAACAGGAACCAGTGGAAGAGAAAGTTAAGACCATCATGAACAAAGTCTACAAGGAGATCACAAAACAATTCAAACCTGACGAAAGTTACACATTCCACACTATTAAGTCAACCGTTTCGGTGGTTATACGGGTAAGAAGACATTGCCTTGCTATGCAGTAATCAAACATTTAAATTTCTATTTATTCATTTAGGATATCACTTTAGCAGTATTGAACAAGGAACCAACTGTAGAACCAACATTTGTTTCCCAGACAATCAGTGTGGATGTGGATCACTCGATAATCGCAGTGGTGGACGAGACTGATTCAGCGAAAGTTGTAGATCCGGATGTCCAGGGAGACTATGGGTCTATTGTCACGGAGGAAAATATTAGTGCTCGCGAGGAGATCGTAGATACGATTCAATCCGAAAACGAAAGCAAAGAGCGTTCTATTTCATTCCTAGAAACATTACACAGCACTTTAGCAGCTGCTAGTCTTCAAAACGAGCACGGAACAATGTGGAAGCCCGATCCACCCCCACCCCCCTTATTCGATGACTTTGATAACGAAGACGATTGGTTAGCTTAGTGGTGTGAAATACTGAAATGCCGTTCAGACTAATAATGATGTACTATGAAGATAATGAATTACACTTTGAAAATAACAACGAATTCGTTCTAGAAATGTCTTTACTCTTTCTTATTCCTTTCCTAGAAGTTCGTTTTGTTTGGCAATCATGACTTTTTCACCTTCGACAACGTATTGCTCAGTCATGGTTTGAATTTGTTGCTGAACAGAGTGAGATAAATCTGAAGAAACTTCTTTTTCCTTTTTCTTTACATCACGGATGTATCTATTTTGGATGTCACGGCTATGGTCTTTAAATTTCTGAAACATTGTTTTGGCATTCTTGGCGAGATTTTCACGATACTCCCTTGTAACCCTGTTTCAAAAGATAAATTAATTTACAAATAATTAAGCAAATTATAATTTTTGTTTATTTGTTTAAAGATAAAACTGTACTTTGGAATAGGAATAAAAATTGTTGTCCCATCCTGTTGTGGGTTTAAACCCATTCCAGAATCATTGATAGCTTTGAGAACATCCCTCATTAAAGTGGGAAAACCAGATAAATTGACTACTAGTAGCTGGGATCCTTTTTTTCCAATTTGAGCAATTTCTTGTAAAGTGTAAGTCTCACCTTCATGATCTATTTTAAGGTTTTCTATAGACCCTATAAAAATTATGTTTGAGATTAACAAACAGTACATTACATAATATTGTAAACTTGATTACTCTACCAGAAGCTGAACGCAGAGACAAATGTTTCACATAGTCACTTTTGAGTTGGTCTAATCCTTTTTGAAGATCTTGTTTCAGGCTTGATACTTTTACAAGTTCTGCTATTTCATCTTCATTTATAATAACTGAACCCTTTTTTTCTGAAATTGTTAATAAAGAATATTAGACACAAGCTGCAAACCAAAATAAAGATCACATACTTTTTTCGCCGCCTTTTGCTTTGGAATAAAATCGCTTGCTTTTCAAACTAATATTCCAATGCTTTATGATACACCAGCTAGGAAATGAAGGAGAACCAATGGCTGGTAAATGGAAAATCTTGGGTTGGTGTAATGAACTCATCGATCGATATCCTCCATGGCCACAAAAAACCTTTTCAGTATTTCTTAATAATCCCACTGCATATCTAGAGCCAGTTATTTGTCGGTGCAAGTAATTGCAGAGAAAACGATAGGACAGACAGTACGTCATTTCAATATTATTTTGTTTTGTTTGCGATTTTCGTCTGCTATGTGGAGTGCAGATGTTGCGGCGTTGCCGAATTTTGAATGGTGAAAAATCTCGATTTAGTGAAATCACAGACCAGAGCTAATTGGGACATTCACCTTTAGATAGATCTAACAGGTTATATTTGTAGCTAAGAATTAATTGAAATAAACAATAAAAGCAAAAAAATATAACGTAAACGAAAAAATCTGATCCCAAAACCATATGAGCTTTTGGACGGCGCTATTTCATCATCTACCGCCTGGTGGCTTGAAAACACAACAATGATTGACTTGGCTTCTAGATTAGCAGAAAACCCAAAATATTTCAATTTTTATTGAAGATGATGCGATCAGCGTCAGCAATGAGCTCTTCCGCTTGAGAGGGGTGCTGAAGATCGACTGCGTCCACCTCGATCGATTCCGGGTTTTGTGGGTCGACCGGGCCGGCTTTTGGAGAGTTAAGAAGGTCTTCTTCGTTTTTATCCTCGTCCCCACTTATGGATTCGAATACTGGTCCTCTTATTGAACTGCCCGATCATAGAACCATTCCGGTTATAGAACCGAAATGGCTCTGCCGTGTTTCAGCTCCACCCACGGCAGCACGGCAAATCGAATAACTTGATGTTACTTGATGTTACTTTTACTCAATAGGGTTCTACGTATAGACAAAATCGACGGCAGATGGCGCTGGGATCAAGTGTTCTGTTATCGAACCACCCGGTTATAGAACCGCGCACAGGCCGGTTCTATAGCACTGTAACTCATTCAGTCCAAGATCGTCCACCACTGGCGGAGCACGCAAGGCTAGCGGGTCAAGAGTGCGGGGGGCACTTACTTTGACTACCTTGGAGCTCTTTGACCTGGCCTTCATCACCTGGGCCTTTTTCTCCTTCTTCTCTTTTTTCTCCTTTTTAATTTTCATGCGAGTGTTGAGACTTGTTATCTCAAATATTAGGTCTTCAGTATCAGTTTCCTCTTCCTCAGCGGTTTTGAGCGGCTGACTGATACTTCTGATAGCTTCTGTGCTGACTGAGCGCAGAGCTTTTCCTGAGAATGAGATTTCGTTAGAATTTTTTTTTAATTTTTTCGGAACATTTGTTTTACCTTGATCACACCGCTCCACTACTGATGGGTGGAAGGTTTTTCGGTCTATGGTGATCCACAATCGGTGTTTTTGGCCGAATATTCTCGCGGTTGGGTACCTAGTGGAGATTAGCGCTTGGGCCGGAGGTACTATTTTGCTGACCGACCGTGTGCGGGGTCGTGGAACGTCCGAGGTTCCCGGGAAATCCTCGACAATCGGCACAACACCTCAACATTTGAAGAGTTGACCACAAAAAGATGTTCATACCATGTTGACAAACGTCAACGTAGATTAGATATCGTTTGCCAACCACGACAGGCGTGGGCGCAGGGTTGACAAAGCCACTCGATATATCTTGCGTTAAACTCTTCCGCCGTGATTGACGAGATTTCGATGCACTCCGCATGAAACCAGTGGCAGCATATTCCGAACTGCGCCACCAGTCTCGAGCCAATCACGCGGCTACGACAGTGCGGATAATCGCACAGCAGTGACTCGTACTCCTCAGCGCGCTTTCCCTAGATTACAAAAAAATTGTGTTCAATTACAAATTCCAGGTCAGCACACGAGAGACACGCACAGTTCTTTTTTTTACCGTATAAAGGAAATGTCATTTTAAATTGTGGCCAAGAATCTTTTACCTTGAGTGACACCTGTGAGGGGGTACTTCCGTCGTCTTCCACATTCGTGAAGCAGCCTGGTAGCGGTCTGTACGCGCTTACTGACACTTACGTTTCGACGGGCGCAAATTATTCATAAAAAAAAGCGAAGAAATAGTCATGAAAAAATGAACACTCACCAACTTCGGCGGCGTACAGGAATGCAGAGACTGCTGGCCGAATACCGTACCACGGCGTGTTACCTAAAATTGCATTGCGCACGTCGGCGGCCAAGACGTTAGTCTCATAATTAACTGTCTTGCCGTTTGAAGATTGCAACCCGCGACAGATGGGTCGACAGATGCGTTCTTAAATACAAAATTATGCAAGAAAACGTTTTAAAATGAAAAGACCGTTCACCAGTGTTGCAAGGATACCGATCAAAACACAGAATCTCTTAACTTTGACACGATTATCCTCATTGTCCAAATTTGTAAATATAAGACAAATGATAAAGACAATATAGAAGCCACTGAATCCTAATAAAAATGAATTGAGAATCTTGTCGACTAAATCCACGGTTTCAGTTTTGAATTGCTTCATGACTGGCACAACTGCACGAAAGACATCTGTGATCTGGGCAAAATAGACATAGTTAATTGCCGTGTTCACTTTTATGGGGTCTGGTTTATCCGTTAATTTTTTTTTCCGTTCCAGATCATCTTTCAGTTCTTTAGCTTTGTTCTGAAAAGAAAAAGATTGATTAAAAAAGGTTTAGGTTAGGTTAGGTTAGATTTTTTATATTTACCAAATCTGATGAAGGCATTCCTTCTTCCTCGAAGGCTTCCAACAATGGCCTCATTGTTTCCAATTGGAGAACTACAATAGCATATTCGTGCAGCATTGTTTCTTCTTCGTCAGTTAACTCTTCTCCATTTTCCTTCTTTCCTCGCAATCCATCCAATTTTAACTGTAAAGGTAATAAGTTTAAGTATAAAGTTAAAATTTAAATAGTTTTTAAGATACTACCTTTAAATTTTCTAATTCCTGGAATTTTTCCTTTTGAGCCATGTACTTCACGTATTTGCTGTTACTCATTTCAACCTGGGGATTAGTGAAGCACACGTGAAAGATTGAAGAAATTAGGCTAGTTACTTCTCTACTAATAGGTAAAATATATGCTTAAATCTGGTGAGTTAATTATTAACATATAACTTGTTTAGAGATTGTTTCAGAAAACCAAGTTTGAAGTGCGACATGACTGCAAAAGTAGATCAAGTACTTGCATTGCACCAATAAACATTGCTGTAATCAAATACTGTAAGTTTTTATAATAATTGAAATTTGAATCCTGTCCTAATATTTTCTCTTCTGCCAATTAGGGGGTAAAAGTGATGAAGAACAAATCATCCCCTTGAATGACTCTGTTTCAATAAGGCTACTTTGATCATCCCCTTGAATGACTCTGTTTCAATTAGGCTACTTTGGATACTGATATATATGTTATTTAAATTATTTATTCTTTCTTGTAAATGATTAAGCTTCAATTTAGTTGGTACAACCATATATGCCTACTTTAGATGTTCACTAAGACCTCTGCCACCATCAGCCCTGAATTTGCCTAAGACAGTAGGGTATCACTAAAACTCGGGGGTCGGGGGTCGGGGAACTAAAACTCGGGTATTTCACTCGGGGGTTGCCATTTTGTCGTCTGCTATCAAATTTGTTCCCGAGTTTTAGTCCGTTCAAAACTCCGACTAAAACTCGGGGATTTTAAACTCGGGGATTTTAATTAAAAACCCTATTTGACTCTGAACTTTGACAATATTCGAATTATAATTATCCCTGAGGGTAGGTAGTACTTGTACTACCAGAAGGCGATTCATCTGGTAATACTAAATTTAATTTTTTAAAATGCGGATTTAGTCGTTGTTTTCTGACTTTGGACCACCACAACATCAATTAGGTTGTGTGTTGACAGTCTGTAGCTCTCTGTGTCCGTCTGTTGACCAAAGGTGTGTGTATTTTAACCGTTCTAGGAAGTGTTTAAACCATTTAAGATGTTCAAGGTGAAATAAAATTTGGCACTTTCAGTATTTAGAAAACAATGAAAGATACTACACACAAAGCCTTCGGTATTTGCTGAAAGAAGAGTTTGAAGAGGATCCTACGAAATATGAGAGAGCCCTGCAGAGAGACACTGCTTGAAGAAATCAAACAAGTAGGTTACTCTTGTTTGATTTGATTTTAACATACATTTTACTTCTTGACATAACAGTTCTAATGCTGAACACTTATTATAATTTAGTGGCTGCTGTCCTTATTGTTACCCCATCAGACCAGAACTCGACAAAAAATCAAGGATAAGTTAGGCACAGATCTGATAAGGCAACAAATGCAACAAAAGCTGTAGCTACATGTCCAACAAGAAATTCTACTGATATTCAGTAGAATTGAGAGAAGGGTTTGAATAAGTATGTACAAGTCAAAGGAATCCAGTAATCAGCGTTCCATTGCTGCTCATCAAGCCACTCATCAGATCGAAATAAATTTTTGGTATTTGTCCAAATGCCTTGGCGGCATAACTTCACTGCATCTTTGAATGGTAAGACAATGCTTAGTAGTCTGAAAAGTTTCAGAAAAGTTGAAACTGATGGATGGTTATTTTTACCACTGGCATTTCTAAAAAGTCCGAAAAATCTCTACAGAAAAGGAAACTCAAGTTAAAGCTTATTTTGTTACTTTTAAAACCGGTAAATTTACCTCGATGCAGTCTTGGTTAAATTTTCTTGTTAGCACAAAATTAAAATCATTGTCTAGTGGATCCTTCGTTTAATTTAATATGCTTGTGATTGTGAGTTATAGGGCGTCCATGGATGTTTGTGATATAAACGATGTTCGATTTCCTGTTTTCATGAACATTTCGGTTGAATCCAGTTTATTATACAGTAAATGGAACAAATGCTGCACAAATGTATAATGAAGTAAAATGTATACCTATAAGTATATCTTTATTGACATACGGAAGTTTTATCATCTAAGTTGTCATTATTAATGCTTTCTTGAGGACATCTTCCATTTAGGCCATCAAAAGCATCATTTAGAAGTTTTACCATATCCTCGATTGGTACGGTTCCGGTAAACTGAGTAAGGTTGCATTCTTCACTGAAATATTTGAATCCTGTCCACATGCTATGAGAAAATAGCTAATCGAAGAAGTATATTAATGTAAGTTAACATTTCATTATTACCACATCAATTATTATTACTTGGGTAGGTAATTTTAAATTCATCTTTTGCAAATTGAATGTGAAGATTGAAATGTGAGAGAGCGTAAGTTTAGAGTAAACTTTGGTAGCAAATTCTTCTTCTGTTTTAATCAACAGCTTAAACAGATCGTTATCTATGTTATCTTCACCGAACTGTGTAGAATCATGGTAATTAAACATTTCATTTTAATAAGCTAACAAATTACTTGGAACTTACTTAAAATTTCTTGACTTTCATCATATTATTTTTGCTACACTTGAAAATGTGTGGAATATCGAACATTAAATTTATCTTTTCATTTGGTTCAGTAGGATGATCAATCAAAGCAAAATCAAGTAACATTTTCCATCTTGCCGGTAATTCCGAAGAGACTATGAACACCCTTTTTTGTTTGATGACCATTACACGTTACATTACAGACGGCACCGTTTAAAGTTTGAAGATCTGCAAGGGCTCTAATAACTAGCTTTTGAAGCATAAAAGAACTAGCTGGCCCACTCGTAGCATAGACACCCATTGGCTGGACCCATTTAACCCTGTATTTTCGAAACATTAGCACAAGTGCATGGCCAGCAATTTTTTCCCTCTTTTCTGGTTCCAAATCCTCTCCGTAAACAGGGAATCCATAAAATTTCATCTTTTGTCTGTTGAACTTCATTGCCGATGTTGTTTTACTGACGGCTGATTATCTTCGTTGTTGAATTCAAGGTTGGCGGGGTCTCGGTACCGGCGGTTATTTTCATCATTATAACATTCTGAAGGAATGTATTTGAATATGAAAAATGTCTTTGGTACGTTAACTCTGCGGAAAGAATTTACGAAGACAAGTTTGGGTGTAGGGGAGACCGGGGCTATATGGGACACTTTTTTTTCTTTACGCTGCCAATTTTTTAAATAGCAGAATTAAGTTAAAATAAAAATATAGGAGTGAGTTATTTTTCATATTTTTTCGTTAAACTATGTAATAGTTATTTAATTAAATGTAAAGAGGAAAAAATTAAGGAAAAATTTTTTTTTTGGTTAAACGGAACAAAGCCAGGGGCAAAACGGAACACTTCTTAAACTAGAAAGAAAACCCTATCAAATAGCTATCTGGGTTTTATGAAAATATTTCTAAAAGTATAAAAATAATTGAAAACTAAACGTCCAAAATTTTTTGTCCGATTCCCATTTTTTTGTTTTAACCAAAAATCTCGCAAAATTAATCGGAAATTCAGGAAAAAAAGTTTAGAGGATAAAGAAAACATCATTTACAATACGCTGTATTTATTTCAGCATTTTAAAACAAATCGTACATATCAAAACTGATAGCTCCTGCGTTAACGGGCGTGTTCATATAAACTCCAATGGACAATTTAAAATTAAATAATAATTTAAAGATAATATTATTTCTTATTTTGATCTTAACACCTACTTCAATTTTGTCTTCACGTCCAGAACAACCACAGTTATCATGTCAGTCATGTTGTCAGAGTACTCTAGTACTCTAGTACAAGCTGATACAAACGGCTCATTTTTTTTTAAATTTAAAAAAATATTTACGGTGGAACCAAAACTCCATAATAAAGTTTTAAGCGCTTCGGTGACAAAAAATTTAGGCTTATTCAAAAGAGATTCGCAACGAGTAAGTAAATACCCTTATGTTTGAATTCTCAATATTGCATTTTTTACTTTGTCCATCCAATAAACCTGTATCAATTCAGTGCGTTTTATCAATCCAGTTTTGTCGCTGAACAAAAAAAAAGTTTTTTCTTAAATTAAATTCATTTTATGTTATATTTTTCCTTCCTGTAAAGAAGCGAGCAAGGATATTTTGAGGAAGGGCATGTTTTAAAGGTTTGGGATTATTTTCAAGATTAGAGATGGAAAGGGGAAATGAAAATTTCTGTTTATGATCGTATTTTTACCCTGATAGCAATAGGATATCCCAAGGCTTTATTTTATAAACAGTAGATAACCACCATCTTATACTTTGGTTAATTTTTTCTTGTAAAAATGGTCATAAGGAAAGGACCAAACATAGTTTCTTAATCGGTTTGGTGATTGTTGTGCAATGAAAGGTTATGTGCATATTTATTGTATTCTGTTCTTTTCAAACGAACAAAAACATTAACTGAATGCTGGGCATTTTGTTTCATCTTGCCAACGGATTGAAAAGTTTTGTGGAATTGATATTCTTGGCCGGATTTGTCAAATAGAGTAATACCTATGATTTTTTGATGAGTAAACAAAAGGAAAATTTGTCAAACCCACATATCATACACACAATAATTCGCATAGTTTTATCCATCCATCGTTCATGGCCGTGGCAAAGTGGAAACGAATTTCTTGGTGACGCAATATTGGTGATTAAAATTATACCAAAATTCCAGCTAAGTTTCTTCGTGAAGATAGTTGAAACGGGAAGTGGCCCCTGGTCACCAAACAGATTGAATGTACTGTTTTTATTTCTCGACCTGATGCAGAACACTGCTACCAGACAGGTGGAAAAAAACAAGGGACTGGGAAGCCTACAAATAATAGAATATGAACAAAATCGTAAGCTGATGGAACACTGCCAAATACTGTAGATTTTCTATCACTTTTAAGGACCACAGGAAATTCAATTAAAGAAATAAGATTGCTGAATTTTTGGCGGGAAGGGTCGGTTTAAATCTTAGTACAAGACCACAATGGGATCTAGATCTAAAAAATCACTCATCAATCATTCCCGTTGGGTGATCGAATTACAAATTTTACTGATCGAATTATAGTATATGGCACTTTGAATTGGACCCGGCACTGAAACTATTGGACTTATCATTGATTGTATCTTGGAATGAAATGCGACCAGAATAGGTAAAGTTGGCTAATTACTGATTGTGGGTGCTTACAGTAAGTGGCCGTGGTAAACAGTTCATCGATCATAATAATTAGTGAATGGTTCCGGTTCTTCTGTGATTTTGGCTGCCTGAAAGAACTGGATTCGGAAAACGGTTAAGAATTTTGCAGTGCCAAGTTCGGGGAATTTCACCGTCTAGTTGGAGCTAGACAGGTGAGTTCCAGTCCTTGGTTGGCCTAGTGAAATGGTTAGGTAGAACGCCATAGACAAACTGCGAAGCACACTATGCTTAATATATTCGTGGATGGGAAGTCTCTGTGGGAGTTGTTGGCGGCCATTCGATTGAATCCGTTGTCTTCAACTCTTCCAGTGTCGCCAGTTTTGCTGCTGTGCCAATTTTGGAGGAAATCTTCTATTCCTTCCTTTGGAATTTAAGTCCATGTTTATTCCTTCTTCGGTGTCCGTACAGCACAGGTTTTCTTTCGACGAGATTTCCTAGCACAAGAGCTTCCGATCTTCTTGCATCATGGGGTGATTCACTCGGTTTCTCCCTTACAACAACCATATGTACCCTAATAGTATTTTGTCCTCCTTTGGTGGTATCCGGCTACGATGTCTTGCACCCAATTCCACGTGGTACCGCAGTCCACACCGTCTACTAAAACTTCTGAACCGGCTTGCCAGGCATCGGGTGTAGTGAATTCTGTAATAGCGAAGGCTTATACTCTTGTCAGGGTGCCGTTGCAGGTAGCAAAATTTGGTCGTGCGACTCCATTGTTCTGGCAGTCGTTCAGCATTGTTCCTCTCCGCAGTGGAATTGTTCCCATGTCTTCCTCGTTAGCTTAGTTGGTCCAGCGTTCCCCTGCTTTTGATTCAACCGCTGTTGCTGTCATCATCAGCTCAAGCTGTTTTGTTTTTAGGGAACCGTTTGGCATGACTTTTATATCATCTTTATATTTATCGTACCTTTATGTTTTACACAAAAATGGAACAAATGATGTTTGTAATCTCTCCTACCATTTTTCTCCCCTTTGTTGAACAGACTTAAGTCTCCAAAGCTTTTTTTACTTCGGTAGATACTCAATTGATTCCATTGATCCACAAATTTTTTTGACGATAGTTCATCTAGCCCGAATAATGATGATGTATAAATTTGTGCTGTGTTTGTCAATGCCTTTGCATTCCAGAAGAGAAATCTCGCTAAGTTGGGTATCTGCAAGTGGTCTCTCATTACTCATATCAAGAGATCTGGAGACATTTTCGAGTAAGCAGAGCCTTATTTGTATTTTTTTTTCACTCTACAACTCACAACTTTCGTTCAGAGGTATTTATCATGGTGGCTTTGAACCAATGACAAACAGTGAAATACTCCTTAATATTTTGGCAACCAGGGTTCAATGAGTTTATGATGATAAGTTCAACAGAAAAAAAATCAATTGTCTTGAATGTCGTTTATTTTTATATAGAAATTCTTCTACCAGACACAATTTAAATTCATTAAATTTCCAGCTAGGAACCAAATGAGAACTACAGCACATAAGTTTAATGAAAAACCTAACTTTTGTGGGATTGTAGGTGCTGTGGATGGATGTCGCATTGAAATTGATGTAACATCTGAGAATGAACTTGCAGACAAAATTATAAAACGGCATCGAGGAAAGCCTTGAGTGCGAAGAAAAGATTCATTACGTTTGATTAATATTTTAAATTGTTTCTTAATTATCCCCACTCCTGCTTGAGTTACGTTCACTTTGACCGGTCTTCTGTTTCTTATCTCACTTAATGTCATGAAAAAAATCATGACAAAATTAAAATATCAGACTTTAACTTTAATGTAATGTAATGTAATGTATTAATTTATAGAGCGCCTTTTACAAGCATGATCAAAGGCGCTATAACTCCATCGAAAGAGTAGAACAAAGTAGACATATCATTTTGCATTGGGATATTCAAGTTTAAACAAATATGTTTTCAACATTGATCGAAACTGAGATAAGGAATTGGCTGTTCTGACGGGCAAAGGAATACTGTTCCAGATCTTGGGGGCCATCTTTGCAAATGAGCGATCACCATAATTGACTAGTTTGGTTTTGGGCAGAATCAAATCGAGGGAAGAGCGAAATTTCCTCCGAGATATCAGCTCAGACAGATACACGGGGGCACAATTGTTAATACATCGATAAGTTTGGGGAGCAATCTTAAAAGTTTTTCGAGAAGAGACCGGGAGCCAGTGTAAATTTATAAGAACATCAGAGATATGATCGTTTTTCCTCCGTTTAGCGATCAACCGCGCAGCCATATTTTGCACAGCTTGTAGTTTATCAAGTCGTTTCGCAGGGAGACCAACAAGAAGGGAGTTCCCATAATCCAAAATAGATGTAACAAAAGCATGTACAAGTTGAGCAGCCGCCGAATCAGAAAGAAATTTCCTAATTCGCAAAATACGATGCAAATGGTAATATGCCCTGCGACACATTGAATTAATTTGGGGCTCCATAGTTAAGCGAGAGTCAAAAATTACACCAAGGTTACGGACATTTTTAGACGGAATAATTGGCACATCACCAACCATCAGAGGATGTTCATGGGGCGTATGGTATCCATGGACAAGGAGCGCATCCGTCTTGCTTTCGTTGAATTTCATCCGATTCGCCTTCTTTATTTCATCTTCTTTATTAATGGAGCATGCTTTTCAAGCACATGAGCAATAGAGGTGTTGTATTGCTCAACAATCTCATCAATATTATCGGCTGGGTTGGAAATGAGAGGCATGGAGATTAGATCTTCTCTGAACCTGACAGGATCGATCGATTTCAGTTTCCTGAACGTGATGGATCTTTGCGGACGGAGAGGACGATGCAGTTGCAGCAATTATGTCACTGCCAGATGGTCACTTATGAGCCCTTCAACCTCACAGCCCATCACCAGATTGTCAGACACTCTCGCAAGCACAAGGTCAAGGATGGGGCCTCTAATATAAGTGGATTCACTTACATGTTGAAAAAGCCAATGTGATTCGACAATGGAAAGGAATTTGATAGCTGTTGAGTCGGCAAGATTGTCCACATGAATGTTGAAATCTCCAAAAATTTGCAGGCGACCAGGCAATAGAACTAGAAGATAAAGAAATTCAGAGAATTCAGGTAGAAAATGACAAGCATTTTCCCTTGTCGAACGATAGATCAACACAACACGCAGGCAGACAGAGTTCACTGTAAGAGATGTGGCCAGGTACTCGAACGACGAGGCTGTAAAATTCACAGGAAACAAGCAACCAACATGAATGGTACTTCGAAAGAGTAACGCGACAACTCCACCTGAAGTCATAATCCTGGGATTGTGAACAGCAACAAATCCATCCGGACAAATTCCACGTAGTATATCCTCACCATGTTGAACAGTGAGCCAAGTTTCAGTGATTGCCAAAATATCGAGTCTATTGGATAATAGGTGGTGCGTGATTACATCTGGTTTGCAACACACCGATCTTGCATTAACAAGGCCAAAAGATAAAAATTTCTTCACCTCTCTTGCTCTTTTTGCCTGCCTTCCACTCCTCCATTTTCTACGGCCTTTTTTCCAACCGCATGCATCCCGTTGACTAGGACTATGAGAACCAGGTTTTGCAATACCAAGTGTGACAACTATCTCACATCAGACCTCACACAATGAGAAAAGTGGAGAGTTCTTGCCTAAAGTCAATATATATTCACGAGAAATAGGCACACAAAATCTGGAAGCAGACGATGGAGCAGAAAGTAAACAGTCAACCAGCATGATGTGACTCACAGGACGAGAGGTGAGAGCAGAAATGTTGCACAAGAAATGCCAAACTCGAACAAGTAATGCCCAAGATATCCCATAACAGATTAACCAACTTTCAAACATTAATTTCACCAAAATAACCAGGAAAAATGAAAAAAATCAGAACCGTCAAACTAGTGCAGCCACTCAGGGCGCTCGATAGCGGACGACTTTAACGACGACGAACTTTAAAAACTAAAATAGATTTTACCTTTCTTTGCTGTTGTTTGATCTTCTGGAAAGAGCTGGATCCATTATTGGCACGATAAATATTCGCCTTCTCAAAATATTCACCGCTCTCCATGTCGCGCTGGATCACAATATCTTCATCATGTTGTTGTTCCTTCTGGACTTCTTTGTTTTTTTCTCTTCATGAATCGCTTCTCTTCTGTTTTTTCGTCATTTTTTATTAAAAATTCAGCATCTAAATTCTGCGTCACTTGTGATGACTATTTAGTCAATAAATGTCAGTCAAAAGAACTAGTATGCCACTGGACAGCGAACTGCAGTCGTCGTAACTACGAGCCAAATAAAAACACATGAGAACAACACAAAAGAAGAAGGAATGAATACAAAAACAACACCAGCATACGAATGTGTGGGTACCGTTAGCAAATGTTCAATGAAATACGATGATAAAATCTATGTTTTGAGTGAATCTCCCAAGTGACGAGAAACATCAAATGATCAAAAAATCAAACAGATCAAAATTTTTACAAATTTTTGAGAAACATAGATCCCAAACAGACGTAGTCACCTTCGTTCCGATAGCCATAGTCAGGCAGAGGGAATACAATAAAAGAACTAACTAGTTAAATTATTGTATTCCGTCTTCAACTGCTATGCAATGAATTTCATGTTAGTGATATAATATTTTCAAATAAGATTTCCAAAGAATCTGTGTGTTCATATTGTTTCCCGAAGAGTTAGCATCTTGTGTCAATGAGCCTACCGCTGACAATCTTAGCTTATCGAAAATACGAACGGGCAACTGTTTTCACCATGCATGAGCGTATTCCAGCTTTCAACGTTGCTTTTTTCTGTTCCAAAAAGCAATTTCTGCATTTGACGTTATAAACAGAGCCTATCACTTAAGAACATGCTTTTATCACTTGTTCTCATAAAGAAGCAAAATTTTGTACGCAATTGTTGGAAAGATAAAGATCTACTTTAAAAGACTGAATGATGCGTACATATTGTACCTTTTAAGATAAACAGAAAAAAGGAACCTTTTCTTAAAACCCACCTTGAGTGAGTTGACAGAAATTTTTCTCATTTAATGAAGTTAACGGGTGTCTAAATGGGGTAAGGGAATCAGAATTTAAGCTTGCAGTACGCGTGGAGGACCCGTGATTTCCGCCAAGAGATGCAATCTAGTGAATGAGAAGAAACACTGTAGCGGCAGAAAGGAAAAAGGGTTGGACAGCCCCCCCCCCCTTGAGGACAAGCAAAGTCCTCAAAGCAGCAAAACCGTTTGTGCCGCAAAAGCAACGCCAAAAGAGAGAGGTCGAGGAAAGAAAATTTACTTACGTGAAAATTTCTCCATTTCACGGAAATTCCTACGTGTTAAAGGAAAGTTCATGGAGATGATAAAAATGTTGAAAAAAATGTGGGAATTTCAAATCAATTATGAAAAACTAAGATTTTTTTATTTGGGGAAATTATGATTTCTTAGAAGTATCCAAACCTGTTTTTCTATAGTATCCATCTATAAACTACCTGTACACGCACCCACAGTAGTTAGAAAACAAACTAGTAACGAGAAACTGTGCGCTTTGGGCTGAGTGCGAGTATCTACCACCTGAAATTCTTGTGATAAAACAGTTTATCCCGTGCCAACGAGACAATTTGTAGTTTAAAGGACTTGAAAAGTCATCTCGTTTAAAACCTCCTATTAACATGGGTAATCCGATTGATATAACATGTAAGTATATATGGGATGAATAGATCAAGGTAGTAATTGGAGGTTGAAAGTGTATGATCCCATGGTCGGCAGTAAGGTCAGTGAAAACATGGGTGCCCACAAGGTGAAGCTTTTTCCCCGTTTCTCTGGGCAATTCTTATTGATGTGGTCGCCAGGCTTTCTTTTCCGTTTCTTCACCTGGTCTCTGGCTAGGTTGATGGCCTTACCATTGTCACCTCCCATAAGATTCACGTGATAGCCACAAGAAACCTTGAACTTATGTGCAAATCGATTTTTTGTTGTTGCTCAGATCAAAGTTCATCATAAATGCGCATAAAATGTCTAAAGCATTAAAAGTGTTCTTGCTCTTCCAAAAGTCATTCCCTAAATTTTTCTCACCTCAGAATTTCAATAAATGACGTGTTTATTCACCCGTCGACTGAAACTGTCTTTCTATAACTTACACTCGTTTTTCAATTGAAACGGTTCACTCACTTCAATGGTAAAACTGTAGCGTCAAGAAAATCATTTTTTGGGGGTGAACAATTGTTTGGCGACTCCTGGGGTTGGACCGAAAGCGCATTGAATTTCTCTATCACTGTAATCGAAATTTTCTTGCTTTATTGCCAGTGATGGGATAGTCAAAAAATGACTTACGTCAAATTGTGACGTAATTTAATATGTAACGTCAATTTTCTCAATTATTTAACGTTTACGTTGACTTGATGTATTTGTAATTTTAAACTAATTTTTTACGTATTCGTTTTACGTATAAAATTTATAGCCCCCTTTTTCAAACTCGTAATTTGGCAACAATGTTGCCGAGTAGAGTGGAAATTCGCTTGTTCTCCACTATTTTTTTTCGTCGTTTATAGTGAAATAAGTTTTTTATGTTTTTTAAGAAATGGCTAGGTCCACTGATTGAGAGGAAATCCCACGGTGAAAATTTTGCATTTTCAAATGGTCGAATTTCATTCAAGAAATGATCAAGAAATTTTTTTTACCTTAAAGACAAAACACAATTGTTCGTAAAGAAGTGAGAACGAAACTTGCCCGATAATATGTTTCCATAAATAGGTGACCTACTCGAATGGCGGGAAATTTTTGTAATACCACTGCTTTTATTCTTAACGATGAATAATTGAATGTCTTACGATTGGGAGGGGGGAGTGAAAACAGGTAAGTAAGAATACCACACAAAACTAAAAAATAATTTCGATAATAACACATTTACAAAACGCAATGCTCTTCGTCAAGCTTTGTCCAAAATGAGTGTTCTTTGAAACAATATTGGAAGATCAATAAGTGCATTGCATTTCAAACTCTTTATATTATAGTCTGTCGCTTCCTTTCTGAAACACTACAAGAGATTGAACGCTGCAAACACAGTATTTCGTTCACTTATTGGAATTCTAGTTCTTACGTAAGACGATTTGGACTTATTGATCGAGTATATGCACTGTGTTAAGCCATTAGCTGCTATTTAAGATATTTTTTAACGAGAAAAGGAAGAGAAAAGCTGTTTTCTTGGCCTAGGAGTTGTTCTGACTTTTTTTAACAAATCTCAAGAAGCAGTTGAATCAAAGACTCTTTCTTAATGTTGAGCCAATACGTGATTAAACACTGTCAAAAATTTAGGATATGTATGACAGGTGTAACATTTTATGTATACTATTTCAGGTTTAGCCATCTGTAAATTGATTAAACCAATTCTTAAGTGCAGCCTGTACACATCAATTTTTCAAAATTAATTTGATTGCAGGCTCAATGTATGCATTTTACGAAGAATCCAGAACATATCGGCAGTCAAATCCCTCTAATGTCGGGCAATCTTTTAAAAATCTCCTCTTTATTTTATTTTAGATTTATAATTTTAGCAAATCCGCTTGAAGATTTCAAGAATTTAAAATAAAAAAATTGTTAAATAATTTACAGGGTAAGTTAAAATTTAAAGCTAATTTAAATAATAAACAATTTACAACGGATTCTGAAGGTGCAGTTCTCAGAGATTGGTCTCTTCTGCCGCATCCTCGGGAAAAGTTTAGAGTTTTTGAAAACCAATGGTAATAAATGGATGCAGGTGGTTCATGATTTTAACCACCTCTTGTGGCAAAAGGGTTCTTTAGTGATCGAGACGCGGTTTACGACATTTTGTCTCAACCAATTTGTAATCGATCCCATATACTTAGTTCTATGTCAAGTTTGCAGCAAACTCTAGAAAAGCAAACGTTGTTTGTTGTTAAGAGCTGCCAACAGCAGAATAACGGCTAGGACTGTATTTTTCCCGCTGTATACGCAACCAGACTGGCTAACGGAGTCAATCCAAATATATGATGGTAGAAGTATGAGAAACATATCCATGGGTGTTTGATTAATGACCGATTCACGCCATTTTCATCTTCGAAAGTCTGTCAACTCAGGCCGATAAAGAAATTACTCTTCATATCGATGTTAACTACTGTTGTGTCGAAGGACTAAGTAACTTACTTCACGGTGGGATATGATTGAATTTGACACCTGCGGAGAATTGTATCACCAAATGTGTCACCGACACCCTAAAGATACCTAAAAACAATTCCATTGCGATCCTTGTAAAACAAAATGTTAATAATGATTTTATTTTCAAACCTTGAGATTCACTATTTTGTATGCTTTTCAAATAAATATTTTACCTCCTTAGGTCCAGTACATAATTTCGAGATTCAGTTAAGCTACATGCACCTAAAGTTCTCGTGCTCAAGGTTACTGAAAGCAGATATTTTGTGTGTACTTTATATCAACATTCGATTGGAAAATTCAATACACACGATGCCTGAAAGAAGACAAAATGTATTGATCAGTCAAGACTATGCAGTTTTTTTTTGCTTTCGGCAATGAAATTATCATAGAGTTAAGATACAAGGTAGATAAGGAAAAATTGTGTAACTTAATACCACTGAACTTGAGGGAATATGTGCTATTCAGCTGAATTGGGTTATGTCATTGACCAACATATTTTGCCTTGTGGTTAATGTATGACTGAATGAAGGCAAGAAAAGTAGGATTGATATTCATAAACTGAACATATGAGCAGCACCAGCAAGCATATGGTGGTACCCCCTTGTTTCCCTATATAATAGATGGCTCACCCACCCCACCTATAGTTCCACTTTGATATTTCCCAAAAGTCGAGCTCTTTTGAGATCTTGACTGAAAACTCACGCGGTTAACTCTCTGCTCCTCCTAAAGGGGTTGGATAGATAGGATGGGGGACTTCTATACATGTCAGGAAGAGGGTGTAATCAATAAAAACACATATATCAGAGATGGAACAGGAATCGCAAATCTTTTTTAGACGTTTGATTGGAGAAATTCCTTTTGAGAGAAGAGACATTTCTTTCCCCTATAAGTAACCTTTGGTGGTCAACTGTCTATTGGCAACTAAATTTTTCCTATTTTAAACCGTTCTAAAATAAAATTTAAATTATTTCAAATTAGTGATCGTGTTAATCGGATGTGAAATGTTTTTCCAATAAAACATTAGTTCAATTGAATACAATACGATTCGGCCAAAAACCATTTTGAACTTTAGGCCGAATGATCTTTTGACGATATACGATTCGGCCTGTTGAAAAAAATGAATGATTCGGCCTGTTGAAAAATTGAATGATTCGGGCAATTATTAAAAAAAAAAAATTTTCGGCCATAGGCCTTAAATTTATGAGACGATTCGGCCAAAAAATTATTCGCCAAGTTTTTTGGTCGAATCGTATTAAGGTTATCAGACGATTCACGGCTGTTCGGGGCTATTCAGATAATAGGGCTGTCAGCCATTTTACCTTTTAGGTTTATTTGAGCAACTAATTTTTTACACTTAATTTTCTTAATGGAGCAGTCTAACATCCTGTGTTGCCATCAAATTTGTGTCCAAAATTGCCAATCAGCGTACAGCAGCTTTAAAACGCTGTACGCTGATTGGGCCATTTTGGACACAAATTTGATGGAAACGTGGATATGTGACTGCTCCATTGTACAACGTCGACCCACAGCACCAACAAATTCTAACTTGCAAATGAAGCACTGGGACATTATAAAGTATGGATAGACGTTAAGAGTGTTCCGAGTGTTCATCAAAGGCAATTAGTAAAATTCAAACTAGATTGTTGACTATTATAGACCAAATTATTGGCGGCAATCCTCCGGCCTTCTCCCTCCTTCAATATAATGGTTGCCAAATTAAAATTTTGTTTGGCCGAATCGCACAAAATCAATAATTTCGCATTCGGCCACCAGTCAATTCAAGAATAGAAAGAAGTCTGATCAATTGGCCGAACAGTATATTTTTTAATTAATTACTCGCCATTTTTGGCCGAATAAAAAACATAAAAACAAGGCATTGGCCGAATTGTATATTTCAATGTATTTTTCCACTCATACGATTCGGCCTTGGCCGAATAAAAAACTCAGAAAAGCGGCCACAATTCTTTGTTTTTTATTCGGCCAGGCCGAATCGTATTTTTTTGGCCGAATCGTACGGTTACCGTTCAATTGGTTTGATATTAAATAAGTTAACTTTAATTTAAATGCGGAAGTCAGTGTCAATGATTACATAACCAAAGCTTTCTCATACTCCGATGCCTGGTACTTAATGTCAATATTGACCTAAATCAATCGTGGGGAAACCCCGAGACCACCTTAAAAACGTCCCACTTGTCGTTTCATATGTCAATGAAAAAATGTAAAACATTATTATTGTATATTTGGTTAATCAAACAAAATATTGGCAAAAGATTTATTATTGTCTAACTCTATTTTTATTTTAACAATTGCAACATCGTCACAATCTGACTGAACGTAAGGCTCGTTAAACCTTTCACACAAGTTGTTACACACCGTGAAAGAATCGTGCAATAATATTCAGCAACCTTAGCCGTGAACTATTATTATTACTGTATTTCATGTGTTCTAAACCAAGGCGCAATTTGTCCCTCCATTGTTTTTAGTATTGGACTTAGTCCTATTCATTTGATAGAATTGCTCTCAAGCTATCTTCAAGCAAGCAACCACTCATATCAGCTATCAATGTAGATTTCTGTCTTCTACATAATTTGAAGTGTATTCTATTAATTCATCATCATTCTTTCAATTCCTTTCATAGGATTAAGACCTTTAAACAACTAGCACCGCCAATAAATAACATTTACTTCCATCTGATTGGACATTTTCGGTCCATTGCTGGTATTGATGAGAAAATTCGTAAAATTTTGATTACTTGTTGAACATATCTGAAGGTAATGCAGTAAAGATTAGTGGTAAAATGATTATCATTGGTGACTAAAAAACAGGCTTGGACTGGTGCTCAAGCTCAATCAGTCTAAATTTGGTCCCATCATGGTGTTGGATCATTATACTGAAAGTAGGAAATATTGATTTGTATTCAAGAAGTAAATTTCTTTTGGTCTCCCGAATGACAAGCTGATAAATCAGATATAGTTAGATAATAATTCAGAAAATAAAACCTTCAATTTATTACCAATGTTAGAAGGTACAACTATTCATTTGAGGATTCATGGTTGTAGGGTGCCTCAAGCAAAAACCAAAATAAAGATATAACTTTCCCTACATGATGACATCCGAAAAGGAAAAAAAACAAGCCAAAATCAAAATTTGTTTGGCAGCATTCACTTTTAACACCACTGTTTAAATCAATTGAAAAGCTAAAAAAAAATGCATTTCAGCTGGAATCAGAAAAATGGGAATAACCAGGGGAGAAAATAATAGGAATACGTATAGATAAGTTCTGCGTTGCAGGATTGAAAATTCTAGACTTTACGCATTGTGAAAAAGTTCAGTTGCCTATGTCTACAGTCATCCGTGAAAGTTTCTTGAGCAGGAAAATGGCTCTCTATGTTTTTAATGTTATTTGACGGAAGGGATACTTTGATGTCTACCGTACCCCTCAGTATTTTACGCATTTTTTTCTTTTTCTTTCCATTCTACTCTTCCTTACCTAAGAAAAAAGAGAAAAAGGCGTAAAATACAGAGGCATCAAAGTATTCCCTCCCACCATTTCCTAGATTAGAGTAAATACACAATACATATACATATATATGAAAATTTTCTGAAATATGTAATGTGTCATCTAACCAATCTGTCATCCTCGACTATGTAGGGCCGCTCAGTAGCAGGGTTGCACAACCTTTTTTTTCCAGTGTTTCTGCTGGGCGGGAAAAGGCGGAGTGGTGTTTTCTGACGGATGAACACGTGCTGCTAGAAAGGGGGCGAAAACAATGACACTTGCTCTCTGCGGATTTGCAATATCTAAATGGAGAAATGAATGATGTAGAAACTAAAAAATAAAACATAAACAAGAAATAAATGTTCATACTTATCGTTGATGACGTCGGCGTCGTTACAGGAAAACGCGATCCAACGGATGACGAGGGCAACAATTCCTGAATTCCGGATGATGAAGGCACAGTAGGATCGCTTGTGTTGCTGATGTTTGGGGCCCAATCTGTTTTTTGGTAGCCTTGCTCCGAGTTGAAGTCTTTTCAATCTCATCTTTAGGCATCAGAGCCAATTTTCGGAGGAAAATCTTTCCCAACTGCTGGCCCATCTTTACCACATCTTGACTGGGGTCGTTGTAGGTGTAGCAGTTATCAAAAATGTTGTTGATGTCTCGAATGCAGTCTGTGGCACTCCAGTAGTAGTTGTTTTGCAGTCGCTTCTTCACAGTTCCCAGATACATGGAAACTTGATGACTTTAAAGTAGTCCTGCGAAGAGAAAGTAACACCAAGACATTAGCGGTCTTGAAAGACTAGAAGAAAAAAAAATTTGTCGACTTACAGATAAGCCATACTTGATTATGTCAACGGGCTCGTGTAATGGCCAAGCATACTTGTGGTTCCACAGTGCTAGCAAGACAGTACGCTGCAGAAATTGTAGCTGGTTTGTCACTCTTCCAGGGCGGCTAGGCACAACTGGAGGTTGCACCTGCTCGTTGATGGGTTCCATAATTGGTTTCTCTCTTGGAGGTAGTTCAGGTCTTGAATTATGTCTTGACATCTAGAAACATGGTACATATTGTTAAAAAAAGCTACAAAACACTTGGATAAATTCAAAAAGTCATACCATTTTGTTCTTTTCCTTGTTTGAATCACCTTTACTCGGATAGAAACGACAATTATTGAAAATAATACAATTCTTATCTATTATAAATCTTATTTGATTGCTTTTACACGATATCTTTAGCAAAATCTCTAGTTTTAACACAATTCCCGTAGTCACCAAGTATCTAAAAAATTTGAAAACCCAATAACAATAACACAGTCGAGGGAGCTTGGAAAACCAATAGGGGTAGCTTCGTGAATGAAGTCTGTTCTTGATCGCAAGAAGACACACAATAGTTTGCTATTGTTGTGCCATTCAAGTTTTAAAATACCAAAAAGTCGCTAAAGACCCCTCGTCACCGACGTTTTATTTTATAGAAAAAGTTAAAGTATATCACACAAACATTTTGTGTAGAAAATGTTTGCGATTACTCGGAAGTCGTTATCAATTTCCAACTTTTTTAACTTTGATCAATCTTACTAGTCGAAAAATTGAATTCTTCTATTTCAAACGACCACAGGTAGCAATGGAATACGAAAAAGATGTACCGAAAAAGTCTTTTTCATATCCATTTTTAGACATAAGATATCTGAATAGTGATATCTTTTTCATATCTCCCTTGTCGCTCTTTTGTAGATCCTTCAGATATCAATATTTTGATATCTTCTTGTTGACATGCTTTAGATATTGCAAAATAAACATACAATATACATCATTAAATGGATATCTTATTTTTGATATACATTTGATATAACAGACATAATGCGAAATTGATATCACTTTTTCTATTTTGCTATAACAACTTAGTATTACATTAAAAAGCCAAATTAAAAACAAAGAATTTCTTTATTTCTGTTGAATCACATGTAAAATTTTGTAATATTACAAAAGGGCGATCAAGGAAGGTAGTATTCCATACTGCATTTTTTTTCGGCGGTGAGGTTCCTTGTTTTTGTGAATACTTCAACTGCTCTCCTGTTGAAAGTACTTTCACTTTCCAAGGGAAACCGACGTCTAATGGCATCTGAGAATTTAAAAGTAACACAGGTTGTCAAATTTGAAGTTTTGTATGTAGGCCTAGACATGTGCATACGTACTTTTTATGCACTGGCATAAATCAAACGCATTGAAGGACACCATATTTTCTTTTTCCATGCCATAGAAAGTGTATGATTTCCATAACTCCGGACCAACTACGTGTTTGATTGTATTTGATACAGAATTCAAATTCGGCATTGCTCTTTAAAGCCAACTCAACTTCCATCACTTCCGCTACAGAGTTCAATGGGAACTTGTTTTCAAACTGTTGGTAATAAACGAAGTTGACGAATTGCAAACTGTATCATCATTTACAGTTGTTTCATTGTTACTACGACGTTTATTAAGCAATTCTGTCATTCCTATAGAACAAAAAACCCAAACAAAACCCACCAAAAAAGAACAAATGATGTTGGGAAATTTAATCAAATATGGCTCATATGTTTTGAAATATATTGCAAATTATTTCCTTTGATAATGTAATCCAGTTTTGAGTCCATTCCAATTACTTTTCTAGTAAGTGTTTCAAGCCTTCTGTGTATTTCAAAAAAATGAAATCATAAAAATAAAAATGTATCTTTGATTTATTTTACTTACAATAGAAGCGTAGACAGTGGTGGTTTTACAGAACTAGTTGTTGGTCTCGAAAATTGTTTTGAAGTTCCAGGTCTTGTTGAGTCATTGTCACCCCGATTCTCATCAACTTCAACAACAACAGCATCAGTTACACGTTTTGAAACTGTTGCTTGATGAGAAACTATAAATTATGACGTAATGGTTACTTTTTGGAACAAAAAGAACTTGTATATAACATTTACCAGATTCCTTTTTATTAAACAGATAAGATGCTGAGATAAGTTTCTTCCCTTTTGATTGAGGAATGTAATCATCTGTAATAAACATAAAACAGAAATATATATAACATCATTAAGCAACCATATTTAATATGTCAATACCTGAATTGGATGAATCAGACTCATCAGATTGTTGATGATGTTCATCAAGACCATCAGGTGACGATGATATGGTATTGCTGTTTTCGTTGCTGTTTTCTTCATCTTCATTACTTTCAAAATTCAACGGTTGTGCATCATGTTAAAAGTGTTGAGTACTCGAGTGAAGTGGTTCACAAATAACACTCACAACTTCTTTCACGGGAATCATCCCATCCTCAAAAATATCTAAATAACAATTTAAAAAATAAAACAAATAATAGGACACCTACAGCTAATAGTAATAAAGCAGGTAGTAAAACTATAAGTTGTTAATTAGGTAACGAACGATTTACAGTTTCATGAAATACTTTTTCCAATAATACCTGGAGCAGTAGATGGTTTTTTAACTTTAGTAACACGAGTTTTTTTTTGGTACAGGAACTTCTACATCATCTTCTACCAAACGAACTTTCCTTTTTTCTTTGTCGTTGTGACTGTCTGACTTTCTCCTCCTCGTTCTTCGATTCGTCAATAATTTTTTGGGCCGCTTTAGTTCGTCGTGCTGTACTTTTTCCTTGACTTTATCTTCTACTTCATCAGTGACTTCATCCGCTGCTTCATCCGGTTTTTCCTCTGTGGTTTCACTCTCCAGACAATCTTTGCTGGGCAATTCGTCTTCTTTCCCATCGTCTTGTGAATTCGAATCCAAATCCGACTTTTTCTTGCTCTTTTTCAGGCTCATTCCTAGGCTCATTTTCTTGCTCTTTTTCGTTTCTGGTAACGTACCCTTTGCTTCTTCTTCTGACTCAGTCGCGGAATCAGTTTCCTTTTGGTCGATCGATCCATCAACGACTTGTGATACTCCATCGACCCAAACTTCCAAGTTAGTTGGATCTTTGATTATTTCATCGATGCCAGGCAGGTCTTCTCCGTTGGTTGCAATCGACTTGTCCAAATCACCAATCGCTTCCTCTGCAGCCGCTGCGACTTTCTTGCAAAAAAGGCTTCCAAAGGCACCCTTTGATCGATTCTCTGATTTGCCATCTGCTTTCTTGACTTTCTCCTTGACTTTGTCTTTATCTTTACTTTTGACTTTTTCTTTCACTTTACCTTTTTCTTTGACTTGATCTTCGACTTCATCAATTACTTTATCTGCTGCTTCATCCGGTTTTCCCTCTGTGGCGTCACTCTCTGAGCACTCTTTGTTCAATTCATCATCTTTGCTAGTTTCTTGGGGATTTGAATCCAAATCTGGCTTTTTCTTCTTTTTCAGACTAATTTTGAGGCTCATTTTTTAAGTCTTTTTTAAAATTATGGTCACTTGACTTTTGGATAAATTCCTGTGGGCTCAGTCGCGGATTCAGTTGGCGTGGTATAGTTTCCGTTTGATTGCCTAGGAACTCTTTCTCGACAAGTTTGACATCAGAAACATCCGCGATTTTTATACGAATTGAAGATTCCTGCCACAAAACAAAGTTTTCTTTTCATTTACGATCTAAATCGCTTCACGCTTATCATCGTTTATCATATAGATAGGGAAAGAATCGAGTTTACTGTTCTAACTTGTATTAGTTTTAAATGGATTAGGAGAAATAGTTCTTAGTCTTAACTTAACTAAAATATTACTATTTTGGTTGTTATCATTGGTAAAACTTACTTGTTGAGCAAGTCTATTTCTCCGAAGTCGCTGCTGGAAAGACTGATGCCAGTATTGCGCTTGACGTGACGTGGAACGTGACAGGCAACGAAAGTCGATCGTCAAATCGTGCAGATGCCGTTTAATGAGTCTTGTTTGACTATAGGTCCCTTTCAGAATGGAAGCAGTCTGATAAATTGCTGAGGTGGCGTCTGGTCGAATGTAAAAACAAGATCCTTCTCAAAACGCTTTAGAGATCTAGAAACAACTGACGTTGCGTAGATATGAAATAGCTTTTGCCTTTTCTCCTGTTTTATTAAGATTTTTACGATACCACCTTGACAATTAGATTGAAAGCTGCCGTTTATCTGTTTAACTTTGCTTTAACGCCAAAGTCGAAATCGCCAAGGTTTGTTTGTGATCCAGCTGGTCTCTTGCTTTGTTATCAACACACGGGTCGATTGGTCTATAGAACAATATACGACAGTCGTCAATCTGGTTGACGATGGCCGCCGGCTCGTTGGATTATTTCGGCGATCCGTCAAACCTCAACAACCAAACTCTGAGTGGCAGCCCGGCGGATCCGCTGGAAGAAGATGGATCCAATACAATAGCCATCGGTGGAAGCGGAGGCGGAGGCGGTGGAATGATTGAGAATTACAGTTTGACGGAGACGATCCTCATCAGCGCCGCCCTTTTGTTCATCATCGTCGGCACCGTCGTCGGCAACATCCTCGACTGCGTCGCCGTTTGCTAGTCCGTCGCTTGGGAGTCTCTTTTTACCCTCCCAATCCGGCCGGATTTTAGTTATACGGGAGCGGCCGTTGTCTCTTAAATGCAAACGGGCACCTATTTATGCCGGTTCCGGCTCTGTTATAGGACCGGAATTATGAATAATGAATGGCGAGGGAGGGGGGAGGGGGTTTAGCATAGTCGATCCGTATTCTAGACCGGTTGAGTAAAGCTCGTGTAAATTCTCCACTCCGCCGGATCGTCGGTTGAGTGGCGACGACGTTTTCGACTTTTCTGACTGGTCATGCGGAATTAAACATTGATTTGTTTCGACGTCTTATTCCTCCCGGATTCCCAATCTAATTGAAATGGACGCCCAGCACAAACTCCACAAACTGTGAATTGGAATACTGTCAAGGGGTTGCTGCTACTGCTGCGTGTATTAATGTCCGCGCATATTCAATGTCGATATAGGGAAATGGGACGGGGGGACTTGTATCATCTCGTTAGAGATCCTCTTCCATTTGTAATTTGCTTCATTGTTATCGAGTAGTCTTACTTGACATCCAATTATCGTGGAGACTGTGCACTCACAATGTCTCTCTCGCTGTTGTGTAACAGCAGAGAAAATTAATTGGAATATCACGTCCATTTATTTGACCTTGTCGACAGTCCCCGCCCTTTTTTGAATTATTATGCGATTGGCAATTAATTCTGGGAGGGATTCTTTAAAAATGTGTGTTGATTTTTCTTTAAATAATTGTTAGGCGCCGTCCGTGCAATTACCTGCTGGTGTCGCTGGCCGTGTCCGACCTGTGCGTGGCCCTGCTGGTGATGCCCATGGCGCTGGTCTACGAGGTGCTGGGCACTTGGCCGTTTGGTGCCAGCGCCTGCGACACTAGAGTGGCCTTCGACGTCCTGTCGTGCACGGTCGTGCGCGTCCATCCTCAACTTGTGCATGATCAGCGTCGACCGCTACTGGGCCATCACCCGCCCGCTGGACTATGGCGTCAAACGGACGCCGGCCCGGATGATTTCCTGTGTCTCCCTCGTCTAGATCTCGTCCGCCTGCATTTCTCTGCCGCCTTTACTCGTCCTGGGCAACGAACACGGACCATCCGCCGCTCCTCATCCACCCACCACCACCAGCAGCAGCATCTAGCCCAGCAACAAAAACAACAGTCAAACGAGTCCGATGACCATGTCCAGCAACGGACCATTGGCCAATTTCATTGAATTGGCAACGGCTGCTGCCGGACAAGATTACCAGTGTCATGTGTGTCAAGAGTTTGGCTACCAGATCTACGCCACCCTGGGCTCGTTCTACATCCCGCTGGCTGTCATGGCGGCCGTCTATTACCAAATCTTCCAGGCGGCCAAACGGATCGTCGACGAGGAGAAAAAGGCCCAAAGTCATTTGCTGATGACCAGAACCAACAGCTGCGCCAAACAAAAAGTGGCGGCTGCGACCGTCGGTGGTGCTGGTCAACCTCTGCAACCGGTCCAGTCATCTCTCCTGGTCCATCCTCTCCACCAGCCCAGTCTCTACACCAACGCCGCCATGGTTATTGTCCGTCGTCACAGCGACCGACGGAATTCCTTGATGGACAGCACGGACCGAAGCTGGGTGGGCAACCATTGAACCGGTGTCAGCCGGCCAACAACTTGGCCGCCAAACCATGACGTCTGCATTTCGTCATCGTCCGCCTCTTCCTGCGCTTCCCTGATGGGCACGGTGAGGAACGAGTCGAAATTGCAGAGTCAGGCGAAAGAAAAGGGAAAAATCCAGGAGAAAGTCCAGACATCCGGTGCCCTTCAGCCGCTGAGTCGACTGGATCAGGTCAACAACATGTCGCTGCTGGACATTCCCCGCAGCGTGAGCAACAACTGCCCCCATCGCCGCTATTCCTCGTCGGCCGCCAGCACGGCCGAAATCCACGTCTACGAAGACGACGATCCGGAAGGATCGAATCGGTGGAGCCGCAATCCCTCGGTCGGCAACGCCCAACTGTCATGTGCTCCTGATCTCTCGTCCATCCAGTCAACAGGAGCCGCTCCCGCTCTCCATGTTCCCTCGGCAGTGCCAGCGGCCCCTCACCGGAATTGCCAGAGCATTCGCACTCCCACCCACCAGGAGAATCAACTCCAGCGGCGAGGAAGTCGCAACCGATTGCGTTTCGCACTCAACAAGGAGCGCAAGGTAAAATATCAAAACTAAAACCAATTTTTCATCTTGGACATTTAAAAAAAAAGAGAAATGAAAATCGATTCCGGATTGGACTCGCAATCAATTCTTAGACGGTTTGGCGAACATTCAAAAAGAAAAGTTTCCGGCAGATCATACATAAAACCTTCGTACCCAAAAAGAAAAACAATTGGACCCTGCCCTGTATCAAATTGGCTCTAAAGGACCTGGAAACTCCTTTTGGCCAAAACACAAAGTTTGTGTGTGTGTGTTTGTGTGGCAGGGGGGGGGGGTACTTCATCTCCTGCTGGATCGTATCTCCTCGGGGGGGGTGAAAAGGGCCATAGAAGGAGCCCTATACACTCCATTGAGCAGATCCTAAGTGAAACAGACTACACAGAGGGCGTAATGACGTCGAGGAGGCCATATAGTCCAGAGTTATAGTCGTCTGCCACCGAGTGTACTCTATGCCACTTTATATCTTTCTTTCGCAGCGGCTCACGTCATAAATTTGTCATTTTTTTCTTTTTTATTTAAAGTTTGAATAGTTTCAAGTCTTTTAAATTGTTGATGGGGGTGTAGTCTGGTTTTTGGGTTGTTATCCTTGTCGGTTGGTTTATTCATCCGATGGAATTTATGTTAATTTTCTTTTAATTTTGTTACTTGACGAATGTGAAAGGCGTCGACGACGTTGGGGACCATCATGAGCGCCTTCACGTTGTGCTGGTTCCCGTTTTTCGTGCTGGCCCTGGTCCGTCCGTTCATGAGCCACCAGACGGCCTCGCTGGTCATCCCTCGCTGGTTGTCGTCGCTCTTCCTCTGGCTGGGCTACGCCAACAGTTTCCTCAACCCCGTCATCTACGCCACCACCAACAAAGACTTCCGGCTGCCCTTCCGCGAGATCCTTTGCCTCAGGTGCAAGTCATAATGCATGCAAGAATCATTCGTTAACGAGGTTAGTGGGTCTATGTAAGAAATGATGGGACGTTTTGTTTCCGAGCCGTCCCTTCATCTCATTCTTTTCGAGCTACATCAAAATGGAAAAGACAGCGCGTCTCCTCGGCACAAGAGAGAGAGAGACACGACAAGCAGTCTGAAGTCAAATTCAAAACGATGTGGAGGAGAGATAAGAGCGCGGGAATCGGATCTGCATAGATCTGCCTCAATTTCAGAGCCACTTATGCAAAAACGGGTGAGCGACTTAAAGTCAAGACCAATCGGCCAATCTATCCTACTTTTTAGTTCCCTCCCGTGAACATGAGAAGCAAGACGAGCGCCTATCGAGGAAAAGATATCGCGTTACAGTTTCGTGCTCTGAGAACCAACAAGAGAGAGAGAGAACACGCTCAACTTTGACATCCCTAAATGTTTACCTCCATTACAAATAAAAGAAAAAAATGTGTATACATGGCGAAGAGTGGCACAAGGAAAAATGGGATCGGACGATCAAAATTGTCCTTAAAGAGCATTTATACAGAAATGAATGTCAACTTTTTTTCTCTCCTACTCTCATTCAAGAGAAGAGCCAATCAACAAAATAAAACAAGTAGTGACAAGGCTATTCCTCGCCTGTCTCTCTCGGTCGCATCTTTCTTTAGGTGGCACATGTGGCAGCTATTCAATTCTATGTAATATTATTACATAGGCAAACACCAGTAGCCACACCCATGGCCGTGGGAGACGCTTTTGTGTTTCTTTTTATTCTAGTCGTTGTCAAATTGCACCCCACAGTTCAATTGAAATTGAATGTTAAACCATAAAATATTTATATAGTATATTCTAAACATTATACCGAACGAACTCTATAAAAACTAGATTTGTGAATGACGTCATCGTGAATCTATCGGAATCTCTTTCGCCTCGTGAGTGACTTGCTGTTGAGACCGTTATTTACCCCAAACACAAAATGGATCCACAAAATATATATTTATTGCGGAATGAATTGTTATTCGTATTTTTAATTTTTGTATTTGATTTGCATATAGATGAAATAAGTACAAAGTAGAGGGGGAGGAAGGGTCGTGAAAATAGGAGAAAAATAAAAACTTTGGAGGTGGGGTCTAAAAAATAAATCGTTCGCATTTTTTTACGGTTGCTGGGGGAGGGGTGATAAAAATTTTAAAACAAAATATTGTTCGGAATAGTAAGCCGTGTCTACTTACGTACCGAAATATGTTTTGTTGAGACGAGTTAAACGACACGGAAAGATAGATGTGTTTGTGATTGAGATGAGATGTGATTCTTTTGTATTAAGACAGAGAGTGCAGTATTCTATTGATACATGGATATCTGACTGACTCTGACAAGCGATGGAATAAGAGTGAGGGGCCCGACCCCCTCCAGAATATTACATTGACACCAGGGTGGGGGAAGGGCACAAAGAAATAGCGCAATCAAGCGGGTGACAACGGGGCCACCTGTCGGGCCCTTTAAATATATACAGTTGCGTTAAGCTAATTCAGCTGGATGTTACAGCCATCTGTTGGAAGTCCATTTCATTTCCAACAAATATTTTGTTTCATATCGCTCATGAAAAATTTATATTTGATTAGCTTGACAAAAAGTTTAATCACTATAAAATTTTAACTAAAATACTCCGTTCAGCGGATGTAATAAAACCGCTTTAATTATTTAAATTGAGCGGTTCGGATTTAGGGGGAGGGTTCGATTTTTAATTTCTATCGATATCTTAGGCCCAAGGCGGCTAATTAGAATATTAGTGTCGTCTGCTGCTTTCGTTTTGTTTCCAATGAACTTTTTCGGAACGTACACAGATTATGACTGCATGAAAAACAGCACAATTAAACGTCCAACTACAACAATTAAACGTCCAGCTACAACTTTCCTCGTAATTTTAGATTGAGAAATTTCAATTCTGTATTATGCTTTCTGAAAAAGGTTTTGACAAAACTCAGTAGCATTGCTTCGACTTTCTTAACGTGCGAGTATGCCAGACGGAATATGAAGCGTCATGTTGATGAACGTTGCATATTTCACACTAAAAAGAAAATTGTTCCAATTGGATTAATCTACCAATTAATAGTTCAAAATATTACAAAATAAAAGGCTAAAATTAGAAATTATTATAACTTGTGTGATAAATTAAATGCTGTTTTTTATATGTATTTACGTGAAATTAGTATGTGTTCTGACATAATATTTATAATTTGTGTACACAGTTGCCTATTATTCATCCCCATGTTATGTGAGCAGAGCCATTAGAGATGTGAGTGTGCAGATTAGTATTAGGCTATTTTACTTCCGTTTGAAACCTCCTTAACATCATGGATCCAATGCTTTCTAAGAGATCTTTTGAGAGGCATGTTACAAACGCTATTAAACAGTGTCAGATTGAAGAGAAACAAAGAAAACGAAATGAGAATGAAAGTGAAAGTGCAAACGCGAGTGCAAACGCTGAAGAAAGGAACTTATTAACTCAATTTCAAACAAGTGGAATATATAATTTTGATGTCAGTGATGACAACACAGTGGGTGAACAGGAAAACTTTGATGAAGTTGTTTTTTCATCGGAGAAGAAAGAATGTGTGTTTCGCAGCTTTCGGAGTATAATACATCTTCCGATGAGAATGTCGATGTGAGTGAAGAAAACGGAAACGAAGAATATGAAAACATTCCCAGTGATGGAGTGGTTGTTCATCTATGACATTTAGTGCCAATCATGTCGAAAAAATGAATTTTCACCTCAAATCAGAAGTTGCAAGAATTTCAGTCAAGAACAGTTTGACGCATACTGCGACGAATGACATTTTTTTTTTATTGAGAGATTTGGGGCACGATGTTCCAAAAGACGCTAGGACACTTCAATCACAGCAATTTCGAACATTTCGGTTTCATTCTTGGAATCGTAAAGAAAATTAGACAAGGTGTCGGTGTAGGTGTAATCGAACTAAATTTAGTAATTAACATTGATGGTGCTCCTTTGTACCGCTTTTCAAAAACAAATGTTTGGCCTGTACTTGGCAGGATCACTCATATAAAAGACTCAAGACCTTTCGTTATAAGCATATATTACGGCCCCTCAAAACCATCGTGCTTGGAAGACTTCTTGTGTCCCTTCATTGAAGAAATGAAGAAATTAGAAAAACATAAAGTAACCGTTGACGGAAAATATTTTAGTGTTAATTTACAGTGTGTTGTGTGTGATGCACCTGTCGGCAGTTTCGTTAAAAAATGTGTCGGACACGGAGCATTCTTTGGACGTGAACGTTGCGTACAAAGAGGTGAAAAAATTGGTGGTTTAATGACATTTCAAGCAACAGATTCAGACTTCAGTAATGATATGTCATTTCGACACCAAAGAAATAAAAAACATCATCAGGGAACCAGCCCATTTACGGAGTTTAACATTGACATGATAAAAGGTAATTATTATGTATATTGCAAATAGAAATATGAACATTTTGTGTAATATTGATATAAATAGGGCAATCTCTCTAACGTATATAAACGGTATAGCCTAAATAAAAAATTTGTAATGCCTTTTTTACATGTTTTTCAAACCAACATCATAATTAAACTATGTTATTTTATTTTAACTGTATACGAGACGAGGACGCCGCAAAAAAAGAGAAATTAATAAAAGAATAAATTAATGAAAGATTATTAAAGATATGGAGATAATGAAAGACTGTGAAGATTATCTACATATTCCTTGTTATTATGGCTTATATTATCTCATTATTGTTTTTGCAAATTTAATTAGGTTTTCCGCTAAATTACATGCACCTAGTATGTTTAGGGGTGATGAAAAAATTACTGCTGCTGTGGAGAGGGGAGAAAAAATCAGCCAATAACTGAAGACCCAGAAAAACTAAGCGAACTAACAAACAGGCCAAAGATCGAGTTTTTCGTCTTTCTGCAATCGCCCAAACTACGATAAATAACAGAATAATTGCGTTAAGCAAATGTTTCCCTATGGAGTTCCAGAGAAAAAGTCGAAGTTTGGATGAAATAGAAGATTGGAAAGCGGTAGAGTTCAGAACATTCCTTCTTTACAGCGGGCCGATAGTTTTGAAAAGTGTTCTATCCGAAGAACAGTACGAACAATTTTTATACTTCCATACAGCCATCCGGATTATTTTTTCATCGTCGTCAACAGAAGAACAATTAAACTATGCAGAACAATGTTTGAAATACTTTTCATTTCAATTTGGTGTTCTTTACGGAAGTTACCAACTGATTTATAATGTCCATTCCATCAATCACTTGGCCGATGACTGCCGTTTTTAAAGGGTTCTCTAGACTGCTTCAGTTCATTCCCACTCGAAAATTTTCTTGGTAGATTACAGAAGATGTTGCGGGGTACAAGAATACCATTAGCACAACTGAAAAAATGGTTATCCGAAATAGATAATTTTGGAAATTATAACCCAGATTGTCAGAAACATCACTACGGTCCATACCAATTTAATTTCAGCTCAATTAAGGTAAAATCTTCGTCCGACTGTTATGTCATTAACAACAAATGCGAGATTTTTAAAGTGCTTGCAAAGACAGATAAGTCCATTTCTTTCGTCAAATATTGTTTAAAAAGACAATCATGGGAAATTTTCAAATCTCTTTGATTCTCCGCTTAAAGCTTCTCTTTTGAAAATTTTTGTTGCTAATGATCCCAAGTCTGATGTACATAAACCTGCTTTTAGTATAGAATTCATTGATTTTAAGAATGCTGTTAAATGTGTTGGTTTGAATTACGAAGAAAGCCTTGCATTTTTCCCTCTTCTGCATAATCTGTAATTGATTTTAATAAATATATACACAATTTACACATTTATGATAACTGAGAAATAATAAACAAATTTTAAAATAATATTTTCTCCGTAATCATTTTCAGTACTCATCAGTGGCGTTTACATCAAATAATAGCTTTAATATCGGATTTAAGACACGAACTCACATCATATTTAGTACAATACCAAAAACATATCAAAATAATGTAACAAAAATTGATAACCATAATAAGATATAATTACGACATATTTTTCATATCGCATTTCAAACAGGAAAGAATGTATAAAATAAAATTTTAATTTCATGTCAAAATAATGTAAGAAAATTTATATCTTTAATTAGATATAATAACGAAAACCGCCATTGTCATATCAAAATTATGTAAGACAAATTGTGTTATTTAGTACATCAATAATATATTCAAAATTGGATATCTACATTTTCATACCAAAACAAACATCAATTTCACATCACTTTTGAGATGTAAAAAGGTGTGATTTTCTACAAATAAAATGGACATCTTTATTACATCAAATCCGTGATATCCAAAATATTACACGTATGTCATGTCAATTTCATGTCACACTTTCAGGCAAGAATGTCAAAATGACATTAGCATATCAAATTGATATTAAATTGACATGACTGTGCTATCTGGGACCAAGGACCCCTCGTAATTGCCATTTTCTTTTATACAAATAGTAAAAGTATACAACACAAACATTTTGTGTAGAAAATGCTTGCGATTACTTGAGGTCGTTATCAATTACCAACTTTTTCCACTTTGATTAATCCACAGGTCGAAAATTTGCTTCATCAGATTGAGATTTGCCTCACATTCCGAGTCTTAGGATACGACGGAGAAGTAACGGGTGAACGGAAACCGAAATTTGAAACAAAGTTATATTATTATATTATATTACTATTGCCATTGCCCGATGGTAATCGTCAAAATTTTCACGTCGACATTCACCTTGCTGAAGACAATTACGTCGAAGAAGTCAAAGCGTAAACAAACATTTCCGGAATTCTCGAGGGATCTTTTCCACTATTTGTTAATTTTCTAATCGATTTTTAGACCGTCGAGTATTAGTGAGCCGTTTAGTCACAATGTTTTACCTCAAGTTTTTTTTTGAAGTCACATATTCTTTATGAAAATCAATCTGCACTTAATATTTTGTTCTCTCTCTCTTTCTCTAGACCCATTCAGTTGAATCAATATCGCTCGTCTATGTCTCATTCTCAACAAAAGTTATTCTACGTATATCTGGCAAAAACCAAAAGAATTTGTTAACATTAAGAGTAAGTCTGTTCTCTTTGATCAATGCGGCTAGATATGGGTTTATCTCCCACTCTTCATATCGTTTATCTGGAAGAGTGCAGTTCGATAAATCACAGCATACTTCTATAAACAATAAAAACGAAAGGCTTGAGCTAAACTCAAACGAATAGCTTAACAGCGAAGGGTAAAAAAATATAGTTAGCAGTTGTCAAAATTACCAGTATTAGGAAGCTGAGTCAGTTGATTAACATGTTCAAGCTGTTGGTTAATTTCAACTTCTGCATTAGGCACTAGATCACCATTGTAACCTGCTTTACATAACAAGCTTGTGTTAACTCAAACAAAAAGCTCGAGAGCAAAGTGTAATTATTATCTAGACACAAGTTGTCACAATTATTACTAGAAAAAGAAAGCTGAGTCAGTTGATTACGATGTTCAAGCTGCTAGTTTACTACTGCATTGGACACTAGATCACCATTGTCACCTGCTTTGCATAAAAAGATTCTGTTAACTAAAAAAAAGCTCGAGAGCAAAGTGTAATTATTATCTAGTAAGTAGTTATCGCAATCACCAAGCTTAGTCAGTTGATTACGATGTTCAAGCTATTGGTTAACTTCGGCATTTGGGAAAAGCTCAACATGGTCAACTGATATTAAAAAAACAAATTGTGTTAAACTCATATTAATAGCTTGAGAGCAAAGGATAATTAATACATAGTAAGTAGTTGTCACAATTACCTTCACTGGGAAACTGAGCTGTGAGATGGATCAACTGAATACCATGATCCAGCTGCTTGTCAACTGCTGCCTTTAGCACAAAATCAGCACCATCATCATCTGTTAAATATCAAAAGCTTGTGTTAAATGAAATAGCATAGGTTTATTTACCATCAACAGTATTGTGTAGTTTACTTATGAGCTGACTGATGTGATGTGTTGGCTGCTTGTCAACATCGTCAACTTTGATTCCTATTTTAGGAAAAATTTCAAATAACAGTTTTAGGTTTAGAAACAAACATGCTTTTTAAATTGATTCTTACTCGAATCAAGAAATTGTGACCTTTTAGCAACTCTTACCTTGCTGCTGATTTTGTTAATTCAGCTTGGTTTCTTGTTGTATAAATCTTGGGCATTTGTTCTGAACCTGCAATAGAATGCAATCTAAAGTTAAAAAGAGAAAATCAGTGCTGCCTTCTGGGGTTTTGTTAGTTGTTTCAGAGCAATCACCATTCTCAGTGTTTTTCCGTTTCAGACTTCTAACTTTAACTTCCTCATCCACAGCAATATGAATAATAGAATCACCATCACTCGTTTCAGATTGTTCCAGCTTTTTAAGAACATTTTGTTCAAGATGAAGAAATATTTCTGACGAATCCACATCCACTACTATCTTAAAATCTCCGTCAAATTTCATTATTAAAACACCTTCTACGCGCGTGTTCAAATTACCACCAACATTTCTTTGAACAACAGTTCTTTTAAATTACCAGGTCAGGTATTAAAGGATCGTCAATGATTTGTGCAGAGCGTTAAGGCAATGTAAATAAATAATAATGTTAGGAAAGTGACGATGAGAGCAGATGGTTTAATTTGGATTAGTGGTACAAATTTTTCCCATCAACTCAAAACCAACATTGTTCCGCTAAACACACTTTGAAAACAGTTATTTTTTTATAACAGTTTCTGATGGTATTATTTGTTTTATGATTTGTTTCGGAATAAACATCACAGCAGCATATGATAAAAATTTGGATGTACATAAGCTCAATTTTAAATAAAAACGAAAGAAGCGGTCTAGGATATTTTAAATTTTGGTGGGAAGAAAAACATAAGTTTTCAAAGCGCTTACTATGAAAAAAAAATCCGTCACGTAAAAATGAAAGTTTTCAGGTCTTCCATTACCAAAAATGTTTTGCCAGCCAATAATATGGCTTTGAAAATTCAATAAAAGACTGGCTGACTGTCACAAGTTTGAAAACGACAAAAAAACAGTTCCAGCCTTAAAAACTCTTCCAGTTATGATCAGTGTCTTTAAAGGCTGGTATTTTAATTCTTCGTGCAAACAATCACTGTTATCAAAACACGAATTTCCCCACCACCAAGCAAATTTTGGTTCCATTGTAGAATGGTTACCGTGTACCGTAAAAGTTTCAATGTTACCACTTAGAAAATGTCCTTCACCATGTTCTTTTATATCTAGCGTCAACATTTTTTTATGGCGAGTGGTGAAAGTCCAGGGGACATTATGATTATTAGAATTTCTACTCATTATTTTCTTAAGTCACGCATTTTTTTATTCAAAGCGAAAACACCATGAGATGACACAATGATATCGGTGGCCAAATAGCCATAATTGAGTAGAAAATGAAGCAACGTATGTTATTTGGGGGTTATTGCTTTGCTTTCAGATTCTACCGGCCTAGGATAAAGAAGAACATGATTTGAATTGGTGATTGTGATGTTTTTTGTGAGAATAACCAAAGTCCTTCTCAGAAAACTGATAGCACTGCAGGGACGCTATTATTTGGAGCATAATGAGGATTATCAAAAGAAACAAATTCCACTAAAACAATAGGTAAATACATTGTCAAAGACATCATCTCAGAAGACGAAAAAGAAATTTTTTTTTGCTCTAGCACCTAATTTTGTTTTATCTGTGGAGGAACAGTGAATTCTCTATCGCTCATAAGCATAGAAAGATTAAGATTCACTATATCAAGTTTTAATTCAATAACCGGATCGTGGATAAGATAATTCAGTAATAAACCGGAACTATTATTTAAAATCCCTTCAGGTCCCACATGCACCAAATATTGCATAAAATATTTAGTTGAGTCAAACTAGCGTAATCTGTCGAAAGCTGATCGGCCATACCATACCATAATTCACTGAAAGAATATATCTTGTCGCTATAACAGCGTTCTCGATTTCCGTACATTGCTGCTCATAAGTAATTTGGTTCCTCATAATACAATGCGATTCATGATGTATCTTTTCGAGATCGTTACGAACAATCATGCATGAATGGCAAGGTAATCTAGCGAAACCCAACCCCTTCTTTAAACCCACCCACAAAATTTGAAACTTATGTCACATACGATGTGTAATAACATCCCATACCACTTCCGACGATCGTTTCGTAAATAGAAATAACACCTGCATGCAAAAGTAATAGATCGTCAATAAATGGCCTTAAAAAGACATCGACACCACGCTCTTTTAGTATGGCACAACTAACTATCCCGAAAAGCAAAATATTTCTAAAAGAAGAACGGAAGATGTGAGGAAGATTCAGTAATTGCTAGTAAAACACTTTATGCTTTCCTTTCTTACTTCCGAGGGGATTTCCGTTCTTCACCTCATCAATATAAACTTAAATGCGAAGAATATGGTCACGGTTTTCAATGTAAAAAGGATGGTTCTTCGGATAATGACCGTCCCAAACATGGCAATATTGCCGGAGGGAATCTAAAAACGGGATCACATAAACAGTTTGGAATACCTGATCGATAACATTTCCAAGGTCGTCATCATGTATCCATTCAAACGACGACTCATGTGGATTTAAAATTACTTCCACTGGCATGATGGGGAAGTATTTGGTCCAAGAAGTTTCTTGTCTGTAGTGCGTCATCTGTTCTTGTTCGTGAATTGTTTGAAAGGCTGCTTTAAATAAAGCACACCCGACAGAGTAAAACGGGACCAGAGCAATAAGTTTTTTCTTCAATAAAAGAAATTATATATTACAATCTCCATTAACTTATGTAATACATTCATTGAAATAAAAAAATGCTGTGTAACTGATGCATGTGTGTTATTTTAGTTCAGTAATATAGGTATGACACTGGAATACAAGTTGGAGTTGAATGCATGAATCCTTACAGGGAATGTTGCCTGCCATCAGCATTAAAAATAATAAAAATAAACATAATTGATTATATAACACCAGGAGTAATAATGTAAACATATAGACACTGAATGAGGAATGCACATGGTGCATAGTTTTCATGAATGGCATCTGACACTAATTGAATGCTCAAAAGGTATAAAAATGTGTGATGTAGTTGGAATAACATTCTAGACTCCCATTCCTGGTTGTCAGGAGAGGAAATTTAAAGATTGTCTATCACATTATCCAGCATCAAAAGTTTGCCAATTATCTGCTGTGTCACGGGATCTGCTGCTGGCAACAAAGGTCAATCGGAAGCTGATGACAAAGGTCCATCATAAGCTGATGACAAAGGTCCCTCAACAGCTGCTGGTGATAAAGGTACACCAGCAACATCAGCTATCATTGCTATCATCAACACACAGTGTACACTGTGTAAATCTAAAAAAGGAGCTAGGTTAATTTGTTTTTTCTTGATGTTAATTATAATATGAACAACTCACTGTTATCCACTTGACAATTTCCATGATGTCTATTCCAATGGCGTCTAAATGAATGAAAAACTTGAAAATGGCTATCTCAGCCAGGATGCCAGCACACAACGTGAAATGGGGCTTTATGGCTGAGTTCATGCTTCACGTGCTGATAGAATGCAGTGGGGCTGGCGTTATCTACCCTTATAAGAAAATTACAAATCGAACACTGCATAGAATTTGACATGACGATAAATGAAGTCAATCTTCATCAAGTAAAGTGTGTTATCAATTGGTGTGTAGTCTTCCTGATCAAAACAAAAAAAAATTGAGTATTTTTGATCAATTCCACAAATCAATTCTTAGCTTATCAATCGATAACGGAAATAATAAGTTTTCCAAATTTAAGTATGAATATTGATTTGAATTGATTGATTTTTTAAGTACTTAAATTTGGGTAAACTACTTTTAATTTTTAACTTTCTGTTAAAATTTAAGCATATTAACAATAATAAGTAGGAAGAATCACCATTCAGTGGGCAATTTCTGAGTTAAGTAATGATAAATCATACTTTTTCTAAATTGCTTATTAATACAGCGGCCAACTACTTAATTTTGCCCTTTTCAGCAGTTTAAAATAACTACTGAAACTAGTTTAACACAACTACTGAAAAGGGCCAAATTAAGTAGTTTGCCCCTGCTGTGTAGGGGTTATTGGATGTTTGATATATTAGCCAAAGCGAGATTGCATGTGTGTGAAAACATTTTCAGGTAAGTTATCTTTATTATACAGTTACTTTTGTTTGAACATCTTCTACAATTGTCTTTCTGATAATCTAATAGAGATCAATGAATTTATGTGCTTGCAGAAGAATGTGAATCTTTAATAAGTAACGATAAAGTGGAGAATTGTCTCATCTATAGTAAAATTGCTTTATAATATTTTGTTACATTGTATTGTAATTAAATTATTTGATATATTAATTCTGAAAACAGGAAAGCTGTCAGCTGGGAGCAAGTCTAGTCGCTACAGTAGTGATTCTTGGGTATCCCAAATAAGTGAATTTGATACAGACCACATGTCAATTTTTACTCACGAAGAGAATTTCACTCATACAGGTGTTTAATAATAAAATTTTCCGAAGGGTTTCTAATCACGTTTTTGTGGTATAGGTGGGATTAGTTGGCGATTGTTTCACTAGATAACTACAACTATAGTCATTTAGCGCCAATTGGTGAATGAAGTTTGAAGCGGATATAAAACAATAAAATAAAATGTTAATGTTACAGGATAGAAATAAATGCAAAAAAGAACCACTTCAAAATTGGAATTATTGGTGGCACGCGGCTCACCGGTCATCTCTATTGTTATGATGCGCAATTCCTGAACGTCCGTATAAGGCGTAACTCTGGAACGTCAGTAGCTTCAATAATATAAGGTCTTCTTTGTGGTCCATTAGTTAGTTCGGTTACAGTCTGGTATTGAGACTGGGTATTCTCTGTTACAGTCTGGTATTGAGACTGGGTATTCTCTGTTACAGTCTGGTATTTAGACTGGGTTTTGGTCTCTCATAAGGGTACGTTTTGTGTCGTCTTATTGTTTAAACTTGTCTTTCTCGTCTTTTGTCCCTGTCTTTTTAAATACAATTAGTTAAGTTGTGTCGGATAATTCCCCCTTTTAGTTATTTCTCTCCGTTCCGTAACACTATTTAACAAAACTGAACACAACACTCGTAAGGTATAAAATTCCTCTACATACCAAAGACGCCTCCGTCAAAATTCTAGTTGTTAGTCCATTTGCTTCAGACAAGTCGGCTGCAGCTAAAGCAAAAATGAGCAATACAAAACAAGACTACATTATTGAACCGGATAAGATCCAGAAGACGTTGGAATTTATTTCAAATCAGAAGCTGACTTTCACTGTGAACTTGAAAGCAAAACCACTTTTCTTTTCTAAAATATCCCTAAAATAAAAACAAAACAAAAAAATAGAGGAGAGATTCTTTCTCGCGCACGGGTGGGGACTTAAGCAGCGCGGTATTTGAAAATGGTTTTCTATAGTCTAGTATACAAATAATCAAATATTTTTAAATGTGTAAGCAAAGTGTGTTTATTAAGCATTGGCCATCAGCACGCTATACATATTTTCAATCATATTTCTTTCAGAAGAATTAATTTGAAACGTTCTGCCAGTTCTAGATTTTTTTTGCAAGGAATTCACCATTTTTATTACGTTACAAATATGTACATATGCAGAATCATCTTTTTTTGAAAGCATAAATCCTTGGGCAACTGACGTTGCCCCATCTGGCTTAAAAAACTGAATCTTTAAATCAGAATTACTAGGACGTAATTCAGTGATCTCCCCTAAATACCACAATCCGTTTTCATCATATACACACGCAATAATACCACCAACAACACAGTCATTAAAATCAATTTCGCCCACAGATATCTGTTCTTCTTTTTTGACCAAAAAATTTTTCGCTTCTTCACTTATTGACAACTGTCTTGCTTGAATCCTGTTTCCATCAATCGGGATAAAAGAATGAAAGGATTGAGTGCCAGGGATTCTCTTCCCTAATTTGAACCTTTCTTCCAAAAACAATTCATTTTTTAAAACATCATCATGGGAAACAAAAAATGTTTTGATATTTTCGACGTGGGTATTACACCATTCGAATAATGATTGGGGGGTTTGAATGACTGCACCGCCAGTTCTGGACTGTAAGCTTGCTCTTTTGGCAAGTATTTTTAGTGTTCCACCAATTCCATCGCAAGGCCCCTTCCCATGGCTTGTAGCAAAGAAATGCCATTCTCCTTTTAGTCCAAAATCATCCTTATGGTAAACAAGATTCAAAAAATTTTTGAAATTCTTATATTGACTCGCAGCCCCATCGGTGAAATGTGCAATTTTTGTTAGCTGAGGGCGCAACGTTTTTACATGATTAATTACTACTTGCAAAAAGGAGAAAACAGCAACTGTGTTATGGTTCATATAATTTGAAATGACGCAGATACTGTGATTGGTTATTTTCCCATCTATGAAAAGAAAATTGAGTGGAGTCTTGTGCTATCATTCCATAATTTTGTGAAAAATCTCCCTGTATTAGACACTCATTCAATGGCAATTTTTTTTTTAGTTCTTTGCAAAATTTTGATTGTTCCTTGGCAATTAAATGATGTGTCATTAGGGCATCAATTTTTTTCACTTATCGATCTATAAAGTCGGAAGTTGTTAGCTCAAAGGACAATACGTTGACCTATCAGTTGTTTCCCATTGATTGAATTTAATTTGTTGCTTATCAGATGTCAAATTTGTAAGAAAATCAAAGAGCGGCTTTGATCCAGGACATTTTTGACATTTTTTCAACATGCACGCATGATTTGAAGTGTCACAAACAATTTTATCCATCAATAAATAATTATCCTCTTTGCTACCACACACGGAGTCTATCATGAGCTTTACATTTTGGTGCTTCACACACACACACACATTATCAGATCCACCAACGCCGACGTCGATAACGTTAACTGGCCGTAGCTCAAAACATTTAGTTCGACCACACGATTTCAAACATAACTTTGTCACACAATACTCCTTATACTTAACATATAATTCGTCAATGTTCATCAAGAGTAATCTTTTCTGCAACTTAACTTTTTTTTCTCCTTGAACAAGCCTGACGGAAACGCAGTCTTTTATTCCAGGTAGCATTCTTGAGTTGTCATCGGAAAGGAAGAAGTCTCGAACAATGTCTTTTTCATCTTCACACATTGGGCGTCCTTTGTTTCTGTCTGGCTTGCTTAATATTCCTTTTTCACGTTTCAAGATGATAGCTCTTTTAACTAAATGTACAGAAACTGAAAAAAAATGATGCGACTTGATCGTTACTCCAGGATGCTGGCGCGAGCGTCAATAAAGAAATGATATCGGCAACAGCATTCTTTTCATTCTTCAATTCTTCACATCGATTTCTTAGTTCCTCCATTTGTTGTTTGTAATCTTCATAGGGATAATTATTTGAATCATGAATTTTTTTCAGATGATGCACGAATTACCTCTTCCCCGATTAATGGTTGGTGTAGTTGAAGAAACGCATCCTCACTTTATTTGCCTTCTTCATTATTATATCACATTGTCTTTCTTTTGATCTCTTCCCATCCAATTGAACTGGTGTAACTTCTAATGTAGCTGTGATTTGATTCGAGACACTTATTGGTCTTGTTGGAGAAAAACAGTCTTGATCACTTAAATGTAATAACGCGTTTTCCATATCCTCCAGTTCAGATGATGATGATTTAAAGTTCTTAGTGGTTATCTTGCCGTCCTTTATGGATAACAGTGATGTATAACACATACGACACAATTTTTGGCCTGGATACACATGTAAATCTACCCTCACCAGCTTGATAGCTTCACACATCGATAGCGATAACGTTTTTTTACAAGCTTTCTAAAGTGTGACTTTTCTCAATTTTTCACAATGCAGGTTAATCGGATTAGAACACTTCGACGATCGTTTAAATTGTGAAAATTTAGACGAGAAAGCTATAATATGATGCTTACAAATTGATGGTATGTTGATCATGTTCGTTCGTAAACAAATTGTTTTTCTTAGCTCCTCACTCAAATTCTCGATTGATTGTATTCTTTGGTCTCGTGCAGTAAAATTAGGAAGAAAGCATGGAATGCTAAGTCTGGAACCCACAGAACATGCTTCATTTATATGTAACTCACTCATGCTTTTCTATTAATTTCTGAGATAAGTATAAATTAAAATGTTTGAATAATTTGTCTTTCAAAAAGAGGAATTATATTAAGAAAGCTATTACTTACAGTCTTTAATGTAAGAAAAAAAATTTGAATAAAGGAAGCACTAGATAAATCCAAATGTAGAAAGAGCACTGCAAACGTATTACAACTTGCACTAAATGATAACGATAACTCGTTTTGCAATCTCTTCGTTCCAAATTCACACACCGCACGAGAAATAATCTCCCCCTTTTTGCCCAGAGGGCGATCGGCAAAAAACAAAGAGTTTGACTCCGCCCCCTAACGCCACTAGTCTTGAAAAAAACGGTAGAAATCGACACAAAGGCCCCAACTTCAATTAATTGTTGAAGACAAATAAAAAACAATACCCAAATGATTGTTTCACTATAGATTAAGGACAAATAGCTCAATCTTTTAATATAAGTTTCATAAACTAATTCCTGCGCCAATCGTGGCAATTGATTTTTAAAGTTGATGGATTTTGAAATAAATAATCAATAATTAAGGAAGAATTTATTTAAAAAAAAATAGTACTAGTCGATAGAGAAAACAAAAATAGAAAACATGGTGCAGGTTTCATTTTCTTAACTTAATTAGGGCGAGCTAGAGAATTAAAATAAGAAAAAGTCGCTCATTTTTTTCGTTACGGCAAAATGAAAAAAATCGATTTTCATTTTGCCATAACTTTTGAACGAATTAACCAAATCAAAAATCCTTTTCAGGGTGATGATATAATGACTATATCAACCCACTGTTAAAAGGATTTTTGATTCCAAGAGATGACCGCGCCAACGATTGGTCGAATCGGCGCGGATTGACCCTATGTGTAAATGAATCATTTTTAAATATAGGATCAGACAGAAATATCTCGCATGGCTTTTCCCTACCCGCGGTATGGCCTTAGGATATGGTGGGGAGGAATCCTTTGTCCACCATATCCTGAGGCAATGCCACGGGAAGGGACAGGCCATGCGACTTTTTTGGGTTTAACCAATATTTAAAAACGATTCATTTAAATACAGAACCCAAACACTTTTTTAAAATTAAAAATCAGAAAGATGAAGAATACTTCTTTATCTTTCTGATAAAAAAAAATAATAAACCTCGTACGATTAATCAAAGTATTTTTTAAAAATCTCGCGCGAGACACCGTTAGGCCTATCTCGCGCGGGTTAAAACGCCTTTTTTTGACCGGGAGGATCCAATACCTGGCGTGGGTACTGTACAGGTATTTCAGATTTCAGCTCTGCGACTCGGATCGTTGCGTGATATTTGCGTTTGAAAACTGTTGTCGGCCCCCAAGCAACTAAAGGAAAGAAAACCGATCCAGTCTACGTTGAAGAAAAAAACCGAAACAATGAGAGTAGGAAGCTAATCAAGTTATCATCATTTACATGAAAAGGATGGCCATGAAAGCGAACTAAATTCAAAATTTTGATATTTTGAGCCTTAAAGACAAAAAGATCAATACATTGATTCTATCACACCTGTGTGCACTAACGATTCAATTGAGTTTACAATAACATAGATGCAATTAGGTTTCTTTTAATTTGGCCAAGCAATGGCTCGTGATCTACAACCAAATCATTTGCATCAGCTTCCTCCTCGACGCCAACAAAATCTTCGTCGTCAATACCATCGATGTCTATTACAAAATTATGAATGCAGCAAGCTGCCATAATAACACTTGGTATCAAATCTAATTGAATTCATGTACTGAAATTTCAACCGGCGACATTTGCCTTTAAGGCGACCAATGGCACGCTCTACTGTTGTCTAAATATCACTGTTTAGTGTGCCGTTGAAAACAAATTTCTCCTGAAGAAAAATAGTAGTGTTTATCATTCGTATTACATGATTGGATCCATTATGCATTTGAATATTTCTACGAATCTGCAGAGCGAAAATTCGCTACGATGCGCAATAGTGGAATAGTCACTCGGCTTTTGGTTTTATAGAACCGCAACTTTTAAAAAATCGTTACAGGCACACTAAACGCTCTACCTGGTTCGCACTTGCTCTTGAGTATGACTTTAACAGAAATTTTGACAGAGGATAGGCAAGATCTGTAATAATGTGGTTATTGGTCCCAGCAAGTCTGTCAGGGAAACTTTGGCCAATCTCGCTGTTTACATATACACGCGCATCATGCATTGATCTTGACAAGACAGCGCTTACTGATGTAAATTTTAATTGTTTAATACAGGTAACTTGAAGCATATTAGCTCAAAATTTCTTTTGACATGTATAAGCAGCAAAATGTTCGAAGGATTGTAATATTTTTATCAATGTTCCATCGAGCACACCTAGCAAAGAAAATTCGAATAAATAAATAGTTCCAAACTTTATCCTTTTAATTCTTGAAATATTTACCAATAGTGTATGAAAGCCGGAATTCTTTGCTGATTTCTTGATAATTGCGTTGCGGCCAACGAATGAAATTGGAGGCACGATCCAAAAATATTTTGCAGGTGGAAAGGAAAAGGTAATGAGCTTCACCTGATTTTTTATTGCTTCATGACATACAAGCCTTAAGATAATTCATCACCTTTCCAAATGCCAAATCAGTCTCCAATGGCTCTGAATAAGTCTTGGTTTCCTATTGTTAAAAAAAAATAACAGAAGATTTACATTGGGAGGAACAACTGCATTATTATTTTGGAAATTGGGTGTCAAGTATGTTGTGAATCTCTGTAGCAATGCCTTAAAAAATTATTTTACAAATCTTAATGAAAATATGTTAAGCCCGTCAACGCTACAGAACTGCCCTAGAGGAGAACAAGAAAAAATAGAAGAGAGTGCGACGGTTGGAGAGCAGATGAAGAGAATTGTTGCGAACGAATTGAAGGAACTGAAGAAGAAGAAAGCGAGGCTAGTTGGTGAGCAACAAGAATAAATATCACTTTTGAACGCCGAATAGCGAGTATTGGAAACCCGTCTGTCGCACTTGTAAACAAGTCCACTCATCTTTTTAAGACTAAGTCAGGACTTACTTAAACAACTTAAGCCGTCTTAGTTAATAATCATTATAACTGTGTCTTCGTTAACTACGTCAATTGATAATCTTTCAGTCATCAAGGAATAATGTGTTGTTACTAACCAAGCTATTCTTCAAAAAAGCTGAGTTAACTGCAGAAAACTTGACAAAAGAAAGTCATGGATTTCATTTTTTTTCATGGAAAGTCAAGGAAAAGTCAGGAGAAAAATATGTTGCAGCGCGGGAACCCTGTATCGATTAAAAGAAAGTGAATTATTATCTCAACCGATTAACAAAGTAATAAAAAAAAATTACAGTCTATTTTCAAGTTGAAATTCAGTTCACTTATAAGCTATTGTTACAGAGTTGTTGTTGTATAGTAAGATTTCTTACAGTTGTTGCCTTCACGATTGACCATGGTACAATCAGCACCAAAGAATTTTGTTTTAGTGAGATTTATTAGCAGTTTGTGTTAATTACCATTACTAAATATACAATTAACATACGAATATCAACTCACGTCTGAATTACCAATTCACGCCCAATCAACTAATTTGCTCAAAAAAGGGGTCATAAAACTTTTTTGAGTTGTAGAAATTCACCTGGTTTGTTACTGTAGAACAAATTTATTCACTCTACAACTTATTTTCCAAAAATAGGATTATTAAAGGTAAGATTTTCTGTTTTCTTAATAAATTGAGTTTTCTGACTTAACATATTATTATTGTGACGAAACAGAACAAGTTTATTCACTAAACAACTTATTTAATCAAAAAAGAGTTTTTGGTCTAAATATTGAAACGCATGAAAATGAGTAAGAAATCATTTGAAAAAAAAATAGGATCCAATCTTTTTATGGGGTACGCCAACCTCCTTTTTAAAATAAAAAAACGCTTTTCTCCTATTAACAGTTGATTTCCACAATACGAATTGAACCATCTATAGGCCACTAACGGTCACCCGATAAATGAATTAATGAATGCCCCAAATCCCTGATTACATCCATAAGGGTTTATCGAATTACTCTCATTCTGTGATATCGGTCAAGACGCTTTGGTTGGACATCAGGTTCCCTTTCATCGGCCTTTGCCTTATTTCACTTCTAGAACCTCCTTTACTTTCCCCTTGAATCCTGGATGCCTTTGCTCCTCTTTGACAATCTCACACATTGTACTCCTGTAAATTTTCCATGGTTTATCATGAGTTTTCAGGTATCGAATGATATTGTCCCCTTATTACTCGTTATACGGCTTGTTTACCAAGGCCGGGAATATCACCTTTTGATTTCGAATAACTTAAGGCGGCTCTAGTGGCTTGGAAAAGATAGTGCAAGGAGCAAACCGATTCCAACACAATGTGTCCACATTCACCTCCGGGAGGACTGTTTGTTCTCGTATTTTTCGACCCTGATGGTCCACCCCAACTGAGTCCCAAGAACAATACAAGCCCTATATAGAACGACCCTTTCCAGCTTCTTTCGTAATGCATGGTTGTCCTCTAAGTAAAAATCATTATTCCCATCCGAATGGGATTATTTGTAATCCTGGCCCTTAAAACTTAAACGATTCATTTAAACCAAAATAAAAAACACGAGAAAAACACAATTAAACTGAAGAAAACACTTGAAAAAACGATTACTAATTTTTTTGATCCTCTATTTTGGGTGGTAGAGGAAATTTTTTTTTTGTGATCAATTTTGTATTACAGTTATTGTACGAGGTAAAAAGCACTTATAACAAATGAAAATTGAATTTGCTCATGAATCTGGAGTCAATTTTTAATGAAACCTGACAGTGCTGGCCTCCCTGACCAGATTCAAAAGAAAAGATAGGGTAGGTTACTGTCTCAATGTTTGCCTACACTACAGTCTTGACAATATTATGTCTTGGTTGGCTCACCTAGGCTAACGAGGGAAGCTCTCATCTCAGAGCCTAGGGAAAAAAATGGGTTCAGAGCTGCGAAAGGAAAGAGATGAAGCTCCACCCCCAAAGTCGAAATGGGCAAAAAAGACGCTAGTTTTCGCCAAAAACCTTAAAATTTGAATAATAAAATCAGAAGAACGAAAAATAACACCCATTTCATTGTTATACATAGCATAAATCAATATCTCCTCTATATATTTATGAAAACGGCTTGTGAAAATTTTTGCAGCCGTGGAAGATATTGATTTTTAAAAAGGGGAGGGTATCAAAACTTTGTCCTTAAATTAGTAACCTTAAACTAAATATTTTTTTTAAACAAATTTAACCAAAAGATAGCCCATGAAAAAATGATTAAAACTATGTATTTTAAAAAATTATATTTTTAAACAATGAGTATATAAATAAAGAAAAACAAAAAACGCACGGGAAAAATGAACTACGGCAAAATGAAAAAAATCAATTTTCATTTCGCTGTATTTTAAAAACTAATAGTCTGAAATGGGCGAAATTTGGAAAATAAGTTGTTTAGGGTAGTATAAACCTACTGCTCAAATTTCGCTCAATTCTAAAATATGAGCACGCCAACGATTGGTTGACTTCGGCTGGATTGACCCAATTCTGGAAAGAGACTTGCCTCTGAAATGTCTTAAACCGATCTCTTTTCAACAATCCAGTTAGAGATGATAAATGTTTGGAAACGAAATGAACTATCTAAATATCTTAAATGGTCATTTTCCTACATTTCAGTTTAATATGATTACTGCTGATACATACATCTCTTTTTAAATTTCAGAAGATTCTATATTGAAATAATTTTTTTTAAGAAATAACCTCGGGTCTAGAAGTATGTAGATGAAAATTTTTAATTGCAGGATTCATCAGTCTATTCAACGAAGGTTTTCTAGCGAGCGAGTTTCTAGCGAGTCTAGAGTAACATAAACAAATCTATTTTAGACGGAAATTAGCGCCACTCTTATTCTTTTGATGCATAAGATAAAATGCTTAACATTAATACTTTAAACAAATTCTCTCTGCAATAAGAATGTTTTTAAATTTTCCTTTTCGTACCTAAATTTCATTTCCCTAAGGTCACCAAATATCTAAAGCTCGCCATTAGGTTAGTAACCAATCTAATTTCTTTGACGTCAAAATTTTAAACCTACCAAAAATGTATTTGTTTCACTGGTTTCTAAAAAGTATTTTGGGCTTACTTCCAAAATATGTACCATTCCATTGAATTTAAATCATAAATATTCATTTTTATTTTGCCATGGATTAAATTTTCGTCCACTAAATTTAAAGAAAAACATTCTGCAGTGAAATATTCACTTTCAATGTTTCCTATAGAGGCAATTCACATCGCGGATTCACGTGTCAATTGTTTCGATGTCCGCCATTTTTGTTGGTTGTTTGGTTGTCTGTATTGGCTGAAATTTTGTTTTCCCAAAACACAAGTTTTCCCAAATCACTAATGCGGTTAACCAGTTGGGAGCCTCAGTAAAAAAGACCTTTTGGTAAAACATAACAAATAATAAAGTTTCTATTGCTTAGTGTCCATTGAATTAGTAGAATGGAAATCAGGACGATTTCGCAACACCAATCTAATAATTCCCCTCATCTGCAAATTCAACATTGATGCCAATTTTAGAATTTTAAAAATTAGTAATGAATGCCCCGATTGAACTTACATGATATTTTTCGACGTAAATTTCATTTTGTCAAAATACATAATGGTTTTAGTCTTTCAATCTGTTATGACTAATGTAAGGGCCGATTCATTGATCTATGCCGTTCCAACCAGTGGCCTACTTTTGAGCTTCGGAATCTTCGTACGGTCTGGTTCTGTAACAACGCAACCCGCGCAAACGTTTTTTTTAAAAACAGCATTCTCCTTAATTTTGCGAGCATTTGTTCCTTTATACAAACTTTCACCATGGTGCGCAATAAAACCACCAAAAGTAGCTAAATATAAACAACTTGTGCACACCAAATAAAACTCGTGTGGGTTTTTTTTTTGTAGTGAAGGGCGGGATTACGTTTGACGTCTCGTGAATTTGACAAATGATCCCGTGACTAAACTATTTAGAAAAAAAAATTATGAAAAAATTATTTTAATGTGAAGAAATTATTTCTTATCTGACAATGTAATTTGATGTTTCCATCTGCTGCAAGATATAAATAAAATTAAGATAACCGCTATTTTTGGGAATCTTTTTCTTGTTTTTTTTTCTTCTCTTTTCTTTTCCAAAATCTCTTTCTTTTCTTGGACGTTAGAGGGAGAAAGAGAAAAAAGTAATGATTTTTGGATATGGCAATGCTGGTGAGGGGTAATTGAGGGGAAATAAACGGAAAACTTATAATTCGTGTTTTCATATTCAATTTCATTACTATAAATGAAACTTTAAAAATGTGATCTTATTACCAAACATAGAGCTCATGCACCTCTTTTTCAGAACTTTCCTATAATATTACGTAATTACCGAATAGCAGGCCTCCAAAGTGAACCCATTCCCTACTAGGACACTCGGCCGTACGGATACTTACGCAACGTAATAAAAACCGCATATCGCGTTGTTGAAAAATTCCCCCCAAAACCACATAAAACCCCACCCTAAAATTAACCATAGAAAAAAATTTTATTGTATTCCACCGAGAATTTTATTAATAGGAGCGTTTTGAAAAACGCGTTTTCCATACTGGTCCTCTCAGCCGTACGGATATTTTTGGTACCCACTGTAAGTCCTAATACTGATTTAATAACAACTCTTCTTTTTTTCTTGGCTGTCGGCTGTTTGTGAATTTGTAAATAAGAGGAAATTGATCGTATTTTCCCTTGGTCTCGTAGCTTTCCGGAGGAGGGGGGAGGGCTAGTGTGCCGTGAGACTAAGGAAGAAGCAACCATAGGCTGAATTCTTTGTCATAGAGTCCAACAGAGCCGTCCCTAGCTCTCTACACTGCACTGTTGTAAAAAATAGTGGCCTGATCTACACTGCACAAATAACTCCGCCCACCATTCTCTTTTGTGTATTATTCTGCATGGTTTCGAGCTTTAAATTGTAATTTGTAGTGGCCGCAGTGGCGATTAAATTTTACGTCACCCGTATGATTTACACGCTGAAAGTAACAACCTAAAAAGACAAAAGGGTTCGCATTATCTATAAAAAATTTACTAGCTATAAGCTTACATTGATTTTGATTTAGCTTGCTTCAAATAAAAGACAAATTAAAAGATAACGAAATTACTAAATATGTGAGATCATGGGTTATTTTTAAATTCGACTTCTAACCAACACGTGTACGGCTGTTATAAGGGAAGTCCGGGATCGTGCGGTTAAATTATTTGGTTCATTGTTTTCCACTTTTTTTTTGAGTGACGTCTTAATGCAGTTGAACAATTTTAGTTTAACAACTTCGCATGAAATCGCACCAAATGATTTGATTGAAAAGTGTGAGGGGTCATTGAGTGGGGCGAACTTTGTTGTATTACAGTCCCTTAAAAATGAAATTCCATTTCACATTTCCGCTTTTAATAGCGTTTTTGTTGATGTATCAATGTTATTGATAAAACAATCTATACCGGAAATGTGTGGGTGTGTTTTTGATGTGTGGGCAGGAGGAGAATAAAAAGGCAGAGGAAAATAAAGTCACTCGAAGAGAATCGAAGCATTTTTCAATAATAATAAACTGCGTGCCACACCTCAGTATTACACATAGACACACAGTAGTAGTCTATAATTTTAATTCTTCACTTAAATACAACAAAATTATTACCCTTTCCTTTTAATTATAATTTCTCACTTTATCTTCACAAGCTATTCTGATTAGCACAAACAGTTAATTAACATTAAGATAACAGTAATTTGTGTGGAAAGAAAAGGGAAGGCAATCACAATCAAAGAAACAGCAAACGCCTATCTCTCAAACGGAAATCCTTGCGTCATTTCATATGATACAATCAGATTTCGGATACGAAGATGGCGGCCATAATATTTTCTACAACTGTTCAACAATAGACATAAATTTAAGGCAGCAGTTGGAAAGTATGGGTATGTGTGTGTGCATGTAAAATTTAGAGTGGCCAGCTTCTGTCCATAATTGGCATCTAAGCCACAAGAGAAAGAGACGATTTTATTTAATTTTGCTACCCAGCTAATTTCATCCAATCGGACCCAAGTGTTTAGTCATGTGTGTGGAAGGACCGATCCATGGAAACAGGAATCACCTGTTGAAAATATTGTGGTAGTTGTTTAGCAACGCTTCAACAACCAGGTTTTGTTGCATCATGTCCAACGCCAGGTTGTTGGAGACGGTTGCAGCCCACATCAGAGTCGGTCCAAAAACAATGGCTAAATTGGAGATGTGCATCCGGTTGTACTCGCGGTATACCGTGATTTTGAGCAAATGCTGCAACAGATACTGCAACGTGTCATAGTTCTCTGTCGGCAATGACTCGGCGATGTCTACGTTCATAAAAATTGAATTAGTTTATTTTAAAAACAACTTTAATCAAATTGACGTACCTCGATATCGACGTATTCGTTCCGGATTGGGTCCCTGATAATTGGTGGCCTGAAGGGCTTTCTCAAAAAGTGGGCAAGGAATAAGCGGCTCTTTAAGTTCACGAAAAAAGAGCTTCAGGCAACCTGTTAATACATGAACGTCGTCTTCGATTTCCAAAATGGCCCAATTGTACTGATCCACCTATTTCCAACAAGAAAATTGTTATCCTCCATTCTTCCACAAGACCGTGAAAATGATAATTTACCTGACAACGAATCTTTTGAATTTGCGAGAGATTGCCGCTGGCTCGATAGATTCCATCCGCTTTCATGTTCTCCTGTTTGCTCTCAATCAGCTGGATCACTTGCTGTACAAATTTGGGCACCGTCGACCCGTCGAAGTTGCATAGGGCGGACAAATGGCAACCAAAAACAGGCTCATCCTTCCAAATGCCTTTCTTGACGAGTAAATCGACAGTTGGGCGGCGGACGAAGAATTTCCGCAGCTTGTCTCTCAAGTTATCTTGTCTTTCCCGGCTGGATCCTGGTGCAACCGCAGTCAAATCCTCCGTACTGCCAAGGAAAGGAACTTTTGTGGATTTGGTCCGTCCCAATTTGTTTTTCCTGCTGCCTTGCTTCATCAGACTGCTGCTATTGCTGAAGCTCACTGGTGAGTCGGGCGAAGGAGGACTTAAATATTGTGTTAGCGAATCGTTGCATTTGTGCCTCGATTCCACCGGTGAGAAACTCTTTTCCAACAACAATTTCTTGGGTTTCGAACCAATCAAAGGCGACGAATGCGGTGAAGGGTAGTGATTGGTAGTTTCTACTATGTCAGAATCGTCGGTTGAAAAGTGTCACATGAGAAACTCGATAAATATGTTGCTACCTTTTGTCCCACAAGGCAATTGCTGAATGGCTCGTTTAATCTCATTAAACCATACAACAGCGTTGGTTTCATCCTCGTCTTGCAACAAGAGCTGGACGCCGAGGAGCGTCCACACTTGGAAAACTCCTTTGCGACTGGATTTGACGGCCGCCCACTCGATCGTCGCCCCGTTCAAATCCACGCATAATTCCGGCTTGTTGGTTCCTGTGGACGATCCAGCGGCTGTGTTAGACGTTTTCGCCCTACATTAGCGCGTTAATGGAAATTGAATTCGAATAATAATGGCACAATCTAATATATTACGAGGATTCTTTGAAGAGAAAAAGGAACAAATCCGTCAGGACCACCCAAGAGGAAGTCCAATTTTTACGGATTTTCTTGCCGTTATCAGTCAGTTTGGTTTTGTGTAGGAAACCCTGTTGCAGAACTCGCTAATATATAAATGAAAAAATAAGTCAAATGATTCACATTTAATTTTCAAAATATCAGCTAAAACAAGCAAGTGTCATGATTAGTGGCAAATCAAAGCCGATTGGTGAATTGGAGCGCAAATCCCAAATTTAAGTGCAATCAGTTGTGGTAAATTATTTGTTGGAAAAGCCAAAAAAAAGCAAATTTTTGTTTTATTGACTGCAGAACTTAACATTATCGTGGAGGGTCTGGATCCAAACGCAATTTCTCTCTATTCGCCCCTCCCCCAAACACACAGAACCCAAAATATTAAAAAAATGGCAGTTCAACAACAAAAAATTAAAGCGAAAAAGGAAGAGAAAAGACAAGGAGAAACTTACGATATCAAGATTTTTCAGGTAATCACTTACGATGCTACCCCCTTGCAAATTAGGCCATTGTGGCTGAATATTGCGAGGTAGTGATGCCGTCTTGGACGGGGCTAAGAACGTTACACGACTGGTCTCTCCACTTACATTCTCGACTGCAATGTTATCGAGACATCCACTTATTCATTCCAATTAAAGAGAAAGAAAAAAGTAAAATAGAAAGGTATGACGTTAATGAATACAAGTCGTTTGTTCGTTTCATTTTACCTGAAGTTAGTCAAGACCATTGATTGAGTTTTGCTGTTGCGATCGGCTTTCGACGTTCTTTGACGGACCATATCCCATTTGGATGTAGACACGGGGGCGACTGTCATTTGTTCATTCATTTTGGGACTGAATTCTCTCCCTTTAGGATAATAAACGCCTTGCTGAATACCCTGCTGTTTCTTCAATTGATTGATTAACGGGAGAAGAAAGGACGAGTGCAATAAAAATTCACAATCAATCATTCAAATGTAAAGAATTATTCAATTACCGGTTCACTCTCTGTTGACGTCAAAGCGGGAACGGATGTGACTTGAGGAAGGGACCACAGAGAATCGCTGCTATCATCTTCGTAGAAAAAGACGCGGCCCTCGTTGTCTAGTGATGTATACCACTGCAAATGATCCATTAAAATTGGTGAAAAAAGAAAACAAACGAGATTAATTATAGAATTACATTTAGAAAACTCGTTTCTTTTAAATTATGCGCGGAACAGAAAAGAGCCAAATTATTTTGTGGTTGTGGGTCAAATGCATCGATTGTTTTTCAGGACACCTGAGCTAGATCGTTGGGATGAGATAGTCGATTTCGCAGAACAAGTGCGTCGTTCCAGGAAAACGCCTCAGAGGCATTGGCGCATGTGAGGACACGCTGCGGCTCCAGCGTCTGCGATTGGCTGTTGTGCAACAGGATGCGGGCAACGAAATTCTTTTCTTCTGTTACTTCTCCTTCGTTTCTTTCGAATGAAAGGAAAACACTTGACTGGCTGAGCCATTGGCAACGGGAACGACGCTGCCTTGTCGTCAAGACGGCGGGCCAAGAATGTCGCTGATGCTGCCTAGATCTAGCGTCCTCTACTAACGGCGACGCCGCATCATCTCCATCACAAAGTTCCGAATATAGCTGAGGGCGTCTATCCGTGCTGGGCGTCGGTGGCTGGAGGCAGAAATCAATCTCGAAACATTGGGAGAAATGAATCCAAGTATGTCGAGCAAATTTCAAATCTTCTTCAACCACTTGGTTGAAGCAGCTGTCGGTAGCTTCAGAAATGCGTGGCAGATTCGGCTGACGGACAATAAGTCTTTTTCTCGTCTGCACCACCACTTCTGGCTGAACAATGACCAATTTCTCTTCGATTTCTCGACTTAAATCGGCAGCGCCAGTTGATTCAGAAGCGACTTGATCACGGCCAGGCGAAACGTGACGTGGAGAGTCCTCGATCGAGAAGATGCTGCATTCACCCTTTGGAAGGGTTAAATTACTTGCTGTACTCAACTGGTTTGTCAGTAAATTCAAACGTTGATCCTGTTCTTCGGTTGGGGCATTGGAATCGCGGAAACATGGGCAAAGTGACCGTATCCAGGTTCTACTCATGTCATCGTCAACCCCGATGGATTGAATGATTTTACTTTTGATCAAATCTTTTACTCGTACCGAATGAGAAACAGTATCTTCACTGGCCGTTTGGTAACGGATGGAGCGCAGCCATTGAAGGACGGGCGCGTCGGCTCTTTTACACAGGCAAACTCCTCGGTGAGTGTCCATTCACCAAGAGAGTGAATCAAGACTAACGAAACTTTTAAACGCTGCAATGAAGCTTCGACAAAAATTCAAACGAATTCTTTTTTTATCGGTAAACCACAAAAATCCTAAACTTCCTTTTAAGGATAAGAAAAACCGACCTAAACCGGAATTCCTTTTGTGATAAGTTCATCCTGGCAAAATGTTTGTGTGGTCTGGTGATGTTGGGCTGCAAATTGGGTTCCATTGTCACCAGGAAACCCGTGAGATAAACTTATAGAAAACCAAACGGAAAATATACCTTTGCTTCAGTATGGCTGTTGGTGTAGAAGACTTCGTCCGTGGACGGATCTACAGATCCAATCCATCCACGAGCAAAGCTCAATAAAGTTGGTTTTGTCTTGGGCCTCCTTGATCGCCTCCGACACGAGACGTGATTGATCGTGAATGATCACCGTCATTTAATTTCGCTTCTCAATACAAAAGAAACAAAAAAAAACAAAAAGAAAACGTTATCCACCCAAAAAAAGAGAAAACGTACAAAAAAAATAGCAAAAAAGAAAGGACAAATTTGGTTTATTTATAGATGAGATCCAGAAATAATTCAAGAAGAAAAAAAAACTCACTCGTGTGATGAGACTGGTTCCTATTCTGCTGGGTGGTTTCAACTCTTGGTCCGATTCTAGAAATTAAAATAAAAAGGTTGCCTAGTTGTATGATACACATATTCAGACCAATTTTTAATCAGTTATCGTCTTGGGCGTTGGCGCGGACCAGGAGAGTCAGGTGGAGGTTTCGTAAGACAACCCGTGTTGTGTTGTTGTGATTCATTTGCGATCTCGAATGATCGCTATGGAAAGTAAAAATACAACAATATAATTTTTTTTTAATAATTCCCAAATGAATTGAAATGTTACCTGAGGGAATGAAGTTGAGCGAGTCCTTGCAACTCAAAATGTCCTCACAGGACGAGGCGTAATTGGCTTCCAGTTCGCTACCCCACAAGTTCGACTCGGATCCACGCAACATCTTGACGCTTTCAAACTGATGGCGTCGTCGATGGAAATCTCGAGATCAAAACTAGAACCCATTTTCTCTTGAGAACCTTTATCTTGTCCGTCCTTACAAATATATATATATAAAGAAATGAACGTATTGAACTGGTGGTTAAACAAAGAGCCGTTAATAAAGTACCTCCTTCTCATTAAAAAGCGGATTGTTAAAACTGACGTTGATGCCGGAGAATCGGATATTGGCAGATGAAAATTGAGGAAGCCGACAAGCATAAAACAGCTTTTAAAACTAGCCAGGGTCATTATGAATTTAATCGTGTGCCATTCGAATTGACGAATGCACCAGCAAAATTTAAGCGTTTAATGAATAATTTATTACAACCAGTTATTCACAAGTGTGCACTAGTTTACTTGGACGACATAATTATTTATTCTCGAACAATTGACGATCACATTTAACACATTAAATGCGTACTAAATCTATTAAGGGAGGGAGGATTGAAAATAAAGCTATGGAAATGTTTATTTTAAAAAAACGCAGTAATAAAGTATTTGGGACATATTATATCAGAAGAAGGATTGAAACCCGATCCGAAGTTAATGGAAGCCATTAGAAATTATCCGACACCACAGAATAAGAAACAAGTAAAAAGTTTTTTGGGATTATCAGGATATTATAATAAATTTATATGGGATTACGCGAATAAAGCGAGAGCACTTACGATATTAACGAGACAGAAAGAAGAATTTAGATGGTGCCCCGAAGAAAAAAATACGTTTCAATTTTTGAAACATGTTTGTTAGAAAATCCGATTTTATGATTCCCAGATTTCAACCTCGAGTTTTTTGTCCAAACGGACGCATCGGGATTTGCCGTAGGATCAGTTCTAGCACAAAGAAAAATAGTGAACGGAGAAAAAGTAGAATATGCCCGGATATGCACAGGAAAAATTGGCATGCGAAAGATATGATGGCGTATGCAATTTATCATGCGTTGAAAATATTTTATCATTATTTGTACGGTACGAAATTTACGGTAGAAACCGATCACGAAGGATTAAAAGGATTTCCGAAAATAACAGAGAATATGTCGCGAAAAGCTATTACATGGGCCTTGTTCACCAACGAATTCGATTTTAAAGCAGTCTTTAGGCCTGGTGTAGCTAATCAGAACGCTGTTGGGCTAAGCAGAATGCCTGAGACAAAAGAGGTAGTCACAACGTCTGGCCATACACAAAGTCTAAAAGCTTTGACTACTGAAATGTTTTTACAGGAACAGGGAAAAGACAAATTTTGTAAAGAAGCGTTAGAAAAATATTGAACAACAACGACAAAATCAGTTCATGGAAGAATATTTTCTAGCAGTAGGCGACACAAGGGAAAACACGAAAAAACGTAAGATTTGCGAAGAAGACGAATATAAGAGCGACATCAACGAAGACGAACAAATTAGAGAATTTAAGATTGGTTTAATCGGCACGGCCGACGGGAAAATACTAGTACCAAAATCGTTAAGAGAAAAGATTTTAATCAGATTTCATGATAGCCCATTCGCGGGGCATCTAGGCGTAAAAAAGACTACAGCGAGAATTCAAAGACGTTTTAAATGGCCGTTTATGGTAAAATAAATTAGAGATTATATACGTAAATGTGAGTTTTGCGCGAAACGAAAAGTCGGTGAAGACAACAAGTCTCTTTTGAATCCGATCCCACCCTCAGATCATGTATAGAAATTTGTGGCCATGAACATTATGGGCCCATTGACCCCATGAGGATCCTAAAATCATCCGTATATTTTAGTAATGGGCGAATATTTAACTATATATATAACAGTTGCATCAATGCAAATAGAACGCTGGCCGATATAATTTCTTGTTATGTTAAAGACAACCCCCACACATGGACATATTTCTTAGATGTAGCAGTTTTTGTTTATAATACCGCAGTCAATTCTAGCACTGGTTATAGTCCTTTTTATTTAATGTATGGAAGAGAAGCACCAGAACCGTACGATTTAATGCCGTTTGCGTGCAACCGGAATTTAACAGATATTAATATGATTTTCTCACATCAAAAATATGTGACGCGATTAAGATTGCTAAAGATAGATAAATTAACAAGCAATCCACCACTCAAGTGCACCAAATCCATGGACCCCACTTTTTTTCCCCATTCCGCTATAGGACCTAAAAATCTGTAATAATTCAGGCATATCCAGTTTTTTACTCCGGATTCACCTGCTGTTGCAGAATTTAAATATTCTCTGCCGTTCAGGAGATATTTAATGTTAAAGTTTGGGTTTTTTCAAATTTTAACAATTTTGGGGGGTCTTTGGTATCGCTTTATGGGTAAATGCTAACCTTTAAAAAAAAAAATTCTCCCAAAAGTTTGCTCGTCCATCCCTCAATACGAATCCAAAAGGAATTTACATTCTAGATTAGATTGGCCGAGTTATTGCCAATCTAGTAAAGTGTAATTTTTACAAGTTTCCCACCCAGCCCAGTCGCCATTTTTTATCACTCTCCCTCGCGTTCCTGGCGGATGACAGCCGAAGTTAGGCTTTCTTGGCCTTCACTTTAGACCCGGGGACATACTGTAGGCCCTTTCATATAGTCTAGTGGCCGGCAATATGAAGCCCGAGGTGCAGAGAACTCGTATGCTTCGGCTGTCCTCCACCAGGAACGCGAGGGAGAGTGATAAAAAATGGCGACTAGGCTGGGTGGGAAACTTGTAAAAATTATTTATATATGTTTCCTCCTGTCGACTCTGTGTATACGAGTGATTCTCACTTTGTGTGTAGCCTGTCTCCACAGGTAGCTTAATTTTATTCGTACTCGCTTTCTCTGAATATGTCCCTAACCTTATTTATCCCTTCTTCGAAACCACCACCACTTCCATTATCACAAGTACACCGTGTTCATTTTCATGAGCCAAAGTCAAGTCGATCAAAATACAAGAGATTCTGCTCTTACAAGCCAGCTCAGGTTTTCATTAAGTGGAAACACCATATACAGTGGTAGAAAACAAAAGGAATGTCAGCTAAAAAATAGTATAAGATGACGGCAAGAAGCTGGTTGTAGTACATGCCGATTGCATGAAAAAAGTCCAAGGCCGCGCAAGCCCGCAGGCTACTAACGTAGTAGCCCCAGCAAGAGGGACAAAGTAAAACGTGCGAGTTGCCCCACAACGGAAAAATACAGTAGTCCCACATAAATATAATTTCAGAGAAAAAATGAAACTTCCACAAACATATCGTAATTAATAAAAAGAAATGTTTTAGATGGACATTCAACTCGCACTTGGACTGCTGTCGAAACTCGCTTTTGCCACGGTGACAGGAGTAAATATTACTATTTGCGACTGCAAAACTCCCAAGGCAATCAACTTGCTGGACAGGGAGCTCCCATCATTTTGTAAAGAACAAGTAGCCGTACAAGCAATTATTAAAAAGTATCAATTTTTTATTAAGGAAGAACATCATGCACATTGGGAGGGTTACGTCTCTAGAACTTGGGCTAAAACAAAAAAAAATAGTAGGATAGTAGGTTCTTTTTCGGGTCATACAATGCGGCATTTACAACTTCTTCTCGGCTAGTGACTGAAAAAGAATGTTGGGAAATGGTACAATATAATAGATGTGTCAATAATATAATGGAAGAAGCAGCGGAATTGTTCTATTTTACAGCTTCACTGGAAGGCGATGGTGCGTGGGTACAAACAAAAGAATACAGCGTAGTTAATTGCATGCTCCGAAAGATTATTATCCGAATAGACTGCTTATTTTGCCCGATCACTTCTCCTTTTGGTTTACAAATAATTCTGAAGTATCTTTTGTTCGACATCATGATTCTATCATAGTATGGGACGCTAATATTTCAGGGACGGTTTAGTTTCTACCATGGGAAAAATGCAGGTAAAAGATAAAGATAATATAAGATATTTTCATGTAATATCAACGGACTGTGATCGAAGACAAAATTTCCGTTGAAACAGCGACACATTTGAAAATACGGCCAACATGCCCAATAGGCGGGAAGGTTCCCTAACGGCAATAATCGGTAGCTAATCTACCCTAAAAACAGCACCCAAGAGAAAAATCAGAAATGGATATTTGGCCCACCCAAAATTCGTATTAAACGAAGGTGGAAGATAGCCAACCCCTTTTGCTACAACTTCATCTGTATATGGAGCGTCAAGTGACGACCCATGAAAACATGTTGGAAAAATAAATAAATAAAATTTATTGTGGAAATCTTCAAGTGCGTAAATATACATTAATGCTACTAGCGGAGCAAAACGATTTACTAGTTGCCCGTGCAACCAAACTTCCTATGTGTCAACGACTTAAAACTTGTGGTGAATATTTTATGGTACAACAATGTACACCAGTTAATATTTCAGTGGGGATGAAAGAAACAAGATGTGGACCGGAACCCATCTACAAAGACTTTACAGTAGGCAAAGATGGATTTTCGTTACATCCATTCGAAGAGTGTTTTTGGCCACATATTTTTTTTAATTTAAACGAAAAACCAAATATGTGAAAAGATGGCGAATGGAGCTTAATTTAACCATCATCTCATCTTTTAATTCTCCAACTTACAGCAAAATTTGAAGAATTAAGAGAAAACGAAGCTCAATATTTAATTAACTCCCATGAAATTTTTGATAGACTTGAGTATGAAGCGATAAATTCAGTGAACGAAATAGTCAGCAGAATCCACGAATCTAATTAAAAAAACTTGTCAGCAATATTAGTGAACGAGCATGAAGAGTCTCGCCACTGAAACTTACTGGGATGGACATCGAAACTCCAAGCATAATTAATCTCAGTCCTTGCCGCGCCCTATTTCCTATAATTGTACTTAGTATAATATGGAAATATAAGTCAGGTATAATTGGACTGAGAAAAATCCTGGAACACCTCGCCATCGGACTGCAAGAAAGACGGCGACAGCAAGCCAATATGCTGACCGAGTAGAGCGAAGGCAAATCGAGTGTCAGTTGGTCCCAGTACAAACAACTAAACAGTATCCCCTGACGCAGCTGGCAATCGTTAATCAACTAATTAACAAACTGACTAAAACTTTTTCACACGCCAACATAACTCTTTTCGGTTACAGTTCAGCATTCGACTTCAACGTGTAACATTGTGCAGTCAGTACGCTGTGAAATGAGTGCCTCAAAGTGACTCCTCAGTAAACGTGTAGGCCCAGAGCCTTTAAATGGTGATAGCGTGTTGCATAAATATGCCCGTTCGAACAGTGTGAGAGGAATTGTCGAAGAAGTGAACAAGTGCGACATCAACATTAAAAATAATAGACTGGAAACACCCCTTAGCGCCGCTGCTCAGCACTCCGCCTGCCGTATTGTCGCCATTCTTTTCCAACTAGGAGTCAAAGTAAATGAACGGGATAATCAAGGTAATACAGCCCTACACTATGCCGTTTTTAATGCGTCAGAGAAGACGGTCATGATCCTAACGGTGTCAGGAGCGGATGTTAATATCCAAAACGCTGACTGTCAAAAGTTACTACATTTGCTAGCGCTTTCACATGACAGTAATTTAGCTTAACACATTTGCCACCTACAAATTTTATCGATATGGACATGAAGGACCATGACGGACACGACCCGCTTATGGTGACGGTCATCAAAGGGAACATTACATTTTTTCAGTATTTACTTCCTTTTGGACAAGGTCCAGAAAAGCGTACGCAACAGAACAAAACCCCCTTACATCTCGCAGTAGAGTTTTAAAATATATACGTCATTAAGCTATTGGCAAAAATACCCTATATTAATCTCGTAGCCGACAGTGGCCACGGCGCCTTAGCATTGGCCGTCAGCCATGGAAATGAGGTCGCCGTTGACATCCTTTTGCTACAAGACGCCGACATAAAACAAATATATATTTTGGGAAATTCAATGTTAAACATCGCATGTGCTGGACCGTCCGTCCACATCACATGGCATATGTTGGAACATTTCACCGACTTGAATACGTGCAATTTAGCGGGCAAAACCCCATTACAGCTAGCGTGTGCAGCAAGTAATACAGCAATAGTCTTCGATCTGTGTACGCGGGAAGCCGAGGTGACAGCCCAAGACAACAAGCAACGGAAGCCGTTAATGACAGCTATATTGTCGGGAAATCAAGGGACCGCGCTAGTATTATCAAAGTGGGAATTCGTGGTCGACACGGACGTGTTGGTATTGACAGACGACAATAATATGAATGCGTTGCAGTATTGTATACTGTTCAATGATCAGAACATGGTAGCAAGAATAAGAACGATTGAGCTAGCTTTGTTAAGCAATCGACAATCAATCCCACCGACTAGAATGATTTATTGTAGATCGGGGGAAGAGGAAATCTCCATCGAAAATTAGACGATTGACCCTCTAGAGACACTTAATCTTGATGAGTAGTCCTGAAATATTACGTATTTCTTTTTCACCTCACTCCGTTACTCGAAAAAAAATTTCTTCCTTCGACGAAGGTGGAAAATATTCATATGATGATGTTTTTTAGGAAGCGTATCCCTCAAGTTATAAATATATTTTTTTTCTTTGAGTATTTGCATCGGTTGCAGTTAATTTACTTTCCAGTATATTCAAATACGTGATAAAATTACCTCAGGGGTGGGTTGGCCATCTTTGAGGGGGGACAAGTTGCCCTTTCCCACCTCACATCGCCAATTAGAGGGGGCAGGTCGCCCTACTGCACTTTCGTCGGCTTCTACCCTGAGTGCAGCTCACGTTGTAAACATGAATTTTACAGTTACGGCTGCCCCTTTGAATTGCATTTTGCAATTTGCATTTTGCCGAAAAGAAAATATGTGTGAAAAAGGTAGACAATTTCAGTAATCGGCAGTTTTGAAAAGTCTTTTGTGGCAACCTTTTAATGCGTCCTCTCCGTTCGTCAAGTAGAATCACTACGTTCGAAAGCCTCTCTTTACTCTTTACGAGCGCGTCGCAATCACGAAAAAACTCCGTAGGTTCAGAGGAACGCTTTGGTGATTTCATTCTTTACCAATATAGCTATCAGTAATCAGTAATCGCTAGGCCTACAGGCCTCTAAGTTTTTTTCTCCCATATATATAATAACTGGCCCCACACAATGTATTAAAATTCCAGTAGCTTTATTAGCATCTCCGATTCAACGGACACTACTCGTTTTTCTCGAAACAAGTCGACGAGGGCCCGCTCACTTTTCGTTAGGCAACAGTCTCGTCAAATGAGATTGTTGGAACCTTGGGTCAGTCGACTTCAAACTTCAACCCCAGCAGGCTTCAACAGAATGGAGAACAGAGTAAAAAAAGCTACACGTGTTTAACAACGTGGTAGTGACCGCGTATTTCTCCACAGGGTTAGCCATCTCGCTCATTCGCGAGTCAATGGCAAAGTGTTTACAGTGTGTGCGTTGCCAGTGCCGGGACAAAGTTTTTACCGACCCAGTGACAGCACGAGTGTTTCTTATCCTCTGGGAAATACGACTTTTCGTGAATTATGGCAACAACTCCACGACGACAAACATGTACGTCGTGGCCGATTGCGAAATAGGATTTCCCGTAATCCTAGGAATGGACACTCTCCTAGCCTTGGGAATGCAAATCATCGTGAACGAAGCAAGACGCATGAACCCCCTTTACCCAAATCCTGGGGAAAATTGGCCAATCCTCTCGACTGGTTTTACGATGTCCTTGGCGTCACCAAAATGGTTCCAAGGTTCCCGTTACCCCACAACCCAAACTTTTTCATCCTAATCGCGGAAATCACAGCGAGATTTGTTTATGGATTTGACGCGCTGGTCCCAGGGAATTTAACATTTAAATTTCCGGAACCACCATCAGTTGGCCACAGCCTGCAATCATGCGCGGAGACCGGCCAAAAAAGCAACAACGGCGCGGCCCAACATGCCCCTCATGCGGCGAAAGCGGCCACTAGCAACGCTAGCAGTTATTTCACTTTATCATATTTTCCCTCAAACAAAATAATCACTATGTTTTTCTCTCTTCCCTATCATTCCCCTTTGTTTTGATTTTTTCCTTATCTATATGTTTTTTTTATTTTCCTATTTTTTTCTCTCTCTGTATTCTCGGTTTTGCGCCAATATATTTGTATTTGTTGTTTGGTTCTTGTTTCTCCTTTCCGCATTACTCCCCAGTTTCTCTTCGCATTGTCTTTTCTCACGCCTTTTCTCGCTTACCATACGTGCCAAACAGTAGTATATTTCCGTTTCTCCTCTAGTTCCCTTACATTTTTTAGTACTTACCGCGAGCTACATATCCTTCTATTTACGCCTCCCATACGAAAATTTCTCTATTTAGCTCATCCGTTTTTCACGTTTTTTTTCTTTACCCTCTATTTTTACCTTCACTCTCTTTATTTGCTCAGTTTCTATGTTTGCATTTACGTTAGGTCTATGTCCTCCCCAAAGATTACTTACTTCTTTTCAAAGACTAGATAATGTTCCCGAAAAATCCGCCTTCACCCCAGTTTCCCAATTTTTTTTCTCTCCCTCTACCTCGCATTATATTCAACAATAAATGCCAACTCCGAGAGTCGTCTTTAAAGGATACGGCTCTGTAATACCCCGCGGCAGCCCCACCCATTTTAGGATGGCCACCTCCAAGGACGTCACACCCTGACGTCACAACCGACACTGCCCGACGTCACCCACGACATAACAGCATGCGGACTCAGCAACCCCCGAGTCAGCACCTTCTCAGTCAAAACCGGCTCTCACGCAACTCCAAACCAACCTAGAAGGCTCGGACCAACCTGATGAGATGCTGACCCGGCGATCCCGCCAGATACAAACCGCCGCTCCCCCTCCTCCTTTCTCTCTCTCGGCCTTACGCTCTCCCTCCCGGCATTTACTCTCTTGTACTCCAGTTTACCTGACAAGTAATACATATAGTCTTGCACCCCAAGTACCTTCCCATTATTCCTCCTGTAAGCCGTGCCTTACATACATCGCCGCTGGCTCCGCCTCCTCCTTACATCTCTTTGATTTCGTTCTCCAAAAGCTCCAGGGACATGATGGCATCCATAGAGGTAGATCGCTGTTTCCGAAGCTCGGAATTGGCAACTTGCCGGATGGCCAATTTGCTGCCTCCACCGGAAGCAGAGTTCATGTCAGGTTGCCGGGCAGTTATGGGTGAATGCAGGCAATCTTCAATGTGACTCGTCTCGTTTAAGTGGGCGATTGAAGAAGAAGTTGACTATGACTATGACTGTGACCAAACGGATTGACGGCTATGTGGCCGGATTTTGAACCCAGAAACGATCTAGTGGTGGACGAACAGGAGGACGGAATGGCTTTTTTGGCCTTGCTGATTCCATCTTTCAGAACTGTAGGCACCGTACGTACGCCGACAGGTACCCGAAGGGAATGCTAAGCGTATACTAGTTGGTATAGTTGTATTGGTATAGTTTTATAAAGACAGAACTATAGAATAGTTATCAAATAATACTAATATTCCGTTATAAAGGTATTATAAAAAGTAATAACATAATATTTTTAAAAATGCTATGCCCTTAGTTTCCGGAAGAATGTAATATGCGGAAATTGAGAAAGAGATGAAAAGCCCGTTTCCGCATGTTTCTATCCAAACATTAAATACAAATTCAATTCCAAAAAACCTAATCTGATATGGCATGACTTGGTGTGGCGGAGGCTGCGCCCCGCCACCCCACGTCATATCGGATCTTGTTAAATTAAATGTAAGTAACTACCTATCAGCACTTCTTTTACTGGAGATTGATGGCGTTTGGTGATAACATACAGTGACTGCTATTCTATCATACAAAATTGCTCAGACAGGATGATAATTTTGATTTTGCGCTGCGTTAAATACAATTTGGCTATCATAAATGCCATCTAGCGGTAAAAATCGACATATTAAATAGTAATTTTCTGAACAGAGAGGACTCTGTTGAGTTCATGTCGTCATCTGCTTCTTAATTTTTATGAATAAAACAGCATTCACGAAAATTAGTCTATGTGTTATCAATTATAAATGGACGGTCAAAAACTATATCATGAACTTTACAAAGCCTATTGCTTGGCTTTTGTAGTCGATGTCACTGTGGAAAAATTGTTTTTTAAATACAGATAAACATTTGAAAAATTTCTTAAATTTTTTCTTAGAAAAAATTGCAATTAAATCTAAAAAGGGGGGGGGGTTAGAAAATTGTTACGTATTTTTAGGGGGTGGGGTCGTAATTTTGTTTCACTTTGTTACGTAGGGGAGGGGTGGAAAAATATGCCCAAAAATCCCGTTACGTAATTCGTGGACGTCCCCAAAAACAAACCAAAAACCAAAACAGAAACTCATAGTAAACCACGATATGAAGTTGCCGACGTGTCGCGCTATGAATGGCCCCCTTGGATTGAAGGTATACTATATAACTAATTGTGTGTGTGAAGGGATTGTTCTAACAAATATGATAACATTTTAGTAACACACAACGCAATAACAATATTTAAAAAGTATGACATTAGAATGAAGTGCATACAAAATTAGATTGAAAAACATAATTTATTCATCTTATCATTCGACAGTTGTTCGGAACATAGACGTTTAATACCGGTGTCGCACATTCAGTATCTTTAACGTATTCCTTTATGTACGATACCGTTCTCATACGGTGGAAATTCTAGTTCGAAACCCAGTGTTGATGACATATTTTTCGTGATGAGGACTTAGGAATAAGTATTAAAATGACAAAACTTTAAGCTATCACAGTGGTATAAGTGCGTGGAACAACGGTTTCGCCAACTTACATTTATTTTTCAAAAATTATTGTGTTTTTGGTTTGTATTATTATATTTCACACCAGAATAAAACTCGGATGAATCTCGATACAACGTAGTTTTCAAATTCAGGTTGTTAACTGCGTTTCATAAGCGTTACACGCCGAGTTATCGACTGTGTTAATGATTGTTCTTACATCGTTCAATTAAGAAATGTTCGTTTAATTACAAATGTTCTATACACAGCAACCAACGTCGAAATATACATGGTTAAGTTAAGGAGAGATTTTACTGTTGTGGCAATCAGATGGTGTGTCGGATAGGAGTAGCAAACCATCTGTTTCGCAAATTTGGCAGGGTAATGTCAGGTTACTAGGAATAGTCAGTCATCACTATCTTTTGGCCACTGTTTTTTGCTTCCAATTTCTTCAATTCTATTTACAATTGGGTCTAAGAATTTATGATCATTCCGCCAGCAGAAGTTGGCAGCAAGTACTTTGATCTTTCAACAAGCCTATTTTTTATTTGTTCTAACGGTGAGTTTCCCGATGAAAGAATATTTCGGAAAAATTTATTAAAATAAAAAAACAAACCCCCTTAGTGATTCTACCCCGCAGCCATAATTCAATGCGTCCTCAGGTAAATGTGACGATAAGAGAGTAGTCGGTTGGATAGGGTATCCAAATTTTTCCGTTGTTCAACATACATTTCAAAACTTGAGGCGCTTCTTTATATATATTTTTTTAGGGGGGGGGAGCGAAACTTCCGATCAACAACATGGAATACAGAAGCAATAAAATAGTTTATGTGTGATCATCCTGCAAGACTCCACTAAATACTGGGATCAAGATGTATACATTAGCATATCTCTTATCTCGTGATGCTTGTACTTTTTAGCGCACTTAGTAAGGCTTCGGACATGCCAATCATATTCGTAAGGTTTGAATTTTTCATAGATCAGTTTTTTCCTTTGATCCACTTGAATGATCAAAGATCACTGATCATTATCAATCACTGATCATGATCAAAGATCACTGATCATGATAAATCACTGATCATGATCAATCCAGTTGTGATGCACACAGTCTGCCTTCGTTTGCTTTGCAGGCAATGCTCTTGAGTCTACCTACTACACACCCAGCGTAAAAGGTATGCATTGGCTCTACAACAAAACCAGACACCATCGGAAAATTATATTTTAGAAATAGACTGAGATCGTGATGACCATTTAGGTGTTCATCAGGGCAGTCGTCAGAATTGAAAGAAGTCGGAAAATCTGCGTTAGTTCTCGACGGGGCGTTCACTTCAAGAAACTGAATGTGTTTTCTTTCTTCTCTGCCGTACTTTTCCGATCGGAATTGATGCTCACACGCAACACCACACTGAACACAACGCTCACAGCTCCAATATCCGGTATGTTCTTTCACTCTTTTTTGAAACGACTGCATTAGCCAGGCCAGTCAGCGATGAAATATCAGATGGAAACAATAAATGGGCGGCCAATAGTAGTAACTACGTCGTTATTGGGAACCAGCCTTTTGATTTCTTCAAATAAGGCAGATAGAAACGAATTCACATCTGTCTTCTCTTTAAAGTGATCAACGCCAACGATTTTGGGCGATGGTTTCTGTAATACGATCGGTTTGCTTCGCGAGCGATCACAACCCTCACACACAGAATGTAAAATAACACAGAGAGGAATGCATTCCGATTGCTGAGAGTTGTCAAAAAAATTGAATTTGAGACGCCCAAAAAGAAAAAAAAGGAGGAAGGCCAGTGACGGCAAAGAAGTAATTGACGGCCCAGCCACTGAGTTAGCCAAGTCCAGTAATGATGAAGATTTTCAGTCCATTTTGCCTGATTCTGAAAACTACGGCGTCATTGAAAGGGTAGTGTTGACATTGCTTGCAGATGACTGGAACAGTCAGGAAGCTTATGGAGACATTGATAAAGGTATATATGCAATATAAATGTACTTTAAGTTAAATAAAAAGTTGGTTTATGTAGAAGGGACCAATACACCAATCGAACCATCTTGAATGGAACTGACGAGCGAACAAGTTCCACCACCAATGTTCCAAATTGACACATTTTTTAACTTAGATACCTATCAACTTGCCCATCTATATTGCCATCAAATTACGGAGGTGAGTGTCATATCTTGCAGTATCTGAGTATATACTAGAATTAAGGATATCAAACGTCTAATGCTATTTACTTTATTCTTGATTGTTTAGGTCTGACCAGCGAGCCATCTTTGATGCTCAATGTTCTTAAAGCCCTTGGACGGTTAACCTCTCTTGAAAATGATATTAGTACCAAAGCCAATATCTCGAAACAATTTCTATTGATTGTTGAAAAGTTGGATGCATTAGGCAAAAAAATTGAAAAATTTCGTAATATCTAATAATATATAGTATGAGAGCAAAATTCGTTTCGCAAATTTTCCCTTCGATGAATCCCTTCTTGAATTCTTTAATCTTATTTAGCGGCAGCAAAAACTTTTGCTCAAAAGGAAGGAGAAAAATTAAACGAGGGCCGAATCCAGCAGCTCGTCCGCGATGCTAGGAAAAAGCACGCTCGAGAATTTCGTGCCATTTTTCGTGACAATGAACAAGAAGATGAGGTAGTACCTGATATTCCAACAGTACCTCAAATTCAAGAAAACGATGGAATTACATTGAAACAACATATTGATCGACTGCAAACACTAGTCAATTATTTTACCCTTTAATTTGCTCTGTTATTAACGTTTGGCTTAATTTTGGCAAGAATTAATTTTGTTATCACTTATCTTTTTTGGAACTCAATGGCCAGCATGAGTCCATCACTCAACAGCAATTACGTTATTTACTATTTTTGATTTTTTAATTTTTTTACTGTGATTCAATTTGTATTTCTATTTTGACGGTGCAATACAAATATACTACCCAGAATTCAAATAAATTATTATTTAACTATAAAATTCGTATTTTCTTCGCATATTGCGACAGAAAGAAGGTGTGATCGTGGTACGTAAAGATTGAAACGGTTTAGAACTAGTGTGGTGAACCAGACACAGGAATAGTTTCAAACTGAAACAATAAACCAGTAAATAGGAAGGGTTTAAAACTAGAATAATAAACCAAATCATAAAAAGGGTTTAAAACTGCACCATTTATTTGAAAAGTCCGAGTACAAAAAATGAGGACAACGCTAGTTGAAATTCCAGTGGTGCGATTCGCGCAAAACACGTGAACAAGAAGTGCTACATCGGTGTGATTCACCAGTATCCCACTTTATACTAGGGAGGCACGCTAGTTCAACACGGGATTCATCCGCAAAAACTCCACTAGGGAAGGGGTTGGCAGTTAGAGGATCCAGATTGTAGCTGTCCGTCATCGAAGCAGTTAAATATGGAGAATTTTGAAAAACAGCAATCCCCAAAATTGAATAAATCAGAAAGATTTTTATCCGAAAAGCTGTAAATGTTTGTAGTTTTCATGAAGTGCTCAAAAAGAGTACTCTTTTTTATTATTATTTTGTATTTGCCCAATGGCCTCTCGATAGACTTAATGTGAATTGCTGAAATGGGAAAAAAACCTTTGACTTTTAATCTTATAATGCGTGTCCAAATATTACCACATAAGTCACCTAAAAGTTTCCTTCAAGACGTCACAGTAATGCTTCTCTTTCAGACGCCCCAAAGAGACATAAGAAGGATGACATCGGGTTTTTTATGATTACAAAAGGATGTCATGAAGAAATGAAATTATCCCTTGAATACCTGTAAGATTGATTGAACGTCAGCTTGACGACATTTTCCTTCAACTTCCAATCGTTCAGCATATGAACGACAGCATCCTTCTGAGAGACTCCTGTTGCGTCGCCCATTGGGGGTATCACAATTATCTTAGGGCTACGATAAGTACGATATAGAAGTATAAAGAATAAATATTGACGTAAAATCTTTAAAATCAATTAAGAACAACTTACAGTAGTATATTAATAGTATACCCAGATAGTGCACCACTGACGATAAAGGCAACTCGTTCTTTTTTTAGATAACAACGTCATCATTTTTGAATTCAAATGGACCACAGCCTATTTTGGCTTTTCTTGTATCCATTTTTCTTTGACGTTATTTAGCAACTGCTCACCTGCAGCATTAAGTTGACGCCGTGCGGAAGATATTGAGAGAGAAAAGTCACTAATATTCCCTCCACCAACATTGACTAACTTGATGCAAAAAATACATGGTCTCTATTCGACAAGCCGCATCGATCAGCCACTTCACTTGTCGTTTCTAAAAGTTTGGTCGTCAGCAAAATAAGAGGAGCACTGTCTTCCCTTTGCTTCTTCTTATTTGAAATAGGCCCATAATCTTTTTTCCTCACTTAAATCACTGAGTACCTTATCAATAACGTTAGTGCTCAGAGTTGATTAACTGCTGTCTTTTTGCCTCTTGTTCAAACGAAGAGCTCTGTCTTCATTCCTTTTCTTTCTCTTTCCTCTTTCTTCAAGTATTGTTGTTTCTCTATCAACGCCACTCATATAGCCAGTTTGACTACCTCTTTGATTGAACAAGAATTCCCAGTCTTCTTCCCAAGTTTGCCTACGACATGCCTCCAGTGTTTAAAAAGCATCATCAATAGCAATATCAAATAGCTATTTAGTAAATCTTTTAAATACTTATTCTTCTGGTTCAAAAGTTTACTGGGTTTAGTCAGTCTGGACACATATTTTTTCATCGAATCCCACTTTTGATGAAGTGAAGAAACCGTAAAAAGAACACTTGAATTCGTTTTGGTGGGGACAAATGCTCGGTCCCAAAAATCATTTGAAATATTTATGTTAAAGGAATGAGTTTATTCTCTTCTCTAACAAGAAGGCCAAAGAAAAACTGTTCAAGGGTATTGAGTGGTAAAGAAAGTTAATTTTCTTCGATATTTTGTTAGTTTTTTTTCAATTAAAAATTTTAATTAGTTTCATTTCAATTTTGTTTGTTTCTCAAATATTTTGTTATCTCGTTGGCGATTGGTTTCGCAAAATTTTTTCTATTAAATTTTTTCGTTCATATGGGCCAACGCAGTTAGAACAAATCTGACTGTACTCCCCTTAGGCTCTAATAAAAGTAATATGTTTACTCGTTATGAAAAATTTTATTTATAGAAATATTTACAGTTTTTAGTGATTGATGGTGCAAGTTGTTGGTAATGTGATTTCCCATACTGTCCTGGTAAAGCACTTGGATATGGAGTGTCCTTTAATGGTATTTAACTGTTGGATATCCCCTTCGAATCAGTATTGAGGTCAGTAGAGTACATATTTGCGTCTGTAAATAAACCCGGGGTTTAAAATTAACATAAAAAATGTAAACTTAAAATATTACATATTATCCAACATACCAGTTAGCTCTTGACTATTTTGATCGATGCTATCCAAGCCATTTAGATTCATATTCATACATTCATCATCATCTTCTGATCTGCAACGTGAGATTTGATACGACCTGAAAAACACTAAAGGAAACCTCTGCAACTTTTGTTGTCGTGTAATAGCAGTTGACTGCTGACCAACCCCTTCTTGTTCGTGGTATTACATGTCAATTTTTTTATTTGTAGATAAAAAATCATATTCAAAATATCATAAACTTAAAATACACGTATCAACCACAAAATACTTACTCTGAAGTCCAACGGGTGGGGTTGGTAAACTATTTTTACTTTGCCCAACTTTTCCTTTCGCAATGCCATACAAAGTATAATGCAGTTGTTAAAATCAGGATACCTTTTAAAAAAACAGCTCACTACCAACCTTTTCCTTTACTTAATTAAGATAGAGCTGGTGTTGGCAATTTACTAGTAGGTCTTTTCTTAATGGGTGGAGACTGTGGCTTGGATGTTACTGCCACTCGTACTTTCGTCAACCATCCCATCACCATCTAGTTTTGTAGTCTCTTTTCCAGGAAGTTTTTACCTTTTAGCTAATATCTGTCGATGACCTTTTTCAATTTTTGATGATTCAAAGGTTGATAAGATAGGAAGACCTTTTTCAGCACGAGATAGATTTGCTCTGACATCATCATAGGTGTCTAAGTCACAGAGAATGTGAAATTAGTGACATCAGAATTCTTATCGAATCGATGAAAAAATTCAGAAGATGCATACTGTTCCCCAGTTCCCCTGTTCCCAAGTTTCAACATCAGATTCCGCACCCCTAAGCAGAAAGTACTTTTTTAATGCCTGCTGTGAGTACGAGCAATCAGGAAGGTAGAGTATTTCCTTCCTTATCCAGTTCTCTGTTACAATTTCAACCCTACACCCTTTCAAAGGGGCTTTTTTAGGGATTTTTATTATTAAATGGGACTTTATCACTTAAATGGCTGAGATCATGTAAATTATTAAGGGATTCCTCCCCCCAATGAAGTTGAAGATCAAGTATCTCCAACTAGCAGTATAAGGGCCAGTTCTAGAAACAATTAAAAAGCCTTGCTAAAAACGATAGAGGTGATTTTCTAATTCTCAAGACATCAAAGAAATCTACAGCCAACAGCAAATGTGGCATAATAAAATACATAACAACTACATACTGGTTCTTTTGTAAAGATTCATTATTATTCCCTTAATTCTGGAAATTCTGTCTCCAATTATTTGTGAATTGTTTCTTATTGGAGAAACCGATAAGAAAAAATGGTCTTCATGTCGATATCACGTCAATATCATGAACTATGTCTTGAAAAATTCAATAGCTGCTGCATATCTTTTCGATGGTAAATCAGGGGGAAAAGACTTCTGGCTAAAATAAAAAAAACGTATAAAATTCTGTTATGTCCTTTATGGTACATAACCTATTTCTGATTTCCTTATTATTTTTAATTGCAGTGCAACGAAGGTTTGTACTCGCTTAAAACTACAATAAAACTCATGCAACAATGAATGCCACAGACATAAACATCTACTTAAGAATAGGACGATGATTAACTGAAGTGAAGGATGTTAGAGTACCGTAAAAATATGCACCTTAATTTAAAATGAAAGTTCCATTTTGTTCATTTTCATTTATTGTGTTTGAATACAACTTTGTCTACATTTTTGGTTAGTAATTACCTATAAAAAACAATATTTTTTGAAGTTCATAGAAAAATATTTACCACATTACATTATTGTCGAAAATAGATTAGATGAATGTAGAATCTGTTTAGTTGACGTGAAAGAGGCGATTAAAGAGCAGCATGGCACGGATACATTGGTTTTATCTGAATCGCCTACGGGAGCTGACATGTTTGAAGTCGAGGAAATTTTAGATAAAGGGTAAGCTTTAGTTTATTTGTAATTGGTTTTGCTCATGAATTGATAATTTTTTTTTTTATATACCAAAAGAAGACCATGAACTTCATCAAGAAGAAGGGCTACTCCCACGCTGAAAACACGTGGGAGCCGTATTCCCATTTATACGAGAATTGCAATGAAGCAATTAGGAAATTTAGAGAACGGTAAGTTAAATATAAATTTACCATCAATTACCAAATTATTTATTCAATAATTATTATAGTTTCAGGAAAATGGGAGGCAAAGTTAAACATCTCACTGATGCTGATGGGCCAAAACACCGGATTTCAACACCCCACACCAACAACTTCATAGATATTGACACCATCGATGAAGATGTTGTCGAAGAATCCCCGGATGCAGTTTTGCTCAACTGTCAAATGAAGTGGATGCATCAGGAAGTATTCATCCTTGGAATGTAAGATGTTCATTATTTAAATTGCATTATATATATATTTCATTAATATGTCAAATTTTTAGCAATATGCTGCTTCATTGTCAGCTCCTTGCGGTCCGCCGGTGGGAGACGGGCGACGGGCCAAGCAGCGGTCACGTGACGGCCGGAACGTCACAAGACAGTCTTCCGTCATCTTCCGCTTGGCCTGGCGTAATCCCTACAACTATTAGGCCTGGAAAAAGGGGTTGCTATAATTGCCACAAAAGAGGACATCCTGTAAAAAATTGTCCCGAGCTCCGAAATCAAGGTAACTTTAATTACAAAAAAATTGATATTAAAGCAGTGTCTTTAATAGTTCTAATTCGGGATAATTCTAGATAAGGTCGCCTACAATACACAATTAAACTTCCTGGCGGTCGGAAATTTACTGCAGACTACCTCGGACTACCAACCCTTTTTACCACTCTCCATCGTTCTGTCATGTTTTACCTGTGTTGACGTTTTCTTTGCAGGCGTATCTTGAGGCATGATAAGGCGGGGTTCGTTTTATATTCTACGTGCAAATGTGGCCCGTGTTTAAAGAATTCCTCAAGTTGTGCTTACCTCAAAAAAGGAAGAAGATTCGAAACGAATAAAAAGACGGAGAGAAATAACTCCATTGGAGAACACATGGGCGAACTCGGATGGCTCGGCCATCACAGAAGACCGCGTACGGATCATATGCGAAACACCGTTGGTTGGATGGGGGATGGGGTTTGGTTCAATCTAACTCCTTCTCTTCATTGCGTAAGTTTTTCGAGAATGAACGCGGCGCTACTACTTCTCGGTACACTCTTGTATGCCGTTCGACGAATTCCAACTCGAACCAGCACAACTTATTCGATTCACCCAAAACGCTAACCATTACACCCAAGGAATGTTACACCAACTCCGTTTCTCTCGCGCACCGTTTTTTGGTGCGCTCATTAAGGTGATTCACGACCTTGTAGCCTCAGAACTAACGGATAAAGCATACGACATGACCATTTCTTTCACCGTGTTCTTGGCGCTCGAGATCATTGTTTGCTTTATAATAGCATGTGTCAACATTGACCTGAACGACAATGCTGCTGCTTTTCACAGATTCTCATACTTGTTCGCATTGATTGTTATGGGGTGAGCTACATAAAGAGAGGTTATGGATGTCATGTTGACTCGTGGAGAATTTTATGGAAGTCTTCAAAATCCCAACAACACCTGCATCGTATAGTCCCGTCCCCCCAACCTTTTAGCTCCGACCGCTTGTTTTTACATCATTACCCACACCAACAGAAGAAAGCCTAGAATCTATCGGAAATAGGTTTAAGGAAATTCACAATTAACTTATTTTCTAGTCAGCCTCTTTTAGATGTCATATGTTTTGTTAATAGAGCTCTCAAGGATCTTCCAAGGTTTCACAAGCAAATTCCATCGCGACAACTTTTAGTAATGTAAATTCACGTATCTTAGTCAAGCCGATCCATCCGTCTGAGGTAGCGAAGAACAGACCACCTCATGTGGCTGGTATTTTTAAAAGTTAAAGCTATCAGTATATTAAGACTGTTATTTACATTACATAGATGTCATATTTTTTTATTGACAGAGGTAACTACTGAAGACGACGCTGTCGCCTTATAACTGAGATGCAGACAGAATATACAGCAACGCCAATGCCAACTGTAAATCTCAAAACATTCAACTTTATATTTTCTTATCCGGCAACGTTGCCTGTATACCCTTTGAAAATTCTTCAATTCCACAGAGCCAATAATTGGGAATTTGCATCGGTTTTTGAAATTTGCGCAAGACGTATACCGTATTAATTTGCGAAGCTTTTTGAATTGTGGAAGGATCATCAGAAAATAAATTTCGTCTGAGTTTCTCACTTGCAAAATTGAACTCTTGAGCCCTTCCTGATGATGATCGCTGCTGTCAACTTGATGATTAATATTTACATTCATTTTTAAAATACAATTCTACCTCTTTTGATTAAAATTTGAGTTCTCAGATTCGTTTTTTTTCTTTTATTAACACCCAGTTTCAGTGCCGACTTTGTAGTGTGTGACATCAGTGCCGAATGTGCATACCCATTACATTTCGGTATGTCCTTCGAAACTGTAGACAGTATCGAATCGGTTGTATATAGTGCCAAATGTGACAAATTCAACCCTAGTGCTGAAAGTGTAAGCAATCATTATTAAGACATGACAATTGAATTTTATTCCAACCATTGAACCATCTCTCTATACCCATGGTCTAGTAGAGTAGTCTATTAGCAACTTTAAAAAGGTATTATTTTAAATAGTCAACGTTGCCTAATGGTAATATAATAAATGTTATGTTTTAAGATTTATATTTTGCGATGGCATTGCTGTATTTTACGCCTGCGTCTCAGTTGATGTGGCTACAGCGTCGTCAGTAGATAGCTCTGTCAATAGTTAATTATGAATAAATAATGAAAAAATAAGAATTTTTTAACATTAGAGGGGATATTCACAAGTGTAACTCAATATTTCTACATAATAAATTTTTATGCAGCGAATTAATGTTTAAAAATATGACAATTTCCCTAAGATCGTTCACAGGTGTTTTCCTTCGGATTAAAATTTGAAATTCTGTTTTCTCAAAATGCACATTTAAGATAGATGCACTAGTAGAGTAGTCTATTAGCAACTTAAAAAAGGTATTATTTTAAATAGGCAACGTTGCCTAATGGTAATATAATAAATGTTATGTTTTAAGATTTATATTTTGCGATGGCATTGCTGTATTTTACGCCTGCGTCTCAGTTGATGTGGCTACAGCGTCGTCAGTAGATAATTCTGTCAATAGTTAGTTATGAAGAAATAATGAAAAAATAGGAATTTTTTAACATTAGAGGGGATATTCACAAGTGTAACTCAATATTTCTACATAATAAATTTTTATGCAGCGAATAAATGTTTAAAAATATGACAATTTCCCTAAGATCGTCCACAGGTGTTTTCCTTCGGATTAACTTGTTTTCTCAAAATGCACATTTAAGATAGATGCACTCTTGATTTCGAAGGATTATGTAATTACAGTCTCTAAGAAATTATGATCGAATCAAGCATCACTTTACACTTTTATTCTAAAAATAATCTTATTCACTTACAACCATTATGAAAACAGATCCAGAAAAAAAAAATCCATATGTCGGGAGACAATACGACATCAAATTTAACGATATTGATTTTATTTATTTATTTTTATTTTTTATTTACGATTACTTTATTTCATGTCTACAACGTTGAATTCAAGTAAAACTGGACAGACGCTGTAAGCTACCTTACAATCTCCCGTCAGATCAGACAGAGATCAGACAGATCAGGCAGCTGCGGATGGCGGCGGAGTGACGCTCAATTTGGCCCAACTCGAGTAGAGTTCGAATAAAATTTCCATCGTGTGTCAATTTATTGACCCCGGCTCCAAAACAGAGAACCGAGAACATTTAGACCCTACTGTTGAAAAAAGTTGATTACTAATACGGCAAGGTAAGAATAAATAAATAATTAAAAAGTTACCCTTCCTGCAGGTGGGTTACCTGCTCTTAGATTATTATTGGCTGCCAGGTTCACTCCTTCTTGGTTATGCTGCGGCGGCGCGGAAACGTGCGGCTGCTACGGCGCAGAAACGTGCGACTGCTGCGGCAGGGAAACGTTCGGCGCCGCATACAAAATAAACACATTTTCCGTCCTCAATTGCCTCGAGTGGCGTTTGCGAAAAACTCCCCATCCTTGGTCAATTTGGCCACCCCAGTAGCAAAGCAAATTACAAGGCCGGCGATTATTGGGGAGAACAGGCATTGGAATTTGAGCATGGTCCTATTCTCGTTTTTGTCGGAATTCACTCCAAGTACCCAGGACGCATTTACAATCTTCAAAATTGTGGCAATGAAGAGGCAAACATTGATTGCCATCCCCATGCCTGTAAGATGATAATTGAAGGCCAAGATTATAAAAATCAAGGAGGTAAATCCATCCATTAAATCCGCTGTGGCCAGCTGGTTCACTTGGCAATTGAATGTTTTTTTACCGTTGTCACCGGTTGAACGGCGGCGTCGGCTGGACCGACGAAGGCTCACGCTGGACCAGCGACGACGGACGCTTCTCCGCGAGCGACGTGGGCTTTCTGGTGACGATGTCTTTGAGGACACCGGGGAAGGGACAGCAGGGACGGACGGGGCAGCCGGTAATGCTGGCGCAGATGGTAACCCCGGTCCTGACGGGAATGACGGCCCCAACGGCAATGCCGGTCCCGATGGAGCGGCAGGCCCTGACGGAAATGCCGGTCCTGATGGAGCAGCAGGGACGGACGGGGCAGCAGGGACGGACGGGGCAGCCAGTAATGCTGGCGCAGATGGTAACCCCGGTCCTGATTTTGTGTTTTTTTCTTATTGCCCTCCTTTGTCTTATGACCAATTTAACCTAGCATTCGTTAACAACCAACCAGCCCTTTCAGTCAGCTATGAACTAGCAAAACTTCACGCGTCCACTGTGACGAAACCACTCCTCCATCAATGGGAAAAATCCAGCGATGGGAAAAATGGGTCGCCGATTTGCATCATTTGGAATCGGTCAACTTTGCGCGATGCATGCAACCATTTTCCCCAACATCCATCCAGCTCCACACCATCGTCAATGCAAGCGAAGCTTGATACGGAGCCGTGTCGTATCTGTTGCTGAAATCTGAAGGAAACGTCACGACTTCGTTCGTCATGTCAAAATGTCGAGTAGCTCCGATCCACCACCTCACCATACCGAGGATGGAATTATCCGCCGCTCTCCTCGGCCAACGTTTGGCTCAAACGATTAAAAGGGAACAACGACTGAAAATAGACGCTGAAACGTATTGGTCCGATTCGTCTACGGTACTTCGTTGGATTTACTCAACCCATTGCCGTTACCACACTTGGGTAGCCAACCGAGTGGGCGAGATTCTCACTCTGACGGAGGCCAAACAATGGCGACACGTACCGGGCGTCTTAAACCCGGCCGATGATTGTAGCCGTGGCGTCGAAGCAGTTTGTCTGACGGAAGACAACCGCTGGTGGACCGGTCCAACCTTTCTCCGACAACCCAAAACCAGCTGGCCAGCCATGCCGGAACATTTCGAGCCGCCGGACAACGACCCCGAAATTAACCATTCAAAATTTGTAGGATCAACTTTGGCTCAAGAATCTCATCCTCTTCATTCACTGATTCAAAAGAACTCAAACTTGTGTCGGTTAAAAAGGATTATCGCCTGGGTCCTCAGATTTATCCATAATCGTTCCGTTCCAGCCGAAGAAAAAAGATTAAAACCTTACGCCCTGATTCCCGAGCTGAGAGAAGCTGAAGTCATCCTCGTTCGACTAGCCCAACGAGAAAGCTACAAAGGGGAGTACCGAAATCTGGAAAAGGGGAACGAGATAAAGCCTGATTCACCTATAATCACTCTGACTCCATTCTTCGACTCGAAGGCAAAAATAATCCGCGTAGGTGGTCGTCTAGGCTACTGCAATTTCCCGACGGATATCAAACATCCGATATTGTTGCCCTCGAACCATCACGTCACAAATCTCATCGTGCAACAAGCCCACTTACTCCTCCGTCACGCGACCGCTGAAAGAACGCTCGTTGCTGTACACAAAAAATACTGGATTCCCCGAGGCAGAACTTCCGTCAACAGCATAATAAGAAAATGTTTTGACTGTAATAGATTCAGGGCGAAGCCGGACATTCCTTTGATGAGCCCTCTCCCAGCCCACCGTCTTCAAGACGATCGTCCCGCTTTTTCTAACACCGGGATCGATTATTTTGGGCCTATTGTTACTACTGTCAGGCTACGAAAGGAGAAACGATGGGGAATCATTTTCACCTGTCTGGTATCTCGAGCAGTGCATTTTGAAATGGCTTATTCCCTGGACACGTCATCATTCCTCCTGACCTTTTGGAGATTTTCACGTCGAAGGATTCGGCCCGATGTAGTATACTCGGATAATGGAACCAATCTGACAGCCGGTGAAAAGGAACTTAAGGCCGGTCTTGAACGCCTGAATCAAACCATCATTGCAGAGGAACTCGGCGCCCAGAACATCGAGAGGACGTTTTCCCCCCCTTCCGCCCCACACTTCGGCGGGGCATGGGAAAGCTTCATTAAGACGGCCAAAGATGCTCTGTGTTTCATCCTTCAGGACCATTCCTTCCCGGACGAAGTTCTCATCTCATCTTTAGTCGAAGTGGAGTCCATTATGAACGACCGTCCCATAGGCAGATGCTCCACGGATCCAAACGACCCGGCCGTCTTAACGCCTAATCATCTTCTCCTGGGCCGAGCAAATCCTAGCCTCCCGGCTGATGTGATTTACGAGTTCAATCCAACTTCTCGTCAGCGATGGAGGAACGCTCAGATAATCGGGGATCATTTCTGGCGAAGATGGACCGCCGAGGTAGTTCCCTCTCTACTAAGAAGAAAAAAGTGGTTTGCTGATCGTCGACACATACAAGAAGGAGACCTGGTGCTCGTCATCGACCCGAACGCTCCAAAAGGGCGATGGCCCATCAGCCGTGTCGACGAAGTTTACCCTGGGAAAGACTGAATCCCAAGATCCGCTCTTGTACGAAATAAAGCAGGAGTCTATCATCGACCTGTGTCCAAGCTGTGTGAGATCGAGGAAAACCCAATAGTAATTTCCGAAAGTATCGCAAATGAAGCCGGCGATGTTCCCGCTCACTAGCCTTGCCACAACAACAAATTGCTGAGTCTTTAACTTGAACTATAGATGTCGTCAATACCACCCGTTTCCCTTCCCCACGCCGAGTCGAGCAAGTAGCTTTAGGCGATTTTCATGGCGAGCTCGGCGGTGTGCGGAGAGCTGCCAGTTTTAGTGTCCCTTTTGATTGTGTGTATCGATGACTCTTGATTCCGCTCTATTGTCTAAAAGGGACTTTGTAAACTGAACGTACTGTGACACTCAAAATACAATTGGTTGAACTCTAAAAGAAAAGTGCGTGGTCATTTCTCTCGCGAGAATGAACAATGTCTACAACGTTAAATTCAAGTAAAACTGGACAGACGCTGTAAGCTATCTTACAATCTCCCGTCAGATCAGACAGAGATCAGACAGATCAGGCAGCTGCGGATGGCAGCGGAGTGACGCTCAATTTGGCCCAACTCGAGTAGAGTTCGAATAAAATTTCCATCGTGTGTCAATTTAGTGACCCCGGCTCCAAAACAGAGAACAGAGAACATTTAGACCCTACTGTTGAAAAAAAGTTGATTATTAATACGGCAAGGTAAGAATAAATTAATGATTAAAAAGTTACCCTTCCTGCAGGTGGGTTACCTGCTCTTAGATTATTATTTGCTGCCAGGTTCACTCCTCCTTGGTTATGCTGCGGCGGCGCGGAAACGTGCGGCTGCTACGGCGGAGAAACCTGCGACTGCTGCGGCAGGGAAACGTTCGGCGGCTGTGGCGCGGCGTGGACACGTCCGTTGGCGGCGCGGACATGGGTGGGGGCGCAGACAAGGGCGGTGGCGTGGACACTTGCGGCGGCGGTGGCGTTTGCAGAAACAAATTTCTGTGTTAGATTACTCGTAGAGTATTACAGGGAGGAAAACCAGGGACTACCCGTCAATAGAGGTGTTTTTTCGATGCTGAATGTAAAATAATCCATAAAACAAACCATTTGCACCCATTATGTTAATGACCCCTTTAACAGTAAGGCAGCACATTTCGACAATTCCGAAAAAAAGAGAGATAACGAAAACGTGGGGATTGTTTTCTTTATCAAAGTTATACAAGCCATCACGCAACACACACAAATTTCCAGTGCGAGAAACGTGGCGTAAGCAATATTCAAAGTGTAAGCTCCACGGTAAAGATCGGAAGCAGTGAAGTCGAAAATCACTTTCACAAGCAAAAAGTGGAAGTTAAAAAGTCCACCAATCTGTGTGTTGGTTGGCAACAATGCAACTTGTTTTGTGGCCACACGTGCACCGGCTGCTCGTTGGGTTTGTTTTTTTTCTTGGGGGGGGGGGGGGGGGTTGTTGACTTTTGCTTTTCAGCACTTCGATTGTGTCCTTCTCGGCAATGATTTTGTCCCTTTCGGCACTGTATATGTAAGTTTCGGCATCGCCACAAGGTCCTCTGAGCTATACAGCGGCAGTCATTTGTTTGGCACCTTTAAGAGCATCTATTCTTGAAAGTCTACCACTCGACTAAAACAAATAAAAAACACAAAAAGAAAAAAATTAAATAAAAACTTGCAGCAAATATTTTGTTGTGTTTGTGTTTCCCTTTTGAATTTCGGTTGATAAATTTTTTTGTTACCACGTTAACACGTCTTCCATCATCCGACACATAATGTGAACATTGATAGTGTAATGATAAATCAATCGACAGTTATTTTCTTTAAACATTTTAAGAATTTGAATTACAATTTCTTATTATTTAGTTGGGAATGATCTACAAGGCAACTGTTTAAGACTGAATGAACGAGGAGGGGTTGGCTGTTCCCTCTTTGTAATACAATTTTCAAGTTTTATTTGAGAGATTAAAGTTGAAAATCATTAAACAGTCTAAATTATGAAACACAGATTTGTCGTCATACCATTCCAGTGTTTTTTCGAAGAAAATGAAAAAGTATTTTTATGTTGGCAAAGTAAAACTGTTGAAACTACAATGATGAATTCTGAACCACGAAACAACTTTTAAAGATCTTACATGGATAAATGAAAATGCTATCTTTTAGTTATAAAAGCTTGGAAAATTAATCCGACATACATTTTACTTCTTCATTGAAGAACTTTATGTGTCTATTTAACCTGCAGAAAATGAAACCACAAAGGAAAACCTCCATACACAATGAGGGAGGCGAAGGAGAGACAGAAAGGACAAGAAATGCAGATGCATTTGCAAAAAAAAATACCAAAAGGGAAAATTTTTTTAAGACTGAACTTACTGCAATAAGTTTACCAATCCTCTATCTGCGCTTGTTGAGAACCATTAAAAAAATACGCCACGTTGAGCCTCTATTGGCCGACGAGAAACAACCAATAATGGCAATTAAAAAAAAAAGTTGGTGGAATCGATCGATCAAGAAAGAAGAAAAACCGAGAAAAACAAATGTTTCACCTTGTGGAAATGTAAAAGACCGTCAGGTCTCTTACTTTGGAGTTATTAAAGTAGAATTACTATAATACATCTCCTCGGTTGTCAACGAATTGATGGCAGCATTGAAGATGAATGCGAGCGCAGCTGCAAGGGTAGTAAGCAGACTTTGCCACTTGAACCATTTTCTATTCCCAAATTTATCCGAGTTGATTGCATGCATTGCTCCAAAAGGAGATTGACAACTGGAAGATGGTGGATAGCAAGTAAAAGATGTTGAAAGCCAGACCAGTACTAGTCAATCGTCTGGTGAAATCAAGCATGATCTTAATTATCACGTTGCATGCACTCAACAAATTTCCACCCATCAGGAAGTTTACTTGTGTGTTGTAGGTGACCTGATGGTCGGCCACAATGACAACTCATTTTTTGCCCGCACGTGCACCGGCTGCTCGTTGGTTGGCAGCAGGATTGTCACCAACATGTTCACCGGCATCGACTTCTCGTTGGTTAATAACTTAATATAGGGTTAATATCTTATATTATGGTTAATAACTTAATATTAAGTACTGGCTTTCGTAAAACAATATTTCCCATCAGATTATGTCTGTTTTTGGTGCTAAGTTTTTTGGGGGAAAATCTCAAAGTTCTCTAGGAGGAGGCTATGCAGGTTCATGTTATACGAAATTACAAAAACATGACCAAATTTATGAAGCTGTCGAAAACTTTCGATCAATTATTGATAAACTTTTTGAATTGTGAGACGACTATTTCCAGGCTTGGTATTATCGTAAATATGATACAATCGAACCGTAACTCGATAAAAGATGTCATTAAAAAAAAAATTTTTTGCTCTTCCTCACTTGGAACAATACTTTTCCCATAAATGAGTATTGATCGATGATCGGAAAACCATTAATCAATGAAATATCCAATACAGATATTTCGTATTGCCTTCTAAATGGCAAACTAAAATTCAAGAATAATTTACATTACCATTAAGAAAGCCACCAAAGCCAGTTTTTACGCAATTAATATTTGAGAATGTAGAGAAAATTGAAGTTTTTTGCCTTTTAGACACGTAGAAAATATCCTCGAAAAGTAGACTATTTAAAAATAGAAACCATCAAATCTTTTTCTACTATGTTAAAGCAGAACGAATTTCCTACTGTGTTCCTACTTTTTTGTCTCTACCATATAAAGTAGGGAAAAAGTAGTAGATAAAAACTTAGAGTGTAATGTTGGATAGAATGTGGTAAATTACGGCTTCTTGTGATACTATGTTTCTGAGAGGGTTAAAATTGGATTGATGGTGGCCTAGACGAACAAAGATAAATCGATTACTCATAAAATTTAAAATCCGGCCTGAAATCGCCTTGAATGACTTACTTGATTATAACGGAGTTTATAGAGGGGACTGTTTTACCAAACGAATTCATATGCTTTGTTAATATCAAGGAAAATGGTGACAGTTGATATTTCCTTCTTTTTTTGGTTTACACGTTGCTCTTGTCCAGAGCGTAGCTACCGTTTATTTGATTGACATGTAAGATAGCATCACAGTGAATTCATTGAGTTAATAAAAGTTTTAAAACACAGCTGAGCACACAACAAAGCAGTATTATATACAAGTTAAAACATTTTATACAGAGCAGAGAATGGAAACTGGGCCTATCTGTCGATGACTATAGAGTCAGTTCAGGCAAGCCCCAGGGGTTACCTATACAACCTTTTTTGTGTGCCTGTCTGACTTGGATGAACCTTTTGAGACTCTCAGATGAGGGCCTTCAGTAGAGCAGCAGGTTCATAGGGCCCTGAGACAAGCGATCCCTGTCGTCCCGATTTTAAGGAACTATTCAAGAGAGAAGGCCACAATCATATACGATAAAGACGATCTGACTACTGTAAGGCTGGATTGATTTTCTGTTTGCACGTCAGGTTAGAACATATTCCACATTGTCTGGCTGCTCGCCACCCTTTGCTTCTCTTTACACGCTATGGTGTAGCCCTCCAACGTATCGTTTATGCCAAAGAATATATTTATCTTACTCCTAATGTTAAGTATAAGAGTGAGATTTTGCGCTTCGCGCTCGCTCAGCTTGACCCATGGAGTAAAAGATCTGAACTCGTGTTCTTAGGCGACAAAAATGTTTACGCTAAGGGAGTCATTGGAATATTTGAGTGCAAAACGCAGGGCCCAGCTGATAGCCCACCTAGACACTTGTTGGCGTTTGAGACAAAAATCTTTGGTCCTCTTATCAGTATGTACAATTCCACTGCAGTTTGATGCGACAACAGCAAAGACAAAACCGGCTTCTCCTGCCAGTTGACTGCTTGCCACAAACATTTGCAGTGAATTTGCAGCACAGGGTAGCAGAGAGCTTTCTTAAATCCCAAGTTTACAACGTAGTGTTGCTTAAAGAATTATTCAGTCGTGTAGCGTTGTTTTCTAAGCCAACCTGTTCAGTATTGAGTAGATTATTGGGGTAAAAAACACATGATAGACGATTTGTGATAATTGTTTCAAATAGGTTACAGAAGGTTATTGTGCCTACAGGAGTTTTCATCGTTTTTTGGTTAGCCTGGTTAGGGAAAGGGATTACAATGGCCTATTTCAAATTTTTCGGTATGTATGCATCGCTATAAAGAGCTTTGAAGATGTGTAGGAGAACGTTTGTCGTGTTGCAGGTCGAAAAAGCTTTAAGGAACAAGTCAGTGCCATGGAATGTTTTCGTGTTTATTTGAATCGCTAGTAGGTTAAAATATCCACTCATATGCCCACCTTCACTAAAATAAAAAATTCTCTCCACTCACAACCAATTTCTTCCTCCATTCTCTGCCTTCAGATTAACCTTCGACACCCAAAAGCTGCGTCTGAGTCCCTGAAAAGTGGTTCTCGATCTCAATATCGTTGTTTTTTGCTAATCCAGGAACCGTACGCTTATGAACTTTTCCTCCCACTAATGCTAATATTCCGAATGGCTTCTCGTCTCCTTACCAGTTAGAGCTCAGCGATTATGCCTAAGGTGCTGTCGTCCTTGTACGCAATTATATTTTCAAAAACTGCAACCTAGCAGCCAAACACCTCGAAAATCATGTGGCCTTTGTTTACATCACCTTACTCTTGAGTTACTCGCCTAGCCTCTATATACCTATGCCTGTCACTAACCTTCTTCTCGTACTCTTTCAATAATATTTTTTCTTCTCGGTCAACCTCCAATTTAATTTTGGGAATTGACTCAAATGCAAGAAGCGGGATGTGGAACAGCTCAAGAGAGTCAGAGGCGAAGAGCTAGAACTGTTAATTCAGGTACAGGAAATCAGTTTAGCAAATGTATTCCATCATGACTTGGAGTTGGTCCCACCAGGCAACTTTTTTGTAGATGTGACCTTCACTAGCTTGGAAACTCAAATTATGAGGTGGCTGTTTCTCCAAACCCCTCTCCTTCTGACCACAGTTTTCTATACTTTGAAGTGGATTGGACCCATCCAATCAAATCTTGCACAGAAGATCCAAGTCCGTCCACATCCTCCACGTTGATCGCGTCAATAAGGACAGGTACCAAGCACTACTAAAATTTGAACTAATCCATGTGCCTCCTCTTTCCCACCCTATCTTGGCATCTTGAATTGATAACCAAATTGAGCTGACTACTAGAGCCATCGTCAAGAGCGCAACTTTATCCAAACTAACCAAAACTTCTGAAACTAATTCCAAATCTATGCCCTGGTGGTCCCTAAGACTGTGTGCTCTACTTTTTAAAGCACGACAGGCTTTCAAGGCTTGGTCCTATAATAAAACACCTCAGCTAAGACAGAACTTCCGACACTGTGCAGCTCAGGCGTGCTAAAAGCAAATCATGGAAGGAGTTTTAAGCTAAGGTGACTCCAACTGACTCTTTCAAATACCTTAAATCTTTTTCTGTAAGCACTAAGGCTTTCAGTGTCCCCAGTACCATGTGAATTAATGGCTCTGCCACAAACGATCCTACTGAAATCCCTAAGGGCTGTGCAAACCATTTTTCTCGGAGACGGAGACATCTTGTTCGCCAATCCTTGAAGCCACGTTAAACGGTGTCTCAATTGCCTTCAAGTAACTGCCTTCCAGCCCCATTCCGACTCTTTCTCTGACTGGGAATTTCAATCGGCAATCAACTTTCTTAACCACGAGACAGCTGCTAGCGCTTATGGAATTTCAGCAGCCTCTTTTTTACTATCAATTTCTTGCATAATAGTGCACTTAATTGTTATACTGAATGCCTGTCTCAGCCTCTTTTATTTCCCTGTCGCTTGGAAGTCGGTCAAAGTCAGGATCATTGGTAAGCCCCACAAATCATCCTACAATGACCTAAAAAGTCTCCGACCAATCAACTTGACAAGCAATTTTATAGGAAATTTCTATAAAAGCTTATTCTTGGTCGGCATTCCTGGTTTGCCAAATCTCACCACTGGCTGAGCGATAGACAGCATGGGTTCCATAAGACAAGTCTACAGAGTCCGCCACGCTCTCTGTTGTCAGTAGTCACTCATCCAAGGACTCCGTAGTTGAAATGTTTCACCAAAGGATAAGGAAAGCATTAAATATGGTGATGTACACCTATTAACTTCGACTTGCAATTGCAGTCACAGTTTAAGGGCTCTTTCTCCATATATGGTGGGCATATTTTTATTTCCTAATTACATAATTGATGAAATCTGTTAGTTATTTTTAATGATCTGTCTGTATGGATTTGTATGGTTGATTTTAATATAAGAATTTTTTACACTATAGGCTATTGATGTACAACACAAGTATCCTACTTGGTGTACAGGCTTTGACCATTCTTCAAGACGGAGTTAAATAAGTTGGAGAAATTGTTAAATGGGATCTTCACCCTTGCCAGAAAGATATACCAATGCCGTCAACTTGTGATTGGTTGTGTTTTTTTTTAAGTTTTCGTTTTACTTATAACGTATTACCTTTAAGAACTTATTTTCCTTTCAGTGCGACTAGGGGAGGTTGATTTTTTTTTACCATGACCGCCATCACCGCAGCGTCCAGCCAACGATCTAGTCTTATTTTGTGTGTATCTCTTTAGAATCATTAGAGTGAACAACAAGTAATGTAAGTGACATCGCAGCTCCTCCGCCAATCCTATCAAAAACAATATCAACCAGCATAAAAAAATATGGGTTCGCAAAGACTATCTGGTGTTAAAGGGTTAAAAATCTCCAAATTATTTCAACATGGACAGCAAGTTTATGCTAGAGATCTTGCAATAGGTCCTCTTTAAGTCATGGAAAGTAGTAGGTTAATTGTTATGAAGATGATTGTTTTATAATTTTCAATGATTTCCTATTTTTAAAAGAACAGGCAATGGAATGCAGGAATAGACGGACATAGATAATAATTATTTTTTTGTCAAGGCAGTCAAGACACGTATCCGGAACAAATATCCGCAATTGTAGTTGAACGAGTAACGGCCAATTGGAGCCGCTCCGACATTGACTCCGAAAGACAAGAATTTCTTTTCCCATACACGTTGAAGGGATCAAATCAGCCAAACCAACACCAAAGCTTAAAGTGAGGATTTTCGATCCTTCTTGGGAAAAAGGTTAAATGTAAGAGTGCTTGATATTAATTCCAAGCTTTTAAAGGTAATGGTGACGTAGAAATTTAGTTTGAATGCTGTTTAATATTGTTACGTTAAATCTGGGGTTGTTGCTGTTGTTGGAAATGTTGCGTCGACTCTGCGATTGTAAAAGCGGCTAAACGTTATTTGGATGGCAGTGCCATCCAACCATTGTGCCATCCGATAGCACAATGGTTAGCCTGTAATACCGTATCTGTAAAAAGTTCCCGCGCGATAGCCAATGATGATGCCGCACTTCGAGTCGAATGCGCGCTGAATTCTGTCGTATTTATCCCTATGGCTTTCAGAAAGATTTAAATCCAACGGCCGACTGTATTTCCCGTTACTGACCCAAAGGGCGCAATCATGCTAATAAAGAGCATCCCTTCATTATTTGTTTGCCGGTTTGTACCTGTACGGTCAACATAGGATCTTAATGTCGCTACTGTACCCGCTTGCGAGACCGGGCAGGAGGGCAACGCAAATGACTGCAAGGGCCCGTTTTGCTGCGCTTTACGTGGTTTCGATAGGGCAAATTTCACAAGGTAACAAGAGACACAAAGAAAAAAAGGTAGCTAATTTCCCTACTCTCTGGGAGTACGCTGTTGTCCCTGTGGTGGACATGAAGTTAAGAACACACTAGGGTCCCAAGTTACATTGTCCTAAGCCCACGTAGGGGAGAACGGGGTAATCTTGGACAAAATTTTTATTTTTCAATTATTTCTATTTGTATTTATTTTTTATGAAATATTTTTTACATGCATTGTAAAGTATTCTCTTGTCTACCTACCCAATTTTTTCTTAATTTTTCCGTTTTAAAATAAAGGAGTTGTAACGGTTTTCAAAAAGTAAATTTTTTGTACCACAATCATGTTCGTGAAGAATGTCGTTCACTTGATTTGATTTGATTTATTTGTAACGCGCACTATCCAAGTAAAGTTCTAATGACGCGAATTTAACGTCATATCCTTGAAAGCAATCAAGGATCCTGTCTAATAACATTTTCAGTGTTATGCCGCAGCCTCAAGGCGCAGGCCAACAGTTTTATGACGGGTTCAGCCGGATATCGAAACCAGAGCATCATTGCCTTTTTTCCAGAGCTTTGACGCTCTAGCCACTACACCCCCACGTCACTTCAGAGACATCAAAGAGAAGCACAGGTGCAACGTGACCAAGAAAAGAAAGGCGTGTGGCTCGTTTGGCAATCAATCAATAGGGTGAAAAAAAAAACCTAGCAAAGGGCGTTTGACCTCGAACATGCTTTTGCTGCATTTTATCTCGACCAACTTAACTTAAATGATTGGTGCTGATTCCGCCGCAACTGAACACATGACAGATCATCGCGAATACTTAACTTCTTTTGAACCTGTCTCCCACCAATGGAATGTTAAAGGTGTTGCAAAGTTAACCAACCATTAGTTGTTAAAGGGAAAGGTGATATCAAGATTCAAGTCACGATTGGTGCTGTCGTCCATTACGGAATTCTTCAAGACGTCCTCTATGTTCCTGGTATCGGAGTAAACTTATTCTCCATTGGAAAAGCAACTGACCGTGGAATAACAAACGATTTTGAGAAACAATTTGTCAAAATTTACCGTTGTGACAACCTTGAACTAACCGGGACTCGCACTGACAAAGATCTCTTTCAACTGAAATTCAAAGCTCTGTCACCAGAAGGATCACATTTCATAGCGGCATCATCAATTGTGCCAGGTACAACTTCAGTCGCTTTTCCTGCTTTTTTCCTTTCCGGCATCGCCGTTTTGGATATGCGAATCATGCAGCCATAAAGAAATTTGGAAGAAAAGAAAATGCAGTCATAGCAAATTCCTCTCAAAAGTTCCTGTTGATCCCAAGCCTTATGAAGGATGTGCTCTAGGAAAAAGCAATAGACAACCATTTCCAAACTCAGGTCTTCGCCGAGCAACAAAAATCGGTGAGATTAATCATTCCGATCCCTGCGGCCCAATGAGTGTCCCCTCTATTACTGGTTCTCGAAGTTCTTTTCCAAGTCGACGCATCAGGTTTTCAGGTGGTTTACTTCCTAAAAACTAACTGTGAAGCCTTCCATCATTTTAAAATCTATGCTACTCGAAAGTTTACTGAAACGAAACATTGTATCTCAATTCTGCGTTCTGATAATGGGGGGAGGGGGGGGGGGTGTGTAGATAGGGATTTTAACCAATACTTTCTACCAACGCTATTCGACACGAGACCTGTGCTCCGTACACACCCGATCAAAACGGGGTTAGTGAACGATCCAACAGAATTCTTATGGAGTCCGCCATGAGTAGTCTACTTGATTTGAATTTACCTCGTGATCTCTGGGCAGTTAACATATCTGCCTATATATATATAAATAACCTCATCGTGGCAAAACTACCTAAGCCACTACTTTTGAAATTCGAATTTTGAATCGAACACCTGACGTTTCCTATTTTCGTTTATTCTAAAAATCCGAATGTTCACATACCAAATTACAACGATGAAAATTAGTTCCCAAAAGTCCAAAACTTCTGTTTGTAGGCTACAGTGAAACACAAAAAGCTTATAGATTTTTCGACCCTCAGGATCACAGTAAGTTGCGATGCGATATTTTGCAAATCCGCTGTTACTAAAGAAGCCATTCCAGCAACTTCGAAACAATCTGAAACAGAACTCATTCCAAATATTGACTCCCCCATTGAAAAAGAAATCACTGATTTACCTACAAAATCCAACGCGACAATTGAATCTTTTCCTGATCCTCTATCATCTCGTGATACTGTCACACATTTTGATGGTTTCGAACCACCTCCCTGTCGTTCTTACCACATTGGAAAACCCCAAATTATCCAGTCTTTCATAACACAACTTCACACACTAGCATTTCCCGATCCAGACAACCTATTTTGTTATGACGATGCAATTGATAGTATCAATGCTAAAGAATGGACTTTACCATGCAAACCAAAATAGATGCCTTAAACCGCCTGAAAACTTGGACTTAAGTGCCCCGTCCCTCAAATCGAACAATTATTTAATGTCGTTGGGTAAATGCATGCCGTCAAACATTCCATAGTTGGTTTGGTAGAGCGATTTTGTGCCCGTTTAGTTGCGAAGGGATTTTCTCAAAAGGCTGGGATTGATTTTGACCAAACGTTCTCCCCTGTCGTTGAATATGACTCTTTACTCATTATCTTATCGATTGCTGCTGCAGAAGAGCTCGATTTATTCAAATTTGACGTCTCGTCCGTTTTTCTCTACGATGAGCTCACCGAAGAGATCTATCTCGAGCAGCCCAAGGAATTTTGCATTGAAGGGCGGTAAGGGGATTTTTATCGATTGAGAAATAGCTTTATGGCTTAAAACAAGCCGGAAGAGTATGGAATACTAAATTTGATGGTTTTGTTACTAAACTTGGTTTGGTTATGCAAAACCAAATTTATGCGATGAACAATCAATTTATTCTCTCACTTTATATTGCCTTTATTAATTTCCCATTCCATTTATAAATTTGAGTCTGAATTCGCAAACATCTTCCATAAAACGAGTTAAATGGGCTTTTTCCAAGTTTTTCAATGGCTTCTATAGAAAGTGACGACGACGAATATGTCGACGTTTTTTATGGTTTGGTTGAGGAGATGAATATTGAGGTTCTGTAATTTTATATTAAGTTTGTGTTTAGGTAACTTATTCTATACTTAAAGGTTTTGGATAACGTACAAGGGTCTAATTCCTCATATGTTAGTCCTGTTTGGAAATTTTTTGAAAAAGACCCGAAAGACGAAACGAAAGCTAAATGTAAAATTTGTTCGTCAATGCATAATCGCACTGGCAGCTCAACTAGTAACCTCATTAAGGTATTATGTCATATTTTTTTACATTTCTATCTGGTTAATAGAGTACGATTTAATTTTTTGTTTTCAATTTTGTGTAGCACTTGAAATCAGTCCATAAGATAGATCCTGGCTGTAAAAGATTGCTATAAAATTGAAAAAGGGTGGCTCATAAGGGAAACGTGACGAGGAGCAAGTTGGACCGACTTTATGTTATGTGGCTATGTCACGATCTCTTGCCATTTCGAACTGGAGAAAGCAAATATTTCCAGAACTTCATTGCTGCTCTAAAGCCTGATTACGTCATTCCATCAAGAACTAAAATCATTCAGCGCCTGGTTCAAGAACTTGCAAATTAAATTCAAGAAAAACTTGTCGAGATTCTTCAACAACGGGATGTTACAGACGTTGTGTTGACAATTGATGCTTGGACATCCAAATCTTGTGACAATTATGAGGCTCTTACTGCCCATTTCATTTGCAAGAATTTTGTTTTCAGATTGGCTACGTTAGGTATAAAAAAACTTGACAACCAAACAGCGGATGGGCATGTGCAACTAATTGAAAAAATGGTCAGCAAACACCAAGGGCTAATGGAACGAGTAACAAAATTAACTTCCGACAATGCGGAAGTAATGAAGGCCACTTGTCGAAAACTTGGAGTCAGTTGGTTTGGATGTATTCCTCATACCATTAATCTCGTTGAAAAACATGGTCTCAATATTTCGGATTGAGCAAATCTTCTGGCTTCAATTCGGGCAATCGCTTCTTACTTTCGCCAAAGTGCGAAAGCAACTGCTTTATTTACTGCCGAACAAAAAAAAACTTAATCTACCAGAGCATAAGTAATAGCTTTTTCAATTTTCAAAAGATTTTAGCTCATAAGTATGATTTTGAATTTTAAGGATCATAAGAGACAATGAAACCCGCTGGTCGTCTGTTTACTTAATGATGGCACGTTTTCTTGAACAACCTAAGGCTATTTACAACGTCTTAACTGATCTCAAATCTGATCTAGCTTTTCCGTCCTTATCTGATTTGAAAGACCTTGCCATGTTGAGGGATTATCTGAAACCCTTTCAAGAAGTAACCACAGTAATGTCGTCAGAGAAGAATGTTACTGCCTCGTCGGTAATTACTACTAGAAATTAAATTATGGTGTTAAGAAATTCTAACATATTTTTTTAAGGTGATATATCTCGATCGTCACTGAACTTATGCACCATGCTTCAGATTTCAGTTCCCAATGTGCAAACAGATACAAAGTTACGGCAGCTGTTGCTGCTACCATGAGAGATTCAACGTTAGAACGAGGATTTCCTTTCTATGCATCCAACAAAATCATTCTTCTTGCAACTATACTGGACCCACGTTATAAAACTGCTGGGCTACCAAATGACGAAGCAGTTCATATGGCCAAAAGTATTTCTTTTTTAACTTTTCAGTCTTACTTAATAAATTGTTCTTACTTTTTCATTAAAGGTGAGTTATTTCGGAAGGCAGCTTTGCTTGACGACAACAATAACACCATTGATGAAGTCGAAATCGAGTTGCCAACGAGTCAACGTCCAAAATCTATTTTTGAACGTCTGGAGGAAAATCGAGCCCTTGTCAATCAGTCAAACTCGAATCGTGCTGGGTCTCGCCTAGAAGTTGAGTCATACCTTTCGGAGTCGGCTATTGGAAGACATGATGACCCTTTTCAGTGGTGGAAGGCCCGACAAAATATATATCCTCGTCTTTCGCTTTTAGCAAGAAAAGCACTTTGTATCATTGTCAACTCTGTTCCCTGTGAACGCTTCTTCTCTAAGATGGGGCTGATTATAACAGATCACCGCCAACGTCTTAGTCATCGTAAGGCAGGTTTGATCTGGTTTATAACCCAGAATTTGCAAATTATTTCTGAAGAAACTGAATAAATCAATGGTTTCTCCGTCGAACGTTTTTCAATCACTTTAATTTTGTTTGAACTTAATATCTTCGTTATGGATTGGAAAAAAAAATGGATTCTCCGAAATAATTTAATGGTTAATTCTATTTCGACGAGACTTATCTTCTATAACACGATTAAATAGGCTATAGTTGTCAAAATTATTTTCATAATCTAATGCTAGTTTTGAACTTCCCAAGTGACGTCGATGCAAATATGGCATATAAATTCTACTTGTTATTATTATTATTCTTCACTAAATGCAGCCATTTCTTTTGCGTATATATCCTTAATAACTTGTAATGATGGGTGATCGAAAAAGACTTAGTACGGGAATCACAAGGATCATTCCCTTCACGTGACTATCACTATCTATCAAGTCAGACTCAGAACTTAAAAAGTTAGAACTTCTTTTCTTGTCGCTACTTAGGGTAAAATAACGAATTCCGGACAGCATCTCGGATACTCGAATGCCGGACAAAAAAGTTTATTTTTTCAATTTAAAATTATAAAAAACGAAGAAATTCTTACGAAAACTAATGAATGATTTTCAAATAATGTTTTTTCGGATAACTTTTATTCTCTGAAACACTATGCTGAAAAGATGAAGAAACCATTTATTTACAGCTCAACACCTACGACCAAAAGGCACAAGATGCTTTGCAATTTCAGAAAGCACCCACAATTTTAAACAATTTTTACCAGTAAGGGACTTGCCGATACTTCCTTCAATTTACCTCGTGCGGACGTTCTCATTCAAATTTCCTCGAACGGTGGTTCTCTTACTCAAGAAGCCCAACGAATAGGGCATATTCTTCAAGCAAAAAACGGTGAAATTGCTAAGGAGTACACGGCTTTCTTTTATACGCTAGTGTAACGTAATTTGGATGAAGTGAGGTTCTCTTGGGAACGTCAATAATTCTTGTTAAATCAAGATTACGTCTTTTAAGTAAATATTCAATTGGGAGGTAGGGAACAATACAAGAAACTAAGCTACACCTTTTACTACTAGCTACACCAGGAAAAGGAAGCACGCCTTTTGAAAATGGTTCTTGGGGAAATCAGAGAAATGGATGAAGAACAAGGGGTTTGAAACCATGGTGAGCAGCAGCATTAGCAGCTCTGAAGATGATAAAAGTTATTAATTTTCTCCGTTTTACCTGAATAAAAAAAACTTTTTAAAGGTTTTTTTTTTAATTTATGTTTGAAAAATACAGAACCAGGTTAATATTTTGAAACACGAGGGGATCTGCACTTTCGGGCGTAACTAGGGACTTGCCGCCTTCAATGTAAAAATCCCGTGTGGGGTGTCGTGAATCTGTACGGGTGGACAGTCAGAGGTAATTTTCATTTCAACCTTTTTTACAACAACAGCGGAGTAGGTCAGGGTCTACAGGGGGACGAGTGGCTTCTACTCCAACCCAGTGTCAATGCCAACAGTACAGTTTGAAACCCATTCCGACCCGTTCCGCCTCCAGTTCAACGTCCCTTCAACTTTCCGTCCTGGAAAACCGTAAAATCTTTTCTCGCTCGCCCAGTCCTCTCCCTGTTCCCTCTGGGCCTTTAGTTCCGGCGCCATCGCCAATCACAACAAAAATCAAACCAATCACAAAATGTATCAAAAAGGTTTCGTGTTCGTTTCAAAATTATTGGAATAATTTACATTTAAAATTACCATATTGGCTTGCAGGGATGGTACGCAGTGAAACGAGCCACGATTTATTAGTTGCGTTGAAAGATATAGCTGGGGATGATGCATTGGCGGTGTTGAATCACTTTCCCAATTCAAATACAGAACATGTCTTAGAAAAATCTGAGCTTTTTTTTAATGTAATGTAAATATCCAAGTTTGTGTTGACTGTGAATGTCTTTACAATACGGCGATACTTCCTTCAATTTCCCTCGTGCGGACGTTCTCATTCAAATTTCCTCGAACGGTGGTTCTCTTACTCAAGAAGCACAACGAATAGGGCATATTCTTCAAGCAAAAAACGGTGAAATTGCTAAGGATTACACGGCTTTCTTTTATACGCTAGTGTAACGTAATTCGGATGAAGTGAGGTTCTCTTGGGAACTTCAATAATTCTTGTTAAATCAAGATTACTTCTTTAAAGTAAAAATTCAATTGGGAGGCAGGGAACAATACCAGAAACTAAGCTACACCTTTTACTACTAGCTACACCAGGAAAAGGAAGCACACCTTTTGAAAATGGTTCTTGGGGAAATCAGAGAAATGGATGAAGAACAAGGGGTTTTGAAACCATGGTGAGCAGCAGCATTAGCAGCCCTGAAGATGATAAAAGTTATTAATTTTCTCCGTTTTACCTGAATAAAAAAACTTTTTAAAAGTTTATTTTAAATCTATGTTTGAAAAATACAGAACCAGGTTAATATTTTGAAACACGAGGGGATCTGCACTTGCGGGCGTAACTAGGGACTTGCCGCCTTCAATGTAAAAATCCCGTGTGGGGTGTCGTGAATCTGTACGGGTGGACAGTCAGAGGTAATTTTCATTTCAACCTTTTTTACAACAACAGCGGAGTAGGTCAGGGTCTACAGGAGGACGAGTGGCTTCTACTCCAATCCAGTGTCAATGCCAACAGTACCCCATTCACCCATTCCGGGAATCTAGAGAAAAAAGCAACAGAAGGTGATAAAGAGAAAAAAGCAAGAGAAGGAATTGAAAAAGAAAACGTATTGAAGGCACTGCAGAAAGAGCTAGAAAAAACTGGAAAAGAATCTGGCTTCACCGTAATAAGAAGAATTAAGAAAAACAACTGTTTGTCTATCAAATCGGAGAAGAATTTTTCGGAAGAGTTGAGAAAGACCGCAAGGACAATAAAAAAAACCCACAGCTAATGACCCTGTCTTTCCTAGTGCCTTATAAAAAACTCATTCGAATGAATTGACCCCCAAATATTAAAGACTATTCTTGAGGAGTTTAAACTAATTGAAACCATCGAAATGAGAAGGCGTTATGGTTTTGTCAATTTCAAGGAAAGAGATAACGCAGTGAAGGCTATTTAGACCCTGGATGGTCTAATTTATCATGACGTTAAGTTAGATAAGTTAGTAATAGAAAGGAGGATGAGAAGAAAGGGATACAATGCTCCATAATCCCTTGCAGAATAAAATGAACACTCTCGTAGACACCCACCCCCAACCCAACCCCCCCACTGAAAGATGCCAGATTTAGGGAATTACACTCAATGGCCAGGGTTGCAAATTTAAAAAAAACTGCCCTGTGTTAAAGTGATGGAAAATCTGCTTCCATGACGACAGACAATCGTGTCGTCTGCCCAACGTTTCTTTTTGTTGTAAACCTTGCTGACTGACATGCCCTATCGACATAATGAAACAAGCAGAAGACAATTGTCAAAACAAAATGTCATGACAACCGACTTCAAAACAGAAGTCTCCTTGCCATCGAGTACAATTCCCTCTTCACCTTCTGTGTAGTGATACCTCATCTTTCCTTAACAATTGCATTTACGGCTTTTCATGAACTGGCCAAACAAATTCAAAGACAAGGTCTCTTAAAAAAAAATCCGTTAAAAAAGGGGAGCATTGTGTAAGGATGCAGCTAGACTCAGATATCATGTAAAAAGGAACAATTGACTTTCTAATGTCATCCTCGCTATTTAAAAGAGTCAAGGTCAATAATAACTGAAAAAAACTAGACCCATAACTTCAAGAAAAATTTAAACTTATTGTTTGCGACGAAGCCAAGAAACATTTCAAATTAAATCAATAGAACTAGTTTGTCCAAAGAAAATTCAGTTCCGTCTAAATCGTTCCTCACCTACACTGCTCGATTCTACCCTGCCAAATTCTATATCTGGGCGAACTTACCGAGAAGTCTTATAATCACCCGTCCCTTAAATCTTACATCTCCCGTTCTTTAGTGAATTATAAAATGTAATAAATACAATTATTTTTTGAACTATGATGTTGTCTTAATTCTAATGCTAGTAGTGTTGTGCGCCCACGCAGCGTAACCTATTACAATTGTCAAGCTGATTATTTTATTCAATCTTTGAACTTGCATTGATCGATTGTTCTTCTACAAGAGTTTTCACGTGAGCCCTTCTGATATTAGAAGAGTACGAAAGACGTAAAAATAGCGTTGCAAAATAGTTTCTCAGCCCAAACAATTACTGGCCCATCCAACCTCCGTCTTCCATAGCACCATATATATACCAGTGAATAACACGTTCATAACTGACATGCGTCAAATGTATCCACGATAATAAAGCTAATCAAACGTGTGGACTTCTTATCCATAACAAGTAAGCTCGTTGAAGCACACACTTAGTAACAGTGTTCACTTAAAGAAACGACGACGACTATGTAACAAGAAGACAAAAGTGATTTTTTTTTCATTGCATGCAGAGCAGAAGACCAGAATTTCCCACTTAATGGTCATTCTCATTTCATTAGATAGCCGTCGTCGATACGTTTCCTTATCTTTTATATTCGACATTGAAAATAAAATAAAAAATCAAACACTCAATCAGCCGTTGTATTCTAGGCCTACCAGGGCGCATTATTCCTTTCCGTTGGCTGCTGGTGATGGCGCAATATATCTTCCATGGACTATATTCGTCCACCTATCACATCATTTAGCGGCGGGAGAAGCTCACGGAGCTAGACAAGGCTATCAGACGGCCAGAACTCACGCAAGGAGCTGAACATAAATTGCAAAAGCTAAATCTAGCTCGATTTTTTACTCAATGAACTTTCAAGCGCATCATGTTACGAGTCAATATTTATTATTGATTTTCACATTAAAACATTAATTTGAGCTGGACACATGTTAGATTTGTGGACATTTAGTCAATACTAGTACACTTCACTTCAGCATATTTTTTTTATTTACCGATCATGCCCAGTCCAGTGGAATCCTTCAGACTTATTTAAAATATGTGATATATGGATATACTCGTGATTGGTAACAACAATTTTCAACGATTAACTACCATAAAATGGACTTAAACGACGGGATTGGGAAATTTTAATGCGTGAGTAAACGTTATAGTGCATCGCTAATATTAATTTATTGATATAATTTATGATATCATTCATTTTTTGATGCTGAAGTGTAAAATATATCCATCATATCAACGTAGATGAATATTAATAACATGAATCAAACGTATGAATAAGTCTCACGGTTCTGCTAGAATAGCCAGGTGAGAATATAAAGGATTTTTTTTGTGAAAAAACGTTGCTTAGCGGGACCAATCTTTTTCTTTGTAATATAACATGCAGAATCCATCAAGACCAGCGTGTAGGGACGGATACGACAGATGACGCTGCCGAGTTCTATTGTTTCTTATATGTTGTTATTGTTAATACGGGGAAAAGGAGAGAAGGTAAGGATTATTTGTTGTTGCAGCATCACCACAATCTTAATGGATCGGCGACAACGGCCAAGATTTCTTCCATGTCGACGGTAGCAAACAGTCTGCCGCAATCCCAAGCAAGTATCGTGCTGCCAACGCCAAGTGGCTACCAATTTAGTCCGTTGACGGAGACCCAGACTTCTGCATCCGTGTCAACAATCTAACTCCTATTCTCCTTCCAACATCACCCCTATCCTTCTTATAAATATTGTGTTGTTCGATTTCTTTCGCAAGATTAACGTTTAATGTGGTTGTACACCTAAGAAAACGAAAAAAAAGTATCTTACTGGAAACAAATGACAATTGCATTTGTGTGTTTCTATCTGTGTTGAAATAATAAATATAATCTAACGGTCACCAGACAGAGAAATACAATGTCTAATGTAATCCGCTTCTTAATGTAACATGGGATCGATAACTTGGAATAAAGAATGGAAGAGGAGTGTTCTCTCAAATTAGTTTTGAGTGAAAGTTAAAGTCCAAACTTTCACTTGCATCACCAAAATATTTTATACATCAAGATATTTTTCATACAATTATAGCTTCTTTGGTACAATGGTTAAAGCTGTGATCTTCCATGTTATAAATATATCGTTCGAATTCTACCCCGACCATACCGTGGGAAGGAGTCGACCAGCTGGAGTCGACCATGAAGAATCAGTCAAAGAAGAATACGCACACAGTGCTAAAAAATCATATCGACAGTATATTTAGGGCCAGAAGAGTTGCAATGTGCTCGACCAGGCGTCGGCTGGCGTTATCGTTGTGTAACGGAGCCCTCACAACGGCAACTAGATCCCTATGTTCAAGCGTTTGCGCATTCCCTGTAGCGTCGGCCAGCTTACCGTAAAGAAAATCTTTCCATACGTCGTTTTTTAGAGATTTCGACAGCAACGAACCAGAGGTGGGGATGGCCGCTATGATGAACTAGACGTACACCAGAGAGACAACCGGGCCGAGGGGAAAGGACGACGGGCTCCAACGTTTCGTGGGTCGGGCAGTTGTGCATGTATGTGTCTGGCTATAGGCATGAACCCTCAGCCGAAATATTCCGGCTACCACATAGAAACTAGTTCTTTCAAGTTATTTACTTATTCCGTGCGAAACCAGTGTGACACATTTTGGTGCCGAAACCCAGGATTTTTCTCCATTTTGTTCTCACTCCTGTACTCAGTTTGCTTTCGGCATCGAGAAAAAAACACCCTTTTCCGGTACTCCATTGTTTCCTCCATTTTCAACGTTCTGATCCATTTTAGATGTCCTATAATTTATAAAAAAAAAGCTGTTAAAATATATTAAATAATATTATATAAAATAAATTTTTTAATACCTTTGTTTAGTTAAAGAGATGTTGTAGATTTAGTAAGATTTGCTTTCAAGTGGAAAAATTTGACGTGATAAACTGTTCATTTCAAGCAATTTAAAATGTATGAGGAGACGAAAAATGTTGCCAGCTTTATAATATAAAGTCGACTAGTTAAATTCAAATAAATTAACTGTCGCGTAGTTTTATTACTTGGCTGCATCTACCTTTGCTGAGTTGTATGCTGATATTGTTTTGAGCCCAATGGAAGCTTGCAAAGTTCGAATTCAAACCATGCCTGGCTCCCTGACACATAGAAGGCTGGTGCACCTCTTACCTACCAGTAAGTAGCTATCGAATAACGGTTTTTAGTTGTGCTTTTTTTAAGTTAATGAATATTTTAGACAAGAGGGACTGAAAAAATTTTACAAGTCTTGTCACAGGTGATGATCATCTAGGCGATTCAAGTTACACATTGTATAAGTTAACTTGAAAGAAAATGTTTCTTAAAGGCAGATCTGATATGATGAGTAAGTAATGTTTGCATTACTTTAATGGTTTTTTTCTTGTATTTCATGTGCAACTGAGAAGCAAAAACTGGTATACATTCTAAACAGGTATGCCCAAGCCCATTTAACCACTTCTTTTCGACAAGAGACTCACAAGTTAAACACTTCAGTTTTCAACATTGTGCATGTCAATGTGGGATTCGAAAACCCTTATTTGCTAGTCTGGAAATGGATTTTTGGAAAATGAATGAAAGCCCTCACTGCCATGTTTCAATTTTGATTTAATAATATTCCAAACGTAAAAAATCTTTCCCTCTTCCTTTAATGAAATTTTAGTGCACATTCTCAACCAGACAAATTATTTAGACAAATTATTTAAACACATTATCATCAGCTTCGTGGTCTTTAGAATAAAGGATCAAGAGCGCTGGTTGTGCTTTCGGAAAACCAGTTCCCAATGACATTTGAATAGTACACCTCCAAAAGCTGCTTCTCTTGGTTGGTCAAAAATGAGGAAATGGTCTCCAGAACAACAACAAAATTCAAAACTAGAGTAAAATTAAAGATTTCAAGCACATCACAGTTATCCTCGTCTAATAAGAGAGCTTCTTGAATTCTTTAAATGTTAAGGTGGACAGCCTTGTTGTATTTGGGGAAAAAATTGCAAGCAATTGGACGCCTAGAAATTAAAATAAAACACATGTGTTATTTCTAGGCTTTCTGGTGGTTTCAGTGTCATTTCTTGGACAGAGGTTCACCTGGGTAGTAACGAGGTAAAACATATGTATTTAAAAACTATTATGTAGGGGAGACAGGGTTGGATGGGACAAAAAAATTAAACGTCACTTTATGTCTATATACCTTTACATTTATGTGATGTAGGACGCAAACAAATATATAGATTTAAAGGCAATTATTTTTCCTTTATTCCATATGATATGAGATATGAGAATCTTTTGATACAAACGAAAAACACATTATGTACATTTTTAAAATCCGTCCAATTCACAAATCCTGCCAATTAAACAAAAGAGAAGAAAAATTGTAACTCCCAGCCCTTCTGCAGTCATTTTGTCATTTATAAAATTTAATAAGATCCTTGGCATGACATTAATCGCTTTGACAGCCTACCCCGAAGAAAAGACATTAACAGTTAGATCATTTGGTACTCCAAATACAGTATTCTAGATAGAAAAATAATTAATTTATATTCATTATTTAGATCCTGTTTGTTGCTAATTACTTTTTTTTGAAAGAACAGGATGATTTTTTGAATTTTTTAGCCCAAAATTAGGAACTTGTTTAATAGTATTCCTTTGTTAAAACGTAAATTTATAATGAGTTCAATAAAATATACAAAATTTGATGAAAAAATTATCACCTCTTGTGTTGTCTTGTTTTTCAAAAACAAGTTGTTTGGGAAGATAAAAAAATGAATCAGAGCAACTACCACGTGAAATTTTTCACTTAGCCTTAGCTGTAACGCTTAATGACGGAGACAAAAACAGTATCATGTAATTGATATTAACCGGAGCAAAAATGAAAATTGTTAAAATTTAAGTCAACGTCGTCGGCGGACTCGACCACTGGTTCGCTATTCTCTTAGTCACTTAGCGTTCTCCTAGTTTGCTTGCGACGAGGAGCAGAATCCTTAGCATTACTTCTGGGAAGATCCTGCCACAAAGAATTTTGTTGGTGTGCTAGTGAGGATGCGCGTTCAACTAGTTGTTCTTCTAGGTGCTGTTGGCACTCTATCCTAACTAACTTGTGGATAAGGCTTAATTTTTTCAGGTATGACGACCCTTCGTGACGCAAAAGTATTCGGGTTTGCGACCGGTATTGAAGCGACGGCACTGACAAAAGTTGTAGCAAGGTCCATTGAAGCGACGGTACTGGCGGAAACTTAAATAATAATATAAATATAAATTAAATTAATAGCGAGCTTTATTTATAAGAAATGAACCAGACCATGGGATCGATCAGTAGTAAATAACGATTCAAAATCTTCATCCGATCACATTTGAATGGAAATAAACCGGACTTGGAAAAACCACAGGTGATGTTTTATTTGCTGAATGAACGTTCATATAGCTACTGGCTGAGCTCCGCATTCTGATTACTCAAAAGTCGACCACCGGGGTTCATATCTTGCCAATCGTTAAATGCAGTCCTTAGCGTACAGTACCCACCAAACTATTAGGTACACCCCCCTATTTTCAATGCATTCTTATGGCACTACGTGTCCTAGAAAAATGCAATAACTCTTGAACCGCTTGGGCTAGATTTTTTTCCTTTTGGCCCTGAGTAGATCTAATGATCTACCTTTTTTCTACACATGAAGTTGTCGTAGGATTAACCCCCACGGCGCTACGGTATCGTTCAGTTTATTAGGTACACCCGTTTTCCCCCCATATGCGCCGTGTTAAATACGGCGTTTTCCAAAATTTACAAAAAATACTAAAAATCAAGCTAAAATCTTTTTCTTTGTGCCAAAAGATGCAGAATTCTTCACTCTATACGAATATAAAGAATAATTTACAATCAAACCAACTCAGAGAACCCTTCCCTATACCTCAAAGTTTTCCACTTCAAAATTTGTACTTTTTACTACACACTTGCACTGTCGCCCCCATAGGCATTAGAAATTTCGACAAATTTTGAAGTGGAAAACTTTGAGGTGGATTGAATGATTATCCATAATAATAGATGAGGTACATGCTTGTTGCAATCCGTACAAGTGACAAAATGTTTGGGGCTTTCAAGAAATGTATCTGCATTAATCCAACCCGAAGGATGGGCAAGGCCTATCATTCCTTGGGAAAATAAATACTGGAGGAATGTGCGTCCCCCCAGCAGAAATGAAGGCAAGCAAAGTAGTATTATTGCTGCGTCCGTAAGAGACAGTTTTTTGCACTTGCTTTAGGCCTTTTTCAGCGACGAATGGGGGGGGGAGGGGAAACACTGTTAGAATGCCTGTCTCGTAATTAAAAAATTGTAATGAACTATCACTTCCTTCAAAATTTCAAAGAATTTCTCTACGACTGCTTTTTTTAATCCATTTGTGCGGCCTTGGCTTGTTTGTTCTTGAGTGCAGATTGATAGGGTCTGATTTATTTTAATAAACGCAGAGATCCAATCGCGAGAGGCAGCTTCAGTTTTTTTTCAAATTTGGTGGACAGGCGGTGGTTGGACAGCAAAGTTAAAGGCAATCTTATGACTTTTCAGAGGCGCCAGGCCGTGTCTCATAAGTGAACGTGTTCTAAAATATTTTGTGAGTTTTACTTCTAATGCTGGACTGAAAATTTGACGCATGGGACCACAACGCTTCAAGTGATTGGGTAAAACGTTCCCTCTTTCACGGACTTTAGTTACGAAATCAGAAATAGTCGCTCTTGTCACTTGTCACCGGTCGCACTTGTCACTTCAGCACACAGGAGCTTTTCTTCTGATGAAAACGTACGAGAACTCTTCAAAACGTAATGACGTACCATCTTTTAAAATCAGAACCAGAAAAAATTATTTGCAATAACAAACAAATGTGCTAAAGTGTTTAGGCTAATAACCTTAAAGTAAAGTAAGGGAAAACAAGAGCTCGATTCAAGCGTGAAAAACGGAATGAGAATGAAAACATATACCACTACTTCTTCTTATATATTGTCAGATTTCTTACGTACTAGAACAAGGGGAGAACTAATAAATTAAATTAAGGGAAACAAAATAATGCACACTGACATGGAAAGATTGTAGAATAAACACCAATTTTCAATTCCCAATTTGTCGTGGAAGGCTATGTTCTGTTTCATCAATAATTTTTTCATAATATTTGAATATGTCCTCAGGTAGAAAATGCACTTTGCACACCTGCTTTGTACATTTGGTTATTCCAAATGTAATCATTCACTCTAGATGTTACATTATTACTTTGTTACTCGTATTATTTCACGTAATCCATAATAAAATTTAGTATGTCACTTATCTAAATACTTCACATATAATATAAAACGTTACTCTTATTAACGTAAGTCCTTGTTTACTCATGTTCTCCCTTTTTAAATTAAATGACTCCTAACAAATTTAACATTTTTAACAATTTAAACTCTTATTCATTTCATTTGATTACTCAAAATGATAATAATTTACTCTTAATATTAAAATCACTCTTCTTTATATAATTTACTCCAATTAGATATGAGATTATATAAATCTAGCTCAGTAAAGTTCGAGTGGTAACAGAAAAAATTTGGTAAGAAAAGCATTGGCCGCCAAGTGTTTGCATCAAATTAGAGTCTGAGACCATTCCAATTTGGATTGATGACGAGGAATCATTTTTCTGCCCAACCCCATTGAAACGAAAAATCATTAAAGGCTATTACAACGCAACTGAAATTGTATTAAACCTATTCGCTCCAGCCCTGAATTATCAGGAGAGGTGTCGTGTTGGCATATTTACTCAATTTAAAAAAATAATTATTATAAAATTTCATTAAATTCAAATTTAACAGTTTCTCTAATGGCATGTGGTACCGAGCTATTTGCTTGACCACCGATGACAAGGAAAAAACAGCAGTGGTCTAATTTGTGGATTTTCGGAAATTGTGAACTGGTTACACAAAATTCAGAAAAACAATTTTTGGCTAGCAATTTCCCTATCCAGGCCAACAGGTGGACCAGACTGGCAATGGTTTCCCGATTTCAATAGGAAGATTACCAAGGAAGAACTTGATATCCTTCTTCAAATATTGAACGGAAGTAGTGTTAAAATTTGAATTATACGACTCGATTCCCCTCAAAAATAAAAACTCAAACTCAGAGAACACAGAACCAATGATCCACGTACCTTTCTACCCTTCTTTAATAAGATTACCACGCCGATCATCGCTCGCACGAAACGACAAAAAACCGAGACGGAAATCGGCACAAAAAACCAATATCAATTAAAACAAGAGACTTGGTCTCTTCCCCAAATAGCATTGCCTTTCGGCCTTCCTCCATCCCTCACGCCAACGTAATGCCCTTTTCTTCTCTTCTTCTCTCTTCCCAACGCCCCCTCGTCTTTGGTCTCTTCCGAACAGCCGTCGTTTCTTTCTCGTCGTTTCCTAGAATCTCCCGATCGTAACAGTAGGGTAGCGGTTAGGGTTTTAGAAGTTGACAGCGCTGCATCGCCTCATATTGTTGACTTTAATTTTCTGGATGTGGAAAAGATTTATTCTCACATTCCGGAAAGGACAACAGTCACAAAGGACTTTTGGTTGTTGTTCTATGGATCTAAGTCAACGCGCGTAGTACCACACGTAAATCACGTCCTCCATTGCTGACTTACAGGAACTTGGACGCCATCGAAGATTTATCTTTATGAGACAGCTCATATTCTGATGCAACTTTGGAAAATAGCTCTTCACTTGAGATATTCTCATTCAACGTAAGATTTTTCATTCAATATCTCATTTTCAATTGTAAATGAATTACTTTTCCAACCAATTCACTCTTCCTATTTTTCCAAGTTATATCAGATTTACGTACGGAAACCGCTGATCAGGTTGACGAGAAACACAATTTTTTTTAACAAGGTGGTGTTTATCTCCCAAGTTGGGGGATAAACAATTTACTACAATTTTTCTTAAATATTGTAGGAGGAAAACTGGACAGAGAAGAGGAGTCCTCCCTGTGGGATTCACTCATCAACACCACAAAGGAGTAAAATAACTATTCTGGAAAGGGAAATTTAAACTATTTTAGCCTCAACTTCATTAGGCCTTGCAACTCCATTGAACATATAGAACATGTTTTAGGTAGTTGAAATCAGAGTTCGTAGGCTCTCCCCATTGTTGGCTGGCTAATCAAGGTCCATAGCAACTTTCCCAAGAATCCACTAAGAATCCCGTCTGTCTATTACAACAGCGGTGATTTTTACATTACTTCTGGACACATTCTCATCGATAAAAATCTAGCCCGGTACAATAAAAAAACTACTGTGTGATCATCACCTGCAGTACTTACCTGAAGTTGGGGAACGCGCGAGAGAACCTTATGGGGAAAGGTTTTTTCTTGGCGTTCCAAAAAATCCAATTTTTGTCGGATCACGACGAATTTTGTTTTGGCCGTAGCCATTATTAGTAGCATCAGGCTAATTTTTTCAGGTTTTTCCGATAAACGGAAGGGTAAGTTAAAAATGGATTTGCAGCATTTGCCCCAGCAAACCAAACAGGCATTTTACTTATCTATCCAATCAGAGAAGTAACAAGACAAGTAAAAGAGATTTTGATGAAATTGAAATAGACTGTAATTCTAAATCGTCTGATGTCTCGCACCATTGTAAGTAACGAAATAACGTTGGTTTTAATATTTCTGTACTTTCAGTTCTAATGTATCATACTTTTTCTAGGGTGAATGAGGAAGTCGTGGAGATGGAAGTCATTGCTAGTGCTGAAACCCATTCTACGAGTAATAGAATCCAACTACCAGCAAAGTACTTTTCTTTTATGGAAGATGTGAAGGGCAGAAAGGGGTTGACTACGGGCTGTCGTTAATAAACGTACAAACCTTAAGGACAGCACTTTTGAAAAATTTGTTTTTTTGAAGAAAAAAAACGGGAATTCCAGAAAGAACCAGTAGGATTCATCTTATAAGTAAGTTAAAGTAATGCAGTTGTAATGCTACATGAAGACGGAAATATACAGGTTTGAAATGGAATTTTTTGTACGTGAGCAAAGAGCGCGAGCACCAGCGAGAGCACTCTCACTTTTTTTAGAGCGAGAGCTGAGCTTCGCTCACTTTTCAGCACTGAGCCGAAAGCTATGAGCGCGCTCTCAAATCAGTGAGCTACTCGGGAGTCATGTCGCCCTTTCTATGGAACATCCTTGTGGATGATGTGCTCAAATTTACGTTCCCCTTTCCAATCTCAATATAAGGCTATGCTGATGAACTTGTGGTAGTGGCCCAACATAAAGACCCGCGCATTGATGTCCTAAACCTTCAGTCGCCTTCAGTCCGCCTGTGCAGCTGCCCAAGGTGAACTCGAGAGCATTAACTTATTGCTTAATGCACAAAAAACTGTTCTCGATAAAAAGAAAATTTGCGCCGACCATCTACATTTGCTAGTGGATGGTAATCGCATTCTACCATCCCCTCAAACTCTTTTTCTTGGTCTTACTATCTATTCTAATTTAAAATGGACTAGCCTAGTCACCTTATTAACAAGTGCGCCTCGGCGAAAAGAGCTTTACTAATGGCCAATTCTTGCCTGCGACAATCGTTTGGTTTTTTTTTCCAGTAGACTGGTTTTTCTCTACACCGTAGTAGTTGAACTTATACTTCTGTATAACTGCAGTGTGTGGGTATCGGCTCGGAAGATCGTTTTGCTCTAGGGTCATTCCAAGCGCATTTACCTAATCGTAACCACCGCGATCTCTTGGATTTGTTTTTTTTAATTTGGTGTGTGTGTAAAATAGCACCATCCAATAATATTTGTTTTTAACACGCCTTCTGGAATAACAAATTTTTTTCTTACAGACATCACGTACAAGCTCAGTCAAAAGCATTTTTTCCCCTGATATCCTCTCTGCATCGGTGTTTCCCCTCCAAACTCATTAATGCGTTATCAACCCAGATTCTCACCGGTCACGCTGTAACCTGAACGGACACAATCATCGTTTTGGTTTGATTTCAGCCTCAACCTGTGTGTGTGGCGAAGTGGCTGAATCACACATTTCCTGTTTTCATGTCCGCTGTTCCGATGTTCTCGTCTTTCCTTTCAAACAGCCTCTCGAGATTAAAGACAAATGGCCCCCACCTCTCTCTGATATCCCGAAATCTTGCCCGCTATAGTCTGCGATGATGTGTTTTGTAAACGAGTCAAGTAGGCTAAACGAACCCATGCTGGCCTTACAACGAATGACCTAGTTTTAACTCAGCAGCGCTCAGCAGGCATCTGATAACAGCCAGTTTTGACTTCTAAACGTATTTTATTTTCTTACTTTAACTTGCCCGTTTCATTTTTTCTCCGACTCTACTGTGATCATGGTTTGTTTTGATTAGCATCAATCGCCTCCTCTAATCTACGGAGCTCCAGAGTCGCACTGGCATGGCCCCGAGTTTTTTTGTTTGTTTATTTTTCTTTGCTTTTGCCTTTGCTACTCTGACGTGACTCACTACGGTGGGTACATTGGACAAGGCTGGGCGCGAGAGAGAACGCTATCTTCTGCAATCTCCCTTTTCTCATTGTAATTTTCATATCTGAACTTTGTCTCGTCACTCCTAATCCTCGTCTCAATGACGGGGTTGTGTATGGCTCTGTGAGAGTGCACAGAGCGCTGGGCATATCACTTACTCGCCTAAGAGTGTTGGGACAGGTCTCTTCCCCTGTGGCTCAATTGGGCAGAACTACACTCGTCAGCACTACACCCCCCCCCCTACATCTTAATTTGACTTTAGCTCATCTATTTATCTCACCCAGTTTGTTATGCATTATGACGTGAACGTATCGTCGTACTTCACATGCTAACCAAAGGTTTACAGCAACACACTAGGTAGTGGTCATTATAATGACCTTCGCCATTTAAAAAAAAAATTGGTCCGGTTTTTTCCTACTTTAGTATCCAAAGAAAAACATTCGGCTCAAAGGTATTGTGTTGACCTTCTATAACATCCGCGATTGCGCGCTTTCAATCGCATCCGAATCATGTTTAATTTTGACGGGAATTAGAATAGTGTAAAATGATGACAGTAATTCTTTTTTTTTTTTTTGCAAACTTAGTCCCGAAGGTTAAGCCAGGGGGCATCTAGTTTCCCGTAGGGATTCTGTACAGGTTTTTTGGTATACGGGAGGAATTTTGCACACACGGAGGGTTAGTTCGAAATTTTACCAATAGATGGCGTTCTGAGTTCGAAATTTCACCAATAGATGGCGTTCTGAGTTCGAAATTTCACCAATAGATGGCGTTCTGAGTTCGAAATTTCACCAATAGATGGCGTTCTGAGCGCGTTAGAAATGTAAAACGGTTTGAACTGCGCGCGTAGAAACTGATATCTAGGCTCTAGCGACCAAAAGTTAAAGTAAACTGCATCATCTAGGCTCTAGCGGACTAGCGGCTTGTTCTAACTGGTTTATAGATTTATCTGTAACTATAACTAATTATTTCTTATTTCATATTGCTAATGCTAATATAAATTTTGCTGTAATTTAAGCTAAAAAGAAAGTGTGCCGTGGGGTGGCGGCCGGCGGGGCGAAGCCTCCACCACACCTAAGTCGCACGGTCCCTCATGAATGACAGATAACTTTTGTATGTCTCTATATTTCTATATGTATTAATTTAATTTTAATTAGTATACTATTTCAAGTAAAAAATCAGAATAACTTAAACGAAAAACGAAGCGTAAGAGGGGGTGGGGGTTGGTGTGAGGGGGGTTTGGTTTGTTCTAACTGTTTATAGATTTATCTGTAACTATAACTAATTATTTGTTATTTCATATTGCTAATGACAATAATAAATTTTTCTGTAACTTAAGCTAAAAAGAGAGTGCGACGTGGGGTGGCGGGGCGAAGCCTCCGCCACACCTAAGTCGCACCCCTTATGATTCACAGATATTTTTGTGATGTTCCGATACGTCTATGTTTGATTGATACTATTTAATGTAAAAGTATAACGGTAATTTAAGCGATTAACTAAGCGCGAAGGGGGGGGGGGGGGAGGGGGGGGGTTGGCGGGCGAAGCCCGCCACCCCCGCCCTCCTGATTCACCATACCGAATCAGATTCATGTAAGTTATTTTGAATTTTATGTTTACTATACTTTTGCTTTTTTAAAGTTTTAATTGATATTTCCTACGGGAACCTCGCAAACCGGAACGGGATGCCAGCATTTTTTTTTTTCATTTCACGTTTTCCCAGAATTGACAACAATGGATGCTTAACCACTTAAGAGATGGCGTTGTGAGAATTTCAGAATAAGAAAGAAAATCATTTTATTTATTTATTTTGTTTGTTTGTTTGTTTGGTTATTTGTATTTTTTCTTGTATTATTAAAATTATTCTTGTTCTATTCATTTTATGTTTTGTTCAGTCTGCCGCCCCAAAAAATCTTTCCAAATTTTTATTAAAGAAATCTTAAATTTTTAAATATAATTAAGCTCCAAAGAGTTCAAAGTCCAAAGAAAAGACTTCCCACAAACTGCTTTTTTAATGAGAGGTAAGCGTTCCGTAGTAATTTTGCAACGAGTTAAATCGAACGTACTCTGGGGCAATTACTTCATTACAAGGAGGCCGCTATTCTAGCTGACCAAATATTGGGGTGAGACTCGATTTTGAAATCGATCTCGATCCCTGGGGAATTAAATGGGAAATGATCGATAATTTCGATCACTTTTTCGATCATTTCCCATTTAATTCCCCAGGGATCGAGATCGATGGCGGGTGGCAAGTCTGAGTGCAAGTGAGTGTGACGATTTAAAAAATATATTTTGGCATTTTTGGTAATTATACTTGAAGCCATCTAACGTTAAAGAGATAAAACATTCATAATGTTTCCCAAATGTTATGTGATAGTCTTTTAGGGTGTGTTTGCTGAACAAAGTGCGACTAAATGTGATCTTTCGTAAATAAATTGAGCATTTGAGTGATGGCGAACTCTTTATTAAAAATTTCTAATGAGAAATTGTGGGCTTTTCACCGGTGCGGCTAGTCGCGCTTGTGTGTAATGCATACGATATGCACAATAAGAACAAAATTCAGTTTTTGGTTGATTTTTTTCCATAGGGTGTTTTTAATGAACGTATAGAATAACTAACAAATCAAATTTGAAATGATAAGTTGTGAATTACTAGCCAATATCGTTAGAAAAACCTGTTGCCTTCAATTAAAGCATTTAAAATTGTAAAAAATAATTCTTGGAACTGGTGTGTGGTATATGTAAGAAAAGTTAAGCTCTAGAGTCTACCGATTCTCAATAGACAAGTCAGGGATGCTGAGTTGCACAACCGCTAAATTAGGATCGTGCGCCAACGGGTCCTTTTAACGTTGTGGGGATAGTAGAAAGCGGGTTTTTTATTATTTAAGCAAAGAATTACTTATCTAATCTTAGAAATGTTCAGGATTATCGTTGTTTAGAACATTCTGCTTTTTATAGAGTAATTTGAAATGTATAATTCAGCTTAGTTTACCCATTAAAATTAAAGAAAGTCCAAGCCTGGGATGCTGTTTAGTCTTTTCTTGTGTTTTTTGACAGATCTGCTGACAAGTGACAAGCTCAAACACACAAGAAAAGACTAAACAGCATCCCAGGCTTGGACTTTCTTTAATTTTAATGGGTAAACTAAGCTGAATTATACATTTCAAATTACTCTATAAAAAGCAGAATGTTCTAAACAACGATAATCCTGAACATTTCTAAGATTAGATAAGTAATTCTATGCTTAAATAATAAAAAACCCGCTTTCTACTATCCCCACAACGTTAAAAGGACCCGTTGGCGCACGATCCTAATTTAGCGGTTGTGCAACTCAGCATCCCGAACTTGTCTATATTGGAGAATCCCAACATAAAATCAATAGATCCAATCGCTAGAATAAAACAATCCTGTTTCTGTTAGGTCTTTTTTTGTTCGAATTTTCTTGGGAGACAATACATAATCTCTCGGCTCTGGCTCATTGTACTTTACAGTTGTAGCGGTTGTAGCTAACAAGTTCGTTAAACTAACAACTGACACCTGAACGTCATTGCCAATGATGAAACAATATTTTACCCACCAAACATGCTTAAACTTCAGAAATTCCATTCCAGTAGGGATGATTAACCGATAAAAGAATGCAACGTGGATGCCGTAGATCTCGCAGAAGGTAACAACCTGACGCAACCTGATGTCGCCCTCTTTCTCCTTCGGCTAGAATCTTCTCAAATATACCGTTACTTCTAAGATGACTATAGTGGTTAGATATCCTGAATTCCGCCAATTCTTTATCGCCCATCCCGCTAACTGACGTTAGTAAGAATTGCTTAAAAGCACGACAACCTTTGTATATTATATCGCCCCATTCAAACGGAACGAAAAAATTTTTAGAAACATCTGTAAAAACATCTTGATGATTAAGACGCAGAAAAGCGAAATTGCTGAAGGGTGCGAGCAAGCAAATAAATTCAGTTGGTTTCATCGTTGTCCACAGACCTTATAAGTTATATAACGATTCAATCGTTATTATAACTTATAAGGCGTCCCTTTATTTCGCCAAACAGAATGTCAAATAAATTTATATTTTAAAGGGGTACTACCGTGGTCTATAATGCAACTTCGATATAATAATAACTATAATTATAATAACTATATAGATATATTTATGTGCCGCAACCGAATAATGTTCATCTGTAATTTTTATTGCAATAGACTTTCAGCTAATCAGAATTTGGATGGTATGAAGTAAGGTTGATTAAGAATAGATTGGTTTACCGATACTGCGTTGTGAATTGTGACCACTTTGATGTGAAAGTTAACTATGAGAAAATAAACTTTCGTCAAAAAAAAGGACCACACGGGAGAGCCTCTGAATTCTCAAGATTAGAAAAACAAATAAGTGTTACCTAATAATCTACTACTATGCTACTTCGCCTCTGTATTGACAAATAACGTCCTTGTGCCAGCTCTTCAGCTAGAGAACTATTCCCATCATGTCCTTTCACTATATACGGTAGGGCAATCTGAGTGTATATGCTGTATAAAGCTGTGTGATCATCATTAATCAAAAATATTTGGGCCTCCCCCCCTCAAAAAAAAGAGAGGCGATCTAACTTAGAGATTATATAAATTCAAAAAAGCATTCCAATGTTGCTGTGGCCTAACAGGCTAAGATAAATTGTGTAGTGACCTGCATCGTTGTCCGAGTCCGTATAACAAGACTAATGTCGCTCACGTAACGATAAGAGGTTCCGGTATATGCAACGCTGTAAAAGTTCTTGTTTCTTGACATGGAACATATATAACAAACCTGGTTCACAAGGTTACAGGAGTAACACAGGAAGCGCTGACCAACCACTGTACGAAAATCAGTTACCGGAACTGTGACAAATGACACAGTGCAACGCTTATAATAGCCGACAGATATAACGGTGCATTGTATTAGGTGAAGTTTTAGCATTCAATAACGAGCCAGCACACACAGGCGATAAAACTATGGTCGATTGAAGTGAACGAAGTAGAGCAGGCTGTCGATGTGTTATTCAGTGCGTTTCAACATTTGACGAGTGCGGGGGGGGGGGGAGTTATCAAGATAATTGGCTATGCAAGACAAAATTACTCGAGGCTCCGATAATAAGGGTAAAATATAATGATTATCCGTAGAGGGCAACCAGGTTGAATGCGGCAATTTCAAGACGTCGTGCTGTAAAATTCTTTTTTTTTTTCATTATTTTATAGAGCACTTTGAAGTTTGAACTACTTATACTCAAACAGGGCAATCAAGACTTCACGCGCTCATGAAAGCCAAGCCACCAGGAAGTTCCAACTGGATCGTTTATCTATCGTCACATATAATAAATTCAATAAATAAAAGCTACTGTTTCGATTTACAAATAAAATTTGGATTTTATCTTTTTTCTTAAACCACTTTTAAACCAGTAAACTGCGACTATGGTGAAAACTTGAGTAAAGGTTGCCTTGCCCTAGTTACCCTAAATATTGTTATTGCCGATTTTACCTTCGTAGAAATTCAATCGAAGGGAGTTATACGGTATTTTCTCATTTGATTTATCATTGACCGGCGAAACCAAAACTTTTGACGGTGTCCTATATCCATTTCCACTGAACTCGCCATATCGAACGTATTCGGAACTGCACGTTTTGTCATGCTATATAAGTTCAATTGATATGGGTATATTCCATATGAATCATACAAATTAGAAAACTAGATTGACCAATCTTGAGAAAGTTATCTAGATCTCAGCTAATTAGCCTACCTCCCATCGTCCACATCATTTATTAAAATAACGCATGATGCATCGAAGAAAAACCGACAAATTTCGATTTCTTTTCCAACTTTTCAATTTTAACAAAGAAAAAATAAATAAATAACCAATCAAGTTCTTCCAGCTCGCTTCCTCGCCCGGCAAGTTTTCACACAGCCATCGAGAAATTCCTCCAATTTAAAAACAACTTTACGTGAACGTAAATTTCGAATTACAAACTCGACTGGACGTGTTCGAGTCTTACAGCACCTCCCCACGTTTGTGTCCCTTGTCGGCCACCCTGCTCTTGTCATCCAGATCTTTTTTTTCTTTTTATTCTCCGCTGTTGTCCTTTCTGCGTTTCTTCAAATGGACCCTTCAGATCGCTTGACCGTCACTTTATTCAATGAACTAGTTAGCCTTGAGCGTATTTGTAAGCAATTTGATGGACCCCAGCAATCTTTTCAAAGGTAGACAGACCGTCGAGTCAGTTCAAGCGCTGTGTAGTAAAAAAAAAGAAAAAAAACCGTTAGACAATGAGAGAAAGGTGGACTCGTCCGTGGACTCGGTCCGTTTAAGACGTCCTTTCTTTCCAAAAGTCCTCTGATCGGTTTCGTGTTTCTTTTATTATTTATTTGCTTTTGTGAGTTTCGGAGTTTTTTTTTTTTTTTTTAGAGAGCTCGGCAAATTTCTATTGAACCGCTCCAGTCAGTTTATATTCGAATTTCGCTTCGCATATACAATAGAAGTCCATAGGAAATGAATTATGTTCAACATGCATCGCCCAGCGCATCGCTCTCCGTTCGACGCTGTGGTCCGTACTGTGCACAGACCGACATCACTTTATACTTGACTATGTTCTCACGTTAGTCTTTTTTTCGATTTGCATACAAATTGCACAAGTCATAAAACGCTCACGAATTCTTTAATACTTTGCAGTTTTCGGAGGTTTTTTTTTATTATTATTTGTTTTTGTTTTTTGTTTTTTTTATTTATTTTGTTATTATATGCGTAGCTAGCCAAAGATGGCGTTCGGCATATGGTGGAATTTGCAAGTTGGCCATCTGCCACGGCTAATCAAACGCAACTTCCGACTACTACCGATAGTATAGCTACAAGTTTGTTTTTTTGTTTGGTTTTTTTCCATTCATTTGACCCGATTTCTCAGCTACTGGAACTCAAACGGGCATACGACAATGGCCAAATTCTCCATCCTTATAAGCACCTTGAAACACAAAGAGTTGGAACGCCTTCACAAATTTCTGGGTTGTTTCGTGATACCAAGAAAATCGATTGAGGAAAACTCGACGAAAAAAAGAAAGGAAACAAAAATAAAAATTTTATTTTTAAAAAATGCCAAACACAACTAGTCGAACGTGGTTCATCTTAAATGAATTACTTCCCTGGAACGTGAAGCACTATACACTCCATCATGTGCAGGATGTTCGACTAGTTTAATTTTTTTCTTCATTCTTTATTTTATTTTTTTTTTCAATCAACCTGTCGGTTGTTTTGATCAAACTTTTTCATCACAACTACAAAAATGTTTAGGCTTTATTCACCGGCATTGCTATCTTGTGCGATCCATCACCGTCTACGTGAGAAACAACCAATGAACCTTAATTGAATCGCGTGAGCTAATTTCCAAAATAATTCCAGCGCTATAAAAAAACCCAGTCAAATGACTGGATGGAATATGAATTCCCCCTACTGGTAATATATGTGGTTGCATCATTAATGTGATTGCGCGTGCATTTATATCTATATATACGTCGTACGCGTATTGGGCAAGATTGATGAATAAAGATATTCGCCGCATGCAGATGTCCTCATATATATGCTTGTGGTGATTTCATTTGAACACAAACCATGTGAAGTGGTGACATTTTATTTGATTTTTTTGTCATTCACCAGGGGAAGTGGACAATCGCGTGACTGGAAATGATTTTCATTGAAATCGTATGGCGCTATCCTGTCGTTGTTAAAGGACAACGGTTGCGTATCTAAGGTCCTTTAACGCGTATCGATATCGAAATAGATTCGTGTTTCCATATATCAGATTGTTTGGATGTCATCACAAACAGTTAGGTGTACACCGTATTTATTATAGAAACCCTCAAATCCGTCGATTTCCCTTGGCAACGGCTTTTCTCGTCCCGTCTTCCATCTAAGCAAGTGGGTCGTCGAGTCGTAGCGGGTAATAACCACTATTGTCCATCCACTTCTCGTCATCCAAGAGCTGTCAGTACACAATATACAACTGTACATAGGGAACAACATATCCGACAAGGAACTCAACAGAGGTTCACATTGAAATAATAAATTCAACGCCGTTATGCGCGTTGTGAGAGAGTGCGGCACGAGAGAGAGAGAGGACCGGCGGCCGTTGCCGACGCACCGGTGGTCAGGCTAAAGTTCCGTGTACTACAGTAAGTTAGTGCGTAATCTACAATAAGAGACAGTAGTGGTACTAGTACATATAACATATCTGGTGTGGTTTTTGTCGCGCTTCCATTCCACTCTGTTGATGGCCAATCCATCAACAGTGAATGCCCGTAGTATATTTATGTCCCTTACACCTGTTGCTTTCAATTTGTTTTCGTTATGTTATGCTGTTGTGACAGGTAAAAGAAAAAAAAAACAATCTCTGCTGCTTCGTACTGGAGCGAAATCAAGGAAAAAGAGAGAGCGAGGACAGATAGATATACCTAATAATAATATGACCATGAGAATTGTATTTCCTTATATAACGTTTCGTTGTCGGTCGCATTAAGAATAAGAAATGGACAAATCAGGGGAGCTGCAATAATAACACGATCGGGCAAATTGAATATCGTGGGGTATGATGACGCATCTATCTATCGACAATATCCACTGATCCCGCTAATGTATAATTCGAGGGGTCGGCAGCTCTAAAAAGTACAAAAAATGGTGTGCTTTTTTGCCCTTTTGATATGTCATTTTTAGCGCTTCTCGCCCCTTGTTTATCTTCTGTAACCTCTACTCCCCCTATTTCCTTTTTCTTACCCCTCCTAGCACTTTTTTTCATTTCGTTCTTTTTTTGTCTTTCTTTTATTTCTTTTTGCCTTTTTTTGTTGCACTATACCCTTTTTGTCTTTCTTGTTGCACTTTTTACCATTTTCTTTGCACAAACGGTGAAAATGACACGGCTAAAGCTAGGTTGCCAATTTTTTTTATTTCTCAAGTAAATTCAAAAAAAAGTTAAGTTGATCGATTGACGATTCTGACAAGGGAAGGGACTTCTCTTCGTCCAAAATAGGCATAGGGACACTGCATACATAATATTTACACGGGAAATACCCGTTACTTATCATTGGGGTCTCCTAACCGGGGGAAATTGAGACCATCTTTTACTCCTTTTGCAGTTAATGCTATATGTGCATCGACCTTAGCAAAGCGTGTTACAAAGCAGTCCCTAGCTGTAAAATTGACTTGGGTAGACCCCGAGGACCCCGGAATTGATGTGTGACTCCCGGTCGCATTGCTGGAGCCAGCCGTGTGTTCCGTATTTGAAGGAGTATAGATGAAGATGAAGTAGAACTTGTCAATCGCGTATCATTCCCGTCTTCTATAACCGATGTCGTTTGTTACTATACTACCGTCCAGCGAAACAAACTTTCGCTTCCGCTGATCATACTCTGCAACAATTGTCTTCGCCATGTCAACAGCAAGCAAAATTGCCGAGCGTTCACCAGGCGGTAAAAAATAAAATTGCATGGGTCATCGGCAAACCACTCGCCGAAAGTCGCCGTTCTCTTCTGGCTGTCCATCTTGACATGGCGTTCCTTTTCCCCCAAAGTGGATCGCACACATTCTTCGATTTCTTGCACACCGGTTGCGCAATTGAAATTGGCTAGAGTCCTTGCATTATTATTTCCAGTAAACCGAAAGATATTTTCAACGTAAGTGTTAAGCTCAATACCTCGTTGTTTTAACACTTTAAAAATATCATCCTCCAAATTACTCTTAGCCATCACAACTAATAAATCCCACACTTCACTATTTAAACAATAGTCGCCAGAAACTACGTTGATGAGTCCAGCTGGTGTTGTTGGGCGTATTCAACAAAATCAGCTGACAGCCCTTAGGCCCATTTCCATGATTTGCATCAATTGCATTTTATGGAAAAGTTTTTCTTTTCCGTAACTTTTCCCCCTTTTCTTTGGCTTTTTTACCGCCAAAAACCTTACTTTTTAGAGCTGCCGACCCCTCGGTATAATTGTTATATAACAGTTCCGTCAAATCGGAAACCGAATTTTGACGCGGTCGAACACTCGAACGCGATACATACGTAAAACCGTTAGGAAAACGAGAGAAGAGAAGAAAAATATAAGTACAAAAAACCACTGACCTGGTTTTTGGCTTGAGGGTTGCAAACACGATATCCCTCGAGTGTATATGTATGTATATACCTACTGCAGCACACTCATCGGGTAATTTTCTCGCTGATGACTGATGGATATACGTACCCCATTCGCCTATAGTCGTAGGCATTTACCGCTAATCTTCGGTTGGGTGTACTGTACTTTTTTGATTCACTCGATTGTCTTCGGACCGTCTCTCTCCTGTTATTGTGTAGATCAGGGCCGACCAACAGGTCCCGACTCTCCTACAATTCGAATATATTTGATGGAGGTGGGGGGGGGGGGGGGAGATTATTTTTGGGAGAAATAATCATCCCTTTTTCTTTTGGTAAATTAGCATGGCCAACACCCGACAGGGAATGTACAGAAAGGGAATACTATAGCTGAGGAATGGGCTTTGTGATCATCGCCGAAAATGGCGAAAACATCCAGAAAGAAATCTATACACTATCATCAGTCGCACTGGACAATGGCTGTCTTGTATGCTGCTGTTGCTGTAGATATATAATACCGTCATTATCGTTTCCTATACCCTTCGCTCGCGCCGCCATGTTGTTATTACTGGTAGTTATTTCTTTCGCCGTGATTGTTTTCCTTTCTCATTGTCCGCCGTTGTCCGCGTTCCATATCTGTGTGCGAATTTTATTTTTCAAGGGTTGCCGAAGGAAAATAATAAATGCAAGGTGTATCTAATGACAATGTTGGGAACCCCATAAAAGTTGGCCCTTCAGTTTCGGGGGACCCCAGTGTGTGACCTGACGGTCTATATACTGCTGTTGGGACTCCCTATATGTTTAGTTATTATTGTTTTAAAACGGAACGACATTCTATTATAGTACATCCTTATATCCTCTTCTCCAAACGTTAAACTTTAAATTGAATATTTCTGAATTCAATTCAACTTGATCGGTCTCGGTCTAGCCTATACTTAAAAAAGAAAACAAGAAAAAAGCTATGAAACGAAATAATAAGGGGTGAGGGGGTATAGAATAAGAAAGTTTTCCGAGTTGAGGGGGCGTCCAGACGAGCGAGATGGTCCATCCAGCTCGTTTTCATTTTCTTTTTTCTCTATTCCCCCCTTCTTTTCTAGAAGTTGATGATGTTTTATGGAAATGAAGATTCCTATTAAAGTTGCAAGAGATATGTGTAGGAAAGAGAGGGGGGAGGAAACAAGAAGAGGAAGATTTAAGGAAAAGAAACACTCGCGACACATCTCTCTATACCATCTCTCTTTCTCCGGTCTGTAATACTTTCGTTTCTCCCCCGCTTGCTAGCCCACTCTTTTTTTTCTTTTGCCTAATGGTCCCCCCTCAACCATCGATAATGTCCTCTTCTATTCTGTTGTTAAAAAAAAAAAAGTAGTTGTATATAGCAGAGAGAGAGAGTATGTATGTATTATTTTCGGTTGGAGATGAAGAGGGGGGATTTTTTTTTTTTTCTTATTTTCCCGTCAGACTGGGCAGCAGCCGAATACATATACATACCTTCGGCTCTATATCTCTACCTGAGAAAACATTCCTTCTTGTTTATGGATCCAACCCCCTCCCTGCTACTCCTCCCCTGTAGGGGTACACAACATCAGAGGCTCCACCAGAAAATCTTTCATCTCTGCTTTTTTACCTTTGTAAAAATTCTCTTATTTTCGTCTTTTGGGAGAAAGAAAAAGAAAAGAGAAAAAGGTTTTTTCCATGTTGAAAAGCCCTTGAGTTGTCTACATCTTTTGGGTCGTCAGGGCGGTCATCGAGGCCTCCCTCGACGGTGTTGTCGAGGCGCGAAAGCAATTTCATTTCCAAGCTCTCTCTCTCTCTCTTTAGCTGCTGGAGAGGCTTTTCTAACCTTGAACGGTTGTTGGATGTGATGAGGCCATATAGCGGAAGATGAGACTGAGGACCGGCCATCGCGCGGGGAGGAGAGTTCGTTCACTTACAACATACCAGTTGCTGATATAATACATTTCAGAAAAGATCTTAGAAGACCTCTCTCGTCCTGCCGATAGCATATTTTATTATGGGAGAAACTCACTTTCAAGATACAACACAACGTGTCCGGCTTTCTTTTAGGAAGGGGAAGAATGTTTTAGGGGCCCACTCGGGCCGGAGCAGCGCAGCTCCGCCTTATTCGCGTGTGTCGGTCCGCTTTTTCTCTTTGACAACCGCTTAATACCGTGTCATTATCGTCACTAGTCATTTTTTCTTTTCTGTTTTTTTTTTTGGTTTTGTTTTGAATAATTTATACAAAAGATCCTGTCTGGTTTCGCTTCTGCTTTCGGTAGGAAAGTCTATTTAACTTGACCGACCCGCATGAATAATTCATTTCATTTTATTTTTCTATTTCGGAAGAGATACCAACAACAGATCCAACAACGAAGATGGGGAGAAAAAAAGAAATGTTATTATATATCAACATGAAGTGAAAATATTGGCCGTGTTTGGTTGGCAGGTAACGGTCCATCCCAAAAGCACAAACCGGTGACCACCACCACCAACGGAATGGACAGAAGAAAACTATATCGCCGGACAAAGGTCAGGCGTACGGTTCTCTTTATCAGAAAAAAAGAAAAAGGTGGAACCTAGTGAATGACGAAATGTCGACTGCGGTCGCCGGAAGTCGACCTATATTACGTATAGTTTCCAGATTCTTATTGTTACCCACACGCACAAGACTCACGGTCTTGTACGGCCCCTGTGTATAGCTAGCTGTGTGGGCGTCGCGTTTTCAACTTCGGGATCGGCCGAAAGGGTCCGAGTGGTTTTGTGGCTTTTCTTATATCCCCCCACCCGAAAATTCCCGCTATAGTCTGTCGGTCGGCGAGTCTTTGCGTGTGCGGTACCCGGTACATACATAGTGAACTGTTTTTATTGTTTGTTGTTTGTTTTCCTATATACTAGCTATAGTAGTATAGCTCACTCGTCTCTCACCCCCACCGTTAACCGCTAAAGAGTTCCTGATAACTTTTCATTCATCAATTGTTATGACACACCAGAATTGAAAAGAAGCGGATGTGTTTTTTTATATTATTAGCTTTTTCTTTTTCTTCAAAATTTTTTACACGTGGACATACGACTGACTGACCGAATAATACCAGTGATTAAAGCCATAGGAGACGCCGAGAAACAACTTGGATTAGAACTGTATATTTTGGTTGAACTTGACTTGTGTCGATTTCTAGTCTGGTTTTTTTGCTATCTTGTGTATGTATATGCTGTCTCATTTTCTAGTGCACCATAGCCTTGCCGACTGCTTGGTACAAGTTGGTACACAGATATTTACCGTTAATCTAGCAAGAGGACGCCAGGGCACACTCCAATTACAAGAGCCGAGTTGAAAGGGTTTCTGGAACTATATACAGCCAGCCAGGCTTTTGTTGTTGTATATTTACAGTAGATGGTATATATACACGTATAGCCCGTAGCCTACTCTTTTTCTTTTTTCTTTTTTATGAATCTCTCACGGGATATGGGAAATCGTTTCGGAATCAAAACAAATTGCCAATCGGCCAGAAGCCGCTGGGCCTCCCACTAGCACTATTTCTGCTGTGGTGCTACAGCAGGATTGGGGAATCTATTTCCATTCCGTGGAATATATCTCAGTGGGTACAATACACTGGGAAAAGGTCACCGGCCTTTCTCTTCTTCTTCTTCTTCATCGTCGTTCCATTTTGGAACTTGGGTGTTTAAAAAAATATATATTTCAACTCTATTTTGTTTTCGGGATTGTTTCCTGGCGACTTTGGTGGGCCTCTGATGTGTTCATGTTTCTTCTCTGAACCGTACAGAAAAAGAAGAGATAAACGGGAGAGAAAGCTCTTTTCGTCGAGCCGAAATCAAATGGGTTTTGTTCTACAACCCATCGGAAGAGATCGTGTGGCGCGTCATTTCAAACGGAAGAAAAGCATGCGCCCGTCAAACACGGGAAAATGCCTTTTTTTTTTAATTTTTTTTTTTAAGAAAACGAGATGAGAGAAAATGTCACGACTGGGAAAAGCAAAACGCAAAGGTTGACGGGCGCAATGACGATATGATCAACGGTGAACGACTGAACCCGCTAGCGGTGCAATCATCAGTATTCTATGTAAGAAGTTGTCTGTCCGTGTCAACTGATGCCCAGCCGGATGAAGAGAGAGAAGAAGAATCGGGAAGGAAATGCACGCACACATTCTTCCGCTTTGTACACAACATTCACACACGTAACGTAGGATATCCACCTTTGGGAAGGATGACCTAGGCATTGCCCAAGTCACTCCCGGAAATGTTGTATAGCTCGCTCGTCTTATTCCGCCACTTGGCATTTCTTTTTCTTATTATTATTCCGATGTGAATCACCTTCTATTTGGAAAATGACGTCACCTGACCTGAAGATCCGTTGCTCTTGTGCATATAACCGGCATCTTCTTTTCTTTCCTTTTTTCCCCTTGTCCACACACAATGGCGTCAGCACTTCCCCCACTTGACTGTGTTACGTCAATAGAATGAAACGCCAACGCTTGCGCCCTCACCCAGACAATATACGACAGCACGGCAGATATTTCTTCTTTAGAAAAAAATAAAAAAATAAATAAACCGGTAAACAACCCAGTGTATATACGGATCCCGTTTTGGTCTAATATACCAACTGGTTTGGCAGAGATGAAGTTGTGGAATTCAAATTTATTCGATTCCGTTGTTTTCTACACCACGCCTTTTCGTCGCTCTCTCTTTTCAATTTCTCAATTGATATCATTTGAGCGTCGGAAATTTGTTTTTTCAGTCGGTGGCGGCGGGTGGAGTCGTAATTCGTCGATCCGGTACAATGGTATCGCTCCTACTGTATAAAATTGTTTCATTAATTCCAGTCCTCCCCTTAAACGTTTGCGTTATTTGTGTTACCAGTTACTTTCGGATGGTTGTTGTTTAGTTGTTGTACAGACTCAAAAATATACAGTAAAAGCCAGACGGTGGATGTATAGCAATCTTTTGTCTAATTTCTTTTGGCGTTTTTAATACTTCGTTTTTTTTCTTTGGCAGCTCCCACCATTATCTTTTATTTTTGTCGACTTGTGGCCAACAAGTTTTGTTTTCTTTCCAAATGTTTTTCGACAATTATAGTATAGTCTCTCTCTTGTCTTCATAAATAAGAGCTTTATATATATAAATAGATATAGATATAGCCCGGTAACACGAACTACTGGTGGGACCAATGTGTGTACGTTAGCTTATTGTGATGGCTTTTTTGTTTTGCGCTGCTGGCAGGTGTTTGTTTCGCAAGCGATAGTAGGTTGGACAGAGTTTTTGGGCAGGTGAAAAACAACTTTCGAAAAAATGCCTCTGCTGCGCTTGTTATTATTGCGTTTTGGGTTATATTGGACCCACCGGGTGAATATTACTAGTCACCCGTTTCCCGCTCTTACGTATTCGAAGCTGACAGTATGCTAATCTACGCGCCCAAAAGTTCGAAGAAATAATTTGGCTGCGAAATGTTGGTTGATTGCCTATAGTTGATTTCTTCATTTCAGCGATGGTGGCTAACGGTACTATAAAATACGTGGAAGGAAATGACGTTGATCTTTTCTCTCTCTTCTGGGAGGGTTTCTTTTTTTTTAAAATTATTTTGAAAAGAAAAGTCGGATTATTCCGGGGGAGTCGAGTTGCGTCGATTGGCGCGACTGGCAAGAGATTCAAATGCACGGCGTGTCTCCAAAGGGAAGTTTATAATACGGGAAAAAAAGGTCCAGCTTCCACTTTGTCACTATGCTGGCACTCTCACTCCAGTCATCATGTCACCCTTGGAGATTGTTCTAGTTGATTGTCCTTTTCCTTTTCTCTTTTATAGTCTAAACTAGACATTTTTGGTGTGCGCCCACTTGGACGGGCAAGAGGGAACGCTGAGTCGCGTGTAGACACCGAACCGTATAGCGCCCACCATGACTGGAACAAATCTGGATCAGGAGAGAAGTGAAGAGGAAGTGAAGAAGAAGAAGAAGAAGAGTCCAGGAAAAGAGATGAAATGTCACTGACCCCTACCACCAAAGTGGTGAGCGCGAGTTCAACTCGGGTCAAACCTGTTGGCTGCCCCAGTGACGAGGGTGTTTATACGGAATACTACCGGGTGCTTCATTTTTTAAAATTTTATTTCTTTATTGTTGAATTATTTACTACAGTTAAAATCTCCCTCCTGGTTATACGAGAATTCCTCGCATACATATAGACTTGTTTGACAATTTTTTCGTTGTTACATTTGCGCATTCTTGTCTCCTTTTGTTTTGTTTGTTTTTCCCGGTGAAACTGGTTCGAGTTTTTTGCTTATTTTGATTCATTTCCCCGAAAAATTCAAATTTATTCATATTCATAAAAAAACGAGACAATTTCGAATGTCTTTGGCGTCTGTATGTATTTGATTAAGGTGGCGCATGGCGGGAAATGAAGAAGGATCGGGCGTTTTCTCACCGTTGAGAAAAAACGTACAAGGTTCAACTCTTTTGCGGAGTGAATGTCATTAATGAATATCAATTGATGATGAAAGAAGAAATAGAAGAAGAAACGGTGAAATATGAAAAGGAGAGGAAACGCCGTCTGAATTGAATCGAATTGAGAAAGAGAGGAAGGAGCGCGCGAAAAAGAAAAGAAAAACAAATGCTGGATGAAACGCGTCGAGCGGCAGCGGATGAAGGATATGGGAGACACAAAATTAAGCACCTACACCCCACCTTCGACTATAGTGTAGTCTATTTTTTACCTTGCTGAGTCGCCACAGGTAGCTCCCCCCCTCCTCCCAACCCTCCCCCCCACACATTCTCTCTCCTCTTTTCTTTCCATCTTGATTCCTCCATTCCACGGCACCCCCATTTTTTGTGCGTCGGATCCACCTGGCGGTAGATGCCAGCCGAGTCTCAAGACAAACCTGGGCACAGGTACAACACCCCTCCAGGTGAAATGTGTTGGGAGTGTGTAAAAGGTGTGTGCACCAGCTCGGAAAGTTATTTTTTTTCTTTTTTACTTTTTTCTTCCTTCCTCTTTTCTTTCGCTTCTTTATATTCCGAAATATACCCCACCTTCCCCCTTCTAGCACCGCAGGTAAATTCGCCTCGGGACTTTTCTTTCCTCCTTTCCGTTGAAGAAGAAGGTGGGAACCAAAAAGACAAAAAGAAAAAGGTAGGAGGAGGAGGAAGGGGAGGTATAGACGGGAGACGCCGTGTGTTAGTTGGTTTAAGTTTCCAGGCAGTCAAGCCGGTTGTCGATTGTCGTTCGAGCTTCAGTTGGCCGCCGGATCGTAGCCGAGTCGAACGTGTTTTGTGTCTACTACCTCCTCTCCAAAATCCCAACGACTGGGACTTGTGTGAATTTTTGAAAATATTTTTTTGCAGTTGGAACATTTGGAATTCTTTTTTTTTGTTGGAAATCAGCCATCTTTGTTTGATTTGGTTGTTTTGTCGTCTGTGGGTGGCATCGTGTTATCGATCGTGATGATTAATCGTGTCAGCTCATGGTGAGATTTCGCAAGTGAAAATTCCAGCAGAAGACAGAACAACTGACATCTCTGCCCAGAACAACTTTTGGACATTTTGATTTTTTGAATATTTCGGAGCCAACTCTTCGATTCAGTTGATGAACGACAATTTCGGGATTCGCATTAGCACAGGTAAAGTTGTTGGGTTTTCTTTTCTCGTTTTAATGATGTCCACTGGACCATCTTCTTTTTCCTGTTGTTGTTGTCGGGATATATATTACATTTCCAGACCACCTGGGGAGGAAGACAGAAAGAGACTTGAATGCCCCGAAGAGGTTTTACATCCTAATACCGTTGTTTCTTTTACCGAGAAAGGTTTACAGCAATCACGGCAGAAGAAGAAGAAATGTCTCTTCAAGAAAAACAAAAAAAGTGAAGCATTTATTAGACAGTTACCGTTTCTTTTTCCTTTTTTTTTTCGTGTTTTTGGCCGTGACTCTTGGCCGTCCATGACGTGATGGGGGTCGTCAAGCAGTCGAAAGATTTGAAAATTCCCGATGCATCTCTCTGCGAGTGGGCATGGGGCTGACCTTGGTCGTGTCGTAACTAATTGCAAGAATCTTTGATTCTGTTTTGTCGTTGGTTAACGAGCCCAATCGTTACAGCCTGTCGTGCCTTGCACACTCAAACACAATTTTCCTTTTTTCTCTTCAGTTCTTTCTCAATTTCGACAATGCCGGCTTTGCCCATCCCAGAAGAAAGCCCATTCCGGCTCCCGCAGCCTGGTGCTGGTGGTGGTGATGGCGGCTGCGGTCATTTGCCTTTAAACAGCCCTCCCCCTCCCAAGTTCTTCCGACTTCCGCCGACGTCGGGAGAGAGAAAAAATCCTTTCGCGCACGTCGACTCGCTCGGTCGATTCACGCACATTCTCTCAACTTGGGCGCACCTCGTGGCCGTTTTTATCAACGAAAAAAATAAAAGGGAGATGGAATTTAGTTCTACCGGCCGTGAACGAACGAACGAAGGAAAACGAACAAAAATGTCAAAAGCGAAATTCGGGATTAACCATTGGGGCTGCGCTGTTTTCTTCTTAGTAGTTGTGTTATTACCTGATAATTTGGTTTGCGTCGGTGATAGACTCGTCGAGGAGCCCGATGGCGAAACAACACACACGCTTTGACCTCTCAGGTACGGGGGTGAAACCTAATGAACTCTTTGAACTCTTCTACGGCCGGAATGGAGACTCGATGAATCTGTGCCGGTCCCACACACACACGCACACAGAAACATTAGTTGTTTGGTTTTTCCTTGACTAAGTTTTGCGTTGAAAGCATTTCGCATCTACCGTTTGTGTGTGTGTACATTGCTCCTCTTCCAACTTTACCATCTTGTTATGGAAATGAACGCCGAGACAACAATTTTGAACCGGTAGAGAAGAAAAGCCTTTTGGCGTTGCGGTGCCAATCGCTGTTTGAAAATAGAAAAGAAAAGAAGAAGACGCGCCTATCTTTTTAGTTGTGTGTGTGTGTATCTTCATTTTTTGATGGGGATTTCGGCTTTTCGGTCGAACGACCAAAAAGGAGGCAATGGTCTTTTCGCCGCTCGACCATCGTGACGTAATGAAACGGAAAGATATTCGAAGGTCGACACGGCCAACCGAATTCACGGCCTCCTCCTCCTGTCTCTCGTTTTTTCGTCCCGAAACGTTTAGAGGAAACACGGAAAAAATATAAAAAGTTGAACGAGTTAACCAAAAATTGCGCGAATCTAAAAAAAAAAATTATCCATTAATTTTTTTCCTTTTCCAAATTTTTCACCTGAGAACTCGGAACTGTAATGAGGAAAAAAAGAGTTGAGACAGAAAAATTTTTTTCAAAAAAGAGAAGGAGGTTCTTGCATACTTGTCCTTGAACATAGAAGAGAGCCCCGAACTCACACACACACACACGCCCATATGGACGTTGTGTGTGTGTGTGTGGTTATAACCTTGGCATTGAGCAAGGCAGCAGAGAAGCCATTTTGGGCTGGCTTCCAGTCAACATGGTAGTATTATATTTTTTTTAAAGGAAGAAAAAGAAAAACCTGTTGGCATTCTTCACCAGATGTGGTGGTTGGTGGTGGCGCTGGCCCATGCGCGCGCACCTTCTCTTTCAGAGGTGAATGCCTCCTGAGAGTTTAGATATTTTTTCTTCTTCTTTTCCAGTCGCGACAACCGGCTGATGTTTCGTGTAGGTGTCGGGACTCGAAGAAGGTAAAAGAAGAAAACATGTAACCTATGGACGGACGTGGTGCTCCATCTTGTTTCTTTTTTTCTTTCCTTCAAGAGTACATACATTTATTCGCTATTGTAATTTTTTCAACACCTCGACTATTTGCTATTTTCTTACTCGGAATCCTTGATAGAATTCAAAATGTGTAGACTTTTTTTTGTCATTGAGGCGGTGCTCTTTCTGCCAGTGTTTCCAGGATATTATAACAAAAGGGAAATGCGATAATGACGGGATGCCGAGGGAAAGAAACAAAAATAAATTTCTTTTGTTATATATTTTCGTCGTCTTTTTTTTAAGATCATATTTAATTTTGTTGCTTAACGTCATTTCATTTTTCTTGTGTTTATATATTTTGCAGAGAGCGGGTCCATGATGGCGTTGCGGCGATGCCGAGTGGCGCTTCTGGCCGCCCTGGTCCTCTTAGCCTCGTCGTCCGTTCGATCTCAAGAGAACGAACTCTTTCACTGCCCTGATGGTAAGTCGAAGAATTATTTGGCCGCAGTTCCTTTTCTTTAGCGTTGCAGGACTTTATTTTAAAATATATTTTTTTTTTTCATTTTGTCTTCATGTGTATTGCGGCTGATGGTGGGTAGATATTTACGATCGAATAGAGTCGAAAATGAGAAAAAAGAAAACCAACCAAACAAGCTCCCACATAAAAGTACTCACACTGGTATGGGGGCCTGTAATGGTGGGAACCCAACTAGATGAGGTGACGATTCCTGTTTCTTTTTTCTTCTTCTACCCAGCCGCTTCTTTTCTTTTCCTTATCATTTTATTTTACGAAAAAAAAAAGTAATTTGACGTCACGATATTTTAAATTTTAAGCAGATATCGATGAGCCAACGTCCAATCTTTTGTTATATAATGATTTAGTTGTTATGAAGAAAAAAAGAATTATCCTGTTAGCCCCTCAAGTCCATTGTAGCCACTTGTTGCGTGTTAAGAAAGAGTTCATCCTGCAATTATACAATTGCTTTTGAAAAAAATTTGTGTGGGTTTGTGTATAGCTTTTGTCTCGCTGGGTTTTCAGTGGCTTGGGCGTCGTTCGGTTGCTCCAGATTCCACCCTTTTCCTTTAAACAAATTTTTCTTACACAACACACACACCAATGGAGGGAAAAATCGTGAACTGCCAGGAGTCTGAAACAAAAGTAAAGAAAAATTACGTGTCTTCAGAGCTCATTGCACTTCTATATTATATATCTATACGTGTGGGTATAGAGTGAAGGGAGAAAGAAAAACGTGGGCAACTTCGGGAGCTGCGCTTTTGCTCAAAGGAATTGAGCCGGGAGCGAATTGTGAAGAAGTGGTAGTACTAGTAGAACTTGGTTGTTAGCCTTGGAACAAATAACGGAGCCAGCCCCGAAAAAGAGTTGTTGTACGATGATGAAAGACGGACAGGACTCTCATTAGAAAAAGACCCTCATCCACATTTTCTGTGTGTAGTCTCTTTTTTCTAATAAAGAATGGCTCGGCGAACAAAATCCCAACTTTTACCGGCCAAATTAGGACCGATTTATTTGATTTTCGGCCATTTTGATTTGGTTTGATGGCCATTAATGGAGATGGCGAGGGGAAAAAACAAAACAAACGAGAATGAAACAATAAGGAATATACATATAAATAAATCCGCTTGCTTTATCATTCATCCGCCCTTGGACAGAAACGAGAAAAAAGTCTGGACATTTCCCGACCGGTTGACCCATGGCCAACTGATGGAAGAAATCAAATTCCATCCACTTGCGTCTCGTTTCATTTTCATTCGTTCACAAAGTTATTTGAATTATTTTTTTAAAAGAATTTTGTATTTGTCTTCCCCATTGCAGGATGGCGACTACAGGGACTCCACTGCTACAGGTTCTTCGAGGTGCAGCATTCGTGGGAGAGGGCGGCTGATTTGTGTAAACGGTGAGTCCCGATTTTATTTGACTTTTTTCGGGAATTTTTTGTTGTTGTTATCTTACATCTAGTATTTCTCTCGGAATTATTTTCCATTATGGAAACCGACAAAATCGGTTTTCTGGAAACTATTGCGTGAGTCTTACACGACACCCACCCTGCACCGATCCCTCACGCTGCTCGTTGGAAACATTTCAAGGCCCCCTTTGATTTCCCATGCCAACCGGCCCCATTGTCGTCGTCGGCAGTGTCGTGAAGGACTCTCCCCGGCTTCGTTTTGATTATCATTTCGAATCAAGTGAAAGGGGCATCCATCTTTCGTGATTCTCTCACCTTAACCAACTTCACGCACGCCTTCGCCATTTTGTTTATTTTGGCCTTTTTTAAAAAAATTCGTTCCTAATCGAGAGCAATGCCGAGCCAACTTGTTTCTTGTGTCTTGTGTGTGGGGTTGCAGAGCTGGGCGCTGCACCACTCAACAGGACCTTAAATGGGCACGTTAACTAACGGAGCGAAGACGATGTGTCGAGCCCCGTTTTTTCGTAGATTTCATCAGACCTTATAGGAATTTTAAAAAATGTTTAGTCGGTTACACAAATTTCGGGTTTTTTGAGAAAATTCAATTTTTGACTTTCTGAAAAATAAAAGGTGAATTTATTCTCGAATTTATTCGACAAAATCCTTGACACTCTAGCGCTAAAATGGAAAGGTCTTTCGCCGAGTGAAATGATAGTGAAAAAAAAAAAAAGAAATGGTTCGAATGTCAAGAGGGAGAGCCTAGCGTGTAATAATTTTGACAGAGTGATGATGATAGCAGATCGTCTGCTGGCTCGGCGGGCAAGGTGAACGCTCTCCTCGTCGGCCGGTTCAATAGTCTCGCAACAGATTTTGAAAAAGAGATACTGTGTGTCCGTTGATTTGGAAGATGCCGGATTGCTGGAATGGGGCATGCCGGACCCTATTAGCTGCTGCCATCCCTTTGGGCAACCGGTTTATTTCTCTCTCTCCTTTAATTTCCAGCTATGCCATTTCATTTCGTTCTCCGTTTGAGGGTAGTACTATAAGTGGTTGTTTGATTCTGTCTGGAGGCGAGTGAGCATCAGTTCGTCACCCTCTTGTCCGGTTTGGTGGCCGGGCAGATGAAGGACCATCTGCCGGGGAATATCTGAGATGCTGGCTGGATGTCGGGGGAGTCAATGTCCACACGCGTTTTCGCACAGTTGCTCGTTTTCATCGCACGGATGACCTGCGCATTGAAGCCAGAAGCCAGCAGATAAAAGAACAAGAATGAAATAACATTTTATTGTCCGTTACGATCGGCAAGATATGAAAAGGAATCCAGCAGCTGGCGACTGGGGGAACAAAAAAATAAAAATACCTTCGACCAAATAATAGTCAAGTATTATTATATGTTATGTACATAATAATAGTATACGCACACAACGTGAGTGTTTTGCACTTTCACTGTGCCGTGTCTCCGGTTGAACAACCTATATAAATATTCCCCCCTCGTCCGGCTCATCCTGCCATTCCGGAATAATCTACAAGAGAGAAAATCAAAAAGGAAAAATATTCGTGAGCGAAAAAAGTGGCAAGAAATCGATCATAGTATAAAAATGAGATCTGAAAGCCGATGATTCGTTTAGTGTATAGCTCGTAGCTCGAAAGAAAAAAAAAAGTCATCCACACACAAAAGGAAAGCTGACTGGGATTCCATGCTCACAACTGGACCATTTCCCCCCGTCTTCCAAACAAACAAGCTTTCAAAATCGTGATGGCTTTCTTCTTCCTTTTATGATTACGACAACTTTGTCGGTTACCACCACCGTCTCTCCACTCTCAAGCTATTTAGATGCGGGTGGAAATAGTGTATCATCGGCTCAAAGAAAAAAATGGATGACCCATTGAACTATAGGAGAACAGAGACTGTACAGTATAATATATGGGCCTTTTGTTTTAAGAGAGAGAGAGAGAGAGAGAGAGAGAGGGGCGCTACCGAAATCTCAGCCAAGATGACGAAAAGTCTTTCTCATTGAACTGTGACTTTCACTTTGACGCGACTCGGAGTCACGCTTTGTGCGTGAGTCACCGCGTGGGTGAATGCTTAGCTTGGGGTGGGTGTTTTACCGATAAGTCGCACCACGTCATTTTATTTATTATTTTTTTTTGGTTTTCGATGTAGCGATGATGCAATAACGGTGATGAGATCGCTGTAGAGTCTTTTTTTTTGTTTGGGAGGGGGGTTTCCAATCAGAAATTGATTTAGAGACTAGCGCGAGTTAACTGTACAAGTTTTTTGGCGTTGCGCCACGGGCTCGATAACGGGCGGTCACGATCCCCGACTGCGATGGCCTCTTGTTCCCCTTCGAGACTCAGACTTGCACCATAATTCTCTATTGTATTATTGACTGCTGGAACAAAATCAAGTGCACCGTAACCCATCGTATCTTAGTGGAGCTTGAAACATTTTCTCAAGCCGTCGTCGATGTTATAACGGACTTGATTTTTAAAAATGAACGTCAACTTAACTCTTTTGATATTATTTGATTTCGGCGGACAGTTATGGCAGCGACTTGGTCGTGGTGGAGAGCTACCAGCAGAACAACATTTCCGAGAAGTTGGCGCAGGAGCAGCTGAACCCCGTGACGCATCCGGACGCCGCCTTCTGGCTGGGTTTGATGTCGCTCGACGACCTGAGTACCAATACCCTTGAAGCCGCATCCGGCTCCCTGGTCCAACAATACGCCGGTAACGATCGTTAAGAGCTTCGTTTTCTTTCTTTTTTGGGGGGGAGTCTTAAAATTGATTTTTAATGACGAGTTAAAGCAACAAACCATAGAGCCCAGCATTGCCAACGATTGCCCCATCGCTTACAGTGTAGTTAGTAGTTAGTAGTTTTCTTTCCTAATTATCGGCAACAACAATAAGAGCTTTTCATTCTTGAAAGAACATTTTGCGGTCGGACAGAGAGCTCCAAAGTGTCTGAAAGTCGTTTAGCATTGTCGTTAAAAATGAAATCGCTCGTCATTAGTTTATTGATCCGATGTGAATGCAAGGCCGAATTGATAAAAACCAACCACCGAGTAATTAACGACCCGTGTTTAATTTGTTTTTGTTGTTTGTTCACGTCTGCTTCTCTTGCGGACGGACATTTTCTCTTGTTTTTAAACGAAAACCCAAAAAAGGTTTCTGGCAAGTGGACCAACCGGATGCGAGGAAAGGCCAATGTGTTCGAGCTTCCACGGCCAACGCTGACCAGTCGTGGGCTTTGAGCTCTTGCGAGTCTCTACTTCCCTTCGTCTGCCGGGCAAAAGCCTGTCCTAAAAGTAAGCATCATATTTTATAGATCCTATTTGCCGGCCCAGTGGTTCTAATTGTTGTGCAATATTTAATTCATTTTTATTATTTTTTATTATTTTTTAAAATTCAACAGACAGTTTCCTTTGCTCGAATGGCCGGTGCATTAACGGCGCATTGCGCTGCGACACGCAAGACGATTGCGGTGACGGATCGGATGAGAATGCCTGCCCGGAAGAGTGTCATTACCACATGGTCTCGAGTGGCGACTCGATCGAGAGCCCCAACTACCCGGGCAAGTACCGGCCGCTGGCCGACTGCAAGTGGACGCTGGAAGGGCCTGTTGGCACGTCGATTGTTCTCCAGTTCACGGAATTCGACACGGAGCGCACCTTCGACACGGTGCAGATTTTGGCGGGCGGACGGACTGAGGACTCTTCCGTCACTTTGGCCACTCTGTCCGGCAAGCAGAACATCAGCACGCAATTTTTCACTTCGGCTTCCAACTTTATGATCGTCCGGTTCCGTTCGGATGCGACGGTGGAGAAGAACGGCTTCAGAGCCTCGTGGAAAACGGAGCCCGTCTCTTGCGGCGAACACCTCAAAGCCCTGCCACAAGGCAAGGAACTCACTTCGCCCGGCTACCCGCAAGCTTATCCAGGTGGCCTCGAGTGCCTCTACGTCATTTCTGCCCCGCTGGGCAAAGTTGTCACGCTCGTCATCGAAGATTTTGAGATGGAACCCCACAAGGATTACGTTCTCATCCGCAACGGACCCGAATCGGACTCTGAGAAGCTGGCCATGTTGACGGGCCGCTCGGACGAACTGCCCACCTATCTCCAGTCGACGACCGAGGCCATGTACCTGTACATCCACACGGATTTGAGCGATTCTCGCAAGGGATTCCGCTTCCGCTACTCGGTCGGCTGCGACCTGTCGCTGGAGGCGGCCAACGGAACCCTCGTCTCGCCCGGCTACGACATGGAAACCGTCGACTTCCGTTATCCCAACAACCTGGAGTGCGACTACCGTCTGCGAGCCCCCGGCGGATCGCCTTTGTCGCTCCGCTTTGCCGAATTCCAGGTGGACGACACTGACAGCGTCCAGCTCTACGACGGCAGCAGCAGCAACGGCATCGCCCTCTCTCCGGCCGAAGGATTCCGTGGCAAGACGGAGCCCAAGGGCGCCACCTTTTCCGCCCACAGCGGCGACTTGCTCATCCGCTTCAAGTCGGACGCTCTGAGAAACGACCGCGGATGGAAGATCATGTTCTCGGCTGATTGCGCGGAATTACTGCTGGACGAGAACGCCATCATGTCCAGCAAGCAACGCATTTTCGGCAGTAATGTCACCATCACCTGTCCGCCCGGCATGGAATTCGCCACCGGCGTCAAGAAGATCATGACCGAGTGCTTGAACGGTGGACGCTGGTCCACGCCTTACATCCCCAAATGCCAGGCCGTCTATTGCGGTCCGGTGCCTCAGATCGACAACGGATTCGCCATTGCGGCCACCAATGTGACGTTTGGCGGCGAGGCCCAGTACCAGTGCTACGCTGGATTCGGCTTTCCTTCCGGCCAGGCTATTGAAACGATCCGGTGCACGGGAGACGGGCAATGGGACATGGTTCCGCAGTGCTCAGCCTCTCAGTGCACTCCGCTGCCGGAAGTGGCCCACGCCAACGCCACCAACCTCAACGGCGGTGGAATGAACTACGGCTCGGTCATCCGCTTCGAGTGCGAGCCCGGCTACGTCCGCACCGGAGATCCGGTACTCCTGTGCCAGAGCAACGGCACTTGGTCCGGCGCCGTTCCTTCCTGCTCCAAGATCCAGTGTCGCACCTTCCCGGAGATCGACAACGGATGGGTCAGCAACCGGACGCGGACCTATTTCTTCGGCGACGAGACCCGCGCCCAGTGCTACCGCGGCTACAAACTCAACGGCACCACCGTCATCCGCTGCGGAGCCGACGGCAAATTCGCCAACGTCCCCACCTGTTTGGACGTGGACGAATGTGGCGGATCCGGCGGAAGCACATCCTCCTCCTCGCCTTGCGATCAAGCCTCGGCCACCTGCACCAACGTTCCGGGCTCTTTCCAGTGCGGATGCCGATCCGGATTCATCCCCAACTTGGACTGCCGACCTGTTGTCGACCTCGGCCTGGGCAACGGAGGCGTTCCCAATCCGTCCATTTCCGTCTCGTCGGCCGAAAAGGGATTCCCCAAGGAGAATGTCCGTCTGAGCACCAAAGGCGGATGGTGTGGAGCCGAAAGCGGTTCCGGCAGCAATTGGGTCATGATTGACTTTAAGGCGCCGACCGTCCTGCGCGGATTCCGCACCCAGCCGGTCCTCCGCGGCTCCAGCGGCGTCGCTTTCGCTTCATCCATTCGACTCCAGTACGCCGATGACGCCGACGACCTCTTCCGCGAATACAAGAGCCCCGAAGGAGCCCCGGTCGAGTTCCGCATTCCGGAAGGCACCAGCATCGCCGTGGTGAACTTGCCGACGGCCATTGAAGCCCGCTACTTCCGCCTTGTCATTCAAGACTACTCTGTGGCTCCGTGCCTCCGCATGGAAATGATGGGCTGCACCCGGACCGAGTGCCTGGACGTTGACGAATGCGCCGTCGCCAACGGCAGCTGCCAGCAGAAATGCATCAACAATCCGGGCGGATTCGCTTGCTCTTGCAGTCAAGGATACGACCTCTACACCCAAAACGGAACGGCCGGTTTCCACATCCTGGATTCCGAGACTGGACTTCGCGACGGCGATCTCTACCGAATCAACAAAACTTGCGTCAAGAAAATGTGTCCGGCCGTCAAGAGTCCAGAAAACGGACACATGCTCACCACTCGGGCCAGCCACCATTTCGGCGACGAGGTCAACTTCCATTGCCGGATCGGCTACATCATGGTCGGCGCCAGCAGCATCCAGTGCACGGCAGCCGGAACTTGGAATGCCTCGGTTCCCGAATGCCAGCCGGCCCAGTGCGTCTCGCTGGCCGACGACCAATCGGAAGGTTTGACTGTGGCTCGATCCAGCCCGGCTGATAATCAACTCGTTCCCTACGGCCAGAACATCACCCTGTCGTGTAACGAGCCTGGGCGCCCGCTTGTTCGAACCCCGACCTCCTCCTTCCGCCAGTGCGTCTACGATCCGAGAGCTGGATTCCCGCAGTACTGGTTTTCCGGTGCCCAGCCCAGCTGCCCGCGTATCGATTGCGGTAAACCATCAGAGACACCTGGCGCCGAATACGGATTCTTCCCGGACACTCGCTACAAGTCCAGCTTCTTCTTCGGATGCCAGCCGACGTTCACTTTGACTGGGCAATCATCTCGCAACGACAATGTCGTCCGTTGCATGGAGAACGGCGTCTGGGACTTTGGCGATCTGCGCTGCGAGGGTCCCGTCTGCGAAGATCCTGGCCGTCCGGCTGACGGCATTCAACTGGCCACCAGCTACGAGCAGGGAGCCGAAATTTCGTTCCAGTGCACCCGACCCGGATACATCCCCATCACGTCGGCGCCGATCCAGTGCGTCCGCGAACCTGAGTGCAGCGTCGTCAGACCGATCGGCATCACTTCCGGTCGTATTCCGGACGGCAGCTTCAACGCCACATCGGAAAGGCGCAACTACGAAGCCAGAAAGGCCCGCATGAATTCGGCCACCGGATGGTGTGCCCAGCAGGAGGAAGCTTTCACTTACGTCAGCGTCGACTTGGGAACGGTCCACCGCGTCAAGGCCATCCTGGTCAAGGGCGTCGTCACCAATGACGTCGTCGGCCGTCCCACTGAAATCCGCTTCTTTTACAAACAGGATCCGTCTGAGAATTTCGTCGTCTACTTCCCCAATTTCAATTTGACTTCCCGCGATCCAGGCAACTACGGCGAGCTGGCCATGATCACCCTGCCTCTGGCTGTCCAGGCCCGTTTCGTCATCCTGGGCATTGTGGCCTACGACAAGAATCCATGTCTCAAATTCGAACTGATGGGCTGCCCCGACGAGCCGGAAGAGGACCGACTTCTCGGCTACGACCTGGGCTACCCCGTCTGCGTCGACAACGATCCGCCTCAGTTCCTCAACTGCCCCAACTCGGCCATCCGCGTCAAGAGGTCGGCCGAAGGGATGGGCGTGGTGGATTTCGTCGTCCCGACGGCCTCTGACAACAGCGGCATGATCGCCCGAACGGAAGTCCGTCCGGAAGGATTCCGCCCGCCTCTGACCGTCTTCCAGGACACAATGGTCGAATATTTTGCCTACGACTTTGACGGCAACGTGGCCATTTGCCAGATCAACATCACCGTCATCGACGAGGAACCGCCTCTGCTCCAGTGCCCGCAGAGTTTCGTCATCGAACTGGTCGAACCTCAGGAATCCTACCAGGTGTTTTTCAACGAAACCCGCCGTCGCGTCGTCGTTTCGGACGCTTCCGGACAAGATGTGGCCGTCACTTTCATCCCAGAGAGCGCCTTCATCCGCGTCGGCAGTTACGAGAATGTCACCGTTGTGGCCACCGATCCTTCCGGCAATCAGCAAAAGTGCTACTTCCAGGTGTCCGTCCAGCCGACTCAGTGCGTCGACTGGGAACTGAAAGCCCCCGCCAACGGAGCCATCAATTGCCTACCACCCAGCAACCGGCCGGCCGGAAGCGGCGGTCTGGAGTGTGTCGCCACCTGCAATCCGGGATTCCGTTTCACCGACGGCGAGCCCGTCAAGTCTTTCCGTTGCGACGTCAAACAGCCGTGGACTCCTGGACATGTGGTGCCGGACTGCGTCACCGAAGAGACTCAACAGGCCATGTACAACGTTGTGGCCAAAGTTTTGTACAGAGCTGGAGCGGCTACTGCGGCCATTCCGGCCACTTGTCTCTCGCAATACACCACTGTCGTCCGGCCGTTCTACCAAGCGCTGGATCGCGCCCTATCGGCCCGCTGCTCGGCCATCAGCGTCGACATGAACGTCACCTTTGTCGAAACGCAAACTGAGATGCACTTGGTTGAGGACAACATTGCCGAAATCACTTACGTTCTGTCCATCATGCCCGCCGTCCGTCAACCCCAACTCTACGACCTGTGCGGATCGACTTTGGGTCTCGTTTTTGACCTTTCCGTCCCGTCAACCAGCGCCGTTTTGGCCCCACTTCTCGATTTGGCCGCCACCTCCAACGCTGAATGCCCGCCCATGAAGGCTGTCAACTCCTCCCTGAGCCGGGGATTTGCCTGTGGCGTCGGTGAGGTCCTCAACATGCCGGCCGCTGCCAACGTTCCCCGCTGCCTCCATTGCCCGGCTGGCACCTCTGCTCTCAGTGGCGCCAAGAGCTGCGCCCTGTGCCCGCGCGGATTCTACCAAGACCAGGAACAGTCGGGATCTTGCAAACGCTGCCCGGCTGGAACGTTCACCCGCTCCGAAGGCTCCAAGACTGTCGACGAATGTGTTCCGGTTTGCGGATTCGGCACTTACTCCCCGACCGGATTGGTCCCTTGTCTGGAATGCCCGCGCGATAGCTTCACCGGCACTCCACCACCTGGCGGATTCACCGATTGCCAGGCCTGTCCGGCCGATGCTCCATTCACCCACCAGCCGGCCGCTCCTTCGGTTGCCACTTGCCGACCCAAATGCGCAGCCGGAACTTACTCCGTCACCGGACTGGCTCCTTGCGCCGCCTGCCCCAATCACTTTTTCCAACCGATGGAAGGCAAAATGTCGTGCGTGGAATGTCCAGGCTCGGCCATGACGGTCGGCACGGGAGCCAAGAGTCGCGACGAGTGCCAGCCGCTGGCTTGCAAGGAAGGATTCTGCCGGAACGGCGGATTGTGTCTAGCTCAAACTCACATGGCCTATTGCTACTGTCCTTCCGGATTCAGCGGACGCTTTTGCGAAGTCAACATCGACGACTGCGCCTCCCAGCCGTGCTACAATGGCGGAACGTGTCGCGATCAAGAGCAAGGCTACCTCTGCTCCTGCCCGCCAGGCTATTCCGGCCTCCAGTGTCAAGACGAAGAGTCGAGTTGCAACGCCACCACCTGTAACGACCGCTCCATGTGTAAGAACGAGCCTGGACAGGGTCAGTTCACTTGTCTCTGCCGGACCGGCTACACCGGGCCCAACTGCAGCAGCACCTTGGATCCGTGCGCCGAAAATCCTTGCTCCAACTCTGCCCAGTGCATTCCGCTCAAACAGGGCCGCTTCAAGTGCGCCTGTCCGGCTGGATGGGAGGGCCCCCTCTGCGACCAAAATGTGGACGACTGCGCCGAATCGCCTTGTTTGCTGGGCAGCAACTGCACGGATCTCGTTGACGATTTCAGTTGCTCCTGCCCCACCGGCTTCACCGGCAAACGTTGCGAAACTAAAGTTGATCTTTGCCAGCCGTCGCCCTGCGGCGATCACGGCCAATGCGTCGATCGCTACTTTAACGCCCTGTGCATCTGCCAACCGGGCTGGACCGGTCCCAACTGCACTGCCCAGGTGGATGAATGCTCTTCCAACCCGTGTCTCAACGGAGGTCAATGCCAGGATGTTGAAGGCGATTACCAATGCCTTTGCCCACTGGGTTTCACTGGGAAAAACTGCCAACACAATGTCGACTACTGCGGAGTCCAGCCGTGCCAGCACGGCGGCACTTGCACGGATGCGCTCGAGAGCTTCCAGTGCCAATGTCGACCCGGTTTCCTTGGCGTCCAATGTGAAATCGACATTGACGAGTGCCTGGACAACCCTTGCGATCCTGTCGGCACTGATCGCTGCCTGGACCAGATCAACAAATATCACTGCCAATGCCGGCCAGGATTTACCGGCACCTTGTGCGAGAATAAAATCAACGAATGCGCACCCGTCTCCCCTTGTCTCAATGGCGGCGTCTGCACCGAGCTGGTCAACAATTTTAAATGCACTTGCCCAGCAGGTAAAAAATTAAATTTTATTTAAATTTTGTTGTATCGAATTCTGACTTACATTTTTCTAAATTCAAAATTTTTCTAGGATGGACTGGACAGAGATGCGAAAAGGACCTAAGCTTCTGCGAATCCCAGCCGTGTTTGAACAATGCCAACTGCATCAATCTGCTTGGCGACTTCTTCTGCGCCTGCCCGTCCGGCACGGATGGTAAACGGTGCGAAACGGCTCCCGATCGCTGCATCGGCGATCCTTGCATGAACCAGGGCCAGTGTCGCGATTTCGGATCAGGCCTCAACTGCACTTGCGATAGCGACTACGTCGGCGTCGGTTGTCAACACGAATTCGACGCTTGCTCCACTGGAGTGTGCCAGAATGGCGCCACATGCATCGACAACGGGGCCAGCTACCAGTGCGTCTGCCCCGACGGCTTTTCGGGCCGCCATTGCGAGCAAGATGTCGTTGAATGTGTTCCGGGCGCTTGTCCTTTGTCGGCGACATGCATCGACCTTATTGACGACTTCTACTGCCGTTGCCCGTTCAATCTGACGGGCGAGGATTGCCGTAAGATTGTCCAGACCGATTACGATTTCTTCTTTAGCGACGAGACTCGACGGGCCAGCGCATCTTTAGTCGTGCCTTTTGTCCTTGGCTCTTCTAGCTTGACGTTAGCCCTCTGGGTTCAATTTACCAACCGGGACGACCTGGGCAACATTTTGACACTCTACTCTGTCGAGTCGTCGAGTACGTTACGCAACCAGCGAATTATGGCCCAGGTGCACAGCTCTGGTGTGCACATTGCTCTCCTGCCGGGCATCAAGGATGTCTTTTTACCGTTCCGCGTCAACTTGGCCATCAACGACGGCCAGTGGCATCACATTGCACTCGTCTGGGACGGCCCTCACGGCGCCATCACTTTGACCACCGACGGCGTCATCGTCGGCCGCGTCGAAAACTACGGAGTCAACCGAACCCTGTCTCAGTTCGGCTGGATGACGCTGGGCGCGCCCAATTCGGCCGGCAAAACCCGGACGGAACACGGTTTCCACGGTCACTTGACGCGAGTCCACCTGTGGGGCCGGCCTCTCGATGTCATCACCGACATTCCGAAACAAGTTCGCAGCTGCCAATCAGCGCCCATGCTCTTTGACGGTCTCCTGCTCCAGTGGAGCGGCTACGACCGTATCGAACGCGGAGTGGAACGCGTCATGCCTTCGGCTTGCGGCCAGCGAGTCTGCCCGCTCGGCTTCTCTGGGCCCAGCTGCGCTTCGCTGGACAAAGACAAGATTCCTCCTCAGGTGGTTCGTTGCCCCAGTGACATCTGGATCGAAACGCGCAACGGTTCGGCCCGCGTCGACTGGAACGAGCCGCAGTTTAGCGACAACATTCGACTGGCCCAAGTGGAGGAAACGCGCGGCATTCGCTCGGGCAACACCCTCGCCTGGGGCACTTACGACGTTGCTTACGTGGCCTACGACGAAGCTGGAAATTCGGCTGTTTGCGCTTTCAAGATTTACATCGTCAACGAATTTTGTCCCAAATTGGCCGATCCTGTTGGCGGATCTCAGCGCTGCTCCGACTGGGGTCCCGGCGGCCGCTTCAAAGTCTGCTCGATTGAATGTAATGCCGGCCTAGCTTTCTCCGTGCCCGTCCCCAAATTTTACACTTGCGGAGCCGAAGGTTTCTGGCGGCCGACCGAAGATCCTGGCGTTTCCTTCGTCTATCCGGCCTGCAGTTCCACCAAACCGGCCCAACGCATCGTGAAAATCAAGCTGCAGTATTTGAGCTCGGTGCTGTGCAACGAAGCTGGGCAAAGCGTTTTGTCAGACAAGGTGCGCCAGGCCATTCAGAAACTGAACCGCGACTGGCGTTTCTGCAACGCCAAAGGCTCTCAATCGGCCACCTGTAACGACCTCAATGTTAACATCAAATGCCAGCGTCGTCACGGTGACCTGGGGGTCAAACGACGCCGTCAGGCCGATGTCAACGACGACGTTTACGACCTGGAGATCAGCTTCCCAGCCGAAAGCGATCCAGTGACCAACATCAACACCCAAGAGAAATCCACAATCGAACGTCTATTGGAGACCATCATTTTGGAGAAAGACGATTTCGACGTCCGCGATTCGCTGCCCACAACCGTGCCGGACCCAGCCACTTTGAGCATCTCGGCTGATTTCACTTGCCCAGTCGGCCAGGTGGTCCGTGTCTCCGAGTGCGTGGCTTGCGCTCCCGGAAACGCCTTTGACATGGAGAAGAAAAATTGCAAACCCTGTCGAGTGGGAACTTTCCAAGACCAAGCCGGGCAAACGCAGTGTAAGATCTGCCCCGTCATCGCCGGTCGTCCAGGCACAACTTTCGCTTCGGGCGCCCGCTCTGCCACGGATTGTAAGGAACGCTGCCCGGCTGGCAAATTCTACAGCGAAGAGACTCAACGTTGTCTCAACTGCGGTTTCGGTCATTACCAAGCGGCCGAAGGATCGTTTGCTTGTCGCTCTTGCCAGGCTGGTTTGACGACCCGGACGGACCAAGCCATTTCGGCCGATGAGTGCTCTGAAGAATGCCCAACTGGACTGCAGTTGACGTCGCTGTCCAACAACGCCACTTGCGAGCCGTGCCCCAAGGGAACCTACCGCACCAAGGGACGCGAAATGGCCTGCCAACCGTGCCCGGCAGGATTCACCACCACTCGAGCCGGCTCTGCCACCGTGGAAGAGTGCTCAGAACCCAAATGCCAACCGGGTTCGGCTCTTTCTAAGGAGAACACTTGCGTTCTTTGCCAGGTCGGCAGCTACCAACCCAATGCCCAGCAAACCAGTTGTCTGCCTTGCCCGCCCGATACGACGACCAAGCTGGCCGGCGCCACCCTCAAGTCAGATTGCTCCAACCCCTGCAGTCCCGCCACCAACCAGACCATCTGCCCCGTCAACGGCGTCTGCCTCTTCGTGGCCAGCACCAACGTGCACCGCTGCGAGTGTAAGGCCGGTTTCACGCCCGTACCTCCCGACAGTCCTACCGACTTCACTTGCATGGACAAATGCGACAACTTCTGCAAGAACGATGGCAAGTGCCGTCGAGATCGTGCCACCGGCGAACCTTACTGCCAATGTACCGGCAGCTACACCGGACTGCAGTGCGAGGCCCAGTCTAATTTCGCCTACATTGTTGGTGGAAGTGCTGGTAAGTGATCACTTTTGTTATTGGGTTTTTTCAAATGTTCATTTCCTAACGTGACAATGTTTTTTTGTATTCATCAAGGTTTTGTCGTGTTTTTGATTCTTCTCGTCCTGTTGATCTGGATGATTTGCGCCAGGACCTCGCGGCGTCGCGACAGCCAAGCGAAAGCAGCCGCTAACGCCGCCGTCGTGGCCGGAGATCCTTCCGGCAGTCAGGCCAATTTCTACTACGGATCGCACGCGCCGTACGCCGAGTCGATCGCTCCGTCACATCATTCCACTTATGCGCACTATTACGACGAAGAGGAAGATGGTTGGGAGATGCCCAATTTTTACAACGAAACCTACATGAAAGGTAGGTAGGATTAGTCTTCATTATTTTTGGGTCGTCGGATAGTCTGAAACTAACGTCTCCATTATTTGTCTTTTTCATCGTGTTTGATTTTGCAGCAGAGAATCTGCACAACGTGAACAAGGGGAACAGTCTAGCACGCTCCAACGCCAGCTTATATGGTAACAAGGAAGAGCTCTATGACCGTCTAAGACGACATGCCTATCAGGGAAAGAAAGGTAACATTATCGATTAGTAAGACTTTATTTTCATCACATTTTACTAATTTAGAATTTTTTTTTGTATGTTCAGAGAAAAATGGCAATGAGACGACTAGCGAGAGTGATGGACATTAGGTTCTTTTCTACCCCAAAACAACAAAACGTTTAAAAAAACTACAGAAAAAAAATGTCGGTTCTTTGTGTTATTTGGTTTCATGTAGGAATTCAAGTCTCCTCTTTCTTCTGGACTTTGAATTGTCGATTCCCCAATGTGGTCGAAAGGGTCATCGCCAAAATTTCATTCGGAAGGGTTTTATTTGGGTGTTTTTTTAAAAAGAACTCGTTTTATTTTTTATTTTCTTTTCAAATTGTGTTTGTAATAACGTCATACAGTTAAAAAAAATCATTATGACGTGGTTCTGGCGTCCGAGGATGGAACGCCGTGAATTTCTAGCCAACCGAACGAGGGAGACGGCTGAGTGGACGCGAGAACGATTTCTTTGTAGACCGACTTTTTCCCGTGTTGTTTGACAATTATTTGCTCTTTTATTGGGGATTCTAATTTATGACTGAAACGTACGCTTTAATTACATTTCTGTCTGTCATTATTTCCAATTCTAATGAAGTGTGTTATATCATCAACCAAACATTTTTTTAAATCTTCCGTGTATTTTCTGCTGGGCGACTGCGGTTCGCACTTTTTAGTGATGTGTGTAATTTTGTGCAACGCATTCTTGCGTGAATTGTGTTTGATTTGAATCATCAATATATATATAAATCCATAAACGTAATTCTCTAGAAAAACCTGTTTATTTGAAGGTGGGTTACGCTCATCCCTTGCTGCAATTCGTCCACTACGAAATGGCTACATATCGGCTGTACAGTACTACAGTGTACAGTGTACAGTACTACGTGTCGTTCCATGTCTTGTCCAGTTTGTTGACTACCATCTGGTTATTGGTTAACAAAATTATACGCATGTCAGTACTAGTTAGACTTACAAGTAATTTTATTTATAGAGCTCTGTCAGAGTAATGGAATAAATGGAATAATTATAGCTCTGCACTTAGACTATTCACGTATTTTTTCGTAAGAATTTGGAGGGAAAAGCCATTACCTACTCCACCTAGCGATAATAATTAAAAATGCCACTGCGTGTCGGCCTTCGAGATTTTATTGTTGTGAGGGTCGTTCGTATTTTAAAAATTACTATTCACTGATGATTCTATAGACTTGAAAAAGATTCTTTTACTATATACCTCCGATTGTCCAAAATGAAATAAATCCAAATCATCTATTGATTTTTCCATAATACTAATAGCGATAATAACACCGGCTATTCGGCTAAATGATTCGTAGGTACTGCGAAACTAGCAGGCGTAATTAATTGTCCTGTTCTTTTTTTGTGATGTAATATCCTGCATTGCCAGATCACGAAATAGTCCGTATCACACTCTGTCAAAGAAACTCCTCCCATTTCACGAAACTCCTCCCATTTCACACATATAAATATTCTTGTAAAATCAACCAAATCAGATGTTGAGATAAAATCTAGCACATTATTTGAAGAATTTGATGGGGAATCGGAAGGAATTCACGCAACAACAAACAAACTTGGAATATGAGTTGCAGCTATCAAAAACGTTTTTTCCCGCCCCTTTTGCACGTACAACAATTCGTAACTAATTAACAACTTGTCTTATCGTTATAAACTTTTGCGCGTTAGTTGGACAAACGTCTAAGGAATCGAATAAAGTTAACGCCAAGGGCTCACGTCAATACATGCGAGCCACACCTGTGCCACAGTTTGTAAACTGTTATTCAGCCAATCACAGAGCGCCATTGATTCCCTTGGGTTTAAATAATAGTTTTTGGCCCTGTGTTCCTCCCCGCCCATTTATGCCGCTAAAAGCCTTCTAGATTTTCAATCAAGTTGAAAATCTCTCAGGGATTAGTCTCTACTACTCTCTAGTTCATCTAGCTTCAGCCTCCTAGCCATCTAGCGGTAGATGTTGAAAACTCGCCGACCAAAATTTCTTTTGGGACATTCACCTTTAGATAGATCTAACAGGTTATATTTTTAGCTAAGAATTATTGAAATAAACAATAAAAGCAAAAAAAAAATAACGTAAACGAAAAAATCTGATCCCAAAACCAAAAGAGCTTTTGGACGGCGCTATTTCATCATCTACCGCCTGGTGGCTTGAAAACACAACAATGATTGCCTTGGCTTCTAGATTAGCAGAAAACCCAAAATATTTCAATTTTTATTGAAGATGATGCGATCAGCGTCAGCGATGAGCTCTTCCGCTTGAGAGGGGTGCTGAAGCTCGACTGCGTCCACCTCGATCGATTCTGGGTTTTGTGGGTCGACCGGGCCGGCTTTTGGAGAGTTAAGAAGGTCTTCTTCGTTTTTATCCTCGTCCCCACTTATGGATCTGAATACTGGTCCACTTATAGAACTGCCCGATCATAGAACCATTCCGGTTATAGAACCGAAATGGCTCTGCCGTGTTTCAGCGCCACCCACGGCAGCACGGCAAATCGAATAACTTGATGTTACTTGATGTTACTTTTACTCAATAGGGTTTTACGTATAGACAAAATCGACGGCAGATGGCGCTGGGATCAAGTGTACTGTTATCGAACCACCCGGTTATAGAACCGCGCACAGGCCGGTTCTATAAGTGGACCAGCACTGTAACTCATTCAGTCCGAGATCGTCCACCACTGGCGGAGCACGCAAGGCTAGCGGGTCAAGAGTGCGGGGGGCACTTAGTTTGACTACCTTGGAGCTCTTTGACCTGGCCTTCGTCACCTTTGCCTTTTTCTCCTTCTTCTCTTTTTTCTCCTTTTTAATTTTCCTGTGAGTGTTGAGACTTGTTATCTCAAATATTAGGTCTTCAGTATCAGTTTCCTCTTCCTCAGCGGTTTTGAGAGGCAGACTGATACTGATAGCTTCTGTGCTGACTGAGCGCAGAGCTTTTCCTGAAAATGAGATTTCGTTAGAATTTATTTTTTTATTTTTTTGGAACATTTGTTTTACCTTGATCACACCGCTCCACTACTGATGGGTGGAAGGTTTTTCGGTCTATGGTGATCCACAATGGGTTTTTGTGGCCGAATTTTCCCGCGGTTGGGTACCCAGTCGAGATAAGCGCTTGGGCCGGAGGTACTATTTTGCTGACCGACCGTGTGCGGGGTCGTTGAACGTTCGGGGTTCCAAGGATATCCTCGACAATCGGCACAACACCTCAACATTTGAGGAGTTGACCACAGAAAGATGTTCATACCATGTTGATAAACGTCAACGTAGATTAGATATCGTTTGCCACCCACGGCAGGCGTGGGCGCAGGGTTGACAAAGCCACTCGATATCTCTTGCGTTAAACTCTTCCGCCGAGATTGACGAGATTTCGATGCACTCCGCATGAAACCAGCGGCAGCATATTCCGCACTGCGCCACCAGTCTCGAGCCAATTACGCGGCTACGACAGTGCGGATAATCGCACAGCAGTGCCTCGTCCTCCTCAGCGCGCTTTCCCTAGATTACAAAACAATGGTGTACAATTACAAATTCCAGGTCAGCACACGAGAGACATGCACAGTTCTTTTTTTTTAACCGTATAAAGGAAATGTCATTTTAAATTGTGGCCAACAATCTATTACCTTGAGTGACACCTGTGAGGGGGTACTTCCGTCGTCTTCCACATTCTTGAAGCGCCCTGGTAGCGGTCTGTACGCGCTTACTGACACCTACGTTTCGACGGGCGCAAATTATTCATTAAAAAAAAAGCGAAGAAATAGTCATACAAAAAATTAATACTCATCAACTTCGGCGGCGTACAGGAATGCACAGAGACTGCTGGCCGAATACCGTACCGCGGCATGTTGCATTGCAAAATTGCATTGCGCACGTAGGCGGCCCAGACGTTAGTCTCAAAATTAACTGTCTTGCCGTTTGAAGATTGCAACCCGCGACAGAAAAAAAGACGGAATCCTCAGGAACGCCTCGTTTGAAAAGCTCTCTGATTAAGATTTCCTAAATTGCAAATCGGGAAATCATCAGGATAATTTGCGTAAAATAGAAAACGAAAGACGTTATGATTTTTACGACCATAAACCAAATTATAATAATTTATACAATTTCTCTTTTCACAGATACGTCGTACGAGAATGCTTGCGGGGAACATCGCGGGAGCGGTCGAGTGACGCCCGTCTTGCCTGCGGCCAACCCGGACAACCACGTGACCAACAAGTGATTCGCCCCACGAAACAGCATGGATTCTTCGTCGACCCACCCCATCGCGTTTCGCTGTACATATTTAATTTTAAGTGTGTTCTTAAACATATTTTTTCCGATAATCAAACCCTTCCTCTTTTGTAGCTCTCGTTTAAAAAAAAATCCCACAACACGTTTAGGCCAATTGTTAGGGCAATAAAAAAACAAAAACAAAAATGGGTTCCCTTCCGCTGGGAAAAATATTTCGAATAATTGCACGGGACATTTGCGCACGTAGGGGTTCGTATATAGTCAACAAAGAAGAAGAAGAAAGAAACAGGTTTTCACGATGAATTTTTGTCAAGCGTGCCTTTACCTTCTTTCTGATCGCAAACCACACGCATGCTCAAGCGATACACACAGAAAGAAAAGAAAGAACGTCATCGACCACATCCCGTTTTTCGCGAGAGATTTTCTTTTTTTTGCTGTGTGTTCGACAGTCGGTTGGCCTGTAGATTGCGGTTAGTCGTGCCTTAGCCACCGGTATTTTAATAGAGTGTGCAGTTTGTTTGTGTCAAAAGATTTTTAGTTTTTTATCTCGATGCGCTGTGATGCAATATCTCACGACGACACAACAATTCAAAGTGTAGTATCTCTGCGTTTATTTTCAAAGATGGTCACGATTAAAATTGCCTTTATAGAGCGTGGGTGTGGTGGTGGTGCTGGGCATCTAGAAGAAGATGACGCAGAAATGTTGTTGGTTTCAGGGCACGATGGAGGAGCCGATGAGACGGGCGGCTAGTGCCGCTCTCTGCCCGCTCATCATCTCTGATTTGCCGGAGAAATTGAAATCCCTGGTTTATAAATTTACGCTTGCCAAAATGTTTCCATCGACTGTTTTGTTGATGTTTTGTCTGACATTATTTTCTGTGTGTTTCGGTACAAAATTTATTTTCCAAACAATCGTTCAAGGCCAATACATAGAAACTGTAAAAGAGAGTCACTAAGCTGGCGCGAAAACTAGACGTTCTCGACGTCAAGCCGTAGGTAAATTCCTTTTTTGTAAATTTAAACAATTGAATCCAGCGGGATAACAACAATCGAGAGTTTTGCAGCGGTTTACGACTCTCGGTTACGTTTATGAGAAAAAGGGGATAACATTAACACTCACCAATTGCGAGGAATTTCGTGTTTGATTAAAAAATTAAATAATAAAAGAGATAGGAAGGAAGTTGCGATCGGGATTCCTCTTCCGGTGAATACGATCAGATCGATGATGTGGAGTAGGCGGGTTGCAGGGGCGGTCGAACCCGCAAAATTTGTGCATCCGTCAACATTCACCGGTGCTAGGTTCCCGTTTTTTTTTTTTACTTTCTCGATGTGTTTACGCTGTCCGTTTATCTATTTCACTCAGAGATTCAATAAACTTTTGCGCAATCCAGCCAGCCAGCCAGCCACAACCACACACGTAGAACTGTTGGTGTTGGAGTTGTTGGAAATAAGAAATAACTATTGTTTATCGTTCACGGAGACTGGATTCGCATTCGGCGCTAACCACCACCGGAATTTCCGCATTTAAACGTTGTCTACATATCAATATCTGTTATTAATTAATAATTGGTCAAAATTCCAAGTACAACATCTCGAGCGCAGGGGAAAATAGGAAGAAAAATGCAAATTTAGCTATTTTCCCACGGCTGGGAGGGTCAAATATTTCTTTAAAAATCTGAAATTTTGTAGTTATCATTATTTTAGTACTGGACACCCAAATTTAAAAGGCCGCCTTGAATGTCTAACATCGTCACAATTGTTTGATACCTAACAAACATAGAAATAAGGATAACACTTAAATTTTAGGGAAAAAAAAGAAAAATACCTTTCCGCCAGTTCATCAGTTTCTTTCCATGGCATTTCACTGTGGAAATGGGGTCTATGGGAATCCACACTATTAAATATCTCTGTAAACAATTATGTAACATTATAAACAAATGAATGAAAATAAACGAATGAAAATAAATAAATGATTATTACGCAATCTAAGTTAGACATGTTTCAAGAGATATGAAATGTAAAACTGTAATTGACTGAAATATTTGCTTAACGGCCACAATAAAGAAGGGAACAACTATGCCAGCTATTCGATAAAAACCGGAGCGAAAAACAAGGAAAAAACGTACAATTTTAAGAAAAGAAAGGAGATTAAAAAATTGTGAATGCAAATTTTAAAATATGTCTAGATAAAGTTTAAATTTAAAAATGTGTTTATTGAATTGTAATAATTAGAGACTATGCTTTTGAATAGTGTTTTGTTTAGTTTTAGTTTGAAATTCTGTCAACCACCCCTCCTGTTGTGGCCTATGTCGTAGAATTCATCACTGCTTTAAGATGTTATGTGAAGACAACTGTCATCAAGTGTAATTGAACTCCCATCAGCGGCAAATTTATTATTTCATCTAAATTGTCAACCATCAATTGCTATTGAAAAAAAAACATCAATTAAAAAGATTACATTACATTGCACATTTATAATCATTAAATATTAATATATACGGTTACCATATCAAACGAATATAAGAGTGCAGACATACATTAAAGACACTCTATTCACCAAAAAAGCAAATGTCAACACAGTAACTATATAAATCATTCAAATTCATCATCATTCAAATCAAATTAAAACGTGGTGCTAGTAAAACTATTCCAAAACATATTATCAAGTCAAATTTGTGAGTTCTTATAACCTTATTCATATTCTTAGTAAGGTGAATTGTATTGTATTGTAGTATTGTGAATAATTGGTTTAGTGTATTTTATGCACAGTGTATTGAAAAAAATAAACCATGTTATAATCTTTGAAACAAAAGATTACTTAGACCCAGATTTATCAGAGATGGTTCAAGGGATGAGTCGTCAAACGTTGATTCGACCGTAGGAAAAAAAACGTTTTTTTCAATTTGGATTGAGGTGGTGAGAATAAGTTACAGAGTTTGATCTCTTGACTGAGTCCGGATATAAATAGAAAACAAATGGCAATTCACCAAGGATTCGTCGAAGGAGATGTCTCAGACCTAGTACTAAAAGAAAGTCTAGGACAGAACTGCTTGTGAATGAGTTTTTGAATGAAGAATAAAAACATGACAGGGATTTTTGAATTACCGACAGGAACAGTGGACATACTGTAATGGTCATGGGGAAATGTGTCTCCCATGATAATAGAACCCCCTGACTTCGTAGTTTAGCGAATAGGAATGACTGGAAAATGTCTCGGCAGTTTCGGTCTTTCAAAAAATTGCTGTGGTGTCAAGCTGCCAAACGATGTTTTCGTATTCTCAATTTCTTGCAGATCGTCGCTGGTGACGATGTTTTTGCACCTTTTTTATTTCTTACTGAAAACTTGGCCAAAAATGTAGAAAAGAAGACGGAGAGGAGAGAAAAGTAGTAACTTTTCAAACGTAAAAGATTCCACCCTCTCCTATTAAAGAAATAGTTGTGCAAATTGCCCAGTGATAAATCCAAGTAATGTTAAGACTTGAAAAAATTGTGAGAATTATCAAAATTAGTCCAAACCACAAATGATGACACACAACTTGAGTAACCAAACATAATAAAACAAAATGGTTATCCGCATTCCTAATTCAGTCATTTTCCGTTCATGGCATTGAAAAAATCCTAGGCATTACTTCAATGGCTGAGAAAAAAAGACGGAGAGATAAATTTACATCAAGATCTTTCAAACGTAAAATATTTTAACCTCATTCATCATAGAAATAGTATTATGCAAATTGATAATGAAATAACTCAGTAAAGCCATGAGAACTGAAACTATTCTTAACTTCCACACTTTGTGAGCATTCTCTTAATCAGTCCAAACCACAAAACATGCAAGAAAGTCTTGAGTAAACAAATGGAAGAGAAGCACAATGGTTTTCCTAACCCTGATCTAGCTATTAGTTTCCTACGCATGAAGTTGAAATAAATCTGAGACATCGTTTCAATGGCTTTGGCAGCATACCCAACGGCAAGGGCATTGACGGCCAGGTTTATCGGTATTCCCAAACGTACGTTGTGACAATTAATCGCAGAATTAGGTTCAAGAGCTTTAATTATAGGGTCGATAAGCATTTGAAAACCCTCATCTTCTATCAGTGAAATGGGGCACCCATTGACAGCCACGATTTTCACGCACGCTGCCCTCAGTTTCTCTTTACTCATCTCAATTGTGATTGTTTTAACTGAGAAGAGTCTTCATGGTCTTCATTAATTTTTCACTTTCTAGCGTTTTCTTTTAATTTTACTATCTCAGAAAAAATATCAGCATGAAAGGCCCAATATAATAATAATAAATATATATGATATAATATGACTTTCTAAATTAGTTGCCTGTTTCCCTTTGAAAACGCGCCTACATTCCCCTATAATGCACCTACTTGTATTTTCAGTTGCATCGTAATCGAAGTAATTGTGACAAGGGTTTTCAATAATCCTCTCCATGCTTAATAAGAATAACCGTGAAAACACACACACACACGTGAAAGGTGACACAATATAGACCTATGCTAAAAAAAGCTGATAGTATTGTATGAAACCGAAGAAAAGGGGTGAAAAACGCCCATTTTTTGGTGGTCTATTTGAATATTTTTCGATTTTCTGTTTGGGTTTCTCTTTGTGGCTAAAACATAGGGGTGTGTTAAAAAACCGTTATTTTTCTGTTGTTTTTTCAGCGATTTGAGACGATATTCAGACACCGAAGAGTTCTCTCTGTGTGAGGATAAGTACGTGCCCACATTAGAAGGCAATTATTACAATTTTATTGCCGTCGTGACTGCCCTTTGACATTTTTAACAATTTTAATCTCTAGGCTCATCGTCATTTCAAAACAGAGTAGGATTTCATCAAAGAATGTGAGGAGAAGGCTCAGGAGGAGGTAACGAGGCTCATTGCTGGAAAAGAAGCTTGGATAAAGAAAAATCCACGTCCCCACGTTCACCCCCCCCCCCCATGATTGGGTGGAAAAAACAGGTGTATAATATTAGCGCCTTCATCTCTGAAGTCCTGAGGAATGGATTCGATGCCACTTACTTGAAGGGGAAGAAATTGACCAGCCAAGTGGCCAAGCAAGGGCGAAATTTGGAAACGGCTATGGAGCCCGACGACGTTCATAAAGTCATAGGTGATTAATTTTGATTTAACTTTCGATCATACTTGAAATGTAACTTTTGCCCTTTGTTCCTGGTTAGATATATCGTATATCGGGCGTGGAAGTTTCTTCCGCTTCAAAAAAGGAAAGCCAGTGGGAGTTGCATCGCTGTATCCGCAGCACGCTTGCAACATTCCTTTCCAACAAGCGTGTTGGCAACTTGGCAAAGTAGCTTTCAAATATTATCTTTTTAATTAGCCATTATAAATGATTCGTAGAAATCAAGTTTCAAGATAATAATTTATAGTTTATATTAAAGACATAAAGGGTAAACTTTCAAACGAATTTTTATGAATAAATGATTTGTATTTTCTCAATTTTAGTTGTCTTTGTTCCTTCTTTTTTATTACCCTTCTATTTTGTAAAGCATCAGCCAATTTGGGTGTATTCATTTCGGGAGGAGTATTATGAAAACAAAACAAGATCATATCCACATTTTGAGGCGCCAAACAAGACCTAGCTTTAGTAACTGTGCTGCCAGAAGGGCTATTGAACATCTCTTTAATCGCAGCCGACAAAATAACGCTGAAAACTTTCCTGGCAACTTTGGAAATTTTCTGAAAGATTGACTCGCGATCCTTCCACCAAAAAAAAGGTTAAAATCTGCCGTTTGATGCTCTGCCAAATTCGGGATAGAAAGATAGCTGGACACTTACATTCTCCGCATTCCAACATCTTCCAGTGGAGGGTTCACTTGCGCATATTGCTCATCAGTATGGATAGCTGGGAGGCTGGCCTTTTCAAACCAGATTGATGTTGTTGGGATGCCGGGGTTGATGATGGAGTCTCACTAGTGGGGGGTACCACGGAAACAGCTGAAGCTTGGCCGATGTATTTCTCGAATGTATTTACCTCGTGGATGAAATCTTCCTCAAACTTGAAGCCGAACGTGGCCTTTCAACGAGGCTCCAATGTTGACGCCAATTTGTACAGCGCGTTTTCTTCAAATGGAGCGAAATTATTCTTGAGAGCTTCGAGGATCTTCTTCTTCACAGCAATTAATATGGGATGCTGCTATTGTGGGTAAAAATTATCTTCGCCATTTTTACAATGATGGTCCTCCATTCCAGTAGAAAATTCGTCCATATCGTTGAAGTCCGCGTCCCCTGATGTAGGAGGCCAGCTTAATGCATGCAATGGTGTTCAAAACGCTGGAGAGCTCTGGAGTGAGGTCCATTTGCATAAGCTCAGAGCTTTCTTGGAAAGTTTCAAGGAATTCTAGTAGCTGCTGAAGCAGTTTTCATTCTGAGTGGGAGATTTTCAGGTCGGACTTGCGGAAGTCAAGCGGCTCGTTGATGACACGAAAGTTCTCGAGAATGGACTGTATCTGTATGACTATGCCTATGCCTTGCATAGTTTTGTTAATGGCATCGGAACTGTTCTTGTCAATATGGCGGTTGCCAAGGTTCCTGTTGGACAGAACAAACCGGACGAATTTCCAGTCTGACGAGATGAATGAGACGATGATTGAAAGGTAGCCAAGTCCGCGATGGTGATCGGTCCATATGTCTGATCCAAGAGAGAGGTTAGGGAATCTTGTAGCTTTTCAATGGTGACCTTCTTTACGCTGTGGTAGTGGTCGATTAGGTGCGTCCTCATCAAATTCGTACGATCGGGTATGATGTAGTGAGGCTCAAGAACGTGGAGTAGACAATGAATACCTCTGCCCGCCACAATCTAAGCTGGACGGAGATCCAAATAGATGACTCCAACTAAGGCTGCAGTGATCGCCTTTACTTGTTCGATGGGACACGGCATCATCTTCACAAATCGGCCTTCAGCGATTTAGTCCCGTACGGATGAGTTTGAAGCACTCGATTACAGAGGAAAGTCACGGACATAGATGATGATGATGATTTAATGCTGCCGCCTTAAATGGGTGATGTGCGTAGTTCTTGTCCCGTGGTAGGCGAAAATATTTTGAGGCCGACCATTAGGGAGTCGCTTAGTCGGGTATAGATTGCAAATGATCTAATCAGGGTGACCTTCAACCATCGTCATATGTTTCCAGATGGAAGACCTAGAAATCTTGCCAGTTGGGGTTCACTTCTTGCTTGATCCTCTTCTTGCTCGTCTCCATTGTACCTCTCTGGTGGGGGTACAGATTGGGGCCTTTCTTTTCCACTACTTCTCGAAACTCTGTTGGCAGAAACTGAACTTGCAGGTCGTCCTCGGAGGTTTGAAACTTCTCGAACCGAGAATGAAGCAGGACCAATAACAAAAATGTCATCGTGATTGAAGGTAGAAGCGGGTGTGGTAACCAAATGAATTGAAGCAATACAAAAATATTAGTCGATGAAAAACTGCAAGATAATCAACGTACCCGGTGAGATAAAGAAACATGAGATTCCAAACCCCCCTTTATGCTCGTTGCTTGTCAGCTTTTAAGATCGGTCATAGGTTCACGGATAATTCAAAATCTTGTTAATTGTAAGAAATAAATTCATAAAAACAAAATTAAGATAATTTTATCAGCAAACCTAACGTTCTTAACGTAGATTCATTGAATACTATGCAAAAGATTGACGAACGAAAGGACTTACCCTTGTCATCTATTAAATAACACACCCACCAGAGGGATACATTAGATAGCTGTAGCATATGGTCATCGAAAGAAGAATTTAACGTTTCCAGTTACCATAGGTTGTGTTACTCGGAAGTTGTCACACGTAATTGCGCTTTTCAGGTAACATTTATTAGTTAAACGACAAGCATATATTAAAAATGCGTCATAGACGTTCAGGCCAGTAGTAGGCATATTATCGTACTCTACTCTAGCGCCACCACATTACACTGAGGCTGCGATTATCAGTAGGCTGTCGCGTGTAGCATGGACTACTCTAATTAAGGACGGGACTCTTGGGCCTTTCCTATGTCGGCCATGTAATTTTTTTTTCTGGGAGAATCGGAATCAGAATTTAAAAATAAGCATTGAATGACCTAATGTTCCTATAGATGTTATACCCTTGAAAAAGTAGTAGTCTAGCAAAAAATCGTGCGCAGTTTACGCCGATGCGCACCACAGCGGCAGATAGCATAACTAAACTTTTTATTACGCTTGACGTCCTATCTACTTCAAGAAACGAGACGAGAACCGACTGCTTGTCGAACAAAGGATCTTGAAGTAGATAGGACGTCAAGCGTAATAAAAAGTTTAGTTCTGCTATCTGCCGCTGTGGTGCGCATCGGCGTAAACTGCGCACGATTTTTTGCTAGACTACTACTTTTTCAAGGGTATAACATCTATACCTAAAATGTATTTTTATAGAGATAGTTGGATTCAGCGTAAAAAACTGAATTTATTCATTTTTTTTATTTTTTTTTAAATTAAAATACCCCACCCAACTAGCTTTAACACGGCGAGGTGGCTAAGAGTCCCGTCCTTAATTAGAGTAGTCCATGCGTGTAGTCGAAGTTGGTGGAAGGAGATGCTGCATGAACTTCGACCATTATTGTCATTTGTTATTTTTATTGAAAATCAAGCTTTCACCGGGAAGCATGCTAATTCAATGCGAAACATGCAAAACATGCCGAGATAAATGGTAATTTGTACACGGACCGTACACATTATATTTGGCATCAGTTGCCAGATGCTGGTGATACGGCATCGAACAAAGAGAAACGCAAACAAGAAGAATTAAAATAAAGGATAAATCTGTCAAAAGTAATAAAAAACGAACACAAACACACAGACACATACATAAACAAAAAAATACATAAAAAGAAAAGTGATTGGAAAACAAATTAATATTCAGCCTTATAAAATTGTTTTTTTTTCCATGAACAATGTCGCCTCTTACTTTTCCAAAGCTTTTCTGGTCAAGCAACCATGGACACCTTGCGACTTGTACGTTGTCATAGCGATTCCCTATCAGCCTCTAGCATTTACCCAATCAAAAGAACGACCCAGTCGCTCGCGGGAACTCCAAGACCGCCAACCAAGCTGCTTTCTTCAAACCACCACACCAAAAATTCGTAGAAAAAAATTATGAAACAATCAGCGTGTCGGTTTGTCGGAATGCAGTCCATCAACATTACGTACTTTTTGTGGACGTTGAGTTCCCGAAATTACGTTATCTGCAAGACAGCAAGAGAAATTTCTCCCGAACAGCATGAAATACAAGATGACGGCCAAATACAATCGTCAGATTTCGGCGTGTAGCAACAGATGGTTCAACAGACGGAGCAAGTACATTACGCATAATTTTTGCCGACGAAAAGAAAGGAGATTAAACAATTTGGAATGGAAATGTTTAAAATGAGTCTAGATCAAGTTTAAATTTAAAAATGTATGAATTGAATTGTAATAATTAGAGGCGATGCTTTTGATCAGTGTTTTGTTAAGTTTTAGGTGAAAAGTCTGACAACCACCCCCCCCCCCCTTTTTGTGGCCTATGAAGTCTAATTCACCACAGCTTTAAGATGTGATGTGACGTCATCTGTCATCACTTATAATTTAACTGCCATTAGCGACCAATTTATTGTTGCATTTCAATTGTCAACCATCAATCGCCATTGAAAAAGCATCAATCAATAAAGATTACATTACATTGCACATGCATAATCATTAAATACTTATATTTACGGTTACAATATCAAACGAACAGAAGAGTGCAGACATATATTGAAGACCCTCTATTCACCAAAAAAGAAAATGTCCGTGTGTTGAAAATGTTGTGTGTATAGTAATTATATAAATCCGTTAATTTAAAACGCGATGATAGTAAAAACAGTCAAAAACATCCCATCGAATGGAATTTGTTCTTATAACTTAACTCATATTCTTAGTAAGGTGAATAGTTTAGTGTATTTTAAGTACAGTTTATTGGGAAAAAATAAACCATGTAATAATGTTTAAAACAAAATATTACTTAGACCCAGATTTATCAGAGATCGTTCAGCGAGTCGTCAAACGTTGTTTCGGCCGTAGAAAAAAAACTTACTTTTTTCAATTGTGATATATCGGATGGTGAGAATAAGTTAGAGATAGTGATGTCTTGACTGAGTCTGGATATACATTAAAAAAACAAACGGCAATCAATTTATTATTCGTCGAAGGAGATTGCTCAATGACCTAGTACTAAAACAGAAGTCTAGGGAAGAACTTCTTGTGAATGAGTTGTTGAATGAAGAATGGAAACCTTCCAGGGATTTTTGGATTACCGACAGGAACAGTGGACGTACTGGAATGGTAATCGGCAAATATGTCCCACTGATAATAGAACCCCCTGACTTCGTAGTTTAGCGAATAGGAATGACTGGAAAATATCTCGGCAGTTTCGGTGTTTCGAACAATTGCTGTGGTGTCAAGCTGCCAAACGATGTTTTTTTCTAAATTTCTTTCAGACCTTCGCTGGTGTAGATCCCTTCGCACCTATTTTATTTCGTACTGAAAACTTGGCCAAAAATGTAGAAAAAGAAGACGAAGAGGAGAGAAACTTTTCAAACGTAAAAGATCCCACCCTCTCCCATTAAATAAATAGCGGTGCAAATTGCTATAATGATAAATCCAAGTATTGTAGTGAGATATGAAAATATTTTAAACTTGAAAACATTATGAGGATTATCAAGACATGTCCATATCCCAAATGATGACAAAAAAGCTTGAGCTTTCAAACATACGAAAAGCAATTGCTTTGAAAAAGTAATGAAGACTGGTGATTTGGTATTAATTCTCTGGAATAAGATAGGTATGTTTTGTCTGTAATTTGAGATAAAATATTTTTTGACTTCAATGTTTGAAAATAGACAGAAACAACAATCTTTCTTGGTCAGTTCAACCCGTATCTGCTGTCACAAATCTGAATCAACTACAAAACTTACAGATCATTGACAAAAAAGAAAGCAGACTTCACAATAGGGAATCGCCTAAGGATTGAAAGTCACATATGGTTTATGTGGTTTCAAGTGGTAAGTTTTATTTGCGAATTCAAACCCTATTCTCCAAAAATCAATGTGTTTTTTCTTTATAATAGGTACAAAAACTGCTCTTGAGAAGAACGCTGACCAAACTTAAAAAAAAGGATTTTCACAATTTCTGTGAACAATTCAGAATCCAGCAGCAATGAAAACGTTAATGAAGAAGAAGATGATGGTGGTAAGAATCAGGGTGATGAAGAAGATCAATCTGACAAAGATGATAGTTGTATTGAAGATTCTTACGCAATATCAAGTTCTGCTGGGAATAAACAGGATCAGCCAATTGAAACTTCAATTTATAGCGGGGTAATTAAATTTAGTTGCTGGCTAATGAGATCCATTTTTTAATAGTTTTTTTAGTTTATAGAAACGCCCAGCTGAGCAAGATTGCAGTTACCTTTCAGCAGGAGCTAAAAAATAAGTATGTTCAAACCCTCTGTTATAGCGCTATCAATTAGTTGATTTTTATTGCCAACTTTTTAAATAAATTCTTCTTTATATCATATCTTTTATTTAAAATTCAAGTATCATGTTGATTAAGTCGAGCAATCCAAAACCTTAGCCAGTTTGAAAAACATTCTGGCAAAAAAGGAAGAAAAAATGTTCAAACCCCCTGTTTTAGCGCTATCAATTAGTTGATTTTTATTGCCAACTTTTTAAATAAATGCTTCTTTATATCATATCTTTTATTTTAAATTTAAGCATCATGTTGATGAAGTCGACCAATCCAAAACCTTAGCCAGTTTGAAAAGCATTCTGGCAAAAAAGGAAGAAAAAATTGGGAAACTGAGGGATGAAAACCAGCAGTCGAAAAGTAAAAACCTGTTTCTGCAAGATGGTATTAATCTTCTTTCAATTATTTTACATGGGAGGGATAAAATACTTTATTAAGAGCCATAGAGCAGTTCCTGATTTTTTTTAAGACTACCGCTGTTGCGTAATATTCCCTTTATTATGATTTGTATTGCTCATTCACAGGATTGCCCCAGATTATTTCCAAGTTGACGAAATCTTAGAAATCTGAACAAACACCTGAAAGATGAGAAAAAGAGGAAGTGCAGAATGCATTGGTATGCAATTTCGATGGCATACCTTCGAATCGATTAATGATAAATATTGGTGCTCCGCTGATATTACTTGTAATATCAATTCGAAAGATGGACGCCGTAATGAAACTCGACTAAAATTTCAAGAAATTCGTTGTCAAACACAAAAATTTGAAATAGAAGGAGGTAATAAAGATGAAAACGTTGTGTTCTTACCACACATCACATTTACTTCAAACAAATCGGGGGCATTTCCAGGATTAGAAGCGACGTCAATTTCCCATCATTGCAATGACGGCAATTACAATGACTGTAAACGAAAGAAAAAATCAGTCGCTGGCATTGGCATCAGATTTTCAAACACTAAAGCAAAAAAAAAAGAATTCAGCCTCTTCATCAAATAATAAATAAAAAAAAAGTTCACCAGAATGATATCTACGAAATAAATTTAAGAATTTTCAGCTTGCGAATGGATTATATAGAATAAAAATGAATGAAATTCTAAATATGAAATTATGAAGACTCATTGCCGATCACAATATTATCTATTTTATATATAATATAACAATATATTTTATACATACAATGTATTTTATGTATACAATATTTTTATATAAAATTAAATGAAGACCACACAGTCAGTCAGATTAGAACATAATGTCGTTTATATATTGTTTTCTTTACATAATATATATCATTACATTACAAGATATCATTGTCTTATATCTTTAGATACCATTATACTTATATTTCAAAGTCAAACGTATATTCGAACGTCGTTTATTTTTAAATTACCCACATTACAACATTATGTAATTTGCATACGATACGAGACAGTATGAAATATGTAGGATTCAGAATCAGTACATGATCTCTTCCACACGAATTACCAGATTTCCTGATGTCGTCTGCTGGTGTATATCGTGTGGAATCGGCTCTAAGCCCCTCCCCCTACGGGGAGTAGCAGACCAAATACACGGTGTTGCACACGATTTACCCTCCACACGCCACACGCACACGATATACACCGACCCAAAAATTGAACCTAGTACCTGTCAGTACTAGTTCTATAGACCCTATTGATTATTTCAGTCAGAATATTATATTTGTTTATATGTTTACCTGGAGTCTCTGATGAAGATTGTTGAGAATCAAAATGAGCATCCTAGTCTATACTGTAAATGAAAGACAGGATGATGAACTGAACAAGCAGACTAAAATAAGGGAGTAGGACGATGGTTATTGGTTAACAAAATTAGACACCTGTCAGTACTAGTCAGACTAACAAGTAATTTTATTTATAGAGCTCTGTCAAAGTAATGGAATAAATGGAATAATTATAGCTCTGAACTATTCACGTATTTTTTCGTTTGAATGTGGAGGGAAAGGCCATTTTACCTACTCCACCTAGCGATAATAATTATAGTCTCTACTCTCTAGTTGATCTAGCTCAGCCTCCTAGCCATCTAGCGGTAGATGTTGAAAACGTGCCGACCAAAAGCTCTTTTGGGACATTCACCTTTAGATATATTAAATCTTCCCCGAAGGATTTAGTTTACTAAATAACCGAAGGTTTAGAGGTCTTTATAGCAGCCTAGGCTCCTTCTCCATTAGTCGACCTGAAAAGCTTTATTGGGATTTTTTCAACCAATAGGAATCGTGGAAAATGAAAATAGTCAGTAATGACGAAATAATCATTTTTCCAAGCTAAAACTGGTAGATTCACACATAAATACATATAGAGATTAGAGAGGAAGTATAGGCGTTTCGTGGCAATAGGCAATTTTCTCTTTATTGCCACGAAAGATGTCGTGGCAATAGACAGTTTCGTCCGTCGCGCCACGACATCGTTTTGTGGCAATAGATCTAACCCTTTAGACTTGAAATCTAACATTTTCTATTTTTAGCTAAGAATTAATTAAAATAAACAATAGAAGCAAAAAAAAAATTAACTTAAACGAAAAAATATGATACCAAAACCAAAAGAGCTTTTGGTCGGCGCGATTTCATCATCTACCGCCTGGTGGCTTGAAAACACAACAATGATTGGCTTGGCTTCTAGATTAGCAGAAAAAACAAAATATTTAAATTTATATTGAAGATGATGCAATCAGCGTCAGCGATGATCTCTTCCTCTTGAGAGGGGTGCAGCTCAAGCTCGACTGCGTCCACCTCGATCGGTTCCGGGTTTAGTGGGTCGACGGGGCCGGCTTTTGGAAAGTAAAGAAGGTCTGTTTCGTGAACTTGATGTTACTTGATGTTACTTTTACTCAATAGGGTTTTACGTATAGACAAAATCAACGGCAGATGGCGCTGGGATCAAGTGCTCTGTTATCGAGCCACCCGGTTATAGAACCACGCACAGGCCGGATCTATAAGTGAACCAGCACTGTAACTCTATCAGTCTGAGATCGTCCTCCACTGGTGGAACACATAAGGCTAGCAGAGTGCGGGGGGCACTTTGCAATGACTACCTTGGAGCTCTTTGACCTCATCACCTTGGCCTTTTTCTCCTTCTTCTCTTTTTTCTCCTTTTTAATTTTCTGGGAGTGTTAGACTTATAATCTCAAATATTAGGTCTTCAGTATCAGTTTCCTCTTCCTTAGCAGGTTTGAGCGGCGGCAAAACTAATTACCGTATATGGGTTACGCCATCCACCGTCTTCAGAAACGTGGCTTGATTAACTGTAGTTCCTTCGATTGAGCAAAACTGGGAAATTTCATCGTCAGTCCACGCACGTGATGCCCGAATTTCCGCGAAGCAGCAGCGGTAAGCAAGTGGCTGATCCCGTAACATGTGTGGCAATTCCCGAAGCTCCTGTTCTTTGCAAAGTTGGATGTTGCCGTAGTCGACGAACTCTACTTCGACTCTCTTCCCCGTGACTTCGGTAACTTTAGCCCTGTACCACGTGCCGTCATCGTGATATTTGGCGGCACATTCCTTGCCTTTTTTTACAACAACAGGCTCTGAAAAGGGTGAAACAAAGGAAAACGTAGTTGACGCAAATTATAACGAAATTTGCGTGAAAACATACTTAGCACCATTTTGTTTAGATCACCCTGTAAAAACAAAACGTACAGTGCTAGTCGCAAACGACGCACCATAAAATTAAACGCGGAGAGCGGAAACCATCTTATTATATTCCTAGTTCATTGGTTATTATTAATTCGAGATGTCATTAAGACGTTCACTGCCATTTTCCAATTTACCATGTGATCGACTTTTTATCGCATTTCTCATACGTGAACTTAGTATAGTTTACCAAATGTACTTAGAAATGGACACGACTTGTGTGTAACTTTGTGATGTTTGTGATTTTTCGTGTAGCCATTAATTCAGCACTGTTGCCGAATCGACTTCCCCGCTAAATTTTGCATCCAAAGAAAAGAAGAATCTGGAAATGATTTTAAAAATGAGGGAAGATAATAGGCCCTACTATTCGTTTTACAGAATTTTAAAAAAATTACATTAAAAATTTTCGGATTTTCAAAATATAGATGCTTATTTATTATACGAACTGTCTGTCATCGGAGACAAGCTGAATGGTGAATGCCGCAGGATTGACGGCACTGCTGACAAACAATTGATAATCGCCCTCAAGTTCGCGCTGAAAGGCAAAATCTGTAAAAACGCCACCACCAGAACCTATCGCTCTTCGTCGGCTACTTGTAGGAGGAAGAAATGGGATGTTCACAGATGGGCCAGTGCCGTACATCAACGGGTCAAAAATCCTATCAGCTACTTCCAGTATGGACTCTTCAACTACTTCGTTTGTCTCTTCTCTTCTTCTTCTTGTCTCTTCAACAACTTCATTGAGCTCACTCCTGGTAAGAGCACTCTTCACCATGGTCAGTGTTGCTTCCATTTTCTCTCTGTGGTGATGGAAAGTTTCATTGATGAAATCACGAACTCTGTCTTCAATTTGGTAATGCTTCGCCTCATTTTCATAAGCATCAAGTTCCTTTAGGTAGTTCTATCAAAAAAATTAATTGTAGAATTCAATGGTGAAAACCTGTAAAGCTGTGCTTACCTCAACTTCTTGAATAACAACTGGGGAAACCACAAAACATATTTCTTTCGGGGCAGAATTTAAGAAAGAAAACAATGGCGATTTTTCTCGTATGTAGAGACACCGTCTTTCAATCAATAGACAAACTTTTTTCCAGTACACGTACAGCTCGTGATTAGCTGGAATGGTGTCACTTCACCTCCTTCAGCGTGTGAAAAATCCGTTGGTTTCTGTACATGGTTGAAGCAAACCACGTACCTAAAAAAAGGAAATCACGTTGAAACCAGAAAAAAACACTGCTGTTATGAGCAATGTTAGGTAGTTAATTAGAAAACTGCTGCAATGAGAGCAATAGAAATTACAGCACGGTCGAAAAAAAAATTGCTGCTAGAGCAAAATGGCTGAATTGAAACATTAAAAAAAATTGCTGCTAAAGCAATATCACTGGATTTGAATAATTTTTAATGATTTTTAATGATTAATAACTGCTGCTAGAGCAACATCACTAGAAATAGACACATTTCAAAAAATTGCTTCAAGAGCAACATCTATAAATGTGAATATTTTTCAATAAATTGGCTGCTAGAGCAACATCACTAAATTTAAAAAAAATGTAACAAATTGCTGCTAGAGCAATATCTTAAAATTTCAAAAAAATTTGTAACAAATTGCTGCTAGAGCAACATCATTGGAATAGACACATTTAAAAAAATTGCTGCTAGAGCAACATCTCTCAATTTGAAAACATTTAAAAAAATTGCTGCTAGAGCAACAGATCTCAATTGAAGATATTTTAAAAAATTGCTGCTAGAGCAACATTACTGGATTTGACACACTTTAAAAAATTGCTGCTAGAGCAACCTTTTTTCCACACTTACAGAATATTTGAGGTTATCTAGCAACCTTTCGTTGTTAGTCAAGTTATCTCTGAATGACAAGACTTGACTAATTAGCAGTAGTTTAGTAGGAAATTTGTAACTGATCAATAGAGTCCAGGAAGGTACCCAACGCCTGTGAACTTTCTGCTACTTCAAGTCTTTTCCGCTCAAATTCCTTCTTTTTTTATGCTGTTTTACTAGTCTCAACGAACGAATCAAGTTTATTCCATTCGTCACAAACATCTACAACATGAAATATCTGTTAAAACTACACAAGGAAATGAAAATGAAACAAGTTTAGCATTAATCCGTTTGAAGTTCTCTTCCTTATCGGTAAGAAAATTGAAGGATTCCAGTTTTTTGTGGAATTCCAGAAGAGATGTTTATATTCCCTGTTTCATAACCATGGTTATGGCCATCACCTTGGCAGCTTTTTCCGAGCCGAGGGAAGAGTCTTGCAATTACCATTGCTCTTCCAGGAAACCAATCAATTTCCTGCATCAATCTCTCTGTAAACAATCATGTAACATTGTAAACAAATGAATGAAAAGAAACGAAGGAAAATAAATGAATACTTATTACGCAATCTAAGTTAGACATGTTTCTAGAGATATGAAATGTGAAATATGAAAAAAAGATATGAAAAAAATAGTAATTGACTGAAATATTTGATTAACGGCCACAGTAAAGGAGGGAAAAAATATGCCAGCTATTCGATATAAACCGGAGCGAAAACCAAGGAAAAAACGTACAATTTTAAGAAAAGAAAGGAGATTAAAAAATTTTGATTGCAAATATTAAAATATGTCTAGATCAAGTTTACATAAAAAAATGTGTGTATTGAATTGTAATAATTAGAGAATATGCTTTTGATTAGTGTTTTGTTTAGTTTTAGGTGGAAAGTCTGTCAACCCCCCCCCCATGTTGTGACCTATGTCGTCGAAATTCATCACTGCTTTAAGATGTGATGTGATGACAACTGTCATCAAGTGTAATTGAACCCCCATCATCGGCCAATTTATTGTTACATCTAACTTGTCAACCATCAATTGCTATTTAAAAAAAAAGCATAATTTAAAAACATTTCATTACATTGCACATGTATAATAATTAATTATTTATATATACGGTCAAACGAACTGAAGAGAACCAAAAAAGAAAATGTCAACACAGTAACTATAAAAAACAATTAAATTAAAACGGAGTGCTAGTAAAACTATTCCAAAACATATCATCAAGTGGAATTTGTGAGTACTTATAACTTAACTCATATTCTTAGTAAGGTGAATAGTTTAGTGTATTTTAAGCACAGTGTATTGAAAAAAATTAACCATGTAGTAATCTTTGAAACAAAAGATTACTTAGACCCAGATTTTTCAGAGATGGTTCAAAGGATGAGTCGTCAAAAGTTGATTCTTTTTTTTTTTTTTTTTTTTTTTTCAATTTGGATTGAGATGGAGAGTTTAGAAGATATATCGTGTGGGGAGAATAAGTTACAGAGTCTGATCGCTTGACTGAATCCGGATATACATAGAAAACAAACGGCAATCTATCGAGGATTCGTCGAAATAGATGTCTCAGACCTAGTACTAAAAGGGAAGTCTAGGACAGAACTGCTCGTGAATAAGTTTTTGAATTAAGAATGAAAACCTGTCAGGGATTTTTGAATTACCGACAGGAAACGTTGGACATACTGGAATGGTCATCGGCAAATGTGTCCCCCCCTGATAATAGAACCCCCTGACTTCGTAATTTAGCGAATAGGAATGACTGGAAAATGTCTCGGCAGTTTCGGTCTTTCAAAAAATTGCTGTGGTGTCAAGATTCCAAACGATGTTTTTGTTTTCTCAATTTCTTGCAGACCGTCACTGGTGATGATCTTTTCGCACCTTTATTATTTCGTACTGAAAACTTGGCCAAAAATGTAGAAAAGAAGACGGAGAGGAGAGAAAAAAAGGTAAGTTTTCAAACGTAAAAGATCCCACCCTCTCCTATTAAAGAAATAGTTGTGCAAATTGCCCAGTGACTTCCAAGTAATTAATTTTAAGAGAAAGGAAAATAATTTAAACTTGAAAACATTATGAGAATTATAAAGATCAGTCGAAACCATAAATGATGACATACAAATTGAGTAATCAAACATAATAAAAACAGAATGGTTATCCCTATTTCATAATTCAGCCTTTTTCTGTTCATGAAATTGGAAAAATCCTAGGCATTACTTCAATGGCTTAGAAAGAAAGGAGGCTAGGAGAGAAATTTCGAAGACATCGAGACTTTTCAAACGTAAAAGATTTTTACCTCTTTAATCATAGAAATAGTATTATGCAAATTGATAATGATGTAACTCCAAGTAAAGCCATGAGAACTGAAACTATTCTGAACTTCCACATGTAAGGCGCTTTTAAGGGGCTTGAAAAGGCGCGCTTCCTTTAAGGAATAACTCGCGGGTTATTAGGCCGAACTAGTTTATTATTCACACTGCACAGAATACAAGAGGAGTAATATCGGGATCGAGCTTACAACTGGAGCCACAAGCAGTCGAAGAGTGAGATGACTAGTCTGACTCTTGAAGGGTGCGACGGGAGTTTATATATATATTCCCGCGCGGCCATTTTGGAATGGTGTAATTCCAAAATTGCGGGACAAAACGATCATGATTCATGTGGGGTTATTCAAGCGGGTGGGAGAAACGTATATGGCTATTAATAGAAGAAGAGCATGAAGGGGGTGGGGTTGGTTACAGACGATACATACAGTAAACGATATGCACTCTTCTGGTCAGTCTCGGCTGCGCATTACACACACATTATGAGCATTCTCTTAATCAGTCCAAACCACAAAAAATGCAAGAAAGGCTTGAGTTAACAAATAGAAAAAAAGCACAATGGTTATTCCTTACCCTGATCCAGCTATTAGTTTCCTACTCATGAAGTTGAAATACATCTGAGACATTGTTTCAATAGGTTTCACAGCATACCCAACGGCAATGGCATTGACGGTTTGGTTTATCGGTATTACCGGTGAGATTTTCTAGATGGAAAAGAATAATAATTTTTATTCATTATCTACATCCTGAGTGCTACTTACTTTGCTGTACAATTATTAAGTTAGATTTAAAAATAATGAAAGTAAGCTAGCTCGGGCGTGGGTGAGCTGTTAACACAACTTGAGCAAATCCCAAAAGATGAATTTCGGTCTTCAGTCGCATGAAGTGCTCGGAATAGGTCCCGAAAGCCGATCTCACTCCCGCCTGTGCTAGCTCACTGTACCCCGTGTTGATGCCGTGAAAGTTCAAGAGCACTACTTTGGCAGTGGTTGTGCACCAGCAACCCGATTTTTTGGATCTTTGGTGAAAAAGCAATATGGCTTTTGGCTTCGTTTTGGGAAACCAAAATCCCATTTCAATAATTTAATACCCACGAAGGGCTAAGCTAAGAACAAGATTTCTAAAAATAGAGAATTTTTTTCTTTGGAAGCAGCATCGCAACTCAGACAAGCGACCTACATTTGATTGATAAAATTAACTACGGCGCAGGGGCTAGATTATGTCGTCCTCAAGTGAAAGGCTTTGACCGTGCATTTTCCTTGATAGGAAGCAACATGCCCTTTTTTAAAACTTGTTAATTACATCACGTCGTCCTTCGTAGAAAAAATTTTACACCCTCTCCCCCCCCGAAAGGGTATATTGGATTTGGTGCGCGATATTTAGTTTGCGATATCCGAGATTTTGGCTCATGAAAAAGAGTAAGATAGCAAAGCAAGCTTTTCCGATTGCCGAATGGATATTCGTAAGCCAGTTGAAAACTGTTTTAAATGACAAATCCAGTGCCTATTATTAATTCAGACTTTTTGCTAAATGCGTTCTTTGAGCAGTTTGATCAGTCTTGAACATAAAAAAAAATTTATTCAAAGTTGTTTCTGCTTAGGTGGTTACACTTGTTAGTGACAGAATTAACGTCAGTTTTCAATGTCAATAAAAAAAATTGAACTCTTGTCAATTACCTACCTTGAACAAATAGTGTCGCTCTGTATGTACACGGATCACGGTCCCCCCACAAGTGCCCACGCACAAAGTTTCCCCCTTTTTATTCACCTGCCTTGAGCTAGCACTGTTGGGGGTAAAAAATACAATCTAGCTCTGCAAAGTTGCCTATGCTGTATGGGCTCCGCTCTTTAGCCGACGTACTATGTAACGATTGATAATTAACCTTATAGATCCACGCTGCTCACGCTAACCAGTAATCGTGTTCAGTGTATTTTTAAGAATTGGTATCCTGTTTTTCCAAATCATTGCATCAAACATTGTAGTAAGTTTAAAGTTAACGCATTGTTTGTATTTGATAGATGGATTGAAGAGTTTTGTAATTTTTTTCATTTTTAGAATGATGGTAAATTCTACATCGTTGATCTGGAGACCCAAGGTGGGCTTTGTGTTGAGGTTATACCTGACAGCGTGCGAGAAGAAGAGATATATCTGCAGCGTCAGCAGAGATCCGAAAACAAAAAGAACGAAAAGAAAAACAAAAAAGACGAACGAAAGAAAGAAAAAGAAAAAAAACGAACAAAACAAACAACGTTCAAGAAGAACACCCCAGAGACTCCGCATAGTGTAAAATTTATTCTATTATTTTATGTGAATGACTTGGGTTGTTTGAGGTCGACCAGTTAGTGCGAAGCGTTCTCAATGTGTTCCGGTGGCCAAACGCTTCGTCGGACGGAGCCCCACTTTCTAAAAATTAATTCAGATAACAATTGCTCATGTTGTCTGTTAGTTTTGCTTGTGTTCGTGTTTTTTAAGTTAATACAGATAACCATTCCTTTTTTAAAACCAACTTGAACTTTATCATGCGGTTTTGACCGTTTCTGGTGAGGAAACTTCATTTCACAGTCGTGAAGTCCTAAAAGTAAATGCTGAACATCTCGTGCTATTGCGTTATGTAAATGACCTTTGCACACATCGTTACATGACACGGTAAGTTAAATTTCTTTTTTGTATATTATTCAAATAATAATCTTTTATTTGTTTAATTTATAGGAAATTCAAACCAGGAACCAGATTTGAAGAATTCAAGAACAGAATTGAAATTGGCTTAGCAGAAATTGGCAATTAACATCCGCATGTTGCCGTCCTGCAATTGGATAAAACTTTTCGATATCCGGCGATGAGATGCGAGGAGACGCCTAACGTAGGATTCCCGCTAGGATCAATCCCACGTTACAAATGCAAGTTGACAATCTTCCCACCAAACACTTGTAAGTTATATATTAAAATTTAATTAATTAAAAGAATTAACTAATTAATGTTTTTTTTTTATTTTTAGTTGATCGTTACGAAGAGATTGCAGTAGCTCCACAAAAACAGGAAGCAAAGGTGGCGGCATACACAAGAATGGCCGTCAAGCTATTTCAAGCTGGAGTACTTGAAGCATACCGCCCACTGTTATCAGAAGAGAAAGAATGTGTCGTCTTGATCAAATTGATCCAGACGACTGAAGAAACATCATTGATCGAGACATCGCTGAAGAGTCTACAAGAGATAATCAATGTGGCCGGCGACACATTTTGGGACTCTATAATCAAGAAAATATTGACAACTGTAAAATCACTGTTTTCAAGACAAGAACGCAGTACGCGTTTGGAAGCCGGTAGGTGCATGGACAGCCTTGTCCGTCACTTGCCGGCCGAAGATCTACAAGCACTACTGCGGGAAGCATGTGACGACGATATCCATGAACATCAAGAGCTCATCTTGACTATCAACGAAGTTTTGTCAATTAGGTTGAGTGCTGGACCTCAACCCATGCAACAGCGTCCTGCTGGACACCAAGCCGTACAACAGTAACGAGTTGCAATAACCAGCAGCAGTAGCAGTCTAACCCACTACTGGTTGTTATTACCCGTAATAAGTGCGTAATCTTTTGCCCGACGCCCACCTACAGGCCAACTATTTGCCGAAACGCAGCTGGAATCACGACTGGCGCTCACCGCTTAGTCCGAACCAATACAGTTTTTTCATCCTCCGTGGCGCTCCCGTGATCTCTACTGAAAGTAATCGTACACACACACACAACCATGGATAAACGAAAACGATATCCAGTAAAGAAAATTATAAACGTTGGGTAAGTTTGTTTTAATTTTTGTAATTATTCATTTAATGTAATTCTTTATTTTTATGTTTTAGAAAATATAAAGGGGACACTTGGTTTTTGGTAGAGTGGGAGGGTTACAAAGAAAAAGACTGGGTGTATGATGGTGATTGCGATGGCTGTCCCGATCTAATCAAGGAATTTTTGGATGGGTAAGTCAGCTCTAAAATAATTTATAAATTCGTTATTTTAATTTATAGTCTAATTTAACAGGTTTAAAGGGAAACCAGTGCCCCTTAAAGTAACGAAGCCATTTTCCGTGGAACAGAAACGAAGGGTGGAAAGGATAAGACGTGAACTGGGACTGGGAGGACATGAACTAGAAGTAGCACTTGAAGTAGTTCCAGTTCCCCCTCCCGAGGTAGAACCATCACGCGTTATTCCCCGTTCCTTGGGGAAACGACAACTGTAAATCGGCCGAATCAACCACCAAAAAAGCAGAAAACGAATGGCGACGGACTTCCCTATCATCATCCAAGAGAACGGCCTGGAAAAAAGCAGAAGCCATAAAAAAAGAGCGATCATCAAAAAAAAAAAAAACGTGGTCCTCCTTCATCAGCAGCCAGGACCCTAAAGACGGACAACAGACCACCTCGTCCTTCAAGAGAGCCATGATCGGTAATGGCACCCTTAACCCTTCCCTTTACCTCAAAATTTTCCACTTCAAAATTTGTAATGCCTCTGGTGCCCTCTGGTGGCGAAAGTGCAATTTTGTAGTAAAAAGTACAAATTTTGAAGTTGAAAACTTTGAGGTATAGGTAAGGGTTCTCTGAGTTGGTTTTATTGTAAACCATTCTTTAAATTCGTAAAAATTGAAGAATTCTGCATCTTTTGGCACTAAGAAAAAGATTTTAGCTTTATTTTTAGTATTTTTTGTATATTTTTGAAAACGCCGTATTTAACACGGCGCATAAGAGGGAAAACGGGTGTACCTAATAAAGTGAACTATACTGTAGCACCATGGGGGTTAATCCTACAACAACTTTGTGTGTGTAAAAAATGTAGATCATCATTAGATCAACTCAGGAGAAAAAGGAAAAAATCTAGCCCAAGCCGTTCAGGTAGTATTTGCACTTTTTATAAGACGCGCAGAATGCACTGAAAAAAGGGGGGTGTACCTAATAGCTTGGTGGGTACTGTATGTATCTGCGAAAATAAAGATATATCTTTTGAACACTTGGCAACGCAGCAGCCAATGTCACATGAGACGCGAATCCACTCCCGCCTAACGGGTGTCTTTTGCCACTCTATCTGTCCCGCACTTTCGATCACCTTCATTGGCAGGCAGCTGCCAACTCAAGCTTTCGCGCTGTGAAATCGGTAGCTGCGTTTCCAAATGTCCAGAAAATGAAAAGACAAACTGCAAAGAAATATATCACTATCACTAGTCTAAGCCACCGCACCATGTTCAGGGTTGCAATCAGGGCAACAGGGATTACCTCAACTTTAGCTGCTTCCAATAGAGGCAACTTTGAAGCTAGAGCATTCGGTCCTCGATCAGACCTACCATTAAAATAGGTTGTTTGTGGTTCCGTTCCCTGGAAGTCGACTATATATCCCTGCAAAGGCCGATGTTTGAACCTTACGTCGCTAGACGTAAATGCAACTCCATCTGAAAATATGGAAATAAAAAAAAATTATTAGCTGTAATTATAAGGTAAAAATAAACACTTGCCAGCTGTTATTGGTTGTTTGTTGACGAGTCTGATGTTCAGATTTCCGTTGACAACAGAAGTGACGATTCTGTCGGGACTTGATGTAGTACTCTTGATGAATTGGAACGCATCTACTTTTCTTGCGTTGAAAAGTTTTTTGTAGATTGCCATGTAGGCAGCAGTCTTCGCTGCAGTCTTGTTCCGTTCCACAGCGGTAACTCCAAATTCTTTTAGAAAAAAAGTAAGTAAGTAAGGTAAGTATATTTTTAAAAAAATTATCTTACTGATTTGTACAACGTTCACCGTCAGCTCTACTCCGTAGTCCTTCCCTAATTGAAACAAGTTGGTTTCCTCATCCCATCTTTCTTTGTGGATTTTGGCATCCAGGAGTGGTTGTACGACGTGGAGGTATACCCCACCCCCAGGAAGTAGGGCTTTTTTGACGTAACTTTGGTACCCTCCCAAATTGTGGCCAGGAAGAAAGTTCCTAATGTTAAAAAAATTTTAAAATTAGCTTCAAATAACTTATATTATTAAAAATAAAAAAAAACTACCATTTTATGTATTGGGCTCTTATGAGAAATGATATGTAGCGGTTGAAGCAGGCTTATTTGACTTCTTCAAATGATCTCATTGTAGAAGTATGGTTGTTCCATTCATCACCTGAAAAATTTGAAAAACAAATAGAATTTAGTAAAAGAAATGAAGAAAATTGAAAAATTAAATTACCGTAGATATGAAGTTGAACACGAACTTTATCATATTCGTCAATGTCAATGTCAATGTCAATGTTCGATTTGATAAGATGTTCCAACTTCTTGCATTAGAAATACAAATAGCCTGTGGTTATTGGCCCGTGACATGGTTCTAAATGACATAAATAAAACGGATAAAGAAGCGGAACAATGCGGATGGTTTAGTAATACGAAAACTGTCAGTCGGAGAAAAACGCAATTACGCAAAGTGATAACAAGATTATTTACAAATTCCATGTTCAGGTTGCCTTTTTATCTTTCTTCCATAACGTCAGAACGTCAATGTTTCTCTCGCTCTAATAATTTACCTTCTTTCTTTATCACACAATGTTTGCATACTGATCTTGAAATTAATACAATAAATTGAATTGAATTTACACGTCACATTCGTTACTCTTCGACATTGTCAACAGTCCATTCTGGTTAAAATCGGGATTAACTTTTTTAACGGAAATTGCAGATCCATTTCTTGAAACTGCTCCATACCCGATATCCCATTGAGCAGTGAGAAGTAGAAGATCGGATTTTTTTGAGTTTGGGGCTTTAAATCGATTTATAGTTTTCAAGTGACATCACGCTGTTTTGATCTTCAATTTGTTTTTCAATCCATTTATTGCTTCGAAGAATTTTTTATAATTTTTGAAGAGTAATGCTAATGATGAAGAGGCTGGTGTGATTTGCTTCCCACTAGCTCGCTCCATAAGAGTTGAAAATGCTCATCATGTTGGCAAACACTGGGTTTAATTCTTTGGTTTAGTTAATCTGCCCAATTCGACAAGGAATATTCATACCTTGGCCGTTTCACGTGCCAACTTATATTTCAGTAACTTGTATTTTCGAAGCCAAATTTTTTTAGATTCTGCACAGTGGTTGAATTTTTTTGTGAAAAAATCTTCGATGCTTTTCCGGCGATCGTTGGTTTCTCTCCCACCATACGTACCAGGGTACTTTTTCTCCGTCGCATCTATATATAACATAAATGCATCAAATAGACTAAATATAGATATTTATTTATATATGTGTTAAACTACTGTACCTCGAATTTTCTGGAGTTCTTGCTCCGGCAAGGTAATGTCCATTTGATTGTCTTCACTTCCTGGGCGTTTTGTTGGCATCGATGTTTTTTTGTGGGAATGTGCATTTGCTTGTCTTCACTTCCTGTGCGTTTTGTTGGCATCGATGTTTTGTTGTGGAGTTCCCCAATTAGAGGGGAATACAGGCATTCTATGAGAGCTCCGATGACATCTCGCTCTCCTTTACGTTTTCCTTCATTAAGGACCTTTAGCGCCCTGATATCTTCAATGACCCCTCTGTCGATGGGAAATGCATCCTGAATATATTTAAAAAAGAACTTAATTAAAATATGGTAACAATATATTTAATAAATTTGAAAATTGTACCTTCAATGCCTCTAACCCACTTTTTTCTCTTGTTGGTATTTCTCTTTCAGCAAGTGCAATCTCTTTTTGATAGAAATTAGCAAGATCAAGGCGCTGAACGGAAACGCATACGGAGGGCATCGTGCATGTGTTCGTCGTGGTGAATCAGTCTTCCCATCCGAAAATCAGATAATGAAACAACACATTAGATATGTATGTCTCACTTATACGATATAAATGTAAACATATATTTAGGTGTCATACCTCAACTTCGGATTCAGCGGGAGAATTATCGCGGTAGTCAGCAGCGGCGGAAGGAGGTTCGTCCGAGGAAGATTTCGAAGAAGACGATGAAATCAATCTCCTAGGTCGAATCTTTCTTCGTACCTTTGGTATCTTTGGTACCGTACCTAAGAGCGCTGGCGATTTCTCGCTCTCCTTGCTCTTTTCCTTCATAAAAGAATTTCAGCACCTTAAGATCTTTAATGACACCTCTGTTGATGGGGAATGCATCCTAAATATGTAAAAAAAAGGAGTTACTTGAAATATGTTAACAATACATATAATAAATTTGAAAATTGTACCTGTAACGCTTGTAATCCTCCTTTTCCATCCTTTGTTTCCTCATTTTTAACTTCATTTTCCAATCTTGTTATTTCTTCACGATTCAATTTGGCCATGTTTAGGCGCGGAACCAAAACGCGTACGGAGCGCATCTGTGTTGATGGTGGTGGAGATCCGGCAGCAACGTTGCCAAAAAATTTCTTGGTCTTTGCCGACAATGTACATGTGTGCCACCTTACAATTGTTGTAGCTATTCGGATAGTGTTTCTCAAATAGCTTTTCAAATTTTCCTTGTTGTGGTTTGTTTTGTTTGTTAGAGATGGGTGCACTGCCACCCAATTTAAAGTTACCTTAACTCGTGAAGAATTGCGTGATGTAGAACAATGAAGTGAACTCAAACATTGGTGACAGCAAAACCTACTTTTGTGAACTACCAGAACCAGACACAATGTTTGTCTGATATAGGAAGAATTCCAATCTCCAATCTACACTGATTGAAGACTGGTACTGGATTACTTGCTGAAGATTCAACGGAGAAAAAAAGTTGAGTAAACTTTTATCTTCAACATCTTCTACTGACAATCTCATACAACTTAAACAACAAGATTATTATTAAGTAAGGCTTTGGCAAGTAATGTTTTGTTTGTTTAAGTTAAGAACAACTCTTCATGTGATGTGGGTGCTGCTGGCATGAAAAATTTAAGTGGCAATTAACGCCAAGATCAACACAATAGCTTTCAATTGATGATGGAGTTTATCCATGAGCTGTACGTTAAATACAATGTTTTTTTTCGTCATCACAAATTGATTCCACGTAGTATTTGCTTTGTAGGGTAATACAGGATTAAAAATCGAAAACGTTTTAGAAATGAAGTAACTGTTGGTTTGTCACCACACGTGCTGCAGTGCTGCTCATACGAATAATTCCAAAAAACCTCTTAAAAAAATGAAATTTTTACCACTGTTTAGTCTTGGTTTAATTTTACAGTAAGACGTACTTGTAACCAGACTTCAGTAAAAAATTAACTAAATCAATATGGTACTTTCAATCCATTCATCGTTGTTGAGGATCAAAATGGTTCATACACTCCAGGAGATATCTTATTACGTTTAATCTGATGTTTCAGGTGGTCGTTTGGGAAGCCGGAGATATAGGACCGGTCAAAATAGGCCCCGATAAAATAGACCCGGCAAATAGGACCGGACGAAATAGGACCCTACGAAATAGGCCCACTTTAAATTTTTTTAAAGCGGTCCTATTACTCCGTCAAAGTGGGCCTTTTTCTTCCTTTTATTTTCTAATTTCCATGAGGAACTCTAAAATAAATTCTCGAAAATTCTCAAATAAATTCGAAATTCTCCATCTGAGAAGGCGAATTGTTCTGCGATACTTCCGCCACCGTTTATATTTTTTGCCGTAGCTCAAACCGTGATGAGTGAAATTCACACATTGCCGTTTCATTTTTCACATGTTAGGTTTTTTATGAAATATTCCCCTTCATCTTAACTGTAAAATTGATTTGTTACTCTCATTAATGAGATTTTAGGTTATTCTCATGTATTTTTTTATGATTTGTCATTAGATTTTTTCCGTAAGAGACGGTTCTGGGCCCACCTCTCTAATCGCGCCAGTGTACCCAGGTGCACTAGGTTCGCCTTCAGGTCCAAAGGAACGCCAGGTCTGATATCTTTGCCAGGTACACTAGGAGCACTGGGAAAACCGTCTTTTCCTGGGGCATCATTGTAGCCAGCAGAACCAGCAGGGAACCAGCAGCCCTTTGTAAAAAAACAAATGAAAAATGAATTAAGAACTTCTATATAAACAATTCTAGTACCTGAGGCACAGCAATCGTGCTTGAAGCAACAGAATAGCCTTCTTCACCAGGTACATCAGGTACACCACTAAGTCCATTTGCTCCTGGTTTTCCGGCAGGTCCGTATTCACAAATAATTCCGATTGGTTCAGCAGGGACTACTGGGGCAACTGGGAGGACTTGAACAGCAGTGTTGACTTGACCAGAAGTGACGACTTGACCAGTTGATAAATTGACCAATCACACAGAATATATGCTTCTTTCAGTATCTCGATGGGTGAACGTTGCAGACAGAATTTTGCCCAAATTTTGTTCTTCAAACTTTAATTCAAACTTCAAACTTCAAACTGGTATGCAAGTGGAGGCAGCTTCACGAATTCCTCTTCTATGATCTTGATTTGTTCGACATTGTAAAATTGATTGTTTCGATAGTCGACAAATTTAACGGTGGCAGCAGTAGAAGTACCGATATGCCCAACTTCACCGTGCTACCAATTATCATCATCTGGATATTGAAAACGCACACAGAGCCAACCTTCGGGTCTACAATTGAAGGATTGTTGTCATTTCTTTTTACAAAAAGAAATATAACTTTTCAATATAATTGTTGTGTGCCTTGTCTAATTAAAATTTTACTTCAATATACTGTGCCGAGTTTTGATCCTAGTTGAATCAGCTTTTCGGTCCACAGTGAGAAGGTAGAAATGCGACGGATTGTCCACATACACAACTTCTACATCTTGACTTACCAGAATATCAATTTGTTTCGGATAACTCAACTGCTGTATGTTGGAAGATGGAACTGAAATTGAGTGCTCTGGTACAAAATTAACTTGCTCGAGTTTTGGAATGGATGATTGCAGACTCTCGGCCGTAGAGAACGTTACAGTATAGCCTTGAAAGTCTTTGTTTCTCAAATGAACACTGGTATACGGGAAAACGGGTTCGTGGGCGTTTACTTTCTTTTTTTCTGGCGTAAACGGTAGAGTTCCACTACTCCCGCGGCAAAAAACTTCCTGTACATCAGCATACTGCACTCTAGCATAGCAATCGATTTCCGCTCGCTGGTCGCAAAGGCGTAAAACTCTATTAAATAAAAAAGAAATTAGCATTTAGAGTTCTGAATAATAATTTTTTTTTGTTACCTATATTGTCTACATTGACCTAAAGCACGTAGTAATGATGCTTGCCAAGACGTAGCTTGCCTGATGGTCCTTTTCAGTGTATCATGTTTTTCAATTTGAGGTTCTCGTCCAGTAGTGGTTTTACAACGTGTGGATAAACGCCACCACCGAAGAAAAGCGCACAGCTGATTTTTTCCTTATAAATGTGAAAATATCTACCGCATACAAGATCACTAAATGGAAAAAAATGAAAGTAAAATTTTCTAATTTCAATCACTTAAAAATAAATATAAAGTATTTAACATGTGATGTACTCTGCCTCAACCAAATATAAGATGTGAAATTTGAAACAATTTCCTTTTGCTATTTCTATCTTATCTGCTTCTTAAATCATTACATGTTTTCCATCACTTGTAATTTAAAAAAAAATATTACTATTACATTTCAAAGATAGTAACAAAAAAATTACCGTATGCATAAAGTCTTGCCACATAAATCTCTCCAAACTTGTGAGTCTTCATGATGTAAGATGAACCAACCTCGGAAGTGAGTAAAACAAAAAGATCGTGACTGTTTTAACTGTTCGTAAACGTTTTTTGTTCTTTTTTAATAATTTTTGGATAACATTCTGCCAGAGTTTTCCTACCTGAGCGTTGTAGTATATTTTTCCTGAGAGGGGGGGAAGCTTCTTCTGCAAATAAAGGTGGGTGATTACAATCAAGATCGGGGAAAAATCAAACTCTTGACAAACCAACAAACCGACTTACCAAAACTAGTTACCCACACACGCACGATATTAATCCCCCTCTAACAAGGGCCAGTCTATATCGTGTAAGCATCACCGTGTTCACCTTCAAAGTACCCTTATTTGCATGAAGCTCTATAGAGTTTTCCCAAACTAAGGGATCAAGTTTGCATTCCCCGCTGTATAATTCCGGTTTTCTGCAACTTTCGAATTGCACTGGGGAGATTTGTTAGGCACACGCCAACCATCCATATCCGAGAACCACATCAAGCTTTGTCGCCGAAAAGAGTGAGTTTACTTACTGCTAATCCTATTACACCCATAAAGATTATATCTATTCCCTTTTAATGAAATCTAACCAAACGCCGCGTGCCATCAGTTTGAAAAACATTTAGGTATCGTTGCTAGGGCGTTTAAAAATAATCAACTAGTTAAGAACATTAGGTTGGGAAGCCCAATTAGTTGGGAACTTCATTTCCATTTTATTTTATAACAGAACACTCGTAGGAACAGCCACGCTACGAAATCTTCTTAAAGAAATTGAAGACAAGTTTTCTACACCAACTCCAGTTGGAGCCTTTCTGGTAGTTTTGTACGACTGCTTTAAGAAAGTAATATTTACCAGACGTGGACCTGATCCTAAAAAGCAATATACGATTGCAAATACTATGAACGCTCCACTTGCTCTTGCACTTGCTGGAATGTAATTAGCTTAAAATTTTTTTTCCTTGTTGGAATAATTAAACTTTTTTTATTAGCATTAACTACCCAAAGACAAACAAAAATTGAATCTGAGATCCAATGATCAATTCAAAAAGCAATATAAGGATTTGGAGAAAGACAAAGTGGAATTGCAAAATGAGTTCAAATCATCAAGCGATACCTTGGACGTCCCCCCCCCCCTGAATTTAACCAACAATTGCAACCGGATAACCCAATATTTTGGTAAATTTGCTCAACTTTCGTAAAGCTTGTATAAAAATGAGATCAATCTCATTTTTAGGTACGCTCAGTCTTGGACTCTGTTTTGACTGCGTTTTCTTCTTACGTATTACATTAGACGTAGAGAGTTCAGTTTGAACACTTTCCCAGCTACATTACTCGTAGCGTAAAAACGTTATATTTAGTACTTAAAACGTTTAAACAGTTTTGTCTGAACGTACATTAAAGCGCTAATTCTAATTTTAAATTTTATTAATTTTAGGAATCACATTGCTCTTTAACATAATAATTTTACCAGTTCTTGGAGAGAACGTGTTCCAGAACTTCGGTCGCAGGCGGAGATTTTGACTCCTAACAATCTCCAAATTGCAGCATTGGAACACAAAAAATTGGTCTCTCAGATGGTAAAAAAAACAATTTTTTTTTTCATTTTGGCTCGTCTTTTTTCGTCTTTTGTATAAACGAAAAGCCTCTAGTGTGAACGTGACTTTTTGAAAGAATCTTGCTTTTCGGCTCGTTTATTCGTGTACCGTCTATTGACTAGCCGAAAAGCCTCTAGCGTGAACGTGCCTTAAAATATACTATATTTCAAATTTGTCATTATTTTGGGTGCCAAGGGGAGCTTGTCGAATGAAGACGTTACATCCGACATGTCAGTTGATGAGGAGGAGTGCTCCTTTGATTTCGTTGTTAACAGAATCCACATTGACTACACCAGAAAAAGAAGACGTTGCAATAAAAGTAAGGCTCGAATTATTTTGGACAATTTGAATTATTGCAGTTTTCATTACTTGTCTGAAATAAATGTGGAAAGGAAATAAAGTGAAACACGTCTGGAAACGTCAAAGCCATTGCCAAACGGTCACTGCCAGTCGCCGGGAAAATCAAAAGCAGCGGAACGTCCATTATCGTGCGGCGGAGCATCCGTCTTGGTGTTATCGCTTTTTCAGCCGAAGCCAATGCCGTTTGTTTCGCGAGTCGATACAACATTCCTGTCGAGTCGTCACAAGGTTCGTTAACGCAGATGGTGTCCACTGCCCTAGCCGCTAATAGCGAATCCGCTTCTCTGTTCCACAATGCTCCAGACGATCAAGCCGTGTTCACACAATCCGACAATGACTTTTCAGCCGTGTCAGACGCTTTTGCCGTCTTCACGAATCAGTTCACCCTCACGTCGAGTTAAACAGTTGATTACCATTTTCTTTTTTCTCTTTCTTTGTTGACGAGAAAAAGATTATATTTTGACGATTTATACATTGTGCAAAATGCTTTTTTTTCTGAACTTACAAAGTTCTTTCACACCTATATTAAGCTGTCGTCTTGATTGGCACTTGATTTTGACTCTCTCCTTATACTTTCACTTATTGTCCAAATTCACATCTTGTTAGTGTCTAACTTGTAACAATTTTGTTAGTGTCTGAACAAAAAAACATTTTTCTTAATCAAGATTGTGAAAAAACTTACAGTGGATGTAATATGTTTTCCTTTTGGGACATTTCTCATTAATAGCAAGCACAGCGTTTTATAATAATTTCAACTAATAGCTGAGTAATAAAAATGAAAAATTTCACCAAGAAGAGAAAACAATTTTTACTGTTTTTTTTTTATTTTTTAGTAAAATCGAGCGTAAATAATCGAGCGTAAATTGACGGAGGGTATAGAATAAGAAGATCACTTAACCTGTAATATTTTTTATTCTGGTGGGAAAGTTGAAAGAAAAAGAGGAAGAGAAGAAGAGCATGGAAAAGCGCAAAATAAATCTAAAAGGGGGAAAGGTGTGCTTTTCAGTATACCTTTCGTCAATTTAAAATAAAAACATATATAGCCATTTGCCTGCTAAAGAAACTTTCAAGCATGTCTGTTTAATGAATGAAGCTTGTTGATACATAAAAGATGACTTATAAGATGCCAGTTTACCAGTTTGGGAAGGGATTTTCCATTCACTTGATTGATCATCTTCTTTCGTCTCTTGTGTTTTGGTTGTTAAAGCATTACCAGGAGTCTGCTGTGATATTTGGCAATAATGAAATATGAAAAAAATTTAAAATAAAATATAGAAAGAGGCTTTTTATTTCCTAATTTTAAATTGAATGCAGAAAATTTGTTCCAGTGAAATTCACAAGATTGCAGTTCATGTTTTGTGGTCTTAAATCTGCGAAACGCCAAAGAATTTACAAGCTGCAATAATTTTAGCGAATTAATATCCACATTGACTAGTTATATACACAAAGTTTTGAATTTAATCTAGCGAGGATTAAACAAAATCATGATAAAGTCTCGATTATGTAACAGACAGTGACATCATTGTTTTGTTTTGTTTTTCTTCACATCAAGCCATAGCCATCTGTGGGTAGGGAACTGTACTTTGCCAAATTATTGATCGACGGAAATATACAAATACGCAGGAATAGGATAATAATTGAGAAATGCATAACACTGAATGCGAAAACGATAAAAATTTTATCGGGGGAATTTAACTTGTTTTGTTTCATGCTGGTGCCAGTCTGTGATGGTCCGCTTAGTGTTGGTTTTGGTCCGTTAGGTTTTGGTTGGCATGATGGGTTGATGGTTGTATTAAATTTTTTAATCAGAATATAATTTATTTGAAAATATTAAATATGAATTTGAAAATATTAAAAATGAATTTGAAAATTCATCTTTCATATTTTAAAATAGAATAAACAAATATAGGTAATATAAAACACATTTGATTTGTTTTTTTGGCGCGATTTTCAAAAAAATCCAAATTTTAATTACGAATTTAACATTTAAAAAATTGCCTCATCTAGATGAATTATGTATTTAAGGATAGGGAAATAAAAAAAGCTTAAACTTAATCAATTTCTGAACACATTGATTCGTAATTTTATAGATTATGAACCAAAAACCCCTATTTTTACTATACCCCCGAGAGGCGATCAGCCCCCAACCCTAGCAAACCTTGAGGGGAATCTTGAAACCCTTTACTAAACACCCACCGTTTCTTCCAAGAGAATGGGAAAGCGCGAGAGTGTACCTTTCCTATTATATCGTGATAAAACCATCAATTTCAGACTGCAAGTTTCCCCGATATTTAGAAGATTAATTTTTAAGCGTGTGCGGCCCTTAAAAGTTTTCGCTTATTTCTCCTCTTATTTCAGTGCGACACCTAGTGGTAAAAATTAGTATTTCTTATACCTTTGCTTTTTTCATTCTAATTTCCAAACGTCAACTTAAACAAAATCAAATGTTCTGTCTGTTTTTTCTGTTTAAAAAGTATGACAAGAATAGCATCATACTGTCATACCTTCAATAATCAATAGAATAGTGTATAATTGAAATTGTTTGTACTTTGTAATGAACTGTAAATTATTAAGAAATAAAGTTTAAATTTAGAACTTGAATGTTCAGTTTCAGACCTTTTGTTTTTATTTTTCAAGTTAAGCAAGAGAAGAGGTAATCATAAGACAAATAGACAAAAGTGAAAAACAATTATGATTACTGAATTTTTCAGTGTGTCATTCATTAAATCACAATATCACCAGTCTTTTTCAATCTTGTAAGATTGCCACTTTTAAGAACAGTAACATCTCGAAGTGTATGTCAGTCAAATTCAAACGTCTTGGAGATAAAATCAGACCTCCTTGTTTGAAAAGTCTTTCAACTGATGTAACATTGTAACGATAATGAAATTCTAATAAAAATTTAAAATATAAAGATATTGAAAACAGAAATGTTATAGTGTAAATATTTTTTACCAATAGCAACGTAGTTATCAAAGTCAGATTGTTTGAGAATATGCTGAATAGTTGGAGCACGATGAATAATTCCAATGTTATCTTTACTAGTCCCTCTTTCAAAAAAAGTTAAAAAAACAAGCTAACCGTGTCTGGTTTAGTTGGCTGCTGAGTGCTTCCTCTACCGCACTCACCGCCAGTTGGGTGTATTTTTGACTCCCGTCCGTTTTTCAGTACCTGTACCGAAATTGTGACTCTGACCAACGTGTGGTGTCGTGTGTTTGTTGTTGTGTCATTAGAGGAACCATAAAACACGCCCATAGTTTTTTTTTATCAGACTGGGCAGAATTCTTTCGTTCCATTTTTCTTTCCCGTCCGCGATTTCCTGCTGACATTCAAAATTCCGATGGCTAATCGACTTTTGACACTTTGCCTTGGAGTTTATCCAATCGACCAGCTTTAATCCCCTTACCACCACCACCATCCGAGTGTTGTGTGTCACCTGGCGGCACTGTCAAAGATGGCAATAGTTTATTTCTTTTTAGAAGTAAATTTTCAAACGAAAAGTTTGTCCATCCCGAGGGGTGGAGTTGGCAGAGCCTCATTTTCCGTTTGTTGTTTTGTATTTTTGTATTTTTTTTATTCTGGAAAACCGGACATTGCCCGCCCTTTTTTGCCTGTTATCAGGTGCCCCCCAGCTCCCCACACACACACGGCCACCATTGACTATCACACAGTACATGTAGAAATTTTCCTGATTGTCCGTTCTCAGTCGTCGTTCGTGAGTTACCGGGTGCGTTGCGACCCAACCGAAAAAAAAAAGTTGTCGGGACCGTTTTCTTTATTCGTTTCTTTGTGTGTGCGTTCGCTTGTGACCCGAGGATATTCTACAGCACAGACGCAACGGTAGAAACAGGAGGAGAAAGATGTGAAAGAAAATGGTTGTGTGTGTTTGGCAATGGCTTACAAAAGTTGTAACAGTCGAGCAGTTCAACTGATTCATTATTTCCCGTGTAGATTATTCTCCCATCGCGTTCAATCCTACCAGTTGGATAGTTGCGTTTCTCTAGACATTTTCGACGACGCCACTTCTGGCTTATCCAACGGCGTCTACAAGCACCTGGTAAAAAGAAAACACAAAACAAGACCTCGTCGTCTATTCCCATGCACGATTTCTTGTGGCCGGCTGAATTCATTTCTCGCGTTTTTCTTCTATTCGCTCGACTATATGTTGTTGTTTTTTTGGTGGTGGTGAGGGATGGATGGATGGAGAGAGAGAGTTGTATGTACGTGTCTGTGGCTGTAGGGAGAGAAAGCCATTGGCCGACCGCTCCCTTTTTGGTGCTTTGACATTTCTGAATGTCTAATGAGAAGGAGAAGACAAAGAAGAAGATGGAATATCATCATTTGTGTTTCATTTTCTCATTTTTCCCGTTTTTTTCAGTCAAATGATGCTGCCATTTCTGTAGCGGCTCTTCGATCATCGGATGGCGCCATTCTAGATCCGGATGACCGACTGGCCGATGTCGTCAACGATCGGGAACAGTTGGCCGCTTGCCTTTCCAATGGCGGCGGCGGTGGTGGTGGCAGCGGATCTGAATTGGACGAGCCTTCCCTGGGTGTCCCCTTGGTGCTCGGCCCGCGGATCGGATTGATGAATCTGCGAGGTGACGGCACTTCGGCCAGTTCCAACTCCGGTTCCCCTTCACCGACCGATTTCGGTTTCCATCACCACGGCTACGGCGTCGTCGGCGGCAGCAGCAGCAGCAGTCATCCAGCCAGTCGAAAGGACATTGAGGTCACGGGCCAAGAAGCGGCCACGGGTCTCATGGTCGATCACCTTCAACGTGGATCTAGACGGAGAGTCTGATGACGACGTGATTGAAGTTGAAGTAAGCTCCTTTCAAATTTGATTCCAGGTCAAGTTGACCTATTCCTTGGAGTCAGTTTTCCCATTCCATATTTGTTTATTTAGCAAGACCAGCTGGTTGACAAGGCACCATTCCTGCTTCCGTCTTCCTATATGAAGTAAGTGCACCAATAATGTAGAGCAATCCCTCAAATGAATACCGTGAAGGGTATTAATAATAGCTTTGTGTCTTGCTTCGTTTATTTTCAGCAGCTCACCAGATGTTGAAGCTGTTCAATTTTCTGAGACGACAGTAAATCCGGGTGCAGAGAAAACAGGACCTCAGGACTTTGAATTGAGACGAGTTCTGGGAAGGGGTGGTTATGGCAAAGTCTTCTAAGTGAGAAAGCTGACAGGGAAGGATTCAGGGCACATTTTTGCCATGAAGGTGTTGAAAAAGGCAACAATCGTCAGAAATCAGAAGGACACCGCTCACACCAAAGCAGAGAGAAACATATTGGAGGCGGTCAAGCACCCGTTCATTGTTGACCTTATTTATGCCTTTCAAACTGGAAGGAAGCTTTATCTTATTTTGGAATATCTAAGTGGAGGAGAATTGTTTATGCATCTTGAAAGAGAGGGAATCTTTATGGAGGATACAGCAAGCTTCTACCTAGCAGAAATCATCCTTGCTCTGGAGCATCTCCATTGCCAAGGCATCATTTATCGGTAATTCCATCTTGATTTTATGGGTGTTGTGTTTCTGCCTAACCAACGAATTTCGACCTTAGTGATTTGAAACCCGAGAATATCTTGTTGGATGCACACGGCCACGTTAAATTGACCGATTTTGGTTTATGCAAAGAATCTGTTGAAGATGGTGGCGTAACGCACACATTCTGCGGGACGATGGAATACATGTAAGTTTCTAGACCAATAATCTTTTATAAAATTGATACGATCACGTCGAGCCTTGATGTCTGCAACAGGGCCCCGGAGATTTTGACGAGAAGTGGACATGGAAAAGCCGTTGACTGGTGGTCCCTCGGTGCCCTTATGTACGATATGCTGACAGGAGCGGTAAATCTAATTTTCATGTTGACATCGGACCCTACAGTTGTATTGACCCTCTGTTTTTGTGTGCTCCTCTATTAGCCGCCATTCACAGCTGAAAATCGAAAGAAAACGATCGAAAAGATTTTGAAGGGGAAGCTGAACTTGCCACCTTATTTAACGCCTGACGCCCGCGATTTGATCCGTAGGCTGTTGAAGGTAAAATAATTAGATTGCGTAATCACTCATTTTGCAATGTTAATTATTGGCTTTGTTTATTTTGCAGAGAGGTTTTGTTTCCCGTCTGGGCAGTACAGTAGCGGACGGTGAGCCCGTACGAATGCACCCATTTTTCAAGACGATTGACTGGAATGAAGTTGCTTGTCGCAGACTGGAGCCGCCCTTTAAACCTTGCCTTGTAAACTTGCAAGACTTATTAGGCTTGATTATGCCTTGACATATTCTTATCAGTAGTCTGATTGGTTATGCAATTTTTCAAATGTTTAGGCTAGTGCCGACGACGTGTCCCAGTTTGATACCCGTTTCACCAAGCAGACTCCCATCGACTCGCCTGACGATTCTACTCTTAGTGAGAGTGCCAATATGGTTTTCCAGGTATGAGAATCCGCATTGTATTTTTAGACTGATTGGATTAAAATTTTATTGTAAAATTTACATAGGGCAACTTATGTTGCACCGTCGGTTCTGGAAGAGATGCATCGACCACAAGTGATCAAGGCCCGATCCCCCCCGCAAAGGAATGTTCACACAGGGTCTCAGTATGACTACTCCGTTCGGCGGACATCGCCAGCCGTTGGTGGAAACGACTCAGCCTTCCAACGGAGTGGCGTGTTCCAGGACTACGGGATTCTACTTGAATCCTGTTCCCCAGCAGCAGCAGCCACCGCAGCAGCAGCAACCACAGATTCATCAACAGCACCACCAGCTCCTACAACACCATCAGCAACAAGCGCAGCAACAGTTTGATGACGAAGAAATGGTTTGGCATGACGAATTGCAGTCCATCTCGTCGGCGGCCATTCCCGGGGCCAGTCAGCACTTCTACCCAACAACTTTCCGCTACCGCCTCATTTATGATGGGACGGGCTGCCCCACCCAGCGCGATAGATCAATACTAGTTTCAATGGTCTATTATTACAACTATTACTACTTCTACTACTACACTACGCTAGATATAATTTGGGTTGCAACCTCGGCTCATTTCCCCCACTTCCTCTTCACCCCCTCAGCCCATGCAAAGCCAAAATGCAAAAGAGAGAAAAATTCAACGAGATGTGAAATTTGTATAGTTCATAATAGCCAATAATCTGTCTCTCCTTTTCCCCTCTTCTCTTGGCTTTCCTTTCGGGTAGCTTTTTTGGTGATCCCTAGAAGAGAAAATCTACTACCCACGAATATTAAAAACTTCATCCCTCTCTCCCTAGAAACGTGACTTATTCAATCTACAAAATTCCCCTCATTTTTTTAAAACTTTTGTGTTTAATCTTGTTTTAGGTTTCCAAGTTTCCGTAATATTCTTCCTCTTACATCTATTTTTTTCTTACATTTTTCAGTTTGCTCATAATCCTACCGCTATCCAGCCTCATTCCCGTTTCCTCTTTATTCAGTGCCTTAATTAAAGCAAGAGAACTTTAAAGAATTCTTCCTTTTATAACACAACTTGCGAAAAACTGATCGTCTTTTTGTTCGTCTCCAAAAAAAAAAAAAAAAATTGTGAGCTTGAGAATGAGTGAGTTAGGCCCAGAAAGGATAAGATTTCGTGAAGGTTGTCCCCCTCCATTCTGTTATGTTACTCAAAAAAATAAGAGAGAAATCTACACTAGAAACATATTACTGTGGGAGCTAAAAGAAAATGGAGATTGATTGGATGATGTGACGTGTGTCGAAATAAATATCGTCGCCGATTCTTCCCAACTCCTCCACCCGTTCTAATTTAATTTATTCAACCATTTTTTCTTTTTGTTTTGTTTCTTATGTGTTTGTGTGTTATGTCGTCCCGAATTTTTCCTTCCTCATTTCTAAACTAAAATAATTTTTTTCCACTTTTTTTCTTGTCGATGTTAGGACTCCAGAAAGCTAAAAAATGACTTCCCACCCGATTATGGTAAACGATTTGTGTTGGTACGAAAAAGCACACACGAACATATCGCCAATTCAATTATTTGAATGCGATTCGCCCAATAATTATTATTATTCTCTCACTATATATTTTTTTTAAATTAGATCCGCAAATTAAAGAGTCAAATAGTTGAGCCAACCAGCGCTTTCATGTCTCTCCTTCAGCAACTAACATTTCGTTCCAATAGTTAATGATTTGTGAAGATGTACAGATTGACACATCAAATCCCTTTTACATTCATTTTCTCTCCTCCCTCCCACTTACTCGCTTGATATATGGACGCGCTGAGTGATTCACCGCAGTTTCATCTTCCGCATTTCATTTGAATAGGGTGACACGTGTAGAAAACATTAGAACTTTATATTTGTAAACAGGCATCCTTTCGTTGGCTGGGCGTATAGAAGTAACGTCGTCCTATCGTATCCTTCCTGGAAGGGTAAACTTGACTAGGACAACAGTTGCGGCGAAGGTTAAAATCGACTGGAATTCTAGACGGATTTTTTTACACATTGTTATTTACGTGTCGGGTTCGTTGTGCCCAGCCTGGGAATGTTTTTCTTCTCTCCTGGGGTCGTGGAGTCACAAAAGACCTATTACACCGATGACTTTCAAACCTGCATGGCGACGCCTGGCGAATTTCTTTGACATGTTAAGTCGGCGCCGACGGTTAACTTTTTGAATGGCTTCATCCACATTTTCTTACTATCCGCATTGGATTTCAAACTTATAATAACAAATTTTAAAAATAACCGACTGCCACACACCTGGTTGTTTTTAAAAATACGTTTTGTTTATTCATTTAAAGACAATTTGATGCGGTAGTATGTGTATAACTAGTAGCCGGATAATTTTGCAGTTTTGTTAACTTGTAATCAAAGCTGCGTCCTCTCAAGGTCAAGGACTGCTGTGTATCGTCTTACTCCATATATATCTACCAGCTGGAACAACAACAACAAATTTTATTTTTATTTTTTTACTGTTTGGAAGGTAAACAACATTTTCTAGCGTCTACCATGTAATTCCATTCCCGAGTTTTCACGTCGGGAAATTTTGATCATCTTGCTAACAGCCAATTTCCACTTCTCTTCATGTTTGAGTTCACTTTTGGGATTATGTGCCTAGTGAAACAAAAAACAATATAATATTCACATGCTAAAATTTAAGAAACAATAGTTTACCAGATAATGACGTTTTCCATTGCCTTTCTTTCCATTCTTGATTTTCAGATATTTTGGCGTCCAATCTTTGTTGGTTTTTTCTTACAACCTTTAAAGAGGCATTTGTACAAACTAGCTTTTTTGTTTGTTGATTCTTTGATCTTGTTTGTAAACAGGCGAAAAAGATTCCAGATAAATATGACCATTGGGAGCTACCCATAATGGCTTAGACATGTGGTCTAGTTCTTCACTAAAAGAAGCCATTTCTTTTGCGTATATATCCTTAATAACTTGTTATGATGGGTGATCGAAAAAGACTTAGTACGGGAATCACAATGATCATTGCCTTCACGTTACTATTACTATCTATCAAGTCAGGATCAGAACTTAAAAAGTTAGAACTTCTTTTCTTGTCGCTACTTAGGGTAAAAAAACGAATTCCGGACAGCATCTCGGATACTCGAATGCCGGACAAAAAAGTTTATTTTTTCAATTTACAATTATAAAAAACGAAGAAATTCTAACGAAAACTAATAAATGATTTTCAAAATATTGCAGGGAATACGCAATTAAGCCAAAGGGTATCTAAAAATACGCTGTATTAATTGAGAAATCATGAATTGAAATTTATCAATTTTGCTTACGGCTGAAAATTTTGGCTCTGTGTTGTCAGTTAGTAAAAAATTTTACCGGATAAGGAATTTCTAAGGTTAAAACTAGGAAAATTGCTTAACTAATTATAATCAATCGATAGAGAATTGATCGATCTACAATATTATATAAGGTTTTGTTATTATTTTAAAGAATTTTCTTAAAGATCAATGAAATAGAAAAACAGAACAAAATGCGAATTTGAAGCTGACGCGTCGTAAAAGTCAACAACTTTCGCATACACGAGTACAAATTGTCTCCTTACTTCTTATATGCTGCTGCTTGTTGTAGAGTGGAAACGCAAGACATCATCAACAGCTTGAAAAAAGTTAGCAAAACTGTTGTCCCTGATGGAATCGTAAAATGCTTACAGATCTCAACACTCACATATGGAAAAATTTCATTAGTTTTGAAGAACAATTGCTATGTTGTTGAGACTCAATATCAAGATGTTCTGACAGAACTGTTGGGAGTAATCGAAGAATGCCAAGTTGAAATGGATAAAGGCAACAAAAATGAATCTTCTCTTCAAATATTTGAAATAAATTAAGACAAAATTTGAGACTTTCAACAGCAATGCTCCCAGATGTATTAACGTTTGATAGTGGAATATCATTTTCGTAACGACACTCAAAAACAGAACATTAACATTGAGTTGAAACCAGCAGCATTAGATTTACTACGTCGTTACCAGAAAGATTGTCTCCTTAAAACCTTTGCACATGATCGTGCTCACTCTGGGCTCATTTGTTTGCCTTGTGTAGCTGGTAGAAGTTTGGTTGGTGTAGCTGCGTGTTGTAAAGTGCATAAAATGGCTCTAATTCTGTGCAGTTCTGAATTGGTAGTCGAGTATTGGAAAGCCCAGTTCAAGATGTGGTCTATTGCTGATAATTGTAATAGTTAAGTTATTCATATTTTTTATCCTCGCTTGAAATACAAATAACAAATGCTTCTTTCCATTTCAGGTATGATCTGTCGTTTCACATTAAATGCTAACGATAATCCTTTAGCTAGTAAAATCTTGATCACAACCTATAACATAATTACACATCACAATAGTTGTTCGTCTATGGAATTCAGAAGAATAATGTGGCTGCAGCAGCAGGAATGGGGTATTATGGTGTTCGACGAAGTGCACGCTATTTCAACTGAAATGCTTGAAAGTGTCTTGATAATTGTTCAGGCTCCTTGCAATCTCGGTTTGATAACACTCTCGTCGCAAAAGATGGTATTTAATTTTTTGTATATGCTGTAATTTACCTATCGATCTGATCAATTATTATTTCTTTTAGAGATTAAGGATTGGAACATTTTGATTGGACCAAAGTTGTACGAAGCCTGGTAACTATGTGTTGATTTCAAAGGCCCCGGTTGGATTTTTACTCCCTCCATTTGTCTAATTACCCCTCCATGCTGTCTCCCACTCTTCCAATGTCTGTGTGTTTACATAATATAATGTAAACTAACACAACTACTAACTAAATCTCACAAAGTGGGGCTTCATAATCAAATTTATCATCTACGCACACTCAAATATCTTTGAGGGAAGACTCAAATCGCAAATTAGGAAAATTAGGGACAATTAGTAAATGAGCCTACGGAGAGGACAGACAGATCTGAACGTATTGAGACAGAGAACAAACGATCCCAACAGGCGTCGGGTTGAGTGCACGCTTGATATCCCACCTATAAAAACGGATAGCAAAATTTATCTCTTAAAATAGATAAGAAATATTGATTCATTAACATACTACAGCCTCCAGAAGTGGTTATCGTTTTTCTTGTTGCTGTGAGCGTCAGGCGTTACGTCATTGTAGGATATCATGCTGCTTTTTTTACCTCGACTAAAATACCCCAGAAGCGGAGCTTGACGAGGAAGTTCTCTGGCTTCTTGTTGTCCTCTGTTTCAGTATTGGTCGTCCTTATCTTTTTCCATTGTTTGCAACAAAATCTATAAAAACGGCAATAAAAATCTAAAAGAATTTTAAAAAGCCAACAGCAACTAAAATACCTTCTGTCCTGTAAAATTTTACATATTTTAATCCACTATTTCGCAACAGCACGATCACCCGACATCAATAGGAATTTCCTGTTGACTTTCGCTCAGTAATGAACTCTGAAGTGAAAAGAAATCGTTAAAAATATGGACATTTATCAATTTAATCTGAAAGATATATTACCTGGATTATCAATAAGTGTGAATGTTTCGCCATCTCGAACTTTCGCGAAATAATGAAGGCTAGCAGATTATCCGGTTGGCATACTGTAAGAAATCCACAAAATTCGGTATCTGCTGCATCAGATAGTCTGTGAAGGAGTTTGTTGGCATCATTTAAAGAAAAGGAAAAGAAGAGGACGAAATAAGAAAATTATTGAATATTCCCGATTTCTCTCATCACAAAATGTATCTACGAAGTGAAACAAAGGAAACGAATAAAACTTACTGACTCTATATCTGCTATTTCTTCCTAACTGATACATGTATAAATGAGAAAACGGAGAATGTGGATGATTCAAGTAAATACAAAATTCTTCTTCCTTCAATAAAACAGAGAAAAAATATAAAAATTGTAATCAATTTTCCTTCGTGGCACAATAAGACTTACCAAAACATCTGCAACTGATACTGGATGCTAAGAATTAACTTTCTGAGAAGTAATTAGATCTTGGGGAAACTTAAAGCTATCTGATTTTTAGCGTAAAGTTTTTTGGGAATACATATTACTGTGAGAAGATTGAATTATATTCACATTACTATTCATACCAAATGAACCTAGAATTAGACCAAGAATAATTAATTGGTTGAGAAGAGAAACAAATGAATCTTCTTTAAATAAAAAAAAATGTTTCTAAGCAACCAAAAAATGCACACATTCGAAAAATTAACAAAAAAGGAAAGTCTTTTTTTTTATCTTTTTTTCGGATAACTTTTATTCTCTGAAACACTATCCTGAAAAGCTGAAGAAACCATTTATTTACAGCTCAACACCTACGACCAAAAGGCACAAGATGCTTTGCAATTTCAGAAAGCACCCACAATTTTAAACAATTTTTACTAGTAAGGGACTTGCCGATACTTCCTTCAATTTACCTCGTGTGGACGTTTTCATTCAAATTTCCTCGAACGGTGGTTCTCTTACTCAAGAAGCCCAACCAATAGGGCATATTCTCCAAGCAAAAAACGGTGAAATTGCCAAGGAGTACACGGCTTTCTTTTATACGCTAGTGTAACGTAATTCGGGTGAAGTGAGGTTCTTTTGGGAACGTCAATAATTGTTGTTAAATCAAGATTACGTCTTTAAACTAAATATTCAATTGGGAGGCAGGGATCAAGACCAGGAACTAAGCTACACCTTTTACTACTAGGTTCACCAGGAAAAGGAAGCACACCTTTTGAAAATGGTTCTTGGGGAAATCAGAGAAATGGATGAAGAACAAGGGGTTTGAAACCATGGTGAGTAGCAGCATTAGCAGCCCTGAAGATGATAAAAGTTGTTAATTTTTCCCGTTTTACCTGAATAAAAAAAAACTTTTTAAAGGTTTTTTTTTTTAAAATTAATGTTTGAAAAATACAGAATCAGGTTAATACTTTGAAATACGAGGAGATCTGCACTTTCACGTTGCGGGCGTAACTAGGGACTTGCCGTCTTCAACGTAAAAATCCCGTGTGGGGTGTCGTGAATCTGTACGGGTGGACAGTCAGAGGTATTTTGCATTTCAACCTTTTTTACAACAACAGTGGAGTAGGCCAGGGTCTTAAAGGGGATGAGTGGCTTCTAGTCCAACCCAGTGACAATGCCAACGGTACAGTTCGAAACCCATTCCGACCCGTTCCGCCTCCAGTTCAACGTCCCTTAACCTTTCCATCATGGAAAGCCGTAAAATCTTTTCCCGCTCGCCCAGTCCTCTCCCTGTTCCCACGGGGCCTTTAGTTCCGGCGCCGTCGCACCGCCATCCGCCCACGGATTCGATCTGTCTCGAGCACAGGGCAGGGCCCGGTAGTCTAAAAAAACTACCGCTACCGCGGTAGCGGTAACTTAAAAAAAGAAAAATTTATCGCGGTACGGTACTACCGCGGTAGTTTAAGGGACTACCGCGGTAGCGGTAGTCGTACTGCGGTAGTATTTAATTCTTTTGCAAATGAAAATGTGGAAATGTTTCAAATCCATTTCAAGCGGAATATAGAAGAGTTGATATACTTTCATTAAAAATTTTCTTTTTAATTTGGATCTAAAAACCAGAGTTGCCGCGAGCGATTGATTGATCGAGAGCGATTGAGCGATCGCTCGTTTTTTTGCGAGCGAGATCGAGCGATTGATCGCACCAATTTATCGAGAGCGAGATCAAGAGCGAATGGTGTTGAGCGATATCGATCGTAACTTCAGCGCCATCTAGCGGTCGCAATTAAAAGATCTATAAAAACGTTGAACGGTTGCCTTTTTCCGTTGTAAGAAGTGGTCTCCATTGAAGACGCCACGAGAACATCACGAGTCTAACGATTTAGAAAATTGCTACACTTTTCTCTTTAATTGACAGTTTTAGAGTTTTTCTAGCAAACGAACAATTATGAGATGGATCCCACGCCTTCCACATCAAAGGATGACCCTGTTATTGATTTGTAAGTTGAAAAACAATTTTTTTGCAAATGGTTATTTTATTGCCATATCTATGATACCAAGTTTCACTTCCGTTTCTTTTTTGAATTATCTCCATTACTAATTTACTAGAACTGAAACTGAAAGTCAAGATAAAAACTCAAACTCTTCAGGGAAGTCAGGAACGAAAAGGAAATATGTTGTCACCGTCCCAGAAAAATTCTTTTCGAAGGTTAGCGGCTATAATCCATCAAAAACGAGCACTAGAAGTAACAGGAAATAACTGTGTAACAAGATTTGTAATTGTTTTGATGGACAGTGGAGTCATTCCAGAAATACAATGTTTTGGTGAGCGATTTGAGCAATATCGATCAGCGATTGATCACTTCATAAACGATCGAGCGATTGGAGCGAATTGACCATAAATTTCAAGTGATCAAGATCGAGAGCGTTGATCACCAAATGGTGAGCGAACGGCAACTCTGCTAAAAACCCATTCCTCAGTGGCAATCACGATTTATTTTGACTAATGAATCAAAATCAGAAATAATTTTTTTGAAGTATTGTATTAATAAATAAATTCAATCAAATATGCTTTGATTTTGAAAATACATTTTTTTTAAATCTATCTTGGCAAAAAGATTCTCATTTGTATGATTTTCTCGTCTTGTTACAATTTTATTATTTATCCGTGATTCACTGTGTTTTAAACCGTTTAAATCACGAATTAAATTAAACATCCTTTCATGATTTAATTCTTGTAATTAAAGAAATTAGAGTTAATTTTTCATTTAATTTAACGAAACGGTTTAAAAAAAATCATTCAAGAAACTGCTCACTGGTACAATAGATCTTTCCAGCAAGGCAGTACAAACGTTCCAACCATGCGGAGTACGGAAGTGCGACGTTTTATTTCAGAAGCCGTGAACGCGTGCGCGTGCTTCTGGAAAACAAGCGTTCTTCTCACTCAAGGCGCTATGCGCTTATACGCCGCTCATATTTAATTCAAGTTGACCTACAATGCCATGAAATTTCATTCGCAAATGTCAATTAGAAAGTTTAAGAATAGATAACTATGATTGTTTGGCCTAAAAACGTGAAAGATTGGTGATCCAGAACAGAGCCTGATGAATTGCTCCAGAAAAATTAGAACGCCATCTATTGTTTTTCTATTGTGTTATACAAAATCAGCGCTAGATGGCGTGGAAAACTACCGCTACCGCACGGTAATTTGAAAACTAACGCGGTACTGCGGTAGAGTAAAGTCGTGCAGTACTACCGCGCGGTTCTACCGCTACCGCACGGTAGTACCGCGGTAGTAAGTTCACCGCGGTGATCCAGCCCTGCTCGAGCACGGCTTCCCTCTCGTTGAACTCGACGGCTAAATGTCTAATGGATCGTGGCCAGAGCCAGACTTGTCGCTGCCACCATCTGCCTCCGCCTATGTGGGACGTTCATTTTCATTTCTCCCGAGCGGCGTTTCTCTTCGGTGACGGTGACGATCGCGCTAAACGAGTTGGTCATTTGGGTGACCGCGACCTGCAGCCTTGGATCCGCGCATTGAAATTGTGGGCCGACGGCAAGAAACAGCTCAGACGAGTCGATCTATTGCCGTTCTCTACATCTTCATCGCGATCCAGCAGTAGTACTTCCAATTTTCCCTCCACCCACTAGCTACTGTACTTAATGCAAGACCCTCTCAACCCAAAAAGTGCTCTGACACGCTTCATTTGCCAGCCAAAAGATGGATAGATATGTTGGGTGTGGCAAGCTATCGCTCCTGGGTTGCATTTTCTTTTTGTTGTTGCATGAGCGATTAATTATTTATTGATATATTTTTTTTCTAATGGGGGGGGGGGGTTGTGGAGGATTCGTGAAAGTTTTTCAGTATAATATTTTAACGCTGCCTTTCAGTATTTCGGACTGTGTGTTGCCAGCACGTAATATATGAGATGTAGGGGGCCAAATTCGCACCCAGCAAACGAAACTTTCTTTAATGATATCTTCGTGATCGTTATAGCATCAGTCTTTTTAGTTTCCATTCTCTCTCTCTCAACTAAAAACGCTTTCTGGGTTTTCAAAATTTAATTCTTTTTTGTTAGGTGTCGAGGACTCGATCGACCGCGAAATCATTCCAGACAGTTTCGCCCGCTCTTTGATTACGATTGCTCAGCTTGGCGGTAAAAATTGGGGAGGGGGATGATTACAAATTTCTCCTATCGTGGTGGTTATAAATAACGTCAAAATTTCAGAAGGTGGAAAAAAATTACAACGAAATAATCGAGCTGAAAAAGGAGCTCCCCCACTGCCGTCTGTGTCTCCAGTCCAATTGTCTATTTTTTTTTTTATTTTTCAAAAGAAGAGTCAAAAACAAAATAGGTGGTGGTGGCAAGTGATAGTGTTGGCGACAATTGTTTCTCCTTCTTCTTTCCATTGGTGCTAATTAACTCACGCTTGTTATGTAGCAGTTCGTTACAGGGGTTAAAGATGATTGTAATAAGGATGACGATTCGTTGAGAGGTTGCACTTGTATTATAGCACTAGCAAGGTATGCACATACAATAACACGAGTGATGCGATGGCACACGAAATGCGTGAGCGATCTCCGATGGAGTGGGCGATCTACGGATGTTGGCAGGTTATAACTGGGCAGCTTTCTAATATCCTTATGATGAATCCACTTGGAACCACAAAGAAGTTAGGTTACGACCACCACAAAGACAAAATGACAAAGACACACCACAAAGTCATACCACAAAGATACAAAGAAATTAGTTATATTTAACTCAAACATTACAAAAATGAAAAAAAAGTGTGTTTAGAGGGATCCGAAACGATTGAAAATTTCTTCTTCTTCGACATCAGCCATGCCTAAAATAGAATAAAAATAATTAGAAAAAACACGAATAAAACAAAATCCAAACAGACAAGAAGGCTTCCGCCCGTAGAGATCCACGACACCACACACGGGATTTATTACATTGGACAAAAAATAAGATTAATTACATGTATTCTACAGCTAACTGCTTGGTTTACTTCATCCATAGCGGTAATGTCCTCGAGGACCAATTGCAGCAGATTTTTCTGCTACCATTCTTTGTTCTTTTGTTCAATTCCTGAACTTCATTCAATCCTTCTAAGTGAATATTTGGTTCCAAGTAGTAACCTTGATTTCCCAAGAGTTTTTGGCGATCAGTGCTGCATTTCACTTCATCTGTATGTTGAAACACCAGTTTGTAGAAGTAAGAATCCGCAACGTTATTGGCTTGCAGAATATGGCTTAGTCGTTCAACTTCTTGAACTGGAGATTCTCCGTTGGTAGAAAATTGGATTAAGACTTTAGCACGCGGCATGCCAACATGATCGTCAATAATTCCTTAAACGAGGAATATAGTTCGTGTTCCGCCATTCTTAAATATTTGGAAATTTTCTCTCCTCAGTGTCAGGGTTGCCGAACTCGTAATAAGTGGTTTCTATATCGTGAGAGCTATATTCTTTATCGGATATCAATTATCCGAATAAACGATGATTCTCTCACTACGTTGCTCGTGGTAGCGAATGAGAATTTGACAGGCTCGAGTGTTTGTTTGGATCCGTCAAAAAAATAAGTTTCTTCTTTGTTGACTTGCAATCCATATACTCGCGAAGGAAATCAGGACTCATGGGACACTGGATTTCCGAATATAAGGGAATCAAAGGGAAGGGCAACAGGGTGCGGATGAGGAAGATGATTGGCCTGTTATCTCTTTAAGAGCGCGGAACAGAGAGATGTCATTGAATTTTATTCTTAAGCACGCTGGTATAGGCAGGGGGCATCTTATTTGCCAGATTTTAGTTGAATTGAACCTTACAGACCTGTAGTTCAGATTATTATTAGTGTTGAGGTTTAGGTTGACAATATATCCTAGGATGATTACCAAGGCTCGATCTGGCCGAAGTCAATGTTGTAGGGGTTAGTTTTGCTAGGTTATCCGTATATGATGAGATCGTAGTAGATCCCGCTTCTGACAGACTAGCCTTTTGAATAGGGTGGAAAGGGATCTGAGAGAGAGTGTGCGTACGATAATTTGATGATGTAAAAGCAACACTTTTCTATGTAGTGAATGGTTCGTAAATCATTCGATAATAATTACGGTCTATGGAGCATATGATTATCTTGCAGCAGTATATACACTGATGCAGACGAACCATTCACAAACGATGTCTCTTGCTAAGAAAACACGTGAAATTAAAAAAAGATGTTCTTTTTACATAAATTATAGAAAAACTCATGTTTTCCAGATCTCTTGAGATGGAATGGTCGTACATAAGATTGGATAAGTATATAAACTCATATTTTTTTAGATTTAGGTTGGGGAGAAGTCGAACTCGACGTTGTTGAAGAATTGTTACACCTGAATGTTTATATTCATGAGCTGCATGTCGAAAGTCATGAGTTGGATTATAGTTGCCTCTTGATAGTCAGGAACGTATTGTTAAAGCATTCAGAGAATTTTCTGTACGTTTTCTTTTTCATTTTACTTTTGTTCTCTTTATGCTTTTCTTTTAACAGTATCAACAGGTTCTAAATAACGAATATAGTCATAATGACGACGAATTTGATCCAACTATAGAGAAATTAGTTGAGCAGATTGTAGACGATGAAGATCCTGAAGAGTTGACTGAATTACAAGAGGCAGCTAATCGTGATCAACAAAATGACTCGACGTATGACCTTTTGAATAATATAAATTTGGAATCCGAGATAATTTTACCAATGCAATTAAGGTCTGGCCAAACTCTTTATATACAATCACCATTACCAAAGATTAAACCTCGTTTTATCAAAGATGCGCCTCTCATACACTAAACTTAATTGCGAGTAAAGACATTGCTTTATCTAAGTTTGACACCAGACAATTACCAATGAAGCAAGCACTAAGCAAAGCGATGGGGAAATTGACTAGCCTATGGAAAAGTTATGTCGTTCAATTCTTGCAGATGGACTATCAAAAAAGCCTCTGGTTAGTTATAAACATTATTAACAACTATATTTTTGTCTTTTTTATCTGTTTTATATTCTTGCCACTTACCAGGCGTAGCACTTTGTACTCCCCGTCTAACGAGATGAAAATCATCGTATGACAGTTTAGACTCCTTCCTATCCAACCAAAAAAAAGTTGATATTTCCGGTTTCATCTTTTTATTCCAATAGCTACTATGGATTTTTTAGATTTGGGCACTTATTTGATTTCACAATACAGGATTCCTGGATTCTTGCAGCTCTCACTCAACCTTTTTTTAAGGTAAAGTGGATTAAGGATAAAGTTGCCAGACAGAAGCAATAATGCTTCTAAACAGTTAATGACTGATGCGGTTACCCTCGTCTGTCCCACTTTTAGTTTTTTTTCTTTTTTGATGGCATTTAGAATTGGATGGTGTTACCTGAAAACAAATCAAAATCCAAAGTCTGAATGAAAAAAAAAATGTACGTACCCCACCACTAAAAAAACCTTTTTTATGGACCCCAAAATTTTCTTTAAAAATCCTATAAAATTAACCAATGTATGTTTATTTTTTCCTTTTTACAGTATTTATAGTTATATGTTCCCATAAACTGTACCTAATTTCAATGAAATCGGAAAAAAACTTAATACCCTTCTCGCGATTTTCATTTGGCACCCTTCATGAAAACAGGGGAAGGGAAATATAGTGTTAAGTCAGACGGATGCGAGGCGCCCTGTGGGAATGGCGGAACAAAACCTATCAACATGGTGTAACAACTGATTTTTTTCTTATTTAAAACTAACGAAAAACAAAAAAAAACAATATGTATTTACGACAATGAACCAACCTGGTATACTTTTTACAATTTATAATTCTTTTCTGTTTTCATAACAATTAGAACATGGTTGATAGAATTTAGAACGACACAAATATTAAAGAAAGCAATAGTAGTAAATTAAAATCACATCATTCGTAAACTTAGGAAAAGTTATCTTGATTCTTGGACAGTTGAGATGCAATTCCCATACAGAGACCATACAGGGCTTGTATTCTTATTCTGTGATAATAAGAGAAACATTAGGATCATCAAAAAATGTCAGTGCACTATAATGAAGGTCATATAAGTGCATTGAACAAACGAAACATTTTCAAAAAATATTACCAAAGAAGAAGTGTGGGATGAAATAAATTCATTTTAATAAGGAAAATCCCCAGGAGTAGATGGTCTACCCATAAAATTTTATAAAAAGACTGCCATTTTTAAAACAAGAAATCACATGCATTTACACATACATCTTAAAATTTCAAAACCTCAGTAAGACACAATCAATAGAAATTATCACACTATTACACAAAGGAGGAAGCAGGGTAAAAGAAGGAAACTGGGGACCAATAAGCCTATCATGTTCGGACTATAAATTTTTAGCAAAAATTTTAACCATTAGCCCCAAGAATATATTACCATTCATTATTAGTGAAGAACAGACGGGAGGAATCCAAAATAGAGACATAAGCTAAAGGCCAAAACCTTTTAACAAATTAAAATATCATAGAACATTTTCCATCAAAAAAACATTTAAGAAAAAAAAGAAGAGACATAAGAACTAAACAGGTAAAAAAAACAGGAGCAACAATTATGGGTCTAGATTACAAAAAAGCATATGACATGGTTGATAGAACATTTTTTTAAATCCTCAGGAAACTAGTAATTGACGAAATTTGTATCAATTATATTAAGACAAAGCGTTTTTTAAATTTTTTATTTATTTGTTTATAGAAGAGCCCAGGCAATATAAAAAAAATGTGACATCTCGTATCTGCTATTTCGCTAATGTTACATGAAGCAATGGTAAAATTGAAGCATTCTTTTTTGTCGACTACACTGAACACTGAACTTGAAAGAGAAGTAAAGGAGAACCTTGAGGACATTTATCAAATAGGTTTCGTGTTCGTTTCAAAATTATTTGAATAATTTACACTTAAAATTACCATATTGGCTTGCAGGGATGGTGAGAATGAATGAATGGGATGGTGATGAAATGAGCCACGATTTATTAGTTGCGTTGAGAGATATAGCTGGGGATGATGCATTGGCGGTGTTGAATCACTTTCTCAATTCAAATACAGAACATGTCTTAGAAAAATCTGAGCTTATTTTTTAATGTAATGTAAATATCCAAGTTTGTGTTGACTGTGAATGTCATTACAATGTATTAATGACTCCAATTTTCATTTTGCACATAGTAGACAAAATGACAGAGCTCAAGGCATGGAATCTTTCAATGGAGACAGAGATGAAAGACCAAAAAGAGAAACAAGCGAAGCCACTGCGTTAATAAATTGGACTTTAACCTTAAACCTTCTGTTAATCCATTGCCGAAATTAAGATTTAATTAATGTTTTATTCATTTTCCAATTTATAGAGTAAACATCCATTGACATTTATCTTTGTTCGAATTCAGTTCAAAGTTCTCCGTGTGCAATACATAACGATACATAACGGCTGCCGTGTAACTGGTAGATCGAATGTGACTGTACGGAGTGTTTCCAGCACTGAGATGGGTTCGTCCGTAAAAAGCATGTCGACGTGTCAGATTAGCACCCGACACTCTTTACAGTAATGGACTACCACATTCTTTATTGTTTAGATTAGGAGTCGATTTGAAAATGTCGCGCACAACATCCATCGGTCGGAAATCCGTTTCTAAAGACTCGACGGATGCCTCGAGTGTCAACACTCAGCTCAGTCACGTAACCTTGCATGTCTTCACCCTGTTCGGCAGTGGTTTCAACCAGACGAGAAAGAATATCGGTAAGCATTCGCGATGTTATCGGTACTCGCAATCCTCGGAAGATCTGCCAGAAAATAAGCATTTCAGGTATTTTTGAAAGCATTTCAAATATTTGAAAACATACTTGAAGAGAACGCCCAGCATAATGTCTGGAAGGCGAAGACAATGCCAGATGAAGGGCAACTTGAGCCCACCTAAATCAAAGTAAATTTAAATAATGTTAACGATGTTAGATTACTAAGTATAATTGAAATTTCAATTTCACATTTCTTCTAAGTGACTATGAGGCAGAGATTCACTGAAAACGCGACAGATGTGCTGGACAAACACATCCAGCTGTTCGGCGCTACGAACGCTCCAGACTTTGGATGTAATGTCTTCGTAGCTCCATAGAGGTTGACCAGGTCTATAATTATAAGATAAAGTGATATCACAAAAAGTGTCAAAATAATCTTGAAATATTTCTTACTCCTACCTGGATGAAATGAAGTAGACCAACGATTTGATGATGTCCGACAGCGCTACTGTGGCTGGCACCTCTGTACTATCATCGTCATCACCCGACAAGTCTTCGCCAGTTTCCGATGACGACCATGTAGGCGTTCCCAGTTGCATGAATGGAGCGTGAAGATAGCTATCAAACTCCAAATCCGGTTCCGTGAAATTATGTTTTTGAACAGGCAAGGTAGAAGTAGTCAGACCGTATTTCAGTTGTTCCGTTCTGGTTTGTAGCAAAACCTTGACAACTAATACAGAGTAAAGAATATGTTAAAGAAAAATGCATCAAGAAAATCACATGATTTAGATTTTACCAGTTAGATGATCTCCATGATCAGCCAAAACCAGAAGTAAATTTAGAAGCAACTGTTTGCAATGTTCCGATACTAGCGGGCGAGTGTGATCCAAACCCAGAATGGCCATGTGCAAGACGAGTGGGAGGTGACCGGACCAATCAACCTCACTTCCTTGCTCCATACCTTCCACTACCAAATCGACTAAAAACATGACGGCCAAATTGCATCTGAATTTAAGAAAAAGATTGATTAAACGATTTATTTTAGATTGGATTAAATGAGGCAATAGAATCTTACCGATGAAATCCATTAACTGGTTGCGAACTGTTGGGCAGAAACTCTGTTAACGGCGCAAAATAACCTCCATACTCTGGCATGGGTAGAGGATGCGGCTGAGATGGTTCGTAATCGTTGTTGGTTAAATTGATGGTAGAAGGATGTTCTTCCAAGACCACTTTCTTCGTCACGTTAATTGTATCAGCATCGTTGTGTGAACGAGAGTGGTCCAGGCGAGGAGAGGAGCACACTTTGCTCACGGCTGGAATCGTGGAATTGCAAACACTACCAGCCACTACTGCGGCAGCACTTAGTGTAAGCATCCCAGGATCTTCGCTGCTGTGACGTTTGGTGTGAATCGTGCCTTTTTTAACATTCAGTCCACCGATACCAAGAGAGGCGTCCTCGGGGCGGTTGATCTGACCTCTGCTGGATCAACTGGGCGCAGCTGGATCCGTTCCAGACTCGCCCCAATGAGATGAAGTCTTCCGCAAGCCGGACGAAACTTAGATAAATTTTCCTTCTACGGCGCCGTGGTGGTGGCGATTGCAACAAACTGCGAGAGCCAATCAGAATGCCGGAAAGGGGTTGGTTGCCTTCAGTCTATTCGTCCATACCTGGTTTGGGATCTTTACCCTCCAGGGAAGTCCTCGAGTTGCCTCAGGAGAGCCTGAGCCGTTGAAGGGGGTATCGAGCTATGGGAGAACAAATTGGTGAAGAACAACACGGAAATTTGTTCATTTTTTTATTTAAAAAATTCTCTCTGTGTCTTGTCACGGAGGATGAGAAGAAGGAGAGACAACGCTCCGTAAGCTCCTGCAGAAGGAATTTGGCACAAACGTAACCCCCTTACTGAAAAATGCCAAATTGAGAGAATTGTACTCGATGACCAGGGGTGCCAGTTTTAAAAACACTGACTTGTGTTAGTGTGTTGGAAAATGTTTGCTTCCATGACGACAGACATTCACATCGTCTTTTCAACGTCCTTATGCCCAACGTTCCTTTATGATATGACACGCCTTATTGATGAAATGAAACAAGCAGCAGACAACTGTCAAAATACAATGTCATGACAACCGACTTCAAAACAGAAGTCCCCTGTCCCCCTGCCTATTTTCTTTCTCCCAATTGGCTGCCCTGGTAATGGAGTACAATTCCCTCAATCTGGCAACTTTTTAAAAGGGGGTGACGCTGTGAGTGGTGTTTTTAACATGGCGTTGTCTCTCCTTCATCTCTTCCTCTGTGGTCGTTTTGCAGACCCGAAACGTGTAATCTCTCTCTGGTCTAAGAAGTATTAAATAAAACAATCATTTGGGCAACCTTATTGTATAAACCCAATACATGAGGGGGACATTATTTTTCAAGTGGTGTGTAACATTTTCAATAAACATGTTTAAAAAATAAATTCTAATCAGGGATGCCCAAGCAGATTTAACGACTTCTTCTCGGCTAGAGGCTCACAAGTCAAATACTTAAGTTTACCACATTTTTGTGAGTGTTAATGTGGGGTTTGAAAACCCTGTTTTTTTCTAGTCTGGAGATGGATTATGAGAAAATGAATGAAAGCCTTCACTGCCATGTTTCAATTTTGACTAATTTTAGTGTACAAAAAGAACAGATTTTACATTGGAAGATAGAAACGCTTGCCTTCTTGCATTATGGTAATACTTGAACACATGGATAATGAGATAAACCCGAAGAGTGTCATAAGAAATGAGAACAGCTGGAAAAGGTGAATGTTATTGCGATTCTCTACATAAAGCCATGCCATAAACCCAGACAAAAACATTTGCACCAAAATCAAGACAATTAGTAATCCAGTGACGGAGTAGCAGAAACATGTTTCAACAAGACCTAAGCTACCGGTATTGCTATTAATCAGATTTTCGAGGGGGAAATTTTTGATTATCTAGCATTTTCACTACTTTAACATCACACAGATGTAGCCAAGGGCTTTGGCCGAAAGCTTAAAAAAATTGTAATTGGTAAATAAGAAAAAATATGAATATTCAATTAATTTAAAAAAGACCCAACGGTACCGAAAAAATTTATACTAAAAAAGTTTACGGTATTTATCTCTACTAGTTGTATAAAAGAAAAAATCGGAAGCCATGGGTCTTTTGCTAAACAATACAAAAAAACCTTTTCGGTCTGGCAACCGTAGAAGGTCGGACAAATCAACTATGTATGAAATACTCGCATTTGGGAATGATGAAGATTGCCAAAATTCGAGGACTATTACAATTGGAGTCACGTACGTAAACAATAGGTAAGTGCGGCCAATAGAAAAGATGTCACCACTTCCTGGATGTTGTTAGGCTATTTCGTCTCTGATGTTTCTGAAACGCCAGTGCATGAAAAAGTCGTCTAGGAATACACTCGTGCTGGCTAGCCTGTACTTATTAGAAAAAAAAATAGGTTAAACCTTTGCCTGCATTTTTGAAATAAAAATGTTTATTTATTGACTGTTAGATAGTACAAATACATCCTTTTTTTTTTACAAACGACCCAACGATACCAAAAAGTTATTATATGGGAAAAGTTTTGGTGAAATCACTCTATTAAATGTATAACATTGAACAACGGTAGCAGTGGTAATTTGGCCATTCCCTCAAAAAGTAATTACTACAATTTTCACAAGTAAATTCCCCCCCCAAATTTTTTTTAAAACGATCCTGTTATACCAAACAGCTGGTAAGAACGGAAGTAGTTACAAATTATTTTCAATTTTTTTTCAATTGACCCAACGCTACGGAAAAGTTTTTCTATAAAAAGTGTTTTTGGTATAAATCTCTACAAATTGTATAACATTAAATGGCGGTAGCAATGGGTCTCTTGTCAACCGTTTCGAAAGCTAACTTTTACTTTTGACTAAACGAATTTGTGAAAAAAATTTAAACATAACTAGACTACACCAGAAAACTGTTATACATAAAAATGTTATAGGTTGTATAACTAAACCAATCCTTAAACAAATAATGCGGTAGGCCAGGGTTGGCCAGCTATTCAAAATATATTAGGAAAAAAAAATGTTTATAAAAAATAGTGCATATATTTAGCAAACACTTGTACGCTTAAATTTTGGATTTGTATTCGATGACTCGCACGTCACTTTCCCCTTCTCGTTTAACTTGGTAATCAATAACTATAATAAATGCTATAATTTTACATACGGAAATAGTTCCACATTCAAGGTAGAACACATTAAGAGAGGTGGGGGTTATCAATTTATAACAGAAAAAGTTTTCGGTATGGAGACTATTATGTGAAATGAACTGACGGTTACCAATAGACTTTAACACATTACTGGAAAAAAATATTTTGGACCGTAAAGTTGGGTGAAAAGCAATCAAAATGACCAAATGATGCTTAAAAATTTTCCTTTTGAAAAAGATTTAGGTATATATTTTTACCAGATTTGTGAAAATTAACGGCGGTAGCCTAGAGCAAACAGATTGAAAATAAATAAAAAATTACATTTTTGACCGGTAGATGGACGGCAATTTTTTTAAACGACACAAGGCTGCATTAATTTTTTGTCTACGAAGAATAGTAAAAATACTCAATTCTTCACTACTACTTCAATAATTTCAATGCAAAACAAAATAATAAAAATAAAGAAAACCCGAAATGCAAGCATGCGCTAAACGGATTAAAAACACCCGTGTGGAAGGGTAGCTAACGCCTGTGGCTAAAACAAACCTGGTCTGATCATAACATACGCGTGCGAACGGCTCCAGGGCTTTGGCTGCAAATCCAATTGCAATCGCATTGACAGCTTAATTAACAGGCACTGGTCCGTTTAAAAAAAAATTATTTTAGATTTATGTTATAAATAACCCCTCAATTATCACTTACGTTATTCATTTGGTAGTTACATGGTTCAGCAATGGGGGCCGTTGAATGGTACAAGCTCCATTATATGTTGTCTGTAAAAATATTATTATTTTAAGTTTTTCTGAACAAACAACAAATTTTTTATGAGAAAATGTATTTTGGCTGAAAGAAAATCCAAGGGTTGTTTGAGGTATAAACGAATTCTGTCGAGAATCAAAGTAAAACTCAGAAGCAGTGTATTGGATTTGACGGTTATTTAGGATTTGATCAAATCTTAAAAAATAAAAAGAATTTCAAATCCAAATCAAATCAAAATTAAAATATTTAAAAAAATAAAAAAAATCATAAAAAATGGTAGTAGTTGACAACATGGATAATGAGATAAGCCCGACGAGTGTCATAAGAGATAAAATCAGTTGGAAAAAAACGAATGTTCTGCGATCCTCTTAATCGAACAATACCATAAATGTCCCATTTTCATAAAAGCGTTCTTTATTTCTTGCAAGTGATGAGTTACGTTTTTATGTCTTCTTTTTCTATCCGAGAAAGATCATGCTGATACCTAACGTTTTTACTGAGGATTTTTTTCTTCATATTTATGCTAGTGGCTGAAGTGGTTGCGTTACTTTAATGTTTTTTTTTTGCATTGCAGGTGCAATTGAGAAGCCACACACGATTCATCATGTGTGGCATGCTGATTTTGGTAATGCAGTAATCCCATGGTTCAAAATGGGTAGCGTCTCGTTTAAGCTTGATTCCTCTTCGATCAAGGCTGCTGGGCCCATTGTGATAGATTTATCACCATTTGTTAACTCTTCCATTTTTGAAATAAGGCTTGATAATCTTAAAAAAATCCACGAACTAGTATCAAAATTTTGGAACTTCAAATATATAAAGTAACAAAATAAAATACGTATAAGAGGGACACTTGAAATTTTGAAGATATACAAAAAAGAACACGTAACGTACGAATGCGTTCGACCAAAAGAAGACGAACAAGTTTCCTTGAATCGACGACATTCACGACAACCTGAACACGGGTAATCACAGTCACGAAAAATGAATCATCTTCCCAACCAAACCAAGCGTTGACTGCTCTCAGGGGAGGACCGTCTTGCGATAACTCAAACGTGAGTTATAAAACATACAAAAAAGTAAAAAAAAAATGAAAAAGGAAGAGGGCTAGGAAAATAGTTAGAAGTACGATATACAATTTCAGTTTGTGTATGTGTGTGTGTGTGTGTGTGTCTGTCTGTGGTTGTGTGTGTGTGTGAACATGTCCAGAAATGGTGATATGAAAGTGGGCAGGCAGGCAGTGCCTGTGTGAAGTAAACTAGTAATATTTGGTGTCCAAACTCACGAATTGGTTAACGCCCTTGGAAACAAAAAAAAAACAATACACACACACACACACACACACACACACACACACACACACACACAGTTCTTTCCATCGAGTGTTGGAAAACACCGGCAAACACCTGTTGTCTTCTATCATGATTAAGCTCTTTTTCCATGTTAGCACGAATACCATATAGACTCCTATATATATACAGAACTATCATTATGGCAGCCCTTGTTCGATGTTCCAAGTCGTGAAGTCGATCCACACTTTCAATTCAAAGGTTATTTTGCCCGCATTTAAGTGATGGATGGAAAAAATAGCTAGGATTGCTCGTCGTCTCTTTTCTCATTTCCGCCTCAACTTTTTGAAGAACTTTCTCCATGTTGTTTATTGTTTTTTTAGGGGGGGGGGGAAACAAAAAGAAACATGATTTTTTCCACGTTATAACTTCCACGTACACTCTTAGTCCGTGTTTCTATCAATTATCAAATAACATGTGCCTATTTTACTCGCCAAACACGGGTCGGAACCAATTTTGCTCTACTGGTGGCTACGTACTCTACATAGCATCCCATATGCATAGAATCTCAAGTCTGGTGGTTGAGTCACGTCAAGGAGCAGCAACAAATTTTATAAATTCGTTTGGCCGAAAAAGAAAAAAAATTGAAAAGATGAAGGTCTCAATTTCCATGATACACAGTCAAGTTGGTAATCTGGAAACAGCTCTTGAGACAGAAATAAAAAGAGGAAAAAAAACCTCTGCATGATAGTACATCAGCCAGTCGTAACAACGATAATACTCCAAAAGCACGGCAGATAGAAGACAAAAAAAAATTATTGGCTGTGATAAGTGTACCTTTACTCCCACCAAATCAACCTATCTCGGAAATCATATAAAAGCGATGCATACTAAGAACCAGCAAACTCCAAATCAATTGTTGGAATTTCAGAATTCTCGAAATTTTACGCTCGGGTTGATTACGCAACAGATTCGTGCACACTTAAATTATAGAACCAAAAATTATAAAATTTATTTTCCTACTAACCCACATCTCATCAAGACATTTATATATAAATTAGATAGAATCTAGAAGCCAAAAAGGAATAAACACAAACATGAAGAATGGAAACGTGTTTTAGTACATAGGCCTACCGAATGGCGCCATGATTCAAATCAACCCAATTTTTATTGGTAATTTCGTCGATTGGCTGACGGGCATTCATAACATCAAATTAATCATTAAGCATCCTTATGAGGTCTTCAAGCGGCTCAATTCCAGAAAATTTTGAAGACAACTTGGTATCTTTGTGAGGTACCCGTACCGGTACTGTTGTAAACCATCAGCTACATATTTTGATAATTCCTCAATATATAAATGGGAATGAGTACAATTGCTGAGCCCATAAAATGTTGTAATTTAGCAGTTAAGCTCTCTCCTGATCCGCCAGCTTAACGCTCGATCTTTGGAAAGTATTTGGATACAAATGTACTAGTTTCGATTTTGGAACAACACATAACCCAGAGCCACCTACTACTTTGTCGTAATAAAACAATTGCAAAAGATGAAAGAATTTGATAGTAATTCCGAAGACTTATATTTGAAATATAACTCTTCTGTATTTACTCTAGTAGCGCAATGGTAGACTACAGGGATACAGAAGGGTCATTCCACCAATTTTCTAATTTTGTATTGAAAATTGGGTAGGTTGGTAGGTATCTTCAAGATATTTCAAAATATCGTGGTATCAGGGTTGCATTTGGATGTATGACCCATACCGGCAATATCTATATTCATAAAATGTGTACAGTATTAAAGAAAAGTAGGTGAACAATATTAAAGTTCTTTCTATTCATGTAGATGAGAAGCTGGGCAACAATCATTCGTCCCATCTTTCGTTGAGGCATTTTTCTCTTGAGCGTAATGTTGACAATTTCTTCAATAAATATTATACTTGGAGTGGAAGAAGTCGCTTGTTCAAACAGGAAAGAGATTTGCTCTTCAGACTAACCAGATAGACCAAAAAGAAACTGGAGCGACAACTTTGAAAAAAGGGATTTCTAGTTACTAAAATGTAAAAAATTATAAACGTGAGGCGCAATAATAAAAAGAATCGCAAAATAAATAAAATACAGGCTTATATCGGTGATAGCATGAACCAAGAACTTTTACCGCAGCGTGGTGGACCGTGACGAAGAAATGCTCTCGGCATAACATGCCCAAATTTTGGTAATCTTCTGGATGCTTCATGTGAATGAACATGGTTAATAATAACCACTCAGTCAATTTATTAGAAAAACTGTTATACTTTGAGAGACTTTTATTCATTTCCGGGACTTTGTAGTAAAATGACAGTTAGGAACACAACAGTTTTGAATTTTTCCAAGGTTTTCACCTCCTGGGTATTCTGGGTCAACCTTCTTTCTTTAAACAGCAACTTTCTACAACACAAAATTAAAATTACAAATATTTAATTAATTTTTAGGACAAAATTTTGAAGTGATGCCATATTATCTTGTCAATCCAGCCAATCACTGTTATATCATCTATTTATGAGGCTTGTACTGTACGGTTCCTGTAGTGCATTTTTAGTAGGGCTTCATTGGCAGTTTTAGTACTCTCAGTGGTGTCAGCTATTCTATAGTAGTTTCATACGGATGTAATAAACTATGTCATAGTCATCCTTGGCATCAAGGGTACTTATTCTGAAGTCTTAATATGCTGAAAAACATTAGCAATAAATTAAATTTAAATTCTGCATTAATTTACTCATTCTCATTCAAAGTTTAAACCAGGTAAAACCTTGATTGATAGAGTTTCGATAAGGAATTTTCTTTTTCCTCCCATAGTAAGCGTATTGACCCTGAATATAACCAGTAATTTCCTCTATATCTTAAGTTCTATGGCTGTTATATTTAAATTGGACATTGGACTACAGGAATCACTAAATAACGTCCAAACCATGCAATATAATAAGAGCAGATAAGAGGCTGGTCTATTTCCTCCCAACACCAACTGACACCTTCCCAGTTTATAAGACGCTGAGCCACCAGGCAGCAACCATTTTCTTGATCAAGCAAATATTCAAAGGTAAGAAAAAAAATAACTCACAAGTTCACTGACACTGAGGCGCTGACACCGTTTGATTCGGTCAAGATTCTGCAAACTAGAAGAGCTGTTTTATAACGAGCTCACTTCTCCCTTCTTAATCTTGCACTGACCCCCCGAAAAAAGTACCCGTGCATATCAAGATGTTGTTTCTGCTGTTTTCCAAACGGCCAAAGATTTTTTTCTTTCTTTTTGCCCTTGCTGCCCGTTTGACGAGAGATAGCGGGAAAATGTAGAACCCAATGTAGGGGGGATGTTCGCGGTTCTCATGAAAGATGGTTATGTAACAACTCGAAAGGCCAAACAAAAAAAAGGCCTCTGCAATTTTTTTTTTCAACCCTGATTTATGCCGATTCGGCTGCCCGAGTGGTTTGGCTTCGACTGCCTGGTTAGTTGACGGGGATCCCACCGGAGTTGACATGGTTTTTTTGGTCCAGTAAAACTCGTTATCGTCGATATAACTCATCCAGCGAAAGAGATCGCGGCGCACTTTGCGAAGATAATCGTAATCCGGTTTCTCGAAGAAGTCTAAATTCTTGACATACCGTAAGTAGGTGTTCAGGGTAGCCTTCACACAGAGCCTCAATGGAAGCAGCACTTTTTATTTCGCCAATTTTGTGATTTAATTGATTTGCCTTGCCATGACAAACTACCACGCGAGAAATACATAAACATGTGTCCCAAAACTTCCAAATTGTCTCGTCTGCTTTGCTATTTGCCAAGTTGATCGAGTGTTGATGCTCATGTACCGAGCTGTGCACATTTACAGTACAGGGCTGGCATTTACTATAGTGCAGCAGTGAGTCTGTGTGATGATCATGTAAATGATCCGTGAAACTAATTGTAAAAAGGGTGGTGATAAATTTATTGTAGTTGTTGTGTGGGGCTTATCTCGGTAATATTTTGGATGGGGCTGGGTTCTTCTTGTCTTCAGCTTACTGGGAGTGCCAACATCATATGATTGTGATTCGCGTTTTTGACATTTTGATGATGACAATTCGAAACCAATATGAATGTGAAGTTACTTGCGGCCAGGAAAAGGAATGAACTACACAACTGTCGCCAAAAAGATTCGCGATAAGTTTAAAATATAGTTTTCAAATGAAGGTGCAGAGCCATATGGCAGAGGGGCATTGTCAACGATGCAGGTAGAAATTCTGATGAGGAAGATAAATGACATTGGAATAATTGCTCGAAATTATCTGTATTGCTGATTTTGATAACGCTGAGTAACGTAATACAATGGGTTCCATTCTAATTTCAAAGAATTATTAAGCTTTGTTCAACCAGTCCTCTTCTTTCTTCTTCCTAATCTTGGACTTTTCCCTCTCTTTTTTACCTGTTTCATATAATAATTGTTTCATTTGGAACCGTACATCGTCCTTTATGCTCTTACTCTTGATCTTGGCAACTATCAAGGAGAAGATTTTTGTACCTAAACGTATTGATAATTTTAAAGCATTTATACCTTTATCGGCAAAAAAATTGTTATAATTTCTCCATTCCTTCGTCACTTCACCAAGTTCTTCTTTTTTCTCAATCACATGATTCGGTTTCTCATTAATCAACTGCGACACCAGCATCGACATATCTTTTTCTGCTTGAGATTCTTCTAATTTCCTTTTGTGCTTTACACGGTTATCTGGACAACTAGGAAGAGCATCTAAAAGGAAAATAAAATAGTGTAACAGGCCCTAACAGCATATAATTTACAAATATATGGTAATAACAACAATTACACTATACGAGCTGATGATGAATTTGAAGGAGTGGGTGTCGATGTTTTGAGAGACAGTTAGGGTCGATTTTAAGTTGAGCACTGATTTAAAAAAAACGAGATTTAACAGATTCTGGCTTCGACTTGAAGCAATGGAATCCAATATTTGTTTCGTTGTCAATACATCTTTACTACATGATACATTCATGCTGGAACCTGTATATAATATCGTAATTGGAAATGTCATTAAACAGTCAATATAATTAAACGGTGTAAAAATGAGAACATTTAAACAGACGTTTATGTTTACCTGGCGTTTGTAGAGAATCTTTACTATTCAAAGAGGATTCGTTGTTCATAATTAGTAATTGTGTATCGTTTGGTAGCAATGACTCGTCGTTTGAATGTAATAAATACTCGTTGTCAACATTTTCCACTTCCTCATCATTTTCCATTTCATCTGCAGCAGATTTTTTAACTAAATAAATATGTAGTACCTTTGCTGACGAGAGATTGGTAAACCTACTGTAACGTAACACAGTGCAATTTTTAATGAGATTTGATATCTCCACCTTGGCGTTTGTTTTTACTGTTATTTATTTGACTGCTTCTATTAAAAGTTCATATTCTTCCTCATTCCATTTTTTTGAAGACCTGAAATATATTTGCAAAACATTATTTCATCTGAACCAAAGGGTTTTGAAACATATGTTATGAATGCAGTTTTAACATAAAATAACCTCAATTGTTACATTTTATTTTTTTTCTTTGGTGACTTCTTCTTGGGCGACTTGAAGTTTTTTTATGGTGACTTCTTTTTATTCTGTGGAGGAGACATAATGCAGGGAACTACTTTTCAGAATATCAAAGTAGGTGTTCAAATGGTCGAGAATGTCTCTGATGACTTCTGCGCTGCTAAAACAAACAAGGCCTTCGTCGACCCAAAAAGCTATGACTATGAGCGGGAGTTCCTCCTCTCGATAGCGGAATTAAATTCAGAGATCAGCAGTACTTCGAAAAAGTTCAAATAATTATAAATATTCGTTTAACTTTTGGTTCCGTACCCGGGGTGCTTGTTTGAATTTATATGGACATTTATTGGGCCTGCAAACTTCTTTTTCCCTTCCGGCCAGGACAAAACCTTCAGTTTGTCCAAGGTAGAGTTCTTCTTGACTATTCTGTACAGGAAGGCTGTTTCACATGGAGCTGGATCATTTCCAAGTTGAGTGAGGCTATGGTGGATTGAAGGATCCGCAGTTAGTCACGCTTGACAACAGGAGCGTACGTTTATTCATAGTACTATGCCTTGCTTTTATGTGTACCCCTTGACAACCAGCCGAGCTTTGAAGCGTGATGGAGTGTTGTTGTGACTGGGTTTTATTTTGAAGATCCATTTGTACATAATGTTGGTATTGCTTCGATGTTGCTGTTTTCAACCGACTCGCCTCCGTGATTACAGAAGGGTGGCCCAGTTTCTTCTTCGATTGTGGACATGGAATCTGGTGAACTGGTGAACCGGTGACTGGCAAGAAATCAATTTTTGTCGATTTTGTTTCGTGTAGATTAAGTTGGTGGATGCATAAACAGAGTCGATGGTTCAACAGGTTCATGTTGTTCTTCAGCCTTGTGTTTTTCATCAAAAATTATGTCACGAGTTATCTGTACTGTTTGAGATTCCGGAATAAAGACTCGGTAGCTTTTGGATGATTCTGAGTATCCCAAAAATGTTACTTCGTTCACGTCCTTTTGGATCCAGTTTTCACCTGATCGATTCTCCATTTCATGTTTGGTATGGTGTAACTTCTCCAGTGCTGGATAGAGTTCGGTTCAATGTGTGGACCGCATAGACTACGGCTTCCGCCCATAGGCGTAATGGTAACTTTTTTGCGTGCAATGAGCTTCTGGCTGCTTCAAACACTGTCCGATTGAACCTCTCTGCTACTCCGTTTTTTTTTCGGGCAGTATGGGACGCTTTTTTCATGACGAATTCCAGTCTCAGATTCCAGTCGTGCAGTATACAATTTGAAATGGGTGGTTACTTTATACAACTCGCCAACCAATGCAGTCATCTTTGAAGAGGACATAATAGCGAGCTCCACTCAGGGCACCTGTCACTCATTGACACCTTTTACTTCACCTGGCACTGTCGTGAACTTCTTTACCAATCTGTTCATTGAATCTGCTCAGAATTTTACTTTGAGGCTCGTCAGAATTTGCTGTATCTGAAAACAATAAACATCCCTTACATTTACTTTCAACCAAGTTACATTTTCTCATCAACAATTGTTGGATATGTATAGAATATCTCGTAAAATAATTGTTTTACAGATAATTGATAATGGAGCAAGAACCACTTAACGAAGTAAGGCGTTCGTTAAGCTTCCACTTAACGGACGCCCAACGATGGACTATAATTACCGCATTCATATTGTAAGTGATAAATAAGGGGTTAGTTATAAATTTAAACTAAAATAACGAAATACAGAACTAAAATAACAAGCATACAAAATTTAAGAAAAAATATTGATATTTTGATATCCTACATCTCATTTATATTACAAAATTTTTCCATCAGTCCATCTTTTATTGATTAACTAAAGTGAATACGAAAGTCCTCCACTGCTTGAAATAATAAATTTTGATCGGTAAAATTAACACAGGAATCTTTAAATTCAGAGACCAATTTAATTGCACGTTAAGCACAATCATTTACCACTTATAGATTGCGAACATTTTTTTCCGCGTATTTGAAAACGGCCATGTCATTCCAGCTGTGCGCTGAAGCCTTCATTCAATATTTTTTTCATCAGTTAACTTAAATAAATCAAACAATAACCAACTTCGTGGCCCAATGAAATTAATTAAGTCGTTGGGAAAATCCCTTTACTAGAAGTGGATTGATAGTGGAAACAATTAGCTTTTAAGAACGGCAAGTTACTGGACGGGGAAAGCTGAGAAGTTTCAATACCATTCGGTGTCGGAACGCTTAAGTTATTTCTCGAAGAAAGATAGATAAAACTACACTTATGCTAAATGGAAAGTTTAAAATTGAGAATTCAATGTCAAATATTAATAATGATGAAAAAATACAGATATTGAGTATTGACACTATTTTTCTAGGGTTTTTTAAAGCAAAAGTTACACAGCCACAATTTCACTCTTTAATCATTAATCAGCCTGGCAAAAAAGAGGCTTTAAGATGACTTTACATTTTCCTTAAGTGCACATATTGGGTCGATAAAATTGATGACATCTGGATCGTAAGTTATTGCTGGCAAATCAATAAGAAAAATCACATAATTACTGAAACTGTCATTCATTTTAAACATCTACCAGGTTTTTCTTTTAGCAGAGTAAACGAACATGCTAGATTCACGACAATCCTTGTGGCCTCCAATCGGCTTGATGGTCAACAAGTTAAATTATTATTAGGGAACGGCCCAACTGAAATTCTCCTAAACAGCCTGACTTCACAATTGTAAAGGGACTGGAATGAACCACTGTCACAATTTTTTTAGGGACGAGCAATGAAAGTAAACGTAAACAACATCGCATCCATCAACCTGAAATCGAAAGTACTGGAAATTCGGAGTATGAAATGGCTCTTTTTAGCAAACGACAATGACGGATTAAATGGTCTCGTTCTCAAACTACTTGACCTGGGTTCCTAGATATGAAAATGATGAAGCAAAAACAAAATAGAAAAATAGTGTGCCTTACTACTTACCTTGGTTCGACCAATTTAACATAGTCATAGTACGTTTGACCATTCAGGGTCCACATAGCTCTCAGTGCACCTTCTCTTTTTTACGAAAGTTACAAAAGCATAACACCCTCACAGTGATGGTTTCAATTTTCCAAAATTCTCGAAGAAAAGTCTTTAGTTTTACTGTGGTTAATCTTTCCATTAAGTAACGCACAAGGAGAACTTTGACCGCTGAATTCCAGGAAAGATAAATGTCAACTGATTGTTTATCGATAAATTAGGGAATTAATAAAACTATCTCACCCTAGACCATGGGGGTTGTCATAAGTCGTCAAGTTAAAATTTAAGTTAGAGAATTGTTCGGCTTCGCTGGATTCTCCTTGTGGTCTTTCACCTCTGTTATGTTGTTTTCTATTGAAAAGTGAAAAGAAATAACTCGCTAAAACATTTTAGTCGGCAGTTAACACAGACTTGAGTACTTATATTAAATCCGAAAGGAATTTCAATTTGTCTAATACAAGTTCTGGATTTTAATTCAGATAATGATTCAACACAGCGATTGATTCATTCGCAGGAAGTATTTTCAATTTACTAAAAACAGGAGAGCCCTCTAAACTGCGGACAAGCTTCCCTGCAAGCCCATATTGTTTTCCCATATCTAAGCGTTAAAATATTCCATTAATTTGCACACAACTACGAACCTGTTTGGTACATGCTTTCAAGCTTTTCCTTTACTTTTGGGTCAAGGTCAAATGTCCTAGTCAAGAAGTAAGAATGTCCTAAATTTTTGATTGCTTCGTTTACCATAACCGGATGAGCAAAAACTAACTCTTGAATTTCGTCAGAGATGGTTTGGTCTTCTAGTATTGCCTCGAGTCTCCTATACAAAAAAAAAATTTGAAATTTGAAAGACAAAAATGGAAGTGACATATGATTTACCTCCTACTTTTATCCAATGATTCCATTTTAGCCGGCATATTTCAAATCATCCTTTTTTGCAAATCAGTCTTAGCTGAGGGGACTGTAAAAATTCATAGATGTATGTATGTATCAATTAGATAATTGATAAAAATTTCACATAAAACCTAGTTTCCTGAGGACTTCAAATAAAAATGTTCTTTCAACCATGTCATATACTTTTTCAAAATCTGGACTCATAATTACTGCTCCTCTTATTTTTACCTGTTTAGTTCTGATGTCTCTACTGTTTATTCTAAAGTGATTTTGTCATGAAAAATGTCCTATAATGTTTCTATATTTTGAAAGGTTTTGGCCTAATTGGTTTATGTTTCTATTTTGGATAACCCACGTCTGTTATTCTCTAATGTGTATGTATGGTAATATATGATTGGGTTTAATGTTTGGTAATATATGATTGGGTTTAATGGATTTAATGGTCACTAAACAGATTTAGAATCTATATATTGCAGCATTAAATTCATTTTACAGCAAAGATAACGAACAGCCTTCTGTAACTAGCAATGATTTGATTGCTTACAAAGACGCGGTCATTGGGCTACTAACTAGATTTTAAACAGCAGTCATTCCATACTTAACTTCAACTATGAATCTATTTGTTTTCTGAAAATAACATGAAATAAATTCCTGCATTATCATTCATTGACACTGTCTAACTTCTATCAGCAGTTGCTGGTGATGAACATTCTTGATCTGAAACAGGGTAATATAGTACGATAATAAGTAAGAAGAAATAGTAATCAAGTAAAATGTGTATGGTATCACACATATTTTCCATTGGGTGTACCTTCTGTTTAATTTTCTTCGTTTGAATTCACCTCACACTGATTGCCTGAGTCGAAGTTACTGGATATATCTAAAGAAGGAATTGAATTCACAAATACAGTATGAAAAACCCAGTTTTTGACCTTCTGGAAATCAGCTTTCACTATCCTAGTTCAAGGAAAGTCTCTGACTATAAAACGGTAACTTCCCCCTTGTCCATACTCCTATATTGCTGCTTGACTTTTAGAAAGATAATAAATTTACCTTTTTAAGATTTTTTCTTGCTTTGTCACTTTCGACTTACTACATGTGGCAAGTCACAAAGAATGGTTGACTCCCGTACAGAATAGAATTTAATTTGGGGTCTACGACATCCAGGAGCATACCTTGCTACTTCAGTCTGTTTTTGAGGATGGAAAAGTGAAGAAACCCGACTTGACCTTCTGCTGTCAACGCCATTGGAACCTTCCCTCAATACTTCCCGTATCAATTTTAACGCAGTCGTGAGTTCCGGCTGTCCACCATGACATCCTCTAAATTAAGAGGACAACATATTCCAATTCGTTTTTAGTAAGGAGCTCGTTAATGTCAAATCTACATTCAGGAGTCCTCAAAAAGTGATAAACACAGTCTTAAAAAAGCTTGGTAGGTTATCTAAATTACTTCTATTCTCTACATCCTATTCATTATATCTGATTTTTTTGTCTTTTCTATAGGGCTATGGAACAAGTCGGCAGAGGTATTTTTCCTTGGATTGGATAATACCTGTAAATCAAGCCTTCTCCGACTGCTGAAAGATGGCTGGATGGGCTATCCAGTAAGCTTTCTTAAACCCCTCAGTATTCATGTAAATAATCATTCAACATTTTGTTGTGCAAAATTTTTAAGATATGAAAGAACTAAGCATTGGAGGGATCAAAGTCACCGCTTTGGACTTAAGTGAATAAATGGAAAGGTGATATAGTATTATATTAAATAAATATACGATAATGTTTGGGTGTGGGCTGATCTCTAATTCAACTAAATTCTTAAAATGTTAAGGAAGGTCTGAAACCTCAAAACAAATAGAAACGTAAAACAAACCAACCTTATACATTAAATCAATGGTTGCGTAAAAAGGCTGACATGAAATGATGAAACTAAAAATTACCATGAGTAATGTAAAAATTTTGAACTTAAAGGCATGGCAAGGCATTTTGACGTAAAACCATTAAACAAGAATTGAAAGCAGAATTATATGATGGAACAAGCCATAAGCAAGCTGTAGGCAATTAGTTTGCACCGTTTTTCACTTCTTGGCCGCTGCCATTAAGTACTATATCTGAGTGACACATACCTGAGTACTACACACAGTTTCACGTTGAATTTGATCTGATTTATATTTTGTAATCCACATTATTTAAAACAATTTATTTATTAGCTCGCCGTGTTTGGTTTGAATATCTTCCTTCTGCCAACAGCGTTGGGTATACAATTCATGCTAGAGACACTATTAGGTTTGTTGAGTGATGCAAACAAGAATTGCAATCGCTATTGTCTGATGACAATTTATTTGCATCCAATTGACGACCGTGAAAACGGACGGACATAGTTTGAACGTCCGGACGTTCTATTGACGTTCTATGGATGTGGTGTGCTAGTAGGGATGTAACGTATAATATAATATATTCGTAATTGTTAATCCTTTAACAAAATTTTGTTATAACCTAATACGGAAAATTTCATTTTTGGGAGGTGTTGGCGATGAATCTGTTGAGTTTTTGTCATTTTTGCGGTCAAACAACAAGCTCGGATACAAAATACAACGTTCCCTGTTCGAATTGCATGTCTTCTTTTAATTTTTCTCACTTGCTGTCGTACTATGTCTTCCAGTTGCTTCACACGTGTTGCACTACATCTGAATAAACAAATGATCATTTACAATTCCTTGACATAATATAAATTAAATATTCAAACAACTTATCTGAATATGTTTAAGCTATTAGAACGAAAAGATCACATGTTTTATGTCTTTGCAATCTCATACAAACATTATTATTAGACTGCTCTTTGTCTCTGTAGATTTTGGATTACTTTTGGTTCCTAATTTAGAATTCTTTATAAATGTATTTCTTCATTTTAATTACCGTCCCATTAGGTCGTTTGTTGAACTTCCTTGATTTGTATCCAATGGAGAGCATCGCAGCCATGATGGTAGTGTAACGATTGAAGCGCTCGTGCAAAGTTTATCAGGTCCTTTATGCTCACCTGAAAACAGAGTTTTAGCATGTATCTCTTCTCTAGTTGACTTGATAGCAAAACTCTTTTGTTAACGTACCGATTTTACTCGGATTTCCAAGATAATCATTTGTGCTCGCTGAAGACTTTCCATGTGGCACAATGATATAAAAATGATATTGTGGTTGTGTTGATTTCAGGTGAATTTTTTTGTTATTTAACCTTAAATATATCTAAATCTCATGTCAACATTTGAAATTTTTTCGCCACTTTCGTTACTAATTTACTTCAAAAATTTGACATTAATGTTTTTGTATTATTTTGAAGTGATAAATAAACTTGTTGATTTATTGAAAAATGAATGGAAAGAAAAGGGTCATTCATCCAATTATTAACTTTACTATAGGTTTCTTTACTTCAATCCTATGTGCTTCAATGCAATTCTGCCAATATGATAAATGTCTCATACTAAATGAAATTTTATATATATATATTTAGGAAAAGGCAACACAGTTCTCGATACTATGTATATATCATAGTTTATAGGATGTAAGTATAACTCTAAAAAGCTTCTAAAACTATAAATGCCATAATGGTAATATGAAAATAACATTTCATTTATATCCTATCTTGGTGCCGATATGTTTAATATGGGATACAAAGGATGTTCCGTGATGTTTTACATTAAAATTATACTGTTTCAGGAAAGAATTTTTATCTGGGTAAATGCTGATACCGTTTCAGAAATTAAAAGCTGATACGATTTGGCATAATGAGTTTGGTCCTCTTTCTCGTTTCTCTATTCTTCACTAAGTTATGTGCATCAACATTCGACATCTCCCTTCATTTCAAAACAGTAGAAGGAAACCAATATATATCTGTGATCAAAATTTAGAATGCGAATGACTTCGTTGAACTTCAAACACGTGTGGAAAATGTTTCATCTGTCACTTTTTATCGTCTAATATTTTTTATCAAAATGCTTACGGCGTAGCTAAATTGAGCATCGATGTAATTTATCACGGAAATTCCTGTCTTTCACAAATAATTTGTGAAATGAGAGGGATTAGAAAGAGCTGACACAAAATTATTGTTAATGACTTCACGTCTATCATATTAAAATTTAAAGGAAACTTACTTTTTCTAACGAGTAGGCCATGATAGTAACATGATGTTACTTGAAAGTAAAATTTTCAGGGTTCCCGAACACCCCAAAGTCGTCGTCTAGTGACCACTTCGTTGCTGCAAGCTTTTGCATCGATAGACATAAAACGTTTGCTCAATGTTGGCGGAACAATGAGGTTGGCAACAGGTTGAATACTGGAACTGACTTGCTTCTATTTTCGTGTTACATAGACTCAACATCGGCCTTTTACGATCTTTTAGTAGGGTGGTATCAACCAAAAATTATAATTTTCGTCAATTAGGCTTGTAATGGTAGTTCTAATATTTCGTTGCAATTCATATCCAATTAGTTTAAAAAAATCATATTATTGATGCTGAGGTTCATTTCTCAGATTGGTCCATTATGAAGATGAATCTATCTCACAGTATGGATAGCGATGAAATACTGAATGATGACCAAATGCTCGTTCGGATCTACATAGCACAATTGAAATGTACAAGGAACTCTTTATATTTTTCAATTACGTTTTGAAGATACAAAACTAGATGAGAAATTATCAATTAACAGGGATGATCTACAGTTTAAGTGTGAAATAAGGATTTTCGGGAGTATATTTGATTCGTGAAACAAGAAGCAATATAGTTTTACAAAATTTAATATCTGGTTGAATAATTTGTTGATGGCAACATCTTGCTGTTGTTTATATTGTACAAAAACTGAAAATACATTAGACATTAGACAGTCCCAATGTGTAACAATAATTTTCAATTCAATTTTTTTATTTGCACCTGGCTACATTTGATTCGGCTTTCCACTTTTGAATGTCTTAGGTAAAATCAATGATGGTAGCCTATTAGATAGCAGTTTCAAAACCACTGGTATACTCTTTAGCTAGATTTGCTTTCATTGTTGAAGCGTGAAAACAATACATTTCGCAATGTTATATCTTGTTGTGGACGAATGCAAAGTTCAATCCGGTTTAAAATATATATTGTTTGGTTAAGTCATTGCCCCGGTGGTCAACCCCTCACCGGTAGTATCATAAAGTCGACAGCATCCTATCATGTGGTGAGAGTATTCTCAGAGAGTCAGTCTTGATTCATTGTGTCTAAAATGTAGTAGGCGATACACTTATTTAAATAGATCCTGTGATCGTGGCAATATATATGTTTTGAAATTCTTCGAATACTGGACCAGTTACGGACCTGGCGATGCAAAACCAAACCAGAAAAATTGAATTTGGTTTTAGCTTTGCGCAATGTTGGCGATTGGTTAATGCGTTTTAATGCGTGCTTTGCAGATTTAATCTTGCCCCAACGTAAAAAAGAAGCCGAAATTCGAAAATTTGGATACGAATATTGACCAGTCCTTAGCCAAGTCCGAAATGAAGCTTAAAGAATGAAAGCTGAAGAATTTTAACAAGCAATCCACCACTCAAGTGCACCAAATCCATGGACCCCACTTTTTTCCCCATTCCGCTATGGAACCTAAAAATCTGAAATAATTCAGGCATATCCAGTTTTTTACTCCGGATTCACCTGTTTTTTAAAGAATTTAAATATTCTCTGCCGTTCGGGAGATATTTAATGTTAAAGTTTGGGTTTTTCTGATTTTAACAATTCTGGGGGGTCTTTGGTATCGCTTTATGGGTAAATGCTAACCTTTAAAAAAAAAAAATTCTCCCAAAAGTTTGCTCGTACATTCCTCAATAAGAAACCAAAAGGAATTTACATTCTAGATTAGATTGGCCGAGTTATTCCCAATCTAGTAAAGTGTAATTTTTACAAGTTTCCCACCCAGCCTAGTCGCCATTTTTTATCACTCTCCCTCGCGTTCCTGGCGCATACGCATAAATTGCAATCAATGGTATATATAATCTCTCTTTTTTTGGGAGATGCCAGAAAAAAAAACAGGAATGAAAGCGGTGGCCCTCAGACGATAAGCTATAAATCTGCTAGTAATCTGAGAGCTGCTGTGAGAGTGTGTTAACAAGTGATTTCGGTGGAATAATAATAAATATTGTAGTATTGGCTTTTAAAGAATTGCGATTGTAAATTTTACTTTGAGCAGTATATACAATGTCTAGAGGATTTAATGGCCGGAAATTCAAAGCTTATTTGCAAGCTGCGCGGATATTCAAAGTTATGTACCACCAGTGCGAGGTACAATAAAGAAAACTCTTTTGGATTGGGTCCAATAGCTAGAAAGCCGACGTCGGGGGGGGGGGGGGGGGTTCAGCATGTGACGAATGAAATACCCCCGCATATGGTCAAAATATGCCCATATATGGTCAAGCATATTGCGACATTTAAAGTGAGGGGGTGGGGGGGAGGTGTTAAAAAGCGCAAAATCAATCAAAAACGCAATTGATTTTAATCGGATATTGTTGAAAATAGATTCAAAATGACGAGCAAACTCGGCGGATTGAAATGATGTAACTTGATTAGCAATCCGACGTCTGTAACGTGACCTAACAGTTCGTTGAAAAATTTTCAAGGTTACACGCACAGACGACCTGTTCTGACACACCGCAAAATATGGCTGAAGGCGCTTTTTTCCTACCCCTCCCCTCGTGCTATGCTACCCCTTCGGTCAGGCCCTTCAGTCAGGTCATTCAGTCTGGTCCTGATAGAACGTCGAGTTACTCTGTTTCCTCTCTCTCGCTCTCTCGATCAGTTTTTCGTGATAATCGCGTGAATAAGGTAAGAATTCACTCTCAATTGTTTTTGTTTCCCCCCCCCCCTGTTTAAGAAAAAAAGCTCTGAACCAAGGCGGAACTTTCTGGTTCGATAAGTAATCAACTTGGGTAGGAGAGAGTAGGAGAGAGACTTTTGATGGTGTACACAAAGAGGCAAACTTTGTGTCGAAAACGTTTACTAAAAATAGGAGTCCCTAGAAGTTTTCGGCCCTCCCACCTGCCTTGCTCTCTCTTTCTCTTTCTCTCTCTCTCTCCTTTCTGTTTCGATCGACCGTGAAGATCGAGACGCAGGCAGTGACGTTAGCCATCGGCGATTGAGCCAACGTCGTCGCCATGATCCAGAAGGCCCACGTTGGCGTCGGTATAGCGGGCATGGAAGGTCTCCAGGCGGCCTGTTCCTCGGATTACTCGATCGCCCAGTTCCGCTTCCTTCGCCGGCTTCTCCTCGTCCACGGCGCCTCAATTTACTTCAGAATGAGCCAATTCATTCAATAGTCTTTCTATAAGAATGTAACCCTTTACATGATCGAGCTCTGGTTCGCGTACTACTCTGCCTGGTCCGGTCAGAGCTATGGGCCATTGGTCTTTACAACATAATGTTCACTGCCGCCCCACCTTTAGCCCTGGGACTGCTTGACTGGAGTTGCACTGCCATGGTTTCCTACAATTTCCCGAAATTCTACAAACCCTCACAGGCAGCCTAGTATTTCAATGGCATAGTTTTCTGGTACTGGATGTCTAATGGTATTCTCGTTCATAAATTTTTTCCCGCTCAGATGAGGTGTGATGTTAATTTTTATTTTCCCTTATAGCTATGATCCATGTTGCGTTGTTGTTTTGGCTACCGCTGATGGCCTTTGATGAAGGCATTATCTTAACCAACGGTATGGATGGAAGCTACGTCATTCTTGGCAACATAATCTACACTTATGTTGTGGTCACGGTCTGCCTCAAGGCCGCACTGGATACTTACTCGTGGACGTGGTTTTCCACATTGGCTTACGGAGGATCGGTTTGGGCGTGGATTCACTTTTTAGAGATTTACAGGTAAAACCACTTTACTAATGTCAAGTTTATTCGATTGACTCTAATGGTTTTCTTCTATCGAGTAGCTTGGTTTGCTGGCCCGGCTTTCCACTGATTGCGGATGCCGACATGACCGGTATTTCCCACTGGATCCTGTCCTCGCCCGTCTTCTGGATGGGTTTGATCATGTTTTCATCAACTCCTGGTCCCAGGAGTTGTCCTTCTCCCCGATTTTTTCATCAAATGGTACAAATTGATCCACGAAATCCTGCGACATTTTTATTCTAAAATTTAAATGTTTTTGTTGTTCCAGCCTTTGGAAAACCATTTTCGAGTCAGACACTGACAGCGTGCGAGAAGAAGAGATATATCTGCAGCGTCAGCAGAGATCCGAAAACAAAAAGAACGAAAAGAAAAACAAAAAAGACGAACGAAAGAAAGAAAAATAAAAAAAAACGAACAAAACAAACAACGTTCAAGAAGAACACTCCAGAGACTCCGCATAGTGTAAAATTTATTCTATTATTTTATGTGATTGACTTGGGTTGTTTGAGGTCGACCAGTTAGTGCGAAGCGTTCTCAATGTGTTCCGGTGGCCAAACGCCTCGTCGGACGGAGCCCCACTTTCTAAAAATTAATTCAGATAACAATTGCTCATGTTGTCTGTTAGTTTTGCTTGTGTTCGTGTTTTTTAAGTTAATACAGATAACCATTCCTTTTTTAAAACCAACTTGAACTTTATCATGCGGTTTTGACCGTTTCTGGTGAGGAAACTTCATTTCACAGTCGTGAAGTCCTAAAAGTAAATGCTGAACATCTCGTGCTATTGCGTTATGTAAATGACCTTTGCACACATCGTTACATGACACGGTAAGTTAAATTTCTTTTTTGTATATTATTCAAATAATAATCTTTTATTTGTTTAATTTATAGGAAATTCAAACCAGGAACCAGATTTGAAGAATTCAAGAACAGAATTGAAATTGGCTTAGCAGAAATTGGCAATTAACATCCGCATGTTGCCGTCCTGCAATTGGATAAAACTTTTCGATATCCGGCGATGAGATGCGAGGAGACGCCTAACGTAGGATTCCCGCTAGGATCAATCCCACGTTACAAATGCAAGTTGACAATCTTCCCACCAAACACTTGTAAGTTATATATTAAAATTTAATTAATTAAAAGAATTAACTAATTAATGTTTTTTTTTATTTTTAGTTGATCGTTACGAAGAGATTGCAGTAGCTCCACAAAAACAGGAAGCAAAGGTGGCGGCATACACAAGAATGGCCGTCAAGCTATTTCAAGCTGGAGTACTTGAAGCATACCGCCCACTGTTATCAGAAGAGAAAGAATGTGTCGTCTTGATCAAATTGATCCAGACGACTGAAGAAACATCATTGATCGAGACATCGCTGAAGAGTCTACAAGAGATAATCAATGTGGCCGGCGACACATTTCGGGACTCTATAATCAAGAAAATATTGACAACTGTAAAATCACTGTTTTCAAGACAAGAACGCAGTACGCGTTTGGAAGCCGGTAGGTGCATGGACAGCCTTGTCCGTCACTTGCCGGCCGAAGATCTACAAGCACTACTGCGGGAAGCAAGTGACGACGATATCCATGAACATCAAGAGCTCATCTTGACTATCAACGAAGTTTTGTCAATTAGGTTGAGTGCTGGACCTCAACCCATGCAACAGCGTCCTGCTGGACACCAAGCCGTACAACAGTAACGAGTTGCAATAACCAGCAGCAGTAGCAGTCTAACCCACTACTGGTTGTTATTACCCGTAATAAGTGCGTAATCTTTTGCCCGACGCCCACCTACAGGCCAACTATTTGCCGAAACGCAGCTGGAATCACGACTGGCGCTCACCGCTTAGTCCGAACCAATACAGTTTGTTCATCCTCCGTGGCGCTCCCGTGATCTCTACTGAAAGTAATCGTGCACACACACACAACCATGGATAAACGAAAACGATATCCAGTAAAGAAAATTATAAACGTTGGGTAAGTTTGTTTTAATTTTTGTAATTATTCATTTAATGTAATTCTTTATTTTTATGTTTTAGAAAATATAAAGGGGACACTTGGTTTTTGGTAGAGTGGGAGGGTTACAAAGAAAAAGACTGGGTGTATGATGGTGATTGCGATGGCTGTCCCGATCTAATCAAGGAATTTTTGGATGGGTAAGTCAGCTCTAAAATAATGTATAAATTCGTTATTTTAATTTATAGTCTAATTTAACAGGTTTAAAGGGAAACCAGTGTCCCTTAAAGTAACGAAGCCATTTTCCGTGGAACAGAAACGAAGGGTGGAAAGGATAAGACGTGAACTGGGACTGGGAGGACATGAACTAGAAGTAGCACTTGAAGTAGTTCCAGTTCCCCCTCCCGAGGTAGAACCATCACGCGTTATTCCCCGTTCCTTGGGGAAACGACAACTGTAAATCGGCCGAATCAACCACCAAAAAAGCAGAAAACGAATGGCGACGGACTTCCCTATCATCATCCAAGAGAACGGCCTGGAAAAAAGCAGAAGCCATAAAAAAAGAGCAATCATCAAAAAAAAAAAAAAACGTGGTCCTCCTTCATCAGCAGCCAGGACCCTAAAGACGGACAACAGACCACCTCGTCCTTCAAGAGAGCCATGATCGGTAATGGCACCCTTAACCCTTCCCTTTACCTCAAAATTTTCCACTTCAAAATTTGTAATGCCTCTGGTGCCCTCTGGTGCCCTCTGGTGCCCTCTGGTGGCGAAAGTGCAATTTTGTAGTAAAAAGTACAAATTTTGAAGTTGAAAACTTTGAGGTATAGGTAAGGGTTCTCTGAGTTGGTTTTATTGTAAACCATTCTTTAAATTCGTAAAAATTGAAGAATTCTGCATCTTTTGGCACTAAGAAAAAGATTTTAGCTTTATTTTTAGTATTTTTTGTATATTTTTGAAAACGCCGTATTTAACACGGCGCATAAGAGGGAAAACGGGTGTACCTAATAAAGTGAACTATACTGTAGCACCATGGGGGTTAATCCTACAACAACTTTGTGTGTGTAAAAAATGTAGATCATCATTAGATCAACTCAGGAGAAAAAGGAAAAAATCTAGCCCAAGCCGTTCAGGTAGTATTTGCACTTTTTATAAGACGCGCAGAATGCACTGAAAAAAGGGGGGGTGTACCTAATAGCTTGGTGGGTACTGTATGTATCTGCGAAAATAAAGATATATCTTTTGAACACTTGGCAACGCAGCAGCCAATGTCACATGAGACGCGAATCCACTCCCGCCTAACGGGTGTCTTTTGCCACTCTATCTGTCCCGCACTTTCGATCACCTTCATTGGCAGGCAGCTGCCAACTCAAGCTTTCGCGCTGTGAAATCGGTAGCTGCGTTTCCAAATGTCCAGAAAATGAAAAGACAAACTGCAAAGAAATATATCACTATCACTAGTCTAAGCCACCGCACCATGTTCAGGGTTGCAATCAGGGCAACAGGGATTACCTCAAAGCTGCTTCCAATAGAGGCAACTTTGAAGCTAGAGCATTCGGTCCTCGATCAGACCTACCATTAAAATAGGTTGTTTGTGGTTCCGTTCCCTGGAAGTCGACTATATATCCCTGCAAAGGCCGATGTTTGAACCTTACGTCGCTAGACGTAAATGCAACTCCATCTGAAAATATGGAAATAAAAAAAAATTATTAGCTGTAATTATAAGGTTAAAATAAACACTTGCCAGCTGTAATTGGTTGTTTGTTGACGAGTCTGACGTTCAGATTTCCGTTGACAACAGAAGTGACGATTCTGTCGGGACTTAATGTAGTACTCTTGCATTTCAATTTAGTTGAAATCCTGGAGGTTCTTAATGGTAGAGTCTAACACAAAGATTGACTCTTGATTGGAGGCATTATCCGTTTCTAAATCTTTCATTCGCTCCAATAAAATCATCATCTTATTTTCCAAAGGTTCTGGGTCACCTTTATTTCGTTTCAAATCTCCCATGTCTAGGGCTCGCTTAGCTGTTAATAAAATTCAAAGAAAATAATTATGTTATGTACTAATCCTAATCTACAAAAAAACAACCTTGAGTTGATGCGACGGGAAGCCCAGACACCAGCGTGGAGATATGTCCACCCAACCCTGTTGATTCCGTGGGACGTGAAATACAACTTTCGTTCTGGTGTCTCGTCAAATTTTTTTTGTTGAGAAATCTCGCCCCACATTCACACTTTTCATTAAATTTCAAATACAGATATATATAGATATTTAAAAAAAACTAAAATAAATATACGGATTGTGATTCTTCTGGTGTTCAGTAGCATCATATCTGCAAGATGACTCATGGCCACAGCCTTTTCCATCACAGAGGATTTTTTCTTCGTAATGGAGTTTCAAGTGCTCATCTAAATCACCTTTTCTATTAGATGCATAGCTACATTTTGGGCACTTGAATTGTTTAGGTGTTGTGCCGATAGCAGTTGTCATCTTTCGAAAAAGTAATTCAAAAAAAAAAAATCTAAACAACAAACCAAAGATGTCAAATGAATGCTTTTGACTGACAAAGGAATTCAGCTTACAGGGTTTGTGTGTTTGCACTTTTGGAAACTAGAAACAGTAGGGCGATGAATTGGATAAATTTCGATGAATTGGAACGCATCTTCTTTTCCTGCGTTGAAAAGATTTTTGTAGATTGCCATGTAGGCAGCAGTCTTCGCTGCAGTCTTGTTCCGCTCCACAGCGGTAACTCTAAATTATTTTAGAAAAAAGGTAGGTAAGTAAGGTAAGTATATTTTTTTAAAAATTATCTTACTGATTTGTACAACGTTCACCGTCAGCTCTACTCCGTAGTCCTTCCCTAATTGAAACAAATTGGTTTCCTTATCCCATCTTTCTTTGTGGATTTTGGCATCCAGGAGTGGTTGTACGACGTGGGGGTGTACCCCATCCCCAGGAAGTTAGGCTTTTTTGACGTAACTTTGGTACCCTCCCAAATTGCGGCCAGGAAAAAAATCCTAATGTAAAAAAAAAATTAAATTAACTTAAAATAACTTATAATATTAATAATAAAAAAACTAATAAATTAATAAAATAATAAAAAAAAAATTAAGTAAAAGAAATAATAAAAATTGAAAAATTTAATTACCGTAGATATGGAGTTGAACACGAACTTTATCATATTCGTATGTACAGTAGTTTAACACATATATAAATACATATCTATATTTAGTCTATTTGATGCATTTATGCTATATATAGATGCAATAGAGAAAGTGTACCCCGATACGTATGGTGGGAGAGGAAAAAACGATCGCCGGAAAAGCATCGAAGATTTTCTCACCCAAAAATTCAACCACTGTGCAGAATCTAATAAAATTTGGCTTCGAAAATACAAGTTACTGAAATATAAGTTGGCACGTGCAACGGCCAAGGTATAAATATTCCTTGTCAAATTAGATAGATTAACTAAACCAAAGAATAACCCCAGTCTTTGCCAACATGATGTGCATTTTCAACTCTTATGGAGCGACCTAGTGGTAAGGTAATGGTAATAACACGGTGGTAATCACACCGGCCTCTTCATCAATAGCATTACTCTTCAAAAATTATCTAAAATTCTTCGAAGCAATAAATGGATTGAAAAACAAATTGAACATCAAAACAGCGTGCTGTCACTTGAAAACTATAAATCGATTTAAAGCGCCAAACTCAAAAACATCCGATCTTTTACTTCTCACTGCTCAATGGGATATCGGATATGAAACAGTTTCAAGAAATGGATCTGCAATTTCCGTTTAAAGAGTTCATCCCGATTTTTAAGAAGAATGGACTGTTGACAATGTCGAAGAGTAATGAATGTGACGTGTAAATTCAATTGAATTTATTGTATTAATTTAAAGTTCAGTATGCAAATATTGTGTGATAAAGAAAGAAGGTAAATTATTAGAGCGAGAGAAACATTGACGTTCTGACGTTTTGGAAGAAAGATAAAAAGGCAACCTGAACATGATGGACGTACAAATAGAAGAGCCCTTTTTACATAAAAAATAAAACCTCAGTAAAGCATTGAAGTAAGTTCAGAATCTGGATTCATGTTTACAAACTTATTGCTATTTCCTAGATTTCTGCTTTTTTCCAGATTTTGGTTAGATAATTTTATTTCCTCTTTGTTCTTGTCAGGTTCTTGTAATCTCAAAAGATTTATATTTTACAGTTATGCAGCATGTCTAGTTTTTTAATGCAAAATAATACTTTAAGGTTTTTCAAGCAAATTTATATCTAACAGGTTGCTGCCCATGTTGTGGCCCCGTCCAATTTTTATTTTTGTTTACTTTCTATTTTCTACAGAGTGCTTTCGTGGTTTGTGGCTTCGTGATTTCTACAGTCGAGCTGGTTAAAAAAAGTGCAAACACTGCTTCCCAGTTCACAGTGGAAGTTTGTCTCCAGTACACATTGCTATTTTGTTATGTGTGCGGCACTCCTTGACTTTGTGAAAAGCTGGAAGTCTAAGCTTTTAAGGTTAAGATTGTTTGAAATTTTTTATTAGTTGTTTTTTTGTTAGAGATGGGTGCACTGCTACCCAATTTAAAGTTACCCTTGCTTGTGAAAAATTGAGGGATGTTGGACAATGAAGTGAAATCAAACATTAGTGACAGCAAAACCTACTTATGTGAACTACCAGACACAATGTTTGTCTGATATAGGAAGAATTCCAATCTCCAATCTACACTTATTGAAGACTGGTACTGGCTTACTTGCTGAAGATTCAACGGAGAAAAAAAGTTGAGAAAACTTTTATCTTTATCATCTTCTACTAACAATCTCTTACAACTTAAACAACAAGATTATTATTAAGTAAGGCTTTGGCAACTAATTATTGTTTTTTTAAGTTAAGAACAACTCCTCATGTGATGTGGGTGCTGCTGGCATGAAAAATTTAAGTGGCAATTAACACCGAGATCCACACAATAGCTTTCTATTGATGATGGAGTTTATCTAAACATTTCTATCACTTTGCTTGACGAGAGTTCTTTCATTCCTGTGTGAATCAGCTGCTCTGCTTTTGGTTTTCTTTTTAGGGCGAGGTCTACTTGTGTAAGGCCTGGTTCTGTTTCGCTCTTCTCTAGTTTGATTCATTAATTTATTCATTCATTGAATTCGCCCAAACAGATCAAGATTGCGTTTCGCTTGGTGTGGAGAATGTGCTTGCGCATGATGCGGGTGCCAAATTCAAGTTGTCCAAAAGCGTCCAGCGATTTGGTGCCGCTGTAAGTGGTGGAGATGTTTGCCATCGTCTTTTTTTATCCATGAGCTTTACGTTTAGTACAATGTTTGTTTTCCGTCATCAAAAATTTATTCCACGTAGTATTTGCTTTGTAGGCTAATGCAGGGTTAAAAATAGAAAAAGCTCTAGAAATGAAGGAACTGTTGGTTTGTCATCACACCTGCTGCTCATACGAATAATACCAAAAAACCTCTAAAAAAAGAAATATTTACCACTATACAGTTCTGGTTTAATTTTACAGATAAGACGTACTTGTAACCAGAGTTCAGTAAAAAATTTACTAAATCAATATGGTACTTTCAATCCATTCATCATTTTTGAGGAAAAAATGGTTCACACACTCCAGGAGATATCTAATTACGTTTAATCTGATGTTTCGGGTGGTCCTTTCAGGACCGGTCGAAATAGGCCCCGATAAAATAGGCCCGGCAAATAGAACCCTACGAAACAGGCCTACTTAATTTTTTTTAAGCGGTCCTATTACTCCGTCAAAGTGGGCTAAAATAAATTCTCAAAATTTCTAAAATAAATTCTGCGATACTTCCGCCGCCATTTATGTTTTTTGCCGTAGCTCAAACCGTGATGAGTGAAATTCACACATTGCCGTTTCGTTTTTCACATTTTAGGTAGCTGATTCCCGTCTTTATTTTTTCATGAACATATTCCACTTGATCGTAACTGTAAAATTCATTTGATGCTCTCATTAATGAGATTTTAGGTTATTCTCATGTATTTCTTTATGATTTTTAATGATACTTTTCTGTAAGGGATGGTTCTGGGCCAACCTCTCCAATCACGCCAGTGTACCCAGGTGCACTGGGTTCGCTTTCAGGTCCAACGGGGCCTTGACCGCCAGGGTAACCAGGAGTTCCGGCAGGGACAGGAAGATCATCTTTGCCCGGTCTGCCTTGTTCGGACAACGTTGCGGACAGAATTTTCTCCGTTTGTTAGTCAAACTTTTTCTTTTCTTCACTTTTCCAAACACGAAAATTGTCTTCCCCATCCAGTCTGCACTGGTATGCAAGTGGAGGCAGCTTCACGAATTCCTCTTCTATGATCTTGATTTATTCGACCTAGTAAAGTTGATTGTTTCGATAGTCGAAAAATTTAACGGGGGCAGCAGTAGAATTACCGATATGCCCGACTTCACCGCGGTACCAATTATCATCATCTAGATATTGAAAAACGCACGCAGAGCCCACCTTCGGGTCTACAATTTAAGGATTGTTGTCATCTCCTATTACAAAAAGAAATATTACTTTTAAATATAATTGTTGTTTGCCTTGTAAAATTGTAAAATTAATTTTTTACATCAATATACTGTGCCGAGTTTTGATCTTAGTTGGAACAGCTTTTCGGTCCACAGTGAGAAGGTAGAAATGCGACGGATTGTCTACATACACAACTTCTACATCTTGATTTACCAGAATATCAATTTGTTTCGGATAACGCAACTGCTGTATGTTGGAGAAAAAAACTGACATTGAGTACTCTGGTACAACATTAACTTGCTCGCGTTTTGGAATGGATTATTGCAGACTCTCGGCCGTAAAGGATGTTACAATATAGCCTTGGAAGTCTTTGTTTCTCAAACGAACATCGGTATACGAGAAAACGGGTTCGTGGGCGTTTACTTTCTTTTGTTCTGGCGTGAAACGGTAGAGTTCAACTACTCCCGCGGCAAATAACTTCCTGTACATCAGCATACAGCACTCTAGCATAGCAATCGATTTCCGCTCGCTGGTCTCAAAGGCGTAAAACTCTATTAAATAAAAAAGGAATGAGCATTTAGAGTTCTGAATACTAATTTTTTTTGGTTACCTATATTGTCTACATTGACCTAAAGCACGTAGTAGTAATGCTTGCCAAGACGTAGCTTGCCTGATGGTCCTTTTCGGTGTATCATGTTTTTCAATTTGAGGTTCTCGTCCATTAGTTGCTTTACAACGTGTGGATAACGCCACCACCGAAGAAAAGCGCACAGCGGATTTTTTTCCTTATAAATGTGAAAATATCTACAGCATTCAAAATCACTAAATGAAAAAAATTATTGAAATTAAAATGTTATAATTTCAATAACTTAAAAATAAATATAAAGTATTTAACATGTGATGTACTCTGCCTCAACCAAATATAAGATTTAACGTTTGAAACAATTCTCTTTTGCTATTTCTATCTTATCTGCTTCTGAACTCATTACATGTTTTCCATCGCTTGTAATTTAAAAAAAAAAAAAATTACTATAACATTGTAATGATAGTAATAACACAATTACCGTATACATAAAGTCTTGCCACATAAATCTCCCCAAACTTGTGAGTCTTCATGATGTGGGATGAACCAACCTTGGAGGTGAGTAGACCTTGAAGTATCGTGTACGCATCACCGTGTTCCCCTTCAAATTACCCTAATTTGCATGAAGCTCTATAGAGTGTTTCCAAACTTAGGGATCAAGTTTGGATTTCGCGCTGTATAATTCCGGTTTTCTGCAAATTTCGAATTGCACTGGAAAGATTTGTTAGGCACACGCCAACCATCCATATCCGAGAACGACAACAAGCTTTGTCGCCGAAAAGAGTGAGTTTACTTACTGCTAATCCTATTACACCCATAAAGATTATATCTATTCCCTTTTTCAGAAATCTAACAAAACCCAGCGTGCCATTAGTTTGAAAAACATTTAAGTATCGTTGCTGGGTCGTTTTTTTTAAATTCTGCGTTTCTATTCTTGCCCATCTAACGGTAAAAAATGTAATTTTTTAATAATCAACGAGTTAAGAACATGTATGTTGGGAAACCCAATCAGTTGGGAACATCATTTCCATTTTATTTTATAACGGAACACTCGTAGGAACAGCCACGCTACGGAATCTTCTTGAAGCAATTGAAGACAAGTTTTCTGCGCCAACTCCAGTTGGAGCCTTTTTGGCAGTTTTGTACGACTGCTTTAAGAGAGTAATATTTTCCAGACGTCGACCTGATCCTGAAAAGCAATATACGATTGCAAATACTGTGAACGCTCCGCTTGCTCTTTTCTTGAAATTAAATAGCTTAAAATCTTTTTTTCCTTGTTTGAATAATTAAACTTTTTTTATTAGCATTAACTACCCAAAGACAAACAAAAATTGAATCTGAGATCCAAGGATCAATTCAAAAAGCAATGTAAGGATTTAGAGAAAGACAAAGTGGAATTGCAAAAGGAATTCAAATCATCAAGTGATTCCTTGGACGCCCCCCCCCCAAAAAAAAAATTAAACCAACAACTGCAACCGGATAACCCAGCATTTTGGTAAATTTGCTCAACTTTCGTAAAGCTTGTATAAAAATGAGATCAATCTCATTTTTTTATACGCTCAGTTTTGGACTCTCTTTTGACTGCGTTTTGTTCTTACGTATTACATAATACGTAGAGAGTTAAGTTTGAACACTTTCCCAGCTACATTACTCGTAGCGTAAAAACGTTATATGTAGTACTTAAAACGCTAAAAAACAGTGTTGTCTGAACGTACCTTAAAGCGCTTATTCTAATTTTTAATTTTATTAATTTTAGGAATCACATTGCTCTTTACAACAATGATTTTGCCAGTTCTTGGAGAGAACGTGTTCCAGAACTTCGGTCGCAAGCGGAGATTTTGACTCCTAACAACCTCCACATCAAAATTGAAGTATTGGAACACATAAAATTGGTCTCTCAGATGGTAAAAGACCATTTTTTTAAATTTCGGCACGTTTTTTCGTCTTTTGTCTAAACGAAAAGCCTCTAGTGTTAACGTAACATACAATATACTACATTTCAAATTTGTCAATATTTTGGGTGCCAAGGTGAGCTTGTCCAATGTAGACGTTACATCTGACATGTCAGTCGATGAAGAGGAGTGCTCCTTCGATTTCGTTGTTAACAGCATCCACATCGACAATACCAGAAAAAGAAGAAGTTGCAATAAAAGTAAGGCTCGAAATTATTTTGGAAAATTTGAATTATTGCAATTTTCATTACTTCTCTGAAATAAATGGGGAAAGGAAATAAAGTGAAACACGTCTGGAAATGTCAAAGCCTCTGCCAAACGGTCACTGTCAGTCGCCAGGAAAATCAAAAGCAGCGGAACGTCTATTATCGCGTGGCGGAGCATCCGTCTTGGTGTTATCGTTTTTTCAGCCGAACCCGATGTAGTTTGTTTCACGAGTCGATACTACATTCCTGTCGAGTCGTCACAACATTCGTTAACGCAGGCCATATCCACTTCCCTAGCCACTAATAGCGAATCCGCTTCTCTGTTCCACAACGCTCCAGACGCTCCAGCCGTGTTCACACAATCCGACAATGACTTTTCAGCCATGTCAGATGCGTTTTCCGTCGTCACTAATCAGTTCACCCTCACGTCGAGTTAAACATTTGATGATCGAGTCCCGCGAAAAATGTCTCCTAAGTGAAGAGTAGTTGTCGGCGTCTTTGTAAATCATTAATTTTACACACAAATATGCAAATATGCACAAAATTTTGAATTTAATCTAGCGAGGATTAAACAAAATCATGATAAAGTCTCGATTATGTAACAGACAGTGACATCAATGTTTTGTTTTGTTGTTCTGCACATCAATCCATAGCCATCTATGGGTAGGGAACTGTACTTTGACAAATTATTGATCGACGGAAATATAAAAAGACGGTTGAATTGAATAATAATTGAGAAATGCATTACACTGAGTGTGAAAACGATACAAATTTTATCAGGGGAATTTAACTTGTTTTGTTTCATGCAGCTGCCAGTCTTTGATGGTCCACTTGGTGTCAAGTTGTTTTTCGTTAGGTTTTGGTTAGCATGATGAGTTGATGGCTGTATTAAATTGTGTAATCAGAATTTAAGATATTTTAAAATATTGAAAATGAATTGAAAATATTAAAAATGAATTTGAAAATTCATCTTTAATATTTTAAAATAGAATAAACACGTTTGATTTGTTTTTTTTTGTGTGATTTCAAACAAATTCGAATTTCAATCACGAATTTAACATTTTAAAAATTGCCTAATCTAGATGAATTAGGTATTTAAGGATAGGAAATTAAATAAAGCTTAAACTAAATCAATTTATGGACACATTGATTCGTAATTTTATAGATTATGAACCAAAAACCCCTATTTTTACTATACCCCCGAGAGGCGATCAGCCCCCAACCCTGGCGAACCTGGCGGGGAATCTTGGGACCCTTCACTGAACACCCGCCGGTCTTGGGGAAAGCGCAAGAGTGTACCTTTCCCATTATATCGTGATAAAACCATCAATTTCAGACAGCAAAAATCCCAGATGTTAAGACGCCAATTTTTTAAGCGTGAGCGGCGCTTAAACTTCGTCGCTTATTTCTCCGCTAATTTCAGTGCGACACCTAGTGGTAAAAATTATTACTTTCTTATACGTTTGCTTTTTTTCATTCTAATTTTCAAACGTCAACTTAAGGGACGTTAATTGGAAATGTCATTAAACAGTCAATATAATTAAACGGTGTAAAAATGAGAACATTTAAACAGACGTTTATGTTTACCTGGCGTTTGTAGAGAATCTTTACTATTCAAAGAGGATTCGTTGTTCATAATTAGTAATTGTGTATCGTTTGGTAGCAATGACTCGTCGTTTGAATGTAATAAATACTCGTTGTCAACATTTTCCACTTCCTCATCATTTTCCATTTCATCTGCAGCAGATTTTTTAACTAAATAAATATGTAGTACCTTTGCTGACGAGAGATTGGTAAACCTACTGTAACGTAACACAGTGCAATTTTTAATGAGATTTGATATCTCCACCTTGGCGTTTGTTTTTACTGTTATTTATTTGACTGCTTCTATTAAAAGTTCATATTCTTCCTCATTCCATTTTCTTGAAGACCTGAAATATATTTGCAAAACATTATTTCATCTGAACCAAAGGGTTTTGAAACATATGTTATGAATGCAGTTTTAACATAAAATAACCTCAATTGTTACATTTTATTTTTTTTCTTTGGTGACTTCTTCTTGGGCGACTTGAAGTTTTTTTATGGTGACTTTTTTTTATTCTGTGGAGGAGACATAATGCAGGGAACTACTTTTCAGAATATCAAAGTAGGTGTTCAAATGGTCGAGAATGTCTCTGATGACTTCTGCGCTGCTAAAACAAACAAGGCCGTCGTCGACCCAAAAAGCTATGACTATGAGCGGGAGTTCCTCCTCTCGATGGCGGAATTAAATTCAGAGATCAGCAGTACTTCGAAAAAGTTCAAATAATTATAAATATTCGTTTAACTTTTGGTTCCGTACCCGGGGTGCTTGTTTGAATTTATATGGACATTTATTGGGCCTGCAAACTTCTTTTTCCCTTCCGGCCAGGACAAAACCTTCAGTTTGTCCAAGGTAGAGTTCTTCTTGACTATTCTGTACAGGAAGGCTGTTTCACATGGAGCTGGATTATTTCCAAGTTGAGTGAGGCTATGGTGGATTGAAGGATCCGCAGGTAGTCACGCTTGACAACAGGAGCGTACGTTTATTCATAGTACTATGCCTTGCTTTTATGTGTACCCCTTGACAACCAGCCGAGCTTTGAAGCGTGATGGAGTGTTGTTGTGACTGGGTTTCATTTTGAAGATCCATTTGTACATAATGTTGGTATTGCTTCGATGTTGCTGTTTTCAACCGACTCGCCTCCGTGATTACAGAAGGGTGGCCCAGTTTCTTCTTCGATTGTGGACATGGAATCTGGTGAACTGGTGAACTGGTGACTGGCAAGAAATCAATTTTTGTCGATTTTGTTTCGTGTAGATTAAGTTGGTGGATGCATAAACAGAGTCGATGGTTCAACAGGTTCATGTCGTTCTTCAGCCTTGTGTTTTTCATCAAAAATTATGTCACCAGCTATCTGTACCGTTTGAGATTCCGGAATAAAGACTCGGTAGCTTTTGGATGATTCTGAGTATCCCAAAAATGTTACTTCGTTCACGTCCTTTTGGATCCAGTTTTCACTTGATCGATTCTCCATTTCATGTTTGGTATGGTGTAACTTCTCCAGTGCTGGATAGAGTTCGGTTCAATGTGTAGACCGCATAGACTACGGCTTCCGCCCATAGGCGTAATGGTAACTTTTTTGCGTGCAATGAGCTTCTGGCTGCTTCAAACACTGTCCGATTGAACCTCTCTGCTGCTCGGTTTTTTTTCGGGCAGTATGGGACGCTTTTTTCATGACGAATTCCAGTCTCAGATTCCAGTCGTGCAGTAGGGTGGTTACTTTATACAACTCGCCAACCAATGCAGTCATCTTTGAAGAGGACATAATAGCGAGCTCCACTCAGGGCACCTGTCACTCATTGACACCTTTTACTTCACCTGGCACTGCCGTGAACTTCTTTACCAATCTGTTCATTGAATCTGCTCAGAATTTTACTTTGAGGCTCGTAAGAATTTGCTGTATCTGAAAACAATAAACATCCCTTACATTTACTTTCAACCAAGTTACATTTTCTCATCAACAATTGTTGGATATGTATAGAATATCTCGTAAAATAATTGTTTTACAGATAATTGATAATGGAGCAAGAACCACTTAACGAAGTAAGGCGTTCGTTAAGCTTCCACTTAACGGACGCCCAACGATGGACTATAATTACCGCATTCATATTGTAAGTGATAAATAAGGGGTTAGTTATAAATTAAAACTAAAATAACGAAATACAGAACTAAAATAACAAGCATACAAAATTTAAGAAAAAATATTGATATTTTGATATCCTACATCTCATTTATATTACAAAATTTTTCCATCAGTCCATCTTTTATTGATTAACTAAAGTGAATACGAAAGTCCTCCACTGCTTGAAATAATAAATTTTGATCGGTAAAATTAACACAGGAATCTTTAAATTCGGAGACCAATTTAATTGCACGTTAAGCACAATCATTTACCACTTATAGATTGCGAACATTTTTTTCCGCGTATTTGAAAACGGCCATGTCATTCCAGCTGTGCGCTGGAGCCTTCATTCAATATTTTTTTCATCAGTTAACTTAAATAAATCAAACAATAACCAACTTCGTGGCCCAATGAAATTAATTAAGTCGTTGGGAAAATCCCTTTACTAGAAGTGGATTGATAGTGGAAACAATTAGCTTTTAAGAACGGCAAGTTACTGGACGGGGAAAGCTGAGAAGTTTCAATACCATTCGGTGTCGGAACGCTTAAGTTATTTCTCGAAGAAAGATAGATAAAACTACACTTATGCTAAATGGAAAGTTTAAAATTGAGAATTCAATGTCAAATATTAATAATGATGAAAAAATACAGATATGAGTATTGACACTATTTTTCTAGGGTTTTTTAAAGCAAAAGTTACACAGCCACAATTTCACTCTTTAATCATTAATCAGCCTGGCAAAAAAGAGGCTTTAAGATGACTTTACATTTTCCTTATGTGCACATATTGGGTCGATAAAATTGATGACATCTGGATCGTAAGTTATTGCTGGCAAATCAATAAGAAAAATCACATAATTACTGAAACTGTCGTTCATTTTAAACATCTACCAGGTTTTTCTTTTAGCAGAGTAAACGAACATGCTAGATTCACGACAATCCTTGTGGCCTCCAATCGGCTTGATGGTCAACAAGTTAAATTATTATTAGGGAACGGCCCAACTGAAATTCTCCTAAACAGCCTTACTTCACAATTGTAAAGGGACTTGAATGAGTAATTTAGTTGGACCTTTCCCTTCTTCTGAGTCTTTTCAATTTGATTTGATGAAAAAGGTTTGAGTTGGACCGTTCCCATTGACCCCCATAACATAATCCCATAACATACACATTTTCCTTCTTGATCATTATTACCTTACAAAAATATCAATATCTATGAGCAAAAAACAGTAGTTAATATTTGTTATGGTGACGGGCTTTATTTTTTATGCTGGAGGGGGATTGCCAACTTGCTCTATTCAAGTCCTCCATTGGGTTGAGGGTTTCCCTTGAAATTTCAATCAGCCGGGGCCAGAATTGCTGGGAATTCGGCTGCTATTGATGAAGGGAGGGCATTAGCCACTAGATGGCGCGACAAAAAGTGTCATGGCGGCATTCCCTATCAGGTGTCCCATCTCCTTATCTCTGCCGCCACTGTCACAATTTTTTTAGGGACGAGCAATGAAAGTAAACGTAAACAACATCGCATCCATCAACCTGAAATCGAAAGTACTGGAAATTCGGAGTATGAAATGGCTCTTTTTAGCAAACGACAATGACGGATTAAATGGTCTCGTTCTCAAACTACTTGACCTGGGTTCCTAGATATGAAAATGATGAAGCAAAAACAAAATAGAAAAATAGTGTGCCTTACTACTTACCTTGGTTCGACCAATTTAACATAGTCATAGTACGTTTGACCATTCAGGGTCCACATAGCTCTCACTGCACCTTCTCTTTTTTACGAAAGTTACAAAAGCATAACACCCTCACAGTGATGGTTTCAATTTTCCAAAATTCTCGAAGAAAAGTCTTTAGTTTTACTGTGGTTAATCTTTCCATTAAGTAACGCACAAGGAGAACTTTGACAGCTGAATTCCAGCAAAGATAAATGTCAACTGATTGTTTATCGATAAATTAGGGAATTAATAAAACTATCTCACCCTAGACCGTGGGGGTTGTCATAAGTCGTCAAGTTAAAATTTAAGTTAGAGAATTTTTCGGCTTCGCTGGATTCTCCTTGTGGTCTTTCACCCCTGTTATGTTGTTTTCTATTGAAAAGTGAAAAGAAATAACTCGCTAAAACATTTTAGTCGGCAGTTAACACAGACTTGAGTACTTATATTAAATCCGAAAGGAATTTCAATTTGTCTAATACAAGTTCTGGATTTTAATTCAGATAATGATTCAACACAGCGATTGATTCATTCGCAGGAAGTATTTTCAATTTACTAAAAACAGGAGAGCCCTCTAAACTGCGGACAAGCTTCCCTGCAAGCCCATATTGTTTTCCCATATCTAAGCGTTAAAATATTCCATTAATTTGCACACAACTACGAACCTGTTTGGTACATGCTTTCAAGCTTTTCCTTTACTTTTGGGTCAAGGTCAAATGTCCTAGTCAAGAAGTAAGAATGTCCTAAATTTTTGATTGCTTCGTTTATCATAACCGGATGAGCAAAAACTAACTCTTGAATTTCGTCAGAGATGGTTTGGTCTTCTAGTATTGCCTCGAGTCTCCTATACAAAAAAAAATTTGAAATTTGAAAGACAAAAATGGAAGTGACATATGATTTACCTCCTACTTTTATCCAATGATTCCATTTTAGCCGGCATATTTCAAATCATCCTTTTTTGCAAATCAGTCTTAGCTGAGGGGACTGTAAAAATTCATAGATGTATGTATGTATCAATTAGATAATTGATAAAAATTTCACATAAAACCTAGTTTCCAGAGGACTTCAAATAAAAATGTTCTTTCAACCATGTCATATACTTTTTCAAAATCTGGACTCATAATTACTGCTCCTCTTATTTTTACCTGTTTAGTTCTGATGTCTCTACTGTTTATTCTAAAGTGATTTTGTCATGAAAAATGTCCTATAATGTTTCTATATTTTGAAAGGTTTTGGCCTAATTGGTTTATGTTTCTATTTTGGATAACCCACGTCTGTTATTCTCTAATGTGTATGTATGGTAATATATGATTGGGTTTAATGTTTGGTAATATATGATTGGGTTTAATGGATTTAATGGTCACTAAACAGATTTAGAATCTATATATTGCAGCATTAAATTCATTTTACAGCAAAGATAACGAACAGCCTTCTGTAACTAGCAATGATTTGATTGCTTACAAAGACGCGGTCATTGGGCTACTAACTAGATTTTAAACAGCAGTCATTCCATACTTAACTTCAACTATGAATCTATTTGTTTTCTGAAAATAACATGAAATAAATTCCTGCATTATCATTCATTGACACTGTCTAACTTCTATCAGCAGTTGCTGGTGATGAACATTCTTGATCTGAAACAGGGTAATATAGTACGATAATAAGTAAGAAGAAATAGTAATCAAGTAAAATGTGTATGGTATCACACATATTTTCCATTGGGTGTACCTTCTGTTTAATTTTCTTCGTTTGAATTCACCTCACACTGATTGCCTGAGTCGAAGTTACTGGATATATCTAAAGAAGGAATTGAATTCACAAATACAGTATGAAAAACCCAGTTTTTGACCTTCTGGAAATCAGCTTTCACTATCCTAGTTCAAGGAAAGTCTCTGACTATAAAACGGTAACTTCCCCCTTGTCCATACTCCTATATTGCTGCTTGACTTTTAGAAAGATAATAAATTTACCTTTTTAAGATTTTTTCTTGCTTTGTCACTTTCGACTTACTACATGTGGCAAGTCACAAAGAATGGTTGACTCCCGGACAGAATAGAATTTAATTTGGAGTCTACGACATCCAGGAGGATACCTTGCTACTTCAGTCTGTTTTTGAGGATGGAAAAGTGAAGAAACCCGACTTGACCTTCTGCTGACAACGCCATTGGAACCTTCCCTCAATACTTCCCGTATCAATTTTAACGCAGTCGTGAGTTCCGGCTGTCCACCATGACATCCTCTAAATTAAGAGGACAACATATTCCAATTCGTTTTTAGTAAGGAGCTCGTCAATGTCGAATCTACATTCAGGAGTCCTCAAAAAGTGATAAACACAGCCTTAAAAAAGCTTGGTAGGTTATCTAAATTACTTCTATTCTCTACATCCTATTCATTATATCTGATTTTTTTGTCTTTTCTATAGGGCTATGGAACAAGTCGGCAGAGGTATTTTTCCTTGGATTGGATAATACCTGTAAATCAAGCCTTCTCCGACTGCTGAAAGATGGCTGGATGGGCTATCCAGTAAGCTTTCTTAAACCCCTCAGTATTCATGTAAATAATCATTCAACATTTTTTTGTGCAAAATTTTTAAGATATGAAAGAACTAAGCATTGGAGGGATCAAAGTCACCGCTTTGGACTTAAGTGAATAAATGAAAAGGTGATATAGTATTATATTAAATAAATATACGATAATGTTTGGGTGTGGGCTGATCTCTAATTCAACTAAATTCTTAAAATGTTAAGGAAGGTCTGAAACCTCAAAACAAATAGAAACGTAAAACAAACCAACCTTATACATTAAATCAATGGTTGCGTAAAAAGGCTGACATGAAATGATGAAACTAAAAATTACCATGAGTAATGTAAAAATTTTGAACTTAAAGGCATGGCAAGGCATTTTGACGTAAAACCATTAAACAAGAATTGAAAGCAGAATTATATGATGGAACAAGCCATAAGCAAGCTGTAGGCAATTAGTTTGCACCGTTTTTCACTTCTTGGCCGCTGCCATTAAGTACTATATCTGAGTGACACGTACCTGAGTACTACACACAGTTTCACGTTGAATTTGATCTGATTTATATTTTGTAATCCACATTATTTAAAACAATTTATTTATTAGCTCGCCGTGTTTGGTTTGAATATCTTCCTTCTGCCAACAGCGTTGGGTATACAATTCATGCTAGAGACACTATTAGGTTTGTTGAGTGATGCAAACAAGAATTGCAATCGCTATTGTCTGATGACAATTTATTTGCATCCAATTGACGACCGTGAAAACGGACGGACATAGTTTGAACGTCCGGACGTTCTATTGACGTTCTATGGATGTGGTGTGCTAGTAGGGATGTAACGTATAATATAATATATTCGTAATTGTTAATCCTTTAACAAAATTTTGTTATAACCTAATACGGAAAATTTCATTTTTGGGAGGTGTTGGCGATGAATCTGTTGAGTTTTTGTCATTTTTGCGGTCAAACAACAAGCTCGGATACAAAATACAACGTTCCCTGTTCGAATTGCATGTCTTCTTTTAATTTTTCTCACTTGCTGTCGTACTATGTCTTCCAGTTGCTTCACACGTGTTGCACTACATCTGAATAAACAAATGATCATTTACAATTCCTTGACATAATATAAATTAAATATTCAAACAACTTATCTGAATATGTTTAAGCTATTAGAACGAAAAGATCACATGTTTTATGTCTTTGCAATCTCATACAAACATTATTATTAGACTGCTCTTTGTCTCTGTAGATTTTGGATTACTTTTGGTTCCTAATTTAGAATTCTTTATAAATGTATTTCTTCATTTTAATTACCGTCCCATTAGGTCGTTTGTTGAACTTCCTTGATTTGTATCCAATGGAGAGCATCGCAGCCATGATGGTAGTGTAACGATTGAAGCGCTCGTGCAAAGTTTATCAGGTCCTTTATGCTCACCTGAAAACAGAGTTTTAGCATGTATCTCTTCTCTAGTTGACTTGATAGCAAAACTCTTTTGTTAACGTACCGATTTTACTCGGATTTCCAAGATAATCATTTGTGCTCGCTGAAGACTTTCCATGTGGCACAATGATATAAAAATGATATTGTGGTTGTGTTGATTTCAGGTGAATTTTTTTGTTATTTAACCTTAAATATATCTAAATCTCATGTCAACATTTGAAATTTTTTCGCCACTTTCGTTACTAATTTACTTCAAAAATTTGACATTAATGTTTTTGTATTATTTTGAAGTGATAAATAAACTTGTTGATTTATTGAAAAATGAATGGAAAGAAAAGGGTCATTCATCCAATTATTAACTTTACTATAGGTTTCTTTACTTCAATCCTATGTGCTTCAATGCAATTCTGCCAATATGATAAATGTCTCATACTAAATGAAATTTTATATATATATATTTAGGAAAAGGCAACACAGTTCTCGATACTATGTATATATCATAGTTTATAGGATGTAAGTATAACTCTAAAAAGCTTCTAAAACTATAAATGCCATAATGGTAATATGAAAATAACATTTCATTTATATCCTATCTTGGTGCCGATATGTTTAATATGGGATACAAAGGATGTTCCGTGATGTTTTACATTAAAATTATACTGTTTCAGGAAAGAATTTTTATCTGGGTAAATGCTGATACCGTTTCAGAAATTAAAAGCTGATACGATTTGGCATAATGAGTTTGGTCCTCTTTCTCGTTTCTCTATTCTTCACTAAGTTATGTGCATCAACATTCGACATCTCCCTTCATTTCAAAACAGTAGAAGGAAACCAATATATATCTGTGATCAAAATTTAGAATGCGAATGACTTCGTTGAACTTCAAACACGTGTGGAAAATGTTTCATCTGTCACTTTTTATCGTCTAATATTTTTTATCAAAATGCTTACGGCGTAGCTAAATTGAGCATCGATGTAATTTATCACGGAAATTCCTGTCTTTCACAAATAATTTGTGAAATGAGAGGGATTAGAAAGAGCTGACACAAAATTATTGTTAATGACTTCACGTCTATCATATTAAAATTTAAAGGAAACTTACTTTTTCTAACGAGTAGGCCATGATAGTAACATGATGTTACTTGAAAGTAAAATTTTCAGGGTTCCCGAACACCCCAAAGTCGTCGTCTAGTGACCACTTCGTTGCTGCAAGCTTTTGCATCGATAGACATAAAACGTTTGCTCAATGTTGGCGGAACAATGAGGTTGGCAACAGGTTGAATACTGGAACTGACTTGCTTCTATTTTCGTGTTACATAGACTCAACATCGGCCCTTTACGATCTTTTAGTAGGGTGGTATCAACCAAAAATTATAATTTTCGTCAATTAGGCTTGTAATGGTAGTTCTAATATTTCGTTGCAATTCATATCCAATTAGTTTAAAAAAATCATATTATTGATGCTGAGGTTCATTTCTCAGATTGGTCCATTATGAAGATGAATCTATCTCACAGTATGGATAGCGATGAAATACTGAATGATGACCAAATGCTCGTTCGGATCTACATAGCACAATTGAAATGTACAAGGAACTCTTTATATTTTTCAATTACGTTGTAAAGATACAAAACTAGATGAGAAATTATCAATTACCAGGGATGATCTACAGTTTAAGTGTGAAATAAGGATTTTCGGGAGTATATTTGATTCGTGAAACAAGAAGCAATATAGTTTTACAAAATTTAATATCTGGTTGAATAATTTGTTGATGGCAACATCTTGCTGTTGTTTATATTGTACAAAAACTGAAAATACATTAGACATTAGACAGTCCCAATGTGTAACAATAATTTTCAATTCAATTTTTTTATTTGCACCTGGCTACATTTGATTCGGCTTTCCACTTTTGAATGTCTTAGGTAAAATCAATGATGGTAGCCTATTAGATAGCAGTTTCAAAACCACTGATATACTCTTTAGCTAGATTTGCTTTCATTGTTGAAGCGTGAAAACAATACATTTCGCAATGTTATATCTTGTTGTGGACGAATGCAAAGTTCAATCCGGTTTAAAATATATATTGTTCGGTTAAGTCATTGCCCCGGTGGTCAACCCCTCACCGGTAGTATCATAAAGTCGACAGCATCCTATGATACTGTGGGACAGGTTTTCATTAGAAATGTTTCCATTTTGTGGGTAAATGACGGGGTGGAGGGTGGGGTGAGAGTATTCTCAGAGAGTCAGTCTTGATTCATTGTGTCTAAAATGTAGTAGGCGATACACTTATTTAAATAGATCCTGTGATCGTGGCAATATATATGTTTTGAAATTCTTCGAATACTGGACCAGTTACGGACCTGGCGATGCAAAACTAAACCAGAAAAATTGAATTTGGTTCTAGCTTTGCGCAATGTTGGCGATTGGTTAATGCGTTTTAATGTTTGCTTTTGCAGATTAAATCTTGCCCCAACGTAAAAAAGAAGCCGAAATTCGAAAATTTGGATACGAATATTGACCAGTCCTTAGCCAAGTCCGAAATGAAGCTTAAAGAATGAAAGCTGAAGAATTTTAACAAGCAATCCACCACTCAAGTGCACCAAATCCATGGACCTCACTTTTTTTCCCCATTCCGCTATGGAACCTAAAAATCTGAAATAATTCAGGCATATCCAGTTTTTTACTCCGGATTCACCTGTTTTTTTAAGAATTTAAATATTCTCTGCCGTTCGGGAGATATTTAATGTTAAAGTTTGGGTTTTTCAAATTTTAACAATTTTGGGGGGTCTTTGGTATCGCTTTATGGGTAAATGCTAACCTTTAAAAAAAAAAAAAAATCTCCCAAAAGTTTGCTCGTACATTCCTCAATAAGAAACCAAAAGGAATTTACATTCTAGATTAGATTGGCCGAGTTATTCCCAATCTAGTAAAGTGTAATTTTTACAAGTTTCCCACCCAGCCTAGTCGCCATTTTTTATCACTCTCCCTCGCGTTCCTGGCGCATACGCATATATTGCAATCGATGGTATATATAATCTCTCTTTTTTTTTGGGAGATGCCAGAAAAAAAAACAGGAATGAAAGCGGTGGCCCTCAGACGATAAGCTATAAATCTGCTAGTAATCTGAGAGCTGCTGTGAGAGTTTGTTAACAAGTGATTTCGGTGGAATAATAATAAATATTGTAGTATTGGCTTTTAAAGAATTGCGATTGTAAATTTTACTTTGAGCAGTATATACAATGTCTAGAGGATTTAATGGCCGGAAATTCAAAGCTTATTTGCAAGCTGCGCGGATATTCAAAGTTATGTACCACCAGTGCGAGGTACAATAAAGAAAACTCTTTTGGATTGGGTCCAATAGCTAGAAAGCCGACGTCGGGGGGGGGGGGGGGGGGGGTTTGGTTCAGCATGTGACGAATGAAATACCCCCGCATATGGTCAAAATATGCCCATATATGGTCAAGCATATTGCGACATTTAAAGTGAGGGGGTGGGGGGGGAGGTGTTAAAAAGCGCAAAATCAATCAAAAACGCAATTGATTTTAATCGGATATTTTTGAAAATAGATTCAAAATGACGAGCAAACTCGGCGGATTGAAATGATGTAACTTGATTAGCAATCCGACGTCTGTAACGTGACCTAACAGTTCGTTGAAAAATTTTCAAGGTTACACGCACACACGACCTGTTCTGACACACCGCAAAATATGGCTGGAGGCTCTTTTTTCCTACCCCTCCCCTCGTGCTATGCTACCCCTTCGGTCAGGCCCTTCAGTCAGGTCATTCAGTCTGGTCCTGATAGAACGTCGAGTTACTCTGTTTCCTCTCTCTCGCTCTCTCGATCAGTTTTTCGTGATAATCGCGTGAATAAGGTAAGAATTCACTCTCAATTGTTTTTGTTTCCCCCCCCCCCTGTTTAAGAAAAAAAGCTCTGAACCAAGGCGGAACTTTCTGGTTCGATAAGTAATCAACTTGGGTAGGAGAGAGTAGGAGAGAGACTTTTGATGGTGTACACAAAGAGGCAAACTTTGTGTCGAAAACGTTTACTAAAAATAGGAGTCCCTAGAAGTTTTCGGCCCTCCCACCTGCCTTGCTCTCTCTTTCTCTTTCTCTCTCTCTCTCCTTTCTGTTTCGATCGACCGTGAAGATCGAGACGCAGGCAGTGACGTTAGCCATTGGCGATTGAGCCAACGTCGTCGCCATGATCCAGAAGGCCCACGTTGGCGTCGGTATCTCGGGCATGGTCTCCAGGCGGCCTGCGCCTCGGATTACTTGATCGCCCAGTTCCGCTTCCTTCACCGGCTTCTCCTCGTCCACGGCGCCTCAAGTTACTACAGAATGAGCCAATTCATTCTACACTCTTTCTATAAGAATGTAACCCTTTACATGATCGAGCTCTGGTTCGCATACTACTCTGCCTGGTCCGGTCAGATCCTCTAGGGTAATTAATTATTTATTTATTCTTACCTGTAGGTATTAATAAATTTTTTTCAACAGACTATCAATTCTAACGTGAACCAGCTGGCCTCAGGGGATCTGATGGACGGATTTGGCGCGATGATGTTCATCATCCTCGCTTTCAACTTCGGTCTTACCAGAATGGGGATTGCGATGAACGTGTGCCTCCTGGTAGCCACGATTATGAAGATCTTGAATGCGTCCTGGTGCTTGGCAGTCAATTCGGACAAAAAAATAAAATAGGGGCATGTTTAAATGGCAATGCCTTGTTTCCCAGATTGTGGCAGGTATGGTCATTTGCTTCAGTACTGGGGTGGTAAGATTGACCACTCTGGTTTTTTTTTCACAAACGCTACTCGAGTGGGGGGCAATTGAGGCTCGAGGCTGGACTGTGTTGCTGTGGATGGACAGTTTTTGTAAACAAATTTGTAAACCAACAATTGAAACCTGTCGTGTAAACTTCTCAATTTTGACATTCGCATCGTCATTGTCGTAGTCGGTCCTAGTTTCGATTTCATTTTGAAAATAAAAAGACCATTTGCAGGTTTCAGTGGATATTTGCGATGCTATTCATGGACCAATAGATCAAATAGAGTCCTGATTGGATCCACTTTTTCCTGCTCTTATGGACTACAAACTCAATTATAATACTTGGGCAATCAAAAATAATCGGCTGTGCAGCCCTTTTCTTCTCCAACCAATGGCACAGAAAATTAAAATATTGAAAAGAGTTGGTATGGTTGGGAGGAGTTGAAAAGGTCCTGACAAGATGATTGGTCTCGAAATAGTATCTCAGCAAAGTCTGAGGTCTATCATTTACTACGATAAGATATCAAAGATACAGGGGCACCGTACCATAGAAAAATCTTCTTTAAAAAGAGGATAACAACATCCGTGGTTTTAGTAGTTGGGACTGCATTTGTGATAACCCATTTTGTTAAGTTATCGACTGCTGCTATTTACATTTCTATTTTACAATTTCGAAGGGAGGAAAGGAAACATAAGATCGAATCGATATTTTCGAGGGGTTATTGCGAACGCATTGAAGTAAAAAATCCAGCTGGTGGTTCTACGAACCATTTCTTGGACTGGCAAAACATGACCGTGCAGTATTGTAGACTGGTCTCCACTCGGGACATGCCATGCAATCTCAATCCAGCATTCTGATTGGCGCAAATTAACAGTATTGCCAGATATGTGAATCCCAGGAAAAACCCAGGCAAAAAAAATCTCAGTTGGAAACGTTGCCTATGCAGCGCGGGCTCCGGTTTTTACCCGTTACGCAGCCACTTGCATCGGCAAAGTTAGCGGTTAAAAATTTAGTAATTAAGCGTTGAAATAAAAATGTATACATTCGAGGTTTGAATAACCAACCGATCGAGTCATCTCTATAACCACTACGCCAATGGGAGCTCCGTGACAACATAATAGTATTCTAGCGGAGTAACAGCGGGGACGAAACTTAGATAAATTTTCCTTCTACGGCACCGTGGTGGTGGCGATTGGCAAAACACTGCGAGAGCCAATCAGAATGCCGGAGAGGGGTTGGTTGGCTTGGGTCTATTCGTCTATACCTCGTTTGGGATCTTTACCCTCCAGGGAAGTCTTCGAGTTGCCTCAGGAGAGCCTTAGCCGTTGAAGGGGGTATCGAGCTATGGGAGAACAAATTGGTGAAGAAAAACACGGAAATTTGTTCATTTTTTTAATTTAAAAAATTCTCTCTCTGTCTTGTCACGGAGGATGAGAAGAAGGAGAAACAATGCTCCGTAAGCTCCTGCAGAAGGAATTTGACACACACGTAGCCCCCTTACTGAAAAATGCCAAATTGAGGGAATTGTACTCGATGACCAGGGGTGCCAGTTTTAAAAACACTGCCTTGTGTTACTGTGTTGGAAAATGTCTGCTTCCATGACTACAGACATTCACATTGTCTTTTCAACGTCCTCATGCTCAACGTTCCTTTATGATGTGACACGCCTTATTGATGAAATGAAACAAGCAGCAGACAACTGTCAAAACAAAATGTCATGACAACCCACTTCAAAACAGAAGTCCCCTGTCCCCCTACCTATTTTCTTTCTCCCAACTGGCTGCCCTGGTCATGGAGTACAAATCCCTCAACCTGGCAACTTTTTAGAAGGAGGTGACGCTGTGAGTGGCTTTTTTTAACATGGCGTTGTCTCTCCTTCATCTCTTCCTCTTTTGGTCTTGTTGTAGACCCGAAACGTGTAATCCCTCTTTGGTCTAAGAAGTATTAAATAAAACAATCATTTGGACAACCTTATTGTAACCCAATACATGAGGGGGACATTAATTTTCAAGTGGTGTGTAACATTGTCAATAAACATGTTTAAAAAATAAATTCTAATCAGGGATGGCCAAGCCGATTTAACGACTTCTTCTCGGCTAGAGGCGCACAAGTCAAATACTTAAGTTTACAACATTTTTGTGGGTGTTAATGTGGGCTTTGAAAAACCTGTTTTTTCTAGTCTGGAGATGGATTATGAGAAAATGAATGAAAGCCTTCACTGCCATGTTTCAATTTTACTTATTTTAGTGTACGAAAAGAACAGATTTTACATTAGAAGATAGAACCGCTTGCCTACTTGCATTATGGTAATACTTGAACACATGGACAACGAGATAAGCCCGAAGAGTGTCATAAGAAATGAGAACAGCTGGAAAAGGTGAATGTTATTGCGATTCTCTAAATCGAGCCATGCCATAAACCCAGACAAAAACATTTGCACCAAAATCAAGACAATTAGTAATCCAGTGACGGAGTAGCAGAAACATGTTTCAACAAGACCTAAGCTACCGGTATTGCTATTAATCAGATTTTCGAGGGGGAAATTTTTGATTATCTAGCATTTTCACTACTTTAACATCACACAGATGTAGCCAAGGGCTTTGGCCGAAAGCTTAAAAAAATTGTAATTGGTAAATAAGAAAAAATATGAATATTCAATTAATTTAAAAAAGACCCAACGGTACCGAAAAAATTTCTACTAAAAAAGTTTACGGTATTTAGCTCTACTAGTTGTATAAAAGAAAAAATCGGAAGGCATGGGTCTTTTGCTAAACAATACAAAAAAACCTTTTCGGTCTGGCAACCGTAGAAGGTCGAACAAATCAACTATGTATGAAATACTCGCATTTGGGAATGATGAAGATTGCCAAAATTCGAGGACTAATGACAATTGGAGTCACGTACGTAAACAATAGGTAAGTGCGGCCAATAGAAAAGATGTCACCACTTCCTGGATGTTGTTAGGCTATTTCGTCTCTGATGTTTCTGAAACGCCAGTGCATGAAAAAGTCGTCTAGGAATACACTCGTGCTGGCTAGCCTGTACTTATTAGGAAAAAAAAATAGGTTAAACCTTTGCCTGCATTTTTGAAATTAAAATGTTTATTTATTGACTGTTAGATAGTACAAATACATCCTTTTTTTTTACAAACGACCCAACGATACCAAAAAGTTATTATATGGGAAAAGTTTTGGTGAAATCACTCTATTAAATGTATAACATTGAACAAGGGTAGCACTGGGTATTTGGCCATTCCCTCAAAAAGGACTTACTACAATTTTCACAAGTAAATTCCCCCCAATTTTTTTAAAACGGTTATGCCGGAAACGGATTGCAATTTCTACTCCCTTATAGAGCAGAAATTAAATGAGCTAGCGAAGAGGAAGGTAATAATATCACCAGTAATCTTGTTTTGCGTGTCGACATAATGAATGCTTTGTTTGCAGGCTGATATCGAACTTCTTCAAAAAGTATTGGATAAAGGGAAAAGGGATCTGACACTAGAGGAGCAAGGTTGCATCAGCAAATCTGATGAGGTTGTTTTCCAATTGGAATTGACCAAGAATTTTTTGAAAACTTTTGATGAGAAGAATTCCAAAACTGAAAGGGATGTAGAAAGAACCATGATTAAGTATTGAAACTTTACATGAAATAATTTTCAAAATCGTAATTATTTTTGTCTTCTTTTGTAGGACAAGAACATTGGACAACATTCAAACTACTTCCACTAGCTTCCTCTCACCTGATTCCATGGATAACCAACGTAGTGAAATCCTACGTCTGAGAAAGCTGCTGGGCGAAGCTGAAAAAGGGAGCTAGACCTCAAAAACAAGTCCCCTTCCATCAACACGTCCATAAATTGTGTAAATGTTTCCCAAATAATGGACATCATGAGGGCTCTGGTTCCAGTCATCAAAGACTATAAAAACGACATAGTTCTTCTTGGTCATGTCATTAATGGATCGATTTTCGCATCGTCCGCAGTCTCCATTGTTCTCATTGTAATATTGTTGATTCTCGATTATGACGAGGCTAAAGCACGTCCGAGGGTAAAACAATTGGTTCTTGCTTTATTAATCGTAGCTGTAATAACAAAATGTTTCTACTTTTTCAGAACCGAAGTCATGTAAGTTTTACGTTAACTGGTTTAACCATTCAATAAACAAAATTCCCAATTTTTTTTCCATGCATAATATGATCAATTATCGCAGACAGTTAATGAGGGTGATTATGATGTGGTGATAATGATTATTAGTAATGATGTATTAGTAATTGTAAAGAATAATTATACACAATGGGCATAGGAAAGATGAGGTGCGTAACAGAAATCACTAAAAAGACTAGAAAGAATGGCAAACTTTAGACTTTCTTATCGATTTAATCAGATCAGCATACAAAATACCACTAATTGATACAATTTGGCCATGTTTAGGTGCGGAGCCGAAACACGTACGGAGCGCATCCGTGTTGATGGTGGTTAAGCTCCGGCAGCAACGTTGCCAAAAAATTGTCTTGGTCTTTGCCGACAATGTATACATGTGTGCCGCCTTTCAATTGTTGTAGCTATTCGGATAGTGTTTCTCAAATAGCTTTTCAAATTTTCCTTGTTGTGGTTTGTTTTGTTTGTTAGAGATGGGTGCACTGCCACCCAATTTAAAGTTACCTTTGCTCGTGAAGAATTGAGTGATGTAGAACAATGAAGTGAACTCAAACATTAGTGAATGCAAAACCTTCTTATGTGAACTACCAGAACCAGACACAATGTTTGTCTGATAAAGGAAGAATTCCCATCTTCAATCTACACTAATTGAAGACTGGTACTGGCTTACTTGCTAAAGATTCAACGGAGAAAAATAGTTGAGAAATATTTTATCTTTAACATCTTCTACTGACAATCTCTTACAATTTAAACAACAAGATTATTATTAAGTAAGGCTTTGGCAACTAATGATTTTTTTTAAAGTTAAAAACAACTCTTTATGTGATGTGGGTGCTGCTGGCATGAAAAATTTAAGTGGCAATTAACACCGAGATCAACACAATAGCTTGCTATTGATGATGGAGTTTATCTAAACATTTCCATCACTTTGCTTGACGAGATTTCTTTCATTCCTGTGTGAATCAGCTGCTCTGCTTTTGGCTTTCTTTTTAGGGCGAGGTCTACTTGTGTAAGGCCTGGTTCTGTTTCGCTCTTCTCTAGTTTGATTCATTAATTTATTCATTCATTGAATTCGCCCAAACAGATCAAGATTGCGTTTCGCTTGGTGTGGAGAATGTGCTTGCGCATGATGCGGGTGCCAAATTCAAGTTGTCCAAAAGCGTCCAGCGATTTGGTGCCGCTGTAAGTGGTGGAGATGTTTGCCATCGTCTGTTGTTATCCATGAGCTGTACGTTTAGTACAATGTTTGTTTTCCGTGGACGCCCCCCCCTCAAAAAAAAATTGAACCAACAACTGCAACCGGATAACCCAGTATTTTGGTAAATTTGCTCAACTTTCGTAAAGCTTGTATAAAAATGAGATCAATCTCATTTTTTCGTACGCTCAGTTTTGGACTCTGTTTTGATTGCGTTTTTTTCTTACGTTTTACATAATACAGAGTTCAGTTTGAACACATTCCCAGCTAGATTACTCGAAGCGTAAAAACGTTATATGTAGTACTTAAAACGCTCAAAAACAATGTTGTCTGAACGTAACTTAAAGCGCTAATTCTAATTTTAAATTAAATTAATTTTAGTTATCACATTGCTCTTTACAACAATGATTTTGCCAGTTCTTGGAGAGAACGTGTTCCAGAACTTCGGTAGCAAGCGGAGATTTTTACCCCTAACAACCACCACATCCAAATTGAAGTATTGGAACACATAAAATTGGTCTCTCAGATGGTAACAGACCATTTTTTTTTATTTTGGCTCGTTTTTCGTCTTCTGTCTAAACGAAAAGCCTCTAGTAAGAACGTAGCTTACAATATACTACATTTCAAATTTGTCAATATTTTGGGTGCCGAGGGGAGCTTGTCCAATGTAGACGTTACATCCGACATGTCAGTCGATGAGGAGGAGTGCACCTTCAATTTCGTTGTTAACAGCATCCACATCGACTATACCAGAAAAAGAAGACGTTGCAATAAAAGTAAGGCTCGAAATTATTTTGGACAATTTGAATTATTGCAATTTTCATTACTTCTCTTAAATAAATGTGGAAAGAAAATAAAGTGAAACACGTCTGGAAACGTCGAAGCCTCTGCCAAACGGTCACTGCCAGTCACCAGTTAAATCAAAAGCAGCGGAACGTCTATTATCGCGTGGCGGAGCATCCGTCTTGGTGTTATCGCTTTTTCAGCCGAACCCGATGTAGTTTGTTTCACGAGTCGATACTACATTCCTGTCGAGTCGTCGCAACATTCGTTAACGCAGGTCATGTCCACTGCCCTAGCCGCTAATAGCGAATCCGCTTCTCTGTTCCACAACGCTCCAGACGATCCAGGCGTGTTCACACAATCCGACAATGGCTTTTCAGCCGTGTCAGATGCATTTGCCGTCGTCACGAATCAGTTCACCCTCACGTCGAGTTAAACATTTGATGATCGAGTCCCGCGAAAAATGTCTCCTAAGTGAAGAGTAGTTGTCGGCGTCTTTGTAAATCATTAATTTGAAATTGATTGAGGTCACGGCTGATGGGTGTAAGTTTATTAAAAATGAAAATTTTATTTCTGAGATATTACCATTTTCTTTTTTCTCTTTCTTTGTGGACAAAAAAAATATTATATTTTGACGATTTATACATTTTGCAAAATGGTTTTTTTCTGAACTTACAAAGTTCTTTCACATCTATATTGAGCTGTCGTCTTGATTTGCTTTTGATTTGGACACTCCCCTAATACTTGCACTTATTTTCCACATTCACATCTTGTTATTTTCTAACTTGTCACAATTTTTGTTAGTGTCTGGACAAAAACAAACGTTTTGCTTAATCAAGATTGCGAAAAAACTTACAGGGGATGTAATATGTTTTCCTTTTGGGGCATTTCTCATTAATAGCTAGCGTAGCGTTTTATAATAATTTAAACTAAATAGCTGAGTAATAGAAATGAAAAATTTCACCAAGAAGAGAAACAAATTTTGACTTTTTATTTTTTAGTAACTCGTAAAATGGAACGTAAATAATCGAGCGTAAATTGAAGGAGGGTATAGAATAGGAAGATCACTTAACCTTTAATATTTGTTCTTTCTGGTGGGAAAGTTGAAAGAAAAAGAGGAAGAGAAGAAGAGAATGGAAAAGCGCAAAATAAATCTAAAAAGGGGGAAAGGTGTGCTTTTCAGAATATCTTCCGTAAATTTAAAATTAAAACATATATAACCATTTGCCTGCTAAATAAACTTTCAAGCATGACTGTATAATGAATAAAACTTGTTGATAAATAAAAGATGACTTATTAAGATGCCAGTTTACCAGTTTGGGAAGGGATTTTCCATTCACTTGATCGATCATCTGCTTTCGTCTCTTTTGTTTTGGATGTGAAAGCATTACCAGAAGTCTGCTGTGATTTTTGGCAATAATGAAATATGAAAAACATTGAAAATAAAATGTAGCAAGAGGCTTTTAATTTCCTAATTTTAAATTGAATGCAGAAAATTTGTTCCAGTGAAATTCACAAGATTGCAGTGCTTGTGTTGTGGTCTTAAATCTGCAAAACGCCAAAGGATTTACAAGCTGAAATCATTTTAGCGAATTATCCATCCACATTGACTAGTTATATGCACACAATTTTAAATTTAATCTAGCGAGGATTAAACAAAATCATGATAAAGTGTCGATAATGTAACAGACAGTGACATCAATGTTTTGTTTTGTTGTTCTGCACATCAATCCATAGCCATCTATGGGTAGGAAACTGTACTTTGACAAATTGATCGACGGAAAAATAAAAAGACGGTTGAATTGAATAATAATTGAGAAAATCATAACACTGGGTGCGAAAACGATAAAAAATTTTATCAGAGGAATTTAACTTGTTTTGTTTCATGCAGCTGTCAGTCTTTGGTGGTCCGCTTGGTGTCAAGTTGTTTTTCGTTAGGCTTTGGTTAGCATGATGAGTTGATGGTTGCATTAAATTTTTTAATCAGAATTTAAGATATTTTAAAATATTGAAAATGAATTTTAAAATATTAAAAATGAATTTGAAAATTCATCTTTAATATTTTAAAATAGAATATACACGTTTGATTTTTTTTTGCGTGATTTCAAAAAAATTCGAATTTCAATCACGAATTTAACATTTTAAAAATTGCCTAATCTAGATGAATTAGGTATATAAGGATAGAGAATTAAATAAAACTTAAACTAAATCAATTTCTGGACACATTGATTCGTAATTTTATAGATTATGAACCAAAAACCCCTATTTTTACTATACCCCCGAGAGGCGATCAGCCCCCAACCCTGGCGAACCTGGCGGGGAATCATTGGACCCTTCACTGAACACCCGCCGGTCTTAAGGATAGCGCGAGAGTGTACCTTTCCCTTTATATCGTGATAAAACCATCAATTTCAGACAGCAAAAATCCCAGATGTTTAGACGCCTAATTTTTAAGCGTGTACGGCGCTTAAATTTTTTCGCTTATTTCTCCGCTTATTTCAGTGCGACACCTAGTGTTAAAAATTATTACATTCTTATACGTTTGCTTTTTTTCATTCTAATTTCCAAACGTCAACTTAAACAAAATCAAATGTTCTGTCTGTTTTTTTTTTCTATTTAAAAAGTTTAACAAGAATAGCATCATACTGTCATATTTTCAATAATCAATAGAATAGCGTATAATTGAAATGGTTTGTACGTTGAATGACCTGTAAATTATTAAGAAATAAAGTTTAAATTTAGAACTTGAATGTTCAAATTAAGACCTTTTGTTTTTATTTTTCAAGTTAATCAAAAGAAGAGGTAATCATAAGACAAATAGACAAAAGTGAAAAACAATTATGATTACTGAATTTTCAGGGAGTCATTCATTGAATCACATTCTCACCAGTCTTTTACAATCTTTTTACTTCCCACTTTTAAAAACAATAAAATCTCGAACTGTATGTCAGTAAAATTCAAACGTCTTGGAGAGAAAATCAGACCTCCTTGTTTGAAAAGTCTTTCAACTGATGTAACATTGTAACGATGATGAAATTCTAATAAAAATTAAAAATATAAAAGATATTGAAAACATAAATGCTGTAGTGCATATATTTTTTACCAATAGCAACGTAGTTATCAAACTCTGAAAGTCTGAGGATTGTTTTAAAATATGCTGAATAGTGGAGCACGATGAATAATTCCAATGTTATCTTTACTAGTCATCTTGCTAACAGCCAATTTCCACTTCTCTTCATGTTTGAGTTCATTGTTGGGATCATGTGCTTAGTGAAACAAAAATAATATAAGATTCACATGCTAAAATTTAAGTAACAATAGTTTACCAGATAATGACGCTTTCCGTTGCCTCTTTAATCATTCTTGATTTTCAGATATTTTGGAGTCCAATCTTTGTTGATTTTTTGCTTACAACCTTTGAAGAGGCATTTGTACAAACTAGCTTTTTTGTTCGTTGATTCACCCATGTACTAAAAAAACTCTGGTGGAAGTCCAACTTTCCTCTCAGTCAGACTATTATTACTATACATTACATAAATCAAATTTTAAAATATAAAACATCTGTACATATAAAATGCACTTTTAAGTAATATTATTAAGTTACCTCACAATGCTCACATTTCCACTTGCACTTTTAATTGGTTCTACTACTGATATTGGATCTTTTTTTATTTTTACAACTGATTAGTTCTTCTATTGATATATCGTTTTGTTGGAAATAATTTGCAATCCAGATATTGAATGTACATGACTCCTTAATGATGTACCCTATTAGTGTAATCTGTAATCATATATGTTGTATTGTAACAGCCACCAGATGGCGCTGATTGTAAAGGTGAAGCAACTATAGTCTACTTCGGTTGCAAATTAGTAACACCTCCACTCTACTTTTTGACAGCTCTACTCGTTCGATGGACGCGCATTGTATCTGCTATGACTGTCTACAGAAATATACAATGTGATTCCCTTTGCTAATTTTTTAAATTTCAACACGTTTTTCGTCTGATCGCAATGAACTCAAATTTAAATTAAACTAATAATAAATAATGACAAGATAATAAACAATTTGTATATTTGGATAATGGCAAAACAGTAAAAAAACTGGTGTTAAATTTTTAGAGTACTTTTTAAAGTACGTAAGCAAAGTACTTTAAATTAACTTCTGGTCAAAAAGCGTTTCAATAAAATTTTTAAGCTCCACAGATTTCGATAATTTATAACAAAAACGCTTTAGTTCACGTCTTCGTGAATTCAATGTTTAAAGCTCCAGTGTTTAGAAGCAGAGAGTCGAACAGATTAATTTTGTCTTCGTCTTTTCATCGGGGGTCTAGAAGCCCTTTTAAGAAGCAAGATTTCTCTGATGTATCTTCTCGGCATAGGTAAATCTTCTTGTTCGTAATTCTTTTCAGGAACTTTTTGGACTTAAACCCTAGGATGGGCTTGTTCTGGTTCGATCAAAGATTGAACTTCTTTTTCCACTTCGTTTTCCTCTTCACTGAACGAACTTTCGCTATCCGAAAGATGAAATATACTCTGAATAAAGGAAACAGAACTGTTTTGTATAGCTAATGGGTATTGGCATAACCTAACCTAACATAAGGTATAAATACGGCGTTTCATACCTTAGCAATATCTTCTCGGCTGAGTTGGCCGCTTTGGAAATTTGATGAGGAAGCTGACATATCCCGTTCAACGACTCTATTTTCATGGAGAAAAACACTCCCTTCAGCCTCTTGTATGACTTGATTTTCAAGTTCACTACTTTCTTCTCGGATTGCTACGGTATTTTCTTCCAGACTAATTTTGGAAACAGAAAACATAGTACCTTCCGATGACGACGAACCATCAGCTTCTTCAGTTAGGGAACTGTGTACTGAATCCACTAGATCTTCGTTAGGTTCCGCTGTCGGTTGATCAGCAGTGCCGTTAGTTTCGAGCAGAAGATCCACCATTTCTTGGTGGACTTGAAGGTAGAAATCAATGTGTCGGCCTCGTCAGATCCGTTTTGGAGTCGGTGGGGTAAATGAATGAATGGCAAATGAAGTAAATCGATTTTTGAGCCCTCCCAAAAAATTGAATTCCTAGGACTAATTGTCGACAAAATCGCGATGTCCTTGTCGCTTTCTCAACCTAAAGTAAATTCGTTAATTACCTCTTGCAAAAACTCATTTCTCAATCAAAATCCTCGTTGAGAGAAATTGCTAGCGTGATGGTGAATTTTCTCGTGGGCGATACCAGCGGTTTGCTAAAGCCCACTACCGCAATTTGCAATGGCTTTTCAACGACCATTTAAAGCACATGGCGGATCTTGATAGTAAAGGTGAGCATTTCAGAAGATTCCATCATAGACCTTCGGTGGTGGGTTGCTCATTTACCTAGCGGCAATGGTAAATCTCTAGCCACAACTGAACCTTTACTCATTATTTGTTCCGACGCGTCTCTGTTAGGGTGGGGCGCAGTTTGTATTAATATAACGTCGAATGGCCAATGGTCATCCGAGGATAGCAAGAGACACATAAACGAATTAGAACTGCAGGCCGCATTTAATGCGCTAGAAGCGTTTACGCATTCAACGAAAAATATTGCCGTATGATATATATATGTATAAAATATCCTCCTTATTTTCTCATACAATTCAAATTGTTCTTCACTCGCGCTTCGAGCTCACTCTAACCATTTTTAATTACAAGAAAGGCGGTGTGATAATAGTAATCTCCAAGGTCCCGAAAGGGTAGAAGCTCTAATCACCCTGTGCCACATATTATTTTAGTCCATGGACTGTTGTTTGAGGCCTCGTCTCAACTAATGCACATACTGCAACTCCGCGATTCAACTGGGTAAAATCCAGAACTTAAAATAGTATCACTTTTTAATAATGTGATAGTAAGTATCAACAGATTTATCTGTATGGAATCAATATAATAATCACATCTTGTGCCAATCATTACTTATTAGCCCACTAGTGTAACATTGTTCAAAAAATCAAATTTGAGTTAAGAACAGGCCAGCATTCCAATGTGATACGAAGTCGGCATATACTTAATTAGCCTACTGGCCGCATATAGCAATTGTGTTGTGAAATTTTCATTTTTTATCAGATCCACCGTACTTTAGAAAAAGATTGGTTCATGAAGTGATTCCAAGCTTGATCAATGAAACTTTTTTTTTGCTTCAGTCCCCACTAACTTTTCCTACATCGCCTCGCATAGTGATTCTCATTGGCTTTTAAACGTAAAACATTTGTGAGAGCGACACTTACCAGTGTATTGGGTTAAAGGAAATTTCCTCCAATTGGTCCTTTTCGTTTTCTGTTAACTCGAACTCGATATCATGGCCGTTATATGATCGATTTCCCGGGCGAAGTTCGACGACCGTATCATCCTTATCCATGCGATTCATTTTTAACTACTTCGGATGCCATTTTAGAGATCTCAATATATTCTTCTTGTTCTTTTTCGGAAAGTTCCTGCATTGTTGTAAAATATAGAATATAAAATGATACTAAACTAAGAAAGAAAATTACCTGCCAAAACTTCTCGACATCTTAAGTAATGTAATTTGCAAATTTTTGCCCGGTATCCCGCTCAAATTTAGACTTTTTACATCGAAGATATACGCCAAATGGTGTTATTATGGGAATATTCATTATATTAATAATATTTTCTGGTAGAGATTTATTATTAAGCTCTGCCATTTACGTGAATTTACTGCAATGTGAGACGCGTTCTCATTAAAAGTCTTGCCTCATGCTAAAATCTCCACCATTAAAAGTTGTAAGCTGAACCCCCTGTGAAAGAACCTCGCAAGGAAGTGGGAACAGACGGCAAGTAGGCTACCCTCCAATCTTTTTCTCGCCAGTGAACGTAACGGAACGCCATTTAATTTCGGCCATTCATTTATTTTACCACGGTACTGAGAATCGTTGCTCCTTGCCTTGCTGTAACGGTGACGAAACGAAAGGGAATATGTGTTTAATGTATCAAAGCCATTGTATCTCGCCAATAATTTGATTTCTGTTCATTTTTGTATCATTTCTAAATGACAATGACAATGCCACAATATTCTTTTACGGTGCCACCAGTCGGAATTGTCTAAAACAACATTTCAAAATCACATATGCCAAATTTCCCGTGCTACGAGTTTCTCTCACTCCTCCTACTACTGCTGCTGGGTTGGGAGGGAGGGAGACCAAAAAATGACCAAAAGAAGGGGGAGGAATGAATCCACGATCCACGAACATGCCGTTTATATACTAGTCATATGGCTGAACTCGCTCCAGTCGTATCATTTTCTCTCGTTTTCTTTAGTTTTCTAGTTTCTTTACCCCTTCCAAACAGTGTGCTCTTTCTTGAAATATTCTACGAATCTATTGTAGTAATTTGTATGATTCGGATGATTCGGACAGAGATTAATTGATGTATTGACTTGGAACGAATAAAGGAAGCATTGAGATAAGTAGGCTAAGAAAGATTCAAAAGATTCGAAGATTTTGAATCTTTAAAACAAGCGACAAACAAGCGTCGCCCAAGTAAAATTTGGTTATCATTTACCAAAGCATTCTACCGGCGCTTGAGAAGAGATGGACGTGCTGTGTCTACTCTGCTGTGCATAAGCGAGTCCTATTCCCGCCTGGATGAGCAAATTGAGATAGAGATTGATTGTTGTGCAGTTAAATGGCCTAGCTTTATTATTTGGCGAAAAGCATCACTGTAGCCAAAATAAATAATGCAAATATACTGACATAATTTGCATTTTTACTGTTGCTGCTATTAACTTATTCTATAGATAAAAATATAGAAAAATGAACAGTGTCTACAACGGAGTTTTCCATAAAGGTGCAATAAAGTTATCATATTTCCACAGGTGCACCTAGTGGTGGCATTACTCGGTAGTAATACCTAGTATTACCTAGTTACCTAGTAATACCTAGTTTTTTTTTCAGCTACTTTTACCTAGTTTTCGGGAAAAAATTTATTACTAGGTATACCTAGTAATAGTAATACCTAGTTTTTGAAAAATGATTACCTAGGTAATTACCTAGGTATTTTCCATTTTTTTTTGCAGCATTGTCAAATAAATGGCAACTATGCTTTTATTTAATTAAGCTTCTCTGCTTTCTGGTAGACAGACAAAGGCATCACAAATCACAGGCCCGGCTGGCAGCCATTTTCTTGAATTCAAAGTCAAAGTCAAACGTGTTGGAGTGGCCCACTTGAATCGTAACTTATATTCTCCAAGCTAGCTTTGCTAGGTGATTACCCATTGTTACGTGTTTATTGATTCCCTCACTGACTAACTTCTTATGTGTTTACAGAAATCTATCAAAGCTATCAGATATCCTGAATCACTGATACGTACTGAAACTGAGGCTCCAACTTGTAAGTTGTAAACTTGTTTAGTTGTTTATAATTCTGAAAATCATATTCTGTATTTCTGTAATGTGTGTACAGGCTGTATCTGGCTACGTTCTCCACTCTCCACTACAGTCTTCAGACTCACCTCATATCATATCAACTCATCTCTTCACGAAATGGCAGAAAACTCTCACTCTTATACTTCTACAGCTACAAATGAACAAATATCTGGAGATGAAGACATTTAAGAAGTACTTCAAACGTCTACTCCGAACCGTAGAAGAAACCCATCGAGTGTTACTTCAGGTGACTTTCACAACGATGAAGCAATTGAGTCTTCCTCTCACAACGATTCAGAATCATCGTCTCGTCCAAACACTCCAAAACCAAGAGGGCCGAAGAAGAGGAGCCCTATTTGGAAATATTTTCGATTAGAAGGATCGGGAAAAGATATCAAATCGTTTTGTCTGGTAAAGATACAAGATAAAGATAACGAAAAGATAGATTGCAAATTTGTCGGCAAAGGAAGAAATACCACCAACATGAGACTTCACCTACAGCACTACCACGAAGAAGAGATGAAGAAACTGAAAGAATATGAAAAGACAGCAGCAGCAGCTGAAAATAAAAGTAATGAACTTCCAGGAGCTGGCTCAGGAGTATCTCGATCTTCTGGAGGAATCGTCGAATTCTTCAACAAGCCATCAAATTCCTCAAAACCGCGGGTCAGAAATCCGTATCCTCCCAAAAGTGTTGCCTAAAAGTCGTTTAAAGAGGATCTCACTCGCCTAGCAGGATGTACCTCCTTTCCACTAAGCATGGTAGAAAGCAGTTATTTCCATGCATTGCTGTTTAATGCAAACAGTCGGCTTGCGGACTCTCTTCCAAGCCGAAACACCCTAAAGAAGTGGGTTATTGATTATTCAACAAGAGTTAGGACAAATGTCATCGCATTGTTAAAAACAGTGAAGAATTTTTTCGTGACATTGGACATTTGGAGCCAGCAAAGACTCGACAAGTTTTATCTGGGTGTTGTAGCTTTATTCTACAATCCGAAATCAGCAAGAATCGAAGTAGCGGCTTTGGCGTGTAGAGATTTTCCCCATCCGCATACTGGATTGCGTATTAGGGAGCTTTTGGAACAACTTTTCGTCGAATTTGATTTAGATTTGAAAAAAGTGATCCGTTTTACAACTGATAAAGGAGCGAATGTTGTAAATGCCTTACAGCCGTACAAAGTTATTCAATACGTTAAAGCAACTCCATCGATAGATCAAGCTGAAGATCCTACACCTGACCCTGAACGTACTGATGAGACCTACGTGGAGATTGACTTAGACATTGAAATAGCCGATGAAGAAAGTGACGATGACGACGAACTTCTTACAGACAATGAATCAGACGATGGAAATGGACACGCGGAAGATAATGGAGATCATCAAGCCGAGCAAGAAGATGATGTTTATGAAGCTGATCAAGAAGATTTCCGTCAAGCATTTCCAAAAAGGAAGACATGCGTCGCTCATGCCTTAAACCTTATTTTCCAAAAAAATTTGGATCTAAAGAGGTCGTGCGTGAGCAAAATTCGAAAAAAAGTCTTGAAATTGTTGAAAAAGATAAATACTTCTGGCGTTGCGAATCAAGAACTGAAGAGACTAACAGGAAAAAAGCTACTGAAAATTGCAAAAACAAGATGGAATAGTTTCTTTTTTGTCCTTCAGCGTGTACTCTTATTGAAATCAGCAATTATTTCCGTTTGCCGAGAACGCGTTTGGGGAATTGATTTTGATTGGGCTGACGTTGCAAAAATTGTTCTCTTCTTAAAACCATTAGCCATGGCAACTACCTATCTGGAAGGAGACGTCTACCCAACTGCAGCTTCGGTAATTCCATCCATCTTGTCGCTGGAAGAGCACTTCCAAACTACTAAAGAAAAGGACCCTAATGAAAGTATGAGGCGTTTAAGCGAAGTAGGAATTACGGAGATGAAAAAACGATTTGGAAGCTTTATGGATGTAAAACATGAGGAATTTGATCAAATTTATTTGATTTGCTCCTTACTCCATCCAAGTAAAAGTTTGGAATTAACCGGAGAACTATTTCAAGAAGGAAAGCGCAGACTTTTGGATTTCATAAAACAGGAAATAGCCGAAGGAAATTGCCTGATCGCAGTTCCCGAAGAGCAGATTGAAGGAACTCCTCCCACTGAGACTCATCCGCAATCTAAAGGTGATTTTTCTTGATTGAAATTTTTCAATCCTTTAATTTCTTCTTAGCATACATTCAATATTTCAATAATTCAACTTTAAAAAATTGTCTTCCTAATTCAGATCCACATACTCAACTGTTCAAGCGTAGAAGAATTGTAAACACTTCATCTTCCGCTTCCGCTGTACAAGAAAATTCTAATATTGCCGAATTGAAAAGGGAGGTTGAGGAGTACATTCAGATCTTAAACAAAGGAGATTTTCATGAGGAAGTGGACCCCTTCGTTTTCTGGAGAGAAAAGTCCGGGAGATTTCCTAAGTTGTCGCCGATTGCTTTGCAGTATCTCGCCATGCCAGCTACTTCTGCCTCTGCAGAGCGTCTCTTTTCGTGTAGTGGTCTTTCTTGCAAAGGCAAGAAAACAAATGTCTCCCCTGTCTTGGTAGAATCGCAAACACTTTGCCGATTCAACAAAAACTTTGACTTCTGAATCTGAATTCTCAGTCTCTAATTTTCAATTTCCGTTCTTATCGCTTCGTCGTTAGTTCTTTCAATCTTATCCTTGATCTTAGCGGGACAGAAATTGCAATAAAAAGAAAAAATTCAGTTACAAGTTGTTGTATTTGTGTTGTTTATGTAATTTGGAAGTATAACCAGAGAAATATCGAAACTAGGTAACTAGGTAACTAGGTATTTTTACCTAGTTAGTTACTTTACCTAGTTACCTAGTTTATACCTAGTAATAGTAAAAACCTAGTTTTTTTTCCGATACCTAGTTTAATTTATTTTGTTACTAGGTATTACTACCTAGTAATACCTACTTTTTCTCAAATACTAGGTATTTAGTAATAGTAATACCTAGTTTTCAAAAAAAAACTAGGTTGCCATCACTAGGTGCACCTATATAACTACAGTAGGCACACTAGTTATCTAGCCACTTCACCTTTCTTAGTAAAAACATATATTTAGAGAGTTTCTTTTCAATTTAAGTACAGAACTGAATATCGGCAATCAAAAAACCTAAAAGAGAAGGCTGGGAAACGTAATCCGCAATTTTAAGTGTAAAATCGGGATATTGTTTCCAGTTTCCTGCTCAGGTTGAAGTGAGCGTCAACTTTTAGATTTAGGACACACACAATTACCACAATTGCTGATAAGCACCGTTGTTATAAAATGTGAAGAATTTCTAAATATTTCTAGTATACAGTGGCAGTGGCTAGACAACTATGCACATTGAAACTATCAACGCGTATTGCGGAATTAATAAATCCCCATTATACAAATTAATGTACTATTGCTTTGTAGACATTATTCATTTATCTAAAGTCATTTAGTAGCAGTAACAGGAAAAAATGCAAATTATGTCAAAATGGTTCATGTAACTGGCCAGAAGCGCATTGATGTTATCCAGAAAAGAATAAAAAAGACCATCGCATCGAGCCGAGAAAAACAAAATTATGTGGGTTATGTGCATTATGATATGTATATTCAACTCCTTCCACACATTTAATACATTTAAATATTCAATTGTCAGTATTAACTGTCTCCCTTCCTGCCTTAGGAGAAACGTTCTGAATGTCTCGGTAAATTCATGACAAATATAAGCGACAAGAGAATTTTACATGGACGCATGTATGTAGAGAATGTAACTGTACAGCAAGTAAGTGGATATCCTGAAAATAGAAAGGCGAGCCAGGCAATGGATCGATATTAGGTTCCTTCTTTTTTTTGGTGCGGAAGAAGCAGCCACAAAAGAGAGGTGAAATAGTTCAGGCTATAGACGTGATCAGCGGCGACGCAGAGACTATTATTACTACTCCAGACTATAAAGCTCCATTACCTGCAAAATCTGAGGACGTTAATTACGAAAGTGATGATAGTGACAGTTCAGCAAGTTCATCATTCAGCCCTAGGCAAGTCCACGGCCCAGTCCTATCGGTGTTAACAGATGTACTGATTCAGCAAAAGAAAATGACGCAGAAGAAGAAACCGAAAACGAAAGAAAGAAGAAGACAAAGAGAAAGAAAAATAGATGACCGAGAGAGAAATGGAGAAGTTGGAGCCAAAGATTATTCAGCAGCAATAGACTATTCTAGTGCGATTGCTGCATACAGTGAAGACGATGAGGCAGAGCACGTAGTCCCCGAATTAGATAATTTCTTTATACTTCTTTATTTATGGATTACCTCATTGCAATCAAATTTGTCCTGCTTCAAGAGAGTGAAAGGAGGCGCCCGCGCCCTGTTGTCCGGACTTGTCCGAAATTCGTCCTGATGTTGTCACCAAACAAGAGTAGATAAAAGCTCGAGTACAATAAATATATTGTAAATATTTATTCCATTGTAGATTCGATCCCATGGTTCAAAAATTCGGTTTCAAAAGAAATTTATGCTACTCTACTTTGAGAAAATTTGTGTCAAATGCTTTCTAACTACTATCAAATGTGTTTAAAGATTTCTAAAAAGGAGTTTGGCAATGCTAAAAGTGTTTTCATATTGTTTCATTTCGAGTTAAAATTCAAAAAAACCATGAGTTTTTAGAGATTACGTGACCAATTCGGTCGTATACCGCCTGGAAACACACCTATTGAGGAAACTACACCTGTAGACAAGGGTCGCAAGTTATAAAAACATATTTTTGGGAAAGGGCTAAAAAAATATGTTTCATTTACGATCGTCGTCTGCTGAACTATGCTAAATTCATTGAAACGATCCGGCCTGCTCTATGCGTAAACAAAAAAAACAACAGATGTCAACTGTCTAAATTTATATGACAACTGAAGAAAACCTCAATCAAATAAACCAAAATCTTCAAAATCGATAGAGAAGTTTACGACTGTTCTTTTTTACCACTGGCATCCCTGGTGACCTGGTCTTCAGGTGAAGATTTTTTCTATCTGGCAACTTTTAAGACAAGATGCTACCGCTCGCAGTCATTCTGTTTACAAAGCGATGTATATCCTTCATCTCTTACTCCGTGAAAAGGGCTATTCTTGAATAAATGAGAAAATACTTTTACAATTTTGACTGCATTTTTGAATGGATATTTTTAGTTGCAATTTTTTTAGCTGCGAAAGAAATTAAGCACTTTCGTTTTGAACGGATTTTTCATTTTCACTTTATTTGTCTTCTTTTTTTCGAGAACTGCAGTTTCCATGATTTTCTTTCTGTTCTTCCAGATGCCCAGTTTCATATTTTTTTCAAATTCTGCTTCTTTGCGAATGGATTTAATTCAAAAAGGATTTCCTCCTTTAAACATGATTATTGTTGACTTCCTCATTTGCCTGTGCAGATTTGGGATTACTTTTGGTTTCCGACTTAGAATTTTTTATATTTCTTCTTAATTTTTCCTTCCTGTCCAACTTGGTCGTTTTACCTTCTTTGGCTTAAAAGCAATCAGCCTTGTGCTGCTGTGACTGTCTGATTTCAATAACAATATTAATATCCGGAACAGTTTAGTTGTACATAATATAAATTCGTAGAAGACGTGATTTAGTTCCAGTACACGGCTCATATATGGTCCACTAGCTCTAACTACCCTACACTCTTTAGAAAACAAAAACAAAAAAAGAAAAACAACAAACTGAACTAGAGATTCATGAAAAAGCTGTTGTCTTTGTCGACCAATAAGGACATAGAAGCATAGAAGAAGCCGATGAAAATGAAGTGGCATTTAGTGTGTTTTTTTTTTGTTACCTATACTGATTTGGAATCTTATCGATTTTTTTGGGGTGGGGGTATTGTCAGGATTTCGATGGAGGAGACGAACGAGTTCTTCATGAAAAGTCTAAGCTGTCAAGACGTGATACAACTCACTATTTGAAAAACAAACGAATTCACGAACCAATGGACAAGGCATTGATTACAAGAGCTCTCAAGAAACAGGAGATGACCCAGCAACAGCCACAGCAGCCGTCTACGTCATCAAACCAGTCTGAAGATGAGGAAGATCGACTTCCTACGCCGCCTCCGCTCCCTGATGTAAGCAATCATTACTATTCAGTTTTGAAAACAAATGATAAAACCTTTTTTGTTTGTAATTTGGTTTTCAGGGCGAGTCTGTCGATAACGAACAGCAGGTGGAAGTCTTTGAGATTCAATACGAGATTCACATTGAAAGGACAACAAGTGGCTTGGGACTTAATATCGCCACGGGAAAAGGGTCCACTCCTTAATTGGTTATGAAATGTACGTCAGTAGAGTTCTGATCAAATTGTTTATTATTATCGCCATTTTTCCAATGATTACGATGTTCAATTCGCAGAATGAAGCGATAGTACATCCATTACCCAAAATACGGTCGGTGCCCAACCTGCTAAAAGTCTTGATCAATATACTCTTTAATTAATACAGGTGAAATTTTGAAAAGACCCCTGGCTACTGCAATTTGTGTATATACAAGTGGTAAAACTCTTCTTTGTAAACTATTTCTGTAGAAAAATATTGCCTTATGGTTGGGCCTTTCTTTCCAAAATTGCATTTATCTACCATCTACCCATATCCCGCTGAAATGAATTTTTTAAATATGACATCATAGACCACTACCTACCGCAATTTGTGTTTATACAGATGATAGCGCTTTTGTTTACACAATGTTTCTGTAGAACAATTATTTAGTACCGGTGGGTCTAGTAGTGTTTTGGTCGGGCAGTTTACTTGTCAGGGAAAGTAGTTGTGTACTAGTATATACGAGGCAATTAAACAGCAGAGGAAAAAAAAGAATTTAGAATTTGAAAAATTAAATCTGAGTTTAGTGCGTGTTACATAAAGCCTTTTGTGTGCGTGTTGCCCGCCCTCCCCTAAGCAATAAAATGCATCAACTCAGATTTGAAAAAAAAATTGTCCTGGAACTGATCTTATCTTCTGAACTGAACGCATCCAGAGGAAATCTATCAATATATTTTTAGTATGCAGAAAGAAACACAATGAAACTCTTTCGTCTTTTTACTGCTCTTCAAAATAACGGAATAACGATCGATTATCGTTTTATGGGTATAAGTGACGGTTGAAAAGCCCGTAAAAATTTGATCAGGCTCTCACACGACGAGCTGGCGTACGATGAGACCGAAGGAGTTTGAAATTCACTGGATATGTCAATAACTTCCACTTTTTGATGACTTAGTCCAGACTGTTTGCCGACCAAATTATCGTATTGGTTGACAGGATCAAACAGGGTACGCTGCTGCACTGGGCCAGTTTTGCGAGGAATGGAACGATTGGCCACATCACCGGCGCCACGGTTATGATCCAGTTGACGAATAATCGACAATCTGGTAACTTCATCCAAATGCAGTTTGATTTCCTTCTTATACTCTTGGTATTTGTGAGTTTGGTAGTGTCTTGAAAAACTGCTGGATACAATAAAAATTTTCTTGCAATACTGGCAAAAAATTAGTTGGTTAGTTTTTTTCACTTTTGATTCCAATTTTTTTATGTTGGATTCTTCAAAAGGTAAAACATTTAGAGCGGTCACCAAGTCATGTTCTTTCAATTGATCTAAAAAAAGGTAACCTTTATATTTAGAAATAATTGAGATAAAAAGATTTTTTATTCAAACCAAAGAATTGTTGACGTTTTTCACGCAATTCAGAAATCCTATACAACAATTGTCTACGTCGGTGTATGGCTGCTAATTTGGTGCAATTTGAAAACACACAGCACATGTTTAGAAAATCCTCATCGGTACTCTGTTACATTTTTTAAAAAAGTTTAAATAATGGATGAGATCCCTAGTACTTAAACGTGGTAAATTTTAGTTTCAGTGATTTCCACTGTTTAAGAACCTTCAGTTTTCCGTTAAAAAAGGGTATTTTTCTCCTTCACTATCATTTTGAGAAACGGGTTTTATTCACCGTGTTTTACTCAGTTTTTAACTGGTTCTTTCCACCGTCCTTTTTTTTGTTATGAGACCCATCCCTGTAAAAATGAGATACAACTCATGAGGAATGCTCCTCAGCGTGCTCAGCAGTTTCATATGATCAGAATCTTGCATTAAAATTTGAAAATGCTGCTTGATTTTTAAAAGAATGTAAACATAAATCGCGTGGAGTTGTAAGAAACAGTAGAACTTATGTATTATTTGACAGGAGGAAATTTACATAGGCAGTGTGTGGCGAATAGGAGTTACAAACCACTTACAAGTGCTTGTTCTAATGTCTGGCAAATCAGTATAATCACTTAATTTATGCGGCAATGCGTATATTTTCTCCTGTAGGCAATTTAAATTCCATTCACCTATTCTATTTTCAAGTATAGAAACAATATGAGTTCCATAGGTAGATGAGGGATAAGGATAATGGAACGCATCTTCTTTTAAGGAAAACTTGGAACCAATGATGAGCAACACTTTACTTTCCGGGGGATTTTCGATGACATCAGTACAGACGACTACATTTCCGTTTTTCATTAGAGCAACATTGTTAGGGATTTTGTTTGATAAAACGAAATCGTGGAACGTGATTTTTTTCTCCTTATCGGGCCCTTTTCCATTTTTGAAACTTAAAACGACCTTTTTACTAGAATTCATTTCTTGCTCTTTTCCCAACAACAGCTGTTGTGATGAATTAATGATCATTCCATCAGAAGAAGTGGGCAAAAGATACTTCGATCTTTCTACTAATCTGTTTCTTATCTGCTCTAAAGGTTTATTTCCCGAAGAAAGAATGTTTCTAAAGAATCTGTAGAAATTTTCGTAAGGGAAAGCACTCAAAGATTCTATTCCACAATAAAAATGAATAACGTCTTCCGGAAGATGAATAACTGCGTGTGTAGTCGGCTTGATTGGATAGCCAAAATCGATAAGTTGCTGAACAAAAAATTTCAAAACACGCGATGCTCGCAAGGCATCCTCTTTTGGTACCGGGTTTGGGCTAAACCCTCCCATTAAGAGCATCGCATATTGAAGCAACATTAAGTTGTTAATTTGTTTTTCACCCAAAATGCCACTAAATACTGAAAAAAAGCAAGTACATCAACAAATCTCTGAATTCATGATGCTTATACTTGTTTACGCAATTTTTAAGTGATCGAAGGTATCTGTTAAACTCAAATGGCTTGCACTTTTTGAAAAGTCGCAGTCTCGAATCTATTAAAGACAAAAGATTTTTGCTTATTTTACCCTCCTTTTGAACTGATACTATTCCCTTTAGTAATCTGCCAAAACAACATGCATACATTGTATGCATCGGTTCAATGGGGAATGCAGTAACCATTGGAACATTCAATCCTACAAATGGACTAATATCGTAAATATTAGTTATGTGGTTATCTCTACTTTCATCGCTTTCACAATATGACAAAAAATCCTCTTCAGTTCTTGGGGGGGGGGCGTTCAGTTCCAAAAATTGAATACTAGTTTTCGGCTCTTCTCCTGATGAATGCATCGTACACCTTCCTGAATACAGCGTTCGCAGGACCAATATCCTGAATGTCCCTTTATTCGTTTAAGATACGATCGCATAGGCCAATCGGCTATGATGCACCGAATTGACACTGTAAATTGTCGACCAGCAGTAACTTGGTCATCCAGATTCGTCGGATCAAGTCGCACTAATTCTTGAATCAAAGGGGCAAGGAATTTCTTCACGTCTGGTTTTGTTTTACAATAAGCAACGCCAATAATAACAGGTTTTCGCACTTTAAGTAAAATACGCTTGCACTTGGATAGATCAGTAGACTCACTCACTGAATGGACTATCATACAGATAGGGATGCTTTCAGACTGATCTGAATTGTCGAAAAACTGAACTCCATCCGCACTTAAATCCACCTCAAAGTGTGTCACATGACGAGAGATCAAAACTGCGTTGTCCGTGTCATCCAAGCGACGACCTTGAAGAAATGCTTTGGCCTGCTCCACTTCAACTTTCTTATCCATCTTGTAAATCTAGGAAAACGAAATAAAGGAGATCAGAAATAAACGACTTTTTGCCAACCTTTTCATCAAATAAAAACAAAAATTACCTTGTTTCTTAAACAAAAGGGCAAAGCTTCAGGATTTGTCCTATAGATGCCAGCATACTGGAGAATATCCGCGTGTTTAAAATAGATGCCAACAGAATCACCACATAATGCGTTTTCTAGCCCAAAGTGCACGTATAGGCAATTGCCCTCGTCGTCCAATTTTATAACAGGGGGTAAAGGCATCGGTTTTCTCTTTTTTTTCTCGTCGGTTGTTCAGTAGAGCTAGGTGTTTGTGACGATGTCAAGGTTTGTGCGCTTCTTTGATTCACTACATCACTCCCATCTATAAAAAGTAACTGCTGGCCTGTAGCTGGCAATGAATCGTAGGCTGGAAGAGGCTGATATTCTATCAACAGTTTCAACAAGTATGTCATATGACTTTTCTGAGCTGATCTTGCTAATTTATCAAACGTAACTGGTGGGACACCTTTCATAAGCCACTCGTCGATGTACTTTCGTGCTTTTCTTTGCAAGATTCTTGAATATTCCGCTGTTACGTTACCAGTCTTCTTCTTGGGCTCACGTTTAAAGTATCCAGCAATCATCAGTATTTGATTAGTTTGAACATCAATGAACGGTAACAACTCGGACATTTGACAAAACTATTCTAGTTCAAAACTGCAAAAAACCTAACTTAGCACAGAGTAGGAAGTAAGAAAAACGTGACTGTCATGCGCTCCACAAAATGAAAAGCGTCTGCTACATTCCTAGAGATCATTGTTGCCACTTACGTTTGACCAACAGATTGGATTTATCTGTTTCAATTCATATTTCCTATTCTTATATCGAATTAAAATGCAGTAATTTATTAAAAATTTATTCATCAAGACTTAATGGATTTCATATCAGATTTAAATAATAAAGAAGATGCCAGATCTCTCAGTAACGGTGGCGTGCAGAAACTCCATTTTGTGACGTAGTGGCAAACTTGTGTGTTCCTAAGCCTGCTTTCGATTTCAAATTTCGTGATTTTTCGAAGTACCTAATTCGACGATTTTTCAGGTAAAATTTCACCGAAATATGTGATTTGTTCTTTAAACTTCACGTTTCAAAATTTAAATTGATTGTGAGATGACATATTTCATGTTTGATTTTTACTTTTTTCCGTCATTCGATTTTTGTGAATTTCTCACGTGGTAATCACATGTTTCACACGTGGTTGCAAATTTAATCAGTTAATTAACTTCTTAATGGTTCTTTTTCAGAATAATACAGCGTTTTATATTGAAGATGGCATACTCTGGTGACAGTGATGAACCACAAGATGATTCGTTTTCATCTGACGAAGAAACATTTCAGGTCTTTTTCTTTGAAATTTTAGAAACATAATACTTTTTTTCACTTTACTGTAACTAATGATTTCTATCTCAGGGTGGAAGAATTCAGCAATTCTGGAAGGGAACGTACAATGAAATTTTGCCTGAAGTTGGTAGTCATCCACTTGGAGGTAACTCATCGAGTGAAGTGAAGTTTTTCATTGTTACCACAGTGGAATGTGGAGAAGACCGCATAGAGCGACAAGTGCACAGTATTATCCCAACTGGATGGATATCGAGCAACATGGAATATCTACTTTATCCTCAACCCAGATTCACAGTTGGGGGTAAAAGTCCGATTGACTGGGGAGAGAAGACATTCAGAAGATTCCAAATACCATTCGAATCGTGGATGGAATATGATATTCATGCCATTTTAAACCAAACCAAGGCTGGTAAGTTAATTAATGTATTTGTTTCTACACACCTGTTTGTACCGTAATGTTTATTTATGCAGTTACATTTACGAAAGCAATAAAGGCCGCCAAAGCTGCAGCTAATGGTCAACCCATACTGTCAGACGCTTTTATTTCCGACAGTGATCGTATTTTGGGCAGAGGATTAAGGAAGGCAGCTCAAAAGCGTCCATTGGAAGAGAAGGTTTCCGGAAAAGGCAAGGAAAGAAGAACAAATAATAATTCTCTAATAGAGACACCATCGTCCAGCTCCAACCTCAATCCAGCTGTTGCCATCAGGACTCAAAGCTTAAGATCTTGTCAGTCGAACACCCGGTTTGATTTCGAAAATTTCCCAACGAACTTAAATGTTGGAGCTTGTGTGGGCAACATCACCACCAACTCTGAGTTGGTTTCATTGAACAACTCATCCATGCCAGTTCCGAATGCAGCTGTACCGGCGCCCCATGGTAGCAGTGGTGGCGGCAGCAGTATTATTCGTCCGTCCGTTATTCCTAGTCCACAACCGCATGATGTTGGCACAAGAACTGAAGCAGCATTATGTGGAGCTATTAACAAAGCAAGTGGAATGGTCAACAATGGAGCACCTTTACCGTCTACAAGTGATTATTTTTTTTCATTTAATTGAATGTATATATGATGATCATGTTTATACGTCGTCTCAATTTGCAAACAGGCCACGTACAAGATGAAGAAGAGCAGAATCGGAATAATATTGATATACAGGGTTCCAACGCTTTGCCGTCCATTTCACAAACACAAACTCGTGGACATGGGGCATATTTGAATGGCACTCAAAACAACGACGTTATAACACGTTCAACGAATATTGGTAAATTTTATTTTCCTCACTTTACTACTTCGTATTCCCTTGACTATTTTGTTGTTGCTAGGTGTTGGCCATCATGACAAAGAGTTGGAAAGTCCTCCATCTTTTACTACTTGTGATGAGTTCACGAGGTTGGATGCTGTTTACACACGTAGCTTGAACAGAAATAATGACACTCCACTGTCATGGGCAAACGGTAATTGAACCTCATTTTCGTGCTTCTCTCAAGTGTTTTTATATTATTGAAACCTTTTCGCACAGGTGGCGATCTCCTGCAATTGAATGGCTATCAGTCATCTCAGGCATTTTCATCATTCGACGTTCAGACATTGATGAGAGCCATTGAGCAAGTAGAAAAGAAGCTCGATGGGCTTGGAAGTACAGTAATCGAAAAGTTAGATTCCGTTTCTAAAAGAATGGAGGAGTCTTTCAAAAATGATTTGCCCTTAAAAGCTACCAAGCACGCCAACTACCATAGATGGATCGTGGAGTCCAACTTCGGAAGTGTTTCTTTCGATACAGTAGAAAAACTCATTGCTACCAACACAGCTCTCTCGGACAAAACAATTGCAATAAGCATGGTTAGAAGCTATTCATTTTCTTTTAAATTTCAAAATTAATTTTGTATCTTATTTTCTCCACAGGTTTTCTTCATATCTGAGCGATATAAGGCGTCCAAATCAATAGGCGCTTTTGTAAACCAGGCGTATCGTTTGTTTTTATGTGACGAAACTAGTCAGAAAATACAGTGGCGTAGTGTTGGTCGGGTCAATTACTTAAGGCCCGGACTCTCTGGTCTGATGAATATGCTTTTAGATATAGGAGGTAAGCATCTTTTGTTTGCGCTTACATACAGCCCTTATTTCCTTCTATGTTTTTTCTATTTTAGTTGCTCTAGACATTTTTAATCTTTCGCGGAACACTGCAAATATTGATCATCGGAGGCTAATTGAAATGATAAAAAACTGCCGGAAATACAATGCCAAAAACTACAGGAAGAAGAATAATGTGCGAGGTGCCTTGGAGACGGATGCGTCAGCAGATGCTCCTCAGCTTACAAATGCAAATGATGACAGTGACGCGGTTATTCTCTACAACTACATGACTATTCTAGAAAAATAAGTTGTTAATTTTAGACCTCCGCCTGCTTTTGCTCGAGCACCAGATCTTTGTAATTGAAGATTCAACACCGTTTCAAACCTCTTGAATTGACGTTTATTCTTTGCCAGTGTCGTTCTGAAGTCAGAAAATTGTCATTTTATAATTTATTGCCTTTCGCAGTTACTCGTACTTTGGTTTTATTTATGGTTGTTTCATATGCAAAGACAAAACGCAATAAACGCTGATGGTTTCTCAATTCCATTTTCGTCTTTTTAACTTAATAGTAAACTATCTGAAAAAAAGAAGGGGAAGCTCAGTAGTTTTAAAAAGTAGGGTACTTGGAACCATTTTTGAATTCTAGTTCATAAGTCATAGTTACTACCAGAAAATTACCGGTTTTTCTCACCTTATTGCTCGCTGTGTTACCTCTTTTTTTCTTACGGAAGGTTGGTTTATAAATCGTAGTTACCACCAGTAAAATACCGATTTTCTTCACCTTTTTGCTCACTGTACTACCTCTCAGTATTATATGGAAGGTGGGTTCTAAAACGGTTATAAATACTAGTTTTAAACCGTTTTCCGCACGCAAACAAGCGGTTTCTCACCAGGGGAAAAACATGGGGTTTTATCTTAAAACTGGTGAAAAATACCCGGGAAAAACTGGTTTTGCCACGCAAGATATTTGCTAGGGATGCATTATGCCTTATTATATCACCATAATTTCTTACCACAAGGTATTCAAAAAACTTCCTGTTTTCGGGTTCATTTTCAATTGTATCACTTCTATCAGATACTTTTACTTCCAATTAAAATACTCCAAATGGAGTTAAATGGTATACTGCAAGTATATTTTGTCTAATAGTATAAATTTGGAAATCTATTTCAAAGATTTCTTTGAAAATATTAACAATCTAAAAAATAATGAAATCACGTTAATCAAAAAGTTATGAAGCACACAAGATTAGCACTAAAAAGTACCTTTCTAGGAAGTTTCCCAAGTTCAGCCTTCTTTTCTTCACAACATTCAATTACATAATCTTTTTTTTCATTTCTGATAAGTATTTTTCAGCCATTTTCGAATAGGCATATCAATTTACTTTTCTTCTTGTCAAAATCCTACAATGAGGAGATTGAGTTATATAGCAGACCAAGACGTCAGAGAGCAGAGGAGGGCTAAAGAGAGGGAAGGCAATAAAGAAAAGCGGAAAATGGCTAAGGGTTGCCAGATTACAGTTGAACAGGTTTCGGGGTTTTCGGCGATCCAGTAAGGAGGCAACGCTTCTTTCCGCATAAGCATAAATCGCCATCTTTTTTTCGAAACAACGACGTGGACGTAAATCGTAATTTGTCTTCCGTTTAGCGATTGACAAATTATAATTTAAGAAGAAAAAATACACAACAGAAAATGTTTTCCAATAATAATTATGTAGTTACATTATCAATCGAAACATATAAACTTAGGGAAATATTGCATGAAGTTAAAACTTGAAACCTAGACCTCCCTTTCTGTTCCTTTAACAACTTGTTCTATTACTAGGGAAAGGGGACAGAAGGGGCTTTGATTTGCTTTTCTTCGGTGACTCATATTAGCCATTACAACATCATTCATGTGCATGTTAGAAATTCTCTTGGTCTCAACTGTCTAAGCTTGGCACACACATTTCTTCAGTGAACTTCATACACGATAGTAACTTTTTTTAAATATTTCAATACTAAAAATGGAATGGACAGATGGAAATCAGCGTAATATCAGAGCTTTACTCTGCTCGCTCCATACCGTTCTCTGGGAAGGCACTAAATGGCAAGACGTGGGTATGCACAAGCTATTGTCGCACACGGATGTCAAGCTCACCTGAAACTGTGTTACAGCATGTTTCCTTCCACTATATGACGTAACAGAAAAACAGTTTTGTTAAGGTAATGATTTAATTGGGTTTTTCGAGAAAAAATATGTTTGTTCACTAAATATTATTGTGCTTGGTTCATTTTTTTAAGGTTGCTATAGTTTGCTTAACCTACAAATCATATAGATTTTAAAATATACATTTGTTAAATACATTACTGTTTGTCTTTGTTGGTACCTCGAGCAAGCCTTTTCCTTTCTAAAATGACTGTTAACATGGATGGTCAAAATTGTCACTGACTATTTATTGATTGCTTGATTACGGTTATTGGATCGCATGGAATCGTCTTTGGAGGACCACGGCTTATTATACCTATTATTCTCAAATTAGAATATAAATTAACGTTTTTAGCCTTGCTTAATTTTTGATTTGAGCCATTTCGGAATGTTCAATCCCAGAAAGGATTAGCCCGAGAACTTCAAAGTTGATAATATCGCCATCTTGAGTTGCCCAATCCTAAAATACAAAGTACCAAATCAAGTCCTATTCATCATTTAAAAAATGAAAGTCTCAGAATACAGTTGTTACGTTAATGTTAAGTTAACGAATCCTCGAATTGGTACGTAATGCAAGTTCTACGTTTACTATTTTAATTTAATCTATCCACTAGAAACTAGTAAAGCTAGACTATTGAAAATGATCTTAACTTAGACTTGGAGATGCAATTCTTGTATATGTTAACTGAAATGTCAATGGCTCCTTTTTCTAAAACTATTACTGCAGATCAATCGAACACAAAATCTTGTTTTCCGATTTGTTTGTAGCTAACAAAAAAAAATTCAAATAAATCACTACAACATTTCAATAGCCTACACACACACACAAACTGTTATCTTATTTTGAATCCAAGATTTTAATATGTTTAGGTTCATCAACTACCACGTCAATTTGGAAGGATGAATCAGCTTCCTTTACTCCCTATGCATCACTGACAATCAGTTGAATGAGAGAGTGATAGAATTTTTCACTTCCATTTTGAACTCTTTGGCTGGTGTGACTGTTTCGACACCACTTCTTTATCGTTTACGACATTTTGTTAGCCGATTTGGATTCTTGTGCAAAGACGTTCCCCGATGTTTATTGGCAATTTTGATCAATTATTGGCGTATTAAGCAGTTCTTCCCATCTATAGAAAGAACAAGGCTAGAGATAAACGAAACAATAAAAACAATTACTTTAGATACTTTCCTTTGTTGTTGTATAGTAGAGTGCAGTCTAAGGAATAAAAAAAATTTAAAAAATAATAAAATGGTGGGGAAATTTGGCAAATGGGGTGACAAATTGGACCAACCAAAAAGAATCTATATTTGGTGAAACTACGACAATATCCCCCCTAATAACGCGATTGATTTTTGTAAGTATTACTTCCAAACGTATCAAAATCCATAAACTCTTCTCGGTGATAGGGTCACAATATTATATGTTCACTAACACATGGTAACAATAAGACTGGTTGATATGATGTTACATTCAAGAAATTGAGTAGATTAAACTTATGAAGAAGTAAAAATATATCGTAATCTTTTTCCAGTTTGCCGAAAGTTTCAAAATCCACAATTAACGATAGTGCAGTTGATGTAAGTGTGCCTCTCCTTAGTGCAAAGGCTCCTTTGCTTGGAGATCAGCTCCAAGTTACGCAACACTCGGGCTCGCCGTCTACGATGAAATTTTTTTATCTGACCAGAGAGCTTGCAATGGAAACACTTTTTGGCTTTTGGAAATAAAAAAATATAAATGCTATTTTGCATATAAATTAGTACGTCTGAGAAAACTGTGGGATTTGCACCAGAATATAACGCTTAAGAATTTAACAAATGAAATTAATAATCTTCAACAAATTAAAGAAAGTATTATCCGGAATAAAGGATAATAGCAATCTTTCAAGTTAATTAAAGAACCTCGCAGCGTGAGTCTTATTTCTAAACTTTGCAACCACAAGTTGTGAGTTAACATTTTTAAACATTAGAATTAAATTAGAAAAAAAAATTGTCACACGTCACGTGTGAGAAAAATGTTTACCATCAACCGAGGATTTCCGTTACTACCGACTTGCTTAGGTGGCTTCCAGCTGGTAATTGCGCCAGCTTCTAACGCCAAAGAAATTATCAAGTGTAATAATTAATCTTCCACAAGAGAATGGTTAATCAGGTTAAGGGATAATAATCATCTGTGAATAAATTAACGAACTTGGCAGCGTGAGTCTCGTTTCTTAACTTGACAATCTCATCTTCACATCAAAAAATTTAGAAACTTAGAAAATGTTTTCACACAACTCTTGTGAGAAAAATGTCAGTTTTTTTTTCAGAAGTAATAAACTTGTCCAGTTGTCCTATTTAACCAAAATGGACAGAATTGGCTGCTCATCCAGGGAGGAGCGGATACCGAGATCAGCTATTTCTAATTCAATGCTAATTCACGAAACAAAGCACCATTCTTCTGGCTAAGTGATGGATTGAATATCTCCCACTCGGTTGCTCAAGAAAATATGATAGTAGGCAGTAGTGGCCCCAATCTGATTCCAAGCCATGCTGCTGTCCCAAAAGTTCCGTCGCTGGAGTTTTGGTTTTAGAGTTTAATGGGCCGTGCAAAGAAGCCTAGCAATTAATTCCAGATTAGAACTCCTCTGTGACAATATGGGCTCTTAGAGGGAATAAACAAAGCGGAATCTTCAGTAAATTGAGTTTATCTAAAGCGAAGAAACCAGCTTCACCGCCAAATTTCATCGTCGCCAACAATCACATCGGTACACCCGAATCCTTTGAGACCTAATACTCTCAAATGGACTTTGGCTTTGACGATCAAAGGTGAAGCAGTCCACAACGGATAAAAAAACAGCCACCCTGATAACCAAACTCACTCGTGTAAAATTCACATCCGAAAACTCGGTCCCAGCGAATCAAAATTCGTGTCCCGGACGACGCGAAGTACCATTTCGGTATTTTCGCTGGTGAGCGGATGGGCGGAGAATGCATCTGGTACAGTATACTGTAAACAAATCGCAGCAGGACAGTTAAGGCAGTTAAATGAAGTTTAAATTAGCATAGGTATCTAGTTACGATAGCTGAAAACTGTTTAAATGCATCAATGGGGAAGAAAATGTTTTTCTTGTTTGAAAAATTATGAAAGTAATTCAAAAAACGAAATAAAATAATAGTGAATTGTAAAAAAGGAAAAATGTTTTTTTTGTTTATTAAAACAATATGTCCACACATAAATCAGGAATAGAAAAAATTGCATTGTTAAGACATTTTTTATGTATTTTTTAAATCCAGTTATCATTAATAGTATCCAAAAAAGGTGACTCCCCAAAGAAAATGAGGATTCATTTCATCCAACAAGGCTTTTCAAATCTTCTTCACTGGAAAAATATATGGCCTGGCCAGGGAATAAGCTTGAGGCTGGTTTGGGAATCAAAAAAAATCCTCACTGCTTCGTAATCGTCTCTTTTACCACCTTGAGCGAAACGATTTAAAAACAAAGCAATGTTCATCGATCAAAATGCATCCTAGGACAAAAAAACAGCTCTCAGTATGCTGTAGTTCACGGCATTTAAATATGAAACCGTCGGCGGTAATGGTAAATAAATTGAATGTAGCCTTGAATTTAACCTTTACACATTTAAAAGGCTGCATGTAATAATGGTGAAAAACTATAAAAATTATGGAAACGGTAAGAAAAATAAAATGTTTCATATGAGGCAATGTATTTAAACATCTCTTATCCCTACAACCCAAAGTTTTTGAAACGCGTTTACCGTTAGCAAGCAATTTTTAAATAAAAACTGTAGGGAGCCTGAGAGCCCAGACAAATATATCTTCTGTATAGACATATATCGACCAAGGTGCATTCCATTGTCTAGCTGGGAGATGAAAAACGCACGCACCGACTGACAAATTTTGGGACGTAATAGGAATCTCTCTATTCTGGCTATCCATTGGAGGTGAAAATACGTCTCCTTACAGTTGGAGCGTATTTGAAGATCCCTATCTGAGATGAGAGTCAAGCAGTACGCCAAAGTTACGAACGACAGGAGATGGGGTGATAAGGGCATCGTCTAGTTCAAGAGGTAAAGGGTACCAAGGACTTGACATGGGATGCTGATGAGGCGAGGATTTTTCAGTTTTTTCTGCATATAGTTTTAGCATTGTTTAAAAAACACTTATTTGGTTCCATGATGGACGCCAAGAGGCAAGAGAAGGTTAGTTGCTGGTAAAATTGCAGATGTTGTAAAAGATGAAAGTAATAATATTCTTGGGTATCATCCGAGAAAAAGTGATCGAAGATTCCAGTTGGGGCAATTATATCATACAATGGCGATCTGTAGACGTCAAACAATATGGGGCCAAGCAAGGATCCTTGTTAGAGAAAAGGACATGGAGAGGAAGAAAAACCACTAACACTGACAGATTTCCTCCTATAAAAAGGAAGGATGTGAACCAGGACAGAGCGGTTCCAGAGATAGCACATCGAGCTGAAAGACGATTAAGAAGAATGTCATGCGATCAATTGTATCAAAAGCAGCACTTTGATCAAGTAAAGCAAGAATTACGGCATCACCTTTATCAACGGCCAATATTGTGTCATTCAATACTTGAAAAAGGGCAGTTTCACTAGAATTTGCTGCTCTGAAAGCTGATTGCACAGGGACAAAAAGAGATCGTAGGTTAAGATAACTAAAAAGTTGTTTGGCAGCTAATTTCAAAGTTTGGAAAGAAATGAGAGGTTTGATACAGGTAAAAAAGTTAGAAAGATCTTCAGGATCAAGATCATTTTTCTTTAACAGAGGATGGATTAAAGACAAATTCATTGTGAGTTGGAATACACATGAGATAAAAGAAAGATTGTCAATATCAGTTATGGGTGAAGCCAAGCCAGTATAGTCAAACTTTCTTTCTTGATTGGATTGGAGACGAGTTTGATTGGGAGGCTAGAAAAAGAGCAGAAACTTCGTCAACAGGTTTAGGTAGAAAAGATGAGAGTGGAACGACTGATTTCCTGATCTCAGGAACCATCCATCGGCTACAGCATCGAGGCTCGTCCGTTTATCCTGGAACTTACAAGGAAAGAAACTGCTGAATTGTTCATCTAATGAAGAGAGGCATAGTCACGTGAAGGAAAATGGAAACCGGGTTGAACAGGGAGAAGCGAATCGACAACGCGGAAGAGAGAGACTTCTTTCCTGTTGCCTCCAGGATTTGCGATTTCAGAAAGGAAGCTTTTGCTTCATAAATCATTGTATGGAGGTTCAATAACGTCTGATTTATTATCTCCTTGTCAAATTTGAGACTGGTTATCCTCCAGCGCCGCTTAGCTCTTCTAGCACTTCTCCTGGCTGACTGAATCTCTTCATTGCCCTACGGGTTGTCCGGGCGGACAATGAAAGTTCTTTTGATCGGTTGGGCATGGCATAATGCAGCTTTATTCTTTATGTATGTATGTATATGTCATGAAAACTCAAAATGAAATAAATTGATATAAATAACATTAAGATGGTGATAAGAAAACTTTAGAGCTTTGGAAGATCCGACACACTTACGAACTAAACAGTCACAAAATCTTCTGATAGAGGTTGGCTCTAAATTGTAAATTTATTTTCCTTGTGAATTTCCCCGACAAAACATCACAAGTATTCTAAGCCTTTCCCTAACCTACAAAAATCAGAATTATCGTAAGTAATAAGACGGCCATATAAGCTTTTACAGAGATCACAACTGCGAAATGAATGCAGTACTTATTTTTTAAGTAACACGGAAGAACAAATGCGTCCCATGTTAAACTTACTAGCCGGACCCCTTCATCAAAATCAGGATATAAGGAAGAAACATCTTATGTTAAGAGCAAACGGAGCATGATCAGGTAAATTAAAGAAAAGACTTGATCATAAATTTAAATGAATGTGATTATTGCTTTTTTAACTGTTATAAAATCTGTTGATTATATGATTATGATAAAAGTACTTCGAAAACCAGCAAATACCAGAAATGAAGTACTCAAATGGTGATTAACATATGATCACCTGTGAAACCGGGGTCAAATTTACTTGAAAAATATAATTCCTTGTTGCTCTTCGGTTTGGTTGAAAGAATTTCTTACAACAATGTAACAATTAAGCAATTTAGCAAATTGTATAAATAGGTTGATTGAAAAAATATATATATAATGAGAATCAGCGTAAAAAACTGATTCTAACCAGTATGTTTAAAACAAATCGAAATTTCATGCACCGACCCTATTGCGTATTCCCTGTCATCAAGTTATCTTACGTCCGGAATGTTTCTTATTGAAAAATAATTAAAGTTTTTACGATTTTTGATTTAATTCCCATGCCCGTAACCCCATTTCGCTTGAAATTCACCAAAAAATGTTCGAATGGCGTAAAATTAAAAAAAAATTACATCTAAATTAATTGAATTTTGAAACAGAATTGTTCAAGGGCATGTTGAGAGAAAATCAGAATAGCAGTACAGAGAAAGGAACAGTGATTCTCGAGTTGTTGCTTTTAAAACCAAAATTAGAGCAAACAAAACTGGGAAAAGAAAAAAGAGGGATAAAAATTCATCAAAGTCGAGAACACAAAGACAAAGAGTGGAAGATTTACTATTCAAGGTAATTGTGAACTCGGCCAAGCTGTCAGTGTTAGTGATATAAGTACAATTAAGTCTGTTCACTGAATTAAGTTGGTCTTTCACGTTTTCACTTGAGTGAGTTTTACTGGTGATATGGTGAGTTGTTATTATAGTAACATTTCAGTTTAAGCTAGTATTGAATATTTTTTGTGTATGTGTTATAGTATGGTACCACTAGGAACCGAAGGGCAGCTGACAGACAGGGTGAGTGGCAGTATGATGGAAAGAGTGGCCGAAGATCGCAGTAGTCGCCACACTTTGCCGGTCATTGTAAATGAGGATACATTATGGCAACCGACACCGATGATAGACGAAGATCACCATCCACTTACTTGGTGGAAAGAGACTGGCGTCGGCAAAAGGTATATAAAATCTTTTGTGGAATCTGTTATAATACCCTGATTTTATTTTTGTCTTATTTTTTAGAAAAGGGCGTCGAGTATACAACTCTCATGGATACGTTTACGCTTTCAAATACGAGCGCAAAACTGATTCTTCCCAGGCTTTCCGTTGCAGATCAGTTGACGGTACTGGAAAAGAATGTCTTTCGCGCGTCATCTTAGCCAGTAATTCGTACACACCCAGCAATGATCACACGTGTATAGTTAAGCCTGCGCCACACATTTATGAGAGAGATGTTCGAAATAGATGTTATGAGAGAATAGTTCGAAAAGCCAAGGCTGTTGGTCTTAAGTTTAAAGGAGTTTCGGCGAGCAACATTTTAAGGCCGCTCTTGGAAAACTATGCCCATGAGAATGTAATATTACGCTAAATTTAGTGTTAAGAAAAATGTGGATGACCAAAGCGTTGACCAAAGAGTGGAACCAGATAACTGCAATTTCGATTATTAATTTATTTTAACTGTGTATTTTCAATGTTGTATAAATTGTCAATAATATCTAAAAACTTATAAATAGAATACAAAAGTGATAAATAATATTTTTTTATTTGGCCGAGTTGTCCGATTTATTGTACCTACTACGTTTGATGATGGCCGAGTTGACCGAAAAATTTTGTCAATATTTCGGACGACTCGACCAGAAAAAAACAGAAAAAAAGGTCTGGCCGAGTTGGCTTGGCCGAGTTGGTTTTGGCCGAGTTGTCTGGCAATCAAACTAACAATTAATTTTTTTTTTAATGTTAATAATTTCTCATTTAAGGGTTTCCAAATTGGTAGAGACAGTGGAGAGGAAAATGTTATGTTGATTGCCATGTACCTCCCTTGCAAAAGCCGTGGTGTATGCAAACGATTTGGGTTTGGACCCAAGGCTGATTCCATAACTCAGACTGGATTTGTGAGAGAGTTCTTCGATAAGTGGGAGCACCTATGGATTAAAAAGAATTGTATTGCAATTTAAATTCAATGTCTCTTGAGACATGCATCTTGGTAACACAATATTTTTTTTAGATGATCAAAAACCAAAATCTGCTGAGGCTCAAAGTGGTATCGAAAATCCCAATGAAGACAAAAATGAAATACAATCAAGCAACAATTGAAGTAGGATTGATACAACCAAACTTAATTCCCTAATACAATCTTTTATTTCCTTGTTTGTAGATTTTATTACTGAAACTCCTCTAGTTGTTGTTTTGATTTTTGTGCGCTGATGAATTTTGCTGGAGCTCAAAGTATTATTGAAGATCCCAATGAAGGCCGAAATGGGCTACAAACAAGCAACAGTAAGATATAAAATTCACCAAGCTCAATTATTTAATATTATCATTTATTTCCCTGTTTTTAGATGATATTACTCCAACTCTTCCAGTTGATGTTGAAACTGGTACGCTGATGAAATCTACTGAGGCTCAAAGTAGAATGGGCTGTTCGAGTTATTGGCAAAATGTCCTACCAACGAGCCACAATAGCAGTAAGATTTTAACGTAGCCAAACCTAATTCCCTAATAAAAATTTTTTATTATTCTTTTTTAGATGATATTCTTACAATTGATGTCGACGCTGATACTCTGATGAATTTCGAGAACACATTTAACCTTCCACCAGGCGTCTCACCAATTCGAATGGTGCAATTGCCGCAGCCATCCACACTGTGTCGTCCAACGCTGGTGAGGCCACCGACGCCTGTAGGGCCACTAAATCCTGTGAGGCCATCGACGCCTTTAGGGCCACCGACTCCTGTGAGGCCGCCAACTCCTTTTAGGCCACCGACTCCTGTGAGGCCGCCAACTCCTATGAGGCAACCAACTCCTCAGCCCAATCGCCCAATTCTTCTACTGCAACGGTCACAGCACCCATCCAGTCTGTTGCCACTGGATCAACTTATCCATCCCACACCTACGCAACCATCGACGTCCATGAAGCGATCCAACTCTCCACATCAAGTACTCCTGCAGCCGTCGGTGGGTGCGACGTCATCAAGCCCTCCCTCTCCACATTCAACAGTTTTACAGACGTCGCTGATGACGATGCCATCCAGCTCTCCGTCTCCGCATTCAACAGTTGTGCAACCACCGATGACTACAATACCATCAGGCTCTTCGTCTCCACATTCAACAGTTTCGACGGCTGAACAGCCGTCGTCTCGTCATTCACCATCAAGCACGTCGGGAACGTCAGCGAAAGTGGCAAGAGGACGGGGAGGGAGAACAAAACGAACGGCGCAAAAAAATGGAAATTCAGATGTTTCGAAAAGATCCTACCAACCTTTAACTAAGGCTTACACTTGGGCGGGGAAATAATTTGTCTTTACTGAATGGTCCCAAAAATATGTATACCTATCTGATGTCCCACCCACAGTGACCGAAGTCATCCCTTTGCAGGAAGACCCGCTTGCTATTACCCAATTGTGCAAAAAAATTGTGCTAAAAATTAAAATAATTCCTGCCATCTACCCACAAAGGGAAAAAATCTCTGCAACTCAGATTCCTGTCATTGCCAATAGGATTTTTGTTTATTTTTTTTATGAATTTTAAAATTCATTTTTAATATTTTAAAATTCATATTTAATATTTTAAAAAAGATATAAACAAAAATCAGTAATAAAAAATACATTTGATTTGATTTTTTTGGCGCAATTTAAAAAAAAAGTTAATTTCAATTTCACGAATTTAACATATATTAAATTGCCTACTCTAGTATGGGGGCCGAAATGACACGAGTAAGAAAAACATTAAAACGGGTGTACGACATTCAGGCCCAGTCATTCAGGCCCGCGACGTTCAGGCCCACCTTTTTTTTACGTGCCTTTCAGGGCCAATTTTGACGTCATTCAGGCCCAAGATTTTTTTTTATAAAATTTAAAAAAAAATTGGGGTATCCGACGACTCCCCCTAGTGAGCCTAGTTTCTCCCACCCCTGGGCACTACCACTACACGTATACAGTTCACACGCTACTACATAAAACACTTACATATCCACAAACATAGCTTCGGATATCCCTTTAGAAAGTCCTAGAAGTCGGCCTGGACAAATATGAAGAACATAAGAAAATTCAAATAAGAATACGGTGAATTGCAATGATATTTCAAAAAGTGGTTTGGTTGAGTGGAAATGAGACCAAACTAATAAGTTGACGACGTTATCGAGTCCATACCATTTTGTCCCATGTTTCTCCATTGGCTAACATATTATCGGTGGTCTAATGGTCAGAAGCTCCGGCTGTAATGTCAAAGGACCGAGGTTCGAGTCTCGGACAATGCGAGATAGAAATTTTCAGCAAAACTATACGGACCCATGTTTCCCTGTCTTTTAACATTTCACCGGTGGTCTAATGGTCAGCATCCCGGCTTGACACGTCGAAAGACCGCGGATCGAATGTCAACCGAGCAATTTCGAAATAATTGATATTTTTAAAATTTAAAAAGACAATAGCACCTAGAGCTTCAAAATGAGTGTAATCTAACATTTTTGAAATGTTCGACCACCGATCTTCCACTTCCATTAACTCCGGAAGCTTTTTAAGTTTAATTTGTCAAAATTAAAGTTTATTTTCCTGTTCCATTTTATTTTCCTAATGTGATTCCAGATTCGAAACTCATTCCTTTGGCATGCCAGCCCGGATTGCTGACCATTAGACTACCGTGGACCTACCTGCTAGCACAAGATATCCATAGTATATCCTATGTTAGTCCCTTCATCCAAGGGACGTCTCGCCCTTTTGGGAACAACTAGGGATATCCATAGGATAATTTTTTTTGGTCGTCAAATAGACGTCCAATTTTTACGTCCGAAGGATGGAAAAGTTGGACGCATTTAGGACAATAAATATTGAATGTCCTGTTGACATCCATCTACCTTCCCAGTTCCCACCGTATATAATCCATACATGATAAAGTCTATAAATATCATATTGGAGATGAGCGGTGTAATAAAACATTATTTTAACTTAATTATCTGTAAATCTACGATATGATTTCTTTGTAATTATAAAAAATACATTAATTTTTGTAAATATTAAATTGAAATAAAATCTTCGCTTTATTCCATATTTAATATTCTCTCCTCCTTAAAATATTGTTGCAATAATTCAATCTAAAACTTTATTACTAAGTGCAAATATAAGAACTAGGTTATTATTCTATTCATTGTACAATAAATATAAGGAAATATGCCACATCAGATGAAGACGTGGCAAAGAAATAAAAATACAGCAGCATCGGTGAAAGAAGTAGGTGGATGGGTGACCCGACTTACCCGCGCCAATTTCTTTTCTTCAATCCCCAAAATTTTCTTTCCCTACTATGGCCTTTCGTGACGTCCATTGACTGTCCACGGTGGGACATCCTTGGGCGCGACATTTGGATGTCCCGCGTACGGACTCAGGACGGACCGATGGGATATCCCATCGTCCGGAAAGGACACACACAGTCCGTCCTGGCGACGTAAAATTGCTAGCAGGGCTGTAAGAATAAAGGGAATGCATGAGCCTTATGGTAGCTAACCATCGATTAAAGACATTGACTAATGTAATGCAACATGTGATCGCATGATATAGCAATGACTATTGCAGTTGTCATTATAAAATTTATAAATTTTAATTAATTCGAAATTTCTATTTCGACTTGCCCGAGATTCGAAACTCGGACCATTGCCATTACAGCCCGGGCTTCTGACCATTAGACCACCGTTGATGTGGTGACAACGAGGAAACATGGCCGTTGATGGTATGGCCCAGGTATACCCCCTTTCACTCACTCCTCTCCCAGGGGTGCGCGCAGTCCCCGCCGCTCAACCTCAGCCGCTAAACCCTATATTAAAAATTATCAGTGTAAAAAGATCTTCATACATGTATCAATCGTTTTTCGATAGCAGAAAACTTGTCTTGCTATTAATCAGTGATCTTGAATTAAATCAGTGATCTCACATGTTCGTGAATTGTTTCTTATTGAAGGTTCCAATTCCTTGAAATAGTCAATAGCTGCTGCATATACCTTCGATGGGAAATCAGGAGGAAAAGCCTTTGGTAAGAAATTACTGGCTAAAATAATGAAAAGTATGAAATTCTGTTATTTCGTATATGGTACAAAACCTATTTATGATTTCATTATTATTTGTAGTTGCAGTTCAACATAGGTCTGTACCCCCTCAAGAATGCAATAAAACTCAGGCAACAATTAATGCCACATACGTTAACATCTTATCCAAAATAAAACGATGGTTAACTGAAGCGAAAGATGTCATAGTATCCAAAAAACAAGCAGCGCTAATAATTGTTGAACTAAATTTAAGATTTGAAATGAATGTTCCGCTTGGTTTATTTTCATTTATCATGTTTGAAAACAAATTTGACAAAATTTTTGGTAGTAATTAAATCAAAAACGATATTTTTTGAAGTTCGTAATCTATCATTGTCGAAAATAGATCAGATAAATGTAAGATCTATTTCGTTTGCTTATGTGACAATGGAACATCGCACGGATACATCGGTTTTATCCTGAAAAAGTAAGGGCATCGGCTACAATAAAACGATGTCAGTCTAACATTGGAATAAGATAACCGTGTTACCTGGACGAGTGTAACAAAAAGGAAAGTTTTTTCACATAACCATTTACTGCTAACACAGGACGCAGGTTGAAAATCAGTCCACGGACACCACCACCAGTGATTCTTCTGATTTTCAACTTTTTCTACAAGACACGGACAGTGATGGTAGCAGCATTTTGCATTAACAAACTTCCACTTGCACCATTCTAAGTGCTTTTCACACTTTCCATGAGAAAGGTTAAATTCCTTGTCCTAAAAATTTTGCATTCAAATCCCTACATCTACCTGAAGTGTCCTAACAGTGGTTTGCTGTGGTGTAGCGACATTAGCAAAATAATTCCGAATGTAATTTTTCTTTAAAAATCCCCTTATCCATATTGAGGATAAAAAATTGTATTGTTTAAATCTTCTCTTTCTCTCTCAGAGATTGAACTTTCTTCTTTTAACCCCCTACAACAGCGTACAATATCCTACAAAAAAATCCGAACAGGGATTTTTTTCAAACAGCCGCCTATTCCATATTTTGTGGGGCTTTTTGAAAAAAATCGTTGTCGAATTTTTTGTAGGGTACCTTACATGTAGGCAACAACCTGTAACATTGAATGTGAACGTTTACAGAAATGAATTGAACTACGTGTAATTTTGGAGGTAATAGGGGGAAACGTTTTTTTTACGAAACCAGGCATCCTTCCCTGCAAACGTGAACGCTTTGAACACTAGGTTGGAGATCTTTACCAACTTTGGCCAACCAACATGATTTATCGGTGACTTAGCCGTAAACAAGTCTTCCAGCAATTTAACAATCTTGAAGTGGTAGTCCGTAGATTTCATTTAAATTTATTCCATTCTAACTTGTGAGGCAGTAAAAATGTTGGTGCACATATACTTCGATGTGCAGAACCTGTTGGAGCACGTTCCTCCACTCCAAAACTCAAAACAGATTATGGGGCGCTTGGCTCCGTTACTGGCGTGACCCGGCCACACCTTCCGCTACTTCACTGACGCCTGCAAAACGAATGTTTTGTTTCCGAAACTTTTGACAGAGTTCCTTATCGTTATACATAACTTCGAAGTGTGGGACGTAATAATCTTCGTCGAAAATAATTAAATTGTCCTCGTCCTTCATTTCGTTTACAGCAACGCTGTAGGAAAAACCAGTAAACTTGACCAATAGACTTCTCGTACCATATACAATTTCAACTAACTCAACAAATGCGTCATCAAATTGACAATATAAGAAAAAGGAATTTGATCTATGCGGACATTTTTGAAAAACTGTCGAACCTAAGTCTAATTGGAAAGCAAACGAGACACAGTCGACCGTTTGAGGACCTAGTACATATTTTTTGACACAATTCATCCGACTGTACATCAATCAGCCTTGGATCATTCCAAACGCTATCTACCGTACACGTGGTGATTACTTTTGCTACAGTCATGCCATATTTGATGTGGGGTGAATGGCAATAGATACATATCAAACTCAACGTTTGAAATATAATTCGGTGATCTTATTGTTGGATGTTGAATGGATTTCCTTGTTAAGAAGGTCTATATGAAATTTGGCCTTGCGTTATCAAACCCGATGCTGTATAGGTAAAAACGTTTGAAATGATAAGAACAAGATAAGGTAAGAATGATGATGGCGAAGATGGACAGTGATTTATTGTACCGACTTTTTAAAATCGACTTTTAATCCACTTAGGTCAATTTTTAGATTGACCCGAGTAATGGATAATGAGCCAAAAACGTTGACTTTGGAAAATGTTATGAGTGGCTATAATAAAAAATATTTCGAAATATTTTAAAATATATATGCGAAATATTTCACATGTTATACTGTAATAGTTTGTTTGGTAGATATGTCGATTCGTCATTGTCCACAGATGGAATAAAATTTGTTTTATGATTGGTAGAGTCTTATGTTTGGCACCGTTTGGGAAAGCTATATAGTCCCACATTATTTTGTTACTTGTCCTAGTTGATCTCTTCATTACTGATCTGAGAAGTAAAAATGGGAACATTTAACTAAATCAAAGTTCGTTTATTGTCGTTCCCTGATTGCAATAACGGTTTTTCAAAATGCAATAATTTAGTAAGGTTAGACTGAGCAACCAAAGCATTAGAATTCACTGCTGCAAAAGAAAATTGAACAAGATCAACGAAAGAGATGTCACAGAAAAAATAAAGCCTTCCTTTTCATGAAGTTGAAATAAATCTGAGGTATTGCTTCAACTTGGCAGCATATCCAAAGGCGATGGCATTGACATACAGGTTATTCTGTACTCCAAGTTAGATTTACTAGATAGAAAAAAAATTTTATTCATCAATAGATTTTGGACAAGAATTTTCGACAACAGCTTACCACCTATTTGGCTGACTCTGACACCTCAACAATAACAGATAAATTGTCTAGAACGTCGTGGCTGGTGCGTAAGTGTGCTTATAAAAATCTTATTTTGAATAGTTAATTTTAGTTTCCCTTTACTTTTGATGGTGCAGGGCTCATGGCGAAATGTGTTGAGCCATCGCGATGCTCAACAACACTATTCTGGTTCTGAAAACTTTTCAACTCTACCACTTCTAAGTGGACGTTTTACACTGCATTGGACACACGTGGGAGTGGCGCAGAAGAGCTAGGAAACAAAATCGACATCCTCTCGAGAATTGGGCATTCCTGCATTATCAAGTTATCAAGTAAGCGCTTACGCCTATCGAAACGCTTGGCACCAGCCAGTCACAAAATTGGTTTTATTATTTCTTTATTTTTGAAGTTTTGAACATATCGATGAATCAAGTGATGTCCACTATTTTCTGATCGAGATTTTCTGACACCAAGAATTTTTATAATGTTTTTTTTTTTGTTCATGGGATAGCCTATTAGCCTCAAAATTTCACGACACCCAGGGTGGCATTGCTGTTCACACTGCCCAATTTTTGCGCCATTGGAGAAGAAGAAATGGGTGGCTTCTTTAGTCGAATCAACGGTAACGAAACCCTATCCTTCGGCTTCAAGTGAATATCCAATTTGACAAGTGATGTTCCTTTATTTTTGAATGCGGCCAAATTGCGGGCCATCCACGTCCAGGGGTCGGGCCAGCGTTTCTGTAGTAACCGAGTGTCGACTACAAAATACAGTTTGATGACGTTTCTACCATTGTTCATCTTGGAACAGTTTTCAAGATTCTACATCTTGTTTTTCACTTTGATAACATTACTGCAGGTACTCAAAATTAATTTTCCAAGTGCATGACATTCAATATTTTAAATTTGGGGAGCATTGCGAGATGCAGGATGGGCCAGCGTTTCTGCAGTAATCGGGTGTCAACGACAAAGTACAGCATGCTGTCGTTCATCCCATACTTCATCTTCGAACAGTTTACAAGATATTTCATCCTCTTTTACATTTTGATAACAGTACTCGAGGTAATCCAAATCAATCTTCTACACTGTCCAAGTGCATGACATTTAATATTTTACATTTTGGGAGCATTGCGAGAAAAATAAGAACAACGCCTGTCGATTTCTTCGAAGTATTGCGTATATTACGAAAATGGGACAAATTACTTTTCTTCAGATACCAATTTAGCTGTATCCATTGGGAGACTAGATAAATAAGAATTCAGTTCATGGATACCAAAGTAACTAAAGTCGTGAATGAAAATACATTTTATCAACTGTTATTTCAACAAAAATGAGTGAGAAAACAAGGAAACTGTCTCATGAAGATTCTGGCCAAACAGAAAATGGGTAAACTGAAATATACATTGTTTAGATCTTGTGTTTGCTGGACTTTGGGCTACGACACGGACTAGGTGTCGATATTTTTCGAGGTGGAACTTTTGGAACAGCACAATTTACACCGATACACCGTGGTGCAGGTATAGGGGTATTTATGTCCAAAAGGGGATACGAGTGCCAATCAGATAATGGAGCATCCACTAAGTATTTCAATAAAATAAATTTAAAATGAAGTTAATAAAATAAATATTTTCGTAACTTACGATTGCTTGCCAAAAGCTGGTTCTCCGAATTAGACAAATTTTTTGAAACTCTAAGCGTTTCCCGCTGTCTTATCGCCCCTCCCCTTGTGAGTCGAGGAGTTGTGCTAGCCAAATAGGCGGTAGGCATGTTCAATTCTGCCGTTGCGATGTAATCATCCTCCTCTATTACATTGCTAATAGACACCGAATTTCTGCAGAAGATTCAATATTTTTACTGTCATCTCTGTGATCACTATTTCCAAAAATAAGTACATACCCTTCGCAAGTGGCCGCTTCTAAATGGCCTTTCCTCCGGCCACACCTAATGAAATGACAGGAGGTTACAAAAAATACTACTGATTATTTTATTTTGATTAATGATTGTTTACCTTGGAGTCATCGTCATATAAACCGGTTCTTCCCCTTCAACGCGACTAGGGTCGTTTTGTGAATACGAGGGCAATAGTATAGGGGCCTGTTCCATAAACTCGGGTTCTCCGTTCGGTATTATTAACCCAAGATCTTCACCCAAAACCGCCTAAAACGAAATGTTATATTTTCAGTGTTTATAGGGTGCACTGTGTATGTTACCAAAGTACCTGACTAGCTGGCGGATTAAGTTCAATCGCTTCAAATGGATACCGAAATATGGTAGGGGGACGGGGCGACGATCTAGGGGACAAATCCCTGTTGAATCGGATTCCAGTAAGAATAGGAATATAATCGTCATCTTCTCTTCCATCTATTGGTCTGGGAGGTGGTGGAACAACATAATTCGACATCGCAAAATGCGGGATCACAATTGCTGGAGGAACGTCATAGTCATTACGGATATTTCCCAGAACCTACAATGAAAATGTAAATTTTACTTGAGCCCACCATGAACAAGACATTGAAAATTTACTTTTCTTTCTTCTGATGATTCGAAATGAGTTCCACTGTCGTGACTCAAGTGACTGGCGACACTAGAACGATCCGACGATGACCAACCTTCAAATTAGAAATCATTATTTACAGAAAGACCGAAGTACGACTTGGGAGTTGGGACTGCTACTTACTAGATAGCCTACTTGACGCACGAGACGGTATAACTGTGAAAGGAGATCCCGAAGTAAGAATGACTTCAGGAATCGTTTCTTCATCTGTTTTTACAAAAAATAATCACTAACGAAGTTTCTTATGTGAAAAGATTGTCCATTAATACTTTCAGGTGACTGGCCAGGCATTTTCTGAAGAGCTGGATTTATATTATTATCTCGTTTTTGCATTCTTAGTTGGTCTTCTTTTGTCAGTCCGGTTTTTGTTGTATTGTGAATTTTCTCCGGACTTTTTTCTTCATCAGGCCCAGATCCACCAACAGCACCACGGATTATCTCCTGTTCCCCTTGGCATTTTTGCTTTGTTTCAACATCTATTTGAAAAAATAAATAAATAAATATATAAAATGGCACATATTTTCTAATGATTTCAACTGAGATAAGCTAAGGCCCACTAGATAAGACGAAATAATAATGGCCACATTATCAATACCAGCTTCAATTTTTTTGAGAAACTGACTTCAATAGAAGCACCGAGTCTGGTCACGTTTGTAAATAATCCAGTCTTTCTTCAAAATAATTAAAACATAAAACCTACCATGGGTAGCGGAGTTGACAAGTTTGGGTTTGGGCACGAAGTCGTAGTCATTTATCTCAGTTTCAACTGTAGTGGATTCTGGAAAAGAACAATTTAAAGAATTTTTACGAATGGTTAGGAGAACACTTATAAAAGTTATTACTTCAACAATTATCATATATAAGTTACGACTTACTATTCATTTGTACGTAGTCATCACTCTGTGGCCCCGTCTGTGGCTGACTATTGGCTGCATCCTTTACGAAGGAAAACAAGTGAATTAGAACCGGAAACGAGTTCAATTATTTTTGAAAAATATAAAACCATACCAATATTTGTATAAAGCTCTGCAAGCAGTTGATGACGCCATTATGGCCGTTTTCCTCAGCCAATTCAAGAGCAGTTAAGCCATTGCAATTACGGACATATATGGCCTGAACGGCACCAACACACTCCAACAAGGCCCAAGTCAAATTCTTGAGGCCGCAACGTGCGGCAAAATGCAACAGAGTAGGATATTCTTCATCTCCTACAGAGAAAATAGATATTCCGGTAAAGAAAAAAATAACTAAATAATTCCCGGAATTTCTTACTGAGTTCATCTTCCGTTTGTTCGAGACCAAAAGCCGACAGAGATATTTTAGCTTTGTCAAGGCTACGAGTCAACACTTGATCCAGTTTTTCCGTGTCGACTGGGCTAATCTTTAAAGCCTGAATTGAACGAAAAATTTCAATTAACTTTAACTATTTAAAACCGTTGCGATATTAAAAATTTGTTTTACCTGGCACATTACTTCAGCGGGGGATCCCATAAGCTGGCATTTTGATAGCAAAACGCCAATTTCGCCCAATTTGCTTTGACATTTCAAGTCGCGAACGCCCCAAGAATGATTGCCCACTTTTAATTGAACTTTAACCACAACATCAAGCTCGAGAAATTTTTCTTGACGACGAAAAAATAAATGAAAACGGAAAAACAAAAATGTGTTAGTTAGGTTCTAGTTGTCTACGTTTATCTGCACTTTCAAATATGAAAAGGTGATAAGTCCCCCCTCCCCAACCCACCTCCCCTCATGCAAGCTCCATACAATAGAATGGATAGTAAACAGACTCAAGGGCAACACATACCGTGTGATAAACACGTGGCTTATTTTCTTAGACCTAGAATGTCAACAACTTAAGAAAGAAAAATGTCTAGTAACTTACTGGGAACATTGAAGGTAATAACATAGGGATTGACCCAGCAAAGTCTCTCGATGTGGACGGACTTGTTCAACTGATTGTTCAAATCGACTCCGACTTGAACGGTTGCCATATGCTTGATATTTTCTGTGGTTTCCATCAGAATCAATGTCACCCGTTCTTCACCCTGGAAAATAAAATGCAGAACCTACTTGAAGGTACGGAATTTTGGTTCGACACACTTACGAAAAGTACAAAGAATGAACTGGTAAATAGAGAATTGTCGAGTAGACAATCTCATGTTACACTTTCCCACATGCGATCAATAGGAAAAAAAATTCAACAAGAATAATAGAGGAAGGGCAAGTAGGATAGAGAAGAGGGTGAAACGGCCCGAGAGATTCATGTTTCAATCGTCAATGGAGAACCAAGAGTAGTTTCACCCTCGAGTAGATGGCGTATAGTTCATTTCAATAGCTCGGTTTATCGTCTCCGTTTTGACCGTTGGATTTTGAATCTCGATCGTTTTAGACTGATTACACGGCGTTTACACTAAATAGGGTGGATGGATTTACCGATCGCAATTTCTTGGGTGCGATTTTGAAACGGGCTGGTTGGAGATTAGCTTCAATAAGGGCGACGGGCTGAGATCGGCCGAGAATACTTTGGGCCCGTTCTCCGAATTCATTGACAGATTTCATGTCTTGATCTCGCATAACGATTTTGGGCCAAAAATCAAAGGAACACAGAGCTGCCAAATGAAAAGCCAACAGGTAGTTAAGTAAACAAAGCGATGTAGTTAACTCAGCACCAACGCAGTTACCTGATCGATGAAGCGGAACAATATCTTTAAATTCATCAACGCCGAGCATGAGTCCGAGGACGCGTTTGGGATGCAAAAGGGTACCCAATGGATCATTGGCATGCAAGCCAACGTGATTGAGGAGCGCCTTTGATAAGAGAACAATTTGGAGCGAAGCGGTGGCAACAGTCTTGCGTACGGCGTGTTGACGAGCGCCTCTTTCTACGTCCAACTGTTCCGTTGCCGCCACATTTTGATAGTCGCATTTCTGCATTCCGTGTACGGGTGGAATTGGTGGCGGCTTGTGGCGGCCCGATGTCGATATGTTGCTGCTAGTGCTATCCACCAGGCTCTCCACATCGCGTGACGTCACTCTAGAAAGAAAAACAAAAAATTGTGAAAAACATTAAAAATGGGTTACGAAGGGAACCAAAAGTTGTGAATTTACCGTGTCGGAGGTCGGTCGCTAGAGCTGAAAATTTTACCGAGAATTCCGGTTAGGTAAGCGATCCATTGATAGGACACAACGCAATTTTTGCTGAAGATGATGACAACATCGACTTTTTCGGCTCCGGTCGGCTCAGCTGTTTTGATGGATGAATGGGAAAAAATAAGAAAAATTCAGAATGAATAGAGTTCCTAAGTTTCAAACAGCATGACGAAGTCTCAAATGAGGCGTCTCCGGTCGGCAGGGCACGTCCATCATCCGTTTTTTTTTCTTTCTCAACCAATCTGGTTTGAAGAAAAAGAGGAACGCATGGTTGAACGTGTTGTTTTGTTCCCTTAACATACATAAGACAAGGCATCCATCACGCGAACGTACGCCGGATGTTTCAATACCCTCCTTTTCTGTGAGGGTGGGTTCATCATCATCTTTGAGATATTTACTTATAACGAGAAGTGCATTCGATTTTTCGTGACATTTATCCCCCCGATGGCGTCACTTTCTCATTTAAAGCAAAAGCACTAAGATTGCTGGTGATCTGGTATTGCTTAGGAAAATTTGGACGGATTTTGACAGCATCCCTCTCGAGTCTGCTATACTTCTTCAGATGCCTCAGCCCTCGGGCCAGACTAACCTTGCGGATGAGAACAGGATGGTGTGAAATTTGAGTCCCTGCATCTTTCCGAGATGTCTGAACATGTTTTTTCCTTTAAAAAAAGGGGGCTAAAAAAACGGGAACAAAAGGACTTGTCACCTCAAGATATTCAGCTCAAAGCTGGTAGTCTTAAATTAAAATCCGATACAAGAATTTGTGAAATTTAATTAATGCCGGATAATGAAAATGAAAACAGAATGAATTTTTCTCGACGGATGTCGAAAGACAACTTTTCTTTTTATTTAACGACTGCTGTTAGACGCGTGAGTGCCAAATCAGATGGGGTGAAAGAAAAAATCGGACTCTGACATCAAGATCCAGATTGTAAATTCGTCTAAGGAAGTTGCTGAGAAAAGATATCACGCAGCAAGTGATTTTTCCACCCCAAAAACAACAAGAAAAAAAAAATGACTAGAAATCGTGTCAAGTCCCTGCCTGTTTTTCATTTACCATTTTCTTTTCGGAGATAAAGTCTAAGTTGATGGAGGACAACGGGGTCGAATAGGGGGAGCAAAAGCGGTATCGAATGTCAAGGGGAGAAAAAGTGTAGTAAACGCAGCATCTTCGCCCACGACTTCCGCTTCTTTTGTTCATGCCGTCTACACAAACTGTACTTATTTATACTTATTTAGAATCATTAAAAAAAAAGAACAAATCAAGTAGAGCATCTTGGAGGACAAAGGAAAAAAATTGGTCAACAGCGAGACCAGATGTCCGCGCTCTCCTTCTAGATCCGTTTCCCCCACCAACTTGTGTGTATATATTCGTGGAAATTCCGATTCATCTTTTTAAAAATAGATGGTACAAAGACGTGGTGAACTGGCGTTTGGCCGGTTGCAAAAACGGATGGAATGCGGATCAAAAAAAGGAAAATGAAACGTGAGAAAAAAAGCAATGACGTTCAGCTAAAGTGCCACGCCCAAATGGCCGTTTCGACACTTTAACAGCATCCGGAAATCATCGCTATTATAATTAACGCAAACAAACAAAAAATTATAAAATAAAAAAAAAAAATGGCAAATACAAAAGAATCTAATGAAAATGTTTAAACAAGAAGAAAACCTTTTGAATTGTAATCGCCCATCCGCATTTTTTTTTCTGAAACAGACGATGTCCAGCGAGGAGCAATGATTTCAATTCAACGTCACGAACTAATTTGCTAACGACGGGACTGCGCTGTTGGGTCTACTCCCCAGAAGTCATAGGAGGAAATCCGCTGCTGCGGTTTGAGTGGCAAATGGTGGAAACGACGAAGGTTAAATATAAAAAAATTCAGCCCGTCGTCATCTGATACGACACGAAATCTATTGTGGAAGTTAGGGTGCGGGTTGGAGGCATATTTCCATGAGGGACATCCTTGAATCCTATCCAAAATTGTCTTGGCTTGTTAGGTTTTTTTCTTTCTGACTTTCGCAATTGTTTGACTAGATCGACGCCCACCATTTTTATATTTAGATCGGTCATCAACGTTGCGATACCCCGCGACGATGATCTCATCCATTTCGTAAAAAAAAAAAAAAATGAAGCGTAAATTTTGTAAATTAACATTGAATTCCTTAGCCGAGAGAAAAAAACCTTTCAAGATTCTTGAGAGAAACAGATATCGCCGGATGGAATGTGAACCTTTACGCCAGCTCGGACGTATATCCATCTAGGGCCGAGCTAATGTTTTCCCTTCATTAATATTCTTCCTTCTTTCTTCTTCTCGGTAAAAGTGTGTGCGCGCGTTTGTCTGTGTCTATCGTTTATTATTTCTCCTCCCCATGGCTTTTCTTGCCGCAGTCTTTTTTACAACTGCGGAGGGAGATCCGAGCTGCTCCCCCATCTGGCAATATGGCGGCCACATGAAGGCGAAAAAAAGCGGGCAACAAAGTAAAAGTACTCCGCCCCTAAACCCCACCCCCAAAATAAATAAATATAGGTGAAGGAAAAGGTGGACACAACATGGATGGGGTTCTTCCGATATCGCAATTTTGACCTGTCTTCCAGTCCCTGTTTTCCCCACTCGTCGCGGTTGGGTCGTAAGCTTCCAGGGAATTAAAGTGGCATTAAAGGAACCCAGTGGGAGGGAATCATGTCCGCAAGTGTCAAACACAACTCAACAGGTCTCCCAAATTTTGAAAAATGCCGGAATCTTTGACTAGCCAATCATGGGGGAAAAAACAAGAATTCTCCCATCAAATGGGGTAAAAAGCTAGACAAACACAAGAATTTCTTTTTTTTTTTTCAAAGAAAATGTTTCAACAGTTGCTTGTGTGCGGGAGTCTACTACTACCCTCTTGTTTTCTAACGATTCCGTCTCCTCTCACGTTTATATTTAGATCAGGGATGAACGCGGGGTCGTTAGTCGAGTCCCCACAACAGTCCCAAGGTGGATTCCTTTTAACAAACCCATTCGCGACATCGTTGCGATTCAGAACCATGAAAATAAAAATAAAAAAACTGCGGCCAGGAATTAACGAACGCAGACGGTAAAGGATCTTACATGTTCCATTTGATGGTAGCTGTTCGGTCATGCCCAGTTGGTAAGGAGTTACCCACGCCTACAACCAAAAGCTCTGTCCAACCTCCCTCTTGGGTGAGTTATATTTTTAAAACAGGATCCCTAAACTCCTGTCCCTGTCAATAATCCCGCGTGATTCAACAACCGTCGTCACGGAATGACGAAGATCTCAAAGGAATAGATGTACGAACCTTTGTCGCGACATCGCTGACATCGGCGCCTAGTATGAGACGACGGACTGGCGGCGTCGAATGAGGCGCGACGACGTTCTCCGCGAGACGATGTCGACGATGCAGCAGCGGCGGCCATTCTCCCGCAGCAACTCGTTCGATGTCGATCTTCGATCGTGCGGCTACGCTGGACGACAAATCGCTGACGACTTGTCGACGAAGAAATGCTCCTCCTGCGTGTAGGACACGACTCCTCTCTCTGGAACGAATCCTCCTCTTCCAACTGCTCGGGACATTCCGCGGCCGGAACTGAAGGTTGTTGGCTTGTTGACGTGACTTCTTCCGGCTTTGAAGCCAAAACTTCGGTGCTCTTTGTGTATCTCCGATCGAGACTGGCCGTTTGGTGTTGTCGGTGGTGCGGAGATTGAACTGCCCTCGACATCCTTGACGTTGAAACGGCTTTGGTATCACACACTGATTTCTCCTGACGTGCGTAGCGGGCACGTGCCCGTAATTCGACGTGACTTTTGACCGCCACAGGCATCCGACGTTTGCCCGTTTTACCTTCAGCTGACCGTCCTCGCTCTGGTGTCCGAATATCACGAGCAGACCTATAAAAGAACCAAATAGATTTTGTTAAAAATCCAATCTATTATGGAAGGCGGAAAGAAAAGTAACTCACGCGGTAGAGACGCAATTGACTGACGTCGACACGTTTCGGGCCAGTAACGCACGTTCAGATGAAGTTGACGGCCGTTCATTTGTTTCAGTAGCTGTATCGTGAGATTCCAGTCCGGAAGCAGTGGACGCACCCGTGTTGTGTTTGCGAACGGCGGCCAACGAGGATCGAAACCACGAGCCTAACGAATGCCTCCGCCGACTGAGAGTACGAGTTGATCCGACTCCGCGGATGGTAGAAGTGTCACTAAATACGTCATCGTCATTGTTGACTTCCGTGGATGACGGAGCCGGATCTTGTTGTGTCGCCGAGCAAAAATTATAATAGACCACTTCACTGTGAGCGAAATCGTTGAGATTGCTCTGAGGTTCGGGTTCAGGAGAAGCCGGTGGTGGAGAATTCCCTGAGCATCTGTCGGTATTTTCGGGTTGATCTAAAGCAACTTTAGACCGAAAAGGTCTTTTGGGGAGTTTGAACCAACTCTTAAACCGTTTTGGTTTGGCTCCAATCGACTCGACTATGTCGGTAGGCGTTGTGGCCGTCGGGACTGGTGACTGACCCGATATGGTGAAGTACGAAGGGTTATCTGTTGGCGAATCACAAAGCAGTCAATCATATGAAACACAAAACAATGGACGATTGTATAAAAAAAATAACTGTAAAGAGAAACGATCAAACGAAAAATGTCACTACTAACCAAATGTAGCAGCCATGGTGGAATGCTTATTCCTGTTTTGTTGATCCAAACCAAGAAGCACGTTATCGAGCATCTGTTGCTCTCACAGAATTACTGCTAAATCGAAAATCAATTAGCCCCTGACTAGAGGTGAAAACAACCCCAACCAGCACGCGAATGGAAACATTGACAATTGTTAAATTTCCTTGAACAAACAAGACAAACAGAAGATGTGGAAAAACAACAACACTACTGAGAGCACGACGAAAATACAACGACCTTTCCACAACGGCGGTTCAAAAGCAACTATTCAACCATAGTTAAACTCGCCGAGGGCTCTCCATGCTGCCTGCTTCGGCCTTGGCTACTGGCTAGTGGCTAGTGATAAGGGGAAAATAGAACAGTTGCTCATCTTTGTTCACAGATGGGGTGGCTTGATGGCGGACCCTGATTTTAAAAGAAAATAATAATAATCTATCCAACTTTCTTTATTTTAAGCACATGAATATCAATGCTCTACTAAAAATATATAGCGAAACTAAGAATAGCGTGACCGACTTGTGTCAAAAACGAAATTAAAAGTTTCACTGGAATGTTGGCTTGATCTCTGGGGCTATGTCAGTCGCCCCCAAGGCTATAAAACGGTCACAAAGCGAACCTATCCCCTGGTGTTTAAATTTCGGCTATTTTGTATGCAAATATAGCAAGTCGTGTTAGGAAAGGAGTTGAAGACCCAGAATGATTCATAACATTTGACCATTTTCAGAGGCGCGAAAGAATGAGCCCCATCTCTTTTAATTAGCTACCATGCTATACAAGCCTCACAAGTCTTATCTCAAAGCGAGTCAATACGGATATCTACACAAAGCCAAGAGTTGTTTGTAGCTGTGTTTTTATCCCAGCAGCTTTCTATTTTTTTTATTATCACCAAAGGTTTTTACTAATTTGTATACGTAGGCTACATTGATTTTAAACACATCCTGGTGAAATGGCGACCTCTGCTATCGAGGCGCGTATTTTATAATCCGTAGTGGGCATTTGGCCATTTGCTATTCTTCCCGGAATTTCTAAGACGATTTACTTAACCTGTTTTTGCCATGTTTTCCTATTGTTGTCATGGCCCTCCTGTTTATCCCAGTTGACATTCTTCCATGCGGAGACTTGATTTCAGGGTTAGTGGCGAAACAATTGCACTGCGGTTTGGGTACTAGGTTATTTCCGACTCGCATTCCAGGGATCTCTATCTAACGTACACACCAGCGCGAGAAAATCTCAACTCGAAGTGAAAAGATGTGCTTGACGCCCCTACTCGCTCTCGTTTTTGGCAGCGAGTAAATATTTGTGCGCACTTGTAAACAACTTTTCCAGGAAGCCGGGATTTTTCTCCCTCCCTTAACTCTCGACCCCTTCGACTCGATTTTCCGTGACCTCCATATCGCAAGATTCTTGCGAGTTTTTCGGATGACGTGCAACAGAGAATGCACTCGTGTATTTTCAAATGTATTTCAAGAATGACGGGGAAAAAGCAAGATATTTTCTTTCGCCAGACGCACAATTTCATTTGTGGAATTTGACCGTTAACTTTTCTCCGTTGACGTTCACGTTTTCCGATGCCTTCATGACTCGGGTGGCCTCTTCAGCAGATTCAAAGTGGACTAATGCATATCTAAAGAGATCATCAAAAATAAGCAATCTATAAAAAAAAACCACATTGTATAACAAATCCTTACCTCTTTCCCTTCAACTTCTTGTCACAGATTTCCAGTTTGGTGTTGCTGGGATATAGACTTTGTACCACTTCTTTAACAGCAAAGTCTGGCAGACCACTGACATGAAGGCTTAAAATGACAGCAAAAGTTATTGAACAAGTTGAAGGAGTACAAAATCTCATCAAGCTTACCATGCACATGGTTGATTTTTTGTGGGTGTTGATTCTTCAGAACATTGTTCCTCAGCATTCAAAGTTTCTTCCTCTGAATCCTCCTGTTCATCTGAAGAGTCATCTTCGGAGTGGTCTTGTGCAGGTGCAGAGGCCGACTCAGACTGTGTACGCCTTTTTCCGAGATACTGGATAGTAGATAATTCTTCTTTGTGTGATTTCATAATTTTTCTGAAGGCTCCAATTGCTGCTTCTTTGTTTTCAAATTCCAAGGTGCAAAATCTACAAATATGTATGTGTAAGATGTGCTTTAAAATTCTAACTTTTATAAAAATAATACTTAGCAGTTTTCTGACGTGGGAATCTCACATCAATTATACTAGGGTGCAGCAAACGGATTTCATCGCGGGTTGGAAGTTTTCGGTGTCGATAGCGAATATATATGCGGTTATCATTTTTCTCAATAGAACCTTTCGATGTCTTACCAACCACAGTCTTCTTTTCTGATTTAGCAGGGGAAACGGATTTAGATTTTACTGTAGATTTTGACACCATTCTTGATTTTCAATAATTGGGATTTGGATTGCCAAAACAGAATTTTTTGAATTCTGCGAATTAAAGAATTAGTCGAATGGTTGAAATATCAAATATAACGTAGAAACTCCGATCGTCTAGCTAGCTGAAGCTGTTTTGTCGTTTTGCTTGGGAGATGAGAGCAGACGATTTTAAATAGGCAACCACGTGTATACGCCATCTAGCAGCAATTAACGAAACACATAAAAACCGCAATTTATTTTTACCAAATAAAAATAACTAAAAATATAGCCTAATTTAAGTTTAGTTGAAAAAAAAACTGATATAAAAAACCTACCAAAGAAATCGTGTTGTTCTTTTCATTTTTCAGTGGTTTTATTTTACTGTTTTAGCGAGTACATTTCATTGGATTGGAAGGCCATACGCCATAGACCAGATGGATTCTGAGTTGCGAATTTGCGATACTTAGAAATTCTGTCTGGAAATGATTAAATTTTAACATAGGATCATAGGATATGGGGATATGGATGGCCGATAGGACTCATAGGCTATAAAAAAATGTGAAACTGTGAAAGTTAATAATGATTGTCCTCAGTTTTGGAATAATAAAATGCTTTATTATAATTTCGAATAACAATTAGTTTGCAGAATAATTTTCAATGAAATTCCTCTAGTCTCTTCAGGAAATTTTTTTTAAATGTATGTAGCAGGGGTAGAGAGAGTCTCTCCATAACCCTGTCTGTAGTAGCCAGCAGGCCCAGGCCCAGCTAATGTTATTTTTAATAAGTTTGTAACCTATATGAATTCAATTATGGACTGAAGACTAACAGTTGACTTTTTACGTGTGGATCGGGAATCAGCCAAAAAGTATTCTCGTCAAAAATATCCACACTTAGCGTATGACCGTTCTAAATTTTGTTCTCCCATGTACATACTACATACTAAGTTGATTGAGGCAAAGATGGCTTAAAAATGTTACGCAAACACAAGAAATTAAAATTTTTCTAGCGTAACATCACAAAAGACAAATGAATTATACTGTATACGAGTAACCTGAGCCCCGGTCAAATCCGGGGAACCAATTTTTCTTTCTGAGTTAATTTCATTTCTCTTCGTTCAAGTAAGGAATAGCGGATAGCGCATGTCACATAGCAAATTCTACATCTGCCTTAAAATGAAAATATTTTAAAAATACAGCTTCCAAGGACATTCCGACCTAAGAAATTTAGTTTCCGTTACACACGTTCTACCATTACATTAGTATCTCCATTGGCTCGGAATAAAATCAAGCGAAATTTTTTTTCATAATTTAATATATAGAGACTTGAACAGCATCCTCTGGTAATATAATTTATTGGAAAAAGCGTACACCTTCACCTAATAATAATAGTGCTTCACTGTTTATCAAGCAGTTGACAGAGATTTCAGATTTTTCCCAGTGAGATGAAAACGGGGATGTAAACATTCGTTGGTTGCGGTTGAACCTCTTTGGTTTCAAATCCAGCGCGCACCTAAACAAAAAATAATAATTAATTCAACAAGTGATGCAAAATATATAAAATATTATTCTGACCGCTCCAAATTCAAAAACGAAACCAGCGCGCTTTTCTTCCAGCTCGTCATCAAGGACTGTAAGAGGTGTGGAAACGACGACTTTGTTTCCCTTTCTCCACAAGACAGCCCTTTGAAAAAAAGAAGAAAAAAACGAGAAACTATTAATAACAACAAATTAATTATAGGCAAGAAAAAAAAACAGATTTACTTCGGATCATCTTTTAAATTTTGCGGAGCTGTCAGCTCGTATTCGGCTAAATCATCCCTAGCAGGAAGAAGAATCTGTTCACTTGGTAGTTGAAAAAAAGCGTTAACTTTCTCTTTGAGGGCATTCGTTAGACAAGTTCTAAAGTTAGCTGCTTGAGTGGAAGGGCTTTCACAGAGTTCATGTCCAACCATAGATGAGGAGGATTTTTTTTCTTTCTCCGCCTCTCCAAAGCTACTTTCTAGTTCTTCTATCTTTGAGTGAGCAACTGACGAAAATTGATCCAGGGACAATAAACGAACATGAGTTGGATATTGGCTACGGTTGCAAAGCCGTAGTTGCATGTCGTCACGTGAATTGCGAAAGATAATTACATCAGGAACATGATAGCTATTTTAACAAAAAAGTACGACCGTAAAAATATTACAAATCAGAAAAGTTCCTAAATTATAACTTACAATGCTCCTAGATGGATCTTGAATTTGATGGAACTTGGATTATACTCTGGCTTGCTGAGATTATGTTCACAAAATCGACATCGTTGGGATCTTCTTACAGAAAGGAACTTATGAATTGGAATTAGATCTTCAGATTTGACTGGTTGACGTTCTGACTGACGAATTCTCTGATCAATAGTAGTCACTAAAACAAACACACAGAGAAATTGAAATTATGAAAATGTGTTTTGTGTGCAATCTGTTTTTAATGGGTCAAACATAATTTTAATTTATTATTATAATTTATAGTTTTATACTATTTACATATTATTATATATTATTTATGCATATAACTAATTATTGAGAATTACCAGAGGATAAATTTAGAATCTTAGTGAAAATTTCAGGATCTAACATATCATCAGTTTCCTCAAATGCCACAGCAGATTCTACTTTGTAGATCTGAGGTGTTTCTTTCTTCATTCCCAGGGATCCTGAAAAAGGCAATCCACTTCTTTTCCTTGCAGCCAATGCACTAAGACTGTACTTATCCTTTATAAAAAAAAAAGTTTTTTACTTTCTTTTGATTTTATGTAGAAATGGAATAAATATACTTACAGCAGTAAAGCTCAGGTAATTGCTACGTCGCTTTAGTTGTCTTTTTTGTTCTTTTTCAAATTTATCCAATTGAGCAAGACTGCGGTAATGTTCCAAAAGTGCTGCAACTCTTGCACTATTGGCATTGTCTGAGTCAGGCCAACTTCCAGTTGCTGGAATCAAATTATTGGATTATTAAAATTATAAAAATAGACTCAATTAAAGATGAAAATACCAGATGGTTGGTCAGGCAAACCAGCTTCTCTAGTAGTCCAACGACAAAAGCCACACACAAGATAAAACATTTTTTTGGGCACCAATTTAGAAGGATCTTCTGTGCTTGGGACTTGGATATTTGTGGCTCTTGTAAGCAAGAGTTGGTCACACACTGGGCATTCAAAACATTCACTACACCTATAAGAATGGTTTTCAAATGGTTTAGTAGCGTATTAGAAACATTTTAATTAAATGTGTGCATTACTGATTCTTTTTAACTCGTGCTTCACCAGGTGGAACATTTTCAAGACAGTTTGAACAGTACAGAATATCAACCTAGAATAAGATAGAAGGTAAATATTTTTCTTATTAAATTACTAATTGTGTTTTTTAACAAGATGTACCTCATGAAACACACAGTCTCCACACTTTAAGGCTAAGCAATGTCGACAAAAAAATGTACGACATAGAGGTTTCAGAGATCCACAAGTACATAGGTATTGTACTTTTTCCGACTTGAATAAATGCGTCATTTGTAAAAAAAAAGTTACTAACACAAAACTTCCAAACAAAGAAATTCGAACTAAGCAGCTGTCAATATAAACGTCAACAATTCTGCCGATTAACTGAAATGAAAAAATGGGGCGGTGACTGACAATATGAGCAGATGACGTAGGGAAAGATGGGCGCGATGGGAGGTGTGAAGGCGGCAAATACGAATTGCATATTTTTTTGTCGTAATAGAAAATTACTGACATTCCGACGATGAAGTGTGAGGTTCCGTTTCCCGTAGGAAGTAGGGAATAAAATAAATGCACAATCTATACATGCATACACACAATTCAAGGCGGAAAAGGAGATGTAGTCAACCATCTAATCAACAATAAAATCAGGGTTTGATCGCGTTACAAATTGAAAAAACGTGATGGCCGGGAGGGAAATTACTGGTTACCTACCCCTTTTGCACCACTTTTGTTATGTTTGACGAAATTGGACTATAACTTGAAAATAATAGCTTGGTTTTAACAATGAGTCCACCACTCAAGGAGGCCAGATTTGGGAGTTTTGGGGGTTTAAATTTTTAGGGAAACGGTGACAAGGTATCGCAGCCAGTTCCCAAATTAACTATTTTTTTAGGAATTTTGAGGGAAACCGAATGTTGAAATTTTTTTCTACAATTTTGTTATTTTTTACCTCCTTGATCCCCCCCACTTCAATTTGCCGCACCATCTAGCGGCCAATTTTGAAAAGCAAGGGAAAATTTTTCGCCTACAATGTCCAGTGAACTCAGAAAAAAAGAAGTAACTTGCCAGAATGATGACAAATCCTTTAAAATTATTAAACACTAAAATAACCTGTTCTTTCTTGTTGTATTATTTAATCGAAAATGAAGCTCCATAAGAGGGCTGTGATAATTTCAGGCATGTTGAGCCTAATCGACATTTTCGACCTTTTCCAGACCTCGCAACTCAGCATCCTTACATTGTCTATTTATCTCTTAAACATTTGGCATGTTCCCATTTTTTGGCAATGAGGTAGAAGTAAAACTTGGCGGGAAAAAACTAAAGTAAATCGTGGTAGGATGACTAAGTAAGAAATCATACAGAACAGGCTAAAAAGAAAGACAACAATTAGATGTTGCAAAAGGGTCATTCCACGCGAAATCTGCCGATCGATGGCACCGTCAAAATTGGGATTCGATTCATTTTTGGGGGTTGGGTAAAGATGGGCCAAAAAAAGTGATTCTGAAATTTTCAGAATTATCGCTTTAATAGTTTAGGAGAAATTTCTTTTTATTTAATTTTGCCGTGAAATGAAAAAAATTAATTTTTGGGTTTTTCTTTAATTGCGACTTTATTTGTTATTATAATTTTATGAAACAAAACCCAATCGACGAAAAATTAAATTTTACACCGATTTAACACTTTTATTTTTAAGAAATATTTTTATCGCAATTTGAAAAAAAAGAATCTAAAATGGTCACACTTTATAAATTAATATAAAATAAACTGAAAGTTAAAAAAACATCGAATAATTTACCGAGAAACAAGAGATGTGTTAAAAAATTGGGTGGGTGTTTTTTGTTTATCGTGAAATACATAGAAGTTTATAATCATAAATTGTTGTGTTTTGTGCGTGTTTTTTCATCCCCCGAGCTATTTCGCTCCCTTTCGGTCGGCCATTTTTGAAGGGGGCTCCCTATTCCAAAATGGGAGGGGGAGGATTTTCCATTTTTGAATTCCCCAAGGGGGCTCCCCCTTCAAAAATGGCCGACCGAAAAGTCCGTCGTCTCTTCTTTCCATTTTTCCCTTGGGGCAGGAAATGGCGATATTTTTTTGTAAACACGGTAGGGACGTATACCAAAAATTAATAATAAATAAACTACAATGACTATCGAGGGGGAATAAAAATAAAAATATTACCTGATAACTAAGGAATGCAGTTGTATCCAATTATGAATGAAAACTAAAGACGACTAAAATAGTAAACATTAAACTTAGAATGACACCGGCGAAACTCCATAAGCCGCCATGCAAGAACAGTTACCCATAGTTCGTGTCCAATTTTTTTTATTTGCTTTTATCGACTTGGCAACTTCGGAAGTTAGCCAACTCTATGAGGGTGCTCAACTTAAAGAACGCGTCTGCTTGTTGCCCAGCAGATTCTATTGTCATTGCTAAGTTTACCGTTTTTAGCTCTGCTAAGCCAAGGGCTTTTGCAGACAGATTCTAAGGAAATCTGACAAAAAGCCTTTTTAATTCTGAGCCGTCCTTCCTTATCCTGAGACTCTCGTCCAGTATGTCCACTGGCTCCCCCTATCTGAGACCAATCTTTTTATCTCTGTTACATTCAGATACTGGAAAAATGTAAAAAACAAAAATTACATACCTCGGATGATTCATTCAAGAAAATGTTGCCAATTCCGGCAACCCACCTCAAATGGGGGTACCGGATAAAGCCACAATGAAGAATCCTGTTTTGTTATAAAACATCTTCAGGGTCACGCCAACAAGGCAATCCCAACAGAAAATGCAGAATCTACTAGCTCTCTTCAGTTTTTGGTGGAGGCCAATCCATCTGTTGCTCACCCAGATTCATCTTTTGAGTGATGTTAATTGGGGTACACGTCATTGCGTGAACAATAGCTGGATTATCGGACATTAAATGAAATTGAACAAGTGATTTTTGTTGTTTGAAATTAACTTCTCCTTGCCAAATTACTGAAAAAGGCTCCAATAAGGAAACAAGTGATGGCGTGGGATTAGCGGGCTTATGTAGTGGCATTGGTTAATTTTTATTTCATTGGGGACAATTTTTTCCGGATGTGCCCTTTACGCTTACATCTACCACATCTAAAATTCCGAATTATTGTTCGTTTTCTGTTTTAATTTTTATTTCTGTTTCCCTTTTTTGAGAGGGAAAAACAGCAGAGTCATCACCCACAGCCAATTCATTTTCTTGTTTTTCTGCTTTTCTGCCAAAACATATACTTCTTCTTCCTCTTCAACCTCACTTCTATTGTTTCCTTCTTCTTCTACACCTTCCCCTTCTTTCCCCAGTCGACCTAATCCTTCCTCATACGAACCTACCTCTACTCCACCAACTGCATCTTTTTCTACCACTAACAAATCTGCCTCTTACACTACCATTTCTGTCGCAATCTCTTCTCCACCTTCAACCATCAAACTCGATCCCCTTACTCTTCTCCATCCCCTTTTTTCCATTCTTTAACATATTTTTTCTTTCGACTCCTTTCTTTGACCTGTTTGTCGCTCTCTTCTTTTCTTTCGTGAGATCTGTGATGAACTGAACTAAACGAGATGTTGAGAATACGGAATCTGTATTTGTATTAGACGTTACCGTCGGCCATAGTAGACTACAAGAGACTGATTGACAAATAGGGCTTTAGGCCGAATTAGATTCTGTAAGGGGATGGGAGCTGTGGTTCCAGATGGCGTCATCACACGCCCCTTTCAACGAGCAAAGATAACGAACACTGGTGTTAACTTCGTCTTTAACAAAGAATAGGAAAGAGAAATAGATGGGACACAGAACGATGGAATTTGTACAGAGCTGTTGTGTCCAATCAACTCGGAAGGAATGACGTTCCGGTTGGCGGGGAAGCGTTGGTCGGCGTTGCAACGAGAGCGAAGATAGCCGATCAAGATCGTGTGATCGTCGAGTTGAGCATCTGTGAGGCCCATGGAGAGGACAGCTTGAAGGGTGTCGGTAATCAAACATGACAGCAGTGCGTGGGTTTTGTATACACCTCGGGCATCTTCATCAAGTGCCGTGGCGATCGTTGACAAACTGAGGAAAACCTGCCATTTTTTATACCACAGTTCAAAAGAGTCTTTGTACTCGTCGAGATCGAAAGCGGGAAAACGAGAGTCAACAGGTAGCGTTGAGCGTGGCCATGCGGTCGGCCGATTAGGCGTCGATTTTACACACTAAGGCACACAAAATTAAAGCCGGGCAAGCCAATTTACTGCTGTTCAACAAGAAAGCTACAGAACACAGATAACGTAGGTATGAGTACAAACCAACTGCGCCATGTCATGAACTGAACTAAACGAGATGTAAAGAATACGGAATATCTGTATTTATATTAGACGTTACCGTCGGCCATAGTAGACTACAAGAGACTGCTTGACAAAGGGGGCTTTAGGGCCGAACTAGATTCTGTAAGGGGATTGTATCTGTGGTTCCAGATGAAGTCATCACAAGACTTGATTGACATAACTGATTAACTGATATTCTCCCCTTTCCTAAAGTACAAGATTATTAATTAGAGTTCACAATTATATCGAGTTAAATCACAAGCTGCAAACGAACTTAGCCAATTAACTTTTATACCTTATTATTTTTTTTTACCATCTCGTGGATAACGGTGGTAAGCTCAATGCTACTTTGCTTTTGAGATGGAATTTTCCCGTTGGATCCTGAAGCAATTATTATGAGCTGCATTAAAGCGCACAATCCTGAGTTATGGTCAGCTTTACATTGTGCGATCCATCCATCTACAACACAGATTCTATAGTGGCTACGTTTATGGTAAACAATTTTTTTATCAAACTTTTTAATTGTAAGTGTATATAACTGTGTTAAGTGTGAAACAATTCTAATAAATTAATTATTAAATCAACTAAAGAATTTATTTTAGACGAAGTGGCCAAAGGTTTAAACCTGAATCCTTACTGGTTTGGTGTATTGACAGTTTAATTGTTTAAATTCTTCCAGTTGTAATGTTGTTAACTCCAATGGGTGTTTTTTATGATCGCATATTCATCATTGATTGCTGCCACGTTTCGTTGGTTTTAGCCACGAAATCGTCTCTTTTTGGAAGCTGCCGCGATTTGTTGATTTTTGCCACACATCGTCTTCTTCGTTCGCTGCCACGATTCCTTGGTTTTTGGCAGGAATCGTCTTCTTCGTTCGCTGCCACGATTCCTTGGTTTTTGGCAGGAATTGTCTTCTTCGTTAGCTTCCACGATTCCTTTAAAAGGAAATTGACGTCGCTTGTAATCCTGGAAATTCCTCCGAGTCGTTTGAAGTAAAATGGGATAAGTGGTTAGAATACAACTTTGAACTTTCAATCTCTATTTCCTCTTGCTATTTCAAATTTTAGTGGTTGACAATGGATGTCTTGTAATTTCAGTCAAGTTTTATTACGGCCATCTTTCGGATTTATATAACAAGTAATATCAGCTATATATTGATGCTCCATATGTATTATTAATTGATGTGTGCCATCGACAGACAATGAATGGGTCCTATACAAAAAGAAAATAGTCTTTGTGTTCACTGAATTCACTATTAAGTTGTTGTAAACAATCACTTTTTTATTGAAAGATGAAAAGTCTCTAACGGTTTTGTTTACATGGTCAATGGTTATACGCTTTGTTCAAAACGTCAAACATTTGTTATAGGTTAATTTTTTTCTACTCACTGTGTAAATTCTAAAAAATGTAGAATTTTGTAGAATTCTTAATTCTGTTATTAAAACCGTGGTTTTCTTTTGCCTTTGGCTGAAATAGAAAGTTAACATTTCTTGTTTTGTAATTCAAGCTTTAGAGTTGAAATATTTCTATAATTGTATCTATTCCTTGTTTCTTCATGTTTGAAATTCAGTTGTTGACCACGCGATGATTACAAATTAACATTTTTTTACCTGATAACTAACTAATGGTTACCATAATTTGAAGGAATAAAGATTCTGATTTTTTCTGCAACAAGAAAGAAGTATTCATTTACACACCAGCATCTCAATGGCGTCTTCAGTTGTCAGTTTTATTTGAACATAGTTGCACATCGTCATTATCAAATACTAAAATTCATCTCTGTTGGCAGGTTTAATCTGGCTAATATTTTCTGGTTGATTTAACTACTGCAACGGACCCTTATGTTGCCACTGTCACTGATTTTTGGGTTAACGAAGGGACACAGTGCTGGTATCCTAAGACACTTGGGGAGAGGGCTTCAGTGAAGCGTAAAACTCCACAACCAGATTAGTTTTTTTATCAGTGTAAGATCGGGGGAACATTTGGTTTGCTTTATTGTTGTTTTATTGTTATTGTTATATTGCAGTTCATATTCACAACATATTTATTTTTCAGATTCGTATCAGGCCTCTCGTGCAAAAGATAATGTAGCTGCTGTCCAATCTGATATCAACTCTACATATGAAAACCAAACACAACAAAATATGGGTAAAGGCCATATAGGAATAAGAGACCAAGAAAACGATTCACCGTTGATGAATCACAAGATATCAGCGGTGGTGCAAGTACTGTCGGAAAGTACGGGCCCACTCAATTTGAAACTCCTTTTATTCCTCCAGAATTGTCTGAAAATGCTGTTCGAACAACCAGACAAGGTTATAATGTACCCGGGCAGTTCTTTCAACAAAACGCAGAATACAGTCAGTCGTATTGTGTCGATTCTCTCGTGTCTGTACCGTCAATATCTGACAACAGCACACTATTTACAGTAGAACGTTCCAATACTAATGCTCTTAAAAGCCATCATTTAACATTTTCATTGTTTAATGTTAACTTTCCATCGTCAACTGCTGGTTCATCGTCTGTAGTTAGAAGAGAAATGGGTGAGATCGATCAAGTTGTTGTTGCTCAGCTAAGTAACACGGAAGGAATACTCGAGATATCCTATTAGTAATTTTCTCTAATATGCTATAGTTTAATAATTAAATGCTTTATTTTAATTTCAGGTTTTGAGAAAATTGTAAAAAGTTGGTGAGGGAAACATTGAAACAAAACGAAACATTAACAAATCCTATGGACAAACTGGACATAATGGATGGAAAGTTGAATAATCTCACCCTGGCTGCTGTTTTACCAGCAGCAGAAAATCCCACTTTTTAAATCGCACCCTTGAAGAAATAAAGTAAAAGTAAAATATAGAAGAAATAAAAGAGTTGGAACAAAAATTACTGGACAAAGACAATTATTATCAATTGGTACTTAAAATTACAGTGAATACGATTTTTTAAGATACAATTCATTTTCTTTTCTTTATAGGTCAGTATGATCAGTTCACTAGGATGGACGTCTGTGAGTGACTGTTTACAACGGGCTTGGAAATCAGTTTTTTCGATCAAAGTTATGGCCCATGTAAACTGTGAAGAAAAACCAAAAAATGGATCGATACAAAAACATGTTCTTCAGCATTCAATAATTACTTTAGACGGTGTTTGGTATGTATTCCAAATTTGGTTAGTTCAAAATTGTAATTATAAAAAATAACGTTTTTCTTATCTAGAAGGTATTCAAACAAGTTCCTGTAAGCCAAACAAATTTGAGATGGAAAATTATACAAGAAAATGATGAAGGGAAAGCCAGATAAATACCGAAGAAAATGTTTAGCAGAAAATCAAGATGGAATGAATGTCGACAACGGACCAAATGGTGATTAATCGTGATCTCTCAACTATTATTCGGTGATCATTCACTGGCTGCCTTCAAGTTTCATTGATTAATCTTTGATATCTCCATCTATGTTACGAGGTTTGGGTGATTATACCTTGACCTATACATCTGTGATATTTATATGGTTAATAAGTATCCCTCTTGATTTTTCGCTGATTATACTATGACGGTTCGGATATTTCTTAATGCTTATTCAGTGTTATCGACATATATTATTGCAATTTCGATTGACTTTATTTCGCAGTATGCAGTACACACATCAAACATAGCATACGCAGCATACAGAGTACACGTACCTCTTTTAATTCACTTATCCTTTTATTTATTGTTCCCGTCTCTTGTTGTTAGAGTAAATGTACAGTATCCTGGACGGAAACTGGGACAGCCGCTAGGGGTTCTATGTAGGATACTCGTAAGAACCACCTAGCGGCTGTCCCAGTTTCCGTGCAGGATACTGTACTCATAATAGATTTTCGCTCTGCATCAGGGAAACGTGCCATTTCCAAATCTAAATAGATTACAGCGTGAAAAAAGACATTAGAATAAATAATTAATAATGACTCAAAATTGAAAGCCTACCACATATGTTCTCTAAGACATCAGACTCCAGTTTGGGGGTCTCAGCATCTTTCTGCTGATTGCCCCCAACAACAACAGATCTGGAGAGCACATCTTCATCAAAACAAAATTTCAGGCATGTACGAGCCAAGAGCGAAGATTTATTTTTCTCTCTTAGTTGTTTTACATTTCTAGAGCTCAGTTCTAGCTTCGACTAAAGAGATTAGTTTAAACATTACACACTTGAAAAAAATATACATGAATAATAAATAAATTGCATACCAATGCATTCTGCACTTCCTCTTTTCCCCATCTTTCAGGTGTTTGTTCAGATTTGTAAGATTTCGTCAACTTGGAAATAATCTGGGGCAATCCTGTGAATGCGCATTAAGAATCATAATAAAGGGAATATTACACAGCAGCGGTAGTCTTAAAAAAGATCAGGAACTGCTCTATCGCTCTTAACAAAGTATTTTATCCCTGCCATGTAAAAATAATTCAAAGAAGATTAATACCATCTTGCAGAAACAGGTTTTCATCTTTCAACTGCTGATTTTCATCCCCCAGTTTCCCAATTTTTTCTTCCTTTTTTGCCAGAAAGCTTTTCAAACTGGCCAAGGTTTTGGATCGGTGACTCCGTCAACATGATACTGAAATTTCAAATAAAAGATATGATATAAATAAGCATTTATTTAAAAAGTTGGCAGTAAAAATCAACTAATTGATAGCGCTATAACAGGGGGTTTGAACATACTTGTTTTTTAGCTCCTGCTGAAAGGTTACTGCAATCTTGCTCAGCGTTTCTATCAACTAAAAAAACTATTAAATAATGGATCTCATTAGCCAGCAACTAAATTTAATTACCCTGCTAGAAATTGAAGTTTCAATTGGTTGATCATGTTTATTCCCAGTAGAACTTGATATTGCGTTCTCTTCAATACAACTATCATCTTTGTCGGATTGATCTTCTTCATCACCCTGATTCTTACCACGTCATCTTCTTCTTCACTGACGTCTTCATTGCTGCTGGATTCTGAATTGTTCAAAGAAATTAATAATTTGTGAAAATCCTCTATAGTTTTTTCAGCGTTCTTCTCAAGAGCAGTTTTTGTTCCTATTATAAACAAAACACACATTGATTTTTGGAGAATAGGTTTTGAATTTACCACGTGAAACCACATAACCCATATGTGACTTACAATCCTTAGGCGATACCCTATTGTGAAGTCTGCTTTCTATTTTGTCACAGATCTGTGGATTTTGTAGTTGGTTCAGATTTTTAACGGGATACGGGTTGAACTGAACAAGAAAGATTGTTGTTTCTGTCTATTTTCAAATATTGAAGTCAACAAATATTTATCTCAAATTGCAGACAAAACATACCTATCTTTTTCCAGAGAATTAATACGTAATCACCAGTCTTCATTACTTTTTTCAAAGCAATTGCTTTTCTTATGTTTGAAAACTAAAGTTTTTTTGTCATCATTTGGGATTTGGACCTATCTTGATAATCCTCATAATGTTATCAAGTTTAAAATATTTTCATTTCTCACTACATTACTTGGATTTATCACTGTAGCAATTTGCAAAACTATTTATTTAATTGGAGAGGGTGGGATCTTTTACATTTGAAAAGTTTCTCTCCTCTTCGTCTTCTTTTTCTACAATTTTAACCAAGTTTTCGAAATAAAATAGGTGCGAAGGGATCGACACCAGCGACGGTCTAAAAGAAAAAATTAAGAAAACAACGTCTTTTGGCAGCTTGTACCGCAGCAATTGTTCGAAACACCGAAACTGCCGAATTATATTCCAGTCATTCATTCCTATTCGCTAAACTACGAAGTCAGGGGGTTCTATTATCAGTGGGACATATTTGCCGATTATCATTCCAGTACGTCCACTGTTCCTGACGGGAATCCAAAAATTCCTGGCAGATTTCCATTTTTCATTCAACAACTCATTCACAAGAAGTTTTGCCCTAGACTTCTCTTTTAGTACTAGTTCATTGAGCAATCTCCTTCGACGAATAATCAATTGATTGCCGTTTATTTTCTATGTATATCCGAAATCAGTCAAGACATCAAACTCTGTAACTTATTCTCACCATCCGATGTATCTTCTAAACTCTCCATCTCAATCACAATTGAAAAAAAGTAATTTTTTGTCTACGGCTGAACCAACGTTTGACGACTCATATCCCTTGAACCATCTCTGATAAATCTGGGTCTAAGTAATATTTTGTTTCAAAGATTATTATATAGTTTATTTTCTCCAATACACTGTGCTTAAAATACACTAAACTATTCGTTTTACTAAGAATATGAGTTAAGTTATAAGAACCAATTCCATTTGATAGGATACTTTTGACTGCTTTTACTATCACCGCGTTTTGATTTAACGGATTTATATAATTACTATGTGGACATTGTCTTTTGTGGTGAATAAAGTGTCTTCAATATATGTCTGCACTCTTCTGTTCGTTTGATATGGTAACCGTAAATATAAGTATTTAATGATTATGCATGTGCAATGTAACGTAATATTTATTGATTGATGCTTTTTTCAATGGCGATTGATGGTTGCCAATTGAAATGCAACAATTAATTGATTGCTAATGGTAGTTAAATTATAAGTGATGACAGCTGTCGTCACATCACATCTTAAAGCTGTGGTGAATTCGATTTCATAGGCCACAACAGGGGGGGGGGTATTGGCAGACTTTCCGCCTAAAACTTAACAAAACACTGATCAAAAGCATGGTCTCTAATTATTACAATTCAATACACACGTTTTGAAATTTAAATTTGATCTAGACTGATTTTAAACATTTCCATTCCAAATGTTTTAATCTCCTTTCTTTTCGTCCGAAAATATTGTGCGTAATATACTTGCTCCGTCTTTTGAACCGTTTGTTGCTACACGCCAAAATCTGACGACTGTAGTTTGGTCGTCATCTTGTATTTCATGGTGTTCGGGAGAAATTTCTCGTGCTGTCTTGAAGATAACGTAATTTCGGGAACTCAACGTCCACGAAAAGTACGTAATGTTGATGGACTGCATTCCAACAAACCGACACGCTGATTGTTTTATGTGCTTTTTTTGCATGTTTTGGGTGTGGTGGTTTGAAGAAAGCATCAGCTTGGTTGACGGTCTTGGAGTTCCCGTGAGCGACTCGGTCGTTCACGGGAAATAAGGAAATACTAGAGGCTGATAGGGAATCGCTATGATATCGTACAAGTCGCAAGGTGTCCATGGTTGCTTGACCAGGTAACATTGGCAAACTAAGAGGAGAGATTTTTCAAGGATAAGACAGTTTTCTAAAGCTGATTATTAACTTGTTTTCCAATCGGCTTTCTTTCTATTTTATTGTGTTTATCCATAAAATAGAAATACCACCAACATCCATAAAAATATGCCACGCTCCCCTACTAACACGGCCCATCCTCTTTATGTAAGATGTAGATAAATATGGGATGGATAGATCCAGGTCGCAATTGGGGGGCGGTAGTATAGCGTAGGTATAAATTTATTCGGATCTAGGATGGGATCAAATAAAGAATATTCATCGTAGATCCACCAGCGTATATTCATTAACATACTGATTGTACGTCAAAGTAATATACCCGGGGGTATGATTTTGTTGTGATACCATTTGGTACATACACAGAATGTGCATCACAGTATAACCATATTAGGTACACAGTGGACGAAAAAGCTAAAAAATATCTCAATTTCCGTTGATGCCAAACATTTGTTCCTAGAATGTATGAACAGTTGGTCAAGTGGTTAGAGAGGTGAGCTACGGAATTGAAGGTCAGTAGTTCAAATCTCGGGGGTAACTTTTATCTTTTATTTTCTAACAGAAATCATATCCAAAGATGGATGTTATTTAAGGATAATGTGTATACACAAACCGGTATATTCAAGGGACATACAAATGGTACGTGCGGGGAAGGGGAAATAAGGATAAACATGAAGCATTCCATGGATATGCTGTTTGTATCTCCCTTATCCTTGGGAGTACGCTTCAGTCATATCCATGGTACATCGCTGTGTTAGTAGGGTCAAGACAGACTGCAAGGCTAGATGGAATAGCCTGTGTATACAGGTACAGTCCATTCTAGAGAATTTTCGTGTCATCAACGAGCCGCTTGACTTCCGCAAGTCCGACCTGAAAATCAACTACTCAGAATGAAAACTTCTTCAGCAGCTACTAGAGTTCCTGAAAACTTTCAAAGAAAGCTCTGAGCTGATTCAAAGAGACCACACTCCAGACCTTTCCAGCGTTCTGCCCACCATTGGGCCGCATGCATGAAGCTGGCCTGCTACATCAGGGGAGATATGGACGCGGATTTCGACGATATGGACGAATTTCCTTTTGGGCTGAAGGAACATCATTTTAAAGATGGTGAAGAAGATGATGACCCGCAAGAGCATCATCCTATCTTAATTTCTGTGAAGAAGAAAATGCTCGAAGCTATCAAGAATCTTTTCGCCCCATTTGAACAAAACACGCTGTACAAATTAGCGTCAACATTCGACCCTCGCTGAAAAGCCAAGGTATGGTTTCAAGTTTGAGGACGATTTCATCCACAAGGTAGATATATTCTTCCTCTTCAACCCTACTTCTATTTTTTCCTTCTTCTTCTACACCTTCCTCTTCTTTCCTCAGTCGGACCTAATCCTTCCTCATCCGAACCTACCTCTACTCCACTAACTGCATCTTTCTCTACCACTAACGAACCTGCCTCTTACACTACCTTTTATTTCACAATCTCTTCTCCACCTTCAACCATCAAAATCGATCCCCTTTTGTTACCATTATTTGAAAAAAAATTCCTTTCGACAACTTTCTTTGCCTTTTGTCGCTCTCTTCTTTTCTTTCGCGAGATCATTTTCTAGCCTAATAATGCAGAAATTACATAAAAGGAATGAAACGTTACATCGGTTTTACCTTTCGTCTTATTTGCTGTAAGATAACGCAGTCGGTGTTGGAGACCGATATGGTTTATACCATATTTGGTATAAACAACCAAGAAAATGTTGCCTGCAGTGAACGAGTTACAAAACATTTGCGTAAAAGGGTTAGTAATTGAAAAAAAGTTTATATGTTTTGAATGACTGTTGTGCCATTGAAAAGTTACATGTAGTATACGTCAATTATAACAAATTTTATGGTGTGTGTTGTAGTCCAACTAAGTAAAGGAAACCATTTTTATTCTGCCTGTTTTTCAAAGAACGTGATTGTTTTGCTTATTGTCAAAACTTGAAATAGTAATATTTTGAAAACTTTAAATTTTAAATATTAATGTACTGTTCTTAGCAGTAATATATCTTTCATTTTTTCTCCACTGAAGTTTTCACGGAAAATTCCACTATCTTTTGAAGGGGGTAGGAATAGAAGAACGTGAATGGGTGAAAGTTTCTGATATGGGCAAGGAATTCAAGCAATCCACTACGGAATTCAATTCCAGGTATGTAATACCGTTATTCCTGCTTATATTTGTGCAAACATTGCTTTCAACTATTGATTACTTCCCCTTAGAATAAGAACAGAAGGCATTGAACAAGTGTGGCGTAAAATAACCGATTTTGAAGGCCAAATTGCCACCTGCTGCACTGCTTCTGAGGAGGGAATGGTTTGCATAATTCAGGATGCTGTTGACAGGGTAATAACCATGGGATTGCATTGGTTGGGGGTGAGGGCGGAAATTTGGTTGGTGTGGAAAATTTGGATATAAATGAAAATATGGCATATTTGGCTGGAAGAAATGCAGCAGGTGGCAAGAAGAAGAAGAGAAACAGAAGAAAGAACAATAAAAAATGTGAAGGACACTGTGTAATTAGTGCACTGTTCGAGGTCACTATGCCCGCAACTGCCCAAAACTGTCTTTCGAGTAATGGTATGCACAATAACCATACATGACTATTTCTGAAGATATTTTTTAACAAGTTATATTATCTGCATTTTTCATTCTTGTTTCTGGTTAAGCCACTGATGTAGAAACCCTCTTGGTTTTTGGGTAATTGGCCTTATACGTCTCTCCCGTTGTTGCGAGAGTTGACCGGCAGGATTTCTTGGAGAGTCTTCAGGACAGTTTTCATCGCTTCCTGGTTGGCCGAATCGCCAAATGTCGACATGGTCGGAAAAGCCTCTTTAAATTCTTCCTTCGTCCATTTGCGGTGAAACGATTCTTTTCCATCCGGTCCAATTTTTCTTAAGGCGCCGTTATGTCCGTCTCTTCCGTCGCCCCCGTCCGATATTAGCCTATCGTCCATTTCTCGGTATTGATCATTTCTTCACAAATGACGTGAATGTTGCCGCCGCTCTCGCCCGGTTCCACAGGTTCCCCTAAATCAGTAAGTCTTCTCACATCGTGACTGTAATGCGACAAATAAAATTGTATTTAGGCCTACCTTCCGATTGATCGTTGCCGTGCTGTCCGCATACATCCCAACACACTTCCTTGTCGACATAGAGTTGTTATCGGTGACAATGGCCACGTTCATTCCGTGCCAATCTTTCGATTCCAAGTCACAGTCAACGTGAACGGACAAGAGTCCAACGATTTGAATTTCTTGTACACGTGTTTGAATTTTGTATTTTCAAGTCGATCATTTCTTGGAGAATTTGGCTGACAAAAACGGCGACCCCTTGATGGAAATAATTTCCTTTCCGTCTTCGTTCTGAACATCAACCACCGTTTTGGGCAGAAAAAAAGTCTCGCACGTTTCTTTGATCAGCAATTTCAGTTGTGGCGTCCAACTGTCGTCTGATAGTGACGCATTCATTGACTTGAAACGATCACCTGGAACGTCTGTTGCCTTGTCTTCGTTATCCATTTGGAAGGAATTGGCCAATTTATCCATTGATTCTTTACCGATTTCGTTTTCTATAAAGTTGTCCTCCAGAATATCCTGCGATCTGCATGGTATGATCTCGATTGATTGCGTCGGCCAAAAAGTCGTTCAGGGCAGAAAGCAAATTAGTTTGGTCTTCAGTGAGGTCCTTTCTACACCGGGATAACATTTGATCGGTCAGTGATGTTTACGGTTACTTTACTTTTGTTTCAATTAAAATCAAATAGCAGTTTATTTAAATTTTCCTTAAAATGTGGATGGAATTGATTTCAAAAGTGTAAAAGAGTAAAGTGACTAGAATTTTAATGTTGTTGTTACATGGGAAAAAGAAAAATTATAGTGCTCCTTATTCGGATTGTGTATGGCGGGTCACACACCCATGTAGGCCTACCATGTTATAGTCTATATTTGACCGTGACTGTCAAAAGAGTGTGTTCTTGACTTTTTAGTGTTTTACTCGTCCGCAGACGACGCCTCTGTCCAGCAGTCCTTCGAAAAGTTCCCACTATTATACGCTATTATATTATACAGTTGGACTTTCAGTGTTTCCCCATTCGGTTTGAATCGACCTTAGAAAAATATTGTCGACAGTCGCCCGACAGGTAATATAAATACGTCGTATAGTTAAATCCAGTTAAATCAACCAAAGTAAAATACCTTCCTTATTATAGATTCGTCAACAAGTTCTTTTCATCAGCGCAAGTTAGGCCTATTGTGAGTGGATTCGACACAAAAGCCACGCATCAATTGATCGCTTCTTCTTCTCCCCGTGAATAGTAGAACTCGACGGCGACATCCGCAATCGACGTACGGTTCGATGCTATAATTTCAACTGATTACCTGCTGCTGCTGATCATCATCAGACGTCATCAAGACTCCTTTTCACCGTCTTCGCCGTGGAGTGAGGTAATTTCATATTTGTTTTTCTCTGCAAAATCCCCCAGCATCAGTGATACATAATGAAAATAATCTCGTGTCATTCGTCTTTTGTAGTGCTCGGCTGATTGTGGGACTGGAATTCAGACCCGGTGGGTGTTTTGCGGAACAATGGATGGTGCGTCACCCACTAAAGTCGATGATGCAAACTGCGAACCTACCAAAAGATACGAGAACGCAACTGAATGCCACGTGCCACCCGAGGAGTGCAAGGGCGCCTGGTTTTCTGGACCTTGGAGTGAGGTACTTGACCTTGTTCTTTTGTTTGTTCTTTACAAGCATTTTTATTTGGTTGGATGTTCCGGAAACTGCCGGGAGCGTGACAAAAGAGGATTAATGTTTCTTTCTATTTTTTTTTAATCTATTATCGTCATTTCCGGGAACAGTGCTCAAAGACTTGCGGTACTGGAAGCCGGACGAGACCAATTTTGTGTCTGGCTAATAATAACAACTAATAATGTGACAGTCAAGATCGATCAATGCGGATCAGACACGATTCCATCCTCTGAGGAGAAATGCAATACTCAAGCCTGCAGCGAAGAAACCACTCCCGATACGACGACCGAAATGTCTTTGGTTGAAGTCTGCGAGGAAGTTGAGGTTGACGATGAAGAAGGAGAGGAAGAAGAAATAGAAGAGGATCCCATAGTAGAATCCAGTGGATCCAATCTGGGAATGGAACCGTCGTCTGGCTCTGGCTCTAGCTCTGATGGCAGTGGCATGGATACTACTACGGATAGTACTATGGATAGTACTATGGATAGTAGCATGGAGAGCAATATGGAAAGTAGCAGCGGCGACCTTGCTGTAGACATGTCTGCTGAAGGATCTGGTGACATGGGATCTGAATCGGTATTTATTATTGTTTCAATAAAACCATTTGATTTTATTTAATAATGAATTTTTCGAAATGTTTATAGTCTGGACTCGGATTGGTGCTGGGAGGAATGACCGCTCCACCGACAGTGATGGAAGGATCGAGCGAACAGGAAGGACTAGTGCGGAAGGGCAGAAGACGACAAGCGCCTGCCGAAGAATTGCTTCTTTCAAACGAAGGATCAGGTTCTGGAATGGGTTCGAGTAGGGGTTCCGGATTAGGTTCTGGCATCATCCTTGGTGAATCAGGATCTGGTATCGATGGTATGGATTCCAGTGAACTAGAGGTTGAAGAAGAAATGAGCGTCATCGAAACCAAGAACGGACATTTGCAATCAGAAAACTTTCTACCCGTCGATGGTAAAATAATTCTTTTCCCTTTTATTTTTTACGTTTATTAACGTCTGTTTAAATGCGCGTATTATAGGTAAACCATCAAGCGAGAAATCAGCTAAAAATGAAACGACAACTAAAAAGCCGACTAAGGACGCCGAGGAGACGAGCACTGTTAAGCCAAGCAAAGATGCTAAAAAAGATGCGACAACTGTGAAACCAGCCAAATCGGTCAAGAAACCGGGCGTTGAAGTGATCGAGAGCGATATTATGAAAACTGGAACCAAAGCACCTCCTAAATCCAAGGCCAAGAGCTTCCCAGGCAAAAAGAAGAAGGTGAAGGAATGTCGCGTGGTTACCCAGGAAAAACCAACCTGCGACAAAACCGAATACGGATGCTGTTCTGATGGAGTAACTCCAGCCAAAGGACCTTTCGAAGCTGGTAACTAAAAACAATACTTTCAAATCATTTTTTTGCAAGCTGTGTACATTTCCAATCAAAATTTAGGTTGTCCCAAATACGAAACTTGTGAGGATGCCGAGTTCAAATGCTGTCCTGACGGTGTCACTCCAGCCAAGGGTAATGACAATGAAGGCTGTTTCACTGACGCCTGCAAAACATCTCTCTTTGGATGTTGTCCTAATGGATCCACTCCATCCGAGGGTAATGAAAATGAAGGCTGCCCTGAACCAACTACACTACCACCACCATTCACAACCATGTCTTCCATGGGTGAGGACTTGATCCCGGTCTCCTGCAAACAATCAGAGTAATTTTGAATAATTTTTAAATTGTATCTTTGAATCATTTAATTTTGATATTGTGCTTTGTTCCGTGTAGATTCGGTTGCTGTCCAGACCAGATGACGACAGCCACTGGCCCAGACAACCTAGGATGCTTCCAATATGAACCTAGTGAAGTGGAGGGATCCGGAAGCGGAAGCGGTAGTGGAGCAGGTCCAGAGTGCAATTCCTGTATGACACCCAATTCGGATGCTGTCCAGACAATCTGCGAGCAGCCAAGGGACCTAATGGAGAAGGTTGCGAACCTGTTGAAAGTGGTTCTGGAGAAATCGGTTCCGGTGATGATGTACCAAAAACGGAATCGGACATCAACTGCGCGGAAACGGAATTCGGTTGTTGCCCTAATTCCCCTCTTTTTTTGAGGATCGCTCCGTCTACAATTTGACGGTCCGCGCCAAGGACCGCGGCTCGCCTTCCCTGTCCAGCGAGGCCTACCTGGCCGTCGAGGTGGTTGATGTCAACGAGAACCTCTACGCTCCGCGCTTCGAAGACTTTGTGACAGAGGACAGCGTACGTGAGAACGCGCTGCCGGGCACATTAGTGGCCGAAATCCAAAACTTGGCCAAAATCAAGAATTTTCCTGAACATAGTTCAGGAAAATTCTCAAAACCGGAAGTACGCCTACGTAAAAAACAAAACATGAACTTTACCAAAAATTTGACGAGGATCACGAATATGTGGTTCTTTTGTGAGTCGAATGAATATTTACTGAAATACTAACTGAAATGAGAAAACCGGAAGTAGAAAAAAAAACACATTATTAAAAATTTAACAAGTGAGCTTTGTTGCTATAAAAAGTCAAGTCAATTATCACTCAAAATTACTAGTCACAATAACTGGGATAATACCTTTAAAGATATGAAAGTAACGCTCTAGCTTAGTTCAGATTCTGAAGACAGAAGAACTCCAAAGACAGAAGAACTCCACCGACAATAGAACCCCAATATTTTAAATAATTTTTAAAAATGTCTTTGCTTGCGACAGTAGAACTCCAGCGACAGTAGAACTCCAACGATACAAGAACTCCTTTTTTTAATTATCATTAAAAATACCAAACAATAGAACTCCATTGCCTGACAGTAGAACTCCACTACGCGACAATAGAACTCCAATAATTTTTTTAAATTATTTTCATGTCCGACAATAGAACTCCAACGATTTTAAAAATATTTTCATGCCCGAAAGCAGAACAACTTTACTTAGTTGGACTACAACACACACCATAAAATTTGTTATAATTGACGTATACTACATGTAACTTTTCAATGGCACAACAGTCATTCAAAACATATAAACTTTTTTTCAATTACTAACCCTTTTACGCAAATGTTTTCTAACTCGTTCACTGCAGGCAACATTTTCTTGGTTCCTTAAAACCTTTTCTTGAAACCTTAATAGTTTTAAAAAATGATACCTCTGGCATCAAGTGACACTGCCTCTAAATCCGCTTTTAGCTGGGTGAAATAACTTTGAGGTGTTTTGCACGACCTGCATAGGGCCATCTGATTCTGAGCGGAGGAATTATTTCCGGTGGGGTTGATTAGAGATCCTTGGCAAGACGGGCACGAGAATGAATATATAACGTCCTAGAAATGTAAACAAATAAATAATACGAAGATCCTGAAATTAGAAATAAAAGCCTGGATTCCGCTACCTGGAAATCTTCAGTATTTTTATCGAGGCAAGAATCACAGGTGCAAGTGAAGCAGTATTGTGCTTCTAGAGCTTCTAGTCTTTCAGTCCTTCTCATTCGGCGATAATGTGGTCCATAACAGTTGAATACTTCGTCTCCTTGGCGAACATTACGGATAGCTCGCACAATCAGCGTATTACCTTGGAAACTACAAGAGAGGCGGCATTTGAACACTCAGTTAAAATCGCTGGGAAAGAAAACTGAATTACTATATCAAACCTATTGATCACGGTCGGATCACAGTTGTGATTCATAAGACTGGCAGAGGGATAAATGGCGGTTGCAATTCTTTCTTGTCTTTCATTGTTCTCGTCTATAAGACAGAGTTCCGTAATGGAATGCATTGCTCACCATCTGACAGACGTGAACTAAAATCAGGCCACCAACTTGATACTGAGACTCTAGAGAGGCTGACTGAAAAAATGACGAGTGTTGTTTCAGTAGCAAAGTTAGGAAAGCAGCAGTCTACAATCAGAAAAATAAAGAAAGCATGAATATACAATACAAGTGATACAAAAGAAGATTATAATTCCTTACCAACGCGTATTGGTAAAGTTCTTCAGGAGCCATTCGTTCAGTATGAGAGACTGGAGGGAACATAACCTGGTAACTCTTAGTGTCGTATGGCCCATCAATACCAGGCACTTTTTTCACTTTATCGGTATCTTTCAAAAAGGCCAACACTGAATATAGTCCATGAGAGAGAAAAATTCTCGCTCCTAAATGGGCAATTCCAACAGAGTTCAGTACCGCTTCAAGTCCACATTCAAAATTGTGGTAACAGGATGATTCTTGGCGGCAGGAATCAAAAATGTAATTGATGGGCAATTTTAATAATTGATTTACGCAGGAATAAATTGTGTACTTGCTGGACCAAAGATTCAAGACCAACTACACTACTCATTCTCTAAGAGGAAAGGGGAGAAGTTGCCAAGTTATAACATGAAGGAGCAATGAAGGAGGCTCTGCTCGGGCAAAAAGTGTCGAGATGCTGTAATTTCCGTATACCACGTAATTGGTTCCTTTTTCCGTCACTAGGTGCGGAAGAGTAGTCCAAAGTGTCGTTTTCAGGATTTTGGTTGCCATCGTTACGGTACTTAGTCTACTTAGTCGGTAGCCCAACCATAATGTTTCAAAAGTTCAAAATATTTACAAAGTGCCAAAGTGATTCAAACATAGTTAGTTACCCAGGTTAAAATCCAGGTTCATCAAAAATCTTTTTTCGTGAAATTCATTTGTAAACCGTCCAAGGCTGTCCAGAATTTTTAACATGCTAGAGATGACATGGAAATTATATATTTTTTTTAATTTCATCATTCTTCAAATTATATCAACATTTGTTTTGCTCAATAACCACCCTTGTATCTAAATTGTTTCAGTCGATTTGGGGATATGGAAAAACATAGTTACCAAAATCGAATCCAAGATTCATCAAATTCTTTTTTCATCACATTCATTTTGGAAATCTTCCCAGGCTGTCAAGAATTTATAACGCGCTAGAGATGGCATGGAAAAGTATTCTTTTTTGAAATTTCATCATTCTTCGAATTACTTTAACATTTGTTATGCTCAGTAACCACCCTTGGATATAAAGGAGATATATAGGTCATTATGGTTGTAGACGAGTGTAAAATAACCTTTTCTATGTCCAAAATACTGCCGGAATTTCTATCCAAAAAAGTCGAAAATCATACTGGAGACCTTTTCTATCCTATATAAACAAATAACCCTCCCCCTCCCCCCCAAAAATATTTATTACAATTATCAGCCATTCTTCCTTTGTAGGGTTTTTACTAAAAAAATATCTATCAATAAAAAAAAAGTTCACGAATAAAATTTGAAGTTACCATTTCTTCCCAATTCCAATGTTGTGAGTAAGGCGCACGGAGGTAGGGTGTTAATATCGATATTTTAGCTCCGTTTTCACTATCGAGCAGAGATAACAGTGATTAGCTTCGTCTCAGAAGCAGACGAACAATGTGTGAAAGCCTGGGGTTGAAAAAAGGAGATGAAGGGCGTATCAAGTTTGTAAGCCCTCATCTTGGATCAGAGGGGAAAATGGATCTCAACTGAGATTTGTGTATGCAGTAGCAGACGACACAGCGGACGCGAAGCACGTTAATGTTCTGTTTGAAGAAAAACAAAAAAAAATATGTTGAGAAGGTGGGGATAGAAAAAGAAAGCTATGGAGATCATTAAGCAAAATATTGAATTAAGAGGTTTGGGCACTAAAACCTTTTCAGGGTTAAAGCGTTTCCTTCTTTAGTTTGTAAAAAGCGTTCACAGGAGAAAGAGAGAGTGAATCATGTCTGAAAATGAAGTTTTTGGGAATGGATCCAGCGTTTTGAAATATTCTTTTCCTTGTTGTGGCATCGTATACCTTCGTGTGACGGAGGAGATAAAAACTAAATATGAAAATGGTAAAGTAATTATAATTTTCTGACTATCTTTGTAGTGATTCAATTGTTCCCTTGGCGTGTTACGCACGTGTGTTCATTTCTTTCAGATGCCCAATACAAAGCTGATCTTAATGCTGAGGCGTATCAATATTTCCTCAACATGGAAGAACAGAGAAAGAGGGTCGAAGAAGAAAGAAAGAGGCAAGAAGAATTAGAATTAAAAAAGACGGTTAAGTCTGAAGTTTGCTGTATATTTTATTTGGTTTATTTCAAATAACATTTATGTAAATTTATATTTTCAAGAAGACCAAACGGAATGTGAAGTAGAATGTTGTGGAGCCAAGCGTCGTTTTGGCGCTGCATCACGTGTGCAGGTTGATAACGGAGTAATTAAAGTCTTACCCAAGCCTCCTGTTAATAGTAAACGATGGATTTGGCTGCTTCCCCCCATAGGCTGATTGGTAGGCGGCTCTCTTTGATGAAGTTGGTCGTCCAATCACGGGATTATTCTGCTACTGTCCGTATACCCCTCTCTGACACACCGTCCTGTTGTGGCGTGTGTGGTGGGCTGGTCTCATGCTGTATTCCTTTGTGGGTGAGCCAGGTCTGGAATTCATATATATATATTATCATATATATTTAGTGATTGCTTTATACTAATAACATGCAATTGCGTAGGTTCCTCAATTTTTCTATGAAGCTGGATATGCGACCAAAGGGAAAATCATTGGTGTCACAGAACCCGGGAGGGTGGCTGCAACATCCATGGCAAATCATGTGGCCGAGGAGATGAATTTGCATGATGGTCAAGTTGGTTATCAAATTCAATTTGAAGGCAACGTCAAGGACAATACCCACATTAAATTTATGACTGACAGTGTTTTGTTAAAGGCAAGTTCCTCGTCAAGAAGATATTTTCTCTCTCATTATCAACATTACTTTTTTAATAATAGGAAGTTCTAAAAGATTTACTCCACAACAACTATTCTAAAGTGATGCCGAAGTGAAACGTATGCAGAACACCAATCAGAATGCTGAATGAGCGGCGCGTCATGGAACTGCAGTTAAAGTAAACAAGTGGCGTACACTACAGCCGACATGCAAGCACACGTGGAATCAAATCATGGCGTCAAAAGTCAATTCAAATGTTCCTTGTGTCCAGTCCACTGTAACATCCGCTCTGAATTCGACCGACATTTTGCAACAAAACATCCCGGACAAGACATTCAAGTTCTCACAATGTTTTACAAGTGAGTTGAATGTGGAATTTTAACGTTGTCGCCTATTAACTAATCACTTGTTTTCTTTTCTTTTGTTAAGAGTGGACAACAGCGAAGCTACCAATGAAACGGAAACAGCTTCATTCGTCACAGCCAATTTTGAGCCACTATGGATCGTTCATTGTCGCGAGATCGACGACGATGATGCATTCTTTGGAACTGATATCGGATGTGAATTTGAAACAAAACACAAAACCTCAATCCACGATGACGATGATGATGATGATGATGATAATGATGATGTCTTGTCATCTCCTGAAAAACAAAAAACATTTTTCTTTTTAAAAATCGAAGCAAGAATCGGAGCCTTTTGGAACGATCACACCCCGTACCATCCGAAGAATTATCCGGAGAACCTCGACTGCGTCTATCAATTTGTCAGGTATTGATAATTTTACTTAACTGGTTGGTTCCAATTGTCTGGGCACCGGTTTCATCAGTCGTCATACAACGATCTTACGGAGTTTTTCAGGACGAATCCGAATTTGTGTGGAGTGCGGATGAAGACGATCAAGTTCGATTTGCAGTCGCCAATGGACACGCCGTTTGGTGGCGCTTGCTCCGATTTCTTCCACATGCCTTCCTGTGGTTTTCTCTGCGGGAAAATGGAGTTCTCCTGTATGCAAATTATCTTTCATTTATCTTTGATTGGAATATTCCATAACGTCCTTGATTTCTAATTTTCAGGGTTCGCTCGGTAACAACCTGGCGCAACAAGTCTGGAATTCCATTTTCATTCGGACGAGTCTGTGGGCTTGACTGGATTCCTCATATCTTTTGAGCAAGTCTACAATTGTTGAACGCCACGGTATTATTATGCGAACCAGTGAAAAAGAGTTGGATTGCTGGAGCTCAACCATCCCCTTCTTCCTCAGTCGGATCAATCTTCCTCATCCGAACCTACCTCTACTCCACCAACTGCATCTTTCTATACCACTAAGCACTAACTAACCTGCCTCTTTCACTATCATTTCTGTCGCAATCTCTTCTCCACCTGTAACCATCAAACTCGATCCCCTTTCTCTTCTAGATCCTCTTTTGTTACCATTCTTTAGCATTTTTCTTTCCTTTCAACAACTTTCTTTTGCCATTTGTCGCTCTCTTCTTTTCTTTCGCGAGATCATTTTCTAGCCTTATAATGCAAAAATTACATAAAAAAACAGTAAAACTAGAGTAAGAACAATTCGGTTTTTCTTTTCGTCATATTTGGCTATTAGATAAACGCAGTCGGTGTTGGAGTCGTGTCAAATCACAAAACAATGCCATTTCAAATGCCTTCATTTTTACTCCTGACGCAGAGCTTAATGCCACAACGTCGCCGTCGTCTAGCAACGGAAATTTATCGGCTTTCAACACGTGGTCGTCGACTACCAAAAGAGATCCAATCGATGACGTCAACGCGAGTTTCACTACAAATGCCAGTCAAGCTGCAACTTTACCCAAGTACCAAGGTGAAACGACTGAACTAGTAGGGGGTAAAAAGAATGCTTCTTCATCCTGTTACACCTTATCTTATCGAAGAATTCATTTGAATGGAAAAATTGAAATGGAATTGGATGATTAGCCAATAGAAAAATTGAAGTAGTTGTTTTATGAAGAAACGATCATGTTCAAAGAACGCATGGATCGAGAACAAGCAATGGTCGTTCGAAATCTCCCTAGGTATACCATGTGTTTCCTGTGCTATTAAGGTACTTGCTAAGAATTGGATAAACATGGAGGACGAGTCGGCCTATCCCGCGAGAGTGTTGAAGATTCAATTTTAAATGTAATTTGGCTTTCTTGTTATCATTATTAGTACTTCCATTCTCTTAGTTCATGTTTTCAAGTCCAATTAAGCGTGTTCTGTGTGCGTGTGTTTTTTTCTCTTTTCCCCATGCTCTTCTTTTTTTTTATTAACTAAAGATATCACGTCCAATTTTTGCATTCCGTTGTCCCTAGCTGTCCTTGGCCTTCATCCGCTCAGTTCCGATTTAGCTTTCTATCTTCCTCGTCCTCCCAATTTTCCCGCCCTCACCTCGTTGAAAAATTTGGCCAACAAAAAACAAAAAAAAATAAATAACAAAAACAAGCCCTCCTCTTACTCAAACTTACCTTCCTTCGTCTTCACAGCCCGTGCGATTCCTAGCGCCACTTTCAGCAACATCTAAAAGTAAAAGTAAGTAAAGAAAACTCGAAAAATCAAACACGACATCGAAAAGAAATCAAACATAACAAATAGAAACAAAACAGATATGAAGTAAAAAACTATCATGAAAACAAAAGAAATATAATAATACAAAAAATCTTCTGGCATTGTTGTTATGACATGTTGATGTTTGTAGACTTCCACACGAATGTCACGTCGGGTCACAGGATCATTTTCGTGAAGAAGCTCAACGTCGTTGTTGTCGTCGCCATATGTCAAACATGAAATGAAATAAAATAAAAAATAAGGAAGATTGTTAGATTTTGATGACATTGATGTGTGAAGAATACGTTGCAAAAATATTTGGAAATTGTTTTGGAGGGCAGATGCAAAATGCCCCATGCAGGGCTTTTGAGAGAGAGTAGAGTATGGGGAATGGAGTTGAGTGGTTGGATTGAGTAGAAAAAACTAATGCAAACTGCCCCATGCAGGGCTTTTAGAGAGAGTAGAATTCAGGGATTGAGAGAGTACAGGGATGGAGAGAGTACAGAGATGGAAGAAGATTGATTGTTTACACGAGCATATAAGGACAAAAATTTTCATATATCCTTCATTGCTTGAAGATTTCTAGTATTTCAGAACTTCAGTGAAGTAAGATGTGGTGGTTTCTTCTGCTTAATGACGATAGCTTGAACGGGCTGCTGTTTCACGGTAACATCCAGCAGATATGCAGTTGGAAAGGTCCACCAGGATGTTCCTAAACAAAGCAGAGAAGAAAAGTTATAAAAGAATCTATTGAAAAAAAATTATCAAAAATAATTTTACCTGAATGATGTTAGCGTTGGATGCAAAAGGTCCTTGTTATAGCATTAGACTTTGCACCAACAACGGCGGATTATACAACTGAGGTAATGAACTAATGTTTGGTTGCTAATTTAGCTCCAAAAAACTTGCTCGTTTCAATCTCACATTGCCCTTTAACTGCCACACTTAATCTTGAATGTTGAAGAAAAAGAGATTCTGAAAATGAGTGGAAAAATGATTCATTATTTGGAACATTACCTTCTCATAAGTTGTGTCTGTATAGGTTATAGGATGAGATTTAAAAATTTTGATGTCTTTTCAATTGGTACTCTTATGTTTTGGATGAGATGTAAAAGCTACACAAAGCCAACGATTAGCTGAAAATATTTTGCAATGTCGAGCTCATGTTGAGCTGTTAGCCAAGGAAGATATAGCTCCCACGTGTTTTGTCACTTTGTGAGTCATCGAAATCTTTCCGTTCCAGCAAAAAAACACGAATGCAGTAGCAACAGCGAGGAAAATATAGCCTCAAATGTTGCTGGGTGTGAATATAGTAAAACAACTCTATTAATGTTGCATTATTGCGAGTAAAATTTTTTAGACTTTCTAACTATTTCTGCTATCAGCTCACTGTTCTGATTTTTTCTCGCAATGCTCCCAAAATGTATAACATGAATTTTCATGCACTTGAACTGTATAACCGGCCTTTGTCAACGTGAGCCAATATAAGTTTTTAACTTCTAGACGTCACGTCAACAATGATTAAGACAGGATTCCCTATAGGGCTTTGTCCCGACAGGCAATAGAAAGATCCAGAGGATCTCGCCACGGAAGTCCCTACGGCCGAAAAAGGATAAGAGATTAATTTGGTTTACCTCGAGGATAGTTATAAAGATGAAAAAAATTATATGGTAACTGGTGAACTGTTCGAAGATACAATATGGTATGAAAAACAGCACGCTGTACTTGGTCGTCGTAGCAAATTTGTAATTAAAAATTGATAAAAAATTTATCGAATTTAAGATTTCAGACTCTGGATGCTTGTTTGGGGCCATAAATACCCTTATGAAGGCGGCATATGCTTCTTCTTCCTTTCCCAGGATGATGTAGCCTTATGGTTCCTCAAGTTATATTTCCCCCTTTTGGTCACTGTAATGGAAAGCGGGGTTTTTTTTTCAAGCTGCACATTGACCAGGCTTCTGGTCGCTGCCATTGCCAACACTAAGCGGGTGGAGCTCTGTTTGTTGACGATGGCGTACATATCCAAATAGTTCATGCCTCACAGCTAGTGCGAGTATCCTTTGGCTACAAATCTTGCCTTTTATCGTGGTTTGAAACTTAGTACCCAGCGGCATTTGGTAGTGGCTCGATTGTCTAAAATCGGCACAACAGTTGAAAAGATATTCTGAATAGTTGATTAATACTCATCTTGAATAGCTTCTCTTACCCTCCAGTGCATCATTGTAACTAGGGGGGGGGAATATTTTTCTGGGGGTTCTTTATCAAGTGTCAAAGCGGTTTCTTCTTCTAGTCTTCCGGGAGCTGTGGTAAAAACCACTTTAATTAAATGCAAAACAATGCATAGTTTCCAACCAATCTTGTATTTTGTCCAAATAAAAATAAATAAAAAAGTGAAATGCAAATCTAAAGGTCTTAAAAAAGATTTTGTGGTCGGTGTATGCAAAAAGAATTTTTTACGGTGTTTGCAGTTTGATTCCAGGAGCAGTTAATTCCAATACAAAAAGAAAACTTCCGGTTTAACCCCCCCCCCCCGAACGGAAGATGGATTCTTAATTTTTTGAACCGGTTTTGGCAAGGCCGACTATATAACTTTGGGAGATTTCGTCGATACAAGTGCGGGTAGATTTTAAACTATTGTCACGTTGTAAACGGGCGCAATCACGTAGGGTGTTTTCAGTCTCAATAAATGTATTTTTTTGAAGCTGTCTCGCACTATTCGAAGAAGCGAAGACTCTCGAAAACACTTCCACTGCCGACTTAACTCGACAATGCCGCACTAGTCATCACTAAACTAAGTCTACACTAAAACGGTCGGTAGTTAAGTGACAATCCACATGAACAGTGTAAAATCTTGGCTACTCTAAACTCGACAGAATCTCTGTCCGTTCACTCTCAATCCTCCTTTTTATCTGCTCTGAGCCCTCTTTTTCTTACCCCTTATATTCTTCTCATTATAACAGAACGTTTGTGCCGCTCTAACATGACAACCCTTACGAAAAATTAAGCAGCTGGCGTAGGGATCTAGCTAGCACTTACTAGTAATGTCCCAGCAAGTAAAAAACGACTATGCAATATATCCGTAGATAGTTAGTTTTTCACTGACTTGGGGGTTCATATTCGTAACGCGCTAGCAACTGACTAGCGCGTTACGAATATGAACGAGACGGGGTTTAATACTATCTAGAGCTAGCTGTTTACTTGTTTGCACGGACCTGTATGTAAAATACAAGCATGCGGCTTGTTATTATCTGTAAGGTTAATACGTTTATTTATACAAAAGGGGTCCGATAAGCAAAAACAGACATGCTACTGACTTGTTTTACCAAGTTTTTTTTTAACTAGTGCGTTATACGGCATTAAACCTATTTTCTCTCTCCCTCTCTCCTCATATGATACTTTCTTTTTCAATTAAAATAGCATATGCTGAAAATATAAATCCATATAAAAAAGAAGATAAATCCCTATGTACCATATAAAGGCTACTATTATTTTGTAATTAAATCAAGTTAGTATTAATGCATTAGCTCATTCATAGGCGTATTTAAAAAAAATACACTCTGTACAAAGATTTCATCAGCTATTAATTTAGCAAACTAATTGGTTAAATTCCAATAGCGGCAAAATTTTTTTTGTTTTATTTAGATATATACAATACAGTAAATAATGTATCTTTTATTAAAGGTGCTTTATTTCATTTAATTGTTCCATCTTGTGGTGATGAAATTTCTGTTTATAACTCAAAAGATGACAGAAAAACTACAATTATTTTAGGTCTTGAAATATTTAAGTAATAATTAATTTAGAGTGCCACATCAGCAGCAGCAGCATCCAAATACAACAGCAGAGCAGTCATCGGAACAGCCAACAGTACTTGGATGGGTGACCCAATAATATAAAAATTCAGTGCATCAAAATAACTAATTAGTGTGACACTAGCTAACATAAACAAGTGAAGCTTGCTAGTTACTAGCTAGGAGGGGTAAAGCAAGTGAAGCTTGCTAGATCGAGCTAGGAAGTACGCGCGGTAATCTGTTTTATATATTCCTCTGGCGGAAGTAGGTTCATGCCAGTTTAAAACTAATAACCCCATAGCAGTAAGGGACTAGTATGTTTGAGAGAAAACCCTTATTAGGAAAAAACTTCCATGCAACTAGCAAGCATGACAGTGGACAGCAAGAAAGTTACTGCTTGGTAACTTGCTATCATTTTCGTACGGGAAGCGTAAGGATCCTGTTGATATATTGTCTCTTTTAAGATCAAGGGGAAACAAGGAGAATATCTACGAATAGTAAAGGTAAACAAGGAGAACTTCCACGTACAGTAAATCGTATAAAGGACGACAATTAACCGTGTTACACTATTTTTCAGCGCCAGAATCTTCGGACAGAAAGATGGCATACGGACAGAGATTTTCTTCACAAAAAAAATTGAATGCAATTTTTGGGGAAGGAATAAGTTATTCTGGCAGTAGAGGTCCCTTGTCCACTGCCCAGAAGAGAAAATTTGAAAGTAGGGCCCCCCCCCCTCCCCCCAGGTAAAGAACGCTGTTAGTTTCCGGATCTCGGTAAGCTTTCATCAAAATTGGCCAGTTGTATTGGACATTTTAGGAATGCATTCCATCCAAGTCGCTAATTTCATATTCGGTTTGACATTTTCTTAGAACGCCAATTGTTTTTCATGACGTTGGGATCACTGTAAGTTTCTGAGATCTTGGACGCTTAAAAATAGTGCTGATGTTAGAATTCATAGCACAGCTGACGTCATAAAAGAACACGTGAAATGAGCAGAGAAGAACATCAACATGCTAACTCAAGCTAATAGGTTGCTTGACAAACAACAACAGGTGACATCGGCATCAGAAAGGAATGTCACCACCAAAAGGACACAAAAGAAGACACAATATTTCACGCTTCACTGCGCCAAGATCGCCTCCACAAGAAGGATTAAATCAAATACGCGTATTTGCACTAAGCTTGTTAGGAATTACGTCTTAATTATTGTTAACAGTTTATACACGAAGCTAAGCATAAACTTTTATAATCGAGTGTGATTGATTTACCCTCACTACTCGTATATAAACCCCCTGTAAAACTCCCTGTCTTTGGGGTTGGTCCGCCGCTGCTGCAGTGTAAGTTACTCTTTGAAAAACACCTTTTCTGTGTAAAACTGTGTTGTGTTTATAATAGCTAAAATACTCTACGAGCCCCACTACACACGGTTTTGGATTTGGAAATAAAAATAAATAAAAAGAAATTAAAGATTATGGTTTCTTTACTATGATTAAACGAATAGAAAATTTTATTTTTTAAATACTAGAAAGTCTTTTTTCCTACGGAAAGAAGATATTAAATTTAACAGAATCAAAAATACAACCTTTGGATTCGTGCGGAGAATATAATCACTACACCAAGAGCTATATATTTTTTTCTCCGAAAATTTAGAAAATTGCATGTCGTTTGTAGAAGTTAACTTTAGAAGCGATTATTCTTTCAGCTAGGTGGGTCGAACACTAGACTTAGTAGGGGGATATCACTTAAGAATATTTCAAAAACAGAAAAGAACTGATAAACAAAACAAGCTGAAAGAGCTCCTAATATTAATAGGGTAAAACAGCGAATCCCGGACAGCGATTCGACTTATGGCGTTTGTGTGTAAACCCAAAATGCGAATTTCCGGACAAAACGCGAATGCCCCGGACATTTTTTCGAATTCCGGACAGAAATACTTTTAAAAACTAATTATATCAATCGACGCAGTTTTTTATTCTTAGTAAAATTGCTTAAGACATGTAGTACAGTGCAATGAAAGTATTTTGAGATATTTTGATTTAAAAAATCAAAACATTGAGCTGTCAAAAACTGTTTTCGTCTGCCCAGACTTTTCGACTTGGGATCAAAACGACTTAACAACCTAAAATTAATATTTTGCAAATCACTTTCGTTTCCTATATTTCACTAGAACAAATAGATCTAGAATTCTAAAACAAAAAACGAAATTGAAATCTGTTTTGGAATTCTGAAGAAATTAATATTGAAAGTCGGCCATACGTGACGCGAATGTCCGAAAACCACCAAAATTTGAAAAATTTCTAATAATTTTATAGTTATGCTTTTTCAAGAAAAATTAGTATGAATAAATGTAGAATAACGTCCTCTTTATGTCTAGCTGCATAATGGTTACATGACGTTTATATAATTCGTCTAATTAATAACGGTTCTCTCCCCTTTAAGCCCTGATGCGAATTCTGGACAGCAGACCGCAGCAGACGAAAAAAAAATACGTCTTACGCTGCATTTTCGTTTAACATGTGAATTTAGCTCAGCGGTATGACATCAGACTACTAATCAAAAGGACTGACGTTCGGTCCTAGGAAAAGGTAAACCTTTCTATGAACAAATAGCTTAATCTTTTAGTCGATCACTCAACGCTATGCAAGCCACAGACATATAAAAAAAAAGGTAATATGGATATAGATATCTTCATACGTAACAATGGGCATCTTAAACCTTAAATATCTTCAATAATCCATAATTGTAACAATTGATGCAATAAATAAAATAGTGTTAATTATATGCATTACGTTACATAATTATTAAAGTTATAACTTTCGATTAATAGTCATAGCAGTAATGAAATTTGAACCATCAACCTTCACGTTTATAAGCCTGCATTAACCCACACTGCCATAGGGACACTTTGCCAAATCCATAATGATCGATTGGTGAGCGGACAGTCTATAGTCTGTCCGGAATTCGCATCATGGCCCCTTATGGGAGCAAGACTGAAACTACATATAAGTGATTTTGAAACTTTTTGTACGCCATTCGAATATTTTTGGTGGATTTCAAGCGAAATGGGGGTTACGGGCATACGAATCAAATTAAAAATAGTAAAGACTTCAATTATTTTACAATAACAAACATTCCGGACAAAAGATACACCATTTCGGGGAATGGTAGTCATTGTAAAACTAACTGCTCGATTTTTTTCAAAAAATGTTTCACTAAAATTACTGATTCATTACAACTTTTAAAAATATTGATAAACAAGTGGAACGGGAAAGAAAAATTATGACGACAGCTTTTTTGGATCTGCTAAGATTCGATCCTCTGTCACTCAAATATTTTTTTTTAAATTATGCAAAAACCACGCAAAAAAACTTAAAAACATTGCACATCAATCGATTCGCCTCACAATTCTGCGTCGATTGATGTACAGACATATGAAAACAAATAAAATAAATTTTTTTCAAAATTTTCTGTCCGGAATTCGCGTCAGCTGTCCGAAATTCGCATTTCGGCCTTTTTTCTATTTTCATTGATATTTAAGAAAATTCTTCAAAATAAAGACAAAACCTTATATAATATTGTAGATCTTTCAATTCTCTATCGATTGATATAATTAGTTAAGGGATTTTTCCAGTTTTAACCTTAGAAATTCCTTACCCCGTAAAATTTTTTACTAAGTGACAACACAGAGCCAAAATTGCCCAGCCGTCAGCTAAATTGAGAAATTTCAATTCATGATAACTCAATTAATACAGCGTATTTTTAGATGCCCTTTGGCTCAATTGTGTATCCCCTGTCATATTTTGAAATTCATTCATTAGTTTTCGTTAATATTTCGTCGTTTTTTTATAATTGTAATTTGAAAAAATCGACTTTTTTGTCCGGCATTCGCGTATCCGAGATGCTGTCCGGAATTCGTTGTTTTACCCTACTAGACCACCAATACATAAGCATTTTGAACAGTGAATAAAATTGACTTACATCCATTTTCATGCTTCTGTCGTGTGTGTACAAAATGCCCGACCGTGGAAGTGCCTCATCTGGAACTCCGTAGCACAGGCTACACAAGTGACGGAAAATGTGCGAGCTACGCTTGCTGAAACAGCCAAGCTAACTTTAGGGCCATTACATTCAAACCCAAATCAGCAACTTCATCCACGACCGACTATAGCCATTCCAATGACCTAATTCCATTTGCGCCAGGTAATGGAAATTTCCGTCCCCTAACAACGCCTGATATTGAATTATCCAATGCAATGGCAGGGGCTTCCGGTATTAATAATAAGCAAGTTAAATTAAATTAAGAGTCTCTAATTTTTAAAATTTTTGGCATATGAATGAGTATTAAATAAATTCTGCTACTTTGAAAGATTACGGCGATCCACAAAGATTTGCACCAAGCGTTCCTATGGAAAAGAATATTTTCTTTGACAGGTCTGTTCCTACTCACGAATCGAGTTTGCCGTCCTTGCCTCCTCAGGAACGATCAGGTGATCGATCTCGTAGATCAACCAAGGGTTTACGCAAATGGCACATTGAGCATTCTGCAGGCAAGAGGTATATAATATTACAGTTTTTGTGAGTCATTACTTATGTTAAATTCATTACACTGCCCAGACTACACCTTATGCTGATCGACGACACTGTTTGAAGTCTTGGGATTCACTACCCTCGAAAAAATGGAACGATGATGTTGCGGTGCAACTATCGGCTTATTATTTGTCGCGGACTAGTCTCCCATGTTGGGGATAAATTTGTTGAGAATGACCCCCATTCGTGCAACCCGAACTCCCACCATGAAGTCAACATGGTTGTAGCTGCTGAATAAAAATAGTTTGCATTGACTCATCTTAATGAACCTGACCTAAAAGTTGTTGAACCAATAATCGTTAAGACCATCGATGATAATCCTAATTGGAACTCCATTAATCCCACCCCTAGCTAGGTCTGTAAATCGGGTCAAAGCCAAACGAACTGCTAAAAACCCAACAGATCTGTTTTTATTTTATTCAAATGGAATTTATGCCTGATTTGTTCTATAGAGGGGAACTTATTGCTGGTTCTAAACGTCACTTTATATTTATGACCTGGAGCTTTCGCTTTTGAAAACTGCCGTCCGGTGGCATGCCAACGGAACCTTTAGAGTAATTAATGCTACCTTCAACCAACTATTTTCCCTCCACGGGTTTCCAAGTCCACAACATTGAAGTAGCCGACCAAGGATGCGAAGCTAATACGGACTACACCCACCTACCAGACATCACCTTGAACGAGTTGAGAGTATCGACTGTATCGGATCCCGAATATATGGCACTCATGACGGCGGCCACAGTTGGTTCTCTGCCCCCCCCCGTCTTCGAACAGATCAGTAAATTCACCAGTACTGGTGCATTGACGAAGAATTGTCGGTGGACGATGGGCTCGTCTTATTCGTTCACCACATCATTATTCCAGCATCGCTCCACCGAGACTTGCAACTCAAACTTCACGCGGTCCATCAAGGAATCGTCCAGATGAAGAGACGGGCGTGACGGAACGGTATTTTCCCCCGGAATTACCAACGACATTGCTCTTGCGTTAAAAGCTACCAGTCATGCAAGTAGCGGGTTCCACATAAAAAAATGAGCCCCTATTGCGTGATCTCCTGCAAAAGCGGGTCGAAGACTTATTGGTGGATATCTTCCAGGTTGCATCTTTACACGTCCTTGTCTACGCCTGGTTGGAACTACGTCTTTTCTGGTTGGAATCACCCATGCCATCATCGAATGTTTTTTATTTAGGGGTTCCGGCAAGGATGCACTCAAACAATGTTCCACAAGTCAATGCCCACAGCTTTCAAGCCAAACTACGTAAATGGGGAGATGGGTTTGGGTAAACTCGACGCCAAAATAAACCCCAAGGTAACGGCCTTGTGAAGCCGGTTGTCGCAACAAAAGCGTTAGAACCAGTTTCCTTTACGTTTTGAAAGATTAATTCATTGGATTATACACGCCCACACTGCAATCTTGTAAGTTTTCCTGAACCATACAGTATTTTATAAATGTAAATAACCATTTAGTATTTATAACATATGTTGAAGAACTCGGCATTGGAGGATTGAAAGTCACTACTTTCGACTTAAAGGGTTATCAAATTGTAAAAAAACTATTTTTTGGTTAAACTTACCTCAATAGTTAAATCGTCTTGTTTTGTTTTGTTTTTATGAGCAGTGCATCGAGTTTGCCTTGATTATCTCCCCGATGCTATAACTGCGTCGTGTACATAATCGATGTTAATGTTCCAAGTCGATTCACTGAAATCAAACTAGAACTTCCAATACTCCAGTCAGGTGATGTGTTAAAGGAGTGTCCATTCTTGATCTTCGGGAACAAATTTGACACAAATATTAGTTGTGTACCTTAAGGGTATATGTGATTCTTCTTTGAATTGAACACTTATGGAAATGTGTGTTTTATCTGAAATTCAGAGACTTTTCAAATATTATCGATCCTTTACTATTTATTAAAGAGGAGATGCCCATCGCTCCTATTTCTCGTCCTGTCTAACTTTTCAAGTGTTCCATCATCAATCGTCAAGGATACGAAGAGGATTTTTGCTGGCTCGCCAGCCATCTCCGGTGAGTGAAGACATATGAAATAGGCAGGGACTAAAGTGATTGCTCGTTGTGGGTTGCTTCCTTATTTGTAGTTTAAACTATTTGTCTGATTATCTCCTCCTTCTCCTTATCCTTGTTTTTTTGTAGAAATGAGACTCTGCCTTTCTAGAAGTTTTGTGTTACTTCCAGCTGGATCCAGTTGAAACCACTAAGGCTGTTTTGCCCCTGTCTCCCTTTTCTCCCGTTTATTTTTGTAGAAAACACTTTCTAAAAGTAGGTATAAGTCTTAGTAATTCTTAGTTCTGATGCTGATATGACCTTTATGCCTATTCCATTAGATTAAGAAATATAATGTCTTCGCCCGCTATAAAACTAAGAAAAAAAAAGGTTATCACAAATTAATTTTATTGACAGTTTTAATCGTATCAAGCTATCCTATTTATAGGGCCATTGAATGAGGGTACTAAATCAGGTAATATTTAAAAAGTACTAGACTCCTAAATATTTCTTAATGGAGCAAACAAATGAGTAATCACCAACAACTTCAAAGTACAGCTGAGAATATTTTATCATAAAAAACCTTAGGTTGAAATGACAAAATAAGCACGAGAAGGTAGATCTTTTTGTATTTTATCACGGAAATTCTACGTCTAAAGTAAGCATTGCATGGGTTTTGTAATGTTCATAAAAAAATATTAACTAGCATGTTTAATAATCGAGGCAGCAAGTTTTTTTTTTTTTTTTTTTTTTTTCTTTAGAGATAGGTGCACTGCTGGCCACTTTCGGACAGCAAATGGTCTTCTGCATCGAAGACCTTCAGCACCGGCGAACTGTTTTGCGGGGTGGCGGTGGCGCTGGGTGGCGGGACTTTCTGGTTTGGTCTGTTTTCGATGGGGGCAGAAATGGCCTTTGGGTCGTGTTGACAGCGTGTTTAATGGCGGTGTTGTTGGTTTTTCTTGAGCCTGTTGCTGTTATTTGTGCCGGAATTGTGGAAGGAAGTTGACTGGGCGCTGGATTAGGCCGTTAGTGAAGACCGATCGACCTCCTGGTCGATCCTGTGTCGGAAGGAGTTGAGGTGGTGGTTGCTAGTTCTCAGCCTGTGGAGGCATATTGCTGTCGGTCTGTTGTGGTGTTGGTGCTACTTTATTATTCCGATTCTTGATTTTGTTGTGACGCACTTTTTCTGGCAGCATTTCAGGCTCTGGAGTAGGCATCCGGCCCAGTTGGGTTTGACAGTTGAGATTTCTTCGCTTGGCGATAGCTGGATAGTAGCTTGGTTTCAGCTTGGGTTGGCGCATTCGTTCGAAGCTAGTCGGTCCGCCGTTTCGTTTCCTTCGATCTCTGTGTGGCTGGGGATCCACGCCAAGGTTGTTAGGGTCCTGCTGGATTTCAGGCTTGCTATTAGTTCCCGGGTGGTTGCAACTGTATCGTTGTCTGTGTAGGTGTTCGACGCGATGGTTTTTATAGCAGTGCTGGAATCGCTGAAGACGGTTACTCCTGGGGGGGGGGGGTGGACTTCCATTTGGTAGATGAATTTTAGTGCTTGGTATATGGCATATACTTCCGCTGAGAAGATGCTTGTACCTTCAGTCAATGTTCCGGTCAGCTCGTATTCTAATTCGGGGATGTAGACTGCGAAGGCCGTGTTGTTAGGGGTGGGTATTTTTGAACCATCAGTGAATGCCTTTATTGAGTTGTTTGAGATTAGAGGGATTAGCGAGTTGAAGATGTTGGCCGTTCTGGCTCTACACTCTGAGGCCTGTTTCTTGTTTAGGAGAAACCAGATCGTTTTACAGATTGGTGGGTTGTTGGGTGGTGGGTATTTGTAGCATGATGGGAGTGCCGGTTGCGGTGGGAAGAGTTTTATATCCAGGTTTGCTAGGTAGATAGCCTTTTTGATTAGGCTTGGTGTGCATCTGGGTTTCCAGAGGATTTGGGGTAGATGTAATCTGTTTGGCCCGCTCGAACATTGGGTTCCGTGGTTTGTGACTTAGTTTCAGCAAGTAGTTCCGGGTGAGCCAGCTGGTTCTCCAGGGGAAGGATTCGGTACCAGATTCCGCGTACAGGGTTTCCACTGGGATAGAAGCTGCAAGAACTGCGGCAGTCCACACCCCAGCGATCAAGAGTGCATCGGGAGATGCATAAACTTCGGAGACCACAACCACGACGCTGACTGCCCAGCCTACCTAGAGGCGAAAGGGATCCTCAAATGGCCTACGTAGAAGGAATAACGGCCTCAGAAGCCCGCACAAGAATGGCCCTACTCAAGAAATCGGCAGCAAAGCGACTCACGACACCCACCCGCCAGTAAAACCAGCAAGCACCTGAGATCGATCTGTTAAAAGAACATCTCCAGGCCGTGCAAGCAGAACTGAAGAAACTAAGAGACGCAGTCATCCCCAGCATGAACAAGGAGATAAAGACCCTAATGGTAGACATGGCAACTGTGAACGGGAAGCTCAACCACATCGACGCAAGATTAAACGACGTCCTAAGGCGACAAGAGGAAAACGCCAAATCCCAGACCAGCAGGTTCGACAAACTTGACCACGTCATTAACTCCTTGATGGATACGCTGTCGATAAGCAAGAAAACTCCCGCCTTCTTACCACAAAGCCCTAGCCAAACCACAGGAACAAGCTACAAGAGCACCGACAGGGCAATGCTACTCAGAAGCGACGACGAGATTCTAAGGGGCCCCCTCACCTACAAAGGACATCCACCCTACTTTGATCTTAACGACCAAGACCTCATGGACCTATCTGCCAGTCACTATGACTAACACAACTACATCCGATTTCAAGTGCCTACAATTGAACGCAGGAGGCTTGACGAAAGCCAAACTAGAAGAGTTCCGACATTTTCTTTCTTTAGTTAACCCAGAAATAGTTTTGCTAAGCGAAACCCACTGGAGCAGTGGAGTCGCCCCTAAGTTCAAAACCCACCACATTCTCAAGAAGGACCGCCTCAACAGAATGGGAGGTGGTGTGGCCCTACTAATCCGCTAAATTCTTCAGTTCTCCCCAATCCATCTAAACACACCCGGCACCGTTGAAGCAATCGGCGCCAGCATCCTCTGCAAAGACAACCAGCACATCGACTTCCTCTCAATCTACGTCCCGAAAGCCGACTGCGAGACCGAAGATATCGAAGACCTCCTGAATAGAACCAACCCCTTCGTCGTAGGAGGAGACTTCAATGGCCACCACTCGCTGTGGGAGCCCAACTCCATCGACAACAAGGCGGGAAAATCTATCCACGAGGCCCTAATCAACGACCCCAATGCCTGCCTAATCACTACACCGAACCTCGGCACGCGCATCGACCCAGCATCCGGAAAAGCCTCAACGATTGACGTAACCATAACCTCGCCCACCATTGCCGTCTCAGCTACCGTCACACCTGGACCATACATGGGTAGCGACCACCTCCCCCTCATCATCACACTCAACGCCAGAGCAACCCGCCTAATAAACCGACCCGTTGCGTGGAAACTAAACGAGGACAACTGGACGCAGTGGAATCTAAACATCGAAGAAATTCTGAGGCAACGCAACTTCACGAACATCACAGACCCGGAGGACGCCATCGCTACCTTCTCCGAGTGCATCGAGACAAGCAACACACGCTACTCAAAGAAAACCAACCCGAACGTGAACGCGAACGTTATCAAAAACCCAACCCGCCCGTGGTGGAACGAATCATGCCAAGATGTAGAGGCAGCAAGTTTCAGACCAAATAAAAAAAATTAATTGGACCTATGTTCAGCATTGTAGAAGTTGCGGGTTGCCAGATTGAAGGAAACGAAAAACAGAACGGAAGGAACTGAACCTAAAGACCTAAAAATTATTTCTATCGTGCAATGTTGCACCCCTCATCTCTCAATCCTCTATCATCTCTTAATTTCTACACCCCCTCCCTATATTGGTCCCAGAAAATGGAATTACACACCTTTACCTCGTTTCAACAGGTCGTTCTTTCTTTCGCTCTTGATTTCTGTTTTTTTCCTGGCACATCGTCTGCCATTGCACTTCTAGAAAAATTTCAATTTATTTGGAATGAATAGAAGTCAGAGTCGTTAGTTCTCTACGAAGTGATAAATCATGACATTTAACAAGCGATTCGCCACTCAAAAAGAGACCATTTTGTGGTTTTTGATTTTGTGGAAATCATCGCAAGTGGTTGTAAAAATAAACAAATAGATGGGTATCTCGATATTCTTGTTGAAATTTTGGAAAAAATTCGTTTGTGACGTTATGAGGGAGACAACCCAAACAGATGATTGGCGTTTGTGCAGTTTGAATTTTGTCGTCCTAGGTCAATCCATCACGTACCATCACTTGCAGCCATATCTTCTGTTATGAGTCTCATGCCTCATCAGTTGATGTCACGTCCAAATTACTTGCCCGATTTGGAACCAAGTATTCACCATACTTCAGCGCATCTCGGCGGTCTAAAAAACTTGCATCGTTACCGTCAACAAAGATTTTCTTTTTGACCAAATTCTTTTTTTTAAATTAAATACTAGACTGGAATTAATGAGTGAAATTTCCTTTAGATGTTCTCTCTTAATTCAATTTTTGATGTTATCCGTATGTATATTGAATGGTCTGTTTGAATTCTTGTCTGCCTTTAATTATCCCACAAAGTGTTTGTGTTTCAAATCCGGATGTTTCTATTTCTGTACCTGTAACTCAATAAATAAAAGTTTCCCTGAAACCATTTATATTGGTTTTTCTCTTCGACCAAAAATATTGTCGCACTCCATAGTCTTTAATCTGTTTGGATAAATGTGGGCTTCTAGACTACGTACAAGCTTCAAATAGATTAATCACTGGAAGTGAGTCGCAGCATTCACATTTGTCTTTTGGTATCGTGTAAATTACACGATTATCTTCTGTCGTTGCTCTTCAAATAGTTTAAGAATTTGAAATCTGTTCGGCGAAGTGCATTCGCGCCGTTGAGCTGAATTACGGGTTTATTCTTATATCCTGACACAGTTGATCTAAACCTAAATAAACTTAACGTGTGTACCCTATTAATACGGTTCATTCGCTTTACGCAAGATATACACAAATATAGGTTGCATATGCTCCAGGGCCTATTTGGAGGGCAATGGTATATATATTGCGGTATTATATTGTTTATTTTTTATTGCATGAAAATTGGTGCTATCCCGTCTATCCATTTTTTGTACCTGCTTGCAACATTAAGGACTTGGCTGACATTAGCTGAACTCGAAGTGCATGCCATTAACGTTCCATGTGGCAAACATAGAGTAGTGGAAGTCCACATTTAAAAAAGGATCACCCCATGACCCTATACCTTGAGTGTGAAGAAATGAATGTTAATGGATATCCTGGCAGTATGTGACAAGTTTATATGTCACAAATGCCTTTCATGTGGCGAGGGCATTAATTTGGATTCTATATAATCCATTCGCAAACTGGAAATTCTTAAATTTATTTCGTAAATCTTTCTGGTGAAATTTTCCTTTTTTATTTATTATTCGATAACGCTGCTGATTTTTTTTTGATTTTTTGCCAGATTTTCAGTGTTTGAAAATCTGAGGCTGCCAGTGACTGACTTGTTCTTTCGTTTACAGTCATTGCAAATGCCGTCATGATGGGAAATTGACGTCACTTCTAATCCTGGAAATGCCTCCGATTCGTTTAAAGTAAATGTGATATGTGGTAAGAATACAACGTTTTCATCTCTATTAAGTCCAGCTATTACCAATTTTTTTGTTTGAAAACGAATTTCTTGAAATTTCAGTCAAGTTTCATTACGGCGTCCATCTTTCAAATTGATATCATCAAGTAATATCAGCGGAGCACCAATATTTATAATTAATCGATTTGAAGGTATGCCATCGAAAGAAAATGAATGGGTCCTATACAAAAAAATAGGCTTTGTGTTCACTGAATTCACTATTAAGTTGTTGTAAACAATCACTTTTTTGTTTAAAGATGAAAAGTCTCTACCTCTTTTTGTTTACGGACCACATGGTCAACGGTTATACGCCTTGTCCAAAACGTCAAACATTTCTTCTAGATCAATTTTGTTCTACTCACCGTGTAAATTCTAAAAAACATATTACTATTTTGTGTAATTCTGTTATTCGAAAATAATCAAGAGGAGTGATTATCCAGATACAAATGTAATGATCAGCTGTGTTTCTTTATCGGTTTTCAATGCGTTCATTTTCCCAAAAACTGTTTCTATACCACCTATTTCCATAAGCCTAGGCTACACTAGAATATTCTTCATTTCAATTTTGAAACATAACGGTTTTTGTTATTTTCTTGTACATTACTACATCTCGCGCAAGCTTAAAATATGATACACTTTGTCGAAATTTCGCTATTTCTTAAGTGGCAGACCCTTTCCTCTAAAAACCACACAATTAAACTATTCTTTTTACAATCTGAATTTAACCTGAAGAATAGGTTATTGGAAAAAAACAGTTGATTCAATGGCAGTGTCAGACTTCCTGGCTTTTTTATAGCCACCTAGTAAATTCACAAAAGTCTGCACCGTGGGGGGTCTCCATTTGTCAGTCTAATCTTCATTTTCAATTTCATTGGGTAAAGGCTTGTATTCCTCACAGTCGCCAACAATTTCTTCTTCCTTTCTTTCTACAACTCTTCTCACTAGCTTGCTGTCAAAATAGAAAAACTTATCATCGTCCACAGCTTTCCCGAATCAGTTTAAGTCCGTTTCTGCATCACCACATGCCTTTATTACAATTTCTTGGATTTTCTCAGTGGAGGGGAGATTTATGTAGCTGTGGTGGAAAATAAAAACAAAATATGATAGTGAATAACCTTTGCAGCTCGATTCAAAGTCTGAAAAGTGCTATTTGTTACCAGAACGTGCATTAAGTACTCGCAACTGAGGACATTGATCTTATGATCACTTGAAGAATTATTCACACGATTAACTACTATAGAGCAATATCTGCAATAAATGTGGAGTTCCGTTTTTCTTTAGTCTTATAATCATGAATATTAAAGAACAGTAAATTATATCTGCACAGAGGTATGAGCGAGATAAAATTGTTGGCCAATTTAATATTCTTTTTCATGAGCCAAAATCTCGGATATCGCAAACCAAATACCGCGAACCAAATCCAATATACCCTTTTGAGGGGAAGTAAGCTTTTTTTCTATGAAGGACGACGTGATGTGATAAAAAAGTTTTAGAAAATGGCATATTGCTTCCTATCAAGGAAAATGCACGGTCAAAGCCTCTCTCACTTCGGAACGACATAATCTAGCCACTGTGCCGTAGTTAATTTTATCAATCAAATGTAGGTCGCTTGTTTGAGTTGCGATTCTGCTTCCAAAAGAAAAAATGTCTCTATTTTAGAAATCCTGTCCTTAGCTTAGCCCCTTCGTGGTTAGTATATTATTGAGATGGAATTTTGGTTTCCCAAAACGACGCCGAAAGTTATATTGCTTTTTCACCAAAGATCCGAAAAATCGGGTTGATGGTGCACAACCACTGCCAAACTTCCACGACACCAAATATGGGATACAGTGAGCTAGCACATGCGGGAGTGAGCTCGGCTTTCGGGACCTATTCCGAGCGGTCCATGCGACTCAAGACCGAAACTCATGTTTTGGGGTTAACTGAAATTGTGTTAACAGCTCACCCCCGCCTGAGCTAGCTTACTCTCATTATTTTTAAATCTAACTAAGTAATTGTACAGAAAAAGTAGGTAGCAGTCAAATAATGAATAAAAATGATTATTCTTTTCCATCTACAAAATCTCAGCTGGAATACCGATAAACCTGACCGTCAACGTCATCGCCAAAGCCATTGAAACAATGCCTCAGATGTATTTCAACTTCATGAGTGGGAAACTAATAGCTGGATCAGGGTTAGGAATAACCATTGTGCTTCTCTTATATTTGTTTACTCAAGTCTTTCTTGTATACTTTGTGGTTTGGACTGATTAAGAGAATGCTCACAATGTGTGGAAGTTCAAAATACTTTCATTTCTCATGACTTTACTTGGAGTTCTATCATTTTCACTACTATTTCTATGATGGAAGAGGTTAAAATATTTGACGTTTGAAAGATCTTGATGTAAAAATTTTTCCCTTCTCTCCGTCTTTCTTTCTCAGCCATTGAAGTAATGAATGCCTAGGATTTTTATATTTTATGTAAGGAAAATGACTGAATTAGGATTGGATATGAAAGTGGTAGACTGCAATTGAATTTGGTGTTCCCTTTTGCACCGCTTAAGCCATCCAGCGAACGACAAATAAACAACAGAAATGATCACTGCATTTGACACCTCTAAGGGACAAAGATGAATAAATGATGGGAAATATACATTCTTCAACCTTCCATTCAACAACTTCCAACTTATCTTTAACAACGCCCATTTGTTCCTAGTGTGAATACGCTTCATTCTCGTTACCAAAAATGGAATTAAACTGGAGCATATGTTCCTCTACAAAAAATTTTTGGGTTCCTAACTGAACATGTTGCTACGTCATACGTGATAAAAACAACAACAAAACATTTAGGCTACATTCATGTATGCGGCATTTTTTTTTTTTTTATAGATTTTACCATTTTTTTCATTGTAGGTGATCCAATTATCGGATCTTCCAGACTTGGTTATTCAAATACTTGCAAGGTGCAATGCTTAACAGAGTATTCAATTGCATTAACACCAACAACATTGTACCCTCGATTCTGCACCCATAAACGGTGGTATGTCTTGAGGGGTCGTGTCCCGCCTCTCCGGGCGGCCGTACCAAAATATGCGGCTCCGGGCCGGCGGGGACGGCAAGAGGGGAGGTGTGTGTCGTGTTGTCATCTCCCGCCTCTTCTCTACTTTCAATCCTGCACCCATAACGGTGGTATGCTTTAAAAAGTCTTTTCCGCAGGTCCGGACGGTCGCACCAAAACATGCGACTCCGTGCCGGTGGGGAGGACAAGAGGAGAAGCCGGTCAGAAATCAATACCCGATCCTTTTTCATCTGCTCCCAACCACCCCTCTCATCCACTACAGTCAATTAACCACCTAGCTGAACTAAACTATCCTGTACTAACACTCCTCTGAATCTCCCCTTTGTACAGATTGTATATATGCTTCTCAGGCAGAAAACTCAAAGAAACTCAAAACAGAAATACACCAAGGCTATAGTCGCTACCTGCGACCCGCGCCCTTTTATGTATATATAAAAAAATGACTTGGTATGTAATACTTTTTTTTTAATTACTTAGATCATTAAAATTAACATTTTTATTTGAATAATCCTTAGGAATTTTTTACAAGGAAAATTGATTCAGTGACTACCAAAAAAGAATAGGAAAAAATTTGTATGTTGATGGCGGCGCACACACCCAAATTGTAATACCTGCGGTGAACACAAAGTATCCTCAAATTTAGTGTCGTGAAACACCTAAAGGAAAATTAAGTGACCCAAATATGAGTTCTACAAATGTGAGATTTTGCTCACTGTAAACGGACGCGGAGGTAAAACTATATTATTTCTTCAATTTTAAAAATATTGCACTACCATTTCTATGATGGAAGAAATTCAAATATGTTACGTTTGAAAGATCTTAATGTAAATTTTCAATTTTCTCCTTCTTTCTTTCTCATACATTGAAGTAATGCCTAGGATTTTTTTCAGATCCATGAACGGAAAATGACTGAATTACGATTGGGGATAACCATTTTGCTTTTCTTATTTTTGATTACTCAAGTTTTTTGTCATCATTTCTGGTTTGCACAGATCTTGATAATTCTCATAATGTTTTCAAGTTTAAAATATTTTCCTTTCTCACTACATTACTTGGATTTGCCACTGTAGCAATTTGCACAACTACTACTTCGCGGGGTTCTTTTATCAATGGGGCCACATTTGCCGATGATCATTCCAGTACGTCAACTGTTCCTGTCGGTAATCCAAAAATCCCTGGCAGGTTTCCATTCTTCATTCAACAACTCTTTCACAAACAGTTATGTCCTAGACTTCTCTTTTAGTACTAGGTCATTGAGAAGAATTCTCAATTGATTGTCGTTGATTTTCTATGTGTATGCGGACTCAGTCAAGACATCACTATGTGTACCTTATTCTCACCACCCGATATATCTTCTCAACTCTCCATCTCAATCACAATTTCAAAAAAGTGTTTTTTTTCTACGATCGAACCAACGTTTGACGACTCAACCATCTCACTTAAACCATCTCTGAGAAATCTGGGTCTAAGTAATATTTTGTTTCAAAGATTATTGCATGGTTTATTTTTGTCAATACACTGTGCTTAAAATACACTAAACTATTCACCTTACTAAGAATATGAAATAAGTTATAAGAACGAATACCTTTTGATTGGATGCTTTGAACTGATTTTACTATCACCACGTTTTAATTTATAACGGATTTTTATAGTTACTGTGTACACATTTGCTTTTTTAGTGAATAGAGCGTCTTCAATATATTTCTGCAGTCTTCTGTTCGCTTATCGCTTATCTCAAGTATTTAATGATTATACTTGGGCAATGTAATGTAATCATTATTGATTAGAGCTTTTTCAATGGCAATTGATGGTTGAAAATTTAAATGCAACAATAAATTGGTCGCTGATGGGATTTAAAATACAAATGATGACAGCTGTTGTCACATCACATCTTAAAGCTGTGATGAATTCGACTTAATAGACCACAACAGGAGGGGGGTTGCAAACTTTCCACCTAAAACTTAAAAAAAAAACACTTATCAAAAGCATCGTCTCAAATTATTACAATTCAATACGCACCTTTTAAATTCATACTTGATCTAGACTTATTTTAAAAATTTGCATTCTAAATTTTGTAATCTCCTTTCTTTTCTTACAATTGGACATTTTTTTCTTTGGTTTCCTGTTTATATCGAATAGCTGACACATTTGTCACCTTCTTTACTGTGGCTATTAAGCAAATAAATCAGTCAATTACTGTTTTAAATTTCATATCTTTTGAAACATGTCTAACGTAGATTGCGTAATGACCATTTATTTATTTTCATTCTTTTATTTTCATTCATTTATTTATAATATAACATAATTGGTTACAGAAATATTTAGTAGTGTGAATTCCCACAGACCCTATTCCCAAGCCATGGAAAGTGAACACAGTGTATTCAATGTACAGTATCCTGCAAGAAAACCTGGCAATTTTGTCACCTTACAACGCTGACGAATCTGTCAGCTTTTTCTGCAAGATACTGTACCTACTAGTTATTCCATCAACAACTCCATCATTTATTCCATCAGTTCAAGGCACACTTGAAGTAAGAGTTAATACTGAAATAAAAAATTCGATTTTTTTTAAATTATCATTTAATTTAGAAAATGGACATGCAATGGTAGAGGAGGACAAGGGACATGGGAAATATTGTACGTAAGGTACCTGCTCCGTATGTTGCTACACAACGAAATTGGACGTATGTAGTTTGGCCGTCGTCTTGTATTTAATGCTTTTCGGGAGACATCCCTCTTGCTGTCGTGCAGATAACTTAATTTCGGGAACTCAATGTCCAGGAAAAGTAATTAATGTCGATGGACTGCATTCTGACAAACCGACACGCTGATTGTTTTACATGTTTTTTTTGCGAGTTTTGGATGTGGCGGTTTGAAGAAAGCATCTTGGTTGACGGTCTTGGAGTTCCCGTGAGCGACTGGGTCGTTATTTTGATTGAGAAAATGCTAGAGGCTGAAGTATGGAATCGCTTTGACATCGTACAAGTCGCAAGGTGTCCATGGTTGCTTGACCAGGAAACTTGGGCAAAATTAGAGGTGACAGTGTTCAAGGAAAATACAATTTTCTAAAGCTGATAATTAACTTGTTTTCCAATCACCCTTCTTTTTTTAATTGCGGTTATGTGTGTTTTTGTGTGTGTTTTTGTTTTCAATTACTTTTGACATATTTATCCTTTATCTTAATTCTTCTTGTTTGCGTTTCTGTTTGTTCCATGCCGCATCACCAGCGTCTGGCAATTAATGCCAAATACAATTTGTATAGTCCGTGTACATGTTTTACAGGTACCAGCTACCTTTCAGTCATCGTCTAATTCATCACGTCAGACTGTACATTCGTCCGGTTTGTTCTGTCCAACAGGCACCTTGACGACCGCCATACTAACAAAAACATTGTCGATGCCATATCCTTTGTCGATGCCATAAACATGACTATGCAAGAGTTTTACATCGCATCGGACAAGCCGACATACGTGACAGACGAAGGAGCCAACATGAAGTGTGCTGGCAAAATTTTGCAGTGTCCTAGATCAGCATGCGTAGCGTACAACATCGATTCGGCTATCACGGTTGACACCATCTCCTAGATTCCAGAACTCGTGACCATCTCCTCAAAACTTCAAGATATTTTCAAATTCTTTCGGTACAAAGCAGTGGAGGTGACGAAGAAACAAAAGGAGCTCAAGACCCTGTTGGATATCATAACCGAAAACGTGGAAGAAAGCGATTGTAGTCTTCAAGACCATTGCTAAGCTGAAGCTGATTCCAGTCATCCTCAAAAGATTGCTGCTCAAGACGCTCAAGACGAATTTTTACTCGACTACTACTTTTGGGTTGGAATAACCTCTATAACAGATAACAAAAGAATGAAATTAAAATCAAAGGGAACTTTGTTATTGCAATTGTTTGACGTAAGCAATAAGTTAATTTTGCATATTAAGTTTTGAACGACGTGGATTTGAAGTATGTCGATGAACCATGCCTAGTCATTTTAAGGGCGCATGGAACCTCTCAGCGTACTTTGTTAAACCCGCTGCCCCCTTCAACTTGAAAGAAAAGGTAGAGGTACACGACTTCGATACCGGGATTTTCTCAGATGATATCGTTTTCGAAGGCCTCCGATATACATTCACTCCACTGGACTGAAAGAACTTGTGTGTACAATTAGCTTAACTTCGTCAGACAAATAATGTAACAGATTTCAAATATAAAGTTCGTAGTATTTCTGTTATTTTCGTGGGATTCAGCAATTAAATAATTTTTACAACTTTTGCTCACAAATATTTAATGCTATTGAATGTTCTTTTAAAGCACAAAACGTAATCCATGTTATCCAGCACCATTTCTCCCCGTTATATTTATTAACTTTACAAAATTTGTTTAAAAAATAATACAGCCTTAGCATTTTCATAAACTGTTTGTTTTGAATAAATCATTTTTAATATATAAAAAAACCGTCGAAAAAATATCATGTCGGATGAATTTCTAACCGTAAAGTGCATGCTTATTTTATTCCTCTAAAATTACAAATTTAAAAAATTTAGACTCCATCCCATTTACCGACCGCCTCCTCTTCTATTTTTTTTTCTTATTTGTTCTTCCTCAGTCTCGTCTACATCACCGTCATAACCCAAATTTGAGTATATACAGTAACAATAATACAGCCTTAGCATTTTCAAATTTTTTATTTTGAATTAATCATTTTGAATATCTAAAATACCGTCGTATTGTCACCATCCTCCCCCCCTCCCAAGTCCCCTTCATTCGTCCCGTCTATCGCCTCCTCTGCGCTTCCGTCTTCTTCCGCGTCCCAATACTCTTCCGCATCCCCCGACTCTTCCGCATCCCCGTCGTAAGCCAAGTTTTTGTCTACACCGTCCAACTCAACTCTTTGACGATGAACTATAAATTTCAAAAAAGGATAAATCAATGCTTCTATATTAAAATTCTATGTAATCTACCTAGAATTGAGTCTTTAACTTCCTCAAAGTAATTATCCACTTCAGGAGTAGATGTCTCATCTACACCAAATGGAGAAAAGAATATTTCTTAAGTTAACAGTTAAAATATTACGAAATTAAAAGTTCACTTAAAATGTTCTTACCTGACAATTGTCAGCGAAGTGGACTGCAAGGCCTAATAGAATATCCAGTGAATAAAGGTACAGTCCATTCTCGAGAACTTTCGTGTCACCAACGAGCCGCTTGACTTCCACAAGTCCGACCTGAAAATCACCTACTCAGAATGACAACTTCTTCAGCAGCTACTAGAATTCCTAAAAACTTTCCAAGAAAACTTAGAGCTGATGCAAAGGGACCTCATTCCAGAGCTTCCCAGTGTTCTACCCACCATTGCATGCATGAAGCTGGCCAGCTACATCAGGGGAGATATGGACGTGGACTTTGACGATATGAACGAATTTCCTTTTGGGCTGGAGGACCATCATTTAAAGATGGCGAAAAAATGATGACCTGCAAGAACATCATCCCATCTTAATTTCTGTGAAAAAAAATGCTTGAAGCTATCAAGAATCATTTCGCCCCATTTGAACAAAACACGCTGTACAAATTAGCATCAACATTCGACCCTTGCTGAAAAGCCAAGGTTTGGTTTCAAGTTTGAGGACGATTTCATCCACAAGGTAGATATATTCTTCCTCTTCAACCCTACTTCTATTTTTTCCTTCTTCTTCTACACCTTCCTCTTCTTTCCTCAGTCGGACCTAATCCTTCCTCATCCGAACCTACCTCTACTCCACTAACTGCATCTTTCTCTACCACTAACGAACCTGCCTCTTACACTACTTTTTATTTCACAATCTCTTCTCCACCTTCAACCATCAAAATCGATCCCCTTTTGTTACCATTATTTGAAAAAAAATTCCTTTCGACAACTTTCTTTGCCTTTTGTCGCTCTCTTCTTTTCTTTCGCGAGATCATTTTCTAGCCTAATAATGCAGAAATTACATAAAAGGAATGAAACGTTACATCGGTTTTACCTTTCGTCTTATTTGCTGTAAGATAACGCAGTCGGTGTTGGAGACCGATATGGTTTATACCATATTTGGTATAAACAACCAAGAAAATGTTGCCTGCAGTGAACGAGTTACAAAACATTTGCGTAAAAGGGTTAGTAATTGAAAAAAAGTTTATATGTTTTGAATGACTGTTGTGCCATTGAAAAGTTACATGTAGTATACGTCAATTATAACAAATTTTATGGTGTGTGTTGTAGTCCAACTAAGTAAAGGAAACCATTTTTATTCTGCCTGTTTTTCAAAGAACGTGATTGTTTTGCTTATTGTCAAAACTTGAAATAGTAATATTTTGAAAACTTTAAATTTTAAATATTAATGTACTGTTCTTAGCAGTAATATATCTTTCATTTTTTCTCCACTGAAGTTTTCACGGAAAATTCCACTATCTTTTGAAGGGGGTAGGAATAGAAGAACGTGAATGGGTGAAAGTTTCTGATATGGGCAAGGAATTCAAGCAATCCACTACGGAATTCAATTCCAGGTATGTAATACCGTTATTCCTGCTTATATTTGTGCAAACATTGCTTTCAACTATTGATTACTTCCCCTTAGAATAAGAACAGAAGGCATTGAACAAGTGTGGCGTAAAATAACCGATTTTGAAGGCCAAATTGCCACCTGCTGCACTGCTTCTGAGGAGGGAATGGTTTGCATAATTCAGGATGCTGTTGACAGGGTAATAACCATGGGATTGTATTGGTTGGGGGTGAGGGCGGCAAATATAGTTGGTGTGGAAAATTTGGATATAGATGAAAATATTGCATATTTGGCTGGAAGAAATGCAGCAGGTGGCAAGAAGAAGAAGAGAAACAGAAGAAAGAACAATAAAAAATGTGAAGAACACTGTGTAATTAGTGCACTGTTCGAGGTGACTATGCCCGCAACTGCCCAAAACTGTCTTTCGAGTAATGGTATGCACAATAACCATACATGACTATTTCTGAAGATATTTTTTAACAAGTAATGACAAGTTGTAGGTAACGTCTTTTTTTTAGGAAAAACCAAATCTAACGGCTAAAAGGTTCTTGTAGCAAAAAATAACAGCATTTCCAAGAACAGCTTTAATTTGATAAGTGAAGTGATATGCAATACATAGATTGTTTTCAATTCCGTTGGATTTTTTTTATGTGGTTGTTGTTATTTGATCAATATTCAAAGTATGGTCCTACAATTGTTTGGTAAGTTTATAAACCAGTGTGTCGCGGGATTTCGTTTTTCTGGGCAAAATTACAAGTTTTGTGATAATGTTACGAATGCACGGTTCAAAATGATTGTCTTTTCAATTGTTGTTTTGTTTTAAAACACTTCATGAATTGCCAACTTCCATATTCCTCACACATCACTAGTCGCTAGTATAATTACCATCATACAAGCTAAATCTGGCAATGAATCGGCGAAAACCGGAATTGCTCCAATCTGGCAATATTAATTGTATTTTGCGCCTCTCTTTATCTCTCCTCCCTTCTTCTTCTTCTCGCTGTCAGACTCATCACCATTTTGTCGTCTGCTGAAGCGTGGTTCGCATGAGCAACGTATAGTTTCTGTTCTCTGACATTCTTTCACATGGAGCCAGGTTTTCTTTTGTATTCTTGCTTGACTGTTTTCTCCCCCCACCCCAATTTTAAAAGACAGAGAATACAAAAAAAAAGAATTTTGACATGCCGCTGCAATGATATTCAGTGACAAGAATAATTGCAGCGGTATTACAATATTTTCCGCCGTTTGGGAGGGTCAGATACTTATGGAGACGAGTGTACAGGATGCTAAGTAGAAAAATGAACCAGTTCAGAATTTGAGCCAGTAAAGTAAGCTGCTTGCGGTAATCCAAAACCATGGGTAAAACATCTCTACAATCGTCGGTTATTTGTGCCAAATTTACATAGTTTATTGAGACATTTAAACGTTACCGTCCGCCGTTATTCCGTTCCCAATTTTTATCGTTTTCATCGGGATTAGGAAATTAAAAAAAAAAAGTAAAAAAAAAAATATTCATTTAAAAAGTTAGCAATACAAATAAACTATAAAAATAAACTCCTACTGAAAGTGTTCTAATAAGATCTTGATCATTTGGGCGTTTCAATAAAGGACAAAATTAAAAAATAATTGTTTCTCATGAGTTGGCAACTAAATTTATTTACTCTGCTAGTAAATGAAATTTCAATTGACTTATTCTTTCTTTGGCCAACAGAAATTTATTCTGCGTTACGGTTCTAAGGAGAATGATTTTTCTCGGATTGATTGTCTTCCTTACCGTTATTGTTAGTGTCCTTACTTTCTTCGTTATTCTCTTCATTGCTGGAGTCCGAGTTTGTGTTCACAGAAAACATTACTTTGTTGATTTCCTCTGTAGATTTATCTACGTTTTTCTCTTAAGTTACATTACGTTACCTACGTTTACTTTATTATTCCAAATCTTTCGTTATCTGAAAAAATTTCACGATTTTGATTAGGGGAAGGTGTTTCATTAATGCAAAATGTAGAATTTTTTAGATTCGGTGGTTCAAGCGAAAAATTAAATTCGATTTCCTAAATTATTTGCATATCTAATTATTTTTTGAAATCTCTATGTATTATACTACAATGTTACTGTGGTTGTTGTTGGTGTTGATGTATATTGTTGATAAGGTTTATCTTTTATAGTTGAGTCTTGTAACTCCGTTGAATTGATAATGGTTCTTCCTATTAATTCCTAAATAAAAATAAAACTTTCTGTTAATTCCGATTAACATTTTTATTAGATTAATTGGAAATGTATAGTTATATCTCACATCTGTATATACAGACAGTTTTTCAATAGATTTTATCAAGTTATTATCTGTTGTTTCTTCAAAATAAATTTGTAAAGCCAAAGACGTTTTCTGTAAAAGGAACATTTGTTAAGTTTTCATTAAAAGTAGTATTAAATCTTATATCTTAATTGATTTTTCCCTTTTCTAATTTATCTAATTGGTCTGTCATAAAATTTATTTTTTCGTTTCGTTGCACTAGTTCTAGTTTCAGATTTTCCTTTTCCGTTTCTACTTGGATCACATGTTGTTTCAATACTTTCGACCAGTGAGCCTTTGGTTTTGACATTCTTTAGTAAAATTAAATGTCGTGTGAGTGACAATGAGTGTCAACAGTTATTGTTAAGTTTCCTAAATAATTACCTATACATATATTATTTAAAAAATAAAGTAAATGATCAAGGGAATAATATAAGTTAAAAATTAAAATGTGTTAGCATGTTGATTAGTTTTATAAATATTATTTTTACATTTGTATAATGAAATAAATCAAATTTGTTATACTGTGTTATATATTATACTTTTATGTACTTTATTAACAAAAACTTGGATCTTAATAGCATTGAAATACAAAGAATAAATAACGCGATACCCAAATGCTGAACTATTCATACTTTATTACCATTAAAGGTCAGTTTATTGCAACGTTTTTAGTACAATCATTATTTTTTTTCCAAATTGCATTTCTTCCCAGAATTGTTAAAAAACGTTGTGAGTCCCTTATTTATCAATAGTTCAAGTTTTTGCTTATTTTCCCCTGGAATTTTTTTCATAGATTCACAAGGTCATCTATATTCAAAAATTTATCCCTGAGGGTTATACTTCTAGTATACCGAAGGCTCTTAAGTTTCTGATCATGTCATGTATCGTATCGTATCGTAGTAATCGATACCTTCTTGGAGTTGGGCTCCAAAAGGTTTATTGTCAGTTTGGTCTTTTGCTATCTTCTTTTTTTCTACTTGACCGATTTATTCCAAATTTCGGTAACCTTCTTAACTTAATTTCTTTGAGTATTACTGGATATTTTCGTTCGTATCTGTTTAAGTTTTTTTTATTTATTTTTTTCCGTAATCCCCATGTGTAGCTTTTCTAGTCTTAGGGCAACTGCATGTTTGTGAGCCTTTGCATGTGAACGCCCGTATCCATTTTCCACTACTTCTTTCCGCAATTTTCATTCCCTTTACTTTTGTCAAGCGTGGTCGAAAGACTCGTAGCCATTGCATCCTAGGATACGTCATGTTTTCTGTTTGTTTTAAATTTGTATCAGTGCACAAAAAACTTAGTGCATAATCGTGACGTGTTGCAGCCAAACTCTCTGAAAAATGGATTCAACAAATTATGGAGGTATTTAAAAATTTCGTTGGAATATTCATGTGACTACTGACTTTGACTACTAATTTCCATCATGTAGGATACATTTTACTCCATATTATAGTCGTTGGTCTATCAAAAGATCATCCACTGACAGCTCCTGATGCCTTGGAATTGGCTTATAAATTTCAAGACGGTGCAAAACAATGAAGCATCTATGGTTCTTTGTGCTAACTTCGTCTCACTCATTGTCTTGGGAATATTGTCCTGCCACAAGGTATCCAATTATATGTTCTACCGTTAAAGTGTCACAAGCTAATTTATTTGTTATCATAGGTTGCATTCCTCTAAATCTGGCTATTAGCACTTTGGCTTCATTGAAAGAGCTTGCACGATAGAATCTTTTTTCCTGGTCACCTCATTCAAGTTGTTTTTTCAGCAGAACTAAACTTTAAGCAAATGGAGCTTTATCACGCTATACCCATGTTCTTCTATTTGCTGGCTTCTTGTCACCGTAGGGGTTCCTCCTTAATATCAACTTTGAAATTTGATAAGTATTGGGATTGTAACATTGGCCACTTTTACCATTATTTGGTATCTATTTTTACAATTTCATAATGGGCTTTTGCAACAAGTTCTCTCCAGAGTCTTTCCTTTCAACCGCGGAATTTTTGAAGATTATGTTGCCAACTTCTGGTGCACATTAAATGTTTTGGTCAAAATCCGACGAATAATGGAACCCACCGCTATCGCTAGATATTGTTTACTGCTAACAGCTCTTTTCAGTTTCCCTTGTGGACTTCATCTATATTTTAAGAACAGTTCGCGTAATTTGCATATCTCTTTGATCAACGTGTCTCTTGCATTTTTCCTATTCTCCTATCACGTCCTTGAGAAATCAATCCTTTTAGTAACGTTGCCTGCTTCCATAGCTAGTCCTTATTTCTCATTCACTGCCTTCTGGTTTCTCTCCATTTCCCATTTCTCTATGTTACCACAGTACGCCAAAGATGATTTGATTATCCCTGATGTGGTTGACTTGCTCTCTATTGTTTGCTGGCTCATGGCAGCTTGATATTAGATTTGCCTCAATCTATGGAGTTAAAATGTCTAGCTGGTATTTCGGCGATTGGAAGTGCCGTTTTGGCTGTTATGTTTCTCACATGATATGGTTGAAAGATATTGATACAAACCTTTTCATTACTCTCAAAGTTTTAATTTATTTAAAAATATTTTGTATTGGGTCTATGGGTGCCGGACATTCAGACCAGTGGCCTGAAAATATTTTTTACTGGCCTGAATGACTGGACATTAAGGCCTGTCAAATTTGATTTTACACCTTTTTCAGGCCACTAGTGGCGCTAGCTGCCAAATCAATGCCGGAAATCAGCGCCACCACCACTACGCGACTTATACTGACTATACTGTCTGTCCTGACGCTTGCATTGTTAGTCGCGTGGTCGCGTAGTAAGAGAACAGAGCTACTGATCTTTAATTTTTTTTTGTTTAAATTTCCACGTGGTGTTTGCTGGAGGCTTGAGTCACATATTGTACGAGTCTGTGAATATTTCATTGGATACATTGAATTGGAATCATTGGTGAGTTGTATTTATTGGTAACTTTTTTAATACCGATTATTGATTGAATCTTTGATTTTTTTTTATTTCCACGTGGTGTTTGCTGGAGGCCTGAGTCACATATTGTGCGAGTCTGTGAATATTTCATTGGATACATTGAATTGGAATCATTGGTGAGTTGTATTTATTGGTAACTTTTTTAATACCGATTATTGATTGAATCTTTGATTTTTTTTTTATTTCCACGTGGTGTTTGCTGGAGGCTTGAGTCACATGTTGTGCGAGTCTGTGAATATTTCATTGGATACATTGAATTGGAATCATTGGTGAGTTGTATTTATTGGTAACTTTTTTAATACCGATTATTGATTGAATCTTTGATTTTTTTTTTTTATTTCCACGTGGTGTTTGCTGGAGGCTTGAGTCACATATTGTGCGAGTCTATGAATATTTCATTGGATACATGCCTTGACATTGCCGTCTACAGTTACATTTATTTTCTTTTGTGTGTGGTCAGTGACTCGGTGTTTCATTGGATATATGTGTTCTGGATTTCATTGGATACATGCTTGGATTTAAACACAACGGTGAGTCACTTTTTGTATGTTTGTATGTATTGTTTATTGCATTGTATGTCCACCCACCTTGTCCATCCGGGCGTCGGCAAGTCTACGCTGATGGTACTGAAGAATGAAGAGACGGTCCGTCACGTCTTCATTGCCACAGTCTTCACATAGTATTACATGGAAGAGGATCTAGTGTTTAAGGGTCTAGTTCACGGGGGGGCCGTTACCTGATAAGGGCGGACTCCTCGAGCCAGATCGTGAACGTGTATGACGGTGGACGCTACACTTAGCTGGACACCTTTAATGCTGGTTTCGATTTCTGTTTTACTTGTGTTGGACACCCGTGGTACTTGTTCTCTCTCGTCGACGAATTGAATATTTTTGGAAATATTTTTGTTTATTATTGCTTAGCTGTATTTTTTTTTTGAGCCATCCAATATAATTATTTTCTTTAATTTATTTTTGTGCATAAATATTTTACATCAAGTTCATCAAGCATCAAGTTTTATGGGAAAATTAGACAACTTTATTGGGAAAATTCAGAGCTTCAGATGGGAAAATTAGACAACTTCGTTGGGTAGAAACACAGTATTCAAGACATTTCATATTAAGAATTGAGATTTAAAAGCATTTTTATTTCTTGCCGTCATTTCTTTTTCTTTTCTTGTTTTGCAACACTCTACTTTGCGGTGGCACGTTCAAGGACGACCACAAACCATCTTTATTATATCCTTGGGCCCATGTCATTAGAGTGGAGGGTGGTTTTAATTGGTAAAGGTGATTAAAGTTGCAAGACGTGGGTTGAAGAGGGAGTAAACGGATATGTTCGCCTCGTTTTACACGCGAAAAAGCAACATAAAGTCCGTGATAACAAATTTGTGGTTGAAATGGACGTTTGTTGACGTCAATTATCACACGATCGCATGTCAACCCCTGCATTTTGTGCACAGTACAAGAAAACCCCAGCTCGACTCCATGCGATTTTGCATCAACCCTTACAGCTTCATTACGAAATGGAACTTGTACCTGATGATTTTCAGGATTGTTCATAGCGATAGGGATTACTACCTTACCTGGGGTCATCGTGATATCCTCAAACATGACTGCTTCAGCGTCAGGAATTTCGACATGAATATACTTGGGTGGGAATTGTAACTCAATATCTCTGCCACTTTTTAGTAGGAGCTGCTCCATCACACTATGCATGTTCTCCTTCTCATCTAAAGTAATGGAATCGTAAATTATTCGGGTCCCATTCGATAGACCTCGGGAAGGGTTGATGTTTTTTGTCAGATATCCTACAATATAAAAAAGACTTAATGAAGAATTTCAAAAAATCTTAGTTTTGATTACCTGGGGCACCACAGACGAAACATCCAATTAGAGCCTTGCAATTATCGTAAAAAATTGAGTGTAGCTCATTTGGTATTACAGTAGCCAAGTTACCAACCAGCGGAATTTTCCATACAAACCGCGGCGTATTAAAATGACTACTCCACCTTTTCGACTGGAAATCGTTAATCACAAGACGTTCTTTGTTGCTTGTGACAATTATTGGTGCCCATGACCAGAGTGGGTCATTTACGATGTCTGATGTTTGTAGCGTTTTAATCTTTGATACACATTCAGAATCGATGTAACTCCTTCCTTGAATGGGATTTCTCATTTTGTCGAGCATATTAGTGTGACTCTCATCTTCAGCTGCTCTCATCTGCTGCGTTAGGTCAAATTTATTGCACATGCTGAAAAGTTGTGCTCCTCTGGATCGTGGTCCAGCGGGATTGTGTTCTATTTCCTTGGATTCCGTAAACATTTTTACAACAGCACTATAGAGGGTGTAAGTAGCTGCAACCGGTGGCAATTGATAAAAGTCCCCCATTAACAGAACTGCGATACCTTAAAAAAAAATTGTGTTATGATCATGAGTATGTCCATTAACTAAACTAAGTAAGATTGCTACCATGTTACCTCCATATGGAATATCTTTTTTTCCGGTCAGTTGCTTCAGACGTTTATCGATATGGCCCAGAAATTCAGGTGATATGTAAGAAACCTCATCTATGATTATCATAATCAATTCTTCGGGTTTTAGACGGTATTTTAAATCATTTACAGCCTGAATAGATAAATCAGGCAGTTCCGTTGAAGACTTCAAATCCTTGATTGAAAATCCAAAAAGATTGTGGATCGTCCTTCCACCAGGCAAATTTCCTGCGGCTATTCCGGTTGGTGCTGCACATCTAACGATATAACCTAGTTCTTTTGCTTTTTTGTAAATGCATCTGGTCAGAAAAGATTTTCCTGTTCCAGGGCCACCATGTACGAGCAATTGTAGTGGGGCTGGGCATAAGGATCCCCTTAGTTCCGAATCTTGCTTTTTCTATTCGAAGAAGGTTAGGTTAGCATTATTTATTTATTATACATGTTTATTAAGACTTGTTTTACCTGGAAATACGATTCGCATTGCTTTAGTATTGCGGATTGGCAAGAATTTAGTAGGTTCGTGTCGACGGCCGGTTCATCGACTATATGTGGTCCTCTTTCACCAGGAACAACATCCATTTCATCATTCCTTTGAACTTCTTCTCTTTCCTATCATAAATAAAGCAGCGAAATTGTCTTACGTTGGTAACTTCATTTTTTCATTGGGACTTACGTCATCTTTCTTCAGCTTTAATAATATTTCTTCTATTGAAGGTTCATTATCTGCATCTAGATGAAGTAATGCTCTTGCGTTGTCATAGCCTAAAGGCCTAGGCGCTGTCAGTGATGCTGGCATGTTATCAATACTTCCCATGATTTTTGATAGTGCAGCAGTTGTTCCTTGAAGATATTGATGATATTTATAGTTGGGATGATTCAGTTGATCATCAGCAGCGGCTTCAGCTCGGATAAGGTCAATAGCGATTTGGGCCAATTCTTCCTGAGCGGTCTCTTCACTGTCTTTGTGAGGTAAATTATCTAAACCGTTAAGTAAAATTGGCATTGAAGAATCTGGGACACCCCATATCGTTGCAGCTCTTCTTCCAAATTTTTGAACCGCAGCACGATCTTTTCCGCTCGTTCTTAGGTTGTGAGCCAAGTTTTTTATCCATGCCATTCTTACGGTGTCCAAAAAAGAAGCGCCTCTCCCATTTATCCCGTCTTCAAGGTTCCTGATAAAGGAGCACAATTGATTCCATGACAAATCTCCAGGAAGAGTCCCGTTTCCATTGGTTTTATAGCTGTTGTTTAGATGTAAACAACTCGTAATTAATACCTAGTACCGAAAAACTTTCTACAAGTGTAACATTACCCCCATGGTCGGAATAGGACTAGAAAGAAAGTAGCAAACTCTCTAGCTTTTTTCTTCCATGCATCTGTTAGAATTGTCGGTTTGGAAGGTGGTGGTCCTGGTGCATATTTCACGACTGGGACTTTTGGTTTTGATCTTAATCGCATAACGTGTGTTTCGTGCAAGGGATGGGAGTTTGCAAATTTAAAACATCCATTTTCAGGACGACCACATTTTCTCTAATTGTTAAAAAAGAAATTATACATTTCATATAGTAAACTGGGACTTCTGGCCTACTTACCTTATTGCTGTTCTCCTTAATTGTGTCCTGACTCGTTACAGTGCCAGTGTCTTCTTGGTTATTCTCTTTTTTTTTGGGAACAACATCAACAATTGACGCAAATTCATAGAGACTGTAGTTCTGAAAGTGGTTCCCTCGGTAGCTATAATGAATGTGTTGTGGAACCGCAATTTTTCCTGTTGCTCCAGTGTAGATTGGTACCGTAGAAGAGCTGTCACCTTCTTCACTGGAATCATATTCAGGGCACAAAATCTCTGGCTGTAATTCTTCATTCAACAATTCAGATAATTCTTCCATGTCTATCCCTTCAGATGGGAGATTATTGTCACCACCATTCTGTGAAATGTTGGAATAAAAATTGATTGAATAATTCCCAACATAAGAAAGTTGTGAATTAATTAATTTGAATTGATTGTTTACTACGGTATCAGCGTCATCTTCTTCTTCTTCATCACCCGGTAACGTTTGGAACTCACTATTGCTTTCGATAGAGAGATCAGAAGCAGTGTAGTCAGGATGTTTTTTGACAAATTCAATAGCTTCTTTGACAAACACCTTGAAGAAGGTTACCGAAGAAAATTCAGCTGGTGCTCCTGATAAAGATAACATTGTTCATTCGGTTATTTTAGGTGTTTGGTAGGGAATCATAAGGATTATTTCGGTCAACAGTTCTACACTTTGAGCAACACAATTGTTTTACCTAATATAGCAAGAGATGCAAATGGGGCAGATACTTCAACGGTGCTGCTTATTTTATTTGCCACTCGATTGAGGAAATGCATGGCTGTACGTTGCTCAGTTCTAGTGTCTTGTGCAACTGAAGGATGTTTTTCTATAGTACGTCGCGCGTGACTAATTAGACTAAGGCTGTGCGTGATCTCAATACTAGGCTTGGTCACATATTTAAGCAAATACAAAAGAGTGCATTTGGCTTGCTCGTCACTCCCCAATATACTTACATTGGTATTACACCCAAGTAAAGCAGTTATGATTTCATTGTATTCCACGATGAGTCCATTCCGTTTTGGAAATATGGCATTTATTCGATCCTTCTGTTCCTGAGTAAGGTCTAAAAACTTGCTCTGTAAATGATCCGTCAACTGTAGTCCATCACCTTAACAAGTTAGAAATTTTCAGAACAATTTCAATAAATAGCCAAGAAAAATACATTACTTGAGTCCTCATCGCGAATTTTTTCCATTAATCGGCGCATTAGTTCCCACATTACTAATCTTTTGTCTCTCTCCGGAATCGGCAATTTTGAAATGTTTCTGCTTTTTAAGGATGAACGCAACGGTTGTTGGACTTTTTCGAGAACGTTATAAGAAGCTTGATTGTTGATGCCATTAGCTGCCTCGATTTGAACACAGCTGGTTTCAGATACCAGACCTTGCGGCCTGCGACATCTGCAGCATATTTTTCCTATTTTTCCTTTATGACATGTCTCTGTATGACTATGGCAATTACACATTATGGCAGCAGAGTTTACTTCCTCATAAAATTTCTCTGGATTGGCAATCGGATTACTAGCAGTGATAAGGCATGGTCTTGGTGGTGCTATCCTGTTGATTTGATTGATCAGTTGACCAGCTTGAATTAAAGGATCAACCTCGGCCTTCACCATCCCATTTAGGGCTTCAGCGACTGCATCAATTAAGACAGGGAAGGTTGCGGACGACTGAAGAAGATGCCCAGGCAGTCCACCCCAGCACACGACGTGCAGGTGCAAAGAACCCCGACCCTGTTCTTCAACCGTTCCAAAAGATGCAATAGGTACTCCAAATACCCCACGCTTTCTAGCTGGTAGAGGTTCTGTTCTTTTGGAACAATGTTCGGCGGGTGTGCCCAAAAGAATATGGAAAACAGATTCAGTGAGAAGTCTAAAGTATTCTGCAGCAGCCACGGGTCCTTTAGCATTAAGTACCGCGAGGTTGTGTGGCGCTATTGGAACATCGTGGAATATGGAATCACCTTGCTGAAGTGCTTCTGTTAATCCAAATCCATTTGCAGGAAATCCCTCATTTTCTTTTTGGCCGATCGACATTCTTAAATTTAATTTGCCATAAACGTAGTCAGGCGCGTAGGTAAAAAATATGCTCGGCATCCCGTACATGTATCGCATTGCCATAAGATTTTTAATTGAAGCACTGCGTTGTGCGACTGTGTAAGGGACCATACTTGTAGTAGATTTGATGTGCTTGTTTAGTTTTTGTAAAAGCTTCAATGACGATTCAGCCGCAGGGTTTTTCGCAGCTTCCTGGAGCTCTATGGAGAATGTTGGGTCACTCACCCATTTGGCAAAGGCATCAAAAGAGCTTTGATTACATTTTACACGGGATGCAACAACGCGTGCAGCCGAATGCCGTTGTAATTGATCGAATAGAAGGAATATAAGTCTTTCACAGTTTGAAAAACGTGCTGTGAACTGCAACATAAGATGTCGAATTGTTTCAGTTGAGAGTGTGCCCTTTTTCTTCAAACCGTTTCCAAGCATAAATAAAAATGGGAAAGATGTGTAGAAAAGAAGGTTGTTATCCTCAAATTCGTTGAAGGGGGTATGTTCCATATCGACGTGAATCTAAATTGGATATTTTCAATTTTAGGTATGTAAATAGTTTAGTTTAAATCTTAGATATTTTTACCTGGTTAATATTTTCTCGGTGCTCGTGAATACCAACAGCCTGGTTGTTGATGTATTCTGGTTCACTTGTTGATCTTTTACATTGAATCGTTTCTATAAAATTCAAAATAAAAATTGCGAATTTAGAAAAATACATTATTTTCTAAACAGAATGTACATTATTCAACACCCCTCACCCATTAATCCCTCAAATGCAGTGCGCACCGAATCAGTTTGACCTTGTGTGATCGGGATATCACGTTTAAGAAGGATAGTTGGCATCAGACGAACAGTATCTTCTTCGCGTTCTTCTACAGATGTCGTTGTTTCTTCTTGAGTAGCAATCCTATCTATTGTGATATCGCTTTCATTTTCGACTACTGTGGCATTAGTAATCAAATTTATAGTAATCTGTTCTAACTGTGAACGCATCGCAGGTGTGTCAATAATTTCGATGTTGCGGTAAAATGGGTTGATATGTTTTAACGCACTAAGCCATAGGTAAATTACGCCAACACTCACTTTTAGTTCCAAAACGTCAGGAAATGTGGAAGGGACGAGTGTGTTGTTTTAAAAAGCGTGATCCAACGATGCACACAAAAATATAATCTTCCAGATTTTCAATTCTTGGATATTCTTCACCATCTAATTATTTTAATATTTGATGTTAGTTATTGCATCTATCAATTATTGATTAGTTATATTTACCAATGGATGAATTCATCCTTTGAAGCTCAGCTAACTTTAATGGTCCGTCAGGCTGAGGAAATATAATTACGTGGCCTTTTTTGGCTGACTGTCTCTCTTGAGCTCTACTGCCAATCAGCTTAACAATGGAAACATAAAGTCTACTTTTAGATATCAGTAATTCTTCCACGATTGTTAGAGGTTCTAAACCAATGCGATCATAGTTCCCAAAGTCAATTCCAGCAGCAATGGCCAATTTCGGTATTGATGGCTTACCAACCATAATGTTGCTGTGGCATTTTGAACAAATAGCAGCAGTTCCATTTTTGACAAGCTCACGATGCAAATGATAAAGAAGACCTATTTATTTCGCAAAATTGGTTAGAGATTATATTTTAATTGCCAAACAAGCGTCAAGAAACGTTGAAGCGTATATTACGCAAATAGTGTGATTTTGCTTGACTGACACCGCTGTCACAGACCAGCCAGATATTAGGAAGCAGACGAAATCAACTTTTCTTTTCTAACAACAATAGATAGATGCGCCATGGCCAGAGACACAAATCAAATCAATAGATAGATTCTTCTGCTCTTTGCTCTGTGCAAATACTCTTATGTGATATGGAATTTCAAGAAAAGTAAAATCGTAATTCTAAAGTGATTGTTTTGTGCATTTACACCACACACCACATAATAACTTCAACTTTGCTTTTACGTGTTTGGCGATAGGGATTCAAGTAAGATCATACCTGTTCTCTCAAATTTGTAAACACTAATAACCGGTTTGTATTGGTCTGGAACGGAGGTATAGGAAGCGATTTGTTCATTTGTGAGAAGGAGAATTGACAATTGTTCTACAGGAATGTAGTGGTACGTTGTTTTCCCCATTACAAATTCCCTGATGCCACAGCTTGCACAACCAACCAACAGTGCATTGGTGTTAAAAAACTGCTGAAATCTATCAACTATTTCTCCTTTATCCTCATTTCTAAGATTATCCTTTAGTTCATGAAGCAATTGTTCAGTGACTTTCGGTAAGTCATTTGCTAAATGAAAAAAAAATCTCATGAAACGACGTTGCTTAGATTACGACATATTCTAAAGGAAATATTATATACAGGTGCCATACCACTGCTGTAAAGATTTCGAGTTGCCGAAAACCTTCCCAGTCCAGAATTAGTTGCCAAAGCCATAAGTGCAGTTATTGGGTTTTTTTCAAAATCAGCTAGTTGATTAGCTGTTGGCGGTTCTTTCAAGTCCAGACTAATCGTATTTTCAGTTAAAAACTCCTCTGATGATTCCAATAGAGATAATTCTCCTCCTGTTGCTACTTCAGTTATAATTTCAATCACCAGAGCATTGCTGTCCATGTCTTGAACTTCTGAGGATTCATTTTGAAACTGCAAGCACAATTAAAATGGACTTTATTGCTTTCTTATCATCAGAATACTAACAAACAGACTAATATATTTGGAATCCTACCTCAATTTCTATGTCCACATCAATCAATTGTTCTTCAGATGGCGCCAAATCATTTGCAGAAAACAACTGCATTAATTGCGAATTTAAGTATTGTACGTTTTCAAAATAAACCACAAATTGGTTACCGATATTCGATTTTCTTCCACTAAATCAAAATCTAAACGGCTGCATTCCTCGCTTGCCGCCCTTTTCTGCGCCTTATTAATAATCTTCTGCCTGTCTGGTGTGAAAGTACTTTTTTTCTTGCCTCTTTTCGGCATTTTGAATGATTTCGCTCGTAATGCTCATGCGGAACTAAACAAATTCCTACCTCAATTTCTAACAAATTTATTAGTCCGTGTCAGAGGTACGCCATCTAGCAGATAAATCCATAATATATGAATGGAATCACCATTCCTAGATGGCGTGTAAGTTTCGAGTTTGCTTCTTGATGTTGTTTTTAAGTCTAGAATTTGGTGTTACTTGGTGTTACGAATTTCGTGATACAGATATATCGGCCGAAATATAGGTTTTCGAAATGGCGAAGGCGTCCATCGCCACACAGTGTTTCAGACCTAATTCATGATAATAGAGTAAGATCATTCGCATTTGATTTCATCACTAGTTTTTAGCCCTTGGTACTTTTTTCCCCCCTTCGAGCTGTGGTCGTGTGATTTATAAGTTCTGAAAATTATCTAATGCATATTATCTCACCAGCACGCCGGCCCGCTTTTCAGATTGTATCGTCCACCTTCTTTCCTTATGGGAAAACAAGGTCCAGAAATGTACTGGAAGACTTTGAATCCAGGCCAGCAGCTGCAAATATCAAGGTATTATGGTTGGCTTGCTTTGGTGTGATTATACATAACTCATGTCTTTCGTTTCAAAAGCAGGTGCTGTTCTTAAGCTTTGAAGACATTTTAAAAGCTCTTCAAACAACTGCATCCGAGTCATTGAACACAAGGCAACTTCACTATCACAACAATGAAAACAATGTGGTCAATGTTGCGAGAAACATTTTTATTATGAAGATTCGTTGATGTTTGAATTCCTTTTTTAAAAAATTGTGTTCTGCTTCATCACCTTAATTTAAATACGTTAACAGGGGTGGCCTTGCTGGCCAACAATTTGTGTTTAAGCGTGTCACTGGACCAACGACTGATCCTCTGGAAACGAGAAGACACTCGACTTAGATGGCTCTCGCCCGTTTGCTGCGACATATCCGACATTCAAGGTCTGGACGTGTCTGTGGGTGCCTCCAAAACTTCTTTGCCCAAAATCCTGGTTTACGGTCAAGGTATTCAAATCTTTGAAGTGGACAACTTGTTCAACATCACCGAACATCACTCACAAAATAGACTATTCATCTGTCGACCCGTTATCCGACTAAGGTAAAAAGAAAAATACAAAATATATTTTGCATGGCGCGCTCGTTGGGTAACAACTTTTTGAGTTGTCTTATCTCTTTTGAAATGATTTCGGCGACGCTTTTATTACTGTAAATTGGCTCGACATATTGTGGAATGAGGACTTCGATTTATTAAATGAAATTGTATCTTGGTGTGCCATTAACAATTTTCCTTTTTTCATTTTCTTGATTTATCCTCTGAATTCTCAGGAATGGCAACTGTATCTTGCTCCTTTTTAGTCCTGATCAAGTAATCTTGAATTTCTTGCGCTTGGCGGCATACCGGTGAAAACTGCAATAGAAATGAAAAATGTTTGACTAAAATCGTTATTATTTAAAAGATACAATAATAATAAATGGTATAATAATATAAATTATAATAATTGACAATTCTAATTGAAGCGCAATTATTATAATTTATATTATTATATCAATTATATTATGTGAATAATTGCGCTTAAATTAGAATTGTCATGACAATTCTAATTTAAGCTATTAAGAATTGTCATGACAATTCTGATTTAAGCGCAATTATTCAAAAGCAGGAAAACTAATAATGATTTTAATAAATCATTTAAATACTTACATCAATAAAGGTGTCATCGAAGCAATCGATGACAACCAACGAATGCTTCTGCGGAAACATGTTCCGGCGCACCCCACAAAAGGCAACCACGGGGGAATCTTGATTGCTATCGTGTAGGGCTTGGACAAGTTGGGCGGCCCTGGCCCACATGGTAACGATGACCTGGAAGATAATAATAGTTTGGTTAGGTTAGGTATCACGATTGCTATTAAAAATTCCGCCATCTAGCGATCAAATTTTGATCTACATCAGGTTTAAAACGCCACTGCCATCTAGCGGTCAAATTTCAAACTACGCCCAAAACTTTTCTACATTTGAATTACAACTATTAGTCTCCATTGAAGTCTTAGAAAAAAAAGTTTAGGGTGTAGTTCCAAATTTGTCCGATAGATGGCAGGTGTTACGTCCAAAAAAATTAAACAATACCTTTACGTTAAGCTGATCGGTAATTGTAATGTCCCTCTTTGTTAGGTTTCTGTTGTTGACATTGATAACGATGTCCCCCGAATCGTCGATGACGGCCCCTACAATGGCGAACGTTTCCCCTAATAAAAGAAATTATGTTCATCAACTATCATTGGACCAAACAAGCATTAAATATGGCGCGCCGTTTCCAACATGCAAAAAAAAAATCCCGACATCTAGCGATCAAATTTTGATCTACATCAGGTTAAAAGACGCCACTGCCATCTAGCGGTCACATTTGAAACTAAACCCCAAAACTTTTCTACATAATTATTACTACTTTTGGTCACGGTTCAAGTCTTAGAAAATACTATACATCAAGGGAAATTGATCAATAAATCACTGTTTATAAGTAAGATATTATAAGTAACATGCAGGCCTACTGATAATTGACCCTGATAGATATGAATATGTATAGTATTTTTTCTAAGACTTAAATCGAGACTAAAAGTTGTAAATCAAAAGGAGAAAAGTTATTGGAAGTAGTTCCAAAATTGACCACTAGATGGCAGTGGCGTTTTTACCATATGTAGATCAAAGGTTGATCGCTAGATGGCGTTGGTTTTTTTTTTAATTCTTTTTATTTTTTCATGTTGAAAATTGCATACCATAATGGTACAATACTACAAATTTCTACTTAACGCCCTAAGTGAAATGAAATCCCAGTTGAAGTCTTCTATATCAATATCCGCATCCGGAATGGCTTTGGAATAGGATCCCACGGATATATAAAGGGGATTCTTTAACCAGGAAAATTTAAAAAATCTCTCCTTGAGATCCCTAATGGCAAAGCTAGATAAGCTATAACATAAGCCGACCTAGTTTTTTTATAAAATAACAATAAATTAACGGGAAACGATTGATGAAAATTAATTACTTACAATAACAGATTCGAAGAAGGCCAAACCAGGTTGACCCCAGCCTTCAGCCTTTATTGTTCCCGATCCATCACTCAGTAAAATGGTGTATTTCACTGATGATGTTTGGTTTACGGCACTTTTGCCAAACACCAGACACTTGATGGACACCCTATTGACAAATAAATAATAATAATAGAAATATAAAAATGGCCATTTGGTGCATGCCGACTACGAGATTTTTTCCATTGATTTTCCATTTTCTATGATCATGCCAAATTTTTTCCATTGTTTTTCCATTTTCATGATCATGGAAAATGGAAAATCAATGGAAAAAATCTCGTAGGCGGCATGCACCAAATGGCCATTTTTATATTTCTATTATTATTATTTATTTGTCAATAGGGTGTCCATCAAGTGTCTGGTGTTTGGCTAAAGTGCCGTAAACCAAACATCATCAGTGAAATACTCCATTTTCTAATAAATGAGACACTTGATGGACACTCTTTTGACAAATAAATAATAATAATAGAAATATAAAAATGGCCATTTGATGCATGCCGTCTACGAGATTTTTTCCATTGTTTTTCCATTTTCCATGATCATGGAAACAAAGTATTTGCTGGCGAGTAACAACATTTGTGATTTGATGGTCCCGACGTGTTGCGATCCACGTCAAAATAATTCGTTAAATTTGAAATAAAATGACAACCTCCTAATTATTCATTTAAAAAATAGCCGTGTTTTGGGGCTCAAACAATTATTTCGATAAAAAGAAATCGTTAGAAGTGCCTAACGAAACTCAACTATATTATTCCCTGTAATTTCATGTAAACTACATAAATGAATCCCTTAGAAATGACAATCAAAACATAAAACAAATGACGAACGCTGCTCACAATACCAGGACTGTGGCGTTTCTGAAATTACAAATATCTAATTTAAATGTTAAACTAATCACGATGTAAACTACATCTTTCCCTGTAGTTTTTCACGCAGATTCAGCTGATAAAGAAAATAATGCCGAAAAGCGCAAAGTGTGAACGCCAACTGTTCCCTAAACATGACTAAACTACCGAACCAATGGGAAACCGTTCACACAACGTTTAAACCAATGGGAAGCCGATAAGAAATCACATGACATCCACTAAACATTTTTAGACCTTTGTAGCGCAGACATACGGTTACGTTAAATCGCAAATGATTATTTAAAAATATACATAGAAAATACATCACGGTTGTGCTTACGATTGTGTCTCTAAAGACAGATCTTTAATCGCTGTATGGGAAATTTGGTTATTGCTGGACACAGGAACATTCAATGAAGTCGCCAAAGACGACCTAAATTTTTTGGGCGACGGACCTGCAATGTGCGACATGATGCACCGATATAAAAAACTCTATTAAGAACACAGCCATGCATAAAGATTGCACATAACGAATTTAACGATACCATTCCCTCACTACCCTATACATATGGTTCCCCTAGCGACCACACCCATCATTACAAAATGAACGATTATGGTTTATATATTGCCCCGATTTTACTGCCACCTCTTTCACCTCAACATTTGCCATTATTTCCAGCTATTGTACTGCCATCTTGGGGGGGGGGGGATGACAAAAAACGAATACATAGTTATCCCAATAGCCACAATAACCCGAAGGCGTATACCCAAGGACCTTGTTAATTGTTATTATGTTATTTATAACCGTTATTTTCTATTATAGTTTATTACCTGTTATCAGGTGTAAGTGTTTTTCATCCATTGGTTTTCTGATTAGAACCCCTTCTTTCCTCTTTGACCAGTGTACTTATTTTTCCTTCCTGTTTATGTTTGACGAAGTACAGGGTCTTCTTCTTAGCGCACTGACCTACATGGTTTGCATTGATTCAATTACGAATCCAGATATAATTGGATAATCCAAGTCAATTAAAGAACTTGGATCATGAAAAATCCATTACACGATTATCTTCTGTCGTTGCTCTTCAGATAGTTAAAGAATTTGAATTGAAATCTATTCGCCAAAGTGCATTCACATCGTTGAGCTGAATTACGGTTTTCTTATATCCTGACAAAATTAATCTAAACCGAAAGAAAATTGACGTGTGTACCCTATTAACACGGTTTATCTGCTTGACTCAAGATGTGCACAAAAATAGGATGCATGTGCTCCAGGTCCTATTTGGAGGGCAATGGTATTGTAACTTATTGAGAAACGTCAACAGTAAGATGAATTCACTGTGTAAATTCTAAAAAATATACAATTTTTTAAAATTCTGTAATTCTGTTATTAGAAAATAATCATGAGGTGCGATGATCCAGATGTAAATGTAATGATCAGCTGCGTTTCTTTATCGGTTTTCAATGCGTTCATTTTTCCTCAAACTGTTTTTATACCACCTATTTCCATAAGACTTGGCAACTAAAGAACATTTTTTTATATGTACGTAATGTTTAATGTGTACGTAAGTTGAAGTAATTGTTAGGGAGGTTTTATTATATTTCACTCATTTATCATTTCAATTTTGAAACATTACGGTTTTGTTTATTGCTTTTGCATTACTACATCCACGCTCGCTTAAAATATGATAAAACACTTTTTCGAACTTGAAAATTTTGATATTTCTTAAGTGGCGAACCCCTTCCTCTAAAAACCACACAATTGAACTTTTCTTTTTACAATCTGAATTTAACCTGAAGAGTAAGGTATTGGTAAAAAAAGCAGTTGGTTAAAAGGCAGTGTCAGATTTCCTAGCTTCTGATAATGTTGATAGCAACCTAGAAAATTCACAAAATTGTGTACCATGGGGGTCTCCGTTGGTCAGTCTCATCTTCATTTTCATTTTCATTGGGTGAAGGCTTGTATTCCTCACAGTCGCCAACAATTTCTTCTTCCTTGCTTTCTACAATTATTCTCACTAGCTTGCTGTCAAATAGAAAAACTTATCATCGTCCACAGCTTCCCCGAATCAGTTTAAGTCCATTTCTGCATCACCATATGACTTTATTACAATTTCTCTGATTTTCTCAGTGGAGGGAAGATTTATGGTGGAAAATAAAAACAAAATATTTCAGTCGTCGTTTACATCTCGATTATTCAAAGGTCTGAAAAGTGCTCGCCGTACTCGAAACTAAGGACATTGATCTTATGATCACTTGAAGAATTATTCACATGAATAACTGCTATAGAACCATCATGTCTGCAATAAATATGGAATTCCGTTTTTCTGTACCCGTATACTCATGAACATTAAAGAACAGACATTTATTTATTGATTTAATTTTGTGGCAGACGCCTCAATCTTATTCAAAACTTCATTGCCGGTCATGTATGGAGTCATGCCATGTTTAATGCCCACACTGAGGACATTTTGTGTGAAAATTTTGGTGACTTGCAATTAGAGTCAACTTCTTGCCAACAATAGTTCGACATTTTAGAAAGGTAACAAAATTGTCATTCAACACCTGCTAACAATGATTCACAGTAGTTGCATTAATTGCCCTTAAATGTTATAACATTTCCATTTCATTTACTTTTAGGTGTTTTTATTATTTCATGGTTGGAACGGGTTTGAATTTGTTTTTGTAGGAACCTCATTCTAATTCAAGACTTCCTAGCCGGTGTCATGTATGTTGAAACGTTATATACAGCGGCATAATATAACATAGGGATTACGTTGAGTAACTAGAGTGAGTTACAATAGATAGACAGTAACATACTATAATAGACGAGACAATAGAATAGACAATAGAATATAAGACGGGAGATAATAGTTACCGTACCAGAGATAGTTTCGAAGTAAGATCAGTAATCAAAAGCTTCAAGAACTGACCAGCAGACGATATCCAGATTCCCAATTTGCTTTGGCAACCGTCACCATTGAGTTGCGGAAACCTATAGCTTTAACAATGTATGAGGTCATGCCATGTTAAATGTCGAAGTTGAAGACTACGAACAGTGAAAATTATTGTGACTCACACATTGAGCCAATTTCTTCCCAACACTTGTTTAACAATTTTAGAAAGGTAACAATTGATTGTCGTTCGACCCCTGCTAGCAATGATTCGTATTAGTTGCAGTAATTGCCCTGAAATGTTATAACATTTCAATTTCATTTGCTTTCCGGTGTGTTTATAACTTTGTGGTTGGAACGGGTTTGAATTTTGTTGCAGCAACCTCATTGCAATTCAAGAATTCTTAGCCGGTGTCATGCATGGAGTCATGCAATGTTAAATGCCCACGCTGAAGACCACGAGCTATGAAAATTACTGTGTATCACACATTGTGCCAACTTCTTGCCAACATTTGTTCGACATTTTAGAACGGTAACCAATTGTATTCATCAATGTTAACTTTATAATTTTGGTCAACATCAGATTACAAGTCCCTGCTAACAATTCTTCATTCTAGTTGGAGTAAATGCCCCAAAATGTCGTAACATTTCAATTAGATCTACTTTCAGGTCTGTTTATTTCTTCGTGACTGGAACGGTATTTGAGTTTGTTGCAGCCATCTGATTCTACTGACCACACTGAAGAGTTGTGGAAGTTTTTGTGACTCACACAGGAGCCAACATCAGGACCCTTGTAGGAGATTCAAGACTAAAAAATTGTAAGTATTTAAAAAAAATGAGAGAGATCATAAATAATTTCAACATTTTTCTTCTGTTCCAAGATTAGAATTGGACGAATGACTTCTAAAAGAAAACCAAACGATGAACTGGCATCCCGCCAAGCCCAACGCAGAGCAACGGAATCTGAAGTACGGCGGAGTACTCGATTGGTAGCAGATGCTGCTAGGCATGCTGCAGCAAGAGCAGCCGAGTCTGAAAAACAGTCTGCCACTCGTCATGTAGAAGATGCTCTGAGGCATGCATCTGCCAGAAAAGTTGAATCAGAACTTCAAGCTTCCGCTAGACGTGCTGTTGATGCGACAAGGCATGCAGTCGCCAGAGAAGCCGAGTGTCCTCAACAAACTGTTGCTAGAATTGCTGCTTCCGCTGCTCGATTTGCGGCCACTATATCCAACGATACCCAAGATCAAGCTACTGATGACGACAAAGTAATGCAAGTGGTCAGCGACGATCTAGGGAAACCCGTCAAATCTCCAAAGCAGACTATTTCGTGGACCGCTTCATGCGCAACGTTTTGTCGCCAAGCATATGCAGACATTCCACTTTGAATCATTGCAATTACATCAGCAGCATTGCCTCCACTGTCGAGAATTGTGGCCCACGAGAGATACAATAGTCGATCCATACATTTGCGGCTTTTGCAAGAAACTAACGGAATTCAACTCTTTTGGCATTCAAAATCATATGGTGCGCGATTTTTCATCTATTCCACTAGTAATTCAGCAGCTCATTTAGAAACTTACTAATATTGAAGAAATGCAGTAATTTCCATCATGTCGGTCTTCCGGCTACCAAGTGGTGGAAATGTTTATCGTGGCTACGTGGCACATTTCAAGCAAGATGTAGCCAGATTCATCAGAGAGATTGCTCTCACAGCAGCGCAACTTCCGTGCCTCGTCATTAGAAGGAGAGGTATGGACAACACCTGTGCCGAATTCAAAGTCTGCCAAAAACGCGTTGAAGAAGTTGGCCGATTTCTCATTCAGCACCATCCAGGCTTTGCTTCACATCGCATCACTTTTAGCCATGATTTGCTGCCCAAAGATGTAATTTTGTTAAATATTCCGACGATGGACAGCGACCACGATAACTCGGTTGTCACTGACGAAGGAGCCATGACAAGGAATTTTCCCCCAGAAGACATTCTTGACCAGCCACAACTTCCTAATATCGCTTTCGTCATTTCAAACAACATCAGGCCTCCTCAACAAAATGAAATTCTTCATGCTCAATCCGGTTAATTGGCCAACCATTTAACCTGAGCCAATCAACGAATTTGATGTCATGTGTGGTCTTGCATCTCTGGCTTTCATCAAGTTGTTTCTTCTTGGGCAAGTTGACCCAACAAAGAAAGGTCGCAGACCTTAGAAGACCTATCTAAGTTGATTGCTTCCAACCACTTGATGAAATATGCCGAGATTGATTGTATGGAATAAAATATGCGTAGAAGAATGGAGGGAACGGATGTAGAAACGGCGGTTAGTTTATAGATTTTTAAAGTCAGGTGAACAATAGACAGCACCTGCGGTATGTCCGTAACTTTCCTGATGGTTAGATCGATAAAAATATTTTCTGTTAAAATAACAACACGTGTGAACCGTAGTGTAGTTCAAATATAAACAATTTGTATTGCACTTGAGGCAAGAGAAATTAAGCAAAATTTTAGTCAATTCAATATTGAAGAGAACATTTCAAAAGTCAATAAAATGTTATTAGATTAGCGAAAGAAAAGATTTAATGACCAACGACAATTTTACATTTCGGCGTCAAATGTTAAACCACAAGGGCGACGGAATTCCCTCCTATGTTCATGAATCCATCTGTTGGATACTGAAATGAATGAATAACAAAAGTAAAAATTAGTTTTGGATTTGTATTTTGTAAGTTAAAAAAGTTCTTACCCCATTTAGATGAAAAAATTACTGGAAAAGTGGCATGACGAGTAAACTCGTTACCTTTATCATTTGGATACAAGTTGTAGCAAAAGGCAGCGCTTCCTTTCCTATGCCATACAGCTGCGCCAGTTGTAGGGAAAACAGTCGCACTACCGGCCTCAACATCACTCATCTGTCGATAACATTTCAAAAATTTCTTATAAACTGCGCTGATGTGATGTATAAACCAGTGCAAAGCAGAAAAATGTTTTCAATAATTACTCACGTAGAACAACCAAGTAGCGATACGATTCGAGTTCTTTAAATGCTTCGGTTGTCTCTGTCTATTGACAGAGAGGAAAAGGGCACGGAACATATAAAACAAATTCAATCAATAATTAAGAACAACTGATAAAAACTTACACTTCAAGAAATAGCTATTAGGTCTGTCAAAATACGATTGCCAGTACTGAGTCATTGAATTGAAATGCTTTCCAAGGAATTCAGCAGACAAATCGTCACACAGTTAAAACACACCAATACAATTTTATTTGCTGCTTCCGTGTTAAAGAATTATAATTATAGTTATAATAAAAGCACTTACTCTGGCGTAATCAAAATGAGGTTCGTAATGCCGACCAATGCCGTAATTGCCAACTTGGAGGACTTCAGCTGTTGACATCTCAAGTCCGGTGATATCACCAACACAGCGAGTCACCTTCGAAAATCACGCTGGAATGCAACATTTTGCTTGCTGATAGTTCCATTTTAAAGTCACTAACCTTCAATATGAGATCGTGTTCTTCACTTTTCAATCAGGAAGATTTCGAGATCCGATAATTCGCCGGTTCGAGCTCTCCGGTTTGCTATTCCGAATAGTGGCACGTTTAAACTATTATGCCAACAAGTTGTATGGTTATTGTGCAAGGAATTGTTTATAGCCTAAACATTTCACCCTACCCTGGGCTTGGCCATTTTCTGGTCAGTTTATATGTGCCTAGGTGTGTGTGTGAAACAATTAAACTTGAGACTTCTCCTCGAATGAGACATCCTACGAGTTACTAAATAACATTTGTTTTTATTTCTTAAATTTGGTCGACAAAAGTAATTTCATTCATTTGGTCGCGTCTCTTTAAAGAATCGCCTAATACATACTAATTGCTGTTTATAGCAGGTAAAAAAACTAAGAATGCAAATGTAATGATTATGGGAGCTGAAATAAAAGAGTTAAACTTGCTCCAAATTAGCGAAATGTTAGTTCCTGGTTAGCTTTTATCATGTAAGTCCCCTGCCAATGCATGGTAGTTGGTTTTGCACTTAGATTTTTAGATGGATTATAGATTTTTTCTGCAGATTAGAGGCCAGCAGTTTCACCCATAGTAACCCCAATATATGCTATTTTTGATTTTGCTGATATTGAACTGTCATCACCCAGTATCATCTCTTGGGTAATGATTTTCATTACTTTATTAACCTGTGACCTACTTGATATTTTAATGAAGCATTGCTTGCATAAATGCAGTGTATAACACGGAAACCTTAAATTCTCCTTTTTGTTAAAATTTGGGTATGATTCATTCTCAAGAGATTCATTGCTTCACTTTTCCTCATTTGTTGTTTCTATATGAATATTTTTCGTAACCAAATTTGTTTATTTTTTATTTAGATAAACAGCATCTCTGTTTGCTTGGAGAAACTACCGATATCAGACGAGCTACGGATCTCTTCTCCCCTCTTTCTGTAAATCTCGTGTACGCCCATGTGAGTGTGAGTGTGTTCACGAGTCTGAGGTCCTTTTCCCTTTCTCGCCTGCTGGATTCAACTTCTGTGGATGGAGCACTTGTGGATGCCTGGCTGTATTCCCCAGTCTGAAAGGTAGGGAAAATGTTTCTCTATTCTCCCATCTATTGGGTTGTGTACTTGCGTTATTGATTATCAATTTTGTAACATAGTACGTTGGCTAAAGAGCGGAGCCCACGCAGCATAGGCAACTTTGCCAAGCTAGATTGTATTTTTTTACCCCCAACAGTGCTAGCTCAATGCAGGTGAAAAAAGGGCGGAAACGTTGTGCCTTGGCCCCCGCGGGGGGACCGTGATCCGTGTAGTATCTTTCATAAAATTCCGAATGCTTCCGTCACTTTTTTTATTTTTAAAAATATTTTGGTAATTTTTGCTTAATTTTAAAACATGAACTTTGTAAAGTAATCCATTCTACTTATTATGTAAAATTTTGGAAGTTAAAAAAAATTATTAACATTAAATTAAGCTATTTGAAAAAAATCGTTTTCGGATTTTTTTGAAAGATACTGTACATACAGAGTGACACTATTTGTCAAGGTAGGTAATAGACAAGAGTGCAATTTTTTTATTGACATTGAAGACTGGCGTTAATTCTGTCTCCAACGAGTGTAACCTCCTAAGCAGAAACAACGTTACAGAAAAATTGTTTTTCATGTTCAAGACTGATTGCTCAAAGAACGCATTTAGCAAAAAGTCCGACTTAATAATAGGCCATGGATTTGTCATTTACAACAGTTTTCAACTAGCTTATGAATATCCATTCGGCGAACGAAAAAGCTTGCTTTGCTATATTACTATTTTTCATGAGCCAAAATCTCGGATATCGCAAACTAAATATCGCGAACCAAATCCAATATACCCTTTCGGGGGGGGGGAGAGGGTGTAAAATTTGTTCTACGAAGGACGATGTTTCTTCAATTTATTTGTTAAGTCATTTCGAAAAACAAAACAAGAGAAAAAACTGAATAACTCAAATGCAGTGCGTAGACAATTTTTCAATTCCATCTAGCGGTAGATTCTTAAACGGGCATGATAATTTGAAAGAAACGAAATTGCGCAATTCTGTATTGCGCAACACGTCTTTATCACGAGCATCATCCTCCGCTCCTTTTAGTACAAATTAATCAATTAAAAATTTATGTAATTAAGTTGAATGTAACTGAACATCATTCTTTAAAATAATATCTTCGAAATTAAAAAAGATTTCAATACTTTTTGAGGTAAAATTAATATTAAAACCCAAATTGAAAATGGCAAAAGTTGATTGCGGACAGAAAATTATTCAGCCCATGGAATCACGAAAGTTTTCACAAGCAAACTATTCAACCAAACCTCAACTCAATCTTGAAAATTCCCAAAGCGCAACAAGTTCACTTCCCCGTCGGAGACGTACGTTATAAAAATAAGCCCATGAGCGGGTATGTGGTAAATCTGGAGGGGACGCAGGTGACTTATGGCGGTGCGGTCCCATTGACCCGAAAAGCTACATATATTCCAACTAACAACACGGAAGCTGCAGGGCCGCCCGTCTTGGAACAACCGAAACCAAAACCCACCACCAATAACGGTCCGGTCAAGACCGACGACCTCATCGTCTTTTCCACCCCCATTGAAAGAATTTCACTCACCGGCAACAGGTTAATGTTGAAGAACGTTCCTGGTGGAGACTACGAAGAATCATCGGTGGTGGTGGCTCCAACATTCGCCGCATTGAAACGCAATATCAAATAGTTGCACGGCTAAACACATCACCCGATGGGAATTTTTCTTTCTTGATCACCGGATATACGGAAGAAGTGAGACAGGCTACCACGGAAGACATCGTGCGAGGACTGACGGTGACGTCAGAGTTTCCCAACTCGAAGCTGCTCAAGCGGATCAAGAACTTTAGGCTTGACGAGATCGGCAGAAAGTATTTTGTAAGGATAAACGACCCTCCGATAACAACGGGAACATTACACTAACAGGAAGATTGAGCAGAAGTCAATCGGCGTATGCAGAAATTATGGGAAAAGAAATATACTAAAAGACATCCAACCTCAAGACTCACCCTAACTTAACTGACGGGACGAAACTGGAAAAACGGCGATTGCCCGATCAATTGAATTGTTTAAAGTTGCCTTAACCGGAGGCTTTGGATGACGCTTTTGTCTCAAGCAATTGACAAGGTGCAAAGTCAGTCACCTCCTTAATTGGAGTTGGCTGATGGCACTTCGTTTACGGTTTATTTTGCTGGTTTCGTCAGTTTTCTTTTTTTTTTCTTTTTCAATAAAAATCTTTCAAAATTCAAAATAGAGTAAATTCTTATTATTTCAAGTTTTAAAAACTGCAGTGTTTAGGGGTCCGTCAAGCGATGGATCATGGATGCATCAGGAAGGATTCATCCTTGGAATGGTAAGATGTTCATAATTTAAATTGCATTATATATATATTTCATGAATATGTCAGTGCCAGGAGGAAAATCGAAAGTCGTAAGTTTTTGTATTGAATATAATTTTTCCTTCCTTTTTTTTACTTACTTACTTTTTCTGTATCTTTATTTTTAATTCTAGAAAGCAAAGTGTAAACATTGTCCGGCAGACTTGGTGATTAGTTACGGGAGTATATCTAATTATAAACAACATATAACTCCATGTTATGTGAAGGCTTCAGCTGAACTGAGAGAAGCATCCAAGAAATCGGCCCAGGATTTGTTAAATATCATCTACGACAAAAAATCCGCCGAAGCGAGGAACCAACCCAACCAAGTCGACTGAGCCTTTAATGTATTCTTGAATCAAAAAAGCGTTGCAGCACTATCATCCCGACAAGCAGAATCTTGCAGAAGACGGATCGGACTGGATTGAGAGGTCCAAAGAGATCGCTTTTTCTTTCACGCTTGGCCTGACGTAATCCCTACAACTATTAGGCCTGGTTAAAGGGGTTGCTATAACTGCCACAAAAGAGGACATCTTGTAAAAAAAATTTCCCAAGTTCAATAATTCAGGTAACTTTAATTACAAAAAAAATTTATATTAAAGCAGTGTCTTTAATTATTCTAATTCGGGATAATTCGAGATACGGTAATTCAAGATACGGTCGCCTACAATACACAAGTAAACTTCCTGGCGGGTGGAAATTTACTGCAGACTACCTCGGACTACCAACCCTTTTTACCAATCTCCATCGTTCTGTCATTTTTTACCTGTGTTGACGTTTTCTTTGCCTGCGTAACTGGAGGCATGATAAGGCAGGGTTCGTTTTATATTCTACGTGCAAATGCGACCCGTGTTTAAAGAATTCCTCAAGTTGTGCTTACGTCATCACGGTGCGCTCATCAAGGTGATTCAAGACCTTGTAGCCTCAGAACTAACGGATATAGCCTACGACGTGAACATTTCTTTCGCCGTGTGCTTGGCGCTCTAGATCATTGTTTCCTTTATAATAGCATGTGTCAACATTGACCTGAACGACAATGCTGCTGCTTTTCGCAGATTCTCTTATTCTCTAGAGGTTGTGGATGTCATGTTGACTCGTTGAGAATTTTATTGAAGTCTTCAAAATCTCAACAACACCTGCATCGTATAGTCTCGTCCCCCCAACCTTTTTGCTCCAACCGCTTGTTTTTACATCATTACCCACACCAACAGAAGAAAGCCAAAATTCTATTACAAATAGGTTTCAGGAAAATCACAAGTAACTTATTTTCCAGTCAGCCTCTTTTAGATGTCATATTTTTTGTTGACAGAGCTCTCAATGATCTTCCAAGGTTTCACAAGCAAATTCCATCGCGACAACTTTTAGTAATGTAAATTCACGTATCCTACTCAAGCCGGTCCATCCGTCTGAGGTAGCCAAGAACAGACCGCCTCATGTGGCTGGTATTTTTAAAAATTAAAGCTATCAGTATATTAAGACTGTTATGTACATTAAATAGATGTCATATTTTTTATTGGCAGAGCTAACTACTGACGACGACGCTGTCGCCTCATAACTGAGATGTAGACAGAATACACAGCAATGCCAATGCCAACTATAAATCTCAAAACATTCGACTTTATATTTTCTAATCCGGCAACGTTGCCTGTATACCCTTTAAAAATTCTACAATTCTACAGAGCCAATAATTGGGAATTTGCATCGGTTTTTGAAATGTGCGCAAGACGTATACCGTATTAGTTGGCGAAGCTTTTTGAATTGTGGAATGATCATCAGAAAATAAATTTCGTCTGAGGTTCTCACTTGCAAAATTGAACTCTTGAGCCCTCCCTGATGATGATCGCTGCTGTCAACTTGATAATTAATATTTACATTCATTTTTAAAATAGAATTCTACTTCTTTTGATTAAAATTTGAGTTCTCAGACTCTTTTTTTCTTTTATTAACACCCAGTTTCAGTGCCGAATTTGTAGTGTGTGACATCAGTGCCGAATGTGCATACCCAGTACATTTCGGTATGTCCTTCGAAACTGTTGACAGTACTGAATAGGTTGTATATAGTGCCAAATGTGACAAAATTCAACCCCAGTGCTGAAAGTGTAAGCAATCATTATTTAGACATCACAATTGAATTTGATTCCAACCATTGAACCATCTCTCTATATCCATGGTCTAGTAGAGTAGTCTATTAGCAACTTAAAAAAGGTCTTATTTTAAATAGGCAACGTTGCCTAATGGTAATATAATCAATGTTATGTTTTGAGATTTATATTTTGCGATGGCATTGCTGTATTTTAAGCCTGCGTCTCATTTGATGCGGCTACAGCGTCGTCAGTAGATAGCTCACTCAATAGTTAGTTATGAAGGAATAATGAAAAAATAAGAATTTTTTAACATTAGAGGGGATATTCACAGGTGTAACTAAATATTTCTACATAATAAATTTTTATGCAGCGAATTAATGGTTAAAAATATGACAATTTCCCTAAGATTATCCACAGATGTTTTCTTTTGGATTAAAATTTTATCTTCTGTTCCATCCATATGTCGGGAGACAATACGACATCAAATTTAACGATATTGATTTTATTTATTTATTTATATTTTTTATTTGCGATTACTTTATTTCACGTCCACAACGTTGAATTCAAGTAAAACTGGACAGACGCTGTAAGCTACCTTACAATCTCCCGTCAGATCAGACAGAGATCAGACAGATCAGGCAGCTGCGGATGGCGGCGGAGTGACACTCAATTTGGCCCAACTCGAGTAGAATTCGGATAAAAATTTCCATCCTGTGTCAATTTATTGACCCCGGCTCCAAAACAGAGAAAAAGTGCCGACGCAAACGTGGTCAGAAGACATTGTCATTTAAATACTCTTCTATTATTGACGTACACAGAATCCACGGCCAAAAAAAATACGAAATTCCGATCTGGAACAGTGTGGCTATCCAGAATGTAAAGAATCCATAAAACAAACCATTTGCATCCATTATGTTTATGACTCCTTTTACAGTAAGGCAGCACATTTCGACAATTCCGAGAAAAAAGAGAGATAACGAAAACGGGGGGATGAATGCTTATTGAGCATTCACCGATAATAAATGAACAATAAATTGAAAAAAAACTATTTGATTACCAGTTGGCTTAATGAATTACCTTTCTGACAAAGCAAAACTTTTGCTTGCACCCTCAATACCTAATTGATGAAAAGGAATTAATTAAATTATTCGGGTTACGAAAAACGTTTATGGGCATTAAAACGTCACGGTTTAAGTGCAGACGAAAAAAAATTTGGTACACACCATCTATTGATAAAACTGAACAATTTGACTATTTTGAAAATTTATGGATTGCAAGTGGCGCCAATTTAAAGGAAAAAGAGCGACTTACCCCTAGGACCAACTAGCCCCAGTCTCCCCTACTGGCCGCATATAGCAATTATGTTGTGAAATATTCATTTTTATCAGATCAACCGTACTTTAGAAAAAGATTGGTTCATGAAGTGATTCCAAGCTTGATCAATGAAACTTTTTTTTTGCTTCAGTCCGCGCTAACTTTTCCTAAATCGCCTCGCATAGTGATTCTCATTGGCTTTTAAACGAAAAACGTTTGTGGGAGCGACACTTACCAGTATATTGGGTTAAAGGAAATTTCCTCCAATTGGTCCTTTTCGTTTTCTGTTAACTCGACCTCGATGACATGGCCGTTATATGATCGATTTCCCGGGCGAAGTTCGACGACCGTTTCATCTATTTCCATGCGATCCATTTTTAACTACTTCGGATGCCATTTTAGAGATCTCAATATATTCTTCTTGTTCTTTTTCGGAAAGTTCCTGCATTGTTGTAAAATATAGAATATAAAATGATACTAAACTAAGAAAGAAAATTACCTTAACTTCTCAACATCTTTAGTAATGTAATTTTCAAATTTTTGCCCGGTATCCCGCTCAAATTTAGACTTTTTACATCGAAGATATACGCCAAATGGTGTTATTATGGGAGAATTCATTCTATTAATAATATTTTCTGGTAGAGATTTATTATTAAGCTCTGCCATTTACGTTAATTCACTGCAATGTGAGACGCGTTCTCATAAAAAGTCTTGCCTCATGCTAAAATCTCCACCATTAAAAGTTGTAAGCTGCACCCCCTGTGAAAGAACCTCGCAGGGAAGTGGGAACAGACGACAAGTAGGCTACCCTCCAACTTTTTTCTCGCCAGTGAACGTAACAGAACGCCATTTAATTTCGGCCATTCATTTATTTTACCACGGTACTGAGAATCGTTGCTCCTTGCCTTGCTCTTACGGTGATGAATCGAAGGGGAATATGTGTTTAATGTCAAAGCCATTGTATCTCGCCAATAATTTGATTTCCGTTCATTTTTGTATCATTTCTAAATGACAATGACAATGACACAAGATTCTTTTACGGTGCCACCAGTCGGAATTGTCTAAAACAACATTTCAAAATCACATATGCCAACTTTCCCGTGTTGCGAGCTTCTCTCACTCATCCCACTACTGCTGCTCGGTTGGGAGGGAGGGAGACCAAAAAATAACCAAAAGAAGGGGGGAGGAATGAATCCACGATCCACGAACATGCCGTTTATATACTAGTCATATGGCTGAACTCGCTCCAGTCGTATCATTTTCTCCAGTTTTCTTTAGTTTTCTAGTTTCTTTACCCTTTCCAAACAGTGTGCTCTTTCTTGAAATATTCTACGAATCTGTTGTAGTAATTTGTATGATTCGGATGATTCGGACAAAGATTAATTGATGTATTGACTTGGAACGAATAAAGGAAGCATTGAGATAAGTAGGCTAAGAAAGATTCGAAAGATTCGAAGATTTTGAATCTTTAAAACAAGCGACAAACAAGCGTCGCCCAAGTAAAATTTGGTTATCATTTACCAAAGCATTCTACCGGCGCTTGAGAAGAGATGGACGTGTGCAGAAGCGAATCCTATTCCCGCCTGGATGAGCAAATTGAGATAGAGATTGATTGTTGTGCAGTTAAATGGCCTAACTTTATTATTTAGCGAAAAGCATCACTGTAGCCAAAATAAATAATGCAAATATACTGACATAATTTGCATTTTTACTGTTGCTGCTATTAACTTATTCTATAGATAAAAATATAGAAAAATGAACAGTGTCTACAACGGAGTTTTCCATAAAGGTGCAATAAAGTTATCATATTTCCACAGGTGCACCTATATAACTACAGTAGGCACTACAGTTATCTAGCCACTTCACCTTTCTTAGTATAAACATATATTTAGAGAGTTTCTTTTCAATTTAAGTACAGAACTGAATATCGGCAATCAAAAAACCTAAAAGAGAAGGCTGGGAAACGTAATCCGCAATTTTAAGTGTAAAATCGGGATATGTTTCCAGTTTCCTGCTCAGGTTGAAGTGAGCGTCAACTTTTAGATTTGTGAAACACACAATTACCACAATTACTGATAAGCACCATTGTTATAAAATGTGAAGAATTTCTTAATATTTCTAGTATACAGTGGCAGTGGCTAGACAACTATGCACATTGAAACTATCAACGCGTAGTCTGACTGAGAGGAAAGTTGGACTTCCACCAGAGTTTTTTTAGTACATGGGTGAATCAACGAAAAAAAAGCTAGTTTGTACAAATGCCTCTTCAAAGGTTGTAAGCAAAAAACCAACAAAGATTGGACTCCAAAATATCTGAAAATCAAGAATGATTAAAGAGGCAATGGAAAGCGTAATTATCTGGTAAACTATTGTTACTTAAATTTTAGCATGTGAATATTATATTGGTTTTTGTTTCACTAGGTACATGATCCCAACAATGAACTCAAACATGAAGAGAAGTGGAAATTTGCTGTTAGCAAGATGACTAGTAAAGATAACATTGGAATTATTCAGCGTGCTCCAACTGTTCAGCATATTCTCAAACAATCCTCAGACTTTCAGACTTTGATAACTGCGTTTCTATTGGTAAAAAAATATATAAACTACAACATTTATGTTTTCAATATCTTTTATATATTTTGAATTTTTATTAGAATTCATCATCGTTACAATGTTACATCAGTTGAAAGACTTTTCAACCAAGGAGGTCTGATTTTCTCTCCAAGACGTTTGAATTTTACTGACATACACTTCGAGATGTTACTGTTCTTAAAAGTGGAAAGTGACAAGATGGTAATAGACTGGTGAGAATGTGATTCAATGAATGACACCCTGAAAAATTAAGTAATCATAATTGTTTTTCACTTTTGTCTATTTGTCTTATGATTACCTCTTCTCTTGATTAACTTGAAAAATAAAAACAAAATGTCTTAAACTGAACATTCAAGTTCTAAATTTAAACTTTATTTCTTAATAATTTACAGTTCATTCAACGTACAAACCATTTCAATTATACGCTATTCTATTGATTATTGAAAATATGACAGTATGATGCTATTCTTGTTAAACTTTTTAAACAGAAAAAAAACAGACAGAACATTTGATTTTGTTTAAGTTGACGTTTGAAAATTAGAATGAAAAAAAGCAAACGTATAAGAAAGTAATTATTTTTACCACTAGGTGTCGCACTGAAATTAGCGGAGAAATAAGCGACGAAGTTTAAGCGCCGCTCACGCTTAAAAAATTGGCGTCTTAACATCTGGGATTTTTGCTGTCTGAAATTGATGGTTTTATCACGATATAATGGGAAAGGTACACTCTTGCGCTTTCCCCAAGACCGGCGGGTGTTCAGTGAAGGGTCCCAAGATTCCCCGCCAGGTTCGCCAGGGTTGGGGGCTGATCGCCTCTCGGGGGTATAGTAAAAATAGGGTTTTTTGGTTCATAATCTATAAAATTACGAATCAATGTGTCCATAAATTGATTTAGTTTAAGCTTTATTTAATTTCCTATCCTTAAATACCTAATTCATCTAGATTAGGCAATTTTTAAAATGTTAAATTCGTGATTGAAATTCAAATTTGTTTGAAATCACACAAAAAAAACAAATCAAACGTGTTTATTCTATTTTAAAATATTAAAGATGAATTTTCAAATTCATTTTTAATATTTTCAATTCATTTTCAATATTTTAAAATATCTTAAATTCTGATTACACAATTTAATACAGCCATCAACTCATCATGCTAACCAAAACCTAACGAAAAACAACTTGACACCAAGCGGACCATCAAAGACTAGCAGCTGCATGAAACAAAACAAGTTAAATTCCCCTGATAAAATTTGTATCTTTTTCACACTCAGTGTAATGCATTTCTCAATTATTATTCAATTCAACCGTCTTTTTATATTTCCGTCGATCAATAATTTGTCAAAGTACAGTTCCCTACCCATAGATGGCTATGGATTGATGTGCAGAACAACAAAACAAAACATTGATGTCACTGTCTGTTACATAATCGAGACTTTATCATGATTTTGTTTAATCCTCGCTAGATTAAATTCAAAATTTTGTGCATATTTGCATATTTGTGTGTAAAATTAATGATTTACAAAGACGCCGACAACTACTCTTCACTTAGGAGACATTTTTCGCGGGACTCGATCATCAAATGTTTAACTCGACGTGAGGGTGAACTCATTAGTGACGACGGAAAACGCATCTGACATGGCTGAAAAGTCATTGTCGGATTGTGTGAACACGGCTGGAGCGTCTGGAGCGTTGTGGAACACAGAAGCGGATTCGCTATTAGTGGCTAGGGAAGTGGATATGGCCTGCGTTAACGAATGTTGTGACGACTCGACAGGAATGTAGTATCGACTCGTGAAAAAAACTACATCGGGTTCGGCTGAAAAAACGATAACACCAAGACGGATGCTCCGCCACGCGATAATAGACGTTCCGCTGCTTTTGATTTTCCTGGCGACTGACAGTGACCGTTTGGCAGAGGCTTTGACATTTCCAGACGTGTTTCACTTTATTTTCTTTCCCCATTTATTTCAGAGAAGTAATGAAAATTGCAATAATTCAAATTTTCCAAAATAATTTCGAGCCTTACTTTTATTGCAACTTCTTCTTTTTCTGGTATTGTCGATGTGGATGCTGTTAACAACGAAATCGAAGGAGCACTCCTCTTCATCGACTGACATGTCAGATGTAACGTCTACATTGGACAAGCTCACCTCGGCACCCAAAATATTGACAAATTTGAAATGTAGTATATTGTATGTTACGTTAACACTAGAGGCTTTTCGTTTAGACAAAAGACGAAAAAACGTGCCGAAATTTAAAAAAAATGGTCTTTTACCATCTGAGAGACCAATTTTATGTGTTCCAATACTTCAATTTTGATGTGGAGGTTGTTAGGAGTCAAAATCTCCGCTTGCGACCGAAGTTCTGGAACACATTCTCTCCAAGAACTGGCAAAATCATTGTTGTAAAGAGCAATGTGATTCCTAAAATTAATAAAATTTAAAATTAGAATTAGCGCTTTAAGGTACGTTCAGACAACACTGTTTTTTAGCGTTTTAAGTACTACATATAACGTTTTTACGCTACGAGTAATGTAGCTGGGAAAGTGTTCAAACTTAACTCTCTACGTATTATGTAATACGTAAGAACAAAACGCAGTCAAAAGAGAGTCCAAAACTGAGCGTATAAAAAAATGAGATTGATCTCATTTTTATACAAGCTTTACGAAAGTTGAGCAAATTTACCAAAATGCTGGGTTATCCGGTTGCAGTTGTTGGTTTAATTTTTTTTTTTTGGGGGGGGGGGGCGTCCAAGGAATCACTTGATGATTTGAATTCCTTTTGCAATTCCACTTTGTCTTTCTCTAAATCCTTACATTGCTTTTTGAATTGATCCTTGGATCTCAGATTCAATTTTTGTTTGTATTTGGGTAGTTAATGCTAATAAAAAAAGTTTAATTATTCAAACAAGGAAAAAAAAGATTTTAAGCTATTTAATTTCAAGAAAAGAGCAAGCGGAGCGTTCACAGTATTTGCAATCGTATATTGCTTTTCAGGATCAGGTCGACGTCTGGAAAATATTACTCTCTTAAAGCAGTCGTACAAAACTGCCAAAAAGGCTCCAACTGGAGTTGGCGCAGAAAACTTGTCTTCAATTGCTTCAAGAAGATTCCGTAGCGTGGCTGTTCTTACGAGTGTTCTGTTATAAAATAAAATGGAAATGATGTTCCCAACTGATTGGGTTTCCCAACATACATGTTCTTAACTCGTTGATTATTAAAAAATTACATTTTTTACCGTTAGATGGGCAAGAATAGAAACGCAGAATTTAAAAAAAACGACCCAGCAACGATACTTAAATGTTTTTCAAACTAATGGCACGCTGGGTTTTGTTAGATTTCTGAAAAAGGGAATAGATATAATCTTTATGGGTGTGATAGGATTAGCAGTAAGTAAACTCACTCTTTTCGGCGACAAAGCTTGTTGTCGTTCTCGGATATGGATGGTTGGCGTGTGCCTAACAAATCTTTCCAGTGCAATTCGAAATTTGCAGAAAACCGGAATTATACAGCGCGAAATCCAAACTTGATCCCTAAGTTTGGAAACACTCTATAGAGCTTCATGCAAATTAGGGTAATTTGAAGGGGAACACGGTGATGCGTACACGATACTTCAAGGTCTACTCACCTCCAAGGTTGGTTCATCCCACATCATGAAGACTCACAAGTTTGGGGAGATTTATGTGGCAAGACTTTATGTATACGGTAATTGTGTTATTACTATCATTACAATGTTATAGTAATTTTTTTTTTAAATTACAAGCGATGGAAAACATGTAATGAGTTCAGAAGCAGATAAGATAGAAATAGCAAAAGAGAATTGTTTCAAACGTTAAATCTTATATTTGGTTGAGGCAGAGTACATCACATGTTAAATACTTTATATTTATTTTTAAGTTATTGAAATTATAAAATTTTAATTTCAATATTTTTTTTCATTTAGTGATTTTGAATGCTGTAGATATTTTCACATTTATAAGGAAAAAAATCCGCTGTGCGCTTTTCTTCGGTGGTGGCGTTATCCACACGTTGTAAAGCAACTAATGGACGAGAACCTCAAATTGAAAAACATGATACACCGAAAAGGACCATCAGGCAAGCTACGTCTTGGCAAGCATTACTACTACGTGCTTTAGGTCAATGTAGACAATATAGGTAACCAAAAAAAATTAGTATTCAGAACTCTAAATGCTAATTCCTTTTTTATTTAATAGAGTTTTACGCCTTTGAGACCAGCGAGCGGAAATCGATTGCTATGCTAGAGTGCTGTATGCTGATGTACAGGAAGTTATTTGCCGCGGGAGTAGTTGAACTCTACCGTTTCACGCCAGAACAAAAGAAAGTAAACGCCCACGAACCCGTTTTCTCGTATACCGATGTTCGTTTGAGAAACAAAGACTTCCAAGGCTATATTGTAACATCCTTTACGGCCGAGAGTCTGCAATAATCCATTCCAAAACGCGAGCAAGTTAATGTTGTACCAGAGTACTCAATGTCAGTTTTTTTCTCCAACATACAGCAGTTGCGTTATCCGAAACAAATTGATATTCTGGTAAATCAAGATGTAGAAGTTGTGTATGTAGACAATCCGTCGCATTTCTACCTTCTCACTGTGGACCGAAAAGCTGTTCCAACTAAGATCAAAACTCGGCACAGTATATTGAAGTAAAAAATTAATTTTACAATTTTACAAGGCAAACAACAATTATATTTAAAAGTAATATTTCTTTTTGTAATAGGAGATGACAACAATCCTTAAATTGTAGACCCGAAGGTGGGCTCGCGTTTTTCAATATCTAGATGATGATAATTGGTACCGCGGTGAAGTCGGGCATATCGGTAATTCTACTGCTGCCCCCGTTAAATTTTTCGACTATCGAAACAATCAACTTTACTAGGTCGAATAAATCAAGATCATAGAAGAGGAATTCGTGAAGCTGCCTCCACTTGCATACCAGTGCAGACTGGATGGGGAAGACAATTTTCGTGTTTGGAAAAGTGAAGAAAAGAAAAAGTTTGACTAACAAACGGAGAAAATTCTGTCCGCAACGTTGTCCGAACAAGGCAGACCGGGCAAAGATGATCTTCCTGTCCCTGCCGGAACTCCTGGTTACCCTGGCGGTCAAGGCCCCGTTGGACCTGAAAGCGAACCCAGTGCACCTGGGTACACTGGCGTGATTGGAGAGGTTGGCCCAGAACCATCCCTTACAGAAAAGTATCATTAAAAATCATAAAGAAATACATGAGAATAACCTAAAATCTCATTAATGAGAGCATCAAATGAATTTTACAGTTACGATCAAGTGGAATATGTTCATGAAAAAATAAAGACGGGAATCAGCTACCTAAAATGTGAAAAACGAAACGGCAATGTGTGAATTTCACTCATCACGGTTTGAGCTACGGCAAAAAACATAAATGGCGGCGGAAGTATCGCAGAATTTATTTTAGAAATTTTGAGAATTTATTTTAGCCCACTTTGACGGAGTAATAGGACCGCTTAAAAAAAATTAAGTAGGCCTGTTTCGTAGGGTTCTATTTGCCGGGCCTATTTTATCGGGGCCTATTTCGACCGGTCCTGAAAGGACCACCCGAAACATCAGATTAAACGTAATTAGATATCTCCTGGAGTGTGTGAACCATTTTTTCCTCAAAAATGATGAATGGATTGAAAGTACCATATTGATTTAGTAAATTTTTTACTGAACTCTGGTTACAAGTACGTCTTATCTGTAAAATTAAACCAGAACTGTATAGTGGTAAATATTTCTTTTTTTAGAGGTTTTTTGGTATTATTCGTATGAGCAGCAGGTGTGATGACAAACCAACAGTTCCTTCATTTCTAGAGCTTTTTCTATTTTTAACCCTGCATTAGCCTACAAAGCAAATACTACGTGGAATAAATTTTTGATGACGGAAAACAAACATTGTACTAAACGTAAAGCTCATGGATAAAAAAAGACGATGGCAAACATCTCCACCACTTACAGCGGCACCAAATCGCTGGACGCTTTTGGACAACTTGAATTTGGCCGCGCACCATGCGCAAGCACATTCTCCACGCCAAGCGAAACGCAATCTTGATCTGTTCGGGCGAATTCAATGAATGAATAAATTAATGAATCAAACTAGAGAAGAGCGAAACAGAACCAGGCCTTACACAAGTAGACCTCGCCCTAAAAAGAAAACCAAAAGCAGAGCAGCTGATTCACACAGGAATGAAAGAACTCTCGTCAAGCAAAGTGATAGAAATGTTTAGATAAACTCCATCATCAATAGAAAGCTATTGTGTGGATCTCGGTGTTAATTGCCACTTAAATTTTTCATGCCAGCAGCACCCACATCACATGAAGAGTTGTTCTTAACTTAAAAAAAACAATAATTAGTTGCCAAAGCCTTACTTAATAATAATCTTGTTGTTTAAGTTGTAAGAGATTGTTAGTAAAAGATGATAAAGATAAAAGTTTTCTCAACTTTTTTTCTCCGTTGAATCTTCAGCAAGTAAGCCAGTACCAGTCTTCAATAAGTGTAGATTGGAGATTGGAATTCTTCCTATATCAGACAAACATTGTGTCTGGTAGTTCACATAAGTAGGTTTTGCTGTCACTAATGTTTGATTTCACTTCATTGTCCAACATCCCTCAATTTTTCACAAGCAAGGGTAACTTTAAATTGGGTAGCAGTGCACCCATCTCTAACAAAAAACAACTAATAAAAAATTTCAAACAATCTTAACCTTAAAAGCTTAGACTTCCAGCTTTTCACAAAGTCAAGGAGTGCCGCACACATAACAAAATAGCAATGTGTACTGGAGACAAACTTCCACTGTGAACTGGGAAGCAGTGTTTGCACTTTTTTTAACCAGCTCGACTGTAGAAATCACGAAGCCACAAACCACGAAAGCACTCTGTAGAAAATAGAAAGTAAACAAAAATAAAAATTGGACGGGGACACAACATGGGCAGCAACCTGTTAGATATAAATTTGCTTGAAAAACCTTAAAGTATTATTTTGCATTAAAAAACTAGACATGCTGCATAACTGTAAAATATAAATCTTTTGAGATTACAAGAACCTGACAAGAACAAAGAGGAAATAAAATTATCTAACCAAAATCTGGAAAAAAGCAGAAATGTAGGAAATAGCAATAAGTTTGTAAACATGAATCCAGATTCTGAACTTACTTCAATGCTTTACTGAGGTTTTATTTTTTATGTAAAAAGGGCTCTTCTATTTGTACGTCCATCATGTTCAGGTTGCCTTTTTATCTTTCTTCCAAAACGTCAGAACGTCAATGTTTCTCTCGCTCTAATAATTTACCTTCTTTCTTTATCACACAATATTTGCATACTGAACTTTAAATTAATACAATAAATTCAATTGAATTTACACGTCACATTCATTACTCTTCGACATTGTCAACAGTCCATTCTTCTTAAAAATCGGGATGAACTCTTTAAACGGAAATTGCAGATCCATTTCTTGAAACTGTTTCATATCCGATATCCCATTGAGCAGTGAGAAGTAAAAGATCGGATGTTTTTGAGTTTGGCGCTTTAAATCGATTTATAGTTTTCAAGTGACAGCACGCTGTTTTGATGTTCAATTTGTTTTTCAATCCATTTATTGCTTCGAAGAATTTTAGATAATTTTTGAAGAGTAATGCTATTGATGAAGAGGCCGGTGTGATTACCACCGTGTTATTACCATTACCTTACCACTAGGTCGCTCCATAAGAGTTGAAAATGCACATCATGTTGGCAAAGACTGGGGTTATTCTTTGGTTTAGTTAATCTATCTAATTTGACAAGGAATATTTATACCTTGGCCGTTGCACGTGCCAACTTATATTTCAGTAACTTGTATTTTCGAAGCCAAATTTTATTAGATTCTGCACAGTGGTTGAATTTTTGGGTGAGAAAATCTTCGATGCTTTTCCGGCGATCGTTTTTTCCTCTCCCACCATACGTATCGGGGTACACTTTCTCTATTGCATCTATATATAGCATAAATGCATCAAATAGACTAAATATAGATATGTATTTATATATGTGTTAAACTACTGTACATACGAATATGATAAAGTTCGTGTTCAACTCCATATCTACGGTAATTAAATTTTTCAATTTTTATTATTTCTTTTACTTAATTTTTTTTTTATTATTTTATTAATTTATTAGTTTTTTTATTATTAATATTATAAGTTATTTTAAGTTAATTTAATTTTTTTTTTACGTTAGGATTTTTTTCCTGGCCGCAATTTGGGAGGGTACCAAAGTTACGTCAAAAAAGCCTTACTTCCTGGGGATGGGGTACACCCCCACGTCGTACAACCACTCCTGGATGCCAAAATCCACAAAGAAAGATGGGATAAGGAAACCAATTTGTTTCAATTAGGGAAGGACTACGGAGTAGAGCTGACGGTGAACGTTGTACAAATCAGTGAGATAATTTTTAAAAAAATATACTTACCTTACTTACCTACCTTTTTTCTAAAATAATTTAGAGTTACCGCTGTGGAGCGGAACAAGACTGCAGCGAAGACTGCTGCCTACATGGCAATCTACAAAAATCTTTTCAACGCAGGAAAAGAAGATGCGTTCCAATTCATCGAAATTCATCCAATTCATCGCCCTACTGTTTCTAGTTTCCAAAAGTGCAAACACACAAACCCTGTAAGCTGAATTCCTTTGTCAGTCAAAAGCATTCATTTGACATCTTTGGTTTGTTGTTTAGATTTTTTTTTTTTAATTACTTTTTCGAAAGATGACAACTGCTATCGGCACAACACCTAAACAATTCAAGTGCCCAAAATGTAGCTATGCATCTAATAGAAAAGGTGATTTAGATGAGCACTTGAAACTCCATTACGAAGAAAAAATCCTCTGTGATGGAAAAGGCTGTGGCCATGAGTCATCTTGCAGATATGATGCTACTGAACACCAGAAGAATCACAATCCGTATATCTATTTTAGTTTTTTTTTTAATATCTTTATATATCTGTATTTGAAATTTAATGAAAAGTGTGAATGTGGGGCGAGATTTCTCAACAAAAAAAATTTGACGAGACACCAGAACGAAAGTTGTATTTCACGTCCCACGGAATCAACAGGGTTGGGTGGTCATATCTCTACGCTGGTGTCTGGGCTTCCCGTCGCATCAACTCAAGGTTGTTTTTTTGTAGATTAGGATTAGTACATAACATAATTATTTTCTTTGAATTTTATTAACAGCTAAGCGAGCCCTAGACATGGGAGGTTTGAAACGAAATAAAGGTGACCCAGAACCTTTGGAAAATAAGATGATGATTTTATTGGAGCGAATGAAAGATTTAGAAACGGATAATGCCTCCAATCAAGAGTCAATCTTTGTGTTAGACTCTACCATTAAGAACCTCCAGGATTTCAACTAAATTGAAATGCAAGAGTACTACATTAAGTCCCGACAGAATCGTCACTTCTGTTGTCAACGGAAATCTGAACGTCAGACTCGTCAACAAACAACCAATTACAGCTGGCAAGTGTTTATTTTAACCTTATAATTACAGCTAATAATTTTTTTTTATTTCCATATTTTCAGATGGAGTTGCATTTACGTCTAGCGACGTAAGGTTCAAACATCGGCCTTTGCAGGGATATATAGTCGACTTCCAGGGAACGGAACCACAAACAACCTATTTTAATGGTAGGTCTGATCGAGGACCAAATGCTCTAGCTTCAAAGTTGCCTCTATTGGAAGCAGCTAAAGTTGAGGTAATCCCTGTTGCCCTGATTGCAACCCTGAACATGGTGCGGTGGCTTCGACTAGTGATAGTGATATATTTCTTTGCAGTTTGTCTTTTCATTTTCTGGACATTTGGAAACGCAGCTACCGATTTCACAGCGCGAAAGCTTGAGTTGGCAGCTGCCTGCCAATGAAGGTGATTGAAAGTGCGGGACAGATAGAGTGGCAAAAGACACCCGTTAGGCGGGAGTGGATTCGCGTCTCATGTGACATTGGCTGCTGCGTTGCCAAGTGTTCAAAAGATATATCTTTATTTTCGCAGATACATACAGTACCCACCAAGCTATTAGGTACACCCCCCTTTTTTCAGTGCATTCTGCGCGTCTTATAAAAAGTGCAAATACTACCTGAACGGCTTGGACTAGATTTTTTCCTTTTTCTCCTGAGTTGATCTAATGATGATCTACATTTTTTACACACACAAAGTTGTTGTAGGATTAACCCCCATGGTGCTACAGTATAGTTCACTTTATTAGGTACACCCGTTTTCCCTCTTATGCGCCGTGTTAAATACGGGTTTTCAAAAATATACAAAAAATACTAAAAATAAAGCTAAAATCTTTTTCTTAGTGCCAAAAGATGCAGAATTCTTCAATTTTTACGAATTTAAAGAATGGTTTACAATAAAACCAACTCAGAGAACCCTTACCTATACCTCAAAGTTTTCAACTTCAAAATTTGTACTTTTTACTACAAAATTGCACTTTCGCCACCAGAGGGCACCAGAGGGCACCAGAGGCATTACAAATTTTGAAGTGGAAAATTTTGAGGTAAAGGGAAGGGTTAAGGGTGCCATTACCGATCATGGCTCTCTTGAAGGACGAGGTGGTCTGTTGTCCGTCTTTAGGGTCCTGGCTGCTGATGAAGGAGGACCACGTTTTTTTTTTTTTTGATGATCGCTCTTTTTTTATGGCTTCTGCTTTTTTCCAGGCCGTTCTCTTGGATGGTGATAGGGAAGTCCGTCGCCATTCGTTTTCTGCTTTTTTGGTGGTTGATTCGGCCGATTTACAGTTGTCGTTTCCCCAAGGAACGGGGAATAACGCGTGATGGTTCTACCTCGGGAGGGGGAACTGGAACTACTTCAAGTGCTACTTCTAGTTCATGTCCTCCCAGTCCCAGTTCACGTCTTATCCTTTCCACCCTTCGTTTCTGTTCCACGGAAAATGGCTTCGTTACTTTAAGGGGCACTGGTTTCCCTTTAAACCTGTTAAATTAGACTATAAATTAAAATAACGAATTTATACATTATTTTAGAGCTGACTTACCCATCCAAAAATTCCTTGATTAGATCGGGACGGCCATCGCAATCACCATCATACACCCAGTCTTTTTCTTTGTAACCCTCCCACTCTACCAAAAACCAAGTGTCCCCTTTATATTTTCTAAAACATAAAAATAAAGAATTACATTAAATGAATAATTACAAAAATTAAAACAAACTTACCCAACGTTTATAATTTTCTTTACTGGATATCGTTTTCGTTTATCCATGGTTGTGTGTGTGTGCACGATTACTTTCAGTAGAGATCACGGGAGCGCCACGGAGGATGAACAAACTGTATTGGTTCGGACTAAGCGGTGAGCGCCAGTCGTGATTCCAGCTGCGTTTCGGCAAATAGTTGGCCTGTAGGTGGGCGTCGGGCAAAAGATTACGCACTTATTACGGGTAATAACAACCAGTAGTGGGTTAGACTGCTACTGCTGCTGGTTATTGCAACTCGTTACTGTTGTACGGCTTGGTGTCCAGCAGGACGCTGTTGCATGGGTTGAGGTCCAGCACTCAACCTAATTGACAAAACTTCGTTGATAGTCAAGATGAGCTCTTGATGTTCATGGATATCGTCGTCACTTGCTTCCCGCAGTAGTGCTTGTAGATCTTCGGCCGGCAAGTGACGGACAAGGCTGTCCATGCACCTACCGGCTTCCAAACGCGTACTGCGTTCTTGTCTTGAAAACAGTGATTTTACAGTTGTCAATATTTTCTTGATTATAGAGTCCCGAAATGTGTCGCCGGCCACATTGATTATCTCTTGTAGACTCTTCAGCGATGTCTCGATCAATGATGTTTCTTCAGTCGTCTGGATCAATTTGATCAAGACGACACATTCTTTCTCTTCTGATAACAGTGGGCGGTATGCTTCAAGTACTCCAGCTTGAAATAGCTTGACGGCCATTCTTGTGTATGCCGCCACCTTTGCTTCCTGTTTTTGTGGAGCTACTGCAATCTCTTCGTAACGATCAACTAAAAATAAAAAAAAACATTAATTAGTTAATTCTTTTAATTAATTAAATTTTAATATATAACTTACAAGTGTTTGGTGGGAAGATTGTCAACTTGCATTTGTAACGTGGGATTGATCCTAGCGGGAATCCTACGTTAGGCGTCTCCTCGCATCTCATCGCCGGATATCGAAAAGTTTTATCCAATTGCAGGACGGCAACATGCGGATGTTAATTGCCAATTTCTGCTAAGCCAATTTCAATTCTGTTCTTGAATTCTTCAAATCTGGTTCCTGGTTTGAATTTCCTATAAATTAAACAAATAAAAGATTATTATTTGAAAAATATACAAAAAAGAAATTTAACTTACCGTGTCATGTAACGATGTGTGCAAAGGTCATTTACATAACGCAATAGCACGAGATGTTCAGCATTTACTTTTAGGACTTCACGACTGTGAAATGAAGTTTCCTCACCAGAAACGGTCAAAACCGCATGATAAAGTTCAAGTTGGTTTTAAAAAAGGAATGGTTATCTGTATTAACTTAAAAAACACGAACACAAGCAAAACTAACAGACAACATGAGCAATTGTTATCTGAATTAATTTTTAGAAAGTGGGGCTCCGTCCGACGAGGCGTTTGGCCACCGGAACACATTGAGAACGCTTCGCACTAACTGGTCGACCTCAAACAACCCAAGTCATTCACATAAAATAATAGAATAAATTTTACACTATGCGGAGTCTCTGGAGTGTTCTTCTTGAACGTTGTTTGTTTTGTTCGTTTTTTTTTCTTTTTCTTTCTTTCGTTCGTCTTTTTTGTTTTTCTTTTCGTTCTTTTTGTTTTCGGATCTCTGCTGACGCTGCAGATATATCTCTTCTTCTCGCACGCTGTCAGTGTCTGACTCGAAAATGGTTTTCCAAAGGCTGGAACAACAAAAACATTTAAATTTTAGAATAAAAATGTCGCAGGATTTCGTGGATCAATTTGTACCATTTGATGAAAAAATCGGGGAGAAGGACAACTCCTGGGACCAGGAGTTGATGAAAACATGATCAAACCCATCCAGAAGACGGGCGAGGACAGGATCCAGTGGGAAATACCGGTCATGTCGGCATCCGCAATCAGTGGAAAGCCGGGCCAGCAAACCAAGCTACTCGATAGAAGAAAACCATTAGAGTCAATCGAATAAACTTGACATTAGTAAAGTGGTTTTACCTGTAAATCTCTAAAAAGTGAATCCACGCCCAAACCGATCCTCCGTAAGCCAATGTGGAAAACCACGTCCACGAGTAAGTATCCAGTGCGGCCTTGAGGCAGACCGTGACCACAACATAAGTGTAGATTATGTTGCCAAGAATGACGTAGCTTCCATCCATACCGTTGGTTAAGATAATACCTTCATCAAAGGCCATCAGCGGTAGCCAAAACAACAACGCAACATGGATCATAGCTATAAGGGAAAATAAAAATTAACATCACACCTCATCTGAGCGGGAAAAAATTTATGAACGAGAATATCATTAGACATCCAGTACCAGAAAACTATGCCATTAAAATACTAGGCTGCCTGTGAGGGTTTGTAGAATTTCGGGAAATTGTAGGAAACGATGGCAGTGCAACTCCAGTCAAGCAGTCCCAGGGCTAAAGGTGGGGCGGCAGTGAACATTATGTTGTAAAGACCAATGGCCCATAGCTCTGACCGGACCAGGCAGAGTAGTACGCGAACCAGAGCTCGATCATGTAAAGGGTTACATTCTTATAGAAAGACTATTGAATGAATTGGCTCATTCTGAAGTAAATTGAGGCGCCGTGGACGAGGAGAAGCCGGCGAAGGAAGCGGAACTGGGCGATCGAGTAATCCGAGGAACAGGCCGCCTGGAGACCTTCCATGCCCGCTATACCGACGCCAACGTGGGCCTTCTGGATCATGGCGACGTCGTTGGCTCCATCGCCGATGGCTAACGTCACTGCTTACGTCTCGATCTTCACGGCCTCGACTATTTCCGCCTTCTGACTGGGTGTCACCCGACTCCAAAGTGCGGTTTTTTTCGCGTTGATGTACTTTCTTTATTTTTGCACAGAATCGTTGCTTTTTTCACATGATGTAAGTCTATTTAAGCATCCACAAATCTTAAATTATCCCCATAACGTAACCATGGCACTTAATGTCACGGGCGAACGACTCGACTCGAAAAATGCACTCACGATCGTGACTCTGTCATTGTTTTTAAATAACCAAGGTGATACAACACCTTTTCATAGAATAATCTCCTATAAGAAAATTGGCTTATTGCAGAAAAAGGAAGGTGGTCGTCAAATTCTTTACAGTAACAACCTAAAGAATTGCTATCTTGAACAACAAAAAGAAATGTTGTTTCCACAGTGATTTCAAAGTGTATTGGATTTATCAGCTGTTAAAATGTTAATTTTTCAATGCATTACTCAAAATATTATTCTTTTCTCATTAAACATCTGTTCAACCCACATAAAGTAGGCAAAACAGCTTACTCAACTGTATTAAAAACACCATATTTATTACAGAAGTCAGGAAAACTCAGTTATGACTGGGATACATAATAACAATGAATGTAAACATAAGAAAAAAAAAATTTGATTTTCATTTTGGATACCAGTAGTGCCAAGAAGAAGATTATGAGAGTATTCTAAATTCATTTGTTGCAGTTCAATTAAGGTAGCCATTAGGTTTAATTATTGATTACTGTCAAGGAAAGAATAATACAAAATTCTGCATATTGGGGAAAAAATAAGTGACTGCTGAGTGTGTAACTGTGTGTGAACAAAACAACACAATGAATATAATTTGCTCCTGAGAATTACCGTCAGCTAAACTGCCGGTTAGCAACTCGTCTGCTCAGCTTTTAAAACATCCTTAAGGGAAACGTACGCGTTTGGAAATCGTTGGCCAGCGAGAAAAATCCGCCCGGCAGAAACACACACCAACCTGGAAGAAGAAGCTGGATTTAGTTCGATCGTTCAGGTGCCTTGAAACGCTTGGCAAGACTACCGTTGGGCGACGACTAACTATGACTTCAACAAAAAGAGCCATTTCATACTCCAAATTTCCAGTACTTTCGATTTCAGGTTGATAGATGCGATGTTGTTTACGTTTACTTTCTTTGCTCGTCCTGAAAAAAATTGCGACAGTGGACGGCAAGAACTTTTTGCCTTTATGATTTAGAATGTGTTGATACCTTCACTAAATTGGTTTGTACGTACTAATAAACCGCACTGTGTCAGACTACCATTATTTATCTTACACCCAAATCTGTATTCTACTATTTTATCTAATTATTGATATTGACGCCTTGAAGACCGGCTATTTCAGCATGAATCCATCAAGGCATCTCACTATTGGGTCATTAGGGGGGGGGCGGTCAATGTTCTACGTAAAGCACTAATTTTTTAAATTTTAACCCCCATTCTTTCCCCTTGTCACAAGCCGTCACAAAAATTGAAAAATAGCGGTGGCGGGATGGGCCAGCAAATGTTTGAGCTGAGAAACTGGCGCGCTATTTCGGCGTCTTTCGTGTGGTGATAAGGGGAAAATAGAACAGTTGCTCATCTTTGTTCAAAGATGGGGCTTGACCCATAATAATAATATTAACTTTCTTTATGTTAAGCACACGAATAATTGAATATCAATGCTCTTCTAAAAATAGATTAACACCGAAACTAAGAATAAAATGACCGACTTGTGACTTGTGTCAAAATGTTTAGCGATGAATGATGAAATATTAGTGAATGAATATTTCACTAATACACAATTTGGGCTTGTTCTCCACTTCTGTAATATGGTTTTGATCTGAGTTTCGCTGGTTATTCAACAACCATCAGTTTGGTAAACAGGACTCGTTTTTCCGTTGTTTAGTCTTAAATGCTTGTTTTGTTTTTAACCATGGAAACGTTTCAAGAAAATGTTCAACAGAATGAAGATAGGGATGGCGTAGGTTTATCGTCGAATTGTTGGCCATCAAGCCGATTGGAGGCCACAAGGATTGTCGTGAATCTAGCATGTTCGTTTACTCTGCTAAAAGAAAAACCTGGTAGATGTTTAAAATGAATGACAGTTTTAGTTATTATGTGATTTTTCTTATTGATTTGCCAGCAATAACTTACGATCCAGATGTCATTAATTTTATCGACCCAATATGTGCACATAAGGAAAATGTAAAGTCATCTTAAAGCCTCTTTTTTGCCTGGTTGATTAATTATTAAAGAGTGAAATTGTGGCTGTGTAACTTTTGCTTTAAAAACCCTAGAAAAATAGTGTCAATACTCAATATCTGTATTTTTTTCATCATTATTAATATTTGACATTGAATTCTCAATTTTAAACTTTCCATTTAGCATAAGTGTAGTTTTATCTATCTTTCTTCGAGAAATAACTTAAGCGTTCCGACACCGAATGGTATTGAAACTTCTCAGCTTTCCCCGTCCAGTAACTTGCCGTTCTTAAAAGCTAATTTTTTCCACTATCAATCCACTTCTAGTAAAGGGATTTTCCCAACGACTTAATTAATTTCATTGGGCCACGAAGTTGGTTATTGTTTGATTTATTTAATTTAACTGATGAAAAAAATATTGAATGAAGGCTCCAGCTCACAGCTGGAATGACATGGCCGTTTTCAAATACTCGGCAAATTTTTTTCGCAATCTATAAGTGGTAAATGATTTTGCTTAACGTGCAATTAAATTGGTCTCCGAATTTAAAGATTCCTGTGTTAATTTTACCGATCAAAATTTATTATTTCAAGCAGTGGAGGACTTTCGTATTCACTTTAGTTAATCAATAAAAGATGGACTGATGGAGATTTTTTAAATATAAATGAGATGTAGGATATCAAAATATCAATATTTTTTCTTAAATTTTGTATGCTTTTTATTTTAGTTCTGTATTTCGTTATTTTAGTTTTAATTTATAACTAACCCCTTATTTATCACTTACAATATGGATGCGGTAATTATAGTCCATCGTTGGGCGTCCGTTAAGTGGAAGCTTAACGAACGCCTTACTTCGTTAAGTGGTTCTTGCTCCATTATCAATTATCTGTAAAACAATTATTTTAAGAGATATTCTATACATATCCAACAATTGTTGATGAGAAAATTTAACTTGGTTGAAATTAAATGTAAGGGATGTTTATTGTTTTCAGATACAGCAAATTCTGACGAGCCCCAAAGTAAAATTCTGAGCAGATTCAATGAACAGATTGGTAAAGAAGTTCACGACAGTGCCAGGTGAAGTAAAAGGTGTCAATGAGTGACAGGTGCCCTGAGTGGAGCTCGCTATTATGTCCTCTTCAAAGATGACAGAATTGGTTGGCGAGTTGTATAAAGTAACCACCCATTTCAAATTGTATACTGCACGACTGGAAACTGAGACTGGAATTCGTCATGAAAAAAGCGTCCCATACTGCCCGGAAAAAAACGGAGTAGCAGAGAGGTTCAATCGGACAGTGTTTGAAGCAGCCAGAAGCTCATTGCACGCAAAAAAGTTACCATTACGCCTATGGGCGGAAGCCGTAGTCTATGCGGTCTACACATTGAACCGAACTCTATCCAGCACTGGAAAAGCTACACCATACCAAACATGAAATGGAGAATCGATCAGGTGAAAACTGGATCCAAAAGGACGTGAACGAAGTAACATTTTTGGGATACTCAGAATCATCCAAAAGCTACCGAGTCTTTATTCCGGAATCTCAAACGGTACAGATAGCTCGTGACATAATTTTTTATGAAAAACACAAGGCTGAAGAACAACATGAACCTGTTGAACCATCGACTCTGTTTATGCATCCACCAACTTAATCTACACGAAACAAAATCGACAAAAATTGATTTCTTGCCAGTCACCGGTTCACCAGTTCACCAGATTCCATGTCCACAATCGAAGAAGAAACTGTGCCACCCTTCTGTAATCACGGAGGCGAGTCGGTTGAAAACAGCAACATCGAAGCAATACCAACATGATGTACAGATGGATCTTCAAAATAAAACCCAGTCACAACAACACTCCATCACGCTTCAAAGCTCGGCTGGTTGTCAAGGGGTACACATAAAAGCAAGGCATAGTACTATGAATAAACGTACGCTCCTGTTGTCAAGCGTGACTTCCTGCGGATCCTTCAATCCACCATAGCCTTACTCAAATTGGAAATGATCCAGCTTCATGTGAAACAGCCTTCCTGTACAGAATAGTCAAGAAGAACTCTACCTTGGATAAACTGAAGGTTTTGTCCTGGCCGGAAGGGAAAAAGAAGTTTGCAGGCCCAATAAATGTCCATATAAATTCAAACAAGCAGCCCCGGGTACGGAACCAAAAGTTAAATGAACATTTATAATTATTTGAACTTTTTCGAAGCACTGCTGATCTCTGAATTTAATTCCGCCATCGAGAGGAGGAACTCCCGCTCATAGTCATAGCTTTTTGGGTCGACGACGGCCTTGTTTGTTTTAGCAGCGCAGAAGTCATCAGAGACATTCTCGACCATTTGAACACCTACTTTGATATTCTGAAAAGTAGTTCCCTGCATTATGTCTCCTCCACAGAATAAAAAGAAGTCATCATAAAAAAACTTCAAGTCGCCCAAGAAGAAGTCACCAAAGAAAAAAAATAAAATGTAACAATTGAGGTTATTTTATGTTAAAACTGCATTCATAACATATGTTTCAAAACCCTTTGGTTCAGATGAAATAATGTTTTGCAAATATATTTCAGGTCTTCAAAAAAATGGAATGAGGAAGAATATGAACTTTTAATAGAAGCAGTCAAATAAATAACAGTAAAAACAAACGCCAAGGTGGAGATATCAAATCTCATTAAAAATTGCACTGTGTTACGTTACAGTAGGTTTACCAATCTCTCGTCAGCAAAGGTACTACATATTTATTTAGTTAAAAAATCTGCTGCAGATGAAATGGAAAATGATGAGGAAGTGGAAAATGTTGACAACGAGTATTTATTACATTCAAACGACGAGTCATTGCTACCAAACGATACACAATTACTAATTATGAACAACGAATCCTCTTTGAATAGCAAAGATTCTCTACAAACGCCAGGTAAACATAAACGTCTGTTTAAATGTTCTCATTTTTACACCGTTTAATTATATTGACTGTTTAATGACATTTCCAATTACGATATTATATACAGGTTCCAGCATGAATGTATCATGTAGTAAAGATGTATTGACAACGAAACAAATATTGGATTCCATTGCTTCAAGTCGAAGCCAGAATCTGTTAAATCTCGTTTTTTTGAATCAGTGCTCAACTTAAAATCGACCCTTACTGTTTCTCAAAACATCGACACCCACTCCTTCAAATTCATCATCAGCTCGTATAGTGTAATTGTTGTTATTACCATATATTTGTAAATTATATGCTGTTAGGGCCTGTTACACTATTTTATTTTCCTTTTAGATGCTCTTCCTAGTTGTCCAGATAACCGTGTAAAGCACAAAAGGAAATTAGAAGAATCTCAAGCAGAAAAAGATATGTCGATGCTGGTGTCGCAGTTGATTAATGAGAAACCGAATCATGTGATTGAGAAAAAAGAAGAACTTGAAAGGTGAAGTGACGAAGGAATGGAGAAATTATAACATTTTTTTTGCCGATAAAGGTATAAATGCTTTAAAATTATCAATACGTTGAGGTACAAAAATCTTCTCCTTTATAGTTGCCAAGATCAATAATAAGAGCATAAAGGACGATGTACGGTTCCAAATGGAACAATTATCATATGAAACAGGGAAAAAAGAGAAGGAAAAGCCCAAGATTAGGAAGAAGAAAGAAGAGGACTGGTTGAACAAAGCTTAATAATTCTTTGAAATTAGAATGGAACCCATTGTATTACGTTACTCAGCGTTATCAAAATCAGCAATACAGATAATTTCGAGCAATTATTCTAATGTCATTTATCTTCCTCGTCAGAATTTCTACCTGTATCGTTGACAATGCCCCTCTGCCATATGGCTCTGCACCTTCATTTGAAAACTATATTTTAAACTTACCGCGAATCTTTTTGGCGACAGTTGTGTAGTTCATTCCTTTTCCTGGCCGCAAGTAACTTCACATTCATATTGGTTTCGAATTTTTATCATCAAAATATCAAAAACGCGAATCGCAATCAGATGATGTTGGCACTCCCAGTAAGCTGAAGACAAGAAGAACCCAGCCCCATCCAAAATTTTACCGAGGCAAGCCCCACACAACAACTACAATAAATTTATCACCACCCTTTTTACAATTAGTTTCACGGATCATTCACATGATAATCACACAGACTCACTGCTGCACTTTAGTAAATGCCAGCCCTGAATTATGGCCAAACAATCCCCTTTTTCCTATCTCAAATTTGATCAGACTCAGACTGTACGGGATAAAACATTTATCCGAGCGCACGAAATGAAAAGACAGCACTACCGCAATAATGACTTCGTAAATCAACCTAGCAATTGTAAATCTTTTTTTTTTTTTTGCTATTTCATGGATATAAATGTAGAACCTCCTTCGCTGGATGCAGAACAATGCAGTCGTCAAGCTCAGCAGTAGATGTGGGTGCTGGGAAGTCTAATGAAGGAAATATTTGTACTAGTAGTGCTTCTTTTTCGACAGCTGAAGGGATTCAAGATATACCTGCAGCAGTTATTGATGTAACTTCATCTTCAAACACAAAAACCCCATTCGCTGGATCCAGAACAATGCAGTCGTCAATCTGAGCAGTAAAATGTGGGTGCTAGGACTCGAAAGTGCAGCAGTTCTACGGCACCGACCTCTTCGTCACTAGTGTTAATGGTGGGACCCAATTTTTAGGTTGTGGAAAAGATCAGATGTGGCGAATGGAGATTAGGTAGGTCAAAACTTGAAAACCAATGAACGTGTTGCTATCAAATTGGAGCCCTTTGAATCGGAAGCGCGCCTTAACCTAACACAGAGGATCAATATTATCGGATGATGTGGTGTCACAGCAACACAACTGGCATACCGGAGGTTTATCATTTTGGACCTTGTGGCAAAAAAGTATAATGCACTGGTCATGGGGCTGTTGGGGCCCATCCTCGAACATCTCTTCATTTTGTGTGGTCGGAGGTTTCTTTGAAAACTGTCCTTAAGATAGCGTTGCAATTGATTGATAGAGTAGAGATGGTGCACAGTCACAATCTTATCCACGGTGATGTCAAATCATGAAATTTTCTTGTCGGCCTGAGTGATAATAAAAAGGAAATGTGTACAGCTCGGTACATGAGCATCAACACTCGATCAACTTGGCAAAGAGCAAAGCAGACGAGACAATTTGGAAGTTTTGGGACACATGTTTATGTATTTCTTGCGTGGTAGTTTGCCATGGCAAGGCAAATCAATTAAATCACAAAATTGGCGAAATAAAAAGTGCTGCTTCCATTGAGGCTCTGTGTGAAGGCTACCCTGAACACCTACTTACGGTATGTCAAGAATTAAGACTTCTTCGAGAAACCGGATTACGATTATCTTCGCAAAGTGCACCGCGATCTCTTTGGCTGGATGAGTTATATCGACGATAACGAGTTTTACTGGACCAAAAAAACCATGTCAACTCCGGTGGGATCCCCGTCAACTAACCAGGCAGTCGAAGCCAAACCACTCGCTGGATCGGCATAAGTCAGGGTTAAACAAAATTGCAGAGGCCTTTTTTTTGTTTGGCCTTTCGAGTTGTTATACATAACCAGCTTTCATGAGAACCGCGAACATCCCCCTACATTGGGTTCTACATTTTCCCGCTATCTCTCGTCAAACGGGCAGCAAGGGCAAAAAGAAAGAAAAAAATCTTTGGCCGTTTGGAAAACAGCAGAAACAACATCTTGATATGCACGGGTACTTTTTTTTGGGGCGGGGGGGGGGGGGGGTAAGTGCGAGATTAAGAAGGGAGAAGTGAGCTCGTTATACGACAGCTCTTCTAGTTTGCAGAATCTTGACCGAATCAAACGTTGTCAGCGCCTCAGTGTCAGTGAACTTGTGAGTTATTTTTTTTCTTACTTTTGAATATTTGCTTGATCAAGAAAATGGTAGCTGCTTGGTGGCTCAGCGTCTTATAAACTGGGAAGGTGTCAGTTGGTGTTGGGAGGAAATAGGCCAGCCTCTTATCTGCTCTTATTATATTGCACTGTTTGGACGGTATTTAGTGATTCCTGTAGTCCAATGTCCAATTTAAATAGAACAGCCATAGAACTTAAGATATAGAGGAAATTACTGGTTATATTCAGGGTCAATACGCTAACTATGGAAGGAAAAAGAAAATTCCTTATCGAAACTCTATCAATCAAGGTTTTACCTGGTTTAAAATTTGAATGAGAATGAGTAAATTAATGCAGAATTTAAATTTAATTTATTGCTAATGTTTTTCAGCATATTAAGACATCAGAATAAGTACCCTTGATGCCAAGGATGACTATGACATAGTTTATTAGATCCGTATGAAACTACTATAGAATAGCTGACACCACTGAGAGTACTAAAACTGCCAATGAAGCCCTCCTAAGTATGCACTACAGGAACCGTACAGTACAAGCCTCATAAATAGATGATATAACAGTGATTGGCTGGATTAACAAGATAATATGGCATCACTTCAAAGTTTTGTCCTTAAAATTAATCAAATATTTGTAATTTTAATTTTGTGTTGTAGAAAGTTGTTGTTTAAAGAAAGAAGGTTGACCCAGAATACCCAGGAGGTGAAAACCTTGGAAAAATTCAAAACTGTTGTGTTCCTAACTGTCATTTCAACTACAAAGTACCGGAAATGAATAAAAGTCTCTCAAAGTATAACAGTTTTCCTAATAAATTGACTGAGTGGTTATTATTAACCATGTTCATTCACATGAAGCATCCAGAAGATTACCAACATTTGGGCATGTTAATGCCGAGAGCATTTCTTCGTCACGGTCTACCACGCTGCGGTAAAAGTTCTTGGTTCATGCTATCACAGATATAAGCCTGTATTTTATTTATTATGCGATTCTTTTTATTATTGCGCCTCACGTTTATAATTTTTTACATTTTAGTAACTAGAAATTCTTTTTCAAATTCCCTTTTTTTCAAAGTTGTCGCTCCAGTTTCTTTCTGGTCTATCTGGTTAGTCTGAAGAGCAAATCTCTTTCCTGTTTGAACAAGCGACTTCTTCCACTCCGAGTATAATATTTATTGAAGAAATTGTTAACATTACGCTCAAGAGAAAAATGCCTCAACGAAAGATGGGACGAATGATTGTTGCCCAGCTTCTCATCTACATGAATAGAAAGAACTTTAATATTGTTCACCTACTTTTCTTTAATACTATACACATTTTATGAATATATATATTGCCGGTATGGGTCACACATCCAAATGCAACCCTGATACCACGATATTTTGAAATATGATGAAGATACCTACCAAATTTTCAATACAAATTTGAAAATTGGTGGAATGACCCTTCTGTATCCCTGTAGTCTACCATTGCGCTAATAGAGTAAATACATAAGAGTTATATTGCAAATATAAGTCTCCGGAATAACTATCAAATTCTTTCATCTTTTGCAATTGTTTTATTACGACAAAGTAGTAGGTAGCTCTGAGTTATGTGTTGTTCCAAAATCGAAACTAGTACATTTGTATCCAAATACTTTCCAAAGATCGAGCGTTAAGCTGGCGGTTCAGGAGAGAGCTTAACTGCTAAATTACAACATTTTACGTAAGCAATTGTACTCATTCCCATTTATATATTGAGGAATTATCAAAATATGTAGCTGATGGTTTACAACAGTACCGGTACGGGTACCTCACAAAGATACCAAGTTGTCTTCAAAATTTTCTGGAATTGAGCCGCTTGAAGACCTCATAAGGATGCTTAATGATTAATTTGATGTTATGAATGCCCGCGTCAGCCAATCGACGAAATTACCAATAAAAATTGGGTTGATTTGAATCATGGCGCCATTCGGTAGGCCTATGTACTAAAACACGTTTCCATTCTTCATGTTTGTGTTTATTCCTTTTTGGCTTCTAGATTCTATCTAATTTATATATAAATGTCTTGATGAGATGTGGGTTAGTAGGAAAAGAAATTTTATAATTTTTGGTTCTATAATTTAAGTGTGCACGAATCTGTTGCGTAATCAACCCGAGCGTAAAATTTCGAGAATTCTGAAATTCCAACAATTGATTTGGAGTTTGCTGGTTCTTAGTATGCATCGCTTTTATATGATTTCCGAGATAGGTTGATTTGGTGGGAGTAAAGGTACACTTATCACAGCCAATAATTTTTTTTTGTCTTCTATCTGCCGTGCTTTTGGAGTATTATCGTTGTTACGACTGGCTGATGTACTATCATGCAGAGGTTTTTTTTTCCTCTTTTTATTTCTGTCTCAAGAGCTGTTTCCAGATTACCAACTTGACTGTGTATCATGGAAATTGAGACCTTCATCTTTTCAATTTTTTTTCTTTTTCGGCCAAACGAATTTATAAAATTTGTTGCTGCTCCTTGACGTGACTCAACCACCAGACTTGAGATTCTATGCATATGGGATGCTATGTAGAGTACGTAGCCACCAGTAGAACAAAATTGGTTCCGACCCGTGTTTGGCGAGTAAAATAGGCACATGTTATTTGATAATTGATAGAAACACGGACTAAGAGTGTACGTGGAAGTTATAACGTGGAAAAAATCATGTTTCTTTTTGTTTCCTCCCCCTAAAAAAACAATAAACAACATGGAGAAAGTTCTTCAAAAAATTGAGGCGGAAATGAGAAAAGAGACGACGAGCAATCCTAGCTATTTTTTCCATCCATCACTTAAATGCGGGCAAAATAACCTTTGAATTGAAAGTGTGGATCGACTTCACGACTTGGAACATCGAACAAGGGCTGCCATAATGATAGTTCTGTATATATATAGGAGTCTATATGGTATTCGTGCTAACATGGAAAAAGAGCTTAATCATGATAGAAGACAACAGGTGTTTGCCGGTGTTTTCCAACACTCGATGGAAAGAACTGTGTGTGTGTGTGTGTGTGTGTGTGTGTGTGTGTATTGTTTTTTTTTTTTTTGTTTCCAAGGGCGTTAACCAATTCGTGAGTTTGGACACCAAATATTACTAGTTTACTTCACACAGGCACTGCCTGCCTGCCCACTTTCATATCACCATTTCTGGACATGTTCACACACACACACAACCACAGACAGACACACACACACACACACACATACACAAACTGAAATTGTATATCGTACTTCTAACTATTTTCCTAGCCCTCTTCCTTTTTCATTTTTTTTTTACTTTTTTGTATGTTTTATAACTCACGTTTGAGTTATCGCAAGACGGTCCTCCCCTGAGAGCAGTCAACGCTTGGTTTGGTTGGGAAGATGATTCATTTTTCGTGACTGTGATTACCCGTGTTCAGGTTGTCGTGAATGTCGTCGATTCAAGGAAACTTGTTCGTCTTCTTTTGGTCGAACGCATTCGTACGTTACGTGTTCTTTTTTGTATATCTTCAAAATTTCAAGTGTCCCTCTTATACGTATTTTATTTTGTTACTTTATATATTTGAAGTTCCAAAATTTTGATACTAGTTCGTGGATTTTTTTAAGATTATCAAGCCTTATTTCAAAAATGGAAGAGTTAACAAATGGTGATAAATCTATCACAATGGGCCCAGCAGCCTTGATCGAAGAGGAATCAAGCTTAAACGAGACGCTACCCATTTTGAACCATGGGATTACTGCATTACCAAAATCAGCATGCCACACATGATGAATCGTGTGTGGCTTCTCAATTGCACCTGCAATGCAAAAAAATATTAAAGTAACGCAACCACTTCAGCCACTAGCATAAATATGAAGAAAAAAATCCTCAGTAAAAACGTTAGGTATCAGCATGATCTTTCTCGGATAGAAAAAGAAGACATAAAAACGTAACTCATCACTTGCAAGAAATAAAGAACGCTTTTATGAAAATGGGACATTTATGGTATTGTTCGATTAAGAGGATCGCAGAACATTCGTTTTTTTCCAACTGATTTTATCTCTTATGACACTCGTCGGGCTTATCTCATTATCCATGTTGTCAACTACTACCATTTTTTATGATTTTTTTAATTTTTTTAAATATTTTAATTTTGATTTGATTTGGATTTGAAATTCTTTTTATTTTTTAAGATTTGATCAAATCCTAAATAACCGTCAAATCCAATACACTGCTTCTGAGTTTTACTTTGATTCTCGACAGAATTCGTTTATACCTCAAACAACCCTTGGATTTTCTTTCAGCCAAAATACATTTTCTCATAAAAAATTTGTTGTTTGTTCAGAAAAACTTAAAATAATAATATTTTTACAGACAACATATAATGGAGCTTGTACCATTCAACGGCCCCCATTGCTGAACCATGTAACTACCAAATGAATAACGTAAGTGATAATTGAGGGGTTATTTATAACATAAATCTAAAATAATTTTTTTTTAAACGGACCAGTGCCTGTTAATTAAGCTGTCAATGCGATTGCAATTGGATTTGCAGCCAAAGCCCTGGAGCCGTTCGCACGCGTATGTTATGATCAGACCAGGTTTGTTTTAGCCACAGGCGTTAGCTACCCTTCCACACGGGTGTTTTTAATCCGTTTAGCGCATGCTTGCATTTCGGGTTTTCTTTATTTTTATTATTTTGTTTTGCATTGAAATTATTGAAGTAGTAGTGAAGAATTGAGTATTTTTACTATTCTTCGTAGACAAAAAATTAATGCAGCCTTGTGTCGTTTAAAAAAATTGCCGTCCATCTACCGGTCAAAAATGTAATTTTTTATTTATTTTCAATCTGTTTGCTCTAGGCTACCGCCGTTAATTTTCACAAATCTGGTAAAAATATAGATCTAAATCTTTTTCAAAAGGAAAATTTTTAAGCATCATTTGGTCATTTTGATTGCTTTTCACCCAACTTCACGGTCCAAAATATTTTTTTCCAGTAATGTGTTAAAGTCTATTGGTAACCGTCAGTTCATTTCAAATAATAGTCTCCATACCGAAAACTTTTTCTGTTATAAATTGATAACCCCCACCTCTCTTAATGTGTTCTACCTTGAATGTGGAACTATTTCCGTATGTAAAATTATAGCATTTATTATAGTTATTGATTACCAAGTTAAACGAGAAGGGGAAAGTGACGTGCGAGTCATCGAATACAAATCCAAAATTTAAGCGTACAAGTGTTTGCTAAATATATGCACTATTTTTTATAAACATTTTTTTTTCCTAATATATTTTGAATAGCTGGCCAACCCTGGCCTACCGCATTATTTGTTTAAGGATTGGTTTAGTTATACAACCTATAACATTTTTATGTATAACAGTTTTCTGGTGTAGTCTAGTTATGTTTAAATTTTTTTCACAAATTCGTTTAGTCAAAAGTAAAAGTTAGCTTTCGAAACGGTTGACAAGAGACCCATTGCTACCGCCATTTAATGTTATACAATTTGTAGAGATTTATACCAAAAACACTTTTTATAGAAAAACTTTTCCGTAGCGTTGGGTCAATTGAAAAAAAATTGAAAATAATTTGTAACTACTTCCGTTCTTACCAGCTGTTCGGTATAACAGGATCGTTTTAAAAAAAATTTGGGGGGGGGGATTTACTTGTGAAAATTGTAGTAATTACTTTTTGAGGGAATGGCCAAATTACCACTGCTACCGTTGTTCAATGTTACACATTTAATAGAGTGATGTCACCAAAACTTTTCGCATATAATAACTTTTTGGTATCGTTGGGTCGTTTGTAAAAAAAAGGATGTATTTGTACTATCTAACAGACAATAAGTAAACATTTTTATTTCAAAAATGCCGGCAAAGGTTTAACTAATTTTTTTCTTATAAGTACAAGTAGGCTAGCCAGAACGAGTGTCTTCCTAAACAACTTTTTCATGCACTGGCGTTTCAGAAACATCAGAGACGAAATAGCCTAACAACATCCAGGAAGTGGTGACATCGGCCGCACTTACCTATTGTTTACGTACGTGACTCCAATTGTCATTAGTCCTCGAATTTTGGCAATCTTCATCATTCCCGAATGTGAGTATTTCTTATATAGTTGATTTGTCCGACCTTCTAAGGTTGCCGGACCGAAAAGGTTTTTTTGTATTGTTTAGCAAAAGACCCATGGCTTCCGGTTTTTCTATTTTATACAACTAGTAGAGCTGAATACCGTAAACTTTTTTAGTATAAATTTTTTCGGTACCGTTGGGTCTTTTTTTAATTAATTGAATATTCATATTTTTTCTTATTTAACAATTACAATTTTTTTAAGCTTTCGGTTAAAGCCCTTGGCTACAGCTGTGTGATGTTAAAGTAGTGAAAATGCGAGATAATCAAAAATTTCCCCCTAGAAAATCTGATTAGTAGCAATACCGGTAGCTTAGGTCTTGTTGAAACATGTTTCTGCTACTCCGTCACTGGATTACTAATTGTCTTGATTTTGGTGCAAATGTTTTTGTCTGGGTTTATGGCATGGCTTTATGTAGAGAATCGCAATAACATTCACCTTTTCCAGCTGTTCTCATTTCTTATGACACTCTTCGGGTTTATCTCATTATCCATGTGTTCAAGTATTACCATAATGCAAGAAGGCAAGCGTTTCTATCTTCCAATGTAAAATCTGTTCTTTTTGTACACTAAAATTAGTCAAAATTGAAACATGGCAGTGAAGGCTTTCATTCATTTTCCCAAAATCCATTTCCAGACTAGAAAATATTGGTTTTCAAAGCTCACATTGACATGCACAATGTTGTAAACTTAATTGTTTAAAATGTGAGTCTCTTGTCGAGAAGAAGTGGTTAAATGGGCTTGGGCATACCTGTTTAGAACGTATACCAGTTTTTTCTTCTCAGTTGCACATGAAATACAAGAAAAAAACCATTAAAGTAAGGCAAACATTACTAACTGATCATATCGGATCTACCTTGAAGAAACATTTTCTTTCAAGTTGATTTATACAATGTGTAACTTGAATCGCCTAGATGATCATCACCTGTGAATCCATAGTGGGACAAGACTTGTAAAAATTTTTCAGTCCCTCTTGTCTAAAATATTCATTAACTTGAAAATAAGCACAACTAAAAACCGTTATTCGATAGTTACTTACTGGTAGGTAAGAGGTGCACCAGCCATCAATGTGGCAGGGAAGCCAGGCATGGTTTGAAATCGAACTTCCATTGGGCTCAAAACAATATCAGCATAGAACTCAGCAGAGGTAGATGCAGCCAATTGATAAAACTACGCGACAGTTAATTTATTTGAATTTAACTACCGACTTTATATTATAAAGCTGGCAACATTTTTCGTCTCCTCAGCATACATTTTCAATTGCTTGAAACGAACAGTTTATCACGTCAAATTTTTTCACTTGAAAGCTTATCTTACTAAATCTACAACTTCTCTTTAACTAAACAAAGGTATTAAAAAATTATTTTATATAATATTATTTTATATTTTTAACAGCTTTTTTTTATAAATTATAGGACATCTAAGATGGATCAGAACGTTGAAAATGGAGGAAACAATGGAGTACCGGATTTGGTAAAAAATGTAAGTGTTTATTAGTTTAAGTTTAAGTATATGATTTAATCAAATCTTATTATATTTAGGTTCGACCGATTCCAGTTAATCTGGCCGTAAATTCCATCGCTGTTGGATTCGCGTTAAAAGCGTTAGAACAAGCTTCTCGAATTTTTTTGGATTTTGGTGCTGCTACCTTGAGCAACAGTGGCAATGCACTAGCGTCGATGATTTTTGTTTACATGATCATTCAAGTTAATACTGGCTTGTTTCATGGTGCGGCTAAATTTGGAAAACGTCAACAACATTGGGCGTTTTAAGTTTCTTTTATTTTTGATGACACTTGTTGCTGCCATTTGACTAATTTTAATTGCAACAAAGACTTATCGACTGTGTATCGATAAATATCACGATAAATAAAGATCATCTTATAATGACAACCGAAAATGTGGTAATTTAATACAGATAATTATTTGGTAGTTTGTTATTTACATGTGATTAAAAAACAGGAATCGTCCAAATCCAACCCAGCAAATCTTACCAACCCGACCATTGGGGATGTTGAACAGGGCCACGTTGACAAACAAACAAAGGTGAGTGCAAGTTAAATTTTCCACCAATTTATATGATATTTATTTTCTATATAGACCACGAAACGAGTGCATGCAAACATACCCATTAATGCAATGGTAATGGGTTATGTAGCTAAGGCGTTTGGAGATCTGCTGGAAATTGCAATCAATCTCATGCGACCAGACTTTACGAAGAATGCCACGGCTCTTACCTGTTTGCTACTTATCTCCCTCCTTCTGCAAATAGTTGTTGGAGGTTTTGTCTATTTCATTGATATTACTAAGGAGCAACACACCCTCAAGTACAAAGTCTTGTCTAATTTGATGAATTTGCTCGGGTTCATAAATGCATTTTTCACTGCCACTCTGGCAATAATGGAAAAACATGGCTATATATGTTCAACTAAGATAATCGAGTCTTAACTTGTCACTATTTTCAACCTTGCTGGAAATTAAAAATAAAATTTTGAATGGAGCATTTCAGTAAATAACTGTTGACTTTTCTATTCTACCACCAAATTTCATATTTAACACATGCAAAAATATAATAGACACAATCGACAGAACTTACCACCATTGGCAGTTTTGGTGACCGGCTTCACTTTGGGCTTTTAATTCACATTTGGCTCAAAACAATATCAGCAGGGGCAGATGTAGACAAATAAAGACCAGATCTGTAGACATATGCATCTTCCTCTCGCAAAGCATTGGCATGGGCAGTCTTGAAAGTCTCATGAGATTAAAACTTGCAAACTCCCTAATAAAAATCAGTTTTTTTTAAGCTGCTTAAATCGGGCTTGCAAAATTAGATAACCTGAGCTGAATAACCAATAGCAGTAGGGACCCAGCCTCGGACAAGCCCTCTCATGCCCTCCTCAGCAACAAAGACCTGTAGAACATTACACATTAAACATTTCTTCAGACTAAGGATATCATATAAAATCCTTGAATCCAGTGACAATTAACTTGTATTTTTCTGGGTTGGTCTCAATTCACCACTTTACCAGTCCTTTGCCTCGCAGTCAGCACTAGTAAGGAAAGCATTTTTCTTTGCGGCTTCCCACAGAGAATTCATTGCTAGAAACAAATTCAATAAATAAAAAATCTATTAAAATTTCAATAAATTGTGAACCTAAAATTAAATATCTATTGGCTTGGTGTCTTTGGTGACCTGCAGAGTAAGAATTCTACAAAATCGGTAGAGTGAAAGAAAAATCACCTCAGATATTAATGGCGATCGTGAAGAAGAACCCATCAAATCTTACCAACCCGAACAACGGGGACGTTGAACAGGGCCATGTTCACACTCCAATAAAGGTGAGTGAAAGTTAAATTTTCCACCAATTTATATAATAATTATTTTCTATATAGAACAAGAAGTCAATGGATGCTAACATACCTGTCAACGCAATGGTCATGGGCTATGTAGCTAAGGCGTTTGGATACCTGCCAGGAATTCCAATCAATCTCATGCGACCAGACTTGACGAAGAATGCCACGGCTCTTACCTTTTTGCTACTTATCTCCCTCCTTCTGCAAATAGTTGTTGGAGGTTTTGTGTATTTCATTGATGTTACTAAGGAGCAACACACCCTCAAGTACAAAGTCTTGTCTAATTTGATGAATCTGCTCGGGTTCATAACTGCATTTTTCACTGCCACTTTGGGCTAATGGAAAAATTTGGCTACATGCTCGTCTAAAATAATTGAGTCTTTAATTGTAACTATTTCAACCTTCCTGAAGCTTAAAAATAAAATTTGAATGGAGCATGTCAGTAAGTAACTGAAGACTTGTCTATTCCACCACCAAATTTCATATTTATCACATGCAAGAAATATAATACACACAAGCGACAAACTTAAGTGTTTAACTTGGGAGTCTCTAGTCGAGAAGAAGTTGTGAAATGGGCTTGGCATACCTGTTTAGAATGTATTTGTCAAACATGTTTACTGACAATGTTACACACCATTTGAAAATTAATGTCCCCCTCATGTATTGGTTTTGTCAGTAAATTTACAATAAGGTTGCCTTGAGTTGTAAATGATTGTTTGATCTAATACTTCTTAGGCCAAAGAGAGATGACACGTTTCGGGTCTTAACAAGACAAAGAGACAAAGAGATCGTCTGAAAAACTCAAAAAGGGTAGGCCGTGAAAAAAGGACAAGTGACAACACACACCATCTAGTGTCTAGTGGTGGAAAATCAAAGAAGATTGACGGTTACATCCAGTCTTGCCGTTCGCTCAAACTTTTTGAGCTGTGCGCCGCTGAAACTCAAACTCTGATTGAACTGCTTCTTTTTGCCATGACATCTAGCGCTGAAATGTTACACCTCTTGGTGAAATGACAGAATAGGGTCTTTGCATGTAATAAAGGATCAGGTGGAAATCAATATGATTCGAATCAGTTTGTCACGCTGATTCTAGCAGTATTTTTATTTATTTTTTAATTATTATTTCCCCAATTAATCTATCTTCATAGTTGAGATAAACTCCCCCCATTTAAAAACGCACCAATCCATTTTGGTGGACGACGTGACCTTCATCCAGATCACCCTTTTCGTGTTCCCCCTTTTGGCCCTTAGGGCAAAAGAGGGTTGTAGGCAGGACGGTAGAGAGGGGGAGAGACATGGTTGCACTGATTGGCTGATGCGTCTAAACGGAAGATTGAGCGTTCACAGCTTAAACTTTTTTGTGCGGCGCACCTCCCACGCTCAAACTCAGTTGAGCTGTGCGCCGCTCAAAAGTTTGAGCTTGGGAGGTGCGCCGCACAAACTTTGAGCCGCTCGTTGCAAGACTGGCTACATCAACACTCCTCCCTTAACCGGAAACTGGAAAACAAAATTAGGATAAATTTATCAATTGAAGGTTCCGTACTTAGGCTCCATGATTTCTCTGATTGTTGGTAAGGGTAAATGTCAGTCTTTTGAAGAATTTGGGCCTGGAATAGAAAGCACAGATATTGATTTACGGGAGATTTCGAAAGCATCGCGTGATAAAGCTTACTGTTGCCGTTTTCTGGACAATACCAATATCTTGAAATAAGTTTCGCAACCAGGCTACTTTTCTTTGTTGTCTCTTATGCTTCAACATACCCCGCTTCTGTAGTGGACAGAGAAACACACTGCTGTTGTCGGCTTCCTCAAGTCACCGGTTCACCGTTTAACATGACAACATAACCAGTAGTAGACCGGCGTATCATTGTGTCTCCCTCATTGTCAGCGTAACAAAAAGCAACCAGAGTGTTGTTGTTGTTGCTACCGAAACAGATCCCATAGCTTGCTGAACCCTATACATATGCCAAAATACGTTTAACGGCGTTTTTGTTGGATTTGTCTTTGACGAATGTTTGGCCACTTGGCCAACAGCAAAATTAATGTCAGACGGGTCACACATAAATGAATGAGAGCCCCCACACCAGTACGATAAGTATATTTTTTCAATGAATTCAAAGGATGTTGAGAAACAGTTAGGCGACTATTTGAGTCAGCTGGGGTGCTAACTGCATCACAAGTTTGCATATTAAATGCCAAAAAAAGATTTGCATTATACGATGGTTGAGGCACATACGATTTACGGTTGGGCCGGTCACGAGTAATATGAAATCCAACGAAACGATAAACTACTTTAGGTTTGATTTCAAAATGAGTTTGAGGTTAGGAGGAGGAAAAAAGATCAGAGACAACTTGGGCAGCGTTACACACCAATACAATCAAATTCAGGTTTTTAATAAAAGATTAAGCCTCATCATGCCAACAACAGTTTTTCCATAGTGATTCCACAAGATTTTGGTCGGCATAGAACTAGATAAAGACAGAGTTACTGTTAGACAGTAAAATTATTTTACCTTTTTCTGATTAACCTACAACTAATAAACACTAAAGATGCATAAAGTGAAATTATGGAACAACCACTCATCTCTCATGACTCTGGTTGCTGGCTATTAAGCATCATTTATTTTTTAAACTTCGTAAATATCAATTATATATTTTACATATGAAGATGGCTCCCATTAACAATCGTCAACTTCGTTTCAACGTGGTTCCAGAGCATTCTAGATAATATTGTACCTTAATGAAGTGCAAATGTGTAATCCAATAGGCAGCTATAACCATACCATAAGTTGGTTAATATATATTTTTCAGTTAGAAATTTGCCTTTCAAACATCGTTCGTGGAGAGTTAATTATTTCCATATTTTATTTTTAACAAACTTAGTGTTTCTATTCAAACACCACAAGTTGAGGCAAATTATTGATGAATTAAAACTACTTGATGTTGGTGTAGAAATTGAGGTGAAGGCTTTCCATCGAATTTGCAGATAATTTAGCAAGCCACCAAATCGGCAAATTCAAATCAGGTTTCGGGAAAGGCCTTAGAAAATAACGGCCTTGCTTGGGAATTCATAGCGAAATCTTAAAAAAATTCTGATTCACATTTTGTACTGTACGCCATCTCACAAGGACAACGAGCAGTGTGCTGCTATGGAGAACGTTTAGCTTTCGAAGCATTACTCGTGGCTGTATGGTCTTCATAACACCAAAATATTGAACAAACTACATATTTGTCACGTATTTTGTGGATTACCCCCCGACGTGATGCACGAAGGAGTCATCCGGTCAGTAATCCGGAGTAACTCCATCTTTACTAACTACTTCTATACTATTGTACTACTTCTGTATAGCAATAAATGAATTAATTACTGATAACTTGGGATTTTTTTATGACAACATAAAATTTTTATTGGCTTCTGAGATATTGCGATGAGGTACTACATTGGGTTTCAGTTTCAGGTATCCAATACCATTTTTGAATTTATTATATTCTTTCAAATTTCAAACTAAAGATGTGATTGAAAAACGTTTTACTCAGTCTAAATTTCAAAATAGTTACCTGAAATATTTAAAAAAACTTAAGTTACGCATTATTCCGTAGACCACCAGTACATTTAGGTACCAAACATTCGTGTTTCTTCGTGTTTCTACATAAAAAAACTTAGACTTCAAATTTAAAAAATTGGAGTCATCCCAAATTTTACGTTATTTCGGTAAAAAAGCGTCTTCATTTCCAGTACTGTCCACCAAAAATGGTGAAGATTCGTTTTAACGTGAAAGGAGCCTATCAACACTTTGAAGAGAGATAAGCCTTCGCCCCGAAATAATAATTTTAAAATTTAAAAAAATACCATATGAATCTGCGTAAAAAACTGATTCTAATGTTTTTTATTTCCGCCTGATCCCTTATAAATGCAAAGACCCTCTTAAAGAATCGGTATTATTTTTACTTATTTAAATTTAAAATCCCCAAAAGATAACGTTTGCAATCATTTTTAACATAGTTTGTCGCGAGGGAAGATTTACATTTGTATGCAAAGTACTAAAAACCAAACAATTCGTTTCTCAGATTCAACAAGCTTTCAAAATCACTCTACATGGTTCTTTTATAAAAGCTAGTTGATCCAAACAATCTTAAAAATGGTCGAAATTTGGTTTACTCCTGCAATGTTTTAGAGGACCTGAAAACAGTTAAGATTTATTTATAGCATCCGAAACGAGTGTAAGTGATGCCTTGGTAATAAATTAAACTCCGTGAAAATAAAATAGTATAATCATGCCCTTGTTTCTCACTTTATGCTTTCTCCCTTTATAAAATTAATACACATAGTTTTTTCCCATTGTTATTTAATTGGAATTTTGAATTGAGAACAACAAAGAAATTGTTTTTTGTCATCAATCATCACTGCTCCCTGAGACATAAATCACACAGGATAACTATAATGAATGCATTCCGAGGAAGATCCATTGATATGAACTTCAACAATGTTAAAGAAATTCTCTTCTTGAAAGGTAAGACAACATTGAGCAGCATTGGAGGATCCACAATGGAAGAATTTTGTTCATTCTTGTTCCATAAGTTCTTAACTGAATAAGATGAGTTGGAGAAAAGAGCAAGATTGCTGGCGACTGCTTCAGACTATTCATTCTCGATGAAGTAGAAAAAAAAATTGATTGCAGAGAATTATTTGGATTATTACCACCATAGTCAGAGTCGAAGATTCCCATGAGACCGTTCTAAGTTGGGCCATAGCGAATGTCTTAGTTCATTTTCGCCTCTTGAGGTAAGCAAGGTACTACTGATTAACGATCTACTACTAGATTTTTCAGGTACTATTTACCAATAATCTGCTCCTGGATTTTCTCAGAAATGGGAAAATCTTTTGAAGAGCGAAGGATATATCTAGCCGAGAGGCAAGCACCAAATAAATGAGGTCTCCTATAGCTTCTCTGTATGGCAATCGGTAGAGCTATCTTCCATTTTCTTTTGAAGACGTGTTCCAGGAAAATGTCAGGCGTCAACAGTGCTCAGGCGTAAACCACACTCTACGAGGAAAGTATAAAATATGGCGTTCCATACTCTGGATGCTTGCTTTAGTCTACATCAGAACTTATGTAGACGGCAGACTGAAATTTATTTTTCTGAACCAACAAAACCTTTCGATTGTTGGAAGTAAGTTCCCTCATCAGTTACGGAAATGAAGTCTTCATCTCAAGTTTGATTATCTCGAAATTTTTAGAAGCGAATAAAAATGAGTGATAGTTTAATACTGGCTAGAATTTTTCTCGGTAATCAATGATGTAAATGTGTGAAAAACCCTTATTCAATTATCTGGCTTTGTAGCTGCAATTGCATTTTTTACTGAAATTTCGGTAACAGAATTGCCAGCTTAAGTCGAAACGTAAGATTGCTTAAGTTGAACGTCCTAAAATAAAGTTTCAAACTCCCTCTTAATTTAAGTAACGGCGTTTCATCCATACCAATATTAGACGATGAATTTTGTTCAGCTGTAGCTTGAAAAAAATTAAAAACTATAAAATTTGAATTCTATTGAAAAAACTGATTCGTTATTTCAATTCATCAAGAAACACATATCTAATGATTTAATTTGTTTTCTTCCAACGTAATTCCAAAAATGGTAGTACTTTTTAGTGATTGCTTATGCATACCCATAAAAAATATGATGCTTTTAGAGTCAAGTTTCCGTCGGTAGCTTTTGGAATGATAAATGAACGCGATGGATCCAGGAATCTGCAGATGAGAGACATTTTGTCTTGGGCCATGCAATATTTTATATAGAGTAATTGATGAGATGGTATTAATACTTATTTGATTTCGAGTGTTGACAGCACAGGTAATTGCTTTTCCACGGAATTCACTGAAAGAAATGTTAAGCATGTAGATAGTTGCAACCAGCTTCAACGATCGTGCGATTTCCTCTCTCTTCCACACTAGTTATGTTCTGGGATGATGAGTTGTGCTGAAATTTACGCTAATCAAAAATAAGCCAGCACAATATTGAATGTAAATGTTACTGAACCCTGTTGAGAATATCCAAATATACTTAGGGGGAGGTGGAGGCAGAGGCCCAAAGAACCCGGGCCACTGAGGTCTTGTTGTATTGTCCGTGGTTGTTCGACAATAACTGTATAGTGCTGACCTTGTATATTCAGCTGTTTCTAAGCAAACAAAAATAAAATAAAACAATGGGAAGCAGCCACTTGGTGTTATCTCCTCTTATTCCATATTCAGATCTTGTCCTGCACTCATACAGCAAACATGTCAGAAGAAGGCTCTTCGACGTTGACTAGCTCGTCTGACTCAAGCTTGAATCCTTCAGATAGAGGAAATTGTCTAAATGGCTAGTGACCGCCCTAAAAGATAAAGAAAACAGGAACTTCTCTGCTACCCCATCTTAGCTGCGATTTTCTACCCCCGCACGTTTGGCGTCAACACCAATATTGACACCAAGAAGAAGAGAAGAAAAGAGAATATCGAAAGTTTCCTTTCCGTAAGTTTCTAGACTTAGTAAAGCCAATTTCTTTCTTTCGAAAGAGAGAATTGAAATTTATTCAAATCGGACGTCAAAAGTGACCTAGACAGCAGTCAACCTTTGGTCATCACAGTTAAAAGAGATTCCTTTCAGGTGATGGCATGACATTCTACCCCAAACCTACCTTGGCTTCTTCTATTCTTCTAGACGACCACAAGAACCTAATTGAAGGAGATCACCTGTTTGGCCCAGAGTTTTCACTGGTGTACCAGGCACTGTAGCTCCAAATGACGTCGAACGTCATTAGTATTTTTGGCGGTGGCCCACATCAACCAGCCAGCAATAAAATTAAAGATCCCGCCAGCTTAGGGGGTCAGACGGACAGACATTGAGGGAATAAATTTTTTCGTCAATTCTCTTGTTTTTGGAAGTCAATTTATCGGACGAATTACTGGTGTAAGATACTAACAAGACACTACGCAATTTTCTAATTCTACTACGGATTTCCTGAATTCAGAGGTGGGCGATGCACTGGTTAAAATAAGGCCTAATCGCATAATTTGACGCTGCAACTTGCAGACAACGAGGGCATGGCAACAGACGCCGAGCGTTGTTTACGCCCACCTTTCCAAGCCCAGACCATGCACACCAAATCCGTGAGTTGTAACGTTCCAGTGGGCGAGCAAGAAAAATTAAAAACTCTTTGCTTTTGAGCCCCCCCCCCCTGTGTTGGCTAAGCGTTTAGGCTAAGCGGCCTTGATCAGCAATTTCTTACTAGCTCAATTCCTATTACGTGTTGCAAATTGGGGAAACGAAAAATATTGAAACATTTTACCGTTTACCCTGAGTTAACTAGGATAATCGCCGATGATTAGGTCTACAATCAATTGGCTTCATACGTCTAAAAACACACTCCAGGAAGCAACAGGTGCTAGAAATGTCAGCTGACCTACCACGGCATTAATCCAGACTTTCTAGCGTATCCATCCGGAATTTCACGCCAAAGCCGAACCTTCCTCCGAGCGTTACTTGAACCCTGTTGCTGCAACAAGGAAGTATTCGGACACCTTCTTACCAATCCCCCTAAGCGCAGTGGCTTATATGGGGTCGAAAAAAAATGCTGATCCCTTGTCAGTCGGAAATCGGAAATTCTGATATTCCTGTCGGAAAGCTTCAATGAGTGGAATCGGATAGTAATGGCGGCTCTTCGGCACAAGACAAACGAACAACTATCGTTACATTTCGTGGCTTTGAAGACACAACAGTTATTGTCGAAAAATTAATGACACTAAGTAATTGTTCGACGCGTGCAATACTCTTAGTACCAATAGGAGTTATTAATTTCTTGGTTGGAAAGTACACCCAAACTTCCACTTGCCAGAGAATGAAGACCAAATTGTTTTATTCTGCCAACGGATTGAGAAAGAAACAACATAGACACATTAGAGACAATTGGAGCTGTTTGTATCTTCCATAAAAGAAAAGCTGCGCAAATATTCGATTGACTTTGCTGGAAGGAAGCTCGAGAAAGCCTTCAAAGTTAGTTGTTCACAATTCGGAAATCCTTTGCCCAAAGAAGGTCATCATGATCAATCGAATCTGGAAAAGCTTGCTCTCAGATCAAAAGAAGAGATTCAGTTTACCAAACAAATAACTAAATTTCCAACCAAAGAAATTCTCATTGGAAAACGCAATCTTGCCTAGTCAGCCAACGTTTTTGTAAATGAGTATTGTTGAAAAAAAAACCAATGCTTTCCCAATCAATTTATTTGTGGAATTTGAAAATTGTCTTTTTAAAGATTGGACAGATTGGTGGTTGATATTTTTCGCGCTTTAAAAATAGCAGGATACATTATTGATCTTTTCAATGAACATATCTGCAATTTTTTAGATGAATTAGTCAGTGATCCTATCAAGTCTTGAGATGTTGATGCGTGACGTTCCACAGAATGTGGGATGTACTCTAGTTCCCCGGATTCATTAAAAATGCATCAACCTCAAGTAACAATGGGATCCTGTTTGACCATCTGATGATTTTATTGGCGTTTAGTTTTTGTTTTGTTTTTTGTTACCAAGTTAAGGACCACGATAGCTGCTTGAATTCACTGAGGAAATTACTACGATAATATTAGTCACCGATTCCATGAAATGTGTAAATGCATTAAATTTTACATAAATCTAAAGACCTTACTAATAGCTGTTAATTTCAATTAAAACTGTTTTCTTTTAACCCATAATTTGTCCAATAATGAATATTTAATTTTGGGAGGGAACAGAAACAGAGATAACAACGTAAAGCCATAGACTTATAACCCTTCGTTCGGGAATTCTTTTTGCTTTTTATGTAATATTTCGATTCCTTGTGACACCAAGAATTTCGTTGTGTCATAAAATATGAAAACTGTGTGGTTGAGTCGCAAAATTTCCCGAAAATACTATACCCAATCGCTGTCCAATAATCAAAAGCCAATGTTTTTAGGCGGAATTTTCCAATTCCTTCATATCATCTGAGTAATTTTAGTTTATAACTGTATTTCTTAAGGTTTTGGATAGTTTGTCATTATAGATATTTTTCAGTTGTTACAACTGTAAAAATTCTCAGATGATTTCAACATTCATTTTTAAATCTATGAATATTTTAATATCAACAGACAAGTGAGATTTATACATGATAATAAAAATTATAGTTTATTTTTCTATAGAAATTCTTGCTCCAATATTACTAACTAATTTGCATTAGTGCAACAACTGACAATAGACATGTTGACAATGATTCAATGAGAAAGAAAAATAGTTCCTACTGCGAAATATTCAAAAATATGCAGTAAAAATGGGGTTGAATATGTAATCAAATATGTAATCATATGTAAAATAAAATAATCAAATATATGGATTAGATTGGGAGAATTAATATAATCGAATAATACACTGCCTGTTTGTGCACCATATTAGTGACGATGTGTTTTGGCATGTGTGTATGCTTATTAAAATATAATTAAGAAACAGAATTGATAAAAAATTACACCATTTAAAAAATCATGATTAAAGAGTAATCTACATTGTGCTCGAAAACATTAAAGGATATACCTTACAGCATCTGGTAGAACAAGTGTATCTGAACGGGATGACACTATCAGTCCCATGTCATCTAATATTAGCAGTAGCTTATTTTCTTCTATCACTTCCTTTGTCACCTAGCGGCAGAGAAAGAATTGAAACCACATGGCGAGACGTGCACTCTGCCACGACGAATTGTTAAGAGACAAAGTTGCTATATGAATCACAAAAAAGGCAAACATTTTCTGATTTCTGATTCGTTTTCTTTGTTACGTTATGTTATTTGTTATTTTATGTTATATATACTAGCCAGATTCAATTTCAAGCGGTTTCAGAAATTTTCCGGAGTCATTCCTACAAGACAACCCTGTGATGTTTAGAATGAATAAACATGAATAATTAAGGTGGAAGAAATAAGCGGTGGTGGTGGAGAGAATCTATATCAACAATCAGCTGAATTTTTTTTTTAATCCAGGAAACACAGACGACACATGAGTCAATCTAAATAGCAAAAAAGCAATTTTGAAATTACAAGTCACCGGATTCACACATTTACAACGGTTTAAAGAGAAAAAAAAATGAATCGGACAACATGCAAGGTAATAATGGGACTATCTAAAGGACTTGGACGACTGGCAGGATCAGGCCAAAGATTGGAGCAGCTGCCATCAATCGCGACCACTGGCGCAACACCGTTTTCACAGCTTCTGCTCCATCACTTCTGGTTTCGGCTGCTCATCCGGTTTTATGGGCTCGGGAAGAGCGGAAGCAGCTCGGTAGCTGCTGTTTTTCTGTTTCCAAAATGTCTTCCAAGATTCGAGTTTTCCAAGCTTCTCGTCTGGTTTTTCTCTTTCCTGAATTCAATTTTGGATTCGGTAATTTTTCATCTACTGATATTAGTGCATTCACAGCTGGCAATTGCGGTTGATTTTTTTCTGCCATTATTTTCCTCATTTTTTGTGAACGGCTTTGATGCAAAGCCAGGGGAACTTCTAAAACAGTTTCATTTTTCTGAGGTGGAGTAGCTAATCCTGGTCAACGCATTTGAATAAAAGACATTACCGGTCTTTCACAAGTTTCGTTTGTCCTCAAAATTGTCACCGAAAACACCACTGCAGAATTCAAGAAATCAGGAATTTGGCCGTTTAATAGAAATGCGATTCCTTCGTCTCAATTTACTCCTAGTCTAGTAACGAACAGACCAGGTACTAAAATCATGCATATTGTATTTGACGCTTAGTGTCTGTTAGCATTCGTAAATATTTTTTTTTTGTTTCTTAGATCAAACTCAGCCTACAACTACCACTGAAGACATCGCTGATGAGCCTTTCGCTGGAAACTTCACCAATTTCAATTCCATTTGTTCATTCAACAATATTATTTTTCTTTAAGGTGATGATGTGAGACTAGAGAGTATTCGGCCGTTTCCTAAGGTTATACCATCGACGGGTTCACGCAGGCGTCTAGTAGATTAGCAAGTACACGGATCTTGACAGATTCACCAGAAACCAACACGATTGAAGAAAACTACATAAAGAAAAAAGAGAAGGGGAACAAGAAAATGCAGTTTAACGTCGTTTGCTGCCATTGAAAGAAAACACCAACCACTCAAGTAACATTCCTGCTACACGCCCTACAGCAGTTAAACGCAGGATTCAACGTAAAATCAAGAATAAGGATGATGGAGGAAGACAAGATGCGATCGTGTTATCAAACATACCCTGAAACACAACGTGTGAAAAATTTTGAAACACAACGAGTAATATCATTAATTTCCTTATATCAATAAAATGAATATATTTTTTTAAATTTCAATAAAAAAATAAAACAATTTCAAAAATTGAATAAGAAATAGAATAAGAAATGAATTATAAATAGAATAATAATAAGAAATAGAATAAGAAATGAATTAGGAAACAATAGAATAAGAAATTTCAAAATGAAGCAGACAGGTGGAACTAAACTGTAGATTAATTTTGGAAGAAAGAAGACAAAAGAAAATCGCTTGACAGCAACAATTTTCCCCAAAAGTGTCTGATTTCCCCCCACTTCGCATGTACAATTTTACAAAAGACGATGATACTTACTTAAGTTCTCAACTTACTCAACTTACTCACTTTTGGAGGATTTGGAGATTTGGAGGAGTCACTATGAAAAATAGTAAACAAATCCGAAGCTGCTAGAATAGCAGCACACCACGTGTGTCACTCAACGTTTTATTTTTCACACATTTATTCTCATGAGAATTGCACCAAAAATGCTACACGAAAAGACTGAAAAAATTACAACAATTCAATATTTTTAAATTAATTTATTGGGACAATTAAGTAGAGATACATAGATTTTGAAAAAGTTTAAAATTTTAAACTATTATTTTTATACCTTTCTGAAAACATTTTTCATGGGGGTTTCAAAGAGAAGAGAATTGCACAGATATTTTGGTGCAATTCTCATGAGAATAAATGTGTGAAAAATAAAACGTACAACCCATTTTTTCCTCGCGAAAATGTGTCCGTTTTTAACACGCGCTCATGGGAAAATGGAAAATTTAAAAAATATTACAGCTTATACATTTAAGCACATACAAGTTCTACCCTGGTTTCATTCTAAAGCTACTTAACTCCCCTTTTACAAGCACAAATTTGCTTTCAGGTGGAACGTTAGTATATAAGTTATTAACGCAATTCTAGACACTAATTTTGCATACTTTCCCAAGCGTTCCGTACTATTGAGTGACACACGTGGTGTGCTGCTATTCTAGCAAGATGCGATAGCGAAAATGCGAAGTGGGGGGAAATCAGACACTTTTGGGGAAAATTGTCGCTGTCAAGCGATTTTCTTTTGTCTTCTTTCTTCCAAAATTAATCTACAGTTTAGTTCCACCTGTCTGCTTCATTTTGAAATTTCTTATTCTATTGTTTCCTAATTCATTTCTTATTCTATTTCTTATTATTATTCTATTTATAATTCATTTCTTATTCTATTTCTTATTCAATTTTTGAAATTGTTTTATTTTTTTATTGAAATTTAAAAAAATATATTCATTTTATTGATATAAGGAAATTAATGATATTACTCGTTGTGTTTCAAAATTTTTCACACGTTGTGTTTCAGGGTATGTTTGATAACACGATCGCATCTTGTCTTCCTCCATCATCCTTATTCTTGATTTTACGTTGAATCCTGCGTTTAACTGCTGTAGGGCGTGTAGCAGGAATGTTACTTGAGTGGTTGGTGTTTTCTTTCAATGGCAGCAAACGACGTTAAACTGCATTTTCTTGTTCCCCTTCTCTTTTTTCTTTATGTAGTTTTCTTCAATCGTGTTGGTTTCTGGTGAATCTGTCAAGATCCGTGTACTTGCTAATCTACTAGACGCCTGCGTGAACCCGTCGATGGTATAACCTTAGGAAACGGCCGAATACTCTCTAGTCTCACATCATCACCTTAAAGAAAAATAATATTGTTGAATGAACAAATGGAATTGAAATTGGTGAAGTTTCCAGCGAAAGGCTCATCAGCGATGTCTTCAGTGGTAGTTGTAGGCTGAGTTTGATCTAAGAAACAAAAAAAAATATTTACGAATGCTAACAGACACTAAGCGTCAAATACAATATGCATGATTTTAGTACCTGGTCTGTTCGTTACTAGACTAGGAGTAAATTGAGACGAAGGAATCGCATTTCTATTAAACGGCCAAATTCCTGATTTCTTGAATTCTGCAGTGGTGTTTTCGGTGACAATTTTGAGGACAAACGAAACTTGTGAAAGACCGGCAATGTCTTTTATTCAAATGCGTTGACCAGGATTAGCTACTCCACCTCAGAAAAATGAAACTGTTTTAGAAGTTCCCCTGGCTTTGCATCAAAGCCGTTCACAAAAAATGAGGAAAATAATGGCAGAAAAAAATCAACCGCAATTGCCAGCTGTGAATGCACTAATATCAGTAGATGAAAAATTACCGAATCCAAAATTGAATTCAGGAAAGAGAAAAACCAGACGAGAAGCTTGGAAAACTCGAATCTTGGAAGACATTTTGGAAACAGAAAAACAGCAGCTACCGAGCTGCTTCCGCTCTTCCCGAGCCCATAAAACCGGATGAGCAGCCGAAACCAGAAGTGATGGAGCAGAAGCTGTGAAAACGGTGTTGCGCCAGTGGTCGCGATTGATGGCAGCTGCTCCAATCTTTGGCCTGATCCTGCCAGTCGTCCAAGTCCTTTAGATAGTCCCATTATTACCTTGCATGTTGTCCGATTCATTTTTTTTTCTCTTTAAACCGTTGTAAATGTGTGAATCCGGTGACTTGTAATTTCAAAATTGCTTTTTTGCTATTTAGATTGACTCATGTGTCGTCTGTGTTTCCTGGATTAAAAAAAAAATTCAGCTGATTGTTGATATAGATTCTCTCCACCACCACCGCTTATTTCTTCCACCTTAATTATTCATGTTTATTCATTCTAAACATCACAGGGTTGTCTTGTAGGAATGACTCCGGAAAATTTCTGAAACCGCTTGAAATTGAATCTGGCTAGTATATATAACATAAAATAACAAATAACATAACGTAACAAAGAAAACGAATCAGAAATCAGAAAATGTTTGCCTTTTTTGTGATTCATATAGCAACTTTGTCTCTTAACAATTCGTCGTGGCAGAGTGCACGTCTCGCCATGTGGTTTCAATTCTTTCTCTGCCGCTAGGTGACAAAGGAAGTGATAGAAGAAAATAAGCTACTGCTAATATTAGATGACATGGGACTGATAGTGTCATCCCGTTCAGATACACTTGTTCTACCAGATGCTGTAAGGTATATCCTTTAATGTTTTCGAGCACAATGTAGATTACTCTTTAATCATGATTTTTTAAATGGTGTAATTTTTTATCAATTCTGTTTCTTAATTATATTTTAATAAGCATACACACATGCCAAAACACATCGTCACTAATATGGTGCACAAACAGGCAGTGTATTATTCGATTATATTAATTCTCCCAATCTAATCCATATATTTGATTATTTTATTTTAATTTTTTATATTATCAAATTTAAATTTTTTTATGCTTTTATTGATTTTTATATTAACTTCTTAATATCTAACTATTTAGCGACGAATCTTGTGTTGGTTTGGAATTGTACAAAGTGGTAAAAGAAAATAAGGTGCTTCTGGACGAAGGTAGCGTTTTACTCTACAATAAATTGAGAGCAGATGTCAAAGAACTAATTCTTAAAATAAAAAAAGTGATGAAATATTTCTTCCTTGTAGATGAAAAGATAAGTCTTGACCAGAGCTGTAATAAGCTCAAGGTAAAAGTTAATTTTTCGCTCACGTTTTCCCCCGTTTCCCCCACCAAACTCAAACTCACATTACAGTTTTCTCATTCGTCCTTCACTGAGAGTTCTGCTGAGTTTGTAAGCTCGTCTTTAAACCCCAACCTCCAAAGTTCGGCGATCCATTTCTCCATTCCCCTACTTTCGGAACGTTATGATAATGAAGATAAAGAAAATGAACTCTTTTTGGGAGGAATCGTCCCCCGGCTTTCCCCCCTAGCCAGGTGTTGTTTTTTTTATTATACGCCGCCTGATATATTTCCAGGATATAGTTTTGGGCCCCCTTATTTGCCTTGAGATGGTTTATTGTATGTATATATTTTTTTCATTCAATCAAAAATGGCTGTAAAAATCAAAGTTATATATTGTTGTCGGAAGTAATAAAATAAATTTTTATTAAAAGTATCTCAATATTTATTATTTGAATAAAGCATGAATATTTTTAGTGAATACCAATTACAATTAAATTTTTTTTTCCACTAATAAACGACGTTTTCTTTATCTAGGTTTTCTCGACGCAAAGTACAGAACTCATCACCTATATAGGCCAATCAACAAAAATGTGCTATTTTTAAATGCATTTATGAAAAGTATGTGTTAGTTTATGTTACCAGAAAAGGTTTACAAAGTTTAAGACAAGCAGCAATTAAAAGACAGCAACACAAAATACTAGTAGCATCCCCGCCGTGTTGAAAATTGAAGCGCATTTTGCTCACCTTTCCTCCAATTTCCCATCCTCCAAATGGACCCAAGGGAGCCACCTGGTGGTCGGGTCTATGAATCACCCGGTAACTTTAAAATTTATTTGAAGGTGATGTTTCGCCGGGAAGGGTTTTCATGAAAATGTTCCATGGCTACTTTATAGGTGCATTGCTATCATTTATTTGCACGTACCGTCGCGAAAGAAAAATTGGTTATCTAAAACCTGAGAAATTGGGTAATTAGCCATTTGGCAGAGGGGAACTGATGGGCATTCTGAACAATTTCTTGTGGAACCTATCTGAAACGGTTAAAAGTAATCCAATTAAAAAATGAACTGTTTTATTGATTATGAACCACTGTTACCGTTAGTATTATCCTAGTTTCCCACAAAGGATTTTGCTATTTTTCATTTTTTTTTCTACATTTCACATTATTTTTCCTTGAATTAATAATATTTTGACCTGCAACAATTGCACTCAACTTTGCCTACTACAATTCATATCGACTTTTTTGCAGTAATGATTAATTGGTATCGACCACAAATTTGTAATCAAGAAAAGAATGAAACAACATTATCTGTCAATACAATTCAAGCTTCATTTCTTATAATTCTTTTTCATTTCTTACTTTTTTTAGGAGAAGTAGGTCGTGAAAATGTTCATAGCAAAAGGTGCCATGCACCAAGTATGACAAACATAAAACCCAATGCGATACGAGCATTCATTCCTTATTCAATGCGTTTTATTGAAAATAAAAAGTAGAAATATTATGGCATTGATAGTTTGTAGCACATATTTTAGGCATTTAAAGGAAAGAAAGAAAAAGAACGACTGGTCTAAATAATTTGGGACGAGATTGCAATAAGCAAACCCTTAGGTTTGATACAAGAACACTGAAATGGAAGGAAATCGTCGACTATGCGAGTAAATACACAATAATTGTTCCAAGTGGTATCACTTTCCACGTTTTGGTTTTTGTGGTTCGGACACTTCTTAGGTGGATGGATTCAGTTATCAGTACGAAGGGTGTTGCTCCCGCATTAATTTTGAATGAGCTAGTTGCGAAAGTAATATCCTACCTTTAAGACTGAGCTGATACCATAGTGAAAGCTGCTGTATGTCATGGTGTGTCAACAAACGAATCAGAAATTTTAAGTTTTGGAGTCAGTGGTACCGAAGATGGTTGCAGCATAAGTTTCCTAGTTTCTTAATTTTTAAGTTTCCTATCCACTTATAACAATAACACTTAGTTTGCCAGGAACAAAACTAGCATTAAGTTAAATATTTTTCTTTTCACACAAGTTCTGTATCTGTAGGGCGATGTTACAAAGAATTTTAGATTTACAACTTCCTAGATTGTTAATGTAAATAACAGCCGTCATTTTATCAATCTGTATCTCGACAGAGCAGTCTCTGACGGAGGCTGTGAAACATTCAAGGGATTTTTAGTGCTGCTAGTAATTCTAGTCCGTTTATTTGAATGAGTAGTTCCTTTGTAGTCCATGGGCCACCCGTTCGAACATCTAGACAGACTGACAGTCCGTGAAGCATCCGAGGCCAACTGTAAATCAGGTCGGCGGGTGAGAATGGGTTTACCGGAAGAAAAATCTGCTTCGGATAGCCACCACAGCATATTATCTCGAGCCTCGCGGTTGATTGTGATGACGCGATCTAAATTTTTTTTAGGTACCGATTTGTACAAGGCTTGCAATGCTCTGAAGTGGGATTGTGTGAATTTCACTGCGTAGATGGCCCAATTGACGTTCCCAATTATTTTAGCTAATTCTCAAAGGGAGCATTTCTTCTTCTTAAGAGTCTCCTGACTCAGCTGTTTGATGTCGTCAACTTTCTTCTTAGTGAAATGGAAGGACTTTGAAATTGAGTTGGTGATTAGGCCAATATATTCTATGATTTGTACTGGAGTCGTCTCAGATTTCTTAAAATTAATTAGAAAGCCGAGAGACTGAAGGGTTTTTATGACTAGAGCTACTGACGTTTAACATTCTTCAGTAGATGATCCTACGATCGAATCGTCCAGGTAAATCACTATTCTAATGCAAGACCGGTGGAGGAAGGTGACTGCTACTGGTAGGAGTTTTTTGTAAAAACCTATGGAGAGGCGTTGAGGCCGAAGGGTAGACAAGTATAATCAAACGTCTTTTGGTTCCATCGAAAACGTAAATATTTTCTATGATCTTTGTAAATTTGGATCGAAGGCTATGCGTCTGTTAGGTCCACCTTGGCTAAAAAATCACCTTGTCTTACCGTGTGGCGAACGGTGTTGATACCTTCCATTTTGAAGTGTCGAAAAAAAGAAACTGGTTTAGCGGTTTTAAGTTTATAATTAGTCACCACCTGTTAACACCTTTTTTTGGGATTAAGAAATATCTGCTGATACAACCATCTTCTCCACCCACTTCTACTATTGCGCCCTTTTCCGTAAGGGCTTCTACTTCGGCTGAACATAGAGTGAGCTGGCTGGCATCCATTGATGCGTTTGAGGGAGCACTGTGTTGAAAGGGTGGGTCGGAAGAAAACTCTAATTTGAAGCCGTTTGCGACAGGGAATAAAACCCTAGTCTTTGGTGAGTTGAGCCCAAGTTTCCACAAAAAGTGACGTACAACCAGCAGCATGAACCGTTACATCAGGGAGAATAGTCAACGGGAATATCGAAGGCTGGACATACCAATTATCGTAGCGGTGTGACGAGCCTGTAGCGGGTGTTGCAGGGGTAGATGCCGGTTTTCTGTTCTTACTGTGTTTGATGGGAGTCGATGCAGATGCTTGGGTGGTGGAGACTGAGGTGCTGACTCGACTTGCCACCTTCACTTGTGATAAAAGCTCCCGCATAAATTTATCACCTAACAGGTTCTCGCTTCCTATAGGGAGCTTCTCCGCTGCACGACTAAGTAGCCCGGTGTGATCTGGATGAACCTGTGATAAGATGTTAAAGCGCCTGGCTTGCGTGATGTTGCAAAAAAAGGGGAACCAGAGCATCAAAGCAGATTTCAGTGCGGTATGGTCTGATCTAGATTTCTTTTTGTTCGTGGCCCGACTGGACATTAACAAGAGAGGTTTGGCTAAATCCAAGAAGAGATTGGTCTGCTTCCTATAAATTTTCTCTTGGGGATCAATATTAACTACCGAAGCTGTAGAATTTCTAGCTTTTTTAAGGGCAGAATACAAACGTTCGTAAGGTGTTGAATTAGTGAAAAGGTCTGAACCGTCGTATTTCTTGTCGCGTTTAAGCGAAGGTTTGAGAGCTTTTCTTGCTGCTTTAACGTCCTTTTCACTAAGGCCTTTATTGATCCACTTGGAAAGTATGGCCGATTTTTTGCCTTTGAGTTCAAGTTTATTGTGTTTGGCCTTCAGGATTTCAGAAAAATTGCTTGAATTGGAGTCGAAAAAAAGATCTGAGGATGCTCTGTTCTACTAGACACACGTTAGACGCTAAACGCCCCCCTCTTATTTTTTTTTACCTTCCCCCTTCATTAGACGTTGTCAGCTATCAAGTCATTGTTTACTATGAAAGCGCTCATTACACAAGGTCACACGTTAGTGTTGAACGAATTTTCCAAACAGTTGATCTGCGAATTTTGTATTTCAAAATCCACGATCTGACAAAACTCGAGGAGAGGAATTAATTAGACATGAACGGAGTAAGAACTCCTTTATTTATTGTAAGAGTGGAACAAATAGTAAACTTTCTTTTCAAAAAATTTAGTTTTCTTATCTGAGTTGACAATTGAAATTTAAAAAAAAAGCCGAGAACTTTTTTCAAAACATTGATGCAACACAATTTCTGTAGACAATTGTAAATGAGAACGACTTATCGATCTTACACGAACTGCTCCGCGGAGGCTGAACCGACGAGAAAGTGTATTCTCCGACGTTGATTAAATTGTTGTTTTCATATACAGTACCTACCCAAAGTTTGGAAACGCGCGAGAGAACCTCATGGAAAAAGGCGTTTTTCTCGGCGTTAGCAAAAATCCAATTTTCGTCGGAACGCGAAAATCCGAGGAAAGTGAAGGAATTACACCACCATTCTTAATAACTAACAATTTTCTTAAAATACACTTGAACTAAATTGCGTTAGGATTGTTGTTTAACAAGCAATCTCCCACTCAACCGCACCGAAATACCCCCTTTTTTACGGAGGTCGTTTTTTGATTGTAATCCGGAAAAGGACTCTAACTCTTTGGACTAGGTCTATTCTGCTCAAAATTGCACGGGGATTCCAACGGAATAAAGTCCGGATTTTTATCTTGTTTCGTTTCCGATATAATCGAGATTGAAAATCGTGAAATTTCACGAAAACCCAAAGTCTCCCCCTCCGACTACATCGCTTTTAGCCGTATATTCGGCTTCTACAAAAAAACTAATTTATAAAAAATTTAGCCCTTTCATCCCTCTTTCAGAATCCAAAAAGGATTTTTTATAATTCGCTGAGATGTCTGAGATATCACGATTTTCGTGATACCCCCATTTCGACACATTTTTCAGGCATTTTATTCGGCGTTGCCGATTGTCGTATATGTGCTTTTCGCCCCCTCTTCTGTCTACTCCTTCGCTTTTCCCTGTTTCCTATGTATCAACTATCAAGGCCTTGCATATCGATATAGATGGAACTTGATACATAGGAAACAATGGAAAAAGCGAAGGAGTGAGGGCGAAGTCACGTATTAGTGTTGAACACACCCGCTTGGTGCGTCGCATATACATGCTTCTGCTTTGTTTACTTTATTGGTGGCATTTCAAAACCAAGCGGGTGTGTTCAACACTAATACTTAACACTTGAGAAAATGTGAAAACATAGGATATATAATTTCATAAATAACTTTTAAATAAACGTCCCCTTTTGAATAAATACAAATGATAAAGATAGAATGATTATTTAGCTATCAAATGAATCCAAGGGGATTTCTATGTGCTAAGATGTAACGAAAATACTGTTTCAAAAAAATAACATTTTTCCCATTAGCGCTGTGTTAAAAACGGAAACACTTTTTAAGCGCAGAAAAAAAGGTGGTTTTACCATGAAGGAGGAAAGGAGGAGACGCTGCTTCCATAAGGCCCTGCAGAAATTTTTGAATTTTTTTTTGTCACCAGATGCGGAAGAGTCTGTGAAAATCTAGGCTTTATTTTGGTTGCCACCGTTACGGACTTTTCATCTGCTAGACTGCGCCAACCCGTAATGATAGCAAGTTAGCAACCAGCGAAAGCCCAGATTTTCACAGATTTCATTACTCTTCCGCATCTGGTGACAGAAAAAGGAACGAATCCTTCCCCTGAGGCAAATATCATCATCGCCTCAAAAATTAGCCCGACCAGCTCCTCCTCCATTCCTCCTTCATGGTTTTACGTTTCATTTTTTTTCTTAATACTAAATCTCTTCATAACTGCACCAAAATTGGGGCACTTCGAGAATGAAAGATTTTCTACCATTTAATATTTTTTAACATCTTTTATTTCAATAAAAAAGAATATTTACACGCGTAACAAAAAAGAAATTTGAAATCACGATTTAAACATATTCTACACGATATTTTTAACAAGTATTTTAAACATAACTACATTGTTATGGTAAAAATATTGCTCACGAACAAAAATACGGATAATAATTTGTTTGGGGTCAAATGGCCAATTTGACTATACTATAAGGGGTCCGCTTATTTTATTAAAAGGTCTCTTTGAATGTCCATGTGTCGCAATGTCCTAGATGGCGTTGATTCAAAGGGGCCTCCGTATCATGTCCATACAAATTTGAAATTTCGCTAGTAAAAATTAAAAAAGTAGCTTCCCTTCGAATGGGAAATTTAACATGATCATTGGCAACCATCTCTCAATACCCCTGGTTTTAGCCTCAAAAATTTTATACTTATGACTTAGGCTATGATGTAAATCTCTGTCATTGTGGCTCCCGAACCCGAACCATAGATAAAGAAGACGTGGTAAACTATAAATAATTTTAAGAAATAATGTTTCGTGTAGGTGTGGTAGATGGCACTAGAACACCGCATTGTTGGCACTTTTTATATGGTGTATAAATGTCAAGGTTCATAAAAATGTCATAATGAACTTAAACCAGAGCTTATATTAGTTTTCTATAGCTCTGCTTAAACTAAATTTTTTTTTAATTCATAATTTTTTAAAAAATTATCTTGTAGCTGCATATTATGGTATACATAATTAAATCGCTAAGAAATGCCATCTCATTAAAAACAAAGTTTTCACTTAATTTTTTTTACTATTTTTTATGCGATTCAGCAAAATCTTATTTTGTCGAATGCTGCGCTGATGCTGCGTCTGCATTTGTCTTTTTCATCTGTCCTTGACCTATAACTCTAATAACTCTAATCTATTGTTAGTTTTTAACCGTTTAAAAAAACAGTTAGTAGTGAGCAACCCCCTCCCCCTAAAAAAATGGCCTTGGACGTGGCACGATGGCAATAATAAACGTCCTTCTTTTCTCGTGGCCTTGTAATGTATGATTACACCAACAGTTTTCCACAGAGTACAGACGACGTTGATTCGTTTCCTTGTGAAGCAACGGAAGTGGTGTCTCTTCGATGATAACTGAGCTGCATCTTTGCTAAGATTTAATAAGCTGAAGATGACGAGGTATACACTCATTGTATTCTTTGTTAACTTCTTTGATTTATGTGCTGAAAAATATGTATGTTTTCTTTTTTTAGTTTGAAACCAATGGAATCAGCACTTCTTCTTTTCATTCGATGTGTCCTCAGTATTTACACTTTTATAACATGGCCCATCTACTATATAATTCAAAAACCATGGAATGTCAAAGCTAATCGTAGCAAGTTAAGGGTAAGTAAACTAGTTGAACCACAACCTGTTAAGTTTAATTAATTTCTTGTTATCACTATATATTCTTTTTAAATCAGGCAGTGTCATTGACCAGTGGAGATGATTTCATTCTATACAGAAGTGTTACAGAAATCAGGGATGTTCATGCTAGGTTCCTCCAAGATAAAATTGATACCATGGAAAAGGTTTTTCGTTTTGCAGTGCGTCAGCATGGCCAAAAATCAGCTCTTGGAACAAGAGAAATTCTGGCTGAAGAGGATGAAATGCAACCCAATGGAAGGGTTTTTAAAAAGGTACAATTACTATTTTAATATCATTAATTGAAACTTTAACATGTCTGTGTTTCCAATAGTTCTTGTTGGGTCAATTTCAATGGCGCACATTTACTCAAACTGACAGTGAAGCAGAAAGCTTTGGTCGTGGATTGAGGGAGTTGGGGTTGAAACCAAGAGAAAATGTAGTGGTGTTTGCTGAGACAAGAGCTGAATGGTTAATTTCTGCAAATGGGTGCATGAAACAAAATATGCCAATAGTTACACTATATGCCACTCTTGGTGATGATGCCATTATTCATGGAATTAATGAAACAGAAGTTTCTTGTGTTATTACCTCTCAAGAACTGCTACCTAAGTTCAAGAACATCTTGCCATGTACCCCAAATGTCTCTTTACTGGTAAGCGTTCTTATTATGTCTGATCATAGTTCGACGTTGTTTGATTTTTTAAAACAGGATTATACAAGTAAAGCGACAAGTAAAGATTATACAAGCCTGTCTTGTCGCGTATTATCGGAATGTTTATCGGCGTGATTACCCAATCTTTTTATTAAATCATAAAATCACTTGCAGCAGTAATATGCAAGAATTTTCTTTAATATTTTGTTCAGTTAACTTCCACACAACTAAATATTACATTAATCACTTAAAAAATTTCAATTACTCTTTAACATTGAAAACAATAATCATCACAACAAATTGTTCACATTTCTTTATTATGTAGATTGTCATGGAAGACCCATTAAAACCTTTAGATTCGAATGGCTATGGAGACACAGTTGGAGTACTCCCGTACAAAGAAGTTATTCGACTCGGTGACTTTTCAAGCAAATCGGGATTGATACCAAAGCCTGATGACACGGCCATTATTATGTACACAAGTGGCTCGACTGGTATACATTTTAATTATTGGTTTTATTTTGATTTCGTTAATTATCATTAAATATTTTCTTAGGATCACCAAAGGGAGTAATCATGAGTCATCAAAATGTTGTAAATGCTATGTTGGGGTACACAAGTGTGACCACTTTCTACGAAAACGACGTTTACATGGCGTACCTTCCGTTGGCTCACGTACTAGAGCTGATTTCAGGTAAAGTGGAAATGTTTCGCAGTTTTTCTCAATAGAAATATCATTGGCATTTTCATTGACTTTCTAGAAAGTATATGGATGTTGTATGGAATACCAATTGGATATTCGACCCCGCTTACTATGACAGATAAATCGAGTAAAATCAAACGAGGTAGTCAAGGTGATGCCTCCGTCCTTCGACCAACCATCATCGCTAGCGTACCTCTCGTTCTTGACCGTATTCATAAAAGCATTCAAGAAAAAATAGAAGGAGGTCCTGCGATTACTAAAATGCTTTTCAATTTGGCTATGGAGTACAAGAATGAATGGACTGACAGAGGATATGAAACTCCCATTATTAATTCGTAAGTTCATGCCAAAGATATTTTATTATTCAGTTGAAATTAAAATTATTTTTCTTGTAAAGGACATTATTCAAGCCTATCCGTGCATTGCTTGGAGGACGCCTTAGGTTCGTTTTGTCCGGTGGTGCACCTCTGGCACCGGAGACGCACAAATCTTTGAAAACTACATTATGCTGTCCCGTCTTACAAGGATACGGCCTTACAGAAACATGCGCTGCTACAACTGTCATGGATCTCGATGATAATTCTTTGGGTATATTACAATCAACACTCAATATATTCTATATGCAATTATGTCAGCGCTTCATGTCACGTTGTGTCTCTTGAAGGTATGACCGGAGGACCCCTTACTTGTTGTGATGTCAAGTTAGTTTCCTGGGAAGAGGGAAATTACAGAATCAAAGATTGGCCAAATCCGCGCGGAGAAATTCACATTGGTGGGTCGAATGTTGCTGTTGGTTACTATAAACAGCCCGAAAAAACCAAAGAAGAGTTTTACGATGAGAATGGAAGGCATTGGTTCCGTACGGGAGACATTGGGGAATTTTCACAGGAAGGATTTCTCCAAGTAAATATTATTTCTTTTGAAGGTTATACAAACCGCAAGTTATCTCTATTACATTCATGTTCTTCGGTGATTTATCGTTGTATTATATTGCTAATCTAGATTATTGACCGGAAAAAAGACTTGGTCAAACTACAATATGGCGAATATGTATCGTTGGGTAAAGTAGAATCCGAATTGAAAATCAGCCCATTGGTCGATAATATCTGCATTTATGCTGATCCAACAAAATTATTTCCTGTGGCCTTATTAGTACCAAACCTTGATCACCTGAAAAACTTAGCCGAAAAAAGTAAGCGGAAAGTTTTTGTTATTAATTTTTAGTTTAATATACGAGTATTTTTTTATTTTTGCTTATGTTAATGTAATCTCTTTCGTAGATGGGATTGAAATGAGCACCCTTGAAGAGCTCTGCAATCCACAAATGGAGAAATTAGTTCTTGTAGAACTTCAGAAACACGGAGCGAAATGTCGATTACAAAAATTTGAAATTCCCCAAGCTCTCACACTTGTCCCCGATATCTGGACGCCTGACTCTGGACATGTTACTGCAGCATTCAAATTAAGGCGAAAAGTCGTCCAAGATCGATATAAAGCAGCCATCGATCGAATGTACTCGTAACTTTAATACCCTAAAGTTGTTTTGTTAGAATCTGTGATGATGTTCAGTGTTATTGTAGTATCTCTTTGGATTTGGGACATGTACATTGTTAAATCTCTTTAATTTTGTTCTTCGTGCTAAATCCCATTCCGTTATGGAATACACCGTTACTGAACACTTCCAACATATACAAGAATCTTAATTACTGATACATAGTATGGTGTTTTGTGTAAACTTTTTTTTTTAATTCTGTAGTTTTTTTAATGAACATCAGAAATGTATTAATTAAAATGTTTTACTAGTTAAAAACGGAGAACTTTGTAAACTTCTTAAGGGTTTTATTTTAAAATATGGTGCTCCTTCAAATGGAACATGATTTGTTCTTGGACAGTTTTCGCATCATTATTCGCATCTATTATAACGAATTTGAATCCAGACGCACCATTTGAAATCCAGGATTCGTATTTACTGTGAATATTTTGAAGCTGATCAATTGTGATATTTTGCTCTTCGAAGCGATTTCTGCTTTTAATCCTATCCAACGCCACAGCAGGCAATGTCCGTAGGTAAACTGTCAATCGTTTCTTTCAGGTTATTATCAATAAACAGGTTTATACAAATATTTCAGTAAATAATTGTCGATTACCGATAAGTTCGAGCCGTGTGCGAGGTTCATTTTCCAGATATTTGAACCACTCTACTAAGATAGTGAACTCAATTTCATGAAAATGCTTCATTTCTTTCGCCATTTCCAAAAAACAGTATCTATAAAAATCAATTGAAAAATTCGAGCCGTCGAAGTCATAAATGTATTTTCTCATCTAGACAAGAAAAACCCACCTGTTGCTGTGCAAAGATCTTTCTATGAATCTGACAGTCTGCGGGTTATTGTTTTCATTATCGCCATACATCTTCAAACGGGTCAATTGAACAAGATTTTGGAATGCAAAACTCCAGCGCTTGGGATTGGTATATCTGAGATTTAACAAATTTTGCCCTGAAAAATGTCGCCATGTTTCTACTGGTTCCTAAAGAAAGTATATTTCGCAATTTCAGAAATTTAATGTTACAAATCCTTTGAAAGTAAAAACAACTCACAACTTTAAAACAATTGATAAAGCACTTACCTCGCAAGTTATCACATCAGGAAACTTTGAAAGCCAATGCAAAACTTCCGTTTTTCCACATCCAGTATTCCCCTCAATGGCTACAACCCGACTTTGTTCATTCATGGTACGAGATGAAATGTAGGTATGAAGACCAGAAAAAACATCTTTCAAACGTTCGTCATTGCATCTGTTTATATTTTCCCATATTTGGATAAGAGAAACAAAGGCCCCGATGCGTTGCAGCAATAATGCAGTTTCTGTGTTCTCATTAAATAACCTCACGCCCCTCAGGGAATGAAGATTGTACTTGTTACACAGAACAATTCAATCTCATGAATAAAGCAACACTACCCTATTTAAAAAATCGAAGAAAAACTTCGTTGTGCATATCTGATAATATAGCCGTCGGAAATGCTGAAAACTACGGTTTATGGCGTCCAAGAATTTTATCTCGGTTCTCTTCATAAACTTTAAACACCTCTTCTAGGGAACGGTTGGCATCCAAAATTAACACAGGTGCTGGACAATTGGGTGTAGTTTGTCCGTCGCCAACCAACCAAGATTCGTAGCAATCATGAACCAACGTAATGTAAGAAAGTGGAACCTCATTTTCTTCCGGACGTTTGCGATTTTTCATCCTTTGATGCGCAACTTCCGGGCTCGTTCTCAGATAAACTTTCCGAAAAGAAAAATATTCATTAATAATTTGGGAAAGCCTAACAATAAAGAATTTAATTACCAATGAGGTCTAAACCTATGTCTGCTTTCTTTTCTAGCCACTCATACCATTTTGTCAAGACAGCATATTCAGGTTGAGACAAAGCTCCCATTTGCTTCCCTATTTCAAGGAAGCAAAATCTTGAATAAGAAATAAAGATTTATTAGATTTAATTTTTAAGAATTTAGAAGTTTTATAGTGTACACCTGTTGTTTTGAAGTGACCTCTCAATCATTTTTATGTTTGCATTTGTGGGTTGCAAAATAATGTTCAAACGTGACAGTTGTACAGTAGATTGGAATGCAAAACTCCATTTTTCTGGATTTGAATATAAGAGAGCTAGCAAATTATGGCCACCAACATCACACCAATCCTCAACGGGTTCCTAAAATATATATTGAAAACTGCATTATTTAAGAATTCTATCAATAAGTATAAACTATGACATTACTGAATAAATTTTGACTCCAGGATATGACTGGAAATGTGTTAAAAATGATGATTTTCCACTTCCGATATTACCTTCAACTGATACAACAAATGGCCTCTTGATTTTTCTAGAGCATGAAGCCATTATTATATTGAGTAAGTTCCAATATTTGGAAACCCTAGATTTAGTAATAAAGCTGTTAGAAGGTTGTAAAATATACAGAGGAAAGAAAATTCAGTAGAAATAGAGAAAACCAGTTTACCTAACAACCTCCACTTTGAAAGAAATTTTCAGTTAAGGGTTATAATAACAGCTAATAATACAAGTAAAGCAGCAGGTTACTAGCTTGAATTTTTAACTTGAATGAACAAATTCAGATGCTGTGTGGATGGAATCGTGATTTCTCTTGTACAAACCTATAATAATAAGACGTAAACGAAGGATATGTGATATATGTAAAGTTTTGGTCCATATCCGTTTTAAATACTTAAAATTTCATACACATTTAGTAAGTAATAACGAAGTAATGTAAAATATTTCAAGAAAATATTGGGATTTCGGATTGTAAAAAGTAAAAACGTTCTTGTTGATTTTTTGAAAACGTAATGCCAAACTATTAACAGTGGAGCAAATAGTGAAATACTCTGAAAAAATGCCTTGGATTTTCCGGAATCCGGATCGGAAGTCGGAACCGGCCGCCGGAATCAAATTATGCCCAATCCAGAGGGAAAAATAGAGCCTGGATTTAATTTTGAACTGAAAAAAAAATAAAAAAACAACCATAAATTAAATCTTCATTGAATTTATGGTAAGAAAAATGGGGGAGAGATAAGAAAACAGGAGAATTTTTAGAACTGAACCCGAATCAAATCGAGATAATTTTTTTCTCAGGATTTGAAAACATAATGTTAAATAAAACGGTAAAGCAAAAGAGCAAATAACAAGATAGTGAACGAATTTGATCGAAATTTGCCTTAAATACAAAAGGCAAAGAGAAATGAGCTTACTCACACGCATGAGTCGAAGGCGAAAAACAACTCAGCTCAATAGGCTACCAGAAGGAAGGGATGATTCACGTGACTCGCCTTTTCTTATATCACTTCACGCTGCGTCTCTCAGATTTTTAGAATATATATATCCAACTCAGTTTTATCGTTGTGTCGAAATATTGTGGCCGGCAGTCTGCGAATGACGTCAGACTTAGTTTTTTTTTCTTTTTCTACAGGCAACATGCCGAGAAACGCGATATCCGGGTGTATATGGGTACCGTCTTTAAAACAAACGACCAAGTGGCACATATTCTAACCCATCTCATCTACAGCTTTTTACGGCTTTTTACATCCATGTATACTACATCCTATCGTAGGCTTGTCAAGGTTCCGGAACGTATAACGTATGTTAAACACCAAAATCGATGGGTGGTTCACGGATCTTTTGTGTTTTATTTTCCAAACTACTGTAAATAAATAGGGTCGATCGTTCACAGCATTCATAGAAAAGGTTTTTTTATAGAAAATTCGGATGCATGTGCGCGAGTTGTTATTGGACTGTGTTGCTGAGCAATAACCCCAGTCCAACGATTCGTAAATTTTTTCACATAAACGAAAGTAATATTCTGTTAAGAAAAATTCCACTTAATATTTGGTAAAAGAAAATTAAGTTAAATTTGAAATGTTATGTACAAGTTTTAGGTTATTCTTGTTTGTGTCCATCATACATTTAGGATGCAGCCTTATCAATTTGCGCTTGTTATCAATTTACTCCGATGCTCCGATGTTTATTTCTAATGAAATCAATTAAGTAGGCCAGGGGAGTTGTGCTGTATAGTCGTAGAGCGTCTAGAAATGTAAAAGGAAAGAAAAGGAACAAAATAAGACACAACTGAATAGCGAGGGCAGCTTAAATGGGTGCGACATCTGATGGAGGTGACAGGTTGACATCTCAGGAGATTTATCAATCTCATATGGTCGTGGTCTGACTATATATTCTAATCCTGGGAGGCGGATGTCCTGGTTGATTGTGTGCTTTTTTTATCATTTCTTTTCTCTGTTTTTAAATAGAAAATTTTTCAAAAGCGACTTTTTTATCAAGAATAGGCAGACTTGTAGGGCTTGGGCACGCACCTTATCCATTCCTCGAATGTATTACACCAGATTACGTAAAAGAAGAAGAAACTGTTGTGAAAGTTACATCCAAAATCTAACGCCATGTAATAATCTTTCCAACAGTGGTGTTAGCCTAGCTGTTGGTTACATAATAGTTGCGTTCTTATGTTAGTATAAAGAATGGACTCGTTTGATTTTAATGCTATCAGATGATGTATTGGTAAATGGTATTATTTCATGCATGATGAATATTACAGGACACTGCATTGTAACGAAGGTAAAGAATAATCGAAGAAATGAGGAATGTGGTTGAAGGACGCTGCGACATAATAGAACAATCAAGAAAAGCTGTCAACGAATCATTACTTATATGTTATTGACAGATTTTGGTTGCTACATTTTAAATATAACGAACAGTAACAAATAAAAAGGCCAAATGTAATAAATTGATCAATAACCCGAAGAACTTAGGTTATAGAAACATTTTTGTGGTAGGTATTTTCTGGGGATTAGTTTATATACCATATAAGGTCAGTTATAAAAAAAATAAGAGCGACAAAACAGGAATCCTCGTACAATTCAGGCGCAAAATCACGTGTCCTTTTCACAAGGCCCTACAAGAAGTAACTCGACGGAATCTTGTGAGAATCACCGGAATCCGCTTCAGAGAGAATATTAGCCCCTCAATTAAAGGGACCGTGGGTCTCTTTAATCGGCTTTCTTGTAGCGCTTGTAGCTGAACGCGTCGGTTTGATTCTTTCTTTTTTTCTTTTTCTTTTTTTCGTTTCCCCGAGCGAAAGCGCGAAATACAAAACGCCCGAAGAAAAGGCTAGCATAGAAAAAACAATGATTGCGGTTAAATTAAATTGATGAAATAAGAATGAGGGTGGATGATTTACTGTACAAAAAAGTATGATTGACTACAGGAAGTAAATTAATGGCAACCGCAGCTGTCGGCCACCATCTCACCATACTGCTTCAGAACGACGTTATCATTTTCGTCGTAGTATAATAAGGAGAGGGATAGCAATCGATTGGGGACACAACACGGCATGGCCACCGACTTTGCCAAATTCATTTCGTGCACAATGGATTGGACGGTGGCGTGGTTTGTGGGTTTCTGGCTTTGGCCAAGTGGAAACGAACAGATTCCAGTGCAGTGATAGGCGTTGTAACCTGAAATTCAATGAATTCTCATTATTAGCTCGCTCAACAAATTAATCGATGAGAATGAAAATTGTTACCTTTGGGTGCGATGATCCATTCTGACCATCCAATCGATTCGAATTCAACGTAGAGCTCTTGTCGGTGACACTCGTTTGTGTTGGTCAAGTGACGACGGTGATGGTGATCCCGTTTATGATGCGTCGCCGTTTTCTGAAATGGCTCGTTCGTTTCGGTCGCCACCATAAGGTCTCGCCGATTGCGGAAAACTCCAGCCTCGTTTCTGCTTGTGCTTGTTCGGGTATCTAATAGCAAGAGCATTAGAATGAAAATTTATATTAGCAATAGTTTTCTCGAAAGAGAATAAATAATTATTCGTTCAGTGAGCGATTACGATTAATTGGGATAGTAATTGAAATTGATTGTTCTATCTTCTCAAAAAACATTAGGCTATAACGCGTTGGACGTCTTTGAACTTAATCTAAAATTATACATTTTTGATCGAACGGCTGTTTGAGTAAAATCCTAATAAGAAACTCTCCGTCAACATATTAAAGTCTAGTTGCCCTACTACATTAATGCCAGTTTGAGAATTCATAGCGGTACATTTGAAAAAGCGTTTGATCGACAAAAAACTCACCGGAAGTGGAAATGGAGTCATGCATTACGTCCGATTGTGTAGCAGAAACGGAAGAAGTGTCGCCATTGAAAAGGACTAAAACCGGTTGGCGATTGGAGTGTCGATCGCGGCGTCTCGATACGTGCAACAGTACAGGCTGTCTCGCTGTCGACATGGCTGTCACCAAGAATTTCAGGTGATTCGATCCGCCATTTACCAGAGAATGACTCTGCACGGCTTGCGTGACTCGGAAAATCAACCAGCCCTCGTAAGAACTGTTGACATAATGGATATCGATCATACGATTCCTATCCGGTTCCACCCAATTCGAGTCGAGTATCTGATATATACGTACCTAATTAAAATTCAGGAAAATAATTTAGTCAAATTAAATGGAAGCTCATGAAAAAAAAATCGAAAAACTGTTAACGTACTTCACGAAGTAACGATGATGCTTCACTTCTTAGGACATACAAATGTAGCTCGGCTTCGATTATCGTTTCACTTATTCCCATTCCGGATGCATTGAAGGAGAAATAATTTCTTCGTGACGATTCTGCAATAGAAAAATGAACAATTGAAACTCACAAATTCGTTTGTAGCTCTTACACTGACGGATCAATAGAATAATAAATATGAGCGCGGACGTTCAAACCTTTCTCCGTGTAACTGCGGATGATTTTGGCGCCGTAAGGGTTCGGTGCTTTGACGACGCCGCTGTTGTCGGCGACGGTAGCGTAAAGAGTTAACATGTACTGCGGCGGAGAGAGCAATTGCCTTTGTCGCTGGCGATCAGACACGCCGAATACCTGCACTTGCCGGAATGTGAAATTAAAAAATCATACACCACAGATAATAGCCAACTCAAAATCGATTTCCGCACGGTTCAAGATCTATGTGCAATTGTGTGACGTACCTCTTGCAAGCGCTTCACTACCGGAATATGATCGGAGGAGTATGCCGATTCGTTGAAGATTCTCGTGGGGTAAACAGCTTTGGCCATTATTAATGGAACCATAAAGCTGCAATAAAGGCAGAGGAGACGAACTAGAAGCTGCATTTTTGTTTTAGCCCCAAATCAAACTAAGAAAACTTTTGACTGGATAGCGCGGGGTTGTGTACTGTGATTGGCTCAAAACGTTTGCACCAAAGGTTCTGACCAACCGTTCTCCACTGATGAACTCGATCTGAATCACGGAAAGTTCGAGCCAGTCTATCTTAAATGTGATAAGGGACGAGGGCGGGGTGGTTGAGGAGGGAGACACCATGTGTAGACATTCCCGGACGAGCCAATCACAAACCAATCCTAGATATTGAAGTAGTCTAGTACGCGCCAAAAGAAACACGAAAGAGAGAAAAAAGGCAGAAAAAAGTAACGCTTTTGGCAAGCTAGCAGCAGCATGCCAAGCGCTTTCCTTGTCTTATTTGGATGTTGGCTTAGTCGAAGTTGAAATCACTGGCATCCCTGATGAATCGTTCCGAACAGCCGGTCGTTATGACTCATCGGCTGCAACGCAACAGATCCTACAAATTTTCTATTCATCGATGCATTAGACCTTGTCAAGAAAAATATGGGAAATTCCAGGGAATAATATTTCATTTTCTTCTTCCCCCCCCCCCCCCCCCCCCCACAAGACGTGCTAGAACTATAGCGTAACCATATTGCAGCAGCTATTTCATGGTGCTGTCGTGTCTGGAACTGCCATTTTAAGACCATCCAGCGAACACCTTTTCATTCACAGATCTCTTGCAAAACATGGACAGAAAGAAATTCCTTGGCCTCACAGGATTTTCTCTTGGTTTCAGATTTTATTTCTTTTCCTATTAGTCACGGTGATAAATGCCATAGGTGACTAAGAGAGCAGCTATTGGCCTGTTCAAGTATACAGATGATCGAACAATAGATTTTCGTTTTTACTATTGCTTGTTCGTCCATTCATTTATTCAATCGCTGATTCAAAAGACATTTTCTCTCCCGCTGTGTTTATACTTTCGTAATCCTACAGATTCCAGCAACGGCAAAACAACTGTGTAAATTGCTGTACGTAATATCCGGATAACGTGATGATGACTCCAAGCGGTGTGTGGTATAGCTAGCCTACACACGCGTTTCACTTCCTTCTTCCTGTCCCGCAAGATCTCTCCCACGCTTGAACACGGCACTGCTGCGGTCACGCCGCCAGACAAGCTTGCCTCATTGAATAAAATACATAATGTAATACGTCGTCCGTGGAAACAGCAAAACTCATATAATTGAAGCCGTCAAACCGAACCAAGTAAGTCTATGTGGAACGGTGCGCGCAAGACTCAGAAGAAAACGTGAATGCACAGCAACTTAGAGAGCTAGCGCGTTCAACAAAGATGACCAAATGTGGCTCGAATGATTGAAATGGTCCAGCAGAGTATAGTGCCGTGTGTTGTTCGAACTATGTAAACTTGTGCCATTCAGAAGCGGATGAGTAAGTCGAACGTGAACGATCACGACTCGGCTGCTGCCAGCATGAAGTGCATCTGCTGATGCGGGAACTATCACTATGCTGCATAGCACACGTGGGCTGAGCCTGTTACTCATCATTTCACCTTAGCGAATTTGTGGTTTGAGATGAGGAGAGTGAGGTTGACCGATCCTCATTTGGTCGAGCGGAGACGCAATTTTTCAGAGCGGCGCCAGACTAAAATAGAACCATAGAGTCATTCATGGAGGCTGTTGACAGGGATGGCACACGCATTATGAGATTCCGCATCTTTAAAAAAAAATGAGCCGGACCATAGGAAAGATTCAGGAAAGCACCGCAAAGTGACGAGTGACTCTGTATATATCTGTCGTTTCAATTCTAATTTCGTCCCGATCAAACAGCGCGCCGTATAGAGAAAGGAAAACCGAATGGGTCAATATTTCTGCAGATCGGACGATAAATTACAGCCGTTTGCTGTAAAACGTATGGCCATAATAGGCTTCCCCGAAGAAAGATTTTTCACAGCTCCTTTTATTCCTATACACAGAGCGTCCACAGTTCCACACGACTGCTCGGCGCCTATATGTTTTGCCATATTGATCTTTTTAAAAAATTCCCAAAGGTGTAGCGAGTGTGAGTCACGGGAGTGTGTGAGCCCTCCATTCCCGTTTAGCGCGCTCGTTATAGAACCTTGTTTATTTTCAGAAATGTGTATACCTTATGTCTTCGATTCATTTTTTTGTTTTCAAAACAACTTGTCGTATTCTTAGCATGTATTTTTATTTCTATGTCAATTGTCAATATCTATTTTAAGAAAATAAATTTTTGGGATAAATTACAACGTAATTCAATGTTTTTATTTGCTTCTTATACTTTTCTAAAAAAACAAAGATTAAATTGCTCAAGAAAAATACTGAGTGTGCATATATTGATATATACCGGTCCAAATTGTAATCGACATTATCATTCCGTAAAGAGTCACTGATTTCCGATAAGCAAATCAAAGCGGCGGCGTCTTTTAAGTTCAGCGTTGTTTATTTATTTACAAAAGATTAAACCGGTTAAACAGAACAAAAGCGAGCAGCAAGCAAGTTCATAAAAGATATCCAAAACGCTTCAAATGATGTTTTGAAATTCCTTGATGATTATTTGCAATATCTTAGTTCTCTTATTGGGTTTCTAAAATGCATTCCATACATTATCACAGTGCCTCTATTTTCTGAGCGGCTGGCTGTCATAGATCGTCAATTCGTTTTGTGAATGGAAATATTTGGAAAAAAAGTGAGCAGATTGGCCAATAAACCAAAACGACTGAAAAATATATATATCAAATTAGATAATACAAAACGATTAAATAAAATGTCGATGTGATGGCGTTGTTAAGCACTTCAACGATGATTTTTTTTTTGTCACGGAATAATCCTTTCGGTGTGTATAGAATGGTCAGATATTATTGGCAGCCACAGTCGGTTATGGAGAGCATGCTCTTCATTGTACCGTTCTTGTTCCGGAAGCGGTGCAGCTGGAAGCCCATAGGAACGCAGTTGTTCTCCCGCCGAGTAAGGGACATCAGGCACTTGGAGTTGTCATCCTTGTCTCTTTATAATGTTTCGATAGAACGAAACTTTGTGATCATCGCTAATTTAAAAATAAAATGATGTTTAGCCAATACCTGAGAACGCAGCGCTCCTTGTGATGCGAGGTGCTGCACTCTCCGACGCACTTGCCGACATCGACCACCTGGAAAGCGTGAAATCTGCATTTGACGCATTCGTAATCATTGCATTTTTTGTTTTCAATTGTTTGCCTTGATGGCAGGGCTGTCTGCTGATGTTTCGTCGTCTAGCGGCGGAGCAAAGTCGTAAACATGTTCCATCGACGAGGCGCGGTAGCACGACGATGTGCAGCTGCACTTATCAATCACTTCGACGCACGCATCTCCTGCGAAATTAACATACAAACAAGAAAAAGGAGAAAAAGGAGAGTTGGTGTGATGAGCACCTGGGAAAAAAACGCAATGATGGGCAAGGTGCAATTTTAATACCGTTCGGTCCAGCAATAGCGACAGTTTTATTCCGCGTCGACCTGCAGCTGAGCGCATTACCTATAACAATGGGGGAATTCAAAATATGTTTAACCTTGACGACAAAATAATCGGAAAAAATTGAAATTTCTTGTTCATTCGGATTAAGACAATACTCAATAAAATGTGATAACGTATACTAAGCGAAAATCTAGAAATTATGCGATGCTTACAACATTTGATCTGAGCATTAATTTGAGAAATTCAACACTATAATTTCCTTGCTTATAATAAGATAATGGGGATCAAAAAGATGGAGCGAGGACGATTACTGTGAATTTTTTGCCAGTTGCAATTTCTAGGAAAATCAAAAGTAAGTCAAAACCCTACCAGACATGCAAGGTCCTGAGCATCTACCGACATCGACCGAAGTTTCAAATGGCGTTCCTGGGAAATGAATGACGCGCTCCTCGACACGATGACAGAGCTCAGGATCAGACATGCAAGAGCAGTCTTCGATAACAGCCACTTCCTGCATCCCTGACATGGTCATGTGTCGTTCCACTACGGTGCGCGTAGGTAAACAATGCGAGTCCTCGCCGCACGACTTTGGCGCAACATCTCGTTGCATGGCCAAGTACAACTATTTCGGGAAGAAACAAAAAACAACAACAACACGAAGAAATTTCGACAAATTAACGACTGTTGTCAATTTTCAAATAAAGAATAGAAGACTATTATAAAAAGGCAAAAGTTCCTAGAAAAAGACAACTCCTTGTATACCTCAACTGGGTCAACAGAATAGTTGGCCTTCAGAATGGCTTCGAATTCTTTCCGGTTGATCTTCGTCCTTTTGGCTGAACAAGACTGTCGACATTGGCCCATATCTACGGAAATATCACCATCCAATCCTACGCGAAGCACAAACGCCCAAACAAAAAAAGGGATTAATTAATAGTTATTAATTTAATGAATCGTAATACCGCGCTTGAATTGGCCGGCAATTTTAATCTATAAGAAATCATACCCTTTCCAACAAAGTATTTCTTTGGTACGCGGTCGCAACACGATTTGGTGTTGGAAGTCGACGGATTCAACCAAGAATCCAGATGAATCCTCTCGCCCGAACCACTTTCGGCTAATTCAGCGAGCATTTTGTCATCCGCTCGTAGTCTGTCAGTATCCAATCTCCGATTATTCGACACGGAAAAGCCTGTTTGAATAAAAATTTGGAAAAAAAAACAATCAAAGAGTCGTATGTAAGCACTGACGACCGTGAAGCGCAGCGAATTTCGCCATTTGAATTGCTGATCATTTCGAATTCGACACACGCTAGAACAGACAAACTGCGCGAAAAATTGTTTAACTACTTGAATAATAACTGAATAGTAGTACCTATTGTTGCCGAGAAACCAAACAGCAGGAACAATGCCGAAAAGGAGCAATTGAATTTGATCATCGCGGTTTACGACGGGCGAGCGGAAAGCGTGCAACAAACGGGATGAAAGGATAATATTTCAGAGCTAGATGCGGAGCACACGGCAGACAATGGAGAAACGATAGCGTCGAGACGTCAAAGCTATGACAAGTCGGGACTCACGAAATGCGGTGGAAAAGAAAAGAACAAAAAGAAACGAAATAAAAGTGTCCACAGAACTGGATGTTTGAACGGATCGGTGTTTGGACGAACACTGGGAGACCGTTTAAGCAAGCAGCTGGCTCTTCTTGACCTTTTTGTGTCTCAAAAGCAGCAGGACGTTGCCAGCATTTGATGGCGGTTTGGCTTCTGTGGGTCTTCTCTCTCGCAACTGGGCGCCGAAGACTACTTAAATACCCCACCCGACCGGCCTTCTCTTTTGTCCTTCCCAGCTTCCCCATTTGCTGCCTTTTATCTCTTGCTGCATTTCGTGTCTCTTCTTCATCCGCAGCCGAACCCTTTTCTTTCGGGAGCGGTGCCGCGCCGCCACTGCGCTGTGCTTGTGGGAAAGTCTCTCACATAGATTTGTCCGGTTTGCTATTTCCATGCGACTCGGGTACAGTACGCTTCTCTCTCTCCCCTTTTTTCTTTCTACTTGTTGTATATTCCTCCCGTTTCTCATCGTTTTTTAGCCATACTGTCCCCATACCGTCATCTCAACGGATGGGGTCTTGTTCTTGTTTCACAATGAAAAGAAACAATCTCATATCTTTTAGTGGCGAGAAAGCAAGACAAAGAGCATCTCCTTAGAAGGGGTCCGGGACGTTTTCTGTTTTTTCTTACGTCATTTGCATGCCAGTTTGACCACTAGGCCCCATTTAAATTAAATTGAATTTCCTTTATTTTTTGTGACAATATAGCTGCATTGTATGGAGAGAGAGAGAGAGAGATCTCCACATTGTAATTTAGAGAGAAATCCTCCTTCGGTCGACCTGCCGTGTATCCATGATGGTATATTGATTGGGTTTTCAAGGAATCTGAGCGACGATTTAAACATGCGGAATAAGGGAAATCGTTTATCAAGCTCACGGAACTAAGTTTTTTCCCCATTCGAGCTAAATATGCAGACAAACAGCTTTGGATCATTTTCATCAAGAATAACGATTAGCCTTGCTATATAGTAGCCTTATATTCTTAAATAAAAGTCCTTGTCACTCTCCAGCAGCTCAAGTCATCGATTATACTGTCAATCGAATCAATCCAAACAGCTGAATCCTGTTACAAAACAATTCGCCAGTTGGCCTGTCTCGAATCAGTGACCCGAATGTCTTATAGGTATATAACTGCCGTCAAATCACGTATACAGTAGATACACGGATAGAGTGATGTGAGTGCAATACTGAATTCGCGCACGGGGAAAACAAAAGAGAATCACTTGAAAACTTTTTGAACGTTTTAAATACGCCTCTTTGCTGCATGCACTCAAGGTGTGCCCAGCACTGGCCTTCGGAACATTAAAAAGCATCGCTTTCTCCTGGTTTTTTGTACTCGTTGCGCTGCTGTTCAATTCTGCAATGCGCGCACCATATTGACTTTGGAATACGTCTCCTCTCGTCCTGATTGCATTCAAATGACTCACTGCCCTTGGTTCATTTTTAGCGACCATAGAATAGCAGTAGTTAGTCGATAGCTGCTCACCATCAGTCACCAGTCAACCCTCTAGTGTGCGAAAACTCCCACGATTTCAAGTATGTCTTATTGCTCTTAATTTTTACAGAACCCAATAACGAGAGAAATAATACCCGCACCGACTTTGCCATAATTCACTTTATAACACAAAAGGAGAAACGGTAGGTAGCGATATGAGACTGTTTTAGTGTTTTGTTTGTTGCAATAAAAATCTACTCACACCTCACATGAGCAGGTTATTGAAAATCGATGGACAAAATTATTAAAGAAAACTGAAATTTACAGGACTTTTAATGTTTTTATTTTATTTTAAGAGAACAGTTTAAAGTTTGCATGAGCGAATATTTAGAAAGTCTGTCAGCTTAAAATGAATTGATGGTGAGCCCGGCTCTGTACAAGAGAGAGAGAGAGAGAGCTATATCACGGCAAGATCTCAAATGAAATCATCTTCAAATATAATAAGTACTGTAAATAGTGCATGACACTTTTTGGGGTTGGATTTCAAAGGTAGGGCCTTCAAAGACGTCAGCGCGCTTACAGGAAACTGTGCCCAGTGCAGAGAGAAATTCAGACTTTCATTTCAAAATATGTTCAAGTGTCTGTAAGGGAAAAACGTGTCCTCTATTCATTGCTTTTCATTTCACGATACGCAGCGACATTTCCAATGTTTATCGCGTAATGCAAAATAATGTGTAGTTGTGTATGGATATTTTTTGGGGAAGGGGGAATGCATGATTCGATGATCCCATCGCCCGTGCATGGGATGTGTGCCCAAAAGTACACAACTTGTATCAAACCAACGGAAATAGAAATTACAAACGCCAAAACAATAAGATTTTGTAGCTATTTTCTTAAATTCAAGAAATTAAGAATGTCCGTGTAGATATTCACAGTTTAACAGTTATGTTTGGTTTTGCAAGCAACGAATTTTGTGGAAGTTACTGTTTATCTGGGCATTAGTCTTATATTAACAGAACAAAATAGTTTGACATGATTGTTTTATGTGTACACAAACTTATCGCAGAGATTACAATTCGACAGCTTGTTTTACAACCTTTCAAAAACGCGCTATTTGAATTGACCTGGAGGCATTGTTGTTACACAATTTTTCCTCGAATTAAACGCCATCTAGAAGAAAAAAATACAACTTTGTGAATTAGCCGTGAAATGTTGACAACGTTCGATTCTACTTAAGTTAATTCCAGTCTTCCCATTCTTATAAAATAATTTTTTTTTTGTTTTTTGAAAAACTAAATTTGTTTCGGGGATCGGATCGAGTCTAATTTTAATATAAGTTGTTTTTCTCCTTTCCAAGCGAATGCACCGTCAAGTTTATCAAGCACCGCCAGTGATGAGATGGTGCATTCGCCAACAGACTTGACCAATTAAATAATCGATCTGAAAAGAAAAAACAGTATTTTAAAATTTTAAATATTGATTAGATGTAAATTTGTATTCCCAAAAGCAATCGCTTCTGCGCTTTCAGCTGCTTCATGCGCCCCTACCGACATAATTGTGCACTACTTTCCCCTAGGCACTTTAAGATACAACAAATCAAGCACTCCCTCGTGCGTCAAGGACAAGACCAAAGCTGCGTGTGTTAAAGCGCCAACAGCCGCTTCAGCTCCACCCATGCAAGTATTATCCGTGCTCAAAACACGTGTGTTTAACACTGTCTTTCACTGTAGTTCAAGTATATTTTCGTTATTTAAAGACTCAAAGTGATTTCCTTAAACTAAACCAACGATGGAAACGGAGGAAGAATATCAAATCTCACCAGAAAATGATGACGAGGATCTTTCTGACGAAGCACTTGAAGATGAAGAGATGGAAAAATCAAAATCTCGAAAGAAGCCTGGAATCATTTACCTGTCATCTATTCCTTCTGGAATGAATCCTCAACTTGTTCGAGAATTTCTTGGTGTTCATGGCGAAATAGGAAAATCCTTTCTGCAGCCCATCGAAAGTATGCTCAAATTATTGTCATTGTTTTATCTAATGAAGTAAAATTTATTCTGCTCATAGAAAGTGGCGAAAAGAAGAAGAGGAGCAACAAGTTTTCAGAGGGTTGGGTCGAGTTTAAAAGTAAAAGAGTAGCAAAAGCAGTGGCAGAACGTCTCAACAATACAAAAGTGGGAGGAAAGCGACGGAGCAGGTACCATGAATGTTTGTGGAACATCAAATATCTCCCTAGATTCAAATGGGCACATCTAAATGAGCGTCTAGCCTATGAAAAGGCTGTTCGCCAACAAAGAATGAGAACAGAAATTGCCCAAGTTAAGAGAGAAACCAACTTCTTCATTGAAAATATTGACAAAAGCAAGAAATTACAGAAAAAGATGCATAAAATGGATAGTTGGAATGTTACTCAAAGATCCACAGAAGATGAAATTGTCAGTAGGAAAGCAAATGGCCAAAACCAGGACAGAACAGATTTCCTGAGGAATCTATTTAATCCAACAAAGTCAAGTGTACCATGAATAACCAAATTGTATTCTTTAACTAACATAACAATAAACAAATGAGCATTCTTTCAGATGATTTCTTAATCTTGTTTTTTGTTGCCAAGAATCTTCTTTCTTTGCAAAAACATATGACCATATAATTGAGGGAACACTAAAAGAATTAAAGGAGAAAAAAAATGTATATTATGTTAACCTATCTGTAATGAACAAATAAATACCTGGAATATAAGCCAACATGACCAAAACAATGTAGTAATAGAAGTTGAATGTGAAATTCCACTTATTTGGTAGTAAAACTGAAAATTCCTGAGTTATGCTGTAGTAGGGTAGAGCACAGTAACAGGAAATAAGCTCACCCGTTATTCCAATAGGATACAAAATAATGAAAAAAGAATATCTGTAAAAATGAAAACATTAGTGGATAATAAAACCAAAAGTAAAATTTGTAAACAGTAATATTTACCTGCACCACTGTAAAATTGCTGGCACAGCAGAGAGTAAATTCAAGATGTAGTAAAGGTAGCGAAGAACTTCCGTAACAGTCCAAGCAACCAATAAAAGGGGGAATCCAAACTGGTCTCTTGTCTCAGTAACATAGTAAAGGATTGGCCAAAGGAGAAAAACTCTGGAAAAAACTTGAGCAAAAGTAATTCCAACATTGCTGGGGATGATGCCTGTAGCACTGTGTACAATCTAGAAACAAAATAAACAAACAAGCATTAAACAATAAATTGGAGAAAATAGGTAATAATTTTTTTTTTCACCTCAAACACAGCAGCCGATTGAAAAATGAGCAGGGGAATTTCAACCTGTTCCCACAAACCTGTCACTTTGAGACCCTTGTTGGTGAAATGGTCTACCATTTTGTACAGGATGAAAGACCATCTTGTAAAAGAATAATAGTTTTAGTCCCAAAACAATATACGAGGTTACATCCGCATTCATAAAAACATACCCCAGAAATTGAATAACATTGTAGAGAACAAGATATGCCTTGGCAGGCAAGGATAACACACGAGGAGCTTTTTTGGGCGTAGACATCGTTTTCTTATTGAATCAGTTCTTGAACTAAATCAAGCTTCTTCTTTTAGGTTGGTGAATGTTTTTTGCCTAAATGCTATAAAGGTTTTACAGCGTCGCGGACACCGGTTCCTCTTCCTCTTGAGTTTCGTGTCAAAGTCCCGTTACTTTACACGCATCGATACTTGGATTAAATCGATCACAATGTTGAGTCGATCTCTAAGTTATTCTTTCAAATGGAGTTGTTAAGTTATCCACGGAATTGAAAAAGGCTGTTCAAAAGAAAAAAAGTCTTGTAGTCTAGCAGCGTGATAATTCGGCTTAATTGAAAAAAATTGGAAAAAAGAAAAGAAAGTAATACTTCCCGTGCACGATTCTTTCTTCGGAACCTTTTTCCGCAGAGTTTTTATTTTTTAACACATTTAAAATTTATCACTTACCATGATGGCAAGCTGCAAATCGGATCGTTCCTTCCTCTAAAGTTCATTTCTCTTTAGATTCTAAGTTACAGATTACAGTATAAATCTCATATAACAACTGCAGGCTGCAGCACACTCTCAGATTCTTTGTGTCGCAGGACTCGCAGCGCAGTCCTAATCAAACATTATTTATCAAATAAAACGAAAACGAATTGCAGTTTTAATTAAATCGATGAAAACTAGTTCATTTCGGCGTTTCATGAACTCTTGAAGAGTAAACTTGATGCATAATAAAAGGTAAATGTTTATCAATGCAGAAAGTTTGAATAATGAATCGAGTTAGTAGATGGCGAGGAGGCGTGGCTTGAACTGGGCGAGTGGTTCTGGTTCGACGTCACACCCCCTCACACGTAACGTCTCCCGTTCGTCTTTTACTCCCGACTAACACGCAGGCACACGCTCTATCCCGGGCCAGTTGCCCTCGCAACCTCAGAGAAAGCAGACTGTCCGGTCTTTCGTAAAGTGCCATTTATGTAAAAGTCGTGCTTCTACCAAAATTGTGACATCTAAATTTTATCAAATAAACTATGATTGCAGTGCTGATGATTTCAAAGCAGATCAATGTAATCCAGCAAATAAGTGATATTCTTCTCCTCTCTTTGTCGGAATGATGATAGGATCTTTTTTCGCACCGCATCAACTTGCTGTTCGTCATAAACCACGTGAGTAGGTTTCATGTATATAGAAACAGATGTTTTACTTATTGGCTTTATTCACTCTTTTGGCGTACCTGTCATAAACCCAATAACCGCCACCGTAAAGAATAAGCAGGTGTTGAAAAACGAGAGTGAGTGACTGACATCACCGCAAAATTATCCATTTAGCCCCTGTAAGAAATAATCATTTGATGTGGGAAACAAATATTGAAATGATTTCGAAATTCTAAGTTTTCTTTTTGCGTTAGATAAAGGGGGTGAAAAAAATGGGATAAATAGATATGTGTATACGGTACGCTCGTTTTCCAATATGTAGTACAAGATGAGTTGCGCTTTTTGTTTGATTCCGCAGAGATTCATCGATCATGTGAAAAAGGCGTCGCAGCTTGTAGTGACACGACGTTACACTTGCCATTCAATAATACAACATTAAGAAGAAGAAAGACGTCCCGGAAAGGATATAAAAAAGGAAAAACGGAAGGGCACGTATATGCTCACAAAACATACACAGCAGCAGCTGCTCGTGATCTCGTACATCTCGAAAGCTAAATGATCAAACTCGACTGACAAAATATATATCACTTGGCCATGCAGTGGACGACGCACACAGTCGTATGGTATATAGCGATAGTAACGATAATATCGCCGTGATTTAAGATCCCATAAATCAATCGAAAGCCGTTCGTAACAGCTAGCAGCAGCAGCAACTTGTCCGTCAGATATTGCATTCCTATTACAAAAGTTAAGGGCGTCAAGTGGGAGTCCCGGAGTCGTCCGGCCCATCGAAAACTACTAAAGTTCTTTTTTACCGCTTTATTACATTTAGATCCGTACTAGTAGACAGGCAGACATAATAACACATCGTGCTCGCTTGTAATACTCTTCAAGTCTATATGGGTCCCTCGGTAATTGCTTCATAGGATTCATAAAAAACCGTTTAACAAAGTTCTGCTATTTACAGCGAAATAGAATTCCCATATAGTTGCTGCTACTTGCAATTTCTTTTTATGGGATTGTCAGTTGAAACGCAGAGCTCAAAAGTCCCGGCGAATGCACAAAAAGTTTCGGTGGAAAAGTACGAAATATCACGCAATGTGATCATCTGCATGAATATATAGCACCCAAGTTTACGATGAATTCTATAGTCGGGTTTTCTGGTAAATCGTGAAAAAAAACGTAGCAGTAAACCTTAAAGTAGATGTAATGGTTCTAAAAAATTTTTTTTTTTACCATTACCATTCAAATGGTTTCGTTTGGTTATGTTTATTGTAATGATGATTTGCTCTCGTTACTTTCAATGTATATACTCAAAGAATAACCAGCAGCGACTCTTTATTAAATTATTCTAAATTGACTTATTAAATTTTGCCCGTCTGACGAGTTGACAGACGTTTGCTGTCGACGGGTTACATAACAGTAATCAAATTCCAAGATATCTCAGCTCTTCATCTCGGGTAGAAAATAGTAGTGTGGCAGTTGTGTACCACCATAACAATCGGTTTTATTTAGCTTTAGGGGTGTTGACACAGCGAAATTGCTCCGTGACAACTATACGTGTTGGAATTTATTCTTGCCTGTTTTAAATGTTATTTTATATCTCTCCATTGTCAACACCGCAGAGATTGGAAAGACTAAATGAAAAAAAAAAAAAAAAAAAAATCAAGGGTAAAATAATAATTTCTCTTCCACATTACCGCGTGTCCCATTAAAGAAGAAAGAGAGAAGAGAAAGTCAAATATTGACGTTGGTTGGTATTTGCCTTCGATATTTGGTGGCCTCGATATATATACCCTATTCGCTAGTCAAATAATAATATCAAAAGAGTTGGAATGGATTAGATACACACGTCGGAGACGACTCTCGGAGATCTATTTCCTCCAACACCGAGCTTGCATTTTACAGATGAGCAAATAACTTCCGTCTTGAGTCAACACTCACTATGTCACCAGTCATCCATATATACAGAATAAAGAATTGCGTCCATATACTATATATAAGAAGTCGCTCCAGTTGCAGCTGTAGAAAGAGAAAAAACAAAATTATAGCCCAGTATTAACAATGTGTTATACGCGCGGGGTTGTATATAATATACTGTACGTATAAGTGTTTTCGCTTCACTCTCTTTTTCCTATCGTGCGAAGGGGAAAAAAAGGAAGGCGTGTTCCAAGTGACTAGTGAGGCCCACCATTTAGCACATGGATGATATAGCAGCAGAGGCCCCCTATCTTTTTATTATACTACGCACTGTCTACATTATTTCCAGCTAGCTTACATTGAATCGATGGGTTTGATATCTTTTTTTTCTTTCTTTCTTAGCTCGCCTCTGTTTCTTTCATTGTATAGCAACTCGGCGTGTGTGTCCTTCTTTTTATTATTTCGTTCGAAAATACTTCCTTTTCTCGTTGGCTGAGTGTCCTATCAGATATGCAACTCTATCACGCAGGGCCCCCAGTTTTTGTCGCTCCGTCTTAACCACTCGTCTCATGCACAGAGTGTATTACACCCATCAACTGCTTGATTGTGTGTCGCCAGCGAAGAAAATATTAAGCGCGAAAAATAAGAAACGGACTTGATTTTTGTCAACTTCTTGACTTTTTCACCAATCAGTCACCGCATCTCGGATAAGAAAGTCGCGGTCTATAATAAGTCAGCCCGCTGAAAGATTGCTCTCACATACTACCGCATACTACACAAAAGTATAGAAATATATGGAGCGTGAGTTTGATGTTTCTGAATTCTATATAGCTTTTTCAATCAGTCTGAAAGTTTCAACTCAAACCAAGTGGGTGGCAATATCCCACTGCTGTGCAGTAGTCGTTTGACCTTTTATTATTCCTCTCTGCGCCTCTCTGTTCAACTTTTACAGCTCGATAATACACTAGCCTATAGTCTTTAGAGCTTTTGTGATTCTTGGGCTGTCGAAGATTAAGATGCTGGGTACTTAAGACTTTTGAAGTTGATGGAAAAAAAAGAAGAAGAAAATACGAGCAGAGAGTCTCGCTGTGAGTGTCTATGTGTGTTATATAGGCTGGCTGGCTACTGCTAGTATATAGCTCAGCACGGTTCGCACACGTAAGTTGTGGATGCGCGGAAGCGGAAAAGGCTGGAAGCATATAAGAGAGGAAACGGGGCGCGATGTAGAAAAATCGACGGAAGCGGTCGGGCATGGAAGAAAGAAAAGAAAAAATACAGAAAATAGAACAAATCCACTCTTATGCCGATGTTATTCGAATATTTTTCTAAGCAATATAAGCCATCAACGTTAAAACGAAATGACAAGCAGTTGCGACTTGCGATTCATCTCGCTGTGGAGCGACCGTCTTTTGAACCGGCGGATGAATGGGGTTCATCAATGGAGAGAAGAAAAAAAGAAATCGCAATTTATTTATTTCTTTTTCAAGCTTGCTGGTGACATTATTATCGAGACTGCTACTGCTGAATCACCGCGTCTTCAACGGACTGTTGGCTTCTTTCAAATGAAGAGGCTGCAAGCGTCTCAATTCTGACGACGACGACACGATCAATGATGCTATCCGACGCTATAACTCTGCTCTCTCTCTCTCTCTCTCTTCGCAATGAGACGAGTGATCGATTGTTTGTATTTTTTATTTCTACGTCCACCTTCCCCCAATGAACCGGCAGCCGATGCCAAAGAAAACACCAAACAAAGCAATAAGCGAAAGGATATATAGATACATATCTTTATAACAAGAAAAAAGAGTGGATGAAAATGAAATAGAAGCAAAAAATAAAAATAATAAAAATAATAGAATAAAAACTAAACAGGAAAATGAGAAATATGTGCATCGTCTGTTGGTCTGGATCCAGCCATTTATAATATACGGAGAGGCCATGAAATGGGAAACAAGGAAGAGGGGAGCGGGACAAGCGCTGAGACTCTCGTCTATGCATCGCTGCAGTGAAATCGTGAAAGATGCGACGCGCATACTATATACACAGACGAAACTATGGCGAAGATATGTAGGCGCATCTTCTCATCCGCTGCATTGCTGCCCTGTCCTTGCCATATATATCCAGCAGCAGTGCTCTGCTATACCCTTCTTCTACTAGCTACTACACTGAGTTCTCTCATCCGCGAAACTGTTGGTCCATCCGTTTGATGGATCGAACTCCGCCAACCGTAGTATGCTTTATAGTCTTGGCCTTATCTCTCTCGGGCTATATAGATATGCACAATATATATGTCCCATCTCATCGATTTGCCGATTGCCTATAGTAGGCTAGGCCTCTCTCTCTATAGTAATTTGTCCTTCTCTGTCTGAATCGCAATGTCGAATTCGGCAATGCTTCAATCAACCGTATCTTTGTATGTGTATAAGCTATACACACACACACAACAGCATCACAGTTGGGGTATTAACTAGATAAATCCCAGTCTATCAAGTCTGACCCACAAAGATATTTTGATAGGGCTTCAATGCTGGGGAACTCTGAAAGGATCTTAGAAATCGGTCCAGCGGATACACAAAATAAAGGGAAAGGATGGGGGGGGGGGGGGAGGAGGAAAAAAACAGCTCACACAAAACAAAATGGGTGCGGTCACAATCGTGCGTGAGTAGGCCAACTACCACGCCTTTAGTTACATGCAGCGCGTTCCTTCATTCTTTTTTTGTTTCGATCGTCTCGAATTTTCATCGAAAGGTGAAAAATTAATTTTCTCGTCGCTGTTGGGTGTCAACATATAAAAGCCGTCCAAAATCCGTTTTGGCCATTCTTTTATTATTTTAGACCTGAATATGTATAGAACACTGCGTCGTTTTATATCGCTGGAACGCGCTTATGATGCAACTCTTATTTGGGCGATGCATACATCAAACAATCTTTTTCCTTTATCCTATAAGCTGATCTACTTAATGAAAATAAATCAAATTGCGCTACGTCATCTGGTTGCTGTGGCACCGGGAAGGGAATTAACGTTGATTATGGCTACCGTTTTGGGCGCATACCAATTTCTTTTGTCGACTCACCACCGTTGAATAAAGAAATAGACTAAATAATAACTGGAGCAAATTGCGACGACGAGTTCACCGCTGCGTGTTGATAATTGATTGCTATATTATCATCGACCGGACTCAAAAATAAAAAAATAAATAAAATCTTATACTTAAACCGCGCTTTGATAAATGGTTGTTTTGCGGCTTTCCTACGTCGTGTGGCTTTAAGGCTCTCGGCTCGGCTCGGCTCCGATTCATTTTTCACGGGACCCAAAACCACTCTCATATCGACTTTTTAAAATAAATTCAAGTTGTCACGATTTTCACGATCGGCGAATTTTGGCTTGAAGCGGAAAATGAACGTGCTTCAGTGGCCGCAAAATTATGGGAAAAACCACTGAAGAATTTGACTCTAAAATGTTCACGAGAGCGTGAACAACACGTCTATGAAATCTTTCTTCATTATAATATCAGCTGATTTTGATTCCCCTCTCTCTTTCGCGCTGGCGAATCTGAAGACTTTCGTCTTTATTTTCTGATTGTAATAATTATGGCTCGATTTTAAGTATATAATAGATGGTTATTTCTTATTTTTGGCGTCGTGAAATGGGAGAATGATTGATTGATTCGACTTTCGTGCGTCTCTGTGCGCGCAAATGGAAAGTTGTAGATTTATATATAAGGTCAGCATGCGTGGGAGTTTGCTGGTTAGCTTTTGCGATAAGTTGGGAATTCCCAGCGAGTTATTCTATCTATTATACAAACAAAGGAGGAAATCTAGACTGCATTATGTATATGTACGTAGTATAGTAGTATCTGCCTGTGTGCAATATTATTAGCTCGGGATCACAGCAGAGCACAGCAGGGTCGGCTACCGGCCAAAACACGTAGGCGCCGATGGCCATTGCAAACAGTGCGGAGCAGCGCGTCTATAATAACCATGATGGATGGATCAATATTGCCGGGCGTTTGATAATAACTGATAGCATATTATCCAGATGGTCTCTCCATGACGAGTATATTATTTATACAGCTATAATAAACAACATTGCAGATAAAGTGTATGGGAGGGAGGGGGTGAGACTTGCTTGGCTCCCAACGATTTCTGCATAACCATATATCTCTCATCCGCTGAAACAGTTCGGCTATATATTAGCCCCCCGACAGTATTAGATACAACTGCAACCCAGCATCGCTTATATTCGCTGTATTATCTGTAACAGCGGCGCCGTTGTCTATACACAAAACTCTGTAAGTTATAGCGCCATAATAGAAATCGAGAAAGTGACTAAGGGCCGGCAGTTCATTTGGCTATATTGACACCAGCAGTTATATCCTATATACAGGAAAATATTGGCCAAGTTCAACAGCATATACCAGCACCTGGCATATCTATATCGTGTGCTCTATTCACGGATCTTCTATCTTTAGCCAAACATAACACAGAGACGAGCGCGGCATTTTCTTTTAACGACTTTCGGCTCTTTATCGGATTTCCCAGCTCATCGCTATTATTATGACAGGAAGAAAAAAGAAAAGATGACTGCCCATGATGATGTGTTGAAGCCCCTTTTGTAAATGTTTACATCGTTTCGTTTTGGGCACACTAAATCTTTGGTGGCGCATTGTTGCTGTTGCAGTCAGGTCGACGGTTCTTAAATAGTTTTTTGGGTTTTTTTTAAATCTTTTCTTTGTGCGGACTTTGAGCACGGCAAAAGAAACATCGCTATTCATTCAATCGAGTGGCTTTTCTTTTCTTTTTGGTGGGCTTTATCTCTTCTATTGGGAATTCCCCTTCAAATTATATGGTCGACAGCTTTCCAATAGCTCTCCTCCCGAAAACAAATCTTTTCTGTTGAGTTTTCTTTATAGAGGCCGAGTCACGTATCAAATCGTCATAGCCTTCTCCTATCTTTTTTAATACACAAAATAACACCCTGAAAGAGTCGAGAAAATCAAGATATTTTTTTTTCCAGAGGTGAACTCACTCCCGAATGCGCGAAGAGAGAGCGTCACAATGGACCACCATTGTGTCACGAACGAACGCAGCTGACTCTGTGTGTTGTATGCGAAAACGCCTTTCATCAGGCCTGTGGAAATTCGATCACTAATCAGCGCATAGACACACAGCAGCACACACAAATAAACTTTAGACTGCAGCGGCCGGAGCCAGTTATACTAGGATGTTTATTGAAAAATGAATCATGCTGCTGCAACATCAAAGGCTCGACAGTCTTTTGTACACTACGGAAACAATATACGTAGCTATTCGTTTTTGGGCGAAAAAAGAAGAAAAAGGAATAGACGTGCGAGTCTTATTATATATTATTGCGAAAGGAGAGAGACAAGAAAGAAACACACGACGCGCTTTCAGACATTCTTGCTTTGAAGTTTTTCTTTTTCGTTCTTCATTCTTCTTCTGTCGATTATAAGAATATATATAACCTTGCCTAGGGGTTGTCTCTCCTTTCCAGCCATGGTGCCAGCGTCACAAAGAGATCTTTTAGCTGAGCTGCTGTGAAATTCGGCCTTCAACAATCTAGGCGCGTTCCCGATTCAAATCGCGATAGTGCAGAGAATTTTCTACGCTTACATATATAGGATAACAGACACTGGACACCTATTATGGTTTCGCCTGTATAGGTTGGCAACGCAACTCCCATATCAGGCAAACGGCCATTTAGTCTAACTTATCATCATGTCGTATGCCTCCTTCAAAAAATGTGTAAGTTGTACAGTTATACTCTTGCTGCATGGGAAGAACGACAGTTGAACAAAGACCAATATGTCACTGTCCATTGCATATACTATTCTAACATTTGTATTCCATATTCGACACGGCTGCTGGAAGGGAGCGAAAAAAAAAAAAAAAAAATTTGAACATTAAATTATGCATGGCACTTTTATACGGCGCAGTCCAGTTCATCTATAATGTTGCAACTCAGCCATTTGTGCACATCAACTATGCGGCACGAACAATCTGCTTATAGAGAGAGTACAGCAGCACAACTGCTGCTGTGCACAACCAAAATGTCAATTGGTTATTAACCAACTCGTCGGACCGACTCAAAGGCAAGCTTCGCTGCGTGTGATGTGTCATTAAATGCAATGCTGGGACTGGTTCAATCTGCGAAAAGAAAATGTCTGCATCTCTATTATGTATACATATCCTTTTTGGAAGAAGTTACTATATCTTCCAAGTCATGTCGTTTGTCTCCATTTCCGCTTATTGCTAGCCACACAGCAGCAGTCCTATATATTTATATTTCTTTTTTTTTCTTTGATGGTAGAGACTCTATAAGAAATAAGCCCAGCATTATAATGTACATATTCCGGTATAGTGGGTGTATCTTGCGGTGGGAGTGGGAGCTCAGAGCTCGGCATTTGTTGACTTAAAATCTTGACATGCGGAAGACGACGACGACACGCCCGCTGCTGTGTATTACTTTCAGTCGCCGACGTGATTAGACTTTCATGTTTAAAAATAAATATGAACATGCACACACACACACACACACACAACATCTATATAACAATCTAATGCCGCGGAGCAGCAGAGTTGGCGTTTAAGCTCCGTGAAATGGAAAGCACTGTGCTGCTGCAAACCGGGGAGACATCCCGACGACGAAGACAATTCCCGGAGGGAGACCAAAAAGAAAAGGAAAAGTCGACCGGCGCATTGTTACAACTAATAGCTTGTCCTCTCGCGGGTTTTTGTGTGTGGCTTTCGGCTTTCACGTCTTTTATTCACAGAGTATTTAATCAAAAGATAGAGATATGCATAGAGAGATAGACTATGGATGGGGAATATCAAATGAGAAAGCCATAACTGCAAAGTCGTGCAAAATTGTATTCAACCCACAGCCTATATCTTCTATTGTCATCGATTTTATTCTCCCATAAAAGTATAGTTATACACTCGATGATGAAATTAATAATGCTCAACTTGTTTCATGAAATTCTTCATTTTGAAAATGTCCGTCGCGCTAGAATTTTGAATATCATTTATATTTCCCGCGAAAGTTCGTTCTCATCGTTCGTCCTAATCTTCGCTGCCAATTAAATAGCAATTCTGCAGAATAGCTGGTATAGTTAATATCGAAACATACGCGCACCTGCTGCTTATAACCATATTGCATTTCTTGTGAATCTTGTCACATATATAGTACATGGCACGGCTACACAATGGTTTGAATAAACTTCCTTGTCTTGTAACATATGATATGGGATCTGGGGAGGATTTCCGTCGAACGAAATATGTGTACCGTAGTATATAGACGTCATTATATCAGATTATACATTATAGCCCGTCTTCCCCTCTTCGCTACATGCCAGTTTATGTAGTGGTAACATAAATAGGAGGAAACTCGTAAATATGCACAGGCTTTTTCCTATATACTCTCCATGCTGAATAGAATATCATGAGAGCTGAATTATAAAACTAATGCGTCACCATATGCCATACCCACAGTCAGGCTCCCCTATATAGCTGTGTAAAACTGTACATCACGTCTTTAAAAAACATTTCCAAAAATTCGTCTCAAACGGACCCAAAACTTATGGAATAAAAGAGGAACGAGCTGTGTATTATAATCACTGATAGTTGCAGACCGACAAAAGAAGTGATCAGTGACGGCAGTTTAGAAACTTTTCTTTATATACTACTGATCTTATTTGATGGGCGCACATCAAGCGATACAACAATGTGGCGAATTATTATAATACGAATTCTGCTGGTAGACCACTCCTTCGGGAATCGACTGCGCTATATATGGGCGGTATGATATAAGGAAGAAATGGAGTTTCAAGATTTGTAAGAATTTGTCGATTCGTTTCATTTTTCTCCCAGGCAGCCCTTTTCCCTTCGACTACAATATATGATATTAAGAAAAGCCAGATGGCGACTATTCGATCTGAATTCGATTTCCTAATTCTTTCATTCACGAGAACCCTCTAATATAATCATGTTGCTGCCAAGCGTAGTAGGGCCTATATTGACATGTATTTCAATATTGACTTTTTCCTAATCGAATGTCTCGATCTCGATTGATATTTTCGACTGAATGCAGGTCGTTCGTTTTCGTTCATGAATGCGACAGCAGCAGCAGCAGCCGGCAACATATAGATGGACGACGAAATCTCGACACCGAGGAGGACGATGGAATCAAGTGGAACTTTATCGACCGACGACGAACCGTCCTGCACATCTCCGTCGACGGTCAAGTCTCAGCATCATCTTCATCTAGGTAAGGATGCAAGAAAAACACGCACTGTAGCCTATATATGACCGTCAAGACGAATTCCCTCATTTCCTTTCTTCTCTTTTTTGGGGGAGGTTCGTCGTGTGTGTCTACTCCCTTTGGATATAGTATAAAGTCAACACACGCCAGAAAAGTAATCCGATTCCGGCCTCTCGTTGTGCACGGAAAAACCGACTCTTTCTTTTTTATTTTTTTTTTGTTGATGCTTTGACTTGACTATAAAGTCAAGTGGCTAAACTAAAACAAAAAAAGAAGCTTTGTGGCGTGTTCTTGCTGGCTGATGCCTTATTGTCTCTCATCTTTTGACCGTTTTACTCAAATCTCAAAGCGAAACCGTAAAGCTCGGATGTCGCACCCTGGTCGCACCCTGCCCCCAAAGTACCTACGTGACCAAGATAGCAAAAGCCAGTCGGTAGGTATGTATATATATGTACTATAGCAGTCAACGAGTGCGAGGGAGGCGCAGTGTATGTGGATACACAATGAGCCAGAGGTTACACAAGACCGAACTCTTCCTCATGTGAAATGAAAAATTGAACAGCCAGCTATAGCGCTCGCATATAATACAAATATCTTATAACATTCATCAGCATTGTTGGCTGTGTGTAATTCGATAGGTGTTTTGCTTATATCATATTAGAGAGCCACCAGCGCAGAAATAAAATATATAATATCTTGTGAATGAGAGAGAATAAGGGCAATATTATTTAGTCATTCTCTCATTCAAAAGTATATACGAAGATGTGATGATGTAATCGTCGGATTACAGCACACAGAGCGTTTCTCTCTGTGTGTTAGTGCGGCACCCCACCAAGTCAACAAACTTTGTTTCGTCCATGAAAGAAAAGAAAAAAAAAGGAACTAGAAAGATCTTGAAACTGAAGTTGTCGCTATTGATTTTTTATTTTATTTTTTTTTTTAGATGTTCTGTTAGTAGTTTTGTGTGTGTGTGTTGTTTAGAAGTACTATTGCGTCCAATGTACATAGTTAAAAAAATGAAAAGATTCGAAGAGAAAGGGGTACGTCAGTTTCAGCTGTGGATTTTCATTTTCCTTGACAACACTCTCTTTTTGATCCGTCCGTCGCTTTTCAAATATTTTCAACTGATGGGAGCGCTATAGAGAAACTAGATCTTGTAGTGACTACTGAAGAAGAAATGCAACTGAAGTACTTTTAATTGTTAGAAAAAAAAAGGAAAATAATTATTTTAATTTTCCTGGGCATTATATAATTGGCCCAGTTTTATGAAGTGACACATCCAAACTGCAGGACCTCCTTAGTCAAGTTATCTACACTCAAATAAATGAATGTATCGATCTTTTGACGTAAGAATATAAAGATCTGGCCCGTTTAGAGTCGTCTGTATTTTTAAAAAATAATCTATTTCACATCAGCAGTTGATTGTTTAAATAGTTTCGGCGTACGACAGCGATCGTGCACATCTTTGATGTCATAGAATCACCATAAGAATTGTTATATACAAGCATCGCATATTATTCCTTTTTTTTGTGATGGCATAACTTAAGAAATACATTTGTATGGCGGGAAGCGCGCGTCGCTTAAGCTGTGACACTTACGGAAGTGTTTTCTTTTCTGGTGCCTGGTGGGGGCCCCTTTATTGTCACACATCCCGATGCCGCTCACGTAGAGACATAAGCATAGATATATGTACCGCGACGACGCCCTCAAACGTGAACTTAACAAATACTTTCTTCGGTGTTATAATAAAGCGTTGGAGCGTGCCACTTCGACGGCGGCCCGGTTCCAGCGGAGCGGCGGTGGCGCTGTCGTCTACGGCGGACTCTACTTGCCGTCGCTGCAGAACGGATTGAGCGGCAGATTTGAAAATCAGCCGCTCGAGTCGGCTTATCAGCGATACTCGCACCGGCAGCGTCAAAAGTCCTTCATTGTCGTCAACGGAGTTGACGTGGCCCTCAAGATCATCGCCGTCGTCCTCATTTCCATCCATTACTACAGCGGCAGTGGTGCCAGCGTGAGCATCCAGCAATCCTCCGACTGTTTTTCTGCTGCTGACGATTCGCCGGCCTCTCTCAATTCATCGTCGGACTGCCCCGATAGATCATCATCACCGGGAGTCGCTAGCCATCACACGCACGGGGTTTACCCGACGGAAACGGTGACGTGGACATCGTGCTTGATCCTCGTCAACATCTTACTCTGTTTGCTTGCATCATGCTGGAAATGTTTCGCCAACAATTACCTTCACTGGGCTGCCCTAGCCACCTGGCTCCTGATGAACCTACAAGGTAAGCTGCTGCTGAAAGCTCATCATAGAAGAAAAAAACCTACGCTAGTTCTATAGGCTATGGGGCATTTGGACGTCAGCCAATAAACTTGACGGGTTTCCCAAAAATGACGACCTGCTGCAGACACGGTAGCCTATATAAACGCCACGTGTAAACGTAAAAATATATATCGTTCTCCGAATGATTGCGACCCTATTGTTTAGTTAGAAACGAAACATATTTCGCTTGAGGATATTCCCAAACAAAATCGTTTGGCACAATCTCAAAACCAATTGAGCCTTTTTTTTCCTCTTTTCTTTAGTATTATAGTCATTAAATAATTTTCCGCGGCATGAATAATCAAACAAAGCGGCGTTTTATTCACCTTGTCTGCTTTATTGTTCAAACCACCAAAGTACTATTAGTTTATTGAAGGTCCGGCTTGTGATGGTTTTCCCCGATTTCATCACGGTTCATATAGAGAAGGAAAAATCTTTATGGACATCTGAGTATTTTCAAATAAAAACTAGACGTGACAACCCAGGGTTGCAGAACCTGTTCATCTCGCGAGAGTAAAAACTTTGGTTTGAAATAGCAGCAGCGAGGCACACAGCACCAAGGTTTTCCCCCTCCAAAAACTGGTTAATCATGAATCTGTCATGAAGAGAACAAGTCTTAGAAGAATGTGGGAACATAGAAATTACTTGGGTCTGAGCTGGAGCCCAAAGTTTCGAGTTTAACTTTTGTGACCGAAAGGATAAAGCGCATCCATAAAGAAAAAGTGAACAATTTCGCGTGATTTATTGTTGGACGTTCGTCGACGATTCCTTCCCAACTTTTATATGTAGAAGAAACTGTAATTTGAAATGACGTAAAATAATGGAAGACGGGAACACAGAATAGATTTACAAGACTTTCTCTTGTCGGGGAAATCCCTATTCATTTTCATTCCCTTTTATATAAAATTCACGTTTTCCGCTTTATTATATATTCCGTCCCTTTTTTCTCCCGAGCTGCCGGTAGTACACCATATATTTTGTTTTCAATGACTGCCATCTGGTGACGTGTTTGTTTAAGTCCTGGTAGGTCTCGGTTTCGACGACATTGGCGGCAGAGGAAATCAATCAGGAATCCAAAGCTCCGAACTCACGACGCATATGGTCTGGTACATCCTTTTCATCATATTCGCAGCTTATGCCATGCTACCTTTGCCACTCCTGTGGTCCGTATCAGGTAAAAATGTTTCAAAGATAAAAAACAAAAAGTTGGAATGAGTCTACCATCAATATTGTTTTTGTTTTTTACAACAAACAGCCGCAGGAGCTACGGTCATTATTCACCTGACTTCCTTTTTCGTGGTTCACTCGGTCCGGATCAGCAGCAATCCGTCGCCCTGGGAGGTATACATAAAATGAATCACGCCCATCCACACACAAATATTAAAAATAATCTACATGTATACGTACATCCTTGCTTTCAACGATAATTGAACTTTGTTTCTTTTTTATTCAAAAAATCAGGATTGGTATTGCATCGCCATGAGTGGCGGCGCGGACTTGGTTCTTTATGCAGCGATGAATTTTGCGGGACTCTACGCCAAATATTTGACGGATCGCGCTGGCAGGAAAGCATTTCTGGAAACCCGACGCTCTCACGAGATGCGCTGCAAGGCGGAGAAGGAAAATGACAAGCAAGAGAAATTGCTTCTGTCAGGTATGTAGTAATACTACTCATGTCAATTTCTTTTTATTTGCTAAACGTCGACGGATATATGGTATAAGCAAAAATTAATAAAAAACCCACCTTCTAGTATTACCGCGCTTTGTTGTCATGGAGATGATTCGGGATTTCGCTGGCGAGGAAGACACGGAGAAGAGTGGCGGCAACGGGAACGCAACAGCAGTCGGTAGCAAATTGGTCTCAACTCCAATCGTGTCAGCTGATGCGCCGACGTCAGCGCCCATTCCGCAATTCCACAAGATTTATTTACATCGTTACGAGAACGTCTCCATTCTTTTTGCCGACATCAAAGGTTTCACTGGTACGCAGCAGCACGTTGAATCAATTCACTTCGTTTTCCTTTGATCAGAATATAAAACGTAACCGACATTTAACGTAATATCTAATAGAGTTAGCCAGCCAGTGCAGCGCACAGGAGCTAGTTCGAGTATTGAACGATCTTTTCGGGAAATTCGACCGACTAGCTGAAGTAAATTTCCAACTCCGAATCTAACAACTAATAACCGAAATTAATTTTTTTTTAATATTCGTGATATTCGTGATGTAATCAATAGGAAAATCACTGTTTGCGAATCAAATTGCTGGGCGATTGCTACTACTGCGTGTCAGGACTTCCAGAAGCTCGTTCCAATCATGCCAACTGCTGTGTCGAAACTGGGTTGGACATGATCTGCGCAATACAATTTGTCCGCCAGAAAACCCAAGTAAGAAATATGACGCCATTCTGGATTTAAGAAATGATGCTTTCACAAAAAAGTCTAACGTAGTTCGTTTTCTTTTTGTTGCACAAATTTAAAAGGTTGACTTGAACATGAGAATTGGCATTCACTCCGGATCCGTTTTGTGCGGCGTCCTCGGCGTCTACAAGTGGCAATTCGACGTGTGGTCCTTTGACGTCACAATGGCCAACCACATGGAATCAGGGGGTATCCCCGGGTAAATTTATAGAAAATTGTCGGCCTTTTACCTTTTATTAAACCGGATATCCGTTCGTTTGATACTTTCTCTATAAAGGCGAGTTCACATTTCGAAAGCAACTCTAGATAATCTCGCTGACACATATGACGTCGAGCCAGGTTACGGCGACACTCGAGACGCTTATCTAAAGGTAAATATAGGCCTATATTTTAATTCAATCAACAGAGTAAATGTCATTGAAACCGTTGATCAAATTAGGAACATAAAATGGAGACTTTCTTGATCGTGAAAAAAAAGCGAATTAAGAAAATCTCCAAAGATGAACATTACGGCCGCTCTTCCACGGATCGTGTCGGCTGCTGTCGCACGCGAATGTTGGAGGCCTGGATCGAAGAAGAGGACGAAGACAATCCCATCAAGAGGAAAGCAAGTCAGGCCAGCAATAACGTAACTGCTAGTGCCAGGCCGTCTCTCGGGGGAGTCTCAGTCGGTGCCATTTCCAGCCCCGACACATCCGTATTGATCAATGACTCGGCTGACTGGTCGCCAGAAATACCTTTCGAAAACGTAAGCCCAGCATCGCCAGCAATTTCAATGAAATTTCACTTATTTTTGGTTGGTATTGTGAGTGAGTCGATGTCAACAAAAAGCGTTTCACAAGTCAAAGGAAAAATTGTCGAATAAATCACAGCACAAATTCGTTGAATTATTCAGCTGGACATTTGTGGTCTGGACGACGACGACGACGACGGTCAGACATCGTTCACCAAATCTTTCGATCTCGCCGACCAAGAATCCCATCAACTGAAAGTGTCCAACGCTTCATCAACTCATCCATCTTCTACATCTGCCTTACCCAGTTTATTGAGCGACGAAGCTTTGCGCGGCGAATGCACTCCATCTCCGCCGTCTTCCATCCGACGGGGACAGCAGGAATCCCCCTGCAACCGCGGTGGCTCTCGAAGAGTTCGAATAGCGGCCCCCGAAGCGGCGCTGTTGAATCTCCAGGAAGAGGTGGACCAGCTAATGGACCTTTCAATTGAGATTGATTCGAACAAGAAAATTCGGAACGAGCACGTCCACCCGGTGACACTTCAGTTCTTGCGACCCGATATGGAATCGAATGTAATTAGAATAAGCACATATATCGCTCATTTTTACAGAGGCAATTATAGCTATCACGGATCATTTATTTTGTAGTTTAGCAATATGCGAGAGGACGTTTTTAAATCTAATGCTTTCTGCGTCTTCATCATATGGATACTGCTGGCGTGTTCACTTGTGATAGTCATGCCCAAGTAAGCAAAACTAAAAATGTGGTATAAATATTCCAGGAAATAAGTGAATAAAGGGATCTTCTAACTTTATTTTTAAGGACAATTGGATTGTGGGTTACGTTAGGGGTAGCGACAATCATGTTGGCATCGGCGCTCATTCTGGCGGTGGCGGAAGAAATGCCGTGGCTTCCGGATTGCTGGATTAGACACGCGTCCAAAGAATTGGCCCGCAAGCGGACTCTACGTAATTTGTATATTTGTTTCGTCGTTGGAATCGTTTTCATTACTACTGTCGTTAATATGGTAAAAAAAAAGAATTTGTCTTATTTTTGCAAAGAATAAATCGTTTATCAATATTGAATTATTACATAGGTATTATTTGCGGATTACATCACACACCTGGAATCTTCTGTCGGCCAGTATTATCTTGAAAATAGCCAGAACTGTTCTCAGCAAGGAAATTTAACCAACATCACGTCCGATTCGAACGCAAATCATACGCCGGCTGTGGTGGCTTCTTGCCTGTTACCTCAGTATCACATGTACACTTGGGTTTTGGCCATGGTTTGTTTGGCTTCTTTCCTCAAGTTAAACTACATGATGAAATCAGCCATCCTATTAGTCATGGTCACTGTTTACACAATCCTGATGACGGCAGCTTACCCGCAAGTCTTTGATGAGATCCAGGTAAGTTCGCCAGCAAAAAGAAGTCATGGTGGTAAATCAAATTTTATACGTTAGTGCAACGGATTTGTTTGACGTTCAGGGAGACTGCGGACGGTACGTGGTGGACAAGTGGTCGATGCTTGTGCTGATCTTCCTGTTCTTTTACGTCGTTGGCTATCATTCACGTTTGGTGGAAGTGACTTCGCGGCTCGATTTCCTCTGGAAACAGCAGGCGGCCAAAGAGTTGACGGACATTTCCGAAACGAGAACTTACAATACCCAATTGCTCAAAAATATTTTACCAGACCACGTAGCGACTTATTTCCTTGCAGCCGAGTCCAGCGAACGTAGAGCAGATGTAAATTATTCCACTTTTATTGACTCAATATGTTACATGCTGCATACTACTATATATATTACTATTTTCTTTTTAGGAGTTATATTCTCAAGCAAAAGATGGCGTTGGGGTGATGTTTGCAAGGTATTTAATTAAAAAAACCCAAAAAATCGTAAAGTTATAAAAAGAATAAATAATATGAAATCCGATCTCAGTATTCCCAATTTCACCGAATTCTATTCAGAGGATGTCAATAAAGGAATGGAATGCATCCGTTTACTCAACGAAATCATAGGTGAATAATTTTTTTACTTGAACTGCGCAAATTACCTATGGAAACGAAATAAAACGACTTAACAGTGTCCATTTGTAAATTAGTGGATTTTGATGAGCTCCTTGACGAAAGTCGTTTTGCTTCAATTGAAAAAATCAAAACTATTGGCTCGACCTACATGGCCGTCTCTGGGCTGGATCCGGTCCAAAAAACAGCCACGAATGTACGTAAAACATCAAAATATAATTTATATTTCTGTTTCAAAACTTTTTTTTTGCGAAATCTCCTGACTGATGCAAATGTCTTCGCAGGGAAACGAAGACGAATATTTGCACCTAACAGCCCTGACAGATTTTGCGTTGGCGATGAAAGATCGTCTGGACGAAGTGAATCGCCATTCGTTTAACAACTTTCAACTAAGAGTCGGTTAGTTCTTTGCGTTATTTTGGACTTCTGGTTTACATTTTCTCTCAAATAATCGCAAATAATTTGCATGATTATTTGGACTTGGAAAAAATCCAACAGGTATAGGTGTGGGGCAAGTTGTGGGCGGAGTCATTGGAGCTCGCAAGCCAGTGTTCGACGTCTGGGGCAATACGGTTAACGAAGCCTCGCGCATGGACTCGACTGGTCAAATGGGTCGAATTCAAGTCACGCGCGACGTCTATCAGGTTGGTGCTCGATTTTTATAAATAATTAGACTTACAGGGAATATGCTTTCGATCTGTTACTTTTTTAGCGACACGACAGCTTCTGTTATCGCAAAAGAAGAGATTTTTACACAGAGTTGGGTGGTGACAAACACATAAATTTGGTCTTAAAAAAAATAGATTCTGTCAGAAAGGGGTTATCGATTGCAGCCTCGCGGTCTTGTCCAAGTCAAGGGCAAAGGAGAAATGCAGACTTATCTCGTGGTGGGAAAAGAAATGGGCTCTCCGAAAGGAGTCCATCGACAGCCATCCAGCCGCAGTTCATTGGCCGCTGTCGTCTACGGAATGGTTCGTGCAAGAAGGCGCCAAACAACTGCGAAACAAGGTGAAATGGCATAATTACATGCATTTCCAAACAATAAGTGACTTTAACACAAGATTCTCAATACTAAAAAATTTAGGAGTCCTTACATCAGCAGCAGCCGTCCAACAGTTGCACAGGACTTCAACTCGGCGTGCGGCTGCCACTTCATCGTCGAGCGCTTCTGCTGCTCAAGGAGCCCTGGATCGTTTGAGGGCTTTCTCCAGTGTCCGCCGGCAACCGACTATGCGAAATCCAACTAACTCATCTGGAATCAACCAAAACGGCAGTGGAAATGTAGGCCATTCATCACCATCGAATAACATTCGACAGTCAATCAGCGAATCTTCTCCGTCAAAACTCCGTCAAGCCGCAATAATAGGGCAAGATCCTAATAATCTTCCAGTTCCAAACAGGCCCATCAGCCTTTCATCACGCCATCCGCTACAGATCTCCAGGTCATATCATGACATGCCAAAGTTTAATACTGTACAAGAACATGATGTAGACGATAACGACGATGACAGTGATTCGCCACACGGTGAAGTGCAGGACACCTCTCTTCATCCTCAAACCTAATATTCGTGAGTAAGCCTGTACCTATGACCTGTGCTATATTTCGCATGGTTTTAAAAACTGTTTCAAATGCATATAAATTCAAAAATTCATCCATGTTATAATATTCGTGTGAAAATTCTGTAAATTGTGAATGTTAACAATGAAAAACTGATAAAAATAAAAATAAACACTGAATCGTTGTTGGCGATATTCGTGTGTTACTATTTAGGAGACGAGACATAAAAAGAAGATCTCAATCACCTTAAAAACACCTTGGTTTTAATCCGGTTTAAGGGGAGACCGGGGCGAAATGCAACATTTTTTAAATGTCTGCCTTATTTTTATTTGTTATGATTTCGGACAATATAGATACATTTTAATATTTTTTTTGGTCTGTATTATTAAGCTACATCTTGGCTACCCACTGATTTTTTTTCCTTGAATAAATATCGTTTATAAATATTTAAAAATAAACGAGATACAAAAGAAAATATAACCAAGCTTTTTTTCATTCGACCCACACGCGGCCCAAAAAAGACGGGGTTAAATGGAACAGACCCCGGGGTAAAATGGAACGCCATTTTTCTCAGCATCAGAATGAATAACATCCATTGAATTACCAATAGGAAAATAGGAAATTCATTTATCTTCAAGAGGTATATAGGTATATAATCATAAGCTATATAGTCATCCATGAAAGTTTATTTAGCAGGCAAATTGAACTCTCTGCTTTAATTTTAATTTGACGGAAGGGATAGAGAGAGAGTGGGGAAAGTAGGTAGCTGGGAAAGTTGGTACTCACCGTTTTTCGTCCCTTGCGATCTAGAGGGATTGCATTTTAAAAATTACCAGTTATGTTCTTAAATAATGCGCATCTTTTAAAAAAATTATTGTAGCCTAATAGTTCAAGTAGTATGGGAACAAAAAATAAAATAGTTTTTTTGGTCCTTTAGTCGAGTCGTCTATTCTGTTTTCTTTTTTCTATTATGGACTTTCCTAGTTAGCTAAAAATGTAGAAAAAACAATTTTCTAAAAGGAAATTTTTTCCTTTTTTAGAAAACAGTTTTGACTTATATTTTTTTAAAACCAGATTATAGAGCAGTTAGACATCCTGTGTTGCGCATTCTCCGCAAATGTGCCAAATCAAATTTGTGTCCAAGTTGCCCCTACTAACACGGCCCATCCTCTTTATGTAAGATGTAGATAAATATGGGATGGATAGATCCAGGTCGCAATTGTGGGGCAGTAGTATAGCGTAGGTATAAATTTATTCGGATCTAGGATGGGATCAAATAAAGAATATTCATCGTAGATCCACCAGCGTATATTCATTAACATACTGATTGTACATCAAAGTAATATACTCGGGGGTATGATTTTGTTGTGATACCATTTGGTACATACACAGAATGTGCATCACAGTATAACCATATTAGGTACACAGTGGATGAAAAAGCTAAAAAATATCTCAATTTCCTTTACTCCCAAACGTTTGTTCCTAGATTGTACGAACAGTTGGTCAAATGGTTAGAGAGGTGAGCTCCGGAATTGAAGGTCAGTAGTTCAAGTCTCGGGGTAGACTTTTATCTTTTAATTTCTGACAGAAATCATATCCAAAGATGGATGTTATTTAAGGATACTGTGTATACACAAACCGGTATATTCAAGGGACATACAAATGGTACGTGCGGGGAAGGGGAAATAAGGATAAACATGAAGCATTCCATGGATATGCTGTTTGTATCTCCCTTATCCTTGGGAGTACGCTTCAGTCATATCCATGGTACATCGCTGTGTTAGTAGGGTGGACTGTGTCGCCTACAGCGTCACATGGGAAAACCAACTTCTCCTCGGTAAAAAAATTGTTTTCTTATCTATGACTCTGATTTCCCCCCTTTTCTTCCTAACAGTGAATAGTTTATTCATTTCTCTATTACATAATTTTTATTTCGAGCCCCAATTCAATCTTAATAATTTTTAATTAATTTTTGTTTGAGACTGGTGTTTTTTGTTCGTCTCCTAGCAGGGGGTCTTCGTCTGATTTCCAGTGAGGATACTCAAGTAAAAAACGTCACGAACATTTGTTGAAGAAGTAAATTGAGATTTCATAAAATTTTTAGCATTTTTTAAAAACATACATTAAAAAATATATGTTTTTAAAAAATGTATGTCTTTGTCATCATGGTCAGCCTTTATTTTTGGTATACAAATGTAGCAACAAAACTAACCTAGTTTTGGTAAAAAGTAAACTACAAGAATTCAAATTGGAATTGAATTGGAATTAAATTTAAATCTTTATAATTCTCAACAGCAGAGGGGTGTTACAAGTCCTAAGCACTGAAGGATTCTTTGCAACAACCAAGGGAACCTGAGAGTATTTCATTATAGTTTAGCTTTTTCTAAATAAGTTTGAAATATTTTAACATTAACACTGTAAAGCCTCTATTTTTCCATTATTAGTATCTAAACTATTTTTTTGTTAAAAATCCTAGAAGATTCAAGATTATTTGCTACCACTCTGAAGACTACTCGTTCCACCTAGCAGTGCTGTTTCCATCCACCAATTCAGCAGGTGTACATTGCAAGAAATTCTATATTTCTTCATATTAAAAATTGTAACTAAAACTATCTGTGCAATCAGACTGAGAGTGCGAGCAGCCCAAAGCACGAAAGACTGTATTCTAACACGAATAAGCTGAGGAAGCCTGGCAGTTGATGTTTCTTATTCGACCAGTTTTCTTCACAATTTCCTTTTCTTTTATATCAACACTGTAAGCCTTTGATTTTTCTTTGTTGGTATCAAAAGTAACATATTTTTTTAAAAATAGGTCGAAGAAACTTTGTACCACATCATTTGGGAAACTGCATGCTTCTTTTCTGAAAACTACTTGTCCCACCTAGCAGTGGTGTTTCCTTCTACTAACTCAGCAGGTGTACATTGCAAGAAATTATATATTTTATTAATATTTTAAATTGCTACTTAAACTATCTTTGCAAACAGACTGAAAGTGCGAGCAGCCCAAAGTACCAAAGACTGGATTCTAACACGAAAGCTGAGGGAGCCTGCCAGTTGATGTTTCTTATTCGAGCAATTTTCTTTACAAGTTCCTTTTGTTTCATATCAACACTGTAAGCCTCTGATTTTTCTTTGTTGGTATCAAAAGTAACATAGTTTATGTAAAAATAGGTAGAAGAAAGTTCGTAGTTCGTACCACACCATTTGGGAAACTGTATGCCACCTAGCGTATTTGTATTTAAACGGTAAAATTTTATTTTAACATTACAGTTTACCTTTGAATATTTAAACTAACTTTGTATCTCTGAAGTCTGTAGCATATCACTGACCCAAAGCACAGAAAAACATGGAGCTACGAGAGCTCTACTGCTCGAGATCGAAAACAGAAATTTTAATGGCTTGAAGAACTTAGTTGATAGCGGTGTAGACGTTTCAACCCTCGGCAACTTCACACTGAATGAAAATAATGATTCAACAAAGCGATTGACTCATTCACAGGAAGTTTTTCCAATTCACTAAGCCAGGAGAGCCTACTTAACTGCGGACCAGCCTCCCTGCAAGTCCACATGGTTATTACTACGCGTCAAAATAGTCCATTAATTGGGACACAACTACGATCCTGTTGTGTACATGCTTTTAAGCTTTTCCTTTACTTGTTGGTCTTGGTCAAATGAAGTCAAGAAGTAAGAATGTCTTAAATTTTCGATTGCTTCGTTTATCATAATCGGATAAGCATAAACTATCTATATCGACTCTCGTCAGAGATGGTTTGGTCTTCTAGTATTGCATCGCCTATTCTATACAAAAAATTAATGAAACATTTGAAAGACAAAAATGGAAGTGACATATGATCTACCTCCTACTTTTCTTTAATGATTCCATTGACAGTGACCTACAGTAGCATGGAATCTCCAATCTAATCAAACTTAACGCCATTAGATAGAGCTCGTTAAGGCGATTTGAATGGTACTAAGAAAAAATTGTGCAAATGAACGCATCCCTGAGTAAATCGACTTAAAAGTTTTGGTTTACCGGGCTTCCGTAGCGTCCTTGGCCACCCCCTAGCCTACCCGTCGTCTATTGAGGGATCACCTCCCTTTTTTTCGCGGTACCTGAGATCCTTTTATTTGAAAAATGTTTGCCTGCTAACGGAACCGAACTCGTACCCTCATAGCACATTAGGGCCACCGGCCAAGTGCTATAACCACTACATGATACACATTGCATATCAATGATATTCATGATATTCAATTATATTCTATGTAAATCATCAGTAGCAAACACAAGACGATGAAGAGACCAGACAGCTCACAAATTTGGCAACTTACGTTTAGATAGTTGTCTAATATAGAGGCAATGGCAACAATGACGGTAACCAAAGAATGTCTTATTCTCACAGAATAAGAATACAATCCCTCTATGTCTCTGTATAGGAATTGCATCTTGTAATTCATTTTAGCAAGTATTGATCGTTTCCCCTCACATCGCTTTTCCCTATTCCCGCAACCTCACCTATTACCAGTTAACCAATCTATAATTGTTTATCTGGAACAACCGTCACTTTGCCGAATCAGGTTCATCACTCATCATATTTTCACCCATGTGTATTCCTATTGCTCTCTTGTCAAACCTTTCGAGGTACCTTTTTCTCTTGTTCAATCTACGGAAATCACTGGGTAATTTGGAGCCATCTCCAAATTACAAGCGACACAGCTGGTATTTAAAACCCAGCATCCACGACATCTTCTCCTGTCGCTATAGTCGCTACCAGTAGCTACCAGCCGCTCAGCGTTCAGTGGCAATTCGTCGACCACCCAGTGGTCTCCTACGTTCGCTTCCTCTGCCTTCACCAGTAGCAGCAAGCCGACTCCCTATTCTTCCTCACCATTCTCCCACTTAGTTTTTCCTCTTGCGTAAACCCTTGTTTGTATATACCCAGTGCTCGAATACACATCCTTAAGGTGAAGCTCTTCAATCTGTCCTTATACATCTAGACTGTCCTAAATTCAAGATAACTTACGCTAAGTGTACGAAATATGTGATTTTAAGTTACTACTATTGATTTATTTAATATTCACGTTGTCCTCAATTCTATCAGGCATTTTCTAATTGTTATGAAACAGAAACAAAAGGAGATGTTTGAAAAGTATACCAGTTAGGCTAATTGTCGTGAATGCATATTGTTTTGTTGTGTTAAGTTATTTTTCAGTAAGAAGAAGTTCAGTTGCTGCATCATGTGTTAAGATGATGAAATTTTATTGCCATACTGAAAATGAGAGAGAAGAAGTAGAGACAAGTACAACAGGGAATGAGTAAAAAAACACAAGTGTGTATGCGTGTTTTCGCCTTCAATACAAATTTTCACACCTAAAACATGTTCCCATCTTCCATTAAGGAAATTGTAGTATTACACATTGCTAACGATAAAACACTAATTAAACTCATCAGATATGAATATAGTTTGAACCTGAACTTACTGTTGACACTTTCATGATCTTTCAATATCATATAACCTGTCAAAATAATTTTTCCAAATAAATAACAGAGAAGAAAAATAGAGATTCCAATCCCTGGTGGAGTCATTCGGCCATTGATGAAAAATAAAGAATCTTTGGTATGGCTTCAATCGCCTTTACAGCATAGCTCGTACCAATGGCATTAACAGTTAAGATAATGGGGATTCCATCTACAATCTAAATAGAAAAATGATTTTTTATGATTTTTTATTTGATTCTGGTTGTTGCTAATTACTGTGTTTGCAGATTAGGACGATTAATGGGATTTCTTTCCCCGAATTAGACGCGAAGGAAATTCTTCTCTGGTATTCCCCTGAAAAAGTAAATTTATAATAAGTTAAATCGAATCCACAAAATATGTTGAAATTCATTTTTGAGTCCATCTTTCTTTTCTGTGTTTATTATTTTTTCAATGTATTCTAAAAATTCATTTCTTTTTAATGGGTCAGGATTGCTAAGAGAATTTGAATTTTTGTAAACTGAATGAATAACTTTATGTGAATCTGTGCTAACTGTTCCATTTTCTTTTGATTGTTAAATTTTTCTGTTCTTTGTCCTTCGATTCTGTAGGTCGTTGCTCTAACCACTCCGACTCTTTTAAATGGAGGAATTCAGTGATTTAATGATATTTTAATAGTAATGCCCACAATTTATACATAACATGGTTATACTGTTATGTACATTATGTGTATGTACGAAATGGTATCAAAACCAAACTATACCCCTGTGTACATTTCTTTGAAGTACAATCAGTATATGAATGTAATATACTTGGGATATACGATGCAAATTCTTTATTTAATCTCACCCTAGATTCGAATAACTATATACACACCATGCTTCAACCCTCAAATTGTGATTTGGATCTATCAATCCTATGTCTTATAACAATCGGATTGAGCCGTGTTAGTAGGGACCCACATCAACCTCAGTGCCACAGAAGCAATCGGCGCCACCTCAGGTTTTTTCACCAACTCAGGTCAAAATAAATATTTTTTCGTTTACTTTCCCAAAGTGAACTGCACCCCAAAAGTTATCATATATTTTTAATAAACCACTCACCCAGTTCTATACTAGCGAGTGACCTAAATGCACACCACTGCCTCATAAAACCTCATCAGTTGTCTTCACTTGAGCCTAAAATCCAAGTAAAAATCCAGTACTTTTCTTAAATGGCTAATGTATCCCTAATGCTACAAAACTCACGATCCTAGGGGTTACGCTGGACATCAAACTCCTCTGGATGGACCACATCTTTGTAGTAATTTATGTCAGGATCAAAGGTACCTTTTCATTGGTGGTTCACCTTATGAAAAGTATACTTCTTACGTTCACTATCGTTAATGTGTGATTAAAAACTATTTATAAACGTGCCTTATAACTTTTTTCTGTCAGATAAATAGCTTCAAAGTGGGTGGTTTGCTCCCCGAACATCCTGGCTTCTTTTGCCGTCGTCTGATTTTCTCCTCGAGGGTAGCCTCCACGATCTCTTGGATCTTATCCGATACCCTCCTCGATAGCCTCTAGACGGTTCAGCTCCGGAATCACCGTGATGTGGATCAAACCTGAATTTTATTGCCTGTGTAGCTGAACGTTAGTTTGCCGATCCACGGTCAAGTTCTCTTTTGTAATCCAGCTTGCCATGGTCCTCTAATACTTTGGCCAGATCATTATCTAAGTATTCGTTTTTCTTCCTTCTGATATATTTAACAACTATATCGGTATGCCATACCTCTTCCAGAATTGGAGAGAAAAATAGTGGTTTACGTGATTCATCGTCCAACTTTCTTAACTCTGCAAGTGCTTTCTCGACCGCAGTCTTATTGTCTGCCTCTACGGTTGCGATCATGGCCACTGCTCAAAGTATCCCGTTATCTAAAGGGATCATAATCTTCCCCATTGCTTCCAATTGCTGAAAAAAAGCAAAATGAGAGGAAAACTAGAAGTTATAATTTTTTTGTTCGTACGTCACTTGAAAAGAACACATCAAACGTCACCGTCAAAAAGTAAAGTCATTGACAGAAAATTGTCTACGTCATAAGTCATGACGATAGAAAATGTCAAATGTATTTATAAGTTTTTCATAAGAAAAAATATTTCAAAGTCCATATGCCATTTTAAATAAAAGTAACATTTAAAACAAAGCACACGTAACTTATTTTGTCTTTAAAGTTAAAATTAGGAAAGCTTGACTTAATAGTCTCTCAGCAGGGGCAGTGGTAGCCAGTAGGGATAGTTGTGTTGTACTTTAAAAACAGTTGTTTTATTTGGGGATATTTATCTATCATTTCTATGTTAGTTTCTGGGTCTCTCAAGTAATTCTGTAATTCATTGTTATTAGGGGACTCGGACTCGCCCAAGTCATAGTTCAAAAAGTCTTCTGTATAATAGATGTGGTACTTTTCTCGCCAATAGGCGTAGCCACATCAGCCATTAACTGTTTTAAAAGCATTATTGCTTCCGGCCTGGAAACTTTATCCTTAATCTACTATTTTTTTTTTATATAATGAGTGCGAGCTCCAAGCATGCAGGTATCCTGTCTTGTGAAATCAAATAAGTGCCCAAATCTAAAAATGAAAAGTAGCTAGCTATTGGAATAAAAAGATGTAACCGAAAAACAAATCAAGAAATTTTTCTACCTATTATCAATGGAAGTCGTTACACGGTCTCGAATGACATTAAGGTTCTGAAATAATTTCGTTTCCAATTTCGTAAAACCATTCCCAATCCAAGAAACAAGCCTTGAAAGATGTCTAGTTTAAAGGCCAGGGGCTTCATCACAAGCTCATTCAAAGGCACAATAACTTCTTTAGTAAGAAATGGAAGGACAGGTTTAGTAAAAAGCTGATTTGCTTTATCTAAACTTTTGTAGTTGGATAGGAAGGAGTATAAACTATCATACGTTGAATTCGATATCGTTGGGCAGGGAGTACAAAATTCTACTCCTGGTAATTGGCACAGATGAGAAAGAGTTACACAAGACAAAAATATCTGTAAATAATGTTAATAACTGACCAGAGGCTTCTTCGGATAGTTAATCTGCAAGAATGGAACGATAAAACTTATTATTCCATAGGCTAGTTATTTTCCCCAGTGCTTTGCTTAGTGCTTGCTTCTTTGGTATTTGTCTGGTGTCAAACTATGATAAATCAATGTCTAAAAATAATAAAAGGGGAGATGCGAATATCGGAAAGCAGAAGAGAATGTCGGATAGAAAATGTTAGAAAAATTTAAAACTGAACTTGTTAAGGGGAACGTTGCATAAGAGTTTTATAACTATTTTTTGCACTTTTTTGTGTCTTTGTAGGGTAATTTTTTTCCAATTTAGAGAGCGGCAAAGTAGTCATGATTAAATATGCTTCCACAGCGTGTTTTAAATTGTACATCCATTTTTAGCTGCCCTCCTCTTTGTTATAAAAATCTGAATACAGTTCAGGAAGAAGTCAACTTCTATGACTACTTAAAAAAAATTCAATGCCCTCCGTCAAAATTCATTCGATTTGTCGTTCCAAAGAAACATATTGATAAATGTTATTTTATTTCAATAAAACTAAGATAAACATTGTTTGTTTTTTGTTATTTGTTTTTTTTTTGGGGGGGGGGGGGGGGTTGTCCAATCTTTAACCCACTCTTCCGATTTTCCCCATTATTTTTGTATTTGTTTATTTTTTTTTGTTTTTCTAAAAACTATAACTCGAGAAATTTGGCACGGGGAACATTGAAAAGATTACTGAACATAGTTGGAACCAAAAGCTATTAGTTTGTCAATTTTCTTTATTATATTTCAACAAATCTCTCAATCATTGACAAAAACAAAAATTCTTCCCCTAAGTGTAGGTAAAACAGAGAAAATGGAGAAAATGGGTTGTTTGTTGATTCGGAATCAGTTAATTTGATGACATTTTTTAAATTAAGATAGTACTTTGAAAATACCGAATAAGCAGTCATGTATGGCCGAATGTTATGAATAACACAATAACATATTTATGAATAATGAATTAACATATTTATTACATTATGAATAACATCTCCCGCAATCAGTGCACCTTAACTATATTCATTCATGACTCCCAGATGTCGTTATGTGTTACATATTTTGTTTTAATCCAGCCGCTAGAGGGCTGAGGCGGAGCCTCGGAGACCGAATACGTAAAGCGAGGTCTTCGACTTCCTTTCGATACGCCAGGCAGAGAGGGCTGTTTAGTGGGAGCTTTGATGATATGGCTACCTCTCGCGATACTTGTGATTGGAAATGTATTTTGTCTGAACCCGTCTTTTCTTATTATATTTATACATTTCTTATCGTATTTTCTTGTTGTCTCTTAATAATAATTTATATATAATAAATAGTAAATAAATAATTTATTTAAAAAATGGCAGTACATTTTACAAGATTTCGTTTGCCACCCTTACCATAAACCATTTCAAGGTTCGCTTGAAAGTCATAATTTCACTCAGAAAATTTCTTGGGTTCTGGAACTTTCCATTAAGGTAGAAATTGTAAGAATAGGTTAGGCCATAAAAAAAGCAAATTTTATTTTTAAAAATAATATAGAATAGATAGGGTGATAGGGGTGATAAATAGGGGGAATGAAAGGGTGCTAAGAAAAGTAGCAAATATATAATTAAATTTTTTAACGCTCTATCTTCTACAGAAAAATTATTGACAGCAGCAGAGGTATCAGAAGCATGCGTAGTAGTGGCAATAGAATGTTGCGCAGTAGCGACAGCAAAGGCTTGTGCAGCAACGGCATCAGTAGAAGCTTGCGAACTAACGGACGCAGAATGTTGCGTTTTGATGCACGTCGTTTGGATGACGTCCATCGCTGCGTTTTTTTATAGTTCCTAGATCCATGGGATGTTTAACGATATCGAAATAGTCCTGTCACATGAAAAAAATACAATGTTAGCGTGAAGAAAAATCTCTAACAAACAAAAATGGATTAACTTACAGGTAAGCCAATCTTGATGGTGTCAACGGGTTTGTGGAATGGCCAAGCTTGCTCGTGGTTCCACAGTGCTGGTAAGACAGTATGCTGCAGAAAACATAGCTGATTGGTAAATCTGCCAGGACTACTAGGCACGAATGGTGGAATAAATGCATAGCAGCGACAGCTAGTCTTGGGCAGCAAGAACTTGCGTAACAGTTTGAGAAGGGGCAGTAAAAATCAGAAAATAAGTGTTTTGATTTTTACTCGCAATGCTTCCAAAATGTAAACCAATTTAATCTCCTATAAATAAAATATAAATAAATTTCGAAATAAATTATATATTTTGTGAGTATTGGAGAGTAAAAATCAGAACGAGAAGCATAAAGCATAATAAATTCAAAAGTATAAAGATTTTTACTAATGTTTTAAATGTCATGCACTTGAACTGTATAGGAGATTAATTTGGTTTACATTTTGGGAGCATTGCGAGTAAAAATCAGCAGACTGTTCTGATTTTTACTCGCAATCAAGCAGACTGTTCTGATTTTTACTCGCAATGCTCAAAAAATGTAAAATATTAAATGTCATGCACTTGGACAGTATAGAAGATTAATTTGGATTACCTCGAGTACTTTTATGAAAATGAAAAAAAAAGATGTAATATCTTGTAAAATGTTTAAAGATGAAGTATGGGATGAACGACAGCATGCTGTACTTTGTCGTTGACACCCGATTACTGCAGAAACTCTGGCCCGTCCCCTGGACGTGGATGGCTCGCAATTTGGCCACCTTTTATGTCTGGGCGATGTTGGCCGCATGAAAAACTAAAGGAACAACACTCGTCAAATTGGATATTCACTGGAAGCCGAAGGATAGGGTTTCGTTACCGTTGATACGACTAATGAAGCCACCCATTTATTCTTCTCCAATGGCGCAAAATTGGGCAGTGTTAATAGCAATGTCACCCTGGGTGCCGTGAAATTTTGAGGCTATTTCACGTGAACAAAAAAAACATTATCAAAATCTTGGTGCCAGAAAATCTCGATCAGAAAATATTTCAGGAAAAATAGTCGACATCATTTGATTCATCGATAGTCTCGGAAACTCGGAGAAGCGCGCACGTTTACAAGACGCAGTTCTTTTGGTTGGTTATTCTTATCGTACCATTTGTTCCAGCCCAGATCGTGAGTGGCGGGATGGGTCGATGGGTCACGGCGCAGCACACAACGACTCGACCAAAGAATTGGGAGGAAGGAGGTGATGGGAGGGAAAATGGAAACTATTGTTGATGTGCCGGATGACAGTGCCGAGCAAATACTTCTTGGCGGCTGCTGCCGTGGTTCATTGCTAATGACCGGCTAGCCAATCGCCTGGATCGCCTCCTCCACGCCATGCCTCTACTCCTCTACACCCCCGTCGCCCCTTTCATTTCAGTAGCTCAAAAAGATCAAGAGATACGCTTTGATTCACTGCGATTCGCTGTATAAATTTGACACACATTTTCTTTTTAGAACAAACTGCAGGTCAGATTTCAAACTGTTCCTTTTTCGGTTGCTTAGATGGGTTGCAGTAGCGTATCTCGCCGTTACGCCTTATGCGAGAGCCCTCCCTTGATTTTTTTTCGGTCCCTCCTATTATAGATTGTTTCCTATAATTATTACTTATCCTCCAGTTTCTTCATCTGAATCATATCATATATTTTTTTCTCTCTCCCCCATGACGGCTGGTAGGGGAGAGTTGTACTAGTTGTCGCTTTCTTTGTTTTTGAGCCCCCACTTCTTTATTTCTCAACATTTTTTATTCCCGCTAGGCTTAAAAAAGAGGCAAAAATTAGCTATAAAAAGCGTATTTTTAGTTTCTGACAATTTGTTTTGTTTGAAACCAAAAGCATTTTTAAAATGAAGAAGGGTGGATCGAGCCGGGGGGCAACATGCTCATGTTCACGGGGTAGGATGGCCCATGTTATTATTACGGGGTAAAAGAACACCTGGCGATGGCGTCATCAACTAAATTTTACGAAAAATTTCCCCATCTCTAACCCAGCCAGACAAGTTGCTCCGAGAAAAGTATTCTTTGTTATTCTTGCGATTTCAAGCAATAATTTTGTTAATAAAAATAATAAAAAATTTGTCGTTGTTTCCTCAATTTAGGCCGATCCTTCCGTCCGTAAAATGCTTCTCTAAAAGAAAAAAGAACACCACTTGCAACGCAAGCTCCATCCACAATAGGAATTTTTTCTTCAATCTAAAAATGAAATGCTTTAAATTATTAGAATGTATTGTAATTTTTGGTAACGCGGTCTTCAATTTTTGACAGGAGATGCACGTTGTCTCCGGCAGTGTACCCAAATCAGTAATTCTTAGACCGTGAAAAAGAAAATAAACGTCCCGTAGGTCGACGGAATACGTTTCGAGGGATGTAAACCATTCCATCTTTTTGAGAATTGAAAAAATAATGTGAGGGAAAATTAAGAAATATAGGGCTCTTTCGGATGTTTTCTTTATTCGTTTGATCTGGCAATGCAGCATGGCGCCGTTTCTTGGTAGCGCGAGAACGGGAAAATTCTCCCCGATCTGATTATTTAAAAAAAATTACCAGCCCATAACAGCCTACAACATATCCACTTGGATGAAGATTGCATATGAATATTGGTTTCCCCTTAGTTGTCACGTAAACGATTCGATGTATAAGTGTCACTAAAGGAGTGTAGCTCCCAGCTTGTGAACCAGCGTCATCATTCATCTGTCTCGGCGTAGCTTGAATCATAATTGATGGCACACTGCGAGCACATCCCATTCCTACTGTGTTAGGCATTTTATAGAAATTTCCGGGTATAATTCCATCCCTAATTTAATAGTAGACTTTGTAAATATTTAATTCATTAACATTAAATTATGAACTTACAAAACACATTTATTGACAAAGTATTTGGATGGGCACGGTTTTCTACTTGAAATTCTAAATTAAAAAAAAATGTTAGCAAATCAATGCTTTACATCAACACAGATACAACTCACCTATTGACAGGGAAAACAAAAGCATCCATATCCAGTGGTATATTCAACCATCTACCATGAAAATTTTTGGAAATTGTAGGATAATGAATGTTGATGTTCAGCAACGGAAATTTTTTTTTAGCACATGAATGGCAGTGTTTTGATTTCGAATCATGAAAATAGATGACATCTCTATGGCAGGATCTAGTAATTTTAAATTCATTAACATGTTAAATTTAGATCTTAACCACCAAAACTCTTGATAATACACACCTACAGACCATCTCATTTTTTTCAAGATACCAAGTATCTGCAACAAATGGGATAACTTCTTCTGAAATAGCAACCATCAATACCCCGACCATGACATCATCCAGATACCTAAAAAACATTGATATATTTAAGTGAAATAGTTCTAGTAGGTATCATTAACTAAGGAATATATAGTGTGATGAATATTAAAAGAAAGGCTATTACTGCAGAACAGAAATCACAAATAATTAGTCAATCATATGCAGCAGGATGTGTTGTATCACAACTTGCCAAGTCTTATGGGATTTTGGAAAAGACATTATATGGTTGGCTGGTGGACTTGAAAAACTTTATAATGGGTGGAGTCATGATTTGCACACAATTTTTAGTTTACTAGAAGCTTATATTGATTTTTCTGACGAAAATATTCCACAAGAAATATTAAATCAGGTAATAACTATTAGTGGTGAACTTAAATGCGCTATAATTAGACACCTTAACGATAATAGGCGGGGGGGGGGAGCTACTTAGAATAATTTATTTTCATTGCAACGGTGATCTCTTATCTCTCGTCTGACAATTATTTGCTTGCTTAACTGGTATGATCCCTATAAAGGAATCCCCATTTTTATTGATAAGAATTGAGGAGTAGTGCCACAGTTTGTATCTCAAGCTCCCCTCGAGCGCGTTGGATTCCAACCGAATGAAGCACTTATGCACTTCCCACTGCAATTAGCCTCTGCTTTCGTCTTTTAATGGAATATTTTATTTTTCCACAAAAATTCCTCTTTATCGATGTTCCCTTCAGTCCCGGTGTTTTGAACGATTTCCAAGGCAATGAATTTTCTTTGTTATTTGACTTAGAAATCAATTATAATCCAGAAAAATGGCCCCTTCCTCCTCATTTTATGCGTTTGGGATCGATCCCGGTGGTAAATCTCTCCTTTAAAACAGTCGATCATAAAAAAAAAACAATAACGTCGGGTACCTGATTATAGAAGGGAAGAAGCTTTAAAAATTCAAGCACCCTGAAGTTCTCAGGAACTTTTGACATGGGGACATGGGAATGGGAACGACACACATTGGGCCAATCAAGCCACAAACAAGCTAATTAAAACCATCTTTATCCACTTCACTAAAAGAAAACAGATCAGTGATGATGTGCTTCTAAGAAAAATTAATCTGCCAATACCTTTTTGAATTAATGAAGCATAGATTTTGAACTAAGTTGAGGCAAGTGCAAGTAACTTATCAAAATTGCTTTATCTTCATCTGGAGTTCTTATCTGTTTAAATTTAAAGTGCCATCCAATAAATGTCCAACTATTTTATGTTGCTTCAAGTGTGACTTGTCAGCATTTTTGTTCTTAGGGCCTTTTTGCTTTTCGGACCAGAGAGAATTGAATTCTTCTAGACATACAATTTAATTCTCAGTTTCAGTTGAAGACCACAAATTATTTATGAAAGAAAGTGAAATACCTCCATATGTTTTCTAGCGTTGTACACAGAGTTCATAGTAAAAGATAAAAACTCTATTTTCTCTTTCTGGTTGTAGGCAGTTTTGAACTCGTGGCACTTCAAATATTCAATTAGAAACCCTCATGAGCTCATGAGGCAGATGTCTCAAGCTCAAGATCGCAATTTTTTTAAAAGAGCGCACTCAAGCTCAAAGCTAACAAAAGCTCAAGTTCTCGTGAAGCTCGTTTAAATTCTGCATGTCGGAAAAAAGGGAAATCAACAAACATTTTAGATAAAAGTTTATTGCACACTTGGACGCCTTTGTCGATGCCAGTCCTTTGCCGAGGACAGGCTTCGATTTGTGGAATGATACGCCAATGTTACAAATCTCATAACTTTCCAATATGTTACCCAATGTACTTAATGGTAAAAATTTCGGGGTTCCTACCAGCTGTCTTTTCTTTTTCTGCTATGGATTGCAAGTAATAATAATAAACAAAAGATTTGCAACCATTCCATGTGACATATTTTTTTCCTAGTAAGCAATTGTGCATGCAATTGAAGATCGTGTAAAACCCTTTGTGCTGCAGTAAACCCGAACAATGGAAAGATTTCTTACTTCAATGCATATGGATAAAACTTTTCCAGTTTAAATTTATAAATTTGATTCATTCTTGTCTTCCATGAAGTTCATTGTAAGTATTATTGTGGCTTGTTTTGTTCTTAAAAAATTTAACTGATGGTTTCGGGCATTTTTTTTGTTGTATTACTGAAGGGTAGTTGCCTTAGTGAAACTTTCCGAGACAAAAAAATTTATTTTTAGAATCACTTTACTTTTTTTGTGGTCGAATTCACGTACTTTAAGTGGAAGTTACCGTGCTCCAAAAATTGAGAAATTAATAAGTCTCGAACCAATCTCCTAAATGATGATTATTGGATTCATAAATAGTGGAATTAATGCTTCGTTTCACTTACTGCTGGCTTTGTCAAACCATTTGTGACATCCGTGACATCAAGAGCGTAATGTGGTGTTTTAAATTTATGTTTATTATGTGTATTTATTTAAAAATAATACGTCTATTCATTCATTTCATCTGTACACGTCTAAAGCTGCAGACTTGTTCTTCTCATTCATTAACAAGATCTTTTTTTGATTCAGAAAAATAAATATGATGTAGCTGAAAACATGAAATTGGTGTTACTGTTGCGATCGTTACGACTGATGGTTAATTTTGATTTAATAGTCTACTGGAGGCATCTTCTTCTTCAGAAAATGACATATGTAAAGGCCAAAACTTCTTTCGTGTTGTTTTAGCATCTATGCGTTATATAATGAGTTGCACACGGATTTCCGCTATGACTTCTGCCAATTTAGTCAAAAGTAATTTCGTTTTTGAATCGGGTATTCAATTTGAATCGGAAATCACAATTTCTCTTTGTCTATAATTAAACTCCCCTATTATAGAAAAGATGTTAAAAAAATGATTGAGGATTAGTAAAAGCTCAGATTCTGACTTTCCACTGGAAACTACACCACTTGTCAGATTTGCCTATTATAATTTAATTGCATTGAAAAAGGTAGTCAATGGGTCAAGTATTTACATGCACATTTCGAAAGGTTTAATTTACACCGTTTTTTACCCTCCAACCCTTAAATTTAATGGCAAAGCTGCAAATTGATCATTATCTACTTCTGAATGTTTGCAACAAAAATGGAGTGGGGTTTCGCAATTGACTTTTATCTGAAATCTATTCAAATACTGATTGGTTAATTAATTTTTTATTGGATAAATCCCTCTTCCCCAATGCAATATTAAGAGGGTCTACTTTTTATAAAAACTTCTATGTTGCATCATTCTGAACATACGGCAATTTTGGATGACAAAGGTACAAGAAGTCTTCTGTCAGAATATTGTTCTCTCATCTCTAATTAGATTTCCTCCAACTCTTTACTTTCCCTGTTTTCTTCTGATCAAGCCTTTTTAAGGCGTTTTTAAATTTTAGTCTTTTAAAATATTCTCTTGCTCAGCTCAGTTCCAGGAAAGAAAAAAATATTAAAACCAAGGAAAACTAATCGTGTGGACAAGCAATAACATTCTGTATTTTAAACAAGAAATGATTATCGAAGATTTCAGAAATTAACACTAGACTTCAAGTAAATAAAATATATCTGAAACCAAAACTAAAAGTGGGCAAAGAAAACATTGTCTATATAATTTTTTAACATGTTGGAATAGCTAGAGTTGACCTAAATAAACACTAAAATAAAGATCATTTTTATCTATTTATCTTCGGTAAAAAATGCACTGCCAAGCTTTACATCTTCTATTTATCTTTTTATACCTTTAACCTCCATACCTTTTATATACCATCTTTTATGCACCTTGGAAAAACTATTAAAACAACTTATTAATTTTTGATCGAATGCTTGGTATATGAACAAACTATTCATTGGCATTCATACATATTGTTTCATTGGGGAAGTTTCTTCGAAGAATGATGAATGTCATTCAGCAGTCCTAATCGAATCACATTGCACTGAAGCAAAAAAACAACGGTTAAATTTGAAGGGTTAAAAACTTGATGTCTTCCTCTGAGAAAAAAGGACCCATTTGGGTGCATACCCTTGAATGTCACGGATCTTAAACATTTGATGAAATGGTGTATTAGAAGAGCAGTTTGCCACTTTTCTATTTTCATTCTCAGGTTAGTGAAGCAGCAACTTTTCAAATTCATCAGAAAAAGCAACGGAGAATCCACAATACATGACATCTCAGTCATTTAAAAACGATGATTACATTGCCTAAATGATGTTAAGAATCGTCTAGACTCAGATATCATCACAGAGCGGGTGGTGTTACAAAGTCACCCTCTCTTTTTGCGAAAGTTTCCCAAGAAGCGATAAGCCTAACATTTGGAAAGTCACCCTTGTTGTTGTAAAAAATAATATTGGAATAAGTTAACATTACTTGTCCATATCTTTTGGTATAAAAACCAAGGCAAAATCCTATTGTATAGTTCATTCTTTCTGACTCATCCGTCGCAGAATGTCACCGTGTAGCCCAGTGTCTTACTACTTTCTCACTAGTCATACCTCTTGGGTTTATTCTTCTTTCTGTATTTCACTGTAACTTAAAGTTATAGTGAAATGTTTGAATTCAGTATAGCTCCAGGTCAACAAATTGCTTCGAGGACAAATTTCAATAAACCAAATGTATCAATAAAACCATCAATAAACCATCAAATACAAAGGTTAAGATACACAAGATCATACTCATACTCTGAGTAATATGATATTTTTCACACGAATGTTTTTGAAGCTGAATGTTTGAAATTTTAATTGCTTATTTTAATCATCGGGAAAGAAAAAAATGGGGCTATATGGAGAAGGAATACATCAATGGAATAAAATGGGGAATTGATGATGAAGTAAAAGAGAATATGATATATCCCTACCCCAAGAAGTACCGCTCACCAGCCAAGAACGTGGCGGTGAAGGATGAGTAGAAGGAAGTTCCAGGCAATCGAAAGAAGGAAGCAAGTTCACTAATGACTTCACTAAGACTAATGACATAACATGGTCCACCCAGGCATTGGTCAGGCCCCAGCCTGAAAAATCCATCTCCTGAATTTTCTCAAGCCCTTGAAGACAATCCTAGATGAATTGTAGGAGAAAAACGACCTGCAATGTCAATTCTGAATTTTGTTGAGGATTTTAAGGCTTTTTAAAAAAGGGAGAATTTTTGCTTCATTCAAAGGCAAGGTTATTTTCGGGGAACTCAAAATTGATCTGGGGATTTTTGTCTTTTAGGTCAATCTTGCTTTAAGGATAAGGAAAGCTTATGGTTTGTGGGTAAAAACACCTGGATTTATTGCCGATGTATGACAAGCTTATTAAAAACTGTCGTTTTTTGACCGGTTCGTCCGGAAGATGATTGAACATCCGGGCTTGATCCAGAAATTGTTTGAGCAAAACCTCCCTCCTGAAGTGAGGGCGAACGTGGATTTAAATGCGATACAGCCCCTCAAAGATTCCTTCTTGAGAGACACCCTTCACAAGGGAATTACAGATTTTATCTTTTCTGTCCAATTTAAGGGGAAGGAAGGGTAGAAATCAGCTCCCTTGCGGTTGCTTCGTTAAATGGTGGACCTTTGGAAAAAGTGAACGCTGAAAAAAAGGGAAAATATAGCTTCCTCTCATTTATCCTTTTCAATTTTACACGGGAAAGAAAAATATACACCTATTCCACGAATACTTTTCTCATTTTGAACACAAAGACTCAAAGAGTAAGAGAGACAAATTTTTACGTCGCCTTTTCCAACGATTGACGTGAATAAATAATCGGAGACAGATTTTAAAGATGCTCTCTGGTATGATATGATTGCCGAACTTTCCCCATATTTTCGGTGAAGAGCTTAAGAAATTGGACGCCATTGCAAAGAAAGGGGATTACGTTTTTATTAAAGCTGCAGGGACTTATGCAGTGGCTGTGGAGAATTTTCCTGACAAGGAGACGTTCAGGGAAATGGTTCCAGAGGCTCTCACACCAGGCTAAAAAACAAAGGAAGAGTTCATGACATACGGTCAGCAATTGTTCAAAGAGGGCTATCAAAAAAGAAGACTTGAGGGAAAGATGGAAGGGAAGCTCGAAGGAATCCAGCAAGAAAAGCTGAATCTAACCCTTAAATTGATCGCAGACGAAGTACCTCTGGAGCTAGTATCTCTCTGGACTGAGCTGTCTTTATCTCAGCTGGAAGATCTTTCAAAACAAAAAAAAGTCACTAAAATATAAATAAAAGAAGCCAAAGCCCCTTGGTAAAAAAAAGCCTTAGGCAAAATTTCTCTAAGGCGAAAACCAAGGATCCTTGAGAGCTTTTAATAAAGCCAGACCCTCTGTCAGCTGCCCCTGATGCATTCATCATTTGCCAGTTTTTAATGGCAGTTAAGAGGGCAGGAAAACTCCTGTATTGAGGTAGATCTTTAACCGATAATTCACGTATAAGTTTGGTGTTTCCAATGATTGTATTGTGATCTTTGCAAGTATGGGACCTGTACTTCCTGTGAATCAAAATCTCCTGGAATTTTCCCCTCACGAAAATTCAGGTGCAGCTTATAAAAGGTGAGGAGGCTTTTGCAGTTTCTTCTTGTACCGTATTTCCAAAAAGAGAAGTCGTATGTATTATGGGTTCATCTGCTAAATATGCGTATCTCTGCGTCGTGGAAGCCTGGGTTTGGCCAAGGAGTTTGCCAACAATGATTAAGCGAAATCCACTCGAAACCAAATGAGACACTTTTTAAATCAGAAAACTCTAAAGAGTTTGAACATTCATTGAGTGAACTTTTTTACGACCAGGAAGCACATAAGGGCTTTCTTAATTCAGATTCTTAAGTTCTTGCAAAATTTCAATAGCCTCACTCGAAAGAGGTAGGTGTTCCCGTTTTTTTTCTCCGTCAGAGAAGAGGGTTTGATCCAAAGACCTTTCTCTAAATCAAATTTTTCCCGTATCTCTTTCAACAGTTCATTCATTCTTGCTTTCACCTGTGAGCAAAAGCAGTTTAAAGAAAAAGACGGAGGGTTGTTTTGGGTAGTTGTCCAAAATACTCCAGAGTCGCGCAATTTCTTCCTCATTAAGCCCGTTTTTCTTCTGGAAACCACGGCATCCCTTTGACAGGGTTTTTCTCAGGCCATTTCCATGTGACAGCTAACGAAAAAATTTTTGATACAAATGCAAGTGCCTGATAAGCTCGATAAGGAGTCTGTCTTAAACATGCAAGGAAGGTTTTGATGTCTCGGCGTGACAGGTGTTACCTTTTTCACCCAGCATCGGAATAATGTGGTTTCGGAGGAGCTTCTGGTTTTCTTGTTAGCTTCTGGGACGTTTGTTTTTCCTATAATGTTTGACATAATCACGTGAAAGGTCACTTATAGAAGGCAAGTGCACGATTGCCTTTTTGTTTGTCTTCTCTTCGTGACTTACAGCCCCAAGATTCTGCTACACTAGAACCTGCCCTTCTTCTGTTGTGATCTGTCCGTGAATTTCCAACTCGAGGCGCCTTAACACGCGATTTTTGTTTCGGAACTGCAGGCAATATGTTTGCCGGCCACTTGCTCACACAACAACACCAAAGCCTTTTAACTCATCGTCCCAAAAAATGATTGCCTTTTGAGAAGGGGGAATTTGGCCGTCAAGAAAACGCTTTGTGATTTTAGATACGTGATGGTTTCCTTGGCTTGTCTAAGGCTTCTAACTTTTTTAATGTATTACACTATTTAAAAAAGTCATCATATGATCATCAATGGGGAAAGATTCAGATCCATGTTAAGGGAACTTTGAAGCGCTTCTTTTCTCTGAGTTCCTTATTTTGAAAGGTATTAAAGGTGGTGCCCCTCCTTGGAGACTAATTTCCCACATCTGAAAATAACAGATTTTGAGTCTGCCGCGTCTACGGCACACCTGACGTTAGAAGAAATCCCAAAAATAAAATTTCAAAGGTGAAATTGAAATGACTTCAACTCTTTGACAAGCAAATTACCGATTGGGTCCCAAACAGCAGCAATACCAGTGGTTATTTTGCGGCCCCATCATCCGTTGGATCGTTTTTTCCCGGAACGACGATGCCGAAGACAAGTAATAACATCTATAGTTAGTTTACGTTACATGTTTCAGTTTACATCGTACATTTCATTTAGATGGTGCAGTTCCGAAGAGAGCTAGTGTTATTTTTTTCGCGCCCTCCCTATTACGTGTTCATTCTTCGGATAACACCACTCCGCCTCTTCAGCAGCAACACTGCAACCCGTATATTGAGCGGGCCTACACCGTCGAAACTGGCATTCTGGTTTGTTAACATATTTCACACCACAGATGGATTTTGAGTACGCCTCGGTTGACAACTGTCCAGTAAGTCACACTCTTGTTCCATTGTCAATTAATATTTCTCGAAATTTATAATCATTTCGCTGTTTAGGAAAATATTGATGAAGATTCTGCCGATCCTCTAGCTGTTTTGCCGCAAATGACGGTAGAATTTCCACCTTCGGCCGGTAACCAGGACCATGCAGTTGCAATGGACGTCGATTTTAGTCGATTTAGTGATGACGTCGCCGGCCATTCGGAATCGGGATTGTTCTGTTCATCTTTTACCACTGTAAGTATTCATTAATTCCATAACTTACATTTTAAAAACGTTTATTTGTTTTCCACCATCTGTAACATCATGGCGTTTATATTTTTTTGTATGTATAGGAAGAAGTGGCTCGAATGACCTGCGCGCGGGTGTTTCTGACCCGAGTCGACATTCATAAAAATCTACAAAGAGAACGTCCAGTCGCTGCCAAAAGCATCCTACAACAACTACAGGAGGAGCTTCGTGTTTTGGAGTTTGAGGTTGAGGAAGGCCATGGATTGAGACCACTGGAGGTACCATAATCTTAACCTTATTTTTAGATGTCGTGTACATATATATACTCATATGTGCAACGAACCATGTATATGTTACATTTAACTCAAGGTTTCCATGTATGTTACTTAATCTGTTTGATAGGGTGCGTTTCCCATCAAGCCTTCCTTTATTGCTCAGCTGAAGACAACCTTCACGAAGACATTCGCGAGAAGAGCAGCAACCGCCCTACTGGCAGCGCTCTACAGCCCGCTGTATATGGAGATGCACAAAAGAACCGCCACGCCAACAAAACGTCCCGATTGCGAAGACGTTGCAATTCCGCTACCTGGAACAGAATTGCAACAAATTTATGGTAAGTAATTTCGTTAAAGATTTATATATATGTACCTTATTTATTACATTTCATTTATATGCATTTCTCATTTCCAAACCTTTTAGATGCCATTCACAAAGTCATACCGGAGAGTAAGACTTCCAAGGAACTGGAAACGCAAATAAAGGATGCCATGACCCAAAGGTTCAATGTCTGTTCCGATGGGAGCAAAATTTGGCTCCGGAAATATATTTAACCAATTACGCCACAGCGGCTCTCGCTCAAAGATAAGAGAAGCTTCAAGGTTGGCTCCTCGGGCTAGATTCGAACCAGTAACTCAGGGTTAACACCCACTTGCTCTTGCAACTGAGCTACCGGGGAACAATAAGTTGCTTATACCAGGATGTCAGATTTTTTCCTAAGCTGTCTTGAGATTTTTGTCGCAATTTTCGAAAATTTTCTTCTGAAAAAAAAGGCTTTCAAACGAATTTTGAAGCAAGAGAAGTACGACGCAAAATTCCCGGAAGAATGACGCCATTAAAAAAAATAAACCTCTTCTACCACCTTGAAAAAACATTTAACAAGGGCAAAATGTTCCTCATGAAGATAAATTTTTAAGATGTGTCAAAATTTGTGGGAAAACACATCAACAATCACTTAATAAACCAATAGCTTCTTCAACTACTTTAAAATCAAATACGTCTCCATTCCACGACTCGAGCTCTTCGCTGCTCTCCTGGCAGCCCGTCTAGCATCAGTCTTCTCTAAAGAAATCCGATTCAAAATTGATCAGACCATCAACTGTTCGGACTCTACTACAGTGTTGAGATGGATTAATTCTCCTCACTATCGTTTCCATGTTTACGTCGGAAATAGGCTAGGTGAAATACTGGAGCTGTCCAACCCTCAGTAATGGCGTTATGTTCGCACCACTCAAAATCCAGCAGATGACGTCAGCCGTGGTGTATTAGCCACCGAATTCTCAACCGATCGTCGTTTTTATACTGGACCACCATTTCTCTATGAATCACTAGAAAATTGGCCAATCTTTCCGGATTTAAAGAAAGAAGTTGACGAAACGGAGGATGTCGAAATTCGCTGTACGAAATGGGTTGGCACGACCATCCGCGTTCCAGATTCCATCGACAAACTAATTATGAAAATTTACCGCTCCCCGTTTTACTTGGCGTCGTCGATATGTCAAGAGATTCGTCAATAACGCCCGAAAAAGTAAACAGCATCGTCAATTCGGTAAACTGTCCGAATCTGAAATCAAGAGTGCCGAATTGGAACTGTTCCGGCGAATTCAACTGTCTGCATTTCCAATGGAGCTGAAAGACCGGAAGGCCGGAAGAACAATTGAATCCATCAGTTATTCCAGCTTAACTACTTTGACACCTACTTTGATTAGGTTCTCAATTTTCAAAAATGGATTGGGAAATCCACGAGTTTGACGGAAAGAATGACATCAATAACAATGAAGTAGGTAGATAATTTTTAACATTATGTAAAATGAATATTCACAGATGTGTGTGTTTTTGTTCTTATAGGCAAGTTATCCTCCCAAATCGAAAAAGAACTTAATTACAAAGAAGGATGATGAACTCCAGGAAAGTATTACTAAAGTTGACACTCACAATTTAGTGGGGGTCAAGCCTAAAGCTGGCGAGTTTCCGTGTGGGCCGGAAACTGTAGACTTGCTCACGAGCGACCCTGCCGAAGAGAGTTCTAACGTAGTTGCAGTCGTTGACAACCTAGGCTGTCGCGGAATAGTTCTAACTCCGTCTGACCGTCAGCTGTTACAGCCTGGAAAAAATTCAACGACAAGTGAGTCTATTTTTTTGATGTTGCAATGCACGAGTTAGCCGTTGAAAATTTGTCGCTGTCATAAATTTTAATCATTTTCTCCTAATTGCAGCATCGTGGATTATTTTTTCGATGTTGCGATCCACGACTTTGTCGTTAAGCTCGAGCGCCTGTTTGTGTGCTCTGCCTATTTCTACGCTAAATTGGATAGGTAAATATTTGATTTTTTGGTGATTTGTTTTAAAATTTCCTTTGCGTTGTTCTAATTTGTTTTTCCTATCCGCTTACAGGTGCGGTCTGGAAAAAATCGGATTGAACATGCGAGAACAAAAACGAGCCGGCTGTAAGTTGTTGGCCAACTACACCAACGTTCTGATTCCTGTCTGCACAGGAAATCACTGGTTGCTGTTGCACGTGCTCAATGAAAAGAAGCGGTAATAATAACTTTGTTTTGCCGCTAGGCCGCTAGGCCCTAACTAATTTTCATTCTCTCCCTGTTTAGGCTCACGCTAAACATTTTTGACTCTTTTATTGGGCATGAAGTGGCGTCCCTAAAAGTGATTGATCGGGTCAAGCAGTACATCAAAGATGAATTGCGTCCCAATGACGGCAGCAAAGAAACATCACGGGTGGTTGTTGAGGTTGCCGTTAACCGTGTCGAGGTTCCCCTCCAGGTGCCTGATTCCCTGTACTGCGGCCCTCTGATTCTTTGCTATGGCTTTAAGCTCATCATGGTGAGATTGACATTAATTTTTTTAAATACTTTAATTTTGTGCTTAACGGTCGGGAATGTCGTTTTCTCGTATTTTAATTACATTTTTTTTCTTTTTTTTTGTAATTAAACAGTGTGGGGAGGAAGCAGGCAAGGAGAAACTGACACACGAAAGCGGGCTCATCGGGAACTGCGGCTCTTTGTCGCGAACTTTACTGAGGGTTCTTTTGGAACGGAGGGAAGGTAGAGAGTAGTTAATTTTTTCCAGTACTCGTCGTGCTGTTTGTGTTTCATTTCATTACTGCCCCGTTAATTTCCATATTTCGGTGAAATTTTAATGTTGAAATATTTTTTTTCACGTTTACATGGTACTTTTGCAGTGTGGCCGTCTCTCAACTCCCAAAATGAGACTAACAAGAAAGTGGCTTCCATCCAGCTCGGCTTCACGGAAGGCGACACCCATTACTTGGAAGTGCCATCGATAATACCGAGAGAGTTTCTCGCCCAAGTGGTGGTACCACCGGAAAAAGAAAACTCGCTGAATCCCGTCTTGAACAACAACCAAGTAGCGGACAACCCAAAAATTGAACGGAGGCAACTTAAGCTGTCTAAGGGAGCCAGATTACTCAGACAGGCAAGACAATTCACATTGAAAGATTAATTGTCTACGTGTTTCCATGGCTGCACGGCGGTTTTTATACCGCTGATTGAGCCATAATTTCTTTACTCACATTTACACGTAACACATATATGTGCCACTGATTTCGGCATTTCCCCAAACTAACGCTGCTATTGTCTACATGTCATATTATGTCTGCTGCGAAGAATGTTATTGTCTAGCGCGATTCTGGGTAGACTGTGGGCTGAATCGAATGAAATGTCTTTGGGAAACATTCAATTCTTTTTGTATGATTCTCACGCTAAAGGAAAGTTTCTGAAGAGACTGAAATGCGCAGAACACAGTTTAGATCCCTTCGGCTGGCTCACTAGGCAAGTCCGTTCGGTTCTCGATTTCGCTTTTATATTTTATTTTCCCCCTCTCCGGTTGTGTCATGCATAGCTTCTTCCTTTTTTTTTGTTCTGGTGTGAATAGACTGAGGTATGGTGATTACATAGGTTTTGACTGTCGATTGAATTGTTTTTTATTTCCAAATTCTATTGCAATGTTTGGCAAATTTCAGTGATTTTCCCTTTTAGTATAGTTTCTTGTATTATTGTAGGAATGTAAATGATTTTATAATTAAAAATGATTCTAGACCATTTAAATAATTGCTCGTTTACAGGATGAAAAATCTAGAATTAAAAAAATGTATTCTGAAAAGGGAAACGAATCACTTAGACAGATTGGTTGACAAAAAAAAAATTGGTCTCATATTTTTTCATCAACAATATTTTTATTTTACGTTAAAAAAACTGTAGCTCAAGTTTTGGCCCCGAAAACTTTAAACAAGGACAAAAAAATCGTTGTTGCCACCCACGGATGGAATAATTTCTGAATTTGAGGAAAATGTGGAGGAGTGTAAGTACGTTCTGCAAGAGAAAGCTGTTCGTCAGCGTGGGGCCAGCAGACAAGTGAGAGAGGGAAACGGAAAGGCCTAAACAGTAGATAAAAGAAGGCCGAGGTATCTCCCGCATCACGAGTGCTGCCATCTAGCATAGTAAAAGAGGTAATGGTTTGTTCACTTACTATAAATTTCACATAAGCCTGGATCCCAGGTTGCCACGATGAATGGTAGTGACACCAAGCGGATTTTCTCCAGAACTATGTCTGAACACGTTTTTTAAGTCCTTGCGAAAGAAAACAAATTTGGATTTTGTAAAAAAAAATTGAAAAAACATTTTTTACAGAATCTAGGTATTCTATCAATTTCGCTTTAACAAGCGATTTACTACTCTAAGAGACCGTTTTAGGGGTTTTGATTAAGCGAAAATCGTCGCTGGGGGTTCTAAAAGTTAAGAAGATGATGGGTTGTGTGCAACATTTTTCGGTAGTCGATTGGTAAAAACCGCAATCACCTAGCTTTTGTAGTTTGCGAGATATATTTTTAAAAAAACTTGGAGGGGGTAGATGAATTTTTTACTTTTTTTCGTTTTTTTGTGCAGCAGTTTTCTCGTCAACTGCTGCACCTAAAAATATTCTAATTATTTCAAAATAATTATTTTTTCGCCCCATTCAGATGTTGCCGAGACAGCTGTCTGGGCTCTCTGTAATATTATTAAAGATGGACAGGAGTTTAGAGACTATTTGATTCAGCGAGGCACTATAGAGCCATTGTCACTTTAATTAAACCCGTCACTTCAGTGATTAATTTTTGAGTCCACGACTCAACCAGGCCATATTTGGGGGTTTTCATTTTTAGGAAATCGCAACTAGGAGTCTGAGCTAGTTGCGATGTAGACCATTCGAAGCTAAATTTTTCGGAAAATCGAATGGCGCAATTAGCGATTTCGCAGCTTTTATAGTTTTTAAGATATAAATAAAAAACTAAGAGGGGGTAGCCAAAAATCGTGAAATTTTTCGGGATTTGTACAGCAGTTTTCTGCCAAACAAAACCATTTAAAAAAATCTTATTTTATACAAATGAATATCCAGCTCCCTTCTACAATTTCCTTAAATTGTTTTATTAGCTGTGGCTTTTTCGCCGAGATATTAACGGCTGAAATTTGAAAATAAAAATCGTCCATTTTGATTTTGTGTTCTGGTTTCATCCTTCTAGCCACCTAGCGGTAGATATTTTTAATTCGACGACCAAAGCTCTTATAGAACCATATTTTTTCGTTTACAGTCAATTTTCTTAGCTGTTATTGATTGTTTTTCAATTAATGCTTAGCTAACAACATAACCTGTTATATTTCAAGTTCATATATCCAAAGGTGCATGTCCCAAAAGAGCTTTTAGTTGGCACGTTTTCAACATCTTTTTCCAAATGTTGATTTTGACTCTTCCAAATTCTGTTGGTGTTGGTGCAGAGAAAAACAGCGACCAATATTGTTTCTGAGAATCCCTTGAAGGTGGCGTAACGCTGAATCCCAAATCCGGTTGGTTGTTTCTTGGATGGAATGGAAAAACGAGATACCGAGGAGGGTAAGCGTAGGATCCGATGTTAGCCAGGGCTTTGGCAATGTTTTCCTTTGCGCCCATCCTCCGAGACCAAGGGCCTTGGACTTAAAACTATTAAGTCTAGCGTTTGTCCAGTGGCATAAATCTTGTAGAATCTGGACACCGTGGCAAAAATCGTCATCCGAGTCAGCAAATATGGCGACGTCTTCGACAAACGACCGAGTTATCAACTTCCGGTTGAACATGGTAATCCCAGTAAGTTCATGGCGCAGCCGACAGAAGAGCGGCTCTAGAAAAAGCACATCAAGGTGGATCGATAACAGGCAACCCTGTCGTAAAGATGAGCTGCATGACACAATAACAGCCACCGTTCGACCATAGAGTATGGCCACCCAGGCTCCAGAGTAGAGGGATTGGATCCATTTGATGAAGACTTCCGGGTATCCAAAGGCGTGTAATATTCGCCAAAGTGTTTCTCTCGGAACCAGATCATATGCCTTGCCAAAATCAACGTCAATTACAACGCAGGGCATTGCTGTTTTCGACAAACTGGAGTTGCAAGGGCTATGTCGCCACTCGATGAAGTCAATGAAGTCACGATAGAGCGACAAGTTATCGCTAATATTCCGTCCAGGTACTCCCTCACACTGAGAGGCACCGACGGTGTCGGGCAGCGTCTTTTTAAGGCGTTGAGCGATTTTCCCGGCCATCAATTTGTTATAACAATTTAACAGAGCTTTGGGCCGATAATCAGTCAGATTTCGGGACTAGACGGATCAATCCCACAGATTGAAAGTCTGTCACGCGGTCTTGTTTTAATACGGCTTCAAACATTTCAAGCAAAATAGGGCCGATATCGGCACAGAACTGTTTATAGAAATCGTAGGGAAGCCCGTCTTCACCGGGGCTGCCATTCAGTGGCATTTTAGAAAGTGTTGAAGCCACCTCCGCTAGCTCGGTGGGGCGTGAAAGGTCAGGGGGGAGATCACTTTCCGGATTACACCAAGGAAGAAGGTTTCCATGGCGTCGTCCCCACCAGGCTCCTGGCTGAAACGTGACGGAAGCTGTTGGTAAGGGTCTGGTTGATCCGGCCTTCGTCTACAATTAATTCACCGCTGGCGTTGGATAAGGAACTGATCATGGAAAGACGACCAAGGTTGGTTCCCTTCCGGACATGGAATAGCGACTGGGAGTCCGAATAGGTGACTGAGGTGCAACGGGAGCGTATTTTAGCACTCTGGAGAAGCCGAACATTCCAGTTACGCGCTTCTTCACGGAGAGCTTGATAGTCGGGCCAGTGAAGTTCACGGCCCGGTTGGGTCACCTCGGAAAGGCAGTCCTGGTAGAAGCGGCCGATCTCTCTGCCCAGGAGCGCTCGACGACGGCAGAAACTTTGGGTGATTCTTTTCACGCCTGGTTTTTAAAAAAATTTCCACGATTTTGAGACATCATTACGGCGGAGGAGGAATGTTGATACGGTGGCAAGGAAATAACGAAAGAGGTATCCGAAAGCGTTTTCTGACATTATCGACACGTTCATCTTCCAGATGGAGGATTTAGGGCGTTCTTCTTGGCTCGTTTCTGTTAGAAATATTAACTAGAAATAGGAATTATGTTTGATTGGTCACTTGTGAAATGTATTGAGTAAACTTGAGAAAAAACCTTATAAAATTTTACCTTTCGGGTAAGAAGACAGTTGAGAGAGTGGCAGACTAAACGTAACGAGAAAACTGAGCAGAGGGAATTGCTAAACCGCATCTTTCTCAAGAGGTGCTAAACAGCATCTTTTTGTGTGTGTATTTTTGTATATCCAACACTTCCCCTACAAAAGAAATACATGTATACATTGTTGTTTGTGAGTTCAATAGGTACAAGAATTAGTTATGTCATTATTGTGATTGGGAGAATCAATAGGTTCTGAATGGGAAGAAGACGAATAATATCGCTACCCCTCAAGTTGCTAGACGCGACATATTACACAGTGGGGAATGAAAAAGGACATATCATTTTGAAATTAAAGAAAGATTAGTTTCTGGCCAGTGGGAGTACGGCTATCATGTCCCGACATCGTTGGAACTCCGATTTATCCATTGCCTTAGTGAATATGTCTGCTAGTTGTTCTTTTGTTCCGATGTTGAGCCTCTTGATGAGTTTGGCTTCTTCAAATTCACGAGTTTCGTGGAAGATGATTGGGATGTGCTTCATCATGGAGTGGAATACGGGATCTTGAACGACTTTCACTGCGCCCTGGTTGTCACAGTGGATTGGGACCGGTTGAGTTAGTAGTGCTAGACCAAGTTCGTCTTGGAGGTTGCGGATCCAAATGGCCTCCTTGGCAGTCTTATTCGCTGCCATGTATTTGGCTTGACATGAGGAGTAGGCGACGGTTTATTGGCATCGGCTGCACCAGGACACGGGCCCTCCATTTATGATGAAAATGAAACCGGTTGTCGAACGATAAGTTTCGCGGTCTTCAGCCCAGTCTGAGTCGGTGTATCTAGTGATGCAAGTTTGTTGGTTGTAGCAGAGGCCGTGATTGATAGTTCCGACTATGTAGAAGAAAACCTGCTGCCTTGCGTTCCAGTGTTCACTGCAGGGGTTCTCGCAGTGTCGAGACAGTTGGCCGGCGATAAAGGAGAGATCAGGGCGTGAGACTGTTGCAAGATACAGTAGGCAGCCTACGGCGGAGCGATATGGAATTTTTGTCATGGCCTCCTTCTCCCACTCCGTGTTTGGAGACATGGGACCTGTTAAATGAACGTTTGAATTAGCATGGACTGCTTTAGGAACGTGGGACTGTGCGTTAAATCTTGATAACATTGTTCGGGCAAATGCGGATTGATTTACAAATATTTTCCTCTCTTTTCTGTTCCTAGCTATCTCCATACCAACAAAAAGGTCAGTGGGTAGGATACGGATTTTGAATTCTTTTTCCAATTGTGTCATGACGTTGGCAAGTTTTGGCTTGTCGTTGCTGAGAAGAAAGCCATCGTCAGTCCAGATGCACACAGTGAAGAATTTGTTCTCAGTGCGGTGGATGTAGACACAAAAATCGTTTAAGTATCGTTTTAGGCCATACTGAATGAGAAATGCGTTGAACTTTTTATTCCACACAAGAGACGCTTGCTTTAGACGTAAATACACTTGATGAGTTTACACACGAGTTTTTCCTGACCTAATTTGACGAAGCCTTCTGGTTGTTCGATATATAGGTCTTCGTTAACTAGCCCATAGAGGAAAGCGGTTTTAATATCGAGTTGTGCCATTTCCCAGTCATGAATAGCCGCGTAAAAGAGTAGGATTCGCAGGATGTGTACTTTACTATGGGAGCGTAGTTTTCTTGAAAATCGATCCCTTCTACTTTAGAGTATCCCTTCACAACAAGACGGGATTTGTATCGAGCAAGGGTACCTAGATGTCCTGGTTTGAGTTTGTAAACCCATCGTGTGCCTATTGCTTTAAGCTCCTCTGGTAAATTAGTGAGAATCAACGTACCATTTGTCTGGTGTGAGTTGAACTCGTCAACCATCGATGGATTCCAAAGGTGGGCTTCGTCGCATTGCATCGCCTCTTTTCGCGGTTCGAATGGTGATCCAATATTTATGAACGGTGAATTTAAATACAGAACCTCAACACTTTTTAAAAATTAAAAATCAGAAAGATGAAGAATATTTCTTTATCTTTCTGCAAAAAAAAACTCGTATGACCAATCTATGTATTTAAAAAAAAATCCAGCACGAGACACCGTTAGTCCTATCTCGCGCAGGTTAAAACGCTTGTTTTGGACCGGGGTGATCCAATACCTGTGGTGGGTACTGTACTTTTGAGCATGGTTTTTAATTTGTTACTTGTTGTTTTAGAAAAAGACGCCGGTGGGAGGAATGGTAGAGTGACGGGACTCGGCAGTCGTTCTTGTGGTAGGGCCAGTTTCAAGTCGTTTTCTTCATCGAAGATAACGTCGCGAGTTATCTTGACCCGAAGTGTGGTAAGGACTAGTACACAATAGCCTGTTGTTTCGTAACCGAGGAGAATACATTTTTCTCCTTTTGGATCAAGCTTGCGTCGTTTTTCGTCTTGGACGTGAGAGTTACAAAGTAGACCGAATCCTCGAATATGTGAGACGCTTGGTTTAACTCCGTGATATTTCTGGTATGGTGTGACTGAACCAGTGCGAGAGAGAGTCACATTTAGCGTGTACACGGCATGAGCCATGGCCTCTGCCCAGAGGCGAAGACGGAAAGGGGATGTTACGTGGTGATTTATACCATACATTGAGCTTCGGCAGGCCTCCATGATTGTCCTATTGTCCCTTTCTGCGACTTCATTTTGTTGTGGAGAGTAAGCGGCTTCCGACTTTTTCTTGAGAAAGTGTCATTTTCTGTAGCCGCTACCATGATCTTTGATCAGTAAGAAATAAACTGCTTGGCTGAGAGACGGGACTTGCATGGGACCTTTAATGTCTGTCACTATGAGTTCACAAACTTCACGTTTTTCTCTTTTGCTTTCGACGAAAGGAGATCTACAAATTTTACCATAATAACAGCACTCGCAGATGCATGAGATGTCGTGATTGGAGATTGTGAGTCCATCAATCAATTGAAGTTTTTCCATTTTCTGAAAAGTTTTGTTGTTCAACTGTGCGAATCGCGTGTGTCATACACTGAGTGGAACTCCGACATCCTTTGAGATGAGAGCGCGGTCAGTTTCCATTGGCTTGACTCTTAAGTTGAGTTTGTATACGCCGTCTTCGATTCGTCTCCCAGTGATATTGACGACGCCATTTCTGCTGAAGGAAACATCAAATACAGAGTAGACAACTTTTGCACCGAGAGCAGTGACTGTACCAATTGATATGAGATTTACTCCAATGTCTGGGACGAACAGTACCTTTCTCACTAGTCCAGTTCGTAACGTCTCTCCGATTTTGGCTTCAAATATGACGTCACCGTAGCCATGGACGGTAGCGGTTGCAACACGAATGCCTTCAATGATCCAGCTGCCAATGGGGACGCTCACATAGTTGTTGAGAACGGACTTTTGGTTGGTCACGTGTTTTTTTTTGCGCCACAGTCAGCTATCCAGACGGAGGCGTCACGGTGGTTGGCGTTGCCAAGGAAAGCTGGGTAGCCAAAGTCAATGCGAGGATTAGTTATTGCAGCAGCGGCGATGTTGGCTGTGTCACGTCTGCTTGTTGTTTGGGTTTGTGCGTCTTCCAAGATCTTCCTTTTTAGTTTATTGCATTCAACAGTTGGATGATTGAGTTCACGGCCTGTTGTGCTGAAGCAATGTTCACATCGCAATCTTGGCCGTTTGTCTAGGGTTGGATTTGTTTCAGCGAGAGCATTACTGCTAACTCCCCCTCTACCATTAGAGCCTCCTCTACTATTGAAACTTCCTCTTCCATTTGGAAGTTGGCTCTTTCCCCGACTGGATTGGGCAAAATAGGCCAGAGAGCCGTCGGTTGAATTGTTGGGCATCAGTTGTTGGTTGGTTTGTTCGTTTAATATCTTGGCTGTGAGTGTTTGAACTGTCTTTTGGTCTTCAATGATGAGCTCCCATGATGAAAAGAAACACGATGCGATTTTGGGAGTGTGTACACAATCTTAGCAAGGAGCCGAGTTAAAGAGACCGGGTCTCCAACGTGTCCAAGTTGTTCAGCCATGTTTTCAAGGGTTGAAATGTGTGTCATGACGTCACAGTCTGAATAGTTGAATAGATTTGTGTTATTTAAGAATTGAAGGACATGTTTAGATTTTCATACCTGGATTGTACTCATTATCATTAAAGTCTTTGTTGAGTAGGTTTTTGTTGGTCGACTTTTGTGCGTGTTGGGATGAGAGTCTTGACATGATCTAATTCGCGGTTTTGCATCTCACTGTGAGTGTGGTCTGCAATCTTTTGTCGATTGTGGACAGGGAGATGCGGCGAGCAACTATTTCCTTTCTTTTCCATTCATTTGTCTCGTCAGCATTCAGGATTTCATCCCCATAAGTATCTTCTTCCTCTTCATTCGTATCTGGGATCACTTCTCTTTCCTGGAAAGATATGATTGAGATTTTAGTTTAAATATTTCAATGTGTGATGTGAGTGTTGAACTCGACAAAAGGTGGATGGTCAGAGCAATGTATGGATCGGTCTCAATGGAGACAAGATAACAAGTTGTGAAAGAGCGAGAGCATTGGTAGCAATATGGTATGTACCTCAGAAGGAACAGGGTCAGTTCCATCGGTGACGAATTGGACACCTGCTTCTTCTAATGCGACATTCAATCCAAGCCTCCATAATGGTAGGTTTTTCCCGTCAAACGTGATCACGTGGTTCACACTTTTGTTTGAACAACTGCCTGTGCATGCCATTTTATACTCTAACATAAAAGAAAAAATAATTATTAATCGAACAAACGAGTCTCATAATCCGTTGGAAATATTAACTAGAAATAGGAATTATGTTTTATTGGTCACTTGTGAAATGTATTTAGTAGACTTTAGAAAAAACCTTATACAGTTTTACCTTTCGGGTAAGAAGACTAAGAAGAGAGAGTGGCAGACTAAACGTAACGAGAAAACTGAGCAGAGGGAGGTGCTAAACAGCATATTTTCGTGTGTGTCTTTTTGTATCTCCAATAGTTTCGGACAGCAGGGAGCATTGGGTGAGAATGGTAGAGTGATCAGTGACATAGGTGGAATCCAACCGAATATCATTGACGAAATTTTTGATGGAGCGGGAGCAGTAGATCCGGTCAATCCTGGCGGATCCGCCTTGATGGGTATAGGTGTGGCCCAAATCTCGTGGCCGCAGGGCCTTCCACATGTCAATAGTTCAAAGCTGGACACCAGGGCTACCAAGGCGTGATCAACCGGGGTAGAAGGTTTTGTCCCAGCCAATCTGATTCTATCCTGAGGGTCGTAAACTGCATTGAAATCCCCGACTAAGAAGAGTGGCCGTTTGATGGATGATAGGAAGGCCGGAACGAAGACTCGAAAGAAAGCACTGCGCTCGTCACGAAAGACTCTACCGGACGGGGAATAAGGGGAAACAAAGGGGATTATGTAATTGTACGGATATAAGGCGGCCGTCCGGATCGTACACAAAATGGTGAACAGCAAGGTGTTTGGCAACCAATATTGCCGTTCCCGTTTTATTCGGGCCAGGAGCTGAGAAAAGCTGAAAATGATTTTCCAGTATGGGGCAAGAGGCGAAGGCGACTTCTTTTAGGCCGACTAAGTCAAATTTCTGTGTTAAGCAATAATTGAGGATAAGGATAAGGCGTTCTTCCGAGCTGATTCTGGCAATATTAATTGTAGCAATCTTCATGGTTAATCTTGATTGAGTTTAATTTTCTTTGGCCTTGTTCGTTTTCTCTTGGTCTGTACTTGCGGGTCACGATCAGTTTCGGAGTCGTTCGACTCTGAGAGTGTGTCTTCCATGGTCGATAATGACTCGTCATTGGAGATTTGGCTGGTGACACCTCCACTGAGGGTGTCTACCGATAGGGCAAGGGCATCACGTGGTGTGGCCTCTTGAGTTTCTGGTACGACGGAGGGGTTGACCGATGGCATCAGCGTTGACTCATTTGTGGGCGTCTCTTTAACCAATAATGAGCCCTCGTCTTCACAGCACGGCCGCGATTTGTTACGACACGCGACTGTTTGCCACTGGGCAACTTCTGATGACGATAGCGGGGGGTAGTTTGAGTCCTTTAGTTTTGGCGCTTCCTTGTTCGTTGGGGCCTTGGCAGCTCCCTTGGTAGTCGCCACTCCTTTGCCGATAGGTGTGGGGTCGGCGTGATCTTCTTCAACTTTTGTGGGCAGGCCGTTGCCATATGACCCGTCTGATTACATTCCCTGCATGTTATGGGCTGATTTGAGTAGCGCACATAAACTTTGAAGTCCCCAACTTGGAGATAGGAGGGGATGGCGGAATTCAAGGTCATCCAAACCGTTACTTGGTCATGGATCATGCCAGCTGTTGCCCCCGCGTACCGATCTTGACATAGGTCGAGCACGGAACCAAATTCCCACAGTCAAATGTTGAGGACTTCCATATTGGCGTTGGGTGGGTAGTCAGAAATCAGCACAAATTTCTCGTCCACGTTGGGGTCTTGATGATGTCTGGATGAGAACATGAATCGGGCAACCTTCAAGGACATGCTGTTAAGAGCCGCACAAAATTGTCGTAACATCTGCAGACTTGAACAGGGTGACTCGCACGACCTCATCACCGACCAGCAGGACTGGAGCGATTGCCAAGATTTGCGATTCTTGGAGGCCAAGACCAGTCACAAAACGGTGCGCTGTTAACAACTAGAGATGGGGCTGTGGGTTACCAAACCCAATTTCAAAAGTGTCCTCATACCTCTTTGTGAAGCAGAGCCTCAAGCCGGTAGGAGGGGGGGGGGAAGGCAATAAATTCACCACCTAATAAGCCCAATGAATTTCAAAATGAACAAAATCACTTCTCGCGCCAACGAAAAAACAAAGAGATGGGAGCGGAAAAAGGGGAATTCTATTTTTTCGTTTTTCAACTTGAAATGAAACCAAGAAAATAGCACTCAAAAAAATTGAAAATAAAACCTGAAATAAAACTAACGCAGGTCGATGTTTTTAAAAAAGTCGCGTTTTTTTAGCTTTAGCCGTTACACTGTAAAAAAAGGCCAAAGTGGTCTAATTTACAAAAGGTCCTCTCGATTCAAAGACTTTTAGAACTGGCCAAAAGTACTTCAGGAAATGTAAAAAAATCAGAAAAAAATCAGAGGTGTTTTCACTACCTTTAGCTATGAATATATCAAATTTTAAAGCATTTGGTTAAAAACTGTAGTATACTGAGAGGACTGCAAAAACGCTTTTTTGCAGTCCTCTCGGGCTTTCAAAGACTTTCGGTAGGAACTGTATAGCGATAGTAACGATAATATCGCCGTGATTTAAGATCCCATGAATCAATCGAAAGCCGTTCGTAACAGCAACAGTCTTAGCAACTTGTCCGTCAGATATTGCATTCCTATTACAAATAAGTTAAGGGCGTCAAGTGGAGTCCCCGAGTCGTCCCGGCACATCAAAAACTAATAAAGTTCTTTTTCACCGCTTTATTACATTTAGATCCGTACTAGTAGACAGGCAGACATAATAGCCTAACATATCGTGCTCTTGTAATACTCTTCAAGTCTATATGGGTCCCTCGGTAATTTCTTCATATGATTCAAAAAAACCGTTTAACAAAGTTCTGCTATTTACACCGAAATACAATTCCCATATAGCTGCTACTTGCAATTTCTTTTTATGGGATTGGCAGTTGAAACACAGAGCTAAAAAGTCCCGGCGAATCGCGGCGAATGCACAAAAAGTTTCGGTGGAAAAGTACGAAATATCACGCAATGTGATCATCTGCATGAATTTATAGCACCCAAGTTTCCGTTGAACTCTATAGTTGGGTTTTCTGGTAAATCGTGAAAAAAAAACGTAGCAGTTAGCCTAAAAGTTAGTGTAGTGTGCAGTAATGGTTCTAAAAAAAAGTTGTTGTACCATTCAAATGGTCTCGTTTGGTTATGTTTATTGTAATGATGATTTGCTCTCGTTACTTTCAATTTATATACTCAAAGAATAACCAGCAGCGACTCCTTATTAAATTATTCTAAATTGACTTATTAAATTTTGCCCGTCTGACGAGTCGACAGACGTTTGCTGTCGACGGGTTACATAACAGTAATCGAATTCCAAGATATCTCAGCTCTTCATCTCGGGTAGAAAATAGTGGTGTGGCAGTTGTGTACCACCATAACAATCGGTTTTATTTAGCTTTAGGGGTGTTGACACAGCGAAATTGCTGCGTGACAACTACGTGTTGGAATTTATTCTTGCCTGTTTTAAATGTTATTTTATATCGCTCCATTGTCAACACCGCAGAGATTGAAAAGACTAAATTAGAAAAAAAATCAAGGATAAAATAATAATTTCTCTTCCACATTACCGCGTGTCCCATTAAAGAAGAAAGAGAGAAGAGAAAGTCAAATATTGACGTTGGTTGGTATTTGCCTTCGATATTTGGTGGCCTCGATATATATACCCTATTCGCTAGTCAAATAATAATATCAAAAGAGTTGGAATGGATTAGATACACACGTCGGAGACGACTCTCGGAGATCTATTTCCTCCAACACCGAGCTTGCATTTTACAGATGAGCAAATAACTTCCGTCTTGAGTCAACACTCACTATGTCACCAGTCATCCATATATACAGAATAAAGAATTGCGTCCATATACTATATATAAGAAGTCGCTCCACTTGCAGCTGTAGAAAGAGAAAAAACAAAATTATAGCCCAGTATTAACAATGTGTTATACGCGCGGGGTTGTATATAATATACTGTACGTATAAGTGTTTTCGCTTCACTCTCTTTTTCCTATCGTGCGAAGGGGAAAAAAAGGAAGGCGTGTTCCAAGTGACTAGTGAGGCCCACCATTTAGCACATGGATGATATAGCAGCAGAGGCCCCCTATCTTTTTATTATACTACGCACTGTCTACATTATTTCCAGCTAGCTTACATTGAATCGATGGGTTTGATATCTTTTTTTTCTTTCTTTCTTAGCTCGCCTCTGTTTCTTTCATTGTATAGCAACTCGGCGTGTGTGTCCTTCTTTTTATTATTTCGTTCGGAAATACTTCCTTTTCTCGTTGGCTGAGTGTCCTATCAGATATGCAACTCTATCACGCAGGGCCCCCAGTTTTTGTCGCTCCGTCTTAACCACTCGTCTCATGCACAGAGTGTATTACACCCATCAAGTACTTGATTGTGTGTCGCCAGCGAAGAAAACAATGTCTTGTTATATTAAGCGCGAAAAATAAGAAACGGACTTGATTTTTGTCAACTTCTTGACTTTTTCACCAATCAGTCACCGCATCTCGGATAAGAAAGTCGCGGTCTATAATATAAGTCAGCCCGCTGAAAGATTGCTCTCACATACTACCGCATACTACACAAAAGTATAGAAATATATGGAGCGTGAGTTTGATGTTTCTGAATTCTATATAGCTTTTTCAATCAGTCTGAAAGTTTCAACTCAAACCAAGGGGATGCTAATATCCCACTGCTGTGCAGTAGTAGTTTGACCTTTTATTATTCCTCTCTGTGCCTCTCTGTTCAACTTTTACAGCTCGATAATACACTAGCCTATAGTCTTTAGAGCTTTTGTGATTCTTGGGCTGTCGAAGATTAAGACGCTGGGTACTTAAGACTTTTGAAGTTGATGGAAAAAAAAGAAGAAGAAAATACGAGCAGAGAGTCTCGCTGTGAGTGTCTATGTGTGTTATATAGGCTGGCTACTGCTAGTATATAGCTCAGGACGGTTCGCACACGTAAGTTGTGGATGCGCGGAAGCGGAAGAGGCTGGAAGCATATAAGAGAGGAAACGGGGCGCGATGTAGAAAAATCGACGGAAGCGGTCGGGCATGGAAGAAAGAAAAGAAAAAATACAGAAAATAGAACAGATTCACTCTTATGCCGATGTTATTCGAATATTTTTCTAAGCAATATAAGCCATCAACGTTAAAACGAAATGACAAGCAGTTGCGACTTGCGATTCATCTCGCTGTGGAGCGACCGTCTTTTGAACCGGCGGATGAATGGGGTTCATCAATGGAGAGAAGAAAAAAAGAAATCGGAATTTATTTATTTCTTTTTCAAGCTTGCTGGTGACATTATTATCGAGACTGCTACTGCTGAATCACCGCGTCTTCAACGGACTGTTGGCTTCTTTCAAATGAAGAGGCTGCAAGCGTCTCAATTCTGACGACGACGACACGATCAATGATGCTATCCGACGCTATAACTCTGCTCTCTCTCTCTCTCTTCGCAATGAGACGAGTGATCGATTGTTTGTATTTTTTATTTCTACGTCCACCTTCCCCCAATGAACCGGCAGCCGATGCCAAAGAAAACACCAAACAAAGCAATAAGCGAAAGGATATATAGATACATATCTTTATAACAAGAAAAAAGAGTGGATGAAAATGAAATAGAAGCAAAAAATAAAAATAATAAAAATAATAGAATAAAAACTAAACAGGAAAATGAGAAATATGTGCATCGTCTGTTGGTCTGGATCCAGCCATTTATAATATACGGAGAGGCCATGAAATGGGAAACAAGGAAGAGGGGAGCGGGACAAGCGCTGAGACTCTCGTCTATGCATCGCTGCAGTGAAATCGTGAAAGATGCGACGCGCATACTATATACACAGACGAAACTATGGCGAAGATATGTAGGCGCATCTTCTCATCCGCTGCATTGCTGCCCTGTCCTTGCCATATATATCCAGCAGCAGTGCTCTACTATACCCTTCTTCTACTAGCTACTACACTGAGTTCTCTCATCCGCGAAACTGTTGGTCCATCCGTCTGATGGATCGAACTCCGCCAACCGTAGTATGCTTTATAGTCTTGGCCTTATCTCTCTCGGGCTATATAGATATGCACAATATATATGTCCCATCTCATCGATTTGCCGATTGCCTATAGTAGGCTAGGCCTCTCTCTCTCTACAGTAATTTGTCCTTCTCTGTCTGAATCGCAGCCGTTCGGCAATGCTTCAATCAACCGTATCTTTGTATGTGTATAGGCTATACACACACACACACAACAGCATCACAGCACAGTTGGGGTATTAACTAGATTCTTTGTAGTATAAATCCCAGTCTATCAAGTCTGACCCACAAAGATATTTTGATAGGACTTCAATGGGAAACTCTGAAAGGATGTTAGAAATCGGTCCAGCGGATACACAAAATAAAGGGAAAGGATGGGGGGGGGGGGGAGGAGGAAAAAAACAGCTCACACAAAACAAAATGGGTGCGGTCACAATCGTGCGTGAGTAGGCCAACTACCACGCCTTTAGTTACATGCAGCGCGTTCCTTCATTCTTTTTTTGTTTCGATCGTCTCGAATTTTCATCGAAAGGTGAAAAATTAATTTTCTCGTCGCTGTTGGGTGTCAACATATAAAAGCCGTCCAAAATCCGTTTTGGCCATTCTTTTATTATTTTAGACCTGAATATGTATTAGAACACTGCGTCGTTTTATATCGCTGGAACGCGCTTATGATGCAACTCTTATTTGGGCGATGCATACATCAAACAATCTTTTTCCTTTATCCTATAAGCTGATCTACTTAATGAAAATAAATCAAATTGCGCTACGTCATCTGGTTGCTGTGGCACCGGGAAGGGAATTAACGTTGATTATGGCTACCGTTTTGGGCGCATACCAATTTCTTTTGTCGACTCACCACCGTTGAATAAAGAAATAGACTAAATAATAACTGGAGCAAATTGCGACGACGAGTTCACCGCTGCGTGTTGATAATTGATTGCTATATTATCATCGACCGGACTCAAAAATAAAAAAATAAATAAAATCTTATACTTAAACCGCGCTTTGATAAATGGTTGTTTTGCGGCTTTCCTGCGTCGTGTGGCTTTAAGGCTCTCGGCTCGGCTCAGGCTCCGATTCATTTTTCACGGGGCCCAAAACCACTCTCATATCGACTTTTTAAAATAAATTCAAGTTGTCACGATTTTCACGATCGGCGAATTTTGGCTTGAAGCGGAAAATGAACGTGCTTCAGTGGCCGCAAAATTATGGGAAAAACCACCGCAGAATTTGACTCTAAACTGTTCACGAGAGCGTGAACAACACGTCTATGAAATCTTTCTTCATTATAATATCAGCTGATTTTGATTCCCCTCTCTCTTTCGCGCTGGCGAATCTGAAGATTTTCGTCTTTGTTTTCTGATAATAATTATGGCTCGATTTTAAGTATATGATAGATGGTTATTTCTTATTTTTGGCGTCGTGAAATGGGAGAATGATTGATTGATTCGACTTTCGTGCGTCTCTGTGCGCGCAAATGGAAAGTTGTAGATTTATATATAAGGTCAGCATGCGTGGGAGTTTGCTGGTTAGCTTTTGCGATAAGTTGGGAATTCCCAGCGAGTTATTCTATCTATTATACAAACAAAGGAGGAAATCTAGACTGCATTATGTATATGTACGTAGTATAGTAGTATCTGCCTGTGTGCAATATTATTAGCTCGGGATCACAGCAGAGCACAGCAGGGTCGGCTACCGGCCAAAACACGTAGGCGCCGATGGCCATTGCAAACAGTGCGGAGCAGCGCGTCTATAATAACCATGATGGATGGATCAATATTGCCGGGCGTTTGATAATAACTGATAGCATATTATCCAGATGGTCTCTCCATGACGAGTATATTATTTATACAGCTATAATAAACAACATTGCAGATAAAGTGTATGGGAGGGAGGGGGTGAGACTTGCTTGGCTCCCAACGATTTCTGCATAACCATATATCTCTCATCCGCTGAAACAGTTCGGCTATATATTAGCCCCCCGACAGTATTAGATACAACTGCAACCCAGCATCGCTTATATTCGCTGTATTATCTGTAACAGCGGCGCCGTTGTCTATACACAAAACTCTGTAAGTTATAGCGCCATAATAGAAATCGAGAAAGTGACTAAGGGCCGGCAGTTCATTTGGCTATATTGACACCAGCAGTTATATCCTATATACAGGAAAATATTGGCCAAGTTCAACAGCATATACCAGCACCTGGCATATCTATATCGTGTGCTCTATTCACGGATCTTCTATCTTTAGCCAAACATAACACAGAGACGAGCGCGGCATTTTCTTTTAACGACTTTCGGCTCTTTATCGGATTTCCCAGCTCATCGCTATTATTATGACAGGAAGAAAAAAGAAAAGATGACTGCCCATGATGATGTGTTGAAGCCCCTTTTGTAAATGTTTACATCGTTTCGTTTTGGGCACACTAAATCTTTGGTGGCGCATTGTTGCTGTTGCAGTCAGGTCGACGGTTCTTAAATAGTTTTTTGGGTTTTTTTTAAATCTTTTCTTTGTGCGGACTTTGAGCACGGCAAAAGAAACATCGCTATTCATTCAATCGAGTGGCTTTTCTTTTCTTTTTGGTGGGCTTTATCTCTTCTATTGGGAATTCCCCTTCAAATTATATGGTCGACAGCTTTCCAATAGCTCTCCTCCCGAAAACAAATCTTTTCTGTTGAGTTTTCTTTATAGAGGCCGAGTCACGTATCAAATCGTCATAGCCTTCTCCTATCTTTTTTAATACACAAAATAACACCCTGAAAGAGTCGAGAAAATCAAGATATTTTTTTTTCCAGAGGTGAACTCACTCCCGAATGCGCGAAGAGAGAGCGTCACAATGGACCACCATTGTGTCACGAACGAACGCAGCTGACTCTGTGTGTTGTATGCGAAAACGCCTTTCATCAGGCCTGTGGAAATTCGATCACTAATCAGCGCATAGACACACAGCAGCACACACAAATAAACTTTAGACTGCAGCGGCCGGAGCCAGTTATACTAGGATGTTTATTGAAAAATGAATCATGCTGCTGCAACATCAAAGGCTCGACAGTCTTTTGTACACTACGGAAACAATATACGTAGCTATTCGTTTTTGGGCGAAAAAAGAAGAAAAAGGAATAGACGTGCGAGTCTTATTATATATTATTGCGAAAGGAGAGAGACAAGAAAGAAACACACGACGCGCTTTCAGACATTCTTGCTTTGAAGTTTTTCTTTTTCGTTCTTCATTCTTCTTCTGTCGATTATAAGAATATATATAACCTTGCCTAGGGGTTGTCTCTCCTTTCCAGCCATGGTGCCAGCGTCACAAAGAGATCTTTTAGCTGAGCTGCTGTGAAATTCGGCCTTCAACAATCTAGGCGCGTTCCCGATTCAAATCGCGATAGTGCAGAGAATTTTCTACGCTTACATATATAGGATAACAGACACTGGACACCTATTATGGTTTCGCCTGTATAGGTTGGCAACGCAACTCCCATATCAGGCAAACGGCCATTTAGTCTAACTTATCATCATGTCGTATGCCTCCTTCAAAAAATGTGTAAGTTGTACAGTTATACTCTTGCTGCATGGGAAGAACGACAGTTGAACAAAGACCAATATGTCACTGTCCATTGCATATACTATTCTAACATTTGTATTCCATATTCGACACGGCTGCTGGAAGGGAGCGAAAAAAAAACAAAAAATTTGAACATTAAATTATGCATGGCACTTTTATACGGCGCAGTCCAGTTCGTCTAGTGTTGCAACTCAGCCATTTGTGCACATCAACTATGCGGCACGAACAATCTGCTTGTATAGAGAGTACAGCAGCAAAACTGCTGCTGTGCAGTGTGCACAACCAAAATGTCAATTGGTTATTAACCAACTCGTCGGACCGACTCAAAGGCAAGCTTCGCTGCGTGTGATGTGTCATTAAATGCAATGCTGGGACTGGTTCAATCTGCGAAAAGAAAATGTCTGCATCTCTATTATGTATACATATCCTTTTTGGAAGAAGTTACTATATCTTCCAAGTCATGTCGTTTGTCTCCATTTCCGCTTATTGCTAGCCACACAGCAGCAGTCCTATATATTTATATTTCTTTTTTTTTCTTTGATGGTAGAGACTCTATAAGAAATAAGCCCAGCATTATAATGTACATATTCCGGTATAGTGGGTGTATCTTGCGGTGGGAGTGGGAGCTCAGAGCTCGGCATTTGTTGACTTAAAATCTTGACATGCGGAAGACGACGACGACACGCCCGCTGCTGTGTATTACTTTCAGTCGCCGACGTGATTAGACTTTCATGTTTAAAAATAAATATGAACATGCACACACACACACACACACACAACATCTATATAACAATCTAATGCCGCGGAGCAGCAGAGTTGGCGTTTAAGCTCCGTGAAATGGAAAGCACTGTGCTGCTGCAAACCGGGGAGACATCCCGACGACGAAGACAATTCCCGGAGGGAGACCAAAAAGAAAAGGAAAAGTCACCCAGCGCATTGTTACAACTAATAGCTTGTCCTCTCGCGGGTTTTTGTGTGTGGCTTTCGGCATTCACGTCTTTTATTCACAGAGTATTTAATCAAAAGATAGAGATATGCATCGAGAGATAGACTATGGATGGGGAATATCAAATGAGAAAGCCATAAATGCAAAGTCGTGCAAAATTGTATTCAACCCACAGCCTATATCTTCTATTGTTATCGATTTTATTCTCCCATAAAAGTATACTTATACACTCGATGATGAAATTGTTAATGCTCAACTTGTTTCATGAAATTCTTCATTTTGAAAATGTCCGTCGCGCTAGAATTTTGAATATCATTTATATTTCCCGCGAAAGTTCGTCCTCATCGTTCGTCCTAATCTTCGCTGCCAATTAAATAGCAATTCTGCAGAATAGCTGGTATAGTTAATATCGAAACATACGCGCACCTGCTGCTTATAACCATATTGCATTTCTTGTGAATCTTGTCACATATATAGTACATGGCACGGCTACACAATGGTTTGAATAAACTTCCTTGTCTTGTAACATATGATATGGGATCTGGGGAGGATTTCCGTCGAACGAAATATGTGTACCGTAGTATATAGACGTCATTATATCAGATTATACATTATAGCCCGTCTTCCCCTCTTCGCTACATGCCAGTTTATGTAGTGGTAACATAAATAGGAGGAAACTCGTAAATATGCACAGGCTTTTTCCTATATACTCTCCATGCTGAATAGAATATCATGAGAGCTGAATTATAAAACTAATGCGTCACCATATGCCATACCCACAGTCAGGCTCCCCTATATAGCTGTGTAAAACTGTACATCACGTCTTTAAAAAACATTTCCAAAAATTCGTCTCAAACGGACCCAAAACTTATGGAATAAAAGAGGAACGAGCTGTGTATTATAATCACTGATAGTTGCAGACCGACAAAAGAAGTGATCAGTGACGGCAGTTTAGAAACTTTTCTTTATATACTACTGATCTTATTTGATGGGCGCACATCAAGCGATACAACAATGTGGCGAATTATTATAATACGAATTCTGCTGGTAGACCACTCCTTCGGGAATCGACTGCGCTATATATGGGCGGTATGATATAAGGAAGAAATGGAGTTTCAAGATTTGTAAGAATTTGTCGATTCGTTTCATTTTTCTCCCAGGCAGCCCTTTTCCCTTCGACTACAATATATGATATTAAGAAAAGCCAGATGGCGACTATTCGATCTGAATTCGATTTCCTAATTCTTTCATTCACGAGAACCCTCTAATATAATCATGTTGCTGCCAAGCGTAGTAGGGCCTATATTGACATGTATTTCAATATTGACTTTTTCCTAATCGAATGTCTCGATCTCGATTGATATTTTCGACTGAATGCAGGTCGTTCGTTTTCGTTCATGAATGCGACAGCAGCAGCAGCAGCCGGCAACATATAGATGGACGACGAAATCTCGACACCGAGGAGGACGATGGAATCAAGTGGAACTTTATCGACCGACGACGAACCGTCCTGCACATCTCCGTCGACGGTCAAGTCTCAGCATCATCTTCATCTAGGTAAGGATGCAAGAAAAACACGCACTGTAGCCTATATATGACCGTCAAGACGAATTCCCTCATTTCCTTTCTTCTCTTTTTTGGGGGAGGTTCGTCGTGTGTGTCTACTCCCTTTGGATATAGTATAAAGTCAACACACGCCAGAAAAGTAATCCGATTCCGGCCTCTCGTTGTGCACGGAAAAACCGACTCTTTCTTTTTTATTTTTTTTTTGTTGATGCTTTGACTTGACTATAAAGTCAAGTGGCTAAACTAAAACAAAAAAAGAAGCTTTGTGGCGTGTTCTTGCTGGCTGATGCCTTATTGTCTCTCATCTTTTGACCGTTTTACTCAAATCTCAAAGCGAAACCGTAAAGCTCGGATGTCGCACCCTGGTCGCACCCTGCCCCCAAAGTACCTACGTGACCAAGATAGCAAAAGCCAGTCGGTAGGTATGTATATATATGTACTATAGCAGTCAACGAGTGCGAGGGAGGCGCAGTGTATGTGGATACACAATGAGCCAGAGGTTACACAAGACCGAACTCTTCCTCATGTGAAATGAAAAATTGAACAGCCAGCTATAGCGCTCGCATATAATACAAATATCTTATAACATTCATCAGCATTGTTGGCTGTGTGTAATTCGATAGGTGTTTTGCTTATATCATATTAGAGAGCCACCAGCGCAGAAATAAAATATATAATATCTTGTGAATGAGAGAGAATAAGGGCAATATTATTTAGTCATTCTCTCATTCAAAAGTATATACGAAGATGTGATGATGTAATCGTCGGATTACAGCACACAGAGCGTTTCTCTCTGTGTGTTAGTGCGGCACCCCACCAAGTCAACAAACTTTGTTTCGTCCATGAAAGAAAAGAAAAAAAAAGGAACTAGAAAGATCTTGAAACTGAAGTTGTCGCTATTGATTTTTTATTTTATTTTTTTTTTTAGATGTTCTGTTAGTAGTTTTGTGTGTGTGTGTTGTTTAGAAGTACTATTGCGTCCAATGTACATAGTTAAAAAAATGAAAAGATTCGAAGAGAAAGGGGTACGTCAGTTTCAGCTGTGGATTTTCATTTTCCTTGACAACACTCTCTTTTTGATCCGTCCGTCGCTTTTCAAATATTTTCAACTGATGGGAGCGCTATAGAGAAACTAGATCTTGTAGTGACTACTGAAGAAGAAATGCAACTGAAGTACTTTTAATTGTTAGAAAAAAAAAGGAAAATAATTATTTTAATTTTCCTGGGCATTATATAATTGGCCCAGTTTTATGAAGTGACACATCCAAACTGCAGGACCTCCTTAGTCAAGTTATCTACACTCAAATAAATGAATGTATCGATCTTTTGACGTAAGAATATAAAGATCTGGCCCGTTTAGAGTCGTCTGTATTTTTAAAAAATAATCTATTTCACATCAGCAGTTGATTGTTTAAATAGTTTCGGCGTACGACAGCGATCGTGCACATCTTTGATGTCATAGAATCACCATAAGAATTGTTATATACAAGCATCGCATATTATTCCTTTTTTTTGTGATGGCATAACTTAAGAAATACATTTGTATGGCGGGAAGCGCGCGTCGCTTAAGCTGTGACACTTACGGAAGTGTTTTCTTTTCTGGTGCCTGGTGGGGGCCCCTTTATTGTCACACATCCCGATGCCGCTCACGTAGAGACATAAGCATAGATATATGTACCGCGACGACGCCCTCAAACGTGAACTTAACAAATACTTTCTTCGGTGTTATAATAAAGCGTTGGAGCGTGCCACTTCGACGGCGGCCCGGTTCCAGCGGAGCGGCGGTGGCGCTGTCGTCTACGGCGGACTCTACTTGCCGTCGCTGCAGAACGGATTGAGCGGCAGATTTGAAAATCAGCCGCTCGAGTCGGCTTATCAGCGATACTCGCACCGGCAGCGTCAAAAGTCCTTCATTGTCGTCAACGGAGTTGACGTGGCCCTCAAGATCATCGCCGTCGTCCTCATTTCCATCCATTACTACAGCGGCAGTGGTGCCAGCGTGAGCATCCAGCAATCCTCCGACTGTTTTTCTGCTGCTGACGATTCGCCGGCCTCTCTCAATTCATCGTCGGACTGCCCCGATAGATCATCATCACCGGGAGTCGCTAGCCATCACACGCACGGGGTTTACCCGACGGAAACGGTGACGTGGACATCGTGCTTGATCCTCGTCAACATCTTACTCTGTTTGCTTGCATCATGCTGGAAATGTTTCGCCAACAATTACCTTCACTGGGCTGCCCTAGCCACCTGGCTCCTGATGAACCTACAAGGTAAGCTGCTGCTGAAAGCTCATCATAGAAGAAAAAAACCTACGCTAGTTCTATAGGCTATGGGGCATTTGGACGTCAGCCAATAAACTTGACGGGTTTCCCAAAAATGACGACCTGCTGCAGACACGGTAGCCTATATAAACGCCACGTGTAAACGTAAAAATATATATCGTTCTCCGAATGATTGCGACCCTATTGTTTAGTTAGAAACGAAACATATTTCGCTTGAGGATATTCCCAAACAAAATCGTTTGGCACAATCTCAAAACCAATTGAGCCTTTTTTTTCCTCTTTTCTTTAGTATTATAGTCATTAAATAATTTTCCGCGGCATGAATAATCAAACAAAGCGGCGTTTTATTCACCTTGTCTGCTTTATTGTTCAAACCACCAAAGTACTATTAGTTTATTGAAGGTCCGGCTTGTGATGGTTTTCCCCGATTTCATCACGGTTCATATAGAGAAGGAAAAATCTTTATGGACATCTGAGTATTTTCAAATAAAAACTAGACGTGACAACCCAGGGTTGCAGAACCTGTTCATCTCGCGAGAGTAAAAACTTTGGTTTGAAATAGCAGCAGCGAGGCACACAGCACCAAGGTTTTCCCCCTCCAAAAACTGGTTAATCATGAATCTGTCATGAAGAGAACAAGTCTTAGAAGAATGTGGGAACATAGAAATTACTTGGGTCTGAGCTGGAGCCCAAAGTTTCGAGTTTAACTTTTGTGACCGAAAGGATAAAGCGCATCCATAAAGAAAAAGTGAACAATTTCGCGTGATTTATTGTTGGACGTTCGTCGACGATTCCTTCCCAACTTTTATATGTAGAAGAAACTGTAATTTGAAATGACGTAAAATAATGGAAGACGGGAACACAGAATAGATTTACAAGACTTTCTCTTGTCGGGGAAATCCCTATTCATTTTCATTCCCTTTTATATAAAATTCACGTTTTCCGCTTTATTATATATTCCGTCCCTTTTTTCTCCCGAGCTGCCGGTAGTACACCATATATTTTGTTTTCAATGACTGCCATCTGGTGACGTGTTTGTTTAAGTCCTGGTAGGTCTCGGTTTCGACGACATTGGCGGCAGAGGAAATCAATCAGGAATCCAAAGCTCCGAACTCACGACGCATATGGTCTGGTACATCCTTTTCATCATATTCGCAGCTTATGCCATGCTACCTTTGCCACTCCTGTGGTCCGTATCAGGTAAAAATGTTTCAAAGATAAAAAACAAAAAGTTGGAATGAGTCTACCATCAATATTGTTTTTGTTTTTTACAACAAACAGCCGCAGGAGCTACGGTCATTATTCACCTGACTTCCTTTTTCGTGGTTCACTCGGTCCGGATCAGCAGCAATCCGTCGCCCTGGGAGGTATACATAAAATGAATCACGCCCATCCACACACAAATATTAAAAATAATCTACATGTATACGTACATCCTTGCTTTCAACGATAATTGAACTTTGTTTCTTTTTTATTCAAAAAATCAGGATTGGTATTGCATCGCCATGAGTGGCGGCGCGGACTTGGTTCTTTATGCAGCGATGAATTTTGCGGGACTCTACGCCAAATATTTGACGGATCGCGCTGGCAGGAAAGCATTTCTGGAAACCCGACGCTCTCACGAGATGCGCTGCAAGGCGGAGAAGGAAAATGACAAGCAAGAGAAATTGCTTCTGTCAGGTATGTAGTAATACTACTCATGTCAATTTCTTTTTATTTGCTAAACGTCGACGGATATATGGTATAAGAAAAAATTAATAAAAAACCCACCTTCTAGTATTACCGCGCTTTGTTGTCATGGAGATGATTCGGGATTTCGCTGGCGAGGAAGACACGGAGAAGAGTGGCGGCAACGGGAACGCAACAGCAGTCGGTAGCAAATTGGTCTCAACTCCAATCGTGTCAGCTGATGCGCCGACGTCAGCGCCCATTCCGCAATTCCACAAGATTTATTTACATCGTTACGAGAACGTCTCCATTCTTTTTGCCGACATCAAAGGTTTCACTGGTACGCAGCAGCACGTTGAATCAATTCACTTCGTTTTCCTTTGATCAGAATATAAAACGTAACCGACATTTAACGTAATATCTAATAGAGTTAGCCAGCCAGTGCAGCGCACAGGAGCTAGTTCGAGTATTGAACGATCTTTTCGGGAAATTCGACCGACTAGCTGAAGTAAATTTCCAACTCCGAATCTAACAACTAATAACCGAAATTAATTTTTTTTTAATATTCGTGATATTCGTGATGTAATCAATAGGAAAATCACTGTTTGCGAATCAAATTGCTGGGCGATTGCTACTACTGCGTGTCAGGACTTCCAGAAGCTCGTTCCAATCATGCCAACTGCTGTGTCGAAACTGGGTTGGACATGATCTGCGCAATACAATTTGTCCGCCAGAAAACCCAAGTAAGAAATATGACGCCATTCTGGATTTAAGAAATGATGCTTTCACAAAAAAGTCTAACGTAGTTCGTTTTCTTTTTGTTGCACAAATTTAAAAGGTTGACTTGAACATGAGAATTGGCATTCACTCCGGATCCGTTTTGTGCGGCGTCCTCGGCGTCTACAAGTGGCAATTCGACGTGTGGTCCTTTGACGTCACAATGGCCAACCACATGGAATCAGGGGGTATCCCCGGGTAAATTTATAGAAAATTGTCGGCCTTTTACCTTTTATTAAACCGGATATCCGTTCGTTTGATACTTTCTCTATAAAGGCGAGTTCACATTTCGAAAGCAACTCTAGATAATCTCGCTGACACATATGACGTCGAGCCAGGTTACGGCGACACTCGAGACGCTTATCTAAAGGTAAATATAGGCCTATATTTTAATTCAATCAACAGAGTAAATGTCATTGAAACCGTTGATCAAATTAGGAACATAAAATGGAGACTTTCTTGATCGTGAAAAAAAAGCGAATTAAGAAAATCTCCAAAGATGAACATTACGGCCGCTCTTCCACGGATCGTGTCGGCTGCTGTCGCACGCGAATGTTGGAGGCCTGGATCGAAGAAGAGGACGAAGACAATCCCATCAAGAGGAAAGCAAGTCAGGCCAGCAATAACGTAACTGCTAGTGCCAGGCCGTCTCTCGGGGGAGTCTCAGTCGGTGCCATTTCCAGCCCCGACACATCCGTATTGATCAATGACTCGGCTGACTGGTCGCCAGAAATACCTTTCGAAAACGTAAGCCCAGCATCGCCAGCAATTTCAATGAAATTTCACTTATTTTTGGTTGGTATTGTGAGTGAGTCGATGTCAACAAAAAGCGTTTCACAAGTCAAAGGAAAAATTGTCGAATAAATCACAGCACAAATTCGTTGAATTATTCAGCTGGACATTTGTGGTCTGGACGACGACGACGACGACGGTCAGACATCGTTCACCAAATCTTTCGATCTCGCCGACCAAGAATCCCATCAACTGAAAGTGTCCAACGCTTCATCAACTCATCCATCTTCTACATCTGCCTTACCCAGTTTATTGAGCGACGAAGCTTTGCGCGGCGAATGCACTCCATCTCCGCCGTCTTCCATCCGACGGGGACAGCAGGAATCCCCCTGCAACCGCGGTGGCTCTCGAAGAGTTCGAATAGCGGCCCCCGAAGCGGCGCTGTTGAATCTCCAGGAAGAGGTGGACCAGCTAATGGACCTTTCAATTGAGATTGATTCGAACAAGAAAATTCGGAACGAGCACGTCCACCCGGTGACACTTCAGTTCTTGCGACCCGATATGGAATCGAATGTAATTAGAATAAGCACATATATCGCTCATTTTTACAGAGGCAATTATAGCTATCACGGATCATTTATTTTGTAGTTTAGCAATATGCGAGAGGACGTTTTTAAATCTAATGCTTTCTGCGTCTTCATCATATGGATACTGCTGGCGTGTTCACTTGTGATAGTCATGCCCAAGTAAGCAAAACTAAAAATGTGGTATAAATATTCCAGGAAATAAGTGAATAAAGGGATCTTCTAACTTTATTTTTAAGGACAATTGGATTGTGGGTTACGTTAGGGGTAGCGACAATCATGTTGGCATCGGCGCTCATTCTGGCGGTGGCGGAAGAAATGCCGTGGCTTCCGGATTGCTGGATTAGACACGCGTCCAAAGAATTGGCCCGCAAGCGGACTCTACGTAATTTGTATATTTGTTTCGTCGTTGGAATCGTTTTCATTACTACTGTCGTTAATATGGTAAAAAAAAAGAATTTGTCTTATTTTTGCAAAGAATAAATCGTTTATCAATATTGAATTATTACATAGGTATTATTTGCGGATTACATCACACACCTGGAATCTTCTGTCGGCCAGTATTATCTTGAAAATAGCCAGAACTGTTCTCAGCAAGGAAATTTAACCAACATCACGTCCGATTCGAACGCAAATCATACGCCGGCTGTGGTGGCTTCTTGCCTGTTACCTCAGTATCACATGTACACTTGGGTTTTGGCCATGGTTTGTTTGGCTTCTTTCCTCAAGTTAAACTACATGATGAAATCAGCCATCCTATTAGTCATGGTCACTGTTTACACAATCCTGATGACGGCAGCTTACCCGCAAGTCTTTGATGAGATCCAGGTAAGTTCGCCAGCAAAAAGAAGTCATGGTGGTAAATCAAATTTTATACGTTAGTGCAACGGATTTGTTTGACGTTCAGGGAGACTGCGGACGGTACGTGGTGGACAAGTGGTCGATGCTTGTGCTGATCTTCCTGTTCTTTTACGTCGTTGGCTATCATTCACGTTTGGTGGAAGTGACTTCGCGGCTCGATTTCCTCTGGAAACAGCAGGCGGCCAAAGAGTTGACGGACATTTCCGAAACGAGAACTTACAATACCCAATTGCTCAAAAATATTTTACCAGACCACGTAGCGACTTATTTCCTTGCAGCCGAGTCCAGCGAACGTAGAGCAGATGTAAATTATTCCACTTTTATCGACTTAATATGTTACATGCTGCATACTACTATATTTATTACTATTTTCTTTTTAGGAGTTATATTCTTAAGCAAAAGATGGCGTTGGGGTGATGTTTGCAAGGTATTTAATTTAAAAAAACCCCCCAAAAAATCGTAAAGTTATAAAAAGAATAAATAATATGAAATCCGTTATCTCAGTATTCCCAATTTCACCGAATTCTATTCCGAGGATGTCAATAAAGGAATGGAATGTATCCGTTTACTCAACGAAATCATCGGTAAATAATTTTTTTACTTGAAGTGCGCGAATTTTGAAAACGAAATGGAACGACTTAACAGTGTCCATTTGTAAATTAGTGGATTTTGATGAGCTCCTTGACGAAAGTCGTTTTGCTTCAATTGAAAAAATCAAAACTATTGGCTCGACCTACATGGCCGTCTCTGGGCTGGATCCGGTCCAAAAAACAGCCACGAATGTACGTAAAACATCAAAATATAATTTATATTTCTGTTTCAAAACTTTTTTTTTCGAAATCTCCTGACTGATGCAAATGTCTTCGCAGGGAAACGAAGACGAATATTTGCACCTAACAGCCCTGACAGATTTTGCGTTGGCGATGAAAGATCGTCTGGACGAAGTGAATCGCCATTCGTTTAACAACTTTCAACTAAGAGTCGGTTAGTTCTTTGCGTTATTTTGGACTTCTGGTTTACATTTTCTCTCAAATAATTTGCATGATTATTATTTGGACTTGGAAAAAATCCAACAGGTATAGGTGTGGGGCAAGTTGTGGGCGGAGTCATTGGAGCTCGCAAGCCAGTGTTCGACGTCTGGGGCAATACGGTTAACGAAGCCTCGCGCATGGACTCGACTGGTCAAATGGGTCGAATTCAAGTCACGCGCGACGTCTATCAGGTTGGTGCTCGATTTTTATAAATAATTAGACTTACAGGGAATATGCTTTCGATCTGTTACTTTTTTAGCGACACGACAGCTTCTGTTATCGCAAAAGAAGAGATTTTTACACAGAGTTGGGTGGTGACAAACGCATATAAATTTGGTCTTAAAAAAAAATAGATTCTGTCAGAAAGGGGTTATCGATTGCAGCCTCGCGGTCTTGTCCAAGTCAAGGGCAAAGGAGAAATGCAGACTTATCTCGTGGTGGGAAAAGAAATGGGCTCTCCGAAAGGAGTCCATCGACAGCCATCCAGCCGCAGTTCATTGGCCGCTGTCGTCTACGGAATGGTTCGTGCAAGAAGGCGCCAAACAACTGCGAAACAAGGTGAAATGGCATAATTATATGCATTTCCAAACAATAAGTGACTTTAACACAAGATTCTCGATACTAAAAAATGTAGGAGTCCTTACATCAGCAGCAGCCATCCAACAGTTGCACAGGACTTCAACTCGGCGTGCGGCTGCCACTTCATCGTCGAGCGCTTCTGCTGCTCAAGGAGCCCTCGATCGTTTGAGGGCTTTCTCCAGTGTCCGCCGGCAACCGACTATGCGAAATCCAACTAACTCATCTGGAATCAACCAAAACGGCAGTGGAAATGTAGGCCATTCATCACCATCGAATAACATTCGACAGTCAATCAGCGAATCTTCTCCGTCAAAACTCCGTCAAGCCGCAATAATAGGGCAAGATCCTAATAATCTTCCAGTTCCAAACAGGCCCATCAGCCTTTCATCACGCCATCCGCTACAGATCTCCAGGTCATATCATGACATGCCAAAGTTTAATACTGTACAAGAACATGATGTAGACGATAACGACGATGACAGTGATTCGCCACACGGTGAAGTGCAGGACACCTCTCTTCATCCTCAAACCTAATATTCGTGAGTAAGCCTGTACCTATGACCTGTGCTATATTTCGCATGGTTTTAAAAACTGTTTCAAATGCATATAAATTCAAAAATTCATCCATGTTATAATATTCGTGTGAAAATTCTGTAAATTGTGAATGTTAACAATGAAAAACTGATAACAATAAAAATAAACACTGAATCGTTGTTGGCGATATTCGTGTGTTACTATTTAGGAGACGAGACATAAAAAGAAGATCTCAATCACCTTAAAAACACCTTGGTTTTAATCCGGTTTTAGGGGAGACCGGGGCGAAATGCAACATTTTTTTAATGTTTGCCTTATTTTTATTTGTTATGAATTCGGACAATATAGATACATTTTAATATTTTTTTGGTCTGTATTATTAAGCTAGATCTTGGCTACCCACTGATTTTTTTTCCTTGAATAAATATCGTTTATAAATATTTAAAAATAAACGAGATACAAAAGAAAATATAACCAAGCTTTTTTTCATTCGACCCACACGTGGCCCAAAAAAGACGGGGTTAAATGGAACAGATCCCGGGGTAAAATGGAACACCATTTTTCTCAGCATCAGAATGAATAACATCCATTGAATTACCAATAGGAAAATAGGAAATTCATTTATCTTCAAGAGGTATATAGGTATATAATCATAAGCTATATAGTCATCCATGAAAGTTTATTTAGCAGGCAAATTGAACTCTCTGCTTTAATTTTAATTTGACGGAAGGGATAGAGAGAGAGTGGGGAAAGTAGGTAGCTGGGTAAGTTGGTACTCACCGTTTTTCGTCCCTTGCGATCTAGAGGGATTGCATTTTAAAAATTACCAGTTATGTTCTTAAAAAATGCGCATCTTTTAAAAAAATTATTGTAGCCTAATAGTTCAAGTAGAATGGGAACAAAAAATAAAATAGTTTTTTTGGTCCTTTAGTCGAGTCGTCTATTCTGTTTTCTTTTTTCTATTATGGACTTTCCTAGTTAGCTAAAAATGTAGAAAAAATAATTTTCTAAAAGGAAATTTTTTCCTTTTTTAGAAAACAGTTTTGACTTATATTTTTTTAAAACCAGATTATAGAGCAGTTAGACATCCTGTGTTGCGCATTCTCCGCAAATGTGCCACATCAAATTTGTGTCCAAGTTGGACTGTGTCGCCTACAGCGTCATATGGGAAAACCAACTTCTCCTCGGTAAAAAAATTGTTTTCTTATCTATGACTCTGATTTCCCCCCTTTTCTTCCAAACAGTGAATAGTTTATTCATTTCTCTATTACATAATTTTTATTTCGAGCCCCAATTCAATCTTAATAATTTTTAATTAATTTTTGTTTGAGACTGGTGTTTTTTGTTCGTCTCCTAGCAGGTGGTCTTCGTCTGATTTCCAGTGAGGATACTCAAGTAAAAAACGTCACGAACCTTTGTTGAAGAAGTAAATTGAGATTTCATAAAATTTTTAGCATTTTTTAAAAACATACATTAAAAAATATATGTTTTTTAAAAATGTATGTCTATGTCATCATGGTCAGCCATTATTTTTGGTATACAAATGTAGCAACAAAACTAACCTAGTTTTGGTAAAAAGTAAACTACAAGAATTCAAATTGGAATTGAATTGGAATTAAATTTAAATCTTTATAATTCTCAACAGCAGAGGGGTGTTACAAGTCCTAAGCACTGAAGGATTCTTTGCAACAACCAAGGGAACCTGAGAGTATTTCATTATAGTTTAGCTTTTTCTAAATAAGTTTGAAATATTTTAACATTAACACTGTAAAGCCTCTATTTTTCCATTAATAGTTTCTAAACTATTTTTTTGTTCAAAATCCTAGAAGATTCAAGATTATTTGCTACCACTCTGAAGACTACTTGTTCCACCTAGCAGTGCTGTTTCCATCCACCAATTCAGCAAGTGTACATTGCAAGAAATTCTATATTTCTTCATATTAAAAATTGTAACTAAAACTATCTGTGCAATCAGACTGAGAGTGCGAGCAGCCCAAAGCACGAAAGACTGTATTCTAACACGAATAAACTGAGGATGCCTGGCAGTTGATGTTTCTTATTCGATCAGTTTTCTTCACAATTTCCTTTTCTTTTATATCAACACTGTAAGCCTTTGATTTTTCTTTGTTGGTATCAAAAGTAACATATTTTTTTTTAAAATAGGTCGAAGAAACTTTGTACCACATCATTTGGGAAACTGCATGCTTCTTTTCTGAAAACTACTTGTCCCACCTAGCAGTGGTGTTTCCTTCTACTAACTCAGCAGGTGTACATTGCAAGAAATTATATATTTTATTAATATTTTAAATTGCTACTTAAACTATCTTTGCAAACAGACTGAAAGTGCGAGCAGCCCAAAGTACCAAAGACTGGATTCTAACACGAAAGCTGAGGGAGCCTGCCAGTTGATGTTTCTTATTCGAGCAATTTTCTTTACAAGTTCCTTTTGTTTCATATCAACACTGTAAGCCTCTGATTTTTCTTTGTTGGTATCAAAAGTAACATAGTTTATGTAAAAATAGGTAGAAGAAAGTTCGTAGTTCGTACCACACCATTTGGGAAACTGTATGCCACCTAGCGTATTTGTATTTAAACGGTAAAATTTTATTTTAACATTACAGTTTACCTTTGAATATTTAAACTAACTTTGTATCTCTGAAGTCTGTAGCATATCACTGACCCAAAGCACAGAAAAACATGGAGCTACGAGAGCTCTACTGCTCGAGATCGAAAACAGAAATTTTAATGGCTTGAAGAACTTAGTTGATAGCGGTGTAGACGTTTCAACCCTCGGCAACTTCACACTGAATGAAAATAATGATTCAACAAAGCGATTGACTCATTCACAGGAAGTTTTTCCAATTCACTAAGCCAGGAGAGCCTACTTAACTGCGGACCAGCCTCCCTGCAAGTCCACATGGTTATTACTACGCGTCAAAATAGTCCATTAATTGGGACACAACTACGATCCTGTTGTGTACATGCTTTTAAGCTTTTCCTTTACTTGTTGGTCTTGGTCAAATGAAGTCAAGAAGTAAGAATGTCTTAAATTTTCGATTGCTTCGTTTATCATAATCGGATAAGCATAAACTATCTATCGACTCTCGTCAGAGATGGTTTGGTCTTCTAGTATTGCATCGCCTATTCTATACAAAAAATTAATGAAACGTTTGAAAGACAAAAATGGAAGAGACATATGATCTACCTCCTACTTTTCTTTAATGATTCCATTGACAGTGACCTACAGTAGCATGGAATCTCCAATCTAATCAAACTTAACGCCATTAGATAGAGCTCGTTAAGGCGATTTGAATGGTACTAAGGAAAAATTGTGCAAATGAACGCATCCCTGAGTAAATCGACTTAAAAGTTTTGGTTTACCGGGCTTCCGTAGCGTCCTTGGCCACCCCTTAGCCTACCCGTCGTCTATTGAGGGATCACCTCCCTTTTTTTCGCGGTACCTGAGATCCTTTTATTTGAAAAATGTTTGCCTGCTAACGGAACCGAACTCGTACCCTCATAGCACATTAGGGCCACCGGCCAAGTGCTATAACCACTACATGATACACATTGCATATCAATGATATTCATTATATTCAATTATATTCTATGTAAATCATCAGTAGCAAACACAAGACGATGAAGAGACCAGACAGCTCACAAATTTGGCAACTTACGTTTAGATAGTTGTCTAATATAGAGGCAATGGCAACAATGACGGTAACCAAAGAATGTGTTATTCTCACAGAATAAGAATACAATCCCTCTATGTCTCTGTATAGGAATTGCATCTTGTAATTCATTTTAGCAAGTATTGATCGTTTCCCCTCACATCGCTTTTCCCTATTCCCTTAACCTCACCTATTACCAGTTAACCAATCTATAATTGTTTATCTGGAACAACCGTCACTTTGCCGAATCAGGTTCATCACTCATCATATTTTCACCCATGTGTATTCCTATTGCTCTCTTGTCAAACCTTTCGAGGTACCTTTTTCTCTTGTTCAATCTACGAAAATCACTGGGTAATTTGGAGCCATCTCCAAATTACAAGCGACACAGCCGGTATTTAAAACCCAGCATCCACGACATCTTCTCCTGTCGCTAGTCGCTACCAGTAGCTACCAGCCGCTCAGCGTTCAGTCGCAATTCGTCGACCACCCCGTGGTCTCCTACGTTCGCTTCCTCTGCCTTCACCAGTAGCAGCAAGCCGACTCCCTATTCTTCCTCACCACTCTCCCACTTAGTTTTTCCTCTTGCGTAAACGCTTGTGTGTATGTACCCAGTGCTCGAATACACATCCTTAAAGTGAAGCTCTTCAACCTGTCCTTATACATCTAGACTGTCCAAAATTCAAGATAACTTACTCTAAGTGTACGAAATATGTGATTTTAAGTTACTACTATTGATTTATTTAATATTCACGTTGTCCTCAATTCTATCAGTCATTTTCTAATTGTTATGAAACAGAAACAAAAGGAGATGTTTGAAAAGTATACCAGTTAGGCTAATTGTCGTGAATGCATATTGTTTTGTTGTGTTAAGTTATTTTTCAGTAAGAAGAAGTTCAGTTGCTGCACCATGTGTTAAGATGATGCAATTTTATTGCCATACTGAAAATGAGAGAGAAGAATTAGAGACAAGTACAACAGGGAATGAGTAAAAAAACACAAGTGTGTATGCGTGTTTTCGCCTTCAATACAAATTTTCACACCTAAAACATGTTCCCATCTTCCATTAAGGAAATTGTAGTATTACACATTGCTAACGATAAAACACTAATTAAACTCATTAGATATGAATATAGTTTGAACCTGAACTTACTGTTGACACTTTCATGATCTGTCAATATCATATAACCTTTCAAAATAAATTTTCCAAATAAAAAACAGAGAAGAAAATAGAGATTCCAATCCCTGGTGGAGTCATTCGGCCATCGATGAAAAATAAAGAATCTTTGGTATGGCTTCAATCGCCTTTACAGCATAGCTTGTACCAATGGCATTAACAGTTAAGATAATGGGGATTCCATCTACAATCTAAATAGAAAAATGATTTTTTATGATTTTTTATTTGATTCTGGTTGTTGCTGATTACTGTGTTTGCAGATTAGGACGATTAATTGGATTTCTTTCACCGAATTAGACGCGAAGGAAATTCTTCTCTGGTATTCCCCTGAAAAAGTAAATTTATAATAAGTTAAATCGAATCCACAAAATATGTTGAAATTCATTTTTGAGTCCATCGTTCTTTTCTGTGTTTATCATTTTTTCAATGTATTCTAAAAATTCATTTCTTTTTAATGGGTCAGGATTGCTAAGATAATTTGAATTTTTATAAACTGAATGAATAACTTTATATGAATCTGTGCTAACTGTCCCATTTTCTTTTGATTGTTAAATTTATCTGTTCTTTGTCCTTCGATTCTGTAGGTCGTTGCTCTTACCACTCCGACTCTTTTAAATGGAGGAATTCAGTGATTTAATGATATTTGAATAGTAATGCCCACAATTTATACATAACATGGTTATACTGTTATGTACATTATGTGTATGTACGAAATGGTATCAAAACCAAACTATACCCCTGTGTACATTTCTTTGAAGTACAATCAGTAGATAAATGTAATATACTTGGGATATACGATGCAAATTCTTTATTTAATCTCACCCTAGATTCGAATAACTATATACACACCATGCTTCAACCCTCAAATTGTGATTTGGATCTATCAATCCTATGTTTACCTACATCTTAAAACAATTGGATTGAGCCGTGTTAGTAGGGACCCACATCAACCTCAGTGCCACAGAAGCAATCGGCGCCACCTCAGGTTTTTTCACCAACTCAGGTCAAAATGAATATTTTTTCGTTTACTCCCCCAAAGTGAACTGCACCCCAAAAGTTATCATATATTTTTAATAAACCACTCAGCCGGTTCTATACTAGCGAGTGACCTAAATGCACACCACTGCCTCATAAAACCTCATCAGTTGTCTTCACTTGAGCCTAAAATCCAAGTAAAAATCCAGTACTTTTCTTAAATGGCTAATGTATCCCTAATGCTACAAAACTCACGATCCTAGGGGTTACGCTGGACACCAAACTCCCCTGGATGGACCACATCTTTGTAGTCACTTATGTCAGGATCAAAGGTACCTTTTCATTGGTGGTTCACCTTATGAAAAGTATACTTCTTACGTTCACTATCGTTAATGTGTGATTAAAAACTATTTATAAACGTGCCTTATAACTTTTTCTGTCAGATAAATAGCTTCAAAGTGGGTGGATAGCTCCCCGAACATCCTGGCTTCTTTTGCCGTCGTCTGATTTTCTCCTCGAGGGTAGCCTCCACGATCTCTTTGATCTTATCCGATACACTCCTCGATAGCCTCCAGACGGTTCAGCTCCGGAATCATCGTGATGTGGATCAAACCTGAATTTTATTGCCTGTGTAGCTGAACGTTAGTTTGCCGATCCACGGTCAAGTTCTCTTTTGTAATCCAGCTTGCCATGGTCCTCTAATACTTTGGCCAGATCATTATCTAAGTATTCGTTTTTCTTCCTTCTGATATATTTAACAACTATATCGGTATGCCATACCTCTTCCAGAATTGGAGAGAAAAATAGTGGTTTGCGTGATTCATCGTCCAACTTTCTTAACTCTGCAAGTGCTTTCTCGACCGCAGTCTTATTGTCTGCCTCTACGGTTGCGATCATGGCCACTGCTCAAAGTATCCCGTTTTCTAAAGGGATCATAATCTTCCCCATTGCTTCCAATTGCTGAAAAAAAGCAAAATGAGAGGAAAACTAGAAGTTATAATTTTTTTGTTCGTACGTCACTTGAAAAGAACACATCAAACGTCACCGTCAAAAAGTAAAGTCATTGACAGAAAATTGTCTACGTCATAAGTCATGACGATAGAAAATGTCAAATGTATTTATAAGTTTTTCATAAGAAAATATATTTCAAAGTCTATATGACATTTTAAATAAAAGTAAAATTTCAAACAAAGCACACGTAACTTATTTTGTCTTTACAGTTAAAATTAGGAAAGCTTGACTAAATAGTCTCTCAGTGGGAGCAGTGGTAGCCGGTAGGGATAGCTGTGTTGTACTTTAAAAACAGTTGTTTTATTTGGGGATATTTATCTAGCCTTTCTATGTTAGTGACTGGGTCTCTCAAGTAATTCTGTAATTCATTGTTATTAGGGGACTCGGACTCGCCCAAGTCATAGTTCAAAAAGTCTTTTGTATAATAGATGTGGTACTTTTCTCGCCAATAGGCGTAGCCACATCAGCCATTAACTGTTTTAAAAGCATTATTGCTTCCGGCCTGGAAACTTTATCCTTAATCTACTATTTTTTTAAAATAATGAGTGCGAGCTCCAAGCATGCAGGTATCCTGTCTTGTGAAATCAAATAAGTGCCCAAATCTAAAAATGAAAAGTAGCTAGCTATTGGAATAAAAAGATATAACCGAACAACAAATCAAGAAATTTTTCTACCTATTATCAATGGAAGTCGTTACACGGTCTCGAATGACATTAAGGTTCTGAAATAATTTCGTTTTCAAATTTTCGTAAAACCATCCCCAATCCAAGAAACAAGCCTTGAAAGATGTCTAGTTTAAAGGCTAGGGGCTTCATCACAAGCTCATTCAAAGGCACAATATCTTCTTTAGTAAGGAATGGAAGGACAAGTTTAGTAAAAAGCTGATTTGCTTTATCTAAACTTTTGTAGTTGGATAGGAAGGAGTATAAACTATCATACGTTGAATTCGATCTCGTTGGGCAGGGAGTACAAAATGCTACTCCTGGTAATTGGAACAGATAAGAAAGAGTTACACAAGACAAAAATAGCTGTAAATAATGTTAATAACTGACCAGAGGCTTCTTCGGATAGTTAATCTGCAAGAATGGAACGATAAAACTTATTATTCCATAGGCTAGTTATTTTCCCCAGTGCTTTTCTTAATGCTTGCTTCTTTGGTATTTTTCTGGTGTTAAACTATGATAAATCAATGTCTAAAAATAATAAAAGGGGAGATGCGAATATCGGAAAGCAGAAGAGAATGTCGGATAGAAAATGTTAGAAAAATTTAAAACTGAACTTGTTAAGTGGAACGTTGCATAAGATTTTTTTAACTATTTTTTGCACTTTATTGCGTCTTTGTAGGGTTATTTTTTTCCTATTTAGAGAGCGGCAAAGTAGTCATTATTAAATATGCTTCCACAGCGTGTTTTTTAAAAATTGTACATCCATTTTTAGCTGCCCTCCTCTTTGTTATAAAAATCTGAGTACAAATCAGGAAGAAGTCAACTACTATGACTACTTAAAAAAAATTCAATGCCCTCCGTCAAAATTCATTCGATTTGTCGTTCCGAAGAAACATATTGATATATGTTATTTTATTTCAATAAAACTAAGATAAACATTGTTTGTTTGTTTTTTTGTTTTTTGTTTTTTTTTTCGGGGGGGGGGGGGGTTTGTCCAATCTTTAACCCACTCTTCCGATTTTCCCCATTATTTTTTTATTTATTAATTTTTTTTTGTTTTTCTAAAAACTATAACTCGAGAAATTCGGCACGGGGAACATTGAAAAGATTACTGAACATAGTTGGAACCAAAAGCTATTAGTTTGTCAATTTTCTTTATTATATTTAAACAAATCTCTCAATCATTGACAAAAACAAAAATTCTTCCCCTAAGTGTAGGTAAAACAGAGAAAAGTCCTCACCCACAATATTTATTTTGTTGTTTGTTGATTCGGAATCAGTTAATTTGATGACATTTTTAAAATTAAGATAGTACTTTGAAAATACCGAATAAGCAGTCATGTATGGCCGAATTTTATGAATAACATATCTCCCGCAATCAGTGCACCTTAACTATATTCATTCATGACTCCCAGATGTCGTTATGTGTTACATATTTTGTTTTAATCCAGCCGCTAGAGGGCTGAGGCGGAGCCTCGGAGACCGAATACGTAAAGCGAGGTCTTCAACTTCCTTTCGATACGCCAGGCAGAGATGGCTGTTTAGTGGGAGCTTTGATGATATGGCTACCTCTCGCGAAACTTGTGATTGGAAATATATTTTGTCTGAACCCGTCTTTTCTTATTATATTTATACATTTCTTATCGTATTTTCTTGTTGTCTCTTAATAATAATTTATAAATAATAAATAGTAAATAAATAATTTCTTTAAAAAATGGCAGTACATTTTACAAGATTTCGTTTGCCACCCTTACCATAAACCATTTCAAGGTTCGCTTGAAAGTCATAATTTCACTCAGAAAATTTCTTGGGTTCTGGAACTTGCCAATAAGGTAGAAATTGTAAGAAAGGGTTAGACCTTAAAAAAATCAAATTTTATTTTAAAAAATATTATAGAATAGATAGACAATAACATAATTAACCATGTAATTAAAACAGTGATAAAAAATAAAATTACATTTCTTCTTTAGGTAAGGAAATAAAAAAGGGGGCTAAGAAAAGTAGCAGATATATAATTGATTTTTTTAACGCTCTATCTTCTACAGAAAAATTTTAGACAGCAGCAGAGGTATCAGAAAAGTGCGTAGTAGTGGCAATAGAATGTTGCGCAGTAGTGACAGCACAGGCATGTGCAGCAACGGCAGCAGAATGTTGCGTTTTGATGCACGTCGTTTGGTTGTCGTCCATCGCTGCATTTTTTTATAGTTCCTAGATCCATGGGATGTTTAACGATATCGAAATAGTCCTGTTACATGGAAAAAAATACACTGTTAGCGTGAAGAAAAATCTCTAACAAACAAAAATTCATTAACTTACAGGTAAGCCAATCTTGATGGTGTCAATGGGTTTGTGGAATGGCCAAGCTTGCTCGTGGTACCACAGTGCTGGCAAGACAGTACGCTGCAGAAAACATAGCTGATTGGTAAATCTGCCCTTGTTGGTATTGGTAAATACTAGGCACGAATGGTGGAATAAATGCACAGCAGCGACAGCTAGTCTTGGGCAGCAAGAACTTGCGTAACAGTTTGAGAAGGCGCAGTAAAAATCAGAAAATAAGTGTTTTGATTTTTACTCGCAATGCTTCCAAAATGTAAACCAATTTAATCTCCTATAAATAAAATATAAATAAATTTCGAAATAAATTATATATTTTGTGAGTATTGCGAGTAAAAATCAGAACGAGAAGCTTAAAGCATAATAAATTCAAAAGTCTAAAGATTTTTACTAATGTTTTAAATGTCATGCACTTGAACTGTATAGAAGATTAATTTGGTTTACATTTTGGGAGTATTGCGAGTAAAAATCAGCAGACTGTTCTGATTTTTACTCAAATCAAGCAGACTGTTCTGATTTTTACTCGCAATGCTCCCAAAATGTAAAATATTAAATGTCATGCACTTGGACAGTATAGAAGATTAATTTGGATTACCTCGAGTACTTTTATCAAAATGAAAGAAAAGATGTAATATCTTGTAAAATGTTTAAAGATGAAGCATGGGATGAACGACAGCATGCTGTACTTTGTCGTTGACACCCAATTACTGCAGAAACTCTGGCCCGTCCCCTGGACGTGGATGGCTCGCAATTTGGCCACCTTTTATGTCTGGGCGATGTTGGCCGCATTCAAAACTAAAGGAACAACACTCGTCAAATTGGATATTCACTGGAAGCCGAAGGATAGGGTTTCGTTACCGTTGATACGACTAATGAAGCCACCCATTTATTCTTCTCCAATGGCGCAAAATTGGGCAGTGTTAATAGCAATGTCACCCTGGGTACCGTGAAATTTTGAGGCTATTTCACGTGAACAAAAAAAAAACATTATCAAAATCTTGGTGCCAGAAAATCTCGATCAGAAAATATTTCAGGAAAAATAGTCGACATCATTTGATTCATCGATAGTCTCGGAAACTCGGAGAAGCGCACACGTTTATAAGACGCAGTTCTTTTGGTTGGTTATTCTTATCGTACCATTTGTTTCAGCCCGGATCATGAGTGGCGGGATGGATCGATGGGTCACGGCGCAGCACACAACGACTCGACCAAAGAATTGGGAGGAAGGAGGTGATGGGAGGGAAAATAGAAACTATTGTTGATGTGCCGGATGGCAGTGCCGAGCAAATACTTCTTGGTGGCTGATGCGGATCCTTGCGGTTTGAAATAGATACACGACGAAAAGGGGGTTCTCTTCTCTTTTCTAGTAGACACGTCCTCCTCTTCTCTGAGATGTCAGAGCCACGACATTGCTGGTCGGGCTCGTGCGTGAGTCTCTTACCTAATTAAGGACAATGATTCCTCTGGCTGCAAATGTCCCAAAGTTGTTTTTCAGGAATGCGCAGACGAATGAAACCGGTTGGAAAATATGTTTAAGCGGAGATTTTGATGTCGTCACGAAGAAGAATGGAAATGGATCATCCAATTTTTGTCGACGACTTTGTGGGTATAATATGCAGAGACAATAGGCCTATTATATTTCCCTTTCTCTTGCTGTTGTTGTTGGTTGAACTACTCTGCCAGAAGAAGAGGAAAAACGGTCGGGATAAACTCTAGTTGCGTATGGAGCGAAGAATGTTGTCTGATTTCTAATTAGTTAATGACCACGGAGAGAGAAAAATCATCATCATTCCGTGGCCCATTGCTAATGACCGGCTAGCCAATCGCCTGGATCGCCTCCTCCACGCCATGCCTCTACTCCTCTACACCCCCATCGCCCCTTTTATTTCAGTAGATCAAAAAGATCAAGAGATACGCTTTGATTCACTGCGATTCGCTGTATAAATTTGACACACATTTTCTTTTTAGAACAAACTGCAGGTCGGATTTCAAACTGTTCCTATTTCGGTTGCTTGGATGGGTTGCAGTGGCGTATCTCGCCGTTACGCTTTATGCGAGAGCCCTTCCTTGATTTTTTTTCGGTCCCTCCTATTATAGATTGTTTCCTATAATTATTACTTATCCTCCAGTTTCTTTATCTGAATCATATCATATTTTTTTTCTCTCTCCCCCATGACGGCTGTTAGGGGAGAGTTGTACTAGTTGTCGGTTTTTTTGTTTTTGAGCCCCCACTTCTTTATTTATCAACATTTTTTATTGCCGCTAGGCTTAAAAAAAGAGGAAAAAATAAGCTATAAAAAGCGTATTTTTAGTTTCTGACAATTTGTTTTGTTTGAAACCAAAAGCTTTTTGAAAATGAAGGAGGGTGGGTCGAGCCGGGGGGCAACATGCTCATGTTCACGGGGTAGGATGGCTCATGTTATTCTTACGGGGTAAAAGAACACCTGGCGATGGCGTCATCAACTAAATTTTACGAAAAATTTCCCCATCTCTAACCCAGCCAGACAAGTTGCTCCGAGAAAAGTATTCTTTTTTATTATTGCGTTTTCAAGCAATAATTTTGTTAATAAAAATAATTAAAAATTGGTTTCTGAAAGAGGAAAGAATTTCCTTTCAGAAACCAATTTTTTTTTATAAATTTTAAGTTAACAAGTTAACGAAATTGACGACACCATTTAAGGCCAAAAAATTCTTCTAGTTGTTGTTTCCATACTACATGGACTATTTCCGTATTTTTTTTAAAGATGCGCATTATCAAAAACTATAACTGGTAATTTTTAAAATGCAATCCCTAGTTCGCAAGAGGACAAAAAACGCTGGGTGCCAAGTTACACACTACCTCAATTGCCCCGTTCTCCTCTATCATAGAGCTACACCAATTGCCTCACGTAATATGGAGAAACGAGGGTTTGGCAAAGGCCTTGTAAAAAGGGTCTGCAAGTTGGTCAGCATATATTCACATCAATTTCTTTTGCTTCTTGTTGTTCCTGGAAAAAGTGGAAAACACATATCTATGTGCTTGGTCCGCTGGTGGAATTTTTTACTCCTTGTCAATTCAATTGATTAGATGTTGTCGCGCATTAGGAGTGTCGGTTGCTTCTACTCCGGAACTATCTCCATCAGAAATCGTCGAAGCCAAACGTTTTCTTTGGCTGCTTTGGATGCGGCTACGTATTCGCCCTCAGTAGTAGAAGTGGATTCACATTGTTGATGGCGACTGCTCCATCGATTGTTCCTCTGATTAGAGTGGAGATGAAGCCTGGCGTCGATTTCCTCGTGTCAGAGTCTCCTGCGTAGTCGGAGTCCGTGTATCCAGTGGACCTGTTGCGGATTTTTGCAGAACTGTGAAATCTGATTAATGTCTAGTCTTATTGACAGCATCAGATACATAAGGGATCCTGTGACTTTCAGGAGTTGCTGGCAGATTTTCTGGGTTGCATCCGTCCATGTTGAAGCACTTGAGGGTTTTCTCTTTGTAATCTGGCTGTGACACATAGCAGAAGCTTTTTCTTTCCGGTTGTGGGTAATGGAGAGCTCGACGAAATGATTCGCTTCGGATGATCGCATTTCAAAATGCTCTGCAAGTTAATTGATTATGTTGTTAATTGCTTTCTTGTTGTTGCTGCATACTAAACCATCGTCTACCCATATTAAAACTTTGACCATCTCCTCCTTGTGGTGGTGGTGGTAGAGGCAGTGGTCGGACTCGCTGGGAACTAGGCCAAATTTTTGAAGAAGGTTAAAGCCTATTGAGTGTAATGCTTCTAACCCCTTGCAATTTATCAGATGAGTTTCTCGCATATATTGGTAATCATTACAACATGACTTTGACTTCAATTCCATTGCTAAGTGGTGTTTGTTACACTTGATATACGTTTAAGTAGGAAATATTCCAATTCCATCTGCAATTAAGGCAAACATTTTGTAAAACTTTTCTTAGTATTGTTTATATACCACAATCTTCCATGAAAGGCACTGCCTTCTCTCTTAAGCTGCTGTCGGAAGACACGTACAGTTTCTTTCGATTTGCTATCGGAAAAAGAGGCAGCATGGGCTATCGAGTTGATTTTTGAAAGATAAAGAATTTTATCTGAATTGCTCCCTGAAAATTAACTGAATTTAATCTCGAATCTTCTTGGAAGGATCGAAATTTCATCTCGAGTTGCTCTCGGAAAAGGTACAGCATTTTTATCTAGAGTTGCTCTTAGATTACGTACAGCATTTTTATCTCTAATTGATTTTTGTAAAGAGTTACAAAGGTAAATGCAACATTTGATTTGTTGTTGTTTGTTGTTGAGTTGGAGCGTTTTGACGGTTTACTATCTACAATGTTCCTTCAAAATTTTAACTAAATCAATTGAGGGTTTGTTAACGACGATTACTGTGACGGTGTTACCATTAAATCGAGATTCGAATGAGAGAAGTAAATTCAAATATGAGCAGAAGGGCATTATTGACAGTTACGTATAAAAAATAACAACAAGTATTAATAAATATCAGAAACAGCTGGTATTTCATATGCAAGACATATAGCATTTCCGATGATTGGAAGAGAAAGAGACACTTAACATTATAACATTATTCTAACGAAACAACATACGGATGGATCAGCAGAAGAAATTCCAAACTGTTCTGCGGGACTCCGAGTCTAGGCTTATAATATGTAATAATCCGAAGAGCTGAAATAGCGCTAGCATATTGTTGGACAGACTATTCACCATTCAAGAAGCGATTTTTGATTATAGCCTATATCTTACCTCTTCCGAAGACAGAGGATGATATTTTGAATGTTTTCAAGCGATTGGAGGATCTCAGCCCCAACGAAGAAAGTCAATAATACAAGAGAGTAGAAGATGCCATTTCTAGGCCTTGTTCAATATTGGCTAGACGTCAGAGGGCCGGAAGGTCGGGGTTATTCAAAAAATCGATGTGGCTTGAACAGGTGCGATATCTAAAAAATTGTGATACTATTATTCTTCTTATGGAAGGCTTGCTCGGCGAATCAGTGGCTGACGCTGATTTAGTGAATAACATGACAAGATGAATCTCAAATAAATAAATTGTCTATAGTTGAATTGTCATATATGTTTTAAATTCGTCATTATTTGTGAATTCGGAATATTTGTGAAAAATTGCATATTATAAATACTATCTACATATGCGCACAAATGATTTATTCTATTGACTTTCAACAGAGAAATGAGTCGTAGGAAGTTTCCATCAACGCAATGGCAGAGTTGTGAACTGGAATGAAGAGCTCTTCTGTTTCAAGTCTCACACGGAATTCTAAGCGAAACAAGCTAAACGGATCAAGTAACCGAACAAGTGAGAAACGTTCCCTCCACTCTGCCGCGCACTCTCCATATCCTTACACACACAATCTTGATTGTTTGCTGTCTAGCGTCTACACAGAAAATGGACAAAAAATATTTCCCCGTTAATAAGCTGATACAATATTTCAAACCTATATAAGCTAGATCTACGTATGTATGAATGTTTTCTTGAGAAGCGCAGTAAAAACAATTTATTCGTCTCCACGTTAATTCAAAATCGAATGAAAATATTTCTAGATATATTTTTGTTGCGGGGTAGAAAAAAAAGAAACTTTGTTCCTACAAAGCCTTGAAAAAGTTGTTGCCTGACTATGTAGAAGAATATAAAAAGTAACGAGTTTTCCTCCCTATTGCTGGTTTTTCACTCCCTTTATAATTCACACCCTAGTTGGCTCGTTATAGGAGATTGCTGTGGCAGTCGGAGCTTAAAAAGAATCTGAAAGACAAGTTTGATATTAAAAAAAAATTATTTTAAACAATCGCCAAGACATGGCAATTATAAGATATCGGAAGATGTATTATTATATTTGTTACAAAGAATCGGAACTAGATTAACGAGAGGTTTTTTACTGATATTGGGCTATATACATAGACATTTTTCGATATTTGAAAATCAATAAGCCATAACTGTTTATCAGCACGAATTATTTTTTACTTTGCATCCAAGAATGCAACGACAAATCAGCAAATGGTTGTGACCTATTAAAATCAACTTGTTTTTCAAGATTTATTGTACAATGCTGTGCTCTGGTTGATTTGTTGTTTTTTATTAACAACCTGAGCAGTTAACAATTCACCTCTGGGGCAACGAAAGTACGCTGGAGAGGCTTGGGCTTTGTGGCAACACAAGCAGGGGGCAGCTTATGGACGCAATTTAAAGTCTGTTAGCGGAATTAAGCGACGGCGGCCATGAGAGGTTTGTGTGATGTTGCCTTGGAAAAATTTAGTGCATTTTTTAAATTGTCAGTCAACATATAGGTTGAAATTTATTCAATAATTTTACATTCTTTAAAAATTATACACCTCTTCTTCTTTCTATCATTATATAATGGTTCTATCATTACATGATGGTTTCTGATTACAATTATGTATTGTTATTTGCATTCTATTTTTAGGCATTTCGCAATTGCCAATAAATATATTAGACCATTAGGTAATTTCGGGAAATTTTAATGATTAATACACTGAAGGAATAAAGTGCTTATATCTACTCGTTAAAAATTATTGAATTTGGTAAAGAAAAAAAAGACCTACGTTGACATTAAGACGGTATAGAATACAGTGCAATTTCCTCCCCCATCATAAGTAGATATAAATACGGATCTGATTTAATAAAACTAAGATCTGAACATTCTTTACTCTTTTCCTCATGAGTAGGCCTATCTGAAAAATCTTTTTTTGCCAACCAACAAGTTGATTTTTTCTTCGTTTCCGCTTCTTTTCGCTTTTAGCTCAATCCCATGAAAAGTTGAAAACCCAAGTCTTGCTTCCTTGATTCGTTTGCCTCAGCTGGATAGAAGTAGTCCGCGGAAAATGGTGCATATAGCTTTAGAGAGTGTACAAAGGTCCAAATGAAGGTTTTCTGTGAAGGGTGTTCTGCACTCATGGGAGATTTCTTCATTATCAAATGTTTTGTTTTTTAATCTTTCTTGCTGGTGTTCCGAGAGATCGAACAGCACTGAGGACAGCGAACAGTCTCGCCAGTCATTTTTAGTAGTTATCGGCCACCAAACAGCCACATCGAACAATAAGGCTGGCATGGTGTCCCTTGTACAATTTTCTGCCTACCCATTTGAAAGTTTCTACCAAATATTCAAAAAAATGGCGAGAAAAGGGAATCAAGTCCTTCAACAGATAGTAAAAAGGGTTATGGAGCTAAATGTTTTTCTTTTACAAGGGATGCCATTGAAAAAAAAATTTCTATTGAATTTCAATTTGAACACACATCAAGTGGTCCAGTGTTTTCTAATGGCATTCGACCAGCGCAACAATTTCAAGAAGTAAAATTTCATCCTTGGTGATTTAGCATTAAGACAAAAGCTGATTGCACTGTTATCTTAAAAACAAGACTGTAGTTTGCATCGAAAATATTGTAAAGCAGAAAGAGCGCACGTTTATCATCGGCCGTGCGTATCTTAAAACTGAAAATTACTACGATTATCCATTTGAATCTAGTAACTTAGATACACATGTTGTTTATGAGCTATCTCGATCTCTTGAGTTCTGGGATATAAATGACATAATGCATAAATTAATTTGACTCCCAATTCCCGAGAAAGAAGGTTTTTTTGTTGTATTTCTTCTGTTAATGGAAAAATATAATATGTAATGTTTCCTTATTTATTTATTATTATTCGTTAATTAATAATATTCCTGTGATGCACTTATTAACTTCGAAAATGTTATTGATGCAGCTACCATATTTAATTTATGAGGGAATTGAACCATTGGTAGAGGCTGTCCATCGTTCGAGGTATAACGATGACAAAAACTTTGTTTTTTGCCAACCAGAATTAAGGATTCTTCTAAGTTGCGAGGTTTTGTTGCAAATGGCTACAAACCGGATTCAGATTGGATTTGTTATCCAGCAAAAATAAGAAAAGCATACGGTTTGTTCTTACATAATATATTTATTGTGTATCCGTTAAATATTTCATCTTTTACAGAAACTTATGAGAAGGCCACTGGTCAAATAAAAAAGAACAATGAAAAGCTCTGAAGATCATTTAGAAACCACAGATACCGAAAGAAACACGAAGCTTGTTAGAGTACCTAACAAAAAGTATTTGGACAGTGAGCCCGACGAACTAAATCACGGAAAACATCAAAGCCACAAGAAGTTGAAAAAAACGTTTAAACTACAAGAGGGCAAATTCAAACCACCAACTTCACCATTTGAAATAGAAAAGAAAAACAAAGAAGACAACGGAAACCTTGTTCCGGAACATTCAACGTTCAACTTACCTTCCAGGCCCGCCAACTGCAATAGTTTTACAGAAGAAACATTGATTCTAAACATCTAAGGAGCGTACGAAACACATTCGGAGTTGAAATAAAGTTATTTATTGCCAAAACGTTCCCCACCAACACCGCCAGCAGCACTTAAATAATTTGACGGGACGGAACACTAATAGAGCAAAGAAGAATACTTAGAGAGCTACAGCTTGTGTAGAAATGTAAAAATTAAAAAAATTGCTTTAAGGGGAATCTTCATCGATGGTCTCGACATCAGAGCAATAATTCGATCGACCCCTCAATTTAGGCCGATCCTTCCGTCCGTAAAATGCTTCTCTAAAAGAAAAAAGAACACCACTTGCACCGCAAGCTCCATCCACAATAGGAATTTTTTCTTCAATCTAAAAATGAAATGCTTTAAATTATTAGAATGTATTGTAATAAACCCATTTTTGGTACCGCGGTCTTCAATTGTTGACAGGAGATGCACGTTGTCTCCGGCAGTGAACCCAAATCAGTAATTCTAAGACCGTGAAAAAAAAAATAAACAGCAGGTTGACGGAATACGTTTCGAGGGATGTAAACCATTACATCTTTTCGAGAATTAAAAAAATAATGTTAGGGAAAATTAGAAAATATAGGGCTCTTTCGGATCTGTTTTCTTTATCCGTTTTATTTGGCAACGCAGCATGGCGCCGTTTCTTGGCAACGGCAACGGCGCCATGCTGCGTTGCCAAAAAGAGCCCTATACTGATTATTTAGAAAAAATTACCAGCCCATAACAGCCTACTACAAATCCACTTGGATGAAGACTGCATATGAATATTGGTTTCCCCTAAGTGTACACGGAAACGATTCGATGTATAAGTGTCACTAAAGGAGTGTAGCTCCCAGCTTGTGAACCAGAGTCATCATTCATCTGTCTCGGCGTAGCTTGAGTCATAATTGATGGCACACTGCGAGCACATCCCATTCCTACTGTGTTAGGCATTTTATAGAAATTTCCGGGCATAATTCCATCCCTAATTTAATAGTAGACTTTGTAAATATTTAATTAATTAACATTTAATTATAAACTTACAAAACACATTTATTTACAAAATTCTCCAATTTATGAAAGTATTTGGATGGGCACGGTTTTCTACTTGAAATTCTAAATAAAAAAAAAATGTTAGAAAATCAATACTTTACACAACACAGATACAACTCACCTTTTGACAGGGAAAACAAAAGCATCCATATCCAGTGGTATATTCAACATTCTACCATGAAAATTTTTGGAAATTGTGGGAAAATGACTGTTGATGTTCAGCAACGGAAATTTTTTTTTAGCACATGAATGGCAGTGTTTTGATTTCGAATCATGAAAATAGATGACATCTCTATGGCAGGATCTAGTAATTTTAAATTCATTAACATGTTAAATTTAGATCTTAACCACCAAAACTCTTGATAATACACACCTACAGACCATCCCATTGTTTTCAAGATACCAAGTATCTGCAACAAATGGGATAACTTCTTCTGAATTAGCAACCATCAATACCTCCCCATGACATCATCCAGATACCTAAAAAACATTGACATATTTAAGTGAAATAGTTCTAGCAGGTATCATTAACTAAGGAATATATAGTGTGATGAATATTAAAAGAAAGGCTATTACTGCAGAACAGAAATCACAAATAATTAGTCAATCATATGCAGTAGGATGTGTTGTATCACAACTTGCCAAGTCTTATGGGATTTTGGAAAATACATTATATGGTTGGCTGGTGGACTTAAAAAACTTTATAATGGGTGGAGACATGATTTGCACACAATTTTTAGTTAATACCATCCACTTCAAGCCAATGAACCGTCATCCCTAGGAAACTTGTTTAATGAGCCGTCCAATAATAAGTTTTTTAAATCATGGCTGGCCTTTGATAGTTCTGAAATAAAATTTTCCTTAGTTTTTTGTTGATACTGCTTATTTCAAAGTTTTACTATGAACGGGAATGGGAACGACACACATTGGCCCAATCAAGCCACAAACAAGCTAATTAAAACCATCTTTTTCCTTGTCACTAAAAGAAAGCAGATCAGTGATGATGTGCTTCTAAAAAAATTAATCAGCCAATACCTTTTTGAATTAATGAAGCATAGATTTTGAACTAAGTTGAGGCAAGTGCAAATAACTTATCAAAATTGCTTTTTCTTCATCCGGAGTTCTTATCGGTTTAAATTTTGAAGTGCCATCCAATAAATGTCCAACTATTTATGTTGCTTTAAGTGTGACTTGTCAGCATTTTTGTTCTAGGGTCTTTTTGCTTTTCGGACCAGAGACAATTGAATTCTTCTAGACATAAAATTTCATTAATTCTCAGTTTCAGTTGAAGACCACAAATTATTTATGAAAGAAAGTGAAATACCTCAATATGTTTTCTAGCGTTGTACACAGAGTTTATAGCAACAGATAAAAACTCTATTTTCCCTTTCTGGTTGTAGGCAGTTTTGAACTCGTGGCACTTAAAAAATTCAATTAGAAACCCTCATGAGCTCATGAGCCAGATGTCTCAAGCTCGCACTTTTTTTAAAAGAGCGCACTCAAGCTCAAAGCTCACAAAAGCTCCAAGTTCTCATGAAGCTCGTTTAAATTCTGCATGTCGGAAAAGAGGGAAATCAACAAACATTTTGGATAAAAGTTTATTGCACACTTTGACGCCTTTGTCGATGCCAGTCCTTTGCCGAGGCCAGGCTTCAATTTGTGGAATGATACGCCAATGTTATAAATCTCATAACTTTCCAATATGTTACCCAATGTACTTAATGGTAAAAATTTCGGGGTTCCTACCAGCTGTCTTTTCTTTTTCTGCTATGGATTGCAAGTAAAAATAACAAACAAAAGATTTGCAACCATTCCATGGAACACCTTTTTTTCCTAGTAAGCAATTGTGCATGCAATTGAAGATCGTTTAAAACCCTTCGTGCTGCAGTAAACCAGAACGATGGAAAGATTTCTTACTTCAATGCATATGGATAAAACTTTTCCCGTCTGAATTTATAAATGTGATTCATTCTTGTCTTCCATGAAGTTCATTTTAAGTATTATTGTGGCTTGTTTCGTTCTTAAAAAAAATTAACTGATGGTTTCGTGTATTTTTTTGTTGTATTACTGAAGGGTGGTTGCCTTAGTGAAACTTTCCGAGACAAAAAATTGTATTTATAGAATAACTTTATTGTTTTGGGGTCGAATTCACGTACTTTTAGTGGAAGCCACCGTGCTCCAAAAGGTGAAACATTAATTAGTCTCAAACCTATATCCTGAATGATGATAATTGGATTCATAAATAGTGGAATTTATGCTTCGTTTCAATTACTGCTGGCATAGTCAAACCATTTGTGACATCCGCGACATCAAGAGCGTAATGTGGCGTTTTAAATTTATGTTTATTATGTGTTTTTATTTAAAAATGATACGTTTATTCATTCATTTCATCTGTACACGTCTAAAACTGCAGACTTGTTCTTCACATTCATTAACAAGATCTTTTTTTTTATTCAAAAAAATAAATATGATGTAGGTGAAAACATGAGATTGGTGTTACTGTTGCGATTCTTACGACTGATGGTTAATTTTGATTTAATAGTCTACTGGAGGCATCTTCTTCTTCAGAAAATGACATATGTATAGGCCAAAACTTCTTTCGTGTTGTTTGAGCATTTATTCGTTATAATGAGTTGCACACGGATTTCCGTTATGAATTTTGCCAATTAAGTCAAAAGTAATTTCGTTTTTGAATCGGGTATTCAATTTGAATCGGAAATCACAATTTCTCTTTGTCTGTACTTAAACTCCTTTATTAAAGAAAGATGTTAAAAAAATAATTGAGGATTATTAAAAGCTCAGATTCTGACTTTCCACTGGAAACTACGCCATTTGTCAGATTTGCCTATTACAATTTAATTGCATTGAAAAAGGTAGTCAATGTGTCAAGTATTTACATGCACATTTCGTAAGGTTTAATTTACACCGTTTTTACCCTCCAACACTTAAATTTACTGGCGAAGCTACAAATTGATCATTATCTACTTCTGAATGTTTGCAACACAAATGGAGTGGGGTTTCGCAATTGACTTTTATCTGAAATCTTTTCAAATACTGATTGGTTAATTAATTTTTTATTGGATAAACCCCTCTTCCCCAATGCAATATTAAGAGGGTCTACTTTTTCTAAAAACTTCTATCTTTCATCAATCTGAATATATGGCAATTTCGGATGACAAATAAGGTCCAAGAAGTCTTCTGTCAAAATATTGTTCTCTCATTTCTAATTTGATTTCCACCACCTCTTTATTTCCCCTTTTTTTCTTCTGATCGAGCCTTTTTAAGGCGTTTTTAAATCTTTGTCTTTCAAAATATTCTCTTGCTCAGCTCAGTTGCAGGAAAGAAAAAAATTATTTAAACCAAGGAAAACTAATCGTGTGGACAAGCAATAACATTCTGTATTTTAAACAAGAAATGATTATCACAGATTTCAGAAATTCACACTAGACTTCAAGTAAATAAAATATATCTGAAACCAAATCTAAAAGTGGGCAAAGAAAACATTGTCTATATAATTTTGTAACATGTTGGAATAGCTAGAGGTTGGTGACCTAAATAAACACTAAAATACAGATCATTTTTATTTATTTATCTGCGGTAACAAATGCACTGCCAAGCTTTACATCTTCTATTTATCATTTTATACCTTATACCTCCATACCTTTTATATACCATCTTTTATGCACCTTGGAAAAACTATTAAAAACAACTTATTAATTTTTAATCGAGTGCTTGGTGTATGAACAAACTATTCATTGGCATTCATACAGATTGTTTCATTGGGGAAGTTTCTTCGAAGAATGATGAATGTCATTCAGCAGTCCTAATCGAATCACATTGCACTGAAGCAAAAAAACAACGGTTAAATGTGAAGGGTTACAAATTTGATGTCTTACTCTGAGAAAAAGGGGCCCATTTGGGTGCATACCCTTGAATGTCACCGATCTTAAACATTTGATTAAATGGGTATTAGAAGAGTTGTTTGCCACTTTTCTATTTTCATTCTAAGGTTAGTGAAGGAGCAACTTTTTAAATTCATCAGAAAAAGCAACGGAGAATCCACAATACGTGCTATCTCAGTCATTTTAAAACGATGATTACATTGCCTAAATGATGTTAAGAATCGTCTAGACTCTTATATCATCACGGACCGGGTGGTGTTACAAAGTCACCCTCTCTTTTTGCGAAAGTTTCCCATGAAAAGATAAGCTTAACATCTGGAAAGTCACCCTTGTTGTTGTAAAAGAGAATATTGGAATAAGTTTACATTACTTGCCCTTATCTTTTGGTATAAAAACCAAGGCAAAGTCCTATTGTATAGTTCAATCTTTCTGAATCATCCGTCGCAGAATTTCACCGTGTAGCCCAGTGTCTTACTACTTTCTCACTAGTCATACCTCTTGGGTTTATTCTTCTTTCTGTATTTCACTGTAACTTAAAGTTACAGTGAAATGCTCAAATTCAGTATAGCTCCAAGTCAACAAATTGATTCGAGGACAAATTTCAATAAACCAAATGTATCAATAATACCATCAAATACAAAGGTTAAGATACACAAGATGATACTCATACTCTGAAAAAGATGATTTTGCCACACGAATGTTTTTGAAGCTGAATGTTTGAAATTTTAATTGAATATTTTAATCATCTGGAGAGAAAAAAAGGGATGAGACAATATTGAGAAGGAATACATCGATGGAATAAAACGGGGAATTGATTATGAAGTAAAAGAAAAAAAAGGTAGTATATCCCTACCCCCAGAAGTACCGCCCACCAGCCAAGAACGCGGTGGTGAAGGATGAGTAGAAGGAAGTTCCAGGCAATCGAAAGAAGGAAGCAAGTTCACTAATGACTTCACTAGGACTAATGACATCACATAGTCCACCCAGGCATTGGTCAGGCCCCAGCCTGAGAAATCCATCTCCTGAATTTTCTCAAGCCCTTGAAGACAATCCTAGATGAATTCTAGGAGAAAAATGACTTGCAATGTCAAATCTGAATTTTGTTGAGGATTTAAAGGATTTTAAAAAAGGGAGAATTTTTGCTTCATTCATAGGCAAGGTTATTTTCGGGGTACTCAAAATTGACTTGGGGATTTTTGTCTTTTAGGTCAATCTTGCTTGAAGGATAAGGAAAGCTTATGTTTTGTGGGTAAAAACACCTGGATTTATTGCCAATCTCTGACAAGCTTATAAAAAAACCGGTTCGTCCGGAAGATGATTGAACATCCGGGCTTGATCCGGGAATTCTTTGAGAAAAACCTCCCTCCTGAAGTGAGGGCGAACGTGGATTTAAATGCGATACAGCCCTTCAAATATTCCTTCTTGAGAGACACCCTTCACCAAAGATGTTATCTTTTCTGTCCAATTTTAGGGGAAGGAAGGGTAGAAATCAGCTCCCTTGCGGTTGATTCGTCAAATGGTACACCTTTGGAAAAAGTGAACGCTGAAATAAAGGAAAAATATAGCAAAATATCCTTTCATTTATCCTATTCAATTTTACACGGGAAAGAAAAAATACACCTATTCCACAAATACTTTTCTCTTTTCGAACACAAAGACTCAAAGAGTAAGCGAGACAACTTTTTACGTCGCCTTTTCCAACGATTGACGTGAATAAATAATCGGAGACAGATTTTAAAGATGCTCCCTGGTATGATATGATTGCCGAACTTTCCCCATATTTTCAGTGAAGAGCTTAAGAAATTGGACGCCATTGCAAAGGAAGGGGATTACGTTTATATTAAAGCTGCAGGGACTTATGCAGTGGCTGTGGGGAATTTTCCTGACAAGGTGACGTTCAGGGAAATGGTTCAAAAGGATCTCACACCTGGCTAAAAAACAGAGGAAGAGTTCATGACATACGGTCAGCAATTGTTCAAAGACGGCTTTAAAAAAGAAAACGGGAAAGATGAAAGATGGAAGGGAAGCTCGAAGGAATCCAGCAAGAAAAGCTGAATCTAGCCCTTAAATTGATCACAGACGAAGTACCTCTGGAGCAAGTATCTCTCTGGACTAAGCTGTCTTTATCTCAGCTGGAAGATCTTTCAAAACAAAAAAAAGTCACTAAAACATAAATAAAGGAAGCCATAGCCCCTTGGTAAAAAAACCTTAGGCGAAATTTCTCCAAGGAAAAAACCAAGGATCCTTGGGAGCTTTTAATAAAGCCAGACACTCTGTCAGCTGCCCCTGATGCATTCATCATTTGCCAGTTTTTAATGGCAGTTAAGAGGGCAGGAAATCCCCTGTATTGAGGCAGATCTTTAACTGATAATTCACGTATAAGTTTGGTGCTTCTAATGATTGTATTGTGATCTTTGCAAGAATGAAACCTGCACTTCCTGTGAATAAAAAAACTCCTGGAATTTTTTCCCCTCACGAAAATTCAGATGCACCTTAAAAACGTTTAGGAGGCTTTTGCAGTTTCTTCTTGTACCGTATTTCCAAAAAGAGAAGTCGTATGTCTTAAGGGTTCATCTGCTAAATGTGCGTATCTCTGCGTCGTGGAAGCCTGAGTTTGGCCAAGGAGTTTGCCAACAATGATTAAGCGCAATCCACTCGAAACCAAATGAGACACTTTTTAAATCAGAAAACTCTAAAGAGTTTGAACATTCATTAAGTGAACTTTTTTACGACCAGGAAGCACATAAGGGCTTTCTTAATTCAGATTCTTATGTTCTTGCAAAATTTCAATAGCCTCACTCGAAAGAGGTAGGTGTTCCCGTTTTTTTCTCCGTCAGAGAAGAGGGTTTGATCCAAAGACCTTTCTCTAAATCAAATTTTTCCCGTATCTCTTTCAACAGTTCATTCTTGCTTTCAACTGTGAGCAAAAGCAGTTTAAAGAAAAAGACGGGGGGTTGTTTGGGGTAGTTGTCCAAAATACTCCAGAGTCGCGCAATTTCTTCCTCATTAAGCCCGTTTTTCTTCTGGAAACCACGGCATCTCTTTGACAGGGTTTTTCTCAGGCCATTTCCATGTGACAGCTAACGAAAAAAATTTTGATACAAATGCGAGTGCCTGATAAGCTTGATAAGGAGTCTGTCTTAAACATGCAAGAAAGGTTTTGACGTCACGGCGTGACAGGTGTTACCTTTTTCACCCAGCATCGGAATAATGTGGTTTCGGAGGAGCTTCTGGTTTTCTTGTTAGCTTCTGGGACGTTTGTTTTTCCTATAACGTTTGACATAATCACGTGAAAGGTCACTTATAGAAGGCAAGTGCACGATTGTCTTTTTGTTTGTCTTCTCTTCGTGACTTACAGCCCCAAGATTCTGCTACACTAGAACCTGCACTTCTTCTGTTGTGATCTGTCCGTGAATTTCCAACTCGAGGCGCCTTAACACGCGATTTTTGTTTCGGAACTGCAAGCAATATGTTTGCCGGCCACTCGCTCACACAACAACACCAAAGCCTTTTAACTCATCGTCCCAAAAAATGATTGCCTTTTGAGAAGGGGGAATTTGGCCGTCAAGAAAATGCTTTGTGATTTTAGATACGTGATTGTTTTCCTTGGCTTGTCTAAGGCTTCTAACTTTTTAAATGTATTACACCATTTAAAAAAGTCATCATATGATCATCAATGGGGAAAGATTCAGATCCATGTTAAGGGAACATATATATACCTTATTTATTACATTTAATTTATATGCATTTCTTATTTCCACACCTTTTAGATGCCATTCACAAAGTCATACCGGAGAGTAAGACTTCCAAGGAACTGGAAACGCAAATCAAGGATGCCATGACGTTCAATGTCATGTTCAATGTCTGTTCCGATGGGAGCAAAATTTGGCTCCGGAAATATATTTAACCATTTACGCCACAGTGGCTCTCTCTCAAAGATAAGAGAAGCTTCAAGGTTGGCTCCTCGGGCTAGATTCAAACCAGTAACCCAGGGTTAACACCCACTTGCTCTTGCAACTGAGCTACCGGGGAACAATAAGTTGCTTGTACCAGGATGTCAGATTTTTTCCTAAGCTGTCTTGAGATTTTTGTCGCAATTTTCGAAAATTTTCTTCTGAAAAAAGAGGCTTTCAAACGAATTTTGAAGCAAGAGAAGTACGACGCAAAATTCCCGGAAGAATGCCGCCATTCAAAAAGGATAAACCTCTTCTACCACCTTGAAACAACATTTAACAAGGGCAAAATGTTCCTCATGAGGATAAATTTTTAAGATGTGTCGAAATTTGTGGGAAAAGACATCAACAATCACTTAATAAACCAATAGCTTCTTCAACTGATTTAAAATCAAATACGTCTCCATTCAACGACTCGAGCTCTTCGCTGCTCTCCTGGCAGCCCGTCTAGCATCAGTCATCTCTAAGGAAATCCGATTATTCTCCTCACTATCGTTTCCATGTTTACGTCGGAAATAGGCTAGGTGAAATACTGGAGCTGTCCAACCCTCATTAATGGCGTTATGTTCGCACCACTCAAAATCCAGCAGATGACGTCAGCCGTGGTGTATTAGCCACCGAATTCTCAACCGATCGTCGTTTTTAAACTGGACCACCATTTCTCTATGAATCACCAGAAAATTGGCCAATCTTTCCGGATTTAAAGAAAGAAGTTGACGAAACGGAGGATGTCGAAATTCGCTGTACGAAATGGGTTGGCACGACCATCCGCGTTCCAGATTCCATCGACAAACTAATTATGAAAATTTACCGCTCCCCGTTTTACTTGGCGTCGTCGATATGTCAAGAGATTCGTCAATAACGCCCGAAAAAGTAAACAGCATCGTCAATTCGGTAAACTGTCCGAATCTGAAATCAAGAGTGCCGAATTGGAACTGTTCCGGCGAATTCAACTGTCTGCATTTCCAATGGAGCTGAAAGACCGGAAGGCCGGAAGAACAATTGAATCCATCAGTTATTACAGCTTAACTACTTTGACACCTACTTTGATTAGGTTCTCAATTTTCAAAAATGGATTGGGAAATCCACGAGTTTGACGGAAAGAATGACATCAATAACAATGAAGTAGGTAGATAATTTTTAACATTATGTAAAATGAATATTCACAGATGTGTGTGTTTTTGTTCTTATAGGCAAGTTATCCTCCCAAATCGAAAAAGAACTTAATTACAAAGAAGGATGATGAACTCCAGGAAAGTATTACTAAAGTTGACACTCACAATTTAGTGGGGGTCAAGCCTAAAGCTGGCGAGTTTCCGTGTGGGCCGGAAACTGTAGACTTGCTCACGAGCGACCCTGCCGAAGAGAGTTCTAACGTAGTTGCAGTCGTTGACAACCTAGGCTGTCGCGGAATAGTTCTAACTCCGTCTGACCGTCAGCTGTTACAGCCTGGAAACAATTCAACGACAAGTGAGTCTATTTTTTTGATGTTGCAATGCACGAGTTAGCCGTTGAAAATTTGTCGCTGTCATAAATTTTAATCATTTTCTCCTAATTGCAGCATCGTGGATTATTTTTTCGATGTTGCGATCCACGACTTTGTCGTTAAGCTCGAGCGCCTGTTTGTGTGCTCTGCCTATTTCTACGCTAAATTGGATAGGTAAATATTTGATTTTTTGGTGATTTGTTTTAAAATTTCCTTTGCGTTGTTCTAATTTGTTTTTCCTATCCGCTTACAGGTGCGGTCTGGAAAAAATCGGATTGAACATGCGAGAACAAAAACGAGCCGGCTGTAAGTTGTTGGCCAACTACACCAACGTTCTGATTCCTGTCTGCACAGGAAATCACTGGTTGCTGTTGCACGTGCTCAATGAAAAGAAGCGGTAATAATAACTTTGTTTTGCCGCTAGGCCGCTAGGCCCTAACTAATTTTCATTCTCTCCCTGTTTAGGCTCACGCTAAACATTTTTGACTCTTTTATTGGGCATGAAGTGGCGTCCCTAAAAGTGATTGATCGGGTCAAGCAGTACATCAAAGATGAATTGCGTCCCAATGACGGCAGCAAAGAAACATCACGGGTGGTTGTTGAGGTTGCCGTTAACCGTGTCGAGGTTCCCCTCCAGGTGCCTGATTCCCTGTACTGCGGCCCTCTGATTCTTTGCTATGGCTTTAAGCTCATCATGGTGAGATTGACATTAATTTTTTTAAATACTTTAATTTTGTGCTTAACGGTCGGGAATGTCGTTTTCTCGTATTTTAATTACATTTTTTTTCTTTTTTTTTGTAATTAAACAGTGTGGGGAGGAAGCAGGCAAGGAGAAACTGACACACGAAAGCGGGCTCATCGGGAACTGCGGCTCTTTGTCGCGAACTTTACTGAGGGTTCTTTTGGAACGGAGGGAAGGTAGAGAGTAGTTAATTTTTTCCAGTACTCGTCGTGCTGTTTGTGTTTTATTTCATTACTGCCCCGTTAATTTCCATATTTCGGTGAAATTTTAATGTTGAAATATTTTTTTTCACGTTTACATGGTACTTTTGCAGTGTGGCCGTCTCTCAACTCCCAAAATGAGACTAACAAGAAAGTGGCTTCCATCCAGCTCGGCTTCACGGAAGGCGACACCCATTACTTGGAAGTGCCATCGATAATACCGAGAGAGTTTCTCGCCCAAGTGGTGGTACCACCGGAAAAAGAAAACTCGCTGAATCCCGTCTTGAACAACAACCAAGTAGCGGACAACCCAAAAATTGAACGGAGGCAACTTAAGCTGTCTAAGGGAGCCAGATTACTCAGACAGGCAAGACAATTCACATTGAAAGATTAATTGTCTATGTGTTTCCATGGCTGCACGGCGGTTTTTATACCGCTGATTGAGCCATAATTTCTTTACTCACATTTACACGTAACACATATATGTGCCACTGATTTCGGCATTTCCCCAAACTAACGCTGCTATTGTCTACATGTCATATTATGTCTGCTGCGAAGAATGTTATTGTCTAGCGCGATTCTGGGTAGACTGTGGGCTGAATCGAATGAAATGTCTTTGGGAAACATTCAATTCTTTTTGTATGATTCTCACGCTAAAGGAAAGTTTCTGAAGAGACTGAAATGCGCAGAACACAGTTTAGATCCCTTCGACTGGCTCACTAGGCAAGTCCGTTCGGTTCTCGATTTCGCTTTTATATTTTATTTTCCCCCTCTCCGGTTGTGTCATGCATAGCTTCTTCCTTTTTTTTGTTCTGGTGTGAATAAACTGAGGTATGGTGATTACATAGGTTTTGACTGTCGATTGAATTGTTTTTTATTTCCAAATTCTATTGCAATGTTTGGCAAATTTCAGTGATTTTCCCTTTTAGTATAGTTTCTTGTATTATTGTAGGAATGTAAATGAGTTTATAATTAAAAATGATTCTAGACCATTTAAATAATTGCTCGTTTACAGGATGAAAAATCTAGAATTAAAAAAATGTATTCTGAAAAGGGAAACGAATCACTTAGACAGATTGGTTGACAAAAAAAAAATTGGTCTCATATTTTTTCATCAACAATATTTTTATTTTACGTTAAAAAAACTGTAGCTCAAGTTTTGGCCCCGAAAACTTTAAACAAGGACAAAAAAATCGTTGTTGCCACCCACGGATGGAATAATTTCTGAATTTGAGGAAAATGTGGAGGAGTGTAAGTACGTTCTGCACGAGAGAGCTGTTCGTCAGCGTGGGGCCAGCAGACAAGTGAGAGAGGGAAACGGAAAGGCCTAAACAGTAGATAAAAGAAGGTCGAGGTATCTCCCGCATCACGAGTGCTGCCATCTAGCATAGCAAAAGAGGTAATGGTTTGTTCACTTACTATAAATTTCACATAAGCCTGGATCCCAGGTTTCCACGATGAATGGTAGTGACACCAAGCGGATTTTCTCCAGAACTATGTCTGAACACGTTTTTTTAAGTCCTTGCGAAAGAAAACAAATTTGGATTTTGTAAAAAAAAAATTAAAAAAAACTCACATTTTTTACAGAATCTAGGTATTCTATAAATTTCGCTTTAACAAGCGATTTACTACTCTAAGAGACCGTTTTAGGGGTTTTTGATTAAGCGGAAATCGTCGCTGGGGGTTCTAAAAGTTAAGAAGTAGATGGGTTGTGTGAAAAATTTTTCCTTAGTCGATTGGTAAAAACCACAATCGCCTAGCTGTTGTAGTTTGGGAGATATATTTTTAAAAAAACTTGGAGGGGGTAGATGAAATTTTTACTTTTTTTCGTTTTTTTTGTGCAGCAGTTTTCTCGTCAACTGCTGCACCTAAAAATATTCTAATTATTTTTTCCACCCCATTCAGATGTTGCAGAGACAGCTGTCTGGGCTCTCTGTAATATTATTAAAGATGGACAGGAGTTTAGAGACTATTTAATTCAGCTAGGCACTATTGAGCCATTGTCACTTTAATTAAACCCGTCACTTCAGTAAGTTAATTTTTAACAACGAGTCCACGACTCAACCAGGCCAGATTTTAGGGTTTTCATTTTTAGGAAATCGCAACTAGGAGTCTGAGCCAGTTGCGATGTAGACCATTCGAAGCTAAATTTATCGGAAAATCGAACGGCGCAATTAGCAATTTCACAGCTTTTATAGTTTTTAAGATATAAATAAAAAACTAAGAGGGGGTAGCAAAAATCGTGAAATTTTTCGGAATTTGTACAGCAGTTTTCTGCCAAACAAAACCATTTAAAAAAATCTTATTTTATACAAATGTAGATCCAGCTCCCCTCTACAATTTCCTTAAACCGATAGCTGGGGCTTATTTGCCGAGATATTAACGGCTGAAATTTGAAAATAAAAATCGTCCATTTTGATTTTGTGTTCTGGTTTCATCCTTCTAGCCACCTAGCGGTAGATATTTTAAATTAGACGACCAAAGCTCTTATAGGACCATATTTTTTCGTTTACAGTCAATTAGCTTAGCGGTTATTGATTGTTTTTCAATTAATGCTTAGATAACAACATAACCTGTTAAATTTCAAGTTCATATATCTAAAGGTGCATGTCCCAAAAGAGCTTTTAGTTGGCACGTTTTCAACATCTTTTTCCAAATGTTGATTTTGACTCTTCCAAATACTGTTGGTGTTGGAGCAGAGAAAAACAGCGACCAATATTGTTTCTGAGAATCTCTTGAAGGTGGCCTAACGCTGAATCTAAAATCCGGTTGGTTGTTTCTTGGATGGAATGGGAAAACGAGATACCGAGGAGGGTAAGCGTCGGATCCGATGTTAGCCAGGGCTTTGGCTATGTTTTCCGCTGCGCCCATCCTCCGAGACCAAGGGCCTTGGACTTAAAACTATTAAGTCTAGCGTTTGTCCAGTGGCATAAATCTTGTACAATCTGGACACCGTGGCAAAAATCGTCATCCGAGTCAGCAAATATGGCGACGTCTTCGACAAACGACCGAGTTATCAACTTCCGGTTGAACATGGTAATCCCAGTAAGTTCATGGCGCAGCCGACAGAAGAGCGGCTCTAGAAAAAGCACATCAAGGTGGATCGATAACAGGCAACCCTGTCGTAAAGATGAGCTACATGACACGATTACAGCCACCGTTTGACCATTGAGTATGGCCACTCAGGCTCCAGAGTAGAGGGATTAGATCCATTTGATGAAGACTTCCGGGTATCCAAAGGCGTGTAATATTCGCCAAAGTGTTTCTCTCGGAACCAGATCATATGCCTTGGCAAATTCAACGTCAATTACAACGCCGGGTATTGCTGTTGTCGACAAACTGGAGTTGCAAGGGCTATGTCGCCACTCGATGAAGTCAATGAAGTCACGATAGAGCGACAAGTTATCGCTAATATTCCGTCCAGGTACTCCCCCACACTGAGAGGGACCGACGGTGTCGGGCAGCGTCTTTTTAAGGCGTTGAGCGATTTTCCCGGCCATCAATTTGTTATCACAATTTAACAGAGCTATGGGCCGATAATCAGTCAGATTTCGGGACTAGACGGATCAATCCCACAGATTGGGAGTCTCTCACGTGGCCTTGTTTTAATACGGCTTCAAACATTTCAAGAAAAATAGGGCCGATATCGGCACAGAACTGTTTATAGAAATCGTAGGGAAGCCCGTGTTCACCGGGGCTGCCATTCAGGGGCATTTTAGAAAGTGTTGAAGCCACCTCCGCTTGCTCGGTTGGGCGTGAAAGGTCAGGGGGGAGATCACTTTCCGGATTACACCAAGGAAGAAGGTTTCCATGGCGTCGTCCCCACCAGGCTCCTGGCTGAAACGTGACGGAAGCTGTCGGTAAGGGTCTGGTTGATCCGGCCTTCGTCTACAATTAATTCACCACTGGCGTCGGACAAGTAACTGATCATGGAAAGACGACCAAGGTTGGTTTCCTTCCGGACATGGAAGAGCGACTGGGAGTCCGTTTAGGTGACTGAGGTGCAACGGGAGCGTATTTTAGCACCCTGGAGAAGCCGAACATTCCAGTTACGCGCTTCTTCACGGAGAGCTTGATAGTCGGGCCAGTGAAGTTCACGGCCCGGTTGGGTCACCTCGAAAATGCAGTCCTGGTAGAAGCGGCCGATCTCTCTGCCCAGGAGCGCTGCAAGACGGCAGTAACTTTGAGCGATTCTTTTCACGCCTGGTTTTAAAAATTTTTTTCCACCATTTGGAGACATCATTACGGCGGAGGGGGAATGTTGATACGGTGGCAGGGAAATAACGAAAGAGGTATCCGAAAGCGTCTTCTGACATTATCGACACGTTCATCTTCCAGATGGAGGATTTAGGGCGTTCTTCTTGGCTCGTTTTTGTTAGAAATATTAACTAGAAATAGGAATTATGTTTGATTGGTCACTTGTGAAATGCATTGAGTAAACTTGAGAAAGAACCTTATACAATTTTACCTTTCGGGTAAGAAGACAGTTGAGAGAGTGGCAGACTAAACGTAACGAGAAAACTGAGCAGAGGGAGGTGCTAAACCGCATCTTTTTGTGTGTGTATTTTTGTATATCCAACACTTCCCCTCCAAAAGAAATACATGTATACATTGTTATTTGTGAATTCAATAGGTTCAAGAATTAGTTATGTCATTATAGTGATTGGGAGAATCAATAGGTTGTGAATGGGAAGAAGACGAATAATATGCTACCCCTCAAGTTGCTAGACGTGACATATTACACAGTGAGGAATGACAAAGGACATATCATTTTGAAATTGAAGAAAGATTAGTTTCTGGCCAGTAGGATTACGCCTATCATGTCCCGACATCGTTGAAACTCCGATTTATCCATTGCCTTAGTGAATATGTCTGCTAGTTGTTCTTTTGTTCCGATGTTGAGCCTGTTGATGAGTTTGGCTTCTTCAAATTCACGAGTTTCGTGGAAGATGATTGGGATGCGCCTCATCATGGAGTGAAATACGGGATCTCGAACGACTTTCACTGCGCCCTGGTTGTCACAGTGGATTGGGACCGGTTGAGTTAGTGGTGCTAGACCAAGTTCGTCTTGGAGGTTGCGGATCCAAATGGCCTCCTTGGCAGTCTCATTCACTGCCATGTATTTGGCTTGACATGAGGAGAAGGCGACGGTTTATTGGCTTCGACTGCACCAGAACACGGGCCTTCCATTTAGGATTAAAATGAAACCGGTCGTCGAACGATAAGTTTCGCGGTCTTCAGCCCAGTCTTAGTCGGTGTATCCAGTAATGCAAGTTTGTTGGTTGTAGCAGAGGCCGTGATTGATAGTTCCGGCTATGTAGAAGAAAACCTGCTGCCTTGCGTTCCAGTGTTCACGGCAGGGGTTCTCGCAGTATCGAGACAGTTGGCCGGCGATAAAGGAGAGATCAGGGCGTGAGACTGTTGCAAGATACAGTAGGCAGCCGATATGGAATTTTTGTCATGGCCTCCTTCTTCCACTCCGTGTTTGGAGACATGGCACCTGTTAAATGAACGTTTGAATTAGCAGGGACTGCTTTAGGAACGTGGGACTGTGCGTTAAATCTTGCTAACATTGTTCGGGCAAATGCGGATTGATTTACAAATATTTTCCTCTCTTTTCTGTTCCTAGCTATCTCCGTACCAACAAAAAGGTCAGTGGGTAGGATACGGATTTTGAATTCTTTTTCCAAGTGTGTCATGACGTTGGCGAGTGTTGGCTTGTCGTTGCTGAGAAGAAAACCATGGTCAGTCTAGATGCACACAGTGAAGAATTTGTTCTCAGTGCGGTGGATGTAGACACAAAATCGTATAAGCATTGTTTTAGGCCATACTGAATGAGAAATGCGTTGAACTTTTTATTCCACTCGAGACGCTTGCTTTAGACCGTAAATACACTTGATGAGTTTACACACGAGTTTTTCCTGACCTAATTTGACGAAGCCTTCTGGTTGTTCGATATATAGTTCTTCGTCAACTAGCCCATAGAGGAAAGCTGTTTTAATTTCGAGTTGTGCCATTTCCCAGTCATGAATAGCCGCGTAAAAGAGTAGGATTCGCAGGATGTGTACTTTACTATGGGAGCGTAGTTTTCTTGAAAATCGATCCCTTCTACTTTAGAGTATCTCTTCACAACAAGACGGGATTTGTATCGAGCAGGGGAGTTGAACTCGTCAACCATCGATGGATTCCAAAGGTGGGCTTCGTCGCATTGCATCGCCTCTTTTCGCGGTTCGAATGGTGAGTCTGGGAATTGGACATCAGTTGATTTGATGCTCTGAGTGATTTTCGGTTTTCAGTTTCGAAGTGGATATCGTCGGTTGGCGCAGGTGGGTACGGATGTGTTGACAAACTCGTTAGTTACGGGCTCGTTGATTTCGGCGGCCGGAACTACTTCTTGAGTGTTAGAAACTCCCTGTTTTTATGGGGCCTGCTGCTTCAATTGTTGGTCTCTGCTCTAATTGGGCGTCGGGTGTGATAACCGTTTCAATTGGAGTTGATGCCTTGACTAGAGAGAATATTGACATTTTAGTTATATACTTTTGAGAATGGTTTTTAATTTATTACTTGTTGTTTTAGAAAAAGACGCCGGTGGGAGGAATGGTGGAGTGACGAGACTCGGCAGTCGTTCTTGTGGTAGGGCCAATTCCAAGTCGTTTTCTTCATCGAAGATGAGGTCGCGAGTTTTTTTGACCCGAAGTGTGGTAAGGACTAGTACACAATAGCCTGTTGTTTCGTAACCGAGGAGAATACATTTTCTCCTTTTGGATCAAGCTTGCGTCGTTTTTCGTCTGGGACGTGAGAGTAACAAAGTAGACCGAATCCTCGAATATGTGAGACGCTTGGTTTAACTCCGTGATATTTCTGGTATGGTGTGACTGAACCAGTGCGAGAGAGAGTCAGATTTAGCGTGTACACGGCATGAGCCATGGCCTCTTCCCAGAGGCGAAGACGGAAAGGGGATGTTACGTGGTGATTTATACCATACATTGGGCTTCGGCAGGCCTCCATGATTGTCCTATTGTCCCTTTCTGCGACTCCATTTTGTTGTGGAGAGTAAGCGGCATCCGACTTTTTCTTGAGAAAGTGGCATTTTCTGTAGCCGCTACCATGATCTTTGATCAGTAAGAAATAAACTGATTGGCTGAGAGACGGGACTTGCATGGGACCTTTAATGTCTGTCACTATGAGTTCACAAAATTCACGTTTTTCTCTTTTGTTTTCGACGAAAGGAGATCTACACATTTTACCATAATAACAGCACTCGCAGATGCATGAGATGTCGTGATTGGAGATTGTGAGTCCATCAATCAATTGAAGTTTTTCCATTTTCTGAATAGTTTTGTTGTTCACGTGTGCGAATCGCGTGTGTCATACACTGAGTGGAACTCCGACATCCTTTGAGATGAGAGCGCGGTCGGTTTCCATTGGCTTGACTCTTAAGTTGAGTTTGTATACGCCGTCTTCGATTCGTCTCCCAGTGATATTGACGACGCCATTTCTGCTGAAGGAAACATCACATACAGAGTAGACAACTTTTTGCACCGAGAGCAGTGACTGCACCAATTGATATGAGATTTACTCCAATGTCTGGGACGAACAGTACCTTTCTCACTAGTCCAGTTCGTAACGTCTCTCCGACTTTGGCTTCAAATATGACGTCACCGTAGCCATGAACGGTAGCGGTTGCAACACGAATGCCTTCAATGATCCAGCTGCCAATGGGGACGCTCACATAGTTGTTGAGAACGGACTTTTGGTCGGTCACGTGTTTTGTTGCGCCACAGTCAGCTATCCAGACGGAGATCAAGCTGGGTAGCCAAAGTCAATGCGAGGATTAGTTATTGTAGCAGCGGCGGTGTTGGCTGTGTCACGTCTGCTTGCTGTTTGGGTTTGTGCGTCGTCCAAGATCTTCCTTTTTAGTTTATTGCATTCAACAGTTGGATGATTGAGTTCACGGCCTGTTGTGCTGAAGGAATGTTCACATCGCAATCTTGGCCGTTTGTCTAGGGGTTGATTTGTTTCAGCACGAGCATTACTGCTAACTCCTCCTCTACCATAAGAGCCTCCCCTACTATTGAAACTTCCTCTTCCATTTGGAAATTGGCTCTTTCCCCGACTGGATTGGGCCAAATAGGCCAGAGAGCCGTCGGTTGAATTGTTGGGCATCAGTTGTTGGTTGGTTTGTTCGTTTAATATCTTGGCTTTGAGCGTTTGAACTGTCTTTTGGTCTTCAATGATGAGCTCCCATGATGAAAAGAAACACGATGCGATTTTGGGAGTGTGTACACAATCTTAGCAAGGAGCCGAGTTAAAGAGACCGGGTCTCCAACGTGCCCAAGTTGTTCAGCCATGTTGTCAAGGGTTGAAATGTGTGTCATGACGTCACAGTCTGAATAGTTGAATAGATTTGTGTTATTTAAGAATTGAAGGACATATTTAGATTTTCATACCTGGATTGTACTCATAATCATTAAAGTCTTTGTTGAGTAGGTTTTTGTTGGTCGACTTTTGTGCATGTTGGGATGAGAGTCTTGACATGATCTTATTCGCGGTTTTGCATCTCACTGTGAGTGTGATCTGCAATCTTTTGTCGATTGTGGACAGGGAGATGCGGCGAGCAACTATTTCCTTTCCATTCATTTTTCTCGTCAGCATTCAGGATTTCATCCCCATAAGTATCTTCTTTCTCTTCATTCGTATCTGGGATCACTTCTCTTTCCTGGAAAGATATGATTGAGATTTTAGTTTAAATATTTCAATGTGTGATGTGAGTGTTGAACTCGACAAAAGGTGGATGGTCAGAGCAATGTCTGGATCGGTCTCAATGGAGACAAGATAACAGGTTGTGAAAGAGCGAGAGCATTGGTAGCAATATGGTATGTACCTCAGAAGGAACAGGGTCAGTTCCCTCGGTGACGAATTGGACACCTGCTTCTTCTAATGCGACATTCAATCCAAGCCTCCATAATGGTAGGTTTGTCCCGTCAAACGTGATCACGTGGTTTACACTTTTGTTTGAACAATTGCCTGTGCATGCCATTTAATACTCTAACATAAAAGAAAAAAATAATTATTAAGCGAACAAACGAGTCTCATAATCCGTTGGAAATATTAACTAGAAATAGGAATTATGTTTGATTGGTCACTTGTAAAATGTATTGAGTAGACTGGAGAAAGAACCTTATACAATTTTACCTTTCGGGTAAGAAGACTTAGAAGAGAGAGAGTGGCAGACTAAACGTAACGAGAAAACTGGGCAGAGGGAGGTGCTAAACAGCATCTTTTCGTGTGTGTCTTTTTGTATCTCCAATAGTTTCGGCCAGCAGGGAGCATTGGGTGAGAATGGTAGAGTGATCAGTGACATAGGTGGAATCCAACCGAATATCATTGACGAAATTTTTGATGGATCGGGAGCAGTAGATCCGGTCTATTCTGGCGTTCTTTCTCTCTAGATTTCCTTCTTTGCTTGCACTTGTTCCATAATTTCCAAATTCTTCCTTTTGTGTTCTTTTTCTTCTTTAAATATTTGTTCTCTGTGTTCTCTTTCTTCGGATTTTTCCTTTTCTTTACAATTTTTGGATTCTTGGAGATGGGAGAGAAGTGATCTTGTGGCAGTCAGACATTTCCTGTTTCGAATTTTTTTGCTGCTACAAGAAGTCATGTCATTGATCAAAGCAGTTTTGGAAGAATCGGTTGTAGCCTATTGATTTTTAAACGCTTCCATTGGATTTATACTTGAACCTTTTGAAGTTGACGGCAAGGGTGTATCTGTAACTGCTGTTTGAATCTCAGCTCTAGAATATGTAACATCTTCCTCGTCACTTGATTCTTGTTTGCAATTTTTCTTGGGAATTTGACTATGCTTCACCACACCGACTCCTCGCAGGACTTCTGGATCAAGGGAATTGCCGATTGATTTTATTTTGGAAAACTCCTCCTCGAAAGGAACAGCTGTCTAATATGGGACGGTAATAACTGTAAGGTTTACTTGCATCCACCCTACGGATCATCAGCGATGAGGTTACTGGAAGTCTGTCTTACTGTTTCAATGATTCAATTCGATGGTTTTTTTTTATTTACGCAAGAAATCGTCTTATTGTTGGGGTTCTTTTTGAGTGACATGCAAAATTCGACTTTATCCTCGGGACACTCAAAGTTCTGTTGAGAATCCACTGTTTCGACAGGAAAGCAATGAAATAAAAATGGGTTTTCAAATGTTTCAACTCGAAGCCAGCGTTTTGAATCTATCAAAACATGAACGTCGTCGGGCTTTGACTTCTCTCCAGAGTAGATGTACGTTACAGAAGTACCTATAATAATCAGACCAGATATAGTTAATGATTGGTAAGAAAGAACTAGCGATAGAAGGCGTAATTCATAACCTTGGATAAGTTCTTGGATGATTCGGAGACAAGGTAGAACATCTATGACGGCGGGTGACTGCGAAATTGCGAATGAGGAGTCGATTTAAAAAAGAGCTGGGCGACGAAGCGTAGACGCTTCTCCCAGCAAGTCTCGACATTGAAGGTTGTGGCGAACAGTGCCATTTCGTGCTTGGTTGATTTTAGGAAAACCAAAGTGTGGCCGGAGCGTTAAAGGATCCATTCCACGCTTTCCGTCAAAAGGTTAGATTAAATGTAGTCATCTGCGGCCGATCTCCGTTCTACAAGAATCTATTGATGGCCAGTAACGATTTTTGCGACCACCATCGCTGTCTTTCGGCTCCAGTCAACGGTACAGAACTGCTTGTTCGACATAACATCTGCAGCTCGAATTTGGCTTACTGACAGAAACCACTCGCCAGGTATTGCAGAAGAACGAGTCTTTTTTATCGTAGTTTATAAAGTGACAGTGGTAGACTTTCTCTCTGCAATTTGGACAGACTACAGTTTGAGGCAGGATAAAGGCGAAACAGTGCGGACACTGAAGAATTTCTGACGAGGCGTGAAAGTCCTCGCCAAAGACGGCGAATTAGATTTTAAAATTACGCCAAGTGATGGGCAGTGGAAAGTTGACTTTGATTTTGGCCTGGCTAGGAGTCAAGAAAACTAGGCTAACAGTTCAAGAAAGCAGATCGCTGCAAATTATCCTGTTTGTCGTGAGCACTAGCAGCGATCGGCGAATGAGGCACTCTGTCGGAGAGAGAAAAACAAAACAAAAGGAGAAGGGATTAATCAGAAAAAGGATAAGCGAAGAATCGGCTAAGCCTTCGAAAAAAACGACGCAAAGAACAGAAAAATGAGAGAATGAGACTGGGAGATGTAATTTGGACTGCGACAAACAAAAAAGAGCTATCCAGTGCTATTACGGTTATCGCCAGATCTTCTCTGAACCATTACTTTGCAAGCGTTCCAGAGATCTAGCACTGCCTGCGTAGGCGCGGATGATTAATTCTTCGTGGTCGACTCCGGCCCACGGCAGGGCCAGCAGAGTCGCAATGCGCTCGACCAGGCTCGGGCTGGCGTTGGCGTTGAGTAACGGAGCCACCACAACGGCAACGAGATCACTCTGCTCGAGTGTTTGCGGATTCTCTATAGCGTCGGTCAGCGTATCACCAAGAAACTCTTCCCACTCGTTGTTTTCTAGAGATTTTGACAGCAACGAACCGGTGGCGGCGGTGGCCGCAACTTCGCTAGTTGTTTCCTTGGCCTAGCATTAATCATTCATCATTAGGTTTATCATTTCTTCTAAAGACTGTATCGATATTTACCTCAGTTTTGGGCTCAATAGAAGGTGAAATAGTTTCTTCGACAGTCGGCAGGCTGTTTGGCGGGTTTTGAACTGCTGGCTGAATGAAGGTGAAATTATGAGCGTTTGTGCCAGGATCGAAGGGATCAAAATCAGTCAAATTTTGTTTGGTTGGTAAACTGGTCGTTTGTATAATTCTCGCAAGCATTGCAAGGCATGAATGCCTCTCGATGATACGTGGGTCGATGGCAGGGTTAAACGATGGGTATCGATGGCGGCACTTTAACGACGTGTCCAATCTCCAAATGCACTATTCGAAAAAATTATTAAGTCTAAAAACATGAAAGGAAACTATTTACAATAAGTTTACAGATACGAATTGTATTGCGTGCTATGGATGCTGCTGCTGAACAACCGACAGCGGAACCTAACGAAGGTCTAGTTGATTCAGTACACAGTTCCCTAACTGAAGAAGCTGGTGTCTCGTCGTCATCGCAAGGTAAGTTATGTTATCGGTTTCCGAAATTAGTCAAGAAGAAAATGACCTAGCAATCCGAGAAGAAAGTAGTCGACTTGAAAATCAAGTAATACAAGAGGCTGAAGGGAGGGTTTTGCTCCATGAAAATCTAGTAATTGAATGGGATATGTCATCTCCCTCATCAAATCCCCAAAGCGGCCAACTCAGCCGAGAAGATATTGCTAAGGTATGAAACGCCGTATTTATACCTATAGTTATGCCAATACCTATGAGCTATACCGATAGTTATGAATTTTTTCATGTAACAGTTCTGTTTCCATTATTCAGAGTATATTTTATCTTTCGGATAGCGAAAGTTTCCTTTTCCTCTTCAGTGAAGAGGAAAAGGAAACGGAAAAAGTTCAATCGTTGATCGAACCAGAACAAGCCCATCCTGGAGTTGAAGTCTATCAAGTGCCTGAAAAGGAATACGAACAAGAAAATTTACCAATGCCGAGAAGGTACATGAGAGAAATCTGGCTTCTTAAAAGGGCTTCTCAACCCCCGATGCGAACCGGGAATAAGGCTACGTTATTTAGTAGTGACTTATTCTTTGATTTGTTTGTCCGGTCGTCCTTTTGCCCCTGATTTTCGTCAAAAACTCAACGCACGGTTTCCGCAATGGAGGCCCGATCATTCGGTTTGATTCCCAATCAATTTTTTGTTTATTATTATTATTATTATGACACAATTTTAATCGAGTTCATATTTAAGTTATTGCAGGGAATTGAAACCGAGGAACCAAGACGCGAACTAAATCATTTTTTTTATAAATTATCGAAATTTGTGGAGCTTAAAATTGTTATTGAAACGCTTTTTGACCAGAAGTTAATTTAAAGTACTTTGCTTACGTACTTTAAAAAGTACTCTAAAAATTTAACACCAGTTTGTTTACTGTTAGGTCATTATCCAAATATTCAAATTGTTTATTATCTTGTCTATTTCTCGTCTTGTTTCTTGTATTATTATTTGATTGTTTCCTATTTCCCACGGAAACCTCGTAATCCAAGGGGATTATAAATTCAAATATATCGTTTTTACCTATAACAGATTGAAGAAGTCAACGTTGACAAGAAAAGAAATTTCTTTTTTAAGATTTGTTTAAAACGAAACTAACAAATCATCTCAAGTGAGCAAAGTATCATGCAAAAATTGAGAATTAGTTGCAAACAATCCATGGGGGCGTACAAGAAGTATCAATTGCTTATGATGGCAAACCATTCCAATATAATGAAGTTATTGACAAGAATGATTGTATTCTCGGGCTCTCGGAGAGCCTTATTATATAACTTTGCTGAATTTTCTCGTTATATCTTACATACGAGAAAAGGAGGAGCGAGGGCAAAGGGGAGAACGAATAGGAATCGTTTTGGATATTTTCTCGGTTAATATTAAACGTGGAAGAAAAAGGGAAAAAGAAGGTTATGTTGATTACCCTCCTTGACTCATCAATAGCAGAAAACTTCGCCGTAGCCCTGACGCTTAAGGACAGAGCACACGAACAATTCTAATGGGCGAGATGAAAGCTGCGAGCGTGGAGTTTTGCCCTAAAACAACAATTGCGAGATAATAATTAAACTTGCGGTTAAAGTCAGGTTAAAAATATTTCGTACTTTTCCGGTAGTATTGTGTAACTCGAAATAAACTCGCAACTTGTCCTCAGAGGCTGCACCAGGACGATCGATTTTATTACCGAGAACAAAAATAGGGCAATGCCCTAGCTGTTCATCAGCCAAGAGTGAGAATAGCTCGTTTTTACTTTCTGCAAAGCATTGAGCGTCAAAGGCATCGAGAAGATTTATTCTATATTGATTTAATTCTATAATCCTTGAGCATGTGCAAAAGAGTGGTTTTCCCGCATTATCTAGTCCAAAGAAAAGCAATTTTCCAGACTTCTCCCAAAGGCCAGTAAAAGAAATAAGAAACTGCATTTCTATTTTTACGAATAAATCGAGCTAAAACTGATCATACCTAACATCCCAAGGACTCCAGCAAACCAATCCCAAACAAACATTGTGGATATGGAAACAGACTGTGAAAAAATCAATTCAACGGCACCTGTTAACTTGGATTCAACTCAATATAGAGAAGTAACCTTATTTCACGCGTAAGTGAATCAACCCCCGGCTACTTTTTTTACGATTTTTCATAGCCAGGATGCTTTGCTCTGGCAGATGAAATAAAAGGAGAGAACAAGTAAAGGCTGATGGAATGTTACAGTGTAATACCCTCACTTTAAAACACAAATCGTTTCATTTACTTATTCTAACTATAAATAATAAAAGAAATACAAATTTAATTGTTTAGAGTTTTAATTAGTTAAAATGGATAAATTTGAAAGTAAAAAGTTCTGAAAAAAAGGAAAAATAACTTTGTGTCAATCAATTCGGGGAAGGATCTTTCGGAGGAGTTGAGCACAACCGCAAAAACAATTCAACGAAACCAAAGCTAATGACACTGTCTTTCCTGGCGTCTTATGAAAACCCATTTTCTAAGGTAAACTACTTTTACTCATTCTCTTATATTGATTAAACATCGCTTGACATTCATCGTTTGTTGGAAATCTGGTAAAAGTGTTTCGTGTGTGTTACGAAACGAATGAATTGACCCCCAAAAAACTAACGACTATTCTTGAGGAGTTTGGACTAATTGAAAGCATCTAAATGAGAAGGCGTTATGCTTTTATCACTTTCAAAGAAAGAGAAGACGCAGTGAAGGCTATGTGGATCATGGATGGTTAAATTTATCATGGCGTTAAGTTAAGTTAGTAATAGCACGGAGGATGAGGAGAAAGAGATATAACGCTCCATAAGCCCGTTCAGAATGAATTGAACACTCTTGTGAAGATCCTACTGAAAGATGCCAGATTGAGGGAATTGTACTCGATGGCCAGGGGTGCCAGTTAAAAAAACTGCCTTGCGAAGTGAAGGAAAATTCTGCTTCCATGACTACATACAGTCGTGTCGTCTGCCCAACGTGACTCGTTTTGTTGTGATACATTCTGACTGACACGCTCTATTTGAATAATGAAACAAACAGAAGACAATTTTCAAAACAAAATGTCATGACAATCGACTTCAAAACAGAAGTCCAATGACTTTTTATTTCTTCCAACTGGCTTCCCTGGTCATCGAGTACAATTCTTTTTTCAACTTCTCTATAGTGAGACCTCATCTTCCCTTAACAACTGCCTTGACGGCTTTGCAGGAACTGGCCAAAGAAATTCAAAGACAAGATCTCTCCCAAAAGATGCCGTTCAAAAACAAGTGAAACACAATGTAAGGATGCAGGTAGACTCAGATAGCATTTGAAAAGGGAAAATTGAATTTCTAAATTTTCTCTTGCTTTTTTTAAGAGTCAAGGCCAAGAATAGCCGACACAAACTGGACACATAACTTCCAGAACAATTTAAACTTATTCCTTTCTGAAATTTTTTCTTGTTTACGACCAAGCTAAGGCCTGACGCTACCAAATGTAAGCTATTCCTCAAAATTATTAGCAGAGTGCGAAAGACGCAAAAATAACGTTGCAAAATAGTTTCTCAGCACAAAAAATTACTAGCCCATCCACCCGCCGTCTTCCATAGCACCATATGTATACCAGTGAACATCACGTTCATAACTGACACCCACTACGTTAGGTACACCCAAGACTTCCGTGGTAAACCACTCGCACAATCACACACGGAGAAAAAAAAAGAAACTCACCAAATCTTGGTGACCGATGCAGAAGCTACTTGGCTGGTTCATTCAAACTTGAACGGTGTCTCCCGGCCGGTAAGCGTTAACAATAAAGTCCTGCAGCATGAGAAATTACTTATGCACACACAAAAACAGATAACAACCAAAATTATAGGGAAAAAATATTACGTCTCACTCTACATCACGGACTCTAGTAAATTATTGAAGTAAACTTCGTCCAATTTACCGACCAATCTCGACTTTCGGCCACACAAGAACAGCAGAGTCCTTTCTCCCCTCTCGGGTCCCTCCAGTGGAAGGGGGTAGTCGACGACGTTGGCAGCAGTGATGTCGTGGTAGACTGTACACTGTAGTGATGTTTAGTACGACTCTCCCTTATCAGTCCAGTTTATGCATCAGTTTCTGCATTGAGAGCTTCTTCCTCTCTAGATGAAAGGAATGATTGGTTGAAGCACTCCTCAGCTGTTTCCAATATTTGACGCTGAGGGGACAGCTCAAGCCTTATGGTATCGTATATTGCACTTGAACGCATAGTTTCCATCGCACTTAACCACACCCTCCGGAATACTAGGTGTGTTATTTTCGATGTGGTGAATCTTAAACTCTTCCAGCTGAGCCTTCAATTCTAATTCCCAGGCTGAAAAAAAATATGTGACAATGTTACTTAATACTCGTAACCGAGGGGTTCACCGTTAAAAAATTTATTATCAGTGTCGACAACTTACTTATCAGAAATTGTGACGACGATTCTTGCGAGTTTAACCAATTCTCGAACTCAATTTTGTTTTGTGGCAATTGTTGCCATAGTACAAGATGGAGCTGTCCTGCTCTCCTATTACAAATAAAGAGCAATGAGATCAAACAAAGTTAATGTGTTCCAACGTCCAATTAGTAATTACCACCACTGTTGCTTCATCAAATGAGTTCTCCACATCTCGAGAAACAACCAAGTTGAGATAACGATTTGTTGAGCGGCTGTTATATTTTTTTACTATACACCCCCAACCACATCCGTCTGTCTGTGGAGAATACGGATCCAGCGTAGGAGACGGCAAGTGCTCCTCGATGTAGGTGGCTTCTGCCTCATGTGAGGTAGCCAAATTACTAGCAGCAGCCGCAGCAGCCGCCAGCTCTGCCGTCACACGTCTATAGCCTTTAAAATCGTTTAATTTCTAAAAATTATTCTTTCTTCAGGATACATCTCCGTGTACATCTTAACTTGTTTCTTGTCGCACAAAATTTTTAATGCGCCATATCTCCTGAAATTAGAAATTTATTAGCTAAATTAACGATATTATCCGTCAAAGATACACGAATTGCGGCGGTTGCAACGGCGTCAAAAGGTGCGGATATCATCAAAATAATCCGCCAACGAAAATGAAGGCAGCATTTTGTGTCAAATTCCGTCGACCCTGGTCGACATCGAACGCCACACATTGGCTAATAAATGCGAAACAAAATTTGTTCTGTTCTAGCTGATTTAGAATGCATGCATGAAAGGCTTGGATATATCATTCTTCCATCCAATTCGTCATGTTTTTGTTGAATAATCAGCCGGAAGGAGAACAACAAAGAAAGGAGTGGTTGACAAAGGATTTCTTGAAATAAGGGAAAGGTAATTGACTCATCACAACAAGCAAGATGGCGACCACATCGTCGAAAGATGTTGTGGCAGTCACAAGTGACAATTTTTAATGGTATTTGGATTTTGGAAAGATTGAAGTGGTTTTTGTTTCTAAAGTTCCGCAATCGGAAAATGATTTGTTCGATGTATGGAACAATTTTAAACAGTGGTTCAAGCTTTTGCTTCGAGTTCTCTATAATGGAATATAGTCTTGATTTAGTAAACCTCGTGTTATTAGGTTTTCATCCTTGGGTTGGGTAAAGGTAAAAAAGCATTTCGTAGACTTCCCGTCCTATTCTTGTTGATTTCCACGAATAGTTTTTATCTGGTTTGGGTATTATTCGTCAGAGAAATATTTAACAAGGTCAAATAAGAAACTTACTTCGATCAGATTTCCATTTTATTTATGTACCATATCTAAGTAAAATTTGAGTGCTCGTGTGCAGTTTATGTTTGAATTGATTATCAATGTAACTTTTGACACTTCCAATATTGATTATGATTGTAATCTTTTATCGATAAGCAATGTTTGGTACTAATCTCTCAAACTGTCTTCGGCTGATTGGTCAGCTTATTTTTCTTAATATCCCAAAATCAAGTGTGTGCTTTCTTTTTCAGTCAAAAACACTATTAGCTTCTGAAAAAGAAAAACGAAACTAAATTTAATGTGATTTGCTTTTGAAATAATTAAAATTATAATATTTACAATAGTAAATTAGTAATTGCCATTTTATGTCATTCTTTGTATTGCAGTAAATTAATTGCTCTAAATCATGTTTTTTTTACAAATTTCATTGATTTCATCAGATTTAAACCAAGAGTGAAATCATCATGGGGACTTTGCCAACGCCAAGTATAGCCTACCATTTCTTATGAATTACGGTAATACATTTCAAACAAAGGAATGCGTTATTTATTGCGGCTGATCAAATAATCATTCATGCTCTACGGTTCAGGTATGTTTAAAAATTCTAATCCTCGTACTACATAATTATGATTTCTTAATGTGATTGGGAATATATCGTAAGCGCCACGGTGGTTATGTGAGAGGAAGATGCGGTAGCCATACTGAATAACGAAATCATCTTGATTTTGAAAGAGAAAGTGCTGATGCTTTTATTCTTCTCTTTCCATCTGTTTAGATTTCATTCAGTGACAGACAGTCGTCCGTCAGGTACGGTATAGTCTGTAAATTGATTTCCAGTTTCTTTCAGTCTTTTATAACAAGTGAAACGGCAGTCATCTTGGTAAGCCAACAAATTACAGAATTTATTTTCAATCATGCAATTGTAACACCCTTATTAAATTTTGATATAGGTAATTATGTTTGCGTGTCTTGTTCATTGGAGTGAACCACTGAACCAATTAACAACCGATTCAGTCTGGCGCCCTTCTACTTTGCACAGGTTTAATAGACACCCAGTTTTAACTCGTCCGGCTCCACTCATTGACGGATCGCAAAGTCGTTCCGCAATTTTCCCTAGTACCCTACAACAACACAACAAACAACAACAAACACCCCTACAACAACATAGTCATTTACAAACCAAAGCGGTTGTCCTCCCAAAGGTCAACACAACACCAGCAACAAAATTTACCAATTCTTGGAATGTAGTATCAAGTCGACCTAGAAAAGCTTCCAATTCTCCAGAAATAATTTCAAGTCCTGTAACAGGTCTGGATTATTTCTGGACTTCAAATCCAGTAATTTCATCCTCGACTTCGTCCAACATTATCTTGAATTCACCACTCATAGTATCCAACTGAAATATCCTTTTGAATTTGTGGAGTGCTCTCTTGAATTCGACGATTTTACCCGTTGGTTATTCGAATGTTCTTTCCTATTACTAAATAATATCTCCCGATTTGCCTATCGTATCTTCGCAAAATACGTCGTCTTCCTCAATTGTGCTCTTAAAGTCTTCAGATGTGTTACTGGACACGTCTGAAAGTATTATTTCGAATTCTTCAAATGTTATATCTAATTCTTCAAATGTCATCTCCAATTCTTCTAATGTCATCTCTGATTCTTCAAGTTTCATCTCTAATTCTTCAAATGTCATCACTAATTCGTCGGCCCTGGAATTACCCTCAGTTCAATTCTGTAATCTCATGGCATCACCACCGTGTGTCGAATAAAAATTGGACTGGAGCCTGTAGACAGCGAAGATGGTCGCAAAAATCGTTACTGGCCAACAAAAGATTCTTGTAGAACGAAGATCGGCCGCAGGTGACTACATATAACCTAACCTTCTTACGGAAAGCTATAGGAATGGATCCTTTAACGCTCCAGTCACACTTTGGTTTTCCTAAAATCAACCAGGAACGAAATGGTACTGTTTGCCGCAACCTTCAATGTCGAACCTTGCTGGGAGAAGCGTCTACGCTTCGTTACTCAGCTCTTTTTTAAATTGACTATACTCATTCACAATTTCGCAGTCACCCGTTGTCATGGTTTTTCTACCTTGTCTCCGAATCATCCAAAAACTTATCCAGGATAATGGATATCGCGTTACATCGCTAGTTCTTCCTTACCAATAATTTACTATATCTGGTCTGACTATTACAGGTACTCCTGTAACGGTAAACCCACTCTAGAGAGTAGTTAAAGCCCGGTCACGTTGATGTTTTGATAGATTTAAAAAACTGGCTTCAAGATAAAACATTTGAAAACCCATTTTTAATTTGTTGTTTAGTAATAAATTTAAAGCTTCGTTGTTTTCTTGCCAAAACAGGAGATTTTCTACAAAAATTTGAGTGTCCCGAGGAGAAGAATGGCGTCGAATTCCTCATGTCAATCGAAAAGACCCCAATAAGACAATTTCTTGCATAAATAAAGAAAATTGAATTGAATCATTGAAACAGTAACATTGGACTTACAGTAACCTGGCCGCTGTTTATCCGTAGGGTGGATGCAAGGTAATCATTACAGTTTTTTGTACAATCATTTGTTTTTATTGTGCCCTCATGGTATATAAATTAGAAACACATGGGTAAAATATTTTACGAGTTACTAAAAAATTAAAAAAACAGCCAGCCAGCCCAAACAGGAAAAAATTTAATTTTTTTATCTTCTTGGTGACATTTTTTCATTTTTATTACTTAGCTATTTAGTTGAAATTATTTTTAAACGCTAGACTAGCTATTAATGAATGATGCCTTAAAAGGAAAACATATTTTCATATCAGTTTTTTGCAATCTTGATTTAGCAAATTTTTTTTTTTTCAAACTTCAGATACTAGAAATATTGTAACAAGTTAGACACTAACCAGATGTGAATTTGGACAATTAGTTCGAGTGTTAGGAGAGTTTAAAAATCAAAGTGCCAATCAACACGACAGCTCAATATCAATGTGAAAGAACTTCGTAAGTTCAGAAAAAAGCATCTTGCACAATGTATAAATCGTCAAAATATAATCTTTTTCTTTTCGACAAAGATCTATATTAAATTGTTCGATTTCATTCATTGTTTAACTGTTGCGTAATGAAGTTAATGCCTATCTGACAATTTGGTCAGAATATAAAGTTATCACTTATCATATCATTAGGTTATGTGCTTAAAAATTGCACTCATGGTGAATAATGGATGTCATTTATAAGACAAGAAAAATTTGTGTTCTCAATGGCCAAAATTGTCCTTTGTAAACAGCGTTCGTTAGTTTGAATTTGTAATAATAATGAACCGGTAAAACTCCGGTTAAACTTTAAATTCTGCCATTTTTGTTCGTAAGCTCTGCCACAATAAAAAATTACAATAGAAATCACAAATTTAAATGTAAACAAATATTTCATGTATTTCGGAGTCAATTATTCATTATGAGATTATTTATCAGCGTTCTATGTCCATTTTGCAAATCTTCGTCTCCAGTATCAAGGTTGAAATTGCAACACCAAGAGAAGTTATATTGCTCTCTCTCGAATGGCCTTCTCCAATCGTTGAATGTGAATGTACATCCTGGGCTACTACACCTATTCCTCCTATAAATTTAGACAACTTTGTTGAAAAATGGAATCCGTAACTTAGAAAAATTACCATTTCCTGTAGGTGTAGTCAAGCCAGCAGTTGGCCACAAATCAATTTCAGTCGTATTAGTGAGGACAGAAGGTGGCCCATGGTAAGTCGGACGAACAAAAGGGGCAGATGGAAAATTGTTTTCTTCAAATGAGATCAAAAGTTTTAGTCAAGTACTTTTACAGTTTTAAATAAACATCTTAAAAAGCGATCAACGACTCATGTAGACCGAAATCCCGGAGCGGCTTTCCAGATCTAAATTCGGAAAGGCCTCAAAAATAAAAAAAATAATATAGCAATGTTCTTCTCTGCATGCCAGATATACCTGCTTTTGCAGAAAGACAAAATTCCCAGCCGTTTAGGAGTTATTTGACCGTAAAGTTTGAGTTTTTTGAATTTTTTTAGAAAGTAGGGGGACTTTTACATTGCTTTTGTGAAAAGCGGGGGAGTTAGAACAAAATATAATTTTATAAAAAGGTTTATTACTATCTCAACCACCAAAATCCAAATGGAATTTTCTTTCCAAATTTTATTGGTTGAGATATGACTAATTTCCTGAGAGGCCCATTTTTCCCTTCTCCCTCTCTGCCGGCAGCAATTTTTTTGGTAATCTTCTTCGCGCCCCTTACGGAATCCAGCTTGGTACCACTAAATATGAAGGCCGATGTGACTTCTATGGGACTAAAATGAAGGCCAACAGATAAAACCTTCTGCTTGCTGATCAACAACAAAATTGAATTTGATGTCGAGGTTAAAAAGTGGGAGATGAAACACTCCCATCAAAAAGTTGTGGTCGAACACGCAATAACCTCAAGAGTGAGGAAGAAATGAAATGAATTACTTTATCAATTACTAAAAAATTTTAAATTTACTAACCGTTTCCCAAATAATGTTGTCTTGATGAGAAATAACGCTGTTGTTGTTGTTGACGATATTTCACAAGATCCTCAGGGCAGAAACATTTTCAAAATATTTGGCCCAAAGTTTGATCTGGTGTATCCTGAAATTTCAAACGATGGTTAATCAATATTGGAGAATAAGTAAAAGTAGTTTACCTTAGAAAATGGATTTTCATAAGGCGCCAGGAAAGACAGTGTCAGTACTGCTGCCAGTACACAAAGCGGTGCACTTAAGGATCGATTGGCACAATGGTGAAAATTTTAGCTGGACAACGAACTTGGGAACGCAGCTGACCGCTAGACGAGTTCAATAACGGTTAATTTATTTCCCAGAGTCTTTTAAATTTCCAAATGCTTTAAAATTAATTTTATTTTACAGGCAAAGTCATGATCCAACGTCCCCTTTTACCTAGAAGAAAAATGGTCTTGCTCTATTGAAGTGGGAGTTCAAACTCATAACACAGCTGCTCGACTGCTAAAGGAAGAATTTTTCCGAACCCTTTTTTGGTGCTCTTTGCGGTTGCACTGCACCTTACTCCCTGTTTATTTTATGGCGCAAGGTACTGAAATGTCAAATGCTCAGGAACCCCTCGACCCTCGTTGTTTAAAAATGACTTCCCCAAAATTCCATTCTTTTTTTCTCATGTCATTATTCTCATCTCAACAAACCTTTTCGATTGTTCTTCTTTCTAAGTGAATAAATAAATCAGCGTTAACGTAAGTTTAATATAAAAATGGTTTTGATGTTGGACAAATTATATCAACAGGGAGGTAGAAATATATATATATATATATTATTCACACAAAAGAACGTAAGAATTTGTTCAATAACTTGCGATGGGCCTGGTTTGACGGGCATGTCTGAATTGGGATACAGCTTGATACCACTAAAAGGTCTAAAAAGTTTATTCAATGGCACCAATGTCAACTTCCTGGTCTTGAGAATGCGTACCCTTCAAAACGGTATTGAATTCGCATTCGCATATTTTCCTTCCTCCCCTCTTGTTGTGCGTGATTCTACCCTCCCTCCTGTAGATGAATGGAAGTACCTTGGTGTCACTATCGACTCCCACCTATCCCTCTCTTACCATATAAGGAACGTTTGCCGCAGTGCGTACTTTCATCTTTATCACATCGATAAAATACGTCACTTCCTTTATGCATCAACTGCTCATCGCCTCGTCTATGCCTTCATTCTTTCTCGTCTCGACTACTGCAACAGCACATTTTCTGGTTAGCCTTCTGCTCTACTTTATCGTCTGCAGATGGTACTCAACTCTGCTGCAAGGCTCTTCCTTCGCGTTCGTCGTCAAAAGCATGTGATGCGTCACCTACGATACCTCAACTGGCTCCCTATTAGGCTGAGGATTGTTTTCAAGCAGGCATTGCCTATCGCTGCCTATGTCGATGCTGTGACCATCCTCTGCCCCCCCCCCCCCCCCCCCGCTGCTCAAACTCCTCTGCTCCACTCTACCTTTCCTCCCTTCTTCACGTCTATATTCCCCGTCAGAATTTCCGGGCTGCTATGCTGCGTCCTGCCAATTCAATTCCCCCTTTTCGCACTATCAACCACAGCGATCGAGCTTTCTCTCACTCCTGCTCGCTGGTTTGGAATTCTCTTCCCCAGTGTCACTTCTGCATCCTCAGTTTCCACTTTCCCTTCCCGTCTCAAGAAGCATATGTTAGATCCAGGGTTGTTAATATCGCCGCGATGAACGATGAAATCGTCATCGGAAATGAAATTTTTTGTTCGAGCGATTATCGCGCGATAGGTTTTAAAATGAGTATCGATCGATAATCGCGTTTTCATCGCCGATGACGCGATAGCGATAGTTTTTTTTAAACTGCAGACTGCTTAAAAGTAGCATTAAGTTACAGCTGAAAATGGATGAGCACTACAGTTGTGTATTCACCCATCCAAGTTTTTTTTAAATACCACGTCCGAGTTGGAAAACAAGGGATATTGTTAATATAGTTTTTCTGCTTTTGAAAAAAATATGCAGAAAAATATTTTATAAATTTTTTTTAAAAGTTTGCAACGTTGTAAAAAGTATCGGCGACTATCGGCGATTATCGCACCGATACTTTTTTTAAACTTCATCGTTCGATAGTCGGCAATAAAAAAAAACACCAATATCGCTATCGCAATCGGAAATACTTATTTTTTGCGATATTAACAACCCTGGTTAGATCTCAGCTACCCAAAGCAAAATTCTTTATGTTTATTTACAAAACAGTAATACCTTTCAGCGAAATTTGATCCAATCTTTAATATGTGTAAAATGTGCTTTATAAATTTTATCAATAAAAAAATAAAGAATAATATTAATGGTTATACAATGTTTATAAATATAAACATTTGCCTTTTAAATTTAATTGAACTGAAATTTAGTGCACATAATTCTTCACAACAAAGCAATGTCACAGTTGATGCCGTCCCCATCATAGTTTTCTTAAAAACCTCATGAGGAAAGAGTGAACATGTTAAGACTGTTGAAAGCTGTTTTAATGAACCACTTCACTCTCATTGTCAATGAAATAAAATTGTCTGGCATCAAAAGTTGGATTACATAGGGATTCCTAACGTCTTGGAGATTCATTGACCTGATGTAAAGACTGCTACCCTTTACCTAATCTTCCCTATTTTTCTAATCAGTCTCCATATAGAAGAAGAAGGAAATAGAAAGAAATTACAACTTAAACAGAGATCAGAAAATTGAGATGTACTTTCTTGTCAAATCCACAGTTAAAGGAATTCTTGTTGTGAGGAAGAAGTCTTAGCCTACTTTATATCAGGAATAACCAAGTCATTTTAAAATATTCAATACATCAAAATAAACCCCCAATAGTTAATATTCATGAAAAATGTTCAAATATTGAATTTCAAGAGACAAAGGAAGACTTAATACTCCCTTAAACTATAGGCGAACCTTATTGTATGCTGAGGATCTTTTGAAAGAGAAAAACACCAATAACAATTTAATGTGACAGAAAACGTCAATTCTCCATTGGTAATGACTATATTGAACTGGACTCTAGTTGGCGGTCGAAAAAGGAACTCAATTGGGGAATAGCCGGTGTGTTCTCAGGCCCCAAGCTGCTTGTAATATCTTGTAATTAGTTCAATGGTGGCTTGTCTTCTTCTCTGCTTCCCGCCTGAATTGTTAGTGGTTTTTCTCTACATAATAACACGGAGCCTCAGGTGATAAATCTTTTGTTGTGTTGTTGTTTTATTGTGTGTTGCGTGGGGATTTTCCTTTATTTCTCTTTTGTTTTGGTATTTTTGAATTTGGCTTGGGTGATCTTTTGAATTTGAATTGATATTTTGAATGTGATCGTGTTCAGTTCAGAGTTGTTACGGTTGAGATTTTTTCTGGGATTTTGTGTCTTTGACACTCAGAAGACATTTTTAAATTAAAGTTAGTTTGACCAATGTGAGCAGGGTCTCAGAAGTTCATCGGATAGTTTTTATTCAACAAACATTAAAAAAACATATACCCAAGTTCATTCAACTTCAGTTTCAAAACAATTGTTAATTTCAGTCTGATCAAGTTACCACTAAATTAATTGATTTCACTTTTAAACCCCCTTTTTAATTTTGGTTGTCTCGGCTGGAGATATCATATAAAAGATTTGTCATTTTGATAAAGGTTTTTGTTGAAGAGTATTGGCTCGTTTCTCCTTATATTTATTACACTGTATGAATGTGTATGAAATTTTAAATCTCATTATTTCAATATCTTTAATTGATTTTGATATGTATCCACTGTATGTTTGACTGTGAGTTCAGCGGCTTTCAGAGTTTAACCTCTTGCCTTTTAAAGTTTCTCAGCTAACAACGTTTTAAAATAAAAAATTGGGTGGAAATTTTCGTGCTGACATGAATTCATTGTAGAAAAGAAAGAGGTAAATCATTTATCACTGCCATTTTTGTCTTTGAAATTAATGATTTATTTTTTTATAAAGAGAGAAAAACTTGAAGAAGAGAACAAAACTAGAAGATCAAACGATGTCTGAAGAGTCTCGTAAGCTGCTTTATGCTCATTTTGTTGTGATTAACGAATCCATTGAAAAATTGGTCCATTCGGTCTTGTTGACTTATCTTGACCCAATTTGAAGGAAAAGCTTGAAAGCATGTACCAAACAGGTTCGTAGTTGTTTCCACATCAATGAAATATTTTGTTGCCTAGTAATAACCATATGGATTTTGTAGGGAAGTTGGTCCGCGTTGTAGTAGGTTCCGCAGTTGTTAGTGAATTGAAAAAAATTCCTGCGAATGAGTCGATTGCAGTATTGAATCGTTATCTGAATTCCAACCCAGAACTTGGCTTAGAGAAATGGGAATTCTTTTTGGATTTAATGTAAGTACGCAAGTCTGTGTTGCAAGTGTTAACTGCCAACTAAAATGTATTAACGAATTATTTCTTTTCACTTTTCAATAGAAAACCACATAACAGACGTGATGAAAGACCACAAAAGAATCCAGCGAACCCAAACCATTCACAAACTTGGATTTTAACTTGACGCCTTATGACAACCCATGAACATTTCTGAAAAAAAAAATGTGTCATTTAAAATTCTATTGACTGATTTTGGTTGTATGTAACCTATTAAAGGAACATAGCCTTTCTCAAATAATTGCCACGTGAGGCAATTTTCGGTATTTTCAAAGTACTATCTAAATTTCGAAAATTTCATCAAAACAACTGATTCCGAATCAGCAAACAACTTAATAAATGTTGTGGGTAAGAAATTTGGGCTCTTCCCTAGCAAGACAGGTTTTCTAATATCGAAAAACGATTGATACAGGGTTGTAGATCTTTTTACGCTGATCATTTTTAATATAGGGTTTAGGGTGTGCAAATGAGCGGAAGTGCCCGTAAAACGCGTTCAAAGTTTTGAGTTTTACGGAGCTGACGCGCAGCTCAAGCCGGCCAGAAAGGGGGGTCGAGCGGGGGGTGGCGTGTACCCATGGGAGAGGGGTCAGTGAAGGGGGGTATACCTGGGCCATACTATACCAGCCCATGTTTCCCCTTTGGCTCCCATATCACCGGTGGTCTAATGGTCAGCATCCCGGTCTGATATGTCGAAGGACCGAGGTTTGAATCTCGGCTAAGTCGAAAAATAAAGTTCAATTAAATTGATAAATAGGAATTTTTAAATTTTTAAAAGACCATAGCACCTGTCACTGCTCTATCATGCGGTCACATGTTGCATTGAATAAGTCAATGTCTTAAGCTTATTGACGGCTAGCTACTTTACGTCTCATGCTTTCCTTTTCGGCTCATGTCAACGGTAGTATATTGGTCAGCGACCCCGGTTGACATGCCAAAGGCCCGAGGATCGAATCTTGGTCAAGTCGGTCGGAAAACGAAGTTGAATTTTGGAAAAATTTAACTTGAAATCTTCCGGATCCATTTGGGCTCTTCCATCATTGCACTCTCATTTGCACACCCTAAACCATATGTTAAAAATGATCAGCGTAACGAGATCTACAACCCTGTATCAATCTTTTTTCGATATTAGAAAACCTGTCTTGCTAGGGAAGAGCCGAAATTTGTTTTACTTATACTTAGGGGAGTGCAGGGTTATCTTGGACACATTTTTGTTTTTGTCAATAATTGAGAAATTTTTTGAAATATAACAATTAAAAAAAATGACAAACTAATAGCATATGGTTTCAACTATGTTCAGTAATTTTTTAAATATTCCCCATGCAGAACTTCTCGAGTTGCCGCAAGATAAAGACCACGTCTCTATCTGTACCACCATGCACCAGCAAAAATTAATATTGAAATTGGCAACGCCAAATTGTAACAGACTATTTCTGTAGTTGTAATTGGCATCGAATACCTTCGAAATGGGTCAATTAAGAATTAAAAAAAGATTACATTTTCAATCAATGTATTAATTTGTTCTATGGTTTTTGAGGGGTTTTAAATAGGGCACAACGTTCTATTTTCTGTTTTTTTCAAAACATTAATTCTTATTTTAAATATTATTTGGCAACATCGCATACCACTCACAGTGAGCACTCTAGAGCTATCACTTTACGAACTCCTGCACCGCAGTCTAATTTTACCCTACGTTGACTGTCCAAAATAACCCCAGACGACAGTCTTCATTATAAATTGAAATATTTTAAAAAATCTGAACATGTACATTGAAAAAAAAAATATCGCAATTAATAAAACAACTGACATTATATTATTAAATATTAATTTGTTGTAAATAGTCGTTTTTTTCTTTAAACAATACCAAAATAATGTAAAAAATTCTTCAAAATAAAACCAAATTTTTTATTTTTGTGTATATCTTAAAAATTCAAAACATAAAAAACAAAAATTACATTTCCAAATTACTTTTTAAATTCTAAACATACTTATATTTAAAAAAAGTTAATTCTTTGTATTTTTAAAATAAATTAATTTGTTGAATTAGAAGACATCAATCTAGTTACGAATAAATCTGTTTCAACGGCGGTTGTAAAACTCTTCTGGATCTCGACCTTGACGCTCCCAATGTGTTTTCGTCAGGTTTTTTCTGTTAAAGATGACTAATACGTTTCTTCTTCTCCTGAGGAATGTTCTGATTCTTCTAAGCTATCATTTCGGTTGAACGAATCGCATTCCTCTTCTTCTCTGGCTCGAAACAGTCTCATTTGATAAATATGAGCTTTAAATCGAAGAAAAAGTTTTTTTTCGGCCATCTGAAAGTCTTTTTCTAGATATGTCACCGGGTCTACTTTTTCCGTATGTACGGTCTACGTAATTCCCCTGTCACGCTTCTCTTCGAATTAATTTGTTCTGTTTTGAGTTTTTTTATTTACTCATTATTCTTCTTCGTGTCACTCGCCTTAATTTCACTACATTCACCGTGAATTTATTATGGGATTGGGACTGTTTTTATTGGTAGAGATTCATTTGGGGCATCTTGAAACCACTAGGGAAGTAAAGTCTGTCAGAATGCAGAAGAATGCCCGTAATTAAATTTTTGTCGCGTGCGCAGATTTCACTAACACGCCTTTTAAAACCTTTTTTCAGATTTTCCATTAAATCGCTGCACGTGCGTGTCGTTGCTGGACGAGATGAAGTGGCCCCTGGGCTTGAACGTTTTGCTCTTTACAGAAACCGTGTACATAAACCTGTACGACACTTTTCTCAGTAAACACTGCTACTGTACAGCTTCCAGTTCCGTCAACCATCACTGGTCATTTTTAATCACCGGTTTATTTTTTGTTTGGTTTTGTTTTTGTGTTTCATCAGCACCAACCTACTTATATGGCTACCAACCTGCCTATCTGGTTTAATATTTTAATCGAGTTATATTTAATGACTGTACACTGTAGAATTTGACAAACAGAGTGTAGACTGAGGTCACACATTAAAGGATCATGGTGATTTGTAGGGGAATCGGGATTAAGTTATTAAACAAAATGATGAACCCCAGAATTTTTAACGATGAAATCGACAATCTAGTTGCCCGCCAGCTGATTTGAATCAGAATAAGCTGGAAAAAATTGGAGTGGGTGGACGTTAGTCATCATAAAATCCTCATTGAAAATGAGGCTAGCAAGGAGAGCACGGCCAGCTATAAAAAAAGCCAGAGAATTTGCATGCCAACCGCTTGATCTACAGTCGAGTACAATCTCTGCAAACAAACAAACAAAACAATTTTTTTTTAAGATTCACCAGCCTCCAAAAAAAGAAATGGGCAAACCTCCAAAGGAACACTGGCGTATGATTTTTTCAACAATTTCGTCTCGTGGCCGGTGAAGACGACGATTACGGTGAACCATTTAGTGATTTGGAGACGGGCGTCTTTCTGCAGCAAATTTTTTGGGCCTGTAATGATTCATCACTCCACACACACACACAAAGCCGAAAAAAGGTCATTTATTGTTCGGTTGGTTTCACCGTCCAAATTGGCCGGTTCTATGTAGCAAAATGAATGCTGCTCCCTATATATAGGAAGGGAACAATGGATTTCAATCAGTTCAATAAGGCTGTTCGATATGTTTTTTTACATTTGAATGTTAAAAAAAATGTCAAAAAGGATGTAGAATTGCCCTAAAGAAACGAAAATAAACATTTTTTTAGTTTTCAAACTTACCTCGAAGAAATCATTATTAGATCGGCGGGGGAAAAAGCCCCGGCTTGTACTCGAACAACAACTCCGATTTTAATTTGTCGCCATTTCAGCTATCCCGCAGTACTTTCACCTTCCTCTCATTCGTCTCCTTTTCAATATTTTGTCTTTTCTGTTGTCATAGGAGCAGCAAACGAACAAATTAAATGAAAACAAGAAGGTTGGAAACACAATATAACACACAACTTACCACAACTTCGATAATTTCCTTGATGGCTGAGACAACTAATATGAACACCAAAGGAATCATTTCGGAAAATATATCCGCTGGTGGTGACACTTCAGGACATAGCTATCATACGACGATGGCAATTACAATCACATAAAGGGAAACAGAATGAAGGAGCAACAGCGAGGAAAATACAGCCTCCATTAATTATACAGTTTGGAAGCATTGAGTTTTCTGATTTTTACTCGCAGTAAAAATCAGAAAGTAAGTGTTCTGATTTTTACTCACAATCCTTCCAAAATGTAAACCAATTTAACCTCCTATAAATAAAATAAAAATAAATTTCTAAATAAATTATATATTTTGGGAGTATTGCGAGTAAAAATCAGAATAGTAAGCTTAAAGCAGAATTAGTTGAAAAGTCTAAAGATTTTTACTCGCAATGCTCCCAAAATGCATAATATGAAATGTCATCCACTTGGACTGTATAGAAGATTAATTTGGTTTACATTTTGGGAGAATTGCGAGTAAAAATCAGCAAACTGTTCTGATTTTTACTCGCAATCAAGCAGACTGTTCCGATTTTTACTCGCAATGCTCCCAAAATGTAAAATATTAAATGCCATTCACTTGGACAGCGTAGAAGATTAATTTGGATTACCTCGAGTACTGTTATCGAAATGTAAAAGAGGATGTAAAATCTTGTAAACTGTTCGAAGATGAAGTATGGGATGAACGACAGCATGCTGTACTTTGTCGTTGACACCCGATTACTGCAGAAACGCTGGCCCATCCCCTGGACGTGGATGGCCCGCAATTTGGCCGCCTCCGATTTCCGGGCGATGTTGGCCGCATTCAAAAATAAAGGAACCTCACTTGTCAAATTGGATATTCACTTGAAGCCGAAGGATAGGGTTTCGTTACCGTTGATTCGACTAATGAAGCCACCCATTTCTTCTTCTCCAATGGTGCAAAAATTGGGCAGTGTGAACAGCAATGCCACCCTGGGTGTCGTGAAATTTTGAGGCTATTTCCCATGAACAAAAAAAACATTATAAAAATTCTTGGTGTCAGAAAATCTCGATCAGAAAATAGTGGACATCACTTGATTCAACGACATGTTCCAATTTTCAAAAATAAAGAAATAATAAAACCAATTTTGTGACTGGCTGGTGCCAAGCGTTTCGATAGGCGTAAGCGCTTACTTGATAACTTGATGATGCAGGAATGCCCAATTCTCGAGAGGATATCGATTTTGTTTCCTAGCCCTTCTGCACCACTCCCGCGTGTGTCCAATGCAGTGTAAAACGTCCACTCAGAAGTGGTAGAGTTGAAAAGTTTTCAGAACCAGAATAGTGTTGTTGTGCTTCGCGATGGCTCAACACATTTCGCCATGAGCCCTGCACCATCAAAAGTAAAGGGAAACTAAAATGAACTATTCAAAATAAGATTGTTATAAGCACACTTACGCAGCAGCCACGACGTTCTAGACAATTTATCTGTTATTGTTGAGGTGTCAGAGTCAGCCAAATAGGTGGTAAACTGTTGTCCAAAATTCTTGTCCAAAATCTATTGATGAATAAAATTTTTTTTTCTATCTAGTAAATCTAACTTGGAGTACAGAATAACCTGTATGTCAATGCCATCGCCGTTGGATATGCTGCCAAGGTGAAGCAATACCTCGGATTTATTTCAACTTCATGAAAAGGAAGGCTTTATTTTTTCTGTGACATCTCTTTCGTTGATCTTGTTCGATTTTCTTTTGCAGCAATGAATTCTAATGCTTTGGTTGCTCAGTCTTACCTCACTAAATTATTGCATTTTGAAATACCGTTATTGCAATCAGGGAACGACAATAAACGAACTTTGATTTAGTTAAATGTTCCCATTTCTACTTCTCAGATCAGTAATGAAGAGATCAACTAGGACAAGTAAAAAAATAATGTGGGGCTATATAGCTTTCGCAAATGGTACCAAACATAAGACTACCAATCATAAAACAAATTTTATTCCATCTGTGGACAATGACGAATCGACATATCTACCAAACAACTATTACAGTATAACATGTGAAATATTTCGCATATATTATTTTTTATTATAGCCACTCATAACATTTTCCAAAGTCAACGTTTTTTGCTCATTATCCATTACTCGGGTCAATCTTAAAATTGACCAAAGTGGATTAAAAGTTTATTTTTAAAAGTCGGTACAATAAATCACTGTCCATCTTCGCCATCATCATTCGGTACCAAACATAAGACTACCAATCATAAAACAAATTTTATTCCATCTGTGGACAATGACGAATCGACATATCTACCAAACAACTATTACAGTATAACATGTGAAATATTTCGCATATATTATTTTTTATTATAGCCACTCATAACATTTTCCAAAGTCAACGTTTTTGGCTCATTATCCATTACTCGGGTCAATCTTAAAATTGACCAAAGTGGATTAAAAGTTTATTTTTAAAAGTCGGTACAATAAATCACTGTCCATCTTCGCCATCATCATTCTTAACTTATCTTGTTCTTATCTTTTCAAACCTTTTTTACCTATACAGCATCGGGTTTGATAACGCAAGGCCAAATTTCATATAGACCTTCTTAACAAGGAAATCCATTCAACATCCAACAACAAGATCACCGAATTATATTTCAAACGTTGAGTTTGGTATGTATCTATTGCCATTCACCCCACATCAAATATGGCATGACTGTAGCGAAAGTGAGCACCACGTGTACGGTAGATAGCGTTTGGAATTATCCATGGTTGATTGATGTACAGTCGGATGAATTGTGTCGGAAAATATGTACTAGGTCCTCAAACGGTCGACTGTGTCTCGTTTGCTTGTTGCTGAAATTTCCAATTAGACTTAGGTTCGACAGTTTTTCAAAAATGTCCCCATAGATTAAATTTCTTTTTCTTACATTGTCAATTTGATGACGCATTTGTTGAGTTAGTTGAAATTTTATATGGTACGAGAAGTCTATTGGTCAAGTTTACTGGTTTTTCCTACAGCGTTGCTGTAAACGGAATGAAGGACGAGGACAATTTAATTATTTTCGACGAAAATTATTACGTCCCACACTTCGAAGTTATGTATAACGATAAGGAACTCTGTCAAAAGTTTCGGAAACAAAACATTCGTTTTTCAGACGTCAGTGAAGTAGCGGAAGGTGTGGCTGGGTCACGCCAGTAACAGAGCCCAGCGCCCAATAATCTGTTTTGAGTTTTGGAGTGGAGGAACGTGCTCCAACAGGTTCTGCACATCGAAGTATATGTGCACCAACATTTTTACTGCCTCACAAATTAGAATGGAATAAATTTAAATGAAATCTACGTAGTGCCACTTCAAGATTGTTAAATTGCTGGAAGACATGTTTACGGCTACGTCTTTGATAAATCATGTTGGTTGGCCAAAGTTGGTAAAGATCTCCAACCTAGTGTTCCAAGCTTTCACGTTTGCAGGAAAGGATGCCTGGTTTCGTAAAAAAAAATGTTTCCCCCTACTACCTCCAAAATTACACGTAGTTCAATTCATTTCTGTAAACGTTCACATTCAATGTTACAGGTTGTTGCCTACATGTACGGTACCCTACAAAAAATCCGAACAGCGATTTTGTTTCAAAAAGCCCTAAAAAATATGGAATAGGCATCTGTTTGAAAAAAATCCCTATTCGGATTTTTTTGTAGGATACTGTACGCTGTTGCAGGAGGTAAAACGAAGAAAGTTCAATCTCTGAGAGAGAAAGAGAAGATTTAAACAATACAATTTTTTATCCTCAATATGGATAGGGGGATTTTTAAAGAAAAATTACATTCGGAATTATTTTGCTAATGTCGCTACACTACAGCAAACCACTGTTAGGACACTTCAGGTAGATGCAGGGATTTGAATGCAAAATTTTTAGGACAAGGAATGCAACCTTTCTCATGGAAAGTGGTAAAAGCACTTAGAATGGTGCAAGGTGGAAGTTTGTTAATGCAAAATGCTGCTACCATCACTGTCCGTGTCTTGTAGAAAAAGTTGAAAATCAAAAGAATCACTGGTGGTGGTGTCCGTGGACTGATTTTCAACCTGCGTCCTGTGTTTGCAGTAAATGTTTATGTGAAAAAACTTTCCTTTTTGTTACACTCGTCCAGGTAACACGGTTATCTTATTCCAATTTTAGACTGACATCGTTTTATTGTAGCCGATGCCCTTACTTTTTCAGGATAAAATCGATGTATCCCTGCGATGTTCCATTGTCACATAAGCAACAGATATAGATCTTACATTTCTCTGATCTATTTTCGACAATGATAGATTACGAACTTCAAAAAGTATCGTTTTTGATTTAATTACTACCAAAAATTTTGTCAAATTTGTTTTCAAACATGATAAATGAAAATGAACCAAGCGGAACATTCATTTCAAATCTTAAATTTAGTTCAACAATTATTAGCGCTGCTTGTTTTTTGGGTACTCTGACATCTTTCGCTTCAGTTAAACATCGTTCTACTTTGGATTAGATGTTAACGTATGTGGCATTCATTGTTGCCTGAGTTTTATTGCATTCTTGAGGGGGTACAGACCTATGTTGAACTGCAACTACAAATAATAATGAAATCATAAATAGGTTTTGTACGATATACGAAATAACAGAATTTCATACTTTTCATTATTTTAGCCAGTAATTTCTTACCAAAGGCTTTTCCTCCTGATTTTCCATCGAAGGTATATGCAGCAGCTATTGACTATTTCAAGGCAATTGGAACCTTCAATAAGAAACAATTCACGAACATGTGAGATCACTGATTCAATTAACACTGAATTAATCCAAACTATGCTGATAATGTGATAAATCAAAATCAATCAAAATCAGCATAACTTGGATTAATTTCCAAGCTTGTTCAATTCATCTACAACAAAGAAAATATGAACTTACTAATTCAGATCTGAAATTTCGGTTTTTCTCAAGCCGTGATTCTCCACTACTTCAAAATTAGCTTCAAATTTAATTGAGAACAGGGTTTGAAAATCATAAGTTTCATTCTCAAGTGAGGACGGCAACATCTGTAAAAAATTAGCTTTGCTGTGACAATGGAACTTTTTCAGATCTTTCATTCCCTGGAGAATGCACAAGAGGACCGTGGACATGTTTTGTTCGGATGAAAACCCCTCATGGTCTTCATAATCATCAGCATCATCAAAGACAGCATTTCCTGAATTAAAGATGATAGTAAAGATTTATGTACACATGAACGAATATAATTATATAAAATAGTTTTATACTTTGTTTGCAGTTTACAGTAGATCTCTTCAATATGCAATGAGAATCAGAAAAATTGTCAGCTGCTTCATCACTCTGTAAGGCTTTATTAGAACGATTCTTTGAGCTGCTTCTAGATGCAGAAATTTCTTCATAATCATTACCATAATCGGAGACAGCATTTCCTGATTTCAAGGGGATAATAATGAATCTTTTGAAATAACCAGTATGGTGTTTTAATATGTTGTATTATGCCATATTTGCTGTTGGCTGTAGATTCCTTTGATGTGCGTTGAGAATCAGCAAAATCACATTTATCTTCTTTCAGCAGGGCTTTTTTTAGAACTTCTCTTACTACTGCTACATATAGATACTTGATCTTTAAAATCTTTATCGGGTGAAGGGGGAGGGGGGCATTTCCTAAATAATGTATTGATCTGAATCACGTAGGTTACAGAAAGCTTGATGAGTGTAAACTTGTCTTATTATTATTATTTATGTTGAATTTAGATCTCTTTGATGAAACCTTTTCATTATAAGATTGAGAATCACCACCAAATTTTCTCCATCATCTAGTCTGCTGGTGTCTTTCGTTCCAAACAACCGGGTGAGCGATGAACCAATTTTCATAAAAAAATTTATAATACATAAATAGTTAAAATACATAAAAAGTATATTCCCTTCAGAATTTAATTTGAATAATTTATGTGGAATATTCAAGTTGTGGCCACTTTTCTTCGTTGATGGGACGACAAGGATGATGACCTTTCTTCTGGTGATTTGTTAGGTGACACATTTTTGAAGGTACGGTAGGAAAAATTTGTTTCCTCCCTTGGTCTTGGATTTTAGCGAAAAACATTTTTTATCTTTTTTTTACCTATCCAACTATTTTGCCTGCAAAAAAAGTAACTTTAAACAGCCATTAAAAAGCAGTGTGATGTGTAAGGCGTTAGACGATTCACACTACATATTAAAAATAGCATCACAATGAACAACAAAATACATCTAGATATTATTCAAGCAAAAACCTTTGACGTCCGCCGAACAGATAAAAAATTTAGAATAATGTCAGAAAATTGCTCTTTTATAACATTCTTGTATGTGGTGGGCGTTTTAAGTTGTGCTAAAACACAGTATACTGTGTTGACATTTGACAGAAATTGTCACGTTCAGCAGTAGTAATTAGGCTGCAATCTTTTAGTCTTCCCATGTAGTTTGTGCCTAATTTCTGGAAACCCACTGCGATGCAAACTGGTGATTTCTTTGACGGTATCCCAGTTGGTGCCACGTTACATTTTCTAGAAATATTTGCAATTGAATCCTCACATTGTGTTACTTCATCATATCGAGATTAGCCAGAAGGCTTGTGTGATGAGTAGGACATTTCCGTGCTTTCGGTTGACTGTTCGCCTTCGACGATGTAGGCAAAGTAGGCCTATCAATTGTAGGAAAAAGCTAGGAAAAATGTTTCATTGTGTGTGGCATCTGTTAAAATTATGATATTAACACCATAACTCTAGGTGGATGGTGGAAATTAATGATGAGATGGCAATGAATAACTAGTGTAATGTCATGATGAGATGATGAGTTGAAATATTGGAAAATTGAGCTTTGCTGACTTGACAAGCAATCGATTCACTTTGGTGAGAAGACAGGGAATAGTCTCGTCTAAGTGTGTAGAAATCTGTGAAAAATTACCGCTTACCTAACTACAGTAGACATGACTAGAGAAGAAGACGAATGCATTGTTTGTTACGAACGAAACAGGGAATGCAGTTAAGTGGACGTATTACATGAGTTGATGGCTTAACGATGGAAAAGTATAGACTACCGCAGTTTTTAATTGACATAGTAATTGTTGCCTGGCATTATTGATAGCCTAATTACGTATGTGTTGCAATGCAGAATGATCGATATAATTGTTGAACATATCATGAAGCTGATACTTGAAGGATAAACGACGGCGATAACACCAAATTACTAATGCTTCTAAATATCCTTTTTGTAGTCCCACTATATTTCTCCATGGCACTGTTACGGTATAAAAAAATTGAACACGTCCTTATTCTTGTTATTTCAGTTTATTAGTGAATATTGAATTTGATGTCTTTACCAGGACGTTGATTTTCTTTCTGTTTCATTTTATTAATAGAGCAGGTAATTTATTGAAAAGTAAAATGCATTTAAAATTGAATTAATAATTAATAAATAACGTGTTAGGTCAGCCTTTAAATGTTATGAAGAAATTGTAGAAAAACAGGTGAACTCAAGATATTTCCATAATCTGCCATATAATTGGTTCGTTTGGTTCATATAAAATTGTTTTCCCTATTTTTGTAGGACTGACAACGCCAGACGTTAACCTACTCGAAGAGAATTTTTCCGTAGCGAAACGCGGTGGAAATACGCTTTAAATAGAACCGCTTGGTTGAAACGCTTACTATAGAATGCATTATTATTGCATTCTAGAACGCCTTGTTTCCGTTTATTTCTTCATCACTGTATGCGTTTCTGGAAATGCAACTAAAATTCGTTTCAAAATGCATTTGTTCATATATTTATTTTGCATTTGAATTGAACTTATTCACGCACCAAAGTTTACTTTATATTAAAAACTTTTACTCATCTATTTTCTTATCTCTTCTCTACACATTTTTTAAAAGAAAAATTTTAGACACATGCATTGAAGTGAGATTTATCATTTTATTAACTGTCCGAGAAACAGCACACACAACAGCACTGACACAGATACCGAAAGAAATTCTGACTAAGAAATTGCACTGACAGTGATATACAGAACGAGAGTACAATTTGTTTCAAGGTAAAAAAATTCTATGCTGTCCATCTAAGTTAGATGTGTTCAGCTTGTGATCCACTTCATGGATCACTTACGCCACTTTCCTTCGACCATAGACAGTAAAAACAAGACAAGATTCACGTGGCAGAGTACAAATGGCCACTCCACTGAAGAAACGAGAGCTCTAAATCAAGAAGAAAAAAATTAATTACATTCTTTTCGAAAAAAATAAATGGAATAAATAGTTAATAATTTTACCTTTCACGGACTGCAGCAGACCTTTGGGTTGCGTGTGGATAAAGTTTACCAAGAGTCGATCAATTTCTCCGTGACGAGAACGGAGACCGTCACGTGAGTGAGTGCTCCCAGCTCTCTAGACAGCAGATCGTTAGCTTTGATTGCAATATCTGTGATGCCATCTTCTGCAATCTTCAGCAAAGGCCTGGGCACTTCGTCTATATGAAGTAGACACAACAAGACATCCGTTTCCAGTTTGATACAGTGGTGGGTGGTGGACGTACTTGTAGTCACAAAAGCTGTTCGACTGATAATATCACACGTGAAATTGATGATGGAGTGGGCTATAGAGAAATGAACTGCCACTGATATGGACTCGGTGCAACTTGACTTCAGTATCGAACTAGTCTATTAAATAGATTTAAAAATGTAATGATAATGATGGTTTAGTTGTTATGTAATGTATATTTTCTTACCACGTAACCTGCCAAATCCAATTCTTGAAAAAGGAATGAGTCTTCGAGACCTTAGGGCCTGGCCCTAATTGTTGACATCAAATTAATCAGATTCATTAAATTTGGTGATTGTGACAGCTACTTTTGGGGACAGGAGGAGGTACAAGACCCACACTCTGAGAATTGTTGCCACCATGTCTTGGTCTGGGTTTGATCTGAATCTTTGGTGATGCTGACGATTCAGGTAAAGGAAAGGGGAAAGAGCAAACACTTTTTGCTCTAACTTCAATATGAATAGGGCTGGACTCTCATCTGGGATGATAATAATATAATAATAATATAATTAACCATTAAATAGAATGAAAAATAAATACCTGAGTGACGTTTCACATAACAAAATTCTCAAACATTGGAAACCAAAACAACAATGGCGGACCACTGGCGGAAAACAGTTTGTGGATATGAAAACGCACACTAGAGGGAGCAAAACCACCTCGCCATCTAGCGCTCGATCTGCAAGTTCCGATAAAAACAATTATTACAGTCTGACAGCAGTTGATTTGCTCTCCTAAGACACGTAATTAAAGGGATTACGGATTCATAATCATGCAGACGGCGTTTTAAGTTTCAGGTCAAAGCTCTTGTTTATTTTGGGGTAGTTTCCGCTTTCTGGCAATTTCTACTTTTCTCAATCAATTTCTTACATTCAAAGATTTCAAAGACATTAATTGGCTTACTGGTTAGGATACTCGCTCAACATTGCCGGAGTCTACGGTCAAAATCTCGGTTCAGTCTGAAAATTAAAGTCATCATTTTTTAAACTATTATTCATTTGCATGGATAGATTTTTTTGAACGCTCTTTGGCGAATTACAAATAAACTGGATTTATTTCGCATTTAAGTTCAATTTTTTATTGTTTAATATATCTCCGATCGCGATACATCAGCACTCCATTTTATAACCGTTTATAACTGCGTTAAATTGGTTGGTCATCGATGGGCGGTGCCCGATGGGGTTGGGCTGGCTTTTCACTTTTTATCTTACCTTTCCTCCTTAAAAAATTTATCGAAATCCCCCCAAAACGCGTTGTTTAACCATCCCATTTAACACAACGCATATCCCTACGGGAAAATTCTTCTCGGGTACTTCAATACTCTATAGTCATTTTAGATATTTAAAATGATAAATTATCACAAAGTATAAGATTTTAAATGTAACTGTAACATATAAACAGTTGTGGTTACTTGGACTGATCAGAAGTCCCTTTCTCATATCTAAAACGGAATATAAAACCTATCGCGGAGGGTCTTCAGCAGCGATAACTGTACTCGGGAACTGATTCTATTCCATTTAGTCGCGGTTTCATACATATGATGTTTTCTTCTAAATCTTCTATAATCTCGTTTTGTCTTCTCTTTATTGACGATTAGATTTTTAGAACCCAATTTTAAAATCATGGTGAAATAAAAATCAAGTCATCCAATCAGTGTTAGGTTTACCTAGCATGAAAAATACATACAGTCATGCGTGAAAGTTTCTTGAACAGGCAAATGGCTCTCTATGTTTTCAGTTTAATTTGACGGAAGGGATACTACGGTGCCTACCGTACCCCCAGTATTTTGCGCCTTTTTCTCTTTTTCTTTCTTAGATAAAGGAAGAGAAGAATGGAAGGAAAAAGAGAAAAAGGCGTAAAATACTGGCGTGACTTGTTGTCTTTTCCGTTCACTACCAAAAGCTCAAAATCTGCAACCTAATAAATTGTAAATGTAAATTTTAACATAATGCACGGAAGATCTGTTACACAAATTTTACCAATTTGTTGATGTATTCTGCGTTACTCTTTAAAGACAACTCCACTTCCACCACTTCTGCTACCGTGTTCAATGGGAACATTGTTCTCAAACTATTGGTAATAAATGAAGTTGACGAATTGCAAACTGTTTTAAAGGTCACATCATTTACAGTTGTTTAATTTTAAGGTTAAGACGTTGAATTAGCAATTCTGTCATTCCTAGGAATATAGGAATTAGCTTAATATTTCCATTTGTTACCCTAATAATAGCAAATTAAGTTAGGAAATTTAATCCAATTGTATGTTAAGAAATCTTTTGGCAATAAATACCTTTGATAATGTAATCCAGTTTTGATTCCATTCCAATTACTTTTCTAGTAAGTGTTTCAGGCTGTCTGTGTATTTCAAAGTAATAAAATAGTAAAAATTTAAACTTATTTGTTATTTTTTTTACTTACAATAGAAGCGTAGACATTGGAGGTTCTACAGAACTAGCTTTTGATGTCGAAAAATGTTTTGAAGTTCCAGCTCTTGTTAAGTCTTTTTTCACCCTTATAATCATCAACATCAGATTGCACCGCAGATTCAGCAGATAAAAGTTTTGAAACAAGCTGTCTTTCTGTTGAGTGATGAGAAGCTATAAATGTTTATGTAATGTATAATTTTGTGAACAAAAAAAGCTTGTGTATAAAATTTACCAGATTCCTTTCTACTCGAATCGTAAAGAAAATTAAACAAAATGTCGGTATAGGTGTAGTCAAACTAAATTTAGTAATTATCATTTATGGTGCTCCTTTGTATCGCTCTTCAAAAACAAATGTTTTGCCTGTACTTGGCAGAATCACTAATATAAAAGACTCAAGTCCCTCAAAACCACCGTGCTTGGATGAGTTCTTGTCTCCCTTGATCGAAGTAATGAAGAAATAAGAAAAACATAAAGTAACCGTAGACGGAATATCTTTTAGTGTTAATTTACAGTATGTTATTTGTCATCCACCTTCCCGCAATTTCGTTAAAAAATGTGTCGGGCACGAAGCATTATTTGGATGTGAACGTTGCGTTCAAAGGGGTGAACCAATCGGTTGTTCAATGACATTTCAAGCAAAAAATTCAGACTTAAGAAATTATATATCATTTCGACACCAAAGAAAAAAAAAACATCATCATGGAACCAGCCCATTTACGGAGCTTAACATTGACATGATAAAAGTTAATTATTTTGTATATTGTTAATATAAATCTGAATATTTTTGTTTAATATTGATATAAAGGCAAATTTCTCTAACATTCGTACGTTATAGCCTAAATAATACCTCTTTATCGCCTTTGTTACATTTTTTTCAAAACAACATCATAATTAATTTAGATTCTTTTATTTTAACTATTTATGCGGACGTTGCAAAATAAGCCAAAAATTTAAAATACACTGATATGCCTAGCTTGTTATTTCCGTGATTTTATCAAACTCACATTCATCATCAGCGGATAAACAATTATAAAGCGCTGCAACTTTGCTCGATGATATACGTTATTACATACGCGGATACCATATCCTACTAAAAATATTAAAGGTTTAAATTTGATGACTGTGATTCTAACACAATTGCAGAAATAATAGGGTGTATAGTACTGTGAATATTAGCATACTTTTCATTTTTCACTAATTTTTCGGTAGTCGTTTATATTTTCAAGTCGGAAATCAAGGTATCTCAATTTACTATGGTTTTATTTTATATAAAAACCCAATAATGGTTTATATACCATACGCCCAAATTCCACGTTACATTAGGGCAATGGAGATTAAATTTTGAAACTTTAAGAAAGATATGAAGATAATGAAATACTAGAAATATTATGTAAATAACCTTGTTATTATGGCTTATATTATCTCATTATTTTAATTGCAAATTTCACTAGGTTTACCGCTTGGTTGCATGCACCTTGTGTGTTTGGGGGTAATGAAAAAATTACTGATGCTGTATTTACGTGAGAAACGATCAGCCATTAACAGAAGACCAAGAAAAACTAAACGAACAAACAAACAGGCCAAAGATCGAGTTTTTCGTCTTTCTGCAATTGCTCAAACTACGTTAAATGACAGAATAATTGCGTTAAGTAAATGTTTCTCTAGAATGCTTCAGTGCATTCCCATTCAAATTTTTTTTGGCAGATTAAAGATAATGTTGTGGAGTAAAAGGAGACCCTTATCACAACTGAAGAAGCGGTTATCCAAAATAGATAATTTTGGAAATTAAAACCCAGATTGTCAGAAACATAACTACTGTCCATAGAATTTTATTTCAGCTCCATAAATGTAAAATCTTCGTCCGATTGTTATTTAATTAACAACAAATACGAGGTTTTTAAAGTGCTTGAAAATACAGATCAACCCAATTCTTTTGTCAAATATTAATTAAAAGACAAACATAGAAAATATCCAAATCTGTTTGATTCTCCGCTTAAAGCTTCCCTTTTGACAATTTTTTTGCTGATGATCTAGAGTGTAATGGAAATCAACATGCTTTTAGTATGGGATTTGTTGATTTTAAGGATGTTGTTGGTTTGATTTACGAAGAAAGCCTTGCTTTTTTCCCTCTTCTTCATAATCTGTAATTGATCAATTTTACTGCCAAAATCAATTTTATAAACAACATGTACCTTTTTTTGTTTGCAGCATATGATAACTGAGAAATAATATACAAATTTAAGAATTATATTTTCTCTGTAATCATTTTCTGTACTCATCAGCGGCGTCTACATCACATTGATTTCATATAGGATTTAAAACAGGAAATCAAATATTTTAAAAAATATCAAAAACTTTTCAAAACAGTGTAACAAAATTGATATCTATACTAAGATACGATTACGACTTATTTTTCATATCGCATTTAAAACAGGAAACAACAATTTCATTTCAAAATAATGTAATAAAATGGATATCTTAAATTAGATATGATTACGACAACCATCATTGTCATATCAAAATGATGTAAGACAAATTGTGTTATTTAGTGAATCAATAATATATTCAAAATTGAATAACTACATTTTCATACCAAAATAAACATCTATTTCATATCACTTTTGAGATGTAATAAAGTGTAAATTTCATCAGATATAATGGAAATCTTTAATACATCACATTATTGATATAAAAAAATACACAGATGTCATGTCAATTTCATGTCACAATTTTATACAAGAATGTCAAAATGACATAAGCATTTAAAGTTGATATGAAATTGACAAGGCTCTGCTACCTGACTATTTAAACTCGTAACATTCTTATTTTTATTCTTAGCTCTTACCATTCATTGTGAATTTGTCACCTCATAGCTCTTTATTAGTTTCCGATAGCCTGAGTTATATGACCTTTGAGTCAATTTCATTGTGCTTGGGCTGTTGTTGTTGCAGAAGCTTCTGCATTAAAATCTAAATAAAAGCCTTATGAACGGCGGTTTATTCCTTTATGGACAGAGACATTTTCTTGAATAGAATACCGTATAAAACTTTGAAAGTTTACTGCTAAATTTACACGCAGGCTTCCAAATTAGGGCTGCCATTGTTACGCGAATCTAGAGAGAAGGATGCATTTCAAGCCTTTGCAAAAAATGGATTTTTTAGATGGAAAGATGTTACCGAGAGATTTAAAATACATAAACGATCTGCTCTTCATCTAGCCGTGGTTTCCGGCCTACTTGATGCTGAAAATACGCCAATTATTAAGCCTTTATTATTTGGATTATTTGATAATTTATTACAGCAGTGGTTTAATGATTCATTTCTTTTAATTGCTGCCACTTTCTCAAATATTCTTAAAAAGGATATGGAAAATAAAAGAAGTGCACTGAAACGAATCTTTTCAAGTATTCGATACTTGTGCATGCAAGGCTTAGCTATTCTAGGCAAAACAGAAGAGACATCTAATCTTCGCCAGCTACTCATTGAGAGGTCTTTGGATTATTTTTCATTGTAAAAATGATTGTAAATAAAATGTTTTCAACTCATAATCTCTCGCATTATGGAAAACATCCATTTTAGATATACCAACCCCCCCCCTCACATATATATATATATGTTCTCTCTTTCAAGGAGAATCCGGACATCTTCTCTTTGCGACACAGCACTCAGAAGAACTGAACCACAAGGGCCACCTGACAAGCCTGGTTAAATGGAAGAGTATGATTCCGCGAAGCGTGAGTTACAATTTCGTAGAAGATTTGGAAACAGAGCTAGCTATTGGTGCTGTTGAGGAATCTAAGTTATTGCCTGAAAGTTTGCTTCGCAGACAGTCTCAACACTAGAGTTGCCTTTGATAATTTCGATCTTTTCGTTGAAACGCTTACGGGAAAAGATACGTTATATGACACCGTGGGAATTGTGCCAAAAGATATTCCCCCTGATGGTGACAACTTTCCTCCATTGGCTGAATCCCAAGATGACGAATCTGATATCATACCACAAACTGGGAAGCGACGACGTTCATTCATATCAAGAGATGTAATAATTGAACCTTATTTAAAAAAACAAAAACAGAATGCTGTCAGACTCATGCTGGCTTTTATTAGTGCAAAACTGTACTACTACTAGCTCGCTACCTAAATGCACACCACTGCCTCTGGGAGTCATCTCCCCAAGAAAACGCAGTCGGAAAATCCATGTAACGATCTTATTAATAACCCCGACGTATTTCTCATCATACCGATAGACATGGGACCCAGAATCAAATCAACCCATCTTTCTGTAAACTCTCTTCAATCAAACTTATTATCACGGTATCTCGATTTTCTCTCAACTCCAGAAATGTTCTCGGCTCCTATTTTTGCAGTGACCATATACCGATCATAACCACCCTCAACGCTGACCCCATCCACCTGACATCGAGACCACCTCAACCTGATGAATATTCGAGAAAGCCAGCTGGCCACAGTGGAAAAAAGAACTCGAACACTCACTCTACAAAAGGAAATGACCAACTCTAGGTTAATGTTCCGGTTGTTTCTGTTCATTGAGCACCTCAACCTACTCGGTCCCAAACAGGAAGCCTTTAGCTACACTAAAACAATGCTGCACGGCGACCTTCTCTACAAACTCGGAAAACTAGGAGAATACGAGGCGATCGCTTAAGCTGGATTGCTTACTTCATCCATAACCGCTTAATCTATATTAGCCAAGGCAATCACCAATCCGAATTCAAACCCATCACAAATGGAGTTCTGCGAAATGTAGTATTCAGCCCCATCGTGTTCAACCTAATGCTATACGACTTTTTGACTCCCCCATAAAAGATCAACCTTCAACTGTAGAACTTCATCTTCTATACGTCAGCCAAGTGCCCCATACCCACATAAATTATCCAGCTTCTCTACATCAACAAAGTTCCCAAATGCAACAAGTGGAAATTGAAATTTTCTGCTTCGAGATCCTCCTCAGTTGCCTTTACTTGCGCAAAAAAATCCCGGTGAAAACCCGCTACCTATCTTAAATGGCTAAATAATACCTAATGCTACAAAGAACAAGTTACTATGGGTCATGCTGGACACCAATCTGTGGAAGGACACATCTCGGGAGTCATTAACAACTGCGACAGGATTAGAAAAACCTTTTTAATGGTGGTTACACCTTTTATGAAAAGTATAAATTTCATTTACGTCCAATAACGTTATAGCGTGATTAAAAATTATTTATAAGTATGCCTTGTATCTATTTCGCTGTCAGATAAATAGGTTCCAAGCAGGTTGTTCACGCCCCAAACACCCTGACTTTTGCCGTCGTCTGTTTTCCTCCTCAAGGTTAGCCTCTTCGACCTCTTGGAGCATATCCGATAACCTCCTCGAAAGCCTCCAGATGACCCAGCTCCGGATTCACCGTGTTGTGGATTGAACCTGAATCGGCTTGCCTGTGCAGCTGAACTTTTCTTTGCCGATTTACGGTCACGTTCCCTTTTGTAATACATTCCCTACTAACACGGCTCATCCAGTTTACCAAAGATGTAGGTAAATATAATGGATAGATCCAGGTCATAACTGGAGGGTGGTAGTATAGGGTGGAAATTCGTGGGAGAACTACATGTTCGTCCACCAACAATCACCGTTAGGCGGGGACTACCAACGAACATCTCCCCCTTTCCCCGTAAATTTCTAATTAAAATATTACTGAGCTCAAGGATAATTTAATAGACTGTAGCTCATTTTTGAAGCTCGATTCATTAAAGTAACAAAACAAAAATGGTAGCCGACATAAAAATTGTCAGTGACCAGTCCTCTAGCTTAAGTAGTCCATGCCATTACACTACTACTGATATGAGAGGAGATAGGAAACCATGGTCCCGATTGGCTACTCGCTATCAATTAGCCGAGAAATCATTTACTAATAAAGCGCAAACGCCTTTGTTTGTGTATCTGTCTGAGTGTTTCTCGGTGTCGTTGCCCACACGCTGCCATTGGCCGACAGTTTTACCTGCAAAAAAGGTCTAAAACACCCGCGGAACGTCTGACATCGCTCGACTAAAACCACCAAAAGACCAAAAGGTCGCCATCACCTGGGGTAAGAATCGTACAACGAGACCGAGAGTTTACACACACAAACACACACATACAGCGGGCAATGTCGGTGAAGGGTTGGGTAGAATTTTTCCATAGGAAGTTTCAATGTCCTATATTAAATTTCTTGGCGAGTGCTAGGTTCAAACCATGGCTTCGAATAGACGACGGGGATGAGTGCGCTGCAAACATTCCCACATCGAATACTCTAACGACTTTACTGTGAACGGATGAGAAACAGCGAGTTGGATTGTCAACAAACTCATGCTGTTGTTCCATTTTGATTTATTTTGATTTATACTTTTTTTCTCATTTATATTATTTATACTCCATGTGACGCCACTATTATACTCAGCTCATGAAAAATCACGGGCAAGGGAATAAGTTTAAACGAAGTATATCGCTCGCGGGTAAGGGATCCGGCACGGGCAAGGAAGAAATCATGGGCAGGGGAATTTACATAACGAGCCTAATTTACACTAGGCCAACTGATGACCGGCCCTGGACGGGCTAAAAGTTACCACTAGGCTTATATAATACAACATGTGATCGCATGATACTATATAGATAATTCTCTTGTTATTCTTAATTCAAAAATTCGATCTTCCTTAATCTATGTCTCAACCAGTCCGATAATCGAACCTTGTTCATTTGGCTAATCACTCCAGGCTTTTAACCATTAGACTACCGGTGATATACAGGATTAAAGGGAAAACATGGGACCATTTGATGTGGCTCAGGTATACCCCCTTCACTCACCCCTCTCCCATCGGTACGCGGAAACCCAAAAAAATAAAACAAATAAAACAAAAACAAAAACAGAGCCTTATAGTTAAACCACGATATGAAGTTGCCACGCTATGGCTGGTCCCTCTTTGATAGAAGATCGAGCAGATAGATAGTAATGCTGATAAGATATTTGTAGATATTTTTTAAACTTTTAAAGACAAATATCGATATTTGTCTTACTCTCTGTGGCTGTCACCCAGGGCCACGCGAGTAAAAGAAATTGTAGGTTTCACGTGAAAAAATTAAAAGCTATGACCGAGAGCGCCACCTACACACATAACGTTTTTCTGAAGTGAAAAACTTTGTCACTTTGTTTGTTTATCTGATAACTTGAGGCGCTACTGTCCTTGAGAAAAATGAACATTAGCTAGGAAATACGGCGAACCCGGTATTGTGAAGCGTGTTAATCCTCCCTTCTTGTCAGAAAACGCGTTACAACGTGTTACCGCTAATCAAAAATAAAAATTATAATTTTACATTTTTTTTGTAAACAACCTTACCAGTGTTTACAAAACACAAATTGCGATTTTCTGCTCAAGGGAAAAATGGAAGAAGAGACAAAGATGAGACTAATAAGAAAAAAGTGGGGCGCAAATATTATCTCTTATCTCGGGGCAGGAACTAGTCTATGTATCCAATTGAAACAAAATGTCTCTCTCTTAAAAGTTAATTCCTGATTTCAAATTGATATTACAAGTTTTGATAAATGTTTTGGTTAGAACCGGGATTCGAGAAACAGTCACTAGCCATAAGATTGATAGTATAAGATAGACGGTACCACTTAGCAACGATTTCAAATTTGACAAAAAATATGAATTTTTTAGACATTTACACTTGAATTGCAACTTCGTTTCTATTTTGAAACGTTCATAACATATATCAGAAAACAGCAAAACAGTACAGTACAAAAACAACTTTCGTCCGAGCAGGACTATAGGTACTACCTTGTTAGTAGTGGTACTAATTTATCATCAGAAACATAAAGAGAAAAACCAAACAAAAAGACACCACAAGAAAAGAAAAAAAACACAAAAATAAAAAAAATAATAAAACCAGAACAAAAAATACAGTTTAAATATTGTTGCTGAAGAACAAGCTTAACGTTTTCTGTGTCTGGTGGACTCGTCTGTTTGCATGGAGTGCTCTTCGACTTCTCTTTGTTGGAAGTCATAGTCCTTGGTTTGACTTAGGCCACAACCTTCCATTTCTTCTTCGGTGCTTGGAGCTTTATAAATTTCTGCATCATGTATTCGTCTTTGGTCTCATCCTCTACCTTAGTCTCAGCCTCGGCGAGAGCCGGTTGAGGTACGACTGTGTGGCTGGTAAAGGGATCAAAGGAAAATGAGGAAAAGTCTTGATTTACTACCATGTTTCATTAAATTTTGATTTATTGCGCATCAGAAAATTGAGAGAAATCAGTAGTATTTAAATATCAAGTAGAGATTTTACATGTAGAAAAGACCATACTTTGCGATACCAAAAAGTAAAAAAAAAAAAATAAGACGACATCTTAAACTTGAAATTTTGGCAAGATTTGGCTATATCTTTTAAGTGCATGAATTCAGAAAAAACAAGACAGAAATAGCAACATTAAAAAAGCAGACAAGCCAGAATAGATCCCAGTAATGATGAGTCCATTGTAAGTCAAGTTTCTTTTCATCAAAATGGTTTAAATATTCGTATTGTAAATTTGACAAAAGGTTCAGAAAGAGGAGAGCGACAAACCAATAAATTATTTTTACATTATAGATTCTTGCATCAATGACTGTCGGAAAAGATGTATATGACTTTTTTCCTGATGTTGTAAACTCACACACCTATGGGACTCACTCACTATATACAGGAAGGGAACAATGGATTTCAATCATTTCAATTGGCTGTTCGACATCTTTTTGACATTTGAATGTCAAAAACAAATGTCAAAAAGGATTCGAACAGCCATATAGAAACGAAAATAAACATATTTTTAGTTTTCAAACTTACTTCAAAGAAATCATTATTAGATCGGTGGGGGAAAAAGCTCCGGCACGCACGCAACATCTCCGAATTTAATTTGCTGCCATGTCAGCCAAAGCCACTGGCCATCCCCTAAGAGTTCCACCTTCCACTCATTCGTCTCCATGTCAATATTGTGTCTTTTCTCTTGTCATAAGAGCAGCAAACGAACAAATTAAATGAAGACAAGAAGGTTGGAAACATAATATGACACACAACTTACCACATCTTCAATAATTTCCTTGATGGCTGAGACAACTAATATGAACACCCTTCAAGGAATAATTTCGAAAAATCTATCCGCTGGTGGTGACATTTCAGGACATTGCTATCATACGACGATGACAAAATGAGAAATTCCCGAAACAAACGCAAAACAGAGAAAAAGAAAATAACAATTAGATAAAGGGTGACAGAATGAAGGAGCAACAGCGAGGAAAATATAGCCTCCATTAATTATACATTTTGGAACATTGAGTGTTCTGATTTTTACTCGCAATGTTTTGAAAGTAGCGAAACAACAGTAAGCTTAAAGCAGAATTAGTCGAAAAGTCTAAAGATTTTTACTCACAATGCTCCCAAAATGCATAATATGAAATTTCATACACTTGGAATGTGTAGAAGATTAGTTTGGTTTACAGTTTGAGAGCATTGCGAGTAAAAATCAGGAGACTGTTTTGATTTGTACTCGCAATCAAGCAGACTGTTCTGATTTTTACTCGCAATGCTCCCAAAATATAAAATATTAAATGTCATGCACTTGGACTTAAGACTTAGACTTTAGAAGATTAATTTGAATTACCTCGAGTATTGTTATCAAAATGAAAAAGGATGTAATATCTTGTAGACTGTTCGAAGATGAAGTATGGGATAAACGACAGCACGCTGTACTTTGTCGTCGACACCCGATTACTGCAAAAACCCTGGCCAGTCCCCTGGACATGGATGGCCCGCAATTTTGCTCCCTCTGAAGTCCAGGCGATGTTGGCCGCATTCAAAAATAAAAGAACATCACTCGTCAAACTTGATATTCACTTGAAGCCGAAGGATAGGGTTTCGTTACCGTTGATTCGACTTATGAAGCCACCCATTTCTTCTTCTTCAATGGATCCAAAATGGGGCAATGTGAAAAGCAATGGCACCCTGGGTGCCATGAAATTTTGAGGTTATTTCACGTGAACAAAAAAATATTATCAAAATTCTTGGTGCCAGAAAATCTCGATCGGAAAATGTTTCAGGAAAAATATTCGACTTCATTTGATTCATCGATAGTCTCGGAAACTATGGGAGAAGCGCGCACTTCTGCAAGACGTAATTCTTTCGGTTGGTTCTGTTCTTATGGTGCCATTTGTTCCAGCCCAGATCGTGAGTGGCGGAATGGGTCCGTGTGTCACGGCGTAGCACACAATGACTCGACCAAAGAATGGGGAGGAAGGAGGTGATGGGAGGGAAAACGGAAACTATTGTTGTTGTGCTTGCCGGCAGTGCTGGGCAACGCCTTCTTGGTGGCTGCTGCCGTGGACCATTGTTAATGCCCGGCTGGCCAATATCCTGGATCGCCTCCTCACGCCATCCCCCCTTCACCTCTACAAAGCCGTCGCCCTTTTCATTTCAGTAGATCAAAAAGATCAAGAGATGCGCTTTGACTCACTGCGATTTTCTGAATAAATTTGGCACACATTTTCTTTTTGGAACAAAACTGCAGGTTTGATCCCGTTACTATTTCGGTTGCTTGGATAAGTTGGCTGCAACTTGATTTTTTTCATCCGGAACGAATTCTGTACAAAATTGGAAAAATATTAGAGCAAAAAAAGAATTCTTAAATGTAGAGTTCATTGTATGTGGTAATTATTGATCTGCTATCGGATAATCTAGACCGTGTACAATGCAGGCTAAGGAGAAAATCAAGACAAAGAGAACATGGGGATGGAGTGAAGGCAGTGCCGATAGAATTACACTTCATGGGAAGAGATTGCGAGGGATCAGATTGTTTGTCCTCAGCACAAAACGCAAAAAAATTAAAAAAAGGAGAAGAATGGCTGAAAATTCAAGAGTCACAGTCTCGGGTGACTGCGATGATGATTGAACTAGTATGTTTTGTCTTTCCTTCGGGTTTGTGTGTTTCGAGTGTTGGTTTTTTTTATTGAGCTGTGCTGTTGATGTAGAGGGTTTGAAAAAAAACGTCAGCAATTGAATTTTGTGAGCATGGCGCAAATTGAAATGAAAAACAATGGAAGAATCTCAAAGAATGTTGTTTGGTCGAAAAAAAAGGTTCGATTGCGTGTGATGCTTGGCAAAAATGATTGGACCCTGTGTAAGATTTCAGCGTCCTTATATAACCCTGCCTGAAAAAGGTGAAGTGGACTATTTGGCGTCTTTTCTTGTTAGCCATTGAGGCACTGACACACCCTTCCTTTTTTAGTTTGAACGTCGGCCCTGAGTAAAAAAAAAATAATGTTTCCGAAGAAAATACTGTCGACTGAATATCAACTTATTGGCTTTTCTTTGTGTGTTTGGCTCTTGCTTTTGTGTTTGACGTTCGTATTGGAACTTTCATCAGCAAGAAGTTTGTTCCCTTGTCGCCCTTCACTCACTCGCTCGTTCCCTTCTCCATAGTCCGTACAGCTTCGCTGGCAAGGCTAATGATGGCACAGCAGTTCTCCTTTCCAATAGGCACTTTCACTTTCAACTTTTCAAGTCTCCTAACTGATTTGCCACAATATTGTTGCCAACGACAGAACTTTCCTTATCTTTCTCTCGTCATTTACGACCGACCACAACCACGCTCACGTCTAGCTGACCCGACTGCGCCCGAACTTGCACATGCCTTGTTTTTGTAAAATTTTCGACAATGGAAAAAAAGTTAGAATTAACAATTTTAATCAAAATTCTCATTGTTTTCAAAAAGATTCCAATTTTTAGCTGCCTCATGAGCTGAAGGGGTTCATTCAATGTGAGCACTGACGCAAGCAACACTGACTAGCTAAAAAAAGATAAATACATATTTAAAATAAATTTCATTAAGGCAAACCGTTACTAATCGCGTCGAGTCAAATCCAGGTGAGAATCAGTGACAATAGAGCAACGACAAAATTTTGAATGATAATAGTCGATGCAGCGATTGGATATAGAGAGATGGCCAAATCGTCATATGCATGGAAAATTGCTGCCAGTTGTGTGTCGCACACAAGTAAAGTGAAGGAGAGACTAAAGAAATTTCAATGAAAAGGACTATTGTGGCTTTTTAGATACGGCCCGTATCATACGGCGAATACATAAAGTAGACGGGGGGGGGGTGAAAAATCTGAACAAACATTCTTGTGTGTGTCGTCATCGGTTGACACAAACCCCCGTGTTGAATCCTTGGTATTATACAGGGGGGGGGGGGTATTGTGTCCAGACTTGAATCTCCTTGGATTGACGAGTGCTTCTTATTTTTTTTGGATGCCCAGTGCCTCTACCTGTGACGCTGTTGGTTGTCATAAATGTCAACGTGGCCTTGCCGTCCCATGATCGATCCATTGTTATTAGGTTCCATGGGTGGTGTCAGCAGATGGGGGATAATTGAGGGGGGGGGGGCGATTATGTACGCATCGCTGCTACAATAGCTCCATCGTGTGAGTGTGTGTTTTTTTAACCTCTTCAAAACTTAACGTTTAAGTTTTGGGAGAAAAGACAATTTTTTAAAATTCGGGGTTGAAATAAAAAAAATTCCATTGGCAGCACATGAATAAAAATGAATCAAACCCCTTTTTCCCTTGATTCACCCCTTCTAGCCTAGCTTTGATTCCCTCCTTTCAATAGTAAACATTTTGAAGTGCGTCTTAAGATTTACATTGGGTTTTACAGTTTAACTAATTCAATTTTTTCGGTCATTGCGGAATCTTTTCTGTTTAATATTTCCCCATAATTATCTTCCCCATTGTAACTTTTTGGCTATCCAATTTTCTCGGTGGCCTAGGGAAAAATAGGAAAAGGGGGAAATGGAAAATAGGGTTGACATTCTCGTGTTTAGTTTGGCGCGCAAATAAATAAATCGTTGGCCGAAATCCACTGGCGCGAAACACGATCCCGCCCAAAATATTAACCAAAAAAAAGTCTAAAACATACGAAAAAGGAAACGAGGGTGAAAAACGAAAGGCAAATAAAAGTTCCGAATGTCAACCCAGTCAAATAAGCGTTTCGTCGACCTCCTGTTTTAATGGCCAGAATCCAATGATGAATGTATCTCCTTATCAATGTGCCTCTCACTTGAAAAAAAAGTGAAACACAGACCTTTTTTATAAAAAGCGTAAGAACTCTCTCAAATTTTTCGAAAATTCCTCAACTTTTCAGCTCGACATTCTCACCAACTGTTGGTGAAAACAACGTCGTCTTATGCAATTGAAATAAAATAATTATTTTACCTCCACGGGTTTTTGAAAAGGAATATGCAAATCAAGCAATTCCCCTTTTGTATTTTTTCATATCTGGAAGGACCCAAAGAGACTACCGCTAGGTTTTCGCATTTTTTTTTTAAATTATTAGGTGGCGAATGTGCCGTAAGGGAGTAAATTACTGACTTCGAGCGAGCAATTTGGAGGGGGGGGGGGGTAAGGAGACTCTTCCAGATGTAAACATTATTGGGTGTGGTTTCCATTGGTGTCAGGCTGTATTTTGCAACTTAAAAAAGATTGGCCTCGTTGGGCTGTATAAAAGTAACGTCATCGTCCACAAATATCTAAGACGTTTCTTAAGTTACACCCGATTCCAATGGAAAAAATCCCAAAAATGTTTATAGGTACCTAGAAAGAAAAGGAATTCAGAATTTTGAAGCACCAGAGTCTTTTATGATAAATTAAATTTTATTTCGTGGATTCTGTTCATTGCAAAATATTATTTATTTAAAAATTTTTGTTTTTTCTCACCCCATTTTTTTCATTTTTTTTCATTCGTTATTGCAACAGGATCTTGAAGAAGAAGGCTATGATGACATGGTGACAGTTATAAGCTTTATTTTTTATTAATTTCATATAGCCATTAAAATGTTTATTTCTAGTCTAGTCTGGAAATACTACCTTTAACGGCAGATAACAGCAGTTGAAGCCACGAGTATATTCTCCAACTTGAATCACGATTGGCCGGAATTAAGAATTTACCATTGCGGAAAAAAAATCAATATTTCAAAAACTAAGATCAATATTACGCGGGTAACAGACGTTCGATGCAGGTTACATACTAAAAAATTGTAAAAAAAGGTCACTCTCGTCGTCGTCTTCCTGGGCCTTCACCGACCGCTTCCTAAGAAATCCAATTGAACAGCGAGAATCATAGCCCCATCCTCGAATCAACACTTTCCACTTCAATTAATTTTATGGGATCGAGCCGGGAGAGCAGTGACCTGCACCCAGGAGTCCTTGAATACTGAGAGGGTTACCAGGTGTTGAGCTTCCGCTGATGCTTTGGCTCAACGACGACGACGTCGCAGTCGTCGGATAAGGCCGAATGACAGACAGTGGAGTCGAGGACGCAATCAAATCGCTCGTTTTGACGACGTGAGGACTGGAATACATTGGCGGCGTTGGCGACAGAGAATGTCGCGTCTGCTTGATGACTCCGCCATGGCTGTAGAGAGGCGGCAAATCGACGCTGGATGCGATGATTTGTGGATGAGTGAGCGGCGGCACCACTATCGGAGGCAACTGGACGGCAGGTGGTGGTGTTTGGCTGTTTAAAACGTCTCGAACGAGCCTCGGCTGCGGAAGAATTCCTGGACTTTGCCTCGCCGGACTGTTGCTGCTGCTCGAAATGAATTGAGAATTTATCAGGCGGTTGATTTGCAAGTCGGAGGGTAACGTTGGCGGCGGAATATCTGCTGGCATCTGTTGTATCAATCTCGAGACCTGGAAGGAAAGACCAACGAGGAATGAAATATGTGATCCAAACAAAACGAGAACGAAATCAGAAACTTACTTGAAGGTCTTGCGACAAAACAGGGATGGAGGCGGCGGCTGGAAGCTCGTCTTTGACTGGCAACGTCTTCCTGAGGTAGAATAATAGGCAAGGTGGCCAAATCAGGATCCATACTCGGCGTCAGAATGTCATTGGAGGTGAGACTCTCGTCTCCGGTCATGTAAACGGAAGCATCGGCTGCAGCGGAGGCAGCGGCAGCACTGAATTCGATTGTATCTGTCGATCCGGATAGTCGAGACTCATCATCTTGTTTGAGAACGGCACCCAACCGTGAGGAGATGACACTGACAGGCACAGGTGTCGTATCACCGCCAGAGATACTTCCAATACCCGACGTTATGACTCCTCAACGACCTACTCCCCCTCTTCGGCTGGCTCCTCCTCTAATGACTGCGCCGGCCATGCTTTTGTTCCGGTCAGCTGCAAATAGCGTGCCCATCTTTTTCACGGTACTGCCACCTTCGTCCTGGCTCTCCCCGGAACTGATTAACTCTTTATAACTGATCTGCCGTTTGCGAGTAGTGCGTCGTTGGGCGTGGTCGCTTTCGTCGTCGTCTTCCTGGGATTTCACCGGCCGCGCTTCCTAAGAAATCCAATTGAACGGCGAGAATCAGAGCCCCATCCTCGAATCAACACTTTCCACTTCAATTCCTTTAGTACCTTGATCTTCTTCGCGCTGACATTCGAGCGGAAGGGTTCGTCGTCCGACTTGACTTTGTTGGATCGTCCTCCACGGCCTCTGCCTCGATTGGCAGGCGCTTTACGCGGCAGTGGTTTGGGCTTGGGCTTAGGGGTGGCTGCGACCGGTTTCGCTTTACTTTTGGCCGCACTTTAATTAAAAACAAGCAAAAAAAACACAAAAAAAAACAGACAAACAAGTTTAGCTTTTAAATGAATTGACTGCTATTCACATCAAGCCAATCACCTCCGCTTTTTCGAACTGCCCCAGGAGGCGTCACTGCTCGACTCTCCGGAAGAGTCCCAAGATTTATTGCCTCGTTTCCGTTTGGTAGGTTTCTCTTCGTACTCGCTCTCTTCCTCACTCGTATCGCTGCTATCCACTACAACGAAAAAAGAAAGAAAGAAAAAACATAATTATTTAAATTGGGAACGAAGGAGATAATTCACTCGGCGAGTCAATTATATATTTTTTAATTCCCTTTGCGGGCGCTTCTTGCCGAGAGCCGGATAATGGGAGACGCTGCTCTGGCCTTCTTTTTAGCACTGACGTGGATGACATCGTCTTCGTCACTATCATCGTCGACCACACAGCTGTCCCCGCTGTCACTCAATGCATCTTCAGCGTCATCTTCACTGTCTGAGCCCTCGGCGGACAAGCCCTGGAAATCTTCATCCGAATCGTCATCATTGCTCGTTGCGCTCAAGTCGTTCAGTTTGCGTGTCACTTGCGGCATAATGTCGCTATCGTCGTCGACGGTCAAACAAAAGAATGCTTCACTCAATCGAACCTGAAGGAACAATGTGTGGTGTGTCAATCAACTGTCAAACAACATACCTGCGATAGAATGAAGTGCCTTTTGAAACTGTTGGATAAAGTCGGCATTTAACATCGACAATGGGAGATGTGTAGCTGGTGGGACAGCAGCTCTGCTACTTCCGGAGTTCTCGTCAGTCTAAACTGGACCAGCAATTGTTTCTAGCTCCTTTGTTTAAGCCACCAAAGGTAACGGATCGTCGACCTTCTTTTCCGAAACTAAAAGAACAACACAAGAAATTAGTTTAATCACCGTACTTGTCTGAAATTTAAATAAGTTTACCAGCCAGTGGTTCGATCTACACTTTGGTCGATTCCTCGGGAGAACCGATCGAACCAGCTTCTTCTCATAGGTCGAATCTTTGTTTACAGGAACAGTATAAGTGGCGATTGAAAAGCGCATATCAGGTTGGCTAATCGAGTCATCGTCATTATCGCATGGCGGCAAAGTGCTAGGCACTAGTGGCAATGAATTTTGGGTATATAAACATCACGCTCGTGGCGCAAAGCATCCATCGATTTACACAAACACTGCAGCTCACCTGTACAAAATAGCATTGACAGATTAAGTTTTCGACAAATACTTGGAAGAATATAGGGTCTTACCTAGGCTCCACGTGTAACGAGGTCGTCAAACTGACCCTCAAAAAACACACGAGAAGAGAAGAGAGAGAAGAAGAAGACGATTCCTGGCAAAACCAAGGAATCGTGGAAGAGAAAAAGAACACGATTCCCGGCAAAACCACGGAATCGTGGAAGAAAAAAAGAAGACGATTCCCGTCAAAACCATGGAATCGTGGAAGAGAAAAAGAAGACGATCCCCTGCAAAACCACGAAATCGTGGAAGAGAAAAAGAAGACGATTCCCGGCAAAACCACGGAATCGTGGAAGAGAAAAAGAAGATTGAATAGTTTGGGTTGACAGAAGAGTGACAGAAGATTGACAGAAGATTGACAGAAGAGTTTCAGGTTTTAAATCTCTCTCCTGATCTTGCCGACAACATCCAGATTCTTGATTTTCTGTCGATTAAGAATTTTTATGGCAACTTTGTGCCCGGTAAATTGGTGTTCACCGACTAATAAACCAAGCAGATATTTCATAGTCACTTGTTAAAAAAACTTGTCTATTTACGGAATGTCATGACTTACTTTTGACTTTGCCAAAGGTGCCAACTCCCAAGGTTTCCCCCAATGCATAATGTCCTATTTTAACAAGTTGTTTTTCCTGTGAAAGCAACGCCAAGGTGATAGTGGTAGGGCCATTATATTAAGCCTGAATAATAATGCAGCACATAAGTAAAAAAGCAGCTGGTATGTTAATTGCTAAAAGAATTTCATGTTGTAAATTAATAATTAATCAACTGTTTTAGCTATTACATTACTCGTTGTAAAGTTTTGAATGCAATAAGAAAAGCGTCTTGAATGCAATATTATAAACGGATAAAAGTTGAAATTAGGTATAGATTATACCAAAATTAAAACACGAAGATTACAGCACTACGACGTCTACTCGAAAAAAAAATTGGACAAAGAACATGAATCAATAAGAAAAAATTTAAAAAAATGTCGACAACTCACCTGTGAATGTAAAAGCTGGTTAATTTTTACAAAATAAACTTATTGGTTAAAATAATACTGAATGTGAGTGAAACCTTTATGAGTCAATCGTCTACATCAGCGACTCACTCGCCGGACGATTCCATCTTAAGTCGCAAATTTTCCAGGTGACGCTGTGGGGACCACGCGAGTAACAATTGAAGAGCGCCAACCGTCCAACTTACAAATAATCAAAATAAATTTCTTGAATTTTCCGCCAGATTAAATATTATCTACCGTTTTATTTATTTTTCTAATTAATTATTTCAATCGTTTATTTTCAATTTTAATTTCTAATAATATGTTTAACTTTTGTCGAACAGGTGTTATCTCTTCTGTACAAACAAAACTTTTTGTATCCACATTCATGACAGTTCGTTCGCCATTTTTACTTGTGACTTTCCGAAGTGTTTGGACAAAGGAAAATCAAATGTGAAATGATGTGTTTGTTTTATGTAACATGATTTCTAAATTTTTTTTAGGTCTTCGAAAGTGTCTTCCATTGTTTGTTTTGAAAACCCACCCCCCTACCCTTTGATCGTGCTTCTACAACTGGGAGATGGAAGATTTAGCTAAAGATGAGGATGAAGAAAATTTGTTTTTTATTATTATAAATGGCAAGAGTACGAAAACCTGCTCGACGTTCGATTACATATAAATGTAATAACGCTACGTGCATTAGCAAACGAATTTATCGATTATTTTTGCTCGGAACGCTTTCTGAAGTTGCCCTTGTCTTGGATTTTCTTGTACTTTCTTCCTCCCTATTTCCTTTGATACCAATTGGATTAAGTGTGTGTGAGTTTTTTTTTTATTGAATTGTATGATTTGTTGGACGATATGTACTTTTTGGACGATTGGTATGAGTACAGAGACGGAATCTGGGGTAGTGCTTGATCTGTTAATGTTTTATTGTTGAGACCTTAATATTGTGAGCTATTGTCCACTTTTTTTATTGATTTGTTGAGCATGATTTATACCTATTCTTAATTTCTTTTTGTACGCGGACCTGAAGGGTAACCCAGTTCGGGCCTGAAGGTCATACAATTAAGGTAAGGCCTGAACGTCATACATCCGTATAAATTATACAACAGAACAAAACCATCTGAAATAGGTATATTCATTTGTAATGAAGCAGATAAAAAAATTACATTTTTAAAGAAGAAGCAATCAATGTTAAATTGTGCTAAAGAAAACGTCAAAACACCTCGGTTTCCAACAAAAAAAAGTAAGTAGCAGGCATGTTGTCGATGCAGGCCTTAAGTTTATAATAAGTGCTGCTGTCGATAATTTGCCTGTAGAGAATAGGGCAAAAAAACTTAATAATATATTTGCTTCTTTTCTTAATACTACCCGTTTTTTATTTCCATACCTATAGAAGTAATTTAATTTTCATGTTTATCTTTTTTTAAAATACATGGTAATAATGTTATTGTTTATCTAGTCTATCTTATTTATAAAAATAAAATTTGCTTTTTTAAGGTAAACCCTTTCTTAAGCTTTCTACCTTAATGGCAAGTTCCAGAACCCAAAATTTTTCAGAGGGAAATTATGACTCTGTAGTTAACCTTGACATGGAGGGTGCTATGTAAACAGCGGAAAACGAAATCCAAAGAGCATGAAATGCTTCGAGCAGACTAGTGGCGTTCATCCACGAATAATTCACTCCAAGGATTGGAATTCCGTAGGTTTATTATTATTTTTTTAAACTTAAGAACATTATTTTTGTGTAAGTGTAAGTGTTTAATCAAAATGGGCTGCACCCCTGTTGTTGGTCCATAAGCTGCGCCTTCTCAAAATGTTAAGCAAGTTCTTGCTGCCCAAGACTAGCAGTCGCTGCTGTGCATTTATTCCGCCATTCGTGCCTAGTAGCCCGGGCAGATTTACCAATCAGCTATGTTTTCTGCAGCGTACTGTCTTGCCAGCACTGTGGAACCACGAGCAAGCTTGGCCATTCCACAAACCCGTTGACACCATCAAGATTGGCTTACCTGTAAGTTAATCAATTTTTGTTTGTTAGAGATTTTTCTTCACGCTAACATTGTATTTTTTTCCATGTGACAGGACTATTTCGATATCGTTAAACATCCCATGGATTTAGGAACTATAAAAAACGCAGCGATAGACGACATCCAAACGACGTGCATCAAAACGCAACATTCTGCTGCCGTTAGTCCGCAAGCTTCTGCTGCTGCCGTTGCTGCACAAGCCTTTGCTGTCGCTACTGCGCAACATTCTATTGCCACTACTACGCACGCTTCTGATACCTCTGCTGCTGTCAATAATTTTTTTGTAGAAGATAGAGCGTTAAAAAAATTTATTATATATTTGCTACTTTTGTTAGCACCCTTTTTTATTTCCTTACCAAAAAAAGTAATGTAATTTTATTTTTTATCTTTTTTTAATTACATGGTTAATTATGTTATGGTCCATCTTTTCTATATTATTTTTAAAAATAAAATTTGCTTTTTTTAAGGTCTTACCATTTCTTACAATTTCTACCTTAAAGGCCAGTCCCAGAACACAAGAAATTTTCTGAGGGAAATTATGACGATCATAAGTTGAAAGCCAAATCGCATCACTAATTTGGTAAGGATCTTTAAACTGATGTGTCGCACTTAAAAATTAGTACATTACTAGCTAATACCTCAAATAAAAAGTAGATTAAAAACATTTATATTGAAGTTGTAACTTAAAACAAACATTTTTTATTTGCAGAACGAAGTGTTGTTATGTTTTTCTTAAATATAAGATGGCTAGAAAAAACCACAGTCGACTTCATTTGTTATGTTTTTTTAATATTTTCAAGCGAACTTTGACATGGTCTAGGGTAAGGGTGGCAAACGAAATCTTGTAAAATGTACTGCCATTTTTTGTTTTTAAAGAAATTATTTATATACTATTTATTATTGATAAATTATTATTATGAGACAACAAGAAAATACGATAAGAAATGAATAAATATAATAAGAAAAGACGGGTCCAGACAAAATATATTTCCAATCACAAGTATTCGCGAGAGGTAGCCAGATCATCAAAGCTCCCACATAACAGCCCTCTCGGCCTGGCGTATCGAAAGGAAGTCGAAGACATCGCTTTACGTATTTGGTCTCAGAGGCTCCACCTCAGCCCTCTAGCGGCTGGAATAAAACAAAATATGTAACACATAACGACATCTGGGAGTCATGAATGAATATAGTTAAGGGAAACTGATTGCGGGAGATATGTTATTCATAACATTCAGCCATACATGACTGCTTATTCGGTATTTTTTAAGTACTATCTAAATTTAAAAAATTTTATCAAATTAACTGATTCCGAATCATCAAACAACAAAATAAATATTGTGGGTAAGGACTTTTCTCTGTTTTACCTACACTTAGGGGAATAATTTTTGTTTTTGTCAATGATTGAGAGATTTGTTGAAATATAATCAAGAAAATTGACAAACTAATAGCTTTTGGTTCCAACTATGTTCAGTAATTTTTTCAATGTTTCCCGTGCCGAATTTCTCGAGTTATAGTTTTTAGAAAAACAAAATACAAAAATTCAAAAAATTATGGGGAAAATCGGAAGAGTGGGGTTATGAATTGGGACAAAACCCCCCTCCCCCCCCCCCAAAAAACAATGTTTATCTTAGTTTTATTGAAATAAAATAATATATATCAATATGTTCCGTCGGAACGTTAAATCGAATGAATTTTGACGGAGGGCATTGAATTTTTTTTTAAGTAGCTATAGTAGTTGACTACTTCCTGAACTTTATTCGGATTTTTATAACAAAGAGGAGGGCTGCTAAAAATGGATGTACAATTTTGGAAACACGCTGTGGAAGCATATTAAATAATGGCTACTTTGCCGCTCTCTAAATGGGAAAAAAAACCTACAAAGACGCCAAAAAGTGCAAAGAAATTCGCCGCCATTATAAAAATTGTTCAGACTTTCCCCACTCCAGCGGGTTACTCTGCTAAATGCCAATCTGTCGGCTGAGGGTATGTTACGCTCATTATTGCACAAATAATGACGAAATCCAAAGCAAGCCACATTTTTTCACAGCGTTGAATCCAGTTTTCAATCGGAGCACCCCTCATGAAACTCCCCAACTTCTCCTCATCGCTTTTGAGAGTTACAAGGTTAAAGCCTTACCTGTTAGAACAAAACTTGTCCGGAAGAGTTTAAATTTGAAGTCGAATCGAAAAATTGGCCTGAGGAGTTCCCAATCGTCGTCAATTTACCCCGTTTAACGATTTATCTGTCAATTGGGTTCGAATTCCCGAAAAAGTTTGCAGCATTCAGCTAAACTTACTCCCTCTTGGCTTCCAAAAGGGTCCTGGGGGAGGGGGGGGGGTTATTAGGACCAGTTTTTTGGAAAAATTTCCCTTGGGTCCTGTCTGTGGTAGGTAGGTGAAGTCACGCTTGATGAGATAGAACAAAAACTAAAACGGACAGAAGAAGAAGCCTACAACAAGAAATATATATATATAAAAGGGAAAGTGAAAGCTTGCCACAACCGCCGTGTATTATACCTCTGTTGAATCAGACTGAAGACAACCAACCCCTTACGCTGACGCAATAAGTAGACAGCAAGCGGGAAAGGGGCACTCCAACAAGTACGCATTGAGTATATACAAATATAAATCCGGTATGATTAAGTACACATTAAGTATACCCGTGGTGTAACTAGTATACGATTGGTGTATAGTCAAGTTGCATTGAGTTCGTATTACGTATTGTAAATTTGTTTTTCTTTTTTCTTCTCCATTATTCCTTTTAAACTAAAAATCAAGTAATTACACCTATAATCGGTTGCCAAAACTATGGATTCCTGGTAATACGATGGTAGTTTGGCTACAACAGTCTGATAGCTAGTGGGCTTATTTGACCCTCGCATTTTCCACATCCCCAGCTTACAGGTGAATCACAACAAAATAACAAACAAACTCAATTAGCTTTATTATTGTAGTATGGGGTTTACTACTTATATTAACTGAGCTAGCAAGGTGTGCAATGTCAAATTTACAATTTGACGAAGAAGGAAAAGCAATCGGATTTAAGTGGTTTTTGCCTATATTTCCACCACGGGATTTTTTGGAGGAACCAACGGGCTGGAATACGCGTTGCGGTTAAAAAATAGACTCTACATCGTCTGTCGGTTTTTTCCAGGAGTCAATGACTGGGGGTAAAAGGAAAATAAATGGGGTGACATTTTGCCCAAACAAGTTTTAAAAACTGTGGATCACATTCGCACAAAGATCGCTATCACTGCTAGCTTCCTCTTTTAATCGGAAAGAAATCCTTCGTGGTCCAATGTTCCGCAAGCGAATCAATTTAAACAATTTGATTGGTCGGAATACAATCACGAAAAATTGTCATGATGTCGGAAACGCCATTTTTAAAGCAGGTATTCAAACCTCGAATGGGCTAAGTTTTTTTCTCGTTGTTGTCAAGTCACCCTGGGATTGACCGCTTTAATGTCGAGATGGTACTGCTACCACATTCAGCTGCCATGTCGATATCTAAAGTCACCCTCAGGAAAACAAAGGCTCTTTACCCAATACTCTTCAAGGACGGACGCCACAACAACAAATCAATTGACAGCTGAGAACCATTGTGACGAGAGAAAAAAAATAAACAAAATTTTATTGGGAAAACAGTTCTGACTGTGGGTCTAAGATTTTTCTCAAGGGAAGGGCGAAATAATTTAATTAAAGAGGGAAGGAAATAAAAGTGAAAGAACGGACCACACCCGGTGTAAACAAATGAATACACACATTGACGGAACCAATTTTTTTCTCGCTTTCCAACGGCAATGGATTACCCATTATGTATCCATGTCTTCCTTCGTCGCCCTTCAGCGATTCAAAAAAGTGGTTCCTACTATCCCCACCCCAGCGGGTTACTAAAGGTTTACCTGCCAAATGCCGACCTGTCGGCCTAGAGTATATTACCCTCATTATTGCACATATAATGACGAAATCAAAAGCCAGATCTAAATCACGGCCAAAATTAAGCCGAACTTGAATTGCACCCCTCTTGAAACTCCCCAATTTCTCCCCAGCGCCTTATATAGATAGAAATATAGATAGTTATGCACCGATTAGGCAACCACAAGCATTACGTATGGAAACGAGGCTTTTCGGGACGGGACCAATTCACAATCAACGTCAATTTAAGAGTCCTTCAAGTTATTTGCCAATTCCCAATTGTTTGTCAAAATTTCGGTAAGACTTTGCAAACATTGATCCAGCAAATCGGTTTTACTTCCTTGATCGCCTCACTCAAAACTAAAGAGACACCAAGAATAACTATTTGACGTCGGTACGGCCATAAAAGAAATCAAATTTCCTCTCACGCCCCAATTTCCAACCAGATGTTTTTTTTCTTCTTTTTGTTCCCCTCCCCTCTCATTCCTCCACGGATATTTTTTTTCTTATTCGAAATGTGCGGCAGAAGTCTTAGAATTGCCTATTCGTCCAGTGGACGAATACATTTGGACCGGATACATGTAATGCCCGCGGAAGCCCCGCCTACTTTAGGATGGTCGCCGCCAAGGACGTTACGCTCTGACTTCACAACTTATGTCATCCCTCGACGTCACACCGGACATCATGCAGACTCAGCAACCCCTGAATCAGCGTATCTCCCGAGAGCCTGGTCCAGGCTGTAGCATCGCCGGGTCTTTGGTGCGAGACGGCCTGGCCGGAACAAGATGCTGATCCGGCGATCCCTTAAGATATAAACCGCCGCTTTCTCCCCCTGTCTCTATCTCTCTGCCATACGCTGTCTCACCCGACACTCTCTGTCTCATTCACTTGTACTCCCGTACTTGACCAGCAATACATCTAGTTCAAAGCTACAAGTTGCCTTATCCTTATAGCGACCTTGTCTTTTTCGACGCCTGGATCTCGATTTTCAGTCATATCCCACGAAAACGAAAAAAAAACACGGCAAAGATAAAAGAATTGGAAGGTCTGATTCACAAGCTGTCGACGAAACCGGTCTCGCCTCCGATGGCATCAACACCAGTTGATTTGGGAGACCCAGCAGTAATCGCAGCCTTCAACTCATACAACCACGTGCAAACAAATTTTCCGAAAACAGTTCGTTTCCCGGAGAATAACAGAAGCCGCAGCATGGACAGTCAACTCGCGCTGGGACTGCTGTCGACACTCGCTTTTGCCACGGTGACAGGAGTAAATATCACTATTTTCGACTGCAAAACTCCCAAGGCAATCGACTTGCTGGACACGGAGCTTCCATTGCTTTGTCAAGAATAAGTAACCGTACAACGAATTATTAAAAAGTATAATTTTTTTTTATTAAGGAAGAACCGAATGCACATTAGGAGGGATATGTTAGTAGGACTAAGGCTAAAACAAATAATATAGTAGAATATTTTTCGAATCATATGATACGACATTTTTAACTTCTTCTCGGCCAGTGGCTGAAAAAAAATGTTGGGAAATGGTTAAATTTAATCGATGTGTCAATAATTTAATGGAAGGATCAGCGGATTCGTCCTCTTTTACAGCTTCACCGGAAGGTGACGGTGTATGGATGCAAACAAAAGAGTACCGCGTAGTTAATTGCATGCTTCAAAAGATAATTATCCGAAAAGACTGCTTATATTGCCCGATAACTTCCCCTTTCGGGTTATTGACAAACAATTCTGAAGTATCTTTTGTTCGCCATCACGATTCCATCATAGTATGGGACGCGATAAAAGCCAATATCTCAGGACAATGCAATTTGAAGGAGCTGAAGAGTGGATTGGGACTAGAACATAAGGTAGACAGTAATTCTTTGAAATTGATTGATGACAACGCTCAATTGGAATATTTTTATTATGAAAAACGTAGAAACAATTTGCACAAAATCACTACATAAATTAAAAAATTTAGACTCCACCTACCTCCGAATAATTGCGCAAAATTGGTACCACATTTCAAATGCGGACACTAAACTTTGCCTTGATAATAATAGAGTTGGCTAATGTCCGAAGTTGCCAGTTCGTTGAAACTGTGAAAAACCGATTGGACACGAACCAGTAACAGTTCTTGCATGGCGGCTTACGGATTTTCGCCCGTTTTAGTTTTAGTTTTTAATTTTCCCATTGAAATTATCTTCAGTTCCATTCATAGTTGTATAACTACATACCTTAGTTATCAGGTAATCTTTTAAGATTTATTTCCCCTCGATAGTCATTGTAGTTTATTTATTATTAATTTTTAAGTAAAAGGCATTTTGTTTTCAAAGACAATATCCTGCCCCGAGGAAAGAGAACCCCGCGCCACCCCTTTGTCCCCTCTTAGTTTCTTCCTTCGTTTCTTCTTTCCATTCTCCCCTTGGGGCAGGAAATGGCGATATATTTTTGTAAACACGGTAGGGACGTTTACAAAAAAATAAATAATAAATAAACTAGATAATATAAGATATTTTATGTAATATCAACGGACTGTGATCAAAGACAAAATTTCCGACGGAATAGCGAAACATTTAAAATCTTTGCCAACTTGCTTAATAGTTGGGAAGGTTGCCAGACGGCAATAACCAGTAGCCAACCTACCCTAAAAACTGTACACAAGAGAAAAATCAGAAATGGATATTTGGCCCGCCCGAAATTCCTATTAAACGGAATGCGAAAGATAGCCAACTCCTTTTACTGCAACATCAGCAATATATGGAGCGTCGAGCGACGACTCGCGAAAACGTGTTGGAACAAGAAATAAAGAAATTTTATTTTGGAAACCTTCAAGTGTCTAAATATACATAAATGCTACTAGCAGAGCAAAACGGCCTGCTAGACGCCCGTGCAAACAAACTCCCTATGTGCCAACGACTTAAAACTTATGTTGAATATGTTATGGTGCAACAATGTACACCAATTAATATTTCAGTGGGAATGAAATAAACAAGACGTGGACCTGAACCTATTTACAAAGACCGGAGAGTAGGCAATGATGGATTTTCGTTACATCCATTCGAAGATGTTTTTGGTCAAATAATTGTGGTTATTTAAACGGAAAACCGCATATTTGGAAAGACGGCGAGTGGAGCTTAATGCAACCATCGACTCACCTTTCTAATCTCCGTCTTACAGGAAAAATTGAAGAATTGGAAGACAACGAAGCCCAATATCTTCTCCCATGACATTTTTGATAGACCGGAGAATGAAGCAATAAATTCAGTAAACGAAATAGTCAGCAGAATCCACGAATCGAATTCAAAAAGTTTGCCAGCAATACTAGTGAACGAGCATGAAGAGTATCGCCACTGGAACTTTCAGGAATGGGTATCGAAAATCCAATTATCATTAATCTCAGTCATTGCCGTGGCCTTATTTTCCATAATTGTATTTAGTATAATTCAGAAATAAAAGTCACGTTTAATTGGGCTGAGAAAAATCCTGGAACATATGCTGATTGGGTAGAGCGAACGGAAATCGGGTGTCAGTTGGCGTCAGTAAAAGCAACCAAACAGTGTCTCTTTACGCAGCTGTCAATCGTTCATCAACTAATTAACAACCTGACTAAAACTTTTCACACGCAAAGATACCCCTTTTTCTGTTCTAGTTCAGCCTTAGACTTCAACGTGTAACATTGTGTAGCAAGTACACTGTGAAATGAGTGCCTCAAAACGACTCCTCAGCAAGCGTGTAGGCTAAGAGCAGTTAAATGGTGATAGTGTTTTGCATAAATATGCCCGTGCGAACAGTGCGACAGGAATTGTCGAGGAAGTAAGCAAGTGTGACGTAAACATTAAAAACAATAGACTGGAGACGCCGTTAATCACAGCCGCTCAGCATTCCGCTTGCCGTGTCGTCGCCAAACTTGTCCAACTAGGCGCAGAGGTGAATGAACGAGATAATCAAGGTAATACAGCCCTACACTATGCCGTTTTGAGGCGTCAAAGAAGACGGTCGTGATCCTCTCAATGTCGGGAGCGGACGTTAATATCCAAAACTCTGACGGCCAAACGGTTATTCATTTACTTTCACATGACAGTAATTTAGCTAAACACATTTTCCACTCGCAAAATTTCATTGGGGTGAACATGAAGGACCATGACGGACTTAACCCGTTTATGGTGGCCGTCATGAAGGGCAATATTAAAATTATTCAGTATTTTCTTTCTTTGGGGCAAGGCCCAGAAAAACGTATGCAATAGAACAAAATCCCCTTACATCTCATAGTAGAATTAAAAAATAGAAACGTCATTAAGCTATTGGCAAAAATACCCCATATCAATCTCGTAGACGACAGTGGCCACGGTGGCTTAGCTTTAGCCGTCAGCCATGGAAATGAGGTCGCCGTTGACATCCCTTTGCTACAAAACGCTGACATAACACAAATAGACAGTTTGGGTAATTCAATGTTACACATCGCATGATAAGCGGTTTGATATTTTAGCCTAGTACAACGTGAGCTGTTAATAGCAAACAGTTAAAATTAAAAGCTAAAAGTTTCGTACGGGGAACAAATGACGTAGGATCTGGACCGACTGTCCAGTACATGCGACATGTAACATAGAATTTCCTGCTTTTTAACTAACTTTGTGATTTCTGCGTCTTGTTGTAAGAGAACGTTAACCGCAGTTTCGTTTCCCCGGCTGACGGCAATTTTTAAGGCGCTGTACCGTTGTCGTCGGTATTATTAATTCCTGGTTTTTTAGCAAGTAATTTAATCATTGGAATTTTTTTAAATTCTACGCCTATGTGCAATGGCATTTTATTTAAATGCGTTCTTGTTGTTGAATCGTGGCCTAAATGGAGAAAGTAGTCGACCATTCTGAGGCTGCCGTTTACTACGGTCGCAATAACGGATAATATCCGTTGCGGTCGATTAAATTAATTTTTATAAGGGAAAGCTGTCTCCATATCAGTTTAGCTAATTTAAAATGGTTAGCGAGAGCTATCAGGTGCACTACTGTTTGCCCGTTGGAATTTAGGATGTTAAAATCCGCTGAAGCCATCGAGAGAATCTCGACCGTTTTTTCCGGCACGGTCAAATCGGTATAGTGCAGAGCTTTGTTACCTTCCTTGTCTTGTTGATCAATTTCCGCTCCCAGCTGGATCAATGTAGCCATCGCGCGGTGGGCTGTATTCTGTGCGGCGACTATCAACGCCTTTTCCTGACGATTGCTTTTGACGTTTTTGTCATTTCGACAATTGTCGCCATTTTCTCTCGCTGCTCACTTAACACAGCAGCTTCTCCCTTGTCTAGTCTCTCATTTGGTGGCTTTGATTCTATTTTTCATTCTTTTGGTCGATTGCCTTTTCACATTATTAGGTCGTTGAACTTCGTAAAATCTTTCGTCTTACCCCTCCCCCTCTCTCCCGCCCCCCAAAAAACCAAAAACACGTGTTTGCGCACGGCACTACATTCCTTTGTGCACAAGGTCTGAAACCCCACCCCCCCTCTGTCCCGCCCCACAAAAACAAAAAAAAACGTGGTGTCGCACGACACTACATTCCTTTGTGCACTTTCCTCGCGTTTCGACAAATTGCCTTAGTTCAAGACAAACCGATTACATCATCACAATTACCAAACTTTTTTCCATCTTCTCTTATCTTTGGGACCGTTTCTTTTTCCACATTCACTATTTTGTCCAAATGGCACTGTCTTTATTTGCATCATCAAAAGACATGTTTTACTCTTCCACTTTCTTGATCCTAGTCGTCTGGTCGTTGCCTTCACCCGGTGTTCGGTCGTCGATCCGTTGGTCTAGATTCTTTTCATTTTTACTCTGAACTATTTTAATGATACTTTTCTATGTTACGAAAGCGAAATGGTCCACTGAGTCGACAGATTCAAGCTGTGTTCTTTAAGGAAGAAAGAATCCAAAGCAGTGAAGCTACCAAATACAAAAAAAAAATCGCTGAACGAGCCAATCAACTTCCTGCTGATAGACGTACAAATTTTATTGAGACCGCTGAAAAAACTCTAAAGGAGATTCAAGCCCTACGTGGTTGCTGGTGCCAACCGATTCGCATCGTCCAAAGCTCTATTGAAATCGCTGCACTGGCTTCCTGTTCGCGCCCGTATCCAATATAAGATCGCTGTCCTTGTCTACCGATGTATTAATGGATGTGCCCCCAGTTACCTTCGTGATTTGGTCACGAGGTACGTCCCTGCCCGAGCTCTGCGTAGCTCCCACTCTAATGACTTGTGTGTCCCAAAGGTGAAATGTAATCGATATGGTCGTAGAAGCTTTAGGTCTGCTGCTCCCTCAGTTTGGAACCCATTACCCCTTTCCCTTAAGCTCTCTTCTGATCTAAATACTTTCTGTGCTGAATTAAAGACCAACTTGTTTCGTCTGTACAACCAGCCAAGTTAATATGTATTACCCATGACTTCCAAGCGCCTTTGATCATTTTATGTAAAGGGCGCTATATAAATCGAATATATTATTATTATTATATTACGTCACCCTGCACGTACTCCACCTAGTTTACCAGCCGACAAAACCACACTTATTCAAATTGCTACGGAAACGGCACGCGTGATTCTCACTGATCAAGGACGCCCTATTCCTTCCGGTCTCCAAGAAAAAGAAGAAGACGATACCGTCAAACTAATAATTGAAGAAGATCATCAACTTTAAACATTTGTGGTCCTTACTCTTGGTCGTAACATTCGTGTATTTGGTCAGAGCATTTTGGTCCCTATATGCGAACGTTGAATAAATCTATGTCTCTTCATTTTGGCTTCTCCGTTTTAGTTATCAGCCTACTGTTAACCAATTATTCATTTTATTATTTATCATGGCCGATCCTGCTCGTCTCACCGCATCACGCGGAGGCGATCGGGCTGCTGCTACTCGTTTAATAAACAAGATTAATGTTATTATCGCCGATGCTACTACCACCAGGCTTCAAAAGATACACGAGCTTCAGAAAAATATTGCAAATCTCGAGGCCAAGATGGCAACCAACATAGAAGGGCTCGACGAAGCCATTCCGGAAGAGTTAGAGCCTGAAGATGTAGCAGCTGAGATGGACGCAGCCGACATCCATAATAAAACTCTTCACGGCAATAAAGATGGTTTCACATTTCAACTAAGGACGCTACAAGATGTCGAAGACTCAGCAAACGCAGCTCTCGCTTTAACTACAGCTCCAATAGGTCCTGCCACTATTGCTACACCTGATCCTTCTGCCAGTGTGTTACCAAAGCTTGATTTGCCCGTCTTTAAAGGAGACATTCTTGACTGGTCCAATTTTTGGGATGTTTTTGAATCTTGAGTAGATTATAAGAGTTATGGTGGCATTGGTGGCTATACGAATTTCAATTTTCTCATCTCCAAACTTGAAGGAGAAGCAAAGGCCGCTCTTCTTGGTCTGACCTCTTCCAATGATAATTACGTCAAGGCTAAAGATATCCTTCACGAACCCTACAGCCAACCAAAAGAGGTGGTCACCGCTCACTACAAAGCACTCATCAATCTACCAGCCGCAAATGCACTCGTTCCAGTCTACACGCGTTTGCCGATCAACTCAAATCTTATATTCGAGGTCTTGAAGCCCTTGGTACAGCTTCTGCTTTCTACGGCGATCTCCTCGTTTTTTTTACTCATAAAAAATTTGCAATCGACGTTCGTAGAAATCCTACACGCCACAAAGGCACCGTGGATTGGACTCTCGACGAATTGGGGACAGTCATCAAGCGCGAGATTGAAATCATGGGAGACACTTGCGAGCAACCACCTCCTCGTCTTGCGTTAAAGCAAATTATTTTCACTTCAACATAACCTTCCCAAACAATAAGAAAGGAGAAATATTCATTTTGTGCTGAAGATCATTCGTCGACGAGATGCACCTTGTTTAAGACATCGGAAGAACGGACAAGAATCGTCAAAATGAAGAAGCTGTTGTTGTACTAAGTGTCTTCACATAGGACACGCTAATTTAAAAGATTGTCCTAGTCGTTTTCGATGTCAGCACTGTAATCAACAACACCACACAAGCCTCCAGAGCGACAAGGCTGCCTCCGGCTCTCACCCGAAGCCCAGTACACCCCACAACGGTTGTCTACAGACCAAAGCATCACCGAAGACAAAGAATCCCATATCAACAGACGTACTTCCTTTTGTCTTCCTCAAAACGGCCAAAGCTAATGTTTCTTCCCATCGTGCCTCCCACTCAGCTAATCTACTGACTGACGATGGTTCACAGCTCACCTTCATCGCCGCTCAGCTCGTAGAGATCCTTCATTTGCACCCCATTCGACGAGCATTGCTGTGTCTCTCTGGATTCAAAGGTTTTTCTGCCTCTTCTCCAGCACCAAGCTATTATGACGTCGTCAACTTTTGGCTCAATGGTTTAAACGGAAATCGCGTCCAAATTCAAGCAGTGGTACTCCCTACAATCGTAGAACCACTGGAAAATCCTTATCGTACTGTTCTCTCATCGCTGATATTCTCTCATATTCTCTCATATCTGAAGAATATTGTTTTGGCACATCCCCCGAAGTCCAACGATAATTTTTCCGTTGATATTTTGATCGGTGCTGACTCCTACTGGACGATCGTTGGTGACGAGAACGTACATGGCCAAGGTCCTACAGCCGTAAAAAATTCTCTTTGGTTACCTTAATTCAGGCCCAATTCCTGGAGCCGTCACCTCAAATCAAAGGTCTTCCTATCACATTTCTGCCAGTCACCCTGACGACGGTTATCGTTTATGGTCACTCGAAGCGATTGGAATATTCCCAGATGACGAGAATGGTACCGACGCATCCAATTATCAGGCAAACTCAATTTCTTTCCAGAACGGCCAGTACACAGCAAATCTGCCTAGTAAACCTATTCATCCCTAGATGCGTTTTAATTACTTAATCTGCCAAAAACGAACTCAAAACACAGTTAAAGCCTGTTGAAGAAATCGCATATACTACCGCAGTAGTAATATTGACACTATCTAAGTTTTAATGAAATTCTTTGTTACCTTTTTGACTATTTAGAAAGCGCATAGCATATCATATCTAAGCAAGTGTTTGGTACTCCAGTTGGTACTCCAGGCACACGCCGGTTCAATCCAGGCGATGGAGAAGGGGAATGTTGTTGAAGTAATAAGCCATATGTTGAAGGTAGAGCAATCGAGACGCTGCAGGAGCCCATGGGTCGATTGGGCGCCTGGTACGACCTCGTTTTGCTGGGTTCACTCAGAGCCAACATTTTGCGCACAGATTGTGGGCTGGCAGCTCCTACAATTTCAAAATAAAAATGTGTCAATGGAAAACCCAAACAACAATCACGATTTGAAAAATTCTTCGTACCAAATTTGGGTCCTTGTTGTCCTCGGCGACTCTCGCTGGTGGCGCTGGTCGAACTGCCCGTGCTGGTGGTCGAGAGCGTCGGTTTTCGGGTGACGTTTGCGGACGTGGTGATTGACTGCGCTGAGGACCAATGCCCCGGTCGCCCGGCTTTCGGATCCTCCGCCCCCTCCAGAGCCGCCAGAACTGCCCGAATTGGATGACGTGGCCGCCAATGGATTGCCTTTGGCTGGTGGTTCGACTTCCACCGACATGTGTCGCAGTTGTTCCTCGTCCGTTATCACCTTGAGAAAAAGGAATGTTAATTATTATCATCATCACCCAAAGAAGGTGACAAAAAACAAGCCAAATACCTTCATGTTGCTAAGGTAAGCCTTGACACGCCGGACCATCTGCGCTTCCTCGAACATTTTCTTCGAGTTTGGCATGGCGGCCGACTTCTTGCGTCTCTTGACCGTGGCCGAGGAGAGATGGTGGCGGTCGTGATGAACGGCCCCGCCGGCCATTCCCGATCCGGTCGTTAACTGATTGATGGCCATCATGGCGGCAGAAGGAGGTTGGCCGCCCAATTGCAGCATCGTGAACAGATCGTAGGGCGCCGAGAACAAGTGCGACAAGGAGCGCACCTCTTTGGCGATCATGCGCAGTTTCTCGAAATTGATCAGCCCGTCAACCCGAGTGTCATTGCCGAGATGAATGAACGTCAAATCCTTCTTGACAACGGGGAAAATGGAATCTGTCGCCAGGGAAACGGAGGGGGGAAACGCACAAATATTTGTCTTTACTCAAATGAACACTGACGGGAGAAACCCGCAGGCCCAGAAAACAGCCGTGCGGATGCGGTAATTTTTTTTTTTTAATGGAATCAACTTTACCATGGGTGGCTGAACGTGCTCGCTGTTGATTAGATTTTGATATTTGGATATGTTACGAGACGGGTCCATCAGATCCTGCATGTCTCGGAAGAGACGTTGATATTTTCCCGGTAGTTTCTCCCACGTCTGTTTCAGCCGGGAAACGGCTCCGTGACCAAGACCGGAGATGATGTTGAACATGGAATTGAAATTCTTGCACTCTTTGCATTGGCGAGCCACTTTGATAAACTGTTTGATAGCGCGCATCCGTCGCATCAGATTGTGTTCCGCACAAATTTCCGTCACAACCCAAAACATTTCCCGATTAACCAACTGTCAAAACCAAAAAAATGCGTTAAAAAACGGATGATGAGAGACTGAGAGAAGTTGTGTGCGTGCAATCAAAATGTCTCACATCGCTGAATTGGGAGAGATGAGGCGTTCCGTATTTGCTGCGCAGCTGGAAGAGTCGTCGACATACTCTGTGCTTTCGATTTGAGTGAAAATAGCGAAATCTTGTAACGTGAGCTGGACGGCCACTTCAACCGCGTTCAGGTGGAGGAATTGGACTTGAGATTGCAGCATCAGCTCGCCGGCCAATTCATCCGGCACCAGAGTTTCGGTGCTGTGATTGTTCTTGAGATAATAGCGACTGGCCACGCTGATCCGCTTGGTCAAATTCTGGAGCTGGTCGGGCAACCGGTGCTGCTTGATGATGCTACTGTCTGTCACCGTCACCTCGCAAAGGCTGTAGCTGGACGACGGATCCGTGATTTGGAATTCTTGGAGGGAAAGCATCACCACTTCTCTGGCAGTTGTTTCCTGTGCAAATAATTCACGAAATTGACATTTTTCCAATCGATCCAGCCAATGACGGATGAGTCGCTTTGACCTTGTGGATAAGCAGGTACTTTGACGACTGATCGGCTTTGAAAACCTTGAGGGCGTGTTCGGGGTAATCGGCCCTTGGATCATCGTAACAAATGCTGGTCAAATCCGGATTGCTGTGACTCATGTACATTTGGTTGACGCTGTTGCCAGTCAGGGCTGAACCGACGGCGCCAGATTGTGCGGCACTCGAATCCGCCGAGCCAGTTGTCGAGCCGTACATGACTTCATCGCCGACCGCTTCCTTGTGTGTTTGTGAAACAAGTTGATGGTTAATCTAAAACATCCGGGCGCCACTTAGTTTAAGAGTCATCCTCAAATTACGTACCCCGGTTTGCCTCTGGCCATCTGATTGACCTTGCCCCAAATTTGCTTCAATTTGGTTCTGTGGCCAAGTGTCATGAAACCGCCGCTGTCTCCGGCGCTCTTGGAGCCAATCAGGGCCGCCTTGTCTTTACAAGGCGACGGACACGTGTGGCCCGCAGAGCCGCTGTCGGAATGAACGTCGGAAGACGACCCGCCAAGCATTTTGTTGCTGGAAGACGATTTCGACTCGAGTTTCTTGCCCCGAGGCCGCGGAGAATTATCAGGGGTGTTTAACATTTCTGAATGAATCAAAAAATGTGATTGAAAATTTCCCATAAAAATGTAGACGATTTGTCATATACCTTTAAACGCGTGCAGATTGGAGCGAACGGTGATGGAAAGATGAGTGGAAGCCCGGTGAATTTCCAGTGCGCGTACGTGGCTGACGTGTTCGAAGCTCTGACCGTTCACTTCGAGGATCTGATCACCTCGTTTGAGTCCAACTTCATCGGCTTTGGAACCCTTTTCCACTTTGGAAACGAAGATGCCGAATCCGCGCTCGAATCCACCCAAGATGCTGAAATGAAGTATTTCATCGCGACTGGGCCGGGTCAACGTCACTGTCCTGATTTGAGCTTTTTCCGCGATAGCGAAATCCAGCATCCTCAACTATTGAATCAAATTTTTTTTTAAATATTTTTAAATAATTGTCCCAACATCTGAAAGAAAATGGAATAAATAATCTTACGTGGCTTTGCATCTTGGATTGTTCCAGTAGACACTCGAAGGTTTCGAGAAACTCCATCATGCAGGGATCCAATTAAAAATCGGTAAAATGGTTGTTGACCCATAGGAGAACGACTCGCGTCACTTTATCGGTCGGTGTACGGTCGGATCGTTAAAACTATCGCGTGACACGAAAGAGAGGAATGAAATGAATGAGCCTCTGATGAGACGACAAAGAATAATGGGCGTTACAATTCGAGCAGCTGGTTGCAGACAATCAAGGGACTTTCGATAAAGATCCGATGAGTCAAAATGAAATCTTCGACTTAACTGGGATCGACAGACGAGTCTTCCAACAATTGGGACATTAATCGTTCCACCGTTCCCTGCGTTTTTAAAAAAGGAAAATAATGAAATGTTATAAATAGCTCATCAATTAAACAAGTGGTCGATATCGATCCAATTGTTGTAGGACCTTTTTAATTAGGTGATTAGGTTGTAAAAAGAAATAGGAAAGCCACTCTATTATACTCTACTTGGGCTGCTATCTGTCCCACTCTTGTGCTTTCGATGTGCTCTCCACTCACCTTGATGACGATGTGAGAGCGCTGCGAGGAGGATGCTGAGCCAATTTGGGTCCGCTGTTCCGTCACCAAGACAACCCGTCCATTCTCTTCGTGCCGGCGCGTATTCTCCTCTCCTTTGTGCAAGATGCTAAAGTAATCGGTTTGCGTGATGCAAACAAATTGACAGTCATCGCATTTGGTCTGCATTACGCCCCGGTGATACAATTTGTCCATGGTCGGCGTTATCCCGAAACTAAAAACAAAAAAATGACAAAATTTTCAAATTTCAAATTCAGGTTGAGGGAAATGAGTTTTTTTCGTCTTCTTATCCCCAGTTGGAAGGATGGAAAGATTGACTGACCTGTCGCCAAGGTGTAAGGCTCGACCAGGCTCGCCGGAGGCTCCGCCATCAATTTCGACATGGCCGTTAATAATAACGGACCATGAATCAAGTTCTTCGCCGTCGTTCATGACAACTGTGCCGGCCTTTTCGACGACGGCGAACACCATCACCCGGCAGAGCTCACCGAGCTCACCGACAGAGTCATATTGGCGAATGCCCTGAGGTGTTGGTGAATTCGAGCAGGATTTCGATATCGTCATCCGTCTGATCAGATGGATCTTTTTCTACATAAAAAGTTATCTAATAAATTATCTATATCTATCTATAATTTTCTTTTTCTATCCATACTTGTCATAGAAAAAGCGGGCCTTGTCGGCAGAGGCCAATCTTACCTCATCCAGCATTCGATCGACGGGCTCGTAATCGTAGATGGAGAGCGTCTTTTTCGGCTGGTGCTCGTGAAGCTTGACCTTCTTGTCGAGCACACTATCGAGCGTGTACAGATGGCGGGCGACAGCGCCTTAACACAGATGGATCACACAGTTGTAGGCGGAATGCCAAGGGTGGACGGAATGCCTGGAACACGTCCACGGTTTTCACGTCGGATTCCATCAACTGACGCTCCAACAGCAATTTGAGCGACTCTTGGGCTAACACCATCAGACGTGACCAGACGGGCAGCGGTGGCGTGCTACGCGTGAACGCCACGCCGGATGGATCGTAAGGTGTCACCAGGACTAAAGGTGATTTCAGCTGGGCTCGCTGGGCTGCGACAGATGTTTCAATGTCGCGAATCACTTCTGGTGTGTGGTCATTGTTGAAATTGCTGATGACGAGGAGCTGGCTAGTCCAGTCGTAGGTCGAAACTAACTGGAGGAACCGGAAGAAAACCACTTGAGGTGTCAGAGGTCCCACCCAGTCGATGGCGTCATGCAGCGAGGATTTCGCGCCGGACTCTTCTTCCGACGGTAAACCGTACATGGTCGAATCAACAAACAGGCTGGCTACAATCATTTCAACGGCTTCTTCTTCGAGATATTCCAACAGCATGTGCGAAGCGATCCAGCGCTTGGCCAAACGAACGGCCGTGCTGTAGGCTGTCTGCTCCGCATGTAGGGCATCCGCATGTAGGGCACGTAGTGCCGCTGCCAGTCTTGGGGTAATCTCCTGATCCCTCTGCAGGAGGAGTGATTCCGGATTGTCGCGGTACCTATGACAAAGAAACAATGCAAATCAAGATAGGACCAAATTAGCTTTTGATCGCAAAAAAGTATTGGTAACTCACTTGACAATTCCGTTAGGCTCGACGAAGCGTTTTAACAAGGCTGCATCTCGATGATAAGCGATCCCCAACTTGAAAATGTAGCCTCTGCGCTCCACAATGATGTGATCGATGAAAACTCGAACGACGAGGTCGAAGAGGACGCAAAGTTTTTCAGCCAGCTTGTAGATGTAGAAAGCCGCTTTGATCCGGCGAACGGCTTCGAGATCATCGGGCCACTTGCCGCTCGTTTTCAAAGTCAACAGTCCTGACCGATAGCGAGGGAAGGTAAATAGGAGTCGCTTCGACAGAAGGGAGCATGTTATCTCCAATTTTGTCAAAAAAAGAGATAATCGACCTTGCGGAATCAAGGTCGGTTGGGGTGGAAAGGTTTCGGCGTGCCTGAAAGTTGCAGCCAATCCTTGCACTTGAGCTATCGAGAGAGGCAAGTCCTCCAGTGATCGCAGATTCTTCGTTAGTTCAGCCAGGGCTAGCTTCAAGGGCCTTCATAGTGAACTCCCGTTACTCTCCCGTTCCGTAAGCGACCGATTTCTCCAACCTGGGAATAAACAGGGTAGTATCCAATTGATCGGCGATGTAAACGAAGCTATTGGACAAGTTGAGCCGTTTCTCCAACAGAAATGAGACGATTCGATGGCAGATGAGACGACGTTCAGCCCAATTACTGGCTGGCCAATGTACAGTATGGTCCAAAAAAATCCGAACAACCTAAAAGCCACCTATCAGTCATGCGGGAACTATTTTAGGCTTTTTGGTCCTAATTTTGGGGGGCTAGGAACAAAGGGAAAGGTGGGAAGAAAGAAAAAGGAGAAATAGGCTTATTTAGCCACTGGTTATGTCTTCCTCCCCCCCCCCCCGCAATGTGGCTTTCAAAATAAAATCGCTGTTCGGATTTTTTTGGACCATACTGTACATTATGTGTATGTACCAAATGGTATCAAAACAAAATTATACCCCCATGTATATTACCTTGAAGTACAATCAGTACATAAATGTAATATACTTGGGATATACGATGAAAATTCTTTATTTAATATCACCCTAGATTCGAATAACTATATACATTCACTATGCTTCAACCCTCAAATATTGATTTGGATCTATCAATCCCATGTTTACCTACATCTTATAACAATCGGATTGAGCCGTGTTAGTAGGGACCTCAGTTAGTATCAACCTCAGTGCCACAGAAGCAATCGGCGCCACCTCAGGTTTTTTCACCAACTCAGAGTGAAAATGAATATTTTTCCGTTTACTCCCCCAAAGAGAACTGTACCCCAAAAGTTATCATGTATTTTTATAAACCACTCACCCGGTCATATACTAGAGTGTGACCTAAATGCACACCACTGCCTATGGGAGTCATCTTCCTCAGAAAACGCAGCCGGAAAATACATAAGTAACGCTAAAAGTATACTTCATAAAAGTGCCCAATAGACGCAGAAATTATCCTGCGTCAAGTGTAAATTTTCCGCATATAAAACCTCATCAGTTGTCTTCACTTGAGCCTAAAATCCAGGTGAAAATCAAGTACTTTTCTTAAATGGCTTATGTATCCCTAATGCTTCAAAACTCACGTTTCTATGGGTTACGCTGGACACCAAACTCCTCTGGATGGGCCACATCTTTGTAGTCAACTGCGTCAGGATCAAAGGTACCTTTTCATTTGTGGTTACACCTTATGAAAAGTATACTTTTTAAAATTCACTTTCGTTAATGTGTGATGAAAAATTCTTTATAATCAAGCCTTATAACTTTTTTTGTCAAATAAATAGGTTCCAAGCGGGTGGTTCGCTCACCGAACATCCTGGCTTCTTTTGCCGTTGTCTGATTTTCTCCTCAAGGGTAGCCTCCATGACCGCTTGGATCTTATCCGATACTCTCCTCGATATCCTATAGACGGTTCAGCTGTGGAATCACCATGATGTGGATCAAACCGGAATTCTTTTGCCTTTGTAGCTGAACGTTATTTTGCCGTTTCACGGCTGAGTTCCCTTTTGTAATCCAGCTTGCCCTGGTCCTCTTATACTTTGGCCAGATCACTTTCTAAGTATTCGTTTTTCTTTCTTTTGATATGTTTAACAACTATATCGGTTGGTTATACCTCTTCCAGACATTGACAGAAAAATAGTGGTTTGCGTGATTCATCGTCCAACTTTCTGAACTCTGCAAGTTCTTTCTCGGCCGCAGTCTTATTGTCTGCCTCTACGGTTGCGATCACGACCACTCCTCCAAGTATCCCGTTTTCTAAAGTGATCATAATCTTTCCATTGCTTCCAATTGCTAAAAGAAAGCAAAATGAGAGGAAAACTATAAGTTATAATTTTATTTGTTAGTACGTCACTTGAAAATAACACGTCAAACGTCACGGATAAAAAGTCAAGTCATTGACAGAAAATTGTCTACGTCATAAGTCATGACGATAGAAAGTGTCAAATGTATTTATAAGTTTTTCATAAGAAAAAATATTTCAAAGTCCATAGGAAAGCTTAATAAATAGTCTCTCAGCGGGAGCAGTAGTAGCCGGTAGGGATAGCTGTGTTGTACTTTAAAAACAGTTGTTTGATTTGGGGATATTTATCTAATATTTCTATGTTAGTGTCTAGTCTCTCAAGTAATTTTGTAATTCATTGTTATTAGGGGACTCGTCCGATTCACCCAAGTCATATATCAAAAAGTCTTCTGTAATAGATGGGCACTTTTCTCGCAAATAGGCGTAGCCACGTCAGTCATTAACTGTTTTAAAAGCATTATTGATTCTGGCCTAGAAACCTTATCCTTATCTACTTTTCTTTAAAAAAAGAATGAGTGAGAGCTTCAAGCATGCAGGTATCCTGTCTTCTGAAATCAAATAAGTGCCAAAATCTAAAAAATGAGAAGTATATCTAGCTATTGGAATAAAAAGAATGACCGAAAAACAAATCAAGAAATTTTTCTACCTATTATAAATGGAAGTCATCGCACGGACCCAAATGGCATTAAGATTGAGAAATTATTTCGTTTTCATTTTTTTTTAATTTTGATAAAACTATCCCTAATCCAAGAAACACGCCTTGATATATGTCAAGTAGAATAGCTTAGGGCTTCATCATAGCATCTTCTCATTCAAAGGCACAATATCTCCTTTAGTAAGGGATTGAAGGCCAAGTTTAGTAAAAAGCTGATCTGCTATATCAAATCCTTTGTAGTTGGATAGGAAGGAGTCTAAATTGTCATACGTTGAGTTCCATCTTGTTGGACAGGGAGTACAGAATGCTACGCCTGATGTGGCACAGATAAGAAACAGTTAAACAAGACAAAAATAGTTGTAAATAATGTTTATAACTGACCAGAGGCATTTTCGGATAGTTCATCTGCAAGAATAGAAAGACATAACTTATTCCATAGCCCAGTCATTTTCCCCAGTGCTTTGCTTAGTGCTTTCTTTATTGGTTATTGTCTGGTTTCGAACTTAGTTAAATCAATGTCTGTAATCGCAATTAAGTTTAGTGTGTGAGGCGCATCTATAATAAAACGAGGGTTAATCTTTGATGATAGTGCTTGTATATAAAAAGTTGGGACAGACCTTAATTGCATTGGTAAAATTATCTCTGATACCAAATTAATATTATTCAAAAGGTCATACGTCGAGTCTTTTTGTTGATCACGATTATCTGCCTCTTGTAATTCAGTCAACTCTTCAGGATCTTCATTGCCTACAATCTGCTCAACTATTTTCTCTATAGTTGGATCAAATTCGTCGTTATTATCACTATTAATATTATTTAGAACATGTTGATACTTTTAAAAGAAAAAAAATAAAGCAAACAAAAGTAAAAGAAAAAAAACTCACAGAAAATTCTTTGAATGTTTAACAATAGATAATAGATTTGTTGATGCTTTTATGTGTGTGTGTCAATTGATACATTCGTTACTGAATACTGACAAACGCTTGAATTAGTTCGCGAATTGGTGACCTGGCTATCAACAAGCGACTGTTTATAACTTTCAACATGCATCGTAGCTCATGACTACAAGTATGCAGCTCAGTTCCTGACTCTTAAACTTCTCCTCAACCTAGATTTAAATAATATGACTTTATTCGACAATACTTATCCAATCTTATGTACGACCACTCCATCTCGCGGAGATCGGGTCGTACAGATATTAACAAAGGGAAAATGAATAAGGAAGGAACTCGGAGGCTATTACCCACAATTGCTGAATGTATTCGGGATAACTAGTCGAAGAGTAAATAAACTGAAGAGTGAATTAAATACGGGACATACCATTACTAATAATTCCTGAAACTTAAGCGGCGCATGAAGAAAGGAAAGTCGATGCGAACGCGGTACGAGGAGAAAAACACGATTAATAGGTGCAAGTGCAGAAGCACAGACACGACAATCGCAAATGCGCACACACAAGCACAGTCTACACGGAAGTAAAGAGTAAAGGAATGAAAGGAACGAACTTGAAATCGGCACTCGAACTGGGTTTACAGAAGTAGAAAAGGAACGTGAAAGTAGTCAGCAATAAGTGGAACTAGAAAGTAAGCAATAAGCAGCTAACTGCTCGAAGATTAGGTTATGAACTAGTCGGGAGTAGACAAGAACACTAACTCACGGTTCGGAGAGCTGACCAGAACTGACTTACTGTTCATCGCTCCCTTACGACGAAACTTTGCATACAGCTGGTCCCACATGGTACAGCGACAGAGGCACATTATTATTCAATATTAATCGCCCTGTTTTAAGGGTACCCCAAATACGCTGACGTGTGAAATTACCACTTGTAAATATCATTCTGCTGTAGGCATAACTCTATGGGAACGTAAACATTAACACACAATTTATGGATATTTCTAGTTCTACAGTAGGTATAATATTACTGGCAGTGGACGGCGTCAGGTTGCAGCATCAACAGCTGTGTTGAGCGACGCTTCGTTACACTTGCAGCTGATGATATTCCATTTTTTACCTACATCAGACCAGTTGATTAGTTTGTGGATAATTAGTTAATGTAATACTTTCATGCAGCCATGCACTAGTGAAGCTTGGTGTTGGGTTCGGACCAGGTCTGACACACACACAAGCCAATTTCATACGCATGTGCATCTAAATAATTATTGCTGCCATTTTTTAAACCTCTTCAACTAGTTTTGGCTGTCTTGGACACCTTCAGTGAATCCAATTAACTTTGCTCGGCATGTTGCTAAATCCTTGTTTGATAGTGTCTCCCATTCGTCTTCAACAAGTGATGTTGCCATTGTGCCATTTGGGGATTTGATGATCCACGTCAAGAATTGACTTAGAAAGTGTCATTTCTTGGGAAAACACGAGTTTTTTTTCCACAATTAATGTTAAAAGGAAAACTTTTTTAAAATTTCACGTGTTTTCTTAGCAAGAGACATCGTTTGTGAATGGTTCGTCTGCAGCAGTGTGTATATTGTTATGAAATCAGGGGACTCGGGCATAAAAAAGAACACAAACATAAGTCTCAGTAGCTCGGTCTTTATTTCCTGACATAAACCTAGCGAGTACTATACCGGCCACACTACATCGTGTCTGCCTGTACTCGCCCCGTCGGCCATACTTGTGGTATTCCGACTCCTTACACATACACAGAATACTGACGAGTCCTATACCGGCCACACTACACCGTGTCTGCCTGGACTCGCCGACGAGTCCTATACCAGCACACACTACAGCATGTCTGCCTGGACTCGTCCCACCGGCCATACTTGTGGTATTCCGGCTCCAGCAATTACACATATGCGATTCAAGACAATAAACAGAACGAAGACAGACAAACAAAGGTAAGGTACTCACACACCAAAGTCAACGAGATAGCCTGGCTATTAGAAAGAGTACCGAGCTGATGGCGACGTCGTCTTAGTTTAAGATGGTACACAAGAGTGGCCTCAAATCAATTCAAAGGAACAAAAGAAAGGACTCCAACTCAACGTCAGAGAGACGTGAAAGAAAGAAGGACTCACTCGCGATCCTATATTGTCGAGTTCCGTGAAATAAGGTGAACAGATACAAGTAAAATAGGGAAGCAGAAAAGGGAGGGGGGTAATTCCGGGAAAGGTGTGAACGTGAAAAGTCGGCGGCGATCATAACACGGCCTCTCCTGACTCGAGTTTTCTGACCGAAAACTGAAACTGAAATGAATTAATTAGATAACACAAATTTGACATAATTTTAGGCTTCCGTTGGCCCCAAGGATGGCCAATCTACTTCGTTCGGGGTTTTTAATAATTTTAGTTGATTAACATGTGCAGGGAAAACGACGCCACATCTTATTCTTCCGAGTACCTGGAAGAGTTTCAACAAGATAAATGAGGGACGACCTTTTTTCGGCTCTTTGGAACCATAACCAGCGGTGACGGCCAAGGACTAGTAGATGGTTCTATAATGCTGACTTGCAGCATTTCCTCAACTTGACCGCGAATGGTTTTTCGTTCCGTATGACTAACTCGGTATGGGGCTGATCGTATCGGTTGATGATCTTTGGTGTTGATGTGGTGTTCGTCGACTGTACTTTTGAGAAATGATGGATTGTTCTCGTGGAAGAAGTGACCGTATCTGGTCAAAAGTTTTCCCATTTCCACGTTATCACCTACAACTGACCACTGAGATCCCTTAATTAATTCGATCCCGGATACTTGCTGTCCTAACTGAGCGGTGATCTTTTTCTCCGACGGTTTAGGAGGTCTCCCAGTTCCGTTGGAATAGAGTTCGGTATCACCCACTCAGCACCTCAATTAGCAGAGAAGGAGCGATTACAATAAGACACTGTGAACGGCTGGAACCATTTATCGTCAATTTGCTTTGGTATTAGTAGGAATGCGAGTGACAAGAGTAAAACGATGACGGTACGATTTGTTCGATAGACCTCGGTTGGACTATGGAATTTGTGGTCGGTAAAAGGTTCGATTATTACTGAACTTGTTGATGGATGGATGGAGATTCCGCCATTCTGATTAATCCAATCTGTCCCAAGTATGAGGTCATGAGAGAGCTCCATCAAAACCAGCACTGTTATCTTTTCTTTCTTTTTTTTACTTCCATTCCACCTTCAGATCTAATTCTCCAACAGTTTCTACAGAGCGACCGTCCGCCATTTTGAGAATTGAAGACACAGAAATAATGAGATGATTAATTGATGCGATGACCGAGTGTCTATTAACACTAGTGTTGGCACCAGAGTTGACCATTGCCTTGACAATTCCTATCCCCGAAATTGTGACGTCAACGATGGGCCGATTAGTTGGGACTTCAATAGCACTCACTGCCGGGCCTGGCCCACTGGTCCGGCCTTGTCGTTTTCCGAAAGATTCCTTTCGGGAAAATCTCTTTTCATATGGCCAAGTCGATTACATTGATAACACAAGCGTTCTCTGCCAGTGGTGTCCGTCTGTCGCCCCATCCAGGTCTAATACGGTTGAAATCGCTGAGTTTTACTCATTTGTATCCTAAGCTCCGACAATTTTTGCGTTTGAGCTTCAATTCGAGCTTCGAGTTCCGATTCTCGTCCAAGAGCTCTATCGCTATTTTGTTCCAGCAGGCCATAAGACTGGATAAACGCTGTAGTGGTAGGAGGAAGTTTTAGCATAACCGTACGGAACTGTCGATGGCGAATTCCTTGAAAAAGATAAGGGACGAAGTCTGCCTCCGTCATCGGATAGGGACAATGGCGGCGCAATTTAGCCTTGGTTAATGCATATTGCGGTCCTGTCTCGTTGGTCTGCTGTACCTTGGCGGTTACCATCTTCTCCCATTCTCCAAACGTATAGCGTTTGCGAAAGGCTGCGCATAAAGCAGCCGACAATCCCTACCAATTCCGAGGTGCCTCCGCATCATGTAACCAACGCCACTCGTACGTAATTTCCCGTGGAGCTCCTTTTGCCAGTTGTAGTTTTTGATTTTCGGGCCAGTTTCCGGCCACTGCTTCCCGATTGACGGTTTCTACGAATTCAAGGACATCTTCTTCCGTCTTTCCGCTATAAGTGGGGAGCCCATGATTACCTTGTCGATTCTGCTCTACCATACGCTGCTGCAGATCGTGTTGATTTTGGACGATCCCAATTAGAATGGCAAGCGGATCGTCTGCCATGTCGATTTTAGAAAGCGAAAAACTAGGAGAAGAGAAATATAAGTGACGTTAAAACATGAATTTTAAATCACAGAAAACAAACAAACATTGGTTCAATCGAGTGGTCGGAAAAATTTCAACCATTCTATGGCCCGATCCCACTTCTGACACCATGTTATGAAATTGGGGGACTCGGGCATAAAAAAGAACACAAACATAAGTCTCAGTAGCTCGGTCTTTATTTCCTGACATAAACCTAGCGAGTACTATACCGGCCACACTACACCGTGTCTGCCTGTACTCGCCCCGTCGGCCATACTTGTGGTATTCTGACTCCTTACACATACACAGAATACTGACGAGTCCTATACCGGCCACACTACACCGTGTCTGCCTGGACTCGCCGACGAGTCCTATACCAGCACACACTACACCATGTCTGCCTGGACTCGTCCCACCGGCCATACTTGTGGTATTCCGGCTCCAGCAATTGCTCATATGCGATTCAAGACAATAAACAGAACGAAGACAGACAAACAAAGGTAAGGTACTCACACACGAAAGTCAACGAGATAGCCTGGCTATTAGAAAGAGTACAGAGTTGATGACGACGTCGTCTTCGTTTAAGATGGTACACAAGAGTGGCCTCAAATCAATTCAAAGGAACAAAAGAAAGGACTCCAACTCAACGTCAGAGAGACGTAAAAGACAGAAGGACTCACTCGACGATCCTATATCGTCAAGTTCCGTGGAATAAGGTGAACAGATACAAGTAAAATAGGGAAGCAGAAAAGGGGGGGGGGGGTGTAATTCCGGGAAAGGTGTGAACGTCGACAAGTCGGCGGCGATCATAAAAATATACTGCTGCGAGATAATCATTTACTCCGTAGACTGTAATGATTATCTAATGATTTTACGAACCATTTACTCCATAGAAAAGTGTTAACTTACACATCATCAAATCATCGTACCCACACTCTCTCAAATCCCTTTCTACCCTATTCTAAAGACTAGTCTGTCAGAAGCAGGATATACTACGGCCTCATCATGTACTGATAAGCTAGTAAAACTAACCTCCACAACTTTGACTTTCGGCCAGATTGATCCTTGGTAATCATCTTAAGATATCTTGTCAACCTAAACCTTAACACTAGAAATAATCTGAACTACCGGTCTGTAAGGTTCAATTCAACAAAAATCTTGCCAATAAGATGCTTCCTGCCTATAGCAGCGTGCTTAAGAATAAAATTCAATGGAATCTCTCTGTTCCGCGCTCTTACAGGGATAACAGGCCAATCATCTTCCCCATCCGCACCCTGGCCCCCTTCCCTTTTATTCCCTTATATTTTGAAATCCAGTGTCACATGAGTCCTGATTTCCTTCGCGAGTACATGGATTGCAAGTCAAAGAAGAAGAACTCTAGCCTGTCAAATTCTCATTTGCTACCACAAGCAACGTAGTGAGAGAATAATCGTTTATTCGGAAAAATTAAAGTTAATTTGTTTATTTTTACCATCTATTTTTGTTTTGATTGTTTGCTCATGGTATTTAAATTTGAGCACACGGGTAAAATATTTTACGAGTCAATAAAAAAAACAAAAAAAACAATCGAAATTGTTTTCTCTTCTTGGTGAAATTTTTTCTTTTTATTACTCAGCTATTTAGTTGAAATTATTATAAAACGCTAGGCTAGCTATTAATGAGTAATGCCTCAAAAAGAAAACATATTACATCCCTGCAAGTTTTTTCGCAATCTTGATTAACCAATTTTTTTTTGTTCAGAAAGTAACAAAATTGTTACAAGTTAGACACTAACAAGATGTGAATTTGGACAATAAGTGCAAGTGTTAGGGGAGTATCAAAATCAAAGTGCCAATAATCAAGACGACAGCTCAATATAGATGTGAAAGAAGTTCGTTAGTTCAGAAAAAAAGCATCTTGCACAATGTATAAATTGTCGAAACATAATCTTTTTCGTGTTCACAGTGATCTATATCAAAGTGTTCGATTTGATCCATTGTTTAACTGTTGCTTAATGATGTTAATTCCTATCTGACAATTTGGTCAGAATATAAAGTTATCACTTATTATATCATTAGGTTATGTACTTATAAATTGCACTCCTGGTAATAAATGGATGCCATTTATAAGACAAGAAAAATTTGTGTTTTCAAAAGTCAAATTTTTCCTTTGTTCGTTAGTTTGAATTTGTAATAATAATATCAACGGTAAAACTTCGGCTAAACTTTAAATTTTGTCATATTTAATCGTAAGCTCTGATGCTTACAAAAAATGTAACAATAGAAATCTTAAATTTAAATGTCAACAAATATTTCGTGTATTGCGGATTCAATTATTTCAACATGAGACTATTTATCAGCGTTTTATGTCCGGTGAAATCTTTTTTTCACAGTTATTTTAGCAACATTTGTATAATCTTTCAGCAAGAATGAAGAAATCGTGAAAATATAATATATTTCTTGTCCACAAAGAAATATATTGAAGTGTTATTTGATTTGATCCATTGTTTGTTAACTGTATTGCTTTATCATCTAAATTCCAACCTGACAATCTGGTCAAAATATGAAGTTTTAATGTTTCATACCTGAATCATAAGTTGATGTGCTTATATATTACACTACTATTTAAAAAATGTGATTTATAAGAAACGGGAGTTTGTGTTTTCCATAGTCGAATTTCGCCTTTGTGTTCGTTAGTTTGAATTTACGTTAAATTTATGTTGGAAAACAGAATTATTGACGCCCTACGTTAACCAATTATGATTTGTAGAGAGACTTATTTCTTGCCGAGTTTATTAACACATCCACAAATAAAGAATAATTTATTAAACTTTCTGGCTGTTGACGCACTTGAAATAAAGTAAGGTTGCCAACTCCATTGACCATAAAAGTGGAATTATTATCTTTGGTGTTCCCATATTTCTGTTGAAAAAATTTAGCTCTTTCAACTCTGGATAGTAATATTAATTTTCTGCTATAACCTGGTAGTTTATCCCTTTAATAACTGAACTCTTAAGTTGTTTATACTCTCTTGTCCACATTATTTCGCCCTTCAAGTTCAAGTGCTTTCAAATTGCAATACACTTGAAACTGTTGAGAACAAAGATCGCCAGATACAAACTGTCTGGAAATTGAAGTAGGATTAAACATTAGCATGAAATTAAACACATTATTGTTGGAAAAGACACAGCAAATTTGGGATTTGATTAGATGGTTTAACTAGCCCTGAAGTTTTCAAAATAAGTATTCCAAGGCTGGTCTTTTTGCCAATGTAAAAGACCAAAAGATTTCGTGTGTGTTAATTAAATTAATGAAATATCTTTCATACAACTTTTTACCGCTAAATGTGTTTAAAAGGTATAGCTAACAAACAACTAACATTATTTTCTTCCCATCACAAGTTCCCGTCACATTTTATAGTTCAGAGACGTCATGCTTCATTCTATACGAAGTAGTAGATTTGTAACCTATTACGTCCTTAAATTGGCACCTTTTCTTAAAATTTTGTTGTTTCTCAAAAACCTAAAAAATTTCTTATTCATATTCAGTTAGTTGCTGAAAGACCTTTCATTCAAAGGAACGAAGCTACCAACTTGGTTTGACTAGTCCAGCAGTCCATTTCAACTGGTACGCCGTTTAATAATCAAGGTATTACAGCCCCGTTCCTATAGATTGTATGTGCAATAACATTTCATTTATCTATAACCTTTTCATCTCCTTAGGTGTTGGCTGGTTAATAATTAGCCTTACTATTCGTATCTTACTTTGGCTGTTTATAGTGTTAGGCATTGCAACCCGTAGCCATTTTTTGTACTAACACTTCATTCACCTTATTAACTTGTCTTTTCGTTACATAGGTATTTTTGGCTGGTTCCTTTTTTGATACTTTGTTTAAACGGAAGCATCCTTTTCGAGTGATCCACGGAGAGTCATTGTAACTGGAACAGCTTCACCAATCACCATTACCTGTTTCCACTGTCATGGTCTAGATTTACAGGTTGAGCAGTTCTTTTTACATCCTATGATGTAACACATGATGTAATGTTTGCTGCTGTTGCCTACAATATCAACCATCGCTCGGGGGTTGCGCGGCTGAATTCCAGCTGTTTTTCGCATCAAATTTTGTTTAACAATTTTCTTATGTGTTTTCAATACAGTAAATTATTAAACATATATTTTCTGTAAAAATTATTTCTCTTAGATATTAATACAACGGTTTACTTCAAATAAAACCAGCGCTCCCACCCGAATTGCATTTGATTCGAATTGATTCGAATTGATTCGAATCGATTCAACTTGAATTGCATTTTTTGAGATTTTTCGAATATTCAGTTCAACTCGAATTGGAAAAATCAAAATTCATATTCATTTGAATTGTGATATTTTTGGGTAAATATTCATGAAATTTACCTGAATATTCATTTTCCGATTCATGAATATTCTTTGTGAATATTCATGAATATTTATGTCAATTCACGTCAAATCGATTTAAAAATTTTGAAAAACCAAACATTTACGCTCTTAGAGCAGCAGCAACTAGTCTCTAAATAGCCATTTGGCTAGCAGACAACAACTCATGCCTCTATGGTTTATTTCTTTCTCAAGAAAAGCAAATGGCACTGAGGCTTTTTAATTCAAATAAGTTCACTATTCCACTCTCTATTTTCGATTAAATTGACTGGCAAGTGCCAAATGCCAACTTCCATAGCGAGTTACCGTACTTTTTTTGTGTTGTATTTGATTTCGAATTTGGGATATTAATGTTCTGGTAAGTAAAAGATCTGACTCAATCTGACTCTGACACATTTTTTCTAATTCTTGTTTTTTATGTTGTATTTTTTTTTCAGAAATTAATCCTAAATCAAAACAGCGACAGAAAAAATCTACCAACACCAGTAAATCATTTCAAGCTAGTAAAACCCCTGTTCTTCAACATACTGTAGATTCTGATTCTTCCATCGAAGAAGAAGCTGATGTGACTGAGAGTGTTGACCGTCTTCCTAATTCTTTGACAGAGCAGAATTCAACAGCTTCAGCTAGCACAGAACTGTCAAGTATAATATTTATCGTACAAATTTTTTAACTTGACCATAATCTATAACTATACTAGATTAGGTCTATGCTTATTTGATTTTTGTATTATTACGATTAACTGACTGAACTTGTTATGCTATTAGGTGAAGAGTTGAGACGTAGGCCCATTTCTGCAACTGGAACATTTGGAAAAGTTAGAAAACATGCTTACACTCGGACGTCTCCATATTGGAAGCAATTCGCTCTGAAGAACGATGCGAATGATGAGTTACGTATTCATTATAATTACTGCACCAAAACTTACAAGAATGAATGCACTTCAAATATGAAAAAACCACATGACAGTTAAACATGCTGAATTGCTGTTGTTGAACCCGCCTCCTTAGTTGATTCCTCAGCATTTCAAATCGAAACCCAGCTTTGTAAGTAACAAAACTTTGCTTTCGATTTGTCGTATATATGTCAATTATAATAGTGTTTCGAATTTTGCTTGTTTTGCAGGTTTTCGACAGTAAAACTTCCCAGCAATTGCTCGTGGATTTCATTATAAATAACAATCATCCCTTCACTATAGTTGAAGAAGAATTGTTTAGGAAATTCTGTTTTTCCTTAAACCCAGACTTCATCATGAAAAAAGCAACGGCTATGAAAAATAAGATCATGAGTAAATACTTGGAACGTAAAGCCGATGTGATTGCTTGTTTACATGAAAAAGGAAACAGCAAAGTGTCATCAACAACTAATTTGTGGACTTCGGGGAATAACTTTGCAATGATAGCTGTTACCGGTACCTGGATTAACAAGAACTTTGAAATGAGAGAAGGGATTTTAGGTTTTCGTGAGATGCCTGGTCAGCATTCAGGAGTAAATATAGCTGGATCTTTTTACGGTGTCCTGACAGAGTACCAAATTGCAGACAAAGTAAGGTCACTTTCATTATCTTAAAATTATTCTTAAAAATAACATTCATTCTATTATCTCAGTTGCTGTGCGTTTGCACTGATAACGCTAGTTCGAACGGTACTTTCGTTCGAGAACTTGTTCGCATCATTGCCGATACTGGAATTGAAAATGGATTCTCTGTCGAGGACTGGATCCACTGCCTGGCTCACATTATTAGTTTAGCTGCTAAGGCAGCATTGGAGTTCATCAAAGTGACATTGAAAAGGTAATTTGAAACGTCACATTTAAGGCATAAATAAAATAGATATTGATTCTTTTGTTCATTGATCTTATAGATTCGAAATTTGTCTAAAGCATGCCGATCATCTCCTCAAAGGCTAGCTCAATTTAAAGAAGGGCTTCAAGCCGCCAATATTGCATTTGAAATATTTGGAGATCCGTTTGATATCAACCCTGACGCTGTCGCTGAAAAAAAAACGCGTGCAAGACAATTCTCAATCCTCTAAGAGATGTCCCAACAAGGTGGAATGCAACATACTACATGATGGAACGTTCGTTGTCAGTAAGAAAAGGCCTAGAAGAGGTCACTGCACGAAATCGTGACCTAAGAGATTTAGATCTGTCAGATGCTGAATGGGCTCTAGTAAAAGAGGCAATGGAATTTTTGGAACCGTTTGCTCTCACAACAAAACACGTTGAAGCTTTCAAATATCCGACACTTTCAGCTGTCATTCCTCTGTTCAACAAGTTAATGGATGACATGGAAGAATGGTCAAACAACACAAGACACTCAGAAGAATCCAGAGCTGGGGCTAATGCTGCGTTCGAAAAGTTGAACAAGTATTACAGTCGAACAAAAGGTGCTCATCTTGTCGCTACTATACTGGATCCCCGTTTGAAGTTGGAGTATTTCTACGACAAGGGTATTGCTGACGTTGACCATACAGGAGTAAATCTAATTGAAACGTCCATTCGACCAGCGTAATTTTTTTCTTATTCATTTTTCTTAGACGTCAATTGCATTAACTAGTTCTTTTTTACTCGATACAGTTTAAATAGTGTATGGGATAAGTACAAAGGCAAGCCTATCGACCCAACAATGTTTGTTGTTAATAATGCATTGCCTGAGGAGCCACAAAGCAAAAAATATGTAGATACCATCTACAAGTTTAAAGCACCCCGTGTTCGACATCAAGACGAATTGGAGGATTACCTGTCAATCGGACCAGATGACGGAGACGAGAATGTTCTACTTTATTGGAAACAACACGCAAATCAGTGGCCTAATCTGTCTATTATGGCAAGAGATTATTTGGCAGCTACTGCAACAAGTGCTTCCAGCGAAAGGGGCTTCAGCACTGGGCGCGACATTCTGGGTATCACAAGAAACAGCATGAGTCCCCTTACGATGGAAGCTTGCATTTGCTTCCGATCGTGGACCCGGGGTAATTTTCTAACTAATGAGAATGAGACGGTTGACGGTGACGAAAGCCACGAAGGTGAAGTTTTGAACTAGGATGCAAATTACAGTCTACTGATGCATATGAAGAACTATAAATTTTTCAGTGCTGATTGATACTGATAACTAGTCTTGAATGTTGTTTAGTCTTAACTCTTAACTAGTCATGTGCTCATGTTTTGCGTAAAGATTGGCAAATTTTCTCTTAACACTTAACAAACTCAGTTATACTTATTTATGCGCATTTATGTCGATACGTTAAGTGTTATTATGTTTATTATTGATGCCTGAATAAAGATATCATTTTTTTTGCAAAATTAAAAAATTTCTTTTTATTTGATTCGAATCGATTCGAATTCCATTCGAATTGATTCGAATTGAGTTTTTGTCAATTCAAATCAATTCAAATTCAACTCGAATTGTATTTTTAAAAAAAAATATTCAACTCAGATTGCCTGAAATACCTCGAATTGATTCGAGTGGGAGCGCTAAATAAAACTATATTGCGATAGAAAGTATGAGGGTTAATTGAATATCTCGTAATATATCTAGTAGTTAGGTGGTAGATATCTATAAAGACATATAAATTTGATATGAATTTTTCATATACAATAGATATCTTAGAGAACTAAATACATCGGCACGACATATATATCTCTTAAATATAGGAGTAAGATATCCTATATCCTTTATATCATATGTTCTACTAGGGATGGTTGTAAAAACTCTTGCTATCTCAAGGCAATAATGTCTATGCAAAGATTAACAATCCATGAACTTCAACAGTAAACAGATAATATTTTCGAAAAACATCACAAATAAACCAAAAGATTATGACAACCATGAAACATTTCAAGATGATTTATTAAGCTTAGAAAAGTAATTTATCGTTAATTATTTTATCGGGATGCAGGTAGTGAGAATAGAAAAAATTATTCCAAAAAGTCTTATTAAGTAATTTTCTTGGGCACACACACGTCTAATATCAGTCTAATCTCTTAGATGTGTGCAAAACATTTTTGTGAAATGTAACAGGTGATCAATCACATCATCAGGCACTACACACTATCACAGGCATGCCACTATAAGAGCCATTAAGGTGGATTTTGGTCGATTCCCTAAAACGGCGTCCATAAGCCCTCAGATACAGCTACCGTTTCCCCTGCTGCCTCTTGTGGGTGTGTGATGAACCAATTACTTTCTACGAAAAGCTGGGAAACAGTAAAGACTTATTGCACAAATGTTTTGTGAACTATATTTCAAAAGTTGCTGCAGATGCGTAAAGGATGCGCGTAGCGTGCCGCAGCCCAAGGGAAACTCCCTTATGGAGTTGACAGACCACCCCCTTAATAGCTCTGGAATTATCTTAGACCATGGAGAGATGGTTTCCAGTCTCCATGTTAAATTTCCCGTAATGGGTCATCCGCTCATTTTACTAAAATGCTGTAGTGGAATGTCCATATGCCACAACAGCCTAGATGGCACTGACTCACTACAACCTCCCTATCAGCTCCATACAAACTCGCTAGTAAAAAAGTAGCTTCCCGTTGAATCACCTTATGGGAAAATTAACACTATCATAGGAAACCACCTCTCCATACCCATGCTTAGACACCTAATGTGACAGTCAATAGATTCCTGTTGGCCAGAAAAGGCTTCTCCAGCCTTAGCGACAACGCGCTCGAGTGGCGCGTAGTAGCGAAAAGAAAAGGGGCGAACATAAAGCAGTTCTGATTCTATAGTCATGTCACGTTATGGGCATGTTCTGGTGTTCTGTTTCCCTCCTTAAAATTGATTTAGAACACCTCTTTATATCGTTACAATTTTTTTGGACGACGAAGAAATGGCTGGATGTATGACGTTCAGGGACTGAACGTTATTCAATTACGGTCCTTAATTGTAACAAAGGTTCAAGTTAGGCCTAAGTTTATGGAAATGGATGTAAAACCCTAAGACAGGAAATCAAAATTAAATACTGATTGGTAATTTATCAATGGCTACTAACCCTTTGCTTCTTATTCGACCTCAGGCATGCCCAAAAATTTTAAAAATAAAATAAAATTTCAAATTTTCTACAATTAAGTGTGAAAACACAGATATAGACAACATTGAGTCTTACGAAACATCATCTAATAATATATAATTTTTTCATAATTAATAATTTTTTCTGATCATGATTTAACAAGAATTTTTGACGTTCCGAAGAGAACCTCACTTCATCCGAATTACGCAACACTAGCGTATAAAAGAAAGACGTGTACTCCTTAGCAATTTCTCCGTTTTTGGCTTAGAGATTATGCCCTATTCGTTGGGCTTCTTGAGTAAGAGAACCACCGTTCGAGGAAATTTGTGAGAACATCCGCACGAGGTAAATTGAAGGAAGTATCGGCGAAACCCTTACTGATTAAAATTGTTTAAAATTTTTGGTGCTTTCTGAACTTGCGAAGCATCTTGTGCCTTTTGGTCGTATGTGTTGAGCTGAAAATAAATGGTTTCTTCAGCTTTTCAGCAAAGTGTTTCAGAGAATAAAATTTATTCGAAAAAACAATGATTTTTATGAAGCCTTGGCTGTTAATTCTGCGTATTGGCTTAAGCACTTTCAAAGAAGCAAAAGACACTGTCCTAATCAAGGCCCCTTGGGGTCTCTTAGCAACTGACGTTTGACAGTGATCTGGAAGTCGTGGAGAGGTGAGAAACGATCAGACAATAACAGAAGACCAAGAAAAACTAAACGAACAAACAAACAAGCCAATAATCGAGTTTTTCGACTTTCCGCAATTGCCCAAACAACGTTAAATGACAAAAAAATTGCGTTAAGCAAATGTTTCCCTGTGGAGTTCCAGCGAAAAAGGCTAAATTTGGATTTTGGAGGAAATAGAAGATTTGAAAGCGGTAGAGTTCAGAACATTCCTTCTTTACAGCAGGCCGATAGTTTTGAAAGGTGTTCTATCCGATGAACAATACGAACATTTTTTATATTTCCATACAGCCAGCAGGTTTCTTTGTTCATTGTCGTCGACAGAAGAACAAATAACCAATGCAGACCAATAGTTGAAATACTTTTAAATTTAAATTTTGTGTTCTTTACGGAAGTTACAAACTGATTTACAATTTCCATTCCATCAATCACTTGGCCGATGACTGCTGTTTTAAAGGATTCTTTAGAATGCTTCAGTGCATTCCCATTAGAAAATTGTATTGGCAGATTAAAGAAGATGTTGTGGGGTACGACCCTTATCACAACAAAAGAAACGGTTATCCGAAATAGATCATTTTGGAAATTAAAACCCAAATTGTCAGAAACATAACTATGGTCCATAGAATTTAATTTCAGCTCCATAAATGTAAAATCTTCGTCCGATTATTATTTAATTAGCAACAAATGCAAGGTTTTTAAAGTGCTTGGAAAGACAGATCAGCCCATTTCTTTTGTCAAATATTAATTAAAAGACAAACATGGAAAATATTCAAATCTGTTTGATTCTACACTTAAAGCTTCCCTTTTGACATTTTTTGTTGCTGATGATCCAGAGTGTAAGTGAAATCAACATGCTTTTAGTATGGAATTCGTTGATTTTAAGGATGCTGTTAAATGTGTTGGTTTGATTTACGAAGAAGGCCTTGCCTTTTTTCCTCTTCTTTATAATCTGTAATTGATTAATTTTACTGCCATTGTATACAATATGTACCTTTTTTTATTTGCAGAATATGAGAACTGGGAAACAATATACAAATTTAAGAATTATATTTTCTCTGTAATCATTTTCTGTACTCATCAGCGGCGTCTACATCACATTGCTTTCATATAGGATTTAAAACAGGAAAACAAATATAAAAAAAAATATAAAAAAATTATCAAAACAATGTTACAAAATAAATATCTATACTAAGATACGATAACGACTCATTTTTCATATGGCATTTAAAACAATTTCATTTCAAAATACTGTAATAAAATGGATATCTTAAATTAGATATGATTACGACAACCGTCATTGTCATATCAAAATGAGGAAAGACAAATTGTCTTATTAAGTACATCAATTATATATTCAAAATTGAATATCTACATTTTCATACAAAAAAAAATCTATTTCCTATCACTTTCGAGATGTAATAAAGTGTGAATATCTACACATATAATGGATATCTTAATTACATCGCATCCTATATATAAAAAAAAATACACAGATGTCATGTCAATTTCATGTCACAATTTCAGACAAGAATGTCAAAATGACATTAGCATTTAAATTTGATATGAAATTGACATGACTCTGCTACCTGGGTTTCTGTGTTAACAGACCAAGGTATTTTTACTCGTAACATTCTTATTTTTATTCTTAGCTTTTACCATTCATTGTCAATTTGTCAGATCATAGCTCTTTATTAGTTTCCGATAGCCTGAGTGATGACCTTTGAGTCAATTTCAATGTGCTGGTGCTGTTGTTGTTGCAGAAGTTTCTGCATTAAAATCTAAACAAAAACCTTATGAACGGCGGTTAATTCCTTTATGGACAGACACATTTTTGAGGATAGAATACCTTATAGAAAATTTGAAAGTTTAAATTTAGCTAAATTTACACTCAGGTTTCCAAATTAGGGCTGCCATTGTCACTCGAATCTAGAGAGAAGGATGCATTTCAAGCTTTTGTAGAAAAGGGATTTGATAGATGGAAAGATGCTATCGAGAGATTTAAAATACATAAACGATCTACTTTTCCCCTAGTCGCCTTTTCGCAGAGATAAGGAGATGGGACACTGCCGTGTTAAAGCGGCCATGACACTTTTTGTCGCGCCATCTAGCGTTTAATGCCCTCCCTTCATCATTAGCAGCCGAATTCCCAGCAATTCTGGCCCCGGCTGATTTGAAGTTTCAAGGGAAACCAGTGGAGGACTTGAATAGGTTAAGTTGCCAATCCCCCTCCAGCATAAAAAATATAGCCTGTAACCGTAACAAGTATTAACACTGTTTTTTGTTCATAGATATTGATATTTTTCTAAGGTAATAAAGATTAAGGAGGAAAATGTGTGTTTTATAGCTGATCAATGGGAACAGTCCAACTCAAACCTTTTTCATCAAATCAAATTGAAAAGACTCAGAAGAAGGGAACGGTCCAACTAAATTCTTCATTCACAGTCCATGACTTCATTACTATAAAAGTACTGTGAATGAGAAATTTATTTGGACTGTTCCCTTATATTGAGTCACTTCAAACATATTCCTAATGCAAAGGGTTGAAGTGGGACCGTTCCCAATGATACAGGCAATGTCTTCTTCAAAAAGAAGATATTCTTACTTCAACAAGTTAAATTATTATTAGGGAACGGTCCAACTGAAATTCTCCTAAACAACCTGACTTCACAAATGTAAAGGGACTGGAATGAGAAATTTAGTTGGACCGTTCCCTTCTTCTGAGTCTTTTCAATTTCATTTGATGAAAAAGGTTTGAGTTGGACCGTTCCCACTGACCCCCATAACATAATCCCATAACATACACATTTTCCTTCTTGATCATTATTACCTCACAAAAATATCGATATCTATGAGGAAAAAACAGTAGTTAAAATTTGTTATGGTGACGGGCTTTATTTTTCATGCTGGAGGGGAAAAAAGCAACTTGCTCTATTCAAGTCCTCCAATGGGTTGAGGGTTTCCCTTGAAATTTCAAATCAGCCGGGGCCAGAATTGCTGGGAATTCGGCTGCTAATGATGAAGGGAGGGCATTAGCCGCTAGATGGTGCGACAAAAAGTGTCATGGCGGCATTCCCTATCAGGTGTCCCATCTCCTTATCTCTGCCTTTTCGGCCTACTTGATGCTGAAAATACTCCAATTTTTAAGCCTTTATTATTTCTATTATTTGATAATTTATTACTAAAGTGGTTTATTGATTCATTTCGTTTAACAGCTGCCACTTTCTCAAATATTCTTAAAAGGGATATGGAAAATAACAGAAGTGCACTGAAACGAATATTTTCGAGTGTTCGATACTTTTGCATGCAAGGCTTAGCTATTCGAGGCAAAACCGAAGAGACATCTAATCTTCGCCAACTACTTATCGAGAGGTCTTTGGATTATCTTCCATTGTAAAAATGGTTGAAAAAAAAATGTTTTCAACTCATAATCTCTCGCATCATGGAAAACCACCAAATCCATTTCACTATAATTTAATTGTTCCGTAATGTTCATTTAAAAAAGAAAAACTTGAAAACGGGAAATTATTTAAAAATCACAGAAATAGGATTTAATTTTTTCAAAAATTAAATACAGATATTCAACTCTGTTGCGGTTTATTGGATATGGTGTTTTAAAATGAAACGAAATAAACCAAGAAAAAAAAAGAAAATAAACTCGAACCCAAGTAAAATAAAAACAACGTTTATTGGTCTGTCATAAGATTATTTTTTGTTTGTCCCAAAATGAAATGATTGAACGAGATGAATAATCAACTATGCAATGATTACATTGACGTTAAGACATTGGCTTATTTTGACATGCATGATAAGTAATTCATAGAAATGCGCGACGTTACGACTACTTTTTATTTTTCAGCTTTGGATTGCAGAATTCTCGCCTAATTTTTTCGTTTTCTTTGTCACTTTTTAAAATATCGTCAATAAGCCTAAGGCTACTCAAATGCGAATATTTTTTCCCACGACAAAAATTCCAGATAGCCTGCTGCCTGCCTGGTTTCATTCATAATTTTTGGGGTTACCATCATAAATTTAGTTTATTGCTAGTTAAATTTAGATAAATCAGAGGTAAAATTAGCCTGTCCCTCCTTTTTCTTCTTCTCACTTTTCGCTTGGTCCCTAGTCCCTAAATTTAGAATAAAAAGCCGAACATTGTCCCCGAGTGAAAGTTGGATTTGCGTTCTACTTTTTTTCACCATACTGTACAATAAAATAAAAACAATTTTTGAAATCCTAAAAGTAAGCTTCATTTGACTTCTACGGAAGGGAAACAAGTGTAGTGAATTGAGCTCACATGGTCAGCATTCTAGACTGGTCATTGGAATGAAGTTTATTAGTTTCCCCTCTAGATCACGGGATAAGTCCCACTCCCTTACACAAATTCCATGCAGTTTGGAGTTCCCAAGTCATTCAACAGACAGATTTGAATTAAAGTGAAAAAACAACTATGGAAGAACACAAGGAAAGGGTAGGAATAAAAAAATGACAAAAAAAGGCACCGAAGTACTGAGGATCAAAACATTGGCCGGGGAAAAGGAGAAGGAAACAACAAAAAGAAGTACCACCCCCCCCCCCTAAATATATATATATATAGCCTATATATGTATATACATATATATATGTTCTCTCTGCAAAGGAGAATCTGGGCATCTTCTTTTTGCGACGCAGCACTCAAAAGAACTGAACTGCAAGGGCCACCTGACAAGCCTGGTTAAATGGAAGGGTATGATTCCGCAATGGGGCGCCAAACAGCAGATACAGCCGTTGCTGTCCGGGTGAAATTGAATTTGATTCCGCCAGTCTGACGGTAGAAATCTGGGTAGAAAGGAGACTGAGGCGAAGCCACTTCTGGTTGCGGACTCATATTATGTTTTCAGAGCTTATAACGCCTTTGAACATCCTCATGCTAAGTTATCGCATCCTCATGCTAAGTTCTCGCATTACAAACCGTGATTTTCTCTTTGTGTATAGCCCCTTTAGAGAATGCTACAGTAATAAAAAAAATACACAGAAGTAAACAAATTGAACTTCCCGCAACCATCCCCAGTTCCTCCTACTTTTACCACCATTTTTGACGATCCGAGGAGGCAGGCGTCCATGGTGGGATAAACATTACAGGCGGTGTAGCTCTTCGATTGTTTTATTGTAATTTAGGATGTGCTGACACTTGCCAAGTTGTCTTTGGGGGTTTTTCTGGATTTAAGAAAAGTTTTCTGATTCCAAGAAAAAATGAAAACGAAACACTTCTAAATGAAATAAACAATAAATACTAACCAATGGTTCATGTAATAAATGGACTTTTGTATGTCTCATTCTTGTTGAACACATATATCGACCATTTCTTAATTTCAACAGAAATATAAAACATAAGCAGGATTTCGGTGATGGTCAGGTTGAAGTAGCAAGTTTCTCCAGCTGGGCACGCGGCAATTTTTGAGAAAAAAAAACAGACACGGCCTGATCAATTAAGACATCAACCCACAAGTTGTGAAACAGAATATTGTCACGAATTCCTCCAGCTACTTCTTGTGTTTGGATTTGCTTTAATAATTAGAAAGTAGTCAATTAAAAACTGGTAATCAGGGCCTCAATTGTCAAAACAGAAAGAAGTGCTGACAATTAACGTGTCGGGAGTTTACTTTTCTGGTATACAATGGTGCAGGAAAACTAAAACATATTTACAATATGAATATTCACCTTCTGGGTACGACGAATAATGACCAACAACCATTCCTATTCTGTCACTTTGCATCTTTCCGCATGTCTGCTGGCACTGTTGGCTGTATATGACTGGCTGCAAGTTTCCCGGGGTTTTTCCTTATCTCAGCACGTTTAGTCATTTACTCAGATGTGACAATGTAGCTATTCCAGTGCGAATCCCAGTCCATTCTCTTCCAAAAGCGGAAGGTTTGGTGCGCGTGCGGAGGAATCGTCAAGTTCCCTGAACTGAAGTAACAAGCCTTATTGACTATACGCTGTGACTGCACTTTGTATTCCCATTATACACAATACTCACGGACAACCGATTTCAGTTCTACTACTTCGTCGTTTTTTGAACAGAGAACTGCGGTTTTCTTTAAACTTCGGAACTTTTCAACAGGAAGAATAAACTTCAAGGAAATGTCGATTTTTTTAAGAGAGGATTTCAGGTGCTGGTTTCCATTAGAGATACAGAACATTGAAAAATTGTAAATTCTGATTGAATTTCCCTGGCTTGGTAGTTAGAAACGATTTAAAGTATAAATATTAAATACTCATTTGATGACGGCAATTAGGGTCATGGGAATTACGCTATATATGACGCCTTTTTTATCCGAATGATTATTGCTGGCCCATAATTGCGAGTTTAAAATTATATATTCAGTCTAGAGTGTGGTACTAGAGCAACATAATCCTCCGACGTACAACACTCGACAGCAATCAATTTACTAAGGTACATCTTCTGAACTTTCCTCAAACATTCAAAAATGACACACAGCAGTGTATCAATGGCGACTGTTACTAGCTAGCCTACTTGATGAGCTAAACAATTGACGTGATGAAGAAAGCGTTCGCATATATCAGGATGTGCAACATAATGAATGTTTTCACATCAAACAAAAGGAAACTTGACAATATCTGTTCTGGCTGACATTTGCAAGTTTCGGAGTACTGAGTACTCTGAATTATAAAATAGAGACAATCGATCCAGTCTAGACTACGTTGAGTTCAACCCACCACGAAAATAAAGAAAGCTGCGCAGTTCAATCGTGCCTCAGCGTCGTCGTTCTCCATCTGTCTGGATGTTGTGAATATGGCTTTCTGGTCTGCATGGCCTTCCGTTCACTGAAGATGTCAAATGTCTCGCCGTTTCGTTTCTAGCCGGCAGCGCAGCACTACCTTGTTAGCTATGGCAATTACAAGAATATAGTATATAAGATCAAGCGCGGAACGTTGCTATATTCAGCTCCGTGATTGATATGTTCGATCGATCCGTTGCATCTTCCCACTTCCTTACAATAAAAAAGCAGTGTGCACTTTGACATGAAATGTGAATACTCTTCTTCCGCATCAGTAATCATGGGGTCATCTTTTAAAATTCGCCTGATTTCTGCTTTATTGTGCTCAAATTTCAATCCTTAATTATATGCTTAGAAGTAAATTTGTATAAAATTCCAGTTCTGTTTCTCACTGTTTTTGAGGATCCAATTAACATAAACAGGAAATTCGTCAAGCAGAGCGCAAAGATTACTTTTAGCGGCTATGTGATACTGCGATCGGATTTCATCATCTAAAACTATAGCTAATCATCAAGTAGGCCTACCTAATCATGCAAGATGTTGTGCTAAAAAAGGAATAGCCTACCATAGTTACCTTGCAATGCTTATTTTGATATCCCTGGGAAATTATCATTATTTTCATAAATTACTGTGATATTTCTAGTCGGAAAGTTTTGGGTTCTTTTACACGTTGTCAATTTATTCCGGATTTATTCTCGGGCTATTTCTTTAGAGGTTGTTTTCTTATTGCTGGTACTCCTGAGTACCTAAAATTAAAATAGAAAATATGAGACATTAAACCCCTTGAAGACAGACCGCGGACGTGGTATTTGGGAAAATCAATACCAATGCATGAAATTTGACATATTTTTATTTGATACATAGAATTTCGCTCTGTTTATGTTCAGCTATGTCACCATTTTATTTTTTCTTTTAAATAAATCATGCAGGGTACGTTTGAATTCTTTGCTAATCAACATGTACATCAATGGATTGTAGAGAGTATGAACGATGAATCAGTCAACGAGATACGGGTTAATTCGATAAACTACTGATGAGCAGTTAATTTGGCGACAATAACACCAATAAATAGCGATGCCGTCCACAGTGACCGGGAAAGTACAAAGCCAGAAAGGCAGCATTATAATAGACATGCTTAAAGCGGCGCGAATTTCAAGTCGATTGAGTTTTGGACGGTTGGTAAACCAGGAGAAACAGAGCGTGTCATTCTAGTTGAGATTCAAGGTGTTGAAGAGCGCTGATTGTTGCAACAGTCACATTTTCCCTAAGATTTCCCCCTTGACGAAGTTCCACAACCACAGCAGCAGGAAACCCTCGTACAAAAAAATCTTGGATTATTAACACAAAAACCTTTGTAAACATTTATACGAACCATTATCTCGATTATTCGAATTCGGCGGAACCAGATATTTCTGTTGTGTTCTTACATGCAGCTGCTAAAGTGGATGAAATTGATGGATGAAATTGAAGTGCGATTGATGTATGGAATATACGCCTATTCAGTGGATGTTCATTTATGATTTTTCGTGATCGGATAAAAATCATGGCGTGCATAATGGTACAGAGAATGCCCATCAGGAGTAGATCGTAGATCAAGTAAGCATGCACATGAGTGAGATTAACTTTACAATCTTTAATATTTTTACATCCGGTTTAAAACGGACTCGTTACCACCATGTACGTCACGATAAACACGAAGACTAAAAGGGAATGGTTGCTCGATTTGTTGCTTTGTTCTTGTATACCACTCGTAGCGAGCGACGGCCAAGTAGCGGTCAAGGGCCGCCAGGGCGAGGAAAGATAAAATAATTGTGTAAAACACTCCTGCATTGAAAACGTAAATCTGGTATGCCACTCTGTTATTAGGCCTACGGCTTAAGTAGAACACTATTTGTATAACTGCTTGGACGAAGCAAAACTGATTAACCATCCAAATCGCCCCAAGGCTAGAAGTGGCGCGGATAGTGCAATTGCCGTGAAAACCCAATCAATAATAGCGCAGCAAATAAATTGATTAAAGTACCGAACACAATAAAAGCGATAATGCGAAAAATTTGCGTGCGTTTGCATGTTTAATGTCATACTTACGTCCCGGTTTTATTGGAATGTCTAGACTTGCTACTAATGAAGACAAATTTCCTGTTGATTGATTCGTTTCACTGAAAAATTATTGACAGTATAATTATATATAGCTCTGCTTTCTATACGACTTCAACAGGCAAACCCAATCAACTGCATGAAACTGAAAAAGATAATATGCAAAAATACGATGCTTTGTATGTATGTATTTAGCACAAAGACGTTTTGACTTACGCAGTCACCTTCACAATGATCACTCGCATCATTGGTTTAAATACCTTTGACGACCTTTGGTATAGCCTAGTAGGTATGATAATTCCGGTATCGCTGTGAAGCAAATCAGACTTTATTTATTTTATTGGACGTGTTCACCTATCATGGTACAACAGAAAATAATTTCATAGATAAATACACTTTTTATTGTCTTAAGCTATTTAATATCCGTTTGTAACTTTGCATGCGTTAGCGGAAATAGAATATCACCATCATAAGACACATAGCGGAAGTAACACCATGTCTAGGGCAGACAGATATTCCACCGACACTACAATGAGGAGAACGTTAAGTCAACGTCGAGTGTTTTTAATTTATTATACCCACAGTAAAATTAATCATTTTTAAAACGATAAATAAGGAACAAATAGTCGATCGTTTACACCAAATATTAGACGTAATACGGGTTACAATATCTATTATGACAATTGAAATGTCACGATAGAAACACTTGATCCACATCCACCGCGATCTCAGTACTCGATGATAGGATGTACTCTTGATGATTCCAGGAACTTGATCAACGATCGCAAACTTGATCGACGATTTCAGCCGGGCATTGACACTCGCAGATGGGAAACTATCCTCCCAAAATCCTCCCTGGCGGCAAGTTTCACATTTTTTTTTTCTTTTTATGGATTTCTTTGCGCTTTCCTCCTAAATTAAGGTTGGAATAATTGGAATATGTAAGTTGCATTCCATTTGTCATTTCCATACACCGAAACTCGGCAAACGATAGCTGACTCCAAACCGATTAATTCTATAGACTCGACACCATCTAACGTCTTATACTCTTACTGCAGCGCATACTCTTACTGCAGCGCAGAACCAGATCCTCCTATTAAACTGCTATTGCAGCATATCACAGCATATATAAGCTTCGTATTTGCCCTTTGTTCAAATTCGCCTCTTTAGTGAAGGTGGTGTTCATTCACACCGCCGACAATCACATGGGGATTGCAATCTCTTAGGGTTACACAGTACGCGCATTTAGTGACATCGTCAAATGTACCGGATATTAGAGCATTACGTAGGGTAGTATAGCATATGCTATATATATACTTTAGTGAATGAGAAATGTGTGATGAGCCGTGTGAGAAGTAGGCCTACGTAACTTCCTCCCAGCAACCATTCTATAAACTCGGAAAGTTGTTTAAATACTCGCTAATAATACTTCACATCATTTATTCAACCCTCCAGAAATTTCATCCTAGACCTTCCAAGCAAAAAAGGAAATTCAATCCTCCTTATGCCTGCCTGCTGGCCTTCATGACCTACCCGGCCCTCTGATCACTTGGAGGAGATCCGCAAAGTTCTAGTTGTGATTTCATTGAAAAACAACATTTTAATCGGATTTTAACTTCCCTTTTTAACTTTCCTTTTTAACGTCTAAAACCATACTTATTTCGTTTTCTTCTTTAATTTAATGATGCATATTTCGTTTTCTTCCATATACTTTTGCAGCACCCCAGGCCCCACCTTGTGTTAGCTTTGGCAGTTGAAATGGTAGGATCACACGGGAACCTTGTTATTCCACGTTATTCAGAGTCTGTGTGTTGATTTTTAGACGATGCTAGTATTAATGCTAGTAAAAAAAATTCAACCGACGGGCCCGTTCTATCGATTCGATGCAGCTTCCAGCTTTCTACGACCTCACATTCCACGTCTTGCGTGTGGCAAGACAGAACATGACAACAGTGTGATGTAACGGGGGTGACGATAATTGATTACCGGTACATTATTTTATTGTGTCAGAGGGAATTTTTATTTTTAATTTTCACGCAACCGTCTAATGGCTTTTAGCATTGGGAAACACGAAATTAGAATAGTAATGAAGCAAAGGAAAACATGTTTGAATCGATTAACATGCTTTCCTTTCTACTGCAGTACACCAATAATGTAGATAATTGGGACGAGACCCTCTTAATAAACAGCAAGTCGAAGTTTATTAATGCAGGAAATAGCTTTTATATTCTCTTATAAATACCTTACCGTCAGCAGATAGGAACTCGTAATTGAAGTTTACAAACTTGAAATTAACTCGCGCTGTAGCAGCAGGGAAAATGCAAATTTTCACTATAATTTTAAAAATTTTCTTCTGTAAATTATACAAAAGAACTGGGAGCTGTTCACTTTTTTTCGGTTTCTTGTCGATATTTCCAGCTGTAAGTCCTACGCCTTGCTCATGCCTATTCAATTAGAAATCAAATCGAATAGAATGTACTGGACGTCCATTTTCTCCACCCATTAATAAACCTTGGATTGTATTCGTCTGCTACGGCTCAGTCGCTAAGTTTTTATTTAGTTGAATTGTTGATTAGCTTCAGTAATTTATCTGTGTGAGTATACTGCTGTGAGCCTTCGGTTGGGCAACCAGGTCCCAAAGGCCAGCTTGAACATATTTGATGTATAGGAAAGAACCCAGCAGTTTCCCTATATTTATTACTGACTCGAAAGCCGACGAAAAATCTCTTTCGGTCATCGCCGTCTCAGTGGAAGTGAATTCCCACAGTGTCGCTCGCTGTTTTTGAGGAGACACTGAGACACCAAACTATAGTCCTATGGATGTAGAGGCAATTAGGCCTTACATGAACACCAGTAAATGTGAAGTGGCAACATGATTTTGAGCAACTAAATGATATTGATCGGATTTAATGTGGAAATAATCGTGTAAGATGCTAAGATGAAAATACGACTATTTAGGCTAACCTTTCTAAGTTGATTTCGATCCCCAGGAAATTTTCTTGATGATCGGTTCGGAGGGATTGGATAATTGGGAGAGAAAAAAATTATTTTGATATTCGTAGGGATTATTATTCACCGAAAAGTTGGGAGCCGCCTTTTTTCGTATTTATATTTATTATTTTTTTTATTAAATTTCCATACACGTTTTTTCAAATAATTGCTTAGAAAAATTCTATATATTACAGCAACTTTATTCCTTTACAGTTTTTTTAAATGGTTATTTTTGATTTTCTTCTTGATTTTTTGTTTATTTTTTGTTTGAATCAAGTCTTCCTTGCATTTTATTAAACGGGGTATGCACTTGGTGCAGCAACTCTACAGCTGTTTGCTGGTAGGAGATGGATAATCCATTGTTAGAAGGTTCAGAAACCCATCACAATTTCTTGGTATATTCGTGATTGAGCTGCAAAATGTTCCTATCATTGAAAAAATTTACGACTCATTCTGGATCCCGCATCCCTCCACTTTTCTGTTTTCCTCAATGGTTTGAATATGCATCTTTTGATGTCCCCACATCTACCATAGAAAACGGAGAACGTAAGTTAATAATTAATATAGGAATATGTAATTAATTTATAGGTAAAAGAAGTCGCCTTCTTGCTTCACAATTTGATATCGGAAACGCCCCGCAATATTCTCCCGAAAAACGTTAACAATGGGGATCTCATTTCCGGAGAAGTTAAACCACCAAATTTGCTTCGAACCTTCTTTGAAAGTTTGGTAGCAGGTTAACTTTGTTTTATAGGAGAAATATGAATGTAATTGTTGCATCTCAATGTATTGTCTTCTTGACATTTCAATTCAGGTCTCAAGGCTCATAGAGACAAAAGTGATATCTCAAACAGAAAGATGATTAGAATAAATACTTTGATGGATGACACAATTTTTGCCGTCACTAATGAACTCTACAAGCCATGAAAGCAATTGATGCTAGGGATGTACCTTAAATCTACAACAGGTAATCAATGTTATTGCCATTCTCATGGACGTTGACATTTTTAGAACAATATATTGGCAATATAGGAAAACGCGAGTTGATTGACGTAATAAACCGTTTTGGACATTGCGTAAGCTACAATTTCGTATAAGATTTGGAAACAAAGCTAGCTATTGGTGCTGTTGAGGAATCATAGTTATTCGCTGAAATTTTGCTTCGCAGACCGGATCTAAACACTGTAGTTGAGTGAAGTTTGATACTTTCGATCTTTTTGTTGATACGCTTACGGGAAAAGATACGATATATGACACCGTGGCAATCGTGACACAAGATATTTCCCCTGATTGTGACAACTTTCTTCCATTGGCTGAATCCGAAGATGAAGAATGTGATATCATACTACAAACTGGGAAGCGACGACGAGCACTAATATCAAGAGATAAAATAATTGAACCTTATTACAAAAAACCCAGAATGCTGTCTGAGCCCATGCTGGCTTTAATTCGTGCAAAACTGTACCCCACAAGATATCATATTTTTATCAACCACTCATTTCATAGTTCTCATACTAGCTCCTACCTAAATGCACACCACTGCCTATGGAAGTCATCTCCCTAAGAAAACGCAAACGGAAAATTCGTGTAACGATCTCATTAATAACCCCGACGCATTTCTCATCATACCGATAGACTTGGTACCCAGACTCAAATAAACCTATCCTTCTGTAAACTCTCTACAATCAAACTTATCATCACGTCATCCCAATTTTCTCTCAACTCCAGAAATGTTCTCGGCTCCTTTTTTGGCAGTGACCATATACCGGTCAACAACCTTCAATGCTGACGCCATCCACCTGACATCTAGGCCACCTCAACCTGATGAATATTCGAGAAAGCCAGCTGGCCACAGTGTATAAAAGAACTCGAACACTCACTCTACAAAAGGATAGGACCAACTCTAGGTAAATTTTCGAGAAAATTTTATTTTTTAGAAAACAATGCTGCACGACGGCCTTCTCTACAAATTCGAAAAACTAGGAATACGAGAAAATTGCCTAGGCTGGATTGCTAACTAAATCCATAACCACTCAATCTGTGTTAGCCAAGACAGTGATCCGAATTTAAACCCATCTCAAATGCAGTTCCGCGAAGTACCATATTCAGCCCCATCGTGTTCAACCTAATGCTATACGACTTTCTGACTCTCCCATAAAAGATCAACCTCCAACTGTACGCAGACGATGTCATTTTCTATACGTCAGTCAAGCGCCACATATAAACATAAATTATCCAGCTGCCCTACATCGACAAAGTGGCCAAAGGCAAAAAGTGGAAATTACAATTTTCCGCTTCAAAATCCTATTCAGTTGTCTTCACTTGCGATGGGATGGATAGATTCAAGTCGGAACTGGAGGGCGATAGTATAGGGTGGGTATACATCTATTCGAAGCTAGGATGGGATCAGATTTAAAATTTTTATGGTACATTCCCTAAAGTATGTTACATTCATGTACTGATTGTACGTTGAAGTAATGTACCCAATGCATTTAACCTACTTAAGATACGGCCTCTCAACGTACTTTCGCCCCCTGCAGGTGTTGGGGAAGCATCCACCCACCCACCCACCAGAGCCAGAAGGCATTTGATTCCTGTAATACGACATTGCCACTTTTGAAAGTGGATAGCAAAGGAGTGGTCATGTAATGAGGTAATGGTGAAGGAATACGAAAACAAATGTTTGTATCCAATCATGATTTTGTTACGTCTTAATTTTTCTGTGTAGCAGAATAGTTAAAATAGTAAATTAGGTAAAACGGCATTTATTAACTGTGCACAGGTCTCCTTTTGTATAATGAGAAATTGTTTCGTGGTCTGTTTCATTTTGTTGTATTGGTAAACAAAAAAAAAATGAAATAACTGGTGACAGAAGACTGATTTTCAATTTTGTAATCGAAGAACCTTACGTCTTTCTGGTTTATTTTTAACGATTGTTTCTTTCTAATAACATATTCGTTTTTTTCTTCAGTTCTTAGTCAACCTTCAAAAAATACAGCTATGATATCTAATCACACAAAGCTTACATATTTCCAGGATATTTCCTTCAAGTTTCATTATCTGTGATCTATGCTGCTAATCAAGTTTTTTACGATAATAAGGTACCTCGAGATTTTGATATTTTTGGATTGTTTCATACATATCCCATATTAGTTCCACTTGTTTGGTTTACTTTTTCATGTAAATCAACATCATTATGCAAAAAAGAAATACCGATGTCAACATTTTCTTCGACAACATTTTTTAATTTGAGTGTATTCCATTCCTCACCCTCAAGAAGAAAATGAAAATAAGTGTGATTTTATAGTATTGTAGGGCTATAATTTTTAGTTAAACCTCATTTCAAGGTGACATAAGGTTGGTTTGGTTTACTGACACTGTAAAACAACAATTACCTCTGTTATGTACAGTACAAGTTCATGACTACGCAACGAAAACTGTCACCTTGATACCCGTCGTGTGGCAGGGCATTGAGTCGTCGGTTACACCCAGAACTTTTTCTTCCTTCAGAAGAATTAGTGGCAGTGTCCAAAGTTGCAAGAAGCAGTGACATTTCAAGTACACCACCAACACCAGTGAACTCTGCCTCTTCCAGTATACAATTGGACGATATTGAACACGACGATGGCAAATCTACCTCATCAAGTTCGGCGGAAGATAGTGATGAGTCCGATTCATCCGTGGGAACGGTTCAGCTCATCCCTCAACTTCCTCTTGTCGTACCAACAATGGTTAGCGTATGTTCGTATGCAGTAAGCATAAAAAAATTTATCGCTCCTCGTATTTTTTGGCACTTTCTTCTGATGACGTTTTGGATTGGTTGGAACGGTACGAAATGGCAGCAGTTTATAATCAATGGTCAAATGACGATCAGGTTCGCAATTTTGCTATTTTCCTTGATGGCGTGGCACGGAAGTGGTTGTTCGTTCATAATCATCCAAACCATTGGGAAAATTTACCGGTAAGACCAAATCCGGCAGCTCCTATGTTGCCCCAACTACCGGCCATGACGGGATTGAAAGGTCAATTTACCGCAGCATTTAAGCAAGAAATTTTTCTCTAGTCCATGAAAGCAATAATAGAGAAAGAGAACAAGGAAATGAGGAAGATGTCGTCTCCTAATTTATGAAATTGTGAATATGTGTTGTATGGTTAACCCTGCTATGTTGCAAGAGCAACAGCTCCAGTATCTCTACGTGGTTTAAAGCCACCATTGTTTGCAAAAATGTATCCCCTTTAACCAACAACAACAGCTGAGTTTTTAGAATTAGCGAAACTACATGCGGAAACTTCAATTTTGGTGAATAACAAAGTTTTGTCACAGTCGCTGTTAGCAATTTTTCATGAACAACCTGGAACTGCGTCTCAGACATCTACACTTTCATATTCCGCTCAGACTAATCTCGCAACACAATTTGCGGGAATCTTAAATCAAATTAATCAATCCAATCAAGGTCTTAAAATACAACTAAATTTCGTTCCTTCCGCGCCAATGGGACAACGCCCAAACAACTGGAATCTATCGGGTCAAAACAAGAAAATGGCAGAAGGACGCTATATTTGTGGTTTTTTTGGAACAGAATAGGACATTTAGATATTAAATGTTTCAAAATCCAAATTCCTCTTTATTCAAAAATTTGGGTCAACAGTATCGACCAATCCCGCCGATGAACCCAACGTTCAATTGTGGTCAGCCGAGATTGGGACAGCCAACCAATTCACGTAAAGAACAACAAAGGTCGGTCAACAACATAACCGTGACATCTCATGAAGGGGAACAGGAATTTCCTTCACCTGCGATTAACAACGTCATTCTGTCTAGTCATCCCAATTAAACACAAGCAAATCACTATTCCATCATTGAAAATACGGCAATAAATCAGTCGGTTATAATGTGTCATGACCAAAGACATGAAGGAGACGTTCCCATATTATCTACGGATATTTCCCGCTTAATTAAGGAACGTGTACTCTGCGGAACAGTACCGATACTTGCAATTTTAGATACGGGTGATGCAATCAGTGTTTTGTCTCCTGCGCTGCTACAGCAAGCTGGATACGTGCTAAGTGAATGACAACGTCCACCTTTTTTACTAGCTGATGTAAAATGCTGCTGGACCATTCGTCCATATCGCACGGCACATGTTGGAACATTTCGCAGACTAAAACACACGCAATTCTTCAGGGGAGACCCCATTGCACCTTGCGTGTGCATCAAATAATACAGCAATAGTCTTAGATCTGTGTTACAGTATTGCATACTGTTCAACGACCAGAATACGGCAGCAAGAATCAGAACAATAAAGCTAGCTTTGTTGAGCAATCGGCAATCAACCCCACCGACTAGAACGATTTATTTTAGGGCAGTAGAGGAAGAAACCTCCATCGAAAATGAAACGATCGACCTCTTAAAGATGCCAAATCTAGACGAGTAGGCTATAAATATTACGGATGGTTTTTTTTCTCACCGCATCCCGTTTGGGATGCTGATCTGTCGGCCAACGGTATATTACCCTCCGTATTGCATAAATAAGGACGAAACCAAAAGGACCCCAGTTCTCTCACATTCTTGATACCAGCTAGTCTTGAACCAGAGCATATTTACCCCGTCTAACGAATTTCTTTTTTTGGTTCTTCTGCGATATGTAGAAAAAATTGGGTTCAAATTTCGGTAAAAATTCAAAAAATTGTTCTAGCGAGTTGGTTTTGCTTTCCCAATCACTAATACTAAAACCAAAAATACCCATTTGACGTTGATGCGGCCAACAGAGTAGCGAAAGAAATTTCTATTCATTTGTTTGTTTTTTCTCTTCCCTTACACCCCACACCCCAATTCCCCGCCGATTATAAAGATGTCGGGTGTCCACACACATTGTTTTAACTTTACGAGCATCTCCGATCCAACGGAAACTACTCGTTTTTCTCGAAACAAGTCGACGAGGGCCCGCGCACTTTCGTTAGGCAACGGTCTTGCCAAATGAGATTGTTGGAATCCGGAGTCAGTCGACTTCAAACTTTAACCCCAGCAGGCAGAAAGAAAAAAAGAGTGATCAAACAACTCATGGTTAATAACGTGGCAGTGAAAGCATATTTGTCCACGGGTTTAGCCATTTCACTCGTTCGTCAAACAATAGCCAAGTGCGTGCAGTGCGTGTTACGGCCCGTGCAGGGCCCAGACACGGAATTCTCTGACCCAGTGACAGGGCGAGTATTTCATATTCTTTGGGAATCACGACTTTTCGTGGACTTCGGCAACACCCCAACAGCAGCAATCGTATGTGTCGTAGCTGACCACGAAATAGGATTCCCATTAATCTTAGGGATGGATACCCTCCTGGACCTGGGAATGCAGATCATCATGAACAAAGCAAGCCGCATGAACCCTTTGTACCCACTCCCGGGGGAAAATTGGTCAATCCTCTCGACTGGCTTAACCATGTCGATGGCGTCCACAGAATGGTTCCAAGACAGCACCGATTACAAGGACCCACCCACAATCTACGACCAGATAACGAAAACAACGTTCAACATCTTAGGTAAGGCGAAATTCCTGTAACCCCCCGACCCAAACTTCTTAATCGCGGAAATACCAGCGAGATTGGTTTATGGACTGGACGCGATGGCCCTAGGAAATTTACAATTTTAATTCCCAGGAACCACCATCAGTCGGCCACAGTCCGCAATCATGCGCGTAGACCGGCCGAAACCACAACAAAGACGTAACCAGAAACAGGCAACCCCAGGCCCATAGGGATAGCCCTCAGAACCCAGCGCCCTAACAACGCTAGCAGATATTTCACCTTTATAACATTTTAGTTTCTGATTGTGAACTTTAATGGTAATTGTTTAATCTTCAAATTCACAATTAAGAAAGCAAAAAAATGCGAATGTTAAATGTAGGAATACAGGACATTGAAATAATACGTCCTGTTTTACTAGTCCAATAAAAAATTAAACTTAGGAAAAATTTAATTTTCCTCTTCAGTGATGTCCATCACCAGATAAAGTTAAAGTGATCATCTTAAAAGTTCACAAATCAGAATCATTTTTATGCAAGCGAAGTCTGAAAATTCTTCGCTGTCCCATTTCACCCCACTCTCCCCTACGTACAAAACGCCAAAATTTCACTTATTTTCTGTAAAAAATTTACTTTAAACCCACTATTCGAAAACTTAATAAATGGTTGGAGGTTTTATATTTGCCTTCACGTACAATGAATTAGTTTTAAAAAACTGTACGTTCAAGAAAGTATTTACTTCCATTCCCTTATTGAGTTAACTTAACACTGAAAAAAGAGCCACTCAATTTTAAAGGGATGCGGTCTAAACAATTGCAGCATCGAAGAAATTGAAAAGTATTTATGTTATTGACGAGAGCTCAAAACGAACTGTGAAATACAGCACACCGGTGGCAGATTTGTACTGAAAAGGAACAACGAGAAAAAAGGGTGTGCCAGTTTAGCTGAAACTGATTTGTCTAGACGCTGCGTGGGCGGGGAACGGTTCATTCTGTAGCTGCGAGCCTATAGCTGTTGTGCTTCAAAATGAAGGCCTCCGTTTCGTATAGACTGGTGTTTCCAAAACAGAAAAATGGGTGCCGAAACTGCCGATATAGGCCTATGCACTATCGGTTCGGTTCATGGAAAGGAAATATAAAATATAAAACACAGAAATTGAGCAAAATAATAAATCTCATTTTCAATTCTAAATTCATTGAAGTTACTATTATTCTTCGAAAAATTTGAAAATGAAACACGTTGTATAGCTAAAGAACCCTTTTAGTTTACACTTGTTAGCGTCGTTAAAAGTTTATTTTTTTCCAATTTACAGACCACAAAGTAGCCGATTTTGTTCCCAAACTTTACATTTATTTACAGTACCCAGTACCCACCAACTGATGAAGAAAACCTGATGGGGGAAAAGTTGGTGTACATAATTGGTAAACAAGGTGTAGAGAGACGTGGGGGTAAGTCCTACGAAAATGTCAAGTGTGTATGATTTTTAGATCGTCTTTTCTCCTGATCGGGAATTTTTTACCCAGATAGCACAGTGAAGTCCCATAGACGTCCCAAACACGTCACTTTGAGACGTCTGAGATGTACAGTATCCTACAAAAAAATCCGAACACCTTGGTCTCTTTCTTTATTTAAAAAAAAAAATATTTCGGCATTTTTTTTCTTAATTCAAATAAATGAACTTTGTAAAACAATCAATTCTACATAATATGAAGTCTTCAAAGTTAAAAACAAAAAATATACATTGAACTGGGCTTTAGAAAAAGAGCTGTGGTCGGATTTTTTTGTAGGATACTGTACTTTGCACATAGCAGATTCCCAAGTTTACATTCCTAGGACGTCTTTTACGTATGGCCAATGTCCGCTTCGCCGAGATCTCATAGCGGTCCCTATCCCGTCCCATTGGATGGACTTTAGACTTACTTGGGACGGAAAAGGGATCTCAAGAAGTCATTAATAATAAATCTTTTTCTGGACTCTGAATTTCGTTCTTTTTTTCTTTACTCTTCTTTTTCTTATGAGTGTTTGCTGTGCCGACGTTTTTCACGAACGCTGATCCGGATATCCGGACGACAATTTTATTTGTTGTTGAATTTAAAATTAAAACATATAGCCATTTGCCTGCTAAAGAAACTTTCAAGCATGACTGTATCTTCCGATATCTTCGAATTGCCATGTCTTGGCAATTGTTTAAAAGCATTTTTTTTTATATCAAACTTGTCTTTCAGATTCTTTTTAAGCTACGACTGCCACAGCGATCTCCTATTACGAGCCAACTAGGGTGTGCATTGTAAAGAGAGTGAAAAACCAGCAATAGGGGGGAAAACTCGTATTTCACTTTTCAATTTCTTCTACATAGTCAGGCATCATCTTTTTCAAGGCTTTGTAGGAACAAAGTTTCTTTGTTTTTTCCAACCCCGCAACAAAAATATATCTAGAAACATTTTCATTCGATTTTGAATTAACACGGAGACGAATAAATTGTTTTTACTGCGCTTCTCAAAAAAACATTTGTACATACGTAGATCTAGCTTATATAGGTTTGAAATATTGTATTAACTTATCAAGGAGGAAAAATTATTTGTCCATTTTCTGTGTAGACGCTAGACAGCAACAATAATAATCTAGATCGTGTGTGTAAGGATATGGAGAGTGCGCGGGAGTGTGGAGGGAACGTTTCTCACTTGTTCGGTTACTTGATCCGTTTTTGTTGTTTCGCTTAGAATTTCGTGTGGGACTTGAAACAGGAGAGCTCTTAATTCCAGTCCACCACTCTGCCAATGCGTTGATAGAAAGCTGCCTTCCTACGACTCATTTCCCTGTTGAAAGTCAATAGAATAAATCACAAATCATCTTACACGATCAGCATTTTGTCAAGTAGCCTATAGGCCTACGGCGAAGTGCATGATCTGAGGCCATTAGCCCAGTCTCGGCCCAGTCTGTAGCTGTTCTTTTCAAAAATCTGCGTGACACTGCACTGTACTCTGTACAATAAAGGATAAAAAAAAAAAAAAAAAAAAAAAAAAAAAAAACATTTAACAGTTTTAACGCAAAACAGTTTGGAATTTCTTCTTCTGATCCATCCGGTTGTTGTTTCGTTAGATCCGCTACTTCACTGAATTTAACATTTTGACATACACACCCGAACAGCACAAGTGAAAACAGAGTCAGCACTCAACACAGAGTCGCAATCGTTCCCTTCATATAGTCTTGTTCATATATAGCCTACTAGTTCATATTATCTGAATGATGACTAGATTTCGTTTATTTTCGCTATACCACTCCTTATGGCCACATTCAAACACAATTAATAACAAATAAATAATCAATAAAGTAAAATTGTGATTAAGACAGCACTTGCAAAATAAATTGAAAATTGGGGATCGAATATCGCCGAATATGAAATATGGAATAAATTATTTGACGTCAAAAATTTCTATAGCGCTCAACTCTGCCCTGATATTGCCAACCAAACCAGAAGCAGATGGCTGCGGATGGCTGGTATATGGTCAAAACATATTCCTTTCCAGGCACGGCAATAAACTATGAATGGCCTGGTAATGAACAGGCAGCCTCCCTCTTCCATATCTCCCTTTTATGAGTTCAGCAACTTTTTGTTTGATGGGAACGGTCTAGAGACTTATGCCACGACGCAGAAAATAATTTATTATCACTTGGATTTCTCAATTTTCCTAAAATTGCGAGTCTAATTCGATATGGTAGCCTACACGTCAGCACTCAGTGTTTTGTCACAGAAATGTTCAACTTAGAATAATATTTTTTTTCAAGTTTTATGATTGGATTCATGGATTGTGGCTGTTTGCATTTGCTATTGCTGCCGTACTTGGTAGACCGGTGGAACCCGACCAACAAAACCTAGAGGGCCACCGTGAAATAAACCTTACGAGGTCGCCTCATATTGAAATAGGTTTAGCTCCAAATGGAATTATTATAGTGTGACGATATACTTTGACGATAATCATTACGGATGTGTTATTATTGCTGTTATTAGCTATTAATGCATATTTGACGGCGTGTTGTTAATCGAAATGGACGAATAAAGAAATGAAATGAAAAAGATAGTATGTGAAAATCATTTGGTCGTTGTTGTATTACAGTCCATTACAGCTCGGCCGTTATAAGTCTACAACACGTTACAGCTCTTAAAACGAGCTCAATCAAACAAAAATCAATGTGTGAACATTTTTACCATGAGCAATAGTCGAAATATATATATAAATGCATAGAAGATAGAACCCACGAAAAGCCCCAAAATGAGATATTTTTCTTTGTGTGCGTTGCACTCGGTTGCGCTGACTGGCTGACTGTCTTTGTTGGATGAATAAATCAGCAGCAGTTAACAGGTATGCCATACCGGTATGTCTCTTCATGCTGGAATTAAATCTAGGCTACTTACTAGGTAACGATGAGTAATGAGCGAGTGATTCGTCAGTTCAGCGAACATCCTTTCAAATAAGTTCTAAATTAAAAATTAAAAACCTTCAATGCCTCTTGTAATTTTGGCGAAATGTGAAAGTGGCAACGCGTGGCAACTGCCGTCGGCCGCCATCCCATTGATGCTTTTCTCTAGAGCTCAAAATAAACCAACGACCATTTCCATTGAGGATACTAAACGCTCAACTTTCCACCTGGTTTTTCCCAAAAAAAAACCGCGAATTTCACCAGATATGAATATGTGGTTAAAAAGACCATTCTAAATGCTCTAAATGTTCGTTTTGCTCAGTTCTTCAAAAATGGTGAGGTTCAAGGAAACTCAAAAGTAAAAAAAGAATCCGGAAGACTTGCTGGCGACCCATAACACATCGTCATCGAGACACTTCAGTCTCACTGGTTTCCTCTCAAAGCAAAAACACGGATCCAGCAAGACTTGATGAGAAAATAGCTCATCAGCCTAGCAACCCGACGGACTTCACCCACAAATTTTTTCTAGTTCAAAAAATGTCGGAAAAGATGCACCGGAAAAGTCTGAGTTAATTGGAGAAGCCAAATCAGAATTACCGGCCGGGGTCGGCGCCGGTTCCAGTTCCGCTCATCCCTGCGCTATCCCAGTATCCCGTCGAAGATTTTTCTTTCATTTACTTTTCGTCTTTTCTACACTACCAAATACCAACCCTACTACAGCCGACCGTACGTGAGAGGTGCTTATCCTTATTACTTCGATGGTAATAATATTTATATTAGGGTTATATATTTTTACATATTTATATATATATTTATATTGCATGTTCGGATACGGCTACAGCGATTACGGTGGGGGTTAGTGTGACTGTGACTATTATGGTGGAGGCTATACTGGTGAATATGGAGAGGGGGCTATGGTGACGTCGATATCGGAATCAATTCAGATTATTAACTTAATCACACAAATAAATTGCTCACAATTAAAAAATACATTTCAAATTTTTCTCCAAGTAATATTATTCTTTGTTCTAAGAAACAGCCACGATTTAAGTGGAATTCTTGATTACAAAACAAAATGGTGAGAAACGTACCGTACTGAACATAAGAGTTAGTAGTAAAAATATTAATCCACGGCTTATTTCTGACCAACGACACGGGCCAACTTCAAACAGCGCGGTTGGAAAATGCAGTGAAACTGTGAATGCGCAACGTCACGGGCAAACTACGATTAAATCGCTCTTGCACTTCAGCTGAATTCTTCTAAATGAGACACGTATTCCAGGAACGGCTCGTGGGAAACCCAGCGACCGGGCGTAAGTGGCGCGATCCGTCAGAGCAGCGATGTAGCGTTGCCCGTTTCATCACTTATTCCGTCGCTCTCCTCGCCAGCTCTGCCGACGGCTTCGCGTAGTTTACAACATGGGCGGAGATCGCTGCTCAGTTTCCTCTTTCTTCTTGGTCGTTTTATGGGCCAGCTGGACGAACGAGAAGGGCTTCAAATAGTCAGGCAGTTTAACTGTTAGCGTCCTGCTTCGGTATCTCGCTGGAACATCATCCGGTATAGTGATTCTCCTGCCAGTTGGCTGGGCAGCAGGGGTTGTTTTATAATCTGTGGACATCATATTACAATATACAGTTACACTTTATTTTTATTTTTAAATTTTTTTAAGCTGAGGGAGCATTTAAATATTTTTTGCACGATATAAGAATCCAAGAGTATTTGATGAGAAATGGCTCTCGGCTGACCGAAAGACTGCTGGAAATGGACGAACGCTCGTCGTTGTTGCTTATTCCACCTAAAATAAAAATTATTTCTCTCATTACTACGCTTATTCGATATATTGTCACGGGCTCGTTACGAGGTGGCTGTGGCTGGTCACAGTTCAAGTTCGTGGTAGAGCTGGCTGGGAATCAAGGTGAACGTGGCTTAAACTTATTTTCTTAGACGTCTGTGCACCTACGACGCCGTTACAAAGATGACGCAACATCAGCAGCAAACGTATATAGTGACATCCGTGACAATCTTATCATATTGAACAATAAAAACACCCGGAAGGTGCTTGGCGGAGCCTTGGGCATCATGTCACATGTGATTGGTGTCATCTGGAGAAATCTAATATAAAAATAAATAAATCTAAAAAAAATATGTATGTAAACTAGCTATCAGCAAATTCCACCTGGTGACACTATATTTCTTACGACCCGATATGGAATCGAGTTGAAGATGAAGGAATGTTCATTTGAAAGATGAAATTTGATTGGCTATCTTGGGTTCTTGGCTATCACGGATCGTTTATTTTGTAATTTAGCAATATGCAAGAGTATGTTTCATCTACCATGCTTTCTGCGTCTTCGTCATATGGATACTGCTGGCGTTTTCACTTGAAAAAATATGAATAAATAGATCCTTTAAACAAATTTTAAGGACGAATGGCTTGTGGGTCACGTGACAGTGGTAGGCGACAATAATGTTGCCATCAGCGCTCAATCTGGACTCTTGGTGGCAAAAAATTATTATTTTTTTTTTTCAAAGAATAAATCATTCACTAATGTTAAATTATTAGATATTAGGTTTTATTTGCGGATTGCATCGCACACCTTTCATCTTCCAACGGCCAATGTTATTCTGAAAATAGTTCTCAACAAGAGAATTTAACCAACACGTCTGATTCAAACGCGAATCATACTGCCGGAGTACATTGCAGTGGATCATCATTTTTTATTTTGCCGGGCAGTACAAGATGGACGAAAGGGGGTCCGTCGGCAGTTTGAGGAATCCAACAATTTAGTGAAATATATTGGGTATGCATTCAATAAAGAACTCGAAGGTTTGGATAGCCGACATAAATGCCCCCATATTGACATTCCCAAGAAACGGATCCTCGACAGCAATACGTCGATTGCCCCAATTCTTGGTCAACCGCAGCAACGGCTCAATAGAGCGAACGCGGACGGCATGCTCATTATATGAGTGAAAGTGTAAGCATAAAATTTCAAAAGGCCAAGCCAAAGTTGACCAAGAATCAATTCACGGGGATCCCACTCTCCCCTGTCCTTCATTTCAAAAGAATTCCGCGGCGGCTAAAGAAGAAACAAATTTGAACGTATATCATTGGGAATAATAGTAAAAAACCGGACAGCGACTTATTCAAAAGTCGTCCTCGGCGTTACTTTTCTTTAGCTGGTGAAAAACGGGTAAAACATGATCTTGTTGGAGATATAGTAGTTACAGAATCTTTAGAGTAAAAGCAAGAGTAAAAGCATGCGAAGGTATAATGACCCCAAGTGAAGAGGAGACACCTAATACAAAACCTAAAAAACCTAATAAAATAACCTAATAAAACCTAATACAAAAATAAATATTCGGGTCGGAGTCGGATCTCGTTCAGATCAGAATTTCGAATTTGCTCACTTGGCAGTTTTTCGTCGAAAAGAAAAAAGAAAAACTGTTTAAATCTATAGAAGCTCGGGTTGAATGAGACTGTACGACGCCGGTACTATGAACATAAGGAATTATAAGGATTCAATTGGACGATCAAGTAACAGCATTATTTTCAAGAAAACTTGAAATCCAGCAAGTTCCTTTAACTTATATAGTCATATGACAAACGATACCTCGAAAACAGCAGAATTAAAACAGATGCGGAATAGGCTCCTGTATATTTCACGCATTTTATGTGTGAAATCATTGACATGAAGTAAGAGTTAAGCATATAGTAGAAAATATAAAACAATGAGCTCAATTTACAAGCTGACACGGCTGACACACAAAGATGTATAAAATGCGGACTTGGACGAAGTTTTGGACGTTACAAAATATTCGAGTTACTATATTGTTTTAATTTTTGTATGTAGTCGTTTCTGTTAAACATTATTTTATAAGTTAATTAAATAATAAGTTAACGGAAAAAATAAATTTGAAAATAATTTTGTCAAGTTGATTATCCTGAAATCTTAAGTAAATTGCCAGTTTAACAACTGCGGTACAAGTTACAGCCAACGGAGGGCATATATACGTCCACTAGACGAAGCGGATAATCATCAAACTAAAATCCGATTTCACAATGGCGAAATTCGCAAAAGTGAAAAATGTCGTTACCAAATCGATCAGATTCTTATTGAGAAAAGTTTTGATCGTATTCCAAATGCTATTGATCGCGTGGATTTTTTTGCTCTGTTTTGTGAAGTTACAGGCTGATCCACCAGCAGACATGAACAACAAACCAATTAAAGTTACATGCAATAACATCGATAGAATTAACTACCCGATGCACAAAACCTCGAACTCAACCATTCCACAACTCCGATCGAGCTCGCTTATTAACGTCTTATTTGCTGTAACTGGAATACTCCCAACCTTTATCATCAGCATCTTTCTAAGCTTCATAATGATAAAAAGCAGATCAAAACCTCCTATCACACGGTTTTTTTTTCAATTTCTGCTATGGATTTTATCGTTATTTACTGGATCAGCTTTCGTATGGCTGTGGATGATGAACGACGGTCCTTCTGAAACTCTGGCTCCAAACTTCCTAGCCGCCTGAAAACCTCACGGGCTTGATGTGGTTTGCAGTCCCGACAGTCACCTGGATCGGGATCGGGTTGTTTGGGTGACTTGTACAACACCAGCTGAATTGTGGATCCCCACACTATCGAATTCGCTGCCCCCTTTAGCGGCAGTACAAGCTTACCTGATGTTTTCAGCGGTACTACAAATGATTTACTACTGGAAGTGGGAGAAGGGGCAGGCAGTTTTAATCCTGTTCTATGTGGCAGTCGGTATATTCTTCACCGTGGCAATTGGATGCTTCGTTATCTTGACTAATGTTGCCAATTTCGACAAAGAATTTGTTTCCGGCTACCTAAAGAGCTGCGCTCTTGCTTTTGATAGTTTTTGGCAGACAACTCAAAATGAACAACAACTTCCACGTTACTGGAATGACCCCAAACCCCAAACTGGTCAAATCCCTACTAACCTGACACCACCCCCCACAACTTCGTTGCAAGAACCTCCTGCAGCAACAGGATCAACAACAGGAGAAACGGAAAATGTATATAAAACCATTTACTCGAATCTGCCGCCGGAATATGAAAATCCCCCCAGTTATGGAGACTCGGTCATCCAATACTAAACGTTCGCGGCTTCTACCAATTGTAATCCATGTGTCGCCAAGAAACGTCATTGTCTGGATAAATGTATGACGGTCGATTTGAATAAAATAAATTTCAAGTTCACTTCATTTGTTATTTCAAAATTATTTGAATTAAACGTAGTATAATTTCTATATAGCTCTTACTTTACGCTCGAAATCATTTCCAAAAAATGTCTTATAACTGCATAATGGTTAACCTATAAAGAAACATGAAGGTCATGACCAGCGCAGACAATTTTTTTACGGCGCTCTGCTGGTCGCAGGTTTTCGTAAGAAAAAAAGTCTTGATCAAGAATCCCGTGCGGGTTATATATATAAGACGTAAATGATTTTGTGATGCGAAAAGATTTTTTATGTAAAAGATCACTGAATAGCAACATCAATTAAGCGTGTTTAAATTTTAAAACAATTGCTACGCTGGCACAAATTTAAGCCAAATCGAGAGCCAAATGTACTTTTTCGATGCAAATTATATAAGGGATAGCCGCAAGGTAGTCATTTCTTTCGAACATTATTCGTTCAATATTGTAAATTAACGAAAAATTAAATTTGAAATTTTGTGAAGTTGTATGTCCCAAAATTTACAATAAATGGCAAGTTAATTCAACTGCGGGTGCAAGTTTCCCTCCACGGAGTGCATATATATATGACTGCTAGACGACGCGGAAACGTGATTTCACAAAATGAAAATGACGAACTTCGAAAAAGTGAAAAACGCCGTTTCAAAATCGGCCAGATTCTTGTCGTCCAGAAATAGAGAAAATTTGATTGGCTATCACGGATCGTTTATTTTGTAATTTATGAATATGCAAGAGGATTTTTTAAAGTCTATTAATGCTTTCTGCGTCTTCAATCTTCATCATATGGATACTGCTGGCGTTTTCACTCGTGATAGTCAAGCCCAAGTAGATATAAACTATGGAAAACTAAAAATGTAGAAAGTCAGAAAAAAGTGAATAAATGAATCTTTAAAAAAAATTTTAAGGACGATTGGCTTGTGGGTTAAATTATTAATTTTTTAGTGGTAGCGACCATCATGTTGGCTTCAGCGCTCATTCTGGCGGTGGCGAAAGAAATGCAATGGTTTCCTGATAGCTAAATTAGACACGCGTCCAAAGAATTGGCCCGCAAGCGAACCTCTGTGTAATTTGTATATTTGTTTCGTGGTTGGGATCGTTTTTTTACTTTAGAATTTTTTTTCCACACTTGTAGTTGTTTGTAGATTTGTAGATTCGTTTGTTACACTAGATGGCTTTAGTTGGCGATTGTTTTCACACTAGATGGCTATCAAGGCAATCAAGCCAAAATACAAAAAATACCTTTTTTTATGTTGAAGGAGAAGGATTCTAATTAATTTTTTTAAAAATGCATTTCAGATTTTACTGCTCATCAAGCTAGATTTTTTAAACTTAATGCGGCAACGTTGATTGTTTGACAGTCAACAACAAAATGGCGGATCATTCGAGCAAGTTGGATATCGTTCAAGCAACAGCAGCCTTAAAATCCCTTCGATCTCTGAGAAACAATGTCGGGACATTGTTTCACAGCCTCACTGAAGGTATCGGACTTCAATCGGGACAGGATAGCAAGGAATCCAGATTTGTAGCCGAGTTACAACAACAATTGGTCACAGTTCAAAGTGGTGTTAAGTATGTGCTACAACAATTTCAATATTTGTTTGTATTTGAAGACATTTTTAAATTATTTCTAGGGAATTCGAAGAAGCTATAAACAATGTTGATTCTGTCCAAGTTAATTTGGGAAACAGTGGCCACCTAAATCAGGATTGCACCCCTGATGCCCTTAATCTTTATGAATCCCTTGTCACGTCATACAGATGGACAGATAATGTACAATATCCCATGATGGTGTTAAGAAATATTTAACTTTAAATGATTTATTTTCTTTTTTATAGCTTGTAGAGTATTCCGGTTATGCTACAACTCTTCTTAGTCAAAATGCACTCAAGCGCTCTACACTGATCCACGCAAAAAGAAGAAGAATCCAACCAAGTAGCCAGAATGTCCCACCACAGTACATAACTTGAACAATCTGTCAAACTGAATCTCGAGTAATTATTTTTTTTTAAATTTTCAAGTACTATTGATAATGTCATCAACTCAGTATGCCGTTCACTGGGGGATAATGTGAAGATTGAAACATTCAGGCCTTATGGATCAAGTACAGTGTTGCAGATAACTCTTGGGAAAATCATGAAAGGAATTGTTGTTCTCAAGAGGCTGATGGTAGAATGGGTCGTAGTGAAAGGAGCTACAGAAGACTTGATCGAAGACGGAAAAATTGATATGTGGGGTGAATCTCGTTACAAAGTCTTCAGAAAGGTCACTGAAAACGCCAACGCCGCTATGCTCCACTTCTATTCACCAGCCTACCCTGAATTAGCCATCAGATCTTTTCTGGTAAGTAACGAGTATTTTTATTAATGACTTTTGTATTTCTGATTCATTTGGCATTTTTAACATTTCTTGATTAACTTGCAATCAGACATGGTTCAACAGTTATCAGTCACTTTTCACAAGTCCTTGCAAGAAGTGCGGACATCATCTTCACAACCTTTTGCCGCCAACATGGAGAGACTTAAGAACATTGGATCCTTACCATGAAGACTGCAAACCATGAATATTTCGAGATATATGAGAGGAGCCAAACTTCGATGCAAATACATGGAAAAATTCAATCAAACATCGCTTTGTTCACACAGCTTTTTACAACGACGAGTAACTCGATCGCTTTTTGGAACAATTCTCTTGGTCTTGGCTCTCTTTGCAGGTGGCGTGGCAGCTACCACTTCCTCTGCTTCACTAGGCCCAGCACTTGTTGAAGGAATCGCTGCTGCTTCCGAGATCTCCTCATCCGCACCGGTTGAACTCACTGTACTATTCAATTCCTCCACGCTTGTTTTGGAAATTGCGGAATCATTCAAGGTCTTACATTTCCCGAAACGTTTTAAGGCTACTTGGCGCAGGTGCTTCTTCCTCTTCTCTTTTGTTTGCTTTTTACTGTTAAAAGGAAAAATAATCATTTTAATAACAATTTCAAAATTAAAATTCATTGGAAATTATTCTTACCCCGGAGCTTTGTTCTTCAGCTTCGTGCGTGGCGATTTGGGATGAACTTCAGCCGCCTCCGGTGTTGGATCCTCTTTTGACAGGTCTGGAACACTAAAGGATCAATCAGTTTAGTAAGATTTAAACAGACAATTTGTAAGTGAAGAAATGAAACTTACTACATGGAGCTCATGATTCCAGGCCAGAAGTAGAGCGTCATCAAACGCGTTAGAAGCAGACTATCTGCGATTTTATCGCCAAAAGTTATTTCATCTGGTTTACGGCGAGGATATGATATTTCCTCGTCATCACTGTCATCTTCATCTTCCTGTTCATTACTTCCTAATGCGATCGGTTCTTCGACTTCCACGCTGTTTGGCACCGTTCCGGATTGCCCGCTGGGACCTTCCAATGCATTGGTTTCATCATCTCCATCCAGTTCTGTAATTGTAGCATTATTCTGTGACGCCACAAATGGACGGCTCGCACTTGATTGTAAGTAATCCCGGTGAAGATCGAGTCCTCGATATCCAACCAATGTTCCTAGTGAAGGGGGGAGCCAATGCAACTGTCCAGTTCTCGAAGCGATGTCAGGTACAGGGATATCTTTGACTATATTCATTAGTTCGATGAAAGGTAAGTAGTTTTCGTAAGAAATGCCAAGTTCTTCGCATTCGTCTTCGTTTACATCGTTGGGGTTCGGCGCAAGTGTGAAATGGCATTGCAACAAACGGTACAAGCAGGCAAAAACAATTCCATGTTCACGTCCATCCCCCGGAAAACACAGTTCTAAAATGAAGAGAACAAAAAGAAATAATTAAGAATATATTTCAGGAAACGGCCACAAATTCACTTACTCCTTGGACGTTTGGTATTCGGAGCCAAATATGAACACAGGATCTCTTTTAGTTCGTTCTCCTTCTTCTGAATCACTCGTTTGCCTCTGATGTTTTGATTTTTAGTCTTGAAGGAGTATTTGTTTCTTTTTTTCCGATTCCTTTCTTCATAGTCATTGAGCAAATTGGACTTCAACATCGGGAGCTTCTTCAACAAAGAACCACTGACGTCCTGATTATAACCTTCGCGACTCATCATGTCCACAATCCGGGATGCAAGCTTCCGATTTTCTTTCGGCAGATAACGCGTTTCCGTGTACAGTCTTTGATCCTACGAAAAGAGATATTACAGATGGTGGTCAAGCAATAAGTTACGCTTTTTACTAACTTTTAGCTCAGCAATATACTCCTTGGGAGTTGTAGACTTCATGCGCAAATAATGATATCTGCTGAAGAGCTGAGAAAAGCTGCGGCCGGGATAATTTTTCCGGATAAAATGAGTCCGCAATTGGCCGACGTCTGGCATGTCCAACAGCTTTTTGTCTTCTTCCCTGCAAGGAAAAGAGAAATCTGTTTACAGTTCTGTTGAAGAATGAAAATGTAAAATCAAACTTACTCGGTCCAATCCTTTTCGTTCAGTTGAGGTTTCTTTTGAAGTGTTTTGTATCGATTGCGAATTTGGATTAAGCTGCGCTTTCCAAGAAGCAACGAGATGTCTGCCAAACTGTAACCTATCTTAATGCCTTCCAAAATGGCAGTATCCTCATGAGCAGAAAACGGGCTGGGATCCAACGAGTACAGATGGTAACGGAAGTGCCTAAAAGTAAAATTTTAACGATTATTCATCAAAGGCGATCGCATGCCGCGAATAGACAGAAAGCCACACATACGCGTAAATCTGTGATTTCGATCTCCCTGGAAAATTCTGTCTGATTTCCTCCCAATGGATATCGTTGATGTTTTGTGTTTTGTAACTGCTGATCAGACTGAGCAACAAGTTGTTATCTTCATTAGACCACCCAAACTTTCGGTTTTCAAGGTTAAACTTTTCTTGGTAGCGACGGAAGCAGGCAAAGGGTGTGCGTCCGTTATTCATATCTGCTGCCACTTCATTCCAATCCACTCCTTTCTCGTATTTGCTTACTAATTGCTGGATTAAAAAGTTTTATTTGATTTAACTTATAGCCAAATTAAGATGACTGCTAAACATTTACCTTTAACGTTTTGTTTTCGATATGTGTCCATGAGCTGGTATTGACTCCGGGACGAAGATAATGCTTCCAATGAAGTCTTAGTTGATCCGGAGTGCGCGATCTGCCAAACTGTGATTTAAAAAAACACGAATAATTAAAAACCAAGGAATTTACTGAAACAAATTTACAAACCATACATTCTGAATAGATATTTTGTGCCAATCGAATGCTGATGGGGGCACATCGAAAAGTTTGTCTTCGGGAAGTAATCGGACGTTATAAATCTTTCGTTGAAGTGCATTGATTTGACTTTTGATTTCTTTTTTTTCGTCTTCAGAAATGGAATGTTCATTAAGCTGCTCTTGTAGTTCATCTCTCAAACCCACAAGACGAGTAGATTCAATAGCAATAGCTTGTTCTTTTAAGGCTTTACGAATCCTTCTGGCTTCATGCTTTGAAACTGAAAACAAAATCAAATCATTCGTAACAGGTTTTTCATTGGTAAAACAAATTACCATCTCAACTTACTTTGCTTGTTCATTAGTAACAAGCTGATGTTTCGAAACCCAAGAGAATTTTGAGCTAACTGTGTGTCTTCATTGGGTGGTGGAGTGTTGTATGCTGCATCTTTAAAGTATGGCATTCCAAAAAATGAAAATGGAATAATTTTTTTCTTCTGCTTATCTGATTTTTTGTTTGGTTTGGCTTTCAGAATTTCAATTTCTGCACGCAAGTTTTTCTGCTTATGAAGGTTGACATTACGAAGAACTTCCAACTGCTGAGCAAGGTCCTTTAGCATGGACTGATAGGCCATGTTCAAACAAATAGCATTTTCTAGGCTAGGTTCTAATTCTGCATCAATTACTATTCTGTCTCCTTCAACAGGGTCAGATGTTAGCTCTTCGAAAATTGAGAATAAGTTGTCAACATTTGGGGTCAGATGTTGCTGATAGCTACTTGCTTCACTTGCGGAATAACCCTCAGCACTTTCACCTGAAACATTTAAAAATTGCAATATTAGTCCAGTTTAAGGGGGAAAAGTGATTCTAACTGTTTGAATTTCAAATAAAGAATTAATTTTGAAAACAATATTTACAGCGAATAGAGTACTCTTCATTTTCTCTACTGCCAACAGCACCACCAAGGGCATTTTCGATTTTCAGAATATCGTTCAAGTCAGAATCTTCATCCATTTTTACAATTGTAACTAATAACCCACGTGTTACTAGATAAGACTAGACGCGGGAAGTAAGTTTGTTGACTGTAGTCGACTTGCGTTTTCTTCAAATTTGTTCTGACTTTCTTCGAATCTTCGTGGTACTTGTCTACTACTAACACGAAGGAAAAAATCACATGCAGCGGTGGCGCTAGAAGAGAGTGCCAACTATTTATCAGATTAATTTTTTAAGATTAGTTTTAACTTTTAAGACACAAACAAATATTTGAATGCCGATCCCTTGCTTCGCGCGCGAGTTTCCCGATAGGGTTTTTTTTTGCGGAGTTTGTGTCTTTTTACCTTTGGGTTCGATGTTTTTGTTCGATTAATCGTTTTATAGGGAATAAAAAAAAGCCCATAACAATAGGAACGGGAAAAAAAAATTGCTAACCGAAATGAATCTGCCCCAAAAATTAAAAACCCACGCGCGAGTTTGACTCGAAAGTATGGGGTGTGACAACTTTCTTTATTGACACGACACAGCAATGTTGGGTCATGTATGTTGACATATTGGTATATAGCTGATGTGATATTTCCACCAATCAACAAATTCTCATGAAACATTTTAATGGCATTAAAATAGATTCTTGAATGTGGAGGGAACCCTTATGATGCAGTGTCATTGGCTGAGAAATCGGCTCTTTTTTTGCAACACAAATTCCATCTATTAAAATAGCAACCATGGACGGATATCAACCTGATGTGGAGCTCTCAGATGATCCTTATGATACCAAGAGACTAAACACAGAGAACATTCCTTGTGTACTGACTTTGATGAAGGTTTGTAGGTTAAAACTTTAAATTTGAAATAAATAGTCTAATAATACTAAGTTTTCACTTTCAGATTGGAAACCATTTCCTAGTAGTTCCAACACCAAAAGAAAAATGCTGCAGCTTTTCTGGTATTAAAATGATTACTGCTGTTAGGAAAATTGGCAGTTGTAAGACATCAGCTATGATATTCTTAAAGATGGAACTTTTAGAGAAATAACATTTAAGCGATGATATAAATCTTCCAAGAGTTCACCTTTACTTATCTCTTCGTAACCTAGGTTGACTATATAATTTCTCTACCATCGCCCGTTGTCTGAATTAAAGTGCTTTTGGTATAAAAAAGAAACGGCAAATAAAGCGGCAATTCAAGCATTTATTGTAAATAGGACAGGAGATTTTGCTTTTATAATTGTGGGCTACATAAGTTCATGAATAGGTCAAAGCCGATACTTACTGATTCGGGTGGTTATCAAGTCATACTCGACGTATGACGTCATGACGTAACATCGAAATTATGTAAAATTATACAGAAGTCTTGTTGCTTTTTTCAGTTAATTTCGAACCATTATTTATAGTATTTAAATTTATATAAATAACATACAAGGTTAATAACCACCCTAAACAAGATAAGATTTTTGATAGATTAATTGAACGTTTATAGGATGAAATTACGGCTTTATTTCTCTTATCTATGAAGGGAATTTCGACTAAAATTTTCGACCGCACACTTGGAGAAACTTCTGATGTAGTGAGTAAAGAAATATATAGTTTTCTTGTTAAGAGTGGTAATCATATATCACTGAGACCCGAATTTACACATGCTCAACAAGTAAGTGGTATAGGACTAGAAAAAGCTAGGCATTTTGCTTTACTAAAGGCAAAACTTATTATAAATGGTTTAGAAGGCAAAGAAATAGTAGAAAAAGGACAACTTCCAGGTAAGTCGTTGACGATGAGACGGATTGCTTTGGGCATAGCCATCGTAAGGTGCCATTTCCGAAGTGACCATTGTTATACACACCTTCAACTAGTCATCTTTGACCTAGAGGTAAAATATCAGCATTACAAAGTTGGAATCAACAAACAAGCACAACCACTAAATACCTGAACAAGTCGCTGAAGTTCTAGTAAAACGTCTCTGATAATAACCTCGATGGCCGGCTGGTGACACTTCATTTCGACAAACAGTAGGACGAAAGCCAAAAGAGATGAGGGAAAGGCAGCATTATTTTGCGTCACAGCAAATGGTCTCCTGCTTGCATGAAAGAATAAGAAGGTCTTGCTGAAGAGCGGCAGGTAAAGTCGTCGAGAGAAGTGAGTGATACAGGTTGAGGAATTTTAAGGTCGTGACCGGTTCTTCTTGGGGTAGACAAGCTAACTTGGCTTAGACAATTTTTTCCATCCGGTTGATGTCTCCGGCGGTACATTTACATTAAGATATCGTTACCAGATATTGAGGTTCAGGAACAATCTATTAATTAAAATTTATTAGACAACCTGAATACTAGCCAATTAAAACTGTCAACATACCTACAATGGACTCTGAATGGAAGATACCTCAATGTTGTTCTGTTTAATCCTCTCCACCCATTGGCAAGCTGCTAGATGGAAGGAGCTGATTGCTATGCATGAGAGGTGTTCAGGAGTGCTTTCATGCGGCTCATGAACCAGTCCATCATGTTGAGAGCATCCAGAAGAACTGCATAAGGAAGATCATACCAGACTTTCATGCAGCGAAGAACATGAGCAGCTCCATCCCTCATTGCACACATAATTTCACCGCTTTCCTAAAACACAAACAACAAATTACAAATTAGTTTGTATTCTCAATAGAAGAAGCATTACAGAATACTTACTCCTGTATTGCTGGCTGTTGAGTGTTGACAGAAGTTGAAGCTTTGGTTGGAATTTAGCTTCAAGGGCCAAGGCTTGTCGTAGACTCTGCACCAGTGTTGATACATCAGGACTGGTGGAAATATCACATCAGCTATATCAATATGTCAACATACAAGACCCAATGTTGCTGTCGTGTCAATAAAGAAAGTTGACATAAATTAATTGTATCACCTGAAGCATAGGATCTTTGTAGGAATTTGCAAATTTCATTTTCCAGATGTTGTTGAGTTTGCAAGTCTCAGCCTTGCCGATCCACTGGCATTGGAAACTAATGTAGTTTCAAGAATTATAGGGTGGTAATCCAGCATTGTTCTACCATCACATCGTAAATCATCCTTTGATATATCCAAAGTTGAATTTCGTTAAGTAAGGACAATTTTATTTCAATAAGAGACCAACAGAATTTAATTAATTATACCTGGACTCCATGATGAATGAATGCTTTTCGGTATATAAAAAACCGTACGGCTATTGTACCAGCTTTACGTAGTAGGGAAAATAATTTACAATCAAAGGATTATACTACCTACATTATTTAAAATTTGACTACATTTTTCTTTAAACTTGCCTTGATTCAGTTGATTGATTAGCAGCCAGCCTTGTTTTGTTTTTGTTTTGTTTTTCAATCCAATCCAAGGCCGCGTTGAAGTTCGTCGGCCTTGAATTATGGATTGGCGTCAGAACCACCTGTCGGGAGAAAAACTAACTAAAAATAAGCGATTCTTTTTTACATTTAAATCACACCGACCCCATTATCTCAATCAAAGCGGGATCACGACGTTGCAATGTAATAGCATCCCCTCTACAAGACGGTCACAATTTGAATACCGTGACGAAAACCCCCGCAAATCGCATAAAAGAACAATGGAACCCCCCAAACGAAAATCGTTTCCCTATCTCTCCGAGAGGAACAGCGCCACCTCCCAGAGAGAAATCGAGTAAAAAACCCCGAAAACAGCTATCGAGCCGTAGAAGAAAGAGACGTCGTCCCCCCGTCCTGAGTGGGAGGTGGGTAGAGTGGGGTCGGGTGGGGTGGGGTGGGGGGTGGGAGGACAGGGTCGTTTGCCGATAAATCCCTATCGGGAAACAACACAAAAGAGGAAAAATACTGAGAAAACTAGATATTTGAATTTGAAGTTTGAACTATAAACCTTAATGTAAAGGCTAATTGTAGATTTAATTCGATGTATTTTTTTTAATTTTACAAACTTTTATAGGTCATATGCCATTTATATTTTTTTTATGAAAAAAAATACGGGTACCTTCTAATAACGCAGGTAGCTGACAAAATGTTACATGCTCCATAGGCCCTACATACTATATTACTATTTTCTTCTTAGGAGTTATATTCTTAAGCAAAAGATGGCGTTGGGCTGGTGTTCCAGGTATTTAAAGTTTAAACTTAAAACCATAAAATCGTTAAGTTATAAAAAGAATAAATAATATGAAATCCGTTATCTCAGTATTCCCAATTCCGTTATCTCAGTATTCCCAATTTCACCGAATTCTATTCCGAGGATGTCAATAAAGGAATGGAATGTATCCGTTTACTCAACGAAATCATCGGTAAATAAGTTTTTTACTTGAAGTGCGCGAATTTTGAAAACAAAATGGAACGACTTAACAGTGTCCATTTGTAAATTAGTGGATTTTAATGAGCTCCTTGACGAAAGTCGTTTTGCTTCAATTGAAAAAATCAAAACTATTGGCTCGACCTACATGGCCGTCTCTGGGCTGGATCCGGTCCAAAAAACAGCCACGAATGTAGTACGTAAAACATCAAAATATAATTTATATTTCTGTTTCAAAACTTTTGTTGTGAAATCTCCTGACTGATGCAAATGTCTTCACAGGGAAACGAAGACGAATATTTGCACCTAACAGCCCTGACAGATTTTGCGTTGGCGATGAAAGATCGTCTGGACGAAGTGAATCGCCATTCGTTTAACAACTTTCAACTAAGAGTCGGTTAGTTTCTTGCGTTATTCTGGACTTCTGGTTTACGGTTTCTCTCAAATAATTTGCATGATTATTTGGACTTGGAAAAATCCAACAGGTATAGGTGTGGGGCAAGTTGTGGGCGGAGTCATTGGAGCTCGCAAGCCAGTGTTCGACGTCTGGGGCAATACGGTTAACGAAGCGGCCTCGCGCATGGACTTGACTGGTCAAATGGGTCGAATTCAAGTCACGCGCGACGTTTATCAGGTTGGAGCTAGATTTAATAAATAATTTGGCTTACAGGGAATATGCTTTCGATGTGTTACTTTTTTAGCGCCACGACAGCTTTCTGTTATCGCAAAAGAAGAGCTTTTTACACAGAGTTGGGTGGTGACAAACGCATAAATTTGGTCTTAAAAAAATAGATTCTGTCAGAAAGGGGTTATCGATTGCAGCCTCGCGGTCTTGTCCAAGTCAAGGGCAAAGGAGAAATGCAGACTTATCTCGTGGTGGGAAAAGAAATGGGCTCCCCGAAAGGAGTCCATCGACAGCCATCAAGCCGCAGTTCATTGGCCGTTGTCGTCTACGGAATGGTTCGTGCCAGAAGGCGCTAAACAACTGCAAGGCAAGTTGAAATGGCATTACTACATCTACTTTCAATCAATAAGTGACTGTTATTTTCGATACTATCATTTTAGAAGTCCTTACATCAGCAGCAGCGGCCGGTATAACAGTTGCATAGGACTTCAACTCGGCGTGCGGCTGTCACTTCAACGTCGAGAACTTTTGCTGCTCAAGGAATCCTTGATCGTTTGAGGGCTTTCTCCAGTGTCCGCCGGCAACCAACCATACGTAATCCAACTAATTCACCTGTGGAAATCAATCAAAATTGCAGCGGAAATTTAGGCCATTCGACAGCCAAACAGGGAATCTTCTCCGTCGAAACTCCGTCAAGCCGCAATAATGGGCAAGATCCTAATAATCTTCCAGTTCCAAATAGGCCCATCATCATTTCGTCACGCCATCCGCTACAGATCTTCAGGTCATAAGTCATATTATGTCATGCTAAAGTTTAATACCGTACAAGAACATGATGTAGACGATAACGACGAGGAAAGTTATTTGCCACACGGTGAAGATTCCTCTCTTCATCCTTAATTATCCAATATTTGTGAGTACGCCTGTACCCATCTATCTGTCCTACATCGCATATGAATCAAACCTGTTTCAAATGCACAGAGATTCAAAAATTCATCCATGTTATATCGTGTGAAAATTTTGTAAATTGTGAATGTTAACAATGAAAAAACTGATAACGCAATAAAAATAAACCTATGATCGTTGTTGGCGATATTCTTGTTACTATTAAGGAGAAGAGACAAAAAATAAGAAGATCCCAATCACCAGAAAAATCTTAGTTATAATCCGGTTTGGCCCGAGATGATTGATGATATAGATAATGACATCCCTATCATTAAATCTTTAACCTTGCGCCCGTAGCCAAGCAAAAGTGAATTTTTATTCACACGCAAAAAAGTTGTAAAATAAATCAAATAACCACGATTCCACGAATAAAACAGCACATACCACTATAAATCAGCCGTGTTCACAAAAAAGGCGTTAACGGAGAGATTACCAATGAGGTAAAACAAAACCACTTTGATGTACATATTAGTTTGCGCCGTGCATTATTTCCCATGTTTCACGAGTGCCATATGCGCGTTTCACGCGGTTCATTTTCTCAAGCTTGCTATTTTTCTTTCGAACAAGAACACATGCGTCAATTACTGCGACATTATTGTTATTGATACGTTCAGTAAACGAAGCGTATTTCCAGAGATTTTTTTTTAAATGCCATTATTCAAAGTGGTCTTTCATTGTTCCCAAATGTTTAAAATATAGACTTTAGGTAGGGTTCTTATTTCGTCCTAACAGCGAAAGGAATTTGCTTTTTTTTGTTATGTTTTTCTGTTTAGGGAATGTTTAGTCTTTACCAGGAAATGTTATTTTGTTTATCAATTAAGAAGTATACAGCATTGAGCATGACCTCGGATTACAAACATAAAAAATTAATAGAATAAATAATTTTAAGGTAAGATTCTTTGAAAATCTGTATCACAAGGTTGAATATTTGCGACTTTTTATTACTCGCTCGTTATTGTAAAATTAAGATAGATCACCCAGCATAAGGATTTGACTGTTTCCGACTAAATGGTCACGGTTTTTTCACGGAAAACAAAACCGACGTGCTTGCGTATTTATTCAACTGAGGTGCGCAGGAAAAACACAAGGTTTTTTCCCCCAAAATACCCAGTGCATCTGGAACATCGACTCTTTACTTGTAAAACCTTTTAAGTATGGTCGTGATTCACGCGTTAGGTTGCAGACCTTGAATCTGAACTCCGAAGGTTGCACAACTTATCCATAATTGTAGAAGCTTCGATTGACACGAGTAAGGATTTGGTAAACTTCTTCATTTTCTTGTCTATCCTTAACTGAACATTACGCATTGGCACATTTCTGTTAAATAAATAAAAAAAAGCGCACAAGAATGCCGCGGAAATATTTTAACTGATCATACAACACACGAGCTTAGTCAGCTTAGTGTCGACCTCAAATGATTTTTCCTTGTTTACTATTGAGAGGGAAAGTAAGGTTATGGAATATAATTTAAGGGTAGGTATCATAAACAAACAAATATTGTGACTTGGAAGAAAGAGAAACCCAATGAACACGGAGTAAATCTGCACATTTAAACACTTTAACTGTGTTCAAATACACGGTAATTTCAAGAAATAAAAGAACCGCAATCACGACTGAAGGGTTTATAAATATTTGTTATTCTGTTTCTGAAAAGACATTCAACAGCAATAACAGGAATATAAACTTTCGATTGCTAAATCGTGTTTTACAGAATTATTTTTCCAAAATCTCGAATAAGCTATTTTGTAAATACAGCAATTACAAGCTCAGTTTAAATAAAATAATCCTCACATTTTAAGACATTTTTCCTAGACGATCGAACTAATTTTATTTACAAGCAACTTTTTATAGGTCATTTTTAATGACCAGCAATAATACCGAGTTTGATGCGACCTAGTTTCAAGTAGTGTGTATTTATACGCAATTATTATTATCTGTTTTCGCTTATAAAAATAAGTTCTTCTTTCCAAAATTCAGGTCAGGTGGTGAACTTAGTTTGGTACATGGTACAAACATTTGGGGTGCAGTGTGCGTCATTAAAAAACAACTACTAGCTGTGCGTTATTTTCAAAAAGGATATCAACGTAATTTAAACAATGAGAGGTCTACAACTCTGCATACGTCTCCACATAAGTGACGCATAAATTACTATTTTTTTTGCACGAAACCTTCTGAACATTGACAATTACACTTTCAGTTTTAGAAGGTCACCGGATATCACGAAGCAAGAAGTGGCGAGGGCAAATTCTGTGCGCGTCGGCATTTTTGTAATGTGATACGCGAAGAATATTTTTTGAATCAGTCTGACAGGGCTCCAGACCCTCGCCACTTACAATTTATTACGTAATATTCAATCTACAAAACATACACCAGGGAGCCATCCATCACTGCAGTTCTCGCGATAAAACAGGCCGTACTCCTAAACGACACGAAATGACTGAAGAGGAGGCATAAATCACTTTGAAACACTTCTAAAGTAAATAAAACAACAAACGATTCATAAATGCGCAATATTTGTTCCTGTGCACCAAAAATAAGTGGGTCAAAAGTTAGACTTTCGTTTCTGCGAATTTCAAGGTACAAGTTGTGCATAATCAAATATTCTTAATAACCTAAAGTTGTTACTGCAAAATTCTTCTTTTCTTTAAAATTAGGGGACAACAAAAAAATAAGCAGAATTAAAGTTTCAGCCATTGGCCTTGTGGCGAGGGTACATATTTTAGAGACTTGTTAAATTTAAAAATGCTGATCATAGGAAAGGGATTGTGAATAATAAACTGGAAAACTTCCTTCATTTCTTTGGAAAAATGTTCTGGTTCTACAGCAGGCGATGTGGAAAAGTTGTTGAGGATAAAATCGTCGCTTTTAAGCGCCCACTCCGCCATTTGAGATTGAAACCGGTAGTTGAAAGGGCTGATTTTGAAAACTCCCTCAGTACTGTGATAAACCCTGTTCATTAAATATTCAGATTAATCAATGTGTATAGGAATTTTTATTTTTTTAAAAAAGGGAACATATTTTTTCTTTACCTGTCAATTAAGCATTCTCTGCTGAGAAATCTGGAAGATCTCAAAGAAAGGGAAGGTCCTCTGACACTCAAATAAAACTTGGCAGGAGAAATGACAAAGTCAGAATGAATATTCACAGCTGCTCCATACATTATAGGCCAGTTGATTCCGTTGCTTGACCGAGTATTTACAGAACCAACACACAAAGACTTAAGTTGAAATTTCACTGGCAATTGGTTGTAGAAATGTAAAAGATCTAGGGTTAACACTTCTGATTTGCGCATTTCATCACAGTAACCTCCCATAATAGAAAGTTCAAGGGGAAAATCATTTTTCATATTTTGCTGACCAAGTACATCAAACACCATTCTGGCTAACTCATCTTCCAAATCATCAGTTGAGTCTATGTGAGCCACACACACACTAGATTCTTCTCTGTTTACGAGTACAACAATATGACAAGTTGTGGCATCATCGGTTCCAACTATTGAGAAGTTTTCATCACTGCTATGCAACACAGCATATTCTTTTTGTGTGATATACAGCACTCCTTCAGGTTTATCAATAACACGTAGAGGCGATTGCACTAGTTTTAAAGCTTCCGCTTCTAAAAAAGGAAAACTTTTGTAGATTTCTTCAACAGTTTCAGGCAACTGAGAGATGGGTTCACTTCCAATTAATACAGGCATGTTCCTCTAAAATAAAGTTACTGAAATTCAGTGAACATATAATATAGAATATTACATTTCATTTACCTCTGCAACCAATTCAGACAGTTCTTATCATAAAAATCAAGGAACACCACTCTCTAATCTATCGCCTACGTATTCCCTTGTTCGCTTGTTGTTTACATGGAGAAAGTTGCTTCTACAAGTTCCTAGATGTCTTGAATGAGAACTTACACAGCTCACCACAAGATGGAAGCTTCATAAAAAAGGAACACATTTTGAAATTTTCACAATGCACCGATCTTATTCGATATCTTAGTAGGCTATCTTACTCGATAAGCCTTTTAAATTAAGAAGAAAAGGAGTTTTGTTTAGTACAAATAAATTTTTTAAAGGAGAAAACGTATTTTGATTGAATTCGGATTAGTCCGGTCAGAATAGCCAAAAAATTTACGGTAAACCACACACAAATTGTTATTTTTGTTTTCTTCGTGAGCTTTATTTCTACTAACCTTTTTAATGTTCTCTCAAAATTGTAATATTTTATTTGTTTTAATTTTAAAATAAATGTGTTTTTGTATTGCAATTTAGAACTAATAAAATAAAAAATAAATTATCTTTAGAAAAATGAGCTTTGTTTATTGTTAATTTTTTAATATGCATACCAACGAGTAACCTGAGCCCCGGTCAAATCCGGGGATTTTTGGCCTAGCGTAAAGTCGGAATCTTTTGCTATTCGCTTTTCTGTAATTTAATCATCTGCCCGTAAAAGAATTTATCGTGGGAAATCTGCCCAGTCAGTACCTTACTTGAAGATTGCGTCATCACGGCGATGCTATAGACATCTGGTGGTGATGCTGGTTGTTGCGTCATCAAAAATTGCGTCATCACGGCAACGACATCTGGTGGTGATTTGTTTGGGCATGTTTGGGCATGTTCCATAAAAGCTTTTGGGGGAGGAGCCTGTGTTGACACAGACACAGGCTCCTCCCCCAAAATGTCCGTGACAGACACAGGCTCCTCCCCCAAAAGCTTGCTGTTTTATTATATATGGATTTTTATTCCACTGAGTTGTAAAGTGACGAAAACCCATATGAAAAATTACTCCCACCTCCTTTTTTTCTATCCGATTTACGCGTCTGTGTTTTACACGGCGCTTAGGGGTACGACGGCAGCGATTTTCGCTGCTGATAGTTAACTTTAATCCCCTCCTCTTCCGTTTTGGTCTTATTTTAATTAGCGAAATCTCTTTTCTAAACATAGTAAAGGGTTTTGAGGAGGGGTAATCATTTCTGAAGTTATAAGACTAAATACAAACCCCATTATTCATAAAATTTCCATCCTACCCGTGTTGGTTTCATTCACACCCGCATTGAGTGACGTGGCGCTTTTACTTTCTACAGTATTTTGCTATGCCACGTCGCTCAATGCGGGTGTGACAGGAAGTAGATTGGGTATGGTGAAAATTTTATGAAAATACCTTTACTAGGTTTGTAAAAGATAATTAGCCCATTTAAATGAGACTAAAAAGGAAGAGGAGGGGTTTGTAGTTAACTATCGGCAGTGATTTTCGCTGCCGTCATTTTTCCATAAGCTCCATGTAAATTTTTCCCGTTCACGGACGCGTCAATCGGGTAGAAAAAAGGAAGGTGGGAGTACTTTTTCATTTGGGTTTTCGTTATTTTACAAGTCAGGAAAATAAAAATTGGTAGTCATATTAACAAATGAGTAATTAATGAAGCTCATTTTTCAAAAGTTTAATTATTTTGTATTTAACAGGTCCAAAGATACATTACAAACACATTACAAAAATAGACTTATTTTTAAATTAAAATTAATGTTTGTAAATATTATAATTTTTAGAGAGACTTTTGGGAAAACATTAAAAAGGTTAGTAGAAATAAAGCTCATGAAGAAAATGGTAAAAGTTAGGTAAAAATTCTATTCTGATCGAACTAGATTGGATATATCTTCATCTTGTTTCCGTTTTTCCGTTCTCAACAGATGCTCAAGAGCTCAACAGACTCAAGAGATGCGGGAAGAAATGGTGCAATTCGATTTCTGTCAATCAAATTTTTCTATTAAAAAGTTACTTATGGTAAACAATATTTGTAAAAACTTCACGGAAAATCAATAAAAACAGATGATTAGGTAATGCACAATATTCAACTTGGAAGATATACGCATGGGTTGGCATGATGTATAAGCTCCACTAAAAGGGATGTTACATATAATCTTAACCTTGAGGAGATGAGGAGCACACTTGTCATGGACGTGTTTCAACACTTGGAAATGGGGTATATGGGAGACAAAATTAGGTATCTAGCCTAGCTGCCTAGCCCTTAGGATATAGGGGACAAAGAGGAGGATTCTCGAACAAAGGCTTTCCTACTCTTTCACTACCCCCATACTCTAAAGGTATGCCACGGTTAGGAAGAGACCATACGAGATCATTTTGGGGTGATCCAGTAATTAAAAGCTATGTTTTTCCTTATAGAACCCTAACATTTTTTGGAAATTAAAAATCAGAAAAATAATGAGTAGTCATTCATCTTTCCGAGGAAAAAAAGTTCGTATGTGTAATTTTAGTCTACAAAAAAAAAATCTCACGCGGATTAAAACGCCACAAAATTTGAGGGGGGTGATCCAATACATGTGCTTGTGGTGGGTACAGGATTTCAAGAGTAAACCATAATTACGCATAAAAAACGAGTGAGAATAAAAATGAACTTATCAGAAGAATCTTACCTTAACTGAATCTCACAGTTTTGTAGCCTACTCTAGTATATTACTGATAATGATATAGAGATCAATAGCAAAAAAAATGAGGATTATAGATAATTTTTAGTTATAAGTTAACGGAGTTACTAATGTAAACACATAAAATACTGGAAGCACTTTTTTTTACTTCGGTGATGTTGAGCGCGATAATTCCAGGAATATGAGACTGGACGTTTCGTCTAATGCGTTTCGTTAAATGCAAATTCGAAATGTTTCGAAAGGATCTTGCTCCGCTTGTCTTGTTTTTAGGCAATGCTATCTTAATACATCAAAATTAAAGTAATTAAATTTTTAGTAACTGCTGCTGTTTATTGTTGGTTGGAATAAAAGAAAACTTTGTTGAAGTGGAAGAAACTCATGTTTGATGTCGGCTTCATGTTTCTCTCTTCATGGGACAAATCATGTTGGGCTATTTTTCAGGCCTTTCTTTTAGTTTTTCAAATACATCCACGAATACAGCTCAGAATCAACTGCAACATTGTAATGTGAATGCTCTTGTCTCCCATGTCTGGTTCGTTTCTGTTAAGTAATTAACACAGTTTTTATGTGGTAATAGAACACCAATAACAAATATAATGTCACCCGGTCTATGGAGCCTTTTGTGTTCTTAGGTAGTTTCGGCACCTGGTAGTAGGTTTTTCATATTCGGCACTACCTCCTACTATTTCGGCACAGTATTAATACCAATTCAGATTTAGTCCACATGACATCAGAATTATTTGAGAATAAATTTTTACTATCAGAAGTTGCACAGAGATTTTTCTGAAATTTGAAAGAACTAAAATCCGAATGCAACTTTACGAAGTCAAATAGAAGATTTTTTTGTTACAGCAATTTTTTTAGCGGTCATCCTACAACGAAAAAAGCTGGAGACGATTGCCTGTACGGTTACTTCGTTTCAATCTGCTAGCGGATCTGAGCTCCGAGTCCAATATTTGAATAACAATATTGATTTAATTAAACAGCTGTTAACGAAATTCTTGCACGCTGTTCACGAGTTTGTTTTTACATTTATGTGTAAGAACTGAACTGACTGACTGGCTGTTTTTGTCAGTTGCTTAAAGGTTCATGTAAGTGTTCGTTCATCAGTTTTTATTTTATGCATGTATAAGAAGTACCAGCTTTTTATTCCAGCTAATTATTCCAGATTTTTAGTGAAAATAAGTGTCAGAAAGTTTTAAGGAATCCCTCAAGTTGTTTGTAGCCACGTGAGATTGTTAATTGGTTGGGTAGCGAAAACCAGACATTTTATCATTCATTATAGAATTATTTAACCACCAAATCTTCCTAATACTTATTTGTGTAAGAACTTTATTTTCTCTCTAGAACATTCTAAATAAAAAACATTAAACTTGCCTTTTCGTTTTTTTTTTGGTCGAGTATGTTTTCCATATTCGACCCGTTTCTTTACTCTGCTGGCGTCTACAGACACTTGTTTTTTTTCCACAGTAGGTCTTCTAACAGAAGTAAGAGGTCGGTTTGGTTTGACATTGGCCTTGATATAGAGAGCGGTGTGGAGTTAGAGGAAATTTGAAGATTCATCCCTGCTTCTTTCGAACAATCCCAGCTTCAAAGGAACTGGCTTTGTATGTGTAGAATGTGGTACCACGTTTGATGCAGAGAATTTGTTGATAGGCAACCCAGCGGTTATATTTATGATCCAAAGAAGAAACATAGATCAACATGGAATCACATTTACCATTTTTCTCCAAAAAATTCGACAGGTTATGTTTAATGCAAGTTTTTGTTGTGCTTATTTTCTACCACATCACTGCTCGTTTTCATCAACTCCAGTACCACGCTGAAAATCAAAAGTTAAACATAATTTTTATCAAATGTAAACGCTTTTAGATGTAGGATTGTGATTTTAAATACCTTAGCGCAAATACGGGGGACGGCCAGAACATATTTTGGATTTACTGTTGGTCCATTGTGTATGCTTGTTGCCAAGAAGGTAAAATCTTTCAGTTTGAAGCTAGATCCCTTGGACAGAAGAATATGTTTCCAAAAATAACTGGGACTCTGATTTACGGGGCAGCTCTTGAGTTTCCTATAGTCCTCTACGAATAGTTACTTTTCAGTGTCGTGGTGGAATCTCAACATCATGTACTGCACTTTCTCTGTTAGCTCAACCCAGGCGTCGTTTCCAGTTTTCATAAGTTCAATGGTCCTGCTAAAGATATCCTGACCTTTTTTTTTCTCTTGCTCTGTCTTCTTTGAAAAAACCCCTTTTTCTTCGGACCTATAATAAATTACAAAAACAACAACATTTATATTGGTAGTTCAAAAAATTAAGTGGCATATTTGCTCCATTATACATACTTTTTTAAAAGTAACTGCGTGACTGTTAATGGACTGGACTGTTTGGTAAGCTTGGAGGTTGATTTCATGTCTATAACTTGACAATAAAGATCAGTAAGTTGCCAAATCTCAGTCATTATCTGACCGCTTCCTATTTTCTTAAAATTTATTGTAGTTTAGCCCAAAACACTGGCGAATGATTCCTTGGACCGTTATCTGTTATTTCGTTATCGGCCTTTCCTTTAGTAACCAAAGGGAGGCTGGTTTTCGGGAAAGAGATCTACATTATTAAAGTGTATCCATAGCCAATACTCTTCTTCGCCAGAAATCCAACTAATGATGTTATTTTCATATACTTCTTTGGATTTTCCTTGTTTACTGTGAATATTCACGCACTGCAAAACAGACCCATGTTCTCAGTGTTAACAGCGGCTGGTTTTCTTGATGTAACATCCAAACACAACAGTCCTGCGACTGAAGTTCTGTCAATGTATAGTCGTTTTCGATATAATTCAGTTGAAAACACCGAAGTCATCTACTAATGAATGCTGACGCGATGTACCTCCAAACAGCTTTAAAGTCTTCTGTTCGTTCATCTGCAGCTTTTTCCGGCACATTACTTCTCCAAAGCTCAGTCTTCTCAGGTTTTAAAATTCTTTATCTGCAGAAAAGCTTTCACAGATTTACCATCTCTGCCGGCACGACCAATTTCTTGAACCCACGATGACATATTTTCTGGACGGCCAACACGAACAACGTTTCTGATTTTATTGGTAAGTGGATACTGTTCCCAGACGCTTTTTTAGCCACTAATATTTGGATAGTTCCGCACTATTTTCCCTAGAATATCTATCTTATCTTTTGCAGCAGTCTGACTTCCGGTGTAACGAGCAGAATTAATGCCAAGTGACTTAAGATTAAGATGCATGTTCTGGCATTCTTTGGCATAGATGCAATAAAATATAGTGATTTTCCATTCACTAAGTCTTCAATTTGAACAGCTACAGGTTTCCTCTTTTCGTCAGTCTCTATTTTTTTCCGAAAAAAATACGGCAAGATGTGGATTTCCACTTTAGGGCGATCAATATTTCCTTTAATGACAACCGATGTTCGTAAGACTGAAGTCTTGAGATGAATTAGGTGGGCTGGTTTGATCGTTGCCGTCATTGCAGTTATAGGAGGAATAAACATTAAACGAAGAGTTTGGATGTCGTTCATTGCACTACGGAATTGACCCTATTCATAAATTATATGGGTTTCATCATTCACAATTAACGTCACTTGCTCTCGGTTAATATGGGAGAGAAAGCCTTTGAAAAGTTCGTCACCAAACAGGGTTTCTGTGGTGAGAATCACGACTGCGGGAACCGTTGATGTTTAATGACGCAAGGAAACATCTTTCTTCGTTGTTGAGAAACTTATAAAGACTGCGTTGCTGTCCAATTTTGATGAAGTGTCGAAATAATCTTACCCTAGTGCAACGAGTGTGGACAATCACTAAAACAAACGATGTAGAATTTGGCTGGATCATCAGAGCAGGGAGTGGAAAACAGAGGGATTTTCCACTTCCGGTACTCTGGATGACCACAATGTCTATCACAGAGTGGGCAGCATACAACGGTTGTTTTATTTCTTAAGCGTCAGGTTGAGGCGCGTAGTCGTGTATCCAGCCCATGTAATGATTAACGAGTTAAGTGGATGCAGCTGACGTGTGACTTTACTGACATGGTATTAATTTTGGTCAACATAATTTGTTTGAAGAGGGAAATTGAATCCTAAAGAGAACCGAAGAGAACAGCACTTATGAAAAAATAGTCAGAATTGAAAAAAACTGTGATGACATACTACTTCGTTGAAATCCAATGTCGGTGTTGACACGGTAACTGTTTGAATTTCCACGTTTCTCTCAAATTTCCGTTTTTAGTGGCAAATTTTAGGGACATTCAATCCCGGATAGGCTTCGTATTTACTAGTGAGTTAGTAACTGAGTGAGCAAGTACTAGTGAGACTATGCTCCACGGATTACGCAAGTACACCAACTACAGCATGCAAGTTTTGACTTTCACCGCTGGCGTTGATGGTGTCAAATCCTTACCTGTTTCCTGTCATACCGAACAAGGTGGTATAATAGTTTGCATAATTAGCTCGAATAAAATTTCATTAAAAATAAAATTCCTGGTTTTTATTTATTTTTCCGTTCCTGGTTCACCGTCGGCTGTCAAAGCTCTTTTGATGATTCCGGAGTCAATTTTAGGCTGATGGAAAGCACCGGAATTGCCAAATGGAATTGTCAATTAATACACCGTTTGCATACAAGAAGGATAAGTAAATGATTGACTGCTTCATGTAACTTTTTACAGAGTTGTAAATGAACTTTTTTTGATTTAAAAGAGGATGCTCGTAGTCAGAAAGTGTCGCCTTCTCAACTAAATTATGAGGCCACTGGACTGAAGAAGAAGAAGCACTACAATTGCTGGGTAATGGCTTCGACTAAAGTTTGATAGGGAGAGGCTTCCAACACCGCCACGATTGCTCCTGGTACCCGTGTTCCGGCCAAGATTGCATCGTTTGAAAACACATTCAGCGTCTCCTACCACGAAGATGTCATACTGCCCTGACAGACAGTCGGAGCTCCATTTCCTGAAATCCAGTGGCAAATCAAGGGAACTCCTTATGCCGCATCCAAAAGAATTCGCCTACTGCCTGAAGGATCTCTTCTCATGCTTGAAGTCACTCGTGATGATGCTGGAGAGTATACACTATACACCAAGGAACAGAATAATCTTAATACAGTTCTATCGGGCGATAGTCGGGAAGTTAAAAAAAAAACAAACAACATTTACGATGACTATTTCACCGAGTATCGGTACAAAAGTCCCAAGCCTGAAATTGGCACACGACAATTACCATTCATTACGAAACTTGCGATGAGGAAATTATATCTTATTTATCCAACAATATTTCTCCAGTACATTATCCTATTAATTTTTTTTTGCCACTTCCAGTTTTTAGCAACTGCACTGCATTCATGCGTACGATGACGATCCGAGCACTTCCCTAATGCTACATTTTCCGGTTGACAAACGTGCTGTGAGTGACTATATTTTTGGCACTTGAAAAAATACCAATACCACAATACCTCGTGTTTGATGATAGGACAATTCGGTAGTGTACCTAAGATCGAGGCTTTCCGAAGAAAAATAATGTCCTCTCTGGCTTGCATAGACCGTAGAAAGAGCATAACATTTTCCGTTGTGAGCGACTTTGTAATGACTGAACACCATGCATCTTTTCAGAATGAATCAGTCCTCTCAGACACTGATCCGTTGGTCAAAATTTTTTTCAGTGTTCAGTCTCCAAAACATTTACATTAAAAAGGGCTTGAAACAGAACATGTAGTTTGGAGGTGGAATCAAAACGGGACTGAAAATCTGGTTTGTTGTTTAAGATGTCAGCTGCTTTCACAACAGCAACACCGTTTTTGAGAGTGTCATAGATTTCATTGTTTTTGTATTGGACTTGGGAGAGAATCAGCCCACTAGGGGTTTCGAGAAGCTTTTCGACTGTTCAAAGATCGAAATTGTCAGATGGAGATTTGTCGACACACTTTGCTACTAGTATGGAGCTAGAGACGTTACCTCGGATGCGTAAGAAGGTGCTGGATTAGAGCAGGGAGGGGCAATGTTATGTTGAGAACTTTATCCGCAAATAAAATTTACGTCCGGGTGGATCACTTTCAAGACGTTGAACCTACTTTCTTGCTCTTTCAAGGACAAACAAATTTTCGACTTTGGTCTCTATTATGTATAATTACATATTAATACATTTAGTTAATAATACATATAGGTTTTCGTGTTTAAATGCAATTAAGGGCATAACCTTTTTTTTACTTGGGAAGTCAACTGGACCGATTGTTATAATTGTGGAGAGGATATTTTTAGACACTTTTTTTGGGGGGGGGGGCGACCAAAGAAATGAAGCACTTTTTGTTTTGGACGAATTTTTCAATTAATACTTCTTCTTTTGAGAAAGGATTCAAGAATAAATCATCCTCCTACAAACATTATTATTGTTGACTTCCTCATATCTGCCTCTGCAGATTTTGGATTACTCTTGGTTTCCGTTTTAGAATTCTTCACATTTATTCTTCATTTTAATTCTCACTAGGTCGTTTGTTGAACTACTTTGGTTATATGCAATGGATCAGGTAGGAATGGAGCAGGCTTTAGAAAGGTAAGATTCACAGCATTATTTTATGGTCAGAAGTGTAACAGGAAACGGTCGCTGTCAGCAACGTTGGTATTGCTATCTCAATATCGTTTCGTCTTCCAACGTCTTTCATGACAACAGCAATAGTTTTAAATATTGAATTTATATATATATTTTTATATTTATACAAACTTCATTTTTTGTGTAGCTCATTCCAGATGAATAACATACTAATAGTGAAAATATTGAATTTAGTTCGCGTTAAATAATTGTACAAATAATTGTGTTTTACCTCATCCATTAACACTGAAAGCTCACATTTGTAGACCACATTTGTAGATGGATCTACAGGTCCCCTTGGTGTTTCTCGACAACCCATATTTGGAAACTTAGGATGTCTTTTTTTGGGGCGCTTCGTTTCATAGTAATAAAAGTAAATAACTAGTTTATTCTTCAAACGCTTGGTCTGGTTGTCACATTTTAGGATTACCAGAAACAATTTCAGAATAATTAAGATCAGAAACGAATTAACTTCTCTCTCATTCTCGGTTGTACCATCAATACCGTAATCATGAATCATTATCTTATATTTCCAACAGCAAATAAAGGAAATCAACAAGGCATTTCCGTTTCAAAATTGCCTCTATTCTAGGGATTGCCCTCACACTGTTACTTTTAAACTTATCAAATGGAATAAAAAGCTATCTTCGAAGGTTTCTCGTAGATTTTTTTAACGATCGAAACTGAGTTCCTGATACTGTATTTGAGAATTCAGTTCCTTCTTTAGATATTTCCAGTAACTTCGTCTCACCAATCAGTGTAAGGTGAACTCAACAGAAGAAAATGAAATAGAAGGTAAACTCAAGACATTTTTTTTTGATATCACACACATTTTACTTTCTTACTATTTTTTCTTACTTGTTATATTAATATAGTACCCTGTTTCAGATCAAGAATGTTCATCACCAGCAATTTAATATGTCTAGCGTAATTTATCTTATGGCAATCATACGAAGCAACATCTCAAAAATAAGTCTCGGTTACTCCCTTCTATCCCACTCTGGTATAGAAGGAGTTACTCTGGATTACTCCTTCATGCATCACGTCTGGGGGAAATCCACAAACTACATAAAAAAATGGTAGCTCGTTCAATATTGAGGTGTTATGAAGCCAGCCATCATACAGCCCAGCATAGTAATGCTTCAAAAGCTGAACTTTAACAAAAGCAGCACACTGTTTGTTGTGGTTCTTTGCGAGACGGTGTCCAAAATGTCAATCAGAAAATTTTCTCTGGATTTCGCAATCAATTCCTCAGCAAGTCCTGCATTTTAAAAGCCTTTCCCTAAACCAGATTTGAATTCGCCGATTTGGTGGCTTGCCAAATTATCTGCAACTAAGGCGGAAAGCATTCCAAAAATTATTCCTTTTATTTCTCAGTTTAGCTGCTCAGTTTTAATCCCTTCACCTCAATTTCTACACCAACTTCAAGCAGTTTTAATTAATCAATAATTGGTCTCAACATGGTGTTTAAATAAAAAAACTTAGTTTGAAAAAATAAAAAATGGAGAGAAGGTGAATTAACTCTAATAATGAACGATATTTGAAAGGCAAATTTACATCTGAAATATATATATATAAACCAATTTATATTGCTATTGCCACCTATTGGATTACACATTTGCACTTCATCAAGGTAAAATATTATCTGGAATGCTCTAGGACGACGTTGAAACAAATGACGAGGTCTTATCTTTCTTGGAAACATGAATTCGATTTACTAGCAACGATTTAATTGTTTCCAATGACATGGTCACTGCCTTACTAACTAGGTTTTCAAAAGCAGTCTTTGAAGACTTAACTTCAACTTGATTCTGTTTGTGTTCTGACAATAGGTGCATTACATAACGTCCTGCCTCATCATTCATTGACACAGTCTCACTTCTATCAGCAGTTATATCATCCAAAGCTTTAATTATGTCAACAGTGAAATTAACGACAAACCACCCGTAATTCAATTGAAACAATTGTCAATTGTCAATTGTTTGCTTTTTTTGTCAATCTAACTTTGATGGTTGGTCATTTAGTACCCCTTAATCATAAGCAGTGGTATTGTTTCAATGATTCACAACAGCTGACCAAATTAGTTTTTTAAAGATTATTTTTCAAACTTTCATATTATTATGCTGGGTTCCCTTGTGTGTGAATTTTTTGCCGGGTACAAAAGCAATTAAAACATAGAATAATTCCAAAGATGCACCCCTTGGTATACATTATCCATATTACATTAAGCGTTTGACCCTTTGGGGCATGCGATTTGAAGGCAAACATGCTTATTTGAAATCTCTCCTCAAATTCACAAATTATTTCATAAACGTGCCTTTAACTCTCATCTTTATTGACACTAGAATCGAATGATGATCCATAAAATTGCTATATAAGGCTGATGGATCAATGTTAAAATGTAAATTTTCTATTGGAAAATATCATTCATGTCGGTGAATGAGCTCTCTTATAAAGATGATATTCGTTTTTCGTATCCCATCAACTTCTTCACTCCAAGTAGTTGAAACCACATCTTTTCTAAAACAGCGAACAAACAAAGTATCTAATTAATGAATCAGTGTTATTTGTACTTATTTCATTTTAAAATTCCAAAACGAGCACGTTTTTCATCATTTTTATCAAGTAAAATGTGTACTGAAAACCAAAAAAAAATTTTTCTCACATCCAACAAGTTTTCAAAGTAACTATTTATGGTTCTTTATTAATAGTTGATCAAGACTTCAAGAGTAGTTGATTTATAGTAAAATCAGCCAACCCTAATAACCCCGGAAAGGTCAGACACCGTGTCGCTCTCTTGCCTATTGTTCTCCTGTGTCCGAGCGCACGCACGTGTGTACATGCGCATACAACCGTCCAGCGTTACCTGGACGGCGTGAGCAAATTTGTCCTATAACGGCGGTCAACGTGCGCGTGTCTATGTATAACTGCACATCCCCATTATATAATATATATCGTCGCACCGTACACTCATTAGCGGTATGACAGTTTTTATTTTCACTTTGATACGTTGTAAATGGCACGACGAATGTCGTGATTTATTAGAGAAAAATGCGATCGCAATCAAGAAGAACTTTTGAGGAGATTTCCTTGTCAAAGAACTCGATTGATTGATATTGCTTGTATATTAAAATATGAACAATTATTTCTGTTATACCACAGGGCGCCAGTCAAACACGATTTTTCTCATGAAAGAATATCAAGTTTGCTGGATGAATATTGAACATTATAATTCCTGCATAGCTACAGTAATGGTAAAACTTCGCAACATCTCCTCATTTGCTCCTTAAATATTATCAGGGTACTCTAACTTATACAACGATGCAGTTGAATCGGAAAGATTATATGTGGTGATATTTAGTATATAGGAATAGTTCAAACGATGTGGAATACATTACAAAATAATGAAACTAGAGTAAGAATGTTTTTTTTAAACCACAGTTGGTAATAAACAAGTCTACTGTTGTTTTAAAGCCATGGATATTTTTTTTTACATACATTAAAATACATAATTGTCGTGTAAGAGATAACCGTGTAAGAGATAACCAGTGTGAATCGGACAACACACACAATGCCAAGCGTTACCTGGTCGGCGTGTGGTCGAAATTGGTCGAGCTACGTTTGACGTACATGTGTCTATGTTGAACATCACCATTAGGCTACATATCGTCGCACCTACAATCTTAGCGGTCTGGAAGTTTTTATTTTATTTTTATACGTTGTAAATGGCACGACGAATGTCGTGATTTTTTAGAGAAAAATACGATTGGAATCAAGGATAAATTTCGATGGAATTTTCTTAATGACGAACTCGATTGATTGATATTACTTCTTCCTTCATAGGCGAATAATTATATCTGTAATAACACAGGACGCTGGTGAAATAAGATCGTTCTTTTTTAACATTATCAATGGTGTTGGAATACTGTGTTCGATATGTAACGTTTTCCCGGAAGTGTTTGCCGGTTACATACCGAAAGTAAAGAGAAATAAACTAACACTTAGAAATGAGGTGTAGGCTCATCGACTTCTTTTTCACACTGATCTATTGATAGCTAAGAACGGGACGTTTACATATTTGGGGTAGGATAGAATGGTGACAATGGGGCCACCTAACGGGGGCCCCGAAGGCAATAATCATGAAGATGACGAGGTAGGCGACTCTGACGGCCAGATCTGGAAATTGGCTGTTGGGGTGTCGGTATATTCCCAACATACTGTTTCAATTTATTACGTAAGTGAAGCTGGTTCATCTAAGGAACAATCCATCATCACCCAAATTGCACCTATCTGGTCTGAACACGTGTGGTTCATGCTAATCTGTTAGTTCAATCCGGCTGAACTTCCAAATGTTGTTCAAGACTGAGACGGATTGACAATTTGGAATTGTAAGATATCATGATCAAAAACAAACATGAATAATTACGTTTTTCATTAACCAGAGTTGATAGTAAAACAATTCTTCTGTTACTAACTATGGATAAAATGTTTTCGATCCTATTTTTAAAATACGTGTTTGTCGTGTAAGAAATAATCACGTGTAAGTGAGTTCATTATTAAAATATAGATGGCGAATACTTCTTTCACGATGATACTCACAAATACTTAGTTTTCTTTTCGCATCTGCTTTGCCTCGCATGACCCACCAATGTGCCAGTGTAACTGTTCTAGCCCCACTATTTTCTACCCCAAACACGACTCCTTGTAAAATCTCTCTGCCATGAGCAATATGATAAATAGTAGAGTCACAATCAGGACAGAGCAAAGTGTGACTAGTGTGATCTCCACCTATTTTTGAAAACCATCAAAGAAAGGTATGTTGAATGGTTAATGGCAGTGTACACGGGGTTATCTTTGGCTTCGCAACAGTTAAAGTTGAAGGTTCAAAAAGAATTTGCAGGTAACTGGTATCTTAAATATTAGAGTTGAAAATTTATTCATTTTGATTCTTGATTTTATAGATTTCTATACAAGTGATGAGGATTCAGATGCAACAAAATACCACCGGAAGCCACACAAGTAAAACACATCAAATTAATAACAAAAGTTCAGTAATCTAATCACCAGACACGAATAAAAGTATCGCAATGATTGGATTGTCAAAGGATAACATAATCTCTAACAGCAAAAACTAATCCTTTGACTAATGAAAGATTTGAAAAACAAATTAATGATCAATTTAATTCTGACTCTGTTGTCCAGATAAAAAAAGGAAAGTAAAAATTATTGCTTTTTAAATTACGTAAAAATTAATTTTTGTCTTCAAATGTCACCCAAGAAGCTGTAGAAAATGTTTTCGAAAATATCGTGAACAAGGCGGTGGAGTAAGCAGTGGACAAGGCTGTGGCCTTTGTTGTTAATAATCCAAACCACCTCATCGAAGGGATTTTGGAAGTTGCAGTTGCATTCCTGGCAAAGTTTGATGGATGGTCACTGATGAAGAAAGTGACTCGGCAGCTCTGTGGCTGACCAACGCAACAAACTAAACAGCAATCTGCCATCCTCACACAGCCATCTGCATTATTTGCAGCCATCGCGCAGCCAGTACAGGTAGTATAGGTTTATTACGTCCCTTCCAGCTGAGGCCGCAATGGGACCTGTAAATTGACCCATTACTACGCTAACTAATTTTAAGTAATTTACTTTTAACTAACATTAAAAAAATTTAATGATAACAATAATTTAATATTTCCTTGTCCGTTTTTAGGGAAACGGAGATCATCGTTAGAGGCGGCGTTGCGTTACTCAAGAAAGTAAGTCACACTCAAATTTACTCTTTCTCCCTTCCACTAATTGTTTATTTTGGTTGAAAGATTTCAGCCAATATCTCTCAAGCATTTGTAGAGATGGTGTTGGAAACTATGTTGGATGAGATGGTGAAAACAGTGGTTGTTTTTATGTTTTTAAAGATCCTCTGCTATGATCATTTCAAGCTTAAGGATGTCATCAAACATTACGCAAGTATCCGTGAACAGGGTGATGGAAAAATAGTGGAAAACGTAGTTTAAAAATGGATAAAAAGTGGCGCACTACAGGTTCAACAATCCCCACTGGACTATCAAAGAGCTTTTTTAATGTGCCGTGGTCTGCCTGGTCAAGTTTTATGGATGGCCACTGCTAAAATGCTCACCCAAAAGCTCTGTGTCCACCACGGAGGTAAACCCCGCAGACTACTCTACCACCACAGACTACTCCACCACCACAGACTACTCCACCATCTTAGCCCCTTCCAGACACATCGCAAAGTGTTTTAAATTGCTATCGCTAATTGTTTTAAAAGATGGTTTGTTATTTATTAAACAAAATAAGTATTAATTACATTTTTCAGAAGAAGGAAGTGATGACGGGGAATCGGAACCTTCTATATCGATCCTTCAAACTAAAATCAAGCGCTTGGAAAAGCTGCTTGAGGAAGCGAGGAAAAGGGAAGAAGACATCAAGAAGAAACCCTAGCCGTTACTTTTCTTCCATCTTCACCCTCCCAAATTTATTTTTCTGTGTGTTTTGTATGACTTTACGTATGTATGACGGGAAAGTTCAAATACTTTTTTTTTCAATAATTTGTAATTACAGTTTTGTCTGATATGGTTATGGTTTATATGGTAGGTTGATGCCCCAGGCTTGTGCCGTAACGATGGAATATGAGGCTTAGAAAGAATGAGACATTTTTTTAGGCCCACAACGCAATGCACTGGGAACGAGGGGCTCTTGGCGGCTTCCAATATGGAAATTCAAAATCAGTTCTACTGCAAGTACTTCAAAAAAAATGATTGTTGTCAGTATGGGAGAATCATCATTTCGGCACTACCACCAAGAAATATTTCGCTGTTCTCTCGTCATTGAAAATGGTATGTAACTCATAAATGTTATGTTTTTGATTAAATATTTACATTTTTTTTTATTAACAGTTTGTTCAGTGGAGGAAACATGCTGGAACTCGAAAAAGGAAGCGAACCTGTTGGCTGTTTGCCTGTTGGCAAATTTATCTATGGCGACTTTGTTGTCGGATTTGATTATTTTGACGCAATCTATGACGTAATCAGGCACCTGGGCCACCTGTAACTTAATCTTTTCCATGTTGGTATGCGCCTTCATGAAAGCATTGTAAGCGTCGTTGACGATTTGCACCAGAGTTGTGCGGAAACTGTCCGGTTTTTTAATTAAATTGATCTTTTCTCTGTCGATATTGTCGATTTTGAAATCCGTCAACTGCGACGTGCAAATCATCAGTTGACTCAAGACAGCGATGCCCATGGGGGCCGGAGCAACAAGCTCATTCCATTTGGTGTCATCCTCGGTACAAATTTTATCGAGGTAAGCGCTGCTGAAAGGAGCAGCCGAATCGAGGTCAGGCTTACTCCTATTCCTTTTACCACCATCATTTGCATCCGAAATGTGCGAGTTTACCTGTTGAATATTCTTTACACGTCTGCCGGATGGATGGAGCAGGTCAATGGATCGATCCCACCACTCACAAAAAACAAAAAACAAAAAAAAACACTGTGAGAAAGATGATATCGCAATCGTGGTATGGCTGGAAGAGTGCAGTTAAGAAGCGGATCAAGAAGCTAGAAAAATTTGAATTCTAAGTTTAAGGAGGGACTATCTGTCAATAGAGACCTTGTTAAAATCATAAGTTTAAAATAAATGAGTTTAAATATCTTAAGTTTAATATCATAAGTTTAACTAAAATCATAACTTAAAATCATTTTAATAATCACAGTAATTTTTATTTAGTCGACTCCGAAGTCGATTTTCCGAATTTGGGTTACAATAATGTCAATAGTATTAAGTTTGATAGGACTGAATTCAAGAGCGATACATAGATTGCATTCACTGGGCAAACGAGTTGAGACCAACTGCCCTCTACAATCACTAGGATGGGGAGGGGCGACGTTGCCAAGTCAAAGCATCTCTATTTCCCCGTACAGTATCCGTATTTTTCAAAAAAAAACCGAGAGGAGTACTTGGGAAACAAAGACATCTGTCGGATTTTAAATCAACCCCTTGGAAATATTTCACGTATGCTAGATTGAATGCAGACGGGAAAAGTGATGTGTTTTCTTACTTGAGTGATCATCGTGATCCTGAAATAGGGCATCCTAAATATAGCGAAGAATATTGTTTGTCATTAGGGGGCATATTCATAAGTGTAACCAAATATTTCTGCAAGAGAAATTTGCATGCAGAAATATTTTTTTAAAAGTGTGACAAACTTCTCTAAGTAGATCACGTGTTTTTTGTGAATTTGAAAAAATTTAGTTTTCTTGTTTTTTTTTCTTCAATAGCACACATTAAGGATTAATGCATCCCTTAAGCATTTTGTAATATATAGATATTTATAGTACACATTTCAAATAAAATATTTGAAAACAGTATTTCGGATACTTTTAGTAATTGACAGAGTGTTAAAATGTCCGGAATGAAGAAATATGAAATTCATTTCCTTGAATTTACAATGTTACATCAAAGGCCTTGCGTCTTGGTCTTCCACGAATTTCACTAACTTCATCTTCGTTTGAAAGTTTTTGCTTCGTTCGTGCATCATTACCGAACCGTTCTCCACTTGCTTATATCAGGATAAATACAACGCAAGTCGTCTGAATGCGGGCTTCAAATCGGCTTGAGACTGATCACAACAGCGGATAAGAATCATCCGCTGATATTTAGTTTTTTTTCTAGTAAAATTTAGAACAATTATTTCTATTCTTTGATCAGCTTTATTTTTCCTGTTTGCCGTGTATTGATATATTTCATACGGCTTTGGTAATTTTGGTTGCAAAATTTTGGTAGTCGGAATTTTGTATCATTGTTTGTATTTTTCATTATTAAAGCAGTGAAGAGGCCAAAAAGAGGAAACTTTTTAGCCATGTCAGAGATAATACGTACTCACTTACTTACTGAAGAGAAGCATATAGTATTCCAATTCGTTTGTACACGTACCCTCCTTTCGACCCTTTTTCTTTCCGGAGCCACTGCGACCAGAGTTGAATAATCGTCGTGTATTCTTTTTTCCTTTTCCTTATAAATAAATTCTTCAATCAAGGAACATTTTATCAAATTTATTTCAAATGAACAATGAAAAAGCCAAGCAAACTGTCACGGATGTAAAGTAAACATTTCGGTTTACACTCGTTAAATAGATAAAGGCCTTGTTGAATGCAATATAAGTCATTAAAGACCACTGAATTACTGACCAACAACACTGGCACAAAACAAAATGGTGTTCCTCAGCATTGTTTCTACACCATACTTCAGCTAAACTACACCAAGGGTAGTTAGTGGGTTTAACTTATTACGAAGTATTTAACAGAGCTAACACAAACCACCAAATTAACTAACTAACTTAGAAACATAGACGTAAAAATCCCATACTTACTTGAAGGATGGTTAAAGTTTTTCTGCGATGGTAAAACATGACACAAGTCTAATTAACCTTCATTATTCCAATAAAAATCATGGTGCTTAACTGCAATAGCATTCATAGTTGCATTCAGCTTAAAGATCCCGTCCTATAACATCAACACCAGACTGATACTTGTGAGGCAAGCCAGCAAGATGGAAATGAAAAAATGATTTTTCATTGACTGGCTTATGGTCGATATGGATATCAACATTACAACCGTAAATCCCCATCTGGCACAAAAATGTCAAGAAATCTCTAAGGTTGACTTTCACTCCCCATCTTGTCAATGTTGTGGTAAAATCCAAGGTGCCTCTGAATATGGCTTCACATGCCTTCGCAAATGATGTGAAAGCTATATCATAATTTGATATGCATTAACCAATGCCGGAAAACAATAGGTAAATACTTGACAGAAATGCGAGCATAATGGAGAGGAACACAAATTTATTTTGATAAACTGTCTTTTCGATGTTTATATACGCATTTTCAAAGCAAAATACCATCTCGCACAACAATATAAAAAAATGTAGAGGATTTTGAGCATGGTCTACTATGCCTTCGAAATCGCTATGTAGGACATCACAATTTGCGGTAAAGCGGTTAAGTTTTAGGACATACTGGAATCTCAGGCAACATCATTAGGGATAACTTTTTCCCTTGTCGAAAAGGAGTGCTATTCATGCAAATGGTCTTCAATTCCATTTACCAAAAACAAAATTCAGAACTTAAGAAGTTCAAGCTTGGTTTATGGTGTTCTGTTGATGAAGTCGCAAAATCTGAAATATGATGAGAAATGTAAGCTTATAATGCATTAGTCAAAATTGTCTTTTGTAGAATGAAAGCAAATGATTCCTGGTATTGGAAATTGTAAGTTGCGTCATTAGTTTTAATCAATAAGCTTATACGTAATAGTGTAATTGTGAAATATTGCTTAGCAGAAGTAGTCAGACATAAGTTGAAGCTGGATTCATTTCAGTATAGGCTGGATAGTTCAATAGAGGTAAGCCTGTGGTAAAATTGTTACATTGTTTTCTTTATGTTGCAAAGTAACAATTCACGTATACAATTTCGTATGCAGTTCACCCACACATATAAGAAAATATCGAGTAAAGATTTATAGCGATAAAAGAGCATTGGATAAATTGCATCATACATACTCTGCCTTTTACTCTTCTCCTACTTTTGGTAGTCAACCAGTTTGACGGATAACCATTCTGCTAGCAGAATTGTCAGAAATCGATATTCACGAACTCGCCATCCACATTCGTTGAATACTGTTTAGCATTCAACTAATGTCATTCAACATTTTTTTCCTCTTTTTTTCTTTTTGGTATATGTTAAGGTGTCAAGTGTCTTATACTACTGTCGGTTTATTATCTTTACTATTATTATATTATCTGATGTATAAAATATTGTAATTGTTTATTACAAGGAAGTTAACACATTGTTGGTGTTTACATTTAATAGGTTATGGGCCCAGATATAACTACGCTTAATTGAAATAACATGACCAACGAGAATCAACCCGAGGGAGGAGAGTTTGAAAGATTCAATGGTCTTAATTTTCAAAATTTTCGCTATGCACTTATGCTGAAATTAAGAGCCCACCGACTGATAGAAATTGTGTTAGGAACTGAAACGAAGCCAGAGATGAAGTAACTTAGTCTGTAAAATTGAAATGTGAACCAGTAGTAAGAAAATATTGTTGTTTAAATTGAGTAAAATTTAAAAATCCAATTGTGTTTTAAGTCACAAAGTTCATGTAGTCCTTTTATAGTGATGCAAGTACTTGTTCGAACAAAAATCATGCGACTATGGGATGATGATATGTTCGATCATGACACATGCAACTCCTTCAAGAAGGATCCAAGTGAACTGATAATCAGGACAAGTGTGACTTGTCGATTGAGTCTCACGTGGTACGGAGAACAGAGTGTGTAGTAAGGTCACTCGTGAGTTGTTAGAACAAGCAGTGGTGGGTACAAAAGTTCGATACCAAATGCCACAAATGAGGAAACTTTTTGACTCAAAAGTAAATGCTGAGGTAATTTTATGAGAAAAAAAATGCTGAGGTCACGTTCTTATGTCCCAACACTAGAATCAGTTTATAAATAAATCGAAAATGTGCATGTGTTAATATATTGATATATTGTTGAATCGTTACAGATTACTCGACCTGTTGAGAATGCAGCTTTAGGCCAACCGCAAGTGGTTGTTACAAACTTGGCAGCAAGAGAAGCTTAGGATAAGAGAGTCCTTCAGGCTCAGCAAACAGCCTACTACATTTTGGCAGAAAGAGAAGCTTAGCATAAGAGAGTCCTTCAGGCTCAGCAAACAGCCCACTACAACATTGAGCCAGCATACCAAACATCAATAGAAGACTTTGCAACCTTACATGAGATTTGGGAAAGACTACTTGTCGAGTATCTGCATCAAATGTCAGATCTTTACTTGGAGCGTCCGACAACTACAAAATGAAACCAGATGAAAAAAACAATTAAGTAATAAAATAGTTAAAATAAGTGACCAAGCTGAGATACACTTTTATGCAGATCACAAAGTAGTAGCTCATGTGAATGTATATTTCATCAAATGGCGGAGGAGTTGAGAAGTGTCGGTGAAACACAGCTATTGGACATGGTTATCTCAAACATAATTTTAACACTCCCGCCCAGTTTTTATGTCTTTGACACAATTGAATTCCACGCGCTGAGTAGACAATGGTCAACTTGATGGCTAGATTGTCTGAAAAGGAGCGAAAACTGAACAAGAGGAGTAAAGGTGTTCCAAATCCGTCCAGGTGTAACAATCTCTCTTTGAAAATGCTCTAATTACCCAACGTATGAGGACGACGATATTAAAAAAAGAAAAAGGTAATTGTTCAGTGAACATAGTTGTTGATCGTCCATATTCTATTATTCAAATCATGTTTTAACGGCAAAAAAAAATAATGAGTATCAAAACTCAAACTATCATGGGAAGGCTTTTAATGTTCGACCAAATTATCGAGGGAAAGGCAGAAGCGGTGCGTCAGGTGGAAGACGGGATGCTTGTTGTTGGACCTATAGACACTTTGAGACACAAGGAGTACAACTGCTCTGATAAGAAGCAAGAGGGACGCAAAGGACACCACAGAAACACGGAAAATCAAACACGAGACTTCAATCAGACTCAAACAAGAAAGGCTTAATTTTTAATCTCTCTTCACTTTGTCATCTGGCTAGGCGACCTGAGCATATCTATAATGATTCTAGAGCTACTAATACTTTTTTTTTATTTATCGTTCCTCTCAACTATTTGTGGCTAAAGAAGTTCCAACCAAGAAAAGTCAACATCTCAACTATTTGGAAAATTCCTGCTGGAACGTAGAAGGTAAAAGAAGTTGGAAAAAACTGAATTGGATGCTGTAGGAATTGCCGCTGTACCAATGATCTCATACGTGAATGGAGAAGAACTGGTCGGTGAACTGAGGGATGCATTGTTTGTTCCTGGTCTTGGTGCAAATCTTTATTCAATTGAATTGGCCACAGAACTTGACATTAATGTCAACTTTCATGAAGACAAAGCTAATTTCTTGTTCCAAGATAACAGGATCATGGTTGGTCAAAGAGTTGGCAAGTCACTTTACCATCTGAAGGTAGTACCCAAGAGTTCCAGACCAGAAATTGTGCAGCTCGAAACAGCAAATATGGACGTACCAGTTTCAGTGATTCCACTTTCTCTCGCTCATCGTTGTCTTGCTCATCTTAACTACAAAACAATAGCAAGACAAGATCGAATTCAAGCTGTAAATGGTCTAAAACTAATCGATAGAAAGTGCAAGATCGACTGTATGTGCAAAGGCTGTATTCTTGAAAAAATGAAGAGATCCGTCTCCGTTCGAGAAGGAAGAATCTCAGCTACAGAAATTGGTGGAATTATTCATTTAGATTATTTCTTCCTGTTTCTACAACTAATGAAGTGACGTGCTACGCAATTTTTTAAGATGAGTTCTCTGAATGAACGATAATCTGAAACGCAAGTCCAAAATTGAAGGCAATCTATTTAAATTTATTTCCTTTATAGAAAGAAGACTCAAGGAACTTGGAATTGTACATCAAACAAGCTGTCGCTGCACACCGCAAAAAACAGTGTGATAGAGAGAGGCAAGAGAACAGGAATGGAATCTGTCAGAAGAGTCATGTATACACGCACAAAAAAGCTAACCAATAAAAACGCGCCTACTTACAGTCATGGAATTGTGGAGTGTTTTACTTCTGGGTGCTTTTTATGTTCTGAATCGCACCATAATATTTACTTCTACCAAGACTCCATTTGAAATCTTCTACGGAAGGAAACCGAATCCGAGCATTCTCTGTCTAATCAGATGTCTGATTTGTCACATTGTATTCATTTTGGTTAGCCTTCTGCTAGCCATTTTTCAAGAGTACTGGCAAAGGAAATTGAACTGGTAGTCAGTCCCAAGTTGGGTCCGACCACCAGTTGAGTTTTCATGTGAGAGTTCATGTTTTTACATGTTGGTACTCCCTACATGTTACAGTGATTTTTTTGAAAGCTTGAACGATATTTATAGTGAATTCATGATGAGAGGGTAGAATCGGTGGGTCCAACTCTCCATGAGGTAGCTCCGCCCTTCCGATGCGTATTTTTCCATCTTCTCCGAGGATTCTCCCTTTATCAGGTGTTAAATTTATTCAGCATTAATTTTTCCTGAAACCTTTTCAACAGCTCAAAATTTCTTTAGTCAAGCCTCTCCAACATGAAGATCATTTTCCACTGATTAAACACAATCCTTATCCAAACTTTTGGGCGTTATGCTTGTTTGTTGCACTCACAAACTGTTGGACCAAGCGAATCTCTTCTTCCACCACTATCTACGGCTGTTCTTCTGGCCAAAGTTCTGCAATACAGTGAAAGAACTCTGGCCCTTCCCTTCAGACGTACATGGCAACTTCTTCCTCCAGAGCTGATAGGGTGGCCTCATCCGATGGGTTGAGCTCGTTCGGCACAATCCGAATCAATGAAGCTCCGACAGAGTTTGAATTTAATCAATTCTATGACTTGTGAAGATATACGAAAAACATTGAAAATGAGATGATAAGAGTATTTTGTGAATCTCTTTCTCGAAAAAAAAAATTAAAATCTAAGAGCTCACTATTACATTGCAAAACAACAATCAAAATACTGCCGTGAATTAAAGAATTATTCGCCTGAAAACTTTTTTCTTCTACAAGGAGACTTTTCTTAAAATTATTTTGTGATGTCACAAATTCAACACAGGGATCATTTTTAAATCCAACTTCACAAGCAACAATACACACTTTCTTTGCCTACTTAAAATCAGTTGAAGTACAAGTCAAACACAACATGCGTGGTTTTTCATGTTGTACTAATCACAACACGGCAGCCATGTTTTCATTTATGAAAGTTACTTTTCCATATTTTAATTTCACCCGAATGTGGGGAAAGTTGTTCACTTTACTTATAGTGCAGTGTGTTAGAATAAAATTTCCCAAATTTATTAGTTCATAAAGAAGATTTCAGTATGGAAAGAGAGTTGCATTTGTTTGCCACCAGCCATGGAAAAGGGCTGTGTGGCGGTATCGGAGAAACCATCAAGAGATAAGCAAGGAGAGCAAGCATTCAAAATGAAAAGAATGTAATCAGAGTTCAGACACCAATTATTTGTTTTCCTTGTGTAACGATTACATTAACAACATCACATCCTTTTTTCTTCTGGTGGGATTTCCTAAAATGACATTTTGCTTACAAATAGGTTAAAGTTATCTAAACGTTTCCAGGAACACAAAAATTCTAATCTTTTATCCAATTGGACTTATTCGCTGTTACAGAGAAATTTTTTCGCTTAGCACAGAGTTCAAAAATTATGTTATCAATTTTAATGAATTAAAAGTAGATTTGACAATTGCTTGTGTTTATTTGGGAAAATGGTATATTGAAAAATATTGAAGAACAATCTGAAGTTAATGTACAGTTTTTCAAATCTTAAGGAGAAGAAGTAAAATGGTTCCAATTACACAACAAAAAAAATGTTGCGCTTGTCCCTTTGTTTCATGGTTTCAATCATTCAACTTCAATTTCATTTCAAACGGTTTTTTCTTCTGTATTTTCTACCTTTTACACATCATACATTAAAATTTCTTTTGGTGGGCTTATATACTTTTCTTAACCCCAATTATTTTAAATGAAAGAATGATGAATCAAGGGCTGGATTGACGCGCAATAAATAAAAGAAAATCAAATTTATTTTTCAATTTCTTATATAGAAAACGGAGATGCTGAACAAAAGGCCAAATAAACAACTTGAATTTGTTACTCTACACCACAAATTGAAAATTACGTCACTAGGTCCCAATAAACAAGTCCCTTGACAACAAATTACCGGTGATTAATGAGTCAATTGAATAAAGCTGTAGAAGAACAAATCCCTAAACGACATAATACCAAAGCGACTTTGGTCATTTATCCTTAAATAGAGGCTCTGAATCCCTCTCCAATTATTTCGTGGGGCAAGAGCGGAAGAGCACAATGCACATCCGAATTACCATCCCAACATTTTTCATTTCGCGATATGCTGCAGTAAGTCCCAAGGAGCACCCAAAATGTAAATGGCCTAACAAAAAAAGAAGTTTGCTTAAAAAAATTTAAAATACACTAAACTTACGTACTAAATAAATTAATTACGTTATTTCACAAAAATTCTTACATGGAATCCGAATGCACTTGATAAAAAAGCCGTGTTGCAAGTCTACTAGCACATTTCCTACGTTGCGAATACCAGCTCGAAATTCCCACCTTATAGAGAGAGCATCCATTTTCATTCGAGATAAGTAAGAAAAATCGACACAAAATTGAACTTTTTTACAAAACGAAAGCAGAGTAGCAGAGGAAAGTTTAACTAAAGGGGAAGGGGGGGGGAAGGCCCCCCGTTAGAAAAATCGAAACCCTTAAACTCCCAAAAAATCGACCCAAACGACCCAAACTCACCCCCTTTTAAAAAAATAGACCCCTTCCTTCAATCCAAACCGAAAAAACGAAAAAAGCGGGCCAAACCACAGCGCACACGATCCGCTGAATGGATCGGAATTATTTTCGTGTCAACTAGTACGTCTCATCAAGTTTGACGAGGTACAGGATCTAAGAAAAAATTTGCACGAAACCCGCTAACTGTCCAAAAAACGGTCATAATAACACACCCTACGACCCTCTTGGAAGCCAAGAGGGAATACATATATATTTATAAATATACATACGGAAGTGTGAAGGAAAATCATCTTCTTCAAGTTACATTTTTCCAAGTTATTCATTTAAAAAGGATGCAACACTGTCGTTGCCATTGAAGAGTCCTGGAATCTTTCCAAAGACCAAAAAATTATGAATTCGGCAGAGCAGGGTTTCATCAACTAGCCACCGTGCGTGACTAATAAAATGGTTGGTAGTTTTCTCTTCAGTCCTACTTTGAGACTGAGACCGGAAAACCAATCCAAAATTAAAGTATGGTATAAGTTGTTCGGATTTTCAATTCATTGGCGGTATCATAAACCGATGACATAAGCGCTTAATCTGTCTAGCTAAACTCTTTTTTTTCGCTTCCGCACACACAAAGTAAGCTCAAGAATTCAACTTAATCGAGATTCGAACTCTAAGTAGAGATTCTCTTATGGCAGCTCACCTTGTTTACCACTTCACCACTTTCGATATATCTGTTGTCGTTGGATTCGTTATTATGGATAGCCTTATCTGATTGATCATTACTGATTGATCATTATTTATAAAATTTTATAATAGACTCGTATTCTTAGGTATGAAATGTATTTCTGTGAAAAACATAAAAATTATATTGGGCCTGAATGACATTCAAGTCATTCAATTTTTTGAACTCGTTTGCGACGTTCAGGCCCAATAAAAGTGGGCCTGAAAGACGTGGGCCTGAATGACCGAGCCTGAACGTCGTACACCCGATTCTTCAGACGTGCAAAATGAGTTCATTGTAGGCCGCTAGACCCTGATGAAGAATGCCGTTGATTCAAGGATATTTCCTCCACCTCGCCGTATTTAGCGTCTCCCAGCTAACGGGAAAGTAGCAAAACAGTAAAGGGGTCCGCAAAACATTTATGATATCCATTTAGACATTTCTGCATCCTTGTGGTCCCTAAGTCGATCGTCGTAAACGCGGTGAGATTCGTGCGTCCACAGCTGAACGAGTGAAAAACTGGTTTGCGCTATTTCTGGTGTTGGTTTCAGGAGTTATCCTAAGCAGATGGATAGCGGAAGTTGAATCCATAGAGGAAAAATTGCTGGCTTTTGTTGTTAAATAAAAAAAAGTCGTTGGTGGAGCGTCATTAGAGGCCACCACCAAAGTGCAAATCCGTTAATCCGAATTGAGATAGAGGAGAATGAGAGCGAACTCAGTGGAGATTATTAATTCAGATTAATTATTAATTCGGCGGCCATTGGTTTTTATCATGCATGGAAGAGTTTGAAATACTGATATGTTGTCTTGACACAGGGGGTTTGATTGTTGTAGGTAAAATTACATCAATTGCTTGAGCATCAATGTGATAGGACTTTCCGTCCAAAGAGCTAGAAATTTTTTCACGACACCTAAGTAAACACAATGCATACAGTCTGGAATCATACCATCTATAATGTTAAGGATTGGAATTAAATATAGGTAACTAGGTTATTTTACCCCATTTATTTCTGGGAGAACTCTTTTAACAGCGTCAATTGCACTATTGAAACTTTCGTCGTGAGTCCTTTTACGTGGATGTATGTGTTTCATAGAATAAACCCTTGCATATCCCCAACCTTTTTTAATACTAACACCTTCATGCAGACAATTGAAGAACCATTGAACTGCTTAAAATTACTCAACATGGCTCGGGCTGGAGCATCGGCTTCACAATTGGAAAAATTATCTTGGTGTGCATAATTTATTCAGTGTCCAGATTCTTCCAGTGAAATTCGTTTGTAAAAAGATTTGTAATTTCTCTTACAATTGGATTCAACAGAATATTTGCTTTCGGTTTGGTGTTTCCTGCATACAAACAGTGGTAAATAAGAAATTTTTGTTTAAAACGATAGCCAATGTATAGTCAATATCATCCTATATAGTCAATTTAATTGGCCAGATTGAAACGGGAGAGGATTTGTGTGGATGTATGCAATCCCTAATAAAAGTCATGCAAAATTTTCAGGTCTACTATTTATGAATTCCTGAATTTTTTTTATTTTTATATCTTTCGCCAAACATAACGTCACTTGATACCGTGGATGAACAAGCATTTTTTTTCCTTGTTGTATCAAAAGGAATACAAATTGGTTGTTTCTAATAAATTTTTAAGTTGTTTCTCAAGAGGCAACGAACAAGGAAGTGGGAATTTTTTGCTATCGCTATCGTCAATGGTTGCCAATTTTCGCATAACAGTCACAGATCTAACTGGAAGATTCACTGTCCAAAGATATACCAAAATAGGACAAACAGTCTGGACAATAAAAATGTTTTGCTATATTGTCAGAAGAATGAAAAAAACAAATTCTCAAAGTAGTAGTAAATAGTAAATAGTAAAATTAAAATAGTAGTTTAGTAGCATAAATACAGTTGGGAACCATATAATTAAAAATGGTCAAAAGATAATTAAGGCAACACTTTGTCAGACTGTGTTTCAAAACCATGGCCATAACTAAGGAAATAAGTTCACCTTTTGTACATTTAGATTTACTATTGATGGGCTTGTTGTTAACTTTTTCAAAATTGGAATTGTCGTCAAAAATTGTTTGCCCCTAGTCAATCAAGCAAATTTTGTTTTTACATCATAAACTATCAACATATTAAGAAGACTAAAATCAACAATTTTTATTTCTAGAAATTACCTGAAAGGCACCAAAAACATTTGATGACTCACAGTTGTCAGTAGAGGGAAGAGAACACCATCGGTGGATCCCAAAAAATGAAATTCCGTATTGTCCTTTTCGTCTCTCAAAATACTGGGAATATATTAATAAGTTTTATCACAAAAACGGATTCTATGTTCCCAGGATTATTTTTCCCTTTAATAAATTTTATATGCCACCCAAGTCCAAAACATTCTGATATAACCTTCAACAGTTAATCAGCCACATACCTGAAATGATAAAAATATCCGATAAGAACCAAGTCACATTTTGCATGTTCCTTTACCCCATTTTCAAACTGGGAGGTTTCATTATCATTTTCCTCATTTTTTTGATAATCTGTTATATAATTACTGTACAGCCCTGAAAACATTTCATGATGTCCAGATGCAATTCATTATCTTGCATTTCGATATCTTTATCTGAATTAATATTCCCTTTGTGGATTTCTGTATATTTTGCTGCCGTTGATTGCTTAGATGCCACATTTGTATTCCTTAGATTTAAACGTTTTAAATCTTAAATTTTAGAGTATAATAAAATAACATCTTCTTGAACATTGAAGAAGAATGAATAACATCAACAATTGGTATTACGGGAATATGCAACATTTATAACGAATAGGTTTACGAATATTTGAATGAGCATCCTCTAATGTGAGATACAAATCCTATAACCACTAAACTATATGATGACAAATAAATGAATAATTCAGCTACAAAATTTTGAACGTGACTTCCAACATGCAAATGTCCTTTTTCACCACAATGTAAACATAACATCACATTTTGCTGCACCTCGAAGAAGTGAGAATTATACTAATAATCAGAATTACATGAAAAATATTCCATATTTTTTACGAATATGTTTACTAAGATTTAAACCAGCATCCTATAATGTAAGAGACCAGTTTTTTAACCACTATACAATATGACGACAAATATACTACACGCTTATATTTATATAACTATTTTATTATTATTATTATTATTTAAACAAGATAAAGGTTAAATTTTTTTCCTCAACTGAATTAATAATTTTATAATCTAGTTTAACAATCTAGATTATCAATCAGTTGTACGTTGCAGTAGAGTAATTATATGTTGAATTAGTAATTATTCAGATCGCTGTATAGTGTGTGGTGTCTTGGTAACAGTAGCCACTTTAGAACCAAGAAACCCCAGGTTTAATACCGGTTAACAACACAACAACAAAAATTAGTTGATGGTTGTCAAATTAAATTTTGAAGGGCAAATAATCTGAATCTCCCATCAACTGTTAAAAAGTTTCGATTGTCATGGATGTTTACTTACATACTATCTACTAAGAGGGAACTAAACGAAATAAGGAAAGAGGAGAAGAAATATGAGAGTAACAGAAGAAGAATGACACTATCACTCATAATGAGTGACTCATTATATGATTCCTCAAAGTGAGAATAACCTTTAAGGATGAACTTCGGTTTTTTTTTTGTGGTTTACGTGGAAATTACAATAAACAATTAGACGGGGAGTTCTTCAAAAAAGGGGAAAGGTAGAGGGATCTATTGGGTAATCAATTGGAAGGGATGAAATAACAGATGGTGGGCGTTCAAGGTAAAAAAATTCACGAAAAATAAGAAATTTTTTGTCAAAATGTCTCCAACTGGTTTAACCATTCCAAAGCACGCCCTAGTTTTTTGGACGACAAAAGGCATTTTCAAATATATCGTCAAAACAAGAATATGTTGTATAACAATCGATTTGTGGATCAAATAGCCTACTCTAAGGAAGGCAAGCCGCCAAAGGATGGATGGAAAAAGTATTTTGTTGTGTTTTGTTTTTTAGGTGGGAGCGTACTTTTTATAGAACAGAACCTATATTTAGTTTAAATATTTAAATAACAAGCAAGATCTGCAAACAAATTCGCTGAATTGATTGAGGATTACTACAAAGAATTGGAAAACTCTTTAGAATGAGGAGAAATGCCTCATTCCCATGCCCTCTTACTTAGAATGAGAGGAATGGGGTTGTCTTATTTTTATGGCGAGATTTTAACAATTTTAGTATCATAGGAAAGTCATGCATTATAGACAAAAATGCAGAAGAAATCGATAATATCGGGTGGGATCCCAAGACCCCAACCAAATTAGCAAAAGCCTGGGGATGGCTGGGAGTGTTTTAATGGATCTGTCCTCAAGTGCACTGGTAAAATTTTAAATTTATGGTGGTTACCTGAGTTGAGTTTTGATATTTGTACTAATTTAGCTAAAAAAGGTGATTTAAAACTGAGGAAATTATGGGGGAGTATTTTAGGAATTCAAAAAGATCTGCCCAACCCAAAACTCATCCCACAACGTATTTATTAAGTTTTTTTTTCATTTTTTACCTAAAGACATTCTGATTTTTTATGATGGTCAAATATAGTGTGCTGATCATGATTTATCATCGAATTCCTAAATTGAAGTGCACAATAAAAAGGCCCTTGAAGGGATTCCTTACTTAAGTAAAAATTTAAAAGGTTGAAAGTGAAACACGCCTATACAAAAGAAACTCTGGTAGTCAGAAATTCCCAATTGGTTAAAAAAGAATGAAAGGTATTTGTAAACATATAGTCATGCTTGAAAGTTTCTTTAGCAGGCAAATGGCTATATATGTTTTAGTTTTAAACTGACGGAAGGTATACTGAATAGCACACCTTTCCCCCTTTTTGGATTTATTTTGCGCTTTTCTATTCTCTTCTTCTCTTCCTATTTTTCTTTCAACTTTCCCACCAGAATGAACAAAAATTTGAGGTTAAGTGATCTTTCTATGCTATACCCTCCGTTAAGCACGTGATTACAACTTAGCCGTCCTAGCTTTTTTTACTTTATTAGACACGCCACAGGCATTTTTTTAGTTTAAGAGCTGAATTGCAGCGTTGCCAGACTAAAGGAAACCCACTATCTTATTAGCAGAATGAAAATATTCTATCCAATTCATCCATATCGTGGGTAGTCTTCAGCAAGGGTGGCAAAAGGAATTTTGTGCGGTTTTCAACAAGTTGTTTTGCTTGATACAAATTTTGTATGGATACTAATTCCAATATTTTCATTAAAACAAGTTTTAAATATGAATAGGAAGTAGTTTCCCAGATATATACTTCACCGTAAAATCTTTAGTTATTCAGATGTACTATGTCTTCTTGAAAAGTAGGATTTGGTGGAATCTTTTATGTTGTTGAGAAACTTATTGGCATCTTTCTTGCTGAATGTGTTTAATGTCAGGATGATGGGTATTAAGTGATATTTTTGTCAGACAAGAAAATTGACGGAACAAATTAAAAATTAATGTTGCCATAGAATAATCTTGAAAATTTTGGTTGGGATATATTTATTACATCGCGTTGTGCGTGTGACTTCGTGTTTGATTGATGGGTTGTTTGATGGAAATGTTCCATCAAAGATGGGCAATCAAGAAACAATATAACTTAATGTGACTTTATAACAGATACGTCCCATTAAAACACGGTCCAATATTTACTTTGATCCATTTGTCCTCCATGAGAAACTTCCATTTCTTGAAGGGGATATTTACGGCTTCTTCCATCTTGCAAAATGAAAAATGTCAACTAGAGTTTGCCATGAGTACTTTTTTCTTCCTATATAGTTGCTGCTGCCTAATTTCCGGGTGATTCAATCTTCATCTACTTGTGCATTTGGCAGAGTCAGCAGCTCGACTCTATAATAACGCTGCAACGTGTTAGGGGAGAGAGGGAGGTGGAAACAGGAATTAGACGGATGGAGCTGTAGGCTACTGAGAAAAGTTATAAAGAAAAAAAATATAGAAGACAGGCAAACACAAGAGAAGACTTAAATAAAGAAGAGAAAAAAAATACAAAAAAAAATGAATGCAATAAAGAATAAAATTGAAAGAAGAATAGGAAAAACACCAATATTAATTGAATAAAACGTATTTTGAGAAGAGGAGCCTGAAATCCACTCATTTCACCCACTTGAATCCACAGTATCGTCGTCTTTCTAGTCATCGACTTCACTAGAGAAAGACAGACGCTTCGAAAATTTCCTCTTGCGTTTTCTTGATGAACCAGGAGAAGGTGAGGATTGTTCCTTGACTGGAGTCTTCGTATTCGAAGTATCTTTTAATTCAATTTTAGTGTTCATTTTTGCATCGTAGATCACACTCTCACTGCCTTCAGACAGGATCAATTGTCTGTTCTTGTTCATGGCCGATTCAATGTACTTCAATTGGGAAGAGTCAAGAGGCTGAAGACTACGGATGATATTGCCGTCTTGGAGTTTAACTTGATTTGATAAACAATGTTGTTGCAAACGGGCCGGCTCCTACATTTTTGGCTCTAGCGGGAGGAAATAGGCTCTCGTCTGCGTCGTCTAATTATTTGATCGTGTCAGGATGGGAAGAAAAAATCCCGAGCTGACCGTCCTTGTTCTTCTTCCCACTCGGGTAGACAAACATTAATTGCTTCCGCGCGATTTGAGCCTATGTTGACTACCATGTGGAAGAGGTCACGGCTAAGATAATGTGCCAAGATAATATGCTTGCATACAACTGTAACGTATTCAGCTTACTTCTTTGTTCCTTTTTTCCAAAGTAAAAATGTACGTTACACGGAAAAAAACACAACCAATAGTCTCACAGAAGTAAAAAGTTTTATAAAAAGAGAGCAAACCATACTTAATGTTGATTATAAACAACAACATCAACATTGTCCAAACAAGTTTAGAGAAAACTACCTGAGAAAGTAATGGAGAAGTTTCTAAATCATCCAATTCCATGTTAATGCTATCAAACACCGAGAAATGAAACAATTTTTCACCAAAACATAAATTCACTGAAACAGAACGAGTAAACCTTTTCCCTACAGCTTTAGAAGAAAGCAATCCAACATCAAAAAGAAATCACAACTGCAGAAGACTATTTGACATAATAAAGAAAAACTTTCATGTCATGAGGTTTTATTCAAAGAAATTTTCTTATGCAAAAAATACTAAATAGGAAAACATAAACTGGAAGCCAAATTTAATTTGAAGAGATTCATTTATTTTCCAAAACTGTTACAATCTTCGTGAAAAAAGAAAATAAAAGAAACTCAGATGGGAAAAAAAGGATGAAACTTTTTCTGGATTGATAGTTGATAACGAAATTAATTTCCATTCATTTTTGAAGCACGATAAGCAATCATTTCGTCCTAATGTAGATGTGAATGTAATTTTAATTACCTTTAAAATGAATAATTAAAATTAATATACCTTAGCTTCCTTGGTTTTCTTGTGGATGGTTGGTAAGTGAGACGTGAGCATCACGAAATTGGTGTTGTTAAGTCGGCATTTTCTATTCCACTTGTTTACAAATGCTTGGGCAACTGAAGGCTTTACTGCCAGCTCTACAAAAGTTGTCTTTGCTGATTTTTCTTTACGTTCTGTAGGTCACGGCGTCGTGATCACAGACAGCCATTAAAATTAAATATGGAAAACACAATAGTAATTTTCTAAATGAACTTTAAAAAATAATTTTTAAATTGGGGAAAACAAGATCACACAAAATATGCCACCAATGTAGACATGTAAATTGAAAAAACACATAAATAAATTTTACTCACGGACACTTGCAAGATGATCCCGAAAGGACATCTCGTTTCCAGAAGCCAACCAAGTCTTTCGAACTTTACAGTCCTTATAGGAGTGCTGTCCTTCTTTACAAAAAAAACACGTCCATGGTTGTTGTGATGGCATCCTTTTCGTCTTCTTCGCGGCATTCTTTTGCTTTCTTGTCCGCCGCCGATTACATTTCACACACAAAAAAATTGAAATCGGATTGCCGAATGAATGGAGTGGAACAACAGCCACCACAAGTCAAGTGCAGCCCCCCACCGAAGAAACAAAACTAAATAGACAGACAGCCCCCAGTCGGTGTGTAGGGCGGATTTCACGACTCACAAAACAAAAAAAAACAAAAAAGAGGTCTATAGCATATCTAGATGTCTATCCCATATGAGGAGAGTTTTGAGTTTTGTTATGTTTGTTATTATTATTATTCATTTCTTGTTTCCCTTTTCCCGCTTTTTGGTGTTATAGTTATTTTTTTTAATGCAAAGTTTTTACATCAATCAGAGGAATCAAAACAGTGTCATTTGGAAAACAAAGAGGAAAAAACATCAAGGTCAAAAGGTCATCAAAGAAACAACAACAGTTGTTGTCACAAGCCTCTCTCGGCATGGTCCCTGTCATTCCTTAAAAAAGAAATCATCGAAAAGATGCAGTGCACACTTCGTGCAGATCTACATCCGGATAACAAAAGGATAACGAGGGAGAAGCGGTATCGGTCGATCGAAGGTAGCCTCTCACGGCTGCACATTGGCATGACAACGATCCCTTGTTTTGTCTCTGCATACAGCATCGATTTTTGACGGTGTCCGACCCAACTGGCGAGAGAAAGAAAAGGCAAGCCGGGACTGTAGTAGCAGTAGCAGCAGCAGCAAGAGACAACATATATGCATGGGAGGAAGGCCATTTTGTCCATATACATCCAGCGCTCTTTTTATTATTATTTTTTGTTGAGTGAGCGGTGCGGAAGCGGAAGGGAATATGCCGGATCGTCACGAAAGACGCTCTGCCGACAGAACAGCAGTATAACACACGACGGATGCCCATAGTTTGGGTGGGTGTTGGTGTATAAAAAAACTGTGGTGATCTTTTATATTCTTTTTCGAAAGGGTAGAGAAAGAGAGGAGGAAAAACGCAACGACAAATATGAAAAAACAATGTGTAAAAAAATCCCTTCATTCGGGTGCCCCTCGTCTGTTTGGACACATCGTGCCGGAAAACATGAAACTTGCTGTGCTGGAATTGAAGGAGACCGCGGCCATTAACTACCTCCTCTGGTATGGGCATCAAGCGCAGACATATGTCGGTGGGTGATGATATGAAATCTTCAAGTTCGTTCACGATCAACAACGAAGTGTTTTCACTCAACAAGACATCGGGTACGTTCTTGCAGTTGAAGCCAAGTAATCTAAAGGGGGAAAATATTCAATAATTAGAATTTTAGAATGCACTAATATTTATAATCAAGTTATTTACACAAAATCGTATTCATAAATAATGAAAATTCCTTTTGCTGCAATTGCAACAACAAGGTCTTCATATCTCGCAACATACGGAGAAAGAAGCAATGGAAAATGTTCCTCTATAGATTCATCTATATTAATACCATCATCTCCATAGGTGGTGGGCAACCGATTGAGAAAGTCATTTCGCGTGAGGAAGCTGAGAAGAGGAAGCTACTAGTATTCAGCAGGCCGTGTGTACCAGAGGCTTCACGAAGGGGTAGAGTAGACTGTTACACTCAAATTCAATTGTATTATAAAGAGCTCGTTTTGTTTATTTGACTAACGACACGTTTGTCCCATTAAAGTGTGGTGTGTGCATCTGCTGGCAAGTCCATCCACGGCACGCCGCCATAACTTCAATCTTGGTTCCGAGATTTTTTTCTTCGGTGCTAGCTTGTTGAACGCTTTCACGATGATGGGTAATACATTAAAAAAAGCTTTAAACACTCCAGCTAGTCAGCTGACCAGCTTCATCAGTGTTGTCTCGTCTTTAGGATAACTTGACGATCTTGAATCCAAAAGTATCTGAGGAGGTCTCCTAGCTCTATCAGCATCGGCGGCAGCATCGGCCTCGGCCAACCTAGCCTACATGATAGTTGCTTACAGGACGGCTTTAGTTGCAGTAGAAGCAGAGCTTAAGTAATCGTCAACATATTTCCTCTCACATACAACAACGGTCATTTTATCGTTCCTAACATCTTCCATAATTCGTTGCATCGTGTGGATTGTGGCGAAGGGCGAACAGCTTGCGCAGAAATACAGCTGATCCATTTTGTAGACCTCTGATTCCAACAAATTTGGTTCCCGCCTCAGGAAACAGAATTACTGTCTTCTGCAGACAACAGGAAGCGGCTTAACATGGCTTCGATAGCCGAGGCCCAAGCGACCTCATATTGGCGGAAGGGGGTGACGACAACTACCAATGCGAGTTGAAGTGCAGGGCCACTTAGCGTAATGTCATTTTGAGACTTTCCCTTGAAAGAGGCAGCGGAGTCGAAAGAAATACGTAATTTCACACCGTTGTATCAAAGGCCAGGTCGTGCCAGGAGATATTTCTTATCCGCAGGAATCTGGACTGACGATGCGTAGTTTTTCTAGCGTCCTTTGATTTCGCCGTTTCCTAGTTTTTTTTCAAATCCGTCTGAGAATGAAATCTCTTAGAGAAGACGCGGGGTGATCCGACGAATTCCAACGATAACCAGTTAACGTGGTTTTGTAGAGGATACAGATTGACATTTCGCAAGAGACAAGCGGAGGGGAGGGAAGTTGTTTGGAGTAGGTTGTTAATTAATGGGCAATTTTTTGTAGATTTTCTTAGAATAAAAAAAAAGGCGCTGAATGAATTGGTTCAGAAAAACGTTTAAATTTGTTTCATATTGGGAATGATATGTTAATTTTTTTTAATTTACTGTGTGGAATAGTTTGGTTTAAAGATCCTTTTGGGATTTTTTACTGTTCAAAAGAAGTTCTCTAATTTTATCATTATACGGGTATTGGTAAAAGAGGAAAAAATATTAGAAGAGTACGTGAAAAATAAAAAATTTTGATTTTTTCATTTGACAAAAGCTAACAAGTTTAAGAATTTGTTTGTAGTGTGTGGGTAAACATATCTGAACGACAAGCATATATTCATTGCCTAATCTCTATTTAAACCATTTAATTTGGGTTGCACAAAGCAAGAGATTAAGTTTTGTTTAAAGGGAGATACAGTATAGCTTGTGTCAGGAATTAGCAATGATCAACGCAAAACCCCACTAGATACGAGAATTGTAACGGTAACCCAATAAGAATAATAGAACTGCTGAATGAAACCTTTGCTTTTCGAAAATGGAATAAAAATTAATTGTAGCCATTCCTCTCAAGAGTGGAAGTAAGAATTTTAGTGGATTCCTTGGTGACATATCTCCGTTACTGATTGGTTCCAACAAGCTAGACGATTCGCTAAAGCTGAAATTAGACTAAAAAAATAACTACTAAAACTACTAAAAACCTACTAAGACAAAAAAAGATATTTGTGTGATCGTTTTACAGAATAAGCTTTGCCCTTTCAAAAACTTTCAGGAGATATCGAAAACCATATTTTTATTACTGGATATAAAGAATGGAAAGAATTAATCATTGTTTATTTAGACGATATAATCATTAAATCAGACACCAATCTAAAACCGCATCTACTTCTGCACACAACTTTGAAACTGCTTAGTGAAGCATGATTAAACATCAAACGAGAAAAATGAGAATGAAAAAAAAAAGTCATTTTCAAAATCAATTCATAATCAACCCATTCATAACCAAACGCCATAATCAACCGATAATATTCTTAGATGATGAGATGATAAGCACAACTTTAATTCTATTAAGCTTCACATTTCAATGGGAAATGTTTGCTCACTTTTGCATTATTAGACACAGGTGCTGTGTAATGTATTTTCAACTATTGATCTTCTCCTCCCACATCGCTTTCCCTTTTCCGCAACCTCAGCTTCCCTTACCTATCTATAACTAGACATCTGGAACAATCCTGACTCTGCCGAGTCAGACCCCATCACTCACCTCATTATTACCCATACATATCCCTATTGCCTTACTGTCAAATCTTTCGGGGTACCTTTTCCCTTCATCCAATTTCCCGCCAATGACCATGTAATTTAGAGGCATCTCCAAATTACATCGGTTACACGCTAGTATTTAACCCAGCAGCCAAGGCATCCTCGCAAGTCAGTAGCAGTCCGTAGCCGGTAGCATCAGGAGCAGCAGAGACAACAGCAGCAGCAACAGCCGACAGTCCGTCAGCCAGCCGAGCCGCCGATCTTCGACCACCCCCGTGGTCTCCTCCTCCTGCTGTTCAACAGCAGCTACTCTCCCTCTCTATTCTACCTTGCTACTCTCTCTCTCTATTCTCCCTCGCTATTCTCTCCTGCTACTCTCCCTCTATTCTCCCTCTCCTCTCTTCCTGTCAGTGAAGTGCTTGTGTAAGTGTGTGTATGTGCTCAGTGTCAATACAAGTGAACGCTCTCTGAAATACTCTCTACATGCTGAATTAAGTGTTATATTAGATGTCATCTTCACTTCTTTGAAACCATAATATGTTTATGAATTAATTTTTTATATTGCTAAACTGACCACAGAAGGCAATACTCTTTTATCAATTGCAGGACATTTTCGTATTTTCTTTTCTTTACCTGATGTAACGTATTGATCTTTTCCCCTGACATTGCTTTTACCTTTTTTCCGCAACCTCAGCTTCCCTCACCAATCAAACAATCTATAATTAGATATATAGAACAACCCTGACTCTGCCGAGTCAGATCCATCTGCCATCTTATTATCACCTATATGTATTCTTATTGCCCTCCTGTCAAACATTTCGGGGTGCCCTTTTCCTTGTCCAATCACCGTGTAATTTGGAGCTATCTCCAAATTACACCGGCTACGCAACTAGTATAAAAGCCCCTACAAGGACAACATCCTCGAGAGTCGAGACAAAACCCAGTCATAGTCGCTACCAGCCGCAGCCAGCAATCAGCCGCCAGTTGTCGACCGCTCCGTGGTCTCCTCCGTTCGCTTCCGGTCTTCGCCACTAGCCGCCGTTCTCCCTCTCCATTCTTCGTCTCTATCCTCCCTCTCAGTTCTCCCCCTCTACTCTCCCTCTTGCTTGTGTATCGGTGTCAATACAGTTCATACAGAAGACGTTTCTCCCACTCTTACATCTGGCACCCAACCTCAGCTCGATCCACGACCCTACCACTACTACGCTCCAGAGCCCAACTCAGCCCGACACCTAGACACAACCTCATTATACCGCCCAACGCAGCTCGAATCATCTTGTAATCTCCACACTGACTCAACTTTATTTCAACCACTCAAAAAAAACTAAGGCATGCTTTCTCTCATCGATAAAGAAATATCAACAACTTACGAAAAACTCACATCCATCCAAACTGTAAAATTTACTAGCCAAACCAAACCCAAGAAAGTAAACAATCATGAGAAAAGACCTTTACAGTAGAGAAAAATAAAAATGAATGTCCTTAAAGAATAGCTCTAGCACTTGCACTCCTAAGTTTCACATCCTAATTTATCCCATCCCTTCAATTTTTCTTCAAACTGTTTCTTCCCCGTAACTACGTTTATAATTCTTCTGCACGCCTAAAAACGTTCTCCTTTCTTTTTGTGAGCCCTTTCTTAACCTCTTTTACTTATATCTTGGTCCCAAACGCCCGGTAACGAAAATATTATGACTATTATGAAACCACAAACTGGAATAATATATCTCTCCGAGACCTATTCAGTAATAGGTACGTCTCTCGGAAACCAACCCACTTAACGTTATACCCAGAATTTACAACCCTTCAATGTAGACCAAGTGAAAAAAAACTTTTAGCTTTTCAACAGCATGACTCCCCTAACCCCCACTTCCTTAATTTATTCAACTCCACGATACAACAAAAAATATAGAGCTAAAACAAAAGTTTTACCTCGGGACAAGGCCGAATCTTCAGAACCAAAAAGGGAATACCCAGTACCAAAGAATATTGACGCATTGGACTTGCGAATGTAATGAAAATTTCTATTTAAAAGATTTGAATTTAAAAGATTTGATTTCAAACTCAGAAACCTTTAAAACACGTTAAAGGATAAACTTACGCCTTCACCAATTCTAGGACATCTCATTCTAGAACATGGATGCCTACCAATACGGCGTCGACGCAGTTTCTATTTTAAAACCTAAAGAATTTATAAACCTCTCCCACGCAGTCCCCACCTTTCATGCACACGATATGGAACAAGTATACCCATTTATTTCGACCACATTTCGTAGAAAAAGTCTTGGATAAAGATGATCCTTGCATCAAACGACATCACCACTTTATACCCTACTGGAAATGCTGACACTTTGAGCAGCTCTCCAATACAGATCCGGTGACGCTAAATACTCACCCCATCATCAAAGGACTAGAAAGGTTGTAAAAAACAAATATTGTGCAAATACTACTAAAACTAAAAAAGTCTAAAGAAACCGTTTTAAAAAGTACTCATCTACGCTTGAATGTCCCTTTTCGAAAGCTATTCTAAGCAATAGAAACCTCGGAGAGCAACACCTTCAAACGTACTTGTAATGTATTTTAAACTATTGATCCTTTCCCACATCGCTTTCCCTTTTCCGCAACCTCAGCTTTTACATCAGCTAATCAATCTACAATTAAATATCTCTGACTCTGCCGAGTCAGACCCATCACTCACCTCATTATTGCCCATACGTATTCTTATTACCCTCCTGTCAAACCTTTCGGGGTACCTTTTCCCCTGATCCAATTTCCCTCAATCACCGTGTAATTTGGAGACATCTCCAAATTACACCGGCTACGCTGCTGGTATATAACCCAGCAGCCACGACATCCTCGCCAGTAGTAGTAGCATCGACAGTAGCAGCAGCAACAACCGCAGAGCAGTCACCAGCAGCCACCGGAAGCAGAGTCCAGCCAACAGTCCGTCAGCAGCCAGCCGCCGGTCGTCGACCACTCCGTGGTCTCCTCTACTTGCTATTGGATAGCAGCTACTCTCCCTCTCTATTCTCCCTCTCTATTCTCCCTTTCTATTCTTCCTCTTTATTCTCCCTCTCCATTCTCCCTATCTATTCTCCCTCTCTATTCTCACGCTTCGCCACTCATCTTGTGAACACTGTGTGTATGTAAACGTGTAGTGCAGTTCTCCTAATAAACATATTAGAGCTTCAACGTGTTCGCTACACAACTCTCTATATGAAAATGGTAGCAATGAAAGGCCAAAGCGCCACCAACTCCATGTGAGCACCAAAGTCTATCACTACATAAAACAAAGATATTTCCTTTCTTAAACTTCGAAAGCAAACTATTGAATAAAAACCCTCTCAATGGTGTAGGGTATTTTTGGCTTAATACTAAATGCTAATTTCGATGACACCTTATCGGTGTCATGTCCTCAACTGGTGAAAGAAGCTTAAATTAAGCAAAAATACTGCAGAGGTCCTTAAAGGCCGGACGTACATGGATAGTTTGTAATATTGGGATGCGCTCCAACAGCAACATAATTATATTCCTCTGGAAGACCAAACTAATGGACTAGGAAACATTTTATGTGGAAGGGTAAAATTACTTTAAAAAGCTAATTTCTATGACACCTAAACTGTGGCATATCCTCGACTGGTGAAAAGAGCTTAAATTAAGCAAAATACTGCAGTGGTCCTTAAAAGCCGGACGTACTAAGAGTTTAAGATAGGAATGAACTATTAAGAAATTTACTTCCGTAGTTTTACGGTTGTTTTTTTTTTGTTATAAGAACAACTTTTGCTAAGAATTGCTAATTGTTTTATGATCAAGATAGCACATTTCGAGTCATATTTCTTATTAGTGATTTTCTCAAATTATACTTAGTGAACTTTATTAAGATATAAAAGTTAAGGAATAAAAGCACAACAAAATACCAAGTTACAAAATAAGCCTAATGCTTTTTTCTTCTTTGGAAAGAAATTTAACCAAAAGGGTTATTAATCTTCACCATCGTTTGTGAAAAAATTGATCAAAATTCAAGAAACTACATTTTATGAAAAATTTTAAATTTTGTTTTATGTGATGATGTTTTATGTAACTAAATAATAAACATTATTTACATGCAATGAAATGTTTTTTAAATATAAAAACTGTAATGCAACCTCCATATAATAAAACTAACATCCCTGCGAAAGTAATTGTTTGCAGTTTTTTTACATTGAAAACTGGCAAAAATCAACTGAAAACATCAGGGTCAGGGATGATGTCAATTTAATTTAATGAAGGTTGCAGGACAGTGATTATATTTATTTTTTCTAACTGTTCAACAATTATGGCATGTAAATAATTTTATTATTATTTAGTTACATTATCTAAAAATTGCATTAATACACAATTTTTATTTCTTGTTTTTTTTTAAACAATGGAAAGTCAGACCAAAAACGTAAATTTATGTTTTCAAAGAGTAAAACATTATTTTGCATCTTGGGATACTATGCGGGGCTTGGTTCATCAACTCCAACTTTTAAAGCTTAGTAAAGATCACTAAACACCCCCCTTGCTTGGGGTGCTCGTAGCGGAATTTAGGGGGTGATGGGTGAACCCTCTCATTCGTCCCATTCTCCCTCTTCTCCCCGTTCTCGCGCTAAAAAGGAACACATCCATGCTGCGTTGCCAGATAAAACGGCAAAAGAAAACAGATCCGAAAGAGCCCTATATCAAAAGCTTGGGTAGATTCCGCAGAAAGGGTGAGGGAATTAGGACTAAGCTGGGTCGAAATGGAACATTGATAGGGTACACGCACGGAAAATAAAGATTTTTTCTTTTTATTAAAGGAACAGCTAAAACTGACTCAACAGCTGTTCGTCTGCATTTTTGGGGGCCTTAATTAGGCTCCTCCTACCAAAGATGGCTGAACAGCCAAATTTGGGAAGTGGAGCCTAATATAACTTTAAACTTAAATATCTCGCGAAATAAATTTTTCGAGGTAACAAACCTCTCGAAAAAATTATCCCCGTAAAAAATTACCCTAGCTTAGTTAAAAAGAAAAAATCTTTATTTTCCTTGCGTGTACCCTATTCCTTCTAGATTTTGCGTGGTTTCGACTTTCGAATTCAGTAACTTAAGTCAAACAAACTCTAGAAAATAAAAATATATTTATTTTTCTCTTTTTTTTTGTAAAGCGATGCAAAAGACCCGCCCCAAAGTTTTAGAATTTTAAAAAAAATTTAAATCTAGGCTACTAAGTACTAACTGCTACTAACTTTAAGGGAAATTCACAAATCTGCGTTACGCAGGCAAATCTAGATTGCATAGCAGATTAAAAAAGTGTTATTTTATTTCTCCGGAATAATTTTTAAAAAAATAGAGGTCCGGGAATTTAGGGACACTTGACTCGCCAACCCGTAAATAAATATTGCAGTGGTACTCACAAATTTCCCCCTATTTTGGTTGTCAGATATTTATAGAGAATACCTACAAACATTGATTCTATTAAGTACTTACTTGTTTAAGACTTTCTGGTTGACTTGACTGACTGCCACTACTGTCTGCTGCTGACTGATGCTGACTGTCTCGGTTTTCAAGCTGGTGGCATAGGTTTTATATAACAGTTAGTTTCGCTGAATAATTTAGAGATATGTTCAGATTGGTCACGGTCATACAAAACACGTGTAAAAGGTACCCCCAAAAGATTTTGACATCAGGTCATAAGAATATGTATGGGCAAAAGTTGGGGTGAGTTATATGGGAGAGTCAATGCTGACTCAGCAGAGGACACGGTGATCGGAGATCTGCAATTATAGATTGGTGGGGTCAGGGGAGGGGATAAAAGAAAGTTCAGCGAGCGGAAGGGAGAAACGGTAGGGATAAAGGATCGATAGGTCCATGCGTGTCGGAAACAGTTACAATATGGTCTTATTTCTTATACCCGCTTATACCTTAACAGATGGATTCGATAGACCTCCGATAGACCAGATCGAGTCGATACGTATACTAACACATTTTCAAATGAAACCAAAAATAATTTTAAAATTTTGTGTTTGTACCGCTCAAAGGCTGCTATAGTATTCGTTTGTTGTGCGCTTCTCATAATTTCAACATGGCAGATGTCCAGTGTCGTCTGGCGGCCATTCTCGATTACTCGCGCGTTACTATACGTCGTCTAATTGGACTAAGAATCTTTGCTTTCGGATGCATGGCAATCAACAAACTTTGGGTGTGATTAAAGATTAAATGTGGTTAATTCTGCAAGGACATCCCACTATTTCCGTCTCCTTCACCAAAACGAATGAAGTTGAAAAAAATATGGAAAGATTGAATTCGAATCTTCACAAATATTTGTGCATGTTTAGTTAATTGTTAATGTCTTCTCGGGTCGTAAAGGTTGAATTCTACCTACTGAAGAGCAACTTCTTTTAATAAAAACAAAAAAAGTTTAAATGGTAGCAAACGAGCAGAAGGACAAGTATCCCAAAACCTTTCGGTTGATTTCCTGTCGTATAAAAATAGTTTACCTTCGATTAAAATCAGCAGTAGTACCTAGCAGTTTTTTGTACAGTAATGTATATACGAGGAATATAAAAGGAAAAATAAGAAATACAATTTGCTTCGTTGTTTGAATAGATTTATTAAATTAAATTTATATTTTTTATCTTATTTAAGTTATACTAGACGAAAATCAGCGATAACCTTCTGATAGGATATTGTAAGTTTTGACGGAAATGCTTGGATCGTTACTCTCACACTTATACCGCTTTAGAATGAATTCACGATTTAATTACTAAATTGTTTACAACTAATTTAATTAATTATTGCAACAATTTAGACTTAAGGGAAGTGTGACGTTATAGAAGATGCGACGAAATCGTCGGACGAAGCTTGCGCCATTTCAAAGAAACACTATTTTGCACAGATAGATTGCTTTCGTTACAGTTTCAATTAATTAAATGTAATAGAAAACACAAGTCAATGTCTAATAGACAAGTTCCGGATGCTGAGTTGCACAACCGCTAAATTAGGATCGTGCGCCAACGTATCCTTTTAACGTTGTGGGGATAGTAGAAAGCGGGTTTTTTATTATTTAAGCATAGAATTACTTATCTAATCTTAGAAATGTTCAGGATTATCGTTGTTTAGAACATTCTGCTTTTTATAGAGTAATTTTAAATGTATAATTCAGCTTAGTTTACCCATTAAAATTAAAGAAAATCCAAGCCTGGGATGCTGTTTAGTCTTTTCTTGTGTTTTTTGACAGATCTGCTGACAAGTGACAAGCTCAAACACACAAGAAAAGACTAAACAGCATCCCAGGCTTGGACTTTCTTTAATTTTAATGGGTAAACTAAGCTGAATTATACATTTAAAATTACTCTATAAAAAGCAGAATGTTCTAAACAACGATAATCCTGAACATTTCTAAGATTAGATAAGTAATTCTATGCTTAAATAATAAAAAACCCGCTTTCTACTATCCCCACAACGTTAAAAGGATACGTTGGCGCACGATCCTAATTTAGCGGTTGTGCAACTCAGCATCCGGAACTTGTCTATTGTTGTAAAATTTACGAGTGGACGGCTGGACGCGGGGAGAGTATGTTTTTTCAAAACAGACTACAAATGACATAGTTATGCTACCCATCGCTAGATGGAGAATGAGGCAATATCACTGGTTTACGGCAATGACAAAGAAACGAGAGCAAAGAAAATGCATGCATGCTACCAACTGCGATAATACATCACTCGATTTCCGCATAACTCATTTACATTTTTTCAATAGAAAACTGACTAATGCACGCAGTCCAGATATCAATTTCTTGGAATACGACAAATTGAAAACTTCGCATTGGATACACAATACATATCTGATGTTTTACTGTTGTTCGTGCCCAACTATAAAAAGATGCGGGAGGAAACGCTGCAATTTAATTCCACGCCAAACAAATTTCTCGATTGATTTAACATATATGGAAAAGATTAGTAGGCTACTTTTGGCGAAAAAAAAAATTTCCTGAAAAAAAAAAAAAACATCGCGGAGATGAGACAATAAAAACGGATTATTGGGTAACGCATAAAATTCCACTTGCATGGAATAGACGCTTGGCTTGGCTTGATGTATAAAGCTCAACTAAAAGGGAATGTTATATGATCTCAACCTTGAAGAGATGAGAGGAGCGCGCTTTCCATGGACGTGCTGCTGCAACTGCTCGGGACCATAACGCCAAGCGCCGAGCGGCACATCTAGATGTGCAACAGCGACAGCCAAACAGCAACAGTATCCGCCAGCAGCAGCAGCAGCAGCAGTAGACGGCAGTAGATAAACTTGATTGAAGATAAACTTGAAGCCTAGCTGGCTGAAGGGCAGTTATGTTAATGACATGTCGAATGAATCCAGTCGAACGAAAAACACTCGAGGGAAGGTGATTTAATTTCAACGACGTTTTTATTTAATCAGGTCCGCGGGAGGTTGGGTGTAGTATAGTGGCTCATATAATATCTAGTACGTGCCACAGCGGAGAGATGATGTTTTCGTTTGGGGGCCTCTCGCCAGCAGCTTGCCAAAGCATCCATCCAACAGTCCGTTATTACATCAAATAAATAATTTCGCCTCCGGTTCATCCACTTATTCCGATGGAGGCGGACAGAGAATGATGACGAATGGTTCGCTTTTTTCGTCAATATGTAAGAAATCGCAGGGCACGAGTCTCTTTTTATAAAAAAAGCAACTTTCATTGTCCACTTGTTGCTGTCACTAGCTATCGCTTGCCGTCTGTTGGGTTTCCTATCGTCGCAAACAATCTTCCAAGTAGTTCTAATGAACCACCTCTCCTTGCTGCACCAGGTGTGGTACACAAGTTGGGCACCGCACTGAAGCGTTCAAATGACGAAACCAAAGGTTGGAAGAAAAAAAAAAGGAAAACTAAACAAAAACAACGGGGAAAAAAAAGCTGTCGGACGAGAGAGACCTGGAGGGTCCTTTTTCTTGGTCATCTCATTTGCATATATGGCCATCGACTCTGCCGCCATTATTATTACTAAGGGGTGGCCCAGCGTAATTTTTGTTTTTCTTTCTTAGCTTTGATGTTTCTGAACTGCTGCTGCTTCGGGAAAAAAAAATCAAAAGCTTTTTTTCTTTCTTTTCCCTCTTATCTTTTATCCCGTTTCCCATCGGCGCTCTTTCTATATATCCTTCTATCCTTATATCTATACTCACTTTCCCACTTATATATATTTCTCGTCTTTTCTCTTCTATTTAAATTTTATGTGTTGAAATTTGTTGAGTTCATTTGGACGAGACCTGCCTTTAGACATTGTGCGTGTGTGAAAATAGTTTTCACTGCCCGCAGTCAGCAGTCGGGACTCTATGCAGCACTCCGTTGGCACCTCACCGACCGCGGATCAATCGCCGTGATTTATCAGCCGATACCGCACCGCAACAAAGTGTTACCAACTGATGGGTCCATCCAACGAGCCCTATTCCTATCTTCTTCTTCATTAAAAAAAGAAAAAAAAAATGCCTTTACGTATATTTGTTGGTGGAGGTGGGAGGAGGAGAATCGTAACGACTTGAGCGAGTCGAGAGTCGGCGTGCCGCCGTAAAAAAAAGAAAACCCCCAAAAAATCTCACTCGTAAAAACTCGAAAAAGAAAAATCAAAAAAGAAAAAAACAAAACAAGAAAAAGAGATAGAAATAATAGCGAGTTCTCCGTAAAAAGACGATATCTGATCACGCGCGTCCTATACGGAGGAGGAAAAAAAAAGGGGCGAAAGAGATTGCGTCGTCGACCGGCAGCGTGAAATAGGTTTTTCCTGAGCGTTCCACGGCCATCACTCGGCCCAAGTTACGCGGTTAAGTGAAGAAAGGCACACACACACAACAACCCGAAAACTCAACAAACTGGATGGTTTTTTTAATATTTCATAGCTTCGTGTGTAGGGCTCATCTCGGAGCTGTTGATCTTGTCAACTTTTTACCTTGTGCACTTTCCTTTTTTTCTTCTTCTTCTTCTTCTTCTTCTTCTTCTTCTTTTTTCTTCTTCCACTTTTTGAAATGTTTTGATTATTCTATTGAGATTCCATTACGCGAAGAAAATTGCACGGATGGCCTCGGGGACTGAACGACAAACTCGACGTGAAACTGTTTTCACCTTGAAAGAAAACGAGCGCCACAGCAGCCGAGAAAACAACAAAACAAAACAACCGCAACAATAAGAGCAACAATAATAGAACGAAGAGGAAAGGTGAAGTGATTGAAGCTGGAACAACAAAGTGCAGAGAATAAGACCCCCAAAAAAATATATAAAGAAGTGGATGCAATTTTGTTCTTTTTCTTTTTTTTTTTTTTAAAAAGGAGAAATATATAGAGATTGAGAGCTTAGAGAAACGGCAGGAAGTCTGTGACTTTTTTTAGCTGACGCAGCTCTCAGTGACTCTCCCTTTTTTTTTGGTACCAATTCGATATAAAAGGAGAGCTGGTAAAAAAATCTATGAATAAGAATAGCGGAGACCCTGAGACTGTGCCTCTCTTGTTTGTCCCTTTTGCAAATTTCGTCAAATCACCGGGGCCGTTGATTCATTGCAACAATTTCTCTCTTGTCTCACCTCTTACTCTCTCTCTCTCTCTTGTTGTTGTTGTTGTTGTTGTTATTTCACCTTTTCTGTATAATTGTGTCGATCTGTCTGTTGACGTGATGGTGCCGTTATGTATTTCGAATTTCAAACTCTCCTTGTTAGTCTGTTTCTTTCTTTTATCTATTTGCTCTTATTGTTCTTTGTTTGATTTCCCTTTTGATTTATTTTCTATATTATTTCGTTACTATTCGAGTTCGCTCTATTCTCGGTATCGTTATTATTCGTTAGGTTGTGGCGCGCGCGATGTATACGTTCGTATTATATCCCACCCAGCAATGACCGCAACATCGACGACGGCGGGCCGAACGCGCTCGTTTGCCCCCTCTTATCTTTGAAAGTCGATCAGCTGTTTGTCCGCTGTCTGCTTTGCCTGTGTGTGGTGCCGAATCTCCTATACGTGTGTGAATACATTAAGTTTTATGAGGGCCCCACAACTAACCCACAGGCTCAACGCCAGATAGATCTCTCGGTTGAAGCCGGGCGAGCGCGCGACCCTGCCGTCTCTATAGACATCACAGCCCCGTTTTGGGAGCTGGGCTTAAGAGAGCTGCTGCTGCTGCTGCTGAGGAGGAAACCCGCGGAGAAGAAAAAAAAAGGCCCCGAGAGCCTTGGCGCAGTTCTCTCTGAGGCGAGCGCCACACGCGCGCTCCAACTCTCCTTAAAACTCGACTCTCGACTTCTTTTCTTTTTTGTAATGAGATTGTAATGAACGATATACGCCTCAAAGCGGGGGGAAATATATCAGAAAAAAAAAGAAAAGAAAAGAAACAAAACAAGAGCCAAAAAACCCCACGGAGATCAAACTCGTACGTTTTCTTTTGCTAATGAAGTCGATCCATTTTTCATGAATAATTTCTTCGAGCTCGTTAGGGGATTTAACTTTTCTGACGGACTCGTATGGTTATATTCCGGCGGAGCAGAGAAGGCACAGACACATAGCACGTAGTAGTATTACTTGCGGTATGTGCGGTTGCCAGACAGGTGACACACGATGATAAAATAGAAGCGAAAATCTGGAAATATAAGAGTGTCGTGCACCTGCGTGTCGTCGTTTCTTTTATGTTGATTATTTCTTGTCTTTTCCATTTTTTCTTTTTCGTTCTTTTTTTAAATTTTAACAATGTATGTATACAATATCATGAGCATTGGTGTATTCTGCCGGGGGAAAAAGTTGCCTAGAGGGGACGGTTTGCATAAGCGACAAAATGCGGGAGTCGTTCTTTTCTCTCTCTCTCCCTCCCGACACACGATATACAAAAAAAACCTCGGAAAAATTTATTTAAAAAACAAAAAAAATTAAAAGAAAACGTAAAATTATGATGAAGTTGATGGATGAAGTGTGCTGTTCTTTTTATAGCGGGTCATTAAAAACTCAGACGCAAGTGAAAAAAAAGGGGTGGGAGGGATGGAACTGGGAAAGTTATGAGGCGTAGAGAGTATACACTAAATTCCAGGATGCCTGTTTGTGCTTGTGTGTGTGTCCTATACGTGTGTGCAAAAATGAGTAAACAAAAAAGATATATATACCGCGAGCGGCCGAAGAGGATGAACGAATATCTGTGTGAAGGTGAGTTTTCGATCTTGGATATCTCTCCTTAGCCGGCCATACCGACGACTATATACGGTCGAAACAATTTTATTAATTCTTTTTTTATTTTATTTCTTTGTTAAGGTCTACATAGTTTACACATGTTTTTACTTGTACTTTGTCTTATATCTATGAGAAATGCTGGAATACACCCGTACTATTACGTATTTCCAAACGCCATCCGATTGAAGGTCCGCCGCCATAATATCCGACGTTTCAATGGCATTTCATTTTGATTGATTGCCGTTAATAAGCACCTCATCGATTCGCACGCTCGCTATGCAAATTTATTGCGGTGACGTCTGAAACTGACCGCTTCTTTCTTTTACGGTCTCTAAAAAAAAAGCATCGAACGACTTTGGAAAAATAAGAAAGAAAACAAAATAAATACATAGCCAAAGACGAGATCGCCTATCGTGTCTATATAATATTGGAGAGTAACAAAATCTAAGAAAGAACCTTGGGATGAGCATATAACCCAAATCCAGCATCCGCTGCTGCATCCATCCACGGTGTGGTGAGCGTATCATCTTTTTTGGCCGGTATTATTGGCGAATCTTGGCGATGTGGTAATAATATGGCACCGCGCGACTCACTGCGGTTCAAAATTGCAAACGATTGAGAGGCCAATCGAGTCGTTTGGTAATAAACATCCCGCGAAAGTTTTTCTCTTCTTTTTTTTCTTTTTCTTTTTTGGCCTTTCCCTTTTTTTCTTTCTTTAACAACTTCGCGCCATCTCGATGCATTTTTTCAATGTCGCTTTCCCGCGTCTAGATATTACCTGGGTGGGTTGTTGCATCCAACAGCACAGGCCGGGACTTTTCTAGTATTACTTTTCCCTTCGCCTAACAACAGCACCTTCTTCGAGGGGGGGGGATGGAGAACGGAACAGGTGAACAAGGATGGAGCAACTCACGGTCACGATATTTCGTCGTCAACATATACTGCGTGAATGGTGTGTGTACCTGTGTGTGTAACCTGTCGTGTGGCCAGGGGAAAATACGACACGGTATAAATTCGAACTCCTCGGCGTCAACAACGAAAAAAAAAGTAGGCAACGATATTGTATAGTGTCTGCCGCTGGTTCGGCCAAAATCTGATGTCGAGACACGTTTTGACATTGTCAACCGTTTTTTTTTCCGAACGGGAGAGAGAGAGAGAGGCGAAGAAGTGTTATGAAGGATGGGTCGTAAGGTGAAATGGCCGTCCGTTTTTTTTCCCCCCTCTGATGAATCGGCTGGCGCGATCATCAATGTCGCCATCTTTCACGCTGAGATATTTCTTAGATACCCGCCGCACCGAGAGAGTCTCTCTATAAGATAAGAATTATATGCATAATAGTGTCTAACATTTCACGATTTTCTTCATTCGCATGTAGACGTTGACACCGGGGCTTATAGGCTTGTGCTGCTGGGTACATGTAACCCCACGCGCACACATCACCTTGTGGACTCGGTAACCCGTGAATCAAAGTGGTAAAAAACACGAAAGACGTAAGAGAATCGAGGACGTGCCCGCAGAGTTTTATTTTATTTATTTTCCCGAAAAAACCATTATCTCTTATTTTATTTTTTGGGTTTTGGGTTTTTGGTTTTTTTGTGTGTCTGTGTGTCGCCTATTGACTTCTTATTTCAACTAGTCAAACATATCCTTGACCCCCGCAGCCGCAAGACTCATTAACTTTGAACCTCTCTCGCTCTCTTCTTCTCTCTTCGTCGTTTTTCTTCGTCGAGTTAATTCCAATGAAACAGGAAAGAGGCCCCTTTTCTTCGAATGGCGTTTCTTTTGGAAACCCATTTTTTTGTGTGTCTGCTGGCTACCTGATGTTTAATTAGCCGTAGGAAACAACAAAAGGAAAAAGAGTTTTGATGGTTATTGTGAAGGGGGTTGGATAGTTCTTTTAAAAAAATATATAAATGGAGGGGGGAAAGTTTGGGGATGTTTTAAACTGTCGACAAGCGAGTAGCTTTTCTGGTTCACTGTCTAAAAGGATTTCAGGTTTCCTCCCTCGGCTTATTGTAGTTTTTTTTATTTTATTTTATTTTTTTTTTTGTCTTGTTCTTATGCGAGTTGTGTCGAGGAGGAAAAAGAAGGCGCGACCCTTCGCCCACACCTTTTGACACATTGCTTGGTCATAAATATCAAACCACCAGCAGCACCAGCATCAATAGACACAACAGAGAGAGAGCCTAGGCTATGCTATTCGTATAGAGCGCGCCAGCTCAACACAGCCCCCCGCGCATTGGTGTGCTCCGCCCTCTACCAACTTTGGCACTGGGCCCACACTTTTTTCGTTTCAGAGTAGTATCTCCCCCCTGCCGGCCTGTCTGTCCGTCTATCCCTTATTTTATTTTATTTTTTTAGTTTAGTTTGGTGCTGAACTCGTGAAGAAAAACACCAATGTACAATGTATATACTATAGACAATACAATCTACAACCCCCCTTAGCACTAGCCTATAGGTGTATCCTCACCTGTGTATTGTGTGGAGGGGGGTGGGGGGACCTTTCTGCCTTTATTTTCTTTGACCTTTTTCCGTTTGAATTGTTCCAAATCCTCTCTTCAACATATCCTTTTTGTCGAGCCTCTTTTTTTTCCTCTCTCGTTTCCTTTTGGCTTTATTTTGATTTTTTATTTTCAGGTGAGTAAGTGAAATAATTCATCAGGAAACCGAGCCACCTCCCCCACTCCAAATAAAAATCTATAAGAAATGAAAGGAATACGCCCAATGCTTTGCCTCCCCCCCCCCCCCCCGAAAAAAAAAACTCCACGAGCCCTTTTCCGCATTTTTATCCAATGAAAGAAACAAATGCCATCGTCGTCCTCCCGTAGCGCATCCTGCCGGCGCAATAAAAATAAAAATAAAAAAGAGGAGAAATACATTAGGAGGCTACAACATGTATATATCCTTTCCAAATCCGATTCACTTCCATAAAGGCTAAAACCATAGTAGGAGAGTAGATCGAATCATAGCCCAGGACAAAATCCCCTGGCCACCAAAGCCGAAGCGAAAGGCCTTTTTTTTCTAAAAGGGTTGACTAATACGAACTAATAAACTGTGCAAGGCCTTTTTTTTAAATGTTCGAATTCTGCCATCCATTGGTTGTGTAAGCTTGTCGCTTACAACTCCGATTGTTCTTGGCCCAATCCGACAGATAAATAAGGCGAATGTGCGGGGGGTTTGGCGGCCCCGGAACAGAAACAAAAAAATAAGAAATCGTGGGGACCACCAGGACTTGATTGGTGGTCGTCGTTTACTTGTTCTCAAAGAAGATGTTGACCATATACGAGGTGGGTATAGTCTCCATTAACAGGCGACACGATCGCCATTTTTTTTTTGCGACTTTTTGGACATTTTCTTTTTTTTTTTCTGTTTGGTCTATTGGAAATTTATATATTTGTGCTGGGCAATTTAGCGCAACTCAAGGTAATGGCTCGGGATATCGAAAGTAGTCAAACGTATAGAGGAACATGGAAAAGGCTGTCGTTGTTTATGGTAAAGGGCGAACTCTCTCTGTCTACTTTTTTTTCACTCGAGTGGGAACTGGTCGAAATGAGATTGTCTCCGTGAGCAATCATTAGCTCTCACCTCCCGTTAAGTAATCGGCCCGGCATAGAACCATAAGAACTGGCACTGTGCTGCTGCTGCTATAGCGCGCGGGTAATACAATATATTCTCTCAATGTCAGGTTTGTGTGTGTCGTCAAGGCTGGACAGTTTTCCATTTTCTTTTCTTGTAACTCTCTGTGGTGTCTTTTTGCTCCAGCCAAAAGTACAATCGGGGGAAAAGAGAGAGAGAGAACGATACTCTAGAGAGAGAGAGAGAGAGAGACAAGGTAAAATGGTAAAAGGTGTACAAACGACACACTTGGACCATAGCCATAACTCTGGTTGAAAAACACACAGAGCCAAATAACAACAAGAGATTTTCTTAACTTCTTTTTCGTGTTTGTTTGTTGGTTTAATGCCTTTAATTTGGCTTTGTTCCCCTCTTTTTTTTAAATGCCGTTCATCTCGATAGAGAAGAAGGCTCGTCGGTAATTTACAACACTTAGAACTCTCTGGCAACGTGTATATATTTCTCCCTGGGAAGGAGGAGGATCCGCGTCCGATTCGCAGCTGTGCCGAACGGACGAGCGACTAAGTGCGCGCCCAGGGTGAATAATGGACGCGCGTTTGCCGATGTTTTCATATAGATCCCCGCCGGCCGCAAGGGGGGAAACACCAACAACTCTACAACAACAACAACAACAACAGCTCGCTAGAGTGATTATACACCTGCGCATTTGAAGAGACCGCGCAAACTCAAGTAGAGAGAGAGCGTCTTCTCCTCATTAGCAAACCAAATAAAAGTAGGTACGAAACCAACAAGCCTTTGTGGGGAAGAGGAGTTCTATAACAGGCCCCCAAAAAAGACACTGGCTTATGGAGTTCCAAAGTCCAGCGTAGCGCGGGAAATGTCACCAGCAGAGAATGTCACCATCAAAGAAAGAGGAGAGCTTGTTTGTTTTTTTATTATTATATTCAGACAATATAACAGCAGCAGCAGCAGCAGCAGCAGCAGCAGCAGCAGCAGCAGCAGCAGCAGCAGCTGTGGTTTTTTGGGGGCCTTTTTTTTTATTCCCCTTGAATGTCTTTTTCAGCAGCGCGGTCGAACGAAGAATATTCCGACGCTGTGGAATAATCGGGTTGACTCTCATGTGAAGATTCTCCGCGCCGATATCGAGTGTAGGATAGCGCATAACCAAATCCTTTCGATATTTTGTCGTGAAATGGAGACGTTCATTGCGTTCACCGTGACAGCAGACGTGGCACGCTCGCATGGCAGCCGACGAGCGTCATCATCATCAGACCGGAATGGATAAATTATTTTAAAAATAAATTAAAAAAAAAAAAAAAAAAGACTATGGAGCATTTTATTATTATTTTCTTTCTTGTTTTAATTCATCATTTTCTTTTTTGCTGGCTTTTTTTTTTTTTTTTGAAGGAGGACTGATATCAAGCGCTTGTCAAGCGCTTGTCTGTCATAGAAACTGACACGGCTGACATATTCGCGTTCGCTGACATTTACATCAGCCACAGCAGGTTGGTTGCTCCAGGGGATAGACACAGTAGAGACAGCAGCAACCGGTGGATTTTATTAAACATAATTTTACCGGTTACTAGGTACGAAGCAATCAGGCACTCAACTCTCGCCCGTCACCGGCTGCACTTGTGCACACACACACACTTGCCATTCGTGTTGTTGTACACAGCGTCTAACACAGACACACACGTTCAGGTGAGCCCAGCACGCAGGCGACACGATTTGTACATGCCAAATTATACCTGGCCGATTTCATTTGTATTTTCTTTTTGGCCCGTAGAAGAAGAAAGAACACACAGAACAAACATTGTGAAAATTGCATAAACCGAGAACGCACTATCTATTCAAATTTGTTACTGACCTTTTTTTTTCGGTTTCGGAAAGAGAGGCCTTTACCCATTTCTTTTATCTCCGCACACAACATTTACGCAGCAGTAATATATATATGCGTCTTGTCTGTATATGCATTTTACTGTCTTCTTCTTCTTCTTCGATCATTTCAGAATTATTCACGGTGCATTCGGGTGTATAGTAAATATAGACGGTATATACGATAGGGGCCGGCAAAAGGCCCGGGTATGATCGGTCGAACTCTATCGGCAATGGGGCGAAACGGGGCGAGTTGATTTATCAAGTCATCCATCGCACGCGGGGCCCCTGTCAATGAAGAACTCAATTATGACGAGTCTTCTCTCTCTCTACGCCCGCCATCCAGCCAGCCATCGCAAAAGAAATAGAAAGTTGCCAATATATAATAACTATGCGAAGGGCGCAGCCAATAAAAGCGAACAAATATCCAAAGATGAATGGACCGCGTCCGTCCATTTCGGCCGCATATCAGTCATTAAGAACAACGTCGGTGGGAGGTACTAGTCGTATATAACATGTGCTGTAAGAGAGAGAGAGAGAGAGAGTCTGATGATGACGAGAGTATCACACAATCGATCGACCGTATAGCTACATGGATGCACTAGCTATGCTCTTTAACAAATACACGGTGGAGCAGCGGCGGCGAGCTGGGAGAGATAAAGTGAAATGATTAGCATATTGGCAGCCGACATAATACCGGCTGCTTTTCTTCCTCTTTTTTTTTTTTTTTTCACTGGCGGTGCGGTTCTTCTTACGCGCCGGTGTACATGTAAAGATGGGCCCGACACACACACACACACACGTTGCTGCTTGAATTCTATGTACGTGGAAAATAATAAAATGAAATGAAAAAGAAAAAAGGTGAAACGTGCCCAGCAGTAGATATAGTATATAGATATTGTTTGCGGCGCTGCCATTAATAGAGTTGAACAATTTATCCATGCCTATAGTGTATTGTACACTGTAATATGCAGTTGGGCATATTCTAGTCCGGAGCTGCTCAAAATGAATCGAAGGGGGCTATACACAATCGATAGAGCAGCAACATTAAGCGGATAATGTCGAATCACATGCACGCAGGGCAATATAAATGGAGGGCCGAGCGAGAAAGAAAAAAATAAGAAATATATAAAAAAGATAATAGATAAAAGAGAGAGAGACCCGACCCGAGGAGGTATTTGATTATTACAGCCACATCACGCAGGTTTTAATCTCTCTCTCTGCCTCACACACTCTTATCTCTCTCTCTCTTGCCAGCTAAAGCTATCGTGTGTACAAGCTACTATATATCTTGTTCGGCCATCTTTTCTTGTCATGTCGGCCGGTTCCCCATAGCTCTCGCACACACACACACACACACACACAGCACTCGTTGGATTAAATAATAGGAGCCAAAAATGCCCAAAAAAGAAATGAAAAAAAAAGAACACACGAAAGACTTTCACTCTTTTTTTATCCTATAGACTGTTGTATAGTCTCTCTCGGTTGTATTCCTCTTGGGTTTTTAATTATAGTGATCAACGGCTGAATCGAAATCCATTACTGAGGTTTTTTTTTTTTTTTTTTCATGCCGACGAGTGGCGGCTAAACTTGTAGCGCCTCCACAAGCGCGCGCACACCTCGTCCAAATCGTCGCATTTCTTCTTTAAAAAACTTTAAAGTGCCCGACTCCACGAACATCATTTTTTTTTCTCAAGCGCGGCATGAGAATATACATAATACAGCCCGTCCTCAGTGCAATACATCCACTATAAGGTGAAATTTTGAAATAGAATAGAGGCTATATATATAATATATATATAAATGTGTACTAGACGTGAAGAGGTCTTCAAGCTTTTGACTCTCTCGAGAGCGCCGCTCTCGCTTTTTCGTCTAAATGTTTTATCTGTTTGGACTGGTGGACTCATCCAACCTGCTGCTGGCGGCACGTTATCTAATACATAAACGATGAGCTCGAAATATTGACCGTTTCTCGCTAGAGTGCCCAACCACCGCTCTATAGTCGTTCATATATATATTATATATACTTGTTTGTGTGAATCTCGTAACAAAATATAATGACGGGGGGTTCTCTTATATTTTTTTTCACGCAGCAAAAAGTTTACAAAAAAAAAAAAGTTCCTCAAGGTTTTTTTTCATCTCCGTTTGGTGGTTCGATGATGGCCAGTGCGCGTGGTACTTCACCATCAATGTAGAAAGAAAGTTGCTGTGGTGAATTTATAAAGAGATATCGTCTGTTGCTGCTGCCGCTGTGTGTATTTTTTCTGCGGTGTGAATCTTCATATCGTCAAATGGATATTATGTATAGAAATGCGTCTGGCTGGCTGGCTGTGGCTGTAGCTGTGGCTGGCTGCTGTGGCTCTATTTGATGATTGCCGTTTCCATTTTTTAACGGCCGACGCAAACTATCTTTTGCATTTAGTAGTAATGAACCAACATTGAGCGGAGCCACACGATGAGGATTTTTAAACAACACTCTTGTTTGAGAATGAATAATTATCCAACCTTGTTATCCACTTGATGAGGATAGAGCGGCAGGGCGGAGATCATCAAATTTTTCTTTTTTTCTTAACATTTGGCTTTTTTTTTTCTCTTTCTTCCTCCTTCTCTTTGATGTTTTTTTGAATCGTCCCGCGCGACAGTTGCCGCCCCATTCAAAGACGCGTCCGCCGACGCATGAATCGCCGCGTTGCGACAGATTTTGACTCCCTTTTTTTCCCGCTATAAAAGAAACAAAAAACCTCGAAAATGATCCTATTCAACATTTTTCATTGCGAAAGTTTGTCTCGCATATTCGTCCACTTCAATTACACCAGCAGCTCCGCTCGGCGCCCATATCATCCGGAATTTTTATATTTTTTTTTTCTTTCAAAAAGGCGATATAATATGCTAAATGCTTCGCATGTATACGTATATAAGAGGATCCGGCAACCGATTTCTATTTTCTGCTCTCTCTCTTCTTCATATAATAGCCGAGAGTCGATGATTGTAATTTCAAGCAATAATAAATATATATATACCGTACGCGCAGCTAGAGTTCCAGTATAAAACGTCTTTGATTGCTGCGGCGCCCGGATTGCGCATTCAGCAATGAGCTCCATTATATGTATGTGGCAGCTGTGCATTTGAGATTTATCCGAAAAAATGTTTCTATATACTAACCGAAAAATAAAAAGATTCGATGTAGGGCGGGCAACGGTTCGGTTATCAAATTTAGGAGAGACGCAAAAATTCTGTTTTCACATGCTGGACGGATGGGAAATAAATAATCGTCAGGCTTATAGGCGAGCCTCAATATCTGGGAGACGTTGACGATGGAGAGCTAACTAGCGTCTCAAATTGATGGAGGAGATGGCAGCAGTGCCGAGAAAAGAAAAAAAGAAAAAGAAAAACCTGCCCACCCTGAGAAATGAAGTAGATATGTATACGCGTCGGGACGATTGAAGGGAATCTGTTTTGTTTTTTCTTTTTTGTTTTTTTTCTTTCGAAGGCCGCCCGGCGGTCTCTTTCGCGCAAAAGAAGTTGACCTATTTACAAGAGTGAGTTATATTACCATGCTAATGAAGAACGAAGCCAATGCCTTTTCAATCTTTTTCACTATATGATTATTAGTTTGTCTTTTTTTTTTCTTGTTGTTGTTGTTGTTGTTGTTGTTGTATTTTTGTGTGTGTGTGTCCGAGTGGGTTATGTTCTTTTTTTTTCTTCTGTTGTAACTTTTCCGCCGCGGCCCGGCTATATTCGTTTTATTATTGTTTTGAGCGTTTCGGTTGTGTGGGCCGCTCGCGCTTGCTGCTGCCGCTGACAAGTGAATGGAATTCGCCAGCCCCCGGAGGCGACTCGAGTTGGTCTAATCGATTACGAAGAAAAAAAAGAAGAAGAAGAAAAAAAAATGAGCCGACTTCCATATCTATTTATCTATTCTGAATGCCAAATTCGCATGCATCATTTTCTTCGGCGCGCGGTGATTCATATTATAAGCGATTCGTAATATCGCGCGCGCTATAGGGCCACCTAGCTAGAGCTCCAAGCGCTTGATTTCGTTTAGAGCCGCGGCCGGCCACGGCCAGCGCTATACATATTATGCACAAAACAGAGGCCGACAGTGGGGGTAAAAAAAATAATAATTTCCATCGGAACAAATTTCTCAACACTCATAGACTCTTGAGCTCTCCCAGAGACTCTCTCCACATGTATATATGAATAGTGAATTATATACCGGCGGTATTATATATATATGTATGTGTGTGTGTGTACATAATATTTGTCGGTGCGGTATAGACTCACATCGATTTCCATGTCGTAATCAGTGCTGCGTCTATGCAAATGAAGCCAGCCAGCCAGCCAGCAGAGAGAGATAATGTTCTTTGCTTTTCGCCATGCATGACGTCGCTAATGTTTTTTCGTGCCGGCCAGAGAATTCATCCTTGGTCATTTTCTCTTTCTCTATTATATTACTGTCTTGCTGCGGGTCTCTTGGCCGCCTGCGCGCTGTACATTATTATTAGACGGAATTTTTGCGGTGGCCGGGCCGTCTACTATTTCGGCTGATGAAGGGGACACAGACGACATCATACGTGGGCGCATATTATAGAGGCAAAGAGTCGCCTGGCCCCCACCAACTTTCACCACTCAAAGAGATATTATAAGGACATGTGAATAAAGGGAGAAAGGCGGGAGAAGTGAAAAGGGAGAGGCTGCTGGTCTGCCGTTGCCGCATGGCTAAATCATCAAGGAGGGGATCTCAAATTAATTTCGGTTAGGGTGGCATAGATCATCACAGCCAACAAGAGAATATATGGAAGCAGCCCCCTTTGTGCTGTCTACACAGTCTAATGCAGACGTGCGGAGGTTGCCGAATGGCCAAAACTTTCGACGACACGAGATGAGTGAGTGGTGAGTGACACCATCACGCAACAAAAGCCCATCACGCAGAGCCAGCGCAGCAGTAGATATCTAAATGTGGTATTATTCCATACCAAATAGAATTCACGTCACACACACAGCCCCGCAGCTGAAAGAATAAGCTATCTATGCGCTCCTTCCCAAATATAATGTCGAGTTTGTTTAGACCTTGTTTGCTAAAAAAGAAAGAAAGAAAAACAGTCGTTACATAATAAGAAGACGGGCTGTGGTTCTCATCCATTGATGTGCCTTTGAAAGAATAGAACGAGTCGAGAGAGGGGACTCTATAGCTCTCTATGTGTGTGTGTATACATAAAAAGACTAGCTAGAGAGAGAAAACAAAAAGGGAAGAAAAAAAAAGAGAAAACCCTTCATCTCTTCGGTCGTCGTCGTCGTCCCGCAAGATCTACACAGATAGACTCTCTTCTTCTTCTTCTTCTCTTTCACGAGAGTTCCTTTTTCCCTATTACGCACCTGGGTGGTCGGCGCACACATTTCAGAACCCCGAAAAAAAAAAAAAAAAATTTGTTTAAATTTTTTCTTTTTTGGGCTGTTGTTGTTGTTCTTCTTTTAGGTTCACGACGCAGACTCTGTAGACATTTATCACACGTGTTATGTTTTGTGTTGTTTCTTTTTTCCCATGTTCCTCTCGTTTGCCCTTTCTGGCGAACGATGAAAAATAAAGAAGAAGAAGAAGAGAAACAACAACACAACTTTCACTGGCTTGGCTAAATACTTGTCAGAGATGATTAACCCTCCCTCTCCACCTTCTTATACACACCACGCACACACCACCCATATCCCGCGCACCACGTCATAATGAGCCCCGAAAAATCAAGAAGAGAACCGAGAGTTGTAGAGTTGCATAGAAGAACCTTGTTTTTATTTTTCAAAGATATATTCTTTCGAGAAGACTTGTTGTGCTGTCGCTCTCTCTCCGTGCATTGCGTCTCTCTACCGATGATGCATAGCTTCTGCCGGTGAACTTTGTTTTATTGTGAGAAAACAAAAAAGGAAAAAGTCAAAAGAATAACACAAGAAATATTAGAGAAGAAAAATGGCATGGAGAATGAAGAATGAAAAGAGAGCCCGGCGTGTAAGTGATGCGCGCACAGGCGGCCGCATTGTGTCCTCTTCTCCATGCAGCAGCGGTTGAATATAAAAAGTTGTAGCCTCTCCTATTCTCTTTCGATTTCTTTTGTCAGCCCGAGTGTGGACAGAACGCTGGCTTGTGCTGTCCATACAGTCGTCTTAACCTACATAGATATATCTTAGACAAAACAGCAATTGTCTAGAGATGAAAAGGCATTCATATCTAGCTAACTCGGCGCAGCCTCTACTATTTATTGAGGTAGACACAGCACTACACGGCGTCTTATTGTGCTGCGTTGTCTGTTATATTTTGCTGCGGGAGCCGGATCGCATCAGTATATATAACAGAGGCGCTGCTTCTCTATTCTTCTCCTGTTTTTATTGAATCAATATTTTCGATACATGCGACTGACTTTCTAGGACAAGACAAGTATGGCCGTATGGGTTATTATATACCCGCGTCATCGGATCCTTGTATGCGAGCTTCTCTCCCTCTCTCGAGGTCAGTCAGTCGCAAAAGAATGTGGAGGCACACACACAATAGTTATATCTAGCAGGAGAGAGAGAGAGAGAAAAAAACGTATTTCTTTCGGGACGACCTCCCACCCAGCGGTGTAGTAATTAGGCATCGCTACACCTTCAATTAAATATGGTGCACCAGCCACCAACGCTCACTTCATTTTCTATCCTCCTCCTCCTCAACACTAGAGTAGTGTTGTTCCGTTGTGCTTTTTTGGATTCGTTATCGTTATCGTTAATCGTTATTTTTTCAATTTTTCATTCGTTTCGTTCTTCGTTTCGTTAATTTAAACGTGTCGCATTTTTCTCTTTTTGCGACCCGTTATCGTTTACCTTACAATTTTTTTTCTAATGAAGTAATGAGTAGGCCTGTTAGGCCAAATGATATAGCGAAAAAATTGACCTAATTCCTCGCTAGGGGATCGCTAAGTCGCTAGTAGGTGGTCATCCCAAAATTGAAAAATTCCAAATTTTGAGGGAAAAAAAAGTTCCCCTGGTGGTCAAAAAATTTGAAATCTCTACGGTTTTGTTACGAAAAATTTAGCAAGAAATTAACGAAAACAACGAAAAAAACAGCCATTTCGTTATCGTTAACGAAAAAAACGAGCATTTTCCAAAAAAGTCGATAACGAGGCTCGTTAATACGTTATTTTCGTTGCCGTTATTTAAACGAGAACATCACTACACTAGAGAGAGAGAAATGTGTCTAATATTACACACAGGCCAAAGAAGAGAGAGAGAGAGAGGCAAATGGGCATAGACGTAATCGACTTGCGGAGCTTTTGATCCATCGTCCGAACAACTATAATGGGCCGCCGTTGATGTAAAAGGCCCTGGCCGTGTAAAAAGTAACAGCGTCCATATACAGCAGCATCAACGCTCATGGTTTTCATATCTTCCTTATTTTATTTATTATTATTATAACATTTTTTTCCCCCCCTTTTTTTCCTTCCTCTTTTGAGTCGTTGTTTTCTTCCACCGGGAGCTGGGCAGACGTGAAATAAGACAAGATCAGCAGCCTCCGTTTTGGACCTTTTTTTAAACTTTTGGTTGGGAGATGCGATCCGCGTGACAGAGGACGCGCTGGATTTATTGTCCGGTGCAGGTGAGTCACATATAAGCGGCAAATGCGCCTGTTGCAGGTCCAGCAGCAGCACCCAGCGCTATATACCAAAAAGCAACGGCCCCACAGCAGCCGGACGATTGATGGCGTCAAATCAAAAAATGTTTAGAGAAATCTTTTTTTCCACACAAAAAACTAAACGGTACACACACAACAGCAATCCACGACGAATATCGTGGCTGGTTCGGGACGGCGGGGCCGCGGCACACAGCGGCAGCCGCAGCACATCCCGCGGTAATGCAAATTTCGCCTTGGCCGGTTTCGGGACGCGGGAGAGAGTGAGGATAACCTCGCCAAAAACCCAGGTATAATATTCTACACGTTACACAAGATCTCTCAACGTGTGTGTATAGTATAGTAGACACTGCGGCTCCGTTTTCTTCTTCTTCTTTTATTTTTGATAGAGGAAAGAAAGCTGAAAGGGAACCTGCTCATTCATCCATTCGGTCGTGTGTCTGTCTATCTGTGCTGTGTGTGTGTGATGGTGCGCACCGGAGGCAGAAGATTTACGCGCCAATCCAGTCAGCTGCGCGTATACGTTGATACACGTTTCGTGTGTCTAAATGCAGCAGTCGCTTGTGATGCTGCTGAAGCTTTTACAGATGCACGCTCGGCAGAATTTCAATAGGAGCTATATTGGGAAAACGTGGAAGAAGAAGAAGAAGAAGAATCAAAATGAAATAGTCATAAATAAAATCATAGCGGTTGGGTCTGATGCTGGATAGACTTTTTTCTTCATTTCGGATAGATATTTTGTAACAGTTTCTGTGTACACCTTGGCGATTTTTGTGTATGGCTGGTGGCCAGCACAATGGCCAGCGAAATGTTGTGCAGTTTGCCGTACATCAGATTTTGAAGAAAAGACCGGCCTCCGCCCTGATGATGTTGGCCAAGACGAAAATTGCTGGCCCGTAGATGAGTTCCCTTTCGTTTGGTTTGGTTATATCTCTTCTCCTTGGCCGAGTCTCCAACGGCCTTTTGTGAGATGATGAAAAACGGCTTCGGACGTTGGCCAGCGCTATTTACATCGGCCAATACCATTAGCCAAATTGGACGAATGATGCATATTTATGGGTACTTGATTGTTGGGCTGGGTTGCCCAGCTCGACGGGTCCGGCCGTGTGTACCGATATGTCTGCCCCGCTCTCCCAGCCAACGGACACGATGGGCTGGAAAAACAAAAAATCCCCCACCATCGTTTTGATTATGCGCGTAGATTATCAAAACTGTAAATTCTCTCTGGGCTGTTGAATCTCTCGGCTCGATCGCCGTATATCCCACCATCTACTATAGTCAATTCACCGTTTTCTTGTTTTCTTTTGGCCTTTTTGGACGCCATCGGCGCTCATTTTACGGGATTGATTTATGCACACGAAAGGCTGAATTCTCTATAGTCTCTAGGCTGGCTTTCGGCTGCTGGGCGCTTGTATATTTAGACACCCAAACTCTTTGCGATGAGGACGACGTGACGGGATGAAATATACATTAGAATGAATTGTGTTAACTCGCGTTTTTCTTTTTCTTTTTTTATAAATACCGATAAATAAACCCTCGAGGCGCTCTATAGTGTTTGAAACATCTTCTTCTTCTTCTTTTCCTTTCGATTTTTATTGGTTTTTATTATGAGGATTTAATTTCGGTTTGCACGAATGGGCCCTTGTTCAAATAGAGGCCGGCGGGCGAACAAGAATGACTTTTTCGCCTGCTGCTGCTGCCGTATGCGTTGAACAAATATTTATTTCGTGATTGAAAAGCAAAACTAGCTATAGAGAAGTGGGGCCCTGCCCGTTCCTAAATGCGATGCCGGGCCGAATCCAAAAGCGGGAATACACAACCACCACTTGAGCGATAACCATCGCGCGCCCAGCAAACAAAAAAAGAAAAATTTAAAAGCAAAAAAGAAAAAACGCCGGTCGTATAACAACATCGTCTGGTGTGTGGGACATAAATTAAATTGACGCCCGCATAACACGACGACAACAAGAAAAACAACAAAACCGTAACAACAGCACACAACAACAACAACAAAAGAGCTGACGGACGGATATATACATATATGCTGGCGCGCAGGAAGCCAATCAATTCAAAATGGGAAAACTTGAACACAAAAGCGCATCATTTTTTTTTTTCACCTTGAAAATCCCTGGGCAAGAATTTTTATATGAAAAGAGAATGAAAAACTTCTTGTCGAGGCCGACATCTGGCCAAGAAGAAGAAGAAGACAAAACAAAATGATAGAGCCGGGCTTGGTTCTATCGTCAAATGTAAATAAGTGATGAACAACCAACACCGAAATCGTAAACGGTGAGATCTCTTCGATGCGCGGCCGTGATATGTGCTGCTCGCCTCCAGCGGGATCGAACAATAACATGCGCCGGTCAAGAACAGCAACACAAAAAACTTTCGATGTTTTGTGGATATATCCCCCCCCCCCCCCCAAAAAAAAAAATTGCGCTGTGCCCACAAAAACCCTGCCGTGCTGGCGTGGATGGTACATAAACTCTGTGCGCTGTGTGTGTATAATAATCTAACGGGAGATTGTTGAATCATTGCGACGACGACGATCAATCGGCAATGCGCCGCCAGGACTTAAACGTCCGTGACGGATGAACGGCTACAGCGCACACGCCGCTAGCGGCGGAGTGACGATAGTTTATACGCCTCATCTCTCCTAAAAAGATATCTAAACGGTTTTCAAAAATTTTCCTTTTTTTTTTTTCGCTTGTTGACATTGCGATGAAGTTTGTGATGAGATGCGCAGGGGAATTGAGTGACCTGTTTGAATAATTCAGGAGCAACCCCCAGCGTGGCTCTTTTTCACGCTCGGAGACTAAACGACATCAGGCTAGTGTCAGCTATAGCTGGGCCGCGATGTTATATTGTCAGAGTTGTACACGATGACTTTGTGGCATTGCGATTGCCCGTTTCAGCTATTAAGTTTAATTTATACCGGCATAGGTTTTCAGATACGGGCGCGGTGGTCGTTAAAAAATAAAAAAAAAGAGACTCTGCTGTGAGACTTTCACCCGTTCGACACACGAAACGACACAAAAGAAATGTTGTCCTTTTTTTTCCTTTCCATCTCCGCTGGACGTCCAATTTGTGCGATCAAAAAAAAAAAGAAAAAAAGAGACGAATGAAGCGAAAGTCCATCAGCTCGATTGACCTTCTCTTTTATTATATTGCCATCCGCTAGCCCCGAGCTATTAAAAAACCAGCGATAGACTGTGTGGTAATACCGCTCGATCACGCGTTTATCTCTGCTGCAGTAACAGCCTGAAAAAAATATCAGGAATTTCAAAAAAATATCCCAAGACACAAAGTATAGATGAGAGAAAACAAAAAATAAATTCGGAGTCGGTCATTCTCTCTCGTTACGGCGAATTTTTTTTCAAATAAGCGTATCACAAAAGCCAATGATTAGCGTGCCGGTAAAGAAGAAGAAAAAAACGGACATATAGACGAAAATATACATAATAATAACGAAGTCAACGAGACTGCATTTGAAAATGAGCGCGCGCGTGCCGCTGCCGCCGCCTATAGCGCAGCTCTTTTCTCTCTGCATTGTATAATTACGAATACTTTTCCCTCGTCAATTTCTCCCAAGCGAACAAAAAAAACAAAAATAGCGCCCGATTGACTATTTTCTATTGACTATGATTAGTATATCAAAGTGAGTTGGTAGTTTCTTTTCTCTTTTTAACCTTGTTAATAATACACAGCCATCAGCCGCTTGTATAATATGCTTGATGGGAAGAAAAAAAGCGACAGCGACAGCGTGTCTGTGTGTGTCTATACGGTACGTGCATTTTGAAAAGGAAAAAATCTCCCGCGAAATGGTGTTGTTTTTATTAGGACAATATTCTTTGGGGGGTTCTTGTTTTTTTTAAAATTTTAACTTATATTTTTTCATTCTCGTTATACAACCGCACCGGGGCGTGGTCGAGGCCCCTCGCGCGTTAGCATTTAACATGCGTTTTCCCGCAACGCTTTCCTGCGCCCTCGGGTGAAGTGCGGCGCTTGTTTATATGTAAGGATATTTTCATTTTTCTTTTTCTTTTTCTTTTGTTTGGTTTTGCTTTTCATACTATCTCTAGTCTGTAATCTTTAACGTAGTGTTATTTCGGCTATGCTAGGAGCGAGCGGTGTGTGTATTTTTTCCTATTGCGGTTTTGCGCTTGGATCATTTTTTTATTATTTTTATTTTTTATTATTTTTTCGGTCAGTTTTCACTTTTGTTTTTTCTCTCCATCGCTGAATCCACTCCCTGAAATTGTTGTTTTCACTTTCTCTCTCTCTCTATAGAATATAAAAGAGGGTCGAATGATTATTATTATTTATGAAGATATATACATATGACGAGGAAGAATCTAAAATAATACCGGGGAGAGAGAGAGAGTAGAGTCGCCCAGTTTTGGTTGTTTTTTTTAGAAATTGAGGTGACACGCTTATATCTAGAGTGCGCAGGGTTAGTATTGCAATCAGCAAATGTTTATAACGACGTGTCACTGGCGCTCCCTCCTGATTACATTTTATAGACCATCGCACTGGAATTTTTATCTCTATCATATCTATAATATAACGGTGCACTAGATAGTATGTTGGTTAAGAGCGAAAGTACCGCGTCCGATCCTGTTGTTTTTCTTGTTTTTTTGTTTTTTTTTGCCATCGACGTGTTGTGTGGCCGCCGCTGTGGTTGTTAGTTAGTCCGCTCAAATTCGTCTCCGGCGAGAGGCACGCAGCGAATCGCTTCTTAACTGACTGTGAAGTGGGAAGAGCCTAGATGAATATGACCGAGAACCGTGTGGAGGGTCTACCAGTCAAAATGGTACGGTCCCATTAGAGCGCGTCGTATATATTTTTTCCTCCTTCTTTTCTTTCGTGGAAATGCACTTGTCAGACGCTGGCCAGCACTCAAAGAGTGTTGAACCTTGGCCAGAGTCACCGCGACATGCAAATGGCCATAGTGCGTGGTGGACATACAGTCATACACGGAATTCAAAAAGAAGAAAAAGTAAGAAAAAAAGCTTTTAGTTATTTTCGGTTTATTTTTATCTTCCCATTTTTAAACACACACAGTACACACCCTGGGCCGGCATGACGCTGCGGTTCACCTCGGTCGTATAACCAACGACAACACAGCGGCCCATCGTCCACACGGTGCCCATTATCATTTGGGACTCTTTCTTTGATTCGGGTCCAGTCTTTAATGACCTTTTTTCCGGTGCGCTGGGTCTCCTTAGATGTAACACAATAAAAATTGTACGCCCACTATTTTAATAATCACACCCTCGTCCCTCGCAACCGAATGGGTCGGCGTGATTCCCCCCGTTTCTGGTTGACCACCACATATGGTCGCCGTTAGTATATAAATACAAGACGTTATTCCAACCCCCTTGGTGTATACTTCTTCTAGCTCTATTATATTCTAATAGAGTGGGGATACCCTTACACAGCCCGGCCATATAGGTCCGCTGCTGCTGTTAAATAATCCTCGGTGGCGCTTGTTAGGAGTTATAACTGCGCGCTTTCTTATTTAATCACCACCCTCTCCTGTATAGTATATATAGCCTCATCCTTTTTGTATAAATAAAAGATGAGCATTTCTCCCTTATATTTTTTCTTCTTCTTCTTTCTACCCCCTCTCATCCATAAAAAGAATGACGAGACCATATAGGTACGTACATATACATACACGCAGAGGCTATTTATGCGCATTATGTAGGGCTTTTTAGAGACTATGTATAATGTACATATGAAAAGACCCCAAAAAGAACAAAGTTCCAATTCGAGACAGGGGGTTATAATAATGAGCTGGTTCCACATGAGCGATTATTTATTTCGTCCGAGAGAACTCTCTGGCTGGACCGCGCGGACCGCGTAGTATAGCATAGCCGTGTGTGTTATTTTTTAATTTGTTGTTCGTTATAAAAAGAAAGAAAGAAAAAAAAAAGGGACGACGGAATGAGAGCTAGCTGCGCACACACAGAAAAATATACCCCGAAAAAATGCCGAAGGAGAGAAATAATAAAGAAAATTAGAGACAGTTACATTTTGAAAAATTGAAACGCTACTACTACACTAACTACTACACCAGTACAAAGACCCCCGGGTTTTGGCGTTCCATTTGTCTTCGTTTGAACAATGGACTTTTTTTTTTTTAGCTCTGCCCAGACGACGATGAAAGGCCTGAAATGGTCCGTCGTATTAATTCCCAGTTTTCGGGACATTGTTATCTTTGGAAACTCTTTTTTTTTTTTTTTTTTTAAATAAAATAAAAATTTATAAACTTGTAGAAACCATTCAACCGTTTTTTCTTCAAAGATTCTGTTCTACTCTGAATGTCCGGAATGCCGGGCGCGCAATCCTGCTGGAATTCCCCTGGTCTTTTTTTTTCTTCTTATCTTGTCTCTGCGCTTCCTATTTCTTGAAGGTTAACAGGGGGGGGGGGGGGGGGGGACATTCGAGAGATATAGTAGGGGGCACCATCAGGTATTTCAATATGTAAAAAAAAAAGAAAAATGCTGAATAATATTCGAGACGGAAAATTTGTGAACCTCAAAAGAAATGCGAGAATCGTCAAATAGTTTTTCAGGAGCTCTAATCATTCTCCGCCGATCCTATATCACTTTACTAACAACTACTACTATACTACTACCGGTACTACTGCTCTTTTTTTTTCTTTCTTTTATTTTATCGTCATTTATCTTAATTCTTTTATTCTCTGCGTGGCTGCTGCTATGCTGACGGACGCCATCAAAAGGGAAGGAAAATGCCTGGCGTAGTTTGTTGGCCTTGGTCATTTGCTTTATTTATCTTCCGGTCGGGTCTTTGCCTCTCGCAGCTGGGCAGAAAAAAAGAAAGAAAGAAAGAAAAAAGCACATCATCAAAGACACCTGAATGCCATTTGCGCTTTTGAATGTTGCAATGGCATTCGCGCGAAGGGTATATATAACAGCATCGTCTACTTCTTCCTAGAAAAGGAAATTTATGTTGCCTTCGATTATGTAGATTATAGTATATATACATATAATATACCAGCACCACTGCTGCCCAGCAGTATATATATTTTTTCTCCGGCGTTTGATTTATTCTTCCAGCGGTTTTTGTTTTGTTATTCACTATCTAGCTCTTTTTCTTTTTCTTACCAGTTTGTAGGAAACATGCAAGTCAGTTCATTTAACCGCCCGCCGCTGCTTAGTGTTGTCCAGCTCCGCTGGTCCATTGCCCGTCCAGGTATATATGACCTAGGCAACCAACAGAGTCCAAGCTGGAGGCCCTGAATTCGTAAATGTCGGCTTTTCTGGTTGGTTTCTTGTTTGAAATGATACTTTGTAAAGTATTTCTCCCTTCTTTTTGGTATGTTATAATGCAACAATTGTTGGTTTTTCGGTCTGGTTGAGGGGGTAGCGCGGCCGTCTACGTCTATAATATACGAGCCGGGCTGTAAGAAGAAACTCGGGGAATATTGGAAGCAGAGGCAGGGGGATATTTGGTTACGTGTGTAGGGACGATGGGGCATGTCAGAAGGCGGAGTCGCCCATTTTGTGTTTTGCCCCCAGTTGAATTTACGCGCCATCGGTGGCAAATGCAAAGTCGATTTTCTACCATTTGAATTTTTCTTTATCTCTGAGGGTTGTCTATAAGTACTCGCTCAACCTTGATTTTCTTATTTGAAATACAAAAGAAAAAAGAAAGAAAAAGAAGTTCATTGTTTTTTAACGTTTCTTCACGCAGCATTGGCTACGGTAAATCGCAATTGTCTATACAGAGCTCGATAGAGCCGGTTATGGTCTCTTTCTCCCAGGCTGCCATTTTGGCTGTCATCTCGAAATCTTTGAATTTCTCCAGGCAAATCACGACGAACGCTATCTCCTCTACTACTATACAAGAGATATTCTTCAGCTGAACTGCAGCACTCTGTTCGAGCTTCTTATTTTATTTTTTATTTCGTTTTATTTGTTTACGAGGAATAATAACACGACACTACACGTCCGGATGGATATGAATGACCCCGTTGCAGTTGCAGCGAACTATTTTTTTTTAATGCAATTTATATACTATACGCCAACATGTTGTGTACGTACCAGATGTGTGTATATATTTAGCTGCCAGGTATGTATATCTAAAAGTTGAATAGTACAGTTACATTATTCATATAGAGAGCGATTTTGTATGCCAGGCGTTTTTGATGGATCAGAGTCAAAACAAGAATTCAGATTTTGATGTATAGAATATACAAGAACGATATTACACGCACGTGAATGAAATCGGGCGTGCCGTTTCCGATACACATTCAACAGCGCCTTTCGCGAACGAGCGCGCGTATCGGATAGATCGGATCTCTCGTGATTGGCCCGCGTTGACATGAGCCAATTATATATAAAAGGCCGAAGGACAACAAACCATTATTCATCCGACAAGTGAAAGTGACAAGTGTGTGTTTCACCGAATATTTTATTGCGCGCTCGATTTGAAAAAAATAAACTAAAATCAAATACAAAAAAAAAAAAAATAAGAGAGATTGTTGAGGAATGTCATCAACGTCGAAAAGAATTTCCCGTGTATCTGTTCGAGATGTAAGCCAAAAGAAAAACACGCAATGAAAATATATGAAATCGAGTCTGGTTATTATTTTATACCGTGGGAGATATGATATTGCCAAAACGAAGGTGAAAAGGCTATTAGATCTCGAAGGTGAACCGGATTTGCCCTTGGAAAAATCAAATACCCCGCGCGTAGATAGTACAAAAGTGCTATACAATTTGCGCGCGCGGTTTGAATTCATGTCGAGCAGTCCGCCCCTAGTGGAATTTTTCTTTTGTTGCCACGTCGCCCTTGTCTATCGGGACTGTATGCAACACATTATGACGACAACACACACAAAAAAAAAGAGCGAATAGACCATTTCCCTGTTTGTAAGAAGAAGGAGAAAAAAGAAAATTCGTGTTATTGTTCACTTGTTATGGTAATTCGAGAGCGCAGCAGCTCAGCACAGTCGGAGAAATATATCTAAAACATGGGCACACAGTCTAACAAAGTTTCGTGCAGATTTTGTGTTACGTGGAAGGGGAAATAAAAAATAATAAAACATCAAAAGATGCAATGAGAATGAGAGAGAAAGAAAAAGGCGGGTCCCGGGTAATCTGTCGAATTGGCGCGCTGACGTCTGTACGAGAGCGCGCCTGATGGCCGGGGCCGGGCCCAGCGGCCAGGCGGAAAGGTTATTCTGCCTAAAATGGGCACCATTGTTACCATTCCCCGATGAGCTCCTATGCACACGTAATACATAATGGCCATCCATTTCTTTTTTTCTCTTTTTTTCGACTTCCAACTCGATTGATGCGCGCGGGCGCGGAGTCGCGGGTTGCTGGGCTCACGCAAACAACAAAAAAAACACGCCGGGGCCTATGAACCCCGAAATACATTTTCGCCTGTGTGCTAGTATAGCTGGACTGTGTGCTGGACTGCTGGCGCGGGAAACATATCGAGTCCGATTTCGCTCCGGCTATAAATATTTACACCTGCGCACGAACCAATGAGGAAATGTTTAAGAGAGTCGTATATACACACACGCCTAGACTATAGACTTCTGCCGGACCGGTGATGGAGTAAAGTGTGCCCAGGATTATTGCCCACGCGCACTATATAGTCTACTATACACTCCTTATACTATATATCTATATATATATTAGAGCTCCTTGAATCGCGGCTCCTGACTATATATTTCGCTCCTTATACAATCAAAATGCATAGTCTGCGGAGGGTATAGATATATACTATAAATGTACCAACTATATACTACTGGGTGTGTGTGTGTGTGTGTGTGCTGTTTGTGTGTATATGTGACTGGACTCTCTCGCGCCTTGGAAGACTTCACGAGACGACGGACACGAAGCGGACCGCGCCCAGCAGGGAGAATAGTCTAAACACCAGCACAAGTTGTAGCCGGTTGTAGCTGGCCCGACGCGAGTTGCGAGCAGCAGGAGCTTCGGATTACGTAATGGAGAGCTGCTGATGTGCTTCCTTGGTTCGCTTAGACTTTTTCTCCAATCGCTTTCTCGTGCGTGAAACTGGTGGAGAAAAAAGAAAGAAAAATTGTAAAAACACACATGCTGGGGACGACGATGACGGCTGGTGGCAACACGTGGCCCCTTCGCCCCACGTCTAAATACACACACAGACGCATAGGGCTAGTACTACACCGGAAAACCAGAATGGAAAATAACAAACACCCGGCACACTTTCCCTTTTGGTTGGAAGGGAAATTAAAAAAAAAGGGAAAATGACGGAACGGAACGGACGCCGGTGAAGAAAAATTGCGTTTACCCAATGTCTATACATTGAATATTTGTATGTGTATGCTGGACATGATCAGATAAACATCACAACCCCATCCAAGAAGAAAAAAAGAGAAAAAAAAAAAGAAAAAACAACAAGCAAAATCATAAAATAATGATAGATAAGAAACTGGTGGTTACGTGTATTGTATACACACGGGGAAAACGGGAGGAGAATTTCATCGGAAAAAATAGACGTCGTGTTTATCGATCCAGTTGGGCGATAGCAATCAAGTTCTTATAAGTTGTGTGTTGTTTTCTTATATATACTACAGCTGTATAACTGCGTTTGAGCCCCCAATAGCAGCAGCAAGTTATGCTGGCCAGCAAGTTCTATAACAACGCGTTTTAGGCCAGCCAACAACAACTCAACGACGTGCCTCACACGAAAACGGCCATGTCCACCGATGACCTACAAGAGATTACGTCTCTCACTACACACACACACACACGTCGAAAAGCCATCGACTTTCATAAATGTTCTAATAAGAAAAAGCGGACAGCTCGCCAGACAGCGCGCTTTTCGTGCAGGTTATTTAGGTGTTGTCCCTTCTCTACTTTATTTATTTTCTTCCTGTTTTATTTTTCTCTCACTTTCCCTATTGTCTTGCTGAGCTACAAGTTACAAACGTTCCATATTTGAACTTGTTATCGAGAACAAACGACGACGTATCCCGGATATCATCATCACTAAAGTGAATGCGTCACGCCATGTTAACTTCTATGTAACGACATCATCCAGGAAAGGCTCAAAGTTTATTTTCTTCTTTTTGTTCTGACTTTTGGCTATCAGCAGTTTGCTGGTTCACTTGTTTTCATCATTATCTTATCAGTTGCTTCCTCGAACTCTTTCCCGTATGCATTAGCATGTGATTCGTTCAACTCGTCTTTTGACTTTGGTGTATAATCATTTCGTTTCGAAAAAAAGGGGGGGGGATAGCAGAAACAAGAACAAAAAACAAAAAAGTTAAGTCAAACGATCGATCGACGACTTGATCGTGAATAACGTATATCCCGGCACGTATATACAATATAGTCGCTCCAGGCGGAAAACCTAGAAGTATAACGCGTAATACAATGTTTAGAACTACTTGACTATTCAGGATGCAAGTTGTACATAGACTATAATATAGACTGTTGTAGATTGACGAGCATCACGAAGAAGTCTCGTTGTTTTTTATTTTTGTTCTTTTTCCGTGATGGACGCCGAGCTCTGATGGATTGCGACATCCGACACGTGCTCCCGCCACAAAATGGAGGGGGCCCACCCATTCGCAGCTCATTATAACTCTTGCGTAAGATCCCTTTTTATTTTCTCAAATATAGCGCGGCCAAAAGCTTTTTCATTTCAAGAAGAAGAAGAAGAAAAACAAAATGTTTTTAATGAGAGGCCTCAAACATCAATTGATTGAAACCGACAGGTCCCGAGCGGACCGGCATGATAGGTGGTGATTAAAGCATTAGTTATAGTACCACACGAGTAGATTCACTCACGTCACGCGCGGGATGATGGTCAGTCGGAGGGAAAAAAAAAAAAAAAAAAAAAAAAAACATTTTGTAAACGCGTCCTGGCTTATCCTAGAATTGGGTAATGTTTACGTAAGTCTCAAGTCTGCTCTCTCAACTTGGCAGGAAAAGTTGTCTACATATCATTCTTGCATAAGTCTAGCCGCGCTCGCCGGACTATAGTGTGTAAGCCTAAGAAAATACCGAGACTCACGCACAGCTGATATCGCCAGGCATTCAATCATGCATCAATTCAAATGCCACAGAGTGCTATATAGAAGAGAGTGAAAGTTTCTGGGAAAAAGACCGTGAACAAATAGTATTTTTATATTTCTTATGCTGTGTGGTATAATACCCAAGATATATATGTTGCGCATGGAGTGTGGAGATGGAATATCTTTTTTGCGTAATAATAAAATAAAATAAAATAAAACTATACGGCAAATAAAACAAAAAAGTGTCAAACCTAATGCCGAGAGAGAGAGAGAGACGACACACGGGCGGATACATGTATATGTAAGGTGACAGGTGATAAGATCACGTGACACACTGACCCGGTGACGAATATCATCCGTCTCTTTTTTTGTTGGTTGGTTGGTTGTTCCCAGACCATGAATAATAGAAGAAAAATGTAAAATATTTTATTTTTTCCAAAAAGAATAATATAAGAGAGCCACAAATGTTGGAGGCGGCGATAGAACAAATCAACGCGGCCATCTCGATAGCAATCTGCAGCGATCACGCGGCCATTTCGCATGAGATGCAGCCTGGATATGATGATGATCCAGCTCATCAAATGCCGTTGGGAAAGCGGAACCGTCAGCGCTATAGCGCGAGATACATCATCTCTGCGCAGTTTTGTCTATATATTTTTTTCTTGTTGAAGTGCATCGTCATAAACGTGAAATCTCTTTTTATTTTCTCTCTCTCTCATCCAGAGATGAGTCTTTCAACTCGCGTTGCATCATCATCTCCATTTTGGTGGCTACATTTATATGTATACAAGGCTGATGGGTGTGTGTTGGATAAGACGGTGACTTTATGAATATGCATTCAGCAGTGCTGTATTATATATTTATATGTTTGAATTTATACACGTCGTCCGCTCGTATACAGATATATTCTGGCGGTTATAGTTTGAATAAGAGTTGAGATGTCATTTCTTCTTATTTTCTTTTTTCGCCTCCTTTTTTCTCTTTGTGTGTGAACTGGAAACGCTCCTATATGATAAGCGAGACTCACCTCCACCCCGGGGCTCAATTAGCGAAAGATAAGTCATGAGGTACTACGATGAGTCGGGCGTTTAGACATTTCCTCCTCCCTTTCCCTTTTCGACGTTTGTTGCGCTGTGCGCTCACCACTTCGGACCGAAAATCTCAAAAGATAAAGAAAAAAAAGTGCATGGGAATTGTATGTAATATGCAAAGAGCAGAGCCAGCGCAGTGGAGGTGAAAGGCTCAAAAGGGGGAAAGAAGAAGAAGAAGAAGAAGGGGGAAAAAAAGAGCTGTGCACTTTTTCTCTGTCAAGGTGTGGGAATGTCTTAATTACTTCATTCACGCCGGTCGTCGTTATTATGTACGCGCCAGGTTGACATAAAGAATCGTGACTACCGAAATCGGCGAGGACAGTCTGACACGGCGATAAATTTAATCAAAGTCTGCAAATATTGAACCAATCGACTTTTATTCGCTGCGTTCATTTCTGTTCGCCCATTAATCCATTGTACACTCTCACTTTCTGTCAAAAGAATTTTCATTTTTATTTTTTGGTGTGTCCAGCCAATTCTTTTTTTAAAAATTATTTGATAATATTTGCATCACGCTTTTAAAAAAATGGTGGCCTTTGGCTTCTCCCCTTTTTGGGGGCTATTCTTGTCGCTGTTAAGAGACTCTCTGTCAAGAAAAAAATAAGACTCTCTCGATATAACGATGTGTATGGCCTCCGCCGCCGCCGTTGCTGTCGAACAATCGAAGGTGCGGAAAGCCGAGCGCCGGAATATCCTCACGATTCGGTACTTTGCTTTTTTTTTTTTTCAGTCAACAAAAAGGCCAAGCTGTGAAAAACGGGCGGGGGGGGGTTGATGGTTTTTTTTTTCAACTCTGTCGCACACCGACGATTGCATTTTGTCACGTCAGCGAATTTTTTTTCTCTTTTTTTTCTTCTTTTCCTTCTTATTCTTCCTTATCCTTATAGGCGATGAATCGACAAAGAGTTGTCTCTGTTTGTCGCTAACCTTGAAGCTTTTTTTGAGCTGTCGATCGTAAACAGTCATCATCTATGCGCGTCTACCGTCAACCTTCCCGCGAGAGTGCCAACTCCGCCCATCTTTTACTTGTTTTTTTTACTTTTTTCTTTTTTTCTTATTTGCCTGTCGTGAAAACAACTTGACTTATGCAGTACCTTTCGCTAACTACTACGTACCACGGCAGGATGGCTTGCTGTATATTAATATGTTAGCCGCGCACGGCCGGCTCTCGTCTGCTGGCCAGCCCGCTGTTTTTTGTTTGAAGAAAAAACACAGCGGCCGTTCCGGCCTTGATCTCTCCCTCCCCCCCGTGACAAGCGAATCTATTTTTGTTTCCTTCATTTTTTATTCTAATGATTATCTCCTTTTTCTCATCTTTTTCGCCAAAAATAAAGTTGAAAAATAAAATTTGAAAAAAAAGTCACGCCTCTTTTTATTTTTTTATTAGAAAGATTCTAGCGATAACTAAAAATTTATATTATTGAATGCGTTAAAATATATAAAATGAAATGGGAAAATACATAAGTATAAGATACAAGCGACTGGTGAACCTGAAATCTTTAAATCAATTGTGTCGATGATTTATGACACGACCATCTTTTTTTTTGGCTCCTCCTACTTTTGCTTCTATACCCTTTTATTTTTGTAGTTGTTGTTGCTGTTGTTGGCGGAGAACCGTTCATCGTCAAAGCACGACCGCACGGGTACGGGGCCACGCGCGCCTTCACGATGAAACCTTATTAGATTATTCACCGTGTAACCCAAAAACTCCGACTGGGTCCGCTATTCAGTACGCTCTTATCTTATTGGATTAAACCGAACCGGCCAGATATATAAGTCTAAAAAAAAAAAAAAAAAAAAAATGCAATCACGACACAACATGTAATCTAAACAATTGAATTTATGATTAAAAATTTTTTGTTTTTTGGCTTTTTTATTTTGTTTGAAAATTTTTAATTAACTCTATTGCTTCCCGTCGAGGAGGAACCGGGGGATCGGATAGCCGGCGTGTTATTACGAACGGATATCTAATGAATCCTGTCCAGGGTTTATATTATAGTAGATATATCCTGCCTGCTACTTTTTTTAAAATTTTTTGGGGGTTGTGCTGTTGAAAATCTACGAAAAGTCATTTGAGATGACGAATATCAAACGAGTAGTCGTGGCTTACACCAGTCCAACTAGATAGAAATGACGTGTATATGTAGTTAAAACGTACATATATAATACTATATGTATATGATGGTGTCATTAAAATCTATGGTTGATTTCCGCCACGGTTGTATAATACGTGAGGTAGAGAGCTATAGGCGGATGATCATCCTGCGGTTTTCTACTGTACTTCTACATAACCAAACCCCGGCTGATGTGTGTTGCATAAGAGAGCGCGATGCTTAAAGAAACAAACAAGCCTCAAGATCTTCCTTTTCCTCCCTCTCAGGTAAAAAAGAAGAAGAAGAAGAAAAAAATTGTCATTTCCGCTGGGCCGCCCTGTTATATGATTGTACACAACAGCGCGCGTGCGTTTGTTCCTCGACCACAGGAAAAGAAAGAAAAAATAAAATACCCAACCGTGTAAGTAGTAAACACTATTAATAGTGTATAGTGTGTCTGTATATACTATTATAGAGAGGGGCATTAGAGTTGTCGGTTTTTTCAATTTCCCTTTTTTTCCCACATCCTCCGTGATGTGCAGCCACACACACACGCATATGGAAAAGGTTTTCGCTGGGCAGGCCGTTACTAATCGTGAAAGGCAAAATGGCGGCTACGAGGTGGGGGGGGGGGGGCCGGGTCGAGAGATGCACCGGGTCACGCCTGCCAATTCAAACTGTCTGGAAATGACCGACGACGACGACGGTTGGTAATTCTCAATAGTAAAAAACCTGGTGTGATGATGATCTTTCAAAGTTCTTCACATCCTCGATATAAGCCATCTGGTGTCCGGAAGTCTTTCTATACCCCGTGTGTGCTGTGTGTCCATGACCCATGCTCGACTATAGGGCGCTAAGTGTAACCACCTATCCAAGCAATCGGGCAAAAGTCTCCCCATCCTTATGCCACCCTCAAATATATATGAGGTGAAATGGGGGGGTGCTCTATAGGAAGTAACAGGCTGTTACCACAAACCTCCGCCGGAAGAAAAATCTATCCCCCCTTTTGGTTTCCGCTTTTTGAGTGTTTGAATTGAAGAAATAAAATTTCAAAAAAAATAAAGAAGTTTTAAAACATTTGAAAAACGAGACGAGAGAAAAAGGGGGTGGTCGAACAACAACAACAACAACAGCCAACAACATGTAGATCATCACAGCTGGGACGAGGATTGAGAGAAGATTGTGATACATCCGCGCTGGTGTCTGATTACCGGTACTTTACTCGGATTCTTTTTCTTATATTATTATTATTTTGTTGTTGGTTTGGTTATTGTCGGAGCAGAGTTGTAGCGTTTCCGCATGGCGCGGTGAAGAAGGAAAAGATTGGATTCCCATGCTGGATTGTAAACTCATATCCCTTGGCTTGATGCCATTACGCGTTTATATCTCTCAAGTACAACACAGCACACACACACTTGACATCCGAGAGTCAGTTGTTGTTATATACCTGTGCACAGTTATAGTCGTCGTCGTCCCTTTAAAATATTTCACCCATCCGGCTCTGCGCGCACATCTTCTGGGCTTTTAATTTTTTTTTTCTCACATCTTCTCTATAAAAAGAAGCGCTCGGGAAATGTACCGGTATAAAAGATGTATGGAGGAATATATATGCCGTAAGATCTGGTAGTAGAGAGTTTTGGGAGATTTTCTCAGGAGGTGACGAGACCTTTCGACCTGCCTGGCTGTGGTCGGATGAATTTTTTCTTTTCCCCCCCCAACTGGATGGATATTATTTCTTTGTTTTGTTTTTCCAAGGGGCTGCTACTACTGATGGCGTCCGGGACTAGTACAGCAAGAGACACGGAGGGGTGAAGAGTTTGGGCGGCATGGGAGTTGTCTTAACGCGCCGCACAAACAAATGTTTTTTGACGATTCACCTTTTTCTTTTTTGGGTTGTTTTTTTTGTTTTTTCCTTTTGCTGTTGCGTTTCTTTTGGCCGTGTTACCGTTTGTCTCTGCCCGTCCCATTTCACCTCTCCTTCCACACAGGTGACGGGGTATCTCAAAAGATATACAAGGCGGTGTGTACTATACCCAAGTAGAGGATGTACGTAGCTCCCGGTGTTGTTCTCACTTGGCCATATACTACAACTACACCCAAAGAGCTGTCGCTTTAGATCTATTCTGTATATGCATACACGGTGTTTCTTTCTCTTGGTGTTTTCACGGTGACCTCCTCTTATTCTCCCTCACATCACCCTACGGGGTTGATCCCGGAAATGTATCATCAAATCATTAAGAGTCGACTTTTTTTGTTGTTTTCTAATATCGCCCCAGTGACTAGGGTACTACACTCTCTCCCTGTTGGTTGATGGCCTTTTCTTTTGGGCGAGTGTTTTGTTTTTGGGTCTAATTTTGTTGTTGCTGTACAAGAAAAAAAACAAAGAGGAAGTGTATAGAGACACACATGTAATGCGTGACGTCATTCGGTGTGTGAGAGATCCAGTATAGGAGAAAGTAAGATATAGCGAGCGGGAGAAAAGGTCCCGCTGCAACTCTCAAACTGCATTTTGTCTATATCTATAAATATTGCCAGAGTGCGGGCTGCTCTCGATATTGCAGCTTCTCTTTTTCTAGTTCGCATAGCGAAAGAAAAGAAAAAAAGGAAAAAAAAAGAATAATAAGAAAAAACACGCTTTCACGCTCACGCAAACGCTTAGCTGTCGGATATGCTTTTATAGATAACGACCCATTGTGAGAGCAGCAGCAGAGCAGAGGCCCTCCGTGTGGCTCCGTCCCCCCCGTCAAAAATTAGGAAAAAAAAAAAGTTCCCGAGGAAAAAAGAAACCGATTCGGTTATAATATATAAACTACCGTACACACACACATTCTGGCGTTGTAATAATAATAAGCCGGAACCGGCGGAACGCTACTATATAGATATATAATAAATGACTTTATTCCAATCAATTGTTTATTTCCTATACGCACCTTTAATTCAACTAGACCTTTTTTTTTTATTTTTATTTTATCAATAAATTGACAGTTCAAAAAGAAGAAGATTGTTCCATATAGATTATAGTTATGTAAGGCGCAACTTGGATGACTATTTCCTTTTTTCAACCGAATCTCCCCCCAAAAAATAATATTTTTGTGTACGGATAGAAAATAAGACGCGTGATCGGCTCACGACTGCTGGTAGATCTTAACTTATCTATGGGGTTATTCGACACAGTCTACATGTTTGGGTGAATAGCGGGATATAGTATAGAACTGGAAAGAGATGGCCATCCCGGTTGTGTTGTGTATATGCAGATGCGTGAATAAGCGGCCGGCATCAAGATGCAGAGTCACTCGTGACAGACAAACAATAAAACCGACCTGTCATTAAATCGGATTGAAAAAAAGTAAAAAGGGCAGTGCAGAATGGAAAAGGCAGCATCTGTGTATGGTGGAGATCGTGCCGGAATTGCTGATTCACCACCGTCCAATTAACTTTGATCGCCATTAAGGTGGAAATGTTTTATTCTATATTCCCCACCGTTTTTTTTATGTCGGCCCCTTTTATTCTTAACTCTTTCGTCGGATCCTCTCCTCACGTTTTGCATAGACTTAAAAAAAAAAAAGAATTTCATCCGAGAACGTCGATCGCCAATCGAAATTTATTTATACACGTCGGCTGCTGCTGCCGGATCGTCGGAAGAAAACAAAAAAAAACAAAAAAAACAAGGCGAGTTCTCGGACCGACCCACCTAGAGGCGCCTATATATTTCTACGCGTTCTATTGTTGTTTTTAAAAATAAAAATAAATTTTTTGGGTTGAATGGAAGAAGAGAGACGGCCAAAGAGATGAAATGGTCGTTTGGTTTTTCAAGGTGCAAGTCTTTCTTAGTGTGTGTGCTGCAACGGTCGTCGACCATCAAACCTAAAGCAGCGCACTATAATAAACTTAAGAAAAGCGAAAAAAAAAAACACCTGCAGGAACTAGAAGGAGCGATCGATCGGTTTGGGGAGCGGCACATCCGATGGGCTTTTTCTTTTTGAGCTTCCCAAAAAAAAAACAAATTGCCGAATTATTTTTGTTTTTGTGTGGCCGTGTGACGTCACCGTCCGCCGATTGTCATTGATAAAAAACGAAACAAACGGCCAGGAAAAGTCAAAAGAAAAAAAGAAAAGGATTTTCAGCTCAGATTGAAAGAAATGAAATAAATTCCGAAATATATTTATAGTGTTGCAGTTTGCCTTGAAAATCTCAACGCCGTTAGCGCCATCCGCAGTCATAATCATCGATTTCTTTTTCTATTCTTTGTAAATTTTGTTTTATTTATTTATTTGTATTTTTCTGTTTTTTACAATTTTTGTCCGCCGCACCATAGCGGGAGGACTACTACTAGGAAACAAATTTGGACGCAAGCTACAGGTAGATCTCTATACGTGCAGGTGTGTGTCTGTGTGTGTGTGCTGCTCCCGACTGCTGGCCGCGTATAGACACTCCCGACTGCTGGCCCATTCAAAAAGATGCAAATGAAAGTGAGTTCCCCTCTTTTGTGCATATTTTCCCTTCTTCTTCTTCTTCTCTCTCTTTCTCTTGTACATTTCTTATCTTGATTCTTCCTTTACGTGGGTGTGTCACACGCACACATACACATACACACACACGAGAGCGTGAACAATAGTTCCATCTCTCTTTTGGCTCTTTTTGTGACCGCTGCTGCTGCTGTTTCGTCTTACGCTGGTTGGTTTTGTGCACACTTATTATTATTCCAACCCCCGCGTCCGCCATCAAACTCCAGCGCTCTTCTTAGCAACAAGCGGTATCTATTCAAATTTCTATTTCATTTGACCCGTATGGAAACTTTTGGGGGGAGAGTTTATATTTGCGAAATCCCCAACTTTAATTGAATTATACACAATCAGCAAACAGACACAAGTTACACCCAAGTCTCGAATGACTAGTCTAATTCTGATGTTGCTGGTTGTTGTTGTCGCTTGTTGTTGTTGATGATTCCCGATACGTGTATACGAATGCACGTTCCTGTTTCATGCACGCTCGTTGCCTATATTTGTCTTCAATCAAATTGTCTTTTTTTGTTGTTTCATTTTTCATTTGTTATTGGTTTGGATTTTGATTATTTGATTCCTTCTGTTTTCGGAGAGAGAGAGAGACCGGTTCCAGCGTGCGGTATATTTTAGCTACACATCGAGATTTGTTTTTGTTATTTTCCCAGACGAAAACCAACTCTACAGCATATGCATATGAGAAAAAAAGCTGAAAAAAAGCAACAAAAAATCAGACCTGCGCTGCTGCTCCTGCTGTTGCTTTTATTTATTTCCGAGTTCCAGCAAAACCCGTCACGGACACAGCCCGATGAATAATCTTTTTTCAAAAAAAGAAAAACCTTGAAAGTACTACACTACTATAAGAAAAAGACACAGCAACAGCAGCAGCAGCAGCAGCAGTTCAGGTGTATAGATTAGACAATTCGTGTATATATCTCTCGCGCGGGAACAGGTTCCCCTCTTGTATATATTTTGATTTAAATTTTCCCAAGTCCTGCCGAGTCACGCGGGATGTGTGTGGTGACTGCGTGCACTTTTCTAACTCGTTGCCAGAGCTCATTCATTACTCGCATTATACGCTGTATAGTATAGTAATCTATAGGCACGGGGATGGGTTTTTTATGGGGTTATTCCGCTGTGTACAGTCCGAAAAACAAAACAAAAATTAAAACCCTCGAAGCTAATTCCAGCAGATTTCTCTCCTGGCAGTAGTCCCTCATCAACTTCTTGTTTTGATGCATTTGCCTTCGTTTATTCGATTTGATTCCATTTCGTTCATTTTTTTTCCGTTTTTGTTTCAGATTTTCTTTTTGGTTTTTTGGGGTTTTCTATATAGTCATTAACCATTTCAAATGTTCATCGTGCGTGTCTACATGCACAACCGGATTAATAATTCGTTTTTGAGGGGTTTTCTTGATTTTGAGTTGTTGCGTGTCGTGTTATCATTCTGATAGATTTTGATTGGTGGGAGAAGGAGTAAAGCCAGCAGGAGTGGACAATAGAAAACGAGTCCTTTTTTGTTCGACTCTTCTATCTGCTTTTATGATATCAACTAATTTTTAAAAGGCTTTTTTCTCTCTCTCTCTTCCCCCCTATTCACTCTCCGTGCCATCTAACACGGAATCGATACGACGGACGGACGGATGGACGGATGGATGGATATATAAGGACAAGCGACGACGAGCGACCTGCACGGTCCATCTCTTTTTGGTGGATAGCTTTTAGTTATACAACAATCGGGAAAAGGGAAAAAAGGAAGAAGAAGAAGAAGAAGTCGAAGACAATGTTATGTTTCGACTGGATATACACTTTAGTGCGTTGCGCTTATAAAAGATATTCTCTCTCACCTGGATGCTCCTTTGTCAGCCTGTTTTTTCGATTCTTCTTTCTTTCTTTCTTTCCTTCTCGCTCTATCTTTTTTTGATTTTATTTTTTAAAAGGAACAATTTTGGTCTTTGCCTTTTTTGTTTCATTTCTCCCAACGGTTGTTTGGATTCATTGTCGCTCTTTTGTTTCGGTTCTTTTTCCTCCTCTTCTTCTTCTACTTCTTCTTCCCCCTCTCTCACCATATCTTTACCTTACCTTATTGCTGATGCCCTATACACCAGAAACCCTCCCTGACCCCGGTAGGAGTCTTCTTCTTCTTCTTCTTTTCCCCCCAGTCTATCCTGTCTGATCGCTTTGATGACTCGGGGGCAAGTGGGTTCGTTCCTCCTCTTCTTCTTTCTGCTTCTTCTTCTTCTTCTTCTTCTTCTTCTTGGGACACAACAAAGAAGAAGGGGAGACATGGAGGAGTGCGCGCCCTGGCCTCGTTTCGCCTCTGGCTACCGCCAGGTGTTTCTCGACCAAAAAATCTTGGAAAGGTAAAAAAAATAAAATACAAAAATCCGGAGGGGAGAAAAAGAAATCATCCGATTCCGCTGAAAATCCCCTCGGTGGGTATATATACGTATATACGCAGTATCCGCTAACGACTATTCCTCTAGTGCACTATAAACACCGATGCCTGATGCGTTTCGTCGTCCATCCGCTAACGCTCTTCTATAAGCTATACATCGACTATCTGCCGTTTGATATTTTAACTGCCATCGTTTTCTCTCTGCTATGGCGAGTGAAACTTAACGCTACTACTCTACTACTCAAGTCGACTGTGGTTTCTATGTAGCTGCAGCACAATCCACTTGTGTTGCCAGCGCTGTGTGCGCAGTCGAGCGAATGGCAAACCCAATCATCTGACCCAATCCAATGCCAAATGAATTCAGTATTCTACTCAGGATGTATATATTTCGTACACACAGTCCGGCGAATAAAAAATGTCGAAATGGCTCGGATCGAGTCTTTTTTTTTATATACTTTCACGATCGCTCCGATGATAGCCATCACAGGGAGAAAATAATAAAAAAGCTGGATGTCCGAACAAAAAGAAAAAGACATTTGTGTATACAGACACATTTCAGCCTATATATATATATTATGCGATAGCTCTGGCTGAAATGTAGAAGACTTTAACGGCCTCATCACTACATATAAGCTCGACGACTTTTTGAGAAAAATCCCCATCATCACCCATCGGGTCCGGTGTTTGATGTTGACCGTCTATCTTCGTTCTTGTTCAATTCAAATGACAAATAAAAGAATAGGAAAACAAAGTCTCTCTGGCAGTAGTCCTAGTTGTATACATGTCCAGGGCAACAAGAAGAAGAAGAAGAAAGATTGTTAGAAATAAAATAAAATCCCAAATCTTGGCTTGGTTTCTTCTTCTTTTGACTCGTTGTTTATACATCTGTGTGTATATCTTCCGTCTCTCTCCCTAGTAGTAAGTTCCATCGGGTTAAAAAAGAAAAAAGGCCATCGCCCGGCGGGTATTAAATAGATTTAAACAATTTAAAGAAAAAGAAAATAGAAAAGAAGAAGAAGATGGTCAACCCGAGGAGACAGCTAGTAGACCCCCATCAAGCTCCAAAGGTCCCCCCGGCTTCAACTTCCATTTGGCGGCGCTGCCAGCAGCAGCAGCAGCACACTCCCCCCTTATCTTCTAGTCCCCTACGATAGACACGTATACCCCCGGTCTCTCACTACGCACGTTTACATAGTAAACCCAGGCCCGTAGTAGTAAAAAATAAAACGTAAAAGTATACTACGCGCCAAACGTCAATAAGACAGTTGGGAGAGTATACCAAGCCGAAGCGCAACGGCGTCCCCTGGACACAACTGGTGAAGCGGTTTTGGGTGGCTTGGGATCAGTTGGGTTTAACCATTTGTACTAACAGGTTCGTGCTGCTCGTCGCTCCGTTGAGTTTCCGAAAAAATACAAAAAGACTTTTGATTTTTTTTTGGAAATATTCACGCCGTGTGTATTTTGCTCGTATTAGCCAATACTCTGGGCAGTGTGATTCACATCGTACAACTCTCTTTTATTATTCACTGGATTATAATTATTCATCGGACGTCGCCCGACTTTGAGAAGGTATAACCCATCGCGCGTTGAAATTATTTTTGATTTGATATTTTGGCACAAACAAGAGCAGCAATTTCGTACCGTTTCCTCAATTTGGCGTGTCTCGTCAGTCGCGGCCATGTTGGTTTAGAATGTAACCCCCCCCCTCAAAATAGTTAAAACTTATATAGCCCCGGTGATGATTGTGTGTTCTTTTCTGCCCGCCAAAATCGCTGACGCTTCTTTTCAATGTTTGTCGAGTGTGGGTTCGTTTTGTTCTTCTTTTTTATATTTCGCGCTTCCGCTTTTGAAAAAAAAGCCACAGATTCCAACGGGAATCGTGATTTACACACAACAGCGAACTGGACAGAAAAAAATAAAAAATTTTGACAACGTCAATGTGTGTAGTCCTAATCAAAAATTAGTAACAAGATCAAAGGCCGGAAATTTCAATCGCCACATCTTCGGTTGACAATTCCAAAAAGTAGAAAACATTTTTTCGGGTAGATTTCTGTGCGGTATCAAGATTGCCTTACTTTTCTTCTTTGCCTTCCGAAAATTCCAGCAATTTTTATTTTATTTTATTTTATTTTATTTTATTTTATTTTATTTTTATTTTATTTCAAAAGTCTATAGGGATGCGACTTTTATTTATTTGATTTTATTTTTTTTAGACCTCTCTTTTTTTAGTCAAATAACAGTATAAAAATGTGGGACTGACTTTTGGGTCGACCTGGAGGCCACAGACTTGTTGTAGTTCAGGTTGTTTGATTAGGGCGGGGACCCCGAACGGACCAGGAACCGGATCGGTACTACGATCGGGGTATATAGAAAATCACTCGTCTATAATCTGAATAAGCCTCTGAAAAAAAAAAAAAAAAAACGAACGAATATTGGCATCGGCCCAGGTGACCTGGATATTGGGGCGTTGACGGAGGATGTGCGGCGTATATATTCAACCCACCTTCCTATCCCCCCCACCTCCTGGCCAACCAACCCACCCACCCACCCATATCCTGTGTGATCTCTCTCGTCCGTTCTCTTATTTTCACGTCTGTCGGCACGGCGGCGGCCCGGCCATTACAAACACCGTTAGCGAAGAAGAACCCAGTCAAATTTTCTCCTCATTTCTATCTCTGTTTCAGAGAGAAAAAAATAACATTTTGGGATGTTTTTCTTCTCTCTCTTTCTCTAACTGGGGGAGGAAAGAGACTGTGGCTGGGTTCCGTATCGGTAATGATGATGACGGACTTGGTGAGCGCCGTGCGCATTTGAATAGATGATGATTACGGCAACAACAACACAACAACCGGCATCATCAACGTAAAAGAGAGATGGGCCCGAAATAATCACAAAAAAATACAGAAATTCGAGAAAAGATGGTTTCACGGTGCGCCCAGTTTATATACACACACACACACACGAACACACACATCTATACATTCGGGAGAGAGAGATAGAACCCCTGCAGGTCATTACAATGGCCCCAAACTGATGATAGTGTTAACACGAATCGGGCCGACGCCATTACCAGCACTACCCCCTCCAACTGCAGCATCCCCTTTTTTCTTTTAATTTGGGGGAAAAACAAAAATTCAATTCCGACTGTTAGATAATAAATAGGAAGACTGACGTCACGAAGAAGCTCTTGACTCGGTTTCGAAAATAGGACTTGATTGCCTGCGCACACAAGGATGAAGAGGGCCCTTGTCTCGCCCCAGAAGCTCGCACGAAAATGGAGATGGATAGATTAAAAGTATTTTTTTATTTTTCTGCTGAGGGAGATCAAATATAGAAGAGCCGTTGGTTTTTCTGCAATAGCCAATATCCGGAGTCTCCATCTCATCCAGGATGAAGTAGATCAAAGCCGTCACGATTATATATATCTATCTATCTTGTCCGGCTCATCTTCAAGAGAGTCGTCCGGTCGGTCAGACACTTGAAAACTTGAATTTCAGTATTTTTTTTTTTCAGACCAGGAAAAAAACAAAAATCATAAAAATTATGATGGAATAGAATTTTATTTTTTTGCTCTCTTTTTATTTTTTACTTTGTGAAATTTTGTTATACATGTATATATCATAACGAGTTCTTTTCGCTTTTTCTTTTCAATTCAACACCTGCGTAACGAGAGACAATCCCGAGAAAAGGGCGTAGTAGGACCGGCAAGAGTAAAAAAAAAGAAAAATAAAAAAAACTAGTTTTGCGCGTTGAAACAAAAATAATTCAAATAGAGAGTCTATATAGCAGCTTGGAGAGAGAGAGAAAGCGGAAAAATAGTAAGCGCAGTGGTCTGTGCTGCTCAGTCAAATCGTCTCACGCCACTAGATGTTTTTTTTTTGCATCTTATTTTCATATCGAAGAATGCTACACAGACAAAAAGTCGAGTTTAAAATGTAATAATGATGTAGAAAGAAGAAGGAAAAGCAAATTGAAAGGATCCTATACACTCTAGCTACTACCGTTGGGTTAGAAAGTTGCTGGAGATAGCCTATGCTGAGTGGGGGTCTATATAGGAAGCCCAAGTTGAATGTTAGTTTCTTTCTGATGGGTTCAGTCCGGCAGTAATTTTTTCAGTGAGAAAAGAGGCCGGCGGGTAAAAAAGCTCGGCATCTAACCCATTTTGAACTGGATAATGCCCCTCCCGCCTCAGCTTCTGGGGTCCCCCCTACCGAACACGCCTCTTGATTGCAATACCATGTACGGCCATGCTAAATATACTGGTAAAACTCATGATTCTTCTTTTTTGCTATTTATCCCCATCCGCTCCTCCTCCAGGAAATTGCAGGGTCTTCTCTCTGCTGCGAGCCAAGTGGGTCGACGCCGACAGGAGCCAACTGGAGACTCGGACCGAACCGGTTAAGGGACCCAAGGACATTTCCATCGGCCAGCTCGTTTGTTTTCTTCGTTTCATGTGATTCAATTTCGTGGATCGGCTTCCACTTTGGTCAATCGCGACAATGGTGCAGTGAAACAACTACCGAAAAAATCGACGTCACTTGTTACGTTTGACATTGAATTGGCCGTTCGCGAGAAAGAAACCAGGATCGATCCTTCCTTTTTTTAAAACCCCCAAAAACATTTCGACACACAATGGCCCCACCCCATCATATGGAAAGAAGATGCACCAGGAGCCAGCAGCAGCGCCAGCCATCGTCAACGAGGTCCTGCCATAGGCGGTCGATGAGCTTCTTGCCTCTCTGTTACCTGATTGTGGCCGTGAGCTGTTGTTGGACGACGCCGGTTGGAGCCGGTTGGCAGGACGACATCCATCCCAGGAGATCCATCACCTTGGGTAAGCTGACTCCGCCTTTCTTCATATCCACCCACTTTTTTCTCGGCTCGATTCTTTCATATTTTTTCCATTAAAATAAAAACACACACACGCAACCAACGGCCAGGTCGATTCAGCAAGTCAAAACTCTTAATATTGCGTCAACGCTAAATATTGAATTTTCTAACATTTGGCTTTTTCTACTGAAATTTTTTACAAACTCATCACGAGTTTTTTTTTGGGGGGTGGGTTTTTTCTATATTTTCTGGTGAACTTGTTTTGTTTTTTTATTGTTCATTCCCCCGGGGTTTCTTCTTGTTTTAAACCGCCGTAAACAAGTGATGACTTCTTTTTTCTTTTCCCGAAATAATAATTTCATTTCCAATGACCGTGAATTGAATCTCAATCGAGCGAGAAACAAATCGTGATTGAAATCCTTCATTTTTTATCTTTCCAACTTTTTTTTACTATTCCTGTGAACTGAATGACTAATTTCGTTAGATGTTAATGTGAGTTTCTCGGAGAGAAAAGAACTCTGATGGTCGAACGGTATTATCTCGATCGCTGCCCGACACTGACGTCACACATTTATTTACGTTGGGACTTTTATTATTTTCTCGTGTCGCCTTCCTAGTATGGCGCTATATAGGTATGTACCTATATAATCTATATATAGGAATAATATATAGCCAAGGCTTTGATTGAATATGTAAATGGGATGAGACACGAACAGGGAGAATCATGAACGCATAAAAACCTGTCCCGTTTTTCTTTTTTTTTTCCCGGGCTTCGATTTCAATGGTGGAGACGGACCCGAGTTGGAAGATATTTAGCTATTCCGGTCGCGTCTTATATATCCCTGTCCCAATGATCCATCGTAGCTCATTTGCATATATCTCGGGTCGGGTCGTCGTCGACGGGAGCCGACCCGACCGACCGACCGACGACTCTTTAAACGATCTATTTTCTTTTTTTCTTTTTCCTCCTCGAGCATGGGGATGCGCGTCTCTGTCACTTTAAAATCATTTCCCATTTTCTTTCCTTATCTCTTTTTCGGTTATTTACTATACAAGACTCCTCTTCGGTGGCGAGGCAGACCGGTATATACACATTTTATACTGCGTATACTACATTGGGGGACTGGATGAATAATTCATGGGGCGGGTTGATGTCATTACGTATTCCCGTCATCGATACACTTTGTCTCTGTCGACGCGGGCTTTTTTGGTGGGGACAGTCGTGAATGTCCGTCCTGGTCCGTCTCTCGCTCGATGCGGAGTAACAAGATGAAAAAAAGGACGCGAAGAAGCAGAGGAGGATTTCTTCAGATTTTTTTGTGTGTGGATGGCCACATCTGTTACGTCATTACAATTTTTTTTATGATGGCTGCTGCTGCTGCTGCTGGATGGATGAATCATCTCTTTTCAGCTCCGGGAGGAGAGACCCGACTGTTGTGTCTCGTGCAATCCAGCCACTTTGCTACAAACGCAGCAGACACACACACACACAAAACCCACCTGTGTGAAAGTCATTCTGGGAACCCCAACACGATGGCAATGAAAAAAAAAAAAGGTTCAGTTTTTTCTTCTTCTTTTATCTCTGAGGGACCGTTTGAAACTGCCGAAGAGTTGGAGCGTGGAGCTGTCGACTTGTTCTTTTTTTACTTTTTACTTGAAAAAGATTGTCAATGGAACGAGACATTCACAATCAATAGAAACTATAAATATATATATAGAAGAGGATGAAACACTGAACAAAAAAGACTTTCGTCACGGCATCTGCTGCCATCCGCGGTGGTTGGACATGAAAGACATCGACTTTTTTATTTTTTATTCACTTTATATTTCTCTCACCCTAGTGTGTGTGTGTGTCGCTTTTATTCCGGCGGTCATGGCCGGACATGATAACAAAAGAACTTGCCGGAACACTTGACTTGAAACCAGTCGGCTTAAAAAGAAAAAAATCTAAATTCAATTTAAAATTAATAAGCCCAAGAGAAAAATTAAAATCTTTTTCCTCTTTTTCTTGTTTGTTGGCTTCTGGTTTTTTGTTTTTTCCCCTTCCGTTTGATTGTTTGGCTCCGTGTTTGACTCTCTCACTGCCGATTCCGATCCGTCTCCATTTTGTGCCAGCGAGTGTGTGGTGGTGGTGTGTGTGTGTACAGACTCTATAGACTGCGTGAAGTGATCCGGCGTAGTCTAATACGTCTTCCGTATTTTCTCGTCTTGTCTCGTTTGCCACTTGCCAGCGGATGAGGGCAGCAACCCAACTTGTACATATTCTCTTGTTTACCAGCAGATGAACTCTGTACAGGAGAGGTTTTTCGGTTGACTCTTATCGCCATCAATTTCAACGGTCTTCCTCCCGCAAGGTCCGCGCTCCGCCGCAGCCAATTCGAAAGTTGATGGATGAGGGTTCGACTTGAGCGACTTCCCACGGCGGCTTTTCATTCTTCTCCCCCCCCCCCCCCCTCAAGTTATATCGAAATGGAAACCAGTTTTTCATTATTTTTTCATTTCTCTTCTATTTTCTCAAAAAGTATTTGGAGAAAAAATAATCATTAGATAAAATAGAAAGAAAGAAAGCTAGTTGGCTACTTATTAACAAGTGGTAGGAGAAAGAAAACAAAAAATATTTTTCCACAAAGTTCACCGGGTCACCACATCTCAGTAACACCCTTTTGGTATTTTGGCGTCGTTATGGAATCAATGAAGTTTCAACCCATCAAACTTGCGGTTCTTTTTTTCCAACCCGTTGGTCCCGATTTTCTCCGTCCTATTTGAACTTCGTTTGTTTGACCTTTTTCATAGCCCCTTCGTGTGTCCTATATACTTTTCTTCAATAAGCCGAATTTACCTATATACCCCCCCCCTCGTCTGTTTCATTGGCCACACCCAACAGACGCTTTTGGTGATGTAAATACGACGGACCTGCACTTGTTAATCCGCCGTGGAGATTTTTTTTTTGTATAGACACACTCACTCTTCTGGGGGGGTTTTAAACTCGTCGTTGCCGGAAGCCATTTCATAGCGTTGAATGTTATTCCTCCTGTTGTTGTTGTTGTGTGTTTGGGGCCGTTTATTCTATAGCTCCGAACTTGAAACTCAAGAACACGCTCAAAGGTTTTCCACCCTTTTTTTTTCTAAAAATCCAAACTTGCGCTGGCAAACTGGCAGATATCATCACTGTGATTCAATCAATCAATATCCAATATTTTTAAAAAATAAAAAAAAAGAGCTAGCTAGAAAATGAGATCAAAATGGGCGGAGTAGGAACGAAAAATGTAATGCGAAACCTCTGACGTCATTTTTTTTTCTTTTTTCTTCGGCCCGTCAAAGTGGGCGGACTGATGACCTGGTGTCCCGAAAGGGGGGAAATCGATCGATTTCCCGAACGCGGGCCCAAAGTGATTGATTTTCACACGCCGGCACACTCACACACGGTGAAAAACGAGACAGGGCCGCGCGCGATCGCCAACGATTACATCGTTAGTTTGTGGGTGTTGTTTCTTCTTCATCTTACCGCGCCAATCCAATTGATTCCCCCAGCCCTATAGCAGTCGTACAATGTTTCTAACTTGGAAAACACGAAATCGATCGATTCAATTTTCCACCGAAAAAAAAAAAAGTTTTCCGGCTGAAATTAATCAAACAAAAGTTGTTTCACTTTCTGTAGAGCGTGAAAGGGATTCGATCCAAAAGTCACTCGGTTAATCAAAGTGCGGAGAAAATATCATTGAAACAAAACAAAAAAATGTTCCGTTTTATTTATCAAAAGGAGCTCTATATTGATGTTATTATTTGCTCGAGTCGCTTGAGGGACCTTTTCAGTCTATAACCGCCTGAAAGCTAAGCCTCATTATCTCGACGGCTTGGCATCACCAGTTGTGAGCAGTTTTGAACTTTCCCATCGTCACATTTCCATTTTGAAAAAAAAAAAAATATTGTTGGGTATATTTGATTTCGTCAAGGTCTAACAGCATGACGATAACGCAGTTGGCAACATTTCGTTAAATGTCTATCGTATACTATGTCTATCTATTGAGAAGAGGGGGGCTCGTTTCCGTTTTTGATTCTGTTAAAAGCTTTTCGATACGCTAGAAAGAAATTATCGGACGGGGGAAAAAAAAGAATCAGACTGACGACAATTGTCTTTTATTTTTGAACCATTATCCACCGGTGTCTTTCTCTTTTCTCTCTATTTATATTGGAGAGAAGAAGTCACATGGTTCCTGCTGGAAATAGAGTCGGCTATTTGAGTGGGCAAGGGGGCTGCTGCTGCCGGTTGTTTGTCCAAACAGTGGGGAAATGACGTGCCCCCGCCATCTTGGCGCTATTTTCGTCGTGTGTCTGTCTGTCTGTCTCTCTCCTTTATTTTCTATACAGGTAGCGCGCCGGCCTAACTTTATATATTATTATTCCGTCCGTAGTGTAGACGGAACGGCAGCCGATGTCTATACAGACGGGCGACGTACGTATATACCCAAAGGTCCCGCCGCCGCCGCCGCCAGCGCCGCCATGTTATTGAATTAAAAATACGAGAAAATGTGGGTTGGTGTGTCTGATTAGAAATTTTCCTCGACCTTTAGCTGTTTTGTTTGAAGCTGATCTCTTGGGAAACGGGGTAAACACACACACGTACATGTAGCGTCATTGTGTGTATATAGTGTATAAGAACTGATAACCTATGGCCGACCTTTTTAGATATTTCGCGCGCCCACCTGCTTTTGATTATACGGTTTATTTCGACTTATCTCCTTGTCGCTTTTTATTTGCTCAGACGACGACGACGTTTGAAACTCGTAGGAAATTGGGAAATTTCTCCGCGAGATAACAGGGGCCCACTCTAGTGTCAATAATGCGCCTCTATATTTACTACATTTGATCAAATTGAGTTGAATGGATAACTCGCTCACCCGTGCTGTTGTCTGCGTTGGGGGGAGTAAATCGTATAATGACGATATTTTCTCTTCATTAACCCGATGGATAGCATCATGATTCTTTTTTTTTCTTTAAATCTTTTTTTTTGTAACTACTTAAACATCAAAGGACTCTCTTATGTTCTCTCTTTCTCCCCGGTAGAGTTTGCCAACCATGAAAGAGAGAAGCCCCGGCTTGTTTTTCTGCTAAACAGTCGATCAAATCCCCCAACCCCACCTGTCAACGGATTTTTCTTTTTCCGTTTGACCTATTCAAAAAAGTCCGTTCCGTCTGTCCATTTTTTGGTGTTGTGCTTAAATATTACTAGACTTTTATTCAACCGAAAACGTTCTCTCCTTCCATCTTGGCTATTATCTTTTATGTTTTTTTTTTTCTCCGATGTTGCCCACCCACCTGGATGCGATCGACCAGTTGGTTTTTGGCTGGGCCTGATGTGGGCCCCTCCAGAAATTTTTTGTTTTGTTCCCGAACACCCCCCTTACATGGGGTTTTCGATGAGAAGACAATCAGAATCATGTGCTGAGAAAGCCATTACCAACGGCTCGCGCTCATATCCACGCGCGTCTAGTGTGCGTTGAAAAAGGCAAGAATTTGCATCCGAGCGATATAAAACACAGGCATTTTTATACGCTCGACTATGAATTTTTGATCAGCCGCGCTTGCCTCGTTATATCAATCGGCCGATTTCCCCAATTCTTTTTTTTTTCAGTGGGGGCAACTAAAGATATCTTGTAGATTTTCTTTTTTATCCTTTAACTGTGAGAGCCAAATTCCTCCGCATCCAACGGAACCGAAGAAAAAAAGCTCGAGAAATATTATAATGATAATTATAATTTTGATAACCATGATACGAATGATAATCAGGCTGGAAAGAAAAAAAATTAAAAAGAAAAAAAAAGAGACCCGGAGAAATATAGAGAAAGAGACCTTGATGCGGAAGAAATCGGGACATATCCGGTCGGAATTTTATTTTTTTAAATTTTATTATATTTCTTTTCGTAAGCGATGAGAAGCTCGGAGAGATATACATAAAGTTCAGAGAAGCTGATTGGTTCTGGTTGCGGAACGGTTTTTGGCATCAGTTACGGGAATTAAAAGGATGACTTGAAAAGAAGAAGAAGAAGAAGAGTTTCTAGGAGGGTACCGGCACCTGGAACAGCACAAGTTCGGTGTCTATGAGAAACTTCTCATCCGACAGGTTTTGGAGGATTACCGATACCTTTTCCCATTTTCCAAGGGCCCCCCCTTTTTTATTTCACAAAAGAGGCTAGAAAAACCTTGCGGAATTCTCAGTAGGACCGGAACGTGGAAATCCATTGAAAAGGAAGATTTTCTTTTATTCCTGGACCTTCTCTGGAGTATATTTTTAATAGATATTCAAGAGAAGCCGAGAGATTTAAAATATCTTAAAACCCCCATTGTTGGGCCGAGGTTTTGCGGATAGTTTGTGTGTCCCGCCTTCATTCCTCTGCCTGGCCTATTGCTTTCTGATCCTGCCGGAAGGATCTGCTGTGCGGCTCACAGCTTCTCTTTTTTATTATTATTTTCTCCTGGAAAAAATCTCTCTTTTAAAAGAGACGTTTCTCAACGGATTTCCATTGTTGCTTTTTCCAGCACACAAGGGCCTATGTATGTATGTACCAACCACGTCTGATGGGACCTACAGCTACACTATTGTGAAGAATTCGCCCACGCCGGAGCGCCAAAGTGGGTCGGATAAATACCGATCGGTACAACATGCTATGCGATGCGTATGGTTTCGGACAAGGTCTATGAAGACACGAGAATCCGCTTGGCAATCGTTGCGAAGCGGAAAATGACGGGGGTTGATCCGGGGTTGGATTTTCACTCGACAGTTGTCCGGGTTCTTCTTCTTCTTCTATTCTATTCTATTGTCTCTTTTTCGTTTTTGCGCCGTATATACAAAAATCAAGGGAATGTCTTTGCACGTGTCGTTTACATGCCTCGTTGGTCGTGTATTCTTAGTCTATACGACTCGACGGTTTTGTCCGTCTACACGTCCGGCATCCAGCAAATTGGAAAGAGACCAAACAACAAGACAAATCAAGTGTCGTTGCACCAATAGTTTCGTATATATGTACGAGTACCGTACGAGCCGCAAGCGCAACATTCATACATGCAACAACAACAACCAAAAAAGAAAACGGTTCTTCTTGTTCCGGAGTTCCGGTGTTGTTTAGTTCCGCCTCAGTGGCTCAACCACAAAAGATATACATATATATATGAAGTATAGAGTAACTCGACTACTCTGGTAAAACATATCCCAAGCCAACTTACTGCTGCCGCTGCTGCTCTAGTCTCATTGCATTCCTTCGGCTCCGTCGTGACTGTGTGTAGGCGCGGAAGAAAAGTGTGTTAGAGCTGCGACTGTGTAAACCGCACGCTAAAGCTCCAATTTCCTAGACACTGCGCCAAAAAAAAAACTCGGTATAATAGGAAAATGTCCCAAAAATGTCGCCCGTGTTGGAAGAAAAGAAAAGAAAAAAAGAAGAAAAAACGAAGCCAAAAAGTCCATAAATCTCTTGAGCTTAAAAGGGGGTCCTCGGTCGTAAAACTGTTTCGGAATCGGCGGAAAGAAAAGCCTCGGAGAAACGTCACTTGTGTGTGTTTCTTCATTGGGACATAAGTATAAAGACATGGACCATCTGCTGGATTTTTTGAAAGCACAAAATGGAGGGAAAAAACATCTTTGAAAGTTCAGCTTCACTTTTTAATTTTTTAAAATTTCCTGGCTGTGCTGGACCACCACCTGCGTGTAGTCCCGGAGGAGGTAGACACACATCTCTTACGTGCCCTATCTCATTTTTGCCAGGGCGTTCACCGCTCGGACGACCTGGCGGTGACCAAAAGGCGACGTGGCAACTTTTTTTCGGTTATTATATACGTACCAAAAGGCAAACGGCAAAATAAGAGCGTCTTAGATATATTCTTTAGTTTGCGTGTTTGTAAATATTATTTATATACACGTACTGACGTACTACGTACAACAACAACAACAGCTCGAAAAATACAAAAAAAGCCGAAGGTTATTTTTAGTTTTTAGGGGGATATTTTGCTCCTGTCACGAGGTTTCTGGCTCTCGTCACGTGTCTGAAAATGCCCAGAGACCCGCAGAGGTTCCTCCTCGGTTGGGGAAAAGAATAAAAAAAGGTGGGGCTTAGAAACATCGTCTGTTTTTCATCAGTGGTGCCCTTTAGACATTTGTTAGTTAACAAATCTTCTTCTTCTTCTTCTTCTGGGTTGATGGCGAAAATCCAAGAAATGACGCAAAAGGTTTTTTTTATTTTTATTATTTTCTCCGCCGATGTTGCGCAATGTCGCGACTACCGTATTTTGTTTTCCTAGCGTTAATTTTTTTCTTTTTGTTATTCACAAAAAAAAATTAAAAGCAAACGACGTGTGGTGGAGAAAACAATCGACGCTCCGGTTAAAAGACGTGACTCGACATATCCACCCACCAGAAATGAAAAAAGAACAAAAAAAATAACGCTTGTTGCGCTCGGCGTTGTGTGTTCATTTGAATTTTTAAGAATAAAATGATATTTTCATTTCTGGTTATTTTTTATTTTATTTTTGACGGCCCCCGCGCCTTCCATTCAGCCGTAGGGCACGTCTAACCTTGGACCCTTGAAAGGGCTTCGAGCAGGGCTCATTTTTGGTTCACACAAAGAGTGGAGGTGACCACCAGAGGACTCTGCCTGCATTACCGCTCCCTGTGTGTTTGCTGCTGGGCTGGCAGACTCGCTCAAGAGCTCGTGGTAGGTCTTCTGGTTAGAGAAAGAAGAAGAATGACGAGTTGGGAGGCTTTTTTTCTCTCCCTTCCACTGGCGCCACAGGGCAGATTTAGTTAACCTTAAAAGAACAAAAATCAACCCCTCGTCCACGGATGGCTGGGTCCTCCTCCTCCCCTAGCCACGCCACTTGTTGAATACATTTATCCCTTCAAATGTTGCTGGGGGTTTCAGTTGCATAAGGTATATATTTATAATATAATATATTTGATATTTCTATACCCTTATATATTTGGTTGGGGGTGTAGAAAAAAAAGAAGAAGAGGGTACACATTTCGGGGGGTGAATATTTCTTCCTCTTGACAACGACTCGTTTCACATTGACTTATTACCTCCGCCTTGCGTGTTTCTTATTTCCATCGATGAATAATAAATCAATTTTCTTTTTTGGTTTTACCAAACGAAAACGAGAAACAATGGGAATTCATTTCCCGAAATGTTTCGATTCTTCCTAAGAAAAATCGACTGATGGATAAACGGAATGAAAAGCGCTGGATTTCCTCTGTCGTTTATTTTTCTTCTCCTTAATCGTTTTTTTTTTTCTCTTTTGGCTTATCCAAGAATTAAATTTTCTTTCGTTTGGAGTAGTAGTGTATAGTAATGTTATTCATTTTCTATCAATGATGAGAGAAGCGGAGGGGGGAAAGATGAAAGGCCGGCGCCGTGGGGTTTCATTAGACGCTCACAAACACAAAGAAGAAGTTAGAAGTTTTTTGGACTCTTGTCAAAACTTGCTTCTTCTTCGAGGTTCCACAGGCGATATTACTTCCTAGTGTATATGACGGATGGCCGGGGAAGAAGAAAAATAATAAAAGAAATAAAATAAAAGGCCCCTTTGGGCGCTGCTAGCGAAGAAAAGTGACGGGCTTCCGTTGATTTCCTCCCTTTTGCCCCCTTGAAATCGGAGAATTTTTCACGATCGGTTAAGCGGAGGTGTCGAGAGACTTGACACAGCAGTCGGTCGCCCGCTGCAAGAACCTACACGTTTGAAAAGACAGAAAAGAGAATTTGACTCTTTTCACCTTTTTTTATTCGCTGCGCTGCGAGGATATACGTATATACAGCAGTTGGGTGTAGACAACAGCGGTAAGTGGCCGCTGCAACAACAGTAGACACTCTTGAATATGTAGTGAAAGCACACACAGGCACACGCGTCTACACATGAAAACCATCGGGGAGTTCGTTGATGAGTTGATGGCGTGATCGACTGCCATGAAGAAATTTTTTCCGTTTTTTTTATTCGAATTTTTCGATTTTTTTTTGGCAACATTTTGTGTTTGTATTTGATAATTTTTTTCGACTTCCCACTCGCTGTGAAGAAAGAGAGGGGGGGGATTTATGTCGTCGTGATTATATTCTCGTATATTCTCCACCTTGGCGACCGGCACCGGCAATGGGCGAGTTGATTTCCTATATAAGTTTTACGTTTGAATAGTTGCGTACATATACCTAATGAATCATCCGATCAATGATGCGATGGCGTGAGTTGCGCCCTTCTGGAAACACGAATGCAGATGAAACAACTCCCTCCAGGCTATAATGAAATAGATAACCATCTACTAAATTATACTTTAAAAAAATTGAGTGACCGTTAATCGATTGATTAATCGTTTGTCCTCTCTTTCAATTCAAAAAACGGGTTTCCTGTTAGACGGACCAAAACTCCTCCTCGGAGACAAGAACTGGAAAATACGTCTCTTTTGGTAATTCGACGAATCGGGTCTTATTTTTTGTGTAACGGCAGTTTTGCTGGGCAAAAGGAATAGATCGCCTCTAGTGTCTCTTTACCTTGTCCAAACCAAAAGGAAAAAAATAACACTAAAAGAGGGAAAAAGTTAATCATTAGTCCTTGCACTTGGTAGACGGAGAACCGCACATGATCCATCTATAACAACATCAAGAGCGAAAAAAAAAAGGGAAATAAAATAATAGCACCGTCGTTACTAAGTAACGGAATGTAAAAAAGAAAATGCTAAAGCCATAACTCGGCGCTAGCGGAAATTGCATTATTTCCTATATTGTACGAACGCAACTGCAGCGCATGTATAGATACTCATCCATCATAATGCACGCTCTCTTCCTCCTTTATCTTTCTATCTTTTTCTCTCTCGACGACTCGGGGGAAAAAAAACATGATCGTGTAATATTGTAAATATCGTTTTTTTATTTTTGTTCTCCCTTCTTTTTCGTTGTTGGGGGGCGCTCGTTAGTTGCCGGGTTCAAAAGAACTTCTTCTTACAGGTCATCAACTGGAAGTTGGTTTTTTTGGTTATCCAACATCTAACGGCCCTTGCCGAGAGAAAGAACAAAGACGTTTGGTCTGTTTGAGTTGTAATCGTCTATAGGAAAAAAGAAAAAAAAAGAACTTTGGGTGTCTGCTTATTGTTTCCCATATCGTGGCGAGGAAATTCAACTCTCTCTCTTTCTCTCTCCTCCCGTCCGCGTGTATATAACGAACGCCCCCCCCCCCCCCCCTTCAATCTTGTGTAAGATGTGCGCGTCCACTCGGAGGTCTAGAGGTAATAAAGAATTCTGGTTTCTTGTATACTCTCTTCCAGAGAGAGAATAGAAGAGGGTAAATATAATGAAGCCAAAGACTCGAAAAGGGTTTTCTTCTTTTTCTATCCCTTTAGACCACCCATCTTCTTTTATTCCCCTTGCCAACAACAAATTTTTGTTTTTTTTTCTTCTTTGGGGGGGAACTATACACTCGGTTATGGTCAGTTGCATTTGTATTCGAGACGAGACCTCACACAGACAAGAGAGGCATCTCGTCTCTCGTCTAATTGAATCTCGCCACCTCTTTTTTTAAAGATGTAGCTGTTATTGCCTTGTTTCTTCTTCTTCTTCTTCCTTGTATAGTTACTACAAGGTTTAGACTATGTACTATCCAGTACCCTCATTTTCTATTGTATTATTACGCGTATATACTGAGAAATTGTCCTGCGGAGATGCGTTGAATAGATCCGGGCGCTTTGGCGCTACGTTTTGTCGCCATGAAGAATCACATTTCTTGGAATATAACTGGAATAATAATTACTTGGAGGCTTTGTTTCTCTCTTTGGCCAGATTATTATTTTTTAATTACGAACGCATCATCTTTTTATTTTATTATCTTTTGTGTTTTCTTCGTGCGGAAGAAGAAAAATCTTATGACCCCCGTGTGCTGAACCGCGGGCATAAAGCACAAAAACAAAAATAACAAAAAAACGACTCGTGAACTCACGATTCATTTTCTTTTTGATTAATTAGTCCCTCCCCCCCCCTCTCCTTTCATTTCGGTGGCGTCGTCAATTGGAACATTTCGTTCATCCACTTGTGTTACTTTTGTTTCCGTATGGTTCCTCCACATCTTTAATTTTGAAATCTAAGGGGAGGGAGAAAGAATAAGGTTTTCGGGATTTTTATGTCGGTCACGTCGTGGGTCACGCAGAAAACGGCTTTGGCGTGTCGTCGTCATCGTCGATGCGGCTGTAACTTTCTTTGTGTGTTTCACCAGTAGTGTACGGTGTTTTTCTTTTCCTTTTCTTTTCTTTTTTATTCTAACGAACGACTTCCTGCTCTTTTGGCTTTCAACCGAGTGTGTCTGGGTGCGCACGCGTGACTGAAGGAAATGGGTGATTAACCACTGATATCAATCTAAAATATAACTGATGTTTTTTTTTGTTTCTTTTTTCCTCTTTTGTTTTTACTATATAGCTCCGGAACAAGTTCAACGCTTCCACGGAAACCACTCTCATCCGGATCATTTCAAGTTACTGGAAACAAATGGCGATTCCATCCTAGTCGGCGCCAGGTACATTTTTCTTCTTCTTCTTCTTTGTCTCCGTTCACGTGACTTTTTTCTTTTGGTTTCATTTGTAAAAAATAACAATTTCTATTTTTTGTTTCTGTTCTTGTTCACCTGTAGGAATATTATCTACAATTTGAGCCTCAACGAAATGACGGAAAATCGAGCTCAGGTCAGTTATATTACATTTGGGGCTATTTCACTTCTCGATTTTTGGTGCGCGGTGCGTTCATCACGATGCCCTCGAAAAAAAGAAAGAGAAAAAAAAAGAATGAACGGAAAAGATGGAGTGGAAAGAAGAAGAAGAAAAAAAGGAACCGCGGTCAAAAGACTGTGACTCATCCCGTTATTCGCATGTTTGAAACAAGACATGCGTACGTTTGAAGAGTCGGGTCGTAAAAGCTCACGAAAGGAATATAAAATGTAATGCATCGTTTAAAATAAAAAAAGGAAAAAAAGGAAACAGAAGAAGAGGGAGGAGAAAAAAAAAGAAAAGATAGGCAAAAAGGTAAGGTGAAACCAACCTGTCTCTCCGCCTGCCCAATTTAGGAAGTGGCGATTGTCCTCCATTCCATATCGGACTCGACACACACACACACACACACTCGGAGCTTTTGGTTCAATGAAACTATGGCTGGCTATGGCTGGCTCTTGTGTCTTTCATTCGTCGTCCTCGCCTTCCTTCTGCATTTGCATAGTCCATTCAGGGAATTGTCAGTGTTGTTGTGTGTAAAAAGGGTTTCTCGTTTTTTGGGTTCGGATCGCCCAGTTGTTTCAACAGTCCTTCCGGCTAGGCGTCACTAGAGAAAGATAAACGCGCACATCGCGGGGGGATTTAAATTTTTTTTTTCTTTTGGTTTAGCTCGGATAGGAATGCCATACATAGAAGACCGACAGCAGAACCCTTGCGTCCATCTTATGTATCTATTTGTACAACTATATATGTGACGATTGCCTTATTATTCACAAGCGGCGTTTTTATAACCATTGAATCGATTTCCATTTGACTCACTTCTTCTGATTCTAATGTGTATATTCTTGTTTTTTGTTTTTGTTTTCGACAGAGGGTTGAATGGTATCCGGCGTCGACTCATCGGGAAATGTGTCTCGTCAAAGGCAAATCAGAGGTAAGAAGCCCAACACGACCGGAGCGCTTATATAAACACTCACGCACATAATAGATATAACTTGTTTTTTTTTTGTTTTGTTTTTCGACACAACACGTGCGTCGCCATCAACTAATCCTTGCTCTCTTTTTGTTTTTCTCTCTTTCTCTTATTATGTTAACCCCACTCGGAAAAACCATTTTTTTTTTATCTGGACGAACAAAAAGGATGATTGTCAAAATTACATCCGAGTGCTTGCCCGAATCAACGACGAAGAGATGCTCGTGTGCGGAACGAATGCCTACAATCCGCTTTGCCGTAGATACGGCCGCAACGTAAGTCACAGTCTACGTATAACCGACCTCATTCGGTCTCGTATCTTATTCTCTTTATGATATATTCAGCAGTGGGAACGCACAATTCATTTTTCATTCAATATGTCTCGTTTGTTCCGTATTATACAGGGGAGCGGAGTGGAAGTTCTCAGAGAGTTCTCCGGAAAAGGTCTGAGCCCTTATGATCCTAATCACAACAGTACGGCTGTGTTTTCCGGTACGTGAGACTCTATATAGGTTAAGCTTCCGAGAGAATTTACTGATGCTTATAATCCTCTCATTTTTTTTTTTATATCCTCATCAAATATACAAGATGGAGAATTGTACGCCGGCACTGTCTCCGATTTCTCCGGCTTGGATCCGCTTATTTACAAAGACCCCCTGCGAACGGAGCAGTACGATTTCAAACATTTAAACGGTACAAAACTTGGTTATGATTATTAATGAGATTGCGTTTCTAATCATCTTATTCTTTTGCAGCTCCCAATTTTGTCAGTTCGGTGGCTGATGGAGATTACGTTTATTTCTTTATACGCGAAACAGCCGTCGAGTATATCAATTGCGGCAAGGTAAAAAGATTTAAAACCCTGGCGAATGGCTTTATAAGACTCTATTTGGCAACTGACACGAATTTTCTTGATTTCTTTAGACGGTGTATTCACGGGTGGCCCGCGTTTGCAAGAACGACAAGGGTGGTCCGCACCGCTGGTCCAATCGTTGGACTTCGTTCCTGAAATCCCGACTCAACTGCTCCTTGCCCGGCGATTTCCCGTTCTACTTTGACGAAATACGTAAGTTTTTCTTTCCCCACTCCCGTCTTTCGGGGTGCCATTTACATATTCCAAAGTCTCTGGTGTAAAGTTTCTTTGTTCTCCGGTCCACATGAGACCTCGGTTGCCCCCTTACTTCCCTCTACTATCTCTTGGCGACTAATTATCGTTGCATAATGAAACAGCTCGTTTGTAACCAGCAAACGGGCCGCCCCTGTTGAGCTGGGGGGATGTGAGTTATACGTCGAGTGTACTGCGTCAGCGAGCTTTGAGAGAGAGAGAGAGGAGTGCGCTGATTGCGGCTGGCAGCTCGATGATTGGTGCGCGCTGCGAAGACTAAAACTTTCACTTGGTTACACTCACGCAGAATCGACCAGCGACGTGGTGGAAGGAACTTATGGGCACAGGACGGAGCGTTTGATCTACGGCGTCTTCACCACGCCGGAGAACTCCATTTACGGGTCGGCCATCTGCGCCTTTCGCCTCCAAGACGTGATGGATTCGTTCGACGGAGCTTTCAAGGTAACTGCCGAAAACGATACGTTACGTCCTCCTACTCTCGTTGGCCACATCTCATTCACTCATTCATTGTCTATTGTTTGTTTTTTTCTTTTTTCTCTTTTCGTTTCTTTTCTCCAATTTTCCCCCCACTGAACAAACAAACAAACAAACAGGAACAAAATTCAATGAATGCTAATTGGCTGCCCGTGAGTGGCAATGACGTTCCCGAGCCCAGGCCGGGCCAGTGCGTCAACGACTCGCGCACCCTCCCCGAAGTGACGCTCAACTTCATCAAGTCTCACTCGCTGATGGATGAATCTGTGCCAGCCTTTTACGGACTACCTCTCGTCACTCACACTTCACTCAAGTAATAACAACCAAATTCAAATTTCCTCTTCTTCGATTATTATTTAATTTTCCTGTTTACAAGGTTGTAATTTGTATACTGAGTAACATGCTAAATAACTTATTTTTATTTTTTTCTTTTCTTTTCTCTCTTCTAGGTATAAATTCACTAAACTGGTTGTCGATCCGCAAGTGCGGACGGCGGATGGGAAAACCTACGACATACTCATCATCGGAACCGACAAAGGCAAAGTGATTCGCGCCATTAATACCGAGTCGTACGATTCCGTCAGCAAAGTCCGACCGGTCGTCATCGAAGAAATCAAAGTCTTTGAAACGGAGGCGGCCATCACCAACTTGCGGGTCGTTCCGCAGACGGACACGATGGGACCTCGTCTCATTGTCGTTTCCAACGACGAAATTCAGACGATTCCTCTTCACCGCTGCTATTCCGACAGCATCCTCACTTGCAGGTGGGTGTTTTTTTTCTGTTATAATGTTTTTCTGTCTTTTCTTCTCTGTCATATCGATCTGTCATATCGCCGTACGAGGGACCCTGCCCTGATGGATTATCTTTTTTTTGTTGGTTTGCAGTGAATGCGTGGCTCTGCAAGACCCCTACTGTGCATGGAACGCCGCCACGTCCCGTTGCGTCACCGTGGCATCGGTCGCCCTTACCGCCCAATCCTCGCTCATTCAAAGCATTTTTACGGGCTACTCCGATCAATGTCCGGATAATGGTACAAGAACATTTTCCAAATTTTTTGACATTTCTGCATTTACTAAAGTTTGTCTTTATTTTTGCAAACGACAGCTATCGTCAAAGCGAAAAACAGAACGCCGGTATCTCCCCTCACCGAAACAGTTGGTAAGAATTTGATTTTCTATTCATATTTGTCTTTTTCGTAGATGTCGAAGTAGTTACATGTCACCTTTTTACACACATTCCAGTTGCCTTTTTAAAAAACCCAAAATACTAGCTGAGAGTTTGACCTGCATTCTAGAATTAGCCCTTTTGTTTTCCTTTGTTTGTTGTTCGTTGTTTGTGACGTTGTTGGGTTGTTGCGTGTTGTGTGTGTAGTTCCCGAGGAGCCGCTGTGCGCCCCGTGTCAATGTCCCTGCGCCTCGGCGGCGGCGGCGGAGGCGGTGGCGACAGAAAGTTTGATCCCCAGCACGACTGCCACCCCCGTCGACACCACTACCACTGGTAGCAGTACCGCTAGTACCACCACCTCTTCCACCACCGTTTCTTTTAGTAGCACAACCAGTTGGTCAAGTCCCCGTCGTATGCAGCAGGGTCAGTCCTCATATCACTTTTTCGTTTCTGCTTATCGCTCTATAGATGGCATGGCTTTTATTTTTTTTTTGGTTACGGCATGATCATTGTAGTTTTGCTTCACCCGCATCCGTTTGTTTTTTTATGTTTGTTTGTTGTTTGTATATTATTTACACATTTTCTTGATTTGTTGGGGAGGGGGGATGGAAGACGGGGATGTAAAAGATAATTTGCCACATTTAAAAAAAAAGCATGCTGGTTCTAATTTTTGCGTTAGCACCAAGTAGTAAGCTCAAATAGTCATTTTTTCAAATGAAATCTAAAAGTAAAAATGTTTAAATTGACAAATGATTTGTTTGTCTCTGTGCACAATAGGGTTAGACGTGGAATTAGAAACGAACGTGATAGTGGAGGAAGGCGAGCGTAAGAGGCCCTACGTTGAACCTGGCCACGACGCCTTTGACGATAATAATGTCATCAACGCTGCAGGTGAGCTTGGGATTCAATATGGGATAGTTGACGTAATGAAACATGATACGAACGACAAAACAAACGAAACCAATAGCAATTTAAATTTTCCCAAACCACATAATACTCAGTATTTTCACTTGGTATTTTGTTCCGACGTAGACGATTCGATTTTGTATTTCGACAATTCTTCCTCAAATTTCCGTGATAATTCTAGAAATAAACTCAATCTTTTCAAATTCATTTCAGGTCCTAAAGTTGGCGCTTCTCAATCGTCGTTTGGCATCTACACGGCGGAAACGTTCACCATCGCCGTGGTGGTGTCGTGCTTTGCTTCCCTGATTGTGGGCTTCCTTAGCGGATTGATGTTCTCCCGTCGCTGCAAAATGGGTGACTCTTTCGCGTCCTCTTCGGGTGGCTTTAGTGGAGCACCCTACCTGGAACAGAGGAGGTTAAGCCGGCTCAACGAAACCAACGGATCGTGCAATGAGCCCAGCAAAATGAACAACTTTGTCGACAGTCTCAACAGTGCCGTTCTGAAAATGGCCAATGAGAAGAACAACGCCAACGCCAACAACACGACGAGCACGCTCGATTTGAAACCGGCAGTCCAAAAAGTCAAAAAGACTTATGTTTGATTCATTCTTCAAAAGCTTGGCCGAACGATTTTTTTTTGCCCACTTGAAAACCAATAGATCATCCATAAGATAATGGAAACAAGTTTTCTATTTGGATTGTTAAATCAAGAGGGGAAAAAAATGGTCTTCATAATTTAATCTGAATGAGTAATTTTTTTTAAAGATAAGTTCGAAAACATACACATTGTTGCCAAAGTTTGTATACACCCGGCAGCGGCGGAGATAATCAACATGTTGTACAGTCTCGATTGTTGAAAATTATTTTTTTTTCCCTTCCAAAAATGAATTTCACATAGTGTGTATATACCAGATTATGCCTATTCTCATCATCTCGTAAATTCCATGTTTCTGTTTGATGTGTTTTGATTTGCTCATATTGCCACTCTCATTAAGTGCCTGCATGTAATTGTATGTAGAATCTGGCTATCGTATCGCGCATTCTTGTCGTGCTCTATTCAATACTCTTCCGGTCAAGAGTGGCAGCGCTTCATCCCACCCGTTCTCCACAACCACCGCAACATCACATTTTGCTGTATTTAAACGACAATTGCCCTGTCCCATCAGAGTAACTTCACCTTCATTGACATCCAATTAAAATTCGTTTGTATTAATTCATTATATACAGTGTTATTGCACATGTTGACGCCCAACCGTCAAACCGTGACAGAAATAAATAAAATTTAAATGTCTTTTATTCCTATAAGATATTTTCATTAAAAATTGAGGATTTCAGCAGGTATATGGGCTCAAAATTAAGAACAGCTGATTGTTTAGAGTCTACTTTTTCGTTTCAAATCGTTTAAAAATTTAAAAAAATAGGGGAGAACGGGGCTATTCCGGACGGGGGCTATTCCGGACAGCCGCCTTATTGACCTGTTAGAAATCAATTAAGGAAATAATTTTTGACCAACGGATGCATAACCATGTAAGATATTGGTATGTCAAGTTTGGTTAAAAAAAAATAATTAGTTTTAGAGTTATTTAATAAAATAAAATAATTTTTCTGATTTTTTAACTTTAATTGCGAATTTTAAAATTGAAAAAATTGAAAATCTAGTTAAACTATATATCTAGTGTATAAAAAGCCCATTCAATTTTCTTTAAAAGTGTAACAAGTTTTTGTTTGTGTGTTTTCTCGTTCACTCACAATTAACTAAAATGTCAATCTTATTTTGACGGGGTTATTCCGGACGGCATACAAAAAATGGGGGGTTGTGCTAAACAGACTGCAGAAAAAAGGAAATCAAACTTTTACTATACTTAATTTCATTTCATTTGATTTCTTGGATTTCCGTTACTTTAAGCTAACACAAAAGTTATACCATCAAAACGGAAATAAAATTCCGGTTCGATTGGTATTTTTAGGGGAGAGGTGTACTAGTAGGCTTTTTTTGTTTTTGAGCCCCCACTTCTTTATTTTTCAATATTTTTTATCCCCGCTAGGCTTAAAAAAATTAGCTATAAAAAGCGTATTTTTAGTTTCTGACAATTTGCTTTGTTTGAAACCAAAAACGCTTTGAAAATGAAGGAGGGTGGGTCGAGTCGGGGAGGCAACATGCTCATGTACGTGGGGTAGGATGGCCCATGTTATTCTTACGGGCTAAAAGAACACCTGGCGATCAACTAAATTTTCCGATTAATTTTCCCTCCTATCTCTAACCCAGCAACACAAGTTGCCCCGAGAAAAGGTTTCTTTGTTATTATTGCGTTTTCAAGCAATGATTTTGTTAATAAAAATAAATAAAAATTGGTTTCTGAAAGAGGAAAGAATTTCCTTTCAGAAACTTATTTTATATAAATTTTAAGTTAACTAGGGAAGTCCAAAAAAGAAAAAAGAAAACGAAATGGACGACACGATTTAAGGGCCAAATTATTTTAGTTGTTTCCATACTATATGGACTATTTCCGTATTTTTTTTAAAGATGCGCATTATTAAAAAGTATAACTGGTAATTTTTAAAATGCAATCCATCGGTCGCAAGAGGACGAAAAACGCTGGGTGCCAAGTTACCCACTACCTTAATTGCCCCGTTCTCCCCTATACCTAATAAATATTGGGTAAAAGTATTTTTAAATATATTTATTCTTAAACTGTCTGAAAAAGCCCCTTCGGTGGGGTGAAACCGGACAAAAAGTCAGTGAAACTAAACCGTTTATATTTAAGCCATTTATTACTAAACAACATTTTAAAGAAGCATTTAAAAAAGTTTTGAAAAGAAGAAAACCTGGGCTATATTTTAGTACCAAAACAAATACTTATATTAGCTTTTACTGAAAGAAATGTGAACTATAACACAGTTTGCAAAATTTTGTCCGGAATAGCCCCGATCTCTCTGTAACAAGTAAACTTTGTGTATGTAAAAAGTTTGCTTAAAAAAATAGGTATATGTCCAACAGGTGGCGCGAGGGTATAGAAAGAAACGAATTTCCACTATAGACCATTTGCTTTATGTCGTTCGTTGTGGTTAAACTGGTTAATGGTAAATTAACCGAGGGATCGTTCTACGATTCTAAAGGGCAATTAAAATTGTATAAGAAATAATTGTAGACGACGACCCTAAGGTTGTAGACTTACATTTATTCAGCTTTATTAAAGAACAAAATGAGACGGTATGCTGCCCCTTCCTCTGTCCTGCACACGCCCCTTGCCATAGCCACAGATCCGTGTACAGTGTTTTAACAAAAACTATTGCATGTTATCAAACATGAAAAAGAAAATTTCACACTGATAACCTCAAAATAACGGATTGGTGGGAGACAAACCTTAGGGTCATCGTCTACATTTTTTTTTTTTTACAATTTAAGTAACCCTTCCGGATCGTAGAAGGATCCATCGGGTGATTTACCAATTGTATTGCGAAATGCTTTTCGCCTAGACCCTAAGGGTGATTTTCAAGCCCAATGTTGAATTTTAATTTTGTATACACATCGTTTGTGTCGTCGCTTGATTGTAAAATCGATTGAACGTAGATTCTTTTGACCAACTTTCGGCTCGCAAGATTGTCTCCACCAGTATGCCCGCACCAACCACTTTCGAAGCGACAGCGCATCTTGTGGAATGCGCTCCAAAACACCGTGTGTTTACGCCGGTTTTTTGCATGAACGATTTAATCAAGCGGCTAACTGTATTAGCAGAGACCGGTCTATGAGGCACGATAAGCACCACAATTAGTTTTCCTTTGTCCGCTTCACATATTAACAGGCTTCGACGCTCAAAAAATCTGTAAGTGCTATAACTGGACAAAGAACCGAATCCGGATAATTTAGAAATGGAAAACGACTGCAATGGATCGGGGCGATGCATTGCTGTGTCTTCCGTAATCTTTCTAAAGAGAAAACTACCCCTTCTTCTGAGAAAACGATATGGATCGATAACCAATTGCTGCTATCTCCGGCACTCCCTTGCTAATACGCCCAAGGTGAAGTATCGGTTCTCGCCAGACACAATAAAATCTACTACCTGACTCGGGTCCCACATTTCGTTATATTTGGGACGGGGGGATTTTTGTGATAACAACCTTTCATTAACCGAACGACTAGCGGATGCACATCAGAACGCCTTCGATGAACCCTAGGGTCTTGGACAACACAGAACGTTGAATGTCGATTGCACTATACGATTTTTCCGAAGCTAGCAAGTAGGTTAGGAACTGCAAAACTTTGGCTTATAATCCGTATCCCTCCGCACACATCAATGTGACTGATGCATGCTAACTCAAGTAGCATAGGAAACCAGGCCTGGCCTGTTCATACGGGGCAAACGAAAACTACATCAGCTCTCTTCTCTCTCCCTTCTCTTTCCCTTCTCTCTCCCTTCTAATTTTTCCCAAACATTGGAAAATTAGCGTAAATGGGGGAAAAGATACCCCGAAAGACCCATCCAGTTGACCGAAAAGGCATTTGTTTTCGACGCTTCCGGTTGCGGCTACCACGAAAAAAGGAAGTAAGCTGTGCGTTCGGGTGAGACGCAAACAGCGCAAAAGGTATCGTAGGTGTGGCTCATGTAAAGTTTTCCATGATCGACGCAATCTCTCGCAATGCAATTTTGCTCTTAGCTAGGGCCGCATCGCATTTGGCCTTAAATTATGTTGTTGTCTTTTCCGACGGTAACAAGGGGTCCGGCAGTGCAGCATTGGGAAATTTTTTTGAAAGTTCCCCCAGCTCAAAAGGCAAAAGGGAAGTCCTAGGTTAGAGGCGACCCTATGACCATGAACAGTTTCTCCGTGTAAGAGATCTTGTAAGAAACTTTAAAAATTTGTAATAAATAAACGGGAAACGGGTAAGACTCAAAATTTTTACAAGATATGCCCAACCTCAAGATCTATCGATAGGTGTAAAAAAAATCGAAGCTGACTTATTTTCCCTATCTTCATTTAAATAAAAAATGTTTAAACCCCGATTAAGTAACTTTATAATTTAAAAAATTCCAATCCAAATAAACCATTAATACACTACAAAAAAATCAAAAAAAATCGGTGATGTCGAGCGCCAAAATTAATTCCATTTCAGCGGAATGACTCCTCAGAAACCGTTTAAAGTAGACTTTCTAACAATAATATCCCATTGCTTGCTTGTTTTTTCATCTCATAATTCCTCATCTCAATAAACCTTTTACTTCTTCCTAAGCGTGAATAAAAAAATCAGCGTTGATTAAGTGTATTAAAATGCTCATATCAAAATCCTTTTGATTTCGGAAAAATTATGTAAGGCACTTGGTAGTCCTAGAAACGGCCATTATTTAAGGCTTTATTTAGGAGGTAGAGGGCGATACACGTGTTGGGGAAGAGGGCTGAAGCAACAGTCACAACAAATACAATTACGAAAAATCATCCAAGTTGACGAATCGGGAAATTTTTCCGTGGGTCAACGTTTCCTGATGGATTCCACCCTCGGTGGGTAAAGTTTGGGAAAGAGCTTGGAAACCGGTAGAAAATGGATTTCGTGGTAGCGAATCGCTTCACTATTGTGAAATTTACCGGGATTTCACTAGCTAACCAATTCACTATTACAAGCACGGATGTTAGTAGCGAAGCGGTTGGCTATTCATTTAATGTTTGATTTCATTAGCGAACCACTTCGCTAACGTGAATATATTTGGAATTTCATTAGCGAACCACTTTGCTTCATTTTCTTTGTGTCTTCTTTTATCTTAGGCCACTTCACATACGTACCTTGTAGGCAAAAAACAAACTCGTTTTTTCTTGTCGAAAAATGGCGTGTGATGACGCCATACCTGGCAACTCCGCACCCATCCCCCCAAAACCTATATGTGCCCAACAGAGAGGCTCGCGCCCATTCAGTCCAAGTTTGCCTGTCTTATAGTGACGGTCACGTCGCATCTCTCTCCGTTCCTAACATTGCCTTCCGCTTATGAATTTTATGATTCTATCAGGGACAACAGTTTGCAAAATTTTTCAAGCTGTCGATGATATCTTGCGTTTCCACTCCACAACAAGCAGCAGCATATTTTTTTTTATAAAATAGGGCGTAACTCGGATGCCGAGTATTGCCCTGTGTATTTGCACACACGAAATAAAATAAATACAGAATGTACACGCGGGGATAAAATCAAGAATACGCAATAAAACACTTAAAAAGGGAAAACTGGGCCTGCCGTCATCTCTGAGGCAGGTAGACAGGACACCCTATGCTCATTTTGTTGAAATACCTGCCCGGCTATGTAGAACCTTCAAGACAGCCGGCCGGTATAGCAAGACTGGACGTAGTTCCATGTCTTCCACCATATTGTCCGGTGAATATGGTGGAAGGTCTCCAATGTCGAAGAGTTTTTTGGCCATTTTCATAAAAGATGAAATGTTGGCCTCCATCTTTGTGTTTCCCGTTTCCTCCACCACATACACTAAAAGAAAAAATAATTGAATTAATAAATAACACATTTAAATAGTAATTTTTTTACCGCTTCCATATGGACGGATTTGCAAGTTACAACTATAACTTTCTGCTTTTCCTTTGGGAAAAATATCCCATTTTAGATCCGGGTACCATCTTTCCAGCTCCCGGACAACCACCTGTGGTTGGTAGTTCCCATAAAGTTCAAGTCCGGTCGAAATCCGGTTTTTTAATTCAGGAACCGATGTCCTGGTGCGAAGGACCTAGAAATTATTCAAATAATAATTAAGTATTTGAATAATTAAAAAAAAAAGAAATGGAAACGTACCAAGTCATTTCTTGGTTTAAAACATTTTGGTTGATGTATCTGATGCAGGCATTTATTTCCGCAGCTCTGCGATTACTTTGCTCGCCTATGTAACTCTCCTCTTCTCCAAACACCGTTAACGTTGCGCGGTAGCGTCCATTTAATTTTAAAGTCTTGATAGTACATGAAGTACTTGTGAATTTCGTTAGAAATCCGAAGAGTCTTTGTTTGTAAAACTTTTGATCGTTTAATCTAATGACTTCCACCATTTTAAAAGAAGCACTGGAAGCAGCAAGCAAAGGAAACGAAAAGGTAGAATAGTACAGAGGAAGAAAAAATAAGGAAGAGAGGGAATTTCACTTTTATAGCCACTAGCTAATTAGTACTAATAGAGGCCGCGGATAGCACTCTTAATCGAAATATTTTTTTTTGAAAAATCTAGCAAGAAATACGGACAGACGCTATTTGTAACCTAAACCATCCTTCCCGCTATTCGAAATTTCTACAATAGCCCTCTTGTCAAGTAATTCCTTCTCTGTCGAAAACACTCGCCATTTCATCCGAAATTGCTACCGGACACGGAAGTCTATTCTGTTTTGGGGTCTCTACAAAATCTAGTTTAATCTCCATTTGACACGCTGTCTAGGACCCAGCCCAATGATCCTCCGTAACAGTCTTGGCAAATTTTGGCAAATTTTAACAAAAGCCCACCCACACTTTCACATACAAGGTATTGCGTTTGGTATTTTGTTTTTTGGTATTGCGTGCAATTTGGATGTGAAAAGGAGGAGTCACGAAAAAACACCTTTAAAATACTCGAGTCCAAGCATCGGCAGACCGGCGGTCGTCCTCTTCTGACCCCGCCACTCTGCCTCCCATCAACGGGAAATTGGGCCTCTCTCCTTGCTTCTCTCTTTGGGCGCAACACCCTCTGGGATGGGTCTGGGTGCACTGTTACCCTTTTTCCACCTGCCTTAGCTCTCGCTCGAGCCGCCGATGAGCTTGCTTGCCTGGCGTCTTGAGACGCCCCTTTGAGCATCGTCTCTAAGAACTTGTCCGTGAAAAGAAGCTCAGCGCGCCTGTCTGTCCACGTTGAGACATCCTAGGGCGCGACATTTGGATGTCCCGCGTAGAGACTCATGACAGACCGATGGGATATCCATCCGTCCGGAAAGAACACACACGGCCCATCCTGGAAACGTAAATTTGCTAACAGAGCAGCCAATATATCTTCAGAGGGCTCTTCAGACCTGTAATAAAATAAATCAGAAAGGAACAGGAACATATCAAGAGAGAAGGCATTCTAAAGACAATACTTTGAAGAGTAATGAGTGAGAATAATGAATGAGAATCTGAACGAGTGTGATCGTTCAGATGCAGGCTCACCAGGCAGATAAAGTTGGATATTCCTACTGGAAAAGTCCCCATTTACATTTTCAAGGGCAATGACATGGCGTAAAGACCCAAGAAGAATGAGAAAAATATCAGAAGTGAATGCAAAAAGTGTAAGGCATCATTAAGGGCCAACTTCAGTCTACTAGCTGTTAAATTCAAACAGACCTAAATTGTTAATATATACTGTCTGAATTTCTTATATCTCAGAAACACAAAGATTGTTATGAATATGATGACCACAATAAAAGGGGTTGCGAAGATTTTGTTCGCAAAAAAAACTAATGTGTCTTCTAAGACACAAACCTCAAGAAAGTACAGAGAAATGTAAGACAGGCCAAATTACACTTCATCTAATTAGACGGCCAACCGAATGGATCAGTTTATCACAAATTACATCAGCAAAGCCCATCCCCTATGCACGGTTGAATGCCTCATGAATGCATTTTTATTGCTATGGTGCATGGATTAAATCCGAAAGCAAATGTGATGGGTGCGGAAAAATTAAGATCTATGGTCAAGGAAGAACGACAAAAATTCCATGAGAAAGTAATAATTGACTTGAGTTCTGCCAAAATTCCAATTCCAATTAAATTTCAAATGTTCGTTTATTCATTTTCTTATAAGATGGAAAGACACAAGACCCAACTGTCCCATGGGACAGTGATGAATTTTAAACATCGCCCATTCAAATTGAATTGCATATCAAATATTGTTGTAAATATATCTTTTTGTATATAATTAGGTTATACCAGTAACAATATGAGATGCTATTTGTGAGTATAATGATTTAGTTTTTCTCCTTAGACCAGATACCGCGAAAAAATTATCGCACTTAATTAAGCAACGGGCATTCTATTATACAATACTAGTTTTTTGTTCATTTCTCGACTTTTTCTTTGAACAATGCCAATATAATGTAAAAAAATGTCTTTCGAAAGAAAGCCACATTTTTTTTTTCATTCATATCTTATAGTAATGACGGAAGATGGGAACATAAAATTTCATTCCCAAATGAGGAATGGCATTTTACACTTCCCCATGTTTTTTAAAATATATTTTTTTTTAGAATTTAGTAATAAATAAATTGTCCAATTATGGACGTGTCCCAAAGTACCCCGCCCTCCCCTAAATAACGTCAGGTTTCCAACATTCTTTGACACAGAAGGTAACTAGGGGCTGTTAAGGTTGCTGGAAGCAAAGATATTTATTTTCTGGTTCAGATCATGGGTCAGTTATGGTAGGGCATCGTTGTTTCAAAATTAATTGTGTTATTGTTAAGAAACAGACACGAATACATCATTGTAATTCAACAATGGATTTCCTTCAAGTGTTATTCCTTGTATAATTTACTTTTTTATATTGCCACGGTACGCTACCCTCCTTACAAAAGTATTCTTTGTAAGAATCACGCAGGGCCTTTGCATTTTGTTTTTCATTACGAATAAACGATCTGGAAATATTGTTGAAATTAGCTGCGTTCGTAAATTCGGTGTTATCTCTCCAATCTCCATCAACCAGGCCATCATATGTCTGTCAAAGTAGTCCAATGCTCCATTCCCTACAAAGGTGTTGCATTCAGCAAAAGTTATGGAGAGCCAAAACTGCACGAGTACAGTGCTCAACTTTCTCTAGTTTGCTGTTTATTGTGGTTAGGAAGAGCCTCCATCTTGTAGCTATAATTCCTAACAAATTTTCTGAAGTGTGCCTAGCTCGCAAATGCCTATAGTATAGTTGTGCAAAAGAATTACACAATAAAACAAGTCAATACTACTGTAATTACTATAATACCCATAATTGTAGATTGTTTCATCCTCAGGAAGTAGAGTTCTCCGTCCAGGGAAACCCTTTCATCATGTAATCAGTTAATTCAAAGACGTCTTCACAACAAGAACAATAGGTTGAACTAAAGAAGAAGTGCAGATAGAGGCAGCAGTTTCAATTTTCCAGTCTTAAACGCTTTGCGTAAACATAGGACGCCGAAATACCACCATCTGATTTCCGTCCATATTCCCCTAGATCAAACATCAAAACTTCGTAATTAGCTCCAACAATCGCCATTAGCACGATATTTCTTAAACCCTTATAATTTTGGTAAAGAGAACCACTATATGGTGGAGAAGTAATAGCATTAGCTTCCCATCTATTGCCCCACACCAATTAGGATAGTTCCATTTTCTATAGTATTCGATGCAAACACTTTTCCACTTATTAGCATTTGGCACGGCTACTAGATATGTTGAAGAAATTTAGAATTTACTCATAATTTGCAACTGATATACCTCGTGTAATAAGGCATGCAGTAGAAGAATCAACTTTGAACCCATAGCAAGAGTATGAAGGTTATCTCCGGTGGCAAGGTATCAAAGAGTGAGTGCTAACCTTTCTAATTTAATGGAACAATGATGAATAGACATTACGTTAATAATGAAAGTAACATTTAAAAAAATACCAGCTGTGCTGCATGTTCTCATTTTGGTATGTTTCTTCTCCATCGCATGATGGCCACCAATTTCTTTTAGCAATTTTTCAAAGCAAGTTGGGGAAATTCGTGTAAAGTTGTGAATAAATGCATACGAATCAGATAGAGCAGCCTCTTTAAAAATAGTATGATACCAAGAATGACTCGCTCTTTTTTTCTTCGTTATAATTAAGATCTAGTCCATGGACGTCCTAACGGATGTCTTTTCGAATGGGATATTTTTTTTAAAATATTATTGCCGCTAATAAAATACTTGCTATACCAATGGCATACTTTGTTTTCCACTCATACAGTTGTATTTCGTAGTCGTTATCCATTTCTTTACAAATTGGTTTGAACTAAATAAATGACAAAGTAAATCCCATGAATAATATTCGCCTGCATTTATTTACGACCGATATGGACAATACAATTCACTTTGAGGGTAAGTTGCAAAATTAAACATAGCTTAACTTCTTAAAAACAAAAAAGTTTTCAGAACTAAAAACTTTAGAAAAATCTCTAGTGTATGTAAGCCTTAGATGCAGTTTACAGCTATTAATATAATTTTACTTTAGATTACCCAAATGTTTTAGAATAACCTAGACAATTTTTTGGGGTTTCTTTCATGAAGTGGAACGCAAATTCTAATTGCAAATTTGCGTGTCCAGGCGTCAAAAACCATTCACGCGCTCATCATGGAATAATTCCTTTCCATTTAAAAATGCGGATGGTGTTGTTCGGATTCGCAACCACATAAAAAATATCCGAAGAAAAGGAACAATCGAATCAGTTTCTTTATTCGATTACTTTACATTTGATCTTACTCGCAATCTCTAGTGCTGTCTTGATTGGTTTGGCAGCCAAAGCAAGGCTATATTATCTTCATCTTCAGGTGTAACTTTTCTCGTCTACCGGAACCAACTTCCCTACTTATGTCACCAGTTTCACGATACCGTGTTTGCCATAAACGCACGGTCCCAATCGATCACTAATAGATCTAACTGTCTTTCTATTGTTTGAATATGCAACAATGGATAGCTCCACGTTCTTCTTCGTTTAAATATTAAAATTCTGCTGCGATCAGCACGAAACATGGTGACTATGTCTAAGAATAGAAAACTTAAGACTGACTTTTTCACTTATTTAACATTCCATTTACAGACAGCATCCCTAACTTCACAGAAAGTTTAGTTAGATCAAATAGATCATGTTTGGGTCGCTTTCAATCAAATTTGATAATTTAAAACATCACATAACCAAGGCCATAATTTTTAGGGGAATGAATATGAGCAGAGATGAGTAACCTTGGGGCTTCCGGTTACAGAATCTATGTCATTTTATCTTCTATAATGAGGTTATTTTTTGTTATATTTTCACTTGGCTTCAGAAAAGCCTAAATGAACTTTAATTTTTCCCTTGTTCATCGTTAACAAGAGAATGAAAACCCAGCAAAGATTTTTGAATAAAAAAAGGTGACCTCGTAATTGTTTCATCTTTTTTCTTTCGATCGTCTGTCAAAATGACAAAAAGGAAATTGTTCGCTGTCCAATTCAGCGCATCTTTTTCTTTTTTAAAAAAAAATATTTTCATTGGCGACCACAGATTGGGTTAGGTTAATTTTTATTTTTCAGCTTATTACAAGCACTTACAATTATTTTCATTTACTTTTCAGATTGAATCCCACAGATGATTTAATCACGCTTCCGCTACGATAGAGGTCCACAGTAAAAATCTGTGCTAGTTACAGGTGAGTGTCATATGACTGCCCCAGATAAATTCACCGTGTTGATGGATAACTCAACATAAACCAGTATTTGACTTTGCTGGAGAATGTGGCTGAAACTGGAAGAACTATTGTTCACTCCCGTGGTAATCACGTTAATTCATCACCAAGGGTAAAGGAATGGATATCAGCCCACATGTACAGCATATTTTGGTCGACAGGAAGTTTGTATATTATGCCAATGACTTCGATTTGGCGCCAATTTATTCGTGAATTCAACATATCCGGTCCGGATGTCATTTCTTTAATGAATTGTGAGGAAACATTGAATTTTATTGGGAAAAGTTTATGAGAATTTTTTTTGTGTCATGGCTTCCGCCGCTGCATATTCATGGGGTGATCTCTCATCTATAGAAGAACCATAGAATGATTCCATTATTTTTTTATGTATCTATAACCGATTGCTGGAATGCTGGAGTTAGATTGGTCAAATTTTTAAACGTTAGTAAGTCATCGGCCAAGGTGTCCAAGTTTTCAGGTAGACGACAGTGAACAGTGCTACCCAAAGACAGTAAAACGGTACACTGAAATACTTCAAAAGGCACTTCAACATCTTGACATAATATTTACTTTTGAATGGATGCAAATACAAAATTTAAAATAATTTTGGGAATTAACTCTGGAGAGAAATTTAGTGGAACCTATGGTCAGTATTACCGTCACCATAATAACCACGACAATAGACACTAAAACGATAGAGAAATATTGAATAGTGTTTTGAATATACCTAGTAAAATCAAGACCATATACAGATCTTGCAATGTTCCTAAGAGCTAAGCCATCCAAAGGGCATGCAAGTCATCTACAGAGTAATGCAGAACACAGTGATAAAAAAAACAAAAGGTGGCATACAGTGAATTCAATTTTTATTTGTGATATTTTCCATGCCCTGATACACTATTTTAATATAAAAATTCGAATGAAAGAAACGTCTTAATTTTTTTCTTTACGTCACTACATCGGTGGTGGAGTTCTTTTCCTGGAGTTTCTTTGAGTTTAAATTGGTCTAGAACTCCACTCAGTGCAATTGCTGGCTGGGTTAGCATTTCAAGATTTCATCTTTTTTCTTTTGACATCGTTTCCCTCATTTTTTCGGATGCATATTATGTATATTGGTTTCTAATGTGATTAAATTACTTGGCGTTAACCCCCAAGATTTCGGTGAAGAAGATGGAGCAAATGTGTAGCCTTGATTCACAAAACGAAAAGGAAAATGTGCTGTTATCAAAACATCTACACGGCAAGTAAATATTTTCACATTTTAAAAAACACTAACTTTACCAATGGGCATTTTGGTTCTTTCCCATCCTCGTTCAACCTTTTTCTGTGATTACCCTGTCCTTGTGTACAATCATGTGTGTGTGATTGTATTCACGAAGACGTCCTGTATTCGTTTTACTTTTCCCAACCTTAAACCCAATTTAAATTGCTGCCTTCACGAGAACACTTGCAAAAGTCTATTGCAGTTAAATTTCCTCCAAATATCGAGGATACTTTTATGTCATGTTATCATTTTAAACTTTCTGTCTCGATTAAAATTGTTTCAATTTAATTATTCCTTTTTCAATTGGACAAGAGTATCCAGGAGACTGTTAGTCTGCTGTTACTTTGCTGCATTCACAACTTGCTGTTACCTTGCTGCATTCACGAGGGCCCTTGCAGAAGTCTATTGCAGTTAAATTTCCTCCGAATATCGAGGAGCCGTCTAAATGGTAATATGTAATCATTTTAAACTTCCCGGCTCGATTAAAATTCATTCAATTTCATTATTCCTTTTTCAATTTTCAACCTACCCTACCTACCTATCCAGGAAAAATTATTTATTTTGATTTATCAATCAATGTTAGATTAACGTACTAGAACATTATAACCAAGTTCGTAGAGTGCTTTTATGAAGGAAAACGTTTGTTTTCCTATTGCAAAAATTATATGTAGGTGAAGTGAATTCTGCTTTCGTTCGTGCGTTGGTCATCGCCCATCACCCGTTCCAGTGGCTTTGTGCCCAATACCCGTTCCTGTGGCTTTGTGCCCATCACCCGTTCTAATGTCTTTGTGGCCGGCTTAATGCTGCCCATCACTGTTCACCTAAGAATGATAGCGGATGCATGATTCTAAACGAATATAAAAAAATATAGAAATGAACAGCTAAAACATGTAACGAGAAAAGAAACCAGTCGTAATTAAAACTGTAGACATTGTTGAACATGGAACTTAATAATTGTTTTCGCGTTTTTTAGGACTCTGGCTTCGACATTTGAAGGATTAATAAACTGAAAGGCATAAAGTAGATTCAAGTACCCCACAAAATATAGAGCAACAAACCTATAGATATCATATTCCGCATGTTCAGTATGCTTTTTTTGTAAAAAAATATAGAATAAAATGTGCCAAAGTTTAGTTTAGGTGGGTAATGATTTAATGGAGCTCGTGAAAACTTGCTATCCGTACAATTAGATATTGTAATAACTTTTCATAAGATAAAACTACCATTGATCCATAGCAAAGATTTTGCAGGTGGGTTCCGGTGTGGAACCAGTGTTTCTCACCCGTATTAAGTGTGACACTGGTTTGACACACTGGTATGAACCCGCTTGTTCGCGTGATTTGGGGGGTTTAACACCAGTGTTCTTCCTCAATTTTGCACGCATACATTAAATTTTTTGTTTTTAATGTTTCTTTTCCAGTATCATACCGGTATAATACATCAGTATCAATTCCGTATTTTTATGATTGTTAACCCTATATAGCTTGATAGTATTTCCAGTCGATTATTTTAAATTAAAACGCTTTACCCTATATTTAACTATTATTATAATTAGTGCATCATTCTAGCTTAAAACCTCATTTTAATTAGTGATTTACCATTATTTTATCAATTAAAGTATTGATTTAACGTACTCTTTAACCCTTTCATCACTAGATTCTTGATTAACAGTACAACGTACATGCATTAGCTGAAGTTGCATCACGATATAATAGGAAAGGTACACCTTCGCGCTATCCCAGTCTCTTGGAAGAAACGGCGGGTGTTCAGTAAAGGGTCCCAAGATTCCCTGCCAGGTTCGCTAGGTTAATAGGCCCCTCGCCTCTCGGGGGTATAGTAAAAATAGGGGTTTTTCTGTTCGTAATATATAAAATTATTTATCAATGTGTCCAGAAATGGATTTCATTTAAGCTTTATTGAATTCCCTATCCTTAGATACCTAATTCATCTAGGATAGGCAATTGTTTAAATGTTTTATTTGGGATTAAAATTCACAATTTTTTGAAATTTTCGCCAAAAAATCAAATCAAATGAATTTTGTATTACTTATTTTTGTTTATTCCATTTTAATTTTAAAATTCATTTTTAATATTTTAAAATTCACATTTAATATTTTAATATGAGTAATACAGTATTTAATAGGTAAAATAAGTCAGCTCCGATTTTATTTTTTTTTCACTCATCTAAGAACCTGTTGGCCGATTGAAAGTCTCTAGAGACGACCCTATGACCATGAACAGTTTCTCCGTGTAAGAGATCTTGTAAGAAACTTAAAAAATTTGTAATAAATAAACGGGAAACGGGTAAGACTCAAAATTTTTACAAGATATGCCCAACCTCAAGATCTATCGATAGGTGTAAAAAAAAATCGAAGCTGACTTATTTTCCCTATCTTCATTTAAATAAAAAATGTTTAAACCCTGATTAAGTAAATTTATAATTTAAAAAATTCCAATCCAAATAAACCATTAATACACTACAAAAAAATAAAAAAAAATCGGTGATGTCGAGCGCCAAAATTAATTCCATTTCAGCGGAATGACCCCTCAGAAACCGTTTAAAGTAGACTTTCTAACAATAATATCCCATTGCTTGCTTGTTTTTTCATCTCATAATTCCTCATCTCAATAAACCTTTTACTTCTTCCTAAGCGTGAATAAAAAAATCAGCGTTGATTAAGTGTATTAAAATGCTCATATCAAAATCCTTTTGATTTCGGAAAAATTATGTAAGGCACTTGGTAGTCCTAGAAACGGCCATTATTTAAGGCTTTATTTAGGAGGTAGAGGGCGATACACGTGTTGGGGAAGAGGGCTGAAGCAACAGTCACAACAAATACAATTACGAAAAATCATCCAAGTTGACGAATCGGGAAATTTTTCCGTGGGTCAACGTTTCCTGATGGATTCCACCCTCGGTGGGTAAAGTTTGGGAAAGAGCTTGGAAACCGGTAGAAAATGGATTTCGTGGTAGCGAATCGCTTCACTATTGTGAAATTTACCGGGATTTCACTAGCTAACCAATTCACTATTACAAGCACGGATGTTAGTAGCGAAGCGGTTGGCTATTCATTTAATGTTTGATTTCATTAGCGAACCACTTCGCTAACGTGAATATATTTGGAATTTCATTAGCGAACCACTTTGCTTCATTTTCTTTGTGTCTTCTTTTATCTTAGGCCACTTCACATACGTACCTTGTAGGCAAAAAACAAACTCGTTTTTTCTTGTCGAAAAATGGCGTGTGATGACGCCATACCTGGCAACTCCGCACCCATCCCCCCAAAACCTATATGTGCCCAACAGAGAGGCTCGCGCCCATTCAGTCCAAGTTTGCCTGTCTTATAGTGACGGTCACGTCGCATCTCTCTCCGTTCCTAACATTGCCTTCCGCTTATGAATTTTATGATTCTATCAGGGACATCAGTTTGCAAAATTTTTCAAGCTGTCGATGATATCTTGCGTTTCCACTCCACAACAAGCAGCAGCATATTTTTTTTAATAAAATAGGGCGTAACTCGGATGCCGAGTATTGCCCTGTGTATTTGCACACACGAAATAAAATAAATACAGAATGTACACGCGGGGATAAAATCAAGAATACGCAATAAAACACTTAAAAAGGGAAAACTGGGCCTGCCGTCATCTCTGAGGCAGGTAGACAGGACACCCTATGCTCATTTTGTTGAAATACCTGCCCGGCTATGTAGAACCTTCAAGACAGCCGGCCGGTATAGCAAGACTGGACGTAGTTCCATGTCTTCCACCATATTGTCCGGTGAATATGGTGGAAGGTCTCCAATGTCGAAGAGTTTTTTGGCCATTTTCATAAAAGATGAAATGTTGGCCTCCATCTTTGTGTTTCCCGTTTCCTCCACCACATACACTAAAAGAAAAAATAATTGAATTAATAAATAACACATTTAAATAGTAATTTTTTTACCGCTTCCATATGGACGGATTTGCAAGTTACAACTATAACTTTCTGCTTTTCCTTTGGGAAAAATATCCCATTTTAGATCCGGGTACCATCTTTCCAGCTCCCGGACAACCACCTGTGGTTGGTAGTTCCCATAAAGTTCAAGTCCGGTCGAAATCCGGTTTTTTAATTCAGGAACCGATGTCCTGGTGCGAAGGACCTAGAAATTATTCAAATAATAATTAAGTATTTGAATAATTAAAAAAAAAGAAATGGAAACGTACCAAGTCATTTCTTGGTTTAAAACATTTTGGTTGATGTATCTGATGCAGGCATTTATTTCCGCAGCTCTGCGATTACTTTGCTCGCCTATGTAACTCTCCTCTTCTCCAAACACCGTTAACGTTGCGCGGTAGCGTCCATTTAATTTTAAAGTCTTGATAGTACATGAAGTACTTGTGAATTTCGTTAGAAATCCGAAGAGTCTTTGTTTGTAAAACTTTTGATCGTTTAATCTAATGACTTCCACCATTTTAAAAGAAGCACTGGAAGCAGCAAGCAAAGGAAACGAAAAGGTAGAATAGTACAGAGGAAGAAAAAATAAGGAAGAGAGGGAATTTCACTTTTATAGCCACTAGCTAATTAGTACTAATAGAGGCCGCGGATAGCACTCTTAATCGAAATATTTTTTTTTGAAAAATCTAGCAAGAAATACGGACAGACGCTATTTGTAACCTAAACCATCCTTCCCGCTATTCGAAATTTCTACAATAGCCCTCTTGTCAAGTAATTCCTTCTCTGTCGAAAACACTCGCCATTTCATCCGAAATTGCTACCGGACACGGAAGTCTATTCTGTTTTGGGGTCTCTACAAAATCTAGTTTAATCTCCATTTAACACGCTGTCTAGGACCCAGCCCAATGATCGTCCGTAACAGTCTTGGCAAATTTTGGCAAATTTTAACAAAAGCCCACCCACACTTTCACATACAAGGTATTGCGTTTGGTATTTTGTTTTTTGGTATTGCGTGCAATTTGGATGTGAAAAGGAGGAGTCACGAAAAAACACCTTTAAAATACTCGAGTCCAAGCATCGGCAGACCGGCGGTCGTCCTCTTCTGACCCCGCCACTCTGCCTCCCATCAACGGGAAATTGGGCCTCTCTCCTTGCTTCTCTCTTTGGGCGCAACACCCTCTGGGATGGGTCTGGGTGCACTGTTACCCTTTTTCCACCTGCCTTAGCTCTCGCTCGAGCCGCCGATGAGCTTGCTTGCCTGGCGTCTTGAGACGCCCCTTTGAGCATCGTCTCTAAGAACTTGTCCGTGAAAAGAAGCTCAGCGCGCCTGTCTGTCCACGTTGAGACATCCTAGGGCGCGACATTTGGATGTCCCGCGTAGAGACTCATGACAGACCGATGGGATATCCATCCGTCCGGAAAGAACACACACGGCCCATCCTGGAAACGTAAATTTGCTAACAGAGCAGCCAATATATCTTCAGAGGGCTCTTCAGACCTGTAATAAAATAAATCAGAAAGGAACAGGAACATATCAAGAGAGAAGGCATTCTAAAGACAATACTTTGAAGAGTAATGAGTGAGAATAATGAATGAGAATCTGAACGAGTGTGATCGTTCAGATGCAGGCTCACCAGGCAGATAAAGTTGGATATTCCTACTGGAAAAGTCCCCATTTACATTTTCAAGGGCAATGACATGGCGTAAAGACCCAAGAAGAATGAGAAAAATATCAGAAGTGAATGCAAAAAGTGTAAGGCATCATTAAGGGCCAACTTCAGTCTACTAGCTGTTAAATTCAAACAGACCTAAATTGTTAATATATACTGTCTGAATTTCTTATATCTCAGAAACACAAAGATTGTTATGAATATGATGACCACAATAAAAGGGGTTGCGAAGATTTTGTTCGCAAAAAAAACTAATGTGTCTTCTAAGACACAAACCTCAAGAAAGTACAGAGAAATGTAAGACAGGCCAAAATACACTTCATCTAATTAGACGGCCAACCGAATGGATCAGTTTATCACAAATTACATCAGCAAAGCCCATCCCCTATGCACGGTTGAATGCCTCATGAATGCATTTTTATTGCTATGGTGCATGGATTAAATCCGAAAGCAAATGTGATGGGTGCGGAAAAATTAAGATCTATGGTCAAGGAAGAACGACAAAAATTCCATGAGAAAGTAATAATTGACTTGAGTTCTGCCAAAATTCCAATTCCAATTAAATTTCAAATGTTCGTTTATTCATTTTCTTATAAGATGGAAAGACACAAGACCCAACTGTCCCATGGGACAGTGATGAATTTTAAACATCGCCCATTCAAATTGAATTGCATATCAAATATTGTTGTAAATATATCTTTTTGTATATAATTAGGTTATACCAGTAACAATATGAGATGCTATTTGTGAGTATAATGATTTAGTTTTTTCTCCTTAGACCAGATACCGCGAAAAAATTATCGCACTTAATTAAGCAACGGGCATTCTATTATACAATACTAGTTTTTTGTTCATTTCTCGACTTTTTCTTTGAACAATGCCAATATAATGTAAAAAAATGTCTTTCGAAAGAAAGCCACATTTTTTTTTCATTCATATCTTATAGTAATGACGGAAGATGGGAACATAAAATTTCATTCCCAAATGAGGAATGGCATTTTACACTTCCCCATGTTTTTTAAAATATATTTTTTTTTAGAATTTAGTAATAAATAAATTGTCCAATTATGGACGTGTCCCAAAGTACCCCGCCCTCCCCTAAATAACGTCAGGTTTCCAACATTCTTTGACACAGAAGGTAACTAGGGGCTGTTAAGGTTGCTGGAAGCAAAGATATTTATTTTCTGGTTCAGATCATGGGTCAGTTATGGTAGGGCATCGTTGTTTCAAAATTAATTGTGTTATTGTTAAGAAACAGACACGAATACATCATTGTAATTCAACAATGGATTTCCTTCAAGTGTTATTCCTTGTATAATTTACTTTTTTATATTGCCACGGTACGCTACCCTCCTTACAAAAGTATTCTTTGTAAGAATCACGCAGGGCCTTTGCATTTTGTTTTTCATTACGAATAAACGATCTGGAAATATTGTTGAAATTAGCTGCGTTCGTAAATTCGGTGTTATCTCTCCAATCTCCATCAACCAGGCCATCATATGTCTGTCAAAGTAGTCCAATGCTCCATTCCCTACAAAGGTGTTGCATTCAGCAAAAGTTATGGAGAGCCAAAACTGCACGAGTACAGTGCTCAACTTTCTCTAGTTTGCTGTTTATTGTGGTTAGGAAGAGCCTCCATCTTGTAGCTATAATTCCTAACAAATTTTCTGAAGTGTGCCTAGCTCGCAAATGCCTATAGTATAGTTGTGCAAAAGAATTACACAATAAAACAAGTCAATACTACTGTAATTACTATAATACCCATAATTGTAGATTGTTTCATCCTCAGGAAGTAGAGTTCTCCGTCCAGGGAAACCCTTTCATCATGTAATCAGTTAATTCAAAGACGTCTTCACAACAAGAACAATAGGTTGAACTAAAGAAGAAGTGCAGATAGAGGCAGCAGTTTCAATTTTCCAGTCTTAAACGCTTTGCGTAAACATAGGACGCCGAAATACCACCATCTGATTTCCGTCCATATTCCCCTAGATCAAACATCAAAACTTCGTAATTAGCTCCAACAATCGCCATTAGCACGATATTTCTTAAACCCTTATAATTTTGGTAAAGAGAACCACTATATGGTGGAGAAGTAATAGCATTAGCTTCCCATCTATTGCCCCACACCAATTAGGATAGTTCCATTTTCTATAGTATTCGATGCAAACACTTTTCCACTTATTAGCATTTGGCACGGCTACTAGATATGTTGAAGAAATTTAGAATTTACTCATAATTTGCAACTGATATACCTCGTGTAATAAGGCATGCAGTAGAAGAATCAACTTTGAACCCATAGCAAGAGTATGAAGGTTATCTCCGGTGGCAAGGTATCAAAGAGTGAGTGCTAACCTTTCTAATTTAATGGAACAATGATGAATAGACATTACGTTAATAATGAAAGTAACATTTAAAAAAATACCAGCTGTGCTGCATGTTCTCATTTTGGTATGTTTCTTCTCCATCGCATGATGGCCACCAATTTCTTTTAGCAATTTTTCAAAGCAAGTTGGGGAAATTCGTGTAAAGTTGTGAATAAATGCATACGAATCAGATAGAGCAGCCTCTTTAAAAATAGTATGATACCAAGAATGACTCGCTCTTTTTTTCTTCGTTATAATTAAGATCTAGTCCATGGACGTCCTAACGGATGTCTTTTCGAATGGGATATTTTTTTAAAAATATTATTGCCGCTAATAAAATACTTGCTATACCAATGGCATACTTTGTTTTCCACTCATACAGTTGTATTTCGTAGTCGTTATCCATTTCTTTACAAATTGGTTTGAACTAAATAAATGACAAAGTAAATCCCATGAATAATATTCGCCTGCATTTATTTACGACCGATATGGACAATACAATTCACTTTGAGGGTAAGTTGCAAAATTAAACATAGCTTAACTTCTTAAAAACAAAAAAGTTTTCAGAACTAAAAACTTTAGAAAAATCTCTAGTGTATGTAAGCCTTAGATGCAGTTTACAGCTATTAATATAATTTTACTTTAGATTACCCAAATGTTTTAGAATAACCTAGACAATTTTTTGGGGTTTCTTTCATGAAGTGGAACGCAAATTCTAATTGCAAATTTGCGTGTCCAGGCGTCAAAAACCATTCACGCGCTCATCATGGAATAATTCCTTTCCATTTAAAAATGCGGATGGTGTTGTTCGGATTCGCAACCACATAAAAAATATCCGAAGAAAAGGAACAATCGAATCAGTTTCTTTATTCGATTACTTTACATTTGATCTTACTCGCAATCTCTAGTGCTGTCTTGATTGGTTTGGCAGCCAAAGCAAGGCTATATTATCTTCATCTTCAGGTGTAACTTTTCTCGTCTACCGGAACCAACTTCCCTACTTATGTCACCAGTTTCACGATACCGTGTTTGCCATAAACGCACGGTCCCAATCGATCACTAATAGATCTAACTGTCTTTCTATTGTTTGAATATGCAACAATGGATAGCTCCACGTTCTTCTTCGTTTAAATATTAAAATTCTGCTGCGATCAGCACGAAACATGGTGACTATGTCTAAGAATAGAAAACTTAAGACTGACTTTTTCACTTATTTAACATTCCATTTACAGACAGCATCCCTAACTTCACAGAAAGTTTAGTTAGATCAAATAGATCATGTTTGGGTCGCTTTCAATCAAATTTGATAATTTAAAACATCACATAACCAAGGCCATAATTTTTAGGGGAATGAATATGAGCAGAGATGAGTAACCTTGGGGCTTCCGGTTACAGAATCTATGTCATTTTATCTTCTATAATGAGGTTATTTTTTGTTATATTTTCACTTGGCTTCAGAAAAGCCTAAATGAACTTTAATTTTTCCCTTGTTCATCGTTAACAAGAGAATGAAAACCCAGCAAAGATTTTTGAATAAAAAAAGGTGACCTCGTAATTGTTTCATCTTTTTTCTTTCGATCGTCTGTCAAAATGACAAAAAGGAAATTGTTCGCTGTCCAATTCAGCGCATCTTTTTCTTTTTTTAAAAAAAATATTTTCATTGGCGACCACAGATTGGGTTAGGTTAATTTTTATTTTTCAGCTTATTACAAGCACTTACAATTATTTTCATTTACTTTTCAGATTGAATCCCACAGATGATTTAATCACGCTTCCGCTACGATAGAGGTCCACAGTAAAAATCTGTGCTAGTTACAGGTGAGTGTCATATGACTGCCCCAGATAAATTCACCGTGTTGATGGATAACTCAACATAAACCAGTATTTGACTTTGCTGGAGAATGTGGCTGAAACTGGAAGAACTATTGTTCACTCCCGTGGTAATCACGTTAATTCATCACCAAGGGTAAAGGAATGGATATCAGCCCACATGTACAGCATATTTTGGTCGACAGGAAGTTTGTATATTATGCCAATGACTTCGATTTGGCGCCAATTTATTCGTGAATTCAACATATCCGGTCCGGATGTCATTTCTTTAATGAATTGTGAGGAAACATTGAATTTTATTGGGAAAAGTTTATGAGAATTTTTTTTGTGTCATGGCTTCCGCCGCTGCATATTCATGGGGTGATCTCTCATCTATAGAAGAACCATAGAATGATTCCATTATTTTTTTATGTATCTATAACCGATTGCTGGAATGCTGGAGTTAGATTGGTCAAATTTTTAAACGTTAGTAAGTCATCGGCCAAGGTGTCCAAGTTTTCAGGTAGACGACAGTGAACAGTGCTACCCAAAGACAGTAAAACGGTACACTGAAATACTTCAAAAGGCACTTCAACATCTTGACATAATATTTACTTTTGAATGGATGCAAATACAAAATTTAAAATAATTTTGGGAATTAACTCTGGAGAGAAATTTAGTGGAACCTATGGTCAGTATTACCGTCACCATAATAACCACGACAATAGACACTAAAACGATAGAGAAATATTGAATAGTGTTTTGAATATACCTAGTAAAATCAAGACCATATACAGATCTTGCAATGTTCCTAAGAGCTAAGCCATCCAAAGGGCATGCAAGTCATCTACAGAGTAATGCAGAACACAGTGATAAAAAAAACAAAAGGTGGCATACAGTGAATTCAATTTTTATTTGTGATATTTTCCATGCCCTGATACACTATTTTAATATAAAAATTCGAATGAAAGAAACGTCTTAATTTTTTTCTTTACGTCACTACATCGGTGGTGGAGTTCTTTTCCTGGAGTTTCTTTGAGTTTAAATTGGTCTAGAACTCCACTCAGTGCAATTGCTGGCTGGGTTAGCATTTCAAGATTTCATCTTTTTTCTTTTGACATCGTTTCCCTCATTTTTTCGGATGCATATTATGTATATTGGTTTCTAATGTGATTAAATTACTTGGCGTTAACCCCCAAGATTTCGGTGAAGAAGATGGAGCAAATGTGTAGCCTTGATTCACAAAACGAAAAGGAAAATGTGCTGTTATCAAAACATCTACACGGCAAGTAAATATTTTCACATTTTAAAAAACACTAACTTTACCAATGGGCATTTTGGTTCTTTCCCATCCTCGTTCAACCTTTTTCTGTGATTACCCTGTCCTTGTGTACAATCATGTGTGTGTGATTGTATTCACGAAGACGTCCTGTATTCGTTTTACTTTTCCCAACCTTAAACCCAATTTAAATTGCTGCCTTCACGAGAACACTTGCAAAAGTCTATTGCAGTTAAATTTCCTCCAAATATCGAGGATACTTTTATGTCATGTTATCATTTTAAACTTTCTGTCTCGATTAAAATTGTTTCAATTTAATTATTCCTTTTTCAATTGGACAAGAGTATCCAGGAGACTGTTAGTCTGCTGTTACTTTGCTGCATTCACAACTTGCTGTTACCTTGCTGCATTCACGAGGGCCCTTGCAGAAGTCTATTGCAGTTAAATTTCCTCCGAATATCGAGGAGCCGTCTAAATGGTAATATGTAATCATTTTAAACTTCCCGGCTCGATTAAAATTCATTCAATTTCATTATTCCTTTTTCAATTTTCAACCTACCCTACCTACCTATCCAGGAAAAATTATTTATTTTGATTTATCAATCAATGTTAGATTAACGTACTAGAACATTATAACCAAGTTCGTAGAGTGCTTTTATGAAGGAAAACGTTTGTTTTCCTATTGCAAAAATTATATGTAGGTGAAGTGAATTCTGCTTTCGTTCGTGCGTTGGTCATCGCCCATCACCCGTTCCAGTGGCTTTGTGCCCAATACCCGTTCCTGTGGCTTTGTGCCCATCACCCGTTCTAATGTCTTTGTGGCCGGCTTAATGCTGCCCATCACTGTTCACCTAAGAATGATAGCGGATGCATGATTCTAAACGAATATAAAAAAATATAGAAATGAACAGCTAAAACATGTAACGAGAAAAGAAACCAGTCGTAATTAAAACTGTAGACATTGTTGAACATGGAACTTAATAATTGTTTTCGCGTTTTTTAGGACTCTGGCTTCGACATTTGAAGGATTAATAAACTGAAAGGCATAAAGTAGATTCAAGTACCCCACAAAATATAGAGCAACAAACCTATAGATATCATATTCCGCATGTTCAGTATGCTTTTTTTGTAAAAAAATATAGAATAAAATGTGCCAAAGTTTAGTTTAGGTGGGTAATGATTTAATGGAGCTCGTGAAAACTTGCTATCCGTACAATTAGATATTGTAATAACTTTTCATAAGATAAAACTACCATTGATCCATAGCAAAGATTTTGCAGGTGGGTTCCGGTGTGGAACCAGTGTTTCTCACCCGTATTAAGTGTGACACTGGTTTGACACACTGGTATGAACCCGCTTGTTCGCGTGATTTGGGGGGTTTAACACCAGTGTTCTTCCTCAATTTTGCACGCATACATTAAATTTTTTGTTTTTAATGTTTCTTTTCCAGTATCATACCGGTATAATACATCAGTATCAATTCCGTATTTTTATGATTGTTAACCCTATATAGCTTGATAGTATTTCCAGTCGATTATTTTAAATTAAAACGCTTTACCCTATATTTAACTATTATTATAATTAGTGCATCATTCTAGCTTAAAACCTCATTTTAATTAGTGATTTACCATTATTTTATCAATTAAAGTATTGATTTAACGTACTCTTTAACCCTTTCATCACTAGATTCTTGATTAACAGTACAACGTACATGCATTAGCTGAAGTTGCATCACGATATAATAGGAAAGGTACACCTTCGCGCTATCCCAGTCTCTTGGAAGAAACGGCGGGTGTTCAGTAAAGGGTCCCAAGATTCCCTGCCAGGTTCGCTAGGTTAATAGGCCCCTCGCCTCTCGGGGGTATAGTAAAAATAGGGGTTTTTCTGTTCGTAATATATAAAATTATTTATCAATGTGTCCAGAAATGGATTTCATTTAAGCTTTATTGAATTCCCTATCCTTAGATACCTAATTCATCTAGGATAGGCAATTGTTTAAATGTTTTATTTGGGATTAAAATTCACAATTTTTTGAAATTTTCGCCAAAAAATCAAATCAAATGAATTTTGTATTACTTATTTTTGTTTATTCCATTTTAATTTTAAAATTCATTTTTAATATTTTAAAATTCACATTTAATATTTTAATATGAGTAATACAGTATTTAATAGGTAAAATAAGTCAGCTCCGATTTTATTTTTTTTTCACTCATCTAAGAACCTGTTGGCCGATTGAAAGTCTCTAGAGACGACCCTATGACCATGAACAGTTTCTCCGTGTAAGAGATCTTGTAAGAAACTTAAAAAATTTGTAATAAATAAACGGGAAACGGGTAAGACTCAAAATTTTTACAAGATATGCCCAACCTCAAGATCTATCGATAGGTGTAAAAAAAAATCGAAGCTGACTTATTTTCCCTATCTTCATTTAAATAAAAAATGTTTAAACCCTGATTAAGTAAATTTATAATTTAAAAAATTCCAATCCAAATAAACCATTAATACACTACAAAAAAATCAAAAAAAATCGGTGATGTCGAGCGCCAAAATTAATTCCATTTCAGCGGAATGACCCCTCAGAAACCGTTTAAAGTAGACTTTCTAACAATAATATCCCATTGCTTGCTTGTTTTTTCATCTCATAATTCCTCATCTCAATAAACCTTTTACTTCTTCCTAAGCGTGAATAAAAAAATCAGCGTTGATTAAGTGTATTAAAATGCTCATATCAAAATCCTTTTGATTTCGGAAAAATTATGTAAGGCACTTGGTAGTCCTAGAAACGGCCATTATTTAAGGCTTTATTTAGGAGGTAGAGGGCGATACACGTGTTGGGGAAGAGGGCTGAAGCAACAGTCACAACAAATACAATTACGAAAAATCATCCAAGTTGACGAATCGGGAAATTTTTCCGTGGGTCAACGTTTCCTGATGGATTCCACCCTCGGTGGGTAAAGTTTGGGAAAGAGCTTGGAAACCGGTAGAAAATGGATTTCGTGGTAGCGAATCGCTTCACTATTGTGAAATTTACCGGGATTTCACTAGCTAACCAATTCACTATTACAAGCACGGATGTTAGTAGCGAAGCGGTTGGCTATTCATTTAATGTTTGATTTCATTAGCGAACCACTTCGCTAACGTGAATATATTTGGAATTTCATTAGCGAACCACTTTGCTTCATTTTCTTTGTGTCTTCTTTTATCTTAGGCCACTTCACATACGTACCTTGTAGGCAAAAAACAAACTCGTTTTTTCTTGTCGAAAAATGGCGTGTGATGACGCCATACCTGGCAACTCCGCACCCATCCCCCCAAAACCTATATGTGCCCAACAGAGAGGCTCGCGCCCATTCAGTCCAAGTTTGCCTGTCTTATAGTGACGGTCACGTCGCATCTCTCTCCGTTCCTAACATTGCCTTCCGCTTATGAATTTTATGATTCTATCAGGGACATCAGTTTGCAAAATTTTTCAAGCTGTCGATGATATCTTGCGTTTCCACTCCACAACAAGCAGCAGCATATTTTTTTTAATAAAATAGGGCGTAACTCGGATGCCGAGTATTGCCCTGTGTATTTGCACACACGAAATAAAATAAATACAGAATGTACACGCGGGGATAAAATCAAGAATACGCAATAAAACACTTAAAAAGGGAAAACTGGGCCTGCCGTCATCTCTGAGGCAGGTAGACAGGACACCCTATGCTCATTTTGTTGAAATACCTGCCCGGCTATGTAGAACCTTCAAGACAGCCGGCCGGTATAGCAAGACTGGACGTAGTTCCATGTCTTCCACCATATTGTCCGGTGAATATGGTGGAAGGTCTCCAATGTCGAAGAGTTTTTTGGCCATTTTCATAAAAGATGAAATGTTGGCCTCCATCTTTGTGTTTCCCGTTTCCTCCACCACATACACTAAAAGAAAAAATAATTGAATTAATAAATAACACATTTAAATAGTAATTTTTTTACCGCTTCCATATGGACGGATTTGCAAGTTACAACTATAACTTTCTGCTTTTCCTTTGGGAAAAATATCCCATTTTAGATCCGGGTACCATCTTTCCAGCTCCCGGACAACCACCTGTGGGTGGTAGTTCCCATAAAGTTCAAGTCCGGTCGAAATCCGGTTTTTTAATTCCAGGAACCGATGTCCTGGTGCGAAGGACCTAGAAATTATTCAAATAATAATTAAGTATTTGAATAATTAAAAAAAAAAAGAAATGGAAACGTACCAAGTCATTTCTTGGTTTACAACATTTTGGTTGATGTATCTGATGCAGGCATTTATTTCCGCAGCTCTGCGATTACTTTGCTCGCCTATGTAACTCTCCTCTTCTCCAAACACCGTTAACGTTGCGCGGTAGCGTCCATTTAATTTTAAAGTCTTGATAGTACATGAAGTACTTGTGAATTTCGTTAGAAATCCGAAGAGTCTTTGTTTGTAAAACTTTTGATCGTTTAATCTAATGACTTCCACCATTTTAAAAGAAGCACTGAAGGAGAGAAAAAAAGGGGGGGTTAACAAAATAACAACAACTCCTCGATATGTTATGGTGCTTGGTGGAGATTGATAAATGTTTAAAGTCACTCATACAACGGTATTCCTACGTAAGCTATAAACTGAGTAGGGAGGACGCCAGTAGCTCGGACAAATTAACACAGTTAGAGAGGAACCCCAGCAAGCAATCATGAACACACAAATAAACTTATTCTTAAAAAAAAAATTTCAAACACTTACAAAATCGTTCAGGAAAACAGTGCAGGATGTCGCGGAGAAAAAAACTGGAACAATGGCGTCTATAAGGCTCTACGCAGTGGCTTCATAAAGAAGCTGGAGTACCAGATTGGATGTTAACAATGCAAAAATCAAAATAAATTAAATTAATTTAATGATTAAACATTTAATAAAAAATATAATCTAATGAAAATTAAATAATTTGAAACTAATTAATTCACTGATTGAACTAATCGGTGTTTAATTTAAATAATGAAAACTTTTATTCGTCGCCATCTAGCGGCCAAGGTAAGGAAAGTAATAGTAAAGGTAAACAAATAGATTGAAAGCAAAAAGTCAAAAACTGCAAAAGTGGTGGGGAGTCGATAATACGAATTAAGTGTTAAATGCTTACTCTTCATTTTATTATAAAATGTCAGTGCAATTATTTTACCTATGAAGAGTTTGCTCTCATGCAACCACATGTCCACGACTGGTAAACGTACTTCTAATAAGACGTTGTTTTGATGAGCTATCGTTCTAGTCTTAAACCTTTGAATAATGTGCACGATTAAACTATTATTAAAATCTAGATTACGCTTGAAAAAGGGTTTTCTTAACCTGGACCTCATATGGAAAGCTCTGCTAAAATTTTCATCCTTGTCAGACAATTTTATGACCTATGCAAAGGTTTCAACAACCACATTGAAGGTTATACTGTTGTAATTTTTTAAAGTTTCTACATTGCTTAACATATCGATGCTTATTCTAATTTTAGATTTTTGAAGGGAAGCTGTGAATCAAGAAAACTGTAAAATCAAATGGCAGCTGTGCGAGAAAGCTCTTGCCCAATGTATCAATGTAGAATCCTACCTTGATGGAATCAATTACAACTGTGCCGTTCTGGGAAAACGTTTTTAACTCATCTTAAGTCTTTCCTGAGGAGAAAAGACCCTAGCGGCATTGGCTTTGCTATTCGCCATTCACAGGTTTGTTGTTTTTTTTCCCTTCGCCACCTTGATGACAAGGTTCTTTCAAGTTATGTCTAGTCATGTCTTTGATTGAATGACATCAGTAACGTAATTGATTCTTTCTATGTATTGTTCTTTCAATTTTAACGGTATAAGCTATCCCCTATGATCTTACTGGATGACATCGACGCATCATTGGACAACACAATCATCGGAAAAATTGCTCAGTTCTGGCTCACCGCAGATCTTAAAACCACTCTAACAAATCTCTACTCTTTACTGCAGATACTTATTACTCCTTCTAGGTTACATTTTGAGAAAGCACTTTGATTTTTGCCTATTAACAATATATTGAATTTCTTTTTTAAAGTGACGAAATTAAAATGTAGACATCAGACAGTTGGAAACGGAAATTGCCAGAGAAGACATAACAGATAAAACAACAAGAATTTGGGAAGATTGAGAGACGTAAAGAAAAAGCAGAGATTGAAAACCAAATCCGGCATAGGCAGTGGAAGAGCAGACAAAACTACTACACGAGCTGACTAACGAAGTCAAACAATCCAAGAACCAGATTAATACGCTACGAAATAACTTGGAAGATATCTCAAGAAATCAAGTCATCGAAGTGCACAAAGAAATTCCAACTCATGGAAGTCTTGAAGCCAGTTTGAATGTTGTTGACATTTTGGAAAAGAAATCGGGAGTTATGATAGTCACGAATGGTAATTATTTAAATCTCATCGTGAATTAAACACCATTTTGATTTACATGTCCTTACAGTGGAGGTCGTGGACGAGTCGGGTGATAAGGTTATTTCGCCCAATTGTCTAGTTTCCTAGTCGGTGATGGCGATTTTGGTGGCAAACGTAACTCTGAGCACATTGTTCCACATGTCGATCCTCCCAAGCGTAAACCCGACGCCTCCTTGACTTACAAGACTTCAATCGACCAAGTGAGGAGTCATATCAAATGTTTATTAAAAGAAAAGAAATTTACAGAGTTGGTTCTTTTAAAAATAGTCAGCCTTATATCGCCTTACTTTTGATCGCAATCGTCTGCACATCGACGCTTCTTTCGCCGCTATGAAAGGATTTGATTGTCCTATCCTTCCTTGATCAACATCCTATCCTAGACTACATCAACCAGTGAGTGTCCAAAGTCATCTTAGTGAATGAAAATTTTGTAGTAACAAAGGATTTTTCTATTTAGAGTGTTTGAAGAGGAAGACTTTCAGCCTTTGGTTTATGGATTCAAACTAGCATCTGATGTTCCACAAGCAAAAGCTTTAGCCTTAATCAAAGAAAGTGAAGAAGATTTGATGAAAGAAATTAAAAAATGTTCACCCTCAAGTTCATCAATTGAGGAATCCCAGGAAATGAAGGTACTCAGCCATTCATTATCAGTTTCAGATTACTATTGCAAATTTACCATTTGTTTGATGTAGGAGATTAGCGCAGTCCATACCCGATTACGTTTCTTTCGGTATTTCTATCAACTGTTATTAAAATTTAATCGCCGAGAATCACCTATGCAACTGTTAATGCCAACTCATTAATTGAAGACATCCTAAAATCTACCCATGTTTGTCGCGAAGCCTTAAACTCATGTTTACAGACGATCTCTCTAGGCTCAGGATACGGTATAGCAAGCGGTCGCCGGTATAGCTACTAATGAAGCCCAGGGGCTCTGGCCACAGTTCCCAGAGTACGGCCTGGAATTCTGACGGCTGAGAGAGGAGGGGAGGGGGGGGGGTTGAACATGACTAGAGGAGAGCAGCACGAGAACACCCGAAATTAAGGACTAGGTTTAGACAGGAAACATCGCTCAACTCATAGAGGCGCAGCGCTTCCAGAGAGAGAGAAAAAATCAGTCAGCTAGTCATCTGTGATTACGACCACCTTCTAGGATCGCATGAATTAACAGGTAATACATGGCCATGTATTCTGACATGGCCATCTGAGTACTACAAATCACCAGCACCTTACTACACTACGACTTATGCAGCTCCTACTTATTACACTAAGGCTCCAAAGTACTACACCACCAAACCAGCTGAGTACTATACAACTGCCTCCTACTACACCGCTAATGCGCCAGAATACTATACCACAAAGATGGTAAATTAAAATAATGAAATGATTTCACTGCCGTTTTCTAATCCGTTTCTTGTGGCTCCTTAGGATACATCCAGTTTATCGTCAAAGAAGTCCCTGATACATCGCCGCAATTACTAGACAATGTGCTCCGAATCCTCTTACAGCTTCTTAGCACTTGGCGAAATGGCGTAATTGCTGCAACCCATCGCTCCCCTCAAGAAGAACCTCCCAGTACCATTTCGGTAACGTTTTCCCCACTCCAAATAATAATCCAGAAGACGAACTCGTAGTTCGTCTCCCGACGGAATGTCTACGGACAGGAGTGAAGTCCGCAGCTCGGGCGGAACTGTCTCACCTTCTTCGCTGTACAAATTGATTGTGCCGTTGATACGATGTGAAGTGACAGATATGCGCAGCACTGTTGTAAATGCTTTGGGGATGATTAATCACGCAGCCAACAGGTATTATTTCTTTCGCATTATTTCCTAATTCACCGATCTTCCTACATAATTCATTTCAATAGGGATTTGATGGAAGAGCTTGTCCTTTATATCCGCGAAGCCCTTGACCGAAAACAATGCAATGTTAGATGACAGCGTAGACGAGACGCCCTTCGACTACAGTTGGTCCGAATTTTTCAACTAATTGCCAATCGGGGAACCTTTGGAATGAGGTAAGAAAATAATACGATTTTTTCTATATTTTGGCTATTGTTTCTAACTTTCGAAATCGTTTAGTTATGTGAATGGAGAAAGAAATCTTCTTCACCCAGTTGTAATTGAATTTTTGGACGGAATGAGGCAATGCCTGGAATTGGATACGGACCGTGATTCTGTAGCAGGCCGTGAAGTTCGCTCTTGTTTCGCTCTATTCGTCACCAATTTGATTGATTGCTTCCCTCGTAAGTTTCCGTTAATTTCTATTATCTATTTTAAAAATACCTTCGTCTCACTTTTGAATATGTAGTCGATTTGTGCTCCAGTCTGTTGAAGCGCGATCTGCGACAGCAGCTTTTTTTTCTATTTGCGGGATGGAGCGTCAAATTTGGTCGGCCTTTTGGCTTTAATTCATCCAGTGCTGCCAAAGAGCAGGAGCCTACCGAGCTTGAATTGACGACTGTAGAGGCCATGAGTTCCGTTTTGTGTTGCGTCCCATGCTTTAATCGTCAGGGTTTAACAGAAGACAACCACAGCGATGTGTACTCTTGGTTGGACATTCTTTTAGCTTCTAAAAACGACAAGGTAATCCCAGTCTGCTAACTCCATGCTTACTTGAATTTTATTAACTGTATGTTGTTGTTCTCGCAGGTTTATGGGTTAGCCCAGGAGACAGTTGTGATTCTGCTCGAGTTTAATCCAGATCTAAGTCCCTTGTTAGACTGGGTGGTCGACCGCCGTAATTTACGGCCCTCGTTGGTAGAAAAATTGTACCCGTTACAACCCAAAACAGGCGAAGAATTTTTGGAGGTGGCAAAACGGTTTACTGATGCCAAGCTCTTGGCAAACAGACGAAACTGGCCAGATGCGGTGCTCGGGGTGGCAGCGACAAGAGCGGTGGATGTTCCAATTGATTTCATTCGGACCCTTCCGAAACCTACTCCAACCACGGCTGATACGGAATTACGGAAAGTAATTAAAGAATTGCAAAGTGCGGTAAAAAGTTTGAAGATTCAAGCAACCTCCCCACCGAAGAGACCAGGAAACGAGAAGACAGTTACGTGGGGAGAGTCGGAGAGAATCTACCAAACTGATAACGGAGTCCTAAAATGTTACTGTTGTAACGGAACAGTGCACATGGCCCGGAATTGTTGAGAAAATCCACAATCTGCTCGTTTTTTACAAAGGCCCTACTCCGGTCCTCCTAGCCCATAAAGAGGGGCGTTGGGTCCTCCCGCGCCAATCAACATCGTGTCCCAGCTTGCCGAGACGCCGGCAGATTCATCGATACCAGACAAGATAAAGGAGCAACCGATCCTCAGACTGGATTTCAGCAAGCTGATCAGAGAAGAAGTAACTTGTGGAACATGACAAGTGATGGCGGTTGTCAACACCGGGGTGGCACTGACGGTAATATCATCGGAGCTGCTACGTGAATCCCAGTTTGTGATGCGACCATGGGATGGACCGTGGGTGGTGATGGCTAATGGTGAGCAAGCAACGTTGATGGGAGCAGCCACCATTTCGGTCAACCACAAAATGGGAACGGCAACGGGCGAGTCATCGGTCTTTGGGATGGACGGAATTGATTTGATTTTGGGAAATGATTTCTTGAAACAATATGGGAAAGTGCAAATTGATTACCGTGAACCAACGGCCTCCATTAATTTTGGAGACCAGGCTCTTGCAGCCATTACGCCGCAGCGGACAGATCACACGAAACGGTAAGTTAAATTGATCTCCAACAATGATGTAACAATCCCTTCTTTCTCAGTGGCCAACGTGGGTACAGTAGCGCCAGCTTTAAAGGCGGAGAACTTCTGTTTCGAACCATCAAGAAAACTTTTAGAAACCAAAGGTGTGTCGGTGAAACACGCGTTACTGGCAGCCAAAGTAACTTTCGTCCCGTTGGCCACGTGGTCCACTGGTCCACTAGCGTGTGGATTCCAGTGTGGACATTGGTAGTCGTCAGCGGATACGACGGAGAAGTGCTGAGCTGTGGCTTAACGACAATAGAAGAAGACGACGATCGACCACCCCACCAACAAAGGAAGAAGTGGATCGGCGGAGGACGCTCATAGACGACCTAAAAAAGCAAGTCAATCACGGCATTCCGAAAGAAAAACGAGAAAAAGTGTTCCAATTGCTACAAGAAAATTTGGAATGTTTTGCGGCAAACGCTTCAAAAGTAGGCTGCTGCAACATATCCGAACACAACATTGAAACGGTAGAATCCGTTATCTTGGCCTGTGCTCTTATTATCGCCCAGATGTCAAAGATTTTTCAATGATTGCACGCCCGTTGATTTTGTTAACCAAAAAGGATACAGTGTTTGATTGGGTTCCTGATCAGGAGTCCAGCTTCAACATTCTGAAGCAAGCGCTGCTTACAGCCCCAGTCCTGGCTCATCCGAATTATGACCTACCAATGGAGATAATACCCGATGCCTGTGGCTACGGCATTGGAACGGTGCTGGCACAAGTAGTGGATGGTCAAGAACATCCGTTGGCCTATGCACGCCGCCTGTTAAGCAGCTCCGAAATCAATTACAGCATCACCGAGAAAGAATACCTGGCCTTGGTTTGGGCCTTAAAAAATTTAAAGGCTATGTATGCAAGATCGTGGTAGTTACAGACCACCAGGCGCTGTGTTGGTTGTTAACCAAACGAGATCTCGCTGGACGGCTAGCCCGTAGGAGCTTATCGATACAGGAGTATGACATCAAAATTTGGTATAGAAGCGGAAAACTTCATGACAACGCGTATTGCCTCTCGCGATGCTCTTTACCCGTGACCAAAGAACAAGAAGAAGATCACTGTGTGACCATTGGACTTGTGGGGAGTGGTTTATCGGTGGATTTTGGACCGGAGGAAGAATTCGTTGCGACGCAGCGTCGGGTGCCGCGGTGGCGTCGGCTGATGGACCAGTTGGAAGAAGGTCGTGCAACGCTAAAAAACTTTTGTCTATCCAATGGGCGACTATGCTTGCAGACAATTAAAAACGGTAAACAGTATCGTCGCCTGTGCGACCAACGTTCCTTTCGGGAACGCGTCGTAAAGGCATACCATGATGACTTGATGTCAGGGCATATGGGAGTTCGACGTACCCTAACGAAAATTTCTAATCAATTCTTTTGGGAGCGTTTAGCGATTGATGTTAGGAATTATGTGCAATCGTGTCCTAATTGCTAGGGTCGAAAAGGCGTGAACAAACGGCCAGTCGGTTTCCTGCAGTGTATTCAGTTGGCACGCCCATTTCAAAAGGTGGGAATCGACCTTTTAGGTCCCATTTCCTTATCCAACACCGGAAATAAGATGATCATCGTTGCTGTGGACTACTTAACGAAGTGGGTGGAACTACGAGCTATGCCCAACGGAAAGGCGGATATGGTGGCCACTTTTTTTGTCGAGCAAATTGTGCTGCGTCACGGAGCCCCAGAGTCCATCATTTCGGATCAAGGGAAATGATTTATAGCTGCACTTACCCAAGAAGTCATGAAGAATCTAGGAACCAACCACAAGACAACGTCAAGTTACCATCCACAGGCAAACGGATTGGTTGAGCGGATGAATCATACCTTGGAGGCCATGCTGTCAATGTATGTCAGCGCGGACTATAAGGATTGAAAGGGGCATTACCTTACGTGTGTTTCGCCTACAACACGGCGTGGCAAGAATCTACGGGATATTCACAATTTTGTTGCTTTACGGACGTGAACCAATGTTACCTATTGATTTGGAATTAGGTGCTAATACCAATCCTCGGCTTGTCATGTCGAGAACGGCTCCTGATTATGCAACCCATGTTGTGACTGAATTAGAGAAGGCTCGAGCATTGGTGCACACGCGATTGGGAGTCGCCCAGGACAATCAGCGACGACAATACGACGGTCGCCACAGAGAGCTCAAATTTAAAGTAGGAGACCAAGTCCTGGTGTACAAACCCTTTCGTAAAGTGAAAAGGGCAGAAAACTGCTTCATCGCTGACAGGGACCCTTCAAAGTGATCCGCCAGACAACTCCTGTGAACTATGAAGTGAAGTTGAGTTCCGGATCAAGAAAATCAGCGATTGCGCAAGTAATAAAGATGAAACTTTTTCATGACTTGGTCGAACGAGGTCCAAATTTGAACACGGAAGCCACAGAGGCGATGCGTGATACACCTCTCCCCAACGTACCTCCACCACCTGTGGAGATTCATCGGGAGACAGGTCCGGATAATGGGAACCACAGTGAGGAGGTGGCAGTTCTGCACGACAGCAACGTGCGTCCAGTACCTTCCCCTGGAGGAGTTCGTCAACAAAAACAGCAAGCAGGCCGGTCCGCCTTCCCACTCTAATAGAGCCGGCTCGTCTAACTGTTCGACCGGATCGTTACCTCGCTTTGTTACTGCCATACACAATTTGTGTATTGGCCTTCCTCGGGCCAGTCGAGGTAGATGCTTTGCTTGTCCGATACACCGTCATCTTCAATGAAAAGCCGGGTGTCACGTTTTGAGAATCGTTCTGGACAGTCATCACCGATCTCGACATACGACCCGCAGAGGCAGTAGTTCAAACAATGAAAGTGAGGCTGAAGGAGTACTCCGAGATGGCTGTTAAATGCCGTAAAACAGGAAATCAACAAGGGGCATCGGCTGCGAAAAAACTTGAGGTTAAGTGTCGTTGGTTTGAACGCGAACTGAATCAGTCCGAACATCGACTATTAATTTTTCAGGACGCCAAGGTTCTTCTTCGAAACAACGTCGAGCTGTGATTGATGGCGTCGGATCAGCGTTAAGTGGCTTTTCGGAGTAGCCACTCAGGCTGATCTCGCCGGTTTGAATAAGAAGATCACCGGCCTTACCCGCCAGGAAAATGAATCGTCCATTTCATGGACCAGCAGGCAACGGTGGTAAACGAATCACTTTGGGATATCCGGACAAACACGAAGTTGATCCAGGAGTTGGAAGGGCAAACAGCGGAACTAACCAAGAATTATAACAATTTGCTTGGACGGATGGCAGAGCGCCAAGCTTACATGACCGAGTATTTTGATTTTTTCATCAATCTCGACACAGCATTTGAGTCAGTGGAAGCTAGCCTGCAGTGGCTTAGAGACTTGGCAGATGCTCTTGACGAAGTATTGGCCCTCTTGGCAAACGGCCGATTAGCGCCTCAGATATTTCAACCTGCTCAAATGGCTTCGGTGTTGAAAGAAGTTAATCGACAACTGCCCTTGGGTTGGGCAGTATCGAGTGAAGAATTATGGGTAACCTATCGGGAAGCCATGGTGACCGTGGCGGAGGTGGAGGGGCGCTTTCGTATCTTTATCAAAATTACAATCTACGATCACGCACAGCAGCATACCCTTTTTGAAATTTCCAGTTTACCACGAGCAACAGAAAATGGCACCCAAGGAAAAATGGGTAAGTCTCCGATCACCACGATCGGAGACCTACCAATTTTTCTGGCCGTTTCCACAGACTTGGAAACTTTTATTGAACTTTCCACAGACAAAATTCGGGGTTGTAAGAAACTGGAACGATTAATTTGTAATTTTCATACAGGTCTCGGAAAATGGGGAGCACGAAAATCCTGTGCTATTTCATTATTCACCAATGATGCCAACCGAAAGCTAACGCAATGCAGGCAACAATTTAAGAAGTGGAAAGGATCCGAAGTGAATTAACTTGGAGAAAATCTCTGGGCATTCTCAGCCATTACAGCTCATGATGCGGTGTTCTCCTGCCCGATCGGTAGCAGCCAAGGGCCACCACAATCCCTGTTGCTGTCTCCGTTTGGGATTTTTTATGTCCCACCTGGATGTACAGCTAGAACGGAAGACTCCGCCAGTCTTGATCAGAGGCCTCGTTGGATCCTCTGGTGGCACCCACTCTGTGGTAATCACGAAGGTAACTGGGGGCACATCCATTAATACATCGGTAGACAAAAACAGCGATCTTATATTGGATACGGGCGCGGACAGGAAGCCAGTGCAGCGATTTCAATAGAGATTTGGACGATGCGAATCGGTTGGCACCAGTAACAAGTCTTGCGGCTGCATTCTGAACCCTTTGTAGCCTATCAAGGAGATGCTCGGGGAGACCATAGTACAAGGAATTTGCGTAATCGAGATGTGGAGAAACAAGCGCACACACAAGACTATTGCTTTTCAAAACCATTTTTTAAGCAGGCTGCATGAAAATAAAGGTGAGTGTTTCTACTAAACTTTGATAATTGTTTATTTTACCCATTGGCTCTAGTGCTAGAGCCAAATACAACACTTGATTTTAATTGTTTTTGTCCAAATTTTTTTCTACAATTCCAATACATTGCACAGGACCACTCGTAGACACTTAGAGTCGGCCACTCGTGGTGACAGTTATTCAAACTAGTTGTTGCTTTTTGAAGTTACCATTGAATCTCAAAAAGATATGTTGCTCAACATCCAAGATAGTATTCAGTTACCAAAGACAAATCGTAGAATGAAATGCTTATGTCCCCAAACATATTTGTGTTAACAATTTACGGCATTCATTAGCCCATATGCAATTGTCAGTCTGTCTCAAGGAGGTCTTTTTATCAACAACCAGACTATTCCATTATCTAAGAAAAGTCTCAAAATTTTCTTCTAATCATATTTTGTATATCAATAGGTTAGTTTTCCAACCTATCTTCAACTACCATTAAGCCTGAAGGAAGGCTACTCGTATATTCATACTGTTCCCTTGTCTACAACGAACTTTGAAATAAGATATTGACATCTTAATTCATTTATTAGCCAATCTGCAACATTTTCAGTGGAAATCCTACGGATGAGTAAACATAGTACATTTATCATGCGGAACACAACTCACAAAGAATAACCCACTCGTTTCAGTACGCTATCTGGACTTCTATCAACAATTGCAAATTAAATCTATAACCACCAATATACCTATAACCAATGACATTTCTATTTTTATTCGATTTTGAATAATGACATTGAAAAGTTTGTAACGCCACTGAGGACGTCACTCTCTGACGTCACACCCGCGTCACAACCTGACATCATTTGAACTCAGGAACCTCCGATTCAGCACTCTTCCCAAGCCGGATCGGCCTCCATGCAAGCCAGACCACAGCCACACAAGCCCAGACCAGCTGCTACGACGACTCAGATCAACGAGAAGAAGCGCAGTCCCGGCGATCACCTAACCTAATATAAACATACCTAACATAAACCTAAACCTATAACATCTCTCTCTCTCTCTTATCTTTCTTGTTCTCGCTCAGGGAAAACATCAAACCAGTTAAGTTTCAAACTTCATTCACCATGTCCCAAAAGGTGACTGGTAATGTATAATTTGGTATTATACATATTCTTGGGCTTATCATTGCATCTACTGAAACGAATAATATAAGTGAAATCCCTCCAGAAAAAGTTATTTTTGTGTCGTACGGAGTACAAAATTTCAATGGGCATCAAAAGAAGTGGTGTTTTTTAAAATTTCACAACTTTCAGCGGTGACGAATTGCTACAGAGAATGAAATTTTACATGGCAGATGAGAGGAAAGGAATCCCCAATTTTCCCTTCCCAACGTTCATGGCTATCTCAGTGGAATGACGAAAGGTAAATTTAAAAAATCTATTGATCTATTCCCGCGTAACTGCTAAGAAACTTGAACGATCGTAGTAAATCTATAAAAACAACTATGTATTCAGTTTCCCCTAAAAATCACTTAGTTCTCCCGTTAATTGTATAGTCGTCTGCAAAAATAGCAATTTTCTGTTTCTTGCCAATAAAATTTATTTTTTTAACATTGCTTAGTCTTTCAGGAGACTGCTGTTTTGAACTCAATTATCAACTTATCATGACAGTTTTCCTGCTTTGGCAGTTGTCTTCTGCTTGTTTCATTACATCAAAATAGGGCGCGTCACAACAAAATTAGTCACGTGGAGCAGACGACACGACTGTCGTCATGGAAGAAAAAATTTTCAAATCTTTGGTGACAAGGTTGTTTGTTTAAAACTGGCACTCCTGGACTTCTTGTAAAATTCCCTCAATCTGGCTTATTTAGTAAAGGGTTCACGAGTGGGTACAAATCCTTCTGCAGGGGCTTGCGAGGCGATGTCTCACTGTACTTCTTCTTATCCTCCGCGGTGTTCTGTAGAGGAAGTTCTGTAGAGGACTGAAATAGAACAACCGATTGTTAATGGGGAAAAAAACTTAAAGATTTATATTATAAAAATTTCTTTTACAATTGGATTTTGCTGACTTTTATTCCATCCAACACAAAATTTGTTCGGCAACACGACATGTGACGCAGAATATAATTTTTGCACTTGGTTTTTAGCTCCATTAAACCGTATTTGTCAGCAGCAGCAGTTCCTTACCCATTGTTTCGATTGTGGTGGGGGTAACTCGTCCGGTGTATAAGTAGTGTAACAGCTGACGCAGAACTCTCGAGACACTCACTTTCTTGCGAACATTCTAGCAAATGCCTCGCATCTGGCATTGATCATGCTTTTGTGTGCTTTAGGTAAACGGACATCGGCCATCGGCGATCGAAACGACTTCACTTATGTTGAATTTGGTCGAAGAGTCCCTCCAATTCTTCAGACAGAAAAGAGCTGCAATCGAAGTCGGTAGGTAGAGACCTTTCCATATTCACATGACATGATGAATGAATGCCACCTGGCTTTTTAGAGTTTGCGTTGGTGTCTTCTTTGTCGAGCATAAACTTTGCTTTCCGCAATTCTCCTCCTTTCGTGATGACTCTCATCTGTCGCCTCACCTTCTCTCCTTTTTCGTTGATCAATTCCAGTTTTTCCAGTTCGGCAAATTGGATTGTTGAATCCCCATGCGACGTGACAGGTGTACGCGTGTTTTATCCAAGCAGTCAAGATGGTTAGGTTAAATATAATATCAGGAATTTCTGGCAGAGGAACCCAGGTAAATTTAATGATTTAATATTCCCGTTTATATTGTTTAGGAATGGAACTTGGACGCTCCATTTCCAACTGCTGTTGCAACTTTAAAGCCCGGACGATCATACAAAGGCTTATTAAAAGTAACCTAATTCACTTCGTTACTTCAAACGATTACAAGCCAAAAGAAATTTACACATAAAAATAACAATAGAAATTAACAAACATTAGACTCCACAAAAAATATTTTCATGTTTTCAATATTTTCTGTTTCCCATTGGAGGAGTGCAAATACAGTTTGTATGTTATACAAATATACCTTGTAAACTGTATCGGTATGCTAGACGTTTTCTGGTCCCACCGGTATCATAGCAAGGTCCCTTTTGTGCGTGACAGTGCTAAAAAGTTTCACTTGGTTCTCACCCCCAAATCTTCCACATGATGCTAAAAGTTTGCGGAATTCTCACAATTTTCATATGGAAAAGCAGTCAGTGAAGTATTTGTCTATGTGATGTATTTTGTATTATTGTGTCAACTTCTGGGACAATTTTTTTGATATAGGAAATTTTTGTACTTAAAGTGTTTACCGTTTTTCCCATAAAAGTCTACGCAGAAAATGTGGGGGAGAAAAATTACAAGCAAGGTTTTAAAATTATAAAACTAGTTCAAAATTTAAAATTATTAAAAAAAGCTTTGTCAGTGGTGTAATGAAGATTTTCGATAACTGCCATACATACAACGGCGGATGCGATCTCTTCGATGTTCATAAGCAGCGGCCTTTTCTGAACAAGAAATGTGTTATCTCCAATCTATTTTTTTCTGATTTGATATCCTTTGTTCAAGGCATCATTCTGCTGTAGTCGTCGTCTAAATAGAATTGTTCGATAATTTTTTTTTTGTGTTTCCAAGGCATCTTCAAAAATCTTGTGGATGAATGAGTTGGCCACCTGAGTAACGTGAAACTAGTATACGTAGTATACTGGATATACTGGATAGTACTTGACACGTAACTCTAATCTCTCGAGAGCTAGTGCTAATTTCGTTATTAATTCCGCATTCCTCCTTTTCAAAGTTTTTAGCCTGTGTTTTCACACCATTATCTCTTACCATCATCTCTCAAACTCTTGGAAGTGACATAGAAAAGAATGAAATTGAATTAACACTTAGCGCTTTTCAAAAAGAAAAAATTTGGTAAAGTTAAAATCAGATTCTGATTCACTATAAGGTAATACCATATTAAAAGTTCACAATTCACAATCATTTTTTTTTAACAAGCAAGCTTTATAATTAATCGCTATCCAAAGTAATCTAATTGTGTGCTTGGGCAATGAGTTTTGGGTAGTCCACGACCCATTGACGATCCAAAATTTCTTTGAATGTGCTGCAATGTTTGGTGCAGTGGTACCTAAGCGGACACAGGAATCAAAACCAAATAGAGGTGATAAAGTTTCTTTTTTAAATGTAGAAAAAGAAATGGTAATTAAATTAGAGTGGGAGTACATACTCACCAAAAGACTGGATTGAGGCACCGTTTGTCTTCTATTTTCTTGGCAATTTCCCGGACGGACTGGGTAATTTTGTATCCGCGGGATTCACATTAGATATCGCGATCACTCTGGTTATTTACAATTGTATAGTGGAATACATTCCGCTCTACCCTAAGGCTGATTTTAAAGATTACGCGTCGTTCATCGTTAGCAACCAAATTGTTAGAAAAATCGGCGGTTATTGATTTCCTATTATTTATTGATTGATAATTACCCGAAGTTACTTTTGAAAAAGATAGAGAATATAGAACAACAAAACTGTTCGATTCTGTCAGCGGAAATGAACACTGAGAAACTAATCGAAGTTCTGGAGATGCTTGGTACTTGGTATATTTTCGAAGGCGATGATGACGCACGTAAACACGGCTTTACATTTAGGATTTTAGCCATGAGCTTACGGTATCCCAAATCAGGAATTAGCTTTCCCAAGATTATCTTGCCCCATTCCAGATTACTACAGCTAGTATTGAACATCCAAACAGAGATAAATAACATTGAGGATTTGAATGAACTTTCGCTCAAGGATGAGCCTATAATGTGGAAGAGACAAGGATTCTTGATCGCTAAACGTTTTTCCAAATCTTATGACCGTTTTCCGAACGTCTTTATCGTCTTTAATTGGTAAAAATTTGCCCTTCAAGACAGGAAAAAAAGAGGATCTCTCGTTCTGACGTTCTTGCAAAGTTTGTCTACCTTATTGAGGTATTTGGAACGACTACATTTTTGGATGGTCTATTTGTCAACTCAACGGAGTCACAGGATGTGGTGACCTTCCTGGAACTCCTCAACATCTTTAAGAAGCGAGCATGGATAAAAAGAGAATTGCTCACAAGAAACACAGTGTTTACGTTTGACCATTTGATGATTTGCCTGGTGTTTTTTTTTCAAATACCATATAAAAGTTCACGTTTACGGTCCGGATCATTCAACCAAGGAGAGTCTCCTTGGTCTCCTTCCTTGGCTCCTTTCTGTCTCCTTAGGAGACAGAAATTTCCGAAATGATTCTTCTCATTCTGAAAATGCTTGTGTCACTTCCGAAAATCCGTAATCAGAGGCGACAATTGAAGAATCGGCTAGAAAGATACATCAAGAGCTACGAAGAAGAGCGAGCTAATTCAAAAGCAAATCTATTGCTGAGGGTAAGCCAACATCATCTTGGAAAACCAGAAGACTTCAAGCTCATAAAGCTGTTGCTGAAAGGTGGCGCCAATTCCAATATTGGTGACTACGACGACTATACTGCTCTGCATCTTATCGCCGCCAGTGAATTTTCCGCTTCTCACTTATATGGATATATCCTTCTTACGAAGCCCGCGCAGAATCATTAACTGCCATTTTCAAGATAATTTTGGATGGGTCGTTCATTACATTCCAAAGAAATTTTTTTGTCCAGTCAGCTTTGGAGTGCTTTAAAGGCATCCGTCGCAGATACCCAAATGCCCAGTTTCGGACCGTGCTTGAAGAATTCTTCATAGAAGTCCCACCGTGCGTCTCTGAATAAATAAGTTGAAAGCATATGTGACGCTTTGGATTTGCAACATTTCACCCCATAGGCGTTAATTTTATTGCTGTTTGTAGTATTTGTTTATCTCTCTTGCCCCAAATATTCTCCTTTTTGAAGTTTCCCAGCGGTCTGCTATGCCAAAAATGGCTTGTTTTGTTTTCAAAATGTCTATATGTTTTATGAAATGTCTATTCGTAGTGTCTCATAAAATGTCCTAATGCAAAAGTGTCCACGATGCAGTTGAAAAGAAACTCTTTTCAATTAATTCTGTGATAAGTAATAGTGGGAAATGGGGGCTTTAATTTAAGAAGAGTCAAGACTCAAGGCTGTCAAGTGGTCCAAATCTGTTCAAACCTTAGTTTTTTTTTTTGATGATTGGTACTCAAATAATATGCCTCCATAGTCCTAATGCGTGTCATACAGACATTTTCCATCGGACTTTTTATGTGCCATAATATAATCATTTCTCTTTTCAAGGACTCAGTAGTTGACATTTCTTACCAAAGAATTAGGAAAGCATTAAATATGGAGATGTGCACCTATTATCTTCGACTTGCGATTGCAGTCACAGTTTAAGGGCTCTTTCCTCGTATATGGTGGACCTATTTTTATTTCCTTATCACAAAGTTGATTAAATCTGTTAGTTATTTTTAATGATCTGTCTGTATGGATTTGTATGGTTGATTTCAATATAAGAATTTTTTACACTATAGGCTATTGATGTACAACACAAGTATCCTACTTGCTGTACCGGCTTTGAACATTCTTCAAGACAGAGTAAAATAAGTTGGAGAAATTGTTAAATAGGATCTTCACCCTTGCCAGAAAGATATGCCAATGTCGTCAACTTGAGATCGGTTGTGTTTTTTTTTTTAGTTTACGATTTACTTATAGAACTTATTTTCCTTTCAGCGACTAGGCGAGGTTGATTTTTTTTACCATGACCGCCATCACCGCGGCGTCAGCCAACGATCTAGTCTTATTTTGTGTGTATCTCTTTAGAATCATTAGAGTGAACAACAAGTAATGTAAGTGACATCGCAGCTCCTCCGCCAATCCTATCAAATACAATTTCAACCAGCATAAAAATTATGGGTTCTCAAAGACTATCTAGTGTTAAAGGGTTAAAAATATCCTAATTATTCCAACTTGGACAGCAAGTTTATGCTATAGATCTTGCATTAGTTCCTCTTGAAGTCAAGTAAAGTGGTAGGCTACTTGTTATGAAGATGATTGTTTTATAATTTTCAATGATTTCCTATTTTTAAAAGAACAGGCAATGGAATGCAGGAATGGATGGACACAGATAGTAATTATTTTTTGTCAAGGCAGTCAAGACACCTATCCGGAACAAATATCCTCAATTGTACTTGAACGAGGAACGGCCAATTGGAGCCACTCCAACATTGACTCCGAAAGACAAGAATTTCGCTTCCCACACACGTGGAAGGGATCAAATCAGCCAAACCAACACCAAAGCTTAAAGTGAGGATTTTCGATCCTTCTTGGGAAAAAGGTTAAATGTAAGAGCGCTTGATATTAATTCCAAGCTTTTAAAGATAATGGTGACGTTAGAAATTTAGTTTGAATGCTGTTTAATATTGTTACGTTAAATCTGGGGTTGTTGCTGTTGTTGGAAATGTTGTTTCGACTCTGCGATTGTAAAAGTGGCTAAACGTCGTTTGGCTGGCACAATGGTTGGCCTGTAATACTGTACCTGTAGAAAGTTCCTGCGCGATAGCCAATGATGATGCCGCACTTTGAGTCGAATGCGCGCTGAATTCTGTCGTATTTATCCCTGACACTTTCAGAAAGATGTTAATCCAACGGCCAACTGTATTTCCCGTTACTGACCCAAAGGGCGCAATCATGCTAATAAAGAGCATCCCTTCATTATTTGTTTGCCGGTTTGTACCTGTACGGATAAAGAAATATGGAGGAAGAAAATGCAGTCATAGCAAATTCCTCTCAAGAGATCCTGTTTATCCCAAGCCTTATGAAGGATGTGCTCTAAGAAAAAGCCATAGACAACCATTTCCAAACTCAGGTCGTCGCCGAGCAACAAAAATCGGTGAGATTAATCATTCCGATCCCTGCGGCCCAATGAGTGTCCCCTCTTTTACTGGTTTCCGATATTATGTTCTTTTCCAAGACGACGCATCAGGTTTTCAACTAACTGTGAAGCCTTCCATCATTTGAAAATCTATTCTGCTCGAATGTTTACTGAAACGAAACATTGTATCTCAATTCTGGGTTCTGATAATGGGGGGGGGGGGGGGTATGTAGATGGGGATTTTAACCAGTACTTCCTACCAACGCTATTCGACACGAGACCTGTGCTCCGTACACACCCGATCAAACGATGTTAGTGAACGATCCAACAGAATTCTTATGGAATCCGCCATGAGTAGTCTACTTGATTTGAATTTACCTCGTGATCTCTGGGCAGTTAACACTTCTGCTTACATATAGAAATAACCTCATCATGGCAAAACTACCAAAGCTTTCCTTTTGAAATTCGAATTTCGAATCGAAAACATGACGTTTCCTATTTTCGTTTATTCTAAAAATCCGAATGTTCACATACCATATCAAGCCGACGAAAATTAGTTCCCAAAAGTCCAAAAATTCTGTTTGTAGGCTACAGTGAAACACAAAAAGCTTATAGATTTTTTGACCCTCAGGATCACAGTAAGTTGCGATGCGATATTTTTCAAATCCGCTGTTACTATAGAAGCCATTCCAGCAACTTCGAAACAATCTGAAACAGAACTCATTCCAAATATTGACTCCCCCATTGAAAAATAAATCACTGATTTACCTACTGAATCCAACGTGACAATTGAATCTTTTCCTGATCCTCTATCATCTCGTGATACTGTCACAAATTTTTATGGTTTCGAACCACCTCTTCGTCGTTCTAACCACATTCGAAAACCCAAAATTATTTAGTCTTTCATAACACAACTTCACACACTAGCATTTCCCGATCCAGACAACCTGTTTTGTTATGGCGATGCAATTGCTAGTATCAATGCCAAAGAATGTTCTTTTACCATGCAAACCGAAATAGATGCCTTAAACCGCCTGAAAACTTGGACTTAAGTGCCCCGTCCCTCAAATCGAACAATAATTAAATATCGTTGGGTAAATGCATGCAGTAAAACATTCCATAGTTGGTTTGGTAGAGCGATTTCGTGCCCGTTTAGTTGCGAAGGGATTTTCTCAAAAGGCTGGGATTTGTTTTGACCAAACATTCTCTTTGTCGTTGAATATGACTCTTTACTCATTATCTTATCGATTGCTGCTGCAGAAGACATTGATTTATTCAAATTTGACGTCTCGTCCGTTTTTCTCTACGATGAGCTCACCGAAGAGATCTATCTTGAGCAGCCCAGGGAATTTTGCATTAAAGGGCGGAAGGGGATGTTTATCGATTGAGAAATACCTTTATTGCTTAAAAAAGCCGGAAGAGTATGGAATACTAAATTTGATGGCCTTGTGACTAAATTTAGTTTAGTTGCTAGTACGGTAGATCCATGTGTGTACCATTATCGAAAAGAAAGTGTTTATCTAATTTTGTGTATTCTGGGTGGACGAAGGTTTATTGGTGTGTAACGCTGTCCAACTTGTCTCTGATCTTTTTTCCTCCTCCCAACCTCAAACTCATTTTGAAATCAAACCTAAAGTTGTTGGTCGTTTCGTTGGACTTCATATTACTCGTGACTGGCCCAACCATAAATTGTATGTGCAACCATCGTATGTTGCAAATCTTTTATTCGCATTTAATATGCAAACTTGTGATGCAGTTAGCACCCCAGCTGACTCAAATAGTCGCCTAACTGTTTCTCAACATCCTTTGAATTCATTGAAAAAAAATACTTATCGTACTTCTGTGGGGGCTCTCATTCATTTACGTGTGACCCGTCTGACCTTAATTTTGCTGTTGGCCAAGTGGCCAAACATTCGTCCAAGACAAGTCCAACATAAATAAACGCTGTTAAACGTATTTTGGCATATGTAAAGGGTTCTGCAAGCTATGGGATCTGTTTGGGTAGCAACAACAACAACACTCTTGTTGCTTTTTGTTACGCTGACTATGCGGGAGACCCAAATATACGCCGGTCTACTACTGGTTATGTTGTCATGTTAAACGGTGGACCGGTGACTTGGGGAAGCCGACAACAGCAGTGTGTTTCTCTGTCCACAACAGAAGCGGAGTATGTTGAAGCATGTGAGACAACAAGAAAAGTAGCCTGGTTGCGAAACTTATTTCAAGATATTGGTATTGTCCAGAAAACGGCAACAGTAAGCTTTATCACGCGATGCTTTCGAAATCTCTCGTAATTCAATATCTGTGCTTTCTATTCCAAGCCCAAGTTCTTCAAAAGACTGATATTTACCCTTACCAACAATCAGAGAAATCCCGGAGCCTAAGTACGGAACCTTGAATTGATCAATTTATCCTAATTTTGTTTTCCAGTTTCCGGTTAAGGGAGGAGTGTTGATATAGCCAGTCTTGCAACGAGCGGCTCAAAGTTTGTGCAGCGCACCTCCCGCGTGGGAGCCTGGGAGGTGTGCCGCACAAAAAAAGTTTAAGCTGTGAACGCTCAATCTTCCGCTTAGACGCTTCAGCCAATCAGTGCGACCATGTCTCTCCCCCTCTCTACCGTCCTGCCTACAACCCTCTTTTGCCCTAAGGGCCTAAAGGGGGAACACGAAAAGGGTGATCTGGATGAAGTTCACGTCGTCCACAAAAATGGATTGGTGCGTTTTTAAATGGGGGGGAGTTTATCTCAACTATGAAGATAGATTACTTGGGGAAATAATAATTACAAAAAAATAAAAATACTGCTAGAATCAGCGTGAAAAACTAATTCGAATTATATTGATTTCCACCTGATCCCTTATTACATGCAAAGACCCTATTCTGTCATTTCACCAAGAGGTGTAACATTTCAGCGCTAGATGTCATGGCAAAAAGAAGCAGTTCAATCAGAGTTGTTATTTTCCACCACACTAGATGGTGTGTGTTGTCACTTGTCCTTTTTTCACGGCCTACCCTTTTTGAGTTTTGCAGACGATCTCTCTGTCTCTCTGTCTTGTTAAGACCCGTAACGTGTCATCTCTCTTTGGTCTAAGAAGTATTAAATAAAAAAATCATTTACAACTCAAGGCAACCTTATTGTAAATTTACTTTAAAAAACAATACATGAGGGGGGCATTAATTTTCAAATGGCGTGTAACATTTTCAGTAAACATGTTTGACAAATACATTCTAAACAGGTATGCCAAGCCCATTTCACAACTTCTTCTTGACTAGAGACTCCCAAGTTAAACACTTAAGTTTGTCGCTTGTGTGTATTATATTTCTTGTATGTGATAAATATGAAATTTGGTGGAGGAATAGAAAAGTCTTCAGTTATTTACTGACATGCTCCATTCAAATTTTATTTTTAAGCTTCAGGAAGGTTGAAAATAGTTACAATTAAAGACTCAATTATTTTAGACGAACATGCAGCCAAATTTTTCCATTATGGTTAGAGTGGCTGTGAGGAAACCAGTTATGAAGCCGAACAAATTCATCATGTTAGACATAACTTTGTACTTGAAGGTGTGGCAATCCTTAGTAATATCCATATAATAGACAAAGCCCCCAATAAATATTTGGAAAATCAGGGAGACTAGTAGCAAACAGGTTAGAGCCGTTGCGTTCTTTGTTAAGTTCGGGCGGATGAGATTGAATGCAATTTCCGGCAGGTATCCAAACGCCTAGCCTACATAGCCCATGTTCATTGCGTTGACAGGTATGTTAGCATCCATTGACTTCTTGTTCTATATAGACAATAATTATTATATAAATTGGTGGAAAATTTAACTTTCACTTACCTTTGTTGGAGTGTCAACGTGGCCCTGTTCAACATCCCCATTGTTCGGGTTGGTAAGATTTGCTGGGTTCTTCTTCACGATCGCCATTAAAATCTGAGGTGATTTTTCTTTCTCTCTACCGGATGGGTTCTACAATCTGGCGGTGGATTCATTTAAGCAATGTGGTCTATGGGAAAACTGTCTATCCATTGCTTCTTTTGTTCAAATGAGGGAAATTTTGTTTACGTTTTGATTACGTTATTTGTTTTACCCTTTAAATGTAATTGTATTGCTTGATCATAGAGGCCTGTTGCACTTCTTATCTACTAATATGTATTTATGTTGATTGTTATATTATCCTAATTTCATGTTTATGGATATTTATTGATAATTAAAAATATTAAATATAAATAATTGTTGATACTGGGGGTGGGCCCAGTCTCTACTGCTATGTTTCAAAAATTTTTATTACGAAGACAAGTTGAAGATAAGTTGAAGACAAGTTGAGGACAAATTGAGGGCAAATTGTACGTAGAGAGTGTTAAACGTTTACAAATAAAAAATTGTGTTCAAATGTTGAAAAATTCATTTCAAATAATAACGATGACCTTCTTGCATCAAAGTCTTTGTAGCCATCAAGATGAGAGAGATGCTAGCTACAAGGGTCATCAGGAATGAAAGAAATTTGAATCGTCCACTGTTGATGACGTTCTCCAAATTAAGGCGCACCAGGATTGAAGCCAATACAATTTGTATGATCATGAAAGTAAAGATCATGGCTGCCAGAACATAACCACTGTTGCTCAAAGTGTTGGCACCAAAATCGAAGAATAGGCGCGAGGCGGGTTCTAAAATGCTTTTTAAACGTACCCAACCGCAATGGCATTTACGGCCAGATTTATCGGGATGGGGCGAACCTAAAAATAAACAAAATTGGATTAAAACATCTATAACTTAAACTAAGATACACCTACATTTTCAATTTGCAAATTTTCTCCATTATTTTCAACATTTTGCTCCATCATAAATATTCTATAATAAAAAAAAATCTGTTAAAATATATAATATAATATTATAATAAATAAATATGTTAATAACTTTGTTTAGTTTATAAGATGTTTTAGATTTATTACGATAAGTTTTCAAGAGTTTTCAAGCAGTCGTCAGTGAAAGTTCAGATTGCTTCTCACCGCGCTTTGGGACTGGGGGATAAATGATGAACAATTTTTAAGTTGCCAAACCAAATCACAACTGAAAATTAAATTGCACTAAATTTATAGTGATAACGTGATCATTTCATTGCTTCATCATTTCCTATTGCTTTACAAACGTGATCATCCTCCTGTCGAAACGGACCATGGAGATCTTTATTCAGAAACGGGTAGTAGCATTTTAACTCACACTACCGGTACATCGGGAAAGACATTTCGGTCGTCCAAGAATCGTCGGAAACCGGAAAGGAAGAAGTTACGACTCAAAGAAGGGAGCCCATTTAAAGATATGGCCATCATCAACGAGCTGCATGTCCTCTACTCATCAATTTCTAAAAAGTCTGTCCTCCATCTGTCTGTTTTATGTGACATTATTATAATTTTGAAATCTAGAGGACGTCGACCGATTTCTTAGAGGAGACTTGCTCATTTCAAAAGACTGGAGTCTAGAAAAATGCTTTCAGAGTAAAGCTGAGTTAGTTTTAAAGAAAATGGAAGACAAAAAGAAAGATATTTGGAACTTCTCTTTGATCCATAAAAATCAAGAAAACGACAAGGTTGGGTTTAACTTTTCTTAAACTTTTGAACCATGTTAATCATGTAGTTACACCTTTTAACTGAAACAACTTCTTTATATTTTTGAATAACTTTGGTCCGTCAGCTACTACTGAGATGATAATTTCACAAGTCAACCAAGAGAAAGAAGAGTTCTTCTCTACGCGTTACTTGGAGCTTGATAAGGCATACTCATTTCATATTTTGTTGTCTTCAGTCCGAAAAAATTACAGGTTAAAGTTTAATAATATTTTCAGACCCCAAATTATGCAGCACACCTGACTCACCAGATGCGTCTTGGAAACTCAACAGCCTTATTCAATAACGATTATTTTTTAATTGCATTGCTTGATCATAGAGGCTTGTTGCACCTCTTATCTACTAATATGTATTTATGTTGATTGTTATATTATACTAATTTCATGTTGATGGATATTTATTGATAAAAGATATTAAATGTTAAATATAAATAATTTTTGATACTGGGTGTGGGCCCAGTCTTTGCTGCTTTGTTTCAAAGAATTTATGTTACGAAGCCAAATTGAGGAAAAATTGACACGTAGAGAGAGACAAAAGGTTTACAAATGAAAATTAATGTGGATTAGGCAAATAATATCGGTGACCCTCTTTCATCAAAGTCTTTGTTGCCATCAATATGAGAGTAATGCTAGCAACAAGGGTCATCAAAAAGGAAAGAAATTTGAAACGTCCAATATTGTTGAAATTCTCCAAATTAAGCCGGACCATGACAGATACCAGTACAACTTGTACGATCATAAAGACAAAGATCATGGACGCCAGTGCATAGCCATTGTTGCTCAAGGTGGCAGCACCAAAATCCAAAAAGAGGCGAGAAGCTGGTTCCAATGCTTTTAAAGCAAATCCAACAGTGATGGAATTTACGGAAAATTTATCGGTATAGGACGAACCTAAAAATAATAAAATTTGATTAAAACATATAAAAACTTAAACTAAGAAACACTTACATTTTGTATCAAATCCGGTGGTCAATTATTACCACCATTTTCACCGTTTAGCTCAATCTTAAATATCCTATAATTTGAAAAAAAGCTGTTAAAATATATAATATAATATTTTATTAAATAAATTTGTTAATACCTTTGTTTAGTTTAAGAGATGTTTCAGATTTAGTACGTTTTAATACGTACGAATTAAATTAAGTGTAAGTTTTCAAGTGTTCGTTGATAAACGTTCGTTCGTATCTGTCGTTTCAAGCAATCGTTCGTTTCAAGCGAGGAGACAAAAATGTTGTCAGCTTTTAAATTTTAGATTTTTAAAAATTATTTATATTATTTATAGAACAATTTCATAGCTAATACATTGTACAATAAAATTGTATAATTAATTTTAAAAAAATCAGTGGCAATCCGTTTTACGAACAAAAAAAATTCAAGTTCAGCTAAAAACAATCTGACAGATCAGAAGTAAACCGCAAACGGCCGTTTATCGATGTGATGGGTGAGGAAGACTCGGAAAGTCTGACAGAAAGTCACGTCAAAACAGAGCCAAAAGATGAAGTGAAAGATGAAACTTCAATCAGCAACTCAGAAAGTGTTGTGGAAGGCATCCGTGAAGACGTGAGCGACAACGAGTCCACAGAGTCACTGTGGACGGCCTTCGACGTCATCTAACCCGGCATCATGAAATCCGAGCAGTTACCCGACCTCGAAAATTTCTGGTGACCAGTTATCGAAAGTCCAAAAGATTTCCAGGCGTGGATATTCCTTCTTCAGTACGTCGATCATGAAAATGATGTGGCTGCTGCTAGAGAGGCGTACGACTCTTTCCTCCGTCGCTATCCTTACTGCTATGGCTAATGGAAGAAGTGGGCTGACTACGAGAAAAAAAAAGCCATGAAGAAATACTGCGAAAAGGTTTGTGATGAACTGTTTTACTTTTTCAAGAATTTGAGACTCTCTTAAACGATTGATTTTTCTTTGGGTGTTTGAACGAGGCCTGGTTGCTATTCCTCTATCTATTGACTTGTGGTTACACCATCTTAAAGACTGCCGTGACCATCATGCAGCAAATGAAACATTTGTTCGCGAACAATTTGAACGTGCAATGACAGTGTGGACTGGAATTTTGCTCAGATCGTCTTTGAAAGCTTGTCTTTTTTCTCGTCCTTTCTCGTTTTGCCTCTCTACGATCACGATCGCCATTAAATTTGGAGGTGAGTTTTCTTTCTTTCTACCAGTTTTACACAAGTTTTTACCGTTAAGACACAAAGCCAATAGATATTTAATTTTAGGTTCACAATTTATTGAAATTTAATAGTTTTATATTTATTGAATTTGTTTCTAGCAATGAATTATCTGTGGGAAGCCGCAAAGAAAAATCCTTTCCTTACTTGTGCTGACTGCGAGGCAAAGGACTGGTAAAGTGGTGAATTCAGACCAACCCAGCAAAATACAAGTTAATTGTAACTGGATTAAAGGTTTTTATATGATATCCTTAGTCTGAAGAAATGTTTAATATGTAACGTTCTACAGGTCTTTGTTGCTGAGGCTGAGGATGAGGATGAGAGGGCTTGTCCGAGGCTGGGTCCCTACTGCTATTGGTTATTCAGCTCAGGTTATCTAATTTTGCAAGCCTAATTTAAGCAGCTTAAAAAAAACTATTTTTATTAGGGAGTCTGAAAGTTTGGATCTCATGAGACTTTCAAGACTGTCCATGCCAATGCTTTGCGAGAGGAAGATGCATATGTCTACGGATATCGTCTTTATTTGTCTACATCTGCCCCTGCTGATATTGTTTTGAGCCCAATGTGAATTAAACACCCAAAGTGAAGCCGGTCACCAACACTGTCAATGGTGGTAAAGTTCTTTCGATTGTGTCTATTATATTTTTACATGTGCTAAATATGAAATTTGATGGTAGAATAGAAAAGTCAACAGTTATTTACTGACATGCTCCATTCAAAATTTTATTTTTAATTTCCAGCAAGGTTGAAAATAGTGACAAGTTAAGACTCGATTATCTTAGTTGAACATATAGCCATGTTTTTCCATTATTGCCAGAGTGGCAGTGAAAAATGCAGTAATGAACCCGAGAAAATTTATCAAATTAGACAAGACTTTTTACTTGAGGGTGTGTTGCTCCTTAGTAACATCAATTAAATAGACAAAACCTCCAACAAATATTTGCAGAAGGAGGGAGATAAGTAGAAAACAGGTAAGAGCCGTGGCATTCTTCTTCAAGTCTGGTCACATGAGATTGATTGCAATTTCCGGCAGATCTCCAAACGCCTTAGCTACATAGCCCATTACCATTGCATTAATGGGTATGTTCGCATCCACTCGTTTCTTGGTCTATATAGAAAATAAATATCATATAAATTGATGGAAAACTTTACTTGCACTAACCTTTGTTTGAGTGGCAACGTGACCCTGTTCAACAACCCCAATGTTCGGGTTGGTAAGATTTGCTGGGTTGGACTTCGACGATTCCTGTTTTTTAATCACATGTAAATAACAAAACTACAAAATAATTATTTGTATTAACTTACCACATTTTCGGTTGTCATTATAAGATGATCTTTATTTATCGTGATATTTATCGATACACAGTCGATAAGTCTTTGTTGCAATAAAAAATGGCAGCAACAAGTGTCATCAAAAATGAAAGAAACTTAAAACGCCCAATGTTGTTGACGTTTTCGAAATTTAGCCGCACCATGAAACAAGCCAGTAAAACTTGAATGATCATGAAGACAAAAATCATCGACGCTAGTGCATAGCCACTGTTGCTCAAGGTAGCAGCATCAAAATCCAAAAAAATTCGAGAAGCTTGTTCTAACGCTTTTAACGCGAATCCAACAGCGATGGAATTTACGGCCAGATTAACTGGAATCAGTCGAACCTAAATATAATAAGATTTGATTACAACATATACTTAAACTTAAACTAATAAACACTTACATTTTGTACCAAATCCGGTACTCCATTGTTTCCTCAATTTTCAACGTTCTGATCCATCCTAGATGTCCTATAATTTATAGAAAAAGCTGTTAAATAATAAATTTTTTAATACCTTTGTTTAGTTAAAGAGGTGTTGTAGATTTAGTAATATAAGCTTTCAAGTGAAAAAATTTGAGGTGATAAACTGTTCGTTTCAAGCAATTGAAAATGTATGCTGAGGAGACGAAAAATGTTACCAGCTTTATAATATAAAGTCGGCTAGTTAAATTCAAATAAATTAACTGTCGTGTAGTTTTATTAGATATGTTAGATTAGATTATTAGAATATTAGATTACAATATTAAATAGTTTTATGGATATTTTTATATATAAAATTAAAAAAACGCATGATATGTCAGTTTTTTGTTGTATTTTACTTCGTTGTCATGAGCCCCGGCTCATTTTTTTCAGCATATCATAGTTATCCTCGTCTAATAAGAGAGTTTCTTAAATTCTTTAAATGTTAAGGTGGACAGCCTTGCTGTATTTGGGGGAAAAATTGCAAGCAATTGGACGCACAGAAATTGGAATAAGACACATGTGTTATTTCTAGGCTTTCTAGTGGTTTCAGCAGTGTCATTTCTTGGACACAAGAGGTTCACCTTGGTATTAACGAGGTAAAACATAAATAAAAACAAATATTATGTAGGGGGAGAGCAGGGTTGGGTGGGACAAAAAAATTCAACGTCACTTTAGGGGTATATACCTTTTACATTTATGTGATGTAGGACACAAACAAATATATAGATTTAAAGGCAATTATTCTACCTTTCTTCCTTATATGATATGAGATATGAGAATCTTTTGAACTACAACTACAACGCTTAATGACGGAGACAAAGACAGTATCAGCTAATTGATATTAACAGGAGCAAAAATGAAAAATATTAAAATTGAAGTCAACGACGCCGGCGGACTCGACCACTGGTTCGCTATTCTCTTACTCACTTAGCGTTCTCCTAGTTTGCTTGCGACGAGGAGCAGAATCCTTAGCATTCTTCTGGGAAGATCCTGCTCGAAATAATTTTTTTTTGTGTGCTAGTGAGGATGCGCGTTCAACTAGTTGTTCTTCTAGGTGCTGTTGGCACTCTATCCTAACTAACTAGTGGATAAGGCTTAATTTCTTCAGGTATGACGACCCTTCGGGACGCAAAAGTACTCGGGTTTGCGACCAGTATTGAAGCGACGGCACTGACAGAAGTTGTAGCAAGGTCCAAGGTGACCGATGTTGAAGCGACGGTACTGGCGGAAACTTAAATAAGAATATAAATATAAATTAAATCAATAGCGAGCTTTATTTATAAGAAATGAACCAGACCTTGGGATCGATCAATAGTAAATGACGATAAAAAATCTTCATCCGAGAAGATATCACATTTGAATGGAAAGAAATCGGACTTGGAAAAATCACAGGTGTTGTTTGTTGGATTATGAACGTTCATATAGCTACTGGCTGAGCTTCACATTCTGATGACTCAAAAGTTGACCACCGGGATTCATATCTTGCCAATCTTTAAATGCAGTCCTTAGCGCATCTTTGCATTGCCCATAATCGCTAACGTCTAGAGGCTGATGTTTATCAGAGCAATGAGTGGGTTGTCAACAACATAATTGCATTGTCTCTTGCGAAGTTGATAACTTTAAGATCTAGATGGCTTGAATAATTATCGAGTAATAATAGATTAGGTTCATGCTTGTTGCAATCCGTACAAGCGACAAAATGTTTGGGGCTTTCAAAGAAATGTATCTGCATTAATCCAACCCGAAGGATGGGCAAGGCCTATCCATCCAGCAGAGCCGGCTTGTTTCATAGACGGTAAAAAAAATTCCGTTGAAAAATAAATACTGGGGGAATGTGCGTCCCCCCCCAGCAGAAATGAAGGTAAGCAAAGTAGTATTAACGCTGCGTTGGTAAGAGATAGTTTTTTTGCACTTGCTTTAGACCTTTTGTAGTGACGACTTTCAGGGGGGGGGGGGGGCAAAACTGTTAGAATGCCTGCCTCGCCAGTGTCCCAGATACGAAAAATTGTAAAATTGTAATGAACTTTCATTCACTTCCTTCAGAATTTCAAAGAATTTCGCTACGACTTCTTTTTTGGATCCATTTGTCCGGCCTTGGCTTGTTTGTTCTTGAGTGCAGATTGATAGTGTCTGATTTCTTTTAATAAAGGCAGAGATCCAATCGCGAGAGGCAGCTCTAGCTTTTTTTTTCAATTTGGTGGACAGGTGGTGGTTGGACAGCAAAGTTGAAGGATATCTTACGAGTTTCCGGAGGCGCCAGGCCGTGGCTCATAAGTGAACGTGTTCTAAAATATTTTGTGAGTTTTACTTCTAATGCTGGAATGAAAATTTGACGCAAGAGACCACAACGCTTCAAGTGATTGGGTAAAACGTTCCCACTTTCACGGAATTTAGTTACGAAATCAGAATTAGTCACTCTTGTCACTTTTCACCGGTCGCACTTGTAATTTCAGCAAACAGGAGCTTTTCTTCTGATGGAAACGTACGCGAACTCTTCAAAACGTAATGACGTACCTTCTTTTAAAATCAAAACCAGAAAAATTATTTGCAATAACAAACAAATATGTTAAAGTGTTTAGGCTAATAACCTTAAAGTCAAGTAGGGGAAAACAAGAGCTCGATTCAAGCGTGAACAACGAAATGAGAATGAAAACATATACCACTGCTTCTTCTTATATATTGTCAGATTTATTACGTACTAGAACAAGGGGAGAACTAAATTATATGACATGGAAAGATTGTAGGATAAACACAAATTTTCAATTCCCAATTTTTCGTGTAAGACTATGTTGTTTTTCGTCGATAATTTTTTCATAATATTTGAATATGTCCTCAGGAAAAAAAATGCAATATGCACACCTGCTTCGTACATTTGGTTATTCCAAATGTCTCTAGATGTGACATGTTACTCGTATTATTTCACGTAATTCATAATAAAATTTAGTATGTCACTTATCTAAATACTTCACATTTCATATTAAACGTTACCCTTATTAACGTAAGTCCTTGTGTAATCATGTTCTCCCTTTTAAATTAAATGACTCCTAACAAATTTCACATTTTTAAAAATTTTAACTCTTATTCATTTCAGTTGGTTACTCAAAATTATAATAATTTACTCCTAATATTAAATATCACTCTTCTTTATATAATTAACTCCAATTAGATATTAGATTATATAAATTTAGCTCAGTAAAGCTTGAGTGGTAACAGAAAAAATTTGGTAAGAAAAGCATTGGCCGCCAAGTGTTTGCGTCAAATTAGAGTCTGAGACAATTCCAATTTGGATTAATGACGAGAAATCATTTTTCTGCCCAACCCCATTTAAATTAAAAATCATTAAAGGCTATTACAAAGCGACTGAAATTGTATTATACCTTTTCGCTCCAGCTCTGAATTTTTAGACATCTCCCATTGGGAGAAACAGGAGAGGTGTCGTGTTGGAATATTTACACAATTTAAAAAAAAATTAAAAAATTTCATTAAATTTAAATTTAACAGTTCCTCTAATGGCATGTGGTACCAAGCTATTGGCTTAACCACCGATGAAAAGGAAAAAACAGCAGTGGTCCAATTTGTGGATTTTCGGAAATTGTGAACTGGTTACACAAAATTCAGAAAAAAAAAACAATTTTTGGCTAGTAATTTCCCTATCCAGGCCAACATGTGAACCAGACTGGCAATAGTTCCCCGATTTCAATAGGAAGATTACCAAGGAAGAACTTGATATCCTTCTTCAAATATTGAACGAAAGTAGTGTTAAAATTTGAATTATACGACTCGATTCCCCTCAAAAATAAAAACTCAAACTCAGAGAACACAGAACCAATGACCCACGTACCTTTTCTACCCTTCTTTAATAAGATTACCACGCTGATCATCGCTCGCATGACACGAAAAAAAACTCTAGACGGAAATCAGCACAAAAAATCAATATCAGTGAAAACAAGAGACTCGGTCTCTTCCCAAAAGAGCATTGCCTTTCTGCTTTCCTCCTTCCCGCACGCCAACGTAATGCCCTTTTTCTTCTCTTCTTCTCTCTTCACAATGCCCCCTCGTCTAAGGTCTCTTCCGAACAGCCGTCGTTTCTTTCTCGTCGTTTCCTGGAATCTCCCAATCGTAACAGTAGGGTAGCGGTTAGGGTTTTAGAAGTTGGCAGCGCTGCATCGCCTCATATTGTTGACTTTAATTTCCTGGATGTGGTAAAGACTTATTCTCACATTCCGGAAAGGACAAAAGTCACAAAGGACTTTTGGTTGTTGTTCTATGTATCTGAGTCAACGCGCGTAGTACCACACGTAAGTCGCGTCCTCCATTGCTGACTTACCGAAACTTAGATGGCATCGAAGATTTATCTTTAGGATACAGCTCTTATTCTGATGCGACTTTGGAAAATAGCTGTTCACCTGAGATATCCTCATTCAGCGTAAGATTTTTCATTCAATATCTCATTTGCAATTGTAAATGAATTACTTTTCCAACCAATCACTCTTCCTATTTTTCCAAGTTATATCAGATTTACGTACGGAAACCGCTGACCAGGTTGACGAGAAACATTTTTTTTTTAACCAGGACGTGGTGTTTATCTCCAAAGTTGAGGGATAAACAATTTACTTCAATTTTTCTTGATAATATTGTGGAGGAAAACTGGACAAAGAAGAGAAGTCTTTCCTGTGGGATTCACTCATCAAACTATTCTGATAAAGTAAGTTTAAACTATTTTAGCCTCGACTTCATTAAGCCTTGCAACTCCATTGAACATATAGAAGATGTTTTAGATAGTTAAGATCAGAGTTCGTAGGCTCTCCTAGGGTGTCCTATTTTACACTTTCTGTCAATTTTTTTAGCGCACTACATGATTTGGGTTGTATTGTTAGTCAAAAAACGCATTCCACTAGTTATTTTTCCAAGAAAAAAATATTTAGGGTCCCCACAACGCAAAAAACCGTTTTTTTAAATGTTTTTTTTGTATTTTGGGTCTCATAACTCCCGAACAATTAATTTTTTTTTACGGACTGAAGTAATTTATGTTCATTGGCCAATTTTAAATACATGTCTCAAGGTTCATTAATAAATTTTAAAATTTGAATATCCCACAAACAGTTTGTTTATTTCCTTTGTTGAATTTCTACGCCAAACCATACAGATTTTTATACTACACCCTTCAAATTTTGTTTGGTGGCTGAACTAAAATGATTGCGGTGATTTTCTATAACCTGAAAAAGAGCTTCCTGCTCTTTGACATCTTTGCATACGTCTTTAAAATCAGAAACTAACTTTATCCCTCGCTCGGCGCAATCGTTAACGACTTCGAGAGAGCGAACGATTTTTTCCGTTGTTTTATATCCTGTCATTTTTTCCCAGCTATCAACTGATGTAGAATGCATCCAATCTAATTGTTCTTCTTTAAGATTAAGCAAATCAAAAAGTAACCAGCTTCTTGGTCCTAAAAAAGTAATGAGTTTCCTTGGGAAATCAATTAGCAATTGATCAAATTTCGGGAATTTAGGTTTTTGCGATATGTAACGTGTTGGGCGGGGAATACACAGAAGCCTTGAAACCATGTCTAGTCTAAGTGCCGAAGGTAGATCGTGATCAAATATTGCCAAAACCACTATTCTTCCGACAAATACCACAAATGGTTCAAAACAGATTTTACACAAACTTCTGCAGCCGACTTATCTTCCCTGGCGTAGATTTTCATCAATGACAGAAACTTTAGATCACATGATGGGGCAGCAGATGCAAGGCGGGACTTTAAAAATGCTTCTGTATAAAACAAAGCTATAAAATTCGCCATCCTTTTGACGCCTCGCACCTCATAAACAGACATTTCGAATGAATTGGATAGAAGCTGCATCTTCAAATAGTATATAGCATACGCCATAAACCTAGCGTGATGGTGGGCGCCGGTTTTAAAATAAGAGAGCAAACAAGATTAAGCTACAGTAGTTAATAAAACAGCACATCATTTTATTCATTATGTTTCGTAGAACACACCTAGTTTTCGAAATTTTGAAAGGGTAGACAACCACGCCGAGATACACTAAAGTAAGCTCCAGGAATTCCCCGTAATCCTCGCGGGGAAAAACGTCTTCTTCCAACAGTTTATTGCCCCACTCACCAATGGATTCAGCTATAGCTCGTAGTTCATCACAGATTTCACCGTTATCAAGCATTTGTAGGTCCTTCAGGTGAACGTACAAGTTTTTAGTATCAAGTAATTTTTTTAAGTACAATTACTAACCGAAATATCTTGATGGTTTATGTTTGGCCATTCTTTGCTGAATCGGACACATAGCGACTCAGAAGAGCTATTTCTGGATCCATTGATATGATCACATACATGTTTAACATATACTTCGTAGACATGATGCCTACAAGCGAACCATAGTAAAGCTTTCCCTAGACGCTTTTCTATCAAAATGGCACAGCCGCTTAATCGGCCATTGTTCGAAGAGGTTGCATCAAATACTATTGCTATGGCAATATTCAAAACTTTCCACTCTTCTAATAATTCTACAACAGCCTGACATTGAGCGACTTCAGCTGATCGAGGTACCACTGGTATTCCAAGCAATTTCGGCTTTTCAATAATTGGTTGCCCACAAATCATCACGACAACTCTTTCGCTGCTTAAACCAGTGAAGTACCTATAAGAAATTTTATGAATTATCTGTATAATATTCTATTAACACTGATCTAACTCTTACTTAATCATTTTGGAGTCCCAATGAATCGCAACATGTGTCAGCATAGGTACTTTTTCAAGTATGAAGTCTGATTTGATGGCATTACTTTTGTTCAACCAACTTTCACTACGTTGGCGATGGCAGCTACTTTTAGATAGAGTGATTTTGTTAATATCTCCTCCACCGCAATTTACAAATGCCGCTTGCATGATTGTATGAGATCGAATGCTCAGATTTGTAGCAGCAACTGATAGTCCAGTAACTAGTGATAAAGCTTTAGTTGGGATTTCTTACATCACAGATTTTGGTCTCGGTGTTGATCGTGCTGATGACTCTGGTTCAAATTCTTCATCTGATGTAATATCAAATTCAACTTCCGACTCATCGTCGTCCTCTGACTCATCGAATAAAACATCACTTGCACTTCCTTGTGTTTTGGCAGTTTTTTTTAGTTTTTTCAAATCTTTCAAGTTTTTTTTTCTCTCTTATTGTTGAAACTCGATCGACGCATCCCATTGAACCAAAGTTGTGGAAAACGACGCTTGCCTTTCAAAAATTCGTAGTCGTCCTTCCAATAATCATTTCTGAAGGACATCATTATTTTCTTCACAGCTTTCGGCGAAAGATCACAAAGTTGATTGAGTTTGACGGTAAAGTTGTTGATGTTAGCTTTACTTTTTTCACTTGTCCTATGAGCTGGAAGTTTCTTGACTTTCTGAAAGTCTTTCCAAAGTCTTTCTATTAGATTTATGCATTTGTCATCATCCTTAATCGGGATTCCTGATCTGAGCCACAGGGGCTTTAATTCACCATGGAAAACTTCTGAACACATGGTGCGAACTCGTTTAAGTCTGTTGTTTTGTCTGACACTTAACAATCGTTTCAGAACCACGTCGTTTAATGACAGTTTAGCACCTAAAGCAAGACTAACGTCACTACTATAACCGATGAAAACATCCTTTTGAGAATTTCTAGTCGTTTTTAACATTCTCCTTAGCTGCTTAAGCCACACTTGGTAAACCTTCCACTAGCCTAAAAACTTTTTTCTTTACTAAAGAATGGCGGTTTTTTGTCATTTTTCCCAACGTTGCCAAGCAGTTAAAATAAAAACTGTTTGTGGGATATCTAAATTTTAAAATTTATTAATGAACCTTGAGACTTGTATTTAAAATTGGCCAATGAACATAAATTACTTCAGTCCGTATTAAAAAAATTAATTGTTCGGGAGTTATGAGACCCAAAATACACAAAAACAGTAAAAAAACGGTATTTTGCGTTGTGGGGACCCTAAATATTTTTTCATTGGAAAAATAACTAGTGGAATGCGTTTTTTGACTAATAATACAACCCAAATCATGTAGTCCGCTAGAAAAATCGACAAAAAGTGTAAAATGGGACACCCTAAGGCTCTTCCCATTGTTGGCTGACTAATCAAGGTCCATAGCAACTTTCCCAAGAATCCACTAAGAATCCCGTCTGTCTATTACAACAGCGGTGATTTTTACATCACTTCTGGACACATTCTCATCGATAAAAATCCAGTCCAGTACGATAAAAAAAACTAGTGCGTGATCATCACCTACAGTAACTACCTGAAGTTTGGGAACGCGCGAGCGCGCGCGAGCGCGCGCGAGAGAACCTTATGGGGAAAGGATTTTTCTTGGCGTTCCAAAAAATCCAATTTTTTCGGATAACGACGAATTTTGTTTTGGCCGTAGCCATTATTGGTAGCATTAGGCTATTTTTTTCAGGTTTTTCCGATAAAGGGAAGGGTAGGTTTAAAATGGATCCGTAAGTTTGGGAACACTCTATAGAGCTCCATGCAAAGTAGAGTACTTTGATGGAGGCTAAAACCAGAACGAATTGAGAAAGAAAGACGCGGAAAACTCTGAAATGAATAACTTTACAAGTTAAACAACAGTCTTCTTTTACAGATTTTTCGCGTCATTTTTAATCTCGCAATTGTGAATTAGGTTGGATCCTCCAAATTGCTACAGGTCTTTAAACAATTTATTCAAAGATGACTGCATGCTTAAAATTTCGCAACCATTGCCAGCTTCCCTTCAGGTTTTTATCCTTTCAATCAACACAAGATCTTAGTTTTCTCTATTTGGGTAAGTTTCATTGACTAACTTACATTGATAGTGCCAAAGAGTAAATGAAAGGTAAGGTTAAGTTTCGCCTCGCAGAGCTTTAAAAAGAATTGATTCCATTTGTGGTGGTGTGGAGTAGCATGTTTTAAAATTGTAAAACAATAATTTTAATAAAAGGTGCGATTCTTTTGACGGAAATTCATTGTGGCTTCTTGGATCCCGACTTAAAAATAAGCCAGAAGATGTTGTCCAACAAGCCACTCTTCAATTAGGAAGAAAGTCGAGAAGCCACTGCAAAGAAACTACTGGCTTTTGGGATGATCTAATAACAGTGTCTACTTGGAACTGGCTTCTTAGGGAAATCAGATTTGAACAAATGAATCTCTTTGTGATAGAAAATATGATAACAGGTGCATTTAACCAAATGTGCAACATGATGTATGAAGTAAATATCAGAATCTACTGTCGGATGCTTCATGGAGTTGCTGACGAATACATCATCTGTTGTGCACCCTGATATACCAAATAGGTTCCAAATTGTATTGTTTGGTTGAAATCCGTAAAAAACAGTTAATACTCTTGTGTTGTTCTTCTCTAGCAAGATCATAACTTTTAAGTACTACATTGTACTCCGGATGCGGCATTTTTGTTTTGCAAACGCATTTTTTGTGACACTACGGGCACATCAATATTAAATGTTTAATAACGTGGTATGATTCGCTTTTTTCCTTAAAATGAAATGAATGAAATAAAATTATGCATAATAAAAAGATTGTATTAATTCTCAATTTCCAATTTTTTCGTGGCGGCTATGTACTTTTCCATCAATAATTGTTTCATTACGTTTGATTATGTCCTTTGGTAGAAAATTTACTTCGCACACTCTTTATATGTTCTTGAATTGCACTTCATTGTTAGGGATTTTTATCCTGCTTTTCCGTAATGTCTTATCTTTAGGAGTATAGAACAATCTTGGTGTCATTTTATTATAAATTTAGCATGAAACGCAGCAGACCTATCATATCATAGAATTCATACAAAAAAATTCTAGTTGGAATAATCAACTAAACATCTAGCATTCAAACAATTGGATACGTAAACACGCTGCAATTCTGCAAAGATAATCCAACACCTTATTTTTTTCGGTTGTCTGGAAAGCTGTTACTACTAAAGAAAACAGATGAAATGGCAGGAAAACGGACTACGAATTGGATCTGGCCGAATCTTTCGAGTGTCGTCTTATGGATGACGGATATAGATTGTGTGCTGAAGCTGCAGTAAGGCCACTTGTACAACTTGGATATCTTACTCGCCAGTTGGGGTAGTTTTTTTTAAATTCAGTTTGTTGCAAAATTTTTAATTTCCATATTTTTTCCACTAATTCAGTTGTGGGCCAAATTTTAATTTGGCTGTAAACGCCGTGGACTTCGAAAGAAATCAATTACAAGGTGGGTTCAATTTTGGTACTGCGAAATCAATTGTTTTGCAGGTCCTCAACAAAAAAATTTTAATGTCACCAAAAAAGAAAGCGATTGGGTAACAACCCATTTTACTAAGTTCAAGTATGAACTTACGGTTTCCTGCTGAACATTACGGTATTTACTTTTTTGAATATGTGTTTGCATAAGTACATGCTAATTTATTGTTTGTTAGGTCATCGTGCACAGTTCGTTAGTATGACGTCTAAAAAGGACACAGAACAAATGGCCTTTTTGAAGATGTAAAAATATGATAATTAATTATTGCTGAGTAAGATAGTAAGAAGTTTTACAGTTATTCGAATGCCTACCTAATTATCCACCATAATTCTAAGATGAAACATTGTATGACCATCTTTAACTTGGATTCAATGAGCCTATCCCACAGGTCGTTTTTTCAAGTTACAAATAATTGGCTAATAGTTATTTTTATTTCCACTTCACTGTATTTTTTGTTTTAGTGTCCATTTTTTATGTTGCGAGAACCTTCACCAAGAACTTCCAAGAAGTGTCAGCGTAGTTTGCTTTCAAGGATTGTTTCGCGTTTAAAGTACGTTTTTACCTTTAGGGAACAGACCTCGTTTCAAAATCGTTTAATAATAGCCTCGTTTTCAAATAACCTCATTCTCAATAAGTGTTCTACTAGAGAGGAGAGGCAAATTTAAAATATCTTATTTGGTTTTCAATGAAATAATTAGAAACTCGGAGGAATGACCAAGCTTGAACAAGACATATCCAGTTTTAAAAAATGTTAAATAAAACCCTATTTCATATGGTGCAAATGGAGTAGGCCTAAGCGTTATTAAAAAGCACAATTGTGTTGGTATTAAATATTTGTATGGTTTATTTTTAGGGATGAAGTAAAAAATAGTCAGCTTGAAAAAATTTTGCAGCATCGGCAAAAAGACCAAGCTGCTCTATCCATGTCGTTGTTAGAAGAAGAATCTTGGCAATACCAAGCGGTTTTGTCATTGTTATCCCAGATGACGAAAGATGATTGGCATGATTTTTATTGGATTAGATCATTGATTATATTATCTGGAGATTGGATTTGCTGCCTGTCAGAGCCTCTGCTCCAGCAATTGTCGTCCTTGCCAACTCTTTTCGGTGCCGTGCTTTTGAAGATAATTGTCACTGCACGTCTGGCTACCTCTGGTTGGGTGAGTTTTCAAAATTACTCAATCAAAACAGCGGGATTTAAATAAAATTGTTCATCATTTAACCATATCGCATTTCGTTTTGGAAAATACTTAGTCCCGAAATATTAAAATGGAAAAACGCAAATCCCATAAAATTACATATTTTTATGTCGTCGATTTTGAACTGCGGCGCCTATGTCCGACGAATAGAAAGCAAAGAGAATTAGGCGTGTCCTATGGGTGGGGCTCCAATTTGAAATATTTTGGAGAAAGTAAGGTTTTTCTTCGATTTCGTCCATTAATACAATTTAATTTTTCAACTTCTTAATTCTGATAAATGATCAATATAGTTCACAATCTGAATTTTTCTCGCCAATGTCTTTATCGATAAAATCAAATATTGAGTTTAGGCTTTAATATATTTTTGACTTGTATGTACAATACCACTCTAATTTAGGAAGATCAATCATTTAAATTGTAGAAAGTATCTAGTTTAATTATACTAACAAATCGTACTGGTAATTTTTATAGCGGATCCTATGACAACGTCAGCCAACACATCCGAAAAATTGTGTACCAGGACACATGATTTCATAAATTCAACAGAAACATATCCATATTAAATAATTACAATGATTCATTCTGTGGATAACGAAATCACCCAATATTAATTATAACATGTAATGGAATATCATTATAAGTCCATATTGTCGATAATCCTTATCGGAACAGCAGAATTTTTTAACAATTATCATTTCTAACCATATCGAATTTCGTACTGAAAAATGTTTTTTGCCCCGAAATATTAAAATGGAACAGAGAAATGTCGTTCCCCTAGCAGATCACATAAAATTAAAAATATTTTGTCGCCAATTTCAAACTGCAGCGCAGCAGCGTTGCTAAGCCCGACGAAAGAAAAGTAGTCGTGTCCTTAGGGCTTGGGATATTTTGGGTAAATCAAAGTTTTTTTCAGTTTCGTCAATCATTAAATTTTGTAAATATGATATTTCTGAAAATTAACAATATCGTTCACATTATAATTTTTTCACTGTTGTCGTTTGGCTCACGACCAGGGATTACATTCTGTAGAACTTTAAATTTCCGCCTATTACAGACCACAACACTCTTACATCCATAAGTTAATTATTTAAATTCTAGACATGAATTTCATAGATCTGTTTTTTAACTACTGTTCTGATTCATCCTAATTTAATGATGACCCATAAGTGCCCTAAATTTAGAATGGTACTGGGGTAACTGTTAACATTCCGCATCTATTGCGGGGGAAAACACGCCCACTTAAAAAAAAGAAGCACGCCTGCAGCAACTGAGGACGATTCTGGCTCAACTGTTTCATCGCATGGATCAAGTGTTATTGGACACGGTAAGTTTGTATAGTACAATTCAGAACAGAAAATTATAGTGATATAACTAATTCTTTTATATCTATTTAGAGGCATTAGACTTAGGCCAGCCAGTCAATTCTGCCGTAGCCGCCAACGAATCGTCATTGGTAATGATATTGGATGGCTTTGACGCAGAAGAAGTTGGAAGCAGATATGTGGAGGTTAAAGAAGCATCAAATGGTGCTGTAAAGACATGGGAGATCAAGAAATTACCAAGTCGCTGGACTGAAGCAGAATTTCAACAGTTTTTAGAAACTCAATTTGTAAATTGATGCTTTCTTTACTGATGCATTTATTTATTTATTTTTCTTTTTTAATATTTGGTACTACCATACTATATAGTAGTACCATCCATACTACATCCAGAAGATGGGAACGATGGAGCAGCCGGCGCTCCTCCTCTCGGTGCCCAATTGTTCATTAATAATTGTTCAATTGTTATTTACAGATTTTTTAATAGATCCTTTCTCTTCATTTTTTAAGAAATAAGAGTGACAGTAATCAAATATCGTATTTCCTTAATCGAATGGCATAATTTTTTGGGCGTGGTGTGACCTTGAGTTTGTTTTACCCTGAAACTCAATTGATTTCCTTTCCAACGATTTTGTTCACCAGTCCTCCATTTCTTACCTTTGGTAAAGAATATGTTGTGGCCGTTGTCATTGGACATGTGCGGCTTCGATTGCGGTAGGAGATTTTTAATTGTGCGGCAACTTTGACACTGTGTAAATCCTGTCGTCCGTCTCCAAGATCGAATTTTTCAATCAATGAACTTGATCGATCACAAGTTTGTATATGATTTTACCTAATGATTATTAAAATTTAAGATGCGAGACTAAATATTATATTCGCAGAAAGTTTGGCAAAGAGTACAACGTTAGGTGAACATCAAATTTATATATGTATTCATAAAATTTCAAATCTTAATTGAGGAAGTTCACGGGTTGGTATGAATGGCATGGAATGGCGAAAGTTGTAACTATACCACTATGAACCATTTCTTGGACTGGCAAAAAACATGACCGTGCAGTATGGTAGACTGGTCCCCAATCGGGACATGCCATGCAATCTCAATCTAGCATTCTGATTGGCACAAATTAACACTATTGCCAGATATGTGAATCCCAGGAAAAAAACAGGCAAAAAATATTCTCACTTGGCAACGTTGCCTATGCAGCATGGGCTCCGCTTTTTACCCGTTACGCAGCCACTTGCATCAGGAAAGTTAGCGGTTAAAAATTTAGTAATTAAGTGTTGAAATAAAAATGGATATATTCGATGTTTGAATCACCAACCAATCGATTCATAACCCAGCTCTATAACCACTACACCAATGGGAGCTCCGTGACATACCTAATAGTATTTTAGCGGAGTAACAACGGGGACGAAACTTAGATAAATTTTCCTTCTACGGCGCCGTGGTGGTGGCGATTGGCAACACACTGCGAGAGCCAATCAGAATGCTGGAGAGGAGTTGGTTGGCTTGGGTCTATACCTGGTTTGGGATCTTCACCCTCCAGGGAAGGCCTCGAGTTGCCTCAGGAGAGCCGGACCCGTTGAAGGGGGGATCGAGCTATGGGAGAAAAAATGAGTAAAAATTTATTAGCGCTCATTTAACTTTTGCTACCAATTTGCCAGAGTTGGGGAGAGCTCAGAGCGACGAGCGAAATCACTTAAACTGGAAAAACTGGAGCGAGAGCATGAGCAAAGACCTCTTGAGCGGAAGCTCAATGAATGCAACGCCATCTAGCGGTCAATATTTAAAACTAGTTGGATTATGGAATATTTCCAAATGCATACTCTCACTCACACGACTCAAGACTGGGCTCAACAGTCAACACTCAGTCAATCATATTCATTATCTTCATATGTGCTTGTGCCAATAAAGTTATTCATAAGCAGCCCAAACAGGCATTTTACTTATCCATGGCCTCCAATCAGAGAAGTCACAAGACAAGCAAAAGAGATTTGATGAAATTGAAATAGACTGTATTTCAAAATCGTCTGATGTCACGCACACGTTGTAAGTAACGAAATAACGTTGGTTTTAATATTTCTGTACTGTCAATTCTAATGTATCATACTTTTTCTAGGGTGAATGAGGAAGTCGTGAAGATGGAAGTCATTACTAGTTTTGAAACCCATTCTACGAGTAATAGAATCCAACTACCAGAAAAGTACTTTACTTTTATGGAATATGTGAAGGGCGGAAAGGGGTTGACTACGGGGTCTCGTTACTAAACGTACAAACCTTGAGGACAGCACTTTTGAAAAATTAGTTTTTTTTTAACGGTAATTCCAGAAAGAACCAGTAGGATTCATCTTCTAAGTAAGTTCAAGTAATGCAGTTGTAATGCTACAAGAAGACGAAAATATACAGGTTTGAAATTGAATTTTTTGTACGTGAGCGAAGAGCGCGAGCGCCAGCGAGAGCGCACTCATTTTTTTTAGAGCGAGAGCTGAGCTTCGCACTGAGCCGAAAGCTCTGAACGCGCTCTCAAATCAGTGAGCTTCTCTGCAATTTTCTCACAAATTAAATTTCTTAAATTTGAAAAAAAAATACGAAAAGCTACCTTTAAAAACAGCTAATAAGTGGAACCAGCAAAGCAGAAGCAATGTTGCCTAGAAAAACTTATTGTTCGCGTTTGACATTGATTGCTCAAGGAAGGCCTTTAGCCAAAAAGTCTGACTTAACAATAGAAAAAATCCTACCGCCATTGGACGGTCATTTGTTACTTATTTCCTAATGTAACTCATCCTAATTTAACCTAATCTTGCATGAAAAGTGCACACCAAATTTACCAAAATTTTTGTTTTTTTCTAGTAAAACCATAATATTAAAAAACCATGCAACAGTGTTCGATGAATTTGCAGACGCTTCATACACAGCATTATCGATCAGTTTAGAAACTAAAGAACTATGACGGTCATCTGTTGTTCAAACTTAGAGTTAATCAAACACAACATAACAAACTTAACAAGACTGAAAAACATTATTATCAATACTGTTCGATGAATTTGCAGAACCTTCAAGCTCAGAATATACCACAAAATTATATTGCACTGGAGAACCACGATGGTCATTTATTGTACAAATTTAGGGTTAAACAAACACAACAGAGTAAATCTTATAAGACTAAAAAATTATTACCAACACTGTTTGATAAATTTTTAGACTCACTTGATAAAGAAAAACTACAGAAAAACAACACCTCTAATTCTCTAAAGTTTCGTGAGATCATGTTTGGCACGCTTTCAATCACATTTAATTTTTAAAAAACTATTTAGGTCACGTAACCACAACCATAGCTTTAAGAGGAATGATTCTGGGCAGATATGAGTTACCTCAGGGGCTTCTGGTTATCAAATCCATATCGTTTTCATCTTCCAATGAGGTCATTTTTTGTTATTTTTTCGCTTGAGAAAAGCATGTATAAACTTTATGTTATAAACGGCACTCTGAAACAAAAACCAAATTTCAAAATAATGTTTTAAATAATTCTGGAGTGAAAGTCAGTATAGAAGCATTGGACAGAAGTTTCGTCACCATAGCCACAATAGAAACTTACACCTTATAAATTTAAAAAATTCTCCTTACCTTACCTATAACCTTACCTAATCTTATCTCACCTAACATAACATAATCTAAAAAACCTAACATTTCCTAAACTAATTATCATAAAAGTTCTTGTGTTTATCATAAAATCATTTTTGTATTTATTATGTTCTGGTGTATAGTGCTATAGTTCTAGTCACTGTAATACCTACGTAGGGTAGGGTGGGGTTATATAGTCCGCTGTACTATGTGAAACAGTAACTAAAAAATATTTAATTTAGTTCTAAAATTCTAAAATTAATACATGATGTTGTTCATAAGCATCTACTTTATTCCCTAAAAAATTATTACTTTTGTACATTTAGTTTTTTTTGTTTTTTAATAAATAAAAAAAGCCCTCTAAAATTCTTAAAAAAAAACAGGATTTGTTGGAATTTAAATTTACTCTAAATTTCTAAATTTTAAAAGGAAAGTGAGATAGCAAAATTGTAGATATACCTTTTATCTTTAATCACCAAAAAAATAAAAAAATTTACTTTAAAAATGTGTTTTATAATTCAAGTTTTCCCAAAAGCATTTTAAGTGGGATATTTGGGAAGAAACTGTGGGGTAAATTGGGACTTTAAAGAAGTTTGTAATGGGCGGAGCTTAGATCAGAGGCAACACTGAGAAAATAATAAATTTTAAACAATTTATTTTCTTAATTTAGCAATAACCTAAAAACAAAGCGAAAAACAAATACTAGGTGGCAAATATAATAGATTGATAGTTTTTAATTAATTTATAACTTTATTATAGTGCTAAATTTAGAGTGTTTCGCCCTGTCCCAAATAAACACCAAATTTTTCCACGCTAACTTTTTTTGAAACTTAAAAAATTGGTAGCGGGTAAACTAACGACTCTAAAATAAAAAAAAAATACTGGAGATAGAAAAAAGTGAGAAAAATAGGCCTACAATAAAACATTTATTTCACAAATCGGATGATTAGGAAAGGCCCTACTAAAGAAAAACCAAAACCGGTCCAAATAACCCCACCCTCCCCTAACTCATTTGTAATTTCAAATGAATTACGCTTCTAACCAATCATTCTTCAGCTGCACTGTTTTGGGTCGTCTTCATTGGCTATTTTAGCGAATAAATGATGTTAAATATGTCTCTGTGATTAGCTGACAAACCGATCCCGCATCTTATATCGCCTTGTTATTAGCGGCTCCAACCGCTAATAGTCATATTTTATTAGCTGTTGCAGTCGCTAATAACAAGGCGATATAATATAAATATTCTTAGATACTTGAACCTATTTGCTGTTGCAACCGCTAATAATTTTATTAGCTGTTGCAGTCGCTAATAACAAGGTGATATCATATAAATATTCTTAAATACTTGAACCTATTTGCTGTTGCAACCGCTAACAAAATGTATTTATTAGCTGTTTTTTACTATACGATTCGTATAGTAAATTAGTAATTTTTTATTGAAAATTTGTAAAAAAAAGAAATGGGTGTCTAATTATAAATATTTTAAAATTTTATTGTTTTTGATACATTTAATCATACTTATATTAATAAACATGTGCTTCAAATTTGAATCATTCTCGTCAGAATAGCAGTTTGATCTAAAAAAAATTGCAACAGTTTTTTCATGAACATTATTTTTACTTACCTTTTTAATCTTCTTTTAAAACCCTCTCTCCAAATTTTATTTTTACTAACATTAATTTTAATTTGAAAATACGTGTATTTTGTAGTTCAATTTTGATAAGTTCAATTTTGAAAAATGAGCTTTGTTTATAACTCATGTCTTTTTTTAAATATGCAAACCAATTTTTATTTCTTGGACTTTTAAAATGATGAAAACCCATATGAAAAATTACTCCCAGCTTTTTCTACCGGATTTGCGGGAATTTGACGGTAGCAAAAATCACTGTCGATAGCTAACAACAACCCCTTCCTATTCCGTTTTAGTCTGATTTTAATGAGCTAAATCTCTTTTACAAACCTAGCAAATGATTTTGAGGAGGGGATTGTTTCTGAAGTTAAAAAAGGAAATATGAACCTATTTTTTATGAAATTTGCATCCCAACCACGTTGGTTTCGTTTACACCACCTTGAGTAGCGTGGCGTAGCAAATACTGTTGAATCGCTCATTTTTCATAATTTCAATTTTTTTGATTTAATAGATCAAAATTGATTTATAAAAATACCCTTATTTTCAATTTAAAATTAATGCCATTTGCAGTAAAAATTTTATTATAAGGAAGGGTTATGTGAGAATATTAACAAGGTAGGGAAGAATGGGGCAAGTAGGGCAGTATGTAAGTTGGCACCACCGTTTTTATTCCTCTTACGGCCGATGTATTGCATTTTAAAAAATTACCTGTTATGGTCTTCACTAATGCAAATCTTTAAAAAAATTACTGATAGTTATTAAAAGTCTCAGTAGTAAGGGAACAACCAATAAAATAATTGTTTGCCCATAAATCGTCCGTTTTTTGGACCTCCCTAATAACCTAAAAATTAAAAAAAAAATGTTTCTAAATAGAAATTCTTCCTTTTTAGAGAAAATAATATGTATTTGTTTTTCTAACCTATTATTGGACCCATACCTTTGGATCTTTATAAGGTCTATACGGCTAAAAGGGATGTAGTCGGAGGGGGAGACTTTGGGTTTTCGTGATATTTCACGATTTTCAATCCCAATTGTCTCGGGAACGAAACAAGATAAAAATCCGGACTTTATTCCGTTGGAATTGCCTTGCGATTTTGAGCAGAATAGACTTAGTCCGGATTTTTAGAGTCCTTTTCCGGATTACAATCCGAAAATGACCTCCGTAAAAAAGGGGGTATTTTGGTGCGGTTGAGTGGGAGATTGCTTGTTAAAATCAATTTTTTTAAATTTAAAAAACCAAAACTTTGAAAAAAAAACTTTTTTCATCCGCCAGGAGTACGAAGGAGAGGTGATAATAAATGGCTGCTAGGTTGGGTGGGAATCTGGCAAAATTAGCACTTTACTAGATTTTTAATAACTCTGTGAATCCAATCCGGAAAACGATTTCCTTTTGGATTTGCATTGAGGAGTGGCCAAGCAAACTCTTTTGCGAATTAGTTTTTTTTTAATTGTCGCTTTTTCCCAAAAAACGATAATGAAGACCCCCCCCCCCCCCTAATTGAAAAAAAAAAATTTAAAGCCCAAACTTTAAAATAAAATATCCCCCGAACCGCAGGAAAAATTCGAATCCTGAAAAACAGGCGAATCTGGAGTAGCAAGAACTGGGTAGGCCTGAATTTTCAGATTTTAAGGTCCCATAGCGGAATGGGAAAAAACGGTTTCATGAATTCGTTGCGCAAGAGTGGTGGATTGCTTGTTAATAATCAACAAAACTGTACAACGTATTATGGCAAATAGAAAAATTGACGCAATATTGCTATGGCCAACCGGAACCGGCATTGTAATAGGTTCAACCGTCTCTGTTGCATCGTTCATCTACTAGATAGGAGAGGCCAATCTGACCAATCTAACTCTGTTATATCTCTGGCACGCTTGCGCAACTTAAGGAGGGGGAGGGTCAGCTGACGTCCGTCGCCATCGTCTGCAGTCGCTGTCATCTTCTGCAATCGGCATCCTTAAAAAAATGGCAAACGTTTTTGGGATACTATGTTGACGAAAAGCCGTGAAAAGCTGTCGACGAAGTGTTTAGCAGAATACGAATAGTCATGGGTAACTCATCTTCCAAATCCAGTGCCAAAAAAATATCCACACAAAGTGGCCAGTTGGTTAACTTCATTGAACACTCTCAGATGGAGACTGAGGTATGAATCAATAGTTGTCCGAGTAAAATAAGAGTTGGACTCCATACATATCTTAAAAATTTGGCAAAAACCTTTTATTTGTAATAATTTAATAACTAACTGCTTCAATTGTTTTTAGCAAAGTCTAGCAGCTCTAGCACAGCAGAAGGTCTGACATGAAATGTTATCTGTTTTGTAAATCTTTCTAGACAAGTTGTAAATTTATGTTAGTAGGAAAGAAGAAGAACGGAATTACTGGCTTTTGAAGAACAACAGGCAAAACGGTTGGCAGAAGAAGCCCAACTTAAAAATTTCTCTCAAGCAAATCATAATAAGGTTAAATTTCCGTAAATAATTTAAATTTATTTTGTTTTTTTGTTGTGATTTCAATTTTTATTATTACAGTTTCTGAAGCATATTACTGAAAGCCAAAAAGAAGTTGAAAGTCGACTTGCAGAGATTCATCAGCAACAGGAAGCATCAAGGCAAAAGTTTTCAGAACAGCTTTATAAAACTGAAGCTGAAATGGAAGCCAGTATTGTTTATGTATTAAAAAATATCCAGGCCCACAGAGATCAGATACAACTTCAGGATCTAGTAAAAGCAGAAGAAAATCAATGTCATTGCCTACTGGCCCTCAAGTTAGAAGAATTCAAGAATCTTAGAAAAGAAGATATTTTGAGTAAATCATTATCACAAGTTGAAATGTTATAACTTGTAAAAATCCGGTCACTTCTTGAACAGATGCTATGAAAACCCAGCTTGAACAAGACATATCCAGTCAGAAAACAATGTTGAATAAAACCCTATTCAATGTGGTGCAAATGGAGTAAGCCTAAGCATTATTATCGAACACAATTTTGTTGGTATTAAAAGATTTTTATGGTTTATTTTTAGGGATGAAGTAAAAAATCGTCAGATTGACCAAATTTTGCAGCATCGGCAAAAAGACCAAGCTGCTCTAGTCATGTCGTTATTAGAAGAAGAATCTTGGCAGTACCAAGCATTTTCGTCATTGTTATCCCAGCGTGATCGGCGGACCACCCAGCTTAGCGAAGATATTCGAGCCGTAGTAGATAAACTTAATCAGCTTACCGCTTGGGAATTACAGCGCAAAAGCAGGCAAATCGACATTACTAACGTGAGTGCAAAGTCTGAAATATGACTTTAATTTGGTCATTTCTTAATTCCTTTTTTTTTTCTTATCGATCCTAGAACTTGCTCTCGGAAAATCGTATACAACTGGCTGACTTGCTTTCCCAGTTAATAGAGCAACAGCAGCTGCGTCGTAAAGATCTAAAACACCTCTTGGAAGAAATGGAAGTCCAGCGACAGAACCAAGCGGCCGACTATTGGCTTGTCCAGTATCAGCGTCTAATCGATAACATGCCTGATAATATTCAACATGCACAACAGTATCTTCCAAGTGCGCCTTCCTCTGTACTCGATGATGAGGAGGTGGCATCCGCTCCTCTGATGGAAGTTTTTATGGAAACTAATTGCGTCATATGCTTGGACAGTTCAGTAAGCTTACATTTATTACAGTTCAATTTTTCAAAACGAATTCATTCTAATTGCATTTATATTAAACAGTGCCAAGTTATATTCCTTTCTTGTGGACACTTATGTTGTTGTTCTCGATGTGGCAACAAGTTAAATCAATGCCCAATGTGCCGGGCAACCATCGCTAAACGACTGCAGGTTCACTCATAATGTTATTTATTTGCTTTTTAGCTTTTCATCGGTCATATCTTTGTGCCTTTGGCATCCTTAAAAAATGTTTTCTTCATTTTTATCTTGTCTGTTGCTACTGTCGTTTCGAGACGTAAATCACACTTTAATTTTTACAGTATACAAACTATTTGAGGTCGTGTTTTTTTTCTTTTATTAATTTTTTTGTCGTGCGAATACAAATTTTATCACACATTTTTTTGTCATTTAAGATCATTCATCCACTTCTTCATCCTCATTCTCCTTTTCATTTTCATTATCATTTTCATTATCATTTTCATTATCATTTTCATTGTCATTTTCATTATCATTTCCATTATCATTTTCTCCACCTTCATCTGATCCTTCTTCAATATCTTCCGGTTTTTTGTCGGATTTTTCCTGTTTCCGTTTAGCCATAGCTTCTTTGCGTTCCTTCTGTGCTTTCTTGTACACTGTAAAAGAAAAGAACATGTTGACATTCTAAAAATTGTTTTGAAAAAGAGAAATTACCTTCAAGAGAAGCCTGTAGTGGTTCAATAAATCTTTCGAATTCCATGTCAGCCATTGCTCCCAGGACATCCGGGCCACTGATGATCTTTATTTAACAAAAAAATTTTAGTTAATAACTGAGAGAATGGAAAAAAAATTTCTGATTCTGTGATTCACCTTTCTGTTAGCTTTCATAGCCAGATTGTTAGAGCATGATGTGCAATAGAGAACAAATACAGAAGCAGCTTTAGCAATGGCGGTTCTAGCCTCTTTAGACACATTAACACCTTCTGGCAAGGATTCTTTTATGATTCTTGCTACTATTGAGTTGGGAAGGTTTAAGTCTTCAGGTCGTTCTGCCATTGCTTACGTACCTGGGAAAATCAAAACAAAATTCCTGTCATCAGCTAGATACATTAGTTGAACAAAACATATATTTCATCATATGAATTCTATTCAAATCAATAAAGAGAGAAAATGTCACTTATTATTTCAAATAATAACACCATTTAGTCATTTCCAAGAGATTTCTTGAAACTTTTTAAAAAATTAACTACACTTGTTACAAGATTTTCATAGGAAAAAGAAAACATCCTACCTGTCAAAACTTCTCCTGCAATAATTTATTTCCGATTATACCGAAACCAACACTCCGACACTTGAAAACTTCAGAAAATTGCTGAAACAAATACACAGCCACAGATGTGTGATTTCGATGTTGCTTCTGCTACAATAAAGGGCGGGAAAATAAGAAGTGTCAAGACCACATCGCCATCTGTGAGTAATATTCTAACCGTTTGCACTTTGCACAAATAAGTTTTTCGCTCCCGTTAGACCAGCAATCGCGAGTCGTATGATAAAGATAAAATGATAATTTGTTTTTATGTAGCACGAAGAAGATAAGCATATCTTAATACATGAGCAGACAAGATATAGGATAAATATCAAACTAGGGAGATATCAATTTTATTACACCAATATTTACAGTACATTGTTGTTGCTTCAGCAGCTTAGGTTGCTAACTTGAACCGATTTTGTTTTACTAGTATTATTTGTATCTTGAACAACACTTGGATGTTAAAACAAATCGACCTATAAATTTTAACAATCGTGATCACTTCTGTTCTTATTAGATTCAATGACGATTTCGGCGGAATGGATGGAGATCATCAAATATGACGTACGCAAAAGACGGCAAAAGATCGTTAGACTTGTCGTTAGATAGTGTCAAGAGCGGCATGTGTAATAGGATAACAAACTTTCCTCCTTTTCGCCAAGCCACTCTACATCTCCGAGTCAAGGGGACCCAAACTTCCTTTAGCAGCCAAAAGTTAGATTTCCATCGATGCTAATCTTACAAGGGAATGACGTTTATTGTGTGTACCTGAAAACTTTTGAATGGATAATCGCTTGCTATACACCCGTATATAGCCTATAGGGAATAATAGATTGCCAAACGCCGAAATTACGAGAAGTTAGATTATTGATTTGCGACTCTAACTTTCACTTATAAAATTCGTTTCTCGGAAACCTCCTACCATCCCCAGTCGCCTACAAATCAGGTCATGGAATTCAAGACAAGTTTGATCCAAAGATATATTTTCAAATCCTACACAAAGTGTGAGAGTCGGGAATCAGAGGAAAGGCAGGATGCCCCGGGATACTACTCATCCACTCCAACTCCAGGCAACGGATACAAAACTGATATACGCTGTGTCGCTGTCTACCATTGGAACCCTTCAGGCCTATATCCGCCCACATCGGAAACTGTAAATCAGACGTGGATGGAAAAACAAAAAGTTGAAGAAATAAGTCTAACGCTCTTTTGAATGAGACGGATTAATGAACAAGTTTTGCTTACTCCCAAGTTTCTCTATAAATAAATAACAACAATTTAAGAAACAAATCTCTACTAAAATAATGGTTCATCTTGTTTTAAAAAAAGACTAGGTAATCAAACTGTCTTTAATCATCGTTAATTTCATATTTAATTTTTCCGATCTCAAAATTTTTCAAAGACATCAATCGCATCATTTTTTATCCTGCGGCAAGAAAATTTATGCCAAAAATCATTTCAAGCTGATACGCGTGGGCGTACACCAGCAATCATCCCATCAGGATTTAACACGTTTTTTTATTTATTTATTTCTCATCCTTGACACGCGTGACAGACTTTCTTGTCAAAAAATTTGACATGCGCTTTCCCGTTAACACATTTTGTTAGAGATCGGCCGTGTGAACTGTCTGTGAGCACTTGGCGACGAATAAGATAATCAATTTCTTCGCGCCTTGTTAGTTTATTTCCCCCGCATGTTTTTCGTTTTCATGTTTTATTTTCGAAAAGTGGAATGGATGGGTTCCGGATCCCGCAGGAATTAGCAATAAGAGCGGGTGATTACGTCTGCAATACAAACCAAGCGAAAAGTCGAAATTGGTCAAAATTGGTTGTGTGCTGTATACGTATATATATTTAGCCATGGTTTGTTTGTAGACGGGATCTATAACGACGCGGGAGTTATGATTTCGATCTGCTTACGTATTATGTAAGTATCTCTTTCAGCTGCTGCTGCTGCGCGGTCCTCGAAAGGTATATGGAGCTCTTGCTCTCCCGTCACCACACCCCACTACATACATCCTCCCTCTCTCTCTGTCTGCCGCCCAAATATCCTTTCACGTCTGGTATAGTAGTATATAGGACATGCTCTCTCTCGCTCTGCTGGTTCATGAGAGCTGCTGTTGGTGTGCCTCGGCGGATGCTGTGTGCACGCAATATCCAGCTAGCTACAGCACACAGCCAGCAAAGAGGAGCAGCCAGTGAGTGCCTTTAGGGGGTGGAGCAGCCAGGTTTTCTCCAACCTTTGATGAACTGGAAGTCAGTCATCAGAGCACCGTCGCTGCGGGACGTGTGCGTAACGGGCGTGTAGGAAATCAAAAGATCCTGTTAGACTCATTTCATTTCTTACATAGGATAGCGTGCATATGTATATTACTATCGCTCTGTGCTCTTGTAACATACATTACCCGATAGACTCATTTCTTCTCGCCGAACTCTATTTTACTTTTTCCCCCTTTTTCATCACGGAGAATATTCTATCGTTTCTCGACGTTATAACTGCACACAAAGGTACTATACTACTACAATATTATACACCGGCCGGGCCAGCAGCATCAGCACAGACGGATAGACTCCGCGCGCGCGCGCGCTCGATCGCCTGCCTGCCAGTGGCTGCCCCGTTGTAATATTTGACGTTTTTTTCGTACGTGAGAAACTGTGAATGTCTAATCGGCGGAGCGCTTTTTTCGAAAGAAAACCCTTTGACTTTGCTGACGAGTGCGACGGGAACACGGGATATCTACATTGTTGGTGAAAAACGGGGGGAAATTCACACCGTAAAATGATTTCGCTCAACACACTAGCCACGTCTCTGGAGATTGGCGGCGATCTTCCGGCATTGCCACCGCGTTTCCGTTTCCGCGATCTGGGAGGACTGCTCCTGGGTGGAGGCGACTTTTTCAATGACGACGGCGAAAGGTAAGTGCTGTCACACTTATATACATGACGCATGCATTTATTCGAAGCTTCTTTCTCTTTTATTTGATCGACTTGTTGTCCTGTAATATGCGTTGAGTGTTCCCGGTTGACAACAGCATCTCGACATATCGTCTCGGGAGATCGACGATCACGAGACATACCGGATATTTCATTATTTTCTCTAACCAGTAACCATCTCTTTTTATCAAATATATGGATCGATTTAAACATTTTTCATCGCTTTTCTTATTTATGTCGAAAAAATAGTCCCGCCTTTTTTTTCAAATCGTTTTATTAATTCATTTGATGAAATTGCCGGATGTTATTGGTATTTCTCAATTCTGTTTCTTATCCACTTTTTATTGCTGTGTAAGGCGGAATAAAGGAGCTATTCCAAAATTAGGTTCCGTTAAGTGGATATAGCGGGACTAATTATAGACATGCCATCACCAAGAAAGTTTTGGGTAGCACGCAAGAAGTTCGTTTGTGACACGACGAAAATATATTTCGACACATTATACGCGGGCTGCATCGCACCTAAACATTTTTACCCCATTTGCAACACATTCTTGTTGTTTTGTTTTTTTTTGTTTTTTTTTTTTTATTTTGTCGGTGCATAACCACCACGGTAAATCGGTTGTCAAGGTAACCAATAAAGTAACCAGTGTATAAATGTCAGTCTTGCAACATTTTACCTTTGATTTCCTTGGTGAAAGCAATGGAAAGTCTTGAATTCGGCATTGTTCTAATAAGTTCTTGTTCTTTCTTTTTCTATACATATTACAGAGGAAAAGTTGGTGCTCTTTTTTTTTTAAAGTAGAATCAGTCGCACTACATGTGACAGGAACAATAGCGCTGATATTGCGCCGCAGAATAAGTCACAGCGCAGCATCCAAGCCAAAGCTGCTGCGTTGTTATTCTCTTTGTTTTTTATTATTCAGATCAAGACGAACGATATACAGCCATGTCTTCCTTTAATAGATTACATGTCTGACTGTCCATTTGCACGCATTTTCGTGAATGAAAACCCGCCACAGGTTGCAGAATAATACGGTTCGCGTTTCTCCGAAATGGAAGTCGCTTCTTTTTGTAGTCACAGAGTTGAGCTAGCATTCATCTAACAGATTGAAAGAAGAAATATATCGTGCGACAGATTGAAGTGAAAACTGCATGTTTAGGGGATAGATATAGCCTGCACACACAAACAATGCTGCAGCTATATAATTCTTTAGATTTATAGATCGGCTATAGTATACGCACGCCACACCGGTCTCGCAGTCGAGTAGCTATCTACCACAAACATTCAATAAATCGATTTCCAATGACGAGGCATTGTTATCAATCAATATCCCCTGTAGTATTCATGGGCCAGCAGAGACTTTTACGTATACAGGAGATGGGTGGAACAGAGTCCATCTATATAAAGATATACGTGTAGCTGCTGGAGAGAGAGAAACGGTGCGCGGTCTCTCCGTGCATGTTTATACGTCTGGGGCTATTTACCTCACGACAGCGCGTGGGATTGTGGACCTGTGTTTTTTTTCCCGTTTATTCTGCTGGGGGGGGGGGGGGGGGGTGAAAAAAAGATGTCGACGTCTTTGTATTGCACGATGCCGTGTGCGTGTTCACAGGAGGATGACGGGGAATGCGCTATCGATCGCCGACCACGGCGGGAGCGACGAGCTTGTATTTTGCGCTGTTTCTCTCTGATGCTTTTTTTTTGTTTTTTTTGTTTTTTGTATACGGATGCATCATCAAGCAGCACCACACAGCATCCTGGAGATTTTATTCAATTTCCTCTTTGATGATGTATAAACACTCGCCTTGTGCTCTAACTTTGATTACAACTCTTGCGCAATGTAAAACCGATACAAACGGGGAGATATTATTCGCATCATCTACATTTTAAAAATGACGTTGAATACATAATATTCGGAAAATAGACTATTTTAGTCATTTCAACCTCAACAATATAAAATTCCATTACGCAGTAAAGGCTGTATCAAACAAACTTGTATGATCTAATTCCTGCTGGGCTTCAATTAACCTCTTTATAGTACATGGTATAATAGAATTTCCTCTCCCATAGCGACCCAGGATAACAGAGAGTACGAAATTCTGGTCACTAAACATTTTGAATCACATCCCATCACGGCACGCGGGCCGGTCTTCTTGTGAAAAGACTCGTGCGTGATTCTTCCGCGGCCGCGACTCCGTCGCTCTCCTTGATAATGGGAAAAGTTGTGAGCAAAGCGATATAGTCTCCTGCTGTACTATATGCACCAAGTTTTGCGTATTATACATCTCTACACATTATACATTTAATAATATACTTTCGAATGAAAAAGCACCGAGTTGCTGTGAGGAAACATTCTAAGCCTTGGGCGGCACTATATTAGTTTGAATGTCGATGACCTAGCACTCCTGAGAATTCCTTTATAGAATTCGCCCACCAACCTTTCGTGTGGGTGAGTGACTCACCGCTGAGCGTGACGTCACAAACTCCTGCAGCGCGGCAAATATTGTGAAAGTGTACATATCCCGCACATAGCAACACTGCGAGCAACTGAGTATAAACGAGGCTTATTATTCATAAAATAACGGGGAAGCGATTGAGCCATAAGATTGGGCAACATTTATCCACTTATTTGGAAATTGGTGCTTAGACACAAGTGTCTCATCTAGACAATGTGAAAGTTTGATAGATAAAAAGTCAATTGAGCAATCGCCGAATGTTCTAATATTCATTTTCACGAAACGCATATATAATAACACTTGTTTGAAGATATTACCATCAAGGTTGTTCCATCCTGGTTCCATCCATTTGTAGAGTGGTAGATTTAAATCTTGCTTTTATTTTCGTCTTCAATCTATAAAAGCTTCTTGTGATGATGCTGTCATTTGAGCATTTATTGAGAGACAACGTCGTATGCTGTCGTACAAGTTTGGAGGGATACAAAACTATGCGGCTTTATGTAGTGGCCTTTATATGAGCTTATGACAGAGCATGTAGAGAAGTGTATTAGATGAATACTACCGCTGCTGCTGCTGTAAATCTCCTGCTGGATTTCTCCATTCCACTCGTCGTTTAATTTCACTGGATTCAAAGGCCTCAATCTCTCAGACTTGTCTTCGTATTTATATATGTTCTCTTTCTTGTTAGTCTATTTACGGTTGACTGGGTTCCGCGCGCGTTCCCTTCTCTCTCTCTCTCTCTTCAACTAGCGATCGATTCCGGCGACGCGTTTTGAGCTCGGAAGCCTCTGCAATGACGAGAGGCTCATACGCGTCTCCGAAAGATGAGTTCAAACGGGGGAAAATGTTTTATACATCAGCGGCAGTATAGATTGAAAATTGCTTATATTCTACCGCAGCACTGGTCTCTATATAGCCTCTAGAAATTCGCCAAAGCTATATATGCATAATGGCATAGTGCGTCATACAGAACAGTAAAAATGCCGTTCTATTTTCTTTTCAAAATATAGTCTAAAGCAGATTATAATTTTTCGAACGCAGCTAGGGGTCCACAGCAACGTATATAAATGTATTATCCATAGTTTTTCCGATCGGATTCTTTGATAACCGCAGCAGACACAGTTAATATAATAGAAAAAGATTCAATTTCTCTATATAATGTATGCAACAGCGTATACAACAGAGGAATGAAACACGCTGCTTAAAAATGTATGGCATGAATATTAGATTTGTCGCGGTGTTGACGCGCTTGTGATGTCTAGACAACTTATATACTGGAACTAATCTCTTATTACATATAGTCCCCGCTTAGGATACTTTAGAATTCCCGAGCCCACGGTATTTTCCTCGAAAACTGGGCATAGCCTACAGGCAAGAGAAAAATCAGTTAATTTTCTAGATCGCAAAAGAACAAAAGCTATTCTTGGACGATCATAGGATCAAATTTGACAATGACGCCATAATGGTGTTCTGTGTATAGTCATAAATGCATTGTGCCGATTATTGAATTTATCAAAAAGCCTATGAGATAGTCGAGCTTATCGTATACAAGTCAATCTTTACTAAGAATGTAGATTATGTTTTATTGATTATTTCCTCCTCTTTTTTGCTATATATAGTGGTCGTCGTTTTTACGTCAGCACCACTCGGCGCCTGTTGCTTCAACTTCTCTTTTTTTCCCCCTTTTCTTATTTTATAAGCTGTACACAAGTTTACAACATCCATATTTGCCATGTACGCAATGTTTATCCTTGTATAATCTATAGGGCTTATATATATTGACGATAGAGGGGATACAGGAGGGAACGCCATCAACGTCGCCGATGTTTGGGACTTAACATGTAACATATCGTGACTATTGGGAAAACCGAGCGGTTGGCAACTGTTGCGAATCACTTACACCCTTTGCCCCGAATTTATAGTGCCAAATTCTGGTCCGTCTATATCGCCCATATACATTTCAACAGCACAGCAACAAAGTTAGGCCTGCCATGTAAAATGGCGCGCTATGCAGGCTCATTTTAAACCGGCAATATAGTAAACCGGGTGTTTATTATCGAATCAGCTTGTTGGCAGTCTTCCGGTTTTGGTGCTGTAGGCCATTCTTGTCTAATTATGTTGAAGTGTGAGATGCATAATGTTGTGATGGCAAATCCCTATACGCTTTATAGAAGAGAGAGAAAAAAAAACGGATATAAATCACCCCATCAATCCCAGATGCTCTCTGGAGAATGCGGACCTATGATCTGTCAGAGGGCCCAACGGCCCGATCCAATCTCGGTTCCCGTGGCGTGTTAGGCCCCTAGAATTTGAATCCCTCAAGTATATAGAACGAAAAGTTCGGGACGCTGCATATATAAAAAAGGGGTTTGTACGTTGGAGAGGATGACGAGAGTATATACATATCCCGGGATAATAACAAAAAGGAAACTTTGACGACTCATCCGGTTTTTCATTATGTGGGACATTGGCAATCCGGAAGAGCCTCAAGTATATAAGACACATCGAGGGAATGAAAAATAAATAAAACGAAAAACTAGCAGTTGGCCGTGTTCGTGTGTTCTGTGAACAGTGTGTGTATACCATCCAAAGGTTTCGTGATATAACAATGTAGTAAAGATGCCATTTGTTTTTGTTGTTTTTTTTTAAGAAAAAAAAAAAAATTTATTGTATGTGCAATTTATGATGTTGCCGGATTTTGTATTATGCATGTATGCGCAGCAGGAAGGCGTCATCAACAGTTTTATATCTTTTACATGTCGTAACATGATTTATGCATACAGTGTACAAATGGCAACTGCAGCACATGCTATAGCCGTTATTAGCCGGTTAACAAATATGCGCGATTCTTAAAATTCTCAAAACCGTTTTCAGCATTGCTTGTGGTAGTAGCCTATATTGATTCTAAGTAAAAAAAGAACTTTAACATCATCTGTTTTTCAAAGAGAAGTGCTCTGCTTACACGGTTCAAATGTAATTGGATTTTAAATTAAACTGGAATCTTCAATGATCGAATACTTGATCCACTATATGAAATAATCAAACTAATTGGCGATGCGTAGGTATTATGTATAAATAAATCATCATCAGTTATTATTATTACTGTATAGCTCCCAAAAGTCAAAAGTTATATATTCCAATAGTAGGACGGTATACTGTTCTATGGGCCCCAACAACACCTCTGAATACAGATGGAAATATTATAGTCTTAGACGTGTCTATCAAATGTGCACTATAATCAACAATCAGGCCTCGGGGTGCAAAAGTCACATCACACGTTTGCTGAAATGTGCTATGCGCACGCCAGCCTGCAGCAACACAGCTGTGCAAGCGCAATTAGATTGGCGCTTGCACACTTTGTGCAGCAAAGTCTCAGAATTCCGCAGAATTCTAACCATTTATTATCAGATATGAATGTCATGAGTGGGCTGGCAGTTGCCAGCTGCCAGCTGCGCCCTTTTTTTTAATTCTCTCTAGCTCTCTCTCCTTTATAGATTAATATAGTGGTTGGTTGATGGCTATATGGCCCAATGATGGTGTGGATGTGGCTTTATGTATAGGCTAGAGGCTTCACAGAGCCGTCCACGATTGTGAACTTTATATGTAGAAACGACTGGTATATGTGCATAGCATGGACTGCACATAGTCTGTGCCTGTGCTGTATATACAATACTAGGAAGTCGGAACCGGTGCCTTATGGCTTATGGGTCACGAAGCATTCAGTAGTGGAAGTGAGATCCGCGCATCAACACGCGCTCTGTTTTTCCTCATCGTCCAGCAATTGGTGCTGTGTGATATTCTATACAGACGAGATATAGTGACTATGGAGTCCCCTCCGTCCAGCAACGATAGCACTCCCGGAGAAAACGGCCAGCCATCAGCAGACAATAATCATCACCAGCAGGCCAATGGCCTTTTTCATTTCAAGAGTGATCCCAAAAGACAAAGCGACAAGAATGACGAGGAGGACGAATTGCTGGTGGGCTCCGACCGGCACTCACCTCCCTCGGATGTTGTCCAGCCGGGAGTGCGCTTCCAGCAGCGACATTCTCATCAGCACTGGAAGAAATCGGGCGTTTTCGGCGACGGCCTCGTCAGCAGTCATCAGCATCAGCATCATCACATCAAGCCGCTCATTAAGAGCCCTCAGCACCAGCCTCACCACCGGCTTAGTCATAATAGCTTATTCGGCAGTTCCAAAAGCATGGACTTTGGTTACGAGGACGAAAGGTATTATGTATACCTAATCATAATCTAAACTTAAACAGCGTTTCATTTAATGACGATGTATAGACTGGAGCTGTATTATATCCTTTTATCACATAGGGAATTATTGGTGAATAGTACAAATAAGTCTATGCATGTATATCTTAATCGCTATACTACGGATAATAGTAGCCTAATATACACTATACCTTAGGTCATTCATCCCACGACGTCAGCCAAAAAAAAATCAGTTCAATATTTTATAAGGTTCTATCGTGCTGTTGCCTTGTTTTTCTTTATAACATCTACTTCTCAATCCAAGTTTTTGTTTGTTTTTTTCTTTTTGACACACCCCTTGCAGGTCTGTATAGTAGAGTGCTATCCTAAGAACTCCCGTACGCATGTACAGGTATATACTATACGTATTATATAGGTCGCAGCCTATTATAATTGATAGGCCGTTAGCGTGCTTGTTATCTTCCATCCTTCTTTGTATATAGCCATGAACTCTGTGCGATACGAACAGAACCTGAGACCCACGTTTCTTATTGCTGCCTATAGTCCCCAGCTGAGTCTTATTATATATAGATGCGATTGAACCTGGGCCATGCAATAGTTTATTAGTTATACAGTATACACGTTGAGCAATGTATGCGGCAATCTATCTCGCAACTGCTCAAACTATGGTGTACATGACTTATTTTCTCTCCCATCTATAAAGCTCGTGGTCGACACGGACTATATCGACGACTATACGTACAAGTCGTTTTACTTGCCGCCGGCCAGCACCCCGCTTTCCTGGTAATCATAAAGGTCGCTCCACAACATATTGGGTAACAGAAAGGATAAGGAAGTGGGTAAGACGAGGGGGAGGAAACGATGGAAGGATAAAAAGGAGCAGCAATAGCTCGCTCGTCTCCATCTGAAGTTTGATCGTTATTACGTGCGTCATGGTGTAGTAGTGACTGTTGTCGTCGCATTGCCCTTATCATCTATGCTAGTTTTTTTCTCTTTTTCTTTTTTTATCGTGCGCACGATTCTATTAGACCGCTCTGCACAGGACGTACAGTGGATTGCCTATCACTCGGATATGTCATATAGCCTACGCACAAACAGCACACATATCTATTATTTGGATGCGTTATATGCTGGCGTGGTTAACCTACATCACATACGCGAGGAAGCGGATGTCTATTATACCTTCGTTGCTCAAAAGTGGATATTCATGCGAGGTTTAGATATATATAAGAATCCCGTTCGTATATAATTGCTGCGTTATATCTTCAAGTGGTACACTAGTCGTCTTATAGACGCACGGGAAGCGAACCCGTCATAGGTGACTGACTCCACATCTATATTTCAATTCTATATAAATATGACCTTTCCGTGTGCATAGACATCAACATCCTATATATTTCCCACACGTCGCTCATCCAAGTGTGTAAAAGCTCCAAGTACCTATCCTATTCTCAGCAACGGTCTTATAATATTGATTACGTCCAATAGATACGTATGACTGTGTGCTTCCCGAAATATCTTTCGTTTGCTCCCACATCCTCCATCTTGTCGTTTTTTTCACTGATTGAAGATCCGTGGGGGTTTTACAATGATAGATAGAAGGATGTTCTACTTGAACGAGCACGCGAGATGGTTTATTATTTGGAGCGCCCGTGAAATCTTAGAAGGATCTGGGATAGTGGGATGTATACAAACAACTCAGTAATTCAGACGATATCTTTTCAATAATTTCCAGACTGAATAATATATGTGAATAACTGTTGAGCGGTGGGGTTGTAGGACGCTGCACAGTCCTGTACAACATTTGTCGACGTCAAATCGCAATTAATATACATGTGCAGTACATTTTGTGCGTGGAATGTTCGGAATTTTGGATTTATGTCATCTGCAAATAATCGAAATGAATACGTGTGGATTTCTCGGAACACCGCATATGAATTATTATGAAGCATATAATATTCATACGAAACGAGAGAAGTCTCTTTTGCAAAAATGCAGCAGGCTTCAGCCTACATTGATGCTCTGTTCAAAGCATCTTCATTCGTCTTGATGTTGGGCCAGCATTAAATCTAATGGTTTAATTACCGTTGAAAATTATTGGACTTTGATTATTTCCATTATGATGTTATTATAGAGCTCCCAGTCTTTAGGATATTATGTAATACTCAGAAGCGTCCCTTTGAATTTTATCCATAATGACTTAATTAAGCATTCTGTTCTAATTATTTGTAAAAAGTCACGTTTTTAAGTCCACCCCCACAATCTTGTCAAGACACTACTCTTCCTCATTCCCTATTGATCTATAACGTCCCTTCGACCAAATTTAGCCCGATCCAATTTTCCCGATCGTTTCTGATGGAGATAACAATAGAAATAATGGGAGCATACACATGATATAGCCCAAAGCAGAATCTCCCGGCTGCTGCCGACAGCGTCTTTTCCAATTAACCTTGCTGATGCATATGCTGCGATCTTGAAAACAATTACTGCCAGCAGCGCCCATAACCAAAACAAAACTCCCAAGTAATAAAAACAAGGAACTAAACACAAGACTAAACAGACGCTCGATCGATGACAATTATGGCCCGGCGTGCATATACGGTGTCATGTAGCCTATACAATATAGCTATAGGTCGCCTTGCGATGGTGACAGCACAATGGTTGGCGCCCAATAAATAATAACGCAGCTTATATGATTACGTCGTTACTATATATATAACCGCTGTCGGTTAAACAATATTTACCTAGTATGTATATAAGGTTGGAGTGGCTTTAGCAGTCTCCGAATTCTTTTGAGCAGCCGTTTAAGAGTCCATTACATGACGACACGTTCACTGAAACGTTTTGTATACCCTTCCAGACACAACTATTGCAGTGCTTATACCAGCAGCAACCATTTCAAAAGTCATTTATTGATAGAGCGGTATATATAGGCGCTTATAAGCATTTGTGGGTGCACCGTTTACCGCTCCCGGTGCCTATACACACAAAAGATTACGTGTAGGCTAGTCTCGTGGTACATAATACAGAAAATGGAAAGACGGAGAGAATATATAGAGAGGTCATATTGGCTTTTTTTTTTTGGTTTATAGTTGCGGTGATGTATATTGAGCACTATTGCAGTTGGCGCTGGTTGGGACCTCCCCCCCCCCTTCCTACCCCTGGGATGGTTGAGTGACGGTTGCTAGGTTGAATGAACTCTACATAGACCATATAGTCCAAAAGGTATATATCTGAAATGTAGATGGAGTGAAATGACCAGACTCGAACATGGCGGTTCCAATACTACTCTCTTTCCTACTAAAATATAAAAGTCTAATTACGAATGATTCCGACCTGTCCGCACGCCGCTTGCCATGCAAGCATACGTCGAGAACTAGCGTTATTTAGCAAACTCAATTTCTGGTATGACATTCAAGACTCCCCAGACATGTTGTTATTCAGTCACTCAGTGAAGTCAGTTTTGGCCATGGCTATTTACAGTGAATGGAAAGCCAGCATAATAAATACAACTTGCGCTTTTGCTCAGCTGCTGATGGTGATTTCATTACTGCTGTTTGTTTTATCTTGATCATTTGAGTACATATACCATGGGGTATACCTTATATACCGCCTACATAAAAAATTCAATGATTATTGGCGATCTTTCGCTCTTTACTGTATACACGTCTAAAGCTATACTTGTGTTCGGTGTCCATTTGTAATTCGTGCTTTGTTTGGCTCTTTATATCAGGTTCCTTGGTTCCTTTTGTTCCTAGGCAGTGACCACAGAAGTGCATCGTGACATGGATCTAAGTGAAACGATCGACATTACCAGCAGCCGGGTCACACAGACATTGGCTGCGGAGTGTCATCAAATGTCGCAAAGATTATTTTTTTAATCTGTAATATATATTTGGCCGTTCGTCCTACTTGGCAATTCCCATCAAATCGGCCATCCAAGTTAAGCGGTTTAAGGGAATTATTGAGCCCTATTGTATTGCACGTACGGAACATGGAGGGAAATGTCATTTTCTGGAGTTGTTTTGTTGTCAGTTCCACGGGGATTTGCGGTAACTTGAAATTGAGACCCTAAAAATATATCAGAAAACAGGCAAGAAACTTTTATTTTTAAAAGCTTTTTTTTTAAGTTGAACGATGAAATGATACATGGAGGCTATTCTGATTTAAATTGAATTTCAAATGCTGGACTGCAGTTATTAATCAAATGTTATTCTTTAAATTTTCCTGATTAATTACGCGAATTCCTAAAGCGTTATCATACTAGGCTCTTCAAATTTTTTGGGATCGTTGAAAAAGGTAGAAAGTGGAAACAGATTTCGATCGAAAGAGTATCAGATTTAATAGCGCGATCCAATATTAAATATCTAATTAATTCGATGATTTTCATTTCTTTTGAATTCCTTGAAAATCAAATAAAACAAACCAAAACAAAACCTGACCCATGGTTCCCAAAATCGACAATATACAGCGTCACAGTCTTTCGCTCGAAAGCGCAATCGAAATTCTTAAAATTTTGCCATCTATAAATGTATGTATAGTGTAAAAAGAAAAGCATTGGGTTTTTGGTAGCCACTTCGTGAAGTACAGTACTTCATGGCTATTGGCTACTTTATTGGTGCTCAACGGGGAATAAAACGCCATCTACTCTGATCGATTGAAGTTGCAACTAGCTGCCATCTAGCGAACAACAGCCATAGCTGATATCAGCCAAAAAACTACCAGTGTATTAGTGTACCAAATTTACAAATCCTGTTAAAGCAACCGACATTTACATTTATGGTTAAGAAGTCACGAATTTAATTGTGCATGTTCTACCATTTTATCTGTTCCCGTTATCATACTTAACCAAAAGACAGGTTATTTTGGTTCCGCATGTATCGGACAGATTTTAACCATATTTTATAAAATTGGTCTAACCTTTATACGCCTGATTTGCCTAATTGCCTTTACGATTTTTGAAGCGTGTGCTCTTTCCAGTTTATCATCGAATTTTCCTAATTCGATTCTTTCATAGAAATGGTGCCTGCTCAAATGCGCGCTTTCATAGCCGCTCAATTTTGCGTTACAAAATTGATAAATCCGAATGAGGAGAGACGGGACTTCACAACTGAAAAAAAAAAATGAGAAAGCCCTTCCCACCTTTACCTTAGTTTATAGTCTGTATTTTTTTTTCCTCCCGAAAATAGACCGACCTTACCATCGTCCTATAGCCTCACCCTAGCGATCGTGCATACGAATGTTCAGGCCCGTGCCTATTATGACGAGATTCGGCTCTCCTTCTATTCGGTCCATTACTCGACTGCTGTCGTCAAAATGTCCCTCAATTATTCGGCGTCCGTTATCGATTCATTTGGCGGCACGTGCCATTCCGTTGTTTTTACAGTTGGACGAGTGATGAAGAAATGGGCGAAAGATTGCGCTACCCTACTAGAGATAGCTAGGCTGAACGACGATCATTCAGTCCGGAAACAGAGGAAAGATGGTTATAACGTCGTGCAAATGATTTGACGTATAAAGATGAAAGATCTTCCTTGAACTTCTCCTTTTTTTTTCTGTCTCTCTCGGTCGCTCTCTTTTATCTTTATCTGTTTCCAATCTTCCTCTCTTTCTTTCGGCAAATAGACGACGAGAGCCTTAACAGGAGTTTTTTTCAGACGAGATCAGGAAGGCACAAAGTAGAAAGTATATAAGATGACGGTAACGGTTCGATCAATAGAGTTTTTTTTGTATAGAGTAAATATACAGACGTCATCACAGCTAGCAGGACATCAATGCTGCAATTTCTTTTTTCTCTTCAATCTATATTTCCATCATTTTCTATTTGCCTTTGTCCGAATAATGGGAAACCAGCCTTCCTGTAATAGAATATATTTGATCCTCCGCATCCCTCGTAACCATTTCAAATTCAGTATCGATAGGTAGGCTACAATATACTGCTGCTTGGCATACTGTATTTCGATGTGTATTTTGGTATACTGATATAACAACTAAATATTTCCCCATTCTACGTTCAACTTCTATTCACCTCTTTTCTCTCCCTGCTCATTATTATAGTTGTGACTTTCCCAACGATTAAAGAAATAATAAACGTTCGTCTAGCGTGATTTCAAGGAACTTTTGAATTCACGTTTTATTTCCCTATTCAAATAATATGCGGTTCTATTCTCTGTACACCTTCAAACTCTTGTATAGAGAAACTAGAAATGCATTTATTTTGTGCGCACCGCCGTGTTCTCCATAGAGCTATTTATTTTTTCAATCCTTATTTTGATTTTATTTTTTCCCGCCTTTTTTCCACGAAGTCTGTGGTGAACTTTCTAAAGCAGAAGGAAATACAAAAATTGTATATAATCTAGTTGATCAGGTTTCAAAACTTTCTGGGATCCCCCGGATCTCTGGGCATTCAATAGCTCGTCTACTTTATCGCTCTTTTTTTTTCATTTCCGGTTAAAGCGAGAAATGTGATAGCAGAGTGCGCAGCGTATACTACATTGTGTGCATCAAGGTTAGATGATAAAGCCCCTGTTATTTTTAGAGGAAGGTTCGGAATAACATTGATTTGTTGAGGTCTTGCTGGGCTCGATATTAAACCGCAGATCTAACGGCCATAAGAGATTTATTGCCAAGGTTTCGAGCTGCTGGTATCTTTATATCAAGCAGTTCACAAATTTTCAGCCTCACTTTTATTATAAGGAAAGTCGATCAAAGTCGTAAGATTATTCAAACACGTTGGTTTTTGTTATATTCTCCATTATTGATTCACCTTCAATCTCAATCACGCAGAGGTCGGCCAACAGCAGTACATTTGTATACTATACCTGCCGGTATTATCTACATACATGCTCCTAGCGATGGATGGATGGGAAACAAAACCGCAATCGGGCGCCAAACAGGCACGCAGTTCAATCGATCCTTATATTCTTTTGAAACCCAAAAAAGAAATAGGCATATTGATGGTAGCACGCATTGCTAGACGATTTTCATGGCTTTTCCTCTATAGACGCGAAACACAGCATCGTGACATTGTTGGCCGTGTCGTCCGTGCGCGTCATGAATAGTTGAACAGCACCAGGCTTTTGCTTTGCTGCTGGCTCTCTCTCCTTCTTCCAATAAAGTCCCCAATTTCGAGTCGAGTTGATATACACAGACGCGTATACAGCAGATCACAGGCCCTTGAAGTATACAAGCCAGCATCACACAGCGTATGTATATGAATAGCAGTCGCCCTCCCATTTTCTGTTTGCTCTCTTTTGTTCCTCATCAAACTGCATGCACGGCACAAGTCAGCTAGGAGCCGGCACATACAACTCAAACAATGAGGAGCCCACCATCCGAAATCGATGATTGATCGGATACCCATGCTCATGAATGCGCCCATAGCCCATTTCCCTTCGAGGCTTTTACCTTTTAGTCTATATATATTGCGCGGTTTGTTGGGTGTGCCACCTCCAGGGCTTATGATGGGTTCGTGGCAGTCAAGCCCTCTAATATACAGGACCATCTACCAATCATTCTTCTCGGATACACGACGAAGGAGTTTGTTATAAAGGGACGGTGTGTATGTGTCTAGGCCATAGGGGGATACTCCTTACAAAGCACCTGGGGCGTTGTTGAGGTTTAAAAATATACACAACACGAAATGCCATTGAATGAACCTTATTTTTTCCTCGTTATATTTCAAACTTTTGCGCTTCGTGAAACCCGGCTGATGCCTATAATAATAATGATTTCCATATTCACAGCCTTTTGTTTCCATAGTTTTCCCTCCGATGTCTACAGCCTAGGTATATATTAGGCCTAGTAAATGGAATAAGGCACTTTAGTTTGATTAAAATTCTCTCCGAGCGGAAGACATGTATACACACACAGAGTTTCCGTGGCAGCAATTAGCCAATAGCCAATTAGTTGAATTCGTGGCCGACATTTGTACAACTAGGCAAATATACCCGGAGGCAAACATGATGCAGTCGACAATAAGGAATTGAACCTTTTGTTTCAAAACTTTTCTTAATATATAGCCAGCAAGTTACTTTATAGAGCGAGACAGCAGCATCATGTCTATATTATATTTGCGCTGTGTGTTCACTTAATTTAATGATGAACAAACGTATCAAGTAGCAAGCAAAGCACCTTTGTTATTAGGCTATAGAGACTGGAGGGGAAAGCTATTGACGCCACTTGTTCCATTTGATTTCTCCGCAAAATTGAATCACAGCGCTTCACTTAGTTCACCGCCATCAGAGAGAAAACCCCATTTTATTTTTAACCCATTAACTTATTCGATTCGTTTTTTTTTCTTAATTTACTGATTCAGCTCTCAAATTCGTTTCTTGCCATTTGGAACATATATTTTCCTGGCTATAATTCGAATCGTGTGTGCAGGTTTAATAAGACTTTACACCTAAATGCTTCGCCTTTGGCAACGCCGCCAGGGAAATAAAAAAAAAGAAAATCAAATTATTGCAGCAGCAATTTTGTCCTTTTTATGTACACAAAAAGTGCTTATTAAATCCCCTATAGAGTGACATTTGACATTGACTTTTGCTGGGCCTATGTGGACGATCCCGCGAGCGAGTTATATAAATCTGAAAGAGGCCAGCAAGCCGAGAGCATCATATAGCACACATATAAATATAGCTTAGAGAGCAGCTATATAATATATCTAGTATTACCTGCTCTCCCGTTGCCGGAGATGATGGAGGGAATAAAACGTTATCAAGGCTGCTGCACTGGTTTTGTCTGGGTAACGTTAGCGACGCGAACTATATCTGTTGTGTTGTCCACGGCGACGGACGGGGCCGCGCGTCTTTCGTGTTTAAAAGTCGAGCCCGGCATCACCATCAGCAGACGTCCGTTTCTCTTTAAAAAGGTCGGTCGCTGTGACTATCTGTGACGCTGTCAGTATCAATATAAAAGTCTGGGTAACGAGAGCTCGAATTTTACCGTGTCGGGTGTTTTTTTCCCTGTCACGCAGACGGCGAACATGGTCCGTCAATGTGACCATTATAATAACCTCTGGATCTACTTCAGCGTGTATAGAGCCAATACATCCGAAAATAATTTGATAGATCCCCAATCATCCTGTCTTATTGACAATGATAAGACAGTCCATCAAAATCAAAAGGACAAAAAAGAAATGTAGAAAACAGTGTCGTCTCAGCCTCACGGCAGAAATTTGTCCGTCACGTCGGTTCTCAAATGGCATAATATTGGATGTTTTTTATTTAGAAAATAGAAATTGTCTATCAAAACCACAGCAGCGGTCGTCTATTTCGTAGTTGTCTTTCCTCCAATTTTCTTGGCCCACTCCAATAGTCATGAGCGAACGAAAGAGAAGCGCCGGCAACATGGCCGTTTGACGTGCGTTCGTGTTCGAGAGTTCGCCAACTCCGTCCGCCTCCTGTGACGAACCGTACAACCTACATTCACCGCATCACACAAGAGTGTGTGTATAGAGAGAGAAAAGTGGAATGTTTTATAAAAGACCCGACTAAAGGACTAAAGGCATCAGCGCAGAATGAGCGACCGCGCTTTGATGGCAAATGCCAGCAGCAGTTTTTGACCGTCGACATAGTATAATAGTCGCCGATGTGCATCCCGTAGGTGTACCCCCGTCATAGTATAATGTCATTCACAGAGAAGCAAACTTCCCCGCCCTATAATATTCTTACGTCAGAATTCTTGCCCAACTGGAAACATTTTTTGATTCAAGAAAATGGATAGAAAAACGGAGTCCATTTTATAGGGAAAAATAGAAAATGATCCCATTCGGAAAATCGCTATAGATGCTATATGGATGTTACACCTTTTAAGTAATGTCCCTGTGCATGCACCGTCTGTCTGTATAGTATCCGGGCGAACCATCTTCACCCACTCACGAGGCCACGGAAACCTCCCAACTCCCACTTTCCCTCCCCCTTTTTCTCCCCTGCCAACACACACGCGGGAGGGGATTTTGAACGCGTGCTGTTCGCTGTATAGTATATGTACGGCGCGGGCTCGCTGGTAATGCATGCCGGAGAGTCAGAGTCAGTCTCTCGAACCGTGTGCGACGTAACGGTCCTCGGTTGTCCTTCCAGCAACAGCAGCAGCAGAACTCCCGCCACCCGCGAGCGGGACCGTATTAGTCCTCTCTCTCTCTCTCTTTCTCTCTCTATCCACGCACATTATAGACGTTTTCCTATCTACTGTTATCACGGCAACCGCAACAACAGCAAAACAGCAACGCCGCCCTATAGCTGTTATTCTTCGCCTATCTCCTCCTTCTGCGTCGTTTGAGACCTCCCCATTTTCTTTCCTTCTCTCTCTCTCTCGAGGCCCATCTTCTGTTTATCTATTCTCTTATTCTTCTGTCGCGGTTGCAGTTGTCCTCTGTACAGTGTAGACATCTATCTTTGCCTTCAAATCGACTCTTTGTTGGCTTATTCACACATGCTATTGGTTTCCAGCATCGTGCGGCTGTGCTCTTTTTCGCGGCTGGGCACCTTTCCGTCGCCTGTCGAACGAATCGCGTAGTGCCATCAACATCATCCAATCGATTCCGCTGACAGTTCGCTTATACTACCACGTCAGTTGAGCTGCTCACTTGAAACCGTTTAAATAACCCGCCATACACAGTCGACCCCAAAAGTGGTTAACAAGTCCGAGCCAATTAGCGAAACAGAGAGCTAACTAATTGCATTAGAACAGGGAAACTAATATACAGGAGCAGGTGTGTACTGTTTGGTTTGCTGTGGACTACTGGCGAGTGTGTGGTGTTTGTGGTGCTAAACGGTAATAACAGCGTCTCTACCCTTTAGAGTCTAATCGAGTGGCTCTATGCGAAACCGATCCTCCACTTTTGTTTTGCCATTTTCGCCGAGCCTCAACAACAATCGAATATCCCGCCCAAGGAGAGGAACTATTATATTTAGACGGGCGTATATATAACACCGTTTTCCCTCCTCCTTTTTTCTTTGATGTCATGACGTCCATTTGAAATTCAGTTGGACAGTCGCGCGCGCAAAAGGTGAGCTTTCTCTGTTGTTGTTGTTGTTATAACTCTGTCGAAATGTTCACGCGATTCGGATTTGGTTTGGATGACGGTGTCATACTTTGTCGGGGTGCCGTGGACTCGTGTTGGCCGAGCAGACGAAAAAAGGGGCCGGCATGTTTTTGTTTTTTGTTTTTGTTTTCCCCCCGAATCGATGAAATAATTCAGCAGCCTGCCACATATGAAATGCATATATGCGAAAGAAAAATAATTGATGGGCTTTGATTGCTTTCCTGTCCCGTGATGGACGGCCGTTTTCGCCTGATGACTCAAACATTAATGACTCTTTGGCGCGATGGAAGAGGTTTTCCCCCCTCAGGATCCTTTTCCTTTCGTATTTCACTCCTTCTCCACTCCTTCATGTTTGAATTAAAGAATACTAGATAACCCTTTTTCTGCTTTTTTCATGAACTCTTTAATTATCATTGCTGTTAGGCTATAGGCTATGTTAAAGTGTTTTAGACCTAATAACCTCAGCCGAATGAGAATAAGAATGACGTCATGCTGCGCTCGGTTGATTCTTATGCCGCGAATTCGAGTGCCTTAATGAGATTCAGGTATATTGTCTGGAGCGCGAGTGTAGGAGACACGTTGGATTGGACTAGTTTCGCGATTGGATTGGCGCGCGCACAAGACACAGCAGACGACGATTGCGATTTTTGGTCTTTATAGGTTTAGACGCGGAGCCCCCAGCAATCGGCACGGTTTAGTTGATGTCCTCTGAAGGATATGATTCGCATCCAATTCAGTTCAGTTTTCAATAGGCGCGGCTGCGTTGATCTCTATTTTCCCTGGAGAAGCTTGACTGTATAGATTAGACCGGCTATATATAAACTATAATATACTCCTATATGTATATACTTGGCGAATGCATTCGATGGGACACTGCTGCTGCAGTGGATATAGATTCAGCTGGAGCTATTACATGCACCGCTAGAGGTGGAGGATACATAGAGTGACAACATCAAAGAAAGAGATGATGGAGTAGAATTGATTATCGGTGATCGTTGACTTAGGGTGGGATCACAAGTAACTTGGAAAACTAAGGAATCGATTAGAGCTTTGCGGCTTGTTGGAAACGAGCTTCGTCTTCCCACAATGGGGCGGTTGGATCTGGGTGGTGGGGATTTGGGGTGGTCTATATCCGTCACTTCCTCAGCAGCGTCTGTGTGATGGTGTAGCTCTCGACTTATTTGGTTGATGTCACGTATATACGCGTACCGTGCCGAGCACAATGTTGCGTTTGTCTGAAGTTTCCGGTCGCCATGACAACCCCCAAGGGCCTGATAGAATAGTTGCCAAAAGAGCCTTGGCCAACCATCAGCATCACTGATAGGGACTTGGACCTTGTGGTTTTTATTCGACGCCAGACGCATTCAGCAGTTTCGAGATGGGGTTTATTATCTACATAATGTACAGTATACAGTATCAAAAGGAAATCTCAATTAGCGGAACTTTGCTTTTCGCTTCTTTATATAGATTATTTATAGTCCGTGATGCGATATAATACCTTTAAATTTGATAGCCAGTCGATTGATTATAGGTCTTGAAATTCTCTTTGCGGTAGGTATAGACTATATAATAAATTATTTAGTTGCAGTTAAAACAGTAGCGCGTGCGGGGCAATCAGATATTAAAGTTATTTTGATTTGTCTAACGAAAACAAAAGGGCAAATGTATTATTTAAATTTCACCGGAGGGCTGTGCTAGCCTACATCATTTTTTCCCCCACTCAACCAGCACCTTAAAAATTTGCTTCGGTTCATTTATTATGGGCAACTTTTCTTCAATCTAAAAGGTGATGTAAAAGACAGCCCAGCTTTGCCCTTTGCCCGATCGATTTTTTCCTACTTCACAAAGGCAATAGTTGTTTAAATAAATCATCAATCAACGCCGATCTCGAATTCTAGATTTTTTCTTTTAACCTTTAGTGTTAACACCTCTAATCTAGTGTTATCAAAAAATCAGCCTGACTCTCGGGTACGCTCTTTTATCCCGTCTAATCAAATACACGGATTGAAAGGATACGTGGAATGAAAGAACTGCACAGAACAAAAGGAAGTCAAGAGAATCTAATGCGCAAAATTTATAGAACATTCAATCAAACTAAATAGGGTAGGGTATAAAAAATAAGTCTGGCGCGTCTATCCAGAAGAAGAAGCTTATCAAATAAAAGAAAAAAAGACGTCGATGACTTATTTCGTGAGAGAGAGACTGAGCACGTTTCCAAGAATAAGACAATTTCCCGTGTGCTGCCGTTGTTGTATACTGTCCGACTGTCCGTGAGTATATAGTTGTTCCATGTTGTATATACTTCACGTGGACACACACACATACTGGAGGAGCGCTCGTTATTAAGCATTCCTTGATCCTAGATCTTCTTATCTATGCGTGGAGCACAGATTCTCGCTTCCAGGTATATATTCATCCAAGAAGAAAGTGTGACTATAAGAGTATGGCGAGTGCTGTCGCCGGGGAGGGGGGGAGGGGACAAAAAGTTGTAAGACACAAGAGACGCAACGACGGAGATAACAATTTCGTCCTTCTTCCTGATATGTTGTTTTCTGAAGAGCGGCGAATAATTATTATTTCATCAAGAGAAACGGAACTCGTGCATAATAGCTTGCAGCCCTGATGCGCACAGATATACGTCAGTAGACTATAGAGTTTCCTTTTATTCCTTAATAAACCTCACGTCCGTCAAAGAGTCGTCATCTACCGCTACCGGCCGTTGTTATACACCAAAGACAATCATTTATTTGTATTCAAAAAAAAAAAAACCTAAAATCATTGCGTATTAATTCATTCGCTGATATATTATATTATGTGTTTTGTGTGCAATTTGATTGACTGTGCGTCCCCGCGATGAATGACAAAACAAGAGAGGCAGAGAGAAATTCGGCGGAGAAGGAAACGCGAATTCAGGGCGGAAATTCAAAAGGACCCCTCGGCGAGGCGGAAGACAAAAATTCCGTGAAAAATTCGGTGCAACTTGGCGGAAGAGAAGGCGTGGAAGATAAAAAAAAATGTCGAATGTCTTCTTCTTCCGGCTACACAAGCTGCGCCGGCAGCAGGAACAGGATCAAGAGCGTCGCCAACTGCAGCAGCAGCGCAGGCTGTCGGGCGCTAGCATCAACGGCAAAGGAAAGGGGCCGATGAGAATGGGCCGCTTCCGCCAGCTGGCCCGCCCGTCCCTCCACTGCCCGTCGCTGGTCGACTCCAACGTCCTGACCATGGTCCCCGGTCGACTGTTCGAACGGCCCGCCACCATGGATCCGTCAGACAGTCTCGACTATATTGCCTTGCAAATTCCCAGGTATATTTTCCATCAATTCCACCGACCCATCGATTGTATAATTATTTCAAATGCTGTCGTAAGTATTCCATCATCAATTACCAAATGTAGTTGACAGTCTTTATTGCTTGTGGGAGATTGGCTCCTGATCATCGACTGTCTATAAGCACAATTTTAATTTCCTGGTTCATGTGGTTTTTTCTCTCTTTCAAAAGAACCGCGAAAAGAAACTTTTCTCATATTGTTCAGCGTCATTAAAAAAGAATCGAATTAAAGATCTACACATTTCCTCATAGAATTGTCGTATAGGTTTTCTTTCGTTGTGATTCACCTTATGTTGCTGTGTGCTCCCGCGAATTAATCTTATTTGTTGCTCCGTGCTACCCCGCCAGGCATCTCCTATACATGTGTATATATATACTCTTTTCTGTTGCTACACCCTGCTTCACGAAGCCCATTCCTGATTAATTCCGCGTTACTCTCTCTCTCTCTCTTCGTTTCTATTTTGTGTACTACTACTTTACCAACTCGGGTTCCGTCTTGGCTGCTGCTGCTGGCCGGGCCCATCAAAAGTTGTGGGTAGCAACGGACTCGATTGAAATGGTATGGCTCCAATTGTCTGATTCGTTTTGATCTCCAGACTCTGATGGGGAAAAGGTCAACATTACAATTATTTTGAGAGGGGAAATCGTTCACGTAATAGTAATAGCACCGGTAGTCACTTACATGTAGCAACATGAAGAAGGGCCTAGCTTCATCATTTGCACGCTTTTGAGTCGAACTTGATTAAGATATGGACGAGCGAACGCTCATTTCACTTATATTCTTCATGGGTCTCTGGAGACTTGAGTTGGTTAGTTCTGCAAGATACTTAGTATAGGTACACACGCAGTCAAGGAAATGTAGAAGATCTTTTGATGAAATGATTAGAATAGACGACATATGCGACCGGACACTACTGCCTACACCTGAAATGTCTCATTGAAAGCGTCTATCTTTTGTTCGACTTCATCATCATTTCTGGATTCTCTCTTCACGACGTCTTTTGATTGAATTTGGAGGAGAAAATGACGCAATTGAGAGACAAGTGAAAGAGACGATTCGTATAGATTTGTCATCACGTTGCTAGGCAATTTCTTTTGACTTCTTCAATGAGTTGCACTTTTGCAGCTTTTTCGGTTGTATTTGAGGCACGTGCATACGTGCCTTTTTTGCTCTCTTCTGGTTATCCAGAAAAGCCAAATTAGATTTTTTTTTTCCTTGTATGTGGTGAAATTATGAAGGAAGGAGTCTAGCCTAGCCTCTATATGCTGTGCCCAATACTTGTCACACCCAACACCGCACCCAGCCTATAGCGGCTTTCTGACTGCTATTGGAAAAATCGTTCAGATTAAAAACGACGAGCGAGCCCTTCTTTTTTTATTATTCAATTAATTTGGGTCCCCTTGTGGGAGACAAACGCACCCATAGATGCGTGCTCAATTTAACTATGACGCTCGTTTGGCTGAAAATTCGATCCCATCCCGCGTTCTTATATTCTCCCGCCAACCGAGATGAAAAAGATAACCTACACATCGACCGCGTCTGTATATAATAGGTATATAATTTGGTTACGCCGCCGCTGTTCCATTGACACTCTGTGGGGAAAACTAAGGAAGCACCAGAGCCTTGATGAGTCGCAATAATAACAGTAAGTCGATGAAAGCGGGGCATCTGTAGGAGATCTTCGTAATTTGACGATGTATAGAGACCTCTGATGATGGAAAAAAGGCAACAGTGGAAAGGGGAAATTAAAAAAGAAAAGGGACTTTGAAAGCGAAAGCCGAACCGGAGAAACCCAGCAGGGATTTTGTGTTCAGACAGTTGCCTTATATTTCCATAGACGTTAAATTTTACCAACGACATATATAATATGCTGATGTATTGTGTGTATAGAGCTATAGACTACTTTAAAAAAAGTGATTAAGAATTGTCGAATATGTGCAAAATGGATACGAATTATGCTTTGCCAAGTTCTGCTCGAAGGAATCTTGATAATAATACGTTTCTCAGATCTAGTACGTGTATTCAGCCCTGAATGTATAGACTGGACGGTGTAGTATGTGCGTCTTCTAAGAACCCCGCACAAATCTGATTTCTGTGGTCATTTGAGTGAATATTACGTTACGTACTCTTGCATTTTAATACGGGAATATGACTCTTGTATTATAAACCTCTTTAAGGCCCCATTAAACGTGCATGCGTGTACTTCACAAGAATTTGCCGGGGTTCTCAGATCTTTGAAAATCTGCCGACATTGTCCCGGCGGCGACCGTCGGCCTCACGGCAGACGGTAGCGTATGGCGGGCGCTTTTGATTCAAAAAATAAAAAGGTCTCCATCGTATAAAGAATGAAGAGACGCGCTGGAATGCGCGCGCGCTGCCGCGCTCCCTATATCCTCAAACATTTATTGGAAACTAGGGCAGTAAATCTGTGAGAGAGAAAATGAAATCACCGAATAAAATTGAATTGCTCAAAAAATGGACGGAGCAGACGGAGCCTCAGAGGGGAACTGATTATGTTTGCTCAATCTTTTGCTCTGCTGATTGATTTAGAGGACGCGTAGCAATACGAGTGGAGAGGGGAAAGCGAAGAATGGATACACAAAGTGAAGTCATTCAAATATCTTTTTTTTTTCGGAATTTCTTTAATATCAATATAACATTTTTTCGAGCTATGTAGACTAGATTCTTTATTTTTAAATCCAGCGCGCTTGGAAACTTTTTACCTTCCGTCCGTTTCCGCCCGACATTAGTTTACATTTATATTCCATCCCTTTTATACTGTAATGTCGATCAATACTATATAGGTATAGCCGTATAGGCTTAGCTCAAAACCTAACTTCAATTTTAACTTGTCAAGATTGTCGCTCTTTAAGCAATTGCGGTACTTTTCTAAGTTGCACTAAATCAGCTCCTTAAAGTTAAGCGCACTGGGAACTGTTGCGGTAGGTCTCTCTTGGGAAAAAAGTGTCCGTCATTTTGAAGGTGCCACAAATAAAGTCAGGAGAAATATCCATAGACCCCAAAAGAATTTTTCTGGTACAGTATTTAGCAATCTGGGTTAATTATTAAAACTTATTGTAAATCGATGGTCCTTGTTTTATCACCAATTGTGCAAAGGCTATTTACAATTAAAATTACAGGCAGAAAAGCGTCTTTATTTGATGGAATGATTGAAAATTAAAATTACGTTTTCTAGGCCTACTCGACATTAAAATAATTTTTATCTGGGTCAACATTTAAGATTATCTGGAAAACAATTTTCAAATACGAAATCAAAATAAAATCGAGATTTTTTAAATTTCATAGGGCTAATTTAAATTTTGGCTGCCGCAGAGTAATACCGAGAAAATTATTTTGATTATTTCTGATGTACGGTGATGTTCAACGATAATGAATATTGTGCAATAAATTCATTCGATCTAGTTCAACGATAAATACTTTAATATTTAATAACGCCGCCAATATCTCATACAAGAGTAGCTACTAGCGATTCTCGCTGCCTCTGGTACCTACCGTATTTTTTTAGTATATACGCTATAAAAAAAAACAGTTTCCCAATCTTGATATAATTAACGTACATAGACGGTGCGTAACGTGTTTTGTTTTTTTCACGTGACTGGTATTCTACTATTGAAAGAAGCGAAGCTCCGGGGTATTAAAATTATAAATATTAAAATAAAAAAAGGTAAAAGTACTTTAGCTCGACACTATGAATATTTTATAGTTAGAACTAATTTGATCTACAACCAACACATATTCTCACAAAACAGCGTCTCAACTCTAAACGCAATATACAGCGCAGTTTGAAACAAACCTAAACTTCGGTACATAGCCTACATAGTATACAAAGAAACGAAGTTAAGGTTCATAGTGTATAGACTCTAAAAGGCCCATAATTGATTTTAAACAAACAATTATTGCTCAACAGACTGGAGGTAGCAACGCGGGTCTATGTTTCCGCGATGGATACATTATAACAAAGCCTTTGTCTTGACTATCTTGAAAGAGCAACAATCAAAAAAGAAAAGAAGAAAGAAAAGAGCAACATAAAAGATGGATAAGCCTTATCTTTTGTATATTGTTAGAGAGTCGAGTATAGCGGGTGAAGCAGCACAGATATACCTACTACTCAAGAGAGCGCATGCGTTTGTAGACCCACAGCGCAACTGCTGATCTACCACCTCGCGATGTGGGCAAACATTTGGATTCGTGTGTACACCTACCCCACCATAGAAACGCAAAGCGAAAAGTGAGCCCAACATAAGCAAAAAGTCTGTAGGGGAAAGAGGGCATAGGTATATAATAGCCTAGCAGTACGGACGGGCCAACGCAAGACGAGCGCACTTCAGTCACTCGGCGACAGTATATCAATACACAGTGATACACGTACATCGGCAGTAGTTGGCCTGTAGAGCTCTTACATTTCTAGTCATAATATTTCGGCAGGAACATTTCGGATCACGTACATGTCTCAACCATTTCAGCCGAGCGCTGCAGTAGTATTGTAGACGGGCTCTCTTAGTTTTCGCCAACAGCTGATTGACAGCGTAGAGAGACGTCCACGAAGACCACCCCTGCGTTACATAATAAGCCTAGACAAATACCTAGCGGCTTGCATTAGCTCCTCCTACCCAACGGTACCTATATCTTGAAAGCTCAAAGCGATCCACAAACTAAGACGGCCAGCACACGGATTTATAGGCAGCTGGCGAGATATAGGTAGGGTCCAGCCATCAGCCAGAATTACATAGTATATAGAATGCTGCGTGTGTATTAACCGCCACTTCTTGGAACATCAGCAGCTGATACCGTGTGTGTTTGTGTGATACGTGCTGCTGTCCCCTCCGAGCTCCTCGGGGGCACGGAGCCGCTGATGCCCTGTGCATGTGCGCCATTGTGACGTTTTTCTCTCTGTGTGTTGAGATATCAGTGTAGCTATATAGGTGGCCTCATATACGGTTGTCCCTCGCTCCCTTGTCTGATGTGCGCCCGTGTCACCCACACGACGGATGAGAAGGACGACAGATAGTCACGCTCTTTCTCCGCCATCCCGTAAATATACACAGTAGTAGTTCACGGTCCGCAAGCTGCTCTCCCCTCCACACTCCATCTGTATCTCACTCAGCGAATCTGCCTGTGAGTGGGTGCTGGGCAGCTGAGCTGGCGGCTGGCCGTTGGCTCTCTGCTGTCGGTGTGTGTGTAGTTGTAGACTCGCCCCTCCAGTCTTGACAGTAGTATTGCAAGCGCCACACGGCACTCGACGCTTCATATCGTTGGTTCCGCTGACCGAATCCGCTGCAGCCATTCAATTGCTGATTATATATTAGAGCCAGGGAGGTTGCAGTGCACAGTTTTTCGGTGCGTTCCGTGTGAGAAGTAGAAGAGGAGTTTCCAATCAACTCTAGTGCCTTCCGGCGCCAGCTGAGTGAATAAGTTTCTCGCACGCAACTTTTTTTTTTATTATTTTTCAAAATCGCCGAGAGATTTCGGCGCTGACCAAATGATCCGATTTGCAAATTGTTGAACTCTGTGGTTAGATACATTTATTGGACGTTTATATAGTGCGCGCGCTTTTGGTTTTTGTTGTCCAATTCCACAAATTGATCAAAGTCGGACGTTCAAAAAGATGTGACGGTCCGTTGAGCCGCAGTTTGCGTTGCAACGAGCAACAGACGATTAACACTGGAGCGATTGCGGCTGGCGATGGCGTCGTCGTCGGCTCAAGCGGAGAATCGCAGCGGTTATGCAAGCGGCTCGGCCGCTGCCGCTTTGGCCGCCGCCACAGCTTCGGCCGCCGGTAGTCACATGCAATCGTACAATTGCTTAGCCTCCGTCTGGGATGATAGTTATGAAAACATCCCGCGGTAAGTTCTTATATTCGTTTCTAATATAGGCTTTTCGTTTAATATAGAGACATACTGTTCGTCTCTACTTCTGATTCTTATATAATGCCGACTTAAGCCTTGATATTTAGATGCGAGAGCCTTCACTTGTTGGTGTATACGTTCGTACAGGTTATCTAGAGCCTTTGTTATGGTTGGGCCTTGACAGCTGTATCGACCGGGAAATTCGAACCAATGTGCCCTTATTTCCTTTCTTTAGTTGTCAGCGAATATTGTTGCACATGCTGATCAGTTGCTTACTTTTCATGATTGACTTTGACGTGGGACTTTTTTGTATTTTATTTCCCTAATCTCCTTATTTTTTTTTTTACAATGTTCACAGGGTGCGAGTGGAGTATTACGTCAACGAGAACACGTTCAAGGAAAGGCTGCAGCTCTACTTTATTCGCAACCAGCGATCGAGTAAGATGGGCAGATCTCGCGGCCAACTTATGACTCTCTTGCTTATTAATAATCAATGTGTGTTTATTTTTCTTTTGAATTTATGCGCTGTGGCGATGTGTGTCTTTCGTAGGTCTGCGAATCCGTATCTTCAACTTGTTAATCAAGCTACTGACGTGCTTACTCTACGTCGGCCGCGTCATCTTCGATAATGATCCCACTCAAGCCACTTGGTAAGATAACCATTAAGTTGCATTAATCATTTGCGTCATTAAAAGATGATGCGCCATTCTAATTATTATTAGATGCGCTTATGTAGGTGGTCAGATCTCTTTCTCCTGTATTTTGTTCTTGTCTTGTTATTATTTAAAAAACAAGCAACCCTATATGTTACATGATATAGTGACCACATTTGAATGTACCTTGTACCCTGTATACCCGTCATTATTTCATGTGGATTATTTTCTGCGTTGCCCTCCGTTGAAAGGGTTTGCCATATTATAAGTAGATTTTGCTATTTTTAGTTGGGGGTCTTATTTTACCCTTGTGCTCGCCAAGTTTCATCTCTCGACCTTCGCGCTCTTGTATTGAAAAACGAAATAGGAAAAGAAAACCGGCCCGGGTTTTTATTATAGACGAGGAAGAAGAATTGAGCCCTTGATACGCTATAGAGCCCTGCGATAATAGAGGCCCGCTGGTATATAGACTCACCACTTTCTGTAGCATACAAGGCCGACGAGTTCGTGTAACGTGGATACCTCACGATGGGGAAGCTTTCTATAATGAAAAGAGAAAAACGAAGAGTAGTAATAGAAGTAGTAGTAGTATATAAAGTGACTATAGGTTTCACTTTGTCAAAAAAAAAGTGCCACTTAAAGTCGTTACATCGTCCATTCGTAATCGTTTCAACGCGTTCAACAGAAAGAAAAGGGAGTTCGTTTGTTGGTCAGGGTCGCTGGGTGAGTCCATAGTACTAATTTATCCATCATTTTCCCTGCAGTTGGCAAGCGCTGGGGGCGGTGGCTATAGAAACCGGCAGTGAACACAAATAGAGCTTATCTCTCCGATGTCCAATGCGTTTACATCAAGGTTTAATCTTTACCCACATGCGCTAGCTGTCCAGGCTGGTGATGGTGACCTATTTCATCGTCATGCTGCTGATCATTGCCGAAAAGATAATGAAGGTGTGGTACGGAGGGATGAACAGTTCGATTTTAAGTTTCCGATTATGTACTGTATACCCCGGGCTCTGGTTTGTGCTGCTGGAATTATTAGGAGTTGCCAGTGACGAGTGGGTGGGAATCGGCGGTAGACAGAGAGATATACTTGATGTAGCCAATAATCTAATTACATAAAGTGCGGATGCCGAATCGTCGGCTCGTATTATAGCTCTGAGGTAGCACAAAGCGGGGATCATCAAAGGAATGGAATCGCTGCTAAATTTGCATATATTTACCAGCGGCTTAAGACAAAGGCAGACGAATACAAACCAATTCGAAGCATAAAGATACAAAGGTATAATACAGATTGATAGAACGTTGCGCATCAGAGATACCGGAATATTGGAGCGCTTGAGCTATCGCAGAGGCAGAGCCACCACCCTCTTGTCGCCATGGTGATCAGCTGATGCGTGTTACAGTTGTGTCACTCAGACTCAGACCTGTATCTATCATGATATGGCTACACTGTGCAGGACCCAACAGTATTCTAGCTGCAAGCCAATAGCAATAGCTGATGCACCTTTCACTTGTTTTTGAAACAAACTCGCCGAATGTTAGATATTATTAGATCCTTGGTAGCAACAATTTTTGCATAATTTTCTTTGCATTACATTTTACATAACAATCGACGGTTTGTGGGGTACACCGTTATGTAGGCCAAACTGGAACATACAGCAGCAGCAGCACATCTCTACAAAAGTTTTTCGATCGATTTCGATCGAAAGGATCGATCTTTGTGTCGACAGGGCAACCTTGTTTAGAAAATGATTAGTGAAGCTAGCAGACTAAATAATTCAGCAAATCAATTCGAAAAGAGATAGTACAGTCTCAGAAGTCAGAACTACATCTCTCTAGAAATCTACCGTACCATTTTCGTGTTCGTTAAACACTCCAATGTTACCTTCGGTTTTCAACAATTTTAGTAAAGTCTATTAGGTTGTGCGTGTGTTTACTTTACGACAAAAACCAAGTCGGACACAATACGAAATTGTTACACAATGTACAACAAACCATTGAGCAACGAAGGAGCAATAACAAACACGACGAATCACACATCATTCGTACAGTGGCTTGCGAATATAATGCATGTGATGTACAGTACAGACAAATTCAGTTGAATATTTCCACTGGTGACATTAGTAGTGTAAAAAGTGCAATGATAATCAAGCGATTTCGTAATTTGGCGTTTAATGCAGTTACGGGTGCGAGGTGGGCAATAAAAGCGAGTACCTGGCCGCCTACGAGAAGACACCTCAACAGTTTATGGACAACCCCATCATTCACTGGGAAGCCATTTGGTGGATCGATCGACCCACGGCCCTATGGGTCATTGAAGTGATTTTTGCTCTCATTAGCCTAGTCGAGGCTCTACTCGTTGCTTATCTCAGCTACAAAGTATGTTGTCATTTTCTACAATTCCTTTGTATTACTTATTTTGCATGCAACTAAACTGATTGACCAAATACTAGCTAATTTTTAAAGAATTTATGAAAACTAAACCTCAACAATAATAATAGCGATGAAAAAGGTTCGTGATTGAATTACATTTCACTTGTAGGGAAACATCTTGCAAGAAATTCTTTCATTCTATTTCATTCTGGAGCTCGTCAATACCATTCCGTACGTTTTCACGGTATGTTTACGCGCCTACGCCTTACCTTATTTATTAATTCAATAAAAATTTTGAAGTTGAAATCTTAATTTTAAATAATTTTTGAATAAAAAGACCATTTTATTTTCTCCTATATCTGATTAATGATGTCAACGTTGGAATTTCACAGATGTTCTACTCGCCATTACGTCACCTCTTCATTCCCGTCTTCCTTAATTGTTGGTTGGCCAAACGGGCCCTCGAAAACATGTTTGTGAGTACTGTTCGTCTGCTCTATTTTCTTTTTCACCTGACGTAAGTAAATGAGAATTGTAGTTCCCCTCTTTTCCAATTTGCCCTCAGTTATTCACTCTATCTTTGGTGGTTTTTATGTTTGTGACATGAGAATAACTTTAACTTGCATGACTTGGCTAGTTTGCCAAGTGCTGAATGTGAAACTTTTATAGACTCGCTCGGCATTCCGAGGTCAAATGCACTTGGCATTATTACTCGCTATACTGTAAAGCTAGGAAGTAGTAGGCGAATGTCAAACTAGTGAGGCCACACATGACACATCTGCCCAAAGTAACACACACATTATGGGAGGCCATTGCGAAGGTTAATAGATGTTCATTAGAATCATTATAGAACAGACCAATCTGTCTAACAGCTTTTATGACTCACCTCGCAGTTTCAGTTATTTTTACTTGCTTCTCTTCATTCATTTTTGATGTGCTTTGTTTTACTTGCCTATTGAATTATTGATAAATCAAAATGTGATTGGGTGTTTTGCAAGAATGACCTCCATCGGGCGATGCAACGTTCACAATCTGCCCTGTCTCAACAGCTTATGGTGCTATCGGCCACGCTTCTCTGCCTAGTTTTTACCAGGTCAGTTATCACTCTGTTCTTAAGACATTACTAGCCTTATTAAGTTTTAGATGGTGCTTGGTGCATACTGTTCATTTTATTTAAGATTAAAGTCGCTCTTTTTTACCATTTTATCGAACATCCGTCTTTGAAATTTACGAGATACGATAGCCTTTTGTAATTTTTTAATAATAAAGCACAAAAAATGATATATTCTAATTCCGCAAAAAAATGATATATTATATTTTTTAAATCGCTAACTTCATATTTTGATTTGCATCAACACTAATTTAAAAATGTTTCTTCTTCATTATATCTTCCAACTATGATGGTCAACTCAAAGTGTATGTGGAGTGCAGCATTTTCAGCGGGCCGGTCATCGCCACTTCAATTTGTTCCAGTCGTGCTACTTTGTGGTAGTGACGTTTTCTACGGGTATGTATGTGCAATGTTTATCTAAAAATTAAATACTTGGCTAAAATTTAAAAAAAAATTATTGCGAGTATTCATAGCTAATCCAATTTCCCATTATATAATCAATTTATCTACGTAGTTGGTTACGGTGACTATGTTCCGGACATTTGGCCTTCGCAACTCTACATGGTCGTTATGATTTGCGTGGCACTCATCGTCTTACCCACACAGGTAAAATGTTATTATCATACTATAGGGGGATAAAAATCAAAGGAGACCGATTAGGAGGGTAGAATCCGGTAGAATCACGATTCCGAGAATTACACGATCGTATAAAAAAGAAATCATCAGTTGTAGGATCTAGGAAAACATAAATAATCACGGAATTCTATATAATATTTTAGTTTAGATTATGAGGAAGATAGGCTCACAAGTGCCTTTGCAACACCTTAATTCGTATTCCAAGCATACCGAAAACATAATTTTGAATGCACGTAAGGTCTTTTGAAAATGAAGTGAAATCGTTTGAAGCTATAGTTGCTTTCGTACTTTCGTTGCTGGCCACCGTTGCCCACATTAGTAACTGGTCTGGCGAGTACAGAGAACACTTTGTCGTGTTTAGAAATTCAGATGAAAGCCGAAGGCTTTAATAAGACATCAATTGAAAATCTAACACCAGAAAATTGAAACATTTTCTCATGGGAGATGTTTTTCTACTCTGTCGATTGCTCGTTTCACGTTTCGCTCGAAGACCAAATGAATTTGCCACAGGCTTTCCTTATCCAGAGATATTCGCGGAGTAAACTGCTCCGATCATTTACATTAGATTTACATGATAAGGCCAATTTAAAGTATTCTAAAACACGCAGTCATTATTTCCTCTTTAAACGATTTTTAATAATAAGGTAAAATTATTTAAAAAGTAGCCATGTGTCTACTTAACGTCACAGCTTCAACTTAAATCCCAAACAAATCTCTATTCGCCTTAAATCTTCTGCAATCGAATGTTAAATTATTTGACATAAATTTGAAACTCGTAGAAATTAACCATGCAGTTGATGACGATTAACTTTCATAAGCCTATATTGCTGTCTTTACCACCCTTTTTATAACTGCAGTTCGAGCAGCTGGCCTTTACCTGGATGGAACGCAAAAAACTGGTAGGTGATCAAAAGTGAGGTCTATTTTAAAATGAAGGTCGAACTGACTAAACTCTCTGCACAATATCTGCCTTACGCATCTGAAGCGACTGAAATATCCTACAGTATATGACGCTTGATCGATCTAGGGAGGCACATATTCTTCCCATCGAGCCCAGTCGGAGCGTCACGTCGTAGTCTGTTCGACGTCATTGCATGCAGACACCATAATGGACTTTCTCAACGAGTTCTATGCGCATCCTCTTCTCCAGGTACGACTATATAGTGTATATATATACTGTACTCGACATGATTGAAACCTCGGGCTACAGCAGCAACCCTCCAGCCCTTGTTATTATTCCGGATGAAAGGGTTTGCATTCGTTATACTGGATAGTGTCGTTAGGGCATAATAGCCAAGTTTCTCTTCTAAAGTTGCAGCGACCATGCAACCGTCGGAGTTATATCTCTACCGATTTGTCAACATTTGCCTCATTAGTCCGCCTCGCGTGCACTATGCGAAGTAAAAACGAGTTTGTGTTGTCCACGGACTGGAGACCGCTGCGACACTGGAGATTTATTCACGAATGGTTTCTGTCAGATGACAACTATCGTCCATCCATCCATCCGTAACTTTTCGTACGTCTGTCATTCGATCAAGAGATAAGTTTCCATTCGGAATGCGAAATGCGGAAGCGGAGCATTTGTAATGGATGCAAGTAGTATACCGGTATCCTCTTTGCTATAAGCGCTAGTTTTGAATTCGTTTGTATACTAATGCAACCTCAACTTTTGTATCACTCGCTTGCCTATCGCCCTTTTCGTCAAAAAGCTTTTGACGTCACGTCCCACTCGACCTTTTTCTGTTCCCACATGGGAAATATACTAGACGAACTCGTCTCAACGACAGAAATCGATCGATATGTAATTAGTTATCCAGCTCTGAACGGATCTCAAACGCCATGCAATGCGTCAAAAAAAAAGACGAGAGAAACTGTGAGCCACCGACCTTTGAAGAGAATGCATGTGCAAGACTTCCTGACTGGAATGGTAACGAGAAAATGTGAAGGTGTGTGTTGTTTTCTGCTTGCGAGTGCACGGGGAAAGTGTGCGCCAGAAGGATCGGTTGAAGGATCGGGTTTGGCATCCTATTTCGCAAGATCACCATTATGCGCTGTTGTATGCTGTTCGTTATTGTTTTGATGCATTCCTTTTTGAAAAAAAAAAAAAAGATTCGATGACTCATTAGGGATATGTACCCCTTCTCAATTCCCTCTCGTTCGCTCTAGTGCTCAAGACAAAGGGATCGCGTTCTGTGACTTCGCCATTCGTCACGTTCCAGAATCCCCCAAGACGAGTTTATATAACAGTATAACCAATGCAATTTCGCTTACGAAAATTTGTTGGTTCAGCAACGTCAATACGAATCTCTCAAATTGTAGTCCCGTTCTAGGGAATTGCCGGGAATTGCGATGTCAGGCATGAAATGCTTTTAAATGATGAAATGAATGGTGTTAACAAGATGAAAGTCGTCATTTCTTTATCTTGACTGTCGTGTTTGGTTTGATTTGTCTCGCTGCGTCTAGGATTATTACGTTGTGCTGCTGTCACCGATCGAACTGGACACGACAATGCGGATGATTCTACAGGTGCCAATGTGGGCGCAACGAGTCATCTACATTCAAGGATCGTGCCTGAAAGATGCGGATTTGGCAAGGGCGCGGATGAACGATGCCGAGGCCTGCTTCGTTCTCGCCGCCAGGAACTACTGTGATAAGACAGCAGCCGTGAGTTCATCTTTCCTTTTAATGATCCTTTCACCTTAACACCACTCCTTTCACCTTTTTCAACCCCATCAGGTGATAACAGAATTATGTTTTTATATGTTTTCTCTAATTTTCACACGTCCAGTCTCCACCTTGTAATTCGGTAGAATCTCATAGTCTATAGTGATGTTCAACGTTTCGTTCTTGTGTAACCGTATACTAAAAATTATGAGATGCTATTAATTGATCTTAAAAACACTATGATTGGCTTATTGAATTTTTCTTGTAGGATGAACACACGATTTTACGTTCGTGGGCCGTCAAAGATTTTGCGCCGGAAGTGCCCCAGTATGTTCAGATTTTCCGACCGGAGAACAAGCTGCACGTCAAGTTTGCACAGCACGTTGTGTGTGAGGACGAATTCAAGGTAGGCCTTATTTATTTATTTTTTTAAAGCTAACGATTAACAAAGGGTTAATATATGTACCGAACAACTTGATGAATGAATTATATTGGTCCGCATGACTCGTTTCAACTCGTTTTGGTTTTTCACCTCACACAACTGCACTCACAGAGTGCGTCGTGGAGGCTTCCTTTACGAGCATCCCATAACCCTCAAATTTGTGAGCGTCTTCTAGACAAAATCAAAGCTAAATATTTTTCTGTGCGCAGTACGCCTTGCTGGCTAACAACTGCTTGGCTCCTGGGACGTCCACTCTGGTAACACTACTTCTCCACACGTCTCGTGGCCAGTAAGTGCTGCCTGTTTTTATCGGTCGACTCCAATCGTAACAATATCTAAACGTATCATTAAATGCAATCAACTTAAATCCGTTTTATTGCGCCTTTCTAATACGACTGTGTTATCTGTTGGCATGTACCAATTGTACCACTATTTGCACTAATACTAAACAGTCTTTTTTATTATTATTTCTTCTTTTATTATAACAATCAAGGGAAGGTCAAGTGTCCGACGAAGAGTGGCACAGGCTGTACGGCAAGTGCAGTGGCAATGAGATCTACCACATCTTGCTGGCCGAGAGCCGCTTCTTTGGCGAATACGACGGCAAAAGTTTCACGTACGCCAGTTTTCATTCCCACCGCAAGTACGGAGTGGCGCTGGTGGGAGTCAGGCCGGCCGAGTTGCCGGAATTCTACGAAGAAACCATCCTGCTGAACCCCGGCCCGCGACACATCATGAAAAAGACGGACATTTGCTTTTACATGAGCATCACCAAAGAGGAGAATTCGGCCTTCGTGGCGACACCCACGGCCTGCAGTTCGGATCCAGCCGCCCAGATGCAACAACAGCCAACCAGTAGTAGCACACAGCAAACTAATTTGGAGGCTGGAGTGACTTCGACTCCGTCAGGAGGTTTCAAATCGAAAGAAACCGTTTTGACGACGACGACGACGACAAGCGGAATCACGTCGGCCCGACACATCATTCCGACTAGCCGAACGCAGACCTCGTTCCAGGGAAATATTTACGACGGATTACCAGCTCGCTGTTCGTCGCCAAACTGTAATTTCTGAATTTTTTGAACGACAAACAATGACGTCAATATTGATTTCACCATTTAACCATTTCTGCGGATGTTTGATGGTTTGTTTTAGTATTTGACACTGGGATGCCGCGCCGGGGCAGTTTTATTAATCGCAACGATTCGGTTGACAGCACAACGGCATGTTCGCTAGGAAACCAGAGTCTGGGCAATGCAGCGATTTTGGGCGGCGGAAGCAATTTCCTCGGCGTGCCGAAAAGTGATTCACCGGGCCTTCTAGCCGTTCCGACTGGTCATTGCGGTGAGTCTACAAAATTCAAATGGCGCCAAAAATAAAAGTGACTTGGACTTTCTTTAAGAAAACAAACAAACAAATAAAACAAATAAAACAAAGACAAATAAGAATTTTCTCTATGATATGACAGGGATTGTTAGCGTCTTTTGTATGATCAAGACTCGTATGCCATAAGTGATTTTTAAAGATTTATCTGGAGATGTACGATTCCAATCAATCCTGCCAGAAGTGTGTGTCTGACAGGGTATAGCGTATAGGGCCTACCGTGTTGTGATCCCCACGGTCCGCCTTTTCTTTTATCACTTCCAGTCATCATCCAATACATACATCATCCAGTACATCATCCATACAGTCATCATCACTTCCAACGTCATACCGCATCTCTGTCTTTGTTATCTTTGTTGGCGTCGGGTGAATCGGGTCTCGCGTGCAGCACAGCAGCATGAGTTAATTAGCAGTGTATTAGTCGGGTATTAGGTGCAGAGTATTTGTATAGAGTATTAGCGGCCGAATTAAGACGCTCTATTATAGAGTAGTGCCCTTAGAGTACGTGTTTGTTTGATGATCCGTTGTCGATGAGTTGATAAATAAGCCTTTGCTTTATTAAGGGGGGTTGTTGACTTTTCGTCCGATGAGAGTGATGTGCCGTTGACGTGGTCAGAGCCTCAGCGTGGGTGCAGCTAGCAGCTAGCTATTTATATCGAGAGGTCGAAGCGGGTCGAAGCTATAAGCGGAATGATATTAGAATGGCCAAACACGCTATGTATGAAGTTGACAGTAATTTTAGCCAAATTGCGTTCCAACTATTAGACGTGGAGATGATCTGGAAGTGCACGACATTTCTGGAACATTTTCTTGCTTATTTCTGGCTCTTTTCAGCTTGCTAGTTTCTTTTTCAATTAGAATGTTGGTTATAATCACCCACAAGTATTTGATTAAGGCCTTTACTTTCGTGTGGAGGAGACGGGGTAAGTGGGTTCGTGTGACGGAAATTACAGGTTTATGAAGTAGAGCGGTAAAGTGTTTATCCAGACAGCAGGCATTTTTTTTTAAATTTCAGAACTTGTCTAATAATTTTATCTTAGTCTAAATTAAAAATTTATCTCTAGCATTAACAATTTTCAGTAAGATATAACAAGGCATCCAGCAAGATCATTTCCCTCTAAATTTAAACAACGATATCCAAATAGTAGTTTTTTTCTTTTTTTTTTAAAGTTATTATGGAAAGCCTAAACGATTACTATTTGTAGTCGTTATAACAATCAATTAGTCAGTTCTAAGACATTGGAATGAGCGTCCCAAAAGACACATAATTTGCACCTACAAGGCTATAACTCACGCAGCTCTGTCTGTATGAAAAGGTCAAGCGTATCTGTCGTATCTGTACGAACGCAACAACGAATATCACATTACTGAGAATTAATATCCAATCTAATTCATTTTCAGAAAGCCGACGGCCAAGCATCTTGCCAGTGCCCGATATGTTCTCGGGCTCAACCATAAACCTGGTAGCCGGGCATCAGGCAGCCACGGAAGATAGTGAAGATGAGATCGAGGACGACGTTCCTTGGCCTGCTCCCACAGAAAAAATCTCGTAAGTTAAAATACTGTATTTGTAACGATTTAAATTATAGTTATTAAAAAATAATATAAATAACAATAATAATTTAAAAAAAAAAACAGGATCGTGAAAGGTTTTCCTCCGGTGTCACCTTACATCGGCGTTAGCCCCACATTGTGCTACCTACTGAAAGAGAAGAAACCACTTTGCTGCTTACAACTCACTCAGGTAGAACTTTTGCCCAGAGAAAAAAAAAAGTGCGCAAAGTTTTATCAATGGAAATTTTTCGTCCATTGAATTAGGTGTGCGAGCATTCGAGCCACCGGAGCGCCAAGGAATACAATTGGTCCAACAAAGTCATCATCCTGGCAGCTGACTACGCGTCGACGGGCATCTATAATTTTGTCATTCCGCTGAGAGCTCATTTTCGCACAAAGTCGAGTTTAAATCCCATTGTGCTGCTGCTGGAACGCAAGCCAGATGTTGCCTTCCTCGACTCTATCTCTTATTTCCCTTTCGTCTATTGGATGCTTGGTACAATCGACTGGTAGGATCATACGCCACACCTTATTTTGAAATGACAAACTCTATTCTTTTAAAACTGACTAATCACATTGTGATTGAATTTTTTTTAGTTTGGACGATTTAATTAAAGCCGGCATTATACTGGCCGAAAACGTAGTCGTCGTCAACAAGGAATTCTCTAATTCAGCTGAAGAAGACACACTTTCTGATTGCAACACTATCGTCTCGGTTCAGACGATGTTCAAGTAATGAATTGCCAGAAGAAAACAAATTTACATTTCGAATTAAAATTATTATTCCGAAATACCGTGCGGAATTAATAGGTTTTTCCCGAGCATTAAAACCATTACGGAACTAAGCCAATCGTCCAACATGCGTTTTATGCAGTTTCGTGCTCATGATAAGTACGCTTTGCATCTGTCACGTATGGAAAAGGCTGAGAAGGAGCGAGGATCACACATTTCCTACATGTTTCGACTGCCCTTTGCGGCCGGAAGCGTTTTCTCAGCCAGCATGTTGGACACTCTACTGTATCAAGCTTTTGTCAAGGACTACGTGATCACCTTCGTCCGTCTCTTGCTTGGCATCGATCAAGCTCCCGGATCCGGATTTCTGAGTTCGGTTAGTTTTTTTTTTTTTAGTTTTGACGATTTATTTGAGTCGAACAATAAAAATTGGCTTGGGTCGCAGATGAAGATTACCAAGGAAGATATGTGGATCCGCACTTACGGACGACTTTATCAGAAACTGTGTTCCACCACATGTGAAATACCTATTGGCATCTATCGGACGCAAGATACATCCAATTCCGAAACTGTAACTACACCTATAATATTTAAATTGATTCATTTTGCTTTTGAAATTTGAATACCCCCAAATTTTCTCTCTCTTATTTTAAATAGACAAGCGAGGATATGGCTCGAGAAGATACTGGCTGTGCTGATATCCCCCGACGAGGGAACTATGAAGGCCCTGTCCATTCACGTCAACATCCCGGCCGTGTTTCACTGGTAAATAGATGGCAGTCTTAATTTTATTAATTTGATCTTGATGTCCATTTTCTTTTCCAATTACCGCGAAAATGAAAGCTGACTGACGAGGCTCGTGATAATCATACACAACTCATTGAACGAGCTGAAATTGCCAGCTTAGTTCGTTCAAGGATGGACAGCCTAGGTATCGATACCCTCGACTATGACGATGTTTCAGAAAAGAGATCATCTCTTTCTTATGTCATCATAAACCCCAGCTGTGATTTAAAGCTGGAAGAAGGCGATATCATGTAAGATTTTTTTTTTCAAGTTAAAAAATACATTAGTTATAAACTAATTCTTCCTTATTATTATTTTGTTTTGTAACGTCAGTTATCTGATCCGACCGAGTCCCTTCTCGGCTCAGAAGACGTTCGAACGACACAACAGTCGCCGTCGATCGCACATCAACATTTGCGAAGAAAGACGTCGTCGCAACAGCACTAAACCGATGCCACAAAAAGCCAATTCCCTCTCGCTACCGGATAGCCCAGACATCTCGTTAGGTCCCCCATCCGGCCTGGGTGCAAATCGTGGCAGATCTCATTCACTTCGTGTCGACGACATATTAATGAGACGGTCTAGTTCTCTACGACAAGGGTTAATCGCACGTAACACGTCAAGTGTAGAGGAAGTCAGTTTAAATTTGGAGCCTTCAGTAGGGATTGGTGGCTCTTTTGGCGGGGCGGGGTTCCGTGGAGGAAGCATCAAAATTCCTCTTAACGGCAGCATTGGTTTGGAGGTGACTCCACCGGCCGATCAACAGTGTAGCGACTCTGAGGAGTCTCTAGACTTTCGTGGTACGATCGTATGACACCACCCTCCCCCCGTAGCTCAATCTATTGCCACCAGTAGCAGTCACTTTCCAAAACCAATTACACCCGCAATTTTCGTCTGTGAATCAGAAGACTGAAGAAATTTGAAACCTGTATACAAAAAAAAGAATACTTCAATCACAATGGAAATCCGCGAACCGTTCACTGTCCATTCCAGCTAGTGTAGTATTCAGACTACTATAAATATTTGGAAGGCGTAATACTAAATGCCTTGCTTATTTTTTTCTCTTATATAAATCGCAAAAGCACAGATACACATTTCATGAAAATTTGATCTATCTGATATAATTCCCCGTAGCCTCCACTGCCTTGATTCTCTTCATATAGATTATCGCCATCGTGTAGGAAATTTCAAATAGCTTTCTTCACGCATTCGACGCGATAAAGAGTTTTCTAACTAGATAATAATTTTACCACTGAAGAATTCCACAATCCACATTGTTGTTGGATCGACATGGCAGCGGGATTGATTAATATTCTGTTGTACGGATTCAAAGTAAAATAATTTGAAACTGTGATTAAATATTCTTATTCTGAAAAAAATTCCATTATACGAAAAATCATCATTAAATCTATCATATAAACTTTTTCAACATTCTTTCACGTTGTAATGGTCCATCGTTTGCACGACATGCCTTTCTACATATCTAACATTCGTTGAAATAAAATTAAGTCCCCTTTTCAATTAAAAATACATAATTCCTTTTCACGATAAAAAAAACCCTTAGTTAGTATAAATGCTATATTTCTTTGAAATGCCCAAAAACACTATTGATTTTGTTGCTTCGTATAATTACTTTCTCATATCATGATTCATTCCCAACATGGTTTAATTCTCAGCATCGATTAATTGCATAGCTATGCTATTATTTATATTAAATTTGTATGCTCATAAATCACGATGTACATATACGATGTGAGCGTGATTTTTTGACTTGAGATAAATGATCATTCATTATTATTATTCTTACGTTAAACATCACTTTCAAACGTGATTACCCATTTTGAACATTTTTAATTAACCGTAGGAATGCTGTACATGTTTTTTTGGCAAACGAGTTGTTGATTTCGTAGATTATTGCTTTATATATGGATTAATAATAGCTATATGCCCATCATTCCAGGTAATAAAGTGCGATGTGGGGTGGCAGGACGAAGCACGGTCAACGTCAACTAATCGTGTACCATCCCCTGAACCTTCTCTCGACGTCTGAAATTGAAACCACAAAACAAATTTATTGATTGAAATCGTTGAGATTAAGTTTCGTTGTTTTTTATTCAGAATTTGCCACATGTTTTGCATTTCACTCGCGATTAGCCCTTGGCGGCCAAGTCAATTGGTGATTCGGTGTTCATCCTTCACGGTCAGCAGCATCAGAATTGCCTCCGAACTTCATCAATGTTTCCAAGATTCTCTCGGCCACCTTTCCCGATGGATTCTTAACACGGCAGCAGTGAGCTGGGTTAAGTCCAGAATTGTCAACTGCGTTCGGATCTCCGTTATTTGCTAAAAGTAGTTCCATGATTTGTGGTGCACCGATAAATTCATTCATGGCCGCATAATGAAGAGGTGTTCGCCCGGAAGAATCAACAGCGTTTGGATCTCCGCCGTGTTTCATGAGAAGTTTCATCATTTTTATTTTTTCATGTGGATGCATAGCAGCAAAATGAACAGGTGTCATCAACTGGTCGTCAACGGCGTTAGGATTTCCTTTGTTTTTTAAGAGAATTTTTAAGACTCTCCAATTCTTCATTCCTCGATTTCGAACGGCTAAATGGACTGGAGTTCTTTTCCGTTCGTCTTCAAAGTTGGGATTCCCACCTCTTTTAAGAAGAAGTTCGAGGACTTCCGGATAAAAACCTGAAAACTCGTTTTCGGCTGCATAATGGACAGGCGTTCTTTTTCTTTTCCGATCAGGAGATAGGTCGAGTTCGCGAAATCGCCAATCTGTGTCACCCATACTATATTTCGTAAAATTTTCACCACAGACATCAACCGCATTAACATAACGTTCCCCGCCGTTGTCCAGAAGGTATTCCATTATGCTTGGATTTAATTTGATCTCGGCTGCACGATGAACAGGTGTTCTGCCACTTTCATCACAAAAGTCAAGATTTGCTCCTCTTTTGTGTAAAAGCTCCAAAATGCCCAGTCCTGAGGAATTCTGGACTGCAAGATGAACAGGAGTCACGCCCGAAGTAAAAATCGCATTAGGATCGCAATCTTTATCTAGAAGAATTTTCACAATTTCTGTGGCTACGCATGATCTGTTCTCGGCCGCGTAATGAATAGGTCTCTTGTTTTTTCCATCAACGGCGTTACAGTCCCCACCATTTTCTAGTAAACGAGTTAGAAGTCTCGGTCCTGATTTTGATCCGTTTGCAGCCGCTAAATGGACAGATGTAACTCCTTCGGAATTCGCTACATTAGGACTGAAACCCTTTTCCAGAAAAATTTCCAAGAGTCTCGGCGATGAGTGCGATGTATTCATAACTGCCAAATCGAATGGTGATTCCTTCGAACGATTAAACACGTTGAAGTTTCTTCCGTTTTCCAAAAGAATTTTTAAAATGCTTGGGGCGGAGCTTGATTTGTTTTTGGCTGCGTAATGAACTGGTGTTTCTTGATTCTCATCCGCAGTGTTTTGATTGGCACCATTTTCTAGAAGAATCTTCAAGATGCTTGGTCCACTATCCGAACTGTTGGCAGCAGCCAGATGCGTAGGCGTAATTTTTTGTGTGTCAAAAACGTCAACTTTCCCCCCTTTCTCTATTAGAATTTTCAAGAGATCCGGTCCAAACTCAGAATCGTTTTTAGCGGCAGAGTGGACAGGAGTTCTACCATCTCCATCAAGGGCGTTAGCCTTGCCGCCCTTTTCCAGCAACAATTTCAAGACATTAGGGCCATTGCGGAATTTACTTACGGCTGCCAGGTGAACAGGGCTTATTCTTGCCCGGCAAGCTTTGTTATTTGGATCTCCGTTGTGATCCAGGAGAAGTTGTAACATTTGCATTCCTGCCTCGGATTCATTTAGCACTGTAGTATGAACAGCAGTACCCCATCATGCCATGCAATATTGGGATCTCCATCACATTTTAGAATAATTTCCATAATGCTCGGTCCTGAAGAAGACGTATTCTCGGCCGCAAAATGAATCGGTAACTTACTCATATGAGTTGCTAGATTCAGATTTCCCTTGTTTTCTAGAAGAGTTTTCATTATGTCGGGTCCAAAGTTGGATTCACTTTGGGCTGCGAGATGAACTGAAGTTTCTCTATAACAATCAAACAAATTTGGATTGCCAGGATTGCCACCATTTTTCAGGAGAGTTTTCAACATTTTCATTCCTGATTCTGATTCGTTCAATGTTGCAATGTGAACAGGAGTCCTTCTAAAGGGTGGCTCAATGGTGTTTCGTGACAATGTCTTGTTAGGATCACCCCCACTTTTGACAAGAGATTTTAAGATGTCAGGTGCTTCGCTCGATGTGCTCCTTGCTGCATAATGAAGAGGTGTGAATCCATGCCAATCTAAGACATTCACTTTCACGTTCGCGTCAAAGGCTAAGAGGATATTTACGATGCTCGGGGCATAACTGGATTCGTTCATGGCTGCGTAATGTAGCGGCGTTCGTTTCCGTTTAGGTCCGTTCGCTTGGTTAGGATCGCCGCCGTTTTCCAGGAGAAATTTTAAGATTGTTGGTCCCTCACTCGATTCGTTTTTGGCCGCATAATGTACAGGCGTCGTTCCTTGTTTGTCGCCCATGTTGGGATTGGCCTTCCTTCGTAAAAGTTCCACCACAATCGAGACGTCAATTTTCTCCCATCGATTCGTCAAAACCCAGTGCAACACTGTCGTTTTATCTTCGTGATACGAATTAATATTCTCCACTCTGTGGACCAGGTTTTTGATTATTGAAGGCGGAGTGGCATAACAGGGCAGCTCTCTCAACCAACGATGAATTTGTCCATCGCTAATAATGCCTGCAGCAAGTAGTCCAGCTCTCTTATGGTTCCAGACATCCTTTATTTCTTCTTGGGATTTCAGATGTAGGCAGGCGTGAACATGCTCTTCAATCTGTAAGTGAGAAAGTTTATGTACATAACGGTAAATAATTATGGAATTGGCCACCATGCATCACCTTGAGAATATCTGCAACACGAAACATATCTGGCAGTTGGACCTTATTTTTCTCTCGCAAATAATTATTCATAATTTGGATTGACACGTGAGGGCGTGTAGGTGTAGGGGAATCCTCATTTCTGTCATTCAATAAACACCAGAAGTACAAAACAGAAAATCTGGGTCCCGATTGAATCAATTTCCTTGTCCACAGTGGCCAATCTCTGAAGTAATCCTGCGCAAATTATTTGAGAACTGTCTGTAACTTTAAGTTTGTTTTATCATAGAGATAAATTTCAAATGCATACCATCATTGATTTTGATTTTGACGTGTCGTTGTAAAATCTTTTATTGATGTCATTCTCGTTATCTCTTTGAATTTCCTTTTTAATTTTCTCGTAATATCCCTTCGAGTTATCCAAATGGAGTCGCGTTTCCTGAGACATAAATTCTGACATCTATAGAATTGAGAAAAACCATATTATTTTGTATCATCATGTTGAAAGGTGAAAGTTATATACAAGATTTACTTGCTCAAGCCACTTTTTCACATCAGGATTGGTTTCTCTTTCCGTCTGGCTTGTAATAATTTGCATCCATTCCTGAATTTTTACTTCGTTGACGTACGTCATTCGCGCTTCGTACGGCGATTGAAAAAGATTGAAATAATCATCTATTTTATCCGCAAAGTGAGCCCGGCTTTTCTCATTGGCCAGTACGAAATATGGGTGATAAATTAGTAAGGAAATATTAGGCCTCTCTTCTGGATTTTCTCTGGTCAATCGCAGAATCAAATCCGTCACGTCCCAATCCAAATTGCCTAGAAGAACAGGTTCCGCTCCGCTTTCCATGACTCGGCCCCGTATCATTTGCTGATTTCCAAATGGATGTTGTCCTTTCAAAACCGTGAAGCCAATCGTGATTCCCAGAGAGTAAGCGTCACTGTGGACGGTAGCCAACACTTTTCTCATCTGCTGGCCTTTATTCTGTGACATTCCCTTCAGTAATTCCGGCGCCATGTAGCCTTCCGTTCCCGGCCGGTAAGTCGCGCTGAAGTCGCCTCTGCTCGTCTTCGACTGCTTAGCAAAATCGAAATCGGCCAGTTTGACCAAAACGAGCGTTTTTATAACACTTGATCGCCACAGCAAAATATTTGACGGCTTCAAGTCCTTGTGAATAATTTCCTTGCTGTGAATGTAGGCCAGGCCGAGAGTCACTTGGCCCAAAATGTTTCTATCGTCCAGGGAGTTTTTCGGGATGCTCTTTAACTCTCCTAGGATATAATTTTGCAAAGTCCCTTCACACAGCTCCACGAGGATGCACCTAGAAATGATAAATCGTATCTTATTTGAAAGTTTGAAATGACGATATCAGAACTATCACATGTCAAATTCGATTTCGCACGCCCCAAAACATTTGATAACGAATAAATGGTCCAGTTGTCGGAGGGTTTTATATTCTTTATAAAATTTTTCGTTTCCGTTATTGTGCCTGTAAAATCTTTTACAGGCGACGGGCGATTCTTCTCCATTTTCTCTGATCCATCTGCCTGCCAACACCATTCCGGCGGATCCACCGCCTAGTTTACTCGGTGGCGGGCGTTCGACGAATTTCTTAATTAATTAATTGATTAATCAGACATAATACGTAACAAAAACGCTTAATAAAATAATAAAAGGCATCACTTACTGCTTTTTCAAGTGGCGGGAATGATGACAAATCCCAAATAAATAACGCAAATAGTTCAGGGTATTTATGGAACGCTTTTGACACGAACTCCCCAATGTCTTCGTCAGTAGCCAGTGATTCGGTTATCATTTCTTTCAAGCCGTTGATATCGTCGTCCTTAAAATCCTCTTCGACAAATTTTTTGAAGTCGTCTAGTTCCTTTACGTCCCTTAAACGATCCCGAGCTGATGAGGAAGTCTGGAAAAAGGACTGGCCGAGGAGTAGGGCTTCGACAGAAGTTGGTTTCGAATCACTGGAATCCATCAGGAGCAGATTAATCATTTCAGACGCCGACGTCCGTTGGTTGAAACTGATCAGTGACAGTTGCCTCGACGACACGGGAAGTTTCTTGGGCGGATTGACGTCGTTGGCGGCCATGGAGTAGAAAATGCGCCCAAGGGCCTCGAGATCGTCCTCGATCCGGGGCTTCAAGAAAAAATGTCTCGTTTCCATAAGAAGATATTATGTGTTATTGACATTTTGATTGTGTATACCTGGTTTTGATGAGGATAGTATCCGGATATTTTGGCAATCGGTTTCAAATTCGGACGTTTCCTCCACAAAAGAACCTGATCAAGTCCCAGGCGGCCGTGAACAATGTTGCTCTGGTGAAGGAAATGTAAACCATGGGCTGTTTCTGCCATCATCCGGCCGATTTCCACATCTGAAACATCGAGTAGTCTCCCCAGGCAAAAGTCCAGCATTGATGCCCAGCACAGATCCATTACAAGGTAGCTATAGAAGAGCAATGTAGAGCTAATATTTCGTAGATGGGTATTATTTGGACTTACCTGATAGAATCTCTGACGTCACAGTGGTGATAACAAACGACATTCTCATTTCTCAAGCCTACGAGACTCTTCCAGTCTTTTGCTGTCGATTCAATTTTCTTCAGTGCAAACGGGCCCTTGCCCCGGAATTTGCATTTGAAAAGGCGATTTCCATCCAGCGGACCTTCCAGTTGAATGCAAGGGAGATCCATGTCGGAAAGTTGAATGTCGTAACCACAGCAGACTGCAGCAGACGAAAAAAAAAACTGGGAAAACATTTTCTTATCAGTTTCCCCAATAACTGATAAACTTTTGGCGCCATTTCTAATTCAAAATTCTCTTATGGAATTACGATGAAATCAAACTGAATATCCTTAAAAATGCGGAAAAACAAAAAAGGAGTCAATAAAAACATGGAAAGTTCAAAGTCATTCGTGGGCCTCGTGGTTTCTGCCCGTTCGTTGTATACATGAAACTACAGCTAGCGCATCGCCAGAGTTTCTCTACTGCGTCGAATATTGCACACGAATACGACACATCATTCCGACTAGCCGAACGCAGACCTCGTTCCAGGGAAATATTTACGACGGATTACCAGCTCGCTGTTCGTCGCCAAACTGTAATTTCTGAATTTTTTGAACAACAAACAATGACGTCAATTTTGATTTCACCATTTAACCATTTCTGCGGATGTTTGATGGTTTGTTTTAGTATTTGACACTGGGATGCCGCGCCGGGGCAGTTTTATTAATCGCAACGATTCGGTTGACAGCACAACGGCATGTTCGCTAGGAAACCAGAGTCTGGGCAATGCAGCGATTTTGGGCGGCGGAAGCAATTTCCTCGGCGTGCCGAAAAGTGATTCACCGGGCCTTCTAGCCGTTCCGACTGGTCATTGCGGTGAGTCTACAAAATTCAAATTGCGCCAAAAATAAAAGTGACTTGGACTTTCTTTAAGAAAAAAAACAAACAAATAAAACAAATAAAACAAAGACAAATAAGAATTTTCTCTATGATATGACAGGGATTGTTAGCGTCTTTTGTATGATCAAGACTCGTATGCCATAAGTGATTTTTAAAGATTTATCTGGAGATGTACGATTCCAATCAATCCTGCCAGAAGTGTGTGTCTGACAGGGTATAGCGTATAGGGCCTACCGTGTTGTGATCCCCACGGTCCGCCTTTTCTTTTATCACTTCCAGTCATCATCCAATACATACATCATCCAGTACATCATCCATACAGTCATCATCACTTCCAACGTCATACCGCATCTCTGTCTTTGTTATCTTTGTTGGCGTCGGGTGAATCGGGTCTCGCGTGCAGCACAGCAGCATGAGTTAATTAGCAGTGTATTAGTCGGGTATTAGGTGCAGAGTATTTGTATAGAGTATTAGCGGCCGAATTAAGACGCTCTATTATAGAGTAGTGCCCTTAGAGTACGTGTTTGTTTGATGATCCGTTGTCGATGAGTTGATAAATAAGCCTTTGCTTTATTAAGGGGGGTTGTTGACTTTTCGTCCGATGAGAGTGATGTGCCGTTGACGTGGTCAGAGCCTCAGCGTGGGTGCAGCTAGCAGCTAGCTATTTATATCGAGAGGTCGAAGCGGGTCGAAGCTATAAGCGGAATGATATTAGAATGGCCAAACACGCTATGTATGAAGTTGACAGTAATTTTAGCCAAATTGCGTTCCAACTATTAGACGTGGAGATGATCTGGAAGTGCACGACATTTCTGGAACATTTTCTTGCTTATTTCTGGCTCTTTTCAGCTTGCTAGTTTCTTTTTCAATTAGAATGTTGGTTATAATCACCCACAAGTATTTGATTAAGGCCTTTACTTTCGTGTGGAGGAGACGGGGTAAGTGGGTTCGTGTGACGGAAATTACAGGTTTATGAAGTAGAGCGGTAAAGTGTTTATCCAGACAGCAGGCATTTTTTTTTTAAATTCAGAACTTGCCTAATAATTTTATCTTAGTCTAAATTAAAAATTTATCTCTAGCATTAACAATTTTCAGTAAGATATAACAAGGCATCCAGCAAGATCATTTCCCTCTAAATTTAAACAACGATATCCAAATAGTAGTTTTTTTCTTTTTTTTTAAAGTTATTATGGAAAGCCTAAACGATTACTATTTGTAGTCGTTATAACAATCAATTAGTCAGTTCTAAGACATTGGAATGAGCGTCCCAAAAGACACATAATTCGCACCTACAAGGCTATAACTCACACAGCTCTGTCTGTATGAAAAGGTCAAGCGTATCTGTCGTATCTGTACGAACGCAACAACGAATTTCACATTACTGAGAATTAATATCCAATCTAATTCATTTTCAGAAAGCCGACGGCCAAGCATTTTGCCAGTGCCCGATATGTTCTCGGGCTCAACCATAAACCTGGTAGCCGGGCATCAGGCAGCCACGGAAGATAGTGAAGATGAGATCGAGGACGACGTTCCTTGGCCTGCTCCCACAGAAAAAATCTCGTAAGTTAAAATGCTGTATTTGTAACGAATTAAATTATAGTTATTTAAAAATAATATTAATTAATAATAATAATTTAAAAAAAAAAAAAACAGGATCGTGAAAGGTTTTCCTCCGGTGTCGCCTTACATCGGCGTTAGCCCCACATTGTGCTACCTATTGAAAGAGAAGAAACCACTTTGCTGCTTACAACTCACTCAGGTAGAACTTTTACCCAGCGAAAAAAAAAGTGCGCAAAGTTTTATCAATGGAAATTTTTCGTCCATTGAATTAGGTGTGCGAGCATTCAAGCCACCGGAGCGCCAAGGAATACAATTGGTCCAACAAAGTCATCATCCTGGCAGCTGACTACGCGTCAACGGGCATCTATAATTTTGTCATTCCGCTGAGAGCTCATTTTCGCACAAAGTCGAGTTTAAATCCCATTGTGCTGCTGCTGGAACGCAAGCCAGATGTTGCCTTCCTCGACTCTATCTCTTATTTCCCTTTCGTCTATTGGATGCTTGGTACAATCGACTGGTAGGATCATACGCATTTTATTGGTTGAGATATGACTGATTTAGTGAAAGGATAATTTAGCTGGTTTCCCTCCCTGGCTTGCAGCCATTTTTTCGTACGGTCCGCTGCGCTCCTGGTGGAAGCCAGCAGAAGGTCTTATACATCGGCCAATAAGAAATCTGGGTTCACTATATATGAAGGCCTGTATAAATGCAATGGGTCTAATGTGAAGGCCGATATATAAGACCTTCTGCTGGCTTCCACCAGGAGCGCAGCGGACCGTACGAAAAAATGGCTGCAAGCCAGGGAGGGAAACCAGCTAAATTATCCTTTCACTAAATCAGTCATATCTCAACCAATAAAATCCGGAAAGAAAATTCCTTTTGGATTTCAATGGTTGAGTATGCAATAAACCTTTTTAAAAAATTAGTTTTTTCCCTAGCTCCCCCGCTTTTCCCAAAATGGATGTCAAAGCCCCCCCACTTTCTGACAAAATTTAAAAAACCCAAACTTTAGAGTTAAATAACTCCTAAACGGGTAGGAATTTTGTCATTCTGCAAACGCAGGTAAATCCGGCGTGCGAAGACAAACATGCCTATATTTTATTATATTTTTAAGGCCTTTTCCGGATTTAGATCTGGAAAGCCACTCCGGGATTTCGGTCTACTTGAATCGTGGATCGCTTGTTAAAGCCCAAAAACGTTTTTCGTCACCCGCCAGTAACTTTTTTTCCCGGAGTGATTACCTTTTCATCAATTAGGTATTGAGTGTACAAGCAAGAGATTTGCTTTTTTAGAAAGGTAATTCATTTAGCCAACTGGTAATCAAATAGTTTTTCCAATTTTGTGTTTATTTATGTAAGTAATTTGAAAAGATGCTATGACACCTACCCATGGGGTAGGTCGGCCGTTTTTTCGGGGGCAAGTTGGCCTGTTTTTTATAGTCCTGTGGCTCTGTCAAAATTTCCTTTCTTTTTCTTTTTAGATTACCAAAAACTGTGTTGAAGAGGAAAGACTGGCGTTGTGTTACAATTGAAAGAGCCATTGAAATGGTTTTAAAAGAAGTAAGAAGAGTTACCAATGTGTGAATCCCATTTTATATACCAAGAAGAAGTCTGTAAAGCTACATTGACAGAAAGAAGAAGGGAATTTCTTCAATTATTGGAACAGATATCTAGAAAAAGTGCCTGCAAACTTAAATGTGGTTTCTCCAGGTTATACCAGGTAACAAAGAAACTAAATGCAGTCTTCAGAATAATAAATTGAGCTAATGAGTCTACAAAAATTTTATCGGCAGGTTTTCATAGATGAAGAAAGGACTATACTAGTTCATTGTTTCCATCGATAAGCAGACATTTATGTTTTCCTGTCCTGTGTAAGAAAGCTTTCAATTTACGCCCACAATGAATCTCCAATTACCACTAACCAACAATCGACAAAACTTGAACTAGGCCAGACTTGTTGACTCAAGAGATTTTATCCAGAAGTTGCAGTGCAGTGTCTCATTTACACACCACAGAAGAATCGTGTTATGCTTAAAAACAAGATTAATTCAGTGTATGTTTTTAAAAGTTGGTTTATGGGTTCGTGGGTTTTGTGAAAACATTTTGTGTGTGTGTGTAGCATGTCCCAAATGCTGTGTAAAAATGCAATGCCAACTTACCCCAATTCATTGGGCAACTTACCCCGTAGTTGGGGCAAGTTGCCCATTTTAGGTGTCGCATTAAAACGTATTTTTTGGCATAAACTTTTCCTTTTCTTAGAATTTTTTGACGCTACTTTTTAGTTAAGATAATAAGGTTTCATTTAAGCTAAAAATTTTATCATTTCAATGAAAATTACGACTCCCAGGAGTGGGTGTGTGAAAAAATGGCCTACTAGCCCCGGTCTCCCCTACATGTTTTTTTGGCACACGAGTGGAAGTTGTTGATTTCGTAGATTACTGCTTTATATATGGATTAATAATAGCTATATGCCCATCATTCCAGGTAATAGAGCAAACCAATAACGCGTACCCCAGCCATGGCAACCTCGCGGCGGCCATATTGGGTTTACTTTTTGTGGAGCTCTTATGGGTTTTGTGAGGGTCTCTCCGAATATAGAGTGTAGTTTCTTCCAAGTTTATCTTTTAACAAATCTATAGCAGTGATTAAATTGCTAAATGAATAGGGAATATTCTGATGTAATTTTTTTTTGAATTCACGTTTTTTTAAATAAATTAATGAAACGTGTTGTTTACGTTTTTTTGAGGGAAGAACGGGGAGAAGAGGGAGAATGGGACAAATGGGAGGGAGGAGGGCGTACGAAAAAAAGGGGACCCACGTTTCCTCTTCTCCCCCATTCGTCCCATTCTCCCTCTTCTCCCCGTTCTTCCCTCAAAAAAACGTAAATAACGTTTTTAAATCATTTTAAACCCGATTCACCTTTTTTAGTTTCAGTAGCAACTCTTCACGGCTCAAGTGATCACTATCAGAATCACCATCAGATAGTTCAGCTGTTGCTGACTTAGGCCTACTCGCTTTCTCTGTCTTGGCCTTAAGCAAAAGTGTACATAAGTTATAAATTAGGGCACTTAAACAAATCCCATGTAATACCCCATGTAATTGAAGCTCCTCAACATCACCATCACCATCAGAGACTCTTGCTGACTTACTCGCTTTCTTTGTCTTGTCCTTAAGCAAAAGTGTACATCAGTTATAAATGAGGGCACATAAACAAATACCATCTAATACCTTAGATTGAAGCTGACTTTCAGAAGTTGTCGAAGGAATCTTAGCTTTTGCCTTGTCCTTAGATTGAAGCTGCTGACTTGAAGGAATATCCTCATTTAGCTATGCATTGTAAACCAAGAGTATAAATTAAAAATGACGGCACATAAAACAAACACTCCATTGACCATATACCTTAGCTTGAAGCTGACTTTCAAAAAATGTCGAAGGAATGTTGTCATAACATGTACTTGAGGAAGATGAATCTGATTCCGCTGAACTGAAATCCAAAACAGTTTGAGTTCCTGCGATTTCACCACCTTCCCTTTCTGCTGCTGTAATTTCTTGGTACTTGAGAAAACCCTTTGCTTCAGTTGATTTTTTCTTGGCTAAAAAATGAAAATTATTTATTATTTGAGTAGATTCTGGTTGTAAATAAGTTTTAAATGACTCAGCTCCAATTGCTATGATTCTTCCTGGAAAGCATTGCCAGCCATTCTGTGGTTTGTCTTTCTCTCTCCCCTGATGTTCAACATCGTCAACAAGTTTGGAGTTTTTTAGTTGGCTTGGGTTTCTTACACAAGATATTTTTTGTGTTGTGAATTTATTTTCCTGTTCCCAATAAACTGACACATATTTGGGACCAGACATATTGACACTGCTAAGATATTCCGCACAATCGTATGTCGTATAATGCCACGAATGACGCTTAGCTCTAATAACTCGAGTTATCGCAAAATAAAGGGAGACACTTTGGCCCGTAAGCCGCCATGTTAGAAGCGCGGAAACACTCGCCGTGTTTCCAAACTTTGTGAGGGTACTGTATATACAAGATTTACTTGCTCAAGCCACTTTTTCACTTCAAAATTGGTTTCTCTTTCCGTCTGGCTTGTAATAATTTGCATCCATTCCTGAATTTTGACTTCGTTGACGTACGTCATTCGCGCTTCGTACGGCGATTGAAAAAGATTGAAATAATCATCTATTTTATCCGCAAAGTGAGCCCGGCTTTTCTCATTGGCCAGTACGAAATATGGGTGATAAATTAGCAAGGAAATATTAGGCCTCTCTTCGGGATCTTCTCTGGTCAATCGCAGAATCAAATCCGTCACGTCCCAATCCAAATTGCCTAGAAGAACAGGTTCCGCTCCGCTTTCCATGACTCGGCCCCGTATCATTTGCTGATTTCCAAATGGATGTTGTCCTTTCAAAACCGTGAAGCCAATTATGATTCCCAGAGAGTAAGCGTCACTGTGGACGGTAGCCAACACTTTTCTCATCTGCTGGCCTTTATTCTGTGACATTCCATTCAGTAATTCCGGCGCCATGTAGCCTTCCGTTCCCGGCCGGAAAGTCGCGCTGAAGTCGCCTCTGCTCGTCTTTAATTATCTCAATAGCGCGCAAAGTGACAAAACAAGGGGTAAACCCCTTCCCCCTCCCCGCGCAAACATGGACGTCAACGGTGAAGATCCCGATCACGATTGCTCAACTCGTGAATCCGAGAACATCGAAGACTCAACAGAAAATACTACACAACTAAAAAGAAAAGGAACCGACAACCACACCATTAGACTGAACCCCAGATTCTCAGACCTATTCAGCAGCCCAGCCAGCGGTGCCCCGATAATCATCCAATTAGTAAGTGAACCATGCTCGTTCAGGCTAATGAACCTCACCGAAAAGCCTCATCGCCGGAATCATCGACATAATCGGCCAAGTGAGGCCCGGAACAAAGTGGACACAAAGAGGTGAACTCTACATCTACCCGACAACCAACAAGCAAAAGAACTTACTTCTCCAACAGAAAGCGGTGAAACAATTCCAAATCTCATGTTCACTATGCAAATCGGAACAAGAGGTGAGAGGCGTCATCTACAACGTGCCACCAAACAACACAGAAGAAGAACTCCTCAGCCTCCTAGCAAACCAAGGGGTGAAAACAGTGAAAAGATTCACCAAACGAGGATCCAACAACACTACGACCATCTCTACAATGGTCACTCTACACTTCGACACAACAACCCTCCCGCGCGAAGTTATCATCGCCCACGAAGTGTTCTTAGTTAAAAAATTCATCCCAAGACCGTACCTGTGCCGAAAGTGTTGGTTATTCGGACATCCGGAAGAACCATGCCCCGTTGTTCAAGTGTGTAGAACCTGCGCCTGTGCCCATGAAGAAGACCAACAGTGCACCAGCCCACCAAAGTGCCCGACGTGCGAAGGAAACGACCACGAAGCAGGAACAGCAGAATGCCCTATCTTCGCCAGAAGACAAGAAATAATAAAATTTGCATATGTGAACAATATGTCGGTGACCGAAGCCGGCAAACTCCGCAGTAGTTCACCCAAACCAACAGCACAACAGCAATTACCGAGACACCACACCAATGAAGACGCTCCGACCAGACGAGAAATCGACGACCTCAAAGCCCAAATTGAAGAACTCCGACAAGCAGCAACAAGACAAGACACCCCGAGCGACATCGGCACGAGACTAGAAAAAGTTGAACTAGAAATCACCTTGATCAAGACACAACTGGGACCGATAATGGAACTAGAGGCCCAAATGGCAATCGGATTCTCCAGCCTGGACAACCGATTGACAATGATGTGTGCCATGTTCGAACAAGACAGACTAGATAGGATCGCCCGACAAAAAGAAAAAGACCAAAGAAAGACAGCAGACCTATCACCTTATACGAAAACCAGAAACCAGGGAAGCGGAACCCAACCAACACAACCACAGAGGAGAAGTGAAACTGAAGCACAAAAAAAAAACAAACAACCAAACAATGATCCCACCAATCAAAATCATCCAATGGAACGCAAGAGGACTCTACAGATCCAGACTGGAAGAATTCAAGAATCACTTACGAAATCACAACCCCCATATTGTCCTCCTCAGTGAAACCCATTGGAAAGATGAATACAAAGTTAAATTCTCAGCATATAACTCGTTTACAAAAAATCGCGGTAGCCAAGGAGGAGGAGTAGCGATACTAATCAAAAAGAATTTTCAATATACCACACTAGATGTCCCATCCCACGAAAACCTAGAAGCAGTCGGAGCCATCATCAAGCTAAAAGACAACGAAGAAATCGAATTGATCTCGGCGTACTGCCCAAATGGAAATCGGTGTACATACGAAGAATTAGAAGAACTGTTAAAAAAAACCCGGAAATAGTGCCATAGTAGGTGGCGACTTAAACGCCCACGCAGACTTATGGGAAGACGGCTACCACACAAACACCTCCGGAAGAAACCTCAAGCAATTCCTTCAAGACGACGACAAACTCATCCTAATAACCCCAAAGAATCTCGGAACAAGACCCTCCCAGAACGATAACCGAAAGGCAACAATAGACCTCACAATGTGCACACCAAACCTGGCCCATCTATCAACTGCAGTAACCGGACCGTACTGGGGAAGTGATCATCTACCCGTAATCATCGAGCTAAGCATCAACTCTACACCACACGCACCACCCAACCCAACCTGGAAATTTAAAGAATCCTGGCAGGAATGGAACGAAGAAATCGAGACCCAACTAAAAGCAACCCAACCAAACCAAAACGCCGAGACCAGCTACAGCACCCTATACGCGGCAATGATCTACGCCAACAACCTATTCTTCGCCCCCCAAAACAAAACACACCCACGTGAGACCCAAAAGCCGTGGTGGACCAAAGAATGCAAAGCAGCAGCCAAACAAGCAAGGAAAGCGTACCAAGTGTGGCGCTCTACCCTACTTCAAATCGACAAAACCCACCTCAACAAAATGGAAGCAATCAAGAAGAGGACAATTCTAGAATAGAAAAACAGCTCGTGGGAAAGACACATTGACTCACTAGACGGAAAAAAACACATCAAAGTTTTGGAAATTCGCAAAAACAATGATGAACGGACGGAGAGAAACCATCAATGCCCCCCTCAACAACCAGAAAGGTGAACAAACAAGAAACCCAGTGGAGAAAGCCAACATCTTCTTGGAGCAGTTCTCCCCAAACGACGATGACATCCCACCAACAAGGCCAGAGCAAGTAAAGGAAATTGAAAAACAAATCAAGAACCCGGATGCCGAACCCCTCAACTCTAACTTCAGCATCCAAGAATTGACAAGGAGCCTCTCCCAACTACCAGACAAAGCGATGGGCCTCGACAGAATCCACAACAGAACGCTGAAAAACTTAAACGCAGAAAATCGTAAAAATTTACTCACAACAATCAACTTGATGTTCAGGGAAGGATACATCCCAAAAGAATGGAAATGTGCCATCGTCACACCTATCCTCAAACCAGGCAAACCACCCGGAGAAGCGGAATCGTACAGACCAATCTCATTGACATCATGCCTGGGGAAAGTAATGGAAAAAATGATCAATAATCGACTCAAGTGGCACCTAGACCATCTGAATATACTACCGAAAGTCCAAACCGGATTCCGAAGAGGATGTACCACCACCCGACAATCTAATCAGAATAGAATCAGCAATCAAATCCGGCTTCAACAGCAGCCACCCAACCACAGCAATATTCCTGGACATCTCGAAGGCGTACGACAACACATGGATAGAAGGACTCCTATTCAAACTTACAAAAGCAAACGTTAAAGGCCAAACCCTCAAATGGTTACAAAATTTCCTTACCGGAAGAGGCATAAGGACAAGAGTGAACAACTACCTATCCGAAGAAAGAAAAATTTCCAAAGGAGTCCCTCAGGGAAGTGTTCTCAGCCCACTCCTATTCAACGTAATGCTTGTGGACTTCCCAATCCCAGAAGAAGGATGCGAAACCTCCCTTTTCGCTGACGACATCGCAATATACTCCACGGCGAAAAACAAAGCAGCCACAACGATCCCACTCCAACAGCAACTAGACAAAATAGAAGAATGGGCCACAAAATGGAACTTCAAATTCTCGGTTAGTAAGTGTGCATCGCTGATATTCACCAGAAAACGAAACAAAGACCCACCACAACAGTTCAAACTCAACGGAGCCACTATCAGCGAAGTATTGCAGTATAAATTCCTTGGCATCATCATGGACCACAAACTGTCATGGGAACCACAGATCCAAGCAACCACGAACAAAATACTCAGAAGAGCCAACCTGATTCGTATGATGACCTACGGAAAACACACCCTGAAAATTCCCCTACTCATCCGCATATTCAAAGCCATGATTAGGAGCGCATACGACTACGGATCTACCATCCTCACAACCATCCCAAAGACAAGACTTGATAAGCTGGAACAAGCACAACACCAAATTCTCCGCACAATCATCGGCTGCTTTAAATCTACCCCCAAAGGAATACTGAACATCGAGACTGGCATATACCCAGTAAAGGATAGATGGGACCAACTTGCATACAACTACTTCCTCAGACTAAACGAAAAGCCATGGAACCCGGCATATGGCACCATCCAAGAACTAACTAGAAGACAAACAACGTGGAAAACCAACAGCACCCCAGCAGCAATCACCCACTTAAGGAAACTGGACCCAACTGGCAAAATTTTTTTCAAAAGACCTCCCTCGCAGACACCTGAAGTGGAACCCCTCCCACCATGGAAACACTTCTTAATCCCAACGAACTACTTCCCCCTCACAAAGAAACAAGCCACAGAATCAAACCAAACAAACCAACTATTCAACTTACTCACTCGGAATCCAAACACCAACCACCTTGAAGTATACACTGATGGATCAGTGTGCGATACAACAAAAACTGCCAGCTAGGCATTCCACATACCTAAGAAGAAAGAAGACGAAGCTTGGTTACTGAAAAATTTCACAAATAGTTTCAACGCAGAGCTGTATGCCATCAGACAAGCCCTATACCACCTCAACAAGTACGAGATGGACTCAGCCGCCATCTTCACTGATTCAAAATCTTCCATTCAAGCAATATCCAACTTCAAATGGGAGTCAAGCCCAGCAATACCTGAAATAATCAAACAAATTTTCAATTTAAATGCTTCAGGGACCAGAATAACATTAACATGGATACCCTCACACACCGCAATCGTTGGAAACGAAATCGCAGACCAACTGGCGACAAACATCCGGAAGAACTGACGCAACACCACTACAAAAACAATAACAAACAAAATTGATGTTAGGCAAAACATAGCAACAGCTAAAGCTAACCACAAAAACATCACGTTCCAGAAACTAAAAACACAATCAACAAACATGGCAGTGGCTAACAGAGAATGTTTTGGATACTTACCATGGCACACCAATAAGAAAAGAACTATCCAATCAGCCTTGTTCCGACTACGCAGCGGCCACAACAAACTAAACCACTTCATCAGCAGATTGGAACCGGAAACACTCGCAGATTGCCCAAACGGATGCCCTGAACGTGAGGAGGCGACACACGTACTCCTCCAATGCCAGCACTACACTGAAGCGAGGTCCGAAATGGAACGCAATCTCTCCCCCCTCAACATCCCTCCAGGACTACCGACAAGTTTTTTTATCAGGATTTGTTTCTTGTAGTCCTAGTATAATAGGGTTACACCAGTCTGATTCCATTTGCAGTTTTCTTAAATTGACATCGGACGTTGGTTGAAGAAAGAGCATAGGAATGTCGGCTTCTGGTTCAAGTGGACCCGTAGGATACCTAGAAAGAGTATCAGCATCTGAATGGAGACGACCACTCCGGTGGATTATCTCAATATCCAAATCCTGGAGTTGTAGACTCCACCGAGCTAGTCGTCCTGCTATTAAAATCTCTTTTTCGCATTAACCAACATAAGGCATATGATGATCAGGGACTATTCGAATTTTACTACCCCACAAATAGATTTTAAGTTTCTGTACAGCCCAATCCAATGCAAGGCATTCTTTCTCTGTAATTGAATAATTTGTTTCTGCCGAACTCAAAAGGCGGCTGGCATAAGCAAGGACTCGTTCTTCGCCATTTATACGCTGTACAAGTACCACGCCAATACCATAATTACAAGCGTCACAGTGGAGTTCCATTGGCAGTGTATAATTGGGATGTCCTAAAACCGGAGGTGATGTTAAGGCCGTCTTGAGGGTTTGAAAGCTTTTCTCTTGTACATCGGTCCATTCAAAGGGATGTCCTTTCTTGGTTAAGTTGGTCAGAGGTTTAGCAATACTGGCAAAATTTTTAATAAATCGACGGTAATATGAGCATAAACCAATAAAACTCAAAACATCCTTTAGTGACTTGGGAACAGGAAAATGGGTTACTGCATCGACTTTAGATGGATCTGGAGATAGACCCTCTCCACTCGACACATAGCCAAGAATCTTGAGACGAGTTGCCGCGAAAACACATTTGGACAATTTTAACTTTAGGTTAGCGTTTGACAGTCGTTCCAAGGCGGCATCAAGTCGTGTAAGATGTTGCGGAATTGAATCAGAGAAGACAACTATGTCATCCAGATAAGACAGATAAGACAGGAATTCCACTTTAGCCCCGCTAATAAAACGTCCATCATCCGTTTGAAGGTGCTAGGGGCATTTGTGAGGCCAAATGGCATGACTTTGAATTGGTATAGGCCGTCTGCCGTAATAAAGGCGGTCTTTTCACGGTCTTCGGGTTTCATCTGGACCTGCCAATATCCACTTTGTAGATCCATTAAGGAGACATATTTTTATCCTTCCAGTCTGCTTAGAGCGTCATCTATCCTAGGCATCGGGTAGACATCTTTGATGGTGATGGCATTCAGTCGACGGTAGTCGACGCAAAAACGCCAGGATCCGTCAGGTTTGCGTACTAAAACGACTGGAGCTGCAAAAGGACTTTGAGAATGCTCGATAACATCCGCTCGTCTAATCTTCTTCACTTGGGGCTCGATGATTTCCCTTTGTTTCCACGCACTTGGATAAGGGGCTGGGTGAACGGGCTGATTATTTCCGATATTGATTTCATGTTGAACTAAATTTGAAGAACCTAGATCGTCATCGCTAGTGGTAAAACAATATCGACGTTTATAAAGTAAATCCTTTATAGCCTGTCGATGTTCATCGAGCAGTTCGGTGTTGATCGAGTTCTAAAAATCGAAATCAATATCTTGGTCTTCGGGAGGCAGTGGACTTGTATCTGTAACTTCAACGTTGATTATCTCCCCCAATTTACTTCCTTTTCCGATCCATTGAGGGGAATCAGAAAAATTAATCAATTGAACAACATCGGGTGGAGAGTCAGATTGATAACAAAACCGACCAACAGATAAACCCTTGTCAAGCATCACCTTAGAAGAGGGCTCAACCATTAAGAGTCCGACGTTTGTGGAAGCATTTTTCAGATTTGTCCGCTCCACAGCAATGGCCATCATGGAATGGGCTGGAATTGTTTGGGCTTCTTTGGCAAAGATGAAACTTGAGTGGACTGCCGGCTTTTTGTCCGAGCAATCAATGTCTCCTAAATGAAATGAAGCTTGTTCGGCCGTATAATTGATTTTAATGGATATCAATTTACGCAACGTATCATTTCCTAATAATAAATCATAACCATATATTTGTAGCACAATTGCAGAGACTTCAACAACGATTTTATCAATAATAACTTTAATTTCAATTTTTCCCGATGGACGAGTACGCTGACCATCAGCCAACAGAATGTCAGGTCCTTCCCATGGCTGTAGAGGAATACCCAACATTTTACTTAAATAAGGGGAAACAACAGTAATTCCCGAGCCAGTATCAATAATTGCTTCTACCGGGTACTTGCCAAAAATCATATTTTTAAATACCAATTTACTTCTGTCCAGTTGAGGTATCGCGAATAAGCCGTCGGTGGTGTTACCCCTTTTAACCACCGGCTTTAGTTTGAGGGTTTCGTGGAGGGATTTGAATTAGGAGGAGTAGCCGGGTTTTTTTAACATCTATTAGCTAGATGACTCGGATCTCCACATCTATAACATTTTCTTGGCTGTTCCTGTTTACCACAATTACGAGCAATATGTCCCGGCAGATGACATTCGTTACAAATCGGTTTCCCATCAAACGTTCGTTTATTCCCTCCCTTAGTGAGTCCCCCGTTAGTCATCGAATTCTTCCCAGATAGGAATTTTTGTCCCAAGGTGGGACCAAAGCCGTGCGGCTGGTGCGGTGGGCACAGGGGAATCTCTAAGATGTCCCATTGCGAGCCCTTTTTTGATTGCGTTACTCATTTTTCATCTTGTCGGATACGTCATTTTTTACTCCCTCTCGTAGAAGTCTCTGATGCGTCCCGTTTTTATTTTTTGGCTCCTTCTTGACACTTACAAAATTTCGGAGAAACTGGCTTTGTGTTTTCGCGGCAAAGTTTGATTCTAAAATCTTATTATAACCTTTATCTTCAAAACTGTAAACATGAATTCGTGGCTCATCTGTATAGTACTGGCATCCCACCACGACGATCCGGGTTCGACCCCCGTTTCAGTTTCCATATTTCTTCAACAGCGCTGTTAGTATGCAGTCGATTTATGTAGTGTGTCCGGTAACCCTTTACATACTTTGACAAATAAACTTGTCGTCCGGATATCCGGATCAGCGTTCGTAAAAAAATGTCGGCACAGCAAACACTCATAAGAAAAAGAAGAGTAAAGAAAAAGGAACGAAATTCAGAGTCCAGAAAAAGATTTATTATTAATGACTTCTTCAGATCCTTTTTCCGTCCCAAGTACGTCTAATGTCCATCCAATGGGACGGGATAAGGACCGCTATGAGATCTCGGCGAAGCGGACATTGGCCATACGTAAAAGACGTCCTAGGAATGTAAACTTGGGAATCTGCTATGTGCCAAGTACATCTCAGACGTCTCAAAGTGACGTGTTTTGTGCGTCTATGGGACTGCAGTGTGCTATCTGGGTTGTTGAACATATCACTCACAGCCTGAATGACTGTGGCAGAACCCTCCTCAATTTGACCCTGTACTTTTTCATTTGGACCTCCAACTTATTCTCTAACACCTCAACTTTCCGCTCCACTCCAGAAATGGCCATTTGTAATTGTTCTTGGGTAACAAACATAACAGACGTAGGTGGGAGGGCTTTGCTGGACCAATCGCTATTTTTTGCCAGATGGGATGCCTGGGAATATCGTTGGACAAGTTGAAAAAGCATCTGCGTGTTGGTGACTCCGTGTTCCACTAGGGGATAAATCCTTTTCATCAACGATGGGTTGAGGCCCCGCAAGAGATGACGCACCTTCGTCTGTTCGGGTATGTTGGGGTCTAGCTTGGAACACAATTAAACAACATTGTAGCAGTAAGTCATAACAGGTTCGTCTGTCTGCTGGAAACGATTTCTTAACTTAGATTCGAGATCGTATTCATAGTTAGGGTCTCGAAAGGCCGCTAACAAAGCGATTCTTAACGCATCGTATGTCTGGGGTTGAGGGAATAGACTCACACACCATTGAAGAGCCACTTCCTCTAGACACATTCCCATATGTGTGAATCTTCTCCCGTGATCCCATAAATTATAGTTAGCCACCCTTTCAAACATATCAATCCAATGGGAAACATCCTCCCCAGCTTTTCCATAAAATAAGGAGGTTCCCGTTCCCGATTTGGGCACCCTAGTACAATTTCAATCGGTGCTACACCCGGGACATTTTGTTCATCCCCCATTTCAAAATGAATAGCCACACAACAAATATCACCTTTCAAAACAAATTCAAAATAAAGACAAAAGAATCAACTTAGCCGAAAATATGCGATGACCACAGGAGATGAGAAAACAGCAGAACAGATGACCTCAGGATACCAGCAACAGCAGAATGATTCACCAAAGTTTGATTCACTTGTCGAACCCAATGCAATCAATCAGATACAAGTATACCCTGCATCTCCACCATGTCACGAATTTCGTGTACGACCGTATGCTTGGCTGATGACGCAAGGGCGAAATGATACACACTAGTTAACGATAAACTCAATGCTGCTCTTAAAGACAGTCAAAGAGCCGATCGTCCACTACTGGTACAGACACTACCAGTAGATCGATCTAAAATCTATCTCAAAACAACACAGAGTTAGATAGTAGACGTTTAAAATGCAAGACACAATAAGAGAGAGATTAAAGAACCAGCCCGAAGAAGCTCTGAAAACACTCTATCGTTATTTGTGACCAAGGAGTAAAGAGGTAAATTTGTTAAGTGGGAGAAAAGGAATTTATTCTAGGAAAGTGATCAAGCCTACAAACAACAATAATAGGAACGATAGGTAATTAGGGTCTAGGTCACCACACCAAAATACTTCCAAGAAAGACATACCAGAAAGAATGATGAAGAGACACACGGAAACGTTAGTAAATCGTGACAATACATTCTGAAACATTTTCTTGTTTCTTTCTGGCTCTTTTCAGCTTGCTAGTTTTTTTTCAATTTGAATGTTGGGTATAATCACCCACAAGTATTTGATTAAGGCCTTTACTTTCGTGTGGAGGAGACGGGGTAAGTGGGTTCGTGTGACGGAAATTACAGGTTTATGAAGTAGAGCGGTAAAGTGTTTATCCAGACAGCAGGCATTTTTTTTTTAATTTCAGAACTTGCCTAATAATTTGATCTTAATCTAAATAAAAAATTTATCTCGGGCATTAACAATTTTCCAATTTTCAGTAAGATATAGCCAGGCATTCAGCAAGATCATTTCCCTCTAAATTTGAACAACGATATCCAAATAGGCAAATAGTAAGATGATATTCTTCTCAGGAAGACCGATAGTTTTTTTATTTATTTATTTTTTTTTTTGCTTTACAAAGTAATTATGGAATCCTAAACGCCTACTATTTGTAGTCGTTATAAAAATCAATTAGTAAGTTCTAAGACATTGGAATGAGCGTCCCAAAAGGCATATCATTTGCAATTACAAGGCTACAACTCACGCAGCGCTGTCTGTTTGAAAACGTCAAGCGTATCTGTACCAACACAACAATGAATATCACATTACTGAGTGAATTAATATCCAATCTAATTCATTTTCAGAAAGCCGACGGCCAAGCATCTTGCCAGTGCCCGATATGTTCTCGGGCTCAACCATAAACCTGGTAGCCGGGCATCAGGCAGCCACGGAAGATAGTGAAGATGAGATCGAGGACGACATTCCTTGGCCTGCTCCCACAGAAAAAATCTCGTAAGTTAAAATACTGTATATGTAACGAATTCATTATAGTTATTAAAAAATAATATTAATAATAATAATAATTAAAAAAAAAAACAGGATCGTGAAAGGTTTTCCTCTGGTGTCGCCTTACATCGGCGTTAGCCCCACATTGTGCTACCTACTGAAAGAGAAGAAACCACTTTGCTGCTTACAACTCACTCAGGTAGAACTTTTACCCAGCGAAAAAAAAGTGCGCAAAGTTTTATCAATGGAATTTTTCGTCCATTGAATTAGATGTGCGAGCATTCGAGCCACCGGAGCGCCAAGGAATACAATTGGCCCAACAAAGTCATCATCCTGGCATCTGACTACGCGTCGACGGGCATCTATAATTTTGTCATTCCGCTGAGTACATTTTCCATGTCTGTTCAACTACTGTTGAACTAACATTGACCACCATAAAGGTTTCGAGTCGGAAATTTGAACAAACGATCGATCCGCATTCACTTTCGCCGTCTTTTCACCTTCTTTTATTCGATATAGTTCGATTCACTTTGCCGTCGTCTTCCTACGTGTATTGCTTCCATTTCCATTATTGTTTTCTCTTTTTTTTCCGACCTTTTGCACGATGACATTTGCCTGCACTGACATCCGAAAAATTCCGCTGTTCGTTTGCTTCTGTTTGCCCAGTGACTACTGACTTCCGATGGTCTACGTGATGTTTCCCCCAATAGTGATGCTAAAATTTAAAGACTACATAGAAAGTCTGTCTCTATTGATTTGGTTTCCAAGAAATTCAATGTTGGAATACCAAGTTTGAAATATCAATTTACGATCTATGCCATATTCAACGACGCATGACATTACTTTAAACACAAGAGTTAACACCTGTGTTGCGTGTTTGTTAGTCTATGAGCGCCCCTCCTTTTAAATTCGTTATTCAAATCGCAAATCCCTGCTAGTGATAAAAAAATGTTGTGTCGGAAATAGACGATGGAAAGGATAGATACGTCAATAATCGACTCAAGTAAGGCCCTCTGAAAGTCACCAAGTTTTGACCTATTACATCTCAATTTGTAATTGACAGTCGTGAATTTGATGTGTAAAGGGGCAAACAGATCCCAAAGATTTTAAAGTACAAGGAACTTTTACAGGTTGGCTTTCATTTACGAACCTTCATATGGAAACAATTTCACACGGATGTACCGATGCGCTCGTAACATCTCCCGTGCGTGGAACGAGGATTATTCTTCAACTCCCGCTTCTTCCACCTTCCGTAAAGAATCATTAACCAGCGGTCGGGAATTTTGACTGGCAGACTCCAGTGTCGAGCCGCCAACGGCTGATCAACCATGGTGGTGGGATTGGTTCTGGTGCCTTTACGGGACCGAATATCAACCAAAGTGATTAAGCTCACTTTCTTATTTTTATGTTGGAAGAATCTTTAGCGAGTGTTGTGTGAATCTCGTAGGAAAATAAAATAGAACTGATAAACCAATATGACAAGTAGCAACGACATCGCTGGGTATTTGACTATTTGTGGACGATCAGCACTACCACCTGGATTATCGATGACAGCAACGAGACGCTGGGCATCGATTGGGACGTGTCGCTGTGGACGCCGGAGCAGCGCCAACTTCTGGAACATGGCGGGATCCCGCGCCAAGTTCACGTCGCCCTTGGCGTCGTGTTCCACCATTCCACCATCCTCTACGACTTTTCCAGGTACTCGTCATTTTTTTCCTCAATTTTTATGATGGACGCTCATTCTCAGATTGTAAATCGCAGGTTCTAACGGCTGAGGACGCCGGCCAACGTGTTCATAATCAACTTTCTGAACATCTGCGATTTCCAGTTTCCTCGCCTGTTGTCTCCACCCGCTGGCTGTCTACTCCGCATCCAGGAGCCGCTGGTCTTTCTGCCAAACAGGTAAGAATTTACTACAGACCTGATGAATTTTACAAAGATCTTATTACTATAACTCAATAGAATAAGAGCCTGTTAAAGTTTTTTTTTAAAGTTAACTTGACCCTCCCTCCAGTAAACTTAGTTCTTAAGATGAAAAGTATTGAACCTTATTCTAGTATTCCATTTGTAAAGTCAATAAGCAAAGCAGGAATATATATATAGGATGTCAACATGTCAAGGAGTAAAAGTGCTGATGTGTAGTGAACTAGAACTAGTTAGACGTTTATGAAATTGAAAAGTCCCTGGCCTAGGTGGATACAACTCTTATTGAAAATGAAAAGCTTGGCAAGCTGTAAACTGGCGCAAATCACGAGAAGGAAAATAATTGCTGAGAGTGTTGATTTCAAATGACGAATATGGCATCCCTTAAAAGCGAGAGCCACTTGATGACTCATCGATCATCGTAGACGGAATCCTTGTTCCCTCCCTTGCTCCTATCCCTGCCAAAGAGTCAAGATCTTAGCCGAGTTATGAGGAACTGCGTGAACTTGCGTTCAACAATGGGAAACATCTCCGAAACGCCAGCCGACAAAAACAACTTGTGAGATATCTCTGATGCATTCAGTAAGGAGTAACTTTACGTTATTCTTCAACTCTTGAAGTGATAAGATTTAGGTTCACTCCCAAGAACTTGGCGTAAAAGCTGTTGAAAAATCCTTAGAGAGCCCATCATCCGACCTTGTTATTAACAAATAAAGAAACGACGGTATGTTCCTGCTATACATGATGGCTTAAGCAAGGTACTACATTAACCACTTTTTAAAAATCTTTTTTAATTTATAAAACTAATTTTTTTTTTTCAACAGCGAATGAAGAGACTGCCCGATTGATTAAGATGTCCAAAGGACAGGTTTATGCCTACTCAGTTGATTTGACTAAACGTGAAGAAATTTACCGAGCAACAGATCGTTAAAAGCAGGAAGTTGGAAAAGTAAGTTTTAAAAAAATGTTTATCATTTCTGTATTTACCACCATAGACTGAAATATTTAATAAACAACTTACAACATGAACCCAGTCAGGTTGTCCTTCACCTACAGGATGGGCAAACTTATATGGACTAACATCAATCAAGGATATGACATGTCCATGGTAAGCACTGCCAATAATTTAAAAAATATATTGGTAAGGCATTGGTGACTAAATGCTAGGAATGGATTGAATATTCAGAGTACACACTGATCCAGAACAATGGCTTCTTTACGCTTTGTATGTGTTCTGGCAAGTCTTAGAGCAAGATCATTTGCTTCAGATCCAGAATTAACAAAAAAACAGACACCCAATGGAGGAGGTAATAAACTTGTCAACCTCTCAGCATAAATGACTAGATTATCGCGCTATAAAATTGTTTTATAAATAATATACATAATTTTTAAAAATCTAAAATTAAAAAGCTGGTAACATCTTAGTCTCCTCGCTTGAAACGAACGACTGCTTCTTTACGTACTTAATCTGCAGTTACGAACGAACGTTAGTCAACGAACACTTTAAAACTTATCGTACTTAATCTGTAACATTTCATAAGCTAAGCAAAGGTAAATTTATTTATTATAATGTAATAATATATATTTTAACAGTTTTTTTTTAATTATAGGATATTTAAGATGGTACTCAACGGTGGAAATAATGGAGCACCGGATTTGATCGTAGGTGATTCTTAGTTTCCAACCAATTTTAGTTAGTAATCTAATTTTATTATTATAGATACCTCCTATACCGATAAATCTGGCCGTTAATGCCATCGCGGTTGGGTACGCTATGAAAGCATTAAAGCCTGCTCCCCGCCTCTTTTTCGATTTTGGTGCCAGCACTTTAACTAACAATGGCTATGCACTGGCAGCCATGATTTTTCTTTTCATGTTGACACAAATTGTACTGGCTTCTTACATGATCCGACTTAATTTGGAGAACGTCAATGATATTGGACGGTTCAGAATTCTTTCGTTTTTGATGACCATCGTCGCCAGTGTTTCTCTCATCTTAATTTCCACTAAAACTTTGATGCAAGAAGGTCACAAATATTATTTGGCTCGACGTGTTCAACTTCCACTCATTTGTAAACCTTTTCTTTTGTCCCTCTCTACGTGCAATTTGTCCACAATTTGTCCTCAATTTGTCTTCGTAGAATTAATTCTTGAAACATAGCAGCAAAGCCTGGGCCCCACCCAGTATCAAAAATTATTTATATTGTTTTGGTTTGGCAACTTCAAAATTATTCATCATTTCCCCCAGTCCCAAAGCGCGGTGAGAAGCAATCTGTACTTTCATTGACGACTGCTTGAAAAGTCTTGAAAACTTATCGTAATATATCTAAATCATCTTATAAACTCAACACAGGTATTAACTTATTTATTTATTATAATATAATATTACATATTTTAACAGCTTTTTTTATTATAGAATATTTATGATGGAGCAAAATGTTGGAAATAATGGAATTGATTGGCCAATTGATGAAGTAGGTGTTTCTTAGTTTAAGTTATAGATGTTTTAATAAAATTTTATTTATTTTTAGGTTCGCCCCATCCCGATTAATCTGGCCGTAAATGCCATTGCGGTTGGGTACGCTTTAAAAGCATTAGAGCCCGTCACGCGCCTATTCTATGATTTTGGTGCCAAGCCATGATCTTTACATTCATGATCATACATATTGTATTGGCTGCAATCCTGGTGCGTCTTAATCTGGAGAATTTCGTTAACAATGGACGGTTCAAATTTCTTTCTTTCGTGATGACCCTTGTAGCCAGTATTTCACTCATCTTATTGTCTACCAAAACTTTGATGCAAGAGGGTGAGCGTTATTATTTGGAATGAATTTTCAACATTTGAACTCAATTATTCATTTGTAAACCTTTAACCACTTTTGTCACTCTACGTACAATTTGTCCTAAACTTGTCTTCAACTTGTCTACGTAATAAAAATTTTTTAAACATAGCAGTACAAACTGGACTCAACCCAGTAACAAAAATTATTTATATTTAATATATACTCAATATTTTTAATTATCAATAAATATCCATAAACATAAAATTAGAATTCATTCAGAACCAAGATTTCAGCTTGAAGGCACGCAGCCGCTTCTAAAGCTTCTTGGACTTCGCTTCGCTCGTACAAACTACCGCCAGATTGTAGAGCCCTTCCGGAAGAGAGAAAGAAAAATCACCTCAGATTTTAATGGTTATCGTGAAGAAGGAGAAGAGACGCTCTCTATCTAGTGCTACGTTGCCTTCTAGCACGAGATAAAGCAGCAGGTTGCCGGTTTGCTTTCTTTATCACAAGATTTTTAAAAATTATTAATATTATTTATAGAACAATTTTATAGCTAATACATTGTGCAATAAAATTGTGAAATTAATTTTTAAAAAATCAGTGGCAATCCGTTTTACGAACAAAAAAAAATTGTTTCACCCTCTTTTTGCCACTCCTCGCCATCTAGCGCTCGATCTGCAAGTTCAGCTAAAAACAAAAACAGTCTGACAGATTAGAAGTAAACCGCAAATAGCGCGGCCCTCCAAGCAATCGACGCTACCACCAAACTAACTCAAACCCCGATCCTCCTTGACATCTGGAACCTCCTCTTGGCTCTAAAAGCATCCGGCACTCAGACATACCTCACTTGGATCCCAAGCCACATCGGGATCACTGGAAACGAGTTAAAAAAGTTCATTTCTTCTTTTTTTTCGGGTAATGGGTATGACCGTGATTGTCTCTTGCTTTTAACAGATCAAACGACCTTACATTCATGTCAAGCCTCTTGAGCGCGGCCAGTTGAAGAATTGGAAGGCGTACCTCGAATTCGAAATTGAGCACGGCCAGCAGCTAAGGATCGATACTCTTTTCGAGCGCTGCCTCATCGCTTGTGCTCTTTACGATGAGTACTGGTTGTTGTACGCTCAGCACCTAGAATCGCGATGGAACGATGAATTGGACAATCGTCCTCTGATTGAGAAACAGCTACGCAGCGTGTACCGACGAGCTTGCACCGTTCATGCTGTCTACGACAAGACGACGCTTTACCTTATGTGGTCCAATTTTGAAGTAAGGCCAGTTAGTTTTAGTTTAATTAATTCCAGTGTTGAAGAAATTTACCGAGCAGCAGATCGTTTAAAGCAGGAAGTTGGAAAAGTACGTGAATGACTGAAAATATGTTTGTTGCTCATATTAATAATTAACCCAAATTTAATCAAATAGGTATCAATCTTGGTCAATAACGCCGGTGTGGTTACGGGTAAAGCGCTACTTGAATGCTCCGATGAACTTATCCAGCGCACTTTTGACGTCAACATTTTGGCGCACTTCTGGGTAATTCAAATGTTAAACAATTGGAGAAAAGCAATCAAATAAGAAACACTATTTTCCTTCAGACTGTTAAAAGCTTTTTGTCCGGTATGATTATATGCAAGACCAAGGTCATATCGTCACCATCGCCAGTTTAGCCGGCCTTTCAGGATGCAATCGACTAGTAGATTATTGCGCCGTTCCTTACAAAAATTCTCGTGCGTAAGCCTCCATGCACAGGGCTGGATCACCGCGGTGAACTTGCTACCGCGGTACTACCGTGCGGTAGCGGTAGAACCGCGCGGTAGTACCGCACGACTTTACTCTACCGCACTACCGCGTTAGTTTTCAAATTTCCGTGCAGTAGCGGTAGTTTTCCACGCCATCTAGCGCTGATTTTGTAAAACACAATAGAAAAACAATAGATGGCGCTCTAATTTTTCTGGAGCAATTCATCAGGCCTCTGTTGGATCACCAATCTCTCACGTTTCTAATCCAAAACAATCATAGTTATCCATTCTTAAACTTTCTAATTTAAATTTGCGAATGAAATTTCATAACATTTTAGGTCAACTTGAATTAAATATGAGTGGCGTATAAGCGCCTAGCGCCTTGAGTGAGAAGAACGCTTGTTTTCCAGAATCACGCGCACGCGTTCACGGCTTCTGAAATAAAACGTTGCACTTCCGTACTCCGCATGGTTGGAACGTTTGTTCTGCCTTGCTGGAAAGATCTATTGTACCAGTGAGCAGTTTCCTGAATTATTTTTTATTGTAAACCGTTTCGTTAAATTAAATCAAAAATTAACTCTAATTTCTTTAATTACAAGAATTAAATCATGCAAGGATGTTTAATTTAATTCGTGATTTAAACGGTTTAAAACACAGTAAATCACGGATAAATAATAAAATTGTAACAAGACGAGAAAATCGCACAAATGAGAATCTTTTTGCCAAGTTAAATTTAAAAAAAATTAATTTTCAAAATCAAAAAATATTTGATTGAATTTTTTGATTGATACAATACTTTAAAAAAATTATTTCTGATTTTGATTCATAAATCAAAATAAATCTTGATTGCAACTGACGAATGGGTTTTTAGATCCAAATTAAAAAGAAAATTTTTAATGAAAGTATATCAACTCTTCTATATTCCGCTTGAAATGGATTTGAAACATTTCAAAATTTTCATTTGCAAAAGAATTAAATACTACCGCAGAACGACTACCGCTACCGCGGTAGTCCCTTAAACTACCGCGGTAGTACCGTACCACGATAATTTTTTTTTTTAAGTTACCGCTACCGCGGTAGCGGTAGTTTTTTTAGACTACCGGGCCCAGCCCTGTCCATGCAGACCGGAAGCCGCAAGAACGTACCGACAATCTGGAAGGTTTTAAATAGAATAAAGCCAGCCGAAGTCTGTTCAAGAAATGAAGGCTCAATTACTTTTGCATTCGTTCGCTTATTATAATGCTTAGAAAATTTTCTGGATCTGTTTAGCATCGAAGGATCGATATTCATTTCGCCAATGTTCTTTTTCTTGTTTGTTGAACATTACTGATCTTTGTGATTGCAAACTCATGCGTGTCTGTTATTCACAAGTAATGAAGATAGGCTACAAGAAGACGACGAACGTGGCAAATTAAATATGTTCATACCGATGGAATTCAAGCATAATCTTCAAAATTATCACAATCGACTTTCGTTCGGCAGAAGATAATGGATTGGTCCATTTTATGTTCAGTTATGGCCCTGGCGCAATATCTTCCTTTAAAAGCTATACGGATTCGGAAAGCATTTCTAGTAAATAATTTTGAATTAGTTCTGTTTCATAAATGAAGATTACATCGACGACGCGAGTTAATTACCAGGGGTAGCAGCGAAGTGAGAGTTGAGCGGTCTTCGCGGCAGCACCCCATCGTCGGTAGGCGCTTTTTTTAACAAGCGATCCGCCACTCAAAGAGACCGTTTGGGGGGTTTTGATTTAGCGGAAATCGTCGCTGGGGGTTCTAAAAATAAACAAATAGATGGGTTTTGTGCAAAATTTTTCGCTAAGTCGATTGCTAAAAACCGCAATCGCCTAGCTTTTGTAGTTTGGGAGATATTTTAAAAAAACTGAGAGGGGGTAGCCGAAATTTGGACTTTTTTTCGTTTTTTGTGCAGCAGTTTTCTCGTCAACTGCTGCACCTAAAAATAATCCAATTGGTTTAAAATGATGAGATAGCCCGTCTCTTCAAACCATTTTAATGTTTTTAAAATATTCGGCTTAGAAGCCGAGATATTAATGATTGAAATTTTGAAAAAAATTTCCAAAAATTTCTTCGTTTTTTGGCCATGCCGGCCTTTATCCCGTAAGCCACCTAGCGCTCGCGAAAGCAAAATTTCCCCCTCTTTGCCTTTAGGGTCTGTTGGGGTGGTCTCCCTCATAACGTCAGCCTACACCTATCGAGAGGGGGTGGTCACCCCAACAGACCCTAAAGGCAAAGAGGGGGAAATTTTGCTTTCGCGAGCGCTAGGTGGCTTACGGGATAAAGGCCGGCATGGCCAAAAAACGAAGAAATTTTTGGAAATTGTTTTCAAAATTTCAATCATTAATATCTCGGCTTCTAAGCCGAATATTTTAAAAACATTAAAATGGTTTGAAGAGACGGGCTATCTCATCATTTTAAACCAATTGGATTATTTTTAGGTGCAGCAGTTGACGAGAAAACTGCTGCACAAAAAACGAAAAAAAGTCCAAATTTCGGCTACCCCCTCTCAGTTTTTTCTAAATATATCCCAAACTACAAAAGCTAGGCGATTGCGGTTTTTAGCAATCGACTTAGCGAAAAATTTTGCACAAAACCCATCTATTTGTTTAATTTTAGAACCCCCAGCGACGATTTCCGCTAAATCAAAAACCCCCAAAACGGTCTCTTTGAGTGGCGGATCGCTTGTTAAAAAGGCAAATTATGCCATGATTTGGTAGGGTTATTACCGCTGATATGAACAAAGTTCATGGAAAAAAATTCTACTTGCAACTTATTTGAGGTTATAAATTATCCTGACTCTGCTAATAGGTGAAAATGTTTATTCTTTTTAAACCATTCCCCATCTCTACAATCTATTACATTTTGAGCCATATCCGCAATTACGCAATTTACACTCGGATACCGCAGCACTTTCCACTTTCCAGACTTTAGTTACATGCAGTTGGCTAGGCTTAGTTGACGTCTGACGTGTACCTTTTTTCCCAGTTTGTTTACATCTTCGGAAAGGTCGAAGAATTCTCCTGCATGTGAATTTAGTGAATGTCATGTAGATGACACGACCAAAATGCGTTCAAAATTCATGAAATTATTATTTTTACTATTGGGATTCGTCCTTTCTTCTATTAATCCAGTGGCTGATGCTATACCACTTAGCAATTCTGTACTTTATAAAGATTCAGGTGTTTTCGATAATATTTTTTATATTTTTAACTCTTGATTAAACTTCGTCCTTCTTTTGTTAAGATCCTATCGTCCAAATGAATATTGCTGACTTTAAATCAACTATTGTAGCTACCAGTAATGCCTGGCTAGTTGAATTTTATAGTAGCTGGTGTGGGCATTGCATTGATTTTGCTCCTGCCTATATTCAGCTTGCCAATGATGTAAAAGGTATTTCAATTTTGTATCATGTACACTAACAGCCTTAATTGAATATATTGTATTCTTTTTAGGTTGGGAAAAGGTAATTAAAGTGGGAGCAGTGGATTGTGCTAAGGAGGAAAATATTCCTTTGTGTAGAGATTTTGAAATAATGGGCTATCCAACCCTAAAGTTTTTCCCTGCATTTACTGATGCCAGTCATTTAGGCATAGCAAGGACAGGTGGTAAAAAGGTAGATGCCATTCGAAATAGCATGATTGACTTCATTGAGCAACAGTTTGCAGAGAAAAAAGCTCCTCCACATTGGCCAGTATTAGGTTCACTTCAGTAAGTGTCACTGATTTTTATTCAAACTTAAATATTGACTTTCATTATTTGTGTTCTCCACTTTCTCCCCACTTTTGAATGGGCAGAATAGAATATGCATACTGAGACTGTGCATTGTGATAAAGGGCCAGAGTAAAAATTGTAAAGAAAAAATTTTTTCAGATCTCTTTTTCTCTCATACTTAATTTTCTTTTCCCACTATTATAAAATAATGCTCTAATTGATAGTGTCTACATACTAAATATTCTCAATTTTGTACATTTATCTGTAGAAACGAAACATTGGAGGATTTGTGGAATCACTACAACAACAACGAAATTATTCTACTTTTTGAAACGATAGACAACAGCAAATATTGGTCAAGAGAAGCTATAATGGATGCTCATCAATATGCTCCACACTACCCGCCAATACGACGAGTGAATGCAACCCACAAAGATTTGGTCACGAAGTACAACGTCCAAACCTTGCCTGCCTTTGTTTTTCTTGAACGAACGGGCAAGTCAGAACTGTATCAGATTCAACCCGATCGAGATTACATGAAAAAAATTATGCGAAAATTCTTCGACTCGGAGAACGAAGAAGGTTCGTTAGCTATTGCTAATATTCCGAAGCCCGTTCACACTCAAGAACCCCATGCCATACACACAAATGTCAAAGCTGCCAAAGACCAAGTTTACATGGCTGATTTAGAAGGAGCTCTGTTGTACGCATTCGGTCACGAAGTCAGTGTTCATAAGCTTATTGTTGGCAAAGAGTTAGCCGCCCTAAAACAACTGATCAATGTACTTGACCAATATTTTCCTGGTCGCCCTGAAATGAAAGAGACTATTCATTCCATTAGACGTAATCTGGAAGGGTACAAGAAACAAATTCGAGGAGAAGAGTTTTCCAAATTATGGCGTGACGCTCTTAATGGTAGAGAAACAAATCAAGAATGGGTTGGATGTCGTGGAAGCCGACCTAATCTGCGGGGGTACCCGTGCTCCTTGTGGACAACTTTTCATACTCTGACAGTGAATTACGCTTTAAAGCAATCTGATGATACTTCAAATGAACCTAATCTTATACTGCAAGCGATGAAGGGTTTTATCAAATACTTTTTTGGATGTGCCCATTGTTCTAATCATTTCGTTGACATGGCCGAAGATGAAGTAGATCCCATCGAATCAGTAAAATCACCAAGACAAGCCGTTCTTTGGTTATGGGCGGCCCATAACAAGGTATTATACGTACATGTTATACTTATCGCTATCAATATTAACTAATTTTGTTTCGTGTCTATCCGTGACTTAAAGGTAAATCGAAGAATCGCCAGTGATGCCAGCGAGGATTCAAAAGCACCCAAAATTCAGTTTCCTGCACCGAATAACTGCCCTGATTGTCGACCAAACGGTGTTGAGAGGGAAGAAGCTGTGTATGACTACCTGATAAAGCTGTACCACCCTGACCATATTAGCTCGGTTGGGCTTCTTATAGAAAGAAATGCAGCGCACTCGGGTAGTTCTAGGGTTCAGTCTCTTCCGCTTGGTACCCTATCATTTACTGGATATGACATAAGCCTTTGTGCCGCTATTTACCTGGTCTCTTCGCTTATTTTAATGCTTGTTCTCTGCCGTATACTGGTCAAAAGACGTCGCTACGTTCGTAAGCAGGTTTACGATGTATGCGGTAAACTCATGTGAGTGTCTTTTTGTTAAGATTTTTCTTCTATTTTATACAGTACTTTGACCCACAAAAATTTGCCAATTTTTATTGATAGGGGGAATCAATACAATGAGTGCTATTTGAAGGAACATATTTTAATCTAATTAAACCATTTCCATATTTGCTGTAAACAGTTCTGCGAGTTCCATATGTGAAAAGATTTGTTCTAGCCCATTTTCGAGCTTGCTGTAAAAGAAATAATTTTTTTACAATCTAAAATAAATTGCTCATTTTTAAAAGGTCTAGGCCGTTTTCACTTAGTTAAATTGAAATAAAACCTACTTGAAACAGATCCAGAGATTTATCACAATAACGCCGTTTTATTGGATGTAAAATCTCAAATGAGACTGATTTTTTTATCCAAAAAAAACGCATGATTATGTTAGTTTTTTGTTGTATTTTGCTTCGTTGTCTTGGCAACCTTTATTTCGTGAACATTGTGTTGATTCAAAATTTTTCGTCAGCTAGAAATGGCGGCTGTCAATAAACCGAACCAACCACGAACTTCTAAGGAAACTTTATTGGAAAAGTATTAACAAGTCTTCGTTGTGGTTTAATTAATTTCGTGAGTGTAAAGCCTACTTGTGTTTATAATTCAGGCGAGCTGCTGTAGAAGCTGCCTTTCGAAAAAAAAAGGAATCGGAACGTAGAGCCCTAGGTCTGGTTGAGCATATGGTGGAGAATTCGGCTGTTGACACACAGTGGCTTGCAGATAATGTAAGTCAGTAGTAAGTTTTACATCTAAAACAATGCTTTTAAATGTTCTCTGTGAAGGCCAAATTCATCAATCCTCAATATTATCAAGATACAATTGAAGAAAGAGCTATTGCCAAACAGTGTGGCTTCCCGGTATGTCATAATCTCATAGAAAAAGAATTGAAGCAAAAGTATCGCATTGATTCGAAAACAAAGAAAGTCTTTGATGTTACTCAACGAAAGGTAGTTACTTTTCAAAAAATCTACTGATGAATTAATTTACCCTGGCAAATCTTTGTTTTCTAGAACTTCTGCAGTGATGTTTGTTTTTCTGCTTCAAACCATTTCAAAGACCAGTTACTAACCAGCCCACTATGGATGAGGCATAAAGAAAAAATCCCTAGATTTGAAATCAATCATACACCAAAGAAGTAATGTGCCCTTGTGTGACTTCATACCTTATTCTTAATTTATATTACCTAAAATGTCTATCTGGTGTTGATGTAGGAGTCTAAAGGGGGATGAATTTGTTTTAATTGCTGTTGCTGTTCCTGATGAGGAAAACAATACTGAAGAAGATGTGGAAGTTATTAAAGAAAAAACAGCATTGAAGCCGAAAACCCAAAGGAAAATTGTCTCAGAGCCAGTGGTTAATCCCTGTAAATTGGTTTCGAAAATCGTACAGCAATGGTTTACGATGAGAACGTTCAAGTGGATTCGTAACGTTAAAGAGGAATTCATAGACAATGGCGTTGATTCCATCCAAGAAAAGTTGCTTCAAATGAATATCAATAACCCAAATGTTAAAGAAGAAGGAATAAATCTTCCAAGGAGGCAACCGCAAACTGAAGATCAGCATTCTCTCAAACAGTTTCGTGCCTTCTTAGCAGGGAAGACGAAATACGCAGTCGAAAAAGATGACTGTTCAATCATCAAAGATAATACAGGGGACGTTATTGAAAATAAAGAAGAAACTGTTTCAATTATCATTCCTTTGGCTAATGTCTCAGCTCAAAAAAACCTCCGCAAAAAGATTGTCATGGATTACGTCGAGAAAGGGTATTAGTCTGTCTTCTCACATTCATATTAGTTGCTGACGATATTTCTTTTTTTCCAATATAGTTTCCCGCAATTGACGACCATAACGGGTCTCGAGTTTCGTCGATATCAGCGTGATCTGATACAACTTGTATCAACTTTCAGTTTGACAGCCGACACTATTACGTTCCGATCACATGAAATACCTTTCTTGTGCTTCATCCTAATCACATGGTATGCCTGATTTTTTTTTATTTTTTTAATTTAAATTCTAAACTTATTTTTTATAATTTTTCTAGCTTAGCGACGAGAGATTCTGAAGTTAAAGATAGGCTAACGCGTGAGCCAGTAAAAACTGAAGTGTCTTCTTTTCTGGCTGATTACGAAAGAACTATGGAACAGTTGGAAGAATATGTGATTGATCTATGTAAACCTTTTGAAAATTCGCCGAATTAAGCTCATATTTGCAAAATTCGGTATATGTGTGAATATGAAATTGCGTGAAACGAATCAAAGCTCTTTTTCTGTTTTATATTTACTTGTGACTTTGTGGAGGATCTACAAAGACTTGCTGATGTAATGGCAAAATAGTGTCTACAGAAGTTCTTTGTTTTTAGGTGAAGAAAAAAGCTTGCACTAACTTTAAAAAAGAAACAAAATGGTGGGACTGATATTAGCTGCGCAACAAGGAAATCGAGTAAAGAGACAAGAGATTTAACACATTTCGTTAGAGTAACACATACGTTCAGTTCAAGGAGCAAAAAATCTAGTTTAAATTGTAAGAGTCTATCTAGATTGTTGTTAGAAGGATCGAAAAAGAAAGAAGAAACAATAAAGAAAAATAATAGAGTTCTGGCAGTCAATACGCAATATTAGGGTGGAACATAAGGAGGTGGTTTTCGATAAGCTGGGGTGGCTTTGGGTCGCGAGTATCGTGACGAGGAATCGCGACCAGCCGACAGGGGAGGTGGCGGTTGATAAAGACTGTTTGGCTCCTCTTCCGCATCGTCCGACGGTGTACGGAGCAAGTCGTGCTGCTCGGCTGCTTTGTGCGATGCATAGGGGCTAGCTGAGGAGCGCACCTTATGGTAATCGGGTGGCTGGGACGGTTTCTCCTCTTTGAGAATAACAGGTGCTTTGGCCGGATGACGACCACTTGGTCGCTCTTCTAATTCCTCGGCGAATATGATTGGAATACCTTTCGAGACAAAACTGCGCCGCTCTTCCAGGCCCAGCTTTCCTGTTCGTCTGCGACGGTAAAGAATGCACGCAATTACGGCAGCAAGCAACAGCATCACCGTGATAATGATGCCCGGAACGATGAATGTTAGCAGGTAATCGTCAGACCACGCATCGTCAGTAGACTGCCCGTCTACGCCTTCGGTTTTCCCATCGTCGGCACCCGGCGCGAAGGTTGGCGTATGCTGTCCGACACAGTTGCCCAGCGGAGACACTTGTGCAGACGAAGGTTGAAAATCGGCAGCTACGAGAATTTCTGTGCTTCTCTGGGTCAGTTTTCCTTCGTCATCCATCAGCATACGGCGAAGATTTTCTATCACCGAATTGGGCGGGCATTCCGTGCCAATCAAAGTGGCGTTGCTCCAAGTCACTACTGTAGAGCCGGAGGTAAATGATCGAATGATAATATTACTGTGATTGGGGTCATTGAATATCTGAGCCAATGCTTCGATTAACCGGACTTTACGACTAGCCTTGCCCATTAGAGTATCATAGTTATCGTCAATTGTGAGTGAAAATTCAACCAACGGTTGATCTTCAGGTTTTTTAGATCTTTCTTTGACAACCACGACTAGTCCGTCAGATTCGACAGCTCCAGAGCTATCCGTGCACAACAGTTGGTATTCTTCACTGCCGACATCGTTGTCCAGCGGCAGGCCGTAGAATTCTTGATTGGGCGAGTCGAATTGAAGCCAGTTGCGTGAATCTAATGGTTGGCGATTCATATTTTGTAAGGACAATTTGAGCATCCGTGTATCGCCGTCTTCTTCGTCGTGAAACGTGTCAGCTGGGACTGGATAACGGAAGAGTACACCTACTTCAGCGCTCAAGTGGTCCACTTGGTTGCGTGTTGTAGGCGCTTGATTCATTTTGCTCGATGGTTTAGTCTCTTTTTGTGGAATGCTCGGCGGTGGATTTACTGGTAACGGTTGACAAATACCGTCAAGTTCAACGCTACCTAATGTGACACTCAGCTGCGGGGCTAATTCGGTATCTAACTGATCAGTCACCTGATCAGCTACACGATTATAAATCAGATCAAAAGATTCATGAATTTCGTCTTCAGGACAGTGCGTGCGAGGTAGAGACTCGTTAGACCACGTGAACGTAAAGGCGTTGCCATTCTTAACGGTGCCATTGATGCGGCGCACTACTATAAAATCTTCTTTGTCACCAACTGTTCTAGATAAGCCAGCTACTGTTTTGAGCATCCAGTAGACCTGGGGTAAGGTCTCTTCATCTTCCGAGAATTCGGGTTCTAGCTGCAAGGTAAATTGGTGATGGAACGCTCTTTCAGAAGGATGTTGACGCACTTGGATCTCAGCCCCCTCTGTAACTGTCAAATTGGCTGAATTTCGTGCCTGCACCAAAAACGAGTACTTGCCGATATCATCGGCTAAAGGCAACCCGTAAATCTCCTGTTATACGAGAAAATAATTAATTAATCAGTAAAATGACGTTTCGAGGGGAAAAAAACTAGGGAAATTACCCGCTTGGTTGCATTAAATCCAATCCAATTTATTCCGTTGAGCGGCTTTCCATCTTCAGAAAGCAACTCCAAGTGCAAATTGGCCGAGCTGCCATCCACGGGATCAGAAAAAGTTGTGACTGGAATTACAAACCGGAACACTTTGCCAGCTGTAGCCGGAATTTTTGGTATGCGCATGGTCACTGTAGGAGGAATCGGTGAATTCTATAAACACAAGAAAGGAATCCATTAAACGACGGTCATGCAAGAACAAAAAATGTTTTTGGCACATTTAACCGTAAAGCAATTTTTAACGGATAAGCAGCATCGACTGGGCAGCACCTTAGCCTTAGGGAATCATTGTTTAGTAATTTTTTTTCTCTCTTTTACAACACATGTTGCTTCTTTAAAGGAGGGTAGTCCCTAGAGCGTAACAGGCACAATACCATAACGAAAGAAGGGGCATTGGACACAATGTAACAGCTCAACCGGAACAGAAACCCTATATCTTCTCAACTTGACTGCGATATCCGATCCGACTCTATTGCGCCCGCTAGGGAAACGAAAATATTAAAGTTGACAAACCTTTGCTGTCTCTTCGTCATAATCAGAAATTGAATTAGGCCCCAAAAATTCGAGATCATCCGTCAGCGGCGGAGTTTCTTCGGAGGACTGTGTTTCTTCAATCCGATCAAACAATGAACTATTGCTATAATCATCGAGCACGCGAACGGTAGTCCCTTCCATAACCTGGACGGGAGTCGGTTCGATTTGTCGATTAAGGGTCGGTTCAATGGCGGTCATCCTATTAGCAGGATTGGTCGGATTCTTATTTTTGGGTTTCGTGCTAGGAATGGGTTCCATCACAGGGGTAGCTAAAACGGAAGGACCCTAAGAAATAAAAGGGGTTTAAACAAAAGCAATCGACCGTATAAAAAGTGATAAGGAAATACGTTAAAAAGTGGTGTGGTTGGAGAGATAACGACAGGCTTATTAGGTGATAAGTTTTCTTCATTTACATCCGATTCCACATCGTCTGATTCCGAATAATCATCAATGAGTGAACCTGATCCTTCATTTGCATCATCGTCGTCCATAATCTGCCGACGCACTCTAATAGTGAAGACTTCCCTAGCTGGGCCATCGACTCGAACAGCCCAGTCACCGGCATCCGAGGAAGCTGGCTGGCCACGGACGGTCTGACTAGTGGCGTCATAAACAATCCAAGGTGGAAGAGGTTTACCATCGCGTCCGGTGACCTGTGGGAAAAAAAACAACAAAAAAAACATCAAAACAAAGAACAAAAATAAATAACGAACTTTGAAAAATAAAAACATTCTAGGAACGACTCCGACGATTCCACTAAAGATAAACGGACATGTCGCAATCATTAGCATATCAAATGTCTTGCAATTACACAGATATCCTCTTGGGTGGGTGGGGGAGTTGAGAAGGGGTAGGGGAAGGGGTCATGACATGGGATAGTCATCCAATAGCAACATGATAACATCCTTCCATTGAAATGGTGCCAATGCTTTTCATGCAACTCTAAACCACCTCCCTACTTCCGTCAAGAAAATTCTGAACATTTGTTTAGTGTTGCAATCACCTCAGCCATAGACGTCTGCGATGGTAGATTTATGATGAATGGTTTGCCGGCTTCAACAGTGACATCAGGAATATTCTTATGATCTTGCAGTTGTAAATCCTGCTGATGATGGTTCAGCTGAGCAGGAATATCAAGCCTATTTAGAACTGGATTTCGAACAGGTTCCATATTAAAGCTGCCTTGGACTGAGCAAAAGGCACTCAGCAGAAAGAAAATCCACGGATTGGGCATTTTTGTTGACAGCATGAGAAAGCGTGAGTTGGTTCAAGGAAACTTCAACAATCTATGCCAGCAGCTGCAGCATCTACAAAAACAAAGGTAATATAAATAATTTAATATTTATATATTTGTCTAGTTATGCAGTACAAAAGTTCTCCCATGAGACAGACTCTCCCCCCAAGTTGAGATGCGAGAATAAGCAGCTAGGGAAACGAAAAGGCGAAAAATACCCACAAAGAGGGGAAGTTGGTGTAATGTAAACGATGACGCGATTAACATAAAAATGCCTTGCGGGTGTGGTACATGAGCACATTTAGAGCCTCTTTCCACTTAATCGGTGTTCACAATCAAGATAAAAACGAACTCAAAAGGGATAAGAATTTGACACGACCCAGTCTTATTAAATACCAATGATTTTAACTAACTTTATGGACTTACCAATACAAGTATTATGGCCTTCAGCTGCACTTCTATAACAACCGAATCCGATACATTTCAGGGGAGGACTGAGACTAGACTGGGCAAAAGGGGAGGGGAAGAATACTAAACACGAAGCCTCTTCTGTCTAAAGCAAGTTCCAAGCCGTCGAACATCGACTAGTTTTTTTCTTTCTTTTTTAAATCTCAAGTGTCTCGACGACACACAACACAAAACCCATGGTAGAATCAAGTTTCAGCAATATAGCTCAGTGACGACTGGAAACGGGAAGTCGGAGGACATTACTGGTTCAGTAGTAGTTTACTCACGACCGGACATTGATGTTCAAAAGATTGATTTACAATATTAGATCGCGCAGCATTTCGAGTCGAACAAAAATAACGACACGAAGTCATTCATCTCCTTTCCCTCTTGTACTTTAAGTCGAAAACCGGATGCTTCAGACTAATAGTCTTATGCATATTCCAGGGAAGAAGCAACCAAAAAAGGGGGCCTTATAAGGGTAACGGCCTGTATATGGGGTTCTATGCGGTTTTCACGGTCGTGTTGTAACTTAACACGAACGCGCCAACAGATAGCCCACGAATACAGCTTACAGTTAACTAGGCACAGGCTGGTATTCGTGACAAGAACAAGGCCACCATTCGCATAGTGATAGATTATTTCTTAAGAATAAATTGTTGCAATCAGGTTAGAGTGCCAACAGGTTTTAAAAGCTTCTCACTACTACTAAAACTAAACACACTTAAAGAGGAAATTAAATACAAGCCTTTAAATACATACAGAAGCAACTGGGATGAGCTGAATCAAATGAATCCTAGTAAATAATCCCAGCAATAATGACCGCTCAGACATATTCACGCGACTTTCAGTGATTTCTGGCTTGACGTCTGATGATAAAAAAATCAGTAGAGTAAAAAATTGACAGCTAGTGACCAAGGTCCTAGTTACAGTTATAACATGGTATGAGGGTGGTTATAGATATAATAGAAAGTCCGCCCGACTCCGCTTTGTGAATTAATAATAATAAATACGAGGCCCCAGCATATTCAAACCAATACTATATTTTCTGAAGAAAGAATGAAGAATGATTACTTCATGAAAAGACACAGCATTCCTACACGAGAACTTTCCCCCCGAATTCAATTTAAAAAAAAATAGTTGTCGACAAGAAAAGTCGAAAAGCTTATTTCATATATGGTATTGGTATTGGATGCGCTTAGAATTACCAAACCAAAATAGATAAACCGTATTACACGGCTGAGAGCAACGTAAAGCTGAAACTGTTTCCCACCTCCCAAGAGCTCGACGCTTCAACGAGATTACAAAAAAATCCCGATTCCATTTGTTTAGTTTTTCTGGATTTCCGAAAAGGAGTCACACCATTGAAGGGTTTTGAGATATTTTCTTCTAATAGCCTATTATGGAACATTCAACGATAGTTTCGTTCAAATCTGAGCTCTTTCGACGTTTCGTCATGAGATTATAGGGGTCACTTATGATTTTGATAGATTGAAAAAAAAAAAAAAGCAGGAAGGATCAAGGATTTGTTTTATTTTGACAAAGACAAGTTTTTGATAAATACCGCTAGGTGTCTTTAGCCGATAGTACAGCCGTTACCCGTTAGAGAGAGCTCAGTAAAAATAAGTTTCGTCTGCCCACTTAAAGCTTCTTTTGACTTTTCTGAGTTCTAATAGATACACGTGGTAATCTATCTCAAATAGCAATGGAAGTCAGTAACCAAACAAAGTCTAGCAGTGATTTTGTAAAAGTGCCTAAACGCAAAGCTGCGAAACGCAAAGCTATTCAGCCTGAAAATGCGGAGAAAAATGAAAGTACATCAATGGAGGTGTCGGAAGAGACTGCTGTGGATAGACCCGCCTTCCCCCCTATCAAGAGAGAAAAGTTGGAGAACGGAGTCGAAATACGTAAAATATCTGTGCCTGCTCACAGATATTCTCCATTGAAAGAAAATTGGATGAAACTTTTTACTCCTATTGTTGAACATCTTCATCTTCAAATCAGGTTCAATTTGAAGAATCGCCAAGTTGAGCTTCGAACATGCAAGGACACTAAAGATATAGGTACAAAATTACATTTGTGTTTAATAATTCTGTTTGTTTTTAATTGGCAAAGAGTTGTTTTTTTACTTGAATTTATTTTATTTATATATTTGTATCACATTTACAGCAAATGTTCAAAAGGCTGCTGATTTCGTGAAGGCTTTCATCTGTGGGTTTGAAGTAGAAGATGCATTGGCTCTGATTCGTCTTGATGATCTCTTTGTTGATTCTTTTGAGATCAAAGATGTCAAATCATCTCTTAAAGGTATTAAAGTATTACTTTTAAGTTGCAAACAGTGGCTAATGTGTTTTCTTTATAGGCGATCATTTGAACAGAGCAATTGGAAGATTGGCAGGAAAGGGTGGTCGGACAAAATTCACCATTGAAAACGTAACGAAGACAAGAATTGTTTTGGCTGATCAGAAAATTCATATTCTTGGTTCATACCAAAACATTCAGATTGCTAAAAGAGCTATTTGTAATCTTATTTTGGGCTCCCCTCCTTCTAAAGTTTATGGTAATTTGAGAGCCGTTGCTAGTAGGTCATCTGATCGTTTCTAAAAGACGTGTTACACCACTGTACAAAACAGACTATTGGCATTTTCCAATACACTTCAATGAACTCATGGTATAAAATTGTATTATCATAAAAGAAAAGTCGCGAGGTTTACTACAGGTAACATGTGGAGAAGCTAATAGTTAGCAGAAAGTTACTGCTAATAGTTAGAAGCGAGTTACTTGGGAAGAGTCGAGGAAAATGATTTAGGAATGCCGAGATTAACTACCCCACAGAGACTAGGGAACCCCGTCGTCGTCCCAGACTTTCGAAGAGCTGCAGCTGACATAATAGGTATGGCTAAGTTATTGTGACCATTGCAAGACGTCAAATTGGATGCGGGAATAAACTGATTTATCCCCATTGATTCAAGTTTAGAAATAACATCCAGTCGCTTCAAGTCGACGATAGGAATATAAAATTCGCTGCCAGATGAAGTTGCTTTTTCCATCGATATTGCAGTAGGTTCCTTACAACAGGAAGACTGAGTTGATGAGGTCGTACTAGGAGGCACCAAACTAATCTCGGTAGTGGATCGATTTTGTCCAGAAGTTGCTCCGTTTTTGGTTTGCTGGTTAGTGTTCACTGAACCAGTGCTCATATCTAGAAAATGAGAGTAATATTAATACTAGAAATAAATTCCAATAGACAGCTCGAAAGTTACCTATTGGTCGTATTCCAGCAGGTGTCGCTTGTTGGGTGGTTGTAGATGTTTGAGTTGTAACAGAACCAGATGTGCTTGGTGCTGTTGTGTTCGTGGTCTGTCCATTCACGTTGCTAGCCCGCGAGATAGGGGGATTAACTGCTGCCTGCTTCGAGCCCTGGTTTCTGTTAACGTAAGTATTACCGGTTGGCCGCGCTACAGTGGTGTGCACTTTTCTTAGGTGAAGCACCAAATGATTTTTAAGGAGCGATTGAGAGTTAAACCTAAAACGAACGAAACCATGGAAATTCAGAAAATTGCAAATTTTAGAAATTAATATTTACGTTTCGTTGCAAACTTGGCATTGCAAAGGATTGCGTTGTTGCGGTACAGAATCCGAAGAAGTTGTCAAGTCAACGGTGATGGGACGAGAGGTTCTAGTAACGTTTAAAACAGAATTGGTGGAGGCATTGACAGATTTTGAAGCAGCGGAATCAGATCCTGTTTGGTTTTCTTTATTCTTGGCAGGTGTAATTGTTATGTTGGGATTACTTAAAAGTGAAGCAACAGACGGTGTCTGAAGGGACTGCACACTGGATTTCGTTGACGAGCCACCGCCACCCTCCACGCTTTGAATAACAGGTAAGCCTGTTTGTTTCTTCTGTACGATCAGCACTTCACAGTCTCCACTTTGCTGGGCTGCAGAGACCGCTGTGGAGACATTTGCAGAGACAGCAGTGGTTTCTTCAGTACGCGCTACCTTGTGAGCAGGTTGACCAGCCCCCGGTGATATTCCTCCCTCAACTACTAAATGACGTTTCTGACTGACAGGTCGATTAAGTGCGTTCGCAGCTGTTTGTCCTTGGTGTGATGGAGCTGGCAAACGAACGGTCGATGAAGTAGTAGCTGAAGTGGTAGACGTCGTCAGTATGCACACACTATTGAGAGACTGAGGATGTGGTAGGATAGCCACAAACGCCTGTCGTTGTGGAGTAGGTGGTGGAAGACGGACAGAGTTTGGCAATGCAAGACTTGAGGCAACGCGAATTCCTTGGCTTGGAAGCGTTATGGCTTGCGGACGGAGTTGCGTAGTCGCAACTGGCGGTCGAGTTGTTGCGACCTGCAACTGGACATGTTGAGCCATAGACGTCTGCGGTCGGTTAGAGTAGTGTGGAAAGGAGTTGTTGGTATGTACGACTACCTGGTTATAGTTGCCTTGTCCAGCCAACTGATGTTGGATAGGGTTGGAAGAGGCCATCGGCGTAATAGAGTTAGTGGTGATTTGTTGGAAGTAGGCGGAAACGGGGGGAACGTAAATTGTGCCATTACTGTTAGAGAGCGTTATTACGGAATTCATTGTAGCCCTAGTAGATTGATTGGGTTGGACAGCTCGGCATGACGCATTGTAAGATTGTACCGGGTACTGTATTCGTGGTGGAGTTGAAAACCGCTGAATGTACTGAGGAGCTTGAGTTTGAGTATATGTGTTCGGTTGCTGACCAGTTCCAATCTGTTGATACGCCTGTTGTTGCTGTTGATACTGCATTGAGCTCAAATTTGGATGCTGTTGCTGTTGGGGATACTGTTGTTGGTGGAAATGCGTTTGTTGTTTTTGTTGCTGCTGTTGTTGCTGCTGTTGTTGCTGCTGCTGTTGCTGCTGTTGCTGCTGCTGCTGCTGCTGCTGTTGTTGCTGCTGTAGATGTTGTTGTTGCATCTGCTTTTGAAGGTGTTGTATTTGCGGGGTTTGTTGTTGCAGATGTTGTTGTTGCTTCTGCTGTTGAACAAGTTGTATTGGTGGGGTTTGCTGTTGCAGATGTTGTTGTAGTTGTGACTGTTGTTGCAGAAGTTGTTGCAGTTGCGGCTGTTGTTGCAGTTGTGGCTGTTGTTGCGGCTGTTGTTGCAGATGTTGCTGCAGAAGTGGATTATTTTGCTGATGATGCTGCTGTGGTTGTTGTGGTGTCTGTTGTGTTGGAAGTTGTTGATTTACTTGTGGCTGACGATTACCTATAGTATGCGAATTTATTAGCAACCCATAATTTAATTAAATTATTATTATTGCTTGCAATAATAAATAATTGAAAATCACCTTGTCCGTGAAATGGGTATACTTGCGTCATCAGTTGCTGCTGCGTTGGCGCTGAAGAAGTTTGCGTTGTTTGGGGCACACCTATGACCAATTAAACCAATCCTTATTAGAGTAACAATATAATCAGTGAATTACATTTGATTCGTACTTGGTACAGTTATTTCAGGCGGTGGAGTTGGTTGAGATTTTTTCAAAACTTGCTGCGGTGTTGAAACTAAAAAAGCAAAACAACAAGTTAAAAATTTAAAAAATGTTAAAATATAAAACATACTACCAAGAATTGAATTACCTGCTTCGATTAATGCTTTCACTGGAACAGAATTAGCAGTCGATCGGTGGTCTGTGATGTTAAGATCCTCTAAATTTTGTTCCGGTATGGCTACCATAGCTTGTGGTTTGTTTGAAGTCTTTGATGGTGAAATTGGAGACTGAATTGATACAGATTCATCATCGTCTTCAGAACTGGCACGCAAAAAAGAAGGTGACAAAAGTGACTCATATGGAACTAGTCGCAATTGTCCCTTCGATTTCGGTAGTTCTGCTTCCTTCGGCGTAGAAATCGATTCATTTTTCTCATTATCTGACACTTCCTTTTCATTGACCACCTTTTCAAGTTGATCTTCAGGCTTATTCAATTCAACTGATGTAGTGGCATTTTCTGTTGGAGGAGTTTCCGGAGTGATCGGTTCCGGAAATGAAATATCAATAAGAGATGGAACTGGAAATTCTGTTAATTGATAAAAATACATACAGATATTTATCAAGGTAAAACAATACATAATTAAAAAGGAAATTTCTTTTGCGAAAATTACCAGAAATGCTTATTGAAGCGGATGAAGACCCAGATGTATTCTCGTCAGGTAAATGAACTTCAGATAAAGGTTCTTTTGGGGCACTAGCAACAGTGTCAGGAACAGAGTCAACTGAAGTTTGATTCAGAAAATTGATCTCCTCTCCCAACTTTTCAATGAAAGCAGGATCTAGGATATTAGAGTCTCCTTGGGGTTCCACTGTTGCTGGGTTTGCTGATGCGATTGTTTCACTTGAGGTGCTAGCTGGAATTTCACTAATTGGTGAATTTAAAGGGCTAGATGATTCACAACTGCCTGGCCAAGTTAGCATCTCTTCCTCTTCCAACGCCTGGCTTTCAGGAGCTTCCTTATTTTCACAAGGAGTTGAAGCTTCTGGTACCACACCAGAAGTACTTGCTGCTGTGTCATTACTATCAATAATAGAAATAGACGATTGGATCTCGGAATCTGGATGTTTAAGTTTCAGATTCTGTGAATTTAAAGGAGGAATTTTGATTTTTTGAAGCTTTACAAAAGGAAGTTGAGAAAATGTAAAGTCAACAGCATGCTATAATGAAATAAAAATGTATGTATTTTATGCTTTTTTAAGAACTTTTATATTTATCCTACTACCTTAGCATGATGGTTTTCAAAATCATTCCAGGAAGTAAATTTCTTATTTTTACATCTTACACAGGCAAACTGTTCTTTTGTTGGATACAATGATTCACCTCTAGATTCTTGTCTAAATAAGATCATTTATAGGTAATGGAGCCTGTAATATTTTTGAGAAAATAATAATTTATTTAGTTACCTTGACATAATTGAATCCTTCTTGGGGAATAAATACTCTTTTGTGATTAAAAACAGATTTAGATTAGAAGGCTGCCACACACAAAATTTCCATCAATAACAAAGCTGGAACTACTAACTTTTCAAATTTGGTAGTGGGAAATTGCGTCTATGCGCAACACCACCTAGTGTTTAAATTCTTCTAAATGTGACCGAAAACGTTTTTTGTTGTGAATATCTCTCAACTTTTTTCAGTACACAGAATGACACCAAGCTTGACTGACTCTGGAAGTTAATCCTCGGAAATACTAGTGAAAAATTGTCTTCAGATTAATATTCCCAGACTGCACAAAAAGATTAAACTCGGAAACTAGCTTAGCGTCCCAGCTTCTAGTCTCAGCTTCTAGACTCGGTTAACAACTCCACTCAACTCAAACCAACAAAAACCGGAATCGGCTAGGAATCGCGAATGCGATGGAGGGACAGAGGGGATGGGTCGAAATCCAACAGAAGGACCAATGAGAGAGTCGGAAATATGAGAAGAGAGAAACTTGATGAAAGAGACGAGACAAGAGATCAAACCGAATCCGCAGCAGCAGCGCCACTCCGCATCAACGGCAAATCCGCTGGGAATCCACACCGGTTCTATTGCCTGGAGCTAAGACTAGCTAGAGCTAAACGGGACGCTCATAATAAAGACCTACTTAAAGCCCCAGGGACTTTACTGTGAATGGTTCCAAATTTAGAAGAACGGGAAGTAACGTCTTAACGAAAGCAGAAGGGAAAGATTCATCAAACCTTTAAAGGTTATCTGTTGTTGATTATTCCGTTTGAAAATGAAATAAATTAAACTTTACAGTATATAACGAAACGAATAGGAATAGCCATTTTGTTATTTATTTTTGGAACCATTAGTGGCATCGCGCAAACGTCAACGAACCCGCAAACGGTTCGAGTCCAAAATTCTGAATCGATCGTTACATTTTAGACACTCAAGGACATGATCCGAACCGAATATGAAGTACTCCCAGGAGAAGTGACTTCATGATCCGCGGCGAACTCGAACCGAATCCAAATGAGAGAGACCTCTAGCGGTGTTTACAATATTACCCATACCCCATACCCATATGTTTTCACAGATTCAAAGAGCACACCATGTCACAGCAGTCAGAAGATGGAAAGGTATTGGCTGACATAATTAAAAATGTACACAGACGATTGCGACAAGAATTAAAAGAAAGTGGTGATTCCGAATCGTCCTGGATAAATCATTGTAGAAATGAAGCCCGATTAAAGGTATTTATTATAACTTTTGTAATGGTGTTGCTTTGTTGAAGTTACAATGAAGTAGGCTGCAGGTTAATGCATTGCTGTTTTTATAGTAGTTACTCTTTTTATGTAAGGAATATGCAAAAAGTATGCACCAACTTGCTACTGAACACTGGGAACGACTTAGGGAATCTAACCCAGACACATCAAGAATTAATTGGACTTGGTCTTTTCTTTCAAATTACTTTTTGGGAAATGGATGTGAAATCCAAAGACAGAAATCAAAATTAAATACTGATTGGTAACTTATCATAGGAAAAATAAAATTTCTGTCAATTAATTTCATTTTGTTTTCACTAGGCCAAAATTAATGTTTAAAGATTCAAAAATATCAGTGCTGGATGTGGGAAGCTGTTACAATCCATTTAAAGAATTTAAAGAACTAGATGTCCTACCAGTAGATTTATGTCCAGCTCTGGAATCTGTCTACCAGTGTGACTTTCTTACAGTTCCAGTGGGAGCAAAAACTTTTTTAGAAGACCAAAGTGTGTTAAGTTTGGCTTCCCGTAGCTTCCACTGTGTAGGTAATAGTATTGCACTTTGCAGTATATAATGTTATTTCATTTTCTTAACACCATTCTGTCTGATTGCAGTATTCTCCTTTCTGCTGGAATACTTTCCATCTTGTAGTCAACGATGGACTTGCTGTGAGAAGGCTCAACAGCTCTTAATGGAAGAAGGAGTACTTGTCATCATCACTCCTGATTCCAAGGCAGCTCATTCCAATTCAAAAGTTATGAGGAGTTGGCGAGAAGCTCTAGAAGCTATTGGGCTGAAGCGTATCAAGTACGAAAAACTTTTGCACGCTCACTGTATGGCATTTCGCAAGACTTCCATCGATCCACCCACATCCGATGATCGTCAACTTTTGGCATCGAAAATGTACATCCCGCAGGATTTCCACAGTCAGAGTGATTCGGAGCAAGAGGAGAACGACCACATCAAATTTACGGAAGAAGAGTTAGCCGAAGGATTCACTTACTTGCCAATGTTAAATGATTGAGAAATACAGCCAGTGATACAACCAAATGTATGTATTTAACGAGAGCTAAAACGTGCACACACAAAAGAGGAGATTGAATCGGAGTGTCAAAATTCAGATCAATGCTGTTTCCATTATACTTTCCTAATTAAAATAGCACACGCGGCAGGTGTTGAGTCGCGCAGAGAAGATCACATCACGAGTCAATATAAAAGATTATTAAGCCTTCAGGCTAATAAATGTTGGCGGAGGCGAGAGGGATTTATTTTTAAGGAAAAAAGAAACAACCACGTCACAATCTTGTGCGGTTCACGAACTGATACCATAAAATGCTAGAAAACAAGCGATCCCGTTAAAATTTGGATTCAAATTCCGTTTGAAAAGGAATCAACACTGACCAAACAAAACAACCTTACAATGCAAGTGATGTGAGTAGTTACCGGAGGTATGGGAGTATTGGGAAATAGAATGGTAGAAAGAGTAAAAAATAAAATTATAAAAAAAAAGCTACCCTTTAATCTAAGAAATGCTGAAGGGGATCCGAATCGATTGAAAGTTGCCTGTTTCACCATCTACCAAAACGGTCCCGAAGACTTTCCACCTGGCGGGTTCTTTACGTGGATCGAATTCTTCTTACCCTTTGCCTCTTCTTCGACATCAGCCATGCCTAGAATTAAATTAAAAATAAAATAAATTAGGAAATTTTCTAGAATCAAGTGGGAAAACACAGACACGGACAACATTGAACCGTACGACACACGAACAGACAAAGTGCTTTGTGATATCAAGCAAAAGAAAAAGGTTTGTTAAGTTTGGACCAGATTGACATGTGCTCACATATAAATAAACGAATCAAACAAAAGCCAAACAGACAAGACAGGCTATTTCATCTATAATGATGAACCTGAATGGCTGCGAAGTTTTCATGTCTTAGCGCGACTACCACAGGCCGGTTGAATGGCCTCCGGGTGGCGCTTTGACTCGAATCGTCGAGCGTTTGTTGTCCGATTCATCCGCCGGATCTGAATTGGTTATCATCGTCAACATTTGTTTCGCTCAAATTTTAATAACTGCTTATTTTTTTTTTTTTTTTTAGAAGAGGTGAAGCGGGCAAAAGAATACAATAAAAATAATTAAAGTTGGTAGTTTTACTTGGATATTCGGCGCTGAGAGAGAAAGTCGTGTCCTGCATATTTCTGCCACCAGAACTGGTGGGCGGACGAGTGAAATGCTGGTGAGCAACGAAGCTGTGATCAGCAGTAGGAATGGCTTCTTCGACGCCATTGGCCGACGCCAAGCTGGACTCGGAGGCTTCGCCGTTGGTGGCCGATGGCTGGGCAGCTGCCACTGCAGTATTGCGCACAGCAATGACACGGCCTTCGCGCTCCACTTTAATCAATTGATGAACCTGTCCGAGAAAACCAACCCGTCAATCAAGCAGATTTCTTTTTAAAATTAAAGTCAGACAGAAAGAAAATTACCTTTTCGCGCTCGGCGACAGCGTCATAAACGAATGGGGCGAATGCTGGAGTAGGAATGAAAGATCCGTAGCCCTGGACGGCCTTCACTTGGCCTTCATCGACTGTAACGCGACCGTTGGCAATGACATACTCGGGGCCTCCTCGGCAGGTCATTCCCTGTAAAAGACAAATGGAAATTGAATGAATTATCTTTTCAACAGAGAAAAATATAAAAAAAATAAAATTGTGTACCTCGAAAATGTTGAAATCAACAGCCGAGTGGTGGGTAGCTACCGAGATGGTATGCTCCAGTTTAGGATCCCAAATGACGATGTCGGCATCTGATCCGACATCGATGCACCCCTTTTTCGGATACATGTTGAAAATTTTAGCTGCGTTGGTAGAGGTGACGGCGACGAAGCGAGACGGATCCATTTTGCCTGAGACGACTCCTTTCTCCCAGACGAGTGACATCCGCTCTTCGACGCCATTTACGCCGTTGGGAATCTTGGTAAAATCACCTTTGCCCATTTCTTTTTGGGCCGTTGAGAAAGTGCAGTGGTCCGTGCCAGTCAAACTCAAATCATCACTGGAATTTTTGAAAAGAAAATTAATTCATGATTTAGTTTTGAAATTTAAATTTTGATTGACAATTTAAACGTCCCCCCCCCCCTAAACCCTCCCGACCCGTTTTCCAGATTATGATTCAATTTCCACCTTGAAAGCATATCCATCAACATTTCTGGTGTTTCAGGGTTGGGACGGAGCGGTGGGCTGGTTATAAAGGCAGCCCCGTGACTCCACGAGCCTTTGTCGCATTGAGACGCCATTGCTAAGGCAGCAGCCGTCACTTCGCCGTATACAACTGCCCCTTGGTGACGTTTATCGGCCAGCACGCGGGCACTGGCCGGACCAGTCATTTTCACCAGGTAGAGAGGACAGTTCACCTAGGCAAACAATTCAGTTTCGACCAGTTAGGAGGTGGGATCCGCTTAAGGATTCCATCCGAGCCGTCCGTCCAGTAACCCTTTCCAACCACAGCACGTGACCGATCCTCCATGTTTAAAGCCCAGCAGATGAAGAAATGAAATGGGAGGTTATTTACTTGGCCAAAAGATCCATCAAATAATCGGGGGTCGAGGCGTCTGGCCTGAGCGGAGGACCCATGACATGGGCAGCCGCATGGCGCCAGCAGGTATGCCAATAATTCCTTCCGTCTGTGGCCAGAGATGCAGCGATCGGCTCTCCGTACACTACGATTCCCTCGCGCCGCTTTTCGGCTATGACCTGGCCAGCGCTCTTCGACATGACGTGCACAACGTACAACGGGCAATTTACCTAGCACAAGCAAAATAATAATAACAAAAAATAATAACAAAGAAATAAAAAATAAATACAATCATGCAAAACAATAAGCAAGAAACACAAAATTTAAAAAATTAAATTGCCATAATTTTTAGCAACATCTAATCATGATTTTAATAAAACTAAAAAAAATAAACTACAACCAAAATAACCGAATATGAAATCAACTAGTTTAAGTAGGCGAGCGCAGTTTAGGAAAAGGGTGTGGTTTTTAATACGAGCAAACCCAATAGAAATGAAATGAACTGTGAACTAATAAAAATAAAAACAGTTGAGTGAATTAAAAATGTGTCTACACACTGTCGGGCAGTAAAAGACAAATTATGGGCCGGTACATTAAAAAGTGGGGGTGGGGTGGGATTCTGACTTTGAATCGATAACAACCGAGTCGATTCGGTCGATTGAAAACAGTAGACGGTTCGACGTGTTTGCGTTGAATGGGCGTTCAGGATGGAAGACCCGGATGGGAGTTGCGTTAAACCGATGATAATTTTTATTATGCGTATAAATGTATAATATATATCTAGTGCACTTGATAGACCGACTAAATTTATTTAAAAACTATATAAATTTTATAGACTAAATTAATAAATAAATAAATTTAAAAAAAGAATAGGCTGAAAAAGAGTTAAGAACCTGATTGGCCAAAACACAAGCGCGATTGACGGCTTCCGCCTCCACCTCTTCCGGTCGGGACAATTCGTGCCCCTCAGGCCCAGTGACACCAGCGGCCAGTAGTTTTTTGCAGTTCTATTGTTTTTTTCAAAATCACACACAAATTTTAATTTCAGAGTTACGGCATTTTGAGCACAGCTGTGTGATGCATACCTCCTTGATTATGTCGCCGTTTTCAGCATGGACTTGAGCAACGGCTCCCAATTGTTTACACCTTTCAAACGCCTCAAACAACTCCGTGTCGTCCAGCTGCCAAAGGTCCTTGTAAGCCATGAACATTTTGAAGGAGTTGATGCCATGATCCCGGCAGAGCTCTTCCATCTCTTGCTGGACTTCCGGTGACCACCAAGTGACCGCAACATGCAGAGCATAATCACAGGCTACTTTGTCATCGGCCCGCTCGCGCCATTGTTTGTAAGCCTCAATGAGCGATTGTCCCTTGCTCGGAATGACAAAATCAACTAATAGAAAGAAAGTTAAGTTTAAGCGGAATACATATTTTAAAAAGATTTTAATTTGGCAATTTACTGATGGTGGTTGTTCCTCCAGCCAAGGCTGCTCGCGTGCCTAGAAAACAGAAAATAAAATTCAAAAATATGAATTTATTTGGTATGGTGATTTAAAGTCCATCAATCTTTGAATGTACCAGTGTAAAAATCATCGGCCGTGGTCGTTCCCATAAAAGGCAACTGGAGGTGAGTGTGGGTGTCGATACCTCCTGAAAATGAGAAATGCACACACAACATTATTCAGACAAAGAAACTCATGATTTTAAATGATGTGAGAAGAAAAACTGATGCATAGCAAATCAGACAGACCTGGAATGACAAACTTTCCTCTTGCATCAATCACTCGACTTCCACCAGGAACAATCAAATTGTTTCCAACTTGCCTGAAAGAGATGAGAGAAAGAATTATAGTCTACAGGATACATCAAAATCAATTACAATCTGTTGTATGCATGGGCTGTTAACTCACTTGATGACACCCTCTTCAACGTAAACATCGGCATCCTGAATTCCATCAGCATTGACAACTTTGCCATTCTTGATCAACAGTCTATTCTGAGCACTCTGCAAAAACACAACCGTTTTATTTAATGAAAAACAACCTTGAAAAAATGTTGACATATCTCATTTCACGGAATAACTTTTCACCGAAAACTTCAAAATAGACCACCCTTGGAGAGTATTGGATTTCCTATTATTGACGAGGGGGAGAGAGGATGTTTAGGTTTCTACGAGGGAGGTGAAACTAATCAAGCGAATCGACAGCGTAAGCCAAGAAAACCGGAATTCCTCCTCATCCTATAGTTTCAACTCCGACCCAGGACCAACCGAAAAAATACAAAATAAGGACAATGGGGAAAAAATGCAGAGTCACGAGTTTTCCACCCATTAGTACCACTCGCTTTTACTATTGTAAAAGGAAAAACATTTTCTCTTTTTTCGAATATGTGTCTAACGCACTATGCAGCACAAGCAGGCAGGCACGTACAGACGAAATTGAATTTCAAAATAGCTCGGGGCGGAAGAGAAACCGGGGTTCGTGAGCGACACCGTAGACGGTTTTGGCAACCTTTTTGAATGAACCCGGTCTGAACTGGAAGCTCGAAATTGAGTTGTGGAACCCCACACCCGCGCGACCAAGAGCATGCGCACCACCACCACCACCCAAGTGTTGTTTCTTTTTCTTTCTCCCGAGGAGAAAAGAGGTTTCGTGTGATGCGACCATCTGGTTGTTATTTGACGATAAAACTTTGAGTTACGACGGAATTACCTGCAAGTGGATAGGAACTTTGCGCACAGGCGTTGTGGATTGAGCCCTGGCCGCCATTGCGTCGTCTTCTGGTTTGTCGTCTCGGGTCTGTAAGGCAATAAAAACCGCCAATCGTTAGTCAGATGCATCACGCTGCTCAGAGGGCTTCGGGACTGCCAAGGTCTGTCCCGTTCGTGACGTCACGGATCAATACGGGCAGACGGAAACTTCCAAGTTGTTTTGTCCACCCTCGTATAACGTGAGTGTGTGCTTTTACAATGAACAAAATTGACTTTCTACCAAAAGACCGCAACATTCGACACCCCCATCTGCAACGCTAGAGTAACCAGCTCATACGTAATAATGCCGTAACCAGCTGTGTATTATATCGTGTGCAAGTTAAAAAAGAACCGCCTTTTCTCAATGTTGTTTCTACAGCTCAAAGCCAACCGGCTGGAAAATCTGAAACAATTAACTCTTACGACTGGAAATCGATCCTGTAGCCTATGTAACCCCCCATGAACAACAATGAAATCGTCAGATGAACGAACTCGATGAACGGACGGAGAGAATTTCAATTTCTGTGTGTGAGAAAGGCGAACTTACCACACAAGAACACACACACACAACAAATTCACGCGCACGAGATGAGATGAGGAGAAGTCGAAGACTAAAACACAGAGTCAGTCGGGACTCGCCTGAAGCTGAGTGTGGCCGCAGAGGGAAGGGAACCTGAGCTGCTGCTAAGCCTTTTCGACTACGGAGAAAAAGGATCGCATCTAGCGGCAGAATTTGAAACTACTACTGTTATATTGTGCACCGGCGATAAACATGGGCGGGGTTTGCGTATGGCCTCGGGAGTTATGCTATTAATAAACAATGCATAAAACACCTTCTTTCTTTTTTCATCAATTCTAATGGTCGAGAAAAACAAAAATGTATATAATTACGTCTGTAATACGTGGATCTCCTTAATTATTTAACTATTATTCGCACGAACCCGTTGATTAGGCCATCTAGCATTACGTCCGTTCTCTAAAAACACGACGAATGAAAATTCTCCCGAAAATTCGAACGATCAATCACCGAAGCGTCGTATACGTCGTTTCAGCTTGCGCAGTGTGATATGCTTTAAATTAAATGCATTAATAAATAGAAAACCGTTTCATTGAGACGGAAAACATTCCCGGAAACGGATGTTGATTTTTTTTCTTTCTTTTTGGACGACTATGGCGAAATGAAATGTAAGCATATGGCCGGAGAACTATGCGCTGAAGAAACTCGTTTCCTCCCTCTATTTCGACTCGTCCCTCCGTCTGAAAAACTACCGGCGTTCTTCTTTCGGTTGGTGTGGCGCTGCTCTTTGTCTTCTGCTTGTCTTAGTCTGTCTAATTCCGACATCTGCTCACAAGACTTTCCCTTTTGACTTTTCCGATACTCCATCATTGGCTTCTTCCCAGCAAACGTGCTGAGAAAAATACAAAAAAAAAAAAAATCTCGTCGACCGAAATGTGGCGTTGGAATAACATTTAAGTATTTCTACGTTTCCGTTTCCAATCCTTCTTATTACAGTCTTCGGACACACAAGGATAAATTCGATGGGAAATATTTGTTTGTTTTTTTTTACGTTAAGACGGTTAACATTTCCAGAAATGGACGCGTGAAACTGCCTTAAGCAAAAGCTATAGACCTCTAACTTTTTTGAACAAAGAAAAGAAATGTTTCGCCCTGTAGCCGGTAGTCTCGTCCAAAACAAATACATATGACCGAAATTCCGTCATACCTCTTCAAAAAAAATAAAATCATACAAAGACTCACCATGAGTTTACACAAGTTGGGACGAAGGAATCGTAAAAAATAAGCAAACAACAAATTTAACTTTCGGGGTATGAGATCACCAAGTAGGCTATACAGTAACTGGCTTTAAGGAAGGAGCTTGTTTAGTAGAGCGGAAACTACGAATTACTATGTGGAAACATTTCTTTCTTTTCCTCTCTACATCATTTTCTAAAGAATTTTAAAAAAGGAATATTTTAAAAGACATAACCTGGTTGTCTTGAGGCGCGGAGATGGCAACCGTTTTATTTGTTTCCTGTTTTTCTTCGGGCTTGCGGTCATTTTCCTTTCGATTTACCTTGTAAGGTAGAATAAACAAATTACATTAAAATTACATAGGGGCTGTATCTGATATAGATACTATGTACTATAATTAACTATATAACTAAGGGACTAAATAAAATAGCTGAAAAAAATGAAAATCAATATTTCTAGAATCGACTAAAAGAACCCGCGCAAGTGTTAAATGACATACAACGTCATTTCTCTCATCTCGTCTTTTCATTTCTTGCTGATAAAACAAATATAGTGTTTACTATTTACATATAAAGCCGCTATCGCCTTACTTGGTCATTTTTCGGAGTCTTGTTTTTATCAGCTACTGATGGCGGCGATGGTTGCGAGGATCGCTCAGACGGCAAGTTTGGTGTCTTCATGCTGAATGCGTCTGGGACGTAGCCGAAAAAAGATGTGCCGAGGACCCGAGGTTTTGGCTGATTCGACTGGCTTCCCAGGCCTGGAATACTCATTGCCAAATCTGCGCACTCCTCTTCCTCGGATGGCTTCCTTTTGGACGACGACATTTTTTTGGGCTCAATTACAACTACGAAAAAAATAATCACTTTAAGAAAAAAAGAAATAATATGTTTAGGAAGATGAAGGGGAAACAAAAATTATTATTTGTTATGGGCTAACTATTTATTACGTAACGCTGTTAGGGAGTAGGGAGTGGCGTCCGCAAATGTTTAAATATCAAATAATTTGTTTATAATTGAAAAAAATAAGTGTTAATGGGAGGCGATCAAGAGTTGTGTAATTTAAAAGAAGAGGGTGGGCGTTTTTGTTACGCGAAAGTTCGCGTTGCCGTAATGAAGTAATACCTTCATTATTTATTCACGAATTATTTGAACTAAGAGTATAAAGAACAGCTTAAAATTTAACCTTTTAGAAAATTAACGCCAAAAAGGTATCCAAATGAAATGAGAATTGAATAAATCGCTGCACCAGCAAAACACCAAATGAGAGAGTGAATGAAATGAGAATGAAATTTTGAATATTGTGAACTAAGAAACGTTTTTCAGAGACTATATACGCAAACGGCTTATTTGTACACGACTGAAAGTTCGGACAACATGCAAAAGAAAAAAAAAGGTATCCTACTTGATGAGGGGTTCTTTAAAAGTGCGGTTGGATGACGCGGATAAAATCAACAGTGACGTGATGGAACGCATCAAGTAGAGGTGTGAACAACAACTGAAGTAAAAATATAAAAGGAGAAGTGAGAAATAGTACAACATTGAAGGACGGAACAGAAAAACTAACATGATGACGAGCACCAGCACCCTCAGCCCTCAGGGAATCAACTTATTTTGAAAATTAAACTTCGCTGGCGTTGTGGTTTGTCAACCGAAACGGAAGCTTTGCTCGCTTAATCCGATTGGGTTTAACGTGTAGACTACCTTGCGAATACTTTTCTATAAAGACGTCACAAATGAACTATTGGAATTGTTGAGTGGGGAATGGTGTTAATGTTAATTTTTAATTAAAATAAATCCTGAAATGTGGAAACCTATTTTCTATTAACTCTGCAATATACGTCACTTGCCGTAAAATTCACCTTTTGATAATAATGCGTTTAGTTTAACCTCAATTTAGCTTATGTTACACATACCAGATTTATGGATCCTAGGAGACAGCAGGCTCACACTGAGCTCTGCGAGTCAATTTTGACTCGTCAACAATAAACCACTCCAATTATCGTCAATTTATATTCCTATTACTTCTAGTCTTTAAAGGGTGAACTTCCCGAATCCAAATGAACCTAAATCACGGTAGAACTGAGATTATCATGGATTGCAACTTCGACTAGGACGCCGGTGGGCATTGAGAAGCAGACCGACGCTCGCTGGACAACGTTTTTAACCTGTAGTGAAAGATTTGTTTGACAAACTACTTCAGCCGACACAACTCGTTCATTACACAATTCATTCTTTTCATTATCGCATCAGTTTCACAATGATTAGAATTAACTGTACATGCCATGTGCCAATTCTAACGCTTTCTTTTTGGTTTATTTGCGGATAAAATATTCTTGGCCATAACTTTACATTTTCTTCTAGTGAACGATAGCTCAAGTTTGCCTTTGGGAAGTTTACAATACGGTATATAAAGTCTGACTAGACTTGGCCAGCATACGAATACAAAACTACAGTATTTGCGGAATTATTCTAAGTAACAAACACGAAGATTGTGCTCGTGTCCTTCCTGTAAGTGAATAAATTCATCTCAATCGATGAAAAAAAAACGACATAAACCACAAAACTTCATCTACGTTCATTAAGAGTAATCACAAATGGCAGACATACATCAGAGGCAATAAATGTTTGAGAAATACCGAACCGGCTTGCATTTTCCACTTTCACTACGTCAGGCGACTTTCGAACACGGTTACAACCGTTCAGTAATGTCATAATTAGTGTCAATTTAGATCCTGGACCAAAAGAACAACAAATAAAAATTATAAGAACAAGAAGTTAAATGTTTCATTCTAATTTCAATGTAATACCAAACACTACTCACCTTTAGAACATTTCGTAATCGAATTCGAGATCTACTCAATATCTACAGCCCAGGGGTGTTGCAATCGTCCGTAATGGATATCGCTCATTGTTTTGAAGAACCGCTCGCTTAAGGAAGACTCAGATCGAGGAATATTTAACTCTCGGCCCTGATAAGAAATACTTGATATCGGACACACAACACATGCAGTTCCAGCTCCAAAAATTTCCAGAATCTACAATTCATAAAAAATCTAAATTATTTAGACTTTTCAGTTAATAATGAATGAACTTACCCTATTTTCTGCGTGCGCTTCAACTACTTCAGCCATTGTAATGGTACGCTCAACCACACGGAACTCTTTCCATTCACGGGCAAGTTCAAGCAAACTAAGTCGCGTTACTCCAGGCAAAATTAGCCCTTCAAGAGGTGGAGTCACTAGCTCACGTTCTTTAAAATATTTTAGAAATTTAGGTTTGAGTTACATTTTTTAAACAATTGAGTTTTGAAAATACCGCCAGCTTTATTCATCATGAATACAAATATGTTCATGGTTCCAACTTCCGTCAACTGATGATCTTCTCCATACAGCCAGAGAACTTGCTGGTGTCCTAACAGTTCAGATTGTTTCTGGAGAAAGAAGAAAAAATAAAAGTTATATTATTTCAAACTATCCTAACAATATCTTAAATTAATGAAACATGGAAGGTCTATTTTTGTTATGGTGCAGTTAAATATTTCTTATGGTTTGATCAATTACTAAAACAATGAATTTACTTGAATGTAAATTGTAGGAGCATAGTTTGCACCCATCTTCATGGCTCCACATCCTCCAGGCCAAGCTCGCACGTACTGAGGATCTGCTAATAGCGAAATTGGCTTGAAGCCTGAAGTGAAATAAGGGCCCACAGGACACAGAAGCACATAAAGTAATGCCTGGTTTGGACTAGCGACTCCCAGAGATGGCTATTTTTGTATTTAAATCGTTCATCAGAGAAAAGATTAGTATTAACTTCATTTTGTTTTATTGTATGAAAATTTTACTCACATCAGTTCCAATCAAGGTAGGTCTTATATAAAGACTAGATGTAGTGGAATGAGGAATCCAATCCCTGTCTATTTGAATTAATCTTTTAATACATTGAATCATCTCATTGGCGTCAAACGTTGGCAGGGACGATCTTTTCGCTGTATTCAGCATGCGAGCCATGTTTCGATCCGGACGGAATAAACGTAAGCGACCATCCTCTCCACGATATGCTTTCATTCCTTCAAACAACTACAAATTATACAAACATGGAGGTTAACAAGGTGACAGAATAATAATAACATATCTACTTATCTGGCAAAAACTGATATATATACAAGCACAAAATTAATTTCCAGATTGATTACCTCAATGGCGTAGTGCAGAACTTTTGCCCCAGGATGAAGTTGAAGATTGTGCATGGGAGAAATAACTGGCTTCGCCCAACCTTTTTCTGAATCCCATGATACTTCAAGCATATGGTCGGTAAAGTACTTTCCGAAGACTAAAGCTGATGTCTCAGGCTTGGGATGGAGCTGGTCAGGTGTGCAAATCTTTTCCTCCAAGTCTGAATACTAATAAATATACATAATTGGTTATGTGTTATCAGTAGACACATGGAAAAACACAAGTCTGTTTATTTTACAATGGAAAAGAAAAGTTGTAACCTTAAACATTGCATTACCTATTGTTATTAGTCCATTTAAAATCAATAAAGTGAATTTAGAAAAAATTATTTCATACCTGGAAAGAATGGTGAGTGGCTGCGCCTCGAACATTGCGTAAATTTTGGAGAAACTATAAAAGAAAAACATTTTTCATTTCAAAAATAAACAGTGCTTGGCAATTCAAACAAAAATACAGAAACGAACGCCGTTGGAGTCGACTACTTTGGTCTATGTTGTCGATTCTCACGACTACAGCCACCAATCAGAAGCGATTGGTCCAGTTCGTTTTTGCTAGGACTTAAATAGTCGGTGGAAGTCGTAGTACTCTTGGTGGTACAAATAGCTACCAGACATTTAACCTACTCAAGTTCCCAAAAAAATCACAGGAAGTCGAAACTAATCAAATTACAATGTCGCTATCGCATACACAATGCAGCTGAAACAGCAAATGCCTTTGAGACTAAAGTCGCCATGATTTTCGTCGCCAACATAAACCAATAATGAGGTGGATGAGTGCCAAAATATCTTTTAACTTAAATGTGTGGCGAAGTAGCAGAACATGAGCGTGCAAAAACACAATAAACGAATGATTTATTACCACCTTTTGAGGGTGGAGACGAACAGACAGAATTAATCCACGGACCGCCATAGCACAATGAACAGGAGAGACTGTCGTGATCGTCAATTGGGAAACGGGGAAGCGGAAACTGCTCTATGCGCATGCTCAGAGTCGGAGAAAAGAACCGGTCTCATCTTGATGTATATTATATAGACATCCAAGGCCTTTGTGTTAAATAACCCATGGGTGACCCTATGGGGTGCCTTTGACGTGTCGCCAACTCTTTCTCTTGTGAACCCCGGGTACCACGTAATAGGGTAGTTGAAAAGTTGATGAGTTCAACGGCCTGCATATGATAGTTTGCTAGCGGCGCCAACGGCAAATGCAATGTAGGCTACGTACTCTACAGCGATAATGGTATTTAAATCGTGATGTGCTTCCAGCTACCTTAAATTATATCTTAGAATTCCAACTCCTTTTTCCATTACGTATGTAGAAATCCTACTGAATTTTTTCTAACGTTATGCGGTCTACACGCGTTATACTATTAGTGCTAGTCATGGTCTGAATTTGTTTTTCAATGCCTTCAGTAAAACCTTTCTTCAACAATGAATTTGCCAAGCTATCTAATTTGCGTAGCTAAACAGAGTTAAATTATAGTCTCAAGAGAAAAATAAGGAATCCCAGAGGCCAGACTTACCTTATTTCGCCCGTGGTACTTTTGCTGTTAACTGCGGTTGCTGCAACCCCCTTACGTCAGGTGTTGGAGAAACTTTACACATAAAGAAATAAAAAGTAATTCATGCTATCATAAGAAATGTTCCTCTCAAATAGCAGTTAACCCTTTTCAACGAACAAATTATGTTAAGTAGTGTATTTTAGTTACAATTTCAAAGCAAAGTGCTTCGTCAATAAAATAAACACTTTCGATCATAAAACATGTATCACGTCCGCATTTAATCTTTCATTAAATGCCGCACACAGTTGGAGGAAAAGATATTTTCTAAGAAAGAATAACATTCTAGAAAGTAGATCAGATTGACACAAAATTTATTCATTTTTTATTTTGGAATACTTTTTACTTTAGAGTGTTAAACATGCACATTTCTCGACTCAAGAATTGAAAATTTTGCAAGGGTTTGATCGCAACCATCGATTGTGAAACTGGGGAATGAACTCTAACATTTCGAAGATGAGTATCACGGCCACTTTGATGGTTACTCAATACAGCTAATTGCAGCATGAAAGTACGAATATATCTGTAATGAATGACGAGGAAAGTGTAATTTAGTTCAAAATTGTAAAGGTAATATATTCTGTTATACTACATACTTATCCTGAGCATCCTTCAGTGGGATTGCTATCCAACCATTTGGCTCATTTAATTCAATTACTTCAACTTCTTGCAAATCACTGAAACCTGTGCCAGCCCTTACGGATATTCTGTAAAAGTGTAAACCAAATAAAAAAGAGAACAAATTTTGTAAATATTATAATTTTTCATACCGACTAGGTGTATAACTTTCATCAGCCTTGTAATCTGCAAATATCCATATGTTTTGAATGGTTGTTTTCTTTCGAAACTGGATGTTTACCAAGTGTGGTAACTGACCGTCACTTTGCCAATATGTGTCTGTACTGTCATCACGGAGCTGGTCAATTCCGAAACCTTGTAAAACATAAGATTGACTAGCTGGTTTAAACAATATAAGATGTCTATAATCAATTTCATACCTGCTTTACAAGAGGAAAGTGACCAAACTGCTTGATCTCCAACTTCAAGAATGCTTCCCTCTTTTTCTTCTTTCTTTGGATTGAATTCTTCCACAACTTCATCTGACACTGACGAATACGCCATTTTGCCTATTTTATTCAAACGAAACCAACATTTTCAGTTAGTTACCCAATCATTGCAATTCTTTCTGTGGGTGGGCGATTATATTGAAATAGAATTCAGTAGAAATTGTTTAACCACAGTCAATTACTTACTTGATTTCACTAATGATATACCTTAAGAATTAAGATGATATCAAAACTTGTTTCATCACAAAGCTTTTGTTTTCTTTTTTAGTGCTCTTGAATCTTGATATTATCTCAACTGTCTCCATTCATTCACTTTTTCTGATTTTATTTTTAAAATCATCCGGCATTGCCACGTCTTCAATCTAACAGTCCCTCCCCTTCTTGCTTCCGTTCGTATGCTTTGCCTAGTCGCTTCACTCCATACAGAAAATTCCTAACTGGAAAAGCTTTTTTTTTTGCGTGAAAGAGGCGGAGTTACAGATTGTTCCCTCCGTTTTGCTCTTCATTAATTGGTCATTGGAATTGTGGCCTTTTTTGTGATTGGTTGCGACCAGTCGCTAGAGGAGCTGTCATCGAAAGGACCGACTGAAATTTTGTAGCCAAGTCTGTACGAGAATTTATCTATTCCGTGAAGCGACGAGGTTTTTTTTACACAGGTAATATACATACTATCACCTGGTTCTTGAACTTGAAGATTTCAGTCAACAGGCAGCTGTCGTTGGAAACTGTTTGGTCCAAAAGTATTCTTGTGCGTTGCGTGTCACGCTCGACGTTGATCATGCATATATTTAAGACGTTGTTTTCCCAGTTGGACCGCCATCGTGTCTTTTACCTTTTGTGGCTACTCTTCTTACTCAACGTCTTCACCTTCAAACAACTGACATTAACCGAGGATGACGTTGATAGTAAAGAGTTGGTAGTTATCAAGCGCATTGACCGATCCGCTTTTCGGCAACTTGATATGAAAAAAATTCTTATGTGGAATCCGTGGTATGGCGACTTTGGGTTCGCATTGGATGATGATTTTGCCTTCAGGTATGCTAGAATTGAAAGGTTTTAAATATGGTTTTAAAGTTGAACATATAGCCAACTGCTTTGTATAAAAGGTCAAAACTGTGTCAATGTTTTAAGACGTAGACAACACTACATTTACAACTTTTATTTGTGTGGCTAGTACAAAGGAACTGAAACAAAAAATTAAAAATAATTACAATTCATTAATAGTTTAATGATATCAGATCACGAGAGATGTATTTCTATTCTGTTTCACGCCAATGAATTAACTTTGCATCTAATATTGCCCCTCTCTTTCTATTTCGTTTATTAGTCGTGTCGGATGTAAATTTACAAATTGTATCCTGTCTAAAAATAAGAAAATAGTTACCCCAGAACGTGCAGATGCCATCGTCTTCCTTTATACCAACTTGTGTGAATTACCAAAAGTCCACGGGCGCCAAGAATACCAGCGATTTGTGTTGTTAACTGATGACCCCCCGATGTGCTATCCGCGTAATTACTTCGAACGAAATAATCTTTTTGGAAGTTTCTTCAACTGGACAATCTCGTATCGAGAAAATGCCGACGTAACATGGAAAAGAGGCTGGATCGAGAAGCTGGACAAACCTACCAAGAAAAATTCCTTCTCACAGTAATCATTCTAAGTCAATTCATTTTAAAATATTTATTTTCATGTGTGAAATATGATTTGAAACATATCCGGAATAGTTGTTTTGGTATCAACACTATCTTTCCGCAGATGTTCATGCATATTATCGTCTGGTGAATTTAATAAATTCTTTTCTAAACAGGATGCGATTGCGAACAAACAAAAAGAAAAAGAAACTAGTCGGTTGGTATGTCGCTCGCTGTGGGTCCATGAGCAAGCGAGAAGGATACATCAACGAGTTGAAAGTATATACGTGGAGCATATGCATAAAAAGGATGAGGATATGAATCAAATGTTGTTTTGTTTGTTTTGTGTATGGCAGGAATATATACAGGTGGATAGTTTCGGTCCGTGTGGAAATTTGAGCTGCCCAGAAACAAACGGATCGCCCGGGGAAGCTCTACAACCTTGCCTTGATATGCTAGCAGATAACTACAAATTCGTACTGGCATTCGAACGTTTCATCTGTGATGATTTCGTTACCAAAAGATTTTTTGATCTCCTCAGTCGCGACACAGTTCCTATTGTCTTTGGGTAAGTAAAAGAAACGATTCATTTTTTACTTGTAAATTAAATTCACGGGCAATATTTATTTCTGGGTGTAATACCTATTGATTCACATTATTATACAGGGGTGCAGACTATACTCGAATAGCACCACCACATTCCTTCGTTGATGCTCTTTCATTCAACCCAAGACAGTTAGCTGATCGTTTACTAGAACTTGATAAAAGTGACCGCCAATACTATCGACACTTTTGGTGGAAAGATTTTTACCAGGTAACTCCTCCGTTAATAAAAATGTTAACATATAATTCAATATAAATGTTTTAAAAAATAAACAGGTACATTCTGGATATCAAGAACTATCTACCCGTCCGTTTTGCGACTTGTGCGAAAAGCTAAATAGCAATCTACCACGAAAAGTTTATCGGTACGAAATTCGGTAATAATAATTAGTCATATTGCGTCATTAATATTTTTTCGTCGTTTAAATAGTGATATCGATGCATGGTGGTACAACAGCACCAAATGTTCCGGTCCAGAAGATCGTGGTATCGTGATACGTAATAAAGGTAACGAGGATCTGCACAGCATTCAAATCCCTTGGTCTTTGGATGATTAGTTAAATCAAAGTATTGAAATCGCTCAAGTCAACAACTAAAAATCATTAACAGCGAGCTTACGCTTTCTGTATTCTGCAAATGTAAATGTCGTGATGCGTGAATTTTCCGTCCAATAAGAATACAACAAATATTGTTTCGTGTGTCTTCCCTTTTTGTCATCATTCATCGTCATTACTCAGCACCCCTTGTGTCTGCTTTTGTAATTAGATTTCGTATTTATTTGTTACACTACTGTATGCAACTGAAGAGTAAAAATCACTTAAATACACTGGTAACGCTAATTGATGCTGCGTGTGTAAACCAGGATGGCACATAGTGACGTGGACACCACACGATTTAAAAAAAATTTCTATCGTGAATCAATTGTAAATTAATCTGTAATTATCTCTTGTTCTCTCTTCTTTAATGTATTTTGTAATGATAATAATTTGAAACCATTTTTTTTTAAATAATTAGATTACGCTGCATTAATTTTATTAATAATTTAAATTGACAGCCAAAAAGCCCATTTGTGTTACTGGTTTTTCCAGTTCTCAGTTTAAGAGAATTTAAGGTGTTTAGAATATGCAGTAAGTCTGACGTCGGGCGACTTATCTTAATTTCGTTTGTTAGCAAACTTAGAGACATATGTGGACTATGAAATTATTACATTTCTTAATGTTCAGCAGCTGTCAAATATTTGATAAACGCCCTGGGCTTTGGTGAAACAAAGAACCACAGGTGTGTAGCGTAAAAGCGTCTATGCATTTTTAGGTTTATTTTTCAGTCTTCTGCGTCTTGGCGCGCCATCAGCTTTTAGAAGAATCCCGGTAGGTCGACGACTCTCGCTTTTGATGGCCGCTTTCTCTCCACGGCGAGTTCAGCGCAAGTTCGTTTTCAAGGTCAGCAGACATTTGGGAATGTGTCGGACTCTCCCAGGTGTACAAATACGGTACGTCGTCGGTCGGTCTACGCATATCTTTTGTCAAATTTTTTTACGAAATATTACTGCCGGGTCCGGCAACTTGCTCCTTGCTGGCTGCTTCTAGTTCTTCTCAACGACCCCCAACCAAAAGCAAGGAGTAAAAACGTGGTGGTGGATGGAGGCGTTGGGGATGTCTTGTGCTGCTTGTCCTTCCTTATGTTACGAAATGCTGGTTCGCCCCGAAGCGAAGACGAGCTTTAAACATGCAAGCATTTGACGACGCCCATCGTACTTTTATTTTCTTTTTGTCTTTTTCTTTTTTACCTTGATTCCCTTGATGGCCGTTGTCGTTGTAGTATGAATACTTCTCTTCTTCAGGTGAGAGCACTTGTTAGGATTCGGTGAAGAATGACCGCTAGGAGAGAGATTAGACATGTAAGTACAAATTGTTTACTATCTTTTGCTATGTACAGTATTTGCCGAGTATTTGCTGAATGATTTTGGACTTTTCGTGTAATCGAGTAGTTGATTACCTTTTTTTATACCTGTTTATACTTCTCAATCGATTACGTAATGCAAAAACGCTAAGTTTTTCTATTTAATTTACTTAATAATTGGCAGTTGCTTTAGTGCTTCTATTTAGCAGATAAACTTTGCATTTTTTAAAATTTGTGATTATCGTCGTGATTGCATTTTGAAGTTCCACATTTTCGCCATCTAGTGAGTAGTCGGTAAAAAATTTAAAAATCCTGGCGGGAGATAATGCACGAATAGCGTTCAAAGTTATATCGCACACGTTAGCACGTATGTTGAAGGAGGTCCGGATTATAATGTAGAAATTAGGTGAGAAAATTTGGGACAGACCAATTCAGAAAATTAGATACCGCGGTAATGACAATATTGGTTAAACCGTGGGATAGGAAGAGAAAAGGCTATTTGTTAAGTCACGGTTCGCTGTCTAAATTATTTCCCAAGTTTATGAAAGATATCAGATTTTCATGTATGAAATGTAGGATGTTTGGTTGAACCACATTAACGGTTCCCCCTCTTATTACCTCACCAATCGCAGTCAAAAATACAACAGGTAAACAACTGCATTAGGTTTCCGGTAATGTTCAAGAACCCATTTACTGACGCCAGCTTTTATGCATCATTTCCTCAATTATCCCGACTTCCGTGGTAGTAGTAATTCAAATAACATAATTTGCTGTAACTTAAGAATGTATTTCAATGTTAGAAATTATTATTTTTATTTCACATCCATTTTTTGGTTTCTTAATTTCACGTTTCTTATTTTTTTGTCATTTCATCAGATACTACCGTTGAAAGGTTATCTCCAGAGCAGAGCGTCATCTGCCTTTGGCCGATGGAGTCGCCAATCGTCAACCACAGTGATACTCTACGCCCTGCCGCTAGTCTTGTTGATAGTCTTAACGCGTGATAATGGAGGGCAGAGATCTACCGACCTGGTAGCCCAGAAGGTGGCAGAAATCTACGAAAACGACCACGTCATCATCGCGTTCGTTAGTTGTTGATATTATCCGTTCAATCAGCCATGTCAACGTGTTTCTTTATTTGTCGATACATGTATAAAACAGTGGAGTTGGCAATCGATCTCAATACGAGTACTGGGATCGGCCGGATCGTCACGTCGATCTAGCCTTGATCCGCGGCGACGAAGAGAAGGGCATTCCGGCTCTCAAGACGATCCTCTTCTGGAACGGCCTGTTTTACTATCCAGACTACGCCTTTGGCAGAGGACGGCAACCTTTCATCGATGCCAAATGCCCCGTCACCACATGCCTGGCCACCGACGATCCTTACTTACTGGACTCGGTGGACCAGTACGACGCCGGTTAGTCAAAATGGTTTTTTGGTTTGGTTTTTATTATGTGCTTCTTTCTTGACTGAGCTATTGTTGGTTTTGGCATTCTAGTCATGTTTCACTGGCCGTCACTTTGTGACTATCCATATGTTGCATCCCGTTCCGAACATCAGCTTTTCGTCATGGTCTCGGACGAGTCACCTCAGGTATAATTTTCCGTTTTATTTATGTGGTTTTTTTGTATGAGAAAATTGGGAATGGTCATGTTTGTTTTTTTAAAAGAATTTCTGGGGAATTTTATAATGCGAAACAAAAAGAAAGAATTTGTTTCATCAATCATTTCGTCAAATAAGGACTGATATTTGAATCGATGTTTTATCATTTTTATTTGGTTCTTTCTAGTGGCGTTTTTCGGGGTACAAGCTGCCATTCTACAAAGATTTTTTCAATCTGACCATGACGTATCGGAGAGACTCGGACATTGAATGGCCGTACGGACAGGTGGAGGTTTTGCCTTCAGCTCCCGTCAGCGAAGAGGAACTGTTGATTGCCCGTCGCAACGTTACCCGTAACTACGCGGCCGGAAAGAGCAAATTGGCCGTTTGGTTTGTCTCCCACTGCAAAACTGACTCTCGGTAATGAAACTTCACTTTTTTGAGAGATTGGAGCTTAAACATAATTTAGTTTCAGTATAGAAACGATTTAATTAATTCGAGAAAATAACTTTTGTTGGAAATATTAGGCGAGAATTCTACGTTCACGTTCTAAAGCAGCACAGTCGCATCGACATTTTCGGCAAGTGCGGGAAACCGTTTTGTTCATTCGATCAACTGAACGATTGCTACCAGCGGATCGAGATCGATTACAAGTTCTACCTCTCTTTCGAAAATTCTCTCTGCCGCGATTACATAACCGAAAAATTCTTCAATCTGCTCGATCGAAATATCGTCCCCATCGTCTACGGAGCGGGCAACTATGAAGCCATTGCGCCGCCACACTCTTATATCGACGCCCTTAAATACACGCCAGTTCAATTGGCGAAATACCTCGACATTCTCGACAAAAACGACACCCTCTACAACGAGTACTTTTGGTGGAAACCTTTCTACAAGTTAGTAGGACTAAATTATAATATTTTAAAATTATTCCTTAGAATCTTTTCATTCTTGTGATAGATCGCATTACGACTACAAAGAGATGGCCAACATTGCGTTTTGTCAGCTTTGCCAGCAGCTCAATCAACCCCGGACACATGTTCAATGGTATCACGACATTGACGCGTGGTATGACGGCGGAAATCATTGCCACAAACCTAATCGCTTCAAAGTACCGTATACATTTTCTTACCTTATTACAGGCCTAATTGGTAGAATGTAGCTCATTAATTAATTTCGATGATTTATTAAATGTTTTTAGGTCCCCATCAAACAATTCGACTTTGATAATTACACCATACCCGCTGATGCAGTTGTTAAAATTCCGTTGTAGGAATTAATAATTTCACGATGGATTTCTTTTTATCTCCCATCTGGCCGCTCATTTCGTGAGTCAGTTGTACTCAAAGGTTTTCTTCGAAGAACAAAAGACAATATGTTCCAGATCAGAAGAGAATCCGCAATGAAAACCACATGTTCCGTGCGCGACTTATTATTTTTTTTTCTCCTGGCCTTTTCTTGTTTTTTATGATTTTGTCTGTGTGAAAAATGTCGTTGTAAAATATTTACAATTATAAAATGATTTTTCTATACACGTGCGATCGCTGTTGTGCATTTCGACCAAGAGCCGATTCACAAAATTATCAGGTCGTGGCGCATGTGAAATAACGGTGTAAGAGTTTCAATTCCATTTTCGAATTTGTTCAGAACGGCAGCTGTCTCAATAATACTTTTAGATTTTCCTATTACCCTTAAAGATTAGACAGTAAATATTGGAAATAACAATTCGATATTATTATGGAGAACAACAACATTTTTATTGATTTAGAAGTTCAGATAATCTTAATACACAATTATTTTTTCCAAATTTTTGGGTGTTGCTCAAATCATAATGCCACGCCGTTTAATAAGAAATCAGTGTATGATGAATAATTTATATCATGTGAAATGATGAATGATGATAAATATTTCAAGTCGTTAAAAAGCCGACCGTGCATGAGTTATGATTAATATCTGATGGTTTAATTGATTCAGATGCGTGAAATCGGTAACATAATAAACTACTCTCTTGGAGAAGAGTTCGTTACGGAATTCGTTGTCGTGGAAATGACGTCGACCGAGGACTTGCTGGTTTCATTTGACGTCGCTGGCGAATCTGTGGAGCCATCTTCACTGTCAACAGTATTTTCCGTTTGTGTCTCGACCGCATCAGACACTGTCTCGACTGGTAATTCAGGTTCAGGTGATTGCGTTTCGTCGACTGTTTCGTTTGAACTGGTTTTCGACGGATCCACAACTTCATCTTCGACTTCTTTGGAAGCGCTTGGACTGTTCATTGGCATTTCTTCAGTGTCGACAAGATCGGCAGCTTCTTTGGGACGTAATACCAGGTCATTTGAATTTTCGTCTGGATTGTAAACAATCTGTTCGTCATCTTCGACATTTGCAGGTAGATCGTCTTCTAGTCTATTTTCCATAGATTCGATTAAGCGTCGCTCGTTTCCATTTCGAGCAACCTAATTTTAAAATTGTAATGAAAGTGGCCGAATTATTAAAATGAATAAGTTTAACTTGCAAAATGAAATGCTATTTCAAGTTGACCAAAGCTGTTGATTTTTACCTGACGCAAGTTGCCTGCTGCACTGCTCGGGAATGTGTTTGTCAAATTTAATTTTCTAGTCCACAAAAAGACGCACGTTCCGAACAGTATTCCTATAGAAATATACTGCAGGTTACTAAAACGGCGAGACATTCCACAAGAGTCCAACTGCGGATGCACCTTCTCCGTTCAAACAACGGATTGAAACTAACCGACTAATTCTCATTTTATTTTGGTCGGGAATCTGGCTTGCGCTTGCTGCAAGAGACTTGGCGTGTTCTCTGCCAAGGGGACACTGACCGTGAATGCCGTAAAAATGCCTTCGGGCAGTTGATTGTCCTTTGTTTAAAAAAGCAACAGAGCCACATTCTCACGACGTATTATATACATACCGTGTCAGTTTTGCGTTTGCCTTTTACTTCTACCAACAAAGAATTTCGAGTTCCGTTGCGCGTTGTTTTGCAGACCTGAAATATGCCATATGGGGAACAGATTTTAGCCAAGTCCTTTGGTGGTTTTCCAGAACATCACCATCCGTTGAAATAAAATGGACCTGAAATCATTCGTTCTTTTAAGCATTTTAAAAATGTCAAATTTCTTCTTGAAAAGTATAATACGTAATAACTTTGCGTCACTCCATCTCACACTTTAGGTGAAAATACAAAATAGGAAAACGTCTTGCATTTTTAAAAAGTAAAAAACTTTTTTTTTCCGCAGTTTGTTTTGTGACTTTTGTCGCTACATACCGTCCATAATGTTAAGCCTTAAATTCCTTAGCCCTGTGGTGTTTTGGTTATTCGTGATTCTTCGGGGTTTCGTGGGCGGAGTAGTTTAGCGTCACGTGGCGGGCAGCTATTACCAGTAAACGGTTGCAGGGTCTCCAAAAAACGAGTTATTTTTTATCTCCTTTACCAAAATCTAAATGTCTAAAATCCAATGTTTTCTTCAAGTATGTACTTTTAACACGCAGTCGGGAACGAATGAATCCTAAACCTCCTTTTCCGGAAGCGCAATTTGGGTTTCAATAAGGAAGGGCTGAATGCTGAAAAGAAATTAATGGAATTCAAGATAGTTCTAACTAAAAATTAACAGATAAGTTTTTTAAAAATCTAACGTAATTTTTTCTGGATTTTTAAATCATCCGGAGATATTTCAGTTTCAACAGAGATAGACGGACAAGCTTTGAGTGCTTTGAGGTCTTTTTATCAACCATTTCACGGTAATTAGACTACGTATATATTAAATAAAGGTTGCCCTTCCCGCTTCATGAATCCGAAGAGATCTTATTTATTCTTTATCAGATTAAAAACAAGTTTCGTTGATGGATGACGGCACATTCATGAAGTTGTATTCAAGACGTTTTCAACACTCGGTTGATGACCTTGTCCGCTAGGACACACCGTGATTGCCCGCCGGATAGGAAGAATGATAAGAGCAATAGGGCATAGGGAAATTGTCGCCAGCATGGTTTTTAAACTCATAAAACAAGAAAAATTGCGCAATTATTTAGAGAGAGAGAAAAAGAATTTACTACTAGATGATGAAAAAAGAATTGTATTTATTTATATCCTAACTAGCATGATTCACAGATTTTAAATCAAAATCCAGCTTCTTGGAAATAGTTTTATTTAAACTATGAAATTACTAAGAAGTGAACTAGAAGCAAATTTTGACTGAAATTGGTTTCATCTTATTCAAGGCTTTCACCACATTCGAAACGCAAAAAACCTTTGATATCCCATCCCACATGAGACATAACTTCCCGTACTGTGAATTCAGGATAAGCAAGAAATTCTTGGTGATATAGAGCTGATTCTTCGTCACTTGATGATTTTTCTTTTTTTTCTTCGCTTGGTGATTTTCCCGCTTTTTCTTCGCTTGACGACTGTTCCGCTTTTTCATCACTTGGTGGTTTTTCTGCTGGTTCTTCTTCTGGCAATTTATTTACCTTTTCAATGGTTCGGGGATTCATTCCTTTGATCAGGGGAAGACAACGTTAAAGTTATTGAATTATGAATTCAAATTAACATATTATACCAATGATATGCTGACACAGTTGCTTAGGAAGCTTTTCTAAATCAATAATTTCAGTCAATTCTGGTGTTTCAACCGAAGGAGGGCATTCTTCATAGGCAAAGACGGCTGCATATTTGCCTAGGAATGATTCACCCAACACCTGCTGTGGATGGGTACAAGATGAAAACCTATATTAAAGTAAAATGAACAATGAGGAGAGCTTCCACAGGAAAGGTAACACCGCCGATTACTTGATATTTGAACTGGTTGCGCAAAGAGCTGCAGCTCGACGCACAGCCATATTCTCACCAATGAGTCCAATATTAAGTGCCAACAAGTCAGAAAGTTTAGAATTTTTACTGTCATTCAATTGCAATGATCCCAACTGCTCAGAATCAAATCCTAATTTAACTAAACTTGATTCCTATAGGAAAATAGTTTTATTTTAACTGAATGTTTAAAGTTTTTTCTAAGAACAAATCTTACTTGAGTAGTGTCTAGTGCAGAAACTGTGGCTAATGACTTTTTGAAACAAGTTTCTGTAATTTGTGCTACAAGGGTTTGAAATTTCTCATTTTTTGAAACAAAATCTGTTTCACAGTTTACTTCCACCTAGAAAGAAAATCATGTTAATTGAATGGTGAGTAAGAAATTTGTTATTTCTTACCATAACAGCACACTTTGTATCTAGTCTTATTCCTACAAGTCCGTTTGGAGTAGATCTACTCTGTAGTTTTGCTGCTTTCGCCCATCCTTGAGCTTGAGCTTGCGAATTAAGCCATGTTTCTGCCTTCATTAAATCATTTTAATAATTTGTCGCTCTAATGAAAATTTCACTCACTTACCTTTTCAATATCATTGTTATTCATTTCTAATGCTTTTTTACAATTTGTTATAGCATAACCAGTTTTTTTTCGCAATGTTGAGAGTAAAGATTGATTAGCTGTCATTACTTTGCTGGAGTGGAAAGAAACAATAGAAGTGTGGTGAAATAATCGGCGGAATAACATTTTATTAATATATGAGTTTAAAGTTCAAACGTAAGTTTGGTTTACACCGATTACACAATTAAACGGATGTCAGGACTGATTCTATTTGATTTTTCAAGCAAATTGGCAAAAAATTCGTCTGCTTACCTGCTGCCTCATGGACTACTATCGACTGTATCCTATATCGATATCGATATAGCCAATCGGGAACCGACCCGCCCAACTTGTTTTAAACTGCGCTTTTTTTTACCGCAGTACCACTGTTTAACCCTCACCTGTTGTTTTCTGCTTGAAATTTTTAACAACATAAACTTTTGTGTGAAATTTCTCAAATTGAATTTAGCGGCGTTTATAACAATCTGCTCAATTCTCGATGGGCATATCTCATCAGAAAAATTAGTAATCGTAAATGCGGTGTGTAAAGGCTTAACAAGCAATCCATTTTAACTGGTTCAGACAGAAAGCAATTGAAATTCACTGATGTCGACATGATAAATTGTGGAGTCATAATGAATTCTTTTTGTAAGCAAAGAAGGAATCTTCCCTTTTGGATGCCTGTTACTGGAATTCGAGCAATTTTTACTAAAAGCTTGGATTTGGCATGTGCTCAGGAAAAACGGTAAAACACATTTCAGTTACACACTAATTTTTGCTTTTCAACACAAAAGTTTATCAGCAATATATAACTGTGTACTATATTTTATAGGAAAAACTGGGAAAGCGTTGTTGGTTTAGAAGTTCATGCACAAATCAAGACCAGTTCCAAGCTGTTTTCTGGTTCAGCTAATAAATTTGCATCACCTGCAAATTCTCTTGTGTCATTATTTGACTGTGCAATTCCAGGAACCCTCCCAGTTCTTAACAAAAAGGCTGTTGAAGCAGCTCTACTTACTGCATTAGCCCTTAACTGCAATGTTAATTTGGTTTCAGAATTTGACAGAAAACATTATTTTTATGCAGATATGCCAGTATACATTTTAATAATAATGTAATCATGATGATTTCTACAAAGCACATCAATTCAAACATTTTTCAGGCTGGGTATCAGATTACACAGCAAAGATTACCACTGGCCAGTGATGGATACTTGGATTTTGCTGTGTTTAGTTCAGCAGTGCACAAAGCAGCTTATAAGAAACAATCGAAAATTAAACAACTGCAATTAGAACAAGACAGTGGCAAAAGTTTGCACGAAGAATCTTGCTCCGGGTAAATATTTCTATAGTATTTAATACGGATTTATAATGCAGATTATTTACATCTGTAGTGTAAACTTAACCTAACACATTTATTGTTTAATTTTAATGTAAAATGAATTAGTTCAGGGTACAATAAAATACTAGTAAACTTAAGTGTGAACTTTCAAGCAAAAGTCAGAAATAACAAAAATCACGCGTAATGTTGCAATTGCGCTACTTTTTCTTTACTAGATTAAACAGTAAAGAACCTTACTAGGTAACAATACTTAACAATTTAACTTTTTACAGGAGCCTTATAGATTTAAACCGAGCAGGTGTTGGTTTAATGGAACTTGTTTTTGAACCTGATCTCAAGGATGGTGAAGAAGCAGTTGCTTGCGTTTCTGAACTTATCAGGATATTAGAAGCCCTTGAGACATGCGACTGCAAGATGGAAGGTACTCTTGTGATTTTATTTACTTCTTTTAATGGCAGTTTTAGAGTAACTTCATTTTTAGAGGGTTCTTTACGGGTCGATGCAAATATTTCGGTCAATAAGCCAGGAGAAACCTTCGGAACACGGACAGAAGTAAAAAATCTCAATAGTTTACGAGCATTAGCTAGATCGATTGACTACGAAATCGTGCGACAAATCGAAGTTTTAGAAAAAGGAGGCAAAATTACAAATGAGACTCGTGGATATGACCCCCAACAGAAAATAACCTTATCTATGAGGTTTGTCTTTTGATTTCTAAGTATGCAAAACTAAAAAAAAATACCGACCTTTTTTTTTTCATATTATATTTTGTATTTAAACATATCTCCCCATCCATATTTAGAGATAAAGAAGAAAAACAGGATTACCGATACATGCCTGAACCAAATTTGCTACCACTAAGTCTTTTACAATTAAAGTTAGACCCATCTGACTTTCGAGAGCGCATCCCAGTTTTGCCTGAGCAAGAACGTACAATGCTTATGGAGAAATACCAATTAAGCTTGGAAACAGCTATACAATTAGTGGTAATTTATTTAGTAGTTATCTACTATGATTTTGTATGTAATGTAAAAAGTTAAATCTAGAATGGGAGGAACATTGACTATTTCCTAAACGTTATGGATGCATTGCCAAATCTTCCGGTAAAAAAAGTGTGTAGCTTGCTTCTAACGGATTTGCTTGGTCTTCTACATAAAGATGAAAAGACAATTCAAGAATGGTAATGAACAACAAAATTAAATGGTAAAGATTTTAATATTTTCCTGTTTTCTTTTAGCCAGATAAATCCTCGACAATTTGCGAAAATAGTTGAACTTGTGAAAAACAAAAAGGTCTCCCATTCAGCTAGCCAAAATTTGCTATTACTTCTCTACCGTGGTGATTTACGTCACCCTGAACAGGTTTGTTTCCATTTTTCATTGTACTGAAACAAGGGTGTAATTATTCTCGTTGTTTTGTTTTTTTTGTTTGTTTCAGGTGGTTGAAGAAGAAGGGTGGACTATGATTAATGATCCTAAACAACTTGAAGTCATTTGCAAACAAATAATATCCGAAAATCCTAAATCCGTATAGTTTCTTCATTTTCAAATGATTGACCTCAGCCTTTAATGAGAATTTTGTACATATTTCTATAGGTCGCCGCTTTTCGAGCTGGTAAAGCAAAAATATTCAAAAGCTTGGCAGCCCAGCTTAAAAAGGAGTGTAATGACAGATATGATATGGGAGACGCAACGCAAACTTTAAAAAGACTATTGGAAGAAAAAAATTTGTAAATCAATTTTTTAAAAGTAAAAATTATTTCCGTGTACTTGGTTGGCGTTCAAAGTTTACACCCTTGCAGTGCTGAAAAGTAAATGAGAAACAGACAAAAAACCTCAGTAAGTCAGTACTTTTATTTTTAAGAACACGTATCCATCTCAGCCTAACGGATCTGATGTCATTATTTCCGATAATGATCCGCTATCCTAAATGGCATAACGGAAGGGTTATAAATTACCATCCCTGATGATGAGGAATGCGTTAGCACAATGTAATTACCTTTTTATAGTAATTTGCTGTAAGTGCCTCTATAGATACAGTTTCCATGGAGGAACTCATCACTGCAGCATGGTTTTGGTTTGAGGTGTCTACTTGGTGTACTTTGGCCCTTCTGCAATCACAATTGATACATTTGATATTAGAAAACAATTACATTAGGTAAACTGTAATGTACTTAACGCACCTTGAACGATTGCGAACAGATCCTGCATTGAATCTTCCGCCTTCGCCACGAACCCGGTTCATTGCATGGCGGTGCCGTGATTCGTGAAGATATTTCTAGAATACGGTATCATTAGGTTTTTATCGGCGTGTTTGGGGTTTGTATCACACAAAACTTACCCGACGCTCTTTCGGGATTCGTCCTTCAGCTTCCAATTTTGCACGAGCCTGTCGCCGTTTAAGTATGCGGTGATATTGTTTTGCGTTTACATATAAAGGTTCTTCTTCCAAGAGTTCTGCGTTAGGTAATGGAATTCGTTGAATTTGAGGTATTCCCCCAGCTCCAGGTACCATCTGCATTCATAGATTAAAGATTCATCATTGTCTACACTACTTATTTAAAATTGTTATATATTTCCTACCATAACAATGTTAGATCCACTAACTCCAACTGTTTGTGGAACATTTATTGGTTGTATTTGAGCTGAATTTCCTGAACCAGAAGCTGCTGCAGCTGTTGTAACAGCAGTATTCACAGCACCAGTAGCCTGAGTTACAGCTGCTGCAGAGTTTGATGACAGTGTTGTTGCTCCACTAAACTGCACAAGGTTACCTCCAATATTGAAAACTGATTCACAAAATAAAATAGGGAAAACTTTAGAATCTCAAATACTATGACACTTTATTTACAACTAACATGTTGGCTGTGATTGCTGGTTCAGATTTCCCTGCTGATCTAATTGTACTGGTTGGTATATGAGAGTCTGTCCGTCACTTGTTTGCAAGATTTGAGCTTGTTGAGGTTGTTGTATGACAATTTGCTGTCCTCCTGCACCCTGTATTTAAGAAAAAAAATTCAGTATTAGATGATTGAATATCATTATCTTGTATAATGACCTACCTGAAGTGCAGATAAAGGTAACACCTGTAATCCCTGAATGTTTTGGATATTTTGCCCAGCTAATTGAATGGTTTGTGTACCACCTGGCATCTGAACCTACAAACGGTTGTTATTAAGTCATCGTATTCAAAACCATTACCATAGAAGTGATCAAACGAACCATGATTTGTTGGCCTCCAGATGTCAGTAACTGCTGCGCTTGAGACACAGTCATCACCTAATCAGAATAGAAATGTATTTACACATACATGTTAAAATTGATGGTTAGATTTTAATTTATTTTATGTGTTTTATTTTTGTTTTGTTTTTAAATACCTGAGTCTGGCCAGTTTGAACTGCTTGCATTTCTGTTTGCCCTCTTCTACTTCAGATATTTCAAAACCAATCCCTCAATAACAGAAACTAAAATCAAAATGTAAAATATGAGAATTTAAAAAAAATGAATGGACCTGACAATATTAATTTTCTTAACAACAACATAAACACAGGAAACTGTATTGAGAATATCTGATGACATAAATCCCTTTGTTAAGGCAACCTACGCCATCTTCTCTCTAAATTTAACCATCGACAATGTAAACAATCACTCAGATTAACCGAATATATTTCCAAAGTTTCACTGAGAAGTGCAAAACGAAAGAATCTAGTCGAACTGAGCGGGCAAATCAAATCTGGAGTTTAATTTGTCCACGCTTACATTGATCGGTCCTTCGCGTCTTCGGTTGGTTCTGCTCAACTAAGATACGTAGTACTATTGGTCGACCGATGCCAGAGCGAATGGAATAGCAGCGTTCCCTTCCTCTTGCGTTTACGTCCGTCCCCCACCCTCCAACATATACATCGGCTGTAGGCTGTACCCAGAGAAATAGGGACCCATAGTCAGCCATGGGGCCCACGGCTATCACTCTCTCTCTCACTCTCTCAAAATAAAAAAATACAGACTTATTTCCGTTGATATTTCTCACATAGTAATTTTGTTAATGTTCTTGTAATAAAATACTTCGATTTTCATGATTTAATAAATAAATTAAAATAAACTAGTTTGTAATTTTAAGAAATATACGCCATCACAGAGAGACTGGACTCGGATAGGGGGCGCCAGCGGAATTCATGGATGACAGTTAAAGGCTGCGGGCATACTTATGGCACGATGTAGCAAAAGAGATAGCCAAACCCGAGAGGGGAGAAGCATGGGAAGATGGAACCATTTTCAACTAACTTTGCAAGCTCCCCGCCAAGTTCGCTAGTGGTTAGTGGCCCTAGATTTGGCGCTTAATTAAAAAATATGTCCTATCCTCGGTTGACGAAAAATGAAAAGCGATGATTGAACCAAATCAAATTCAACAAATAAAAGCGTAAAGAAGGAATGTTTTGGTTGAGCGGCCGTAAAGCAATACTGCATATACTGTGCAATTTGTATGTCTCCTCCTTTTAAGGGAGAGAAAACACGAGTAAATTGCTGCCAAATGAATAGTCCAGTGTGTTTTACACAAAAGTTGTTTCCAGGTTGTTTCTTATCCTTTTTTTAAATCGTGGTTATGGAATCCCACCACATAGCCGCTGGTTTGTGGAGCCCTTCTATTGGTTTTTCCAGGTCTGAAAGTATTCCCTAACCGATAAAACTGGGGTTCATAAGTGAATTATAACAACCCCATAAGTCATTAACTTTTTTAAAAATCCAAAAAGTGTTATTTATTCGGTGTTATTGTTTTTCATCGAAAATTTCCTACTCTAATGTGTCTAATCTAATTTGATGGGCGACTACGAGATGGCGTTTGAATGCATTGGAACCCAAAATGGGTTTTTTCATTAAATAATAACAAACAAATATACTGTAAGCGTAAATAAATTTTTAATTATTCATTTTGATGCAGTGTTTTTAATTTTATTATAAGAATTTATATTATAAAAACCCTTAAATTATGTGTATTTCCTATAATGACTTCATAGCAAATTCTACTATAAAAAAAAATAACTTGTATTTTACATTTTATTTTATCACATCACTCATACACAAATAATTGTACAGTACAGTCCAAGCTTTATTAATATCGGTAGATAAATATGTTACAAATGAAGTATATCACAAAAAGAAGTATGTTACAACAAGTCTTGAAATCAAGGAGCGCTTAACAAACGCTAGTTTAGATTGTTGATAAAGCAGAGGATAAAAGTACAATTTCGGATTTTTCAAGGTGGTATTGATCAAAAGAGCCGATATTTTAATAACCTAATGCCTTTAACCTAATGACTAGTATCGCTAGTTGTCCTTCCACAAGTAATCGCAACAAAGTCGCAATGGAATCAGCATATTTGCTGAAGGAATCGAAGGAATAGGAGTCGAATTCTTGGAACATTTATTTCAAGCACAGGTTATTCAAGGACCTTAGGGCATTAAAGCGGCACTCAACCGTCAATGGTTGAATATCATCTTGAAAAAGGAGGATCCAGACAGACAAACATAAACAATTTTTGGGGCCATATTTATTAGCTAAGGATTTCAAGTGTTGATGAAGTGTTGAATATAATCGCCGATCGGAATCCGCAACTTTTTACCCGGATGAGGTTTGAAGCACAGAACGCCACCAGTTATCATCCGACTGCGCTCCTTCCGTCGTCGCGCACGATTTAATTTGCCAATCCGAGGAGATGAAAGAAAATTGCTTTTTAGCGAGGGCGGAGGGACAGAAAATGGACAGTTCAATCCCATTTCGTAGAGAATGGCCCAAGGGAGACATCATAAATGCCATTTACTTTTTAAGCTGAAATAGAGCCTGCGCCAACCCTATTAAATTTTTTGGCTTCCCAATCGTAAACGGTAGTCGCTTGATCCTTGGTAGGTATCGTTCCATCTCGTTCTCCAATCCTTCTTTTTGTAGATGGGGTCCTTATTTCTTCCGTTGACCTTTTATTTTGTTGTTTAGATCCCATATAGTCCCAATCAATTGCCTGTTTGCAGTGATGATTTATGACTCTTTTTTAACTGAAACGGATTTCCCGTTTTCACAATCAACAGGTCAAACTTCTTATTTTTTCTGGCCGATCCACGTGTTGGCTGGCAGATCTTTCAAAATCCAGTGAAAGAGGAGGTGGTAATTAGAAACGGAATTCTAAAGCAATGAAACGGGATTGTTTCCTGTACGAATGGCTCTGCTATAGTTGGTTTCATGTTTTCAGTTTCAGCTCAGGCATGCGAATAGCTTATCCATCACCGTTTCATGTTGGACGTCGTCCTTTTTTGGCTGTAGAATACGCGGTATTGACGTTTGATATGAGTTGTTATCACGTACACCAAGGGCAGAGTTTTAGGAGCCATAAAGAGATTGGCACTTGGCCACTTGGTCCAGCACTTGCTCAATTCGGTAGTTGAGGGTCTTGATGCTCTTCTCCGGAAGGAAAGGTAAAAAGTCCACAACTGATTGATCGCGAGTTTTTAACATATCGCGCAGTAAATGACCGACATTTTTCTGCGATTGCAACTGCCGCAGCGACTCGACTGTCGTTCGTCTGAAAACGCAGAGCGACTCGAGGAGGTTCTTGTGGTAGATGTCGTACTTGTCCAGCAGGCGGTAGCCGTGCAACAGGCCACTTTCGTTGTCTAAAAAGACGAGCAAACCCGTTCGGGAATCGCGTGCCAGATTGTGAGCGGGCGAATCCATCATGGCCGGATTCCACTGCATGTTGTACAGATTGTTGACCATCCTATCCAGATTGGCTGTCAGGTAGTCAAAGATCAAAAGATCAGACCACTGGGCCAGCGTTATCAACTCGCTGCGGTCGACCTTCTCTTGTAGCCTGTGGTGCTGCACGTCCAACGGATTCAGATGCCGATCGCGCCCTCGAAACTGAACAGGAATGTAGGCCGGCTCCAAATCATTCAAAAACTGCGTGTGGACAACTGGCCGGTTTTCCGTCCACTGCGCTTGGCTGAGGGACGATTGGACGTTCATCCATTGGCGCTCTCGTGGTCGGACCAGACCCACAGACGACGGTGGCAAATTGCGTAAGCCGAGCAAGCGGCTCAGGTAGAAGCTGAAGATTTCGCCCTGGATCTGGTCGTAGTTTTGGCGGTAGCGACAACACGACTGCCGGCCGTTTTCGAAAGTCACGAGTCGATTTTGCATTCGGCCGCATCCCTCCTCGACACGCTGAACTGAACTCTGGTGGCTAAAGTCGCGCCACTCTTTTGCGTTTAGTTCGTCGAAACCTGTTGGGAGACTGTCCTCCACTTCTTGTGACCAGAAGATACCTTTGACAGCTTCCCCCAAAACAGTCGTCATCAGACTGCGTCCGTCTTCATTGGCGGCAGGTAGAGAAGTCCAGGCCGTTTGCGGTTGAACGAAACTGACGACATCGACCGTTGCTGCTGCTGCTGCATCTTCTTCTTCAGTTGTTGAGTTCACATCCGTCAGATTGGACTTGAAGTCAAGCGTTTTACGACGAGTCGACTGCCTTTCTTTTTCCTTCTTAGTCAAATGAGCTTTCATCTTCAAGGGTGACATGTGGACGGGAATACTTGACGTGTTTCCCTTGCTGGTCAAGTTGAGGGGCCCATCAGCGATGGTAGGAGATGAGTCGGGAACGATGGACCACGGAGTCATCACAGCTGTGCTGTTGTTGTTGATTTCGTTGACGAAAGGAGATGAGCCGTAGAGGACAGGCAGCAGAGCGACACCAACTCCAACACCCAGTGCAAATGCCAGACATGTGGTAAGGAAACAAAGCCACTTGGAGGCCCGACGATTGCCGGCTACGTGTCGGTACGATTGGCCGCCAAATGCGTCACCATTTTCCGCCGTGCCCGCAGTCATGGGGCCGTGCGACACGCAATGAACGGACAGTGAAGGACGAGGGCATTCCATTTCATAAAATGAGCACGTCCCACGCATTCGCCAGTTGGTAGTCAAACAATGATGTGAGAGCATCGCTTCAAATAACACATCAATTGTCGAATCTTTGGTAGGTGGGGCACATAATCACAAACACAAACCTATTGTAGAGTATTTTCAGTTGAATTTAAATCCAAGTTCTTTCAAAAGAACCTGAATCGATTGTCATTGTTAAAACTATAATTGCTAATGTTGCTTGTCACTCAGGGAAGTGCACTTTTGAACTGACTTTTTTCTTCTGTCACTTTTGCGGCAGGAAACAGCCAAACGTCAACTAATAGAAACAAATCAACAAGTACACCACGAGAATCAGTACAATCAATTGTTGAGTATTAGCGAGATATGCCCATCAGTGTAGGACATCCACTCCGACTGACTTTGAGACTCGTTCTGACTTGAACAACAGACAGGCCCAAAGTATATACAGCAGGTAAGCCATCACCTGGTCAGGTTTCCTGCTCCGTTGTTGGAGCCAATAAACGACCATCTAGCACCTCCCACTCTGACTCTGTGCTTCTCAAAGTGAAATACCTCTGGCAACGAACGATGTGTCGGTGCTCTGCCTCGTCGTCCCTATAAGCCCCTCCTAAGGCACCTGGAATAGCGAGTATCAACATGTAAATGAAAGAGGCAAATCCGGGGGGCATCTCCTCTTCTCTCGCATGTCTCCTCCCATGCACATGCGCTATTTCTTTTTCATTCTTTCCTTTCGTTATTTGCCGATTACGAATTCAAGAAATATAGAAAACATCGCGCACAACATTCTTAGCATTTGCCTTTCCACACTTTTTTCTATTTCTGAACAATTTTTACTTTGCCCCAAAAAGGTTTTAGATTATTATAGGGGTTGACGACTCGGATTGATGTAGAAAATTCTATCAAGCGGTGATGGCGGTGGAGAATAATTGGAACTGAAAATATGTTGAAGAAATCCAAATCAAAGGAAAAGAAAACTTTAAGATTGGAAAATGCCGCTATCAGCTGCCTTCCTAGTCTTCTCCCCCCTACATGTCTTTCATCCATTCAAAGTAGAAAAAATTTATTTCTATAACTGCAGGGGTAGTCGCGGTCATTTAGGAATGCGAAACCTATAGGCTATGGGGAAAAGGAATAATAAAACAGCATCGACCGATAATCACCATCATATATACCGCACATTGCGTGTAATTCATCGTTTGCCGATTCCATGAGCATTACTGAGAATTACACTCGAGACATGGAACAGAAAAAAAAATTTTAACGGGGTAAATTCGAGTTGGAAATAAACTTGATATTCAAATCATTACGTACTAAAAATAATTTCAATCTGCCGCATTTTCTGAAATCAGAGCGTGACGGTCTGGAACACAATACACAGAGCATGACTTGACTACAGCATGTGGAAATAACTTTGACTTCTCATACGGTCTGTACAAGACAAACTATTTGCTTGCGATGGGACCGGAAATCTTTCTTCTTTTGTTAGGGAGATGGGGGGGGGGGATGAGGATAGGATCTCGGATGGAACGGGCACGTCGAATGCTGAAAAGAGAAGAATGAAAGGTCAGATTTGACCTTTCGTGCCGTGGAGTCAAAGAAAATGTCTGGTGGTCACACAAACCAGTAAACCCAGGTCCATATGAAGATAAAGAAAAAAGAAAAAGAAAAAAAGAGAGTTGCTTTTCCCAAACATTTTCCCAAGCATTCGTGGGATTCCATTCTCCCCTGGATATCTTGTCATCCAACTACTTATCAATTCCGCTCGAGAAATGTTTGTTCCCTCTAGTTGCTTCTCGTATTGAAACTCTTGCATATCACCGGCACCGGCAAAATCACATTACAACTCTCCATTATTCTTCTCTGTATAAAAGATACTAACTAATGACCATAATGACCATTATAAAGCCAACATGTAATTTTTTATTTTGGAATCTATATTTACCATTTTATTTTACTTTTATAAAATTTTACCTTCATACAATTTGATCTTCGTTTAAACGAGACGTAAATCGTGATGTAAAATATTGTTCAACAGGTTACGTCTTGGGTTACGTTGATCAATAAATTTATTTATTAGGGATCACAGAATATTACGAAACTACTACTAATGATTATAATGTCTAAAAAGTTTTCCTCTTTTTACTATAACGTGATGAGATCACCCCGTTCTGAGTTTCATCTGATTCTTTATTTAAAACCCAGCAGGAAATTGAATCTTGATGTCCTGCTCGGTCCCGGTTCGCTTTGTCGGAGGGGGTTTAACGCTTATAGCACTTGACCCCACCCCTTATTAACAAATTTACATTGGCAATGGTAGATCAACTTGCTTGAATTGAAGCTTATAAAATCTACCTATTTGTATTCTATATCGCAAAGTAAAGTAACCTTGGTAACATTTTTTTTTTAAAGACGAAAATCCTAGACAGATGAAACACCAACAAAGAAACAAACTCATCATTTGCTGTCGTTCGGTTCCAAAGCTAGCTCGGACGCTATTCTCAAAATGGTCTTCGCTCTCCCTCGCTTCCCCCTCTCCCTCTCTCTTCACCAAAAAATGGGGAAAAAAAGGGAAGAAGAAGAAGAATGAAGATGGAGAAGAAGGAATCAAGAAGCAGGTCGAAACGAAAGCCAGAATATGCTGGATATCCTGCGGTTTTTACGTCCTTTCTCGGATGGAGGAACCTTGACTAGCAGTCACAGTATGGGGCAGAGATGGTTGAGCAGAGCCGAGTGTGCAGTTGACCTGCAGGAGGCTCATCCCCAGCGGCAAGGGAAAAGAGGCCCAGCAGTGCAAAGCATATACACCTATTTTTCTTTAGACGTATCGTCGAGAAGAATTTATCCCCTCTCTCATTTCCTTTACCTTCTCTCCCTCAGCAGACCCCCTTACACTCTTTGACTACCGAAAACCCAAGTTTAAATTTTACGTGAAATAGAAACATTCAGTGCGTTTCAAATTTTTAAATGGTTGCCGAGAAATTGTAGGAAGTATATTTTTGTGAAGGTGATTTTAAGTTAAAAGAAAGTATGACTAAATGCCTATGTGGAACTAAGCGATATAGCAGCAAATGAGCCAATCGGCCCATTGCACAAAAAAACGAAGCTTTTTGCTGGCATCGGTGGGCGACGGCCGCCGTACGACGAACGAAACCAACTCGAGTTTGCTTGTCATACACTGCCTCCTTCGTGGATGGTGGCATGATCTGAATGAAAACGAGAGAATGAATAAAATTGATGAAACATCATGAAACATCTAAAATCGCCCGAATCAAATAGCACAAAATCATAACAATTCCGGTTCCGTATATCCTCTCGGAACCGTTATACCATTTGATGAATTGATTTTTGGGAGATAACAGATCAAAATGAACCAAAATCGAGGAATGAACAGAATCCAGGGAGAACCCACAAAGAACTTGTCCTTTGCTGGTAAACGTATACTGCTACTTAATAATAATACCTAATAACGTGCGCGGGGGAGGTGGTGCCGTGGTGAACTATGGCGGCGATACGGCTGCGAGCGAAAATGCAAAATGTTATACAGATCAAACACCGCTTTCGTTTCAACACGTTCTCGTTATTCCTTTTTTTGAATATTTTCTTCTTCTGATTGTTTTGGAGGCACGTTCGCGAGTCAAGTGAACTGATTTAACAAAGATCCGGTCGCTCTTTTTTTTGGCACGTTCCAAATAACGACGTGCTACCTACTCGACACTTTTCACAGCTCTAAGGTTTCAGATATTTCGTAATCTGAGCGCCATCCGAGATCAACGATCGAGCGAATCCATCCGCTGCCGGAGCACTGCGTCTTCACCGACGATATCGGATACTGTACCCTCGTCTTTTCTCCTCGACCGTCTCCTTCTTCTACGGCTCGCTGTCCGTCATGATCTTCACCTGCTGTACCGAATCTATGCCGGTCCCTTCGACTGGGCATCAAAAAAGGTCGTCATGGTATCGACAGGTGAAATCGGAAAGGGAACAGGAGGAGGGTCGGGGCCATCAGGATCCGGCGGGTCAGGATCGGCTAAAACGGTCGAACCTCACAGTACGTTTCAAATTTAAATGGTTGCCAAGAAAATGTAGAAAGTATTTTTTTAAAAAAGAAAACGCATCATGATTTACGTTTAAGTACCTAGTTATTTTTTTTACGATTTTAATTCGCATCCTACTTTTGAGTTTAGATTAAAATTATTATAAGTTAAAAGAAAGTTTGTCTGTATGTTTATTATGTACTAAGCAGCAATACAAATTTAGTGAAAAATCAATCAATCAATAATTATTCAAACGAATAAATGCTGATATTGAATTGATTTCGAATGCTGGATGTGAATCGCAGTAGAACAGGTGAAATGAAACATTGCAGCTGTATAGGACTCAAAACCCGTTGTACTACCTTTTACCGAAACCGTAAAAACGAAAAAGAAGAAAGGCAATAAAAAGAAGAATGAGATGGCACTATAAGGTGAAATAGTCAGCTAGCAATGACCTGGATCGACTGGATGTAATAAAAATCATCACGAGGTTACTATACACGGAAAAGTGTTTTACGGTGTTTTACGGCGTTTTATTAATATTTGCGTAGTGATTTATTGATCATTTGAAAAAAAAAAAATCCCTTAAACAAAGACGTAAATTGGGCCTGTAAGGTGGTCGCACAGGCTGCAAACGAAACCTGTATAGGTTATTGAGTAAGTCTATCGGTAACCGCGAGCGCGCGAGTCAGAAGTGGATTCCGCAGTTCGTGTCCGACGGTGTCCGTGTAGACGTAACGGAATACGTGGTGATGATGGAGGAACGCTTGAGGTTCCCCTTATAATAATCCCACTAATAACAGCTTCTTGTTGGAACCAGCCCTACAATTTAACAGTAGCCCACAAGTTAAGCTGGCACGTGAATACATGATTTGAAGCCGACAAAATGATTCCAAGTGTAGCCTATAACTAAAAAGCCCTTCCGTACGAGTTGCCACAATTTGAATATAGTTATAATAACATAATAGTTCACAATTGTTTCAACTGTTCTTTTTGTTTGAGAATACGACTGGTTTCATAACAATTACAATAATGATAGTTGTTGGCAATCCATTTTTAACTCATTTCCCGATCTCCTCTTTCTATTCTTCTCGATACTACATAGGGTACACAGAAGCACCAGGTATTGGCAGATTTCAATCTCCGTGGCTTAATGGCGGTGGCGAGCGCTGGCGTATTGGGTGATGAATGAACATTGGCAGTCTTTTATAAGTTTCCTTCATATTTTCTCCCAGTATTATTGTAAACTGTATACCAAAAAGCGAATTATGTTGCGACGTTGGCATACCAATGTCTGGTCACTTGGAAAAGGTGATGACTTGAAGGCGTGGCAAATACAGCGATTCTACCCAAAGTTAAAAAAACAAGTCGTTATACAAGTTAAGCTGAATAGGCTACCGTTTCTACGCTATGGTGGGGCTAATGTTCAAACATATTTCTAAGCTCTGATGGTGACCCTGTTCGTCAAGAAGCCGGCCAAGAACATTTATACACAAATACGGACAAGAATACGGATGAATAATTTGACCTTCTGAATGTCCCATTGAAATCGTTGGAAATACTATGCCGGAATAAAACGATGATAAAAGGTGAAAAAGAGAAAAGGAAAAAAGGAAACGAAGCTATAGAAATTAGAAAAAGTAAGGCAGAATAGGAAAAAGAATGAAAACAGGTAAAAAATGAAAAGAGGTACATGGGTGAAATAAGTAACAAGAATAGAAAGAGGGGAAGAGGAGAACTCTGCGAGATGGGAGAGCGCCACGTTTCAAACGAGCAAGACACGACCATCTCTTCAAAAGCACTCCTCAAAAGCTTCTATAAATGTATACTCGATATGGCAACGGATTTGTCAATGTCAGAGCAATCAACCCCAAAGTCAGCTGTACGAGTCATGCGAAAATTCAACTCTATATACGTTACGAGGAAACAATCCAGATCCTTCTTCTCATCGACAATTTATGCGACTTCGTTTCTATATTATGCTTTTGAGTATTCGATGTCGATTGTGGTTCTCCATCAACGTTTCCTATTCTTTGCGAATCCCTTGCTTTCTCAAAGCTAATACATAATACGCTTGGAGTTGGAAATCCAGATTTCTGTTGATACCTACATGCTGGATGCTTAAGGTATTCTATTTCTATGTTCCAACGGTCGTTTACATCTCGGCCAGACGTCAGCCAACCATACATAGATGATAGTATGGGGGACAGGATGGAAATGGTGAACGTGAATGACAGATATTCACAATCGTTGAGTATCATAAGTCAATGACAGCCGAAGGATTTGAGATAAGGTTGGATTGCCAAGGTTGAACGATTCTCCTTGATCAGCTGTCTCGAATAATCTCGCTTTGTCTTAAGGGTCGCCTACGGGTAAAATCTTGCTCCCAAAATGCCAGAGACGTCAATTGAACTTAGGCTATGCATGTCATTTGCATTTTTCTCGCCCAATAATACTGTTATAACTGCGTACTAGTTTGCTTCATCAGCTGAGCCTATCCCAATCTCATTTTATATGCAACATATTATTGCGCCAGGCCACTATGCAGTGTGTCTAGTTACTAGATAGGAGACCACGGAAGATGTATAGTACCCCTACTTTTCTACTTCTTTCTTTTGAGGGAGAAAAAAGGAGAGTTCAGGTACGGTCACATCGGTTTCACAACATTGTTCAAGCCAGCTAGCTAGCAGCTGCTCAATTCGAAATAGTTACATTCAACTGAATCCCATTTCAGAAAGATGTTTCAGTAGTCAAGAGAGACCTTGCTGCTCCGAGGGTGTACAATAGATGTAGCGTAATGATCTTCTCAGCGGGATATTTGGCCTCGGCCACGGCCAGGACTCTGAAGCACAGCGCACAATCATTCCACAATCAAATGCCAGAACGAACATATGGAAGAGCCAGCGGAAGGAAAGAAGAAAAGATAGAATAAGGGAAATAACGACAAAAAATAAAATAAAACTTGTATATCTGTGATTGTTAATATTATTAAAAGAATAAGTGCTTGGAAATTCTACCATTCAACATCTAATTTATTTTAATAGTTTCGTTTTTTTTTTTTTTTTTTTTTTTATTTCTTCAGAGAAATAAGACAAAGGCAACCAAAAGTTCAAAGTCGGCTTATATTGTATCTCTGTCACCTGCGTTTGTGTTTAATGGGGCGACAAACTTTTCTATAAAAAGTCCGTGCGGGATTGTAATTGATTCACAACTTTGTCTCATATTTCGCAACAGCCGTACCGTACAATTATAGTATCCGCGTTCGTGTTATCGGCTTGTTCGAATGTGTAACGATTACCATAAACACGTCACTGCCCACCTTCTAGTTGGCCGGCCTTCCTTCCTCAACTAGAAGCCTACGGGCGCTATTTCATCTCGCATACATCTTCTCTGTCAAGGAACAACCCGGCCATCTTGATTATATTCTTCTTATCCTCTCCCTCTTTTCCTTTTCTTTCTTGTTCTCTTCTGTGTCTTCTACTTTATCCCTTCCCTTACTGTGTACATGTTATCCACAACAACAAAACACGTAGGCTATATACGACGATAGACGCAGCAGACTTGCTCATTTAGTATAGCTTATTGAATAATTTGAAAAATACACGCATAGTGGATCAATAGATTCAACGATTTATCAGACTTACTTGCCAACTCCTCCTCTCTGACTGCAATTTTGTTCCGTTCAGAAAATGGAGGAGCGCTCTTAAGTATCCTATATCGCACCCTACCAAGTTTGAACAATTTAGAATATAGCTTCCGACGTACCTTCAGCTTCTTTCCCTTCGCCCCATTAAAGTATTGTTTAAAGGATGAAAATGATCAAGGTTTAGCAGCTGCTATAAAGAATACGGGTACGTCAGAAAATTTAAATCCTAACAGTTCAAATGAAAGAAAAATTTAGGACTGTACAGGAAAGAAAGAAATATAGATCGTTGAAAGTATATTCAAAAATTCCAATCCGCACTTTTTTATTGGTGACAGTTGTACGAGTGCAAAGGGAGCTTTAGAAAATGGCAAATAAAAAAAAATAATGAGTCAATTGTAGGAGGGTAATACAGCACAACGCGACTGTGTGTTGATTTGTCGTTTATAATTGTTCCTTCTACCCTTTGCTTCTATTCTACGTTCTTAACAAATAAAACAACGAAACCGTACAAAACACGTAGGCTATCATGTAGGCTATCTATACCTTGACAATAGACGCAGACTAACACGTGTATTTAGTGTGACTCAAAAAGAGAGCTCTATAAATAGAGCTCATTTTTCATAAATGTGAAAACTGTCCGTTTTGCCAACCGAACACTTTTCTAGCATAATTTGCACTGATCTAACGTCAAAAATAACCTGATTTTCGAGATCCCCGTAAACTTGCCGTTCGATTTCATGTGTCGTTTGAAAATGTCTTAAAATTGTCCGATTCAGGCACACCGCGAAACACGACGAAAATATGGAACACCAAAGTGGCAAAATTAAGTGCTCCCAATTAAGTTCTGTAAGTGTGATTGCTCAAAATAAGTGCTCTGTCGTCTCCGCCTTCTTGTGGGAGGAGTTAAAAGTTATCGATGAAACCAATAGTTAGCTAAACAATTGATTTACAATCGATAGTGTTGTTAAAATTTCATTGTTTGTTTTGGGTTTGACATTCAATTTAACTCATCGTGTACATCCCTAGAAATCATCACCACCAATTTATAAAGCAGAGTTATTAAACTGATGGTTACACCACTCCACCAGATAATAGAGTTTACAGTTTAGTACCTACTAACTAGAGTAAGTGGGCGGTTCAATTCGGCAAACTCTAATTCCACAAGCAGTTTTGGTAAGGAAAAGTACAATGCAATTTTTCTTGATTCTGTTTCATGCATAAACTATTTGTGAGTTATACTACGTCAGACTACTACTATGACATAGTTATACTTGTGAGACTATATCATTTTCACATTGCATTTTGGAGAGTGAAAGTTAAACATTATCATTGTCAGTCTCGACATAGGAATTCCGGACTGATGAATCACTGCCAGATCAAGTTCAGGTTTCATTTTAGAAATATTGTAACTTACAGGTTTGAACCCTACATTGATTGGAGATTGTGTGACTACGTAGCAAATTTTTACCTAAGAGTAGGCCTATGTTTATGACTGGTTTTTCAAAATGTCAAACATTTTTTAAATCCATCTAAGCAGCAGAGGATGTGGGTGAAGACGAGTTGACTGTTACCGGAAAACGAAAATAAAGCTCTTCACTTTGTTCAGGGGGCGTTTCTTGCGATTGGAATAGAGCATTCAAGGGAAATGGTGGACTCGACTGTGGATTACGTTCAGATCAAGGCATCGAATTCCGAGGTACCGAATAAAAAATCCGTTTTGTCCTTTTCAAATTATGTTTAATTTTTTTAAAAATTCATTTAGTTAGATAAAAGAATTACTGCATTTATGGAACGGAAACGAGCAGAGTCGGACGTATTTAACGTTCAAGAGTTCTGCCACCGATTGCCGTTGAACGAATCGGAAAATTCGTGTGCTCGCACAGAAGCTGTGCTTATAAGCAGAAAGGGTAGCAAAAGTCATCTTAAAGGTGAAATTATTTCATTTCAAGAAATTAAAGTTGAATCCTAACATGTTTACGTTTTAGTGTCAAGATGCGTCAATATGTGGGGACCGCAAACACACTCTGAAGTTCCTGCTCCTTCTTCAGCAAATACCCAATTGATCCCGAGTCCTGCTATCCAAGAACGCTTACAAAATATGGAAAAACACTTGGGTCTGAACACAAAAGTACAACCTATTCCAATGGATGTGTACGGACGCTTAAAAACACTCGAAGATAAAATCCTTTATTTGGAAAGCGTTAGTCCTGAATATCTCGACGGACCGTTTAAACTTCAGGACAATAAAGATGATGAAAATATGATGTCTAAAATTGAACAAAAGATGGAAGAATTACGTAGAAAGCTGGTGTAGTATTGCAAGTCCTTTCTGATTGTTGAACTACTGATCCATCGAAACTTGAAATACAATGTATTCCTCATTTATTTGATGAAATATGTGTCCCCATTTAATTTTTGGCTCTGGTCGAAGGGGACTTAGAAGGCTATCATGATCCGAGGAAAACTATCACTAACCGCTACCTAGCAAAACTGGCCTCGCACTCTTCTCTATATGTACCTTGTCCAGGTCGCAGTCAATCAAAGCGGTGTCACCCCCTGTTTTGATTGACTGGATTTTTTCCGATCATTATTGAACCGGACGGTTGTTTTAAGAAATTAAATTGGTACAAAATAAAATAAAATGATTTGATTTGTGTAATAATTGTGTATTAATTATTCTCAACATAAAAAAAAACTTATCTATTACTCTACTATGTTTTAAATCATTCGGATCATTCGAAACTTTTACAATCACTTAAACAAGATTAAAAATTTGAATAAAAGATTTTTGATTTTTTTCATGGTAGTTCAATACACTACTATTGTAAAACTATAATGTGAACAAAGTATCTTTAAGATTTGTTTGGAGTAAATTGGAGTAAACTCCCTTTTTTGCGCTTGTTTGCCTATTTTGGCTATTCCTACTATACTACACTTTAGGCTACCAAACAACAAAGTAATAACCTAAAAGTAACAACATACAATTTTTCGAATCTTTATTCAACATAAGACGGGTAACTGCAGTTGCCAAAGTTATACGTGTATTTATAATAAGACTGTAGTTTACAGCAAAATATCTGCGAATGTAGCCAACATACAGACACACCCTAACCTTAAAGCGCACATACCTAGGTAGTATAAAGAATATAGCTAAATTCTTCACTTGTCGAGACGGCCCTTGCATTAAGTACCATCCAGTCACACGAGGAATATTCAAATTCCGAGAACTTCTGGAGAGATAAATCAACGTCATGGACGTCATAGTGGAATTGACCAGATTTCCTATACCTTTTGCTGCTGCAAGATGCGCTTCGTAGAAAAGGATATACCCACAAGTGAAGTTCAGTATCGCGGGTTAACGAATCATGGCTGTCGGAAAGATAGTCATACATCATGTGCGCCACGAGAAGATGGATCACTGCATTTCAACGCGTCACAATCGAACGCGCGCGTATCTCCTCACCACCACAATGAAATTCTCTTGCTTTTTGAACGTACTTTTTCTTTTGTGATTCTCAGTTTCAGCCACATTCTTGAGAAATCTATCTTTACTCGGTTTTTTGCTATTCTTAAGTTTCCATGTTCCAAGTTATATGGAGAACTTAATAGGCCAATTCAGTTTGCAAATGATAGTTATAGTAAATTAATTTGTTCCTAAAAAATGTAAGCTCACAATTGAATTACGTTTTGTATATTAATTTATATTTTTAAAGAATTTCAAAGTTTTCACATTATCAAAGGTTTGCTCGGGTTTTCAAATTTCGAATTTGATTTATTTGGTTTTTTTAAGCGCACGGTACAATTATAAACGACAAATCGACTTATGGCCGCGTTGTGCTGTATTACCCTCCTACAATTGACTCATACATTTTTTTTATTTGCCATTTTCTTAAGCTCCTTTTACACTCGTAAAATTGTCACTGAGTCATAAAAAAATTGCGGATTGGAATTTTGGAATTTACTTTCACCGATGTGACCGATCTATATTTCTTTCTTTCCTGTACAGCCCTAAATTTTTCTTTCATTTGTACTGTTAAGGATTTAAATTTTCTGACGTACCCGTATTCTTTATAGCAGCTGCTAAAAACCTCGATCATTTTCATCCTTCAAACAATACTTTAAATAATGGGGCGAAGGGAAAGAAGCTGAAGGTACGTCGGAAGCTATATTCTAAATTGTTCAAACTTGGTAGGGTGCGATATAGGATACTTAAGAGCGCTCCTCCATTTTCTGAACGGAACAAAATTGCAGTCAGAGAGGAGGAGTTGGCAAGTAAGTCTGATAAATCGTTGAATCTATTGATCCACTATGCGTGTATTTTTCAAATTATTCAATAAGCTATACTAAATGAGCAAGTCTGCTGCGTCTATCGTCGTATATAGCCTACGTGTTTTGTTGTTGTGGATAACATGTACACAGTAAGGGAAGGGATAAAGTAGAAGACACAGAAGAGAACAAGAAAGAAAAGGAAAAGAGGGAGAGGATAAGAAGAATATAATCAAGATGGCCGGGTTGTTCCTTGACAGAGAAGATGTATGCGAGATGAAATAGCGCCCGTAGGCTTCTAGTTGAGGAAGGAAGGCCGGCCAACTAGAAGGTGGGCAGTGACGTGTTTATGGTAATCGTTACACATTCGAACAAGCCGATAACACGAACGCGGATACTATAATTGTACGGTACGGCTGTTGCGAAATATGAGACAAAGTTGTGAATCAATTACAATCCCGCACGGACTTTTTATAGAAAAGTTTGTCGCCCCATTAAACACAAACGCAGGTGACAGAGATACAATATAAGCCGACTTTGAACTTTTGGTTGCCTTTGTCTTATTTCTCTGAAGAAATAAAAAAAAAAAAAAAAAAAAAAACGAAACTATTAAAATAAATTAGATGTTGAATGGTAGAATTTCCAAGCACTTATTCTTTTAATAATATTAACAATCACAGATATACAAGTTTTATTTTATTTTTTGTCGTTATTTCCCTTATTCTATCTTTTCTTCTTTCCTTCCGCTGGCTCTTCCATATGTTCGTTCTGGCATTTGATTGTGGAATGATTGTGCGCTGTGCTTCAGAGTCCTGGCCGTGGCCGAGGCCAAATATCCCGCTGAGAAGATCATTACGCTACATCTATTGTACACCCTCGGAGCAGCAAGGTCTCTCTTGACTACTGAAACATCTTTCTGAAATGGGATTCAGTTGAATGTAACTATTTCGAATTGAGCAGCTGCTAGCTAGCTGGCTTGAACAATGTTGTGAAACCGATGTGACCGTACCTGAACTCTCCTTTTTTCTCCCTCAAAAGAAAGAAGTAGAAAAGTAGGGGTACTATACATCTTCCGTGGTCTCCTATCTAGTAACTAGACACACTGCATAGTGGCCTGGCGCAATAATATGTTGCATATAAAATGAGATTGGGATAGGCTCAGCTGATGAAGCAAACTAGTACGCAGTTATAACAGTATTATTGGGCGAGAAAAATGCAAATGACATGCATAGCCTAAGTTCAATTGACGTCTCTGGCATTTTGGGAGCAAGATTTTACCCGTAGGCGACCCTTAAGACAAAGCGAGATTATTCGAGACAGCTGATCAAGGAGAATCGTTCAACCTTGGCAATCCAACCTTATCTCAAATCCTTCGGCTGTCATTGACTTATGATACTCAACGATTGTGAATATCTGTCATTCACGTTCACCATTTCCATCCTGTCCCCCATACTATCATCTATGTATGGTTGGCTGACGTCTGGCCGAGATGTAAACGACCGTTGGAACATAGAAATAGAATACCTTAAGCATCCAGCATGTAGGTATCAACAGAAATCTGGATTTCCAACTCCAAGCGTATTATGTATTAGCTTTGAGAAAGCAAGGGATTCGCAAAGAATAGGAAACGTTGATGGAGAACCACAATCGACATCGAATACTCAAAAGCATAATATAGAAACGAAGTCGCATAAATTGTCGATGAGAAGAAGGATCTGGATTGTTTCCTCGTAACGTATATAGAGTTGAATTTTCGCATGACTCGTACAGCTGACTTTGGGGTTGATTGCTCTGACATTGACAAATCCGTTGCCATATCGAGTATACATTTATAGAAGCTTTTGAGGAGTGCTTTTGAAGAGATGGTCGTGTCTTGCTCGTTTGAAACGTGGCGCTCTTCCATCTCGCAGAGTTCTCCTCTTCCCTTTTTGTAACTTCTTTTTCCTATGCGTACCTCTTTTCTTTTCTTTTTTTTTTACCTGCATTTCATTCTTTCTATCCCTATTCTGCGTTACTTTTTCCTTTTCTTTCTTTACTCAAATTCTAGCTTCGATTCCTTTTCTCCTTTTCACCTTTATCGTCGCTTTATGCCGGTAGTATTTTAAACGATTCCAATGAGACTTTCAGAAGGTCAAATTATTCATCCGTATTCTTGTCCGTATTTGTGTATAAATGTTCTTGGCCGGCTTCTTGACGAAAAGGGTCACCACCATAGCGTAGAAACGGTAGCCTATTATTCAGCCTAAACTTGTATAACGACTTGTCCTTTTAACTTTGGGTAGAATCGCTGTATAGTATATGCTCTTTGGAAAGCCGCTATCCAAATCTTCACCTTTCCAAGTGACCAGACATTGGTGTATACAGTTTACACTACTGGGAGAAAATGTGAAGGAAAGTTACTGTATTTTTCCCCTCTATTTCGCCATCGCCACTCAGCCACTGGGATTGAAATCTGCCTAAACCGATGCTCTACAGAATTGAGAAGTATTTAGGATGTATCAATGGAAGTAACGGCGATCATTTTTTTAAAAATTTGCAGTAGGTACAGTCGGGTACATTATGTCAAGTCAAGTAAATATTTTAATAAAAAAAGCAGATCAAAAGAACGGTATGGTACCAAGCAGTCGTCTCTTTGTTTTAATCTTTTTTCAATTTTTATTAAGGTAAATGGGCTAAAAGATTTTTTTAAATTTTAATAAAGAGGAAATTTGACTCGCCCCGACGATATTGGATAACATAAAACAAACGCACTATTGTACAGGCGCGTTAAAAAAAGATTTTCTATCCATCATGTAGACTGGATGTTGTCAATCATAAGAGAAAAGCAGTAAATAAAAAGGCTTGCCGACTCATTGTGGCTGTAATAAAACCAGTCGTATTCTCAAACAAAAAGAACAGTTGAAGCAATTTTGTTTGTACTACATAGTCAGACTTGTGGCAACTCGTATGGAAGGGCTTTTTAGTTATAGGCTACACTTGAAATCATTTTGTTGGCTTCAAATCATGTATTCACGTGCCAGCTTAACTTGTGGGCTACTGTTAAATTGTAGGGCTGACTCCAACAAGAAGCTGTTATTAGTGGGATTATTATAAGGGGAACCTCTAGCGTTCCTCCATCATCATCACGTATTCCGTTACGTCTACACGGACACCGTCGGACACGAACTGCGGAATCCTTTTTTGACCCGTGCTCCGTTACCGATAATTCATAGGTTTCGGTTGCAGCCTTCGGCTACATTGTAATTTGTGTCTTTGGTGAAATAATAAGCCTGTAGAACATACAAACAGTTCTAGTTCTGTTGGGTTTCTGTGGCCGATCAGAAAGAGTGTTTACCAGTGCTGGCTCGAGCCTGGTAACCGCTCACATCACGCCAGAGTTTTCTTCCCGCGACAATTTAAAAATTGAAAATTGTTTGGAATTTTAAGCTATACATTCGAAGCAAATAGACAGTTACAATTAGTTATGCTCAATATAATGTACCTGCAAATCTCCTGATGGCGTAAAAAGGGAAGTTTTACTTTATAAGGGAAGCTAGTCGCAAATATATACAGCAGAAAATCGTGAGATTATTCTACTTTCTAACTTTGAAATTGAACAAGATTTGGAAAAATTTTGAATTCATAATCAAACGATTCGTAGAATGAAGAGGGTGCGTTCAGTCAAAGAGGGAAAAGGAAATGGGACAGAAGTCAATTCTTTCGAAAGAAAATAGTTGGTTGCTTTGCACTGCGCTGGGTCTAAGAGATTTTTGCCGCTGGGGATGAGCCTCCTGCAGGTCAGCTGCACACTCGGCTCCGCTCAACCATCTCTGCCCCATACTGTGACTGCTAGTCAAGGTTCCTCCATCCGAGAAAGGACGTAAAAACCGCAGGATATCCAGCATATTCTGGCTTTCGTTTCGACCTGCTTCTTGATTCCTTCTTCTCCATCTTCATTCTTCTTCTTCTTCCCTTTTTTTCCCATTTTTTGGTGAAGAGAGAAAGAGATAGAGGGGGGGAAGCGAGGGAGAGCGAAGACCGTTTTGAGAATAGTGTCCGAGCTAGCTTTGGAACCGAACGACGGGGATTCTACCGGCTTCTTTTCTTTGCATTCTGATTTTATACCTTTTACTGAAACGCTGTGAAAAAAATCCACTTTTGTCGTGTTATCTATTTTAAACATCGAATGAATCACCAAAGCTTTCCAGCCTAAAAATACGATCGGCCCTTGTAATTGCAAAATGGAATATTTGAAAAAAAAATACGTGTGTGTGGTATACGCAGCGCAATACTAACTACTACTATGTACTACTATACTAAACTATGCAATTAAAATTATTGAATACAAGCAATTAATAATAACACTAGCGTAAATGCAATACAGTGGTGGTGATTAAGAAAGAATGTCAAGTCAGGACTACTGAATTACCCAGTAAATCTGGAAGACTAATGCTGATAAGTATCAAGTGACTAGCGAGTGTTGATAAGCCTAAGATGGAAGCAGCAGAGAGGCACCGTGAATCACGGTGATATCTATCATGCAGGTCATCGAGTTCGAATTCCAGCCGGCAAGTCAATTAATAACGCTAATATTAATAACACTACGTATGTATACTAAAGGATTTAACTTGCAATTATGTTACGTTTAGTGGATTTTTTAAACGTTAGCTTTATCTGTTTTTAAAAATTCGTACCCTTCAAAAATGTCCTTTAATGTGGCCTACGTTTTACGTTTTCCGTTAAAGTTAACGTATAAACGGCGCTACTTGGTTGTAGCCCCATAAAGTATAAATGATAGTGATACCTTGGCACCTTACGACCGCAATAAATACATAAATGTCCTTTTCCCCTTTCCACTTAAAACTGAACGTGTTAAAGGCTCCAGGCCAGCACCACTGAAGGCAGCGCAGATACTATAGGGTACACGCCGGACCTCGCAGCAGCCAGTAGCAAACCTTCTTTTATCCTGTTTTATCACTTATTTATGGAAGCTGTATAACAAAGCTGACTAATTGCATCAGTCATATAGGCAGTAACTGTATAGTATAATTAGTAAGTAGTTATCTCATAAAAAAATATTCATGTTATTCAAGATGTTATTTTGTTATATGGTCGTAGACTGAAGAACCTGAAGTAGCTATCTAACTTGAGTAAAGAGTTAAAGTACTGTCGGTCTTTGGTTGGTATTTTATAAATACTACAGCTCACAGTCTACCGGTGATACGAGAGTTTCATTACGAGAAGCAAAGGGAAACATTTCTCGAGCGGAATTGATAAGTAGTCGGATGACAAGATATCCAGGGGAGAATGGAATCCCACGAATGCTTGGGAAAATGTTTGGGAAAAGCAACTCTCTTTTTTTCTTTTTCTTTTTTCTTTATCTTCATATGGACCTGGGTTTACTGGTTTGTGTGACCACCAGACATTTTCTTTGACTCCACGGCACGAAAGGTCAAATCTGACCTTTCATTCTTCTTTTTTCAGCATTCGACGTGCCCGTTCCATCCGAGATCCTATCCTCATCCCCCCCCCCATCTCCCTAACAAAAGAAGAAAGATTTCCGGTCCCATCGCAAGCAAATAGTTTGTCTTGTACAGACCGTATGAGAAGTCAAAGTTATTTCCACATGCTGTAGTCAAGTCATGCTCTGTGTATTGTGTTCCAGACCGTCACGCTCTGATTTCAGAAAATGCGGCAGATTGAAATTATTTTTAGTACGTAATGATTTGAATATCAAGTTTATTTCCAACTCGAATTTCCCCCGTTTAAATTTTTTTTTCTGTTCCATGTCTTGAGTGTAATTCTCAGTAATGCTCATGGAATCGGCAAACGATGAATTACACGCAATGTGCGGTATATATGATGGTGATTATCGGTCGATGCTGTTTTATTATTCCTTTTTCCCTTAGCCTATAGGTTTCGCATTCCTAAATGACCGCGACTACCCCTGCAGTTATAGAAATAAATTTTTTCTACTTTGAATGGATGAAAGACATGTAGGGGGGAGAAGACTAGGAAGGCAGCTGATAGCGGCATTTTCCAATCTTAAAGTTTTCTTTTCCTTTGATTTGGATTTCTTCAACATATTTTCAGTTTCAATTATTCTCCACCGTCCGTCCCCGCTTGATAGAATTTTCTACATCAATCCGAGTCGTCAACCCCTATAATAATCTAGAAAACCTTTTTGGGGCAAAGTAAAAATTGTTCAGAAATAGAAAAAAGTGTGGAAAGGCAAATGCTAAGAATGTTGTGCGCGATGTTTTCTTTATTTCTTGAATTCGTAATCGGCAAATAACGAAAGGAAAGAATGAAAAAGAAATAGCGCATGTGCATGGGAGGAGACATGCGAGAGAAGAGGAGATGCCCCCCGGATTTGCCTCTTTCATTTACATGTTGATACTCGCTATTCCAGGTGCCTTAGGAGGGGCTTATAGGGACGACGAGGCAGAGCACCGACACATCGTTCGTTGCCAGAGGTATTTCACTTTGAGAAGCACAGAGTCAGAGTGGGAGGTGCTAGATGGTCGTTTATTGGCTCCAACAACGGAGCAGGAAACCTGACCAGGTGATGGCTTACCTGCTGTATATACTTTGGGCCTGTCTGTTGTTCAAGTCAGAACGAGTCTCAAAGTCAGTCGGAGTGGATGTCCTACACTGATGGGCATATCTCGCTAATACTCAACAATTGATTGTACTGATTCTCGTGGTGTACTTGTTGATTTGTTTCTATTAGTTGACGTTTGGCTGTTTCCTGCCGCAAAAGTGACAGAAGAAAAAAGTCAGTTCAAAAGTGCACTTCCCTGAGTGACAAGCAACATTAGCAATTAAAGTATCAATGAGAAGCAATTCGGGTTCGTTTGAAAGAACTTGGATTTAAATTCAACTGAAAATACTCTACAATAGGTTTGTGTTTGTGATTATGTGCACCACCTACCAAAGATTCGACAATTGATGTGTTATTTGAAGCGATGCTCTCACATCATTGTTTGACTACCAACTGGCGAATGCGTGGGACGTGCTCATTTTATGAAATGGAATGCCCTCGTCCTTCACTGTCCGTTCATTGCGTGTCGCACGGCCCCATGACTGCGGGCACGGCGGAAAATGGTGACGTATTTGGCGGCCAATCGTACCGACACGTAGCCGGCAATCGTCGGGCCTCCAAGTGGCTTTGTTTCCTTACCACATGTCTGGCATTTGCACTGGGTGTTGGAGTTGGTGTGGCTCTGCTGCCTGTCCTCTACGGCTCATCTCCTTTCGTCGACGAAATCAACAACAACAGCACAGCTGTGATGACTCCGTGGTCCATCGTTCCCGACTCATCTCCTACCATCGCTGATGGGCCCCTCAACTTGACCAGCAAGGGAAACACGTCAAGTATTCCCGTCCGCATGTCACCCTTGAAGATGAAAGCTCATTTGACTAAGAAGGAAAAAGAAAGGCAGTCGACTCGTCGTAAAACGCTTGACTTAAAGTCCAATCTGACGGATGTGAACTCAACAACTGAAGAAGAAGATGCAGCAGCAGCAGCAACGGTCGATGTCGTCAGTTTCGTTCAACCGCAAACGGCCTGGACTTCTCTACCTGCCGCCAATGAAGACGGACGCAGTCTGACGACGACTGTTTTGGGGGAAGCTGTCAAAGGTATCTTCTGGTCACAAGAAGTGGAGGACAGTCTCCCAACAGGTTTCGACGAACTAAACGCAAAAGAGTGGCGCGACTTTAGCCACCAGAGTTCAGTTCAGCGTGTCGAGGAGGGATGCGGCCGAATGCAAAATCGACTCGTGACTTTCGAAAACGGCCGGCAGTCGTGTTGTCGCTACCGCCAAAACTACGACCAGATCCAGGGCGAAATCTTCAGCTTCTACCTGAGCCGCTTGCTTGGCTTACGCAATTTGCCACCGTCGTCTGTGGGTCTGGTCCGACCACGAGAGCGCCAATGGATGAACGTCCAATCGTCCCTCAGCCAAGCGCAGTGGACGGAAAACCGACCAGTTGTCCACACGCAGTTTTTGAATGATTTGGAGCCGGCCTACATTCCTGTTCAGTTTCGAGGGCGCGATCGGCATCTGAATCCGTTGGACGTGCAGCACCACAGGCTACAAGAGAAGGTCGACCGCAGCGAGTTGATAACGCTGGCCCAGTGGTCTGATCTTTTGATCTTTGACTACCTGACAGCCAATCTGGATAGGATGGTCAACAATCTGTACAACATGCAGTGGAATCCGGCCATGATGGATTCGCCCGCTCACAATCTGGCACGCGATTCCCGAACGGGTTTGCTCGTCTTTTTAGACAACGAAAGTGGCCTGTTGCACGGCTACCGCCTGCTGGACAAGTACGACATCTACCACAAGAACCTCCTCGAGTCGCTCTGCGTTTTCAGACGAACGACAGTCGAGTCGCTGCGGCAGTTGCAATCGCAGAAAAATGTCGGTCATTTACTGCGCGATATGTTAAAAACTCGCGATCAATCAGTTGTGGACTTTTTACCTTTCCTTCCGGAGAAGAGCATCAAGACCCTCAACTACCGAATTGAGCAAGTGCTGGACCAAGTGGCCAAGTGCCAATCTCTTTATGGCTCATAAAACTCTGCCCTTGGTGTACGTGATAACAACTCATATCAAATGTCAATACCGCGTATTCTACAGCCAAAAAAGGACGACGTCCAACATGAAACGGTGATGGATAAGCTATTCGCATGCCTGAGCTGAAACTGAAAACATGAAACCAACTATAGCAGAGCCATTCGTACAGGAAACAATCCCGTTTCATTGCTTTAGAATTCCGTTTCTAATTACCACCTCCTCTTTCACTGGATTTTGAAAGATCTGCCAGCCAACACGTGGATCGGCCAGAAGAAATAAGAAGTTTGACCTGTTGATTGTGAAAACGGGAAATCCGTTTCAGTTAAAAAAGAGTCATAAATCATCACTGCAAACAGGCAATTGATTGGGACTATATGGGATCTAAACAACAAAATAAAAGGTCAACGGAAGAAATAAGGACCCCATCTACAAAAAGAAGGATTGGAGAACGAGATGGAACGATACCTACCAAGGATCAAGCGACTACCGTTTACGATTGGGAAGCCAAAAAATTTAATAGGGTTGGCGCAGGCTCTATTTCAGCTTAAAAAGTAAATGGCATTTATGATGTCTCCCTTGGGCCATTCTCTACGAAATGGGATTGAACTGTCCATTTTCTGTCCCTCCGCCCTCGCTAAAAAGCAATTTTCTTTCATCTCCTCGGATTGGCAAATTAAATCGTGCGCGACGATGGAAGGAGCGCAGTCGGATGATAACTGGTGGCGTTCTGTGCTTCAAACCTCATCCGGGTAAAAAGTTGCGGATTCCGATCGGCGATTAAATTCAACACTTCATCGACACTTGAAATCCTTAGCTAATAAATATGGCCCCAAAAATTGTTTATGTTTGTCTGTCTGGATCCTCCTTTTTCAAGATGATATTCAATCATTGACGGTTGAGTGCCGCTTTAATGCCCTAAGGTCCTTGAATAACCTGTGCTTGAAAGAAATGTTCAAAGAATTCGATTTCGAAGCTTTGTATGCTGATTACGTTGCGACTAATAGTGGAAGGACAACTTTGTGATACTAGTCAGGCATTAAAAGATCTAATTGGCTCTTTTGTCCAATACTACCTTGAAAAATCTGAAAATGTACTTTTATCCTCTGCTATTTCAACAATATCAACTAGCGTTTATCAAGCGCTTCCTGATCTAAATTTCAGTTGTTTTCTTTCTGCTTTCAAAAATTCATTTTGCCGATTTCTGCTGTATTATGCCAATTGTAAAATGTGTAAATCAACCAATATTCCTAAAGTTTGTTTTATAATGTACAGTATTTATGTACGTGAGTGTGTGATACGTTAAATCTAAAATAAAAATTATTCTGCAAGGTTTTTCTTGTTATATCCTTCTACACAGTTTAAACTTGTAACTGGTTACTGCTTGTTACGAAATTGGGTTCTTATAACAAAGCCGTTTATTAGCAATCAATTAAAATAATAATTGAGATTTATTTCTTATGAAATCATTAAAATAGGATTGGATGCGACGTATGATAGGCCTATATGATAAGACATACATCAAATCCGATTTATTTGTGTCCATAAACTTTAAGATTTTAGAGCAGTCTCAGTCTGGATGAGACAAATTCCTGTAGCAGCACGAATAAATAATGCGGTTCGCTGAGGCTGACAACATTATAAAGTGGGCTAGACGACCAGTAAACAACATTGGTATCAGTTGACTGCGTTGGCATAGAGATGACACCCAAATCGAAGCTGTTGAGAAAATTATATGCTTCAATTTTTGTTTTCGTTGAAGAACCGAAATCGAGCTGCTTTTGTAATTTTGAATATTATCGATCGGCTTTATCAAAACAAAATTTAGTAATAAAAAACAACATAGGCAATAAAAATAACATGGTTTTGTACTAAAATAACTTGCTAAGCAAACATCAGCTTTTTGTCAGTAACCTTTCCAGATTTGATGAATTTCATGTTTCCCATAGCAGGGGGCGAGAACAGCATCAAAAGCCACTCGGTTTTCCCACGATTTTTCTCCCTACTTCAAAATTCCTTTGCTGCTGTTCCAATGCTCTTCTCAGCAGGGTGTAATTCATAGTTCTTTTCGTTTGTTAAACCCAGTTCTAAATAACCTACCTTCGGATGACTTGCGTCCATCTCCGACATCGTATTTTTCAGTGCTGGCACACGTCGATTAAAAGCCTCCACGCGATTATACGAGAACTACAACTAGACAGATCATAATAATAATCATAGAAAAAAAAAGCATACGATGATCATGCTTTCATATTTGATCATTGATTTGATATTATCGGAATTTTTCGATTTCCCATTATTCTAATGGGTAGGTCTGCTCGGGTAAACTTTAGAGCGGGAGTGCTTTAACAACCCATACTTGTAAACAAGAAAAAAAAATAAAAACTTGTACCTTATTTCAAATCCAAAAAGGTATAAGTGATTAAACACATTTTTTAAAGCTATCGTTATCCTTCCTTCGAAGTACGTTGCTCCATCTGAATCAATTGTTTATAAACCAACACCTACAAGTCAAGAGAATTATTTCGTCTCCTTAATTTCTTCGATTGACAATATTTTGTGTGAAACCCGACTAGCAGTGCCCCCTAGCGGATGAAATATCACATATTTTTAATTTTAGGGGTATCTAGTATTATTGATGTTCTAAAATAACGACTCTGATCGTGTGATCGTTCGTAACTTGTTTTAATAGAAAAGACACTTGTTCTTCTTTTTCAAGTTCAAAGGAGAGAACAAAAAGGCAGCGCAATCGATTTTTGTGTAAACTCTGGGATCAACTTCTGTCGCACATGTGACTCGGACGAGGAGCGATTACATGAAACATCAAAATTCATCAACTCGAAATCAGACCACTCATTCACAAGACATTGAAAAAAAGAAATAAGCGCTGAAGGAAAAGGATGAAGTGCAAACCACTTTAAAGCTAACATAACGAAGACAAAGGTAAATATTAAAAAATCGGGACGAGATTAGACTGTCGGTGACGTCAGCTGGGAATGATATGTCAGACCCCTTGTATCAGTAATTTCATTCGCATTCTGAATCAAAAATCAGTAAAAAATAATAATAATAAAAAATAATTCAGTAAAAACCGCATTGATTCCAGATACGAGTTTCAAGCCAGAAATCCCTAGCTGCATTGGTGGGTTAGTTCATACAAAATTTGCGCTACAGTTCGGGATGACTCCACATTGCTCAAGGCAACACTCGCTAAATGATTCTCGTAACGTTGGAGATTCCTTCAAAAGAAATATAAATACATCAGAAAAATTGCAAACAGGCAAATGTAATTAAAGAAAAAAACACGAATTACCTCCTTCCCAATGCGGAGTGTGTGGCGATATTACGGAGAATAAGGGCTGATGTCAATCGAATACTTTTGGTTACTGGCCCTTCTTTTTCTTCCTATAATCGAAATAAAGAAAACACTGTTACCGTTTCCTACTTTTATTATTTAAAAAACTTGTCAAAATCTACCTGTTCTTTTTGGTTCATCAGTTCAACTGCGTGTCGTTTAATAGCATGCAGTGCTGCGTGAGGTGCATATCCAGGATGAGGAGTAGGAGCTTGTGGCGCGGGAATGTCTGTCTTGCCCTGCGTATTCATTTGATGTCGTCGTGCTGCTAACAATCTCTGCATCTAAAGGGAATAAAGAAACAATACGAGATGAATTAACTGTACGTGGGAAAAAATGAATGGAAAATAACCTCATCGTTACAATGACGATCCATGAGATGCGTCATCATTGAAAATCTCCGTCTTTTGAGACCGTCACAGCGTTCCCATAAGCACCCTAATTCCTCCACGTGAACTGGACAGTGAACTTGGCAAGCGTGAACGTAAACTTCGTGGGGCGTTTTAAATGACCTTGAAATGGATCAATTGTAAAGATGAGCAAAATATTTCAGATTTAAAAAAATAGTTGCTACTATCTCTCACCTCATGCATTCTTTCCATTCGCAAAGATATTGTAAAGACGGATCGATAGGTTGGGGACTGGGAGATGAAACTGGTTGACAGTCGGTTGATTTGCTTTTCATGGGTCTCCCACGGGGTTTTGCTGCTTCAATGCTATTAGTTCGTTTTTTGAAACCTGGAGTTGCGCCGGCATTGGTGGGTACAACAGTGGCCGGCGACGCTGTGGGTGATGTCGTTACGATTGGCGTTGAAGTAACAGAATTCACGATCGAAGAGGCCGGAACCGGTGTGATGGTAACATGACTTTCTGCTACACTGGAACTGCGTGATGCATTCTCTGTTGGTCGGGCTGGAAAGGCGACGGCTCCACCGGAGAAAGTGACTACGCCTTCCATTGAAGAGGTTGTAACCACACTAGGGACAGTACTAGTCACGGTGATGGGTTGAGCTGACGACGAAAGGATAGCCGTGGACACTGGAAGACAGCTACCATTGGCAATGAGACTAACACCACTCGAAGGCGGCGCTTGTCCGCTGTTAGCCGAATGTTGATGTACAGTGGTCACACTGTTGGTTCCTCCTGAGCTCGACAGGCTAACAACAGCTCCGTTGGCTTGCAACTGACTGGAAGTTATGGCCACGACGTTGGCAGGCATAGCAACGTGTTGAATTACTCCACCTGGGCGTTGAATAGCCAATAGCAGGCGCTGGCCCTGTTGGGGAAAACCAAGCCTGGCTTGCTGTGGAGTTTGCTGTTGAAGAATTAGAAAAGTCCTAGGTGTGTTGGGCCCCAAAACCATAGCTGGTTGGATTTGAGGTGCTACTGCTGAACTATTAATTGTTATCGTGTTGGTCGTCTCGACAATGCCGTTAACGTTTCCATTAATTGTGATTTTTTCTTTATTCTTGTCAGCCGAATCTTTATTCTGTTCGGCTAAAGTTATTTCAGAAGGTTTTTCGGAAATTCCTCCAGAGTTTTCGTTGAGCTTTGAAGTCACATGATTCATCGTAGGTTTTTTCGGAGCAGAACTGTCATTTGTTTCCGTAGGACTGGCCGGTCGCTTGATCGCTTTCGACGTTTGACTTGCCACAATTTCGTCGGAGGACGATGAAACCTCGCAAGCTTCCAACTGGTCCAATAATGACTGGCCATTACAAACAGCAGTACCCGCTTCTTCCTCTAGATGAATTTGAACGTGTCCAGAGTCGTCAACCTGTGCAATGAGATGAGCAGCTTTCGGGGCAGCAACACCATCTCCCAAGTCGACACCAAAGTCGTTCATCCCCACAACTCCCATGTCGACAGCAACACGATTCCGAGGATCATTCTGGATCAACTCTAGTCCATTGTCACTGATACGAAGTTCTTTGCCGGCCAAAGTAGTAGCACCGTTGACTGATTCTTTTTTCACTTCTCGTTCCAACAGATCAGCTAACATTCCTTTGCCTTTACCATCGGGGGATTCAGTCAGAACCGAATTTTGTTCCATCTAAAGAAGTTGAAATGGTTGAAATTTATCTTCATTTTATTGCTACATTTTTTTACTACTCGAAATACCTCCGGGCATACTCCGTTCATTTTTGGGGTGTTAATGGTAACTTGTGCACCTTTGACATTCATCTGACTTTCTTTGGATGGACCATTCACTGCAGCTGGTTGTTGTTGTTGTTGCTGTTGTAGAAGTTTCTGTTGCTGCTGTCTCTGAGCAACCTGTAGCGTATAATTGTTTAGCCAAAGAATATTTTACGTTTAAAATTAGTGGAAACTAAGAAATCATAATGCAAGGCAAACGTGCTCAATGTTAGTCATCTACTACATTCATGGCGAGGTTATAAGGATTATTAAATAAATACAAACCTGAAGAACGATAGCGCCTGAAAGGGGATGATTTACTATCTGATTAGAAGAAACGGGACTACCGTGCGAATTCATGCAAGGTATTCTAGTCATGCCGGGCAAAGCCGTCGCAGTGGGCGAAAGGCCCAAAGTAGCCACGTGATTGGCGGACTGGCTGTTATTGTCCGGTACCTTATTGGCCAAGAGGGATTTGATCAAGGAAGACGACGGTGGTACTGAGCTACCAGTTGTCGCAACCTGACTCGTTTCAGGTAGCGACATACCACCTTGACCTAACGCTTGAGATAAATGAGGATGTGCCAACGACTAGAAACAAAACAAAAACAACAAAACCACAAAATAAAATAAAACTCAAATAGTAACCAGATAATAAGAATGACTGTAACAAAATACAAAAGGGGCAGACTGGGCTGTAACTAAGCCCACAACTATAAAGGATAAACTTGCCTGCTTCGGAGCTTCTTTCCTATTATTGACTTTTGGTGGAGCACAGAGTTGGGCTTTCAGTATAGGAGAACCAGGTACTTCGATAGGAATCGGCGTGGGTGTAGGCGAACGCACCACTGCATTTGTCGGGGCACTCGTAACAGCAGTTGAAGCGGTCTTTGACGCCATTCCTTCGAAATAGAATTCGACGGCACTGCCAACTTGTTTCCGAAATGGCCCGACGTTTTGACCAAATGTTGCTCTGATCCAACAAATATGACGTCAATTAGTCTCGCCACTCAACCGAATACTAAAGTTGTTAACGTTGAGAACATACCTAACACAGGAGAAAAACTGAACGATCCCCAAAACCTGCTTTGGTCCATTTCTAGAGCATCCAGCCGTATATTGCCTATACAGCACGTTTTGTTCTATACTTGGTGCTCCAACGACTGGCTCAAACGTAGTCCTTAACCATTGCATAGCAATTTGTTCTTTCTCTGTGTGACTGATACTGGCAACAATGGGTTTCGATTGGGTTGGCGTGCTGGGCCTAGAACTGGCATTTGCTTCTAAAAATATGAAACAACCCTTTAGCTTTGTTGAACTGTTAAACATCTTCTGGGCATATGGAATTCTACTTGGCAGGATTTTGGTGAGAGAGTTTGGTGATTGCGGAACAGAAGCGGCAACAGGCTGTAGTAGCATCGGCGGCGGAGTCGATGGGGCACTCGGTGCTGGGCTGTGTGAGTGGGTAGGGCGAACCACACAGTGAATTGGATTCAACTGCGCATGCGTGGCAACCGTGTCACCTTCGGCAACTGTCTCAACTACGTTCATAAGAATCCTTGCTTTAGATCCATAGCTCTGAGCCTATCAAAAGAAATCAATGCATAAATAACAAGTAAAAAGATTGAAGTTGGGACGAAACCAAACAATATCTACCTCGACAGTCAGGAGGGAAATCAAAACATCCAACGCTCCTTGACAATGCAGGAAGGCATTGCAAGTGGCTTGGCCGAGAGAAGACAACGCATAAACACACTCCAATGTGTAGATTAATAATGCAACATCAGGTATAGTTAAATAGGAGCACAGTTTTTCATAAACCTTCATTAAAAAAATTATTATTATTAATGAGTGTATAAGCGTGGTGCGGATGAATGACCGAAGTCAACCTACGTGAGAATCAAGAGACGACATCAAAAGCAGCTCATTTTCACTGCGTTGGGCCAAACGACCTAAAGTTTCCATACAACGGAGTACAATAAAACGGTCGTTTGACTCCAATCCTCGTGTGACCGTCCCCAAAAGAATGGCCGACAGCGAACAATCTGCGGGATCCTTTAAATTGACCTGCAAAGAAATGGCCGTCAGCTATCTAACCGCAAATTCCACTTTGAGCACAAAACTCCTTTACCTCTAATGCGACATTTGATATGGCATCGAAGGCCAACTGTGGTAGACAAGACCACCTGGCATGGGCAGCCAAAAGAAGAAGTCGCATACAAGCTTCGCTTTGAGCTAATACAGCCGAATTGACATCATCAAAACTCAAATTGCGAATGACATTAAGAACCTTGAATGAAAGACACGAGAATAACAGGTTTAATTTGTAACTTTCCAAAGGTAAATAGAAAATTCTAACCTGTAAAACTCTTTGACCGAGAGCATCGTGAACACCTTGATCCCGACCAACATGAAATAGATCCAACTCCTCTGGTTCTAATTGTAGCACAGGATCGTCCTGTTTAACTGGAGGCTGTTCGACGGGACATCGAGCAGCTCTGCGTTGATCCAGCCAATAGCGGATGGCACGTGGATTATCTGGTTTTTGAATGGCAACTGGCAATTTGTTTTTGGGAGCAACGACTTTCCTCTCCACATTGGTCTCCGCTTGTGAAGGTGTTTCCAACTCGAAAGCGGTGTTGGACTCGGTAATTGGTGGAGCGATGCCGTCATGTGATAAATCTGGTTTGGTGTGCGATTCAGCATCTTGAGAAGATTCCTGCGCAGCAGCAGCAGAAATATCCTCACAAGCGAAACCTTCGTCGGTCGGCTGAATACTCCGAGATGGTTCGACAGCAAAATCGTCTTGGGCAAAGGAGGCAACAAGATTCTCATCATTTTGTAAATATCCAGGAACTGCAACGTCGCTGGCAGGTTCTATGGGGCTATTGGCTGATTTTGCCAAACAATTTTTGAAGTTTGGCTCACAACTGGGCACTCTTTCCACGTTTGGCGGACTAGTAGCCGAAACCACATCAGATCCTGAGGCTGACAATGGACCCGTTCCATTTTCGTATAACATGACACTACACTGAGACTCTTCCTCAATTAATGTTGATCCTTCTTCAATCAATGTTGATTCAAGTTCGTCCCCTCTGGAATTTAAGGTCACTGATCTGATGGGTCTCTCACTACCTAATGGGCGTACGACCAGATGCACTTTGTTTGTTGCAGATGTACTGCCATTTTCTTCTGGAAGAAGATCTGACGGTAGAGTCCTTGATGAATCAGCCTCTCCAATAGCACTCGACGCTGTATGAACAGATCGGTGATCCCAATACGGGCCCACTACAGCTGTAACATCGTCTGGTGTGACCACCAAATCTTCTTCAGATAATTGTACAATGTCAGCATCCGGGACAACATCACGCCAAAATCGGCCGAGGTTCTGCCCACGAAATTTTCGGTAACTATCCGTGAATAGATCTCGGATGTCGACTGTAAGACAAAGCCCAGAAAGGTGGGATAGAATTAGGAAAGTATACTTAAAACAGCACTTAAAACAGCAACTTCTTCAAGGTATACCTTGTGAAAAGATTCCAGCGTGTGCTAGTAGAGCATCGACGATGCGGGGACACTGATGGAGGGGAAACGGTCTTCGGCTTTCCATTGCAAGAAGACTGCAAACATTGATGGCGAAGTCTTGCTCGTTGGGTAGAGGACATAGAAGGGAGAGGAACACTCGCTCAGTCGGTGTAACTTGTATCCCATCAGTCGACAACCCAGCTGTGTTTCGCATGTGATCTACAAAATAAAAGTTAGTGAATGCACTGCAATCGATTGTGTAAAGCAGTTGTCAAACCTGGGATAACGTGCTGCGCAGCATTATAAGACGTCGGAGTGGCATGAAGAAGTCGAAGGGCTTTACGTCGGTTGCGGGCGTCATCCTCTTCGTGATGTTCAGACTCGCGTCGATCAACTTCTTCGCCCAAAAAGTGTATCCTCTCGTAAACATCCAGGTATCTGTTCGTAAACAACGGTTATTATTTATCTGTTGATATTTGCCATGCTTAGACTGTTATCATGAAATATACCTTATATAAATTTGCTTCAAAGCAATTGGTCCATTGGCGCATAACCGGTGAATGCCGAAGTAGGGAAGCAGAGATTCCCATTCGCCGTGTACGTTCACCTAATCATTTGACATTTAAACAAACAAAATTATATTAGAATAAAAACCTATATCAAATTGAAACTGAAAAATTTAAATTTAGCAACCATAAGTTGTTTATACTGGAAGGAGGTCATGCATTTAGCCTTTCAAAAGTTGACAATATAATGAAACCAATACCTTTTCCCATCCGCCGTGCGAAGTGACGAGTGAGTAGAGAAGATATAAATCAACTTCATGACCGTGGAGACGTGGAAGTTTGTTGAAACTCGTCCTTAAATAAAAACATAGAATACAAAAATGTTAAAATAATCCTCAAAATAGGCATTATAATTAAATTTTTCTTTGTGTCACACTAAGCAAGTAGAGTACACCCATCATCAAGTCCTTGTAATTGCATAGCATGTTATTTACCCTCTGATGTCATGAAAGGATTTTAGTTCCCGGCAAAAAGACGAGTATTCATCGGCATACGTTTTGGCGTCTTTGCCGAGATGTTCAGCCATTATTGTTACCGGCCCACCACACCTAAACGGTTAGGGTTCAGTTGACAATCCTCTAAGCATTCGTCAAAGCATTCTTAAACGGTACCGAGAGGACAATGACCAACAAATCGATGGGCGCCAAAACAAAACAAAACAGAAAGCAAGGAGGAAAAGGCGCGAGGATCACTGAGTTGTCATCGGCACGTGTGTGAGAGGGGCCGTGAGTGGGGAGATGCCAAGGGCGCGATTTTCTTAGCATCGGTTTGTGTTCGAAACACTAGGGCAGCTATGGATCACGGCGTAATCTTCCATTATGAGCAAGGACGAATTCACAAGGGAATAGATCAATCACTTGGCAAGTGGACACAACACAGTGGCTTTTCCAATTCCACTTGGATGGAACAAGAGTCACAGAGTATTGGGGCTTGGTTGTTGTATGTGCAGCAGAATACTATGTTCACTGGGGATGCCAGGGCAAAATGGCGGCGAAAAGTTCTCAGACTACACTTTAACTGCAAATATTTTGTCACTTGTTTCTTGACCACACAGCAGGTAAGAAGATCCCGATCAATGGGAAGCAAACTTTCTGTCACGAGCGGGCTAGTCCAGCAAGAGTGTTCCAGTTGTTGTGGGCGCACCGTACCGCGCGTCACAAGTCCCGTGCCGATTTTCTTTCCTTTCCTTTGTAAGCAGGCAGGCAAAGCATTAAATTTGTCTAAAGCTATCTTCAGACCCAACGCCACCTATCGGAACCAAGCGCACGGTTTTTTCGAAGCTTTGGCAAACCGTGGCAAACAGAGAGAGTTGACACATCTTCTTCATCAGATCGTGCTCGATTATTTGACGTCTCTGTGGTTGGGTTAACCGTTCGCGGATTTATTTTTGATTAAAAAATACATGCTTACGTGATTAATTTTACCAAAAAGAAATGCAAGCCTACTACAACACGCCATCTAGTTGTCGTAATGTTGACCGTCAATATAACGCCATCTCTTGCCTGACAGTCCAGTCCTCTAAATACGATTTGCAGCCATTTTGCTACACACGTGTAGAGCAAGTGAGCAAGAGAATCTGCCTGTACTACACAGTAGAAAGACGTAAAGCTTCCTGCAATGACTTACAAGTAAAAAATACATTTATCGATTACGCATTGTAATGTTTTAATGAATGTTTAATAAAAGTTAAAGGAAAATTTGAACAATTTTAGGCGTAAAAAGTATCATCGTGGAGAAACACACATCCGCAAAAAATACAAAGGAAAAAGACGTACTAAAGATCTGGATGAGGTATAGAATAGTTAATATTTAATGTATTATATTTTAACTTTTAAGTTTCATTGTGATAATGTTTATTTTCAGATTGATAATGATTTGAAACACAATTCTGAAAGCCTTCTTGCTCAGAAAATTGATGTTGAGAAAGCTGGTAACGCACAGTACTACTGCATACACTGCGCGTAAGTCATATCATCCAAACACTAAATTATTGTAATCTAATTCTATTCAATCTACAGAAGATATTTCATCGACGAGCATTCCCTCAGTCACCACTATCGGACTAAAGTTCACAAGCGTAGACTGAAAGCATTAGAGTTAGAGCCTTACACTATTGAAGAATCGGAAAGGGCTGCAGGTCTTGGTGGAAATTACAAGGCGCCTGTGAAGAGGAAAATTGAAACTATTCTCCCTAAAGTGATGAGTGATAAAATTGATGTTGACCAAGAACCAGATTTAAAGAAACAGTGCACAGTCACACTAGGGGAATAAAACTTGATCATGGCTCTAAGAATCTTGTCTACTTCTCACATCAACATCAAAAATAAAAACATTTATCTTTTCCTAGTTCGAGGAGTTGTATCTGCCTTGCACATACCCGGTCATTTATCAAAAGCAGCAGTGTCAATATTAACTCCTGATTTGAGCAATATTGACAGATTGATTACTGACGACTTAGTGAAATTGCAAACAAATCTTTCATCGAGAAAATCATCATTTCATCTGGATTCTTTTATTCAACAATGGAATCACATGGTTGAACTCCGTCTTCAGCGCGAAGATCTGGAAACCAGAAGAATTGAAGTCACCCAATTGATGAAGCAAGTCGCGTCCCATACTGCAGATACCACTCGCCCCAATAAGATTGAAGAAGTTAAACAAGAAGGTATAAGATTGAGAACCCAATTGAAAGAACTAACGAAAGTATGGTGGGATGTCGAAGAAACAGCCGTGACTCGAGCTTTGAGCCTTCCTAACAGCTTACATTCTGAAACACCCATTGAAGATAGCAGAGAGTTGTATTCCTTCATTCCTCCGAAATCCGCACATAGCCCCAATGATTCCACCAAGCTGGACGTAAAGTTTGTCAGTCACAGTCCTACAGCTTTCTATATGAGAGGTCTTTCTGCTCGGCTTGAACTGAATTGGATGCGAAATTTCAGCAACGATTGGATCAGCAAGGGCTACAACTTAATTTCACCACCCGATTTCGTTAGATCATTAATAGTTGATGGTTGCGGTCTTGATTTCAACAATCCCCAAAAAGTTTTGAGTCTAGCTACAGTTCCAGATCACGGCAGTCTTGAAAAAGGGAACGGTTTTCATCTAGTTGGCGGTTCCTCATTACCCGCCATGGTGGCGTTCCTGACTAAAAATGCTATCGAAGAGCCGATTCCATTGCGACTGGCATCTGCTGGACGTACTTACCATCCTCCGACGGAATCAAACCACGAAGACCTTACCAATACCACACAAGCTTCATCCATACACTTGTTAACCGTAATGAAGAATTGTCCAGATGCCATGTTTAAAGAAGTTGTACGCGTTCAAGAAACTATTTCAATGCAGTTGCAAAAACTTGACGTGAATTTCCGGATCATTGCTGTACCTGCCCGTCAGTTGGAGTCATGGGAACAGTACCGTTCGTCTGTTGAACTCTTCTCGTCATCGTCTAAGAAGTTCATTCAAGTAGCCAACATTTCGATCATCGGTGACTATATTTCTAGACGGCTCTCCATTTATGGTCCAAACAAAGAGTGGCCCGGTTTTGTAACATCACAAGCCCTGTCTGTTCCAAAACTGCTTTATTGTTATTTAAAAAACTAGAGCCACCAGTATCGAATGTCGTAAAAGTCGTGTAAGTCATTAGCGTTGAAAATCATGATCGTAGTCCAGCATTGTATGAATAGAAAACCAGATGATTTTTGCCTTGAAAATACACCGAAACTTACCGTTATCAAAGAGTCGCTTGTACGGCCATAGCAAGAGCACACCCTCAGCGCACTGCATGTTCTATTTTTAGGTTATGTAAGCGGGCAGAATAGGAGAGGAACGCGACTCTATTCATAGTAATTAGGTTGGTTCCTGTTCGACCGACATCCGCGTTCAGCTTTACTAATATAGGTAAGGAAATAAGCAACTCTTTTCTTATTTTCTTCGCCATTTCCTGTTCCCGAATAAGTTTTCATCATTTAAAAAACTACTTTTTGTTTATTTTCCTAGTGAACACCGAGGGTAACGTTAAAAATGAAAGTGCGTTCGTATTTACTTTCCGTCTGAGCTTCGATTTGATCCCATTTCGACGACTCCTTTGTTCGACTGTTTCGTAAGTCTATTTTGCAAATTTCCAGCCAATTGTTATTCAAACTTGAAAGTGATGCATTTGAGAGTCGGAAATTCGTTTCCCAGACTGAGGCATTCTGCAAGAATGCAGTAATTTTATTTCATACGAACGTTAGGAAGTCCGGCTAAATGTGGTTCCTTTGGATGTGTGACCCAACAAGAGTCAGCTCTGTTATTGAAAATCTTCCCTCCGTCATAGGTTGCTATTTTGGACTTCACCCGAGCATTTAGGGATCTTTTCTTAGCTGGAGTTTTCTGTACCCCTGGTACTGGGCCGAATACGAACCTAGTTCTCGGGCTGCAGCACCAGATCCGGACGCAGTGCTCGCGTATCCGTCACTCGAGCTCAGTGTGTGTGTGCCAGCACTCGCTTCTTTGACCACCCGGTAGGCCCAAACAATTCAAGATTAAGTTTTTTTTAAATTCACTATAGTTTGAATAGACTCTCGGTGGTTGTACAAAATAGTCTGATCGATTCGCCTACCAGGATTTTATTTTTTCTCGTGAAATCAAAATTGTATTTTACACCCTACACCAAGAAATCCACGCCAATAATTACCGTTTTCATTCAGTTGTGCTACCAGTTAGAAAGAATCATTTTTTCTTTTTTAGAAATTACTTTACTGCGGTCCAGTCAAGTCTCTTCCAGCAGTTTTATCAGTATAACTTTAGGATAGGGTTTTTTTGTGTTGCTTGGTTACATTTGTGCCTATATTTGGTTCTGTACGGTAGAACGCCGAGCATTCTCCTCCCGATCTATTTTTGAATCTGGCGCAAGGATTGAGCATCGGTTATCCTGTGCGCTTTTTTTAACATTTGTCCAATATATATAAGTTAAAGGGGAAAAAACTGCTTGAAATAGCTGATGACGCGCATCTCAACTCCGTTAAATCTTATGTTTCGTTTGACCCTAATTCCGTATTCGAGTTAAAAATCCAGTCGAAGGCCCACCACCAATTTCGCAATTTTCAACAACCAAAAGTTGTCCAGCAGCAAAGTTTAATTAATCGATTTAACTAAATTGCAGGTTCACTCAAATCTGATAACCTCCAATCATGTCGGACAGTGAAGAATACAGGTAAATTCCATCTCGCTCTATATCTATTACTTCATATCAAGTGCTTAGAAATGCGATTAAATTACGTTTATTGAATTTTTCTCACGCAGTGAGTTTGTTCATTTTTTTTAATGCGACTAGTTCTTGAGGCGTTACGATCTATAGTTGATCTTGTCTTTTCTTATTATCAATTACAGCTTGCAGGCTGCTCAGGTAGGCATTTCTGCACATGAGATTGACTGATAGTTATGTCAGTCAACAACGAAAATCGAATGCTTATCTCCTATACCTTATTTTGTTGATTCCGTTAAGTTGATTTTTTTTTTAAATAACACGCGTTCATTCAACGAATGAAATTCTCCAAGGATTGTACATATTATCCGAATTTTTGCTAGATTTTATTTTATTTTTTTACTTTCATATATTTTATTTGGTTACCTTTCAGTTATTATTTGACTACTTAAAATAATCATTTAAACTTTAAACGAACGATCTAATCAATTATGTTGAGCGACTAATAAGAAGGGCTCATGAAAGTCTTATTCATTTTACCCCTATTTTATTTTCATGATTTTTTCGTTCCCTGCTAATTTGCACGTCCAGCTCCGAAGAAGAGGAGGAGGAGCCTCCCAAGCCAGTCGCCAAAGCCGCTGAGGTTAAAAAGGATGATGGTGTAAGAAGGCTAATCATTTAAAACACTCATTAACTTACCAACTTTTACGTTCATTCCTAAAACTAAAACCTTTTGTTTTATTACGTTATAAAAAAAAATTACCTTAACAGAATAATTATTCACGACATTTTTCACTGTGTTTCCTTTTGTATGTTTTTTTTAATTGCAGAAAAAATCAGCCGCCGATGTAAGTATGCGTTGGTGTGACGTCCACATCAGCGTTACATTCAATAGAAACTAAGATTTCATTATATAAGTTGAAATTCTATAACAAATTTAAATAGGCTGCTAAGGTCAAGCAACAAGAGCAAGACCGTAAAAAGGCTGAGGTGCGCAAGCGTCTCGAAGAGGCTGCGGCCGCCAAGAAAGCCAAGAAAGGTTTCATGACCCCCGAGAGAAAGAAGAAACTTCGAGTGAGTTGCAAAACAAAAGCCAATTCAATTGCAGGAAATGAAATTAATCGATTATTTTTCTGCGAAACTATAGCTTTTGCTGCGTAAGAAAGCCGCTGAGGAATTGAAGAAAGAACAAGAGCGTAAAGCTGCCGAACGACGACGCATCATTGAAGAGCGCTGCGGCCAGCCCAAAAATCTAGACGACGCCAATGAGGGTAAGCCATCAACATCCACTCCGCTCAATTATTAGTTTTTTTTTTTTTTTTTTTTTCATTTTCATTTGATTTTAATCGGAAGCTTTATTTAAAAATTAAGATGAAACTAGTCGCCATTGACAACCTCAAACACTTAAAACAGTTTGGGGTTTCCAATGATGTCACGGTTAAATACTCTGTGTGTCTCACGAAAAACAAACGAATATCATTTTTGCGCGCTTCCGTCATGGGTTATAAAACATGTGTTAGAAATTAAGACCTAGGAGACCATGACGACTAAAGGGTCAGTGAATTTGCCGATGATGTGGCGAAAAAAACATAACACATATAATTTGGTTGCGCTCACAATGATGGAATTTATTTTTAAAAATAACGAAATCTAAATGTGTGGCGGTTGCGGGGTTTTCTCTCTTGTATATTGGCTGTTATTTCCGCGAGTAGCCCAATTGATAACACTGCTCAACGAGTTCCACGCGCGTATCTGTCGCCTCGAATTCGCCAAGTACGATATGGAGTTCGAAGTCAAAAAGAAAGATTTCGAGGTACACGGTCCATCATCGTCCGTCTCTCTCTCTCACTCTCTCATTCTCTCACTCTGATCCTCTTATTCCGCTCTCTCGGCACTCTCTTCCTCATTCCTGACCTTCCTCCTCCTCCACTCTCTTTGCAATTTTCCAGTGGATCTTGAACTACATTCTTTTGCCACTCATTTCGATTGAATTAATTCACACACAAAGCTCGAAAGCCGTTTTTTTTTTTACAATGTAAATTTTCTTTTCTTCAATTAATTTTTGTTCGAATGGCGCACCGATTGACTGACATTCACAATCTCACGACTCTGCTCTGGCGATCTATTTTCAGCTGTTCGCTTTGAGCCTTTGACTCACGCCAGTAGCTTAACAAAAGCGTTCGTATATAAAATCACAAATAAGGCTTCGCCAAAAACAGCTGGAATTAGACGTCACGGTAGAGATCTGTTTTTCTTTTCACACATCAAGAGATTTTACCACCACGTTCATAGCCGTAACTCTACTGATGAAAACCATCAGCTTTATTTTTGTTGTTTAAATTTTTTGACAAAACAGAAAACACCAGCACATATTATAGATGTACGTTAACGAAAGCCCTAAAAAGTGCGCCCACCCCCTACAATCACACACAAAGCTGTTCACAGCCTTAGCCTAAAAATTGATACTACACAAATGTAATGCTAAATATATTACCTTCTGCGTGCCTTTTCTCAATCGCCAAAAAAAAAAAGCTAACGACGACTGCACTCGCTAAAAAAAATTTCACTCTGAGTAAATTTACGTCTCAAAACGAACTTCTTCTCTTAACTGTCGGACAGCTGACCGGAACCCTCTTTTTGATTCCATCGTCGACGATCTTTTCATTCCCTCAACTCCTTTGCAACAACCCCGTGCGTTTTTTTTTTAATATTTTCCACAGTTCAGCAGTAGAACGATGGTGAGACGGAGGTGGCAGATTTCATTCACATACAAGTGATTCCTTCCCTTATAGTAGAACAAATGCGAATTCTGTAACCTATAACGGAAACAATTGAACGCTCCTTTTTTTTATTTTTGTGGAATGTCAAATGGACGATGAATTTTGTTCGCTTCAATCCACACACTTTTTTATCAACGGAATGTCCGTCTTGGTGATTCCCACCCCAATTTTTAATCTCTTCCATCAGTCGTTTGTCTTGGTCGATGGTTTTTAAAAGATGCTTTCGATATATAGCCGGTTAAAAAAAAGACGAGCAAGCGCAAACGGCCGATGGTGAAAGATTTTTGTTCCAATCTAATCACGAAATTAGCTTGATAACAAAAAAGTACAAACTCCGAATGACCTTTTCTTGTGTGTGTCTCTCTCTGTCTCTGTCTGTCTCTCTTCCAGCCGAACTGCAGACGGTCTGCAAGATATTTCACAAGAGAATATCGGGACTCGAAGCCGATAAATACGATTTAGAATGGAAAAATAAGATGAAATATTTGGAGGTAAACACCGCCCGATTACGAATAGAAATTCTATTTTTTTTTTTACTCCCGTCTCACGCACACGCCTTCCGCCACATCTACGATCCTAATTTATCCTTTTCTTCCCTCCCATTTACCACGTTATAACTTGCAGACTAGCGACTGTATATACTTCAACTGTCTCTCTCTCTCTTTGTTTCTTCTCTCTTTCTTTCTTCGATTGATTTTAATAACTGAGAAAGTTTCTATTATTATTTTTTTTTTGCTAGTAGGAACGACTTTGTGACCTTGTTACTATTTTCCCATGACTTTTTCACCTTCCTTTCCTTACTTTCATTTCGACCTTAAACCAACGGTGTACTTGTGCCATTGATTACAGCAGGCCAAAACTGACTTGGATACAAAACAAACCCAAAAATAAAAAATCCGTCCTTTCCGAGCTTTATCGGTGAAATTAACGAAGGAAATGACGGATTTCAACAGATTTTTTTTAGTATGCCAATAAGAACGGAGGGGGAAACTGATTCAGCGATGTGTCATTAAAAAAAGAAGCGCAAAACTGACGAGACGGTCGGGTCCGTTGCGATGATGGTTCTGGGTGGTGATGTGATGGGCCTGTGATCCCATTATCAATGTGGTTCTTCTATTACCTTAATTCTATCTAGACAAAAAGTGATATAATCGGAAAAGTGTGTTGTTTTCTAATTGTTGCTAAAGTGCACTGTTGCCATGTTTAATCAGCCGCCCTGAAGCAGATCTGTGTCGACTACAATGATCGCGTTATCATATGCGAGTCGCAGAAATGGGACTTGGACTTTGAAGTCAGAAAAAAAGATTACGAGGTTAGCCCCACCAAAACGTGATGCAAACGCATTTTTTTTCTATATTGACAGTATGCAGCCCATAGACTCGCCACAATCCAGTTGTTTTCACACCTTTGCTCAATTTTTTTTTTATTGGCTTTCAACAGTTGACTGGTTGTTGCGAGGCGCCATTTTTTCATGTGGCTATTATTACCTTTATCATCCCTCTCTCTCTGAGCTGATCAATCACGCATATCCCGAGTGGTAGAGAATGGCATCTTGAGTTCGATTTAAAGCGCTCTTTACTTTCACGCTTTCGACATCATCCTTGTAAAACGGAATGATCATCCACGCATCGCATATAAGTATGCTATACAGCAGTCGAATTGAATGGATGGATGTCAAAGGCCGGAGTAAAAGAACGCAGCTTTTCGAAACCGAAACTACATACTGTACTTATTGTAGTACACCTGAAATTGTGCCAAAGACACCGTATTTCTCTTGTTCACCTCTGCTGCCGAGCAACAACAACAACAAAACAAACAAAATTAAGGACGAAGAATAATTTCTTAGCAATATAATAATTTATAGAACTGTACAATATTATCAACATCTTTTGAAACGATGTGCCCACTGTCGGCCGGCCCTAGTCACGCGCGATTTTTAAATATCTCTACTTTTATTCTATGATTACGTGAGGTTATATTGTTGACGTTCAAATTTTTATTACTTGAGGGATTGCTGCGATACTTTTAAATACTTTTACCTCCAAGTTTCTTAGCGAAAAAAAATGATATAATCACAAAGGGTTGACCTTCGTGTATGGCTTTTTTCTTTCCACTAACCATCTTTTTGTTCTTACTTTTCATTAAATATTTTCTAATTCTATCTTTTCATAACTAAAAACAAATCCTATCTATTTTTTTGTTGTTGGCCCGTCTCAATCTAGACAGGGCGTAAATTTCTTACTTCCTCTTCAATTCACCCATAAGGACCGGATTGCATTCACGTAGATAATTTCCCATGACTTCCATAGTTTTATTATCTATTTTCACCTTTTTTCCGTTTGTTTATTGCTTGACAAATTACCATGAGAAAAATCCATTGTTTGCTACACACAAAAGCCCTGCTCTTGATCGCATTCAGAGTTTATTCAGGCATCGTTATATTCATAAATTACCCATCGCCAATTCCGAGTCTAGATAATATTGCGTCATTTTCATTTCGTGTTCGGCATATCAAACGTAAAATAATAAAAAAAAAAATACGTCGTAATATCGGAATCCTCAAACATCGAATATTGTGATTTAAATTTTAACAAATCAAAAAAATATATATGGGAATACTAGGGCTGGCCCGCAGCAGCACAGAGCCTCAAATACGGGGGAAGATGAAATTGTTTCAAATGATACGTAGCATCTATTAACAAATAATTTAAAGAAAAATTGCCGAGTTAAAAAAAAAGCGTCCTGATTTTGTTTAGTTTTGATTGAAATTTGAAGCTTGAATCATCCCTGTAGAAAATGCTAGTTTCCTATTAGCATCTCGTTTTTTTTTTAGTCTATTGCTTCAGAGTGTCCCGTACTGGATTGGCGCTTTCGTAGTCACTTCTTCCCAGTTGTTTCGGCATCTTTATAGTTGTTTGAGCTATTCCGATATCAAACTATCTACAGCATGCAATTATCCAATCCAGTCCAGTTTCTTAATTTTTTTTTATTCGTTTCTGAACTCATCGTTCGCTTTCCCTCGATTACTATATACTTCACGATTTGCCGTACTCGGAGGATAACGCGAAATTTTCCAAAAAAAATTTCCCATTTTCCACTTCAATTCCCCCTTTTTTATCTGAATATCTACACATATTTTTCATTTTATTGCCAACAGAAACGTCAAACTTTTTTTTACGATTTTACATGCTTCTTCCTTTTCTTAATCACTACACTTCGTTACGTCACAACACATTGCAATTCATCGTTTGCTTGGCAGTGTGTCATTATACTCTTTTTCTATACCGACTGTGCTTTTCACTCCTATACTTTTTTAACGATTTTTCTTCACTTCTTTCATTTCTTTCACCCACCAAGCATTCTGTTTATACCTTCCTATTTTTCTTTGTTTTCTTTTGTACACGAAATTCAGTTTTGGTTCCGTTATTGGTGAATCGACTAAATCGGTCGCCTGATTTTGTCGCCAGAACGAAACCAAACAAATCTTTTCACCCATAATTCAAAAATAAATCATAAAATTCAATTAAAATTAAAAAAAAAGAACATTTATGTTCGCCACATACACACAAATTTATGTTTAATGCGCAGGCGGAGGTCAGCCCTTTCTGATAATTTCATTTGATCCAAAACTTTTGAACTTTGGACTTTTTGCACTTTGAAAAAAACTGTTTTAATATACTTTATAATTCCTTCCTCTATACTCTGTAAACATAAGATCAAAAAAATCTATGGCTTCAGTTGAAGAAATCTGAAGTTTTGGGTGGATTGCAAAAATGATGAAGTAATCGCAACGCCACTATTTAAAAAATGGCCAAGACTCTGTATGGACCAGATGTGGACCTACCTAGTCCATTTCGAAATTTTTATTATTTATTTTTTTTTCTTTCTAAAATACGGATAAGGGACCTTTGAACTCTTTGGCAAATCGAGCGGACCCGCCTAGATATAATCATTGACCACTATATTTATACCTTGAGGGGATTAATGAATCATGCCAAGCAATCTAAGATGAAAAAGTGGGCCATATTTCAACCAGCAATTTTTTTGTAATTCTCATTTTTGTTTTTTTAAGTGGGCCGTTTTTATCTTTTTCTCTTGTGATGAAATAAGTGCACTCGGTTCCGAGCTCAAAGAATTCAGTTTTCGAGTGTGTTTTTCTCATAGATGCAATCATGATATGGTCTGGTCTATACACTGTGTCTGTTCCCCAGAAGGGAAGAGCAGTCCCCCCTCTGTTTCTTCAGGAAGTGCTGGCCTCTGTATATCAGTGACATAGTGAAATCGAGATTTCCTCTTTCTATATCTTTTCTATTCTTTCGCTGTCTTATTACCTTTTGTCTTTTCTTTCATTTCTCTCTCTCTCTCTCTCTCTATCTCTCTCTTCATTTGTTCACCACAGTTGTACATTCAATTTTTATTCGTTTCGCTGATTGACGGCAAACTGTCTTTTTTTTTTTTAAATCTTAACTCCTCCTCCGCTATCCTCTCTGAGTGTTTCTTGTGCCACTGTGTCTGTGTGTGGAAAAACAAAATAGTCAACTAATTTTGATACGAGGAGCGAGCCATGAAAACCTGCTGCCGGTTGTGATTGGTTCACTCACGACGCTCGTTTTACCCGACACGCGAGAGAAAAGAAACAAACTTGCGGCATGTTGTCTGCACGGCATGTTTTTTTTTTTCCTACCAAATCTGCAGCATATTTCGTTTATATCTTTGAAAAACACAAAAAACACACCCACACCTTTCCTTGTAATTTCATTTAGTAAAAAAATTCCCTCTTCAGACCCCCTTTTTCAACTTGCGCTTTTAATTATTTCTTTTTTTAAACCTCGGTGATTCAATATGTTTTTGTTCTTTGCCACTTGTTGCCCCGTGACAGATCAACGAGATCAACATCCTCGTTAATGACCTCCGAGGCAAATTGTAAGCGAATTTCTTTCAATTCAAACAAAATTGGGATTATTATTTGTGGTGATTTCTGACTGACTCAACTCTAACGGCTGTTTTTTTTTGAATTTTTGTATTTTCCCGCGCATTCAGTATCAAACCATCTCTGCGCAAAGTCTCCAAATACGAGAACAAATTCGCCAAACTGCAAAAGAAGGCCGCCGAATTCAACTTCCGTAACCAGCTTAAGCAAGTGAAAAAGAAGGAATTCACAATGGAGGACGAAGATAAGGAGGTATAACATTCACGAAACAATTTTTTTTCTCTGATTATATTCATTATTTAATTTGTTTTTTGTTTATTTTCATCAGAAAAAACCGGATTGGTCAAAGAAAGGAGGAGAAGGCGAGAAGAAGGTAAAGGATGGTGATGAGGGAGATTCGGGGGCCGAGGACGTCAAAGCTTAGAGCAAACAGACGACCATTGAAACAAGATCCCCCACAACATCAGCTGTCCACCTTTACCTCTACTCTCACCCGCCAAAACAAAAAAATTCAAAAAAAAAAACAAAAAAAACATACACACACACACATAAGCACACACACACACTGATAAAAAAAAAAAGAAAAAACCCTCGAGAGCGGTCGCATTTTGGGTCATCCATGAAAGCCATTTAAAAAGACACCAGAAGCATCCCTCTCATTCTTTCTATCCCTTTTTTTCCCCATTTTCGTTTGTCTAATATTTTTTGCCCAATTTTCAAATTTGGAAATTCTTTTTTTTTCCTCCGCCGTATTGTGTCACTTCTTTTTACCCTCACCCCTTTTGTTTTGTGATTGATTGACTATGGAGTGAATCCATCATCATGGAAACATGACTGTCTGTTGGTAGCTGGTAGATGACTTAGTGCGCGGTAATCCTTTTGCCACTTTCCAGCAATCTTCTTTTGTCTCGTCCGTTCTTCCGGTCTCGATCAGTTTTTTTTTTCCTTCATGCGGATGTCAAGACTTTCCGCTTACCTTCCTCTTTCTTCACACCTTCTTACGAAATGATCTGTTCGATTGATTCCCACAATCCCAAACGTCTGATTTCATGTAGACCAACAACCCAATTTAGTGCTGGCAAACCAATTTGGATTTGGCATTTGACAATGGGGCGGGGGAGTATACGTAGTTCGTCTGCTGGAGACCTGATTGACGAATGAATGTCTTGATTGTGTACCGTCCGATTTTGACGACCTTCCCTGCTGTTTGTGAAGACAACAAAGTCGACACCGACATTTCCCCCCCCCCCTGTCCTCTTGTTGCTTGGCGTCATCACCAGTCCAGTGCTGTTCCGTTCGAGTTTCTCTTGTCAAGTTGCTGCTCAGTCCTTGTGTTAATTTCCACCAACGACCTACCCAAACAAACAACAACCTACCTTCAGTCGTTACTTAGTGCAGCGGAGTCTTTGTCTACATACATAGCCTGCTAGAAATTGAATGGAGAGGCACAGGTATGTATTTTCCGACTCATATACCTTCTTCTTTCCTAATGGCTTTCTCTGATATGCTCTGATCTGGCTGCGATCGAAGCACTTCCAAAGCAACTGCACACAACCCCCATTTAACTCATTCCTTTATACGCTACGTTTCGTATTGTATTTACTTTCCAATTTTTTCTTCTTTTATTCCTCCTCTAAATTGCGCTTTAAAAAAACAAGACGACGTAACGGCCGTTTCATATACTCCATCTCGACATCAAACACTTCAATTAACACGTCACTTTAATTTAGTTGATTCAGCATACCTCTTTTTTATCACGCCAAAGAAATCATTGCTCTATTTTTAGGTAGCAAAATGATTTGGCGTCTATCATCAAACTATCACACATAACACAAAAAAAACAACATCATCTTCAGACTTTGCCGAATAACACGCTTACCCATCAACCTAACCTCACCGAAAAATAACCGCTATCTTTTTTTATTGGCTCTATGACGTCTGGAAATCAAAGCTCACCTTTGGCCCCCGAATTTTTGGACCGTTAAAACAAAAAAACAAAAAATGAAAACAAAACGCGTGATATTCCTAATTCATACTCTCTCTGTTCTAATATGCCAAAAGTTAAGTTTCGACTCTTTTTGATTGGTCAATCAATGGCAAGCTTTGCTGTTTTAAATTTCTTTTTTCCAAAATAATTTCAATCTTCTTGTTTTTGGCATTTCGGAGAGTTGGTGAATGACGACACGAACTGCAGATAGAACTTAGCCGAACGTGTTTCATTACTTTTGTGTTGTCCTTAATCGATGAAGGAAGGGGAAGAGGGAGAAGGCGAAGCTCCGGCCGAAGGAGAAGCTCCAGCCACTGCCGAAGGTGCCCCCGCTCCCACCGAAGGAGCTCCACCGGCTGAAGGCGCTCCCGCTGAAGGAACCCCAGCCGACGCCGCCCCTGCTGAAGGTGCAACAGGCGAACCCGCTCCTCCCGCTGAAGGCGCACCACCTGCCGATGGGGCACCACCTGCTGAAGGCGCTCCACCTGCCGAAGGCGCTCCTCCCGCCGAAGGCGCTCCTCCCGCTGAAGGCGCACCACCTGCTGAAGGCGCTCCTCCCGCTGACGGCGCTCCTCCTGCTGACGGCGCACCACCTGCCGAAGGCGCTCCTCCCGCTGAAGGTGCTCCTCCCGCTGAAGGCGCTCCTCCCGCCGAAGGTGCTCCTCCCGCTGAAGGTGCTCCACCAGCTGAAGGTGCTCCACCTGCCGATGGTACGTACAAGCCTCGAAGCTCTCACGTTGCCTCAATCTCTTACTGATAATAACGAAATTAATTAACCAAAATTAACCAAATAAAAATTAACAACCGAATTTTTCTTTTCCAATAACCTTTACACCTTTTTGTCTTCAAAATAACTGATCATGGATCACATTTTCGACTTATAACTCACAAAAAAAACCAACCAACCTATCTAAACCAAAAACAAAGCTCCCGCCCCGACCGAGGGAAGTCCAGCGGCCGCACCTGCTGACGGTTCTGCCGCTCCAGCAGAGGGTCAAGCCGCTCCGTCTACAGAAGGCGCACCGGCAGCTGCACCCGCAGGTAAAATTTCGTGATTCACGAACAACAACAAGGAAAGATAAAAAGCCGTAATCTTGTCCATCTCGCGCCCGAGTTCAGACCAACTGTCTGAAATCACACGGTCTAAATTTATAAAAAAGAAAAAAATTTATGAAATAACTTAACACAAATTATTTTGTGTGCTTTGCATGTTGTGGACATTTCAATTTTACCAGACTAAATTTGTTTTTCTTTTACTTGGCCTTTACCAACTTAACCGTTCAATCTTGACGCCAATTTCTTAGTTTTGTTAATATCTTGTAAATAACTGGTCATACTAAAAAAGATTACAGGCAAATGTAAATACAGCAGAACATTATTTTCATAAAGCTTGTACAAAATTATGAGAGAAAAAATCGAGTATCATATTCAGGATAATAATTTCTATAAATTTCATCAAAACGCCACAAAAATTGTATTTGGAGATCTACACTCGTAATTTGGATCATCTTACAAATGATCTCATCTCATTTCATTACTCATCAACTAAAAAACATTTCTAATTCATACGACTTTCTGTTTCTATTTTAGCCGAAGCCGCTCCCGCACCCGCTGAAGCTGCTGCGCCACCCGCAGAGGAAGCGCCTGCTAGTTAAACAACTGCAAAAACATCAAAACCTTCTTTTTTTTGTGTCCTCGATTTGGGGTCTTTCACTCCTTAATACCAACGAACTAGTCAGCTGAAAATATGTATTGGGAAAAAAAAATAATAATAATTTTGGGGTGGCAGCGAGTGACTTGGAGGTCGACGATTGGGTAGGGTTTTTGTTTTTTTCCACCCTTTGTCAACATATTATTTTTAACACTGTTTGGTTACATAAGATACGGAAGGGATGAGGGAATTAATAAATTGGGATTTTCAATTGTTCAGACCTATCTTTTACGCGATATCTCTCTTCTGTGTAATCTTTTGGCTTCAATCTCTGGACTGAAGATTTGTTAAAAGAACTGATGAAACGTGCTTCTAAAAGACAACCAACAAAGCTTACCCGCTATCACAATACACACAGTTCATGAAGGATTTCGTTTGGTACTGCAACAAAAATTTTAATTTTACTTCTGGTAAGAAATTGTGCTATTTGAAGACATGCAGGTGCTTAGACCATTTTGAAATCACATAAATTGTGAAAAAAACAGAACATTTTGGCCTATGGAGCAACAAGTTTTGACCACAACTAATTTTGTCATATGAAAAGTATTAAAACAACTTTTTCCTAATTACGTAAACCTTATCGGGAGAACTGTATCTAGAAAGCCTCCTCTGCATAAAGGAAATAAAATAAACATATACAAGGTATATACTGGTTGCAGAACCCGTGGTGACTGAAGAAGTATAAATCCTGCGTACTAGCACAATCTTGAAAAGCGATCTAAAAATAATAATAACCAATATTTTTAAATCGGGGAAACCCATTCGGAATAGATCATATTACGTTGAATGAACGATTGATTTAGTAATATAATTGACAAAATTAAAGCGTGCCTATTTTTTCAGCTATGTAAAAGACGTTTGGCCTTTGGGACTCTCTCAAATCTCTGTTATGCTGTTACGGAATAATAGATACTTGAAAACATAATTAGGTCTCCGTGTTGACTAATTAAAAAATGAAGTATAAATAAGCAAATTCCAAAATAAAAAATATATGCTAGGATTTTTGATTAAGAATTGTTAATTTCCATAAGGGCAATGTACAGAATATATAAGCAAGGAAATAAATCCAAATAGGAAAATATAAATATTTTTCGACGGGTGCGTCCCAGCTAAATTTATACACACGTTTTTTTCAAAGTTTAAAGATTTGTTTAAAACACTTGGTAGCTTTATCTAAAAAAAAAAAAAAACGCTGCTGAGTTTACCCATTTCACATAAAATAATTCAGGATTAAAATTGATTGAGGCAAAATATGATGCATACACAATCTATTATTAGATGTATGGCAATCTGTTTATTTTGTCTTCCTTAAATGCTTTCCCTTCTTTCTAGACTTGTCTCTGACCATTTGTGTTTGCCGTTTAAATGCCTTAGTTTTCAATAGTTTCTTGTTCATCTGTCGATTCAAATCCTTGGTTTTCTTTTTTTTATCAACCAAAGGCTCTCTGTTGTTTTCTTCATCTGATGCTGCATTAGATGCCTGAATATTTAATAAGAGTTTATATAAGTGGGCCAAAAAAAGAAAAAAAGTTTTTACTTCATTTTTTCCAAGAAACAGATTTTCACTTCTGATTTGAGAATCCAGAATAGGCTCAATTTTGACAGTATGTTCTGGGAGCTCATATACATGAGCTACATCATCAACAAGGTGTTGTAGCTCAGGAATACGCCTGCTGGAAGCTGACTTTTTAATATCCTCACGGAGTTCAGTTTGAAGCCTCTTCCTTTCAGACTTGATTTCTTTTTTAAGGTTCTCATTAAATTTCTTCCTTCTCTCAGCTTTTCTTTTCCTAAATCCTGTTAGGTACTCCCTTTAGGATATGTAAATTTTAAAAAATAAATGCAGTTAGTGAATCACCATATTACACAGTAGTATTTGTGAAACATACTTTCTGGCTTTTTCATCAAAAATCAAATTAACTTTAGTTTGTCGATTCTTCGGTTTAGTATTTTGTCTTTGGTTGACGGCATTTCGGCTGTGGGGTTTCGTATTGACACCACGCTTAGGCTGAACCTTGGAAGCCATTACAATTTACAAAATAAAGTAGTGTACAAGCGAACAAATACGCACGCATACATGTGTCATGTGGGAGAAAACTGTGAATAAAACCTTTATCGTCTGCTTTTTCTAGTCAAGTAAGTATGAAACTGAAAGATAGGTGGCGTGGAACCAAAAATACGAATTAAAGGCGGGAATAACGAATAAGCATAGAAAACAAAAAGATATAATGAGATGTATTTTAAAATGAGAATAGGATAACTTCTAATGAAATATTATTGAAAAAATAAAGAAGAAAAAGAAAAAAATCGAATTTAAAAAATGATAACATATGCCTTAGGTAATGTGCAACGTGGAGTGGCGCGATTTCAAAATTTTTTCAGATTTGTTTTTCTTCAACGCCAATCCAGAAATAAATCGTAATCTTGTACTATTATTGTATTCCAGATTATTTCAAACTTATTCAAGCCGATTTTGATCTTTGTCACAGAGAAAAGGTCTCTGATAGCAGAATTTATAATTTTTTGCTGACAAAAATATTAAAAATCATTAAATTTTCGAAAATCAGACCACCCTCTTCTACACATTGACATGCCGGTCCGACAGGGCAATAGCCATAGAGGGCTATTGCCCTGTCAGTGCTAAACAGTGTTTCCTATCTTTTTAAAAAAAAGATAGATAAGATACCGATAAGATAAGATACTTTCGGTATTTTTTGTGTATCTGTATCTTCCTCCAAAAATTTCATGAAATATCTTATCTTATCGGTATCTTTGATAAATTTTGCTCAAAGATACAGATAAGATACAGATACTTGCATTTTATCTTATCTTTTGAATTTATCAGATAAGATAAGATAAGTTACTAAAGAAAAGTGGCGGATTTTGTTTTTTTGGCGCCACTTGTGGCTTTGCGTCACAAAATATGTTGTTTAGTATAACCTCAACGGCTCTTTCACATTTCCGCACCCATCCCTTTGTTTTTTTCTTTGGCGCGAGAGAAAACAAAGAGATAGGTGCGGAAAAAAAGGGAATTCTACTTTTTCGTTTTTCAACTTAAAATTCAACTTAGATAATATTAATGAAAAAATTAAAAATCAGACCTGATATAAAGCTAACGCAGGTCTATTTTTTTTAAAAGTCGGGTTTCCCTAGCCCTAGCCGTTTAACTGCAATAAAAAGGCCAAAGCAGGGGTATGGAGAGGTGGTTCCCAATGACAGTGTTAAATTTTCCATTAGGGGATTCGACGGGAAGCTACTTTTTTACTAACGACTTTTGCATGGAGGCATAGGGAGGTCTCTCCGACGGTGACGCCATCTAGGCTCTCGCGACATATGGACATACCGAGAGACCTTTTAGTAGATAAAGCGGACAACCCCTTATAGGAAATTTAACAGGGAGACTGGAAACCATCTCTCCATGCCCAAGGCCAAAGTGGCCTAATTTGCATAAGGTCCTCTCGGCTTTCCAAAGACCTTTAGAACGGGTCAAAAGTACTTCGGAAAATGAAAACAAAAATCTGAAAAAAATCAGAGGTGTTCTCACTACCTCTAACAATGTACATACCAAATTTGAAAGAATTTAGTTAAAAACTGTAGTACTGAGAAGACTGAAAAAAAAGTGTTTTTGTATAAGGTCCTCTCGGGCTTCCAAAAACTTTCGGTAGGTACTGTATAACTTAACGTTGTTTGTTTATTATATGCGGTGATTTAAGTGTTTAGAAAATAATCGACCCGTGGAAGCTAAAAGCATTCAAAAAGTGAAACGATTTACAGATTCAGTGCAATGCAACAATTTTTTTAAAGAAGCAGGATGGCCATAGTTCTTGTGTTCATAATTTGTTGTTCTGTAAGATTAATGAATTTCCGTTAATTCTCTCAGACGTAAGAGGGTGAACAGTGAATCATGCGCAGCCAGTTCTGCATAAAACGGGAGTCCCGTTGGTCCCATCTTTCTTATTCGATTCACGCGTAACGTGGGAATCAATCAGCACAAAAGGGGGAAATGGTGAGTCAAGTTGCTAGTCGATGTTTATGGTCGTAAACAACCCCTCGAACCCCATTCTGACTTCTGAGAATTCCGGCTCAACCTTCAGCCAAACAAGGTCAAGGGGGGGGGGAGACTGAGGGTGACTCACTGTGTTGTTGTAAATGAAACCATGTAATTTACATGCTTTGAATTATAACGCATTTGTTTTGTTTACAAAAAACAAAACACAATAAATGTTGCGTTTTTCACGAATATGTATTACTATAAACAAGTTTTTAAAACTATTCACCCATAATGATGCAAAATTTTATAAAATATCCCCCAGAAGTAATAATATTCCCTAGCTTACTTTAATGAAACACTAGTTTTGTTGGATCATAACATGGTAAATAAAAAAAACGAGAAATTATTTTCGTGTCTAACAATTTGTAACAAATTTCAAATTGAGGTTTATATTATAACGAAAACAAATTTTTAAATAAATTCTGTGATAGCTTTACAATAACATCCCATATTATAACTTACAAGGTCGTTAACTTAATTCTACATAGCATTCATATGGATTCAGAAAGGCTACAATTTTTTTTACTTTTGTTATCATGTCATAAGCTATTTTTATTTTATTTTATGAACAAAAATCGCAAACATCCCTTGCTAACGCAGGTGAGCTGTCAATTCTAGTTAGCATTCATTTGGATTCAAACAGGCTACCAAAAGCCGTCACCAGATGGGGGTTTTAGCACTGACAGGGCAACAGCCCTCTATGGCTATTCCCCTGTCGGACCGGGGTTCGTTAAGTGTGCACACAGTGAACCCTCCAATAGACGTTGCAAAAAGTCACGTGACGCAATTTTACCCAATAAGATGATGCCTTGAGTACTCTCGACCATGCCTATTCTTGACATGGCACGGAAAGTGTGTTTAACAAAGCATATGGAGAAACAGAACAAAGGTATGGAGAAACCACCATACCTTTCTCTCCATACCCCTGAGAAAGCTGCCATGTCCCAGAAAATTGCGCAGACGCGCCAAATTGTAACAGACTATGTCTAAGTTGTAAATGGCATCGAATACCTTCGAAATGGGCAAACTCTACACAGTAAGAATTAAAAAAAAGTATTTATATTTTATATTATATAGTATATACTTATATATATAGTATTATATTTTCAATCAATCTATTTATTTGTTTTATGGGTCTTTAAGGAGTTCTAGATAGGGCAAAACGTTCTGTTTGGCAACATTGCATACCACTCACAGTGAGCACTCTAGAGCTAGCACTTAACGAACCCCGGCATGGCAATAGATTTCACGCTTCTACACCGGTAACGATGGAGACGAAGTTGTCATCCGACAAAATCATGTCAGCGGCCTGTTCTGAGACCTCGGACCCAGTGGCAGCACCTACTGGTTTAACGATACGAACTGCATTTTAAAAAATCGTACAGAGAATTAACATTCTGCTTGCATACCAATATTGACTTTCTTCAATGCGGGCGAAACGTCGATCACTGATGACGGCCTCAATGGCTCATCCACTAGACAACCCTCGAGAATTATGAGTTTTTGTTGAGGGGAACGTACATTTCTCTATAAGAATTTTAAAAAAATTAAACAATATCAACCTACCGTTAATTTTAAAATTGGAAACCTGAATCTTACTTTGACAACAGTTGCATAAATTAGACCAATGAAAAAGAAATAAACCCATGGGCAATCATACCTCCACTGGCTATGGAGCGTGATGGGCATAATTGCCTCACTTCTTCAAAAACGACACCGGAATAAGTAATATCATGGTGTGGATCTTCTACACTCTGATCTTTTCAACATTATCCGCACCACCATTCTTTCCTACGGTTGCATGATAAAAATGAGACTATTATTCAATTTGCGAAACAAAATACAGTCATGGAGCAATTAAAGTGAATACAGTTATGCAAAAGGTAAAGCTTATGCATGATTAAGAAATAATGGTCAACAATTTTTAAGGATTATTTTTTGTAAAATACGTTTTACCCAAGGGAATTAATATATTCGGTAGGCCTATAAACTATCTAAAATGGAAAAGTTATTTCAAAATGTTGCACTGGAAAATGTTTACGAAGTATGAGGGAATCAAAATCAACATAAGCCTCTGCAGGAAGCATAATCGGACGAGTGATAAAGATTTACCTTAGGCTGTAACTTTCCAATGTTTTCCTCCATCAATTTCTCAGCAGCTTGGTGAATTTTAGTACGTATTGTACTTAGTCACTCTTTTAGTTTCTAAAAAGAATACATTAAAACATTTTGAGTAAAACAATCCGAAGCTCACGAAGTTATTTATATACAAGAACGTAGTTGGCTTTTATGGTTAAGTCGACTTATTATTTGTTAGGATGTTTTAGCTTTCTTGAAAATGGATTCTTCTCTCTTCAGTTTTTTACGGTCAGATCTTACTTTCACTTGGCACAATCTTTTTTTTTTAAACCCATGCACTTCACAGTGGTGGTTTGCTACTGAAAAAAGGGATACTGGCTTGTGCAAATCTACTAAAAGAGCTATTTGGGTACTTAAGTCATTGTACCCTGGGTTGTCAAGCCAGTACCCTTTTTTCAGTAGTAAACCGCAACTGTGTATGTAGAAGATCTCGATCAAGAAGCATTTTGTTGTTTGATCAACGTCGATGGTGAGTGTTCCGATCACATTCGTCTGCAACACATTCTGAAGCGCAAAAATGCTTCGAAGGGGATGGATCGTACTGGCAAAGAGAGAGACCTAGAAATGTTAAGGAATTTTATCTTCAGTATGAAGCCACATGTGATCGCCGTGAGTGCCGAGTCTCGAGAAGCCACGATGCTGGTTAAAGATTTACGAGCAATAACTGCTCAGCTTGTCGAGGATAATCAGTGGCCATTGATCAATATTGAACTTGTGGATACTAGTTTGGCCAAAGTATTTGCATTTTCGACTCGGGCCGAAACCGAATTCCGTGAGTATCCGCAGTTGTTGCGCGAAGCCATTAGCTTTGCCAGAAGGTTGCAGGTAAATTTTCAGCTGCATTAATTTTTAACTTGTATTCATTTCCGTTCACGTTCGTCATTTTTTTCCATTCTCATTGAATTCTCGCAACTGTTTAATATAGACAAATAAATCCTCTGTCTCGACTACCAATCTATGCAAAAACAACTATGCCAAGAAGAACTTTTGAAAGGTCTCTATCTTGAATTTTTGAACGGAACAAACGAATTTGGTGTTGACATCAAATCGCGCCATTAACTACCCACACACGGCTTATTTTTAGTTCAGTTCATATGCGGTCTCGGACCAAGAAAAGTCAAGATTTGATAAAAATCCTGAAGCAAACCAACCAGAGACTAGAAAATCGAAATCATTTGAAAACTGCTTGTCAAATGGGCCCAAAGGTAACAAGGGCCTTCAATTTTTGTAAAGACAATCTTCTGAATCAATATGGTCATAGATTCTCATCAACTGCGCTGGTTTAATTAAAATTGACACCAATTCGCTGGGTGACAGTGCCAAGTCGTCCGTTGAAGTGCTAGATGGTTCTCGTGTCCATCCGGAAAGCTACGATTGGGCTTGTCAAATGGCTGTTGCTGCTCTTAAGTACGATGATGAAGATGCCAACCCTGATGGTGCTGTTGAACAGATCCTTGAAGCCCCCGAAAGGCTTAAAGTATTTTCAAAGTGGTTCCCTATTTATGTAAGACTTATTCTACGTTGAATTGTGTTTGGTAGGATTTCAATTTGGACGAGTCAGTTGTTGAGTTTGAGCGACGAGGTTTAGGCAAGAAACGATTTTTTTTTGTTATCTGTTCTGAACTAAAACATCGCTACAAGGATGCATGCAGTCATGGTCGGACGTCATATGAACCACCATCACTTCAAGATATCATCTTCTACATGGTTATTAAAGAATTTCCTCAGACCTTTTTCATTGATAAACTGGTCTTGGCAACCGTCACAGACATCAAACGTCGTAAACCCAATCGACAAGAACTGAACAGAGCCAAATCCAAACAGAAACGAAACAACTGGCTTGTGGCAATGCCCGTTTTGTCTGCAGGTAAAATTGGCGTGACTAATATTTCATATATGTCTTCAATTCCAGTAATTTATTGATTTATTTTTACAGAATGATTTCACTGATTTGTCAAAAGTGTGGATTCATTTGGACGCCGGATCTTGCAGTGGGCAGGTGATCGGTGTGCACATCCGCTTCGAGAATGGACTGTCTGGATTCCTTCCAATAAAGTGTCTCTCTGATTCAGAAGTAAAAACTCCGGAAGAACGTTTCCGTCCAGGACAGACGATCCATTGTCGCATAAGTTATGCGACAATGGATCGTCTCGAAGTTGAATCCTCCCCCGATTTGCCCTGTTTACTTCTTTCTCGTCCCGATCAGACCAATACAATACCCAGCATTGTGTGGCCATTGAGATAAAGAAAGAAAAGGGGGCTCAGTACCACAGCCAACTTGTTTTTCGGATGTCATTGGATACCTTTTGGCTGGGATTAGATTTGAAAGTTGCCTTGCTTGTGAGATGAAAAGAAGTCGGAGCAGGGCAGGCTCCATTGGGACTTTACTTTTCGATGTTGACGCAGATCAGTCACTCGCACATCATCGTATATTCTTGTGTTGCACATCTCATGCATGCATGCATGCAACATGTCACAAATCAAAAAGAGGACACAAAAGCGCCCCAGAAAATGAAAACAAGATGAAATCCAACGGGGAGGAAAACTAACACAATCGAGTTCAAACTTCTCACACATTTATTCACGCTCTCGTTACAAAAGCTGCACATAACAATTGCGATTTTGGTTGGTTTTTGTCATCTTCGTTCAAAATTGGCCAGCTCCTGGTTGAGCTCCTCGGTGCTGTAATAAGCTTCGAATGATCTTCTCCGGCGATTTGCTCAGGTTGTTGGCGCAAAGGCCCAAAGACATCCTGAAAACATCATAAATAAAACAGTGTAAATTTTACGAATGATGCAGTGACAACGAATGATGCCAAAAACAAAAATGATTTCGGCTAATTTTGGGGGGTTTTTATTACTTTCCTACGTATTTTATTTCGTTAAATTTTTTTACCTTTTTAAATAACATCAATGGATTTTCAAATAAGAATCAATATTTATTTCAATTCGGCATAGTTTTTAACGTGAACGTTCTTCTCGTCCGCCATTATTATCACTTGTTGTTCTGCCACTGCTCTGCCGGTATTCTTTGTTCGGATTCCGACTAATTTTATTGTTTCAATTGTATTGCCTCAATATTTCACAATTAAGTCAGTAACATGGTGTCTGATGCTGTCAAGGATTGTGTTGAAACCTGGTAAAAATTTAACCTATCAATTTTGTTCATCAACGAATTTAATCTAATTTCCAACTTTGTTGCAATGTAAAAATTCAATAATTCATTTCTCTTTGAACATGTGGAACCCAGCTTAAGTTCGCTCGGCCATTCAGCCTATTCGGATGACCCAGACCTCGACCACCTCAAATGCGGCAGCTGCTGCCACAACAAAATGTCCAGAAAGACATTTTGTCAACTTTCCAAGTCCAGTCCATCAAGCGTATCCTGGCAAAGTACACATGGGTTTCATGTACTGGATGTACCCGTACTGGGAACTTTCAATTATTTTTTGTGAAAAGATGAAACCTACATTTCGCATCTTTGAATTTAGCTCCTTACACTTTTCGATTAGGTTTGGCTTCCTGTTTGTGCAGCTAGGAAATCCACATAATGGATCGTGAATTCTACACTGGAATAGCCATTGGCATTGCATTTTCCGCGACAGCAGCAGTGGCATCAAAGGTCGCTGCCATGTCTACTGCCGCTAAGAGACCCGTCGCAGCTGCAAAGAAGACTTCGTCAACCAAAACCGGCTGCCAGTACACTAGTTGCTAAACCTGCTGCCAAGGATTCAGTTGAGAAACTGGAACCAGCTACCCAGTATGCTAATATATGATCACTTTACTAGATCTTTGGATTAATTTAATTTTCAATTTCTATAGCCGTACTTCTACCACTGACGCTAAAAAATCAGCTGATTCGCCGAAACCAGCGCGTACCCTACCAAATTATCTCCACTGAGAAAAGCTACTCCAGCTGCCCCTGCTTCTCCTGCTCCTAAACCTGCTGCCTCTAGAGCTACCTAGAGCAGTTCCTGTGACCACTAGACTTGCTGCCAAACCCGCAATGTCTACTACATCGACGGTGAAAAATACTACAACTTCCACCACCACTAGTCGTCCAGCCGCCACCGCAGCCACCAAATCTGCTGGTACTTATTGCCGTCTTGCTTTCCTTTTACTTGTATACATTCTTCCGCTGGATTTTCACATGTCATCAAATTCTTTTGAAATGTGCAGCAGCTACTACTTTCTTGTTTTGCTTCATCAGTTGTTATATCTAGGCATTATCTTATGGTCAAGGTGGGGAAGTAGCAGATTCTGACTACTATACTATATATATGCATTTACTAGTTCAAGTGGAAGTAGAGAAGCTCTGCTATTGACAAGCGAAACCAATAAAGCAAGGTATTAACTTATTCAAAAAAGAACAGGAAGCCACTGTGATCTTGGAAAAGTGGAGGAGGAGATGAAAATTATCCCCACACGTTACCTCCCCCTCACAATTATCGTCGATTTTTCGTATTGAAAAAGTTTCCAAAAAATTTTAAAGATTTTGCTATTTGGAATAGACCTGGAAGAAATACAGAGAACTGCACCACGGTCAAGGCAAGTTAGCCTCACTGAGTTAGAAAACCAAGCTGCATGGGATGACATCAATTAAGTTCTGCCTAAGAACAAAGTTAAACCATATAGTCGGTTAGAATTTTTATTTCCCTTTCACTGCTTTGAATCTATTATCAAGATTATGAATATTTCCCTTTAATTTTTTTCCTTATACATAATTTATTGGAACTGTTTTAACAATTTATATATTCTAGAATTCTTTGAAGAACAGACGTATATGAGAATATGACAATATCCTTTTTTTTGAGTGAGGGGTAGTAAGCCTCATATACCTCTCTTCCCATTAGCGAGCTGAGGATGAGAAGTGAGAACTAAAACAAAGTCTATTGGCTGTCAGTGAGTGGGTACAGGCGGTATTCGATCAAATTAGTTTCCGATCAGCTGATTTTCTTAGTTCTTGTCATGCACTACTCTAACTTAAGGACGGGACTCTTTACATATTTCACCGTGTTAAAGTTGGGCGGGTATTTTTATGAGAAAATTAATGGAAAACATCTATAAATGCAGTTTTTCCGCTGATTCCAACTATAAATATAAATCTTAGTGAAATAAACTTATCAATTAGATATTGTAATTTTGCTTTTAAGGAGTAGGAACAAAAGGACAAAACACTTGTGCCATTTAGAAAATAAAGCAGCCTAAGTTGAGCCTTAATAAACGTATACGTCACCAGGGAAAAGAGAGTTAGGCAGCTATATCAAACGACGACGACGACAAAATTGGAAATAATTTAAAATTGGTTCTTATCCTTTAATCTTCTCATGTAGTGTGCATAATTTTTTTCATTCATTTCAGCTTTAAGGAAGTATACCATGTTGTTTAAATATTTCATATTTATGTGCCCATCACTAACAAATACCTTATATGCAGTACAATTACAACTCATTATACTTAAAGAAAGGACCTTACTAGAGGAAAACAACGCAAGAGTATTATCAGCTGTTTGCGACGAATTTCCACTAAACAAAAAACTTTGGAACCTATTTATTGGTATATCAGGGTGAAAAAAAAATGATGTAGTGCTCAGCAACTCCATGAAGCATCCGACAGCAGATTCTGATATTTACTTACATTATGAATTTGTTTAAATGCATCCACAATCATATTTTCTATCATAAGGAGGTTAATTATTTAAGATAGTTTAACTTAAAAAAGATCTTAACTGATGTTAACATTTGAAATTGTGGTCACCAACTTCATTATTACTAATAAGTCAGTAAATATTTGACATAAAATTTTGTTGTAATATTTTGACTTGAAAAGTTAACATCCCCATATAATGTAATGAACATTTTGTATGGCGTAAGGCACGGATTTTTCGTCGTTAGTGATTGATTTCCATTGATTTTGAGTATCAATTTCCAATTTTCCATCGAGTAATAGTAAAAGTTCATCATAAGAAATCTGTTTGGAAACTGTGATTTGAAGACTAAGGATTTTGTAGCTAACAAAAAAACGCCTAGGTACTTATGGTCTAAGGACTTCACTTGGCCATGTTTCTCACCAGAGCCAAAGTTGTGAACTCGTATACGTTATTTGTGACTTCTCTGGCAGGATCAGAAAGTATCGAAGGATATTTTTAATGGGCGGTTGAATCGAACGCAATACATTTGTCCTTTTCTAGTAGGTGTTGGAAACACCACGATGAAGTCAAACCTATTTTCTTGTGAATTTTAAGTGCACTTCAAGAGACAGGCCACCGTAATTAGTTCAAGTTCTTCTTATCCCTTGTGCGAGGTACGTCCGTATTGCAGAGAAAAAATTTCAAATTACAAGCGTTTTACAGTCGTATTCAATCAAAAAATCCACGGAAAAATCGGGTCATAGAGTGGAAGAGCGGTTTGTCGTATATCACGCTTTTTTACGAGAATCGCCCGTACTGAAAAAGGGAAACGCTGACCTCTTCCACGAGAATATGAATGATTGAATAATTTCGGGTTTGCAGTGCTAGAAGTAAGACTCTCTGATTTTCATTAGTGTAATAAGTTTCGGCATTGTTTTTAAGATTTTTTCTCCCCCATTCACTGAAAAAGTTTTGCAGTTCTTCGAATGCACCACCGGCCACAATATGTAAGAAAGTCATGTTCAAGGAACTCTGTCAAACTGCACGTATTTTTCTGTTTCGGACTTTTGAAATCCGGGCACCCGATCGAGACGAGACACGAAATTCACTGGCGTGAACTGAGAAAAAAATTGGCAACGTTTAACCATGACCATTCACGATGTTTCAAGAGCTCGATCAAGATTGTGATACCTTGCCGGAGCTACAGTTGCATGTTACTATTTCTCTGGTAATTGCTTATTCACAGAGTTGAATGGACGTATTTTCAGGCCAAGTGTAAGTAACAGAAAAATTAACTTGACCAAAGAACATTGACGGCTGGATCTTAAACAACATGTGCATCAAGCTTCATACAGTTCAAAGATCGGATGTTCGTTTCATCAACGCCTCAGTGTCAGGGAACTTGGGAGTTATTTTTTGTTGATGCTTACCCTATTGAAATATTTTCTTGATCAAGAAACTGGTTTCTGCTTGATGGTGGCTCAGCGTCTTTTAAACTGACTGAAGTTGTCAGGTGTTGTTGGGAGGAAAAAGGCCAACTTCTTATCTGCTCTTATTATATTGCATGGCTTGGGCCGTGACTTAGTGATTCCTGTACATCAATTTTACTTTAAATAGAACAGCCATAGAACTTAAGATATAGAGGAAATTACTGGTTATATTCAGGGTCAATACGCTGACTATGGGAGGAAGAAGAAAATTCCTTTTCAAAACTCTATCAAACAAGGTTTGTACCTGGTTTAAACTTTGAATGAGAATAAGTAAATTAATGCAGAATTTAAATTTAATTTATTGCTTATGTTTTTCAGCATATAAAGACATCAGAATAACCCTGGATGCCAAGGATGTCGATGACATAGTTTATTACATCCGTACGAAACTGCTATAGAATAGCTGACACCACTAAGAGTACTAATACTGCAAATGAAGCCCTACAAAGTATGTACTACAGGAACCGTACAGTAAAAGCATCATAAATAGATGATATAACAGTGATTGGCTGGATTATAAAGATAATTTGGCATCACTACAAAGTTTTGTCCTTAAAATTAATCGAATACTTGTAATTTTACTTTTTTGTTGCTGAAAGTTGTTGTATAAGGAAAGAAGATTGACTCAGTAGTCCAAGGAGGTGAGCCCTTAGTAAAATTCAAAACTGTTGTGTTCCAAACTGTCATTTATACTACAAAGTTTCCAGAAATGAATAAAAGTCCCTTAAAGTATAGCAGTTTTCTTAATAAATTGAGTGAGTGTTTATCATTAACCATGTAAATTTATCTCTAGAAAGTACGTCAGCTTATCATTCAAATGAAGCATCCAGAAGATTGTTGTTGGCTCATGCTATCACCGGTATAAGCATGTATTTTATTTATTGCGCCATTCTCACGTTTATAAATTTTTACATTTTAGTTACTAAAAATCCTTTTTCAAATTCTCTTGTTTCAAAGTTGTCGCTCCAGTTGGTTTATGGTCTATATATCTGGTTAGTCTGAAGAGCAAATCTCTTTCCTGTTTGAATAAGCGACGTCTTACACTCCGAGTATAATATTTTTTGACGAAATTGTCAACATTACGCTCATAAGAAAAATACCTCAACGAAAGAGGTGACGAATGAATTTTGCCCAGCTTCTCATCTACATGAATGAAAATAACTTTTTTTATGTTTCACCTACTTTTCTTTAATACTGTACACATTTTATGAATGACCCTTCTTTATCACCGTAGTCTACCATTTTTCTACTTGAGTCAACACATAAGGTGGCGAATTAAGTTGAATTATGATGTGAGTTATATTGCAAATATAGGTTTCTGGAATTGCTATTATTTCTTTCGTCTTTTGCAATTGTTTTTTTACGACGAAGTAGGAGGTAGCTCTGGGTTGTATGTTGTACCAAAATCTAAACTAGCAGATTTTTACCCCAATACGTTACAAAGATTGAGCGTTAAGCTGGCGGTTCAGGAGAGAGCTTAACTGCAAAATTACAACATTTTATGGGCTTAGCAATCGTACTCATTTCCATTTATATATTGAGGAATTATCGAAATCTGTAGCTGATGGTTTATAGTGGTACCGGTTCCGGTACCTCACAAAGATACACCAAGTTGATACACCAAGTTGTACTAAGGAAGATTCGCCACTCTTCTACGACTTGAAAGCTTTTCTTCAATCCAGTCCCGTATCGATGTGCCCTCCGGAATTGGCCAATCATCCAGACGCTTACCACAAACCAGAAATTTTTTCGTCTAGAATGGGCCCTACTGTTCACGCTGCTGCAAGTACACGGCCGCTCCGCCACCCGCATTTGACGGAGTCCAACCCAAAGTTATGTGTGCTGCTGCTGCTGCTGTTGTTCTTGCTGTTCCTGCTCCTGTTCCTGCTGCTGCTCCTGCTGCTCCCGCACCTCCCGCATTTGACAGAGCAGGTGAAGAAGGTTTGTGTTTGCTGAAACAGGAGGAAATGGAGGAGAAAGGGAGTCTATCGTGTATGTATATGTTTTGTTTTGTTGTCGCTTTCTTCACTTATCCACACGAGAGAAGCAGAGAAAAGAGTCGAACCCACTTTCCTTCTTGATTCCGTTTGTGGTAGAGATAAGTTGTCTATTTGGTTTGACAGTTGATTTGTATGTGGGTCTTATTCAAGTCCCGGGCAGAGGCGAATAGAGAAAACGACACAAACAGACACACTGGCTGGAGAACTTTTTTTTTATTCATTTACTTCTCTTCTTCTCATGAAAAAATGTTGAAAATTGAAAACTGGATCAAAATTTGAGAGGTAAAACCTCAAAAGGAAGGAATGAAAAGGGAGACACACATACAAAAAAAAATGTCCGAGGAATCCGTTCGAAATACCACCGACTCTTTAAACCTTATCGATATGCAAATTGTACCGGGGTTGATGGGAGTTTTTTCATGGCAAGGATGGAGGGATTGCTCCAAACTACCACGAGAGTCAACTTTTTTCCCCGCTGTCAGTTTGCCAGAAAAATTGTGCTCGTTGCCGTTTCGTCTGCATAGATATACTACACCTTGATCTCCCCACTCGAACGAATGTTTCCTTCTTCTTATTTATTTTTTATTCTTCTTTGGGGTTCATTTTCGTTTTCCTCTCTCTCTCTCTCGTCAACTCATTCCATCCATCTCGTAAAAATAATTTTTACTCGCGCGTGTGTGTGTGTGTGTGTGTACCGGGCTTGTTTTGTTTTTTTCTCTGGTCGTTTCGCTGATTTCCAAGGTTATCTTGTCTGCTCTAAACTCACTACGTTGGGTTTGGGTTTCGTGTTTGTAGGAAGGAATGCGTCTGTGTTTGATTGGATTGGATTGGGAGCCTGGTTTTGTTTATTTTAGTTCTCGTTTGTTTTTTAAGTTATTCAACAAAAAAAAACCGAATTTTGTTTTTGAATTCACAATTCTCTTCTTTCTATTGGAAATGCAAAGAAACTTTTAGACTCTTAGTGTGTGTGTGTGTGCTATGTGTGTTGTTGCGTCTGTGCGTGTATAGTCTACAAGTAGTCTTTTTCCCTCTTTACTGTCATTGTATATTTTTAACATTTTTTTTTAATTGTTCAGATTCAGTCACACCGATAGTAACTTACACCAAGTTGTCTTGGAATTGAGCCGCTTGAAGACCTCATAAGAATGCTTAATGATTCATTTGATATTATGAATGCCTGTCAGCCAATCGACGAAATTACCAATAACAATTGGGTTGATTTGAATCAGGGCACCATTCGGTTTGTACTAAAACACGTTTCCATTCTTCATGTTTGTGTTTATTCCTTTTTGGCTTCTAGATTCTGTCTAATTTATTTGTATAAGTGTCTTGATGAGATGTGGGTTAGTAGAGAAAGTTCTTTTCGAAGTGTGCACTGCAATGTTGCGTTAGCAACCCGAGCGTCAAATTTTGGAAAATTCTGAAATTCCAACAATTGATTTGGAGTGTGCTGGTTTTGTACCAGCATGTGTTTGCCCAAATCAAATCAGAAATCTTTGTATTTTTAAACTAGGATCTTTATAAATGAGATATACAACTGATGTTCAGCAATTAAACCTTTCGCAGTTTGGCAGTTAGATGTAATGTATCCAAATGGTACATTTTCTGAGTAATACGGTAAACCTTAAAATGCTTGGCACGAAGCAATTGCAACTTGATCAGATACATTTTTCTGCTTGTTGAAATTAATGAAAAAGAAAAGAAAATTATGTTACTTACATCCATATGGAAAGGTTTTTTGCCCTCGATGGGCTCGATTCCAAGGATGACCTAGCCTTTTCCAACGACAGATAATAGCAAGGATGAAAAAGACGCATAAAGGCCTAAATAATCAAAATGTTTCGAAAATATGCAGTCCAAAAATCGCGATGAGGACGGCTCTCCATCTGAAAGAATTATTCTGACGTTCTGCTCCAAGCACCTTTCCTCCCGAGTGAGGATCGCTTTCATTTCATGAGGTGAACCAGTATCTCCCTAATCCATATCGCTGTCGTGAGTGATGTAGGCTTAGTCATACCCTATGTTCTGTCGTGCTACGGTCGTATGATAAGAAATGCAGCCTCAAGCATGAAGGAGTGGTAGCGTGCCTGTCATATGAATTACGTAAATTGTTAACTTCACGATCATGAAGTCGACTCGACATTCTACTTGGTATAAGTTGAGGTCAAAAGTATCCTAAAGCTAGCGATCGTCCAGGACATCGCCCTCAAAATGCCTCGACTTATATCGAGCACACTAGCAGCATTGCCAAAGACTGTTCCAGCCCGCCTGACGACCAAATGTGCCAACCAGTCATTAATTGTCAATCAGGGAATCTTCTGGGCTCTTGCGGGTTAAGGCTCAAGTAATACAGTTGCAGGCGGAAATCCAAGAGATGACAGAACAGACTTTCCCCACCATCGCTCAGGATTCCATAATGGTTATTACTAATGTGAGTGATAAAAATGTCAAACTCAACGCCGATTTTGATAAAAATTGATAGTTTCATGCAGCGTCTCATATTGTCTACCCCGACGTTCCAAGAATACCCTCTGATGACGATGGCTACGGCCATCCTTCAGACAACTGGGAAACATGATGATGGTCTAACCGCGATTCTTATCTTATATTATTCTTCTTATATGTATCATTCTTAGCCCTTAGAGTAGCCAGAACCCAAAATGGGGAGACCCTATGAACTCTGATGTCAATTAACAACCTCTTCAACATGTTCAATGGAATTATGCAAGGCCTCATCGGCTAGAACAGTTTAAACACTTTCTTAGTAATTCTATCCCTTCAGTGGTACTTTTAAGTGAAACCCACTGGAGGGACTTTTCTAATGTTCAGTTTTTCTCCTTATGTGGGCTGATATTCATTCCTTTACCCTTGGTGGTGAATGAACGTGATAACCATGGGATTAACAATGGTTCTTCCAGTTTCAGCCACATTCTCCAACACAGTCAAATACTGGTTAATGTTGAGTTATCCATCAATACGGTGAATTTTTCTGGGGTAGTCATATGACACTCACCTGTAACTAGCACAGATTTTTGCTGGAGACTGCGTAGCGGAAGCGTGATTAAATCTTCTGTGGGATTTAATCTAAAAAATAAATAAAAATGATTGTAAGTGTGATAAGCTACAAAAATAAAAATTAATCTAACCCAATCTGTAGTCGCCAATGAAAATAAATTTTTTCCAAAAAGAAAAAGATGAGCTGAATTGGACAGCGAGCAATTGCCTTTCTGTCATTTTGACGGACAATCGAAAGAGAAATAATTAAACAAAGACGAGCTCACCTTTTTTTTAGCCAAAAATTTATTCTGTGTTTTCATTCTCTGTCTACCCTAGTGGTCCACTAGGGTAGAAATGTTGATGATGCACAAGGGCTAAATTTCAAGAAAGTTCATTTAGGCTTTTCTTAAGCCAAGTGAAAAAATAACAAAAAACCTCATTATAGAAGATAAAAACGACATAGATTCTGTAACCGGAAGCCCCAAGGCTACTATTCTCTGCTCAGAACCATTCCCCTAAATACTATAGCCGTGGTTATGTGACGAAAATAGTTTTTTTTTATTAATAAATTTGATTGAAAGCGTGACCCAAACATGATCTAACTAAACTTTCGGTGAAGTGAGGGACGATGTCTGTAAATGGAACAGTAATAGAACATCATTCTCAGATCATCTCTCTCCTCACCATACATTCTTCTCTATTTTAAATTTTATCACTACAAGAACGTATCTGAACATATCACGATAAATAATAGTCCATCTAATAATCTAAAAATGACAGTCGAAGTGAGTATATCTATTATCTAAAATTATCTTTGAGTTTGGGTAAATGGGTATATGATTTAACAACAGGAATCGTCTTTTCCATTAAATGAGCACCGAACTCAAACAAACCCAGCCAATAAGGATATCGAACAAGGCCAATTTGATGAGAAATCAAACGTAAGTGCAAGTTATTAATTATATTAAAACATACAATATCTTTCTTCTATTTTGACAACAAAATCAATTGACGCAAGCATCCCAGTAAATACAATGGTGATGGGGTATGTAGCGAAGGCTTTTGAAGACCTGCCGGAATTGGCATTCAACCTAATGCGGGAAAATTTGACCAAAAACGCCACCACATGCTTGCTCTTAGCTTCCCTTGTGTTTCAAATATTTATTGAAGGCTTCGTTTATTTCATATTAATTACCAAATCCTGTCACAAGTTCAAGTATAAAGTGTTGTCCAACCTCATAAACTTGTTTGGTTTCATAACTGTATTTTTACAGCCACCCTTGCACTTATGGAAAAATTCGCCTGTATGTATTTTTAAAACATCTACTGTATCTTTAAATTGTAATTCCTTTCACCCATCTTGTAGCTTACGTATAAAAATTGAATGGAGCATGAGAGTAAAGAACTTTGACTTTTCTGCTTTACCACCAAAACCATTTCATATTTATGTTTATTGTGAATTATGAAAATTCTTTATCATCCGCCCCACTGAAAAGTAAAGAAATGTTGCTCGATTCACCATTGCAAAAATAAGAAAAGAAAAAATTATTGCATTGCTACAAACACCCCACATGAACAACCCGAGTAGGCATACACATTGACATTTATGACTTAACATTTACGGTCAAAAACATTCAATCACTGGATAACTTCGAACATAGTTGGTTCAAATACAATAAAAAATCTACTCTTCCATTACAGTCAATGGTAATGGTTTGTATAGGGTTTTAAGGATGATACTGGATGGAAATCTTACTTGCCATTCTGGGACTGCTTTTTCTTCATGTGACTTTGAGACCTGATGACAATCGCACCTGCAATGCAAAAAAAAAATACTTGAGCCAAAAGCATAAATATGAAAAAAAATCCCCAGTAAAAACAATAGATATCAGCCTTTCTCAGATGGGGCAAGATGACAAAAACGTAACTTATCACTTGCAAGAAATGTAGAACACCCAAGCAACATAACTTAACTGATCATACAAGCTCTAATTCCTTTTATATCAATGGCCATGTGCTGTCCGGGAACAATACGGCAACCGCTTTTGCCGTATGTTACTTGGTGCACCTTATCAAACACATTTTTTGCAGTATTGTATCCAAGAATGATAATTTGCCCAGAGTTTGATCCAACCACAAGGTTATCTATAAATACAGAAATAATGTAAGTTAACAGGATATTTTTATTTTTCTAATTATATTCTCAAAACTTAATCTCGTTCTCATCAATCTCTGTTTTATCCCAAAATATCTTTTTCATCAATTAACAATATTTAAAAAAGTATAAAAAATGATTTATTTATGGGATTTATAATATAATAAGTATCTTTTTAATGGCTCTTAACGGCAGACTACCATAGGATGTAATTGATGTAGGTGTTAAATATATGGGTTAATTTTTTTTGCGAAACGAACGTCCAATTCCTCTTAACTTGGCTGTGAATAAAATTGTCATCGGCTACGATTTAAAAGGTCTCGAACCTGCTTCTCACCTTTTCTTTGATTTTGGAGCTGGTAAACTAACCAATCGTGGTTATGCTATATCTTGAAAAATTTTCGTCATCATGATTTTGCATGTTTGTCTATCTCTCTTCATGGTCCGTCTTGATTTAGAAAATTGGAAAAATTTTGGCTTCTTTAAATCGTTTTCATTTGTTATGACTCTAGTAAGCGCCATTTCGCTAACTTTACTGTCAACTATGACTCTTATGCAAGAAGGTACAAGCTTCTACCTATAAATCCCCCTAAATCCCAATTTAGTTGAAGTGTTTTCTTACTTTCTCTTTTCGTGCAATATGTAATACAGTAAAATTCAATGAAACATGGCAGTCAAGACTGAAGAGCACAGCACCCATAACAAACTTATTTTATTTCCATCGGGATTACTGTTCAAGTTGAATTTTTAACACTATCTACAAACATTATTATTGTGAAAAGATTTTATTCGGTTTCATAGTCCAGATGACTAAAAAGATCCAAGCACAGCGGGTGCTGGCTTCTCAATTGCACCTGCAATGCAAACAAAAACTTAAAAGTAACGCAATTTAAAATTTAGAGCCACAAGCATAAAGATAAAGAAAATAAAGCCTCAGTAAATACACATGGGATATCAGCATGATCTTCCTCGGATGGAAAAAGAAGACATAAAAAACGTAACTCATCACTTGCAAGAAATAAAGAACGCATTTATGAAAATGGAACATTTATAGTATGGCTCGATTAAGGGGATCGCAGAAACATTCGTGTTTTCCAACTGATTTCATTTCTTATGACACTCGTCGGACTTATCTCATTATCCATGTTGTCAACTACTACCATAATGCAAGAAGGAAAATGTTTATGTCATCCAATGTAAAATCTGTTTTTTTACACTGAAATAAATCAATAATTAAATATGGCAGTGAAGGCTTTTCATCTATTTTCTCATAATCCATCTCCAGACTACCAAAAACAGGGTTTTCAAAGCCCACATTAACACCCACAATGTTGTAAACTTAAGTGTCTCAAATTTCTTAGAAATGATTTTTTGGCCTTCTGAACGCGATTAAGATCATTTTAAGAAGATTTATTTTCGATTAAATATTCGATCGAAATTTAAATCGCGATTATTGTTCAATCGCCATTGTGGTTTTTGAGCTGTGCGCCGCCAGACTAAAACTCTGATTGAACTGCCTTTTTTTGCCATGACATCTAGCGCTGAAATGTTACACCTCTTGGTGAAATGAACGAATAGGGTCTTTGCATGTAAAAGGGATCAGCTGGAAATCAATATAATTCGAATCAGTTTTTTATGCTGATTCTCACAGTATTTTTTATTTTATTTTTAAAATCATTATTTTCCCAAGTAATCTATTTTCATAGTTGAGATAAACTCCCCCCACTTAAAAACGTACCATTCCATTTTTGTTCGCCGAAGGGCCCCGTTAGGCAATGCACCATAGACTTCCCCGTTGTCAATGCGGTGATGGATTCTAGAGGTTGTGCATTCCATATTCTCCTGTCACCGTGTCAGCCCGGACTTGTCAGCAATGGCAAGCCCCACCTTGGTCATGGATCCTTAAGACGTGGCACGTAAAGTAGTAGAGCAACCTACGGGTTGTATAGCGTGGCAGCCAACGTAATTGTATGTGTGTATGTTATTAATATGTGTTGTAAAAAAAGTGGTGGAATATAAAACACAATTCTTTACTTATATCATTTTATATTTTATTTCGTATGTCTTTTCAGTACTTTATCGGAGATCGAGAGATAGGGAGATGAGTGCCTTTGTTTTAGAATAATTATCATCATCAGCTATAGTCATAATCTACATTCGACTTTACTTTTTCAACAATTACAGATTGAATTTGGAGACGCAAACAGGCAAGTCGAGATTGATGAAAAAATCAACACATTCCAGGAAAACACCAGCACAACAGACTGTGAGCAACAGCTCACCACACCATTCACCAGCTCACTGCGACGAAACCATGGACATATGATTAAAATTCACCTGGCCCTATACCTATTTTACAAATTGAAATGACTATAGTGAACACATTTCTTGTGTGACATCTCATTGACAAGAGTAAAATAATTGAATCCTTCAAAATTATTTCGCTAACAGAAATTATGCATGGGAATCTACACATAAACAAGACATTCAAACTAATAAGAAAAAATTAAAATGATGGAAATCAAATCATGTTAAACCACACATCCACATATCCACAGATTCACTGAATCACTACTACTGAATAAAATGGATATATTATTTTCATTACTTAATCTACAGCTTGATAAAGGAAATTGACAAACATAATTACTTTCTTGTGAATTGCTTCAGGTTTCTGCATGGATTGCTAACAATTATTGGGCAGAATAGCTTACATATTTGAGGATAACAGCAGCAGGGAGCATCACAAACTGAAAGCAACAGCTGACTGGTTCTCACCTGCAACCTATTGACTGCAGCTCATACTTAAAGGCTGTCAAAACAATAAAAAAATTTAATTAACACTGAGAAGGAGATGTCTCATAATGCAGTAAATTACGCATGATATTCTAAAGGTATAGAAGTAAGCTTAACGGTCTCTCAACAATCCTTCAATGACCATAAATTTGACTAAGGAATCTAAACTTCACGAGAATTCCCAACTAATTATTTCAAGTCTAGTTCAACCCTATGGAAATTTAATCATAATAACACAAATCCACAGTAGATGTTACAATGTAAATTCTACATCTGGCACATAGAATCTAATCTGTCATCAATTATAAAAATCTAAATGGATGAATTCGTTCAAATAACATACTTTTCTGCGAAGAGTTTCTGAGTGTGTTGAGAAATACAAATGGAACAAGTAGCACGCAACGACATTTCAGCAGAGTGACATAAGATCAGTTTCAGGACACGTGATAAGATAATTCAGAAGAATTGAAGTAACAGGTTAGATTACCTGTGAATAAACATGCACAAATATATCATTCAGAAATCATACAGTTTCATAACGAGAATTACCAATTTAAGTTACATAATGGAAAATGCGGGTAATGCGGCCGTGAGAGTGCAATACGTTCTCGTGAAATGTTTCGGAGACAAATGGTGATTGATTCGTCACCCGTGAATATACACTGCGCCACCTGGTGGACATAATCTCAGTTACCAAAAATAGTGGTGACAGGCGAGTCGGCAGATTCGGAATTCCTTAGTTTTAGTAGTTTAGTAATTCTTATTTCAGCAGTCAATTCCATTAAACGCAAGAACTTACCGGATCCTAGTGAAATACAATTTTTTTTTCTAATTCTTGAATATGTTTATCCAACAATGGTTTAATCGGAGTAATAATAAAATTAAAAGTAGTACCTTCAATACTGCTTCAATAGTAAAGGCTAGGAAATGAATCTAGTCCTCGCGACCAGGATTTTTAAAATTCTTACACAAGAAATTTCCATTGGATATTTGTCAGTTTAAAAATTTAATTGATTCAGTATCAGGCACATGCAGGGATAGGGGATTGGAATCCAGATAACAGTAAGATACCACGGCTTGTTCTGACAAAAACTAAGAATCCATCCATCGAGTGAACACTGACTTCCAGTACTGTAAACAAATGAAAAGAAAATTAGGATGCTTAAAATAGCTGAAAAAAATTATTTTACCTCATTTTGTGGAGACTTCGGAACAATTTATTTCAATAGATTTACTACAAGTTCAAGTAAACAATTAATTTCGTCGTCCAATCATGTTGCATATTTCTTTCCCTGGTATTGCGGCACATTTTATATCCATCGAATCACGTTAGTATGAAATGACAAGAAAACTAGAAAAAATGCAACACAAGTAATCATTGTAAAAACAACCATCCCGTGTGCACACTTAACCATAGACGGCGATGGCACCAGGGAAAGCAAAAAAAAAGACAAATCCATTATTTTCCCAGTCAAGAGCGTAACAAGATTTAATTTCTAACCATTCCAGAAAACCACATTAATGTCTGACAAGGCAATTATTCTTTAATGATTTCGGTTTCGTTGCCAACGTCAACGCGAATACATCGAAATTTTTTTTTAAACCGAATTACTGCGATTTCCGGATCGTACTAATTTCATTATTATAGTTACTTAACTCAGCACTGAAATAAATCTGAAAACAATTTTCCAACCATGCTTAAAGCAGCTAATTTAAACAATAAAACATTATGTTGCTGAACTCAAATTCCAGGCGCAAGAGGGATATTTCTACCATGAGATAAATGTGTGAAAATGCCTGCAAGCCATAAAAGGAATTCAACAAACCTTGTTCTTGGATTGACAGCCTAATAAGTAGTTACACAATGTATTCAGATAGATTCCAGTTGCTTTACGAGCAAACACACCGACTCATTTTTATCATCGTCGCTACCTTATCATGGCTGGAGAAAATAAACTAACTTTCAGAATATTTATGAAAACGATGCGTTACCTTACTTCGAACGTAAACAAGAAGAACCTCAATGTTTTTCTAATTCGCAAGACGAGTACATGAGCTATAAGAAAGGACCAATGGGAGAAAAAGAAATAACCACAATGAATTCTCTTTACCGTACCAACGATAAAGGACATTGGGTGAAACACATACAATTAAAGAGACAATTTTTTGGCAATTAAGCCAGACAAATAAGTGAAATTACGCAATTTGAATACTGTTAGATTAACGGGTAACGATAAACAGTTTTGAACGCTATGATGTAGGGTGACTTCCTCTTCTCCACCACCTAATGGTATTACTTCCAATTTTTAAAAAAAAGTTCAATCAATAAATCATACATTATGCCGAAATGTTTTTCATCTTACAATATTTATCGGTGGAAAAATGCTCCCTTTGCTGCTAGGCATACGACACCGTCTGTTTGCTGTAGAGTTGCTATATATTTTTCCGTCGACGAAGAATATGAAAAGTAAATCAATAATAATGATTCAACAGCAGATACCTACCGAAAGTGGATATATTTCACGTGGTGGCCATAATAAAAGAAACATGAAACATTTTACGGCTGAATTTGTTGCACAGTTAAGCGTTGTATAAGTGGGCAGAAACCGGACGTCAACTGAAAAGTTTAAGTTTTAATATTGGCGAATGGCACAAATCTTTAATTCAATCAACCGGGAGTTAGAAGAAGTTCCAGGTCTTTTCATAGAAGAAGAGGTAGATAAGGTAGATTATCACGCCAGATTTACCGAAATTCATGGATTAACCAAGCTCGAACTCCCTTTCAGTAGTACAGAATTAGAATTAAAATCAGATGTTACTTGGCTCAATTACTTGCAAACCTTTTAAACAAGTTACGTTGAAAGTGCTGAGAAGTAAGGCCAAGTATTGATCAACTTTTGACACAGAGTTGCGCAACTATGGAGCCGCTGCGGATGGAGGTCTTCAAGAAGTCGATGAAGGACGACGACGGCATACGACCTACGAAAAAGAAAGACATTATATTGATAACTACGCCGAACAAACGAGAAAAAAAAATATAATTGCATACTGCAACCAATTATTTCAACATAAAAACAACCTCAAATGAGAGGTTTATCTTTTAAACATTGAATAGTAATTTAAGCCCAAGAACTAAATAAACTGGCCCAAAATTCCATTGCTTTCTTTCTCATCTCATTATTCTCATGTCAACAAACCTTTTCGATTGTTCTTTTTTTAAGTGAATAAATAAATCAGCGTTAATGCAAGTTATAAAAATGGTTTTGATGTTGGACAAATTATAGTCCCCTCCATAAGTATAGGATCACCCCGCGCCGTTCCATAAGGCGGCGTGTATTTTTCTAGTTGGTTTTTCGGGTGGCAAAAAGTGAAAAACGACATAAATTCACAAAACTTGGAATTTATGTCATTATTTATCTTTTGTTTTGTCTGAATTTTTCAGATTTTTTCGTTTATGGGATTGGCCTCTAAAAGTGGCTCCAAAAGTATCGGATCACTCCGACGCCAACCGTGTTATCTTGTGGCCCAAACTTGTTTTTCACATTGATTTTTATGTATTAAATTTTCAAGAAGAAATTTTTATTTTTAAACCGTGTATACACTACCCTTTCAAAAACTAACTTTGAGTTTTTCATGATGATCCGAATCATTTTCGAATTTTACCAGATTTATTCATTTCCCGAGTTTCTGAAATCAGAGACTGCAGAAGACTTTATTTACGGTTTACAACCTCTATCAGCTGGCGTAGGCAGGAAAATTAGTGTTGTTTTTATACGCCCCTTAAGTAAAAAAAGGTAGCATAGCGCCAGTGGTGTATAGAAACGACACTAATTTGCCTTTTAAATTTAAGTGAACAGAAACTTAGTGCACTTAATTCTTTACAACAAAACAATGTCACAGTTGATGCCGTCTCTATCATAATTTTCTTAAAAACCTCATGAGGAAAGAGTGAACATTGTAAGACTGTTGAAAGCTGTTTCAAAGAACCACCCCACTCTCATTGTCAATGAAATAAAATTGACTGGCATCAAAAGTTGTATAACATAAGGAATTTAAGGATTCCCAACGTCTTGGAGATTCATTGATCTGATGTAAAGACTGTTACCCTTTACCTAATCTTCCCTATTTTTCTAATCAGTCTTCATATAGAAGAAGAAGGAAATGGGAATAAAAATTACCACTTAAACAGAGATCAGAAAATTGAGATGTTCTTTCTTGTCAAATTCACAGTTAAAAGAATTCTTGTTGTGAGGAAAAAGTCTTAGCCTACTTTAAATCAGGAATAAACAAGCAATTTTACAATATTCAATACATCAAAATAAACCTTTAATAGTTAATCTTCATGAAAAAATGTTCAAATATTGAATTAAAAAAAATTATGTTATAGTTACACCAAATTGATTATTTTTGCTGTTCTTAAAGTTCTCCACGGCTATTTTTGGAGCTATGTCTAAAAGGGAATGTCAATTGATGTCGTGAAGCCTGCGAGAACATGCCACACTCCCCCCTCCCCCCAAAAAAATAAACACAGAATTTTAAATTGCATGTGTGGAATAAAATTCGCAATACAAGTGAGAACTGTCGAGAACCAAATGACTTTCCTTTTTCATGTCGCATTTTTTACTCTAAAGCTTTGATGTGTATGTAACCTTTTGCTTTGTTCCTAGCCTCTAAATGTTGGCTAAAAGTTTAAAACAGTTTCCCTCAATATGGATAGGGGGCTTTTTAAAGAAAAATTACATTCGGATTTGTTTTGCTACTGTCGCTACACCACAGCAAACCCCTGTTAGGACACTTCAGGTAGATGTAGGGATTTGAATGCAAAATTTTTAGGACAAAGAATGTTACCTTTCTAAAGGAAAGTGTGGACAGCACTTGGACTGGTGCAAGGTGGAAGTTTGTTAATGCAAAGTGCTTCTAACATCAATGTCCGTGTCTTATAGAAAAAGTTGAAAATCAGAAGAATCACTAGTGGTGGTGTCCGTTGACTGATTTTCAACCTGCGTCCTGTGTTAGCAATTAATGGTTATGTGAAAAAACTTTACTTTACGTTACACTCGTCCAGGTCACACGGTTACATTATTCCTTTGTTAGACTGAAATCGTTTTATTGTAGCCGATGCCCTTACTTTTTCAGGATAAAATCGATGGATCCGTGCAATGTTCCATTGTTACATATGCAAACGAAGTAGATCTTACATTTCTCTGATCTATTTTCGACAATGATAGATTACGAACTTCAAAAAATATCGTTTATGATTTAATTACTAACAAAAATTTGGTCAAAGTTGTTTTCAAACATGACAAATGAAAATGAACCAACCGGAACTTTCATTTCAAATCTTTAATTTAGTAAAACAATTATTTCACTTGACTATTTCAAGCGGAGTTCATGATATTGAAGACCATTTTTCTCTTATCGGACCCTTCAATAAGAAACTATTCACGAACATGTGAAATAACTGATTTAATTAACACTGAATTAATCCAAACTATGCGATCATGTGATCAATCAAAATCAATCAAAATCAGCATAACTTGGATTAATTTCCAAACTTGTTAAATTCATGTACAACAAAGTAAATGTGAACTTACTAATTCAGATCCCAAATTTCGGTTTTTCTCAAGCCGTGATTCTCCACTACTTCAAAATCAGCTTCAAATTTAATTGGGAATAAGTTTTGAAAATCATAAGTTTCATTCTCAAGTGAGGACGGCAAAATCTGTGAACAATTATATAAAATAGTTTTATACTATGTTTACAGTTTGCAGAAGATCTCTTCAATGTGGAATGAGAATCAGAAAAATCGTCAGCTACTTCATCCCTCTGTAAGGGCTTTATTAGAACGATTCTTTGATCTAATTCTAGATGCAAAAATATCTTTATAATCACCGTAATCGGAGACAGCATTTCCTAAATTAAGGGAGATAATAATGAATATTTTAAAAGAACCAGTATATGGTTGCAATATGTTGTATTATGCCATATTTGCTGTTGGCTGTATATTTTTTTGATGTACTGGGTTGAGAATCAGCAAAATCACGTTTATCGTCTTTTATCAAGGTTTTATAATGGTTTTAGAACTTGCCCTACAACTGCTACATGTAGATACTTGATCTTTAAAATATTTCTCGGGGGATAGGGCATTTCCTAAAACGTACATGATCTGATCCACTTACGTTACAGAAAGCTTGATGACTGTATACTTGTCTTACTATTATTGATGTTAAATGTACATTTCTTTGATGAAACCTTTTCATTGCAGGATTGAGATTCACCACCAAATTTTCTCCACCTTTTAGTCTGGTGTCTCTCGTTCCCAACAACCGGGTGAGTGATGCACACATTTTCATAAAAAAATTTACAATACATTAATAGTTTAAAGTATATTCCATTCAGAATCCAATTTGAATAACTCATTTGGAATATTCAAGTTGGGGCCACTTTTCTTCGTTGGTAGGACGAATAGGATGATGAGCTTTCTCCTGGTGATTTGTTAGGGGACATAGTTTTAAAGTTACGCTTGGAAAAATTTATTTCCTTTGCTTGGTCTTGGATTTTAGTGAAAAACTTTATTTATCTTTTTTTTAACCCATCCAACTATTTTGCCTGCATAAAAGGTAACTTTAAACAACCATTAAAAAGCAGCGTGATGTGTAAGGCGTCAGACGATTCACACTACATATTAAAAACAACATCTCAATGAACAACCAAATACATCTAGATATTATTCAAGCAAAAACCTTTGACTTCCGCCGAACAGATAAAAAAATTAGAAAAGTGTCAGATATAATTGCTCTTTTATAACATTCCTGTATGTGGTGGCGTATTCAGTAAAGTGCTAAAACACAGTATACTGTGTTGGCATTTGACAGATATTGTCAAGTTGAAGTAGGAATTAGGCTGCAATCTTTTAGTCTTCCCCTGTATTTTGTTCCTAATTTCTAGAAATCCACTGCGATACAAACTGGTGATTGCTTTGGTGGTATCCCAGTTGATGTCACGTTTCATTTCCTTGAAATATTTGCAATTGAATCCCCACATTGTGTTACTTCATCAAATCGAGATTGAATAAATAAATGTTATTTCTGTGATCTTTAAAATATTTCCCTTTTTCGAGAATTTCTTATTGAAATATTGAAAAAAACAAACATTATGGAACAACTCAATTATGAATGGATATGTTGGTTTTGCATGATGCGAGAGATCATGAGATGAAAACCAATATCCAATAAAGTGAAGATATCGTTTAATTCAAATCAAATGGTAATTTTTTATTGTTTTGCAATTTATAAATTGGAATCGTAATCTTAAAAATAAAAAAACGGTGAATTTAAGAAAGGGTTGCATTAAGAATTTGAAAACTCTAAGAAAAAAGTCACAGCTATGAAGGTATTGAAGGATTTGGAATTTAACATTTAAGCGTTTCGTGGAATGGCTTGAAACATCAAACTTTGACTGCATTTTAGATGGAATGATTTACGACTGCAAGCTGCATTGGTAGTGGAGCATGACTCCAATTCGTTATCTGCGTTGGGCTGGCTACTGTTTTCATCGTCAACACCTCCAACACAATAATCTCACAAGACTCTGCACGGAGTTCGAAGTGAACCAATTCGTACTGATAACTCATCCCGTCTCCACCAGCTCCATTGACGGTGAGTAGTTGCACTCAGAAGAACTGAACGACAAGTGCCACCTGACAAGCCTGGATAAATGAAAGGGTGTGATTCCGCGAAGGGGGAGGGGCGCCAAACAGCAGATGCAGCCGTTGCTGTACGGGTGAAATTGAATTTGAATCCGTCAGTCTGACGAAAATATGGGTAGAAAGGAGACTGAGGCGAAGCCACTTTTAGTTGCGGTATCACTATTTATGATTTCAGATCTTATAGCGCCTTTGAACATCCTAATGCTAAGTTCTCGCATTACAAATCACGATTTTCTCTTCGTGTATAGCCCCTTTGTAGAATGCTACAGTAATAAAAAAATACACATAAGTAAACAAATTGAACTTCCCGCAACCATCCCCAGTTCCTCCTGCTTTTACCACCATTTAAGACGATCTCAGGAGGGAGGCGTCCCTGGTGGGATAAACATTACAGGCGGTATAGCTCATCGAATGTTTTATTGTAATTTAGGTTGTGCTGACACTTGCCAAGTTGTCGTTGGGGTTTTCTGGATAATAGAAGGTGTTGTTTTCTGATTCCTAGAAAAAATGAAAACGAAACACTTATAAATGAAATAAACAATAAATACTAAACAATGAATCATGTCATATATGGACTGTTGGGTGTCCCAATCTTGTTGATGACATATATCGGCCATTTCTTCATTTCAACAGAAATCTAAAACATAAGCAGGATTTCAGTGATAGTCAGGTTGAAGTAGCAAGTTTCTTCAGCTGGGCAAGCGGCAATTTAAAAAAAAACAGACACAGAACTATTCCTATTATTGAAAAAATTGACGACTCATTCTGGAGGAACAAGCATCTCCCCTTTTCTGTTTTCCCTAATTTTTTGAAAATGCACCCTTTTGATGTCCCCACTTCCAGCATAGAAAACGGAGAACGTAAGTTGATCTTAGTTTAGTAATATATAATTGACTTATAGGTAAAAGACGTCGCCTTCATCCTTCGCAATTTGATGTTGGAAACGCCCCGCAATATTCTACCGAAAAACATTAACATTCGAGATCTCATTGCCGGAGATGTTAAACCACCAAATTTGCTTCGAACCTTCTTTGTAAGTCTGTTAGCAGGTAAACTTTGTTTTATAGGAGAAATATGAATGTAATTTTTGTATCTCAATAATGTATTGTCATCTTGACATTCCAATTCAGGTTTCAAGGCACATAAAAACAAAAGCAATATCTCAAACAGAAAGAGATGAAAGAAGATGATAAGAATAGATACTTTGATGGATGAAATTCTTTTTGCCGTCACTAATACATTGACTCTACAAGCCATCAAAGCCATTGATGCTAGGGATGTACTAATGGACGTTGAAATTTTTAGTACAATATATTGGCAATATAGGAAAACTCGAGATGATTATGACGTAATGAACCGTTTTGGACATTGCGTGAGCTGCAATTTTGTAGAAGGTTTGGAAACAGAGCAAGCTATTGGTGCTGTTGAGGAATCTAAGTTATTGCCTGAAAGTTTGCTTCGCAGACCGGATCTCAACACTGGAGTTGCCTTTGATAATTTTGATCTTTTCGTTGAAACGCTTATGGGAAAAGATACGTTATATTACACCGTGGGAATCGTGGCACAAGAGATTCCCTTGATGGTGACAACTTTTTCCATTGGCTGAATCCGAAGATAAAGAATGTGATATCATACTACAAACTGGGAAGCGACGACGGGCATTTATATCAAGAGATAACATAATTGAACCTTATAACAAAAAAACCAAGTATGCTGTTTGAGCCCATGCTGGCTTTAATTGGTGCAAAACTGTACCCCACAAGATATCATATTTTTATCAACCACTCATTTCATACTGCTCATACTAGCTCGCTACCTAAATGCACACCTCTGGCTATGGGAGTTATCTCCCTAAGAAAACCCAGTTGGAAAATACGTGTAACGATCTAATTAACCCCGACAAATTTCTCATCATACCAATAGACTTGGGACCCAGAAACAAATCAACCCATCTGTCTTTAAACTCTCTACAATCAAACTTATCGTCACGCCAGCTCGATTTTCTCTCAACTCCAGAAATGTTCTCGGCTCCTATTTTTGCAGTGACCATAAACCGATCATAACCAACCTCAACGCTGACCCCATCCACCTCGACCTAATAAATATTCGAGAAAGCCAGCTGGTCACAGTGGATAAAATAATTCGAACACTCACTCTACAAAAGGATTGACGAACGAGAATTGAGATCTCAGAGGATTTAGGCTGGAGAATAGGGTTGCGGGCGGCTTGAGGAATGTCGGCGTTGAGTAACCGACCTTTGCAGCGAATGAGATAATCACCGTCAAGGTATAGATCCAGTTGAGTCACTAAGGGAGGCCGGCGACCTTTCTTGTCACGAAGGAACTCAATCTTGGCAGCGAAATAGCAGTGTTGGAACGGATGGATCCACTGAATTTGACCATTTAGTAGTTCCTTTGTCGTGAGGGGTCCGGAAATCCAGCTTGGCGCTTTTTGTAGAAAATTGGCGGACTGGCGGAAAACACGGGCCGTCGTTCGCTTGAGCGACGTCCAATTGAAGCAAGTAATATCCATGATATTCGCAATATCAAGGAAAGGAACCGGAGCTGGATCAGGTGGGATAGCGTACAGGCGAAGAATTTGAGCGGGCTTTAAGCCGGACGACTCCGATTGTGGCCAGGCGCTGCGATCGGGTAGCCATGATGGTCCACTAACCCAGATAGGAGACGCCTGAAGCTGATTCAGAGTCACACCTCTAGTGACTAGGTCTGCTTGATTTTATGTGGTTGGGCAGTAATGCCAGTTGGCCGAGTAGTCGCGGGTAAAATCTTGTAGTGTAAAGATACGATTAGCGACAAACACATTTTTGTTCCGGTCGTTTCTTCAGAGCCACCACAAAACGATTTGACTGTCCGACCACATTGTTATTGACAATGAAATACCGAGCGCTTTGAAAACAACGATAATGTTCGTTGCGACGTGAATTCTGATGATGGCGGCCATAAGCTCTAGTTGTGGGAGAGTCAGTTGCGGGCGGTCACTCTTTAAAGGCGCAACTCTGGCTTTAGACATAACAAAGGAGCTCTGGTAGCCATCAAGGAGGTAGGTGACCGCGCCGTACGCTTGCGGACTGGCGCCAGCGAAGACGTGCAAGGAATGAACACGAGAGCTGGAGGCGAGGTAAGAACGAGGGATCTTTGGAGTAAGACCATTGAGAGAGGCGGCGAGGACGATCCATCGATCATAGAAGCTTGGAGGCAGTGGCTCGTTCCAGTCTAGCTTTATCTTCCATATTTCTTGAAAAAGTATGCGGGCAGGGATGGAAAGGGGTACAATAAATAAGAGTGGGTCAAAAACGGATGAAATCCCTCGTAAGACATCACGCTTAGTCGGTCCAGATGCGCAAAACGGTGATAAATCGACAACGGGTAAGAGTAGGGTGTCGGTCTCGCGATTCCAGAACAAACGTAGAACCTTTGTGAGAGGGGAGGAAACCGCGACGCCATCGAGAATCGTACGATCGCTGATTGAGGAATCATTTGATGCCCAGGATAGGAGGATAGGATAGGATAGGATGGAGATGCTTGTTGAAAGATGGAGCGGGATGCAGAATAATACTCCATAGCTTCAGCTGTAGAATCGCACCCAGCTATCAAGTTGTCCACATAGATATTGGCTTCAATGTCAGAAATTCGACGTCACGGTCGTAGGGGGGGGGGCGTAAGGTTGGTCTTAATGTGACGAGGGGGGAGTTGGGCAGGCAACACTAGACGTCCTAAGCAAAACAAAGAAATGAATGCTGACATCTATGAAGATCTGACGAAAACGAAAGGAAAAAAGGCAAGTTTGAACTTGTCTGTCTGGCGGTAATTGGAAATCTTGAATTGATGTCAAAAATAGTTTCCCTAATTTGTCAACACTGTTATCTTTCACCATCCCCCCTTTTGTCTAAAGTAGTCGAGCCCCTTCGCGCCCTTGGCGAGAACGGGCAGTTCAGAAAAAGACGACGACGACGAGAGTCAGCCCTTCTCTTTTTTTTGGGGGGGGGGGGGGTGGGGTGGGGTGGGGGGATTATGGCCAATACGGTGTAAACCAAAAGAAGAACACTCTTGATTAAAAACAGACAATAGAAAAAACAATCCCCAGTGAGAACAAAAAACAAACCAGTCAGGGGGCAAACTTAGAGCGGAAAGATGAGGCGCCGTTTGCTTCGTCGTAAAATTGTTCAATTTAAAAAAAAACAGAACGCACGTCATTTGACGGCACGTTCCCATGTGTAAATGGGCACAGGAAGTGGGGGTGCATAGAGTGACCTGTCCTCTCGTAATCCTGGCACCTCGTATGGTTTTCCCAGAGAACGCGATTTCCGACGAAAATCGCAGGATTGGCAGCCACGACAGCTTTCTGCAATCCAGCAGGGACAGGGGTGGAAAGAGCCGATGGAACGGGAACAGGTAGTGCCGTCACCGGGACTGTAGCCTCGTGTATCGCAGTGAGCATCCTTTGTTGCCTCTTCAGAAAAGTTTTTGACGTCGATCTTGGTTATGCTGTAAGGCTGGATGTAGACACGAGTTTATTTAACAGCAGCGTCGAAGGTCTGAACACTCTTCTCAGCTTGTGTCCGTCTCTTATATAAGCTGGCTACACTATGTGGAAACTGGGTTTAATATGAGAATGGAGATCCGTTTCGCTTTGTTCACCGTTATTGGCCTTCTCAGTACTGTTTCTCCCTTCCCATGGCACTCCTTGCAGTGCCTTTTCCAAAATTTCGATTACCCTGTTGAATACTCTCCCAGGCTTGCGTGGTGATATCGCTGTCTTATTCTCTTCCAAGTTTTGTTGGCGACGAAACAAAATCAATTTTGATAGAAAATGGGTCTTACCTTTTCTGTCACGTTATTATCGAAAAAAACGGTGATAGATGAATATAGAGAGCGAGAGAGAGGAACGCTTCTACCAGGACCAAAGCGATGTGACTGAAGGGCCACGCACTCAACACAAGGTTAAAAGGGCACAGGGGTAGCACAGAACGAGGAGAGGGGTAGCAAAAAAGCGCCTCCAACCATACCTTTCGGTGTGTCAAAACAGGTCGTCTGTGCGTGTAACCGTAGCGAAAAGACGCGTGGTTACAGGATCGGATCGGCCGCGACGACATGGGCGGCCGCGACGACAGGGTCGGCCGCGACGACAGGGGCGGCAAGGACGACAGGGGCGGCAAGGACGACATGGGCGGCCGCGACGACAGGGTCGGCCGCGAAGACAGGGTCGGCCGCTCTCGTCAATCGATGGAGGAAGAAGTCTCTGGTTCACCGGAATGAAAAAAAAAATAAATTAATAAATTAATCAATCAAAATAACGAATAAATAAAACTTACACAACACGACTGACCCAGCCCTTTTGCGGGGGGGGGGGGGGGGTGAATCTGGGGTTGGATAGGACGAGTTGTGGCTTTTAGGCGGGGTTCGATATCGCCGTCGTCTTCGATATCGCCATCGCCGTCGTCTTTCGCCTCATCTGTAGGATTCATTTCGTTCATATTGATCCATATTGATGTATCTTTCCTTCCCGTCATTCTATGGCTAGAAGAGCAGAGAGAAGAGTAAAAAGTTAAGAAGAGAAAAAAGTTAAGAAAAGAAAACTTATACTAAAAAATGCCCCCCTGCAACAAAAAACAGGGGTAGCACAGAACGAGGAGAGGGGTAGCAAAAAAGCGCCTCCAACCATACCTTTCGGTGTGTCAAAACAGGTCGTCTGTGCGTGTAACCGTAGCGAAAAGACGCGTGGTTACAGGATCGGATCGGCCGATTGGATCGGCCGGGACGACATGGGCGGCCGCGACGACAGGGGCGGCAAGAACGACAGGGTCGGCCGCGAAGACAGGGTCGGCCGCTCTCGTCAATCGATGGAGGAAGAAGTCTCTGGTTCACCGGAATGAAAAAAAAATGAATTAATCAATTAATCAATCAAAATAACGAATAAATAAAACTTACACAACACGACTGACCCAGCCCTTTTGCGGGGGGGGGGGGGGTGAATCTGGGGTTGGATAGGACGAGTTGTGGCTTTTAGGCGGGGTTCGATATCGCCGTCGTCTTCGATATCGCCATCGCCGTCGTCTTTCGCCTCATCCGTAGGATTCATTTCGTCCATATTGATCCATATTGATGTATCTTTCCTTCCCGTCATTCTATGGCTGGAAGAGCAGAGAGAAGAGTAAAAAGTTAAGAAGAGAAAAAAGTTAAGAAAAGAAAACTTATACTAAAAAATGCCCCCCTGCAACAAAAAACAGGGATAGCACAGAACGAGGAGAGGGGTAGCAAAAAAGCGCCTCCAACCGTACCTTTCGGTGTGTCAAAACAGGTCGTCTGTGCGTGTAACCGTAGCGAAAAGACGCGTGGTTACAGGATCGGATCGGCCGATTGGATCGGCCGGGACGACATGGGCGGCCGCGACGACAGGGGCGGCAAGGACGACATGGGCGGCCACGACGACAGGGTCGGCCGCGAAGACAGGGTCGGCCGCTCTCGTCAATCGATGGAGGAAGAAGTCTCTGGTTCACCGGAATGAAAAAAAAAAAATAATAAATTAATTAATCAATCAAAATAACGAATAAATAAAACTTACACAACACGACTGACCCAGCCCTTTTGAGGGGGGGAATGTGGGGTTGGATAGGACGAGTTGTGGCTTTTAGGCGGGGTTCGATATCGCCGTCGTCTTCGATATCGCCATCGCCGTCGTCTTTCGCCTCATCCGTAGGATTCATTTCGTTCATATTGATCCATATTGATGTATCTTTCCTTCCCGTCATTCTATGGCTGGAAGAGCAGAGAGAAGAGTAAAAAGTTAAGAAGAGAAAAAAGTTAAGAAAAGAAAACTAATACTAAAAAATGCCCCCCTGCAACAAAAAACGATAGCCCCTAATTTTATTATCCCATACTTTCAAACAGAAAATTCATAAAATAGTACAAAAGAGATAAAAAAGAAAATATACACCACCAAAAACCAAAATTTTTTATACAAATAAAAAAAAAACATTTATCATCTTTCAGGTGATAGTCATTATGTAGAAGAAGAAGGCTATGATGGCATGGTGAAAGTTATAAGCCTAATTTATTAATTTAATACAGCCATAAACATGTTTTTTTCTTTTAGAGTCTGTAAATACTATCTTTGACGGCAGGTGACATCTGTTCAAGCCCCGAGTCTCAACGAAAATAAATACTCAAATTAATCGTAATTGGCTAGAATAAGGAATCAACCAACACGAAAAAAAATCAATATTTCAATAACTACGATCAACACAACGCAAGTACCAAACGTTCATTACAAAACCTACGAGCATTAGAAGATGTTTTTCTTAATTTTTTGCTCGGAGCGGTCACTTAATTTGGCTTTATCTTTTATATTCTTGCACTTTCTTCCTCCCTATTGTCATTGATACCAATTGGATTAAGTATATTTCTACTTTTACTGTGAGTTTTTGCATTTATAATTGTATTGAATTTTATGATTTGTTGTACTATATGTATTTTTTGGACGATTGGTATGATCACCCAGACGGAATATGGGGTAGGGATCGATCTTTGAATGTTTTTCATTGAGACAAAAAAATTGTGAGCTATTGTCCACTTTTTTAAATGATTTATTGAGCATGATTTATGCTTATTCTTTGAATTTTTTGAGGTGGGCCTGAAGGGTATCCCAGTATGGGCCAGATTGTCATACATACTGTACATATTGCTATTGTTCTTTCCCCGCAACACTGAAGGGTAACAAGGTTTTCGTAGTCATTATCGACCATTTCACAAAGTGGTCGGAAGCCTTTGCCGTTCCAAACCAAGAAGCTAGAATGATAGCCAGAATGCTTGTAACAGAAATCATCTCGCGGTATTCAATTCCGAAGGAACTGCTGAACGATAAGGTGTCAAATTTTCTTTCGTAAATCGTGGCAAAAGTCTGTGAACTGTTCAAAGTAAAAAAGTTAGCGACAACAGCGTATAATCCAAAGTGTAACGGGGGAGTAGAGAGACAATGGATGGAATAGCGAATTATTGTGGAGAAAATCAGAAAGACTGGGACGAACACATTAACTTAGTGTTGTTCGCATATAGGGTAGTGAGACATTCGACAACGATGGAGAGCCCATTAGAGCCCAAAAGAAGGCAAGATTCAGGGATGCAGTGGAGTATAGAGAGAGACTACTGAGTAAATTAGAAGGAGCATCCGGGATCGTAAAAAAAAACAATTGGTAGCAGCTCACAAATACCAAAAGAAATACTACGATAGGAAAACAAAATTAAGACACTTCGAAATAGGAGAAAAAGTCTATCTACAAAATACAGCGTGCAAGATAGGAGTTACCCAAAAACTAACTAAAGTCCACTGTAAGGGACCATACAGAATTATGTCCTGACTTACAGAATAAGACAGTCAGACTTACAGATTAATCGTTTAAAGTTAGCATTGGAACGGATATATTCGACAGAGGGACTTCAAAAGGAGGAGAGAGAGCGATCCGAAATTACTAGAGAAAACGAAATCAAATGAGGAAACAAAACACGTCTCATTCTGGGATGAGGACACCTCACCAGAAAAGATACACAGCGCAGGGAAAATTCGGTCAAACTATAAAAAAAAGTGCGAACAAGAAAGCAGCCTGTCTGCACAAAAAAACTTGGAAGAGAATAAGACAGCGATATCACCACGCAAGCCTGGGAGAGAAGTCAACAGGGCAATCGAGATTTTGGAAAAGGCACTGCAAGAAGTGCCATGGGAAGGGAGCAACAGTAATGAGAAGGCCATTAACGGTGAACAAAGTGAAACGGATCTCCATGAGCCATTTGAGGAGACGGAAGAGGAGCCACTAAGTTGGGCCGACGAAGAAAAATGGAGACAATCCCTACACAACCAGTCAACATCAGCGGGTAACGGAAATAGAAAGGACGAATTATTTAAGGGAACTAGCCCGATTATAGCAGAGACCACTAGTGCTGAAGAAGTGGCGGAGGCAAGAAATCAGTAGTCGGAAGAGCTAGAGGGACTAGGCGAAAATAACCCTACGGATGGGTATACGTTACCAGAAAGGGGAGGATCACAAAAAAACCATATTACTATCAAACAGGAGGCAAGCAGTAAACAAACAAAAAAATAGACCACATCAGGAAGTTATAATTCACGAAAGTCAAAGAAATGGGTAGGTCTAGTCGAATCCGAGATCCTTAATAACCGTATCTGTACAATTGTCTGAATCCGTATCGGAAAAAGTAAATCTGTAGAAATCCGAATCCGCATCCATAACAGCTAAAATATCCGTATTTTATCCGCATCCGTAGACTACGCATCAAACATTTACTTCAGACAACATCCTTATGTACATTATTGGAATAGGAAATGACGTTCGTGAAACAACTCCTATGGATGTGGATCTACCTGATTAATTACAAGGACATTCAAGCAAAAGCAGAAAAACCAAAAGAATCGCACGTTTGGGGCCACGGAAATATCATCCAACAACGCAGGGAGCCACTGATAGTCACCAATTCAGTATGGACACTAACGACAGATATTAAAGTTTCTGTCTACGAAAAAGTAGTGGACCAGATTCGTTAATATGTTAAGGACTCCGGAAATATACTAAAAAAAAGTATAGGACGGCCCATAATGAAACCAATATACCCACCGTACTAACCGAATGGGAAAAAGAATGAGAAAAGAGAATCAACGAGGAAAATAAATTTTTTTGTCAAGAACTAAACAACTAATGGAGCTTTTGAAAACAATTAACGACTTGACGTCAAATAAACCAAGATATTGGGGGAAAATATGGAAAAGAATGGTTTTTGGGCCTGTAATGGGAACGGCGCTCAAATGTCTATTTGGAACAGCAGATAATAATGATGTTATTGAAATCCATGGACACATCGCAAATTTAGAAATAACCGCAGGGAAAATTTCTCACATTAACGAATTACAAGCAACAATGTACAAACCTTGCATAGCGGTAACGTTGCTCAAGATATCCTTCTCTCAAAATTAATTAACGCCACCAATGGTATTACCGGTAATTTGAATAAAGTAACGAAAGAATTTAATGACCAGAGTAGAAGAGAAGAGTATGAGAGAAGACGAATGCTAAATTTCCTCACAAATTTGGACACCATTAGAGAGACTATTACTAGAGCAGAGTCGACCCTTCAAAACTTGATGACAAACATCAGTATTATTACGATAGGAAAACTTCCACTCCATTTATTGCCACCAAATGTATTAGTAGAGGGCCTAGAAGCTGTTGGTAACACGTTACTTACTCCCACGACATCTGGAGTCTTATGGAATTATTATCATCTAACGATGGTAAAATCCATAGTGACGAACGATGGAATCCGTCTTTTTATTGAACTGTCCATTATCGTATACCCCAATCTGCGTTTGATGTATTCGATATTATTCCTTTTCCAACAAAAGTCCCCGGTACACAAAATTTTACAATTATGAAAAATAACATTCCTGTAGTAGCACTAAGTAAAGAACACTATTCTTACATACCCCTATCCACTAAAGATTTAGTCTCTTGTTCACCCATGCCTTCTTTGACAAGTGTAAAAAATTTCCCTGCATGGTCTACGGCAGGCGCCACAAGTTGTGAATTATCAGTAGTATTTAAAGACGAAAAAGGTATAGCCGAAAAATGTAGTTTGTTAATGATCAAGTCACGAAAAGAACAAATATTGACAATCAAAGACAGAACATGGGCGTATTTTTTTCCCGAACCCGTCACAGTTTGTTTTGATTGTATAAACGAGTATACTTACCCCAAGCCTTTTATACTAGTAGGTAGCGGAACATTAATTGTCCCTTTACACTGTGCAGCAATATCCAAAAGTTTTAAAATTAGACATAGTATTCGAGGAAATTCTTCCCTTACAACAGAATTGCCGTCCATCCCCCTCCTTTAACCCTGAACACATTAGCTGTATTACTCCAGAATGTATCCTTATTTCCCCTTCTCGACTTGTACAAATCTCCGAATGAAAGCTCCGACTGGACGGTCTCAACAGAAGAATTGAAAATAGCTAAAAAAAACAACCAACCACTATTTCGAACACTAAATGAGAGGTTCGAATATTATTAATCATGGATTTCCAGAGAGACGCTTTCTACATCTCTCATATCGTCTACTGGCCTAGGAATCATTCTCTTAGTCACTGCCATTGCATTGTACTTCTGATGGCGCTGCAAAAGAGCGAGAGATCCAAACGACACCAACAACCGAATAGACGCCCTTCAACTGGAAATTCGAAGCCTAAGCACATTCACAATTACAGAACTGGAGATGGTGAAAAAGATTATCTTCCAAAAAAAAAAACTAGAGGAGTGAAAAACAAAAAAATCCCTTCCTTGTCCAAAAAATTTCGATTCCTTAATATAACCTAATATGCTTATAGCCATGTTCCAATATTTAAAAAAAAGCCTGTACGCCCCAAATTATTTCTGGTTTACACAATAAGATATATCTAATAACCTAATAAAATATATATATACTTATTCCGTATTCGATCAGACAGGGACGTATGTTTCTAAATTAGGGGGTATTGTAAGATTATAAGTTATGCCCTTCCGGACTACTTACTCAAATTATGTGTTCCCTGTATTCTCATATTAAACCCATAGTGTAGCCAACTTTTATAAGAGACGGACACAAGCTGAGAAGAGTGTTCAGACCTTCGACACTGCTGTTTAATAAACTCGTGTCTACATCCAGCCTTACAGCATAACCAAGATCGACGTCAAAAACTTTTCTGAAGAGGTAGCAAAGGATGCTCACTGCGATACATGCCGTCAAATGATGTGCGTTCTTTTTTTTTTAATTGAACAATTTTACGACGAAGCAACCGGCGCCTCGTCTTTTCGCTCTTAGTTTTCCCCCTGACTGGTTTGTTTTTTGTTCCCACTGGGGATTGTTTTTTTATTGTCTGACAAACAGGGAAGGCCAAGTAGCAGTCGAAATGAATGAGATAAAACAGCCTGGAACGAATGAGGCGACGGACGCCCCGCCAACACCGCCCACGGCGAGCCCGAGCAGCCAAAACGAGGCGGCCGCCTCCTCGCTGGCCCCGCGCAGAAAATTGAAAACTGCAGCGAACCCGCAGATCCCGCGCGAAAAACCGGGGAGGGCCGCCACCTCGCACGCCCCGCGCGGCAAAAAAGACCGGCCGCCACTCCGCCGGACCCTGAAAGCCTAACCAAAGGAGCAAAGCAAGTCACACCGGAAGTGGGCATGGTCCAGCGTTTGAAGTAAGTATCTAGGTGAAAGTCTTTTATATTTATTCCTTATTTTGATTTTTTTTTCCAGAAATCGACTCCAAAAATTGGCTTTAGAACCGCTTTTTCTGATAAGCCAATCTAATGATTCAGTTAATTCAACGGCATCTGACGCTCCAAGCTCGTCGACAGCAGGCCAACATCGCTCGGGGAGAAGCTCCGTGAGCGCTCGTTGGTCCAGCGTGAGCTCTCGTCAATCCAGCAGACCCAGCAAACGCCGCCGATCGACAAGGGAAAATAAAGTAATTATCATCGTCGCCACCATCTTACAAATTGTGAATGCCTGCTGGGCTCTAGCAGTCAAATCTGACAAGCATAGGACCATGCTCAAGTGGCAGTGTTTTTTTTTTCGCCCGTCATCGCCGCCCTTGTTGGCTGCTTTTCCATTGGGGTGGCCGAATTGACCAAGAATGGCGAATTCTTCGCAAACGCCACTCGAGGCAATTAAGGACGGAAAGAAATGTTTCTTTTGTATGCGGGAGTGAGACATTATTGCATGTGGAAATACAATTTGTTGGTAGGCCGTCTACCCATCTTAATCCCGAAACGTTACTTGTCTTATTCCCCCCCCCCCTCCGCCATTCTATATGCGCTTCTTTAAAAGAAAATGTCTTGTCTTCCGCCCTACTCCATCTCGCGCCACACACGAATGCAACCGGATTCTGTCGGCCCGAGTGATTATCTCGTCCGAGCTCATTAGATCGCCCATCTGAATTCAACCGTTATATGCCGCCTGCCATCAAATCGCCATATGGATTAAAAAGAACTGTGCACGAGATATTCCGTCAGTTGCGCTCTTTTTCGACGACGACTTTTTCTTGGCCATATATTTTATATTTGATCCCCGGCTCCTTTTGCAAATTGGCCCACCATCCAACAGGAGCCAACATATATTTCGAGGCCAGCAGCAGGAAAAAGTGAGGCCGCCACCCCGCCGGGCCATCCCATCCTATCCCATCAGCAAGCCACACCGGAACAGGGCATGGTCCAGCGTTTGACGTAAGTATCTAGGTGATCGTCTTTTATATTTATTCCTTATTTTGATTCATTTTTTTTCCAGAAACCGATTCCAAAAATTGTCCTTAAAACGGAATCTTCTGAGAAGCCAATCTGCTGCTTCAGCCAATTCCACGCCATCTGAGGCTCCAAGCTCAGCTTCAAACTCGTCGACAGCAAGCCAACGTCACTCGCTCGCTGCTGTCGCTGCCGTCCCTGCTGCCCCGTCCGTCCCTGCTGCCCCTTCCCCGGTATCCTCAAGGAAGTCGTCACCGGAAAGCCCACGTCACTCGCGGAGAAGCGTCCGCCGTCGTCGGTCCAGCGTGAGCCTTCGTCGGTCCAGCCGACGCCGCCGTTCAACCGGTGACAACGGTCCAAAAGTAAGTCATTATTTATTATCTAGATATTTATATATATTAATTATTATTAATAACACTGCAGCACGTGCAAGGAAGAAGTCCCTGCTGGATTGCATAAAGTTGTCGTGGCTGCCCATCCTGCGATTTTCGTCGGAAATCGCGTTCTCTGAGAAAACCATACGAGGTGCCAGGATTAAGAGAAGACAGGTCACTGCATGCAACCCCACTTCCTGTGCCCATTTACACATGGGACGTCAAATGGCGTGCGTTCTGGTTTTCTTTTAATTGAACAATTTTACGACGAAGCAACCTCGTCTTTCCGCTCTTAGTTTTCCCCCTGACTGGTTTGTTTTTGGTTCCCAATGGGGATTGTTTTTTTTTATTGTCTGATTTTAACCAAGAGTGTTGTCCTTCTTTTGGCTTACACCGTATTGGCCGTCATCCCCCCCCCCACAAAAAAAAGAGAAGGGCTTACTCTCGTCGTCGTCGTCTTGTTCTGAACTGCCCGTTCTCGCCAAGGGCAGGGGGGGGGGGAAGGGACTCGACTACTTAAGAAAAAAGGGGGGATGGTGAAAGAGAACAGTGTTGACAAATTAGGGAAATAATTTTCGACATCGATTCAAGATTGCCAATTACCGCCAGACAGACAAGTTCAAACTTGCCTTTTTTCCTTTCGGTTTCGTCAGATTTTCATAGATGGCAGCACCCATTTTTTTGTTTTTGCTTAGGACATCTTAAATGTTGTTTGTCGTAAAAAGCTATAATATAATTAAAGAGATTGAAATATTCAATAATTGGTGGCTTATTACTGAGTCACATCAGAACCAATTATTCTGGGTAGGATGGTTTCAGACTTAACGCAATCATCAACGCCAAATTCCACCAAAAAGTAATGGAATCGGGATATTTATCTTTAATTACTTGAGACATTAAAATTTTAGGGTCAGTAGTTTGTAGAGGATTATTCAATGAAGTGGTTGACTCACTCGTACTTTTGTTGTCTGGGATCTACGGAAATGAGTGATTTTATTGAAAAAAAGTGCTGTTTACATTCCGACGACAACCGGATTGTAAAGGTTCCTTTGTTGAAGTAAATGATATTTCTGGTCAAGACAACTCATTATTTTTTAAATGAACGGCACCCTATTAGACAATGTAACTGGTAAGTTCAATATGCTACTTGCAAAGTTATCAACAAAAGAAAAAAGGTAAAAAAAGTTAGAGTAAAATTTGAAATATATTTGAGTTCGTCAGGGTCTGATTTGACTATTTCAGAGTTCAACGCCATCAGCAACACCCAATCCCACCTAAAAGCAATAAATTATCATTGAGAATGAAAACTAAATTATCATTGAGAAAGAAACTAAATTAGGATTTCTTATTTTTTTTTACTTTATGTATTTCCCCTTTGGTTCCGTAGCTTGTAAAAGATACTTGAATAAACTGGTTGTCTCATACGTACGATTGGTCTGCTTGGTCAGTTTAAACCACCCTTGCAAAATTTTGCCAGTGCTCATGCATCTTTCAAAAGTTAATGGAAAAGGCGTGGAAATTATGCCAAATAATTGAAAAGGACTGCAACAGATTGAGTAAGTTATTAGTTACATATTTAGTTCGTAGTCAATGAAATAACACTGCGTTTTTCTAGATTATCATTTGATGTTCGTGTCGTTCCACTAGTATTCAATGTCCATATGTAACTGCTTTCCCAATTCAGTAAAAACATTGGAAATGCAATCGTAATATTGTGTGTGGGCCTTTTCACCAGGATTTAATCAGTAAGGATGTATGTAGGATTCTCAAATCCTAATTTTCCACATCTAGACGATACGTTTCCAAAAACCCTTGCAAAAATGACGCGAGTGGTTATTGTTTTATAGGGTCCGTAACTGTGATTTCGAATTTCACACTCACTTCTTTTTAACCAGTTACTAATCGTAAATTAATAACGAGAAGGATTAGGGTAAACGGAATATATTAATAGTTAACTAAATGTAAAGCTTTGTCTTGTAGTTTTAATTTCAGTAACTAGTATAGATATCGGGATACAGTGACCATTTTACCAAATTTAGGGGCATGGATTGTGATACGATTCTCATCCATTTCGCCTTGGTTACATTCACCAAACCTTGGTAGGAGGAGGAAGTTGAACTGCCCTGACTGATCCAGTCAAAAATCGGCACCTATGTCGAACCGCCGGTTGTTCTTGATCGGCATGACTATTATTGGAAGAGTCATTAAGATCCGTACTCATTCTGTAAAACAAATATTAAAGAGGCGTTAATTACCGTATACATGTATAAAATTTTTAAATTTATTATCATATTTACATCAGGTTCCGTAAGATTTCTTGAGATTCTAAGAAACTTCGGCAAAGTGATACTTCCCTCGATGAAGTCACGCTCATTTTTTTTCAATGAATTCGTCTTTTTTCCAAATCTGAAGTGGTTCAGGCCGCGTAGATCGCCTGTCTGCTAATTCGGCCTCATAGTCCCAAGCGTTGGACTTTGGACTTTTGGGCTTCTTTGCTAAACATTTATAAAATCGAGTGAGTAAAGAAGTAACTGTTTAACAGAAGAAATCATTTATATTTTATCATTAAGAAATCCCACGCGTTGAGGTGCAATCCGCCAATACGTTTGGTCTTCTAAGAGTGCCATGATTCCAACAAATTATTAGTCCGGTGGATCAAGCCAAAAACACCAAAGACGTCCAGAGAAACTTCACCGATCCAGTAGGAAAGAAAATGGGTGCTAAATTTCTTTTTTCCAAAATAGTCCACAAATAATTTACCTCGAGAATCTGGTTGAAAAAATTTCCAAAAATGTTCAAAAACAAAAAAATCAAGCAGCACTTCAAAGAAAGAATTTAGACGTTAACAGACCTTAACAACAACTCTATATGCCGTCAAGAAACAAATTACGTTGGGAGATAAAAGCGAGATAAAAGCACATAATTCCATGCTGTGCGATATGTAGACGAGGATGGAAGATACAATTCAGACGAATGGGGGTAGACACAGGAGCTTTGGACTTTCATAAGCTAATATAGATATTAGGTGGTCTCCTAATATTCTATATTATCTAATCGCAAATGTCACTTTACTGACAAGATTGGCAGGAGTCAGAACTGCGGATAAAATAACAAAATATTACCACAATTATTTCGGCCAGACAGACTGGCATTGATATGGATATCTGGTTGCCAAATTTTAGCCTGTGCTCAGGATATAACACCGTTACAAAAGAGCAATAGACGACACTAAGTTTCAGTCGACGACTCAAGTGTAAACGATCCTCGGTGAATAGAATTACAACTGACCAACAACAAATGAAAACTGGGAACATCTTTTGGAACCATTGGAACTAAATTCGTCTCCTTTTAACTGTGCTTCAAGAAGAGAGTGAGAACTTAAGGCAACTAGAAGATTAACTTCATTGTCAGTGTGGTGCCAAAAATATGTAAATTCAGAAAGTAAGTATGTTGTTAAAGAAAGAGATTCGACGAATGGAGAAAGAAACTGCAAACTTTGGTTGGATGTGTTTATTATTAGCAGGATATGTAATCTATAGGGACCCTTTCAATAGAAGGCTTTAATTATTTATACTTAAATTTATCTATTTTAAACTAATCTTTCTTGAAAAAATACGATCAATAATCATAATGACACGATGGGTAGTCAGTATAAGCAACAAGCAACCTCTATAGCAATCAGAATCCCTACCCTATCTCAATGCCAATCTATCTCCTGCAAATCCTGTCAGAGATTGTTTGTACCGATTGATTTCAGACAAAAGTACTTTCCCAGTTGTAAAGGCAAATTGCGCGCAAAAGAGATAACTCAATGTAGTTTTCTTTTCTTTCCAAGAGTCAAATCCAACTAAGCTTCAGAAAAACTACATAGGTGACGACTTCCCTTTCTAATTTGATAAAGCTTTCGAAATGGATTTTGAGGCCTTTCTTTCTCTATCACTCATCACAAATAAATAAAATCTCATCACAGTAAATAAAAGATTTTCGTTACTAGATTCGAGGAGGAAGCGATCTCTTTCAAAGCTGAAAGGCCTTTATGACTAAGAAATCGAGAAGCTGGAAAAATAATTTGCAAAAATAATCCCTCTTCTTAGTGTCGTGGAGTTGGCCAAAAAGATCTTGAAATCACCAAACTTTCACCAGCATACAAGGACATTCGGCTTTTTTAACTGCAAAACTCCGTGAAGTCAGCTTATTACAAATCGTTCTTGGCTCCTCCTCCCCCAGTAAATGTTTGTTCTGCACCTCTACACCATTGGTTGAACTCTGAGGCACCCGAAAAAACCAGTACTGATATAGAACATTCAGAAGGGGGTATTGTATGCCTAATAATTAAAAAAAAAAGAATGATAAAATCAATAAACTTTTCCATCATGATGAAAACTAACCCGTTGTAAGTGTTTAAAAAATTGATAGGAGAATTTTTCTGTCCTCTTTAGATGTTAGATTTTGCTTCATGCAACGAAACGCAAACAAAATTTGACGTGATCGGCGAAGATAACTTTCAAAGGATAAAAATCTGTAGTATTTCCCACAAAACGCACCTTTTGTCACCTATGTCCTTAAAAGTTGATATCGTCAGCGTTACTCACTCATACTCTTGCATGTACCTTGGGCGACAACAAGCTCAGTTGGAGAATTCATATAGCAACAAATTGTGTTATCGTAAAGAAACTGTTGTATTTTATTCTAAAAATGCTGTCATTTGTCGTGGGACCTTTCGACAAACGCTATTTCACTACTTTATTAATCCACGTTACAAATCAACCACGATTCTATACAATTGTTTGGTCTGGGCTTCGGCTATCAGTAAGAAACATTTGATCGCCTCCTTAAAAGCTATTCTAAGCCCATTCTCCTTACCAATTGTTCGTTTATTTTTCGTCAAACGGACGCTGCCCTTATACTCGCCAACCCTTACATCTCAAAATGTTTAAGAAATCATTTTTTCTCCATGCTGCTCTGCCGCTTAGTTGCTGGTAAAATTTCTGCGAAGAACTTGTCCTCTTATACACCATTCAACTCATCATTTTGGTGTCACCGTGAGAGACTGCTGTGATCGGAATTGTTTTTGCTTTGGAACTCTGTGCGTTAAGCGCCACCACTTGCACCCAAACACGTTTGTTGTTTCCTCCAGTGGAATCTCCAATGATTTGTTCCTTGTTCTCTGGTATGTCCGCCTCCTAACTCCTGCCTAAAGCTCTACTACTACTTAAGCAAGCGATAAAAATTCATCGTGAAAGTTGATGGTGTTCGCGTTGAATCGAAAAGTACAACAATGCAATATAACCCAATTTTTTTTAACATACTAGTTGCTAATGGTTTGAATCTTGTCCATCAGCTAACCGGTTCAAGATTTCTCCTACCCTATAAATTTAACAAATCAATAATCACATAGTGTATCTAAATGTGTGTTTTTATAGAAAATATTGAGTTCTTCTCAGGTGTTGAAGTTCAATTTGTGAAGCCAAGAGAATCAAGAGCCGAATATAAAAAATCTCAAACTGTCTGGAAGAAGTAATAGTATAGAAGCTCAAGATGTAAAGTTCAAGGAGAAAAGATTTCGTGTTACACGAAGAAAGCATCAAGAGAAAAACAAGCAGACAAACGAGTGTTCGTTGTGCACACCCATGATTGTTTAGGTGTGGTGAGGTAGGGGAGCATATGGGCTTTAATTTGAATTACGACATTAGTAAAAATAGTGGTATGTCTCATCAAAATATTGTCGACCCTATTGAAGAAATGTCTTAAAATGTCGAAAGTGTTAGTTTTTAGGTAATTTTCTTATTTCTTTATTTTTTAATTTTATTTGTCTCTCAAAAACTGACTTATGTTTTAAATATCCCGTAAATAGTTTGAGTTCAACCCTCACAAAGCCAAAACAAAACTAGTTACGTCTTAATTTATTTTGGCTGGATGTTAAGCTTGTGGATCTTCTCTTCTTGGATATATTGCTCCCATCTCATCTCTGACCGCTCAGATTGGTTAACTGTAATCCTTTCAACTAGCAGCTAACTAATTTAATTTGCAGTTTTATGTTTTAAAAGCACACACTTATTTAATTGCATGTTGGGTTGCTTGAACTACGATTCAACTGCGTGTTATTTTCCCACACTGGTCAAATTAATACATCTACTCATTTTTTCACTCCTTTTGATCAATTTCCGTTTATAAAATTATAGCCATTGTTCTGAACAACTCTACTTTTACGTATTTTTCAGCAAAGCCAAGATTTTTTCCCTCGGTGGCCATATGTGTGTGCTTTTAAAATGGGAAATGGTATAATGCCTTTTCCAGAAGATAATTTTTCGACCAAGGATAACGTTACTGATGAAGGAAAGCAAGTTGGATAAAGAGTGGTTAGGGATTCCCATCTTCGATGTGTTTCCCCATGTTTGATGCAACCACAGCCCCAAAGCCTTGGCATGTTTTACGTACGCAAAAAAGACTCAGCCCCTTTTTCCCCATTTTTTCTTCCCTTCTTTGACTATTAGATAACCTATTTGCGAACAAAACATCAAATTTAGGCCTTAGAAATTTGTAAAAGTTAAGACGTCAAAACTATTTGGTCATAACTAATAAATAGATAAACGAGTATGTGTTTTCCTTTGGCGTTTGCTTGCCCTGTGCTCTATATTAGTTGATGGTGAGACACCCTTATACTCAATGACTAAACACAGGATATGTTGAAGAACTGTTGAATGATCTGCTGTGAATGTACGATGTTTGAGTCACGGAGGTAATCACACAGATGACTCCGTCGGAAGTTATTGGGACTCTCCTTACTACCATCCTTTTTGAATCAACTTCGAAGGTTCTCTTTGGAACGAGATAGATCTGATCACAGATACTATGGATCTGGCGGCATTCGGCTAAAAAGAAGGTATCCGGGATGAGATATTCTTCTCCACCAACCACTCCACCAGCAACTCCCGAAAGTCATCGATGTCGTGATTAATCTGGCTAGAGCCTGATGAATCTTCAAATTCAAGGTAAGCCTCTGGAATATTAAGGTAGTGTTCGCCTTCCAGATATGCAACTTCGACACAGTTGTGAGCCATCTTAATAAAATCGAAGAACCGTTTTCACTGGCTTGCCAGCCAGTTACCGTTTTAGCATGAAAGTAGCCAGGTATCCATTCATGTGTCGTTTTGGTCATCCTCGCTTAATAAATCCGGTTTAGCGTGAGCCCTCATACCCTCCACTGTATTGGTATGCATGCCGGTAAATGGGTCTTTGTAGAATCGGGAATGATTAACAGTGTCCTGTTCGAATCCCTCTAGACAGTAGATAAGTAGAATATAGATAATTGCAATTAAATATTTAAACTTCCATTTAAATGACCTTACCACATTATACTTGAAAATGTGCCATTTTAGTTATGAAGAAAGCATCTCTTTTCGCGAAGTGATCAAGCAGATTAATCCAGGCGAAATTGACATGATGGGTCGGTTTTTAGGTTTTTATAATTTTTAACCAATAATAAAAAAGAGGTAGAATAAGACGACATGATTGATGTTGCAACTGTTATTTTTGGAGACAACGATCATATATTTTAGTACCCGGTAATTGGATTGACCAAGACCCAAATCTAAAAGTAATTGAATAAAATGAAACAGTCAGAATTTTACGTATTAAATTTTGAATGATTTAGGATATTATTAGGAAATTGACTTTGGATATTACTTGGGTGTTATTAAGGTGTTTGGACAACACACTGGTTTTAATCTTCCCATTTAATTCGCATAAACAGTGAAAGAATATGAAATATCTCCTAAAATGTCTGTGTCACTGCTGACAATGTTCTCAATAACGGAGCGATGGCGAGGGTACTAGAATCATCAGTAAGGTCATAAACATCGATTGGGCTGTATTAGACATATAATTATCTAGCAGCTAAAGTCACACTGGAGGCCATAAGACCAAAAAGGTGACGTAAAACAGCTATATAGCTTAAATTCATCTATCTTTGTTGCGTATATTTGAAGAAAAAAAATTGTACAAAACAAGGTTGACTTTGAAAATTTAATAGAAGACGATCCCATTTCACGTGAATTTGATCCCTGTTCAATTATCTAAAAATGGAATAAAATTGCAAAGGCAGTTGTCATTTTGTTGTCACATTGTCACCAACAACCAACAGTTGTTCGAACAGAATTTACATGTTCGTAGCGGGTGATCCAATTTTAACGGACTGATTCATTATATCAATAGAGTGGGATATCGAACGAAACTAATTGTTCTTCTACTCAAAACCTTCATACAATATGACCAATTTTAAGTCAAAGTACCGCTATGCTACATTTAGCACAGTAATCCGAGCTGTAGAAAACTACCTTGGTGAAATTGAGAAAGCTGATGCCCTGGATAACCTTAATTGACTGAAGCCAAACAAACTATGGCCAAAAAGCTAAACGAATACTATACAAAAATGTTTAAAAGAATCAGTTTACGCCCATTCAACTATTCTCTCTCATCAGAACATTTAAGCGCTCTAGTGTTCACAAATATGTTATGTTATGTTATGTTATGTTTCAATTTATATAGCGCCTTTTTCACTCGTTTCCAAGTGCTCAAAGGCGCTTTTTTCCCTTTTATCAAGATGTGATACCCATCACAGTATGTTTAACGTCATGTTTCTTGAAAGCAATCAAGAAACTGTGCTGGCGTGCAGCCGCTATAGGGCGCTTCCACAATTTTTATGACGGGTTCAGCAGGGATTTGAACCCAGGGCCTCATTACCTCTTGATTGAAGCTTTGATGCTCTAGACCATTTATCCATGCATCAAAATAAAGGCTTAAAAAGGGAATCAGTGTGAAATAACAAGTAAATATATTATTTCCCTCTACTTTTGGTTATTTGTTGGCTCGTTTTTTCTCATTTTCATCATGATGAAAATTTTGTTCACAAAAAAGGCGGTTTACACTTTGTTATCTGTAATAGTCCCAAGTAACGGTTCAATCAAAACAACAGATAGTATTCCTGTTGGGGTATGAATCGAATTGAACAGTAAAGTTCCAATCCGCCAAAACAGTTCGAGCACTGTTTTGAAATTATGTGGATGCAATAAAGAAGCTTTATAGATTTGAGTCTTGGCATGGAGTAAGAGGATATTTATTCCCAGTTTTATTTTACCGTTCAATGAATATTTTTAGCTGATTTCTGTAAAGCAAGTGAATCATGCTAAGAAGATGAAATCATGGACTGATGAAGAATATTCATATCAGGTTGAAGGACGTGATGTCTGTGGTGGCTCCACATTCAAAGCTAGGCGAACGTAAACGTCACCAAAACAAAACTGGATATAACAGGACTATGCATTATGAGTTGCACTCATGGGACTTTAGTGCGATACGCCAACCTCTTCAAAGGCGAAACACACAAGCACACACAAGGCCAACATCTCAAATCTTCAAAACTGGGGTTTAATTTTTTTTGTAACAATGTGATTTCTAAATAAGACCCTCTGATGTAAATGTGGCAAAAAAATTTCCTGGCAGACCTAAATTTTCTGACGCCGTCACAAAGCAACACTAACAAGTTCTATTTATTACACTTTGAAGTGTTTGGAGGATGGTTTGTTTTTTCAGCGTCAGCTCTTGGTATTGCATTTGTCGCAAAATAATAGAAACATTTATAAAAGACATAAGGCTCTACATTGTTAGTCTAGCTCTAGCATTTAGTAAAGTTGTGGGTCTAGTTTGAGACAGTTGGCCTTGGCTTTATTAAATCGCGAGGGTAACTTAGAAAGTCAAATTTCCTCTAACTGGCTGGCTCTAGCTGAATCCTCACATCTTCACAGTGAATAATCTTGAAGAATGACAGAAGGATTTAAATGTCCAAACGTTGTTGATTGAAGAGCAATGTTTAGAATCGTAAAATCTGTGGAAAGGCAAGACAATGATCGCTTCTTGTGCCACAGAAATATGTTCACTCATGAATGACGTTCCGTAAGTATATCGGGGTAGAAATATTTTCATCTATGATTTGAATAAGCTATTGCTCCAGACAAAATTCAAGCGATAAAAATCCCAAGCAAAAAAATTAATAATTGCTCTCGATATTAAAGAAAAGGGTTTTAGGAATATAACCATCTTGGCTTTCCCCGCATTTGCCGAAGAAGATTCATTAGTTTTTCTTGAGATTTTATGATGAGATGAAAATGGATGAGATGGTAAGAAAGACTTGATGTTGCTAAATTGGATTCTAAATTTGCATAGCAAACTTCTTGATTCTTCTTTTTGTCTAAGGATCTTGCCTACGTTTAAAATAATCCCATTTCCACAACTTCTGCCACTGTCCCTCAAGGCAGTATATATACTTAGGCATAGATAGGGAATGGACCAATGGCACTATTTGGGATAGGAAAACCCTCTTATTGTATATATTGTTGAATTTAACTATATACAAACAATGTTTTCAACCATTTAGACAAACTCAATTAAGCGAATCTCCATAAATTCCATATCAAACAAGTAAAAGTGGCTTTGTTCTTCTACCTATCTGCAACTGAAAGAAAATCAAATAATCACATTCCTCTGAATCTTATAAGACTCTAAATCTTCTCAAATAACTACTGAACAATATTGATCATCACTAAGTCACTGCGTTCATTTCAGACTCTGATGTATTTGATGAAGATGATGATGGTAACGAGTATAAAATTCACAGGGAAATCAATTAAGACTAATAAGAAAAAATGTAATGTCAATAGATGGATGAATCAAACACACGCGGGTGAAGAAAGATAAACTTGCTAGTAGCAAGAAGAACAGAAGGAGAAAACGGAGTAATCTCTTACGCGTTGGGCGACAAAACTTACAGTGAGAGACGAACGTCGTACTTATGACGATGTAATTTGTTGGCAATTGCTATCCAAAGAGGGGACGGAGACGTACATATTTTAAAAAATCTGCTATCTGAGACTCGTATTTAGTGGCTATTTATCTTTTAATGGCTGTGTAGAAGAACTCCGCATGGCCGGGAATCGACTCCATGCTAAGATCTTGTGATACTCATAAATAAACAAGATGGGAATTTCTTGAAGATGAATTTGATTTTTCCAAGTAATTTACGAGTGACTCTTCAGAAGTCAGAGAGATATTTAAAGCGATTCTAATACTTCATGGCCGTTTAAGTCAGCTGAGCCCATGGAAATTGACTTCCCGCTATCATTTATCTCCATCATCAGCAAAGTCCAGAGAATATCACGAACGATCTCTGTGAAGGACAGGATTTTGACGGTTGGTGGTAACGTCTTCATTGGAAGCAGTCGTTCTCGTTACTTAACGTTTCGGGTATTACCTGGAGGTCGTCGGTGGTTCCTGTATCTGATGATAAGGGTTGAATGGAATTTAGGCATTGACGGGGATAAGGCAGGAGCAAGCCGATGGCAGCTAGCAGGTGTCGATGAAGTTATACTTGTAAGCAACACACGATTTGAAGGAAAGCATTCGGTGGACGGTGTGTGATGAACCAATTACTTTCTACGAAAAGCCGGGAAACAGTATGACTTATTGCACTAATGTTTTGTGAACTAAATTTCAAAAGTTGCTAGTAAAAAACTTCCCGTTGAATCACCTTATGGGAAATTTAACACTATCATTGGAAACCACCTCTCCATACCCTTGCTTAGACACCTAATGTGACAGTCAATATATTCCTGTTGGCCAGAAAAGGCTTCTCCAGCCTTAGCGACAACGCGCTTTAGTGGCGCGTAGTAGCGACAAGAAAAGGGGCGAACATAAAGCAGTTCTGAGTCTTTAGTCAAGTCATGTTATGGACATGTTATGGTGTTCTGTTTCCCTGCGTAAAATTGATTTAGAACACCTCTTTATATCGTTACAATTTTTTTGGACGACGAAGAAATTGTGGCTTTTTTTATAAATTGCTGGCCTTCCTCACTCCTTGCAACTTACAATGCCATGCCTTAAATAAAATGGATACATTAACTAAAATAACTTCAAGCCAAAAAATGAAATTAAAATACTATTTCTGGATACACCATGAAATCCGGAAGCATCCGTTTCAATTTGGACAGTGGAGTTTGCTGCTGATTGCCGTAATCAACAAAGTAGATGATTGCAATTTCTTCAACGATACTCATTATTTTAGCACGGTAATGTAGGCCTTCGTCCGTAAAACGGGCAACCCAAGGTGATCCAATAGTTGGGTGAGGCTCGTGAATTCGTCTGAGGGGATTAACGAATACAAATTTTCAAAATCTGTCAAAAAGGACTAACAAGAAAAAACACAATTATTTCTAACTCAATAGTTAAATATTTTTCAAAATTACTTACATGATATGCTACGTCAATGGTACTCGAATTTGTAGGATTTTCAAAAAATACAATGACGACCCTGGTCGGTGTAGCAGGAAAGTTGCGTTTTTTGTACCCACTGGATGGTTGGGTTCCCAATTGATTTGGCAACTCATCACGACTTCTCGAGCTGCTGGGCAGACAGAGAAGTTGTTGATATGTTACATTAGTTGGGAAGCCATCTTTAGGAACTACACACTCCTTTCTGCATACAGGACATTGTAGCTAAAAAAAAGATTATAGTCTAAATCAACATTTTTTTAAAATAAATGTATGACGTTCAGGAACTGATCGTAATACAATTAAGGTCATTAATTGTAATTCAGGTTCAAGTTAGGCCTAAGTTTATGGAAATGGATGTAATACCCTAAGACAGAAATCAAAATTAAATACTGATTAGTAATTTATCAATTGCTACTAACCCTTTGCTTCTTTTTCGACCTCAGCCGTGCCTAGGATGTAAAAAATAAAAATAAATTTGAAATTTTCTACAATATGGTGCGAAAAAACAGACATAGACAACATTGAGCCTTACGAAACATCATCTAATAATATATAATTTTTTCATAATTAATAATTTTTTCTGTAATCTTGATTTAACAGGATTTTTTTTTATAGAAAAATTCATTGATGTGAGTTTAGTGAGTTTAGTTTAGTGAGTTTCTTCCATTTTGAATTTATTTTTAAATTCACGCCTGGAGTAGTACATCGTCTTACTCAGATGCTCAGATGGCTTTCGTACAGCATTGCCACTTTGTATTTCAAATTCATAATGTTTTTAAAGATTTTAAATAAATTAATAGAGGTTCCCATTCTGTGCTGCTAAATGAATTCATTTTCACGGAATCCAAATATGATACTTGAAAAAACGTTAGAACCGAGATTCAATACAATTCCGAGATTCAAAACTCACTTTGTTTTCGCTTTGAAAGTATGGAGGGAGGTTTATGCAAGACAACTAATCTGTGCAAGGCCCTTCTTCAAAATCATTATTTTTGAATTATTTGCCATTGGGCCCCCCAATTGCTGTATTTGTAGTAGATGATTTATTTTTGTTCTACCCCCGTATTTGTTGTTTTTTCTTTGAGATAATATGTTTGATTTATGGTTTTTCGAGGGTGTGCTTGAGGGGGAGGCCATTTTTCCCGTGCGGGAGATCATTCCTTTTGGCCAATAAGCGTGGCGTTCGCGCGTGTTTATACCAAGAAAAAGTCTCTCCTTTCAGCTTTTTTCTTTCCTCGTCGTGAAAATGTTATGTATATGTACATATGGATGTATATCGTGTACGGTATTTATTTTGAATACGTATTGACGTTTAAGACCCCTTTGACGTGTTGGAGATGTTGCCAACCAAATCTAATCTAGCCAAGGACAGCAATAAGGACCATGGAGACCACAGCTATCATTCATCCACCCAACAGACCATCCGTAACGACTCCACCTGGTACGCCGACTCAGGAGCTACTCGCCACATGACAGATCAGAGAAACATCCTGTGGAACTTCAAGCCTGATGACTCTACACCAAGGTACGTTACTGGTATTGGTAACACCCAACTCCTAACTGAAGGCCAAGGAGATGTCAAAGCCACAACGATGATCAATGGTGCAGAAGTCCCAATCACCATCAAAAACGTACTCTTCGTACCAAAACTCGGAACGAACTTATTTTCCATTGGAGCATCAACCAACGAAGGAGTAGAAGCAGTATTCACAAACAACGAGGCCAAGTTCTATCGCAATGGTAATTTAGAACTTACTGGAAAAAGAACAGACAACACGCTCTACCAACTGAACATCACGGCAAAAGTGGCCTATGAAGACTCTGCCCTCGCAGCCAACCTGGTTCTTCCTCTATCAACATGGCACGAGCGTCTTGCACATGTGTCAAACAACAATTCAAAGGTCCCATGTGTTGGATGCACTCTAGGGAAGATGCACCGGTCGCCATTTCCTCAAGGAAGAACAAGAGGAACTGATATTGGATCCCTCGTTCACTCAGATATCTGTGGCCCAATAACTCCACCAACGCCAGCCGGATCACGTTACTTTGTGACGTTCAAAGACGACTACAGCAACTGGACTACTGTCCATTTCTTAAAAACAAAAGATGAAGTTCCTGATCTTTTTCGTGCCTACGCAATGTTTCTCAAGAACTCAACAGGAAAAGTGGTCAAAACACTACGCAGTGACAACGGAGGAGAATACACCAGCAAGAATTTCTCCACATGGCTCCGGAATTCAGGCATCCGTCACGAAACCACCGCACCACACACTCCAGCCCAAAACGGAGTAGCAGAGAGAGCGAATCGAACTATTTTAGAAGCAGCCCGCAGTCTCATCTACACAAGAAACATCCCATTGAAGCTATGGGCGGAAGCGGTAGCCTACGCAGTATACACCCTAAATAGAGTCGTATCAAAAGCAGCAAGCGTAACACCATTTGAAATGTGGTTCCACAAGAAACCAGATGTCTCCTACTTCCGAATTTTTGGAGCAAGGACATTCGTCCATACACCAGATGCAACCAGGAAAAAGCTGGATCCAAAAAGCCAAGAAGGTATATTTGTTGGATACTGTGATGCGTCAAAAGCATTCAGAATCTGGGTACACGAGAAACAAAGAGTAGTCATAAGTCGAGATGTGCTAATTGACGAGAATAATGTCTTCAAAGGTCCTTCTAACGAAGAAAAACACATTCTGATTTTTCCTGAATCAGATTTCATAGAAGAAAGAACAGATGACAATCCAACTCCCGACGAAGAATCATCAGGCAGCACATCCGGACCAGAATTCGAACAGCTGAGAAAAGATCCAACCAACGCCGAACGTGAACAGAATCCCGAAGGTGAACAGCATCCGGAAGGTGAACAGCATCCGGAAGGTGAACAGAATCTGGATGAAATGGAAGAGAACTCAACACTAGTCCAACCGAGGCGTTCCAGTCGACAACCAGCCTATTCAGAGAAATTCAAAAACTGGAGACGTGACCTAGGACTACTCTCGTGTGCCAACCAACCGCATGAGCCACTCAACTACACCGAAGCCATAACATCAGATGAAGCGAACCTCTGGAAACCAGCTATCGATGAAGAATACGCATCACTGATGAAAAACGAAACGTGGGAACTAACTCCTCTTCCACAAGGACGAAAACCAATCAGGACGAAATGGATCTTCACGGTGAAACCTGGCCATAAAGATGTTCCAACTCGATACAAAGCCCGACTAGTAGCAAAAGGCTACACCCACAGCCAAGGAATAGACTACCAGGACACCTACGCACCGGTGGTGAAACAATGCTCTCTCCGCACCGTCCTCTCCCTTGTTGCAGCCCTCGATCTGGAAATCACTCAACTGGATATAAAAACAGCGTTCCTCTACGGCGAACTAGAGGAGGAGCTCTACCTAGAACAACCCGAAGGTTTCGTCATAGCAGGACGAGAAAATGAAGTTTGCCGCCTCAAGAAATCCCTATATGGACTGAAACAGTCCCCTAGAGCCTGGAACACAAAATTCAATGAATTTCTGGTAAAGTTTGGACTCACTCGCTGTGATTCGGACAGCTGTGTCTACTACCGTCGCCAAGAGGAGGGTGAAATCACAATCGTGTGTATATTTGTTGACGACGGTCTTATATGTACAAACAAAAAATCTGTATCCACCTCCATCCTCAATTACCTTAACATGCACTTTGAAATCCGCTCTTTACCAGCAGACCGCTTTATTGGTTTAGACATTCTTAGAGACAGGCCAAACAAAAAGCTCTTCATATCTCAAATTGATTTTGTCAACAAAATTCTTAAAAAGTTTAATCTTGATTTGTGTCACCCAAAGTCAATCCCAGCTGACCCCAATGCCCGTCTAACAGCTGCAATGTCACCAAGTACCCAACCTGATCCAATTAGCCCTCATTTAACTCGCTACAGGGAAGCAATCGGATGCCTCATGTATATCATGACAACGACAAGACCGGACATAGCCTTTGCTGTAGGACAAGCGTCCCAATTCTGTCAAAACCCAGGAGACGGACATTGGAATGGTGTAAAGAGAATATTTGCCTACCTAGCTGGATCTGCCCACCTTGGACTCTGCTTTGACGGGCAGCAGAAGAACAACCTAACTGGATTCACTGACTCCGACTTTGCTGGAAACCTGGACAACCGCCGGTCAACCAGTGGCTTCGTTTTTCTGTACAATGGAGCCCCAGTGTCATGGAGCAGCAAGCTCCAACAATGTGTCTCCCTCTCAACAACTGAAGCTGAGTTCGTGGCAGCTAGTGAAACTTCAAAAGAAGCCATCTGGTTGCAGCAATTTCTGAGAGAAGTGAAAGGCGATGAAATCGGACCAATCCCTGTACTCTGTGATAATCAAGGAGCAATCCGTCTCATCAAGAATCCAGAATTCCATCAGCGCACCAAACACATAGCAGTCAAGTATCACTTTGTGCGACATCAACAACACAACGGTAACATCGAGGTGTCGTATGTCCCAACAGAAAACCAACTAGCCGACATCCTGACAAAACCACTCCCAGGACCTCGATTCATTTTCTTACGCGACCAGATCGGTGTAAAGCCACTTCCGCAAACCCCCACAGTTTGAGAGGAGGTGTTGGAGATGTTGCCAAACCGTGGTGGTTGCTGAACCCCACCCAACTGTTTAGTACTACCTTCTTTGTGTTCCCAGCCCTTTTAGTGCTGTCTATGTCTTTCAAGTGTAACTGTCAATGGCTTCACTTGATAAAAGAGATTTGTGCTGACAGGTATGTCAACCCCGAATAAAGTTACTTGCATACAATACTGTTTATTTAATACTTCACTCCAACATGACGTTCCCAAGAGAACCTCACTTCATCCAAATTACGCAACTTCAGCGTATAAAAGAAAGCCGTGTACTCCTTAGCAATTTCCCTGTGGTTGGCTAAGAGAATATGCACTATTCGAGGAAATTTGTGAGAACGTCCGCACGAGATAAATTGAAGGAAGTATCGGCAAAACCCTTACTGATAAAAATTGTTTAAAATTTGGGGTGTTTTCTGAACTTGCGAAGCATCTTGTGCCTTTTGGTCGTAGGTGTTGAGCTGCAAATAAATGGTTTCTTCAGCTTTTCAGCAAAGTGTTTCAGAGAATAAAAGTAATTCGAAAAAGCGATGATTTTTAATGAAGCCTTGGCTGTTAATTCTGCGTATTGGTTTAAACGCTTTCTAAGAAGCAAAAGACACTGGCCTAATCAAGGCCCTTTGGGGTCTCTTAGCAAATGACGTTTGACAGTGATGTGGAAGTCGTCAATACTTCGTCGAGTTGTTTTTCTTACTTTCTCCGTGTCTACTTTTTCGTCACTTTCTTGTTCTATTTGTTCTCCTCTAACCAAGTCGTGGTAGTTTTGTGTGTACAAAACTATTGAATTATTTCACTCTGTAAGTATTGAAGGAGGCTTTCTAGTCTCTAGACTCGGATACGTACGTTCTACGGTGTTGTTCAAAGGTCACATCATATACAGTTGTTTATTTTTAAGGCTACGACGTTGACTTGGCAATTCTTTCATTCCTATAGAACATGTATAATACAGGAATTAGCGTAATATTTCCATTTGTTACCAACAAATATCAAATTAAATAGGGAAATTTAATCCAATTGTATGTTAAGAAATATTTTGCCAATCCTTAGATAATGTAATCCAGTTTTGATTCCATTCTAATTACTTTTCTAGTAAGTGTTTCAGGCCGTCTGCATATTTCAAAGTAAAAAATTTTAAAAAATTGAAACTTATCTGTTATTTATTTTACTTACAATAGAAGCGTAGACAGTGGAGGTTCTACAGAACTAGCTTTTGGTGTCGAAATTTCACTAAGTTTTCCGCTCGATTACATGCACCTTGTGTGTTTAGGGGTAATGAAAATATAACTGTTGCTGTGAGAAACGGAATGTGAGAAACGATCAGCCAATAACACAAGACCAATAAAAACTAAACGAACAAAGAAACAGGCCAAACATCGAGTTTTTCTTCTTTCCGCAATTGCCCAAACTACGTTAAATGACAAAATAAATGCGTTAAGCAAATGTTTCCCTGTGAAGTTCCAGCGTAAAAGGCGAAATTTGGACTGGACTTTGAAGGAAATAGAAGATTGGAAAGCGGTAGAGTTCAGAACATTCCTTCTTTATAACAGGCTGATAGTTTTGAAAGGTGTTCAGGTGTTCTATCCGATGAACAGTAAGAAAATTTTTTATATTTTCATACAGCCAGCAGGATTCTTTGTTCATTGTCGTCAACAGAAGAACAAATAACAATGCAGACCAATGTTTGAAATACTTTTCATTTCAATTTTGTGTGCTTTACGGAAGTTACAAACTGATTTATGATTTCCATTCCAGGAATCACTTGGCCGATGACTGCCGTTTTTTAAAGGGTTCTCTAGAATGCTTCAGTGCATTCCCATTCGAAAATTTTATTGTCAGATTAAAGTTGTGGGGTACGACCCTCATCACAACTGAAGAAATGGTTATCCGGAATAGATAGTTTTGGAAATCAAAACCCAGATTGCCAGAAACATAACTACGGTCCATAGAATTAAATTTCAGCTCCATAAATGAAAAATCTTAGTCCAATTTTTATTTAATTAACAACAAATGTGAGGTTTTTAAAGTGCTTGGAAAGACAGATCAGCCCATTTCTTTTGTCAAATATTAATTAAAAGACAAACATGGAAAATATTCAAATCTGTTTTATTCTCCACTTAAAGCTTCCCTTTTGACAATTTTTGTTGCTGATGATCCAGAGTGTAATGGAAATTAACGTGCTTTTAGTATGGAATTCGTTGATTGTAAGGTTACTGTTAAATGTTTTGGTTTGATTTACGAAGAAAGCCTTGCTTTTCTTCTCTTCTTCATAATCTGAAATTGATTAATTTTACTGCCATTACATACAATATGTACCTTTTTTTATTTGCAGCATATGATAACTGAGAAAAAATATACAAATTTAAGAATTATATTTACTCATTTTCTATACTCATCAACGGCGTCTACATCACATTGCTTTCATATTGGATTTCAAACAGAAAAATAAATGTTTAAAAAAATATCAAAAACTTATCAAAACAATGTAACAAAATTGATATCTATACAAAGATACGATTACGACTCATTTTTCACATGGCATTTAAAACAGGAAACAACAATTTCATTTCAAAATAATGTAATAAAATTGATATCTTAAATTAGATATGATTACGAAAACCGTCATTGTCATATCAAAATGATGTAAGACAAATTGTGTTATTTAGTACATCAATAATTTATTCAAAATTGAATATATACATTTTCATACCAAAACAAAAATAAATTTCATATTACTTATGAGATGTAATAGAGTTTGAATTTCCACAAATATAATGGACATCTTTATTACATCACATCCTTGATATAAAAAAATACACAGATTTCATGTCAATTTCATGTCACAATTTCAGACAAGAATGTCAAAATGACATTAGCATTTAAAGATGATATGAAATTGACATGACCTTGCTACCTGGGCTTCTGTGTCAACAGACCAAGATATTTTTACTCGTAACATTCTTATTTTTATTATTAGCTTTTACCGTTCATTGTCAATTTGTCAGCTCATAGGTCTTATTAGATTCCGATAGCCGGAGTGATGACCTTTGAGTCAATTTCATTGTGGTTGTGCTGTTGTTGTTGCAGAAGCTTCTGCATTAAAATCTAAACAAAAACCTTATGAACGGCGGTTAATTCCTTTATGGACAGAGACATTTTCGAGGATAGAATACCGTATAGAAAATTTGAAAGTTTACTGCTAAATTTACACTCAGGCTTCCAAATTAGGGCTGCCATTGTCACGCGAATCTAGAGAGAAGAATGCATTTCAAGCTTTTGTAGAAAAGGGATTTGATAGATGGAAAGATGGAAAGATGCTATCGAAAGATATAAAATACATAAACGATCTGCTCTTCACCTATCCACCGTTTCCGGCCTACTTGATGCTGAAAATACTCCAATTTTTAAGCCTTTATTATTTATATTATTTGATAATTAATTACTAAAGTGGTTATTGATTTATTTCGTTTAACAGCTGCCACTTTCTCAAATATTCTTAAAAAGGATATGGAAAATAACAGAAGTACACTGAAACGCATCTTTTCGAGTGTTCGATACTTGTGCATGCAAGGCTTAGCTATTCGAGGCAAAACAGAAGAGACATCTAATAGTCGCCAATTACTTATCGATAAGTCTTTGGATTATCTTCCATTGTAAAAGTGCTTGGAAATAAAATGTTTTCAACTCATAATCTCTCGCATAATTGAAAACCACCATATCCAGTTCACTATAATTAAATTGTTCTGTAATGTTCATTTAAAAAAGAAACACTTGAAAAATTGAAATATTTTAAAAATCACAGAAACAGGATTTACTTTTATCAAAAATTAAATACAGATATTCAACTCTGTTGGGGTTTATTGAATATCGTAATTTTAAATGAAACGAGATAAACCAAGATTTTAACTTGAACCCAAGTAAAATAAAAACAACGTTTATTGGTCTTTGTTATAAGGTTTTTTTTCTTTGTCCCAAAATGAAATGATTGAACGAGATGAATAATCACCTATGCAATGATTACATTGACGTTAAGACATTGGCTTATTTTGACATGCATGATAAGTATTCATCGAAATTAGTGACGTTAAGACTACTTTTTTATTTTTCAGCTTTGGATTGCAGAATTCTCACCTACTCAATGCGAATATTTTTTCCCTCGACAAAAATTCCAGACAGCCTGCTGCCTGCCTGGTTTCATTCATAATTTTTGGGGTTACCATCATAAATTTAGTTTATTGCTAGTTTAAATTTAGATGAATCAGAGGCAAAATTAGCCTGTCACTCCTTTTTCTTCTTCTCACCTTTCGCTTTGTCCCAAGTCCCCAAATCTAGAATAAAAAGCCGAACATTGTCCCCGAGTGAAAGTTTGGATTTGGGTTGTACGTTTTTTTCAACATACTGCACCATAAAATAAAAACACTTTTTGAAATCCTAAAAGTAAGCGTTATTTTACTTCTACGGAAGGGGAACGAGTGTAGTGAATTGAGCTCACATGGTCAGCATTCTAGACTGGTCATTGGAGTGAAGGTTATTGGTTTCCCTTCTAGATCACGGGCTAAGTCCCTTTAGCTTCAATTAAACACATTCCATGCAGTGCGGAGTTCCCAAGTCATTAAACAGACCGATTTGAATTATAGTGAAAAAAAAGAAACTATGGAAGAAAACAAGGAAAGGGTAGGAATAACAAAATTTCAAAAAAGAAAGGCGCCGAAGTACTGAGGATCAAAACAAGGGGAAGGGGAAACAATCCAGAAAGCTTCTTTTTGTGACGCAGCACTCAGAAGAACTGAACGACAAGGGCCACCTGAAAAGCCTGGTTAAATGGAAGAGTATGATTCCGCGAAGGGGGGAGGGGCGCCAAACAAGAGATGCAGCCGTTGCTGTCCTGGTGAAATTGAATTTTAATCCGTCAGTCTGACAAAAATCTGGGTAGAAAGGAGACTGAGGCGAAGCCAATTCTGGTTGCGGTATCACTATTCATGTTTTCAGAGCTTATAGCGCCTTTGAGCATTCTAATGCTTAGTTCTCGCATTACAAACCGTGATTTTCTCTTCGTGTGTAGCCCCTTTGAAGAATGCTACAGTAATAAAAAAATACACAGAAGTAAACAAATTAAACTTCTTGCAACCATCCCCAGTTCCTCCTGCTTTTAAAAATATTTAGGACGATCCCAGAAGGGAGGCGTCCCTGGTGGGATAAACATTTCAGGTGGTGTAGCTCATCGATTGTTTCATTGTAATTTAGGATAATCTGACACTTGCCAAGTTGTCGTTGGGGTTTTCAATAGATTTTAGAAAAGGGTTGTTTTCTAATTCCAAGAAAAAATGAAAACGAAACACCATTAAATGAAATAAACAATTAATACTAACCCATGGTTCATGTAATAAATGGACTTTTGTATGTCCCATTCTTTTTGATGACATATATCGGCCATTTCTTCATTTCAACAGAAATATCAAACAAAAGCAGGATTTCGGCGATGGTCAGGTTGAAGTAGCAAGTTTCTCCAGCTGGGAACGCGGCAATTTAAAAAAAATTGACACGGAATTATTCCTATCATTGAAAAAATTGACGACTCATTGTGGATCCCGCATCCCTCCGCTTTTCTGTTTTCCCTAATTGTTTTAATATGCATCTTTTGATGTCCCCACATCTAGCATAGAAAACGGAGAACGTAAGTTGATTTGATTGAAGTTAAGTAATATGTAATTAATTTATAGGTAAAAGAAGTCGCCTTCTTACTTCGCAATTTGATATCGGAAACGCCCCGCAATATTCTCCCGAAAAACGTTAACAATGGGGATCTCATTGCTGGAGAAGTTGAACAACCAAATTTGCTTCGAACCTTCTAGTTTGGTAGCAGTTAAATTTGTTTTATAGGAGAAATATGAATGTAATTGTTGTATCTCAATGTATTGCCATATTGACATTCCAATTCAGGTCTCAAGGCTCATAAAGACAAAAGTGATATGTCAAACAGAAGATGATTAGAATAGATACTTTGATGGATGACACCATTTTTGCCGTCACTAATGGACTCTACAAGCTATCAAAGCAATTGATGCTAGGGATGTATACCTTAAATCCACAACAGGTAATCAATGTTATTGCAATTCTCATGGACGTTGAAATTTTTAGTACAATATATAAGCAATATAGGAAAACGCGAGGTGATTGACGTAATGAACCGTTTTGGACATTGCGTAAGCTACAATTTCGTAGAAGATTTGGAAACAGGGCTAGCTATTAGTGCTGTTGAGGAATCTAAGTTATTGCCTGAAAGTTTGCTTCGCAGACCGGATCTCAACACTGGAGTTGCTTTTGATAGTTTTGATCTTTTCGTTGAAACGCTTACGGGAAAAGATACGTTATATGACACCGTGGGAATCGTGACACAAGATATTCCTTCTGATGGTGACAACTTTCTTCCATTGGCTGAATCCGAAGATGAAGAATGTGATATCATACTACAAACTGGGAAGCGACGACGGGCATTCATATCAAGAGATATAATAATTGAACCTTATTACAAAAAAAAACAAGAATGCTGTCTGAGCCCATGCCGGCTTTAATTGGTGCAAAACTGTACCCCACAAGATATCATATGTTTATCAACCACTCATTTCATACTGCTCATACTAGCTCGATACCTAAATGCACACCACTGCCTATGGGAGTCATCTCCCTAAAAAAACGCAGTCGGAAAATCCGTGTAACGATCTAATTAATAACTTCGATTCATTTCTCATCATACCAATATACTTAGGACCCAGAATCAAATCAACCCATCCTTCTGTAAACTTTCTACAATCAAACTTATCATCACGTCATCTCGATTTTCTCTCAACTCCATAAATTTTTTCTGCTCCTATTTTGGCAGTGACCATAAACCGGTCATAACCAACCTCAACGCTGAACCCATCCACCTGACCGAGGCCACCTCGACCTAATAAATATTCGAGAAAGCCAGCTGGCCACAGTGGATAAAAGAACTCGAACACTCACTCTACAAAAGGATAAGACGAACTCTAGGTAAAATTTATGGTTGTATCGGTTCATTGAGCACAAAAACCTACAGAAGGCTTTAGAAAACAATGCTGCACGACGGCCTTCCCTACAAACTCGACAAATTAGGAATACGAGGCAATTGCCTAGGCTGGATTGCTAACTTCATCCATAACCCCTCAATCTGTGTTAGCCAAGGCAGTCATCCGATTTCAAACACATCACAAATGCAGTTCCGCGAAGTGCCATATTCAGCCCCATCGTGTTCAACCTAATGCTATACGACTTTCTGACTCTCCCATAAAATTTCAACCTCCAACTGTACGCAGACGTTGTCATCTTCTATACGTCAGTCAAGCGCCTCATAGACACAGAAATTATCCAGCAGCCTACATCAACAAAGTGGCCAAAGGTAACAAGTGGAAATTGAAATTTTCTGCTTCAAAATCCTCCTCAGTTGTCTTCACTTGTGATGGTATGTATAGATCCAGGTCGGAAAGGAGGGCGATAGTATAGAGTGGGAATACATATTTTCGAAGCTAGGATGAGATCAAATAAAAAATATTTATGGTACATTCCCCAAAGTATGTTACATTCATGTACTGATTGTACGTTGAAGTAATGTACCCAATGCATTTAACCTACTTTAGATACAGCCACTCAACGTACGTTCATCCCTGCATGTGTTGGGGAAGCTTCCACGCACCCACCCACCATAGCCAGAAGGCATCTGATACCTGTCATACGACACTGCCACTTTTGAAAGTGGGTAGCCAAGGTGTGGTCATGTAATGAGGTAATGGTGAAGGAATACGAAAACAAATGTTTATATCCAATCATGATTTTGTTACGTCTTAATTTTTCTGTGTAGCAGAATAGTTAATATAGTTAATTAGGTAAAATATTATGTATTAACTGTGCACAGGTCTCCTTTTGGATAATAACAAATTGTTTCATGGTCTATTTCATTTCGTTTTATTGGTAAACAAAAAGAAATGAAATATCTGATGACAGAAGACAGTGATTTTCACTTCTGTAATCGAAGAACCTTACGTGTTTCTGGTTTATTTTTAACGATGGTTTTTTGTTTTCTAATAACATATTCGTTTTTTCTTCAGTTCTTAGCCAACCTTAAAAAAATAGAGCTATGATATCTAGTCACGCAAAGCTTACATATTTTCAGGATATTTTCTTCAAGTTTCATTATCTGTGATCTATGCTGCTGAACTAGTTTTTGTTACGATAAAAGGTGTTCCACCTAAAGATTTTGATATTTTTGGATTTTCCCATTCATATCCCATATAAGTTCCACTTTGGTTTATTTTTTCATGCAAAACAATATCATTATGCAAAAAAAAATACCGGTGTCACATTTTCTTCGACAATATTTGAAATTTGAGGGTATTCCTCACCCTAAAGAAAAAAATGAAAATAAGTATGATTTTATACTATAGTAGGGCTATAATTTATATTTAAACCTCATGTCAAGGTGACACGAGGTTGGTTTGGTTTACTGACACTGTGAAACAACAACTACCTCTGTTATGTGCAGTACAAGTTCATGACTTCGCAACGAAAACAGTCGCGAAAAATCTCGATACCCGTCGTGCGGTAGGGCATTAGGTCGTCGGTAACACCCGGAACTTTGTCTTCCTTTATAAAAATTAGTGGCAGCGTCCAAAGTTACAAAAAGCAGTGACATTTCAAGTACACCTCCATCACCAGTGAACTCTGCCGCTTCCAGTATACAATTGGACGATATTGAAAACAACGAAAGCAACTCTACCTCATCAAGTTCGGCGGAAGATTTGTCCATCCGGACTGATGATGAGGCTGTCAATCACAGCCAGTTTTCAGTTCTGGTCCCTTCGTTATGAACTGGAACCACGTCGCCGACCTTGATGCTAGGCTTGAATCCATCCTTGCATGTGATTTGGCGTTCCTGGTGACTGGTCAAATAGTCCTTTTGCTAACGGGATCAAAGGGCTTTAAGGATTCGTTGTCCTCGGCTGAACATGTCAAAGAAGTGAGAAGGCTTTTCACCGAAGGTGGGGTAAGCAGCTCCTCTTCAACGGCTGGGTTGTATGGGAGTGGAGTTGAGCGATCACCATACATCAGATGAGACGGGGAAAGAGCTTGAGGGTCGTTCAAATCTGACGACATATAAGTGAGCGGCCGGTCATGCAAAATGGCCTTGATTTCTGTGACGATAGTGTGGAACTCAGTGAATTTGAGCTTGGTACGACCGAACACCGACAGAATGGATTTCACTTGTTGGCGGATGGATGGGATCCAGAATCGTTGGCGAATATGACAGATCGTGTCACTGACTCCGGAATGAAGGGAACGCTCGTGAAAATAGGATATAACGAGACCTGAGATCTCAGAAGATTTAGGCAGGAGAATAGGGTTGCGGGCGGCTTGAGGAATGTCGGTGTTGAGTAACCAACCTATGCAGCGAATGAGAGAATCATTGTCGAGGTATAGATCCAGTTGAGTCACTAAGGGAGGCTGGCGACCCTTCTGGTCATGAAGGTACTCAATCTCGGCAACGAAATAGCGGTGTTGGAACGAACGGATCCACTGAATTGCACCATTAAGTAGTTCCTTTGTCGTGAGGGGTCCGGAAATCCAGCTTGGTGCCTTTTGTAGAACTCTCGGACTGGCGGAAAACACGGGCCGTCGTTCGCTTGAGCGACGTTCAATTGAAGCGAGATATATCAATGATATTCGTAATATCAATGAAAAGAACCGGAGCTGGATCAGGTTGGATAGCGTACAGGTGAAGAATTTGAGTGGGCTTCAAGCCGAACGACTCCCATTGTGGCCAGGCGCTGCGATAGGGTATCCATGATGGTCCACTAACCCAGATAGGTGACGCCTTAAGCTGATGCAGAGTCACACAACTTGACGAGGTCTGCTGGATTTGATGTGGGTGGGCAGTAATGCCAGTTGGTCGAGTAGTCGCGGGTAAAATCATGTAGTGTAGAGATACGACTAGCGACAAACAAATTATTGTACCGGTCGTTTCTTGAGAGCCACCACAAAACAATTTGACTGTCCAACCACATTGTTATTGACAATGAAATACCGATTGCTTTGAAGGACACGATAATAGCCGTCGCGACGCGAATTCCGATGATGGCGGCCATAAGCTCTAGTTGTGGGCGGTCACTCTTTAAAGGCGCAACTCTGGCTTTAGACATAACAAAGGAGCTCTGGTAGCCATCGAGGAGGTAGACGACCGCGCCGTACGCTTGCGGACTGGCGTCTACGAAGACGTGCAAGGAATGAACACGAGAGCTGGAGCCGAGGTAAGAACGATGGATCTTTGGAATAACACCATTGAGGGAGGCGGCGAGGACGATCTATTGATCATAGAAGCTTGGAGGCAGCGGCTCGTCCTAGTCTAGCTTTATCTTCCATATTTCTTGAAAAAGTTTGCGGGCAGGAATGGAAAGTGGTACAATAAATCCGAGTGGGTCATAAACGGATGAAATCCCACGTAAGACATCACGCGTGGTCGCTCCAGATGCGCAAAAGGGTGGTAAATTGACAATGGGTAAGGGTAGGGTGTCGGTCTCGCGATTCCAGAACCTTTGTGAGAGGGGAGGAGTCCGCGACGCCATCGAGAGTCGTACGATCGCTGATTGAGGAATCGTTTTATGTCAAGGATAGGAGAGATAAAGACGCTTGTTGAAAGATGGAGTGGGGTGCATGATAATACTCCATAGCTTTAGCTGTAGAATCACACCCAGCTATCTAGTTGCCCACATAGATATTAGCTTCAATTTCAGAACTGATGGTAGACGGATTACGTTGAAGATGTTTCTTGATGACACAATTTATAATAAAGGGGCTGCAACTTGCTCCAAAGGGGATCACTTTAAAACGGTAGACGTCAAAATCAGAATCAGGGTCTGAGTCGTCGCTGAGCCACAGAAAGCGGACAAAATCACGATCGGATTCGTGAAGCAACACTCTTTGAAAGGCTTTTTTTCAATATCGGATGAAATACCGACACGTTGAACCCGGAAGCGAAGAACGATGTGCAGCATACCGTTTTGAAGGGGGGTCCAGTCAAAAGACAGTAGTTGATCCCAGAACGAGTTTTACAGGAGCAGTCATAAACGATGTGAATGGGAGTGGTTGCTGAGTCCTTTACCACTGCAAAATGTGGGATGTAGTGGCAACCACTAGGTGTTGGAAGATAGCGCGGAACCTTTTCGATGAAACCAGCCGTGAATTGATCGCGGATAATCTTGCTGTAGAGTGGAAGTATAGTCGACTTTTTCCACAAGCTTTGAACTGTGCGTCGAGTGCGTTTTTGGCAGATGCTCTTCTCTGATTTCTCCAGTTCCTGTCCCTGCTGGATTGCATAACGTTGTGTGTCTGCCCATCCTGCGATTTTGGTCGGAAATCCCGTTCTCTGGGGAAACTGTACGAGCGCCAGGATTACGAGAGGACAGGTCACTGCATGCACCCCCGCTTCCTGTGTTCATTTACACATGAGAACGTGCCGTCAAATGACGTGCGTTCTAGGTTTTTTTAAATTGAACAATACTACGACGAAACAGTCGGCGCCTCGTCTTCCCACTCTTAGTCCTTTAGTCTGTTCCTGTTGCAGCCAGCTGGTGACAGGTGTGATCGAGTCCAGTTGAGCTGTTTTTTACTTTTGAAGATCCATTTGCTCAACTGTTGCAGAGATCTAGTGCAAGAAAAAAGTTTGAGCTTCATGGATGTGTTATCATTAATGTGGTTTTCTTGAAGCTAGCAGATTTGGAAACCATGCTGTCCAGCATGGTTTCCATATTCCAGAAGCTTTTAACATTTAGCATGTGCAACAATTAAACATTTAAAGGTGTCTTTGTGTTTGCGTGAGTGAGTGCCCGTCGTGAAATATTGTTTTTTTTGTTCACGTGAACGACTAAACGTGCCTCGAAAATTCACGGAACCCAGTGTGACATTGCCGAATTGATTTTTCCAAATTATCGCGCCATTAACTAAACTGGACAAAACCTAATCAATCTTTTTCTTTTCAGATTAATTTGAAGGAGAAAGGTGATCTGAAAGAGGAAAAAGATTCAACGAAGAAAGAAGACCCAATCCAACCAATCAAAGTGAATTCTGCGATGAACTACGTCAACTTGGCGCAGATCACAGATGTGTTTCGTGCAGTTGTTCCAGTTGTGTTGTGCAGAATATCTACCAGAACTCTGATGCAAGAGGGTCATCGTTACTACCTGGAATGAATTGTCAACATTTGAATGTTTGTCACTCTACGTACAATTTGTCCTAAAATTCATTTGTAAACTTTAAACCACTTTGGTCTCTCTACGTGCAGTTTGTCCTAAACTTGTCTACGTATTACAAATTTTTGAACATAGCAGTATAAACTGGACTCAACACAGCAACACAAATAATTTTTATTTAAAATTTTTAATTATCAATAAATATACATATATATAAAATTAGAATTCATGTAACTGGTGATCTGTTCTGTTTTCTTTTGGCTCCGATGTGCTACCATCAAAGTTAATTGTAAGTTGTAGGTAGCCAATGCTTCTTTGTAAAGTTGGTCTCCGTTAACCAAAACAGCCATGTATTTGAGTGCCTGATCTTTCAATGATTCCTCTATAATCCAACCAATCAAAGTGAATTCTGCGATGAACTACGTCAACTTGGCGCAGATCACAGATGTGTTTCGTGCAGTTGTTCCAGTCTTCAAACAAATCAAATCTGGAACCGTAGATATCATCGACACTATTCTTAATTCATTTTTGTTGGGATTCAGCGACCTCTATGTTGTCATGATCATTGTTCTGATTTTTACAAATTTGGACAATGAGAAAAACCGTTTCAAAGTTAAATGTTTCTGTATTTTGATCGGTGTCCTTGCAACACTTGTAAACGGTTTTTTCATTATAAAAAGTAATTTGTGAATTTTCTGTTGCGATTTATCGACCTGGCAACCCTTTCTTAATACAAGAAAATCTTAATACAACATTCATAACCCTGCGTCCTTTTGTTTTTTTCAAGTAGAACTTTAATCAAAGTAGAAGTTTTGCAAAAAAGAAATTGTGTAAAAGTTTCCCGAAGGGATTTAGGGCGAGGCATTTTGGGGTTGGTGGGGTTGGAGGAAAAACGAATGAAATTCGCCTGCCAAGCGCAATAGATGGATTTTGTCTTGGAATAAATTAAACTTACGGAACAAAGAATCTAAGAGGACCTTAGTCCTTTTAGTCTCTTAGCCCACTGGCTGGTTTTTTTTTAAATTCCCACTGCGGATTATTTTTTTGTTATCTGTTTTTAACCAAGAGCGTTGTCCTTGTTTTGTCTTACGCCGTAATGGCCGTAATCCCCCCCCCAAAAAAAAAGTAGACGATATTTTAGAAAATTAGAGAGAGAGAGAAGGGCTGACTCTCGTCATCGTCGTCTTGTTCTGAACTGCCCGTTCTCGCCAAGGGCGCGAAGGGGCTCGACTACTTTAGAAAAAGGGGGGATGGAGAATTAGAACAGTGTTGACAAATTAGGGCAATAATTTTCGACATCGATTCAAGATTGCCGATTACCGCCAGACAGACAAGTTCAAACTTGCCTTTTTTCCTTTCGTTTTCGTCAGATCTTCATAGATGGCAGCACTATTTTTTTTTGTTTTTGCTTAGGACGTCTGGTGTTGCCTACCCCTCTCCCCCCTCGTCACATTAAAACCCCTCCAACCCCCCCCCCCCTACGACCGTGACGTATTTGAACGTCCCCATACATTTCTTGCACGTGACTCACTGTTACAGTCAAGTCACTGTCAAGTTACTAGAAAACAAAAAATTATTACTTGGATTACTTATTTTGCATTTTGAATTAATGTTTTTTTTTCATTAAATTATTTTTAAAATTTTAACAGTATCATTGAATTCTATAATTAGAAATGAAACGATTTCAATTTTGAATAGTTTTTAGCATGAATCTGTAGTTTCTTCTCGTCCGCGGTCCACCATTATTATTACTTGCTGCCAGTTTAGAGTGTTCGGATACCGACTAGTTAATTTTGATTAGTTAGCAGTGAAGATCGTATTAATAATTCCTGGAAGACCATGTCCTATTTTATCTTGATCAGTATCCCTTTTCAGTTTTCACAAATAGAAACCTTATTGTCTTCCTAAGATTCTTATGGAGTCAATCTAAAAAGACCACTCGGTGTCTGCCTTTGAGATTTGACGGCTCTTTAGTCAAATGCCTATATCTCCATGGTGAATTTTTAGAAGTTGGATTGATTGATCAATCCAGGGTAGAAAAACCATCAATCTTGGTAGAATGAAGGAAGCGGAATATCTATAAATATGCATTCAGGTATATAAACATCTCGCTCGTGGCGCAAAGCATCCATCGATTCACACAAACACTGCAGCTCACCTGTACAAAATAGAATTGACAGATTAGGTTTTTGAAAAATACTTGGAAGAATATAGGGTCTTACCTAGGTTCCACGTGTAACCAGGTCGTCAAACTGACCCTAAAAAAACACACGAGAAGAGAAGAGAGAGAAGAAGAAGACGATTCCTGGCAAAACCAAGGAATCGTGGAAGAGAAAAAGAAGACGATTCCCGGCAAAACCACGGAATCGTGGAAGAGAAAAAGAAGACGATTCCCGGCAAAACCATGGAATCGTGGAAGAGAAAAAGAAGACGATTCCCGGAAAAACCACGGAATCGTGGAAGAGGAAAAGAAGACGATTCCCGGCCAAACCACAGAATCGTCGAAGAAAAAAAGAAGTCGATTCCCAGCAAAACCACGGAATCGTGGAAGTGAAAAAAAGGATTGAAGAGTTTGGGTTGACAGAAGAGTGACAGAAGATTGACAGAAGATTGACAGAAGAGTTTCAGGTTTTGAATATCTCTCCTGATTTTGCCGACAACATCCTGAACGTCTGTTACTTGCGTTGTGTTGATCGTAGTTATTGAAATAAGGATTTTCGTTCCGTGTTGGTTGATTCCTAAATCTAGCCAATCACGATTTCTTTGAGTATTTATTTTCGTTGAGACTCGGGGCTTGAATAGATGTCACCTGCCGTTAAAGGTAGTATTTACAGACTCTAAAAGAAATAAACATGTTTATGGCTATATTAAATTAATAAATTGGGCTTATAACTTTCACCATCTCATCATAGCCTTCTTCTTCTACATCATGACTATCACCTGAAAGATGATAGGGCATGCGGGTTACCCAAGTTTGAGTTGCGGCGCTGGACAGGCTGACCTACAGGTCCTACAACCTACAGCGGCCGCTGCCGAAGTCATATAGCCTGCTTTCGAGATTCTGCAGTCGCTGCCATTTAAAAAAGTTTGTTTTTTTTTGTTTGTGTAAAAAGTTTTGGTTTGGTGGTGTGGATTTTCTGTTTTATCTCTTTTGTACTTTTTTATAAATTTTCTATTTGAAAGTATGGGATAATAAAATAAGGGGCTATCGTTTTTTGTTGCAGGGGGGCATTTGTTAGTATTAATTTTGGGGGCAACAGTCGAAGGGGCTATAATCAACCCCAAAGGAGGGCATTTGTTAAAGTGGACAACGCCCACCAACCCAGAGTCAACAATCTTACCTGAATGAGTTTCTGTAATTTAGAAATTATTATTTATCTGTTAAGGTATTAAACAAACGTATTTGTTACACTGGGGAATAGTCCGTGTCACAAGTTGACAGACTGTCAGTCTAAGGCTTGATAGACCTATTCGGTCTATTATCGTGGCTCTCACTGATTATATAATATAATCATATAATAAAATAATATGAAAGCCATTCAATCCATGGATAACAGTCTTCAGCTTTCCAACTAGAGCAATTCCAATCTGCGATTGCCCTGTAATTGCAATGATATGCTGTTCGTACCAAAGGTAAATAAAAAATCATGCTTATTGGCCAATATTGTTTCTGGAATAGGGCGATAAATGGGCGAAGACCAATGAACTGACAGTTAGTCAGATGTTGTAAAAAAACCGAGCCAATCACCATGTCACCCAACCACCGACCGCGGTGAGTTCAAGATTTATAATTTTTTTTTATAATTTTTTTTCTAAATCTTGTACGATTGATAATGATAGTGAGTTCCCCTGAAAAAAATGTGTTTGTTAACAATGTTTTATTGAATTGTTAAACAATCATACATACGTTTTTCTGCCCTTAAAGATATGGTTTAATTACAAAGTATACGATTAGCTTACTTAAGCGTAAAACAAGTGGAGAGAATAGCGAAAACAACTCAATTTGGAATCGAATCTTGTTCCTGTGGTATTGTAAGCAAAAAACGTGATCGCAGGAGACATAATTGAATATTAATTCATACCTGACTATTACGCTATGGCTAAGGAAGCAACTGCTTTAAACCTCTTAGAAATTCACATTATCGAATGTGGACATTCATAGACATTCAAAAGGTCCCATTAAAGTTATGGTCAGTATATAGTATTTATCGAAAATTTAGGATTTCATCAAATCTTAACAAATGAAAAGAATTTCCAATCAAAATAAATTCAAAATTCGAATATTCCAAAAAATTCCAGATGAAATAATGGAAAAGGAAAGTATGCTATCCTTTACAGAAAATTGAAGTTATTGACGAATATTATGGCCAAAATAACGGGAAAAATAACGAGAGTGAAAACTTTTGTTGTAAGAATATTCCTCACATTTCTGTGAAGAATAAGGAAGCATAATTACTCTTTGTCTAGGGTTTTTTCGACGTGGATTTCACGCTTTTTCTAATCAACTAGAGACAGAAATATAACAGATCAATCCAGCAATATAGGAATTGTGGAATAAGTGTGTATGAGCAATCGTCAGAGCCCTCGACTACAAAAATGTGACGAAAAACGGAATAGTATGCGTTGACAACTACAGGAGGCACTGCATATCATGTGGTTCATGCTCGAAATCAATCAAACGGTTGGCGGTATAGTGTGGGTAGACAGAGATTGTGCATCAAAGGAACAAGGTTTAAATCTCGTACAAGTCAAGGTAGAATGCTGACAGAAATTATTTTTGTCAACATGTTAGCAAGTCTTAAAATGGGTCCTTTCTTGATGGAAGTTGAGGATCAGTGGTAAATATTCGAGAAAATCATACGTTAGGATTAATGAAATTTTAATTTGTTTTCCATTGTATTGTTTTTTGTGCCAGTACGTCAGTCACTCATTCATGGAAGGGGGATTGTTGAATAAAAAAACATTATTTTTTCGTTTTATCAATTACTTTTCTGCTGCTAAGTTGCTGGATGCGGTTGAGACAGCTGGACGCGTAGAGACGAACTTGAAGGACTCCATCGGTAGTCTTCAAATACTTGAACGCTGGAACAGACAGACCAGAAATGTCAAAAGCGGCTTGGGCACGTTAAGGGAAATTTACTACCGTCCGGGCAGCACTTGACTACTAAAGGTGCCTGTCGACTCAGTTCTTCGGGCAGTGGACGCAAATCGAATTTGTTCAGGGAGAAACGATTGTCGTAGTTGAGATAGACATTGATAAGATTCCGAGAATCATTTCATCTACAGACTCTGAGAATCATTTCTTCAATAAATTTACGCCCTGATCGATAATTGAACAAATTATGTACGCTACCTAGTCTACCAAGCAAAGGATTTTCATCCTGACGGTTGGAGAAGACCTCACACACGTATGGAGTACGTGGAAACTGTAAAAAAAAGAATAGTTTTTGCCTTCCTATTTCTTGGACGGGAAGTTGTCCAAAAGAGGCAAAAGTATCCTTTTATCTTGTTATTCAGATGAACTACCGTAAACCAAAAACAAATGTAAAGAGAAATCTTGTTTTACATTTTCGCCATAAACCATGATAGTTTCTTAGAAGAGAATTTTGTCAGTAAATTATAGGAATCAATTTAAACTTTATTTTAGTTGCAATTTCGTTGATATTTCGGTCGTTTCTCCACAAGCACGTGTAAAATATGGAAGTGAAATCGGTCGGACAATAAATTAACAAAAATTCCTGTAAATACGACACATTTGTGTGTAGAAAAATGGAATTTGATTTAAAAAAATATTATTCAGCCAAAAATCCATACACGAACTGGTGTTCGACAAAAATACCAAATGATGCAACAATCAAAATCAATGGTGCTATAACAAACTTACCAGGTTTTACCAAATTACCTAAGTATCGCTAGGAATCCGGGTCGTCTCTATAGTCACTCATAGTGTACATAAGAGAAACATTTGGCTTTGGTCGTTTTAATACAAACGTCAGCAGAATTTTTTTGATATCGTAAATATAATCTTTCTCCATTTATGAAAGGACGGCAGAAAATACAAACATCACAAATTAAGAGACAACTCTGATCATAGATATAAATTTGAATTGCTAGACATTGGTGGCTTTATCTGCATAATCTTAACAAAAAGCGTAATTGCCATTATTGCAATGAAGCCAGATAATACGAACAACACAAATCAAGAAACATCAGCGAACATACTTATTTATTTAAACGTTTGATATTAATTGCTTTTTCAACATTAATTTGCATAATCATGAATGAAAGGTATAAATGAAAAATAAGGCCAACTAACATGAAACAAATGAGAGTCAGTCCCCATGGTGTGAAAAGGTTCCTCTGGTTAAATCAGCTATGGTTCTTGTTATGGCAGCTGCTGATTTTTGGAATGAACCGCATCCTAGCACTGTAACTGGCAAGTTTAATGGTACCTGTTGTGTTGTCTACATGAAAAAAGGTAAGAAAGTAAGAATATAATTAAAGAGGTAGAAAGATTGAATCAGAAGCCTATTACATCCTGTTCCATTTTGGAATTCAAGTCTGGGTGTTGTCTATATCCACCCAAAAGGTAAAAATAAGCATCGAAGCAGGATCAGGATATTATATTTAGTTATTTGATCTTTTTCCACTTTGGCATACATACTTAATAGAGTTTGTAGTTAATTCAAACTTCAAAGAACTGGTTGACATACTGTCTGCTTGATCAATTGAAAAAGGTAATAAAGTAATTGATAGTAGAAGTCTTAAAAAATTCCGTTTGAAACAAATTTGAAAGAATGTTTCATAGTTATGAATAAATTTCTCGAAAATGCAAAAGTAAGACCAATACTCAGGGATTCAACCTATGAAAGTAAAATTTTGTTCGGCGTGGTCTTTCTCCTTTACTGCAATGCAGACAGATAATACAAACAACACAAATCCAGAGACAAAAGTGAACATAAATACTAATTTCAATTGCTTAACATTGATGGCTTTATCTATATTAATGTTCATAATCACAACAGAAGGGGATATTAAAAAAATAAGGCCAATAAACATGATAGAATTGAGAGAAGGTCTCTATGATGTTGAGGTTCCTCTTGTGAAGTCAATGATGGATCTTGTCAAGGCATCTTCTAATTTTTTTTATCTCTAGCGAGGTAACTTGTAAGTTCAATGATATTTCGTCAAGTTATATACACGAAAAAGGTGAAAAAAGCTATAATATAATTAAAGAGATTGAAATATTCAATAATTGGTGGCTTATTACTGATTCACATCAGGACCACTTATTCTGGATATATTTACTGGCTTTACTGTGTTGGATGGTTTCAGACTTAACGCGATCATCAACGCCAAATCCCACTAAAAAGTAATGGAATCGGGATATTTATCTTTAATTACTTGAGACATTATCATTTTAGGGTCAGTAGTTTTTAGAGGATTATTCAATGAAGTGATTGACTCACTCGTACGTTTGCGGTCTGGGATCTACGGAAATAAGTGATTTTTTGGAAAAAAAATGCTGTTTACATTCCGATGACAACCGGATTGTAAAGATTCCTTTGTTGAAGTAAATGATATTTCTAGTCAAGACAACTCATGATTTTTTTAATGAACGGCACCCTATTAGACAATGTAACTGGTAAGTTCAATATGCTACTCTAAATCTCTCGCCACGACGGCGAGAGAAAATAACCTCACGTTGACAGCAACTCTATATGCCGTCACGAAACGAATTACGTTGGGAGATAAAAGCGAGATAAAAGCACATAATTACATGCTGTGCAATATTTTGACGAGGATGAAAGGTATCAACAATTCAGATTAATAGGGTTAGACACAGGAACTTTGGACTTTCATAAGCTGATATACAGTACCCACCAAACTATTAGGTACACCCCTCTTGTTTCAGTGCATTCTTATGGCACTACGTGTCTTAGAAAAAGGGCAAATACTACCCGAACGGCTATGGTTAGATTTGTTTTCTTTTTTCCTGAGTAGATCTAATGATGATCTACATTTTTTACACACACAAAATTGTTGTAGGATTAACCCCCATGGCGCTACGGTATCGTTCACTTTATACGGTACAGTATCGTCCAAAAAAATCCATGGTCTCTTTTTTATTTTTTAAAAATATTTCGAAATTTTTTTCTTAATAAAAAAAGAGGACTTTGTAAAACAATTAATTCTACACATAATATGAAGTCTTGAAAGTTAAAAACAAAAAATATACATTAAACTGGGCTTTTGAAAAAGAGGTGCGTTCGGATTTTTTTGGACGATACTGTACACCCGTTTTTCCCCATCGTGTTAAAAACGGCGTTTTCAAAAATTTACAAAAAATACTAAAATCAAGCTAAAATCTTTTTCTTTGTGCCAAAAGATGCAGAATTCTTCATTCTTTACAAATATACAGAATGATTTACAATAAAATCAACTCAGAGAATCCTTTCCTATACCCCAAAGTTTTCCACTTCAACATTTGTCGAAATTTCTAATGCCTATGGGGGCGACAGTGCAAATGTGTAGTAAAAAGTACAAATTTTTAAGTGGAAAACTTTAGGGTATAGGGAAGGGTTCTCTGAGTTGGTGTGCTTCTGGAGGCACTTGCTGAAGTGGCTTCGGGAAACAAGCAATTCTCGGTCCGATGGGTCTGGGTGTAAGTCAGCCGGGAGATGTCCTGGACGATGACGCGCCATTCAACGGCCGTGAACTTGACGCGCATGAGACGTGAGTAGGCCACCTCGCTGAGGCAGATGAAACCCTCACCACCGACCCAGTTACCCTGGTCGAACTGCTAGAAATTACTGTAGTGTACATATTCTTCCAAAAGTAATGTTGTTGTTTTTTGTTCTGTAGCAAGTTTTCGTTGTTTTAAAATCAATAACAAATTTTAAAATTTTAAAATAGTATCACTGGTATTAATTTGGTCGCGACTACTTATTGAAATTTTCTCTCCTCTCTTTCTCTTTCCTGCCATATGTCATGTAGTAATCCGTCTCTGACCAAAAATTCCTCCTCTTGCTCTATCTTCTTCCGTTTCTTTCTTCCGATGTCTCTTCTATTCTCTTGATCGTTCTCGATTCTGTGCATAATATCCTCGCAGTACTCGTCTCGTCTTTGCATGTGTCTAAAATACTTCTCTTGTGTTTGTGGGTGTTCCACCCCTTCCCCTTCTCTTACGTTATTTACCCAAAACTAGTCGGGACATCGCGTCCACGTTGGAGTGTCGTTTCCCATTTTTTTAGTAGATGTCAAAATCATAAGAGTTGATTTTCATTGACCACCTTATTAACTTCGGAGCGTTATCTTCCGCTGATTTCAACCATCTCAGGGCTTGGTGATCCGTAATAATTACTCTGAAATGTACGTTGTTTAGATAAGATTGAAAATGCTTAACCGCCCAAAAAATTGCTAACGTCTCTCTTACTGTTGTTGAATAATTTCTTTCTGCCTTATTTAATACTCGACTTGCGTAAGCTACGGGGTGTTTCCTACCCTCCTCATCCAGTTGACTTAGCACCGCTCCAATCGCCCTGTTGAATGCATATGTTGCTAAGATGAAATTCTCTATCGAAATCTGGGTATTTAAGGATAGGTTTTGTTCCTAATAATCGCTTTAATTTGTTAAAACTCTCTGTTTGTTCCTGTCCCCATTCGAATGGTTGTTTGTCGTGTGTTAGTTTTATCAGAGGGTGAGCCATCTCCGAATACCCTGGTATGAACTTTCTGTAATAACCAGTCATTCCTAGGAATGATTTGAGTGTCTTCTTGTCGGCTGGCTCTACAAACTGTAACACTTTGCTGATGTTGTCCTTTTCCGGCTCCAGTCCTGCCTCTGACACTACGCGACCCAGATACCGGAATTGTTTCCTCCGAATACTACATTTTTTTTGTTTTAATTTTAAATTGGCTTTTTTAAGTCGTTCGAAAACCTGTCTCAGATGAATCAGATGGTCCTCGAACGTCTCGCTATAAATAATTATGTCATCTAGATATACCAGGCAGTTCTTTTGTAGCAGTCTTCTCAGTGTTTGATCCATTATTCGTTGGAACGTGGATGGCGAATGCATAACCCAAATGGAAGGACTTTAAACTGAAATTGTCCTCTCGATGTTAAGAACGCTGTCTTGTCCCTGTCTTTTTTTTTTACCTCCACCTGCCAATATCCTGCTTTTAGATCCAATAATGTGAAGAATTTTCTTTCCATAATGCATCGAGTGTCTCGGAGATGTTCGGTATCGGGTATCTATCTTTCCTAGTCACTTTGTTCAACCTCCTGGAGTCTATCACCAATCTTTTTGTCCCATCTTTCTTGTCTATTAGGAGCAACGGCGCCGCCCAAGGTGAATTAGCTTCCTTTATAATGCCTTGCTCTATCATGACGTCCAGCTGTCTGTCCAACTCTCCCTGGCTCGCGTATGGAACTCGATATGTCCGTTTATACACTGGGTTTGCCCTTTCGGTATTGATCTCTTGTGATACGAGTCAAGTTCGCCCTAGATCGTTGTCTCCTTTTGAGAAGATCGTATCAAATTACTCACAAGTTCAGACACCGTTTTCTTTTTCCCTAGATCCTTTATTTCCTCTAGGTTACATAGCATTACTGCTGTAGCCTGCTCTTGATTCTTTTCCGCATTCTCCTTCACCCTTAAATTTTTTATCATTGCGCACGTCTCCCTCGTGCTCCTTGATTTGATTTCCTCTACTGCCCCCAATCTCCCTATTCTGATATTTGCTACCAACTTACACGGTTGGTCTGTGTCGTTCACCATGATTACTGGGAATTTCCGCCGATTTATTCTCTTGTTCAACAGCGCCGGTTCCACGTAACACCACTCTTCATCTTGCTCTAAGTTCTCTATTACTGTTTCCTTTCCTGCCTCGAATATCTCGTCCGTCCACGCGAATACTATCTTTCTGCTTTGTGGGGGAATCGTCGTATTGCACGCTAGTCGAACGTCACCTCCTTGAGGTGACTGCTCTTCTCTCCCTGCTATTAGCATGATATACTGCCCCCTACTATACCCTACCATTTCCCCGTTAATCGTAACTTCCCGTTGACCGAGGTCAACGATCGCCTTATTTTTCTCGAGAAAATCTGTCCATAATATGATGTCATATGGCATGCTTTTCACTACGTAATATTGGTGTCTAATTACTTGAGTTTTCCCTAATTGGATGTCTTCTTCGCTTCGTCCTAGTACTTCCAGCTCGCTACTGTCTACTCCTACTAATGACAGGCTCCCTTCTAACTTCTTCTCTCGTTCTCTCATCCACAACCTATCTGACATTAAAGTGGCTTCCGAACCCGAGTCTACTAATGCCTCCACATATTATTCTTGAAAAATATTCTTACAATTGGTAATTTCCTACATATTGCGTTATTTGGTATGCTATTGATCTGGAGAGGGCTGTTACCTATCTTCCCACTTTCCCGTAGGCCTCTGTCTATGGGTGCTCGGCGTTTTTTTTCCTCCCTTTCCGCTTGTATCTTTCTTAAATAACAATCGTCTTCCGAGTGTCCCATTCTTCCGCATTTTTCCCATCCGCACTTCACCTCCGGCTTCGGAGTTGTTCTCCCAAACTTCTTAACAAAACAAGACTCCTCTGTATTTCGACTATCCCCGCATGCCTTACATTTCAGTTTTCTTGTATTCGGGCATTCCCGCGCTCTGTGGCCTAGCTCCACGCATCCGAAACATTTCCAGTTCTCACCTTGTGTTGCATAATTTTTTTTTTACCTAGGTTTCTCTGCGTATGCTGCTAGTAGACTGTCTCCTTCCTCTTCTCCTGTATACTCTCTCTCTCTCCTCGTCAACAGTTCTAGTCTTGCGATCGCTTCTTCTATATGCTTTGGTATTTTTTCGTTATCTCCTCCCTCCAAGTTCTTCCCTTGTCGTCTACTCATCAATACATTTTCCTCTTCCCTTCTGGCCTCCGCAAATGCTTCGTCGAAATTCCCCGGATTCTTGCTGCACACCCAGCGTTGGATTTCCCCGTTCAATCCACTTAAAATTGCCTCAACACTGTCATCTGCACCGGTTTCACCTGCATGTAGTCTCCGTACAATCTCATTGCGAAAACTTTTAATATTTGTGCGTAGTCCACAACTAGTTCCCCTGGTGCCTGCTGACATTGCTGGAACTTGCTCTCTAACACTCCTTCATTCTCCCCCTGGAATCTTTGGAGGAACATTTCTTTGAAACCTTCAAAATCCTCCACGTTCTCCCCTTCCACTCTAAAAAAACTGCGCCGCCTTCCCCGCCAATCTGTAGTGAATTGTTTCCAACAGTTCCTCCTGCCCATCAAAAAATCTCTCGAAAATCAGACCAACTTTCCACAACCACTCCTCTACATCGTCCGTACCGTCTCCCGTGAAAACAGGCACCCTTTTTAAATTTTCAAAAGCATCTATTCTCCCCTCTTATTCGTGCTCTACCCTCCGTTCTGACCGCCTTTTTGCTTCGTCGCCCCCTTCTGTCCCGCTCCTGCCTCGTCCTCGTCCTCGCCCCCTCTCCTCGTTTGTTTTGTTTTCCCTACTACATTCTTCCCATTCGCCCATGATAGTATTGCCCCCACAGATAGAAACATTAATATCTTCTTTAGACATTTTCACTTACTAATTTTTTGCATAGACTGGTAGTTGAGACAGAGGATTTCTTTGTCTGTAGGTATTACACAGCTACGAGAATTCAATGATTTGGTCCTGAATGGAAAAAAATGACGAACGTTTAAATGAATTCATCGCAAGTTAAAAATCAATGCAGCTGATGACAAAATTTACCTGCAACCTTCTTGCAATGCTGATTGCTTCTCGCAACAACTGCGGATACTCACGGAATTCGGTTTTCGGTTCGACGTTCTGGCCAGCAACGCATATATTTCGTCAGCCGCTACTGTGTCATTCAACAAACACGAAATTAAAAAAAAAAAAAAAAAAAACAGCAGTTCAATAATTCTATAATGCTCGATTTGACTAAGGAGTCAACGTGAACTGATTTTAACAAGATCCGGTTGCTCTTTTTAGCACGTTCCAAATAACGACGTGCTGTCGTGCTGTCGAGATTCGGATTAAAAATTTATTTTTCTGAGTCCTATATTTTTAAATAAAATAATCTTACCACGCACGTCCTTTAAAATTTTTGATTTTGTAATATTTCGCTTAATTTAATTTTTTCGGATTCGAAATACAATATAAACTAATTTTAGAGCTGATTTTATACTAACAGTCTAAAGTCTGAGGAATCTTCCGCGGTGATTTTATATGAAATGGGTTCATTTCTAAAAAATCACCGTAGCAGACTTGGAGCAAACTTGGAGTAAATGCTCCTGGCCATCACGGTAAGACAAGCATCCAGTGACGACGAGACGACTGTTGCAAATACAAAACCTAGGCAGTACAACTGCAAGACAAAAATCCGGTTAATAATGTGCGATGATTATTATAGTCTCTGCAGTCTGCAGTGTGAGACATCGACATTGAGCTGGATTATTGTTATTACTGCCTTATTAAATTACCGTAGTGAGTTATATTGAACGTCATATGCTATTTGGATTTATTTTATGAATAAAAAATCACTACACCCCATACTTGACGTAGCTGAATTCTTCGTAGTTCTCCACACTGGTCCACAGGGGGCACTATGTCTAATTTGGAAAGAATCCAATCTATTCGTCTTTGAGTAGGCGATGCCCCAAGGCACTCGTCGTATAGTTACTACTTACTAGTTAGTATCGAATCTCGTCCTTAGTCTTTATATCGTATCGTATTTATCAGGTATTTATAAAAGTACTAAAAAAATAAACGTTAAAAATTTTATTCATCATAAGTAAGTAAATTTAGGAATTATAATAAATACTTCATAATACGATCGCAATTGTTTGCCAAAATATTGAATTCTACTTAATCACTTAATATAAATTATATTTTTTATTTGAAATGGACCCAAAATAGGCAGGATTAAAACAAAACACCAGTTACATTTCAAGAATGACATCAAGAGCAAAACCCTCCAAGAAAGAAACTTCAGGTGGCAATGAAGATTTTGAAGTTTTGGATGTAAGAGATATGGGAAAAGAGGCAGAAAGTTTGTTGCAATCTCTTCGCAAGTATGTTAGTGAAGGATCACATTCAAAACAACTAGCTATTGGTGGTGTCTCTGGATGGTATGTATTTGATCCTGTCTGAGTTACGCAGATTATATTTTTACAATATTATCACAGGGTCACTGGATACATGGCCATGAAAATAGGAAAGACTGTTGCAACTGCTGTAGGAGGTAGCCTGATTCTCCTTCAGATTGCTAACCACAAGGGTTACATTAACATCAACTGGTCCAAAGTTAATAAGGATTTAGAGGGTGCTACAAAAAAACTCGCACAACAGGGATCAGATCCTTCTATTCCCAAGATGCTTGACAAGGTATTATTTTTCATTTGTTGCTGCCTGCACCCTTCTTCTACATCTTGAATCATACAGCATGATAAGTCACACTTGTTTATATTATTGCAATTAGGTTCAGCATTTTGTTGTAGAAAATGGATACTTTTCCTGTGGTTTTTCTGGTGGCTTCCTCATAGGCCTAGCGTCTTAAATTCATTTAGTCACCCATTCAATTTAGTTAAGATATTTCATTGTGGTAAGCTAAGCTGTATGAAGAATGGAGGAATGTAAATATGAAGTAACAACTGAAGAATTTTTTTTTTTCATTTACTGGGTTGAGACCATGTACATAGCTATTTTCTGCTTGCTTTTATCATCACACTCGAAGACAAAACATTTTTTTAAAGAATAAATCCTCAGTGGAGAATTTTTTTTTTGTTTATTCTTTTCATATTTCACATAAGTTGATAGGCTGTGTCGTATTCATGATTTCATAGGCTGCCGACTATTTGGACGAACAAGCAGAAAAAGCTGGCCGAGTTCTCCGAAAGAGAACTGCAGGAACGCGCAGCTGGTACCATAAACTCATCGGCAAGAAAACATCGGATGGTTCCGAGGCCTTTTATATTGGTTTCATCGGAGGTTCTCTGGCTGGATTATTTATTGGAGTAATTTTTTAAGCGTTAATGATTGATGCATAGACCTTAAAGACTCCAGCACTTGTAGAAAGATGTATTCATGGACAAAAGTCAACAGACAAGAGAGAAATAAATCGCATAAGGCCATTCGGAGCAACATTTTAACAGTTTCTAATTGTAATAATTCTAGTACGACACTATTCTAATTGACACTTAAAAGGCCTTGGGGAAACTAGCATGTATCAAATAAATCGAAAAGTTCGCCCGTCACCAATACAATGAAGTTATACATAGTTAATAACGTTTCCTGTAACCCCCTCAACTTCACCTTGTTAAAACAAAACGATAAATCCGAGCTACCAGATAACGTCAAATCATAAATGAAGGCACTGAAATTTAAGACATTTCTTCAAGGCATATGTGTTACACACAATTTGGACCGTTTAAATTACTCGAGGTCCGTGAAAGCCAAGAGTGGTGGTGCAAAGTTAACTGTCTGCATAAAAAAAAATTTCATAATAATGGAGAACGAGCGAGAAGCGCAAGAAAAATCCAGTTTTAAGGCTAGTAATCATGGCCATACAGGGGGACGGGTCACCAAGACATTTTCAAATGATATATCTCCTGCTTCGTATTCGGTTTGCGAGTGGCTTGTCAAAAACATTTGGACAGGGTATGCAGAAAGAATCATTTGACGAGCACATTTACAGGTAATTCAAAGGCATTGAAAAGGAACACACAATTTTGACCGACACACGAGGGAATTCCCAGGCATCTTATTGCTTCACACGTTTTATAGGCACGTCAGTTTCTCTCAAGACGACGATACTGGAACGGGCGCGCGACCGGACCGGGATCTCATCTTTTTTTTTTACACCTAGAACCATCTTCCCTAGAACAAGAACCTACAGTCATAGTTGCATATATGTTTTAAAAAGTGATGGTTTCGGAATCAAACGAAACAAATATCGAAAATCTTGTTAGCTCCTCCTTCCGTTTCCCAACAATAACTCTTAATACGTAAATGATAAGCTAGTACGACAATGCATAATACGCATTGTGAGCTAATCTTCCTCTAAAACGTTTGCACTTTCAGAACCGAATTGTTTTTGATTAACTCTACCGCTAGTCGTTAGCTCTACATATTCAAAATAATTGCCAATTTCTGAATATTCGTTAAGATGAATCCCATACTAAAGGTTAAGGCCAAAATGTAAAAGTTAGTTGATCACGCCCAATGTCAAACCAATAGATGCGTAAACTTCAAGACGTGTTGAAGAAAACCATCGACGATATTGGCATTCCATAGAAGATATTTATAAATTTGGGATTCAACCAAGACGAGCTGTTTCAGAGCCAAGTAAGGACGTTGTCGACTTTGTTTGAATTCAAAAGAACGTCATTCAGGATGTCCGTCGATAACTCTTCTCCCAACTGTTCAAAAATAATTGTTGTTTTAAATCGAAATGACATTGTGAAATGTATGTTCTTACATCCAAAGTAGGTACGAGATCGTCAGTAGTGTCCATATGAGCAGGTAGATCGCCAGCCTCTAATCCTCCATTCATGTCGTTCATGTCGTTCATATCGACAGTGCCAACAGAAGCAGGACCTAAACAACGTAAACAATCCGTTACTAAAAATGTGAACTCAACGATGTGAAACAATGAATAATATAGGAAAAATTAAACTAAAAGAAAAAGTAAAAAATTTAAATTAAGACTAATTTAAAAAATCAAAATTACAATCAAGCGTAGTGTCCATTGTGTCATCCATAGAGGCGAGGAAATCCTCGGGTGTGTGAGGTAAGCTATAACTGCCACCCATACCCAAACCAGAGTCGGCCGACTCTTGACGAGCATGAAAGTCGGTAGCCAATGACGAAGGTGGAGCTGTCGAAGACTGAGGGATATTTGTGGCCGCTCCGTTTCCTGTTCCATTGACGCAAGTATGGGGAACGGCGACGGTAGCAGCAGCCGACGCTGCACTAAGAAAAGGATCCACCGTGTTGGAGCTAAGCTCGTTGGCCGCTGCACTGTTGCTACTCGATTGCGTATGAAGAGGATTCCGTCTCATGGCGAACTCCGGTTGCTGTTGGGAACCGGTGCTGTTTTCTTGCTGACGGACGCGAGTTTCTCGTTCCATCTGCAATGAATTCATCAATGGAAAACAAAGATCACACAACACCTTCACATGAACTAAAATACCATGGCTATAATTTCCTGTTGTCTCTGTCTTAAACGATCCTGCTCTTGCTGAAGTCTTTGCAATCGCAACTGTTGCTGGGCAGCCTGGGCAGGCGTCAAAGTTTGCTGTGAAGTTCCTATTAAATAAAAATAAAAACATCAAATTGAATGTTTACCGTCAGCACTTCTGAGATTTGTTTTCATCAAATAAGCCTCACCTGAAGCAGCTGGCTGCTGAGTAATCTGTTGTTGTTGCTGTAAGGCGGCGGCGCTCTGTGTTCCAGCGGCGTGTACCATGGGTGGTTTCTGCATGTGAATAGCTGATGATGGAACAAACAGAAACGAGACATTAGCGTGGCGAGCAAGTGGGGAAAAAAAATAAATACAAAATAATAAAAGAAGTTGTTATTACGAAGGCGAGGATCAAACCACGAAGTCTTTCTCGTGTGATGATCAATGAAATAGAGTTCTCCTTCCGGAGTAACAGCTTGTTCCCATCCATCCGGTAGAGGACCCAAAGCTTGGGTTAAAGCTTGCTGAGATGCCGCCAAGACAGCCGCTGCATTACTTCCTGTTAATTGAATGAAAGTTACATAACCGGAAAGCCAGGAATTTGTATTGTTTCACTTACCGGCAACTGGCGCCGTAACGGCACTGAGTAAAGGTGGAGCTACCATGTTTGGTGGAGGAGCCGGTGACAACGGCTGAATCTGTTGCTGCAGTAATTTTTTCCGTGGATCCTCCCATGTTGTTGTTTGAGTCAGGTGACTGTAAAGAAGAAAAAGAAAAAACACATCAGCAAGATGAAAATCGGTAGAATGTCTGACACGTAAATAACAAATTATTTGACAACGATAAACGGCAACGCTAAACACACGCGACTAGACACAATAGTCTAGGACAAACCTGACTGAAATTGTTCGGTACCATGTTGGAAAGACCTTGGATTTGTTTCACGCTAATAGAATCAGATAAAAGAGGGAGGGAGGGAAGGGGATAATGTAAGCAACAACACACTCGGTCACATGGCCTTGGGAAGTAAAGAAGAGTAAAACGGAGAATACGGAAAACGTACTAAGGTGGGCAGACCGTCCCCGATCCTAACGTCGTTCAAGCTTGTTTCCGCCTCTCATGGGCAAACGCACCTAAATTTGCACGGACAAGGTCGCTTGTCGAAACCGGTAGCATTGCACAAAATGACAACTAGTTCTAAATCCTGGCGCCCAGAAATGAACCAACACATTCATTTTAATGCGGATTCATATTTTTTTTACCTGGACGAGCTTCATTTGTACGATTAAAAAAGCTTAAATAAACAAAAGAAACTCGTATTCCAGTTAAAAATGTTGATATTTTTCGAAGAGAATACTTTTTTTCATGAGGGATTTGGAGTTTCTAAGGATGAATTGAGAAGCCGTGGGAATTCCATCCATAAAAGGTTGAGTCGAGGGGGAGAGAGAAACCTGCTCCGTGTGCAGATTCTCCTTCCCAAAAATGGCGAGTCCAACCAAAGGCGGATGATAGGCGGTTCGCGTTGGCTCGGATCGAATCAACGAGCTCATGAATTAAAGAACGAAGATGGGCTTCACAAAAGGCTAGCATGGAACCCAAAGGACAGAAAAGCAACCCTCACGGAGAAAAAGAAAAGAACAAAAAAATTGGTCAAACAAGTGGATAGATAACGTACATACGGAGGAGAAAGTAGAGGAGAAGATGGAAAGGTCAGCCCATAGCCACAGGTAAGAATGGATCCAGGAAGAAGAAAATAGTTGGATAAAAGCTCGGAGACAGAGAAAACGGCTCCTCTCTTTTGCTGAGGAACTCAATAGAGATGGCGGGAGGAGGGGGGACTCGTACCCAAGGTCACTATAAAAGAACAAGGTATTCAACAATAAGCAACCTAACCCACCAGCAGGAAACGTAGAGATCCCCCGTGCTTCGCTATGCATTCTCTCTCTCCTAAACACCACAGGCATTTGCCCCCGTCTCTTTCTTTACAGGTAAAAAAGAAGAAGAAGAAAAAAAAAATGGTAAAAGGTAGGAGGGCATTCCACAGACCTTTTTTCTTTTTACTTAAGGCCAGTATACATTCCATCGTGGTAAATTTGAGTTATTCAGTTGAGAAACTATGAGATCTCAACGGTTGTTCGACGAACCCTTAAAAATACGCGATTTGGTCAACCCCAACACACGTATCAGATGGCAGGAGAAAATATTCTAGTAGTCGGGCATGACTGTATGTAGTTATAATTTAATAAATAAGCAATCAGTTTTCGAGATGTGAGACGAATGAGGCGCCGTAAGTTGAGAAGGAGGGGTTGAAACGCAACAACCTCTAAAGAAAGCGTTTCTCGCTGTCGACAAGAGACTAAATCTTAAAATGGTTACCAGAGATGAAGTGGACCTAGCAACCATTCATTCAGAGCTAAACAAAACTTTTATCTTTCTCTACAAAAAAAATACATGCTACACACGAAAAAAGAGGTTTTTCTGACAGTAAAAACAAAATAGGATTCTGCGACTCACAATTTCGTCGTATTTTCTCCCAAGAAAAAAGGTGTGGTTGCAGAACCCAATTTTCTTATGTCAAAAACTCGTAAGTGTGAAAGCAGCTTTACCCTACTGAGGGATGGTTGCTCCATAAAGGCACGGCCCGGTTCTATTTTTGCAGTTGAGATAGCTGCTCCAAACTGCGTCTCGACAGCGGCAAACTCCGACCCCTCCTCACGCTCTCAACTGTCCCGTTCAACCTGCGCATTTTGCTCAAATCGGCCACCCCTCAAGACTTTTTATGTAGTTCCTATTGCTTCTCCTCGCACTCTGAATCCGCCACCGTTTAATAATAGAACGCCATGACTTTCGGGTCCACATATCGCAAGCAGAATTAGCTAACCTACCCCGGCGCCTGTCCTTCACTTACGCCATCACTCAATGAACGCTGGCTGAGTAGTGCTTTTGCAAGGTCGCTTTCATCGAGGCTATATATGCTATTATTCAATCGTGATGTACGACACAGTTTCAATTCGTGGGGACAGACGCAAAATATTTGCAACTTTACTATTTCACTAAACTTTGAGCTTGTAACTGAGGACTAGATCTAACTTAAGAGGTAAATAAATGAAAAAAAATATTACTTTAAAAAGTAGACTTGTCCTTGAGGTGTCTTGGCTTGTTCCCATCCTTCAGGAAGTGGGAAGTGATCGAGAGTTAAGTCACAACTCTGTTGCTTTAAGTGCTGATGTACTGGTCGTTGTTGACCAGCTGCCAAAGTCTGTTGGAGTGAGGCTGGAGAGCTGTGTGCTCTCGAATGGTGAATATTGGCTGATGGTGAAGGGTTCAAAGCAAAATGCCCAGAATCTGTGCTGTTTTCTCTGCTGTGTGAATTAGATGCCACAGAAGGAGACTTAGATCCAGTTGGAGGTGGTTTGAAGAAAGAATCTGGCAGATTTCGCAACCGAAATGGCAGCTGCAATGGTCTGTGGGCATCAGGCTTCAGTACGCTGTCAAACAAGGCTTGTAATTCGGAATCAGAATCGCCACGAATGTGTACGATTTGATTCCGTTCTTTGTGCTCTACCACTTCGGGATTTTTTGACATTTTAATGATACCAGAACTTTCAAGCAGTCGAGCAGATAGGATAGGTAAGGGAATTACAATATGCTAAACAAAGAAAGACAACAACTAAGATCATAAAAAATGAAAAAGGTTAACTCAATAATCAGCCGACACACCCTTCCACACAAAAGACAGTCTGGCGAGTAACTGATGCACCTCATCTATGCAACTAGGCAAAAGCCGGAAGGTGGCAGGCTGGCATATCCAATTTTTTCAATAACAAACTCGGACGCCATCTTCCGACTATAATTCATTTTACCTGATACTTTTTTTTTTTTCTACAATCATTTTACAATGATCTAGAGTGTTTAACTTTAAAATGCTTTTTTTTATACAAAAAGCTAATTTTCACAATTGAATGCAATACGAATGAAAAATTTCGGGAAATTATTATCGAATTACTAATAAATAGCGAAGCAATGAACTTTTTTCCCCTTTTTCTTCATTAAATAATTCAGCTGGAAGTTATCGCAGCAAACTGTTTGGTCATAGCAATAATCTTACACAATTTATGGTTTTCACGAATGACTCTTGTTTTCTTGTTAATTTGCAAACAAGACGTTTAAGGTTTGTATGTGTATTATGCTTTTGAATTTCTCAAATGGTCAAGGATTGAAAACATGCATAGGGATGGAAAAACACGAACCCCGATGTGAAATTGTTAAAGAACATGTAAGAGAAATACAATCAACCTGTCCAATCAATCTCTCCTTTAATTATTCCACAAAACTAAAAGCGAGAGAAGAGATAAACGAACTTGCATCTACCATCACGCACCATCAGAATCGTACGACAACTTCTTTTCAGATTTTTCAAAGCAAACATTTAAACCGAGAACTTCCAGTAAAATGAGTACAGCGATCAATGATACCATTCAACAACTGGCACCTTGCGGATGGACTCTACGCCAACTCCAAAACGGCGCGTAGGATAGTTTTTTTATATCCCGCAAAAAGGAAGAAAAATAAAATAAAATAAAATAGAAAAATTTCGCATTTGTTTTGCTATCAATATAGCTTAATTCATTCCGCAGTGTGCACGCCAGCTTTTGATCCCTTATCTTTAAAAGCTTACTTTCCCGATCAATTTAATCAATGAAATGAGCTTTGAGGTACTTCATCATGCCGAATGTACGAAATCTCTTAACGCCTGTAAATAGTAAAAAAAAAAAAAACTCGTTAGAAATCACATATTTGGAACTAGAACGGAAATGGCTTTACCAAAAACTTTCTGTAATTGTTCGTCACAAACCGCAAACTGTTTGTTCTTGGGATCCTAGACAAAATTTTGAATAAAACTTATCAGTTATTGGTTCAATGAATTATTTGACATGAAACTTACATATAGGTTTCTTTCCTTGATTATAGACCACATTTTTTTTACAACTTCCGGACGAGGCATGGACTCGGTTCCCATAATATCTGACAACTCAGGACTAAGTTTAACAGCTTTTACTCCTCCCTTTGGTGTTCTTGCTTTAGCAGTCGTAGAACCTTCTCCTTTCTTGGCTGGGGTTCCTCTTTTCTTTTTGGAGGCTTTTTTCCAGTCTTCATCGGAGTCATCGGGATCCGAACTATCAGCACGCTTCTTCTTACCGCCAACAGCCCCCCTTCCAGCACTTCGACCTCTTTTTTTCCCAGGAGACTTCTTTCCTGGACTGTACGACTCATCACTACCTCCATCCTATATTTTTACAAGAAATTTTAAAATTTTTCGTCAATTCATATTTGATTTTCCTCTCTAACTTACGCTACTTTCGGAGTTTTCTTCGTCAAACTCTTCGTATTCACTGCCAGACTCTTGTTGACGTTTCTTAGGCGTTACTTTTTTAGGAGCAGTATCACTTTCTTCGCTGTCCTCGTCCTGGATTAAAAATGGAGAAAAAAAATTTAAGAGATTAACTTCTTTCAAAATTCTTCTAATAATACCACTGGGACGGGTTTAGATTGAGGCTTTCTTCCACGGGGTGTTGGTGCTTTTTTGGGGGGTGGTGCTGGGGCAACGTCCGATCCCGATTCTTCCTCAGATTCTTCAGATTCCTATATCAAATTGAAAGTTTATGTTTTGATTTCTACGTAATCGAATAAATCAGGCAATTAAATAATTATCTTACCGCTGACTTCCCCTCCGAATCACTAGATTTGGTTTTGGTGATTGGGGCTTTGGATTTCTTTTCTTCAGCAATTGATCGAGCAGGTCGCGCTTTTATTTTTGCTTCCTAGAATATCACATAACAAAATTGGAAATTAGTTGCAGTTATTTAAAAAGAAAAATTTATATTCTTTTTTCAGGTTATCAGTTTCTAAAGAACATTTCTTCATCACTTACAGGGCTTTCCGATGGTGCTTTCCGGGCAGGCTGGCGCCTTTCTTGTTGTCTTGCTGGTCTTTTTTTAGGAGAAACTTCTTCTTTATCAGGTATGTACTCATCTTCATCTTCATCATCTTCCTCTTCTTCTTCATCATCATCTCCTTCACTTTCTGAGTTTTCATCCTCTTCATCCACAGCTTTTGAAAAACATGAAAATAAGAAAAATGAAAATATGTGCACAAATTAATTTCTTACATTGGTCCAGTTTTGCAGGTTTCTTCTTCTTTGCTGCAGGCTCTTTATTAGATTCCTCTTTGGCATCTTCTCGTTTACTTTTAGGGGATGTATCGTCTTCTATATGGGGTTTCTTTTCTACTGCCTCCATGACCATTTCATCAATTTCCTTTTTCCTGTGAAATCACAAAATTCATTTGTGGTAAAAAAAATGAATATTTTACTCATCTATAAATGTGCCTAATAAGACATACTAGTTTTAACATGAATATGTTTGAGTAATAAAATAAGGAAAAAGCAAGCATGCCTAATGTCTCCATACCTGTCACTGAGGTCGAATTTTAGTTTTTCCTCCAACTGTTGCCGAACTTTTTTAGAAGACAGTGTGTCTAAATCAGCCCCTTCAAGGATGCCTATAAAACACATGACATGATAAAACAAGAATACAAAACATTCAATAAATAGCGATGACGCTGATGCTAAGTCACCAGCGTGCCGGCTTTCAAAGATTTGAGGTCTTTTGATAAATAATATGAAAAAAAGGATAGTTACCATCAATTTCTTTTCTTAAGTCTTCTTTACTTATATCAGCCATGCTCATTAGAAAGCCTTAAGAGAAAACTAAACAAACTATGTAAAATTCACAGAGAGTCAAAGTCTCAACAGGAACTTTTGTTCGTACAGTGTAGGTACTCTAACATCCAAGCGTTACAACAATTGACCGGAGCGCTCTCATGCGGGGTTTTCTGAAACAGTTTTTTTTTTCTTTATGAAATTCCGAAATTTCAAATATTTTTCAAATAAACATGTAAATTTTTAGTTAAAATATTTTCGCGTTTTCTAGTTAACATAAAACAAGACAACATATGACGCATGACAAATTGACAACCGTTATGAGAATTGAGAACAATTATTTTTATTTAATTTTTACAAGTTGGTCCACAGATAAGGTTAGACTAGAAACTTGTCCTCAACGCCTCTGGACGTAAGTATCAGTACTAAATGTTCGAAATGACAAATCCAAAAAGCGCACTTCTTATCAATGAGTGTTCCGTCTCGTTTTCTTTGTTCTCAACTTGTTCACAGTTTCACACTTTCACACAAATGATCAATCATGGATTCATAAATGATTTTATAAATATTAAATGCGTGCTACAGTAAAATTTTTAAAATATTCCGATGGCTTGTGTGTTGAATTAAACTAAAAATATTATGCGTCAAAAATAAATTATCGATATATGTATTGATCGATACATATCATTTAGCTTAAGTGCTACGGGACGGGGTACTCTTCCCGCTTTATTTTTGTCAGACTTTCAGTATTGTGCATCCTTCAAATTATGTTTTTTTTTACCAAATAATTAACTTTGTGGTGAATTTCTGGGTTAGTTGTTTGTAAAAGTGCACAAGAATGAACTCTGCTAATAAGGTTGCCGATATATTTGGAGCTGCAGGATTAGGTAAAATACACATGGTGTATGTAGGTAATTGTTGAATGAGTGATTCCAGCCATCATTTTTCTTAGCTTTCAGTACGTTGGGGAAATTGACCATGCAGCTACATTCCTCAGAAAATGCCAATGCTGGGTAAATAATTTTAAGTAATTTACTTTTGTAACACTGTTGTATTTTTAATTTTTTCTTATACAGGTCAAAATGGAGTGAAGATGAAATTGAAATGTTGAGAAGTTCCATTAAGCGCTTTGGAGAAGATCTTGAAAAGATTTCTGAACATATTAAAGACAAGACGGTGTAAGTTGATTGCAAAAAGCACATGTCAGTGTTCAAATTTCAAATTTTATTTGCTTCTATTAGGACACAAATTCATGGTAGTTTGAAGAAAAAAACTTTTGAGGCAGCAGGTATTCCTTTGTCTAAAGTCATCAGCCAACCAGTTGTTCAACCAAGTCCACTCCAGAATATTAATTCAAGTCCTCAGCAAGCAGTTGTAGTTGTTCAACAACAGCCCCAAATGATTAATAACAAGTCGACAGCTGAAGTGACATTGAACATGTTAAATGCCTCTGAAAATGAAGTTGATGTTGAAGGGTTAAATTTTGAAGGAGCAAATGAAGTTGTCACATCTTAAAACTTTCTGATAAATTAATACACAGCATAAAAATGAAATGAATTGTATTTTCGAATTTTCTTGCAAACATAATATTACAAATTATTTCAATTATAATTAATCATCTTCCCGATCGACATCTTTCTTTTTCTTTTTTTTCTTGGCAGACTCCTCCTAAATAGAAATATGTTTACATTATTAATGAATACCAAATTACTCGGCGAATAATATTTGCAGTATGTTTTCATATAAGTAATTTTCGTCAGAAATATTCCGTTCACTACTTTCATTATAAAATAATCACGAAACCTTTGTTTAAAAAAAAATTAATTGACAAGTTTAATTTACCTTGTTTGTTGATGTGTCCATTGCAATTGAAAGGTCTTCATTTTCAGCTGTTTTATCTTTCTTCTTCTTTTTCTTCTCTTTGGTTTCAGGAACCGATTCTACGGTAGCATCAAGAATGCTTTCATTACCCTGCGGCTCCTGATAATCATGCATAAATGATCAAGACATCATTATTTCACAAGAGTATAAACACTTACCCGATCTTTGTCCTTTTTCTTCTTTTTCTTCTCCTTGGTTTCCGTCATGGATTCTGACAACGGATCAGCAACGGCGCCCGTTTCACTCAACTTTCTTTTTCGTGCCTCAGCATCTTCAGTTGGTTCAACCTTTTCTTTTTTAACGCTACAGAAAAATGTAATATTATTGAAAAATTTGATACAAATACTGCGTTGAATTACATACTTTAGGTCTACATAAGAAGTCAACCAATCTTTAGGTGTCTTGTCATTAGGTTTACCAAACTTATCCAAGAGTCCTTGTTTCACCATACCCTTCTTGACGGAAGCCTAAAATTAAACAAATACATACATATACATACAAGTAACGCCAATGTAAACTATATCAATTTTTACTTTAGGTCCAAGTCCCCATTTCCTGGGATAAGTGTCACGCTCCATGACAACACGTTTAATTTTGGCAACAATGCCATGATCACATGAAGCCATGGTTGTTGTCGTCATCAAAGCAATAGCGAGAGCCACTGCTTCACCTTTGGTTGTTACTATGACAATCTCTTCATTTAGTTCGATACCATTTTCGTACCGCAATACACCAGGCAACATGATTTTAGCTCCATAGCAAACGGCATTAACCTAATATATATTTATTTAACACATAATTATAAAGAAAGTTATAGATAAATATTAACACACACTTACAGCACTGTCTTTCATGATTATTCGCTTGTGAGACATCATCAATGCCTCTAATGGACGAATAACCCGCCGCAGATATGTTTCGTCCTTATGATTATCATGTAACCACTGCGCATCGATTACATCGTGCATAGTCATTAACCCTTCTTTTTCACTTTGGATACCTTATAAGAAAAAAAAATCTTTCATCTTAAGTTATACACACAAAAAGAAACTTCCTGGCTTACCAGAACGAACTCTTCTGAGTTCCGCCATCTGGGCTCCTACGCCTAGCACCAAACCGAGATGGACACAGTGGGTACGAACGTAAGTTCCGGCTTCACAGCTAACCCAATAGATACCCATTTGTCTCTCGGCATCGTACTCGTAAAATTTACTCTCGTAAATGGTTCGCACACGAAGTTGTCGCTTAACAGCCGAGATCAGTGGCGGACGCTGGAACAAAGCTCCAGTCAACTTCTCAAGAGCTCGGGGAATCTTAATAAATAAAAAATATATATACAAAATGAGTATTTATCAAGTTTCTAACTCATAAAATTAACAGAATTCAGTTAAATGCTTCATTATCTTTAATTATCTTCAGTCATTTCAGTCCACTACTTTCGATAAATTAATCATTAGCATCTTTAGCATAAAGCTTTCAACTAGAAGGGTCAAGAAACTACCTGATTATTATCTTCAACTGCAGAATGAAGCTTAAATATAGCAACGTACTCTTTGCCAGCTCCCTGCTGAGATTTGACCAGCCTTGTAGCACGATCAATGCAAACAATCAAACACCCTGTAAAATATTCAATTAGTAAAGTCCATGAGATTTTCCGAGTGCTATCTACATACCTGTAACTTTAGGGTCCAATGTTCCTGAATGACCCGTCTTTTCACATCTTAGAATCCTCTTAATCCAGGCAACTACTTCGTGAGAGCTGGGGTTAGATGGCTTGTCAAGATTAATAAAACCGCCATGAATATAATCTTTAATTGGCCTCTTCAATGGTGAACAACCACTTGGAAGAGGTGTATAATGATTTGTCCTTGTGTTCAACTTGTCAAAATTCTGAAAAAAAAGATGATTTAGAGACTGTTCACATTTCTTAATAAATAACAACGGAAATATTAATATCTATAAAGATCAAGTTTCCAACTAGGAAAATTTTAAGAATTTAGTTTTAAATGCTTCATTATCTTTGAGTGTCTTCAGTCTTTTCAGTCCACTACTTTCGATAAATTAATCATTAGCATTCTAAGCATAATGCTTGTATAGATAAGATACTAAAAGAATAATTTTGAGAACATCTACATGTAATTTAATATTTAACAACATACCTTTAGTAACAGTGGCCATTGTGAACAGTCCAATTTTGCTACTGGTTTTTCTGATGGCTCCAACACAAAGTCTGAATCTCCTTGAATATCTCCCAAGGACTTTCTTGACTTCTTTCCACTTTGTTTCTCTCCTAGGACTTCTGAAACACAGAAATGCTAACATTAACCGACACGTGTTACCAACATTAATCCGTGGAACATAGAATTAACCACATTAATGTGAATTTCGAATCATACGATTTCTGTAGCAAACTACAATGCACATTTTCTGTGTGAAAACACATAATCGATCCCCATAACTATCTTGTAAAATTTATATTATGTGATAGCGCTTACCAGATGAATGCATCGTGCTTCACACGTGGTTCGAAGTCCTGTCTTTGATCTAATGTGTTGAAAAACCTCTGCTACAAAAAAAGAAACCAATGAGCGGAAGTGTTGAGCGTTGCCATTTGATTTTTGATTCTTATTTTTTGGAAAAAAATTAATCACGAAGTCACTTTTTCTGCTATGACATGTATTTCCAATATTTTACTTGTTTTTAAAATCCAATGGTTCAAATTATCTCTTTATTACCATTACATTAGAAGTTACAATAACTATAACATCTTTCTCCCGTGGCGCTTTGGCTTTGGGAAGGGTACTCTAGTGTGTGGCGCCAAAACCTCTTGAAGGTCACCTGGTGGCAACTGGTGGCAATTTTTCGCTACTCTATAGTGTGGGTACTGTTTAGTGTTTTCACCATCTAAATTTTGTACAACATTTCTGGACATACTGCTTGTCTCTTTCTTTAGTCTTTCTACTACATGCTGCAAATTGGTGTATAAATTAAGTGAACAATTTGACTATAACACTCCGATTTCGTAAACTATTTACAAATGGCCCTTAATAACAATAAATTTGATGCGTAAGTTTTCAAATTTTATACATGGTTTAATAGAACTTGCGTTTACTTTGTTGCTTTTCGACAGGTTGAACAACAGCGAAGACAGTGATGACGACGAAACTTCATTCAGCGAAGAAAGAAAGAAAAAGGATTTAATTTTGGTGAGATATTAACTGCATAAGACAAAAAAAATTATTGTAATATCTATTAACTCTTTTTTAATGATGTGATAATTGCGATAGACAAATTTATGTGCTCACTTACCCATTGTTTCTTTACTAATTTAAAGGCTAATTTTTTTCAGCAACCTATTCAAGTTCCTCGAGAAGAACATCCACTCCAGTACACATGAAAATTATATTACTTTTATTAGTACATGTTAATTATAGAAATACCATTTGTTTTTAGATACACATACTGTTTGTGGTTTAGTCGGAGAGCTCCTGGAAAACATGCAGCACCCCAAAGCTTTGATCAGAATCTAAGAATGGTTGGACGTTTTGCTTCTGTAGAACAGTTTTGGTCATACTATTGCCATCTGGTCAGGCCTTGTGAACTCTCTGGTCACAGTGACTTTCATTTATTTAAAGATGGAATCAAACCAATGTGGGAGGTTGTATTATTAAATAATAATAAGGATGGTGAAGTGTTTATTAACCTACTCTTTTTCCCAACAGGATGATGCCAATCGTTGTGGTGGTAAATGGATTGTGCGTCTTCGAAAAGGTTTAGCCTCACGTTGTTGGGAGAACTTAATATTAGCTATGTTAGGCGAACAATTTATGGTAGGCGACGAAATATGTGGAGCTGTCGTCTCAATTCGATTTGCTGTAAGAAAAAATGTTTTTTGTGTTAAAAATCATATAATTTATATATATATATTTTAGGAGGATATTATTTCGGTATGGAATCGAATTGCAAGTGATCAGGCTACTACCAACCGAATTCGAGATACTCTTCGTCGAGTCTTAAACCTTCCACCGAACACAATACTTGAATACAAAAACCACACGGATTCTCTAAAGTACGGAATGGTGGTCTCGCCATTCAAATGAGAATTCATTATCTTTTTCTCTTTCTTTCCTCTACCTCTTCTCCCTTCAAATCTCCAGGGACAATTCCAGTTTTCGGAATACCGATGTCTTTGTCCGATAAAGACACAATATTTTACATCTCAAGCGGAATATAAATAAGTTGAAAGTTGACCTGGTCAAGGTGTTCATTACCGATACTGTTATTTCTAGCTTTATAAAAGTTTGATTCAAATGTGTTTAACATTCTTCGTTGAATAGTCTCTAAATACGAGTGGATTCAAAACTTTTATGGAAGAACCAACTTAAGCGTCAAATGTTGTAATGATTACTTATTCGCTTTACACTGTAAAGCATGGGAGTTTGTGGCGAAACTATTTGTTGTTAATTGATTATTCCTCAAAACCACACATCTGACAGACGGTTGATTTATTAGCTTGAGTTGCTACTAACACGGAGTAGTACATTCAGCCTAAAATTAAGAAATGCGCTAGATTTTTCAGGTGAGAAACATGCGTAATGTATGTGGAATAGGGTGATGAACGGTTATATTAAATGAGAAAAGTGGAAATGAAAAATCAACATCCATTGTAGCTCACCGCTCGACGAACGTCAAAATTTTGCTGGTGAATACTTCGATTCGGAATTGTAAGTAGTGATTTACGATAAACAAGGTTTCACGGTGAAATAGATTGCGAAATATAATACTGAAATTAACAAAAGAGGAAAATGGAAAGCAACCTTACTTATTTAACATCAACAAATTGGCACACGTCGAGACACCGAAATACGAATCAAATGTAAACAAACAAAAGGACGATGGCGGACCATCGCAAAATAATAAACAAAATTTTAAACCACACAATAAATGAACTATAATTTTATATTATTGTGAATGTAAACATCGTTGCAGTTGTATCTGTATAGATTAGTAGAATAAAAATTTTGAGCTCTACCAAGGACCATGTATGTGCGGCCGAGAGCTGCGGAGCCCGTTCAGGCTCCGGGAAACAGCTTGTAAGCTAGATAGTGCGAATTATATATCAGCTTCATTCCCTGTTGAATCCAGGTTACCATGAATTGATTCCCTATAAATACTGCATGACTGGAGTTGCCAAGAAGATGATATTTGTTAGTGTAAGATGGTCACCTAGAATGGATGCGCTCCATTTCTCAAAATTCGCTGTCACATTCCGGTGGGTTAAAGTAGCCAAAGATGTTCATCTCGTACACTAGAGTAAAATTTATGAAAAGGTTAATAATAAATTCAGCGTTAGTTAGAATAAAACCTAATTTTTAACGTACTAGAAGCGATGATCATGAAGAACAAATACCACCCCAGAAGGGCAACTCCGTATTTGCGATCCAGCTTCCAGCCATTCAGATGAGTGGCGCCCAACAAGAAAACAATGGTTGACAGCAATGATAGGGTTGAATATGTTAATCCTGCATTTTTAACAGAACAATACTTCATGGTTCCGTAAACGTGAGCAATGGCGAAAGTGTCGGTGGAACAGTACCTTTGCTGATGACTCGAACTACACTTCCCGGATCAACGACGGCCGTTTGAAGAAACCAAGGTAGCCCCAGACAAATGAGAATATCGAAAACGTTGCTGCCGATGGCGTTGGATGTAGCCATGTCACCGTAACCTAAAGACAACGAATGATTACTGTTTGTATCGAATTTTCATTTTTTTCAGTAATTTCCACCTTCTCTGGCAACAGCCAAACTGGTTAGAATGTCGGGAATACTGACACCAGCAGCCACAAACGTCAATCCCATCACAGTATCCGGAATTCCCATAGTGAAACCTGATCACAAATTTAGTAAAATAATGTACCGTCTAATAAATACAAACATATTCGAATGAGTAAATATTACTAACCAATAATAGTGATCATCCAGACCATGACGTAGGAAAAGATGGAAATCCAGAGCATGCTGATGAAAAAAGAAACAAGGAACCAACTGCCCCATTTCTCTAAACGGCAGTTGGGCATCGTGTAGTAAGCAGCAGCACGCAACGGCAGGCAGATGGCCCACGTGATCCGGTCTAGAAATTCTACTGGTGGTACCCACGGCGAAAATCGCTCTGCCTCCTCCTCTTTAATCTTGCTGATCGAAGGGCCGGAAGTGCCTCCAGCGTCACTGGGACCAACATTTCCGTCAATCGAAGATTTCACAGAATCTATTGAAGCATTTCCAGGAAAGAAAAATATAGAAAATCGTCTAAAACGGAACAAAGTTTCCTGGATGAGTGAGGCCTTACCGGGGGATCTTTCGTCGGAGTAGAGTTTCCCAGCGGGGCCACTAATGCCACCTGCCTCCGAGTCAAGATTCTTGTAGGGCATCAGCGACGCGTTTTCCCCACCGGGAAGTCTACGGGCGTAGTCGGGAATAGGAATAGGCAAAGTGTTTGCCCATCGCTCCAGTTGAGAGTTGTAGACCATCATTACACAATAGGCCACGTAGAGCATCAGGAAAATGGTCGACTCGTACCTTTGGATAGTCCAAAACGATTACGTTACCATTAAAACAAAATCGAATAGATTTTTTTGACTGCCAAGGTTTAATGGCGCACGTTAATGGTAAATGGTAACAAAACTTTCTTGATAAGACAATAAAGCTCCGAAATCGATATTTGGAATGTCGAATAATTCCATTACCATGTGACAACTTCATTGTAGATGGTGAAGAGAAGAGCAAATATGGCCACGAAATAAGCGATGCAGTCACGAACAAGCGGCCACCAATTCAGATAGATGACACCTCCGGAAAAGAGGGCGCACACGCTGATAACAAACATGATATTGAAGACGGCAGAGCCAATCACGCCACTGATACCTATGTCATCCTGTAACAAAATACATATATCAGTTACATTAATTTGACTCTGATGAAAGAACCCGAGAAATTGATTCGACACTACCTTGGCTATGAATACTCCAATCACTGCAGTTGCAAGTTCTGGAGCGGATGAACCAGCTGCCATAAAAGTAGCTCCCGCCACATCTTGAGACATGTGCAGGGCTGCCGGAAATCGGTTTCATTAGCTGATTATTGTCGGGAAATAAGAAAAACAAATTTACAACATACATTCCACCATCCTTTCGAGTGCAGGAACGAAGTAGTCATCGCAGACGATGGATAGACCCAGGAACATGTAAGCGGAAACGAGCAAGTGGACCACGAGACCACCCTTGACTCGGACATACTGCGGGATGCCTGGCCTTGGAAATTCTTCAATAGCCGGAGGAGTGCAGTTGATTCCGGCGAACGGATCTAAAATTGGCGTTGCAGTCGATGTTCGTTTTTCTTCGTTTGCCAACAAATGGCGTCTCCAAAGCCCAACTAAATTCGGACAGAAACCAAACCACAATTAATCAAACATTGTCCAGTGATGTAATTTTGAAATAATGCAAACAGATTTAAAGAGAAACTATTGGAAGTAAAGTAAAGCTACTCACCGCTTTCGATTGGGTCATCATTATCGACAAAAGTCGTGGGATTGAAGCCAGAACGAGGTAGATGTGATGTCACCAGGATCAGCGCAAGAACACTAAGTCCAACCAGATAAGCCCACATGCATCTCCGGCGGTTGGCACGCTTGCATCTCGCAAAAACTGGTCCGACACTCCTCGCCTCTGTCTGAGTTGAGACAAAATGAAGAATCAATACAATGTTATCAAATACTATTGCTGCCATTTTCAGATACAAGAACAGGTGGAGAAAATCAATTTCCAACGCAAGAAAATGTTGGCTTGTCGGCCAGTTAGTCGGATCGATTAAGATGGTGGCTCGTGATATTGACGTCTATCTAGATCCTAAGATCGCGCAGCACACGATAGGGACCTAATTTATTGTCTTTTATACACCAACATTCTTTTGCACTTCTTTCCTCGAACTCATTTTCATCAAAAGTAAGAAAGCCAGATATCTTTACTAAGATGCCCAACTATAAGACACTGTCTGTTCCATCCAGCTGTCAGATTGCCAAATGTTAGGAAGTTACACATGAAATCAGTGTCTCTTTTCTTCCTGTTCACCAGACAAAGGAGACCAACTGGAAAGATAATTGGGTTCGTTAAGGAATTATTATTATTAAAAAGAAACACATCTCTACGTTTGCCGAACGGCTTTGGCGAAAAATAATACTACTACACCCTAGCAACGTCTAGCCTTTCAAAACGAAATGAAACATAAAGCACTTGCGGTCGGCTCAAATCGCTTAAAAGACAATTTCTGGTCTGATTAAATAAGTTACGAACGCACAATTATGAGTTATAGGGGTGATGTAATACGTGGAAGGCATGCTATATATGACGACACGGTACAGAGCTATTAACGTTGATAAATGCTCGGTAGTAATGCACTCGCATGACTAAATCTCATTACTTGCAACCCGTCAACATGTATCACAACTAAAAAATTAAACGGTTTAGACAGACAGCAGCGAGGGATTCTACCAAAAACGATTTTATTACAGACAATTCCATTAAACGTAATCACCGTTACCAAAACGAATTTATTTTAAACGATTCCTTTTTTATTGGTTTCTGTAACTCACTTCCACAAAACCAAAGTGCATGCTGACCGGTGATCGCCGAAAGATGTTTGCCTACGTCAGAAATGTCGATTACTCGATAGAGCGATAGCAGATCAGAAAGGCGACAAGATGGCTGAATTTTGACCGCCTTTATTCGCTGATTAATACAATCCCCTGCGATTCCTATAGACTCCCTCTACAGACATTTCTATAATTAAGAAAATCACGTAATAAAAAAACGTTCGACGCTTTTTCTTACAATGACAATAAAATTGCTAAAATATTTGAGCTGAAATGAATTAACGAGAATCTGAAGAGTGAGCATTTACCGGTTGTTGGAATGACATTTAGATATTTCGAAAGCGTCGGGCTGATTCGTGTTGGTAGTTGTCGGTAGAGAATCCAATGACGTGGCGAGAACGGTGCTAGTTGGAAACGGAACTCTATCAACTCGACATAGCTTATTACGCAATATATGGGCTTGAATGAAAGTTGGAGAGTGCAGATGTCACTTGAAATTTGAAATTTGCCAGAGAAATGGAATATTATAAGCACACAGGCAAAAGATGGCAACTACCGTGGAATTCAAACACCCGACACACGTTGTCCAGTCGAGAAGACTAGACTTATTTCAGCCATAAAAGAAAGCCAACTCTTCCTCCTCCTCGAGGGTTAGAATAGGAGAAACGAATGTAAGGAGGGTGAGTGGATAGACTATAGGGGCGGGATTTTCTTTTGCTTCTGCGCACAAGTTGGCGCATTTCATGTATGCACGGACGTTGCCGACTGCATGCAAAGACTCTTGGCTTGGTATTTTATCGATCATTCGGCTGACTCTTCGCATGCCTTACGCATCTTGAAAGAAAAAAAAAACACATACAGAATTTGCATACTTTAGAGCTTTGTGGCACCCTTATCAATATCAATAAAGCCAGCAACGCTTCTTGGGCTTCTTGGCTTTTCAATGAATAAAATATTTTCGCCCGATTTAACGCCACCTTTTGATTAAAAATTCAATAAACTGCAAATGTGTACTACTAAAATTCGGAGGTGCGCTAGCTTTGATTTTTTGAGACAAATTCAGAGTCAGCAAGCAGTGTAGCTTTCATTTTAAAAATTCACTTGCTTTAAACTCGTTTCGGTGATAAACAAATTTCTGTCTCTATCATCAAAGAAAGCATTATAATTGATGTCTTTTGGTCTAGGCACAAATATTATATTTAAAGATTCCTTAAATTATTTATAGATCTTTTATCAGCGTTAACCTATTATTCGAGTCATGTATTGCTCTTATCACAGGACACTCGATCGATAAAGTGGTTTCCTTCTTGTCTGCCCACTACGCTAGACTCTCACTCAGGCTAGAGATATAGATGGAACGATTCCGTCGTTCTCGGAAGTTTGCTGTGTATATATTGCTGTCGACTACACATCTAGTTTACTTAATTATCATGAACCGTTCATCTTGTTAATATACGTGGAAACGTTCAGTCTCTCACTGACATTTCAGCATTTTTTCTTGAATGAAATTAACGCAATGCGGTCGAAAAATAGATATAGAAACTACAGTTTGATTCTTCTTAGAGAAATGCGTCACACCATTTTATTTTCTATTTTTATTACTAACCAATTTCCGTTAGTGCCAGTACATCAAGGGCATTATCGTTAACTTTTGACGTCGGAAAAGTGTCCTCTACACGTCTATATCTGCTGTATGTTTTAAGGTCATTAGAACAATCTAGAAATTCAAATGGATTGCTATGCGGCTATCAATTCCTATTATTACAGAGATAAAAACAACGTCGATTGCTCGTTTCCTTTCGCTGCGAGTTCCAATAAGTAATCTGGTTTAATGTTTGCTGCCAGAAAGAAAAAAACAACAATCGGAAGAGTCAAAACAAATAATCTTCCGACTTTTGGAGGGTAAACATGTAAATATTTAAAAAACTAACAGAACTAAATTTCGTTACGGGTATGCCAAACGACGAATACCTGGCTTGTTAAAGCATTGGGTCCTCAATCACGCTTCCTGCCCGATCGATAATATAAGGAAGAGCTTTCTTCATACCAAGAAAATACGCACGCACTGCTGTAGATAATTTATGTTATTTGGTCAAAGGAACAAGAATATGCGCCGCCTAAACCCAAAGTGTGTCTACATTTTCCAATGCAATCGCAACATTTTTATTTGATGTGCCGAAGAAAAGACGAGCCCATAGAAATGCCGTCGCCACACTATCTCTGGTTTCAAGTCCCATGTTTATTTTCCCTTTGTTCATAGAGTTCTGCGTCACGCGTCCTTGGATCAATATAATTTTCCACATTAGCCGACGAGCTTCATTTTTGGCAATCCACAGAAACAATAAAAATGAACATGATATGGAGCGTGATTGTCGAATATCGACCGCATTTCACATTCGTGCACTACAAAAGCGCTAGTTGTTTCGAAGAACACATTTAAAAAAAAAAAATGAAATCTTTTTAACTGAAATGAATTTTACCAAAGCCTTTTTTTTTCTTGTTGCTGTACACTCGCTAAATTTGATATAAGGATTGCGCAATGTAACTTCATACTGCAGCGGTATGGTTTTTCGGGATTAGTGTTACATTTGGGCTTCTTTCTGATCCTTACATACTTGGGAAAATAACTTTCAAGTACACTCCGCAAACGTCCATGTTGCTGCGCTATTTTCCGGAGATTATCTGTAGGCACCCTATTTGAACGTTGGTGACTCGACCTGGTGGCAACGTTGACGTTAAATTGCGAATTTGCATGAATATCTGCTGTGCGTGTAAATTAAACAAAATTTTTATTTAAGAAAGAGATACTTATCCGACGAGGATAACGTGTTGTTTATGCAATTACATGTGGAATATATTCAAATATATTCAAATAAATTCAATTTTAGACCTTTAATACTGGTCTTTTTTTTTTCATTTAAAAGGGCTGATGGTAATGCTGATTATGTTGTTGCTGCTGCCCCATGTTGTGCTGCATTTGTTGTTGCTGTTGTATAGCCACCATTTGTTGGTGTTGTAACCGAACAGCTTGCTGCTGATTAGGCATAGCTCCTCTAACGAATTGGTTCGGCTGTGCCGCGTTCATTTGCATACCGGCGCTCTGCATAAACGGCGGGCGCATGGGAGTAGCGTTCATTCCGCGCCCCTGGGGCTGTTGATGTTGCTGTTGCATGAGGATCATATTCCCTTGTGGCTGCGTTTGTTGCATGGGGAAATTTCCAGCTCCTGAAAAATACAATATTTCATAAAAACGAACCGAGAACACATTAAATATAGACGGAACCTTGAGGAAAATGCTGCCCCATCATTCCTTGCTGCTGTGGCTGTTGCTGTGCGGGTTGTGATTGGGCCTGCTGTTGTTGGGGATTGACGAGTTGTTGCATACCAGGTGTTCCGCTTTGGAACATGCCGAAATTCTGATTCATGGGTGTGTGTATGTTTGAAAATCCACCAGGAGCCATTTGCACTTGTTGTTGCTGTTGTTGTTGCTGCTGCTGCTGCTGTTGTTGTTGTTGTTGCTGCTGCTGCTGCTGCTGCTGCTGTTGTGGCTGTGCCTGTTGCGGTCCTTGCTGTCCAAAGACGTTACCTCCTGTGTGCTGCTGTCGCATTTGCTGACGCATGAACTGCTGCTGTCTCTGTTTGTCTACCATCGAAATGTTTGGAAATTGTTGTTGGTTTGCACCACCACCAGCCACTGCACCCGGTGCGACTCGAGGATTGTTGGGCATGGCTCCTCCTCCAGCTCCAGTTGGCGGAGCCGAGGGTACAGCAGTAGGATTGGCGACAGCAGGATTGGCCCCAGAGCCGGGTACGAACTGAGTACTTGTATGCCTCTGTCTAAGCATATTGCTCAACGCCTGGCGTGATTGGGTGCCCGGTCTTTCGCTTGGGAATCTCGGACCGATTGTTTGTTGCGGGAAAAATGCAGCCGGTGTTGGGACTGTTCCTTGTTGAGAGGCTGGTGGGGCCGGCGCTGTGTAATTATTCCACTGAGGAGGTGGTTGAGGTGGATACATTCCGGATGCAACTGGGCTCTGATAACCTCCTCCAACGGTCTGCATCAATTAAATATGTGAATGAAATCAACGTATGTAGAAATGAATAATATAAAAATACCGGTTGAGAAACTGTGGCAGCGGCGGCCGCGGCCGCTGCAGCAGCTGCAGCGCCTCTTCGACCCCGCGGTCGACGCTGGTTCGATTTCTGTCCACGTTTCGTTACTCCTCTAGGTGATTGATCAGAAGACGGTATCTCCATTTTGAAGCAAACTTCTTCTTTCGGGACAATCTTTTCCACTACAGGAGGTTCCAATTCTTCCGGCGGAAGGATTGGGTGTTCTAGATAGTATGATGCAGGTTTGTGCAAAGCATGTGTATGATGACGTAGCAGGCGTTGGACTTCTTGGTGCCGAAGTGGTTTCCGCTCGACACGAACAGCTCCAAACCAAGCCCAAGAGAGTGGAGCAGCTGTTTTGTGGCCTTCCAGTATTTCCCAGGGAGAAACTCGCTGTTTCTCATACAGTCGGTGTCCTTGTTTCTTGTCATTGCTATCAAATCCGCTAATTTTGTTTCCCTAAATGCATCACAATCATAATCATTAGCTGAATTTTATGCTTAAATTGGATATTTCTACCTTGGTATCGGTCAGAGTCCCATAAGGTTCACACGTCACAAATTCACTGGTTAGCTTCGGTAGGGGAAGAAGTTGTTTGATACATTGAATGGATGGAGATCCTTTGCGTTCAGCTAATTCTTTTTTCAATTTTTTAATCAGGATCGGGTAGTATTTACGGCTGTCTTCACCACGATCAGACTGGCCATCAGTCACTAGGGTAGAGTGCAGTAAGGTAGCCAACATATCTTGCAATGTCGTAAAGAGTTCGGTATTATTAGATGCATCCACTACTCCGTTAGTCACTAGCTGAGTCAACAGGATAGCCCAATCTATGGCTACCATTGGATTACGCAAAATAGAATCAAATAAACCTAGAAATAAATTTAAAAAAAAAAATGTACTTTTAGAATAAGAAACAATCCTTAGAAATGTAGTCTTACCGCCAACAAGGCTAAAACGGAGCTGCAATGCCTCCAGCATTGCCTGTCGCGCTCGGATGTCTTCACCCTGATAGAGGCGATCCTCTTTGGGCAAGAAATTGAAGTGCGACAATTGAGAATGAAGAGAAGAAAGAAACATCTCGCGTTGCTCGTCTTGTCCTTTAAGACACGTCATCACCAGAGATAACAAAGGTTCGTAAGACAGCAACGATTTGGAACGAAAAGCTAGTGTGGGGTTTGGAATGTTGCGCTCTTTATCTTTTCCCTTGGAAACTAGACCCCAATTGCAGCTTTCAAGTACCTGTAATTGCAGAAAGTTAGAGAATCCAAAAATGTAATTCAAAGTTTTCTGACAATTACAAGACACTTTATAAAGTCTCTTTATAGTGCAGAACAGAAATCCTTACTTGGCTTGCCACTTTGAGAATTCGCCCTTGAACAGTTCCTGGAAGCTTCGACACTAAAGGAGCAATCAACGAAATTGACAGACTCGGATGCGATTTGATGGCGGAACCGGAAACAGAAGAGGATGGGGTGGCAGCTGCCGCTTCGGTTCGCTTTTTCAGAGAACTGGATCCTCCGCTCTGATCTGGCTCCTCTTTTACACCTGGTGTTGTAGACAGTTCAAACACGTCAAGAACAGCGCGAGCGATAGCCTCCAATAATTGATTCATGTCAGTAGAGGATGCCCCTCCACTGCCTATTGAAGTTAATTGCTGGCAAAGTAGTTGCAGGTCCAACCAAGCAACTCGTAACCGCCATTGATCGAGACTCTCTAAAACACGGTTAACGACCTGTAAATATCAAAGAATAAAACTTTAAACATTTTTATACCTTAAATTTAATTTTTAGATTCCTAGATAATAAGTAAATTTCTCTATTTGATCAAAGATGGAATTTTTAAACATTACCTGTCGATAATCTTGGTGTTCGTTACTGATGTCCTCAACTACACTGGCACCGGAATCGGGACGGCTTATCATCTGGAGAAGACGCTGAGCTTGACGTAAGCTTAAGCAGCTATCGAGAAGGCCATCCAATTTCAGCAATTCTTCAGGATTTTGCAAACAACGTTGATGAACCCAAGGCTGAGAGCAAATTTGTCTCAAAACATATCTGGCGTAGGATGCCAATGGCACGTTCTCGGTAGCCCCACCAAAACTGTTACGACCGCCTCCGACTCCAATATTGCTCGAACCAAAGTCCAAGTCTAAGTCACCGCTCCAAGAGGTTCCCAAGATGTGGGAGATACTGACTTCGTTGGCCATCGAACTGTTACCTACCCCCAACCTATTACTGCTGTTGATGTTGCTTCCACTGCCTGTCAGCCGGCTACTTTTACCTTGGATAGATTTCAAACAGTTTATACAATAAATTCCTTTTAAATTAAACGTTTTGACTTATTTACCTTCGGGTGGAACGCGATCTGCCAGCACCAGGATTGCTTTGAGTACCGCTAAGACAGGACCAACAGAAATGCTATTGTGAGTAGCCGCTAGGAGATGGCGATCACACGCTAGTTTTACACCCAAAGAGGAAGGCGTGGTTTGTTGCAATGTGTGATGAGGGGAGGCATTCACACTGTGACTGCTATTGCTGTAACACGCAGGATGTGGAGCATCCGACGTCTTAAACAGCCGCAACACGAGGTGGCAAGTCAAACGCGCACCGGCTTCGGCTTCCGGATCGGTATCGGAACGGCCCCCTTCGTTCCATATTTTAACCAACGAAGGAACTCCAACATATAGCAAAAAATCCTGAAGCCCAAAGCAATGACGCGCTAAAAGTACCGAAAACAGGACAGCTAAATTGTGGTGGATGGAATTATCCTGTCACAAACAGAAAAAATCAACATTAATACGAAATACATAAACTTTTATTATTAAGTGTTGTAATCTTACCTGAACATCGACCTGTGTTGATACATCTATGTAAGCCGTGGCCGAATAGCAGAGAGATGTCAACACTCCTAACCACTCGGCGGACAGTGCCGAACATCCGGCGGTCAATTCGGCACAGAGAAGTGCAATATCATTTAGCTTATCATTGTCAGCTTCATTGCACACAGCTACTACAACGTTGAAGACGAAGCTATAACGCAATTGTGCAGAGTCCGACAGTTGACGCAAAATGTGGGGCTCGGGCTTTCGGCGTGGACTAGTTATGTAGTCCTGGAGAAAATCCCGGTTCAGTGGATGCACGGATTTCGGTAGTGATACGACAGGGGCAAATATGGTTTGTTTAATTTTAGGGTACGCGTTTGAGAAAGCAAACACTTCACTTCCGGTATTCATAGCCACACCACTACTGCCGCGACTAGAAGATGAGTTTGAACTCGTTAGAGATGAATCCAATTGACCGTTTTTGGCCTAATGACGACAACAGATTTATAGAATTCATTCACAACAAATGGTCCTTACTAAAAGGTTACCTTAAGGAATGAGCAGCAACTGTACAAGTCGTACAAATACGCTAAAATGCAGCGTTCCGCCGAACTGCAATCGGCAGGATTCGTAACGTGCTTGACAATCCGACATAGCGATTCAAACGCAGCAGCAGTCGATTCGGGTGAGAGTAGTAGACAGCAGTGAAAACGGCGAAGTACGCCAACGATATACAGTCCTACGTTGGTTAGGTAGTTACGACTAAGAACCGAGTTCCTTTGAGACAGCAGGAGCTCAACTTCAGGGAGTTCTAATGGATAAATAAATAGAACGTTTAGCTTTATCTTAATATCTTGGCAAACTCTGAGCTTTTACCTTTAAGGAGCTGTAGACATAGATCAATGAGTCCACTTATACTTAGCGAAACTTCGAAGAGATCGAAGAGAAAAGAAATGTGTTCCAAAATAGGCAAATACGCTGCTCCTCCAACGGTGAAGCTATTGATCATTTCCATACAAGTTGAGGCTGCTTGGGCAGCTACGGCATGACGATCAAAGTAAGATAACGATAGAAAGCGTTGCATGCTCAATTCAAAATTGAACTCGAGGCGCGACGAGTGTTTTCGGGATTTCGAAGAACCTACAAAGGCTCCGACTCCTCCAGCTAGATTTGTCCCTTCCGTTTGGACATCAATCGCTAGCTTCTTGTGAAAAAGGCGACACATTTCCTTTGAGACTTTTTTAACAGCATGGCGAGATTCTTCGCGTGCTTTTCCAACTCCGTACAGCAGAATGTGTCGTTGATTGCAGTCGTGGATTAAACTATCGTCCTAAGTAGAAAAGATAAGGCGACTTTAGGATACATAAATAATCAATAAGTAATCAATAATTTAAATATAGTTCGAATATTCGTACAAGTTCTTAGATCAATATTATGTATATTACCTGAGGCAAAGGAAAATGAGTGGTAAACAGGAGGTGTCTTGATTGACGTTTACCCTCTTTCTCTCCTCGACCAGATTCAAGTGTGTTATGACTTTCATCTTTGGGAGAATCAGGCGTGTCCTGAGTGAAAGTAATAAAAACAAACATCAAATAAAAACTCTGAAAAATACTTCTTTAAATATCATAGCTAGTAAATAATGCCGAAAGTGGAATTTGATTACACTAATATAAATACAAGAAAAAATACCAACCATGACAATTTGTTGTTCTTCTTTGATATGTTGCAACAACTTCCCAAGATCGTCGTCTATTTTACTGTCATCCATTTCACAGCGTAAATCATTCATACATTGAAATCCCGTTAAACTACTCATTCCACTGCTTGGAGTGCCAGCAAAATGACCCGAATTTGACGGAGCAACCGTTGCTCCACTATGGCCAGGTGTAACTGAGAGAAGATCACCTCGCGAAATGAGAGTACACATGTACATGTCATGAGAGAACACGTCATGCTTGATGAGTTCATAGTATAAATGAACCAAAGACGCAAAAACTGTTCGATTGTTGTGCCCGGAACTTGATTCATTGAGCACTGGTGCTTCGGAGTCAAGAAATTTCATTAAAAATCCCTAAGAAATCAACATTAATTTAAGAAACATTAAGAAAAAAAAATAACAATCAAGCAAACCTGATAAACGGGTTGGACGGCGGAAACGGCAGCCAAATTTTCGTCGGTATCATTGTCTTCGCCTCCAACAGCATCACTTTCTGTTAAAGCCACCAAATCCATTTGTCTCTTTTCTAGAAGCAGAGCAGCTGCAATCGCGCGGTGTTCTCCATATCGTTGATCACTAACTGCCCATTGACACAACAGGCGAACAAACGGTTCATCCTGTTTGGCGAATTGGCCAATTTGCTCTACAGTTGCAGGATCAACATTTCCTTTGATTCCCCCAATTGCCGGAAATATTTTGACGTACAGTGAATCGATACTGAAAGGAATATTGATTGAAAGATCACAAACAGGATGTAAAGGTAAGCCAATTAAGTGGTCTCACCTGTTGGTCAAGTCTACACGGTCGAAACTATGAAGATCCAATGCTTCGAGAGCCTGAAGCACTCGTGCTGTTATAATCCCAGTCTGTGGCTGATTTTGTTGTTTCTGCTATTGAATAAAATCATCTCATTAAAATTTTAAATGAAAATTATTTCAATGTCTAGAATTGGACTTACTTTAACACTACAATTGATTTCGGAGTGATAAACCAGTTTATCTAAAGGCCATCGTGATTCGGCAGCCTTACTACGCTGTTTGATGGCATTCTCAGCTTCTCGAAGCATCTGGCGGACCTAGAATAAAAGAATACAGTACGATTAAAGTTTGTCATGTTATAGTGACAAGAAAAATTTAATCCTAGAATTTAGGCCACAAGTCCTTACGTGATCGTTTGAAAAACGAGGAGCCATAGGTAATGCTGATGGAGGAATAGGCAAATGATCTAAAGGGGATCCAACCAAATGAGATGATATTTTTCCTTCTCCGGAATGGTTCCAAACTAATGCCGTCGGACAATGAAGAACGACTGCTTGAATGATGGCAGACATTTGAATAAGAACACTCCTATGCTGCCCACAATTTCCCACATCTAACGAAACTGATCCTTCGCTGATTTGATCGTTCGATAGAAGCGGTGAAATTCTTCTACACACCTGATTTAACGAAACCAATTACTTTACATTTATTTCAAGATTTGTATATAACTTGGCCATCCAACCTTACCTGAAAAACAAGCTTTCGACTCAGAATTTCACACTGTGTAAATTCATCTACATACTGCAAGATTAATGGAATAATAAACTTGAGAAGACCATCATCACAAGTTTTACATTTTTCAAGCATGTCCAACTGCCATTGTAAGAAATCTTGGCATTCAAGAAGTCCCTCCTGAAAGACAAATGAAATTACAAAAACGAAAAAATAAAATTTTATCTCCACAATACCTCAAACATGACTTTGCATAATTGCTGGCAATAATTAAATTGGCGAAGAGCAAGCTTCTGTTCATCACTCATCAAAGGGCTACCATTATGATATGCAGTAGCATTTGAAGCATATGCTGCAGAAGTTCCTCCACTATTTGTGGATTTTTGATAGAAATCTTGTAGTTTCACAATTTGTTCCTTTATGAACCGGACCAATGTACTTGTCCACTCTATACAACAAAAAAAATGATTATAATTTCAGATAAAATAAATTATTTAAATCTTGGAAACTACCTTGAGAGGAATCTGGAACTTGACGCTTTTTCATTTTGGCTTCAGAAATAGCCACTGAATACGCAGATGTCATCTTGATTAACCATATTGCTCTAGACATAGGAACCTGATATTCACTTAGTTGGATAAATATTTCTTCCTTCTTGTTGAATATTGGCACCTTGTGAAAGGAATCAAAAGTTGGTATTTTTATTTGTTTAAGATATTCTGAGTATAATATTACTCTTTTTCCTAGATTCATCAAAGGTTTGCTGCCTGCTAAGTCTTTGAACCAAGATTCAATGAATGCCTTGGACTTTGGAGTAACATTATGGAAATTTTCTTTGGGATTGATGAGTTGGCGTTTTCGGCCAGTATCAGGCAATGTGTTGATTTCTTGTTTTTTTGTAAGCACTCCATTAATAAAAGTTTGGACCTAACATTAGGAAAGAATAATAAAATGGTTGCCAGCCTAGAACAATCTATGAACATCATACTAATTACAGTAAATTGTAGTTTACCTTTGATAAAGAAAAGTTGTGATTTTTAGCAGATCCATACTCTTCAGACTGATTAAGATTGGGTGTATGAGAAAATCCTTGTTTCACATTGACAGGAGTCAGTTCATCCTAAAAAAAAATATTCCAAATGTTAATGAAAAGCAAAACATAAAGAATTATCCTTTTTTTTTAAATGAAACTGCATTTTGGCAACTAGCAGTTTCGTACTAGTACTTTTAAATCCGGCTCATAAAAAAGCTGCAGCTACATTCAAAATATTACCTCTTTTTGTTTGGGATCCTGTGGGTAAACATCGGGCGGTCCTAATCTCAATTTTTTAAGAGGACGATTTTCCATTGACAAACAAGCCATCACTAGCTCTAAAATCAATTTCCACGCAGAAGTGTATATTTGTTACGATACATCAATGTTTACACAACACAAGTACACAAGTAATCAAATACTTCTAAATTCTTATCAAGAGTTCCGATTTTCAGACCATGTTCAGACAGAAATATCAGTGTGATGGCTTTGCTACAACGTTGCATTTCTATAATTTGCTGTTACGGCAGCACAGATAAAGAATAATTGAAGATGAATGTATTTGAATTTTGGACTAATCGCAGTCTAGCAACTGAATTTATAAATAGTTATTAATACAATTCATATCATTTATATGAACAAATTAATAAAAAAAATGCTCCTTCGCCTCCTTGCATTTTCAATTTTCATTGATCACATCTTGGCAGTGCTGTTAAAAGTCAGCAGACTATATTTTGAACATTTCGATTTTGGCATTTTGTTAGAAATTGTTGTGGCGCGGAATTGTTGAATTAATTGAAGTGAAGGACTAAATCAAGTGAAATTAAATTAAGAATGTCTTCCTTTAAACCGAAATTAGGAGACGGCTCCATAATATTACCACAAGCACGGGTAAAAATGATTATGAAGAGTTCCCCAGATACTGAGAGCATATCCACTGACGCATTATACTTTGTAACAAAAGCAACGGTATTTTTAATTTGTTTCCAGATAATTTTTTCATCTTATTTTTATCATCTTCATCTAAAATGTTTCAATGTTTTAAGGAGTTTTTTGTAGAACATTTAGCCCAAGAGATTTATGAAAGTACCAACAAGTCAAATGAGCTTACTTACAAAGGTCTAGCTGACATTGTTCAAAAAAGTGATTCTATGCAGTTTCTCAAAGGTACTGGTTGCTAAATGGTATTAGTAAAATTTGAATAAATTATTATTGTTGTGTTTTCAGATATGGTTCCTAAGAAAATAACATACAAGGAATATCAAGAAATTCTGAAGGAAAAAGGAAATGGTGACTTGTTTTGAGTGTTTATTCAAATTCATTTCTGTCTCCAACATTACTTGCTCATATTTATAAGTGTTCCACTAAGGAAAGTTCAATTTCAAATACATTGATTGAACCCATTTTTCCTTTACAATTCACATCAGCTAAGATAGTTTGGTGGTTCAATAAACTGCAGTTAATGACTGTTGTAATTAATTAATTGCGGTTTTATATGACCATTTGTTAGCCTAAACTGGTGTGTCCGTATTTTTTTCCTCCTCAATTTAGCGCATGTGTTATTTTCAAACCACAGCTGCTGCAATAAGCAAAATGGCAAAGTTCAGCATATGTCACCCATAGATGGCGAAAAAAGCAGTAAAAAAAAAACAACATTTGATTTTGATTTTGATGTTTGACATTTGACAGTAGTAGTCTAATCTCTGTAAGGATGGCGAACTCCAAGGAGGACAACACCGTTATAGTATTACATACTGGATATTCTTCTACCATAATTGAGGAAAAAGACGAAAATCTTCCCTTCGTCCGTGCAAATTGCTCATGCGTATTGGTTACCGGCAGTAAAAATAGTAACAAACAGCACAATCCAAATATGTTCACAATAACGTGATAACAGTTAATAAATTTTTTTTTTCAGTAATTGTCGATACAATGACACCTTGGGATACCAATCTCATTTTACTATCTTTAGAGGCGAATGGGTTAACCCCTGATGACATCAACTATGTCATATCTACTCATGGTCATTCAGATCACACTGGCAACAACAATTTGTTTCTGAAAGCTAAACATATAGTTGGCTATTGCATTTCTGTTAAAGACAAATATTTTTTACATCCTTTTGATAAAGGTAAATTCTATGATTTCCTTTAGGAATTGTGCACTTTATTACTTAAGCTTCAAACAAACATAAATTTTTCTTACATACAAAATGTAAATGCTGTAGGTCTTCCATTTGAAATTGATGAGGGTATTACAGTAATACCTACACCCGGACACACAGCAGATGATGTCAGTGTTGTTATTAAAACTGAAGATATGGGTACAGTTGTCATTGCAGGTAAAATAAAAAATTGCTTGCTAGCTATATGTTATCAATAATGACATTTTATTTCAATTTTGTCTATGAATTAGGTGATATTTTTGAACGGGAAGAAGACATTGAACAACCTGAGATATGGAGAAGTTGCGGGAGTGTGAATCCTGAACAGCAAGAAAATTCGCGAGCTGTTATTGCAAATATTGCAGATTACATTGTCCCAGGCCATGGTCCAATTTTTAAAGTCACTGATGGAATGAAGAAAAAATTGTCACAAAATTTGAGCAGGTGTAACCAATGAATTGAAATCCCTATTAAAAGTGATTCTTAAACTATACAGAGGTAGCTTTTCCGGTTTGATTGTGATATTAATATCAGAATTTGGTAACCCTTTTCGACATACCAAGGCCTAAATCTTGTCTTGCATTTTCTATTTTAAGTGAACTTCATGTCTCTCGCTACTCTCTACTCGCAGAAGTCCGTAGAAGTAGGAGTTTAATTTATTGGCTCCGGTTCTTCGGGTGGAAAAAATACGGAAAAGGTAAATATTCAAATTCAAAAAATTTGAAAGATTCCAAAATATTCAAGATTGAAAGAATTTAAAACTTGAATTTGTCCAAACTAAAAACTGGATGACATTAGAATTAGGACATCTGATACGTAATGGCGTTTAATCCGACTTATATATTTCCCGCTACATTAATTCGTAATGGTTGTGTTGCTTCACGCAACCGCTAGAGCTCATACGTTGAACGTTGTTCATATTTGCTCTTCAGCCACTAACGTAGGCAGTGCCATATTTGAACAGACTCCTAGGGCGGGCCTGAATTATTCAAGCGGGTTTTTTTCCTTGTTTACATTCGCATTAATCCCAGCTGATATTCGTTTCACAAGTTTTTCTCAAGTATTTCACAATCGAGCAGCTGGTAGTTGAGTTAGAGGTTAGATCTAAATAACAAACTTCTTGATTATATTCTGAAGTTGAACTAGCTTCCTTGCAAATTTTTCTACAATGGACGCGAGCGAAAAATTATCTAAAAGTGAAACAATCCGACTTCGAGAGAAGTTCATCGCGTAATAAAATAACCCACATTCATTACACCATACTTTTTTATCTTTTATGCTGCCTAATTTGTTTACCAGTATTTTGTTTGTTTTTTGAAATTTCATGTGTTTCTTTTTGTTCACTGTAAATTATATATAGAGAACTGATTTTTTTTTAATTTTTTTACAATGTAGGCCATCATGCAAGTTATTTTTCAAAGCTGACCCACTTAAAATTATTTCAGCTAAAGGGCAATATATGTTCAATGAAAAAGGAGAGAAATATTTAGACTGCATCAACAATGTAACTCATGGTGAATATGAATATATTTTCACCTTTGGAAATAAAATTGTTATTATTAACAAGTGTTTAAATTTAATAGTTGGACATAGCCATCCCAAAATTGCTGAGGTGGCATATAATCAACTCAAAACATTGAACACCAATTCTAGGTTTCTGCATGATAATCTAGTCATTTATGCTGAGAGGTTGACAAGTTTATTACCTCCTCCGTTGAGTGTCTGTTTTTTTGTTAATTCTGGATCTGAAGCAAATGATCTAGCTCTAAGACTTGCCAGAACACATACAAAGCGTAAAGAAGCCATTGTGCTGGATCAGTATGTACTCTTGACTATTCAACCCATTCCTAGCATTTAGTCACCAATGCCTTACCAATATCTTTTTTTTATTATTGGCAGTGCTTACCATGGACATGTCATATCCTTGATTGATGTTAGTCCATATAAGTTTGCCCATACTGGAGGTGAAGGACAACCTGATTGGGTTCATGTTGTAAGTTGGTTATCAAATTATATTTCAGAAATGTTTCAGTTCTTCACTCATCTCTACTGTATGATTATTTTTTCTAATATAGGCACCAGTGCCAGATGTCTATGGTGGTAAATACAGAAATGATAAACATTCAGCTGAAGAACTTGTTCAGTTGTACTCAGATGATGTCCAAAAATTGGTTGATCTATCTGCTGCTAATGGTAAAGGAATAAGTTGCTTTATTGCTGAATCCCTGCAAAGTTGCGGAGGTCAAATCATTTTGCCCCCCGATTACCTACGACGAGTATACAAGTATGAAATAATTGTTTAAAACTTTTCAGCTATGTATCTATTTTGGGTCTTTATCTTTTGGTAGGAGCGTTAGGGATGCCGGAGGTGTCTGCATAGCCGATGAAGTTCAAGTTGGTTTCGGTAGAGTTGGATCCCATTGGTGGGCATTCCAATTGCAGGGAGAGGATGTTGTTCCGGATATTGTCACCATGGGTACTGTGTTAATTAAAAGCCTACGCCATTACAGACGGTTAACAACAGTGTATTTACTTCAGGCAAGCCCATGGGGAATGGACATCCGATAGCAGCTGTCATCACCACAAAGGAAATTGCGGACAGCTTTGCTGCCACTGGGATGGAGTACTTTAATACAGTTACGACAGCACGCATTTCGAACACCGATTTTTGTGAGCTAATTATTATCCTTTTTTTTCTTTTGTAGTATGGTGGAAATCCTGTGAGTTGCGCTATCGGCAATGCAGTTATAGACATAATCGAGGAAGAAAATCTACGCGAGAACGCGACTGCAGTTGGAACTCGCTTATTGGATGGCTTAAATAAATTGAAAGAGAAACATTCCATTATCGGTGATGTCAGAGGAGTTGGAATGTTCATTGGAATCGATCTGGTCAAGGATCGTACGAGTCGTGAGCCTGCCACGGCTGAGGCCCAGCACATTATAAGTCGATTGAAGCAAGAGTTTATTCTCTTCAGCGCTGATGGGCCGCATCGAAATGTCCTGAAGTTCAAACCCCCGATGGTTCTTTCTCTTGACGATGCTGATCACCTGTTGAGAACTCTAGACTCGATACTTGATGAAATCAGTGCTGCAAAATAACGAATACTTCAACCCAGATCATTATTAAAGAATTGTGCAATCTTGTTTGAAGCGGGCTATTATTTTTTTTATTTCTTACTAATTAAAATTTGTTATGTAGTGGTTAAAATATAAATATAGATTGGTTTATCGTTGTTTTTTTTCCTGATTTTGTAGAATTAATCCCCGTCATATTAGACGCATTTATTTTCAACAGCTGAATTTCAAAAATAAAAATCTTTGTAATCGTGATCCACATAAGTAAATGGAAAGGTAACCATGAAACGTAAACCATCCAAGCGAAATTCCCCAATTTTTCACATCAATTTGTTTCTCCAAACAGAGGATGTGTCGTCCCGATGTCACCTGTCAATAAAACAAATCGATTGCCTTGAGGGAATGGCCTTTTCCCATAAAAACACCGATAGCCTTTCTGTTTACAAAGTCACCGCTTTGGAACAAAACAACACTTCCTCCAAATATTCAAATAAACTGGGAAACCCAATTGCAACGACGTCAATGTCGCATTCCACAATTTAAAGAAATAAACCATTAACAAAACTTAATGTTTTGGGTAAATTCTAATTGGATATAGATTTTTTTTTAAATATTGGCTGCGTCATTTTTCTTCTTTGGGGATAAAAAGATCGATGTCCTTCTTGCGTACCTGAACTATAATACTGATTGGAGACATTCAACACCCCTTACAGATATTTTACATGCCATTTGCAACAGAGTTGAAATATATGAGCCTTTAAGAGACTTTGAAATGACTGCCTTTACTTTGTTTGGCATACCTGCTAGCTCTAAATAATTTATAGCGATTTTTTGTATTCAGAATTTCCACAGATTGCTCAAGCTAAAGCGGAACACTTTAACGATTATACATCTTTGTTTGCCAAGCCTTTAGTCCCTTTACCACATACGTGAAGGTATAAATCTCTAGTCTTAGTTGGTGCAGAGCGAAAGTAATATTCCCGAAAATTTGTGTTCTCATTTGAGTATTTATTCACCCTAAAAAGTAAAAACCCCAAAAGCGCACCGCAATCGGCAAAGCGCTTCAGTACGATTCTTACCTAGCGCCATTTAAGTACAGCGTCAATTCCTTGCACTTTACTCAAAATAAGTGTATCGTCTGCTGTTTCACTTTGACACACTTCTTGTTGATTGTTGACAAAACAGTCAAAACTATTTGTTTATCTTCAAATTTTACTGTCTACAGGTTTCCAACCAAAAAAGTTCAAATCTTTTTTCACTCGATTCCTGCTGAACCTGGTAAGACATTTGTAATGCAACTTTCATCAAATTAATTAGTCTGGTATTTATTAGTTTCCCATTTCTACATATTTCACTGTTAGTTCATTTACATAGTTCATTGTAGTTAGCTGACGTGTGCGTTGCTCAATGGATTTTAACCAGTGAAACTTTTTTTTATGGAATGTATGTGCAGTCAATAACTTTATTTGACTTGTGACATTTTTTGCATCCATTCGATAACAACACTCCTGTGTTTTTCATAATTCGACTACCATAATTTATATGTTGCCTGCAAACATCAGATTGAGCATTCCCTTTCGTTGTCACAACTTTCCTTTTTGGGGAGATCATTATTTTGCATGTTGCACAGCTGAAAACCAATGAGTTTATGACTAACCATATTTATTTCAGTGAATTATTGATCAAAAGTCCCCCCCCCCTCCCTTTTAATTTGAAAATGGTACACCCAACCATGGGTGTCCTAGTTCAAGTCCAAACTGAAGAACTCTGATGAGTCTCATACGATAGAACGAACATCTGCGGAGGGACTATAGAGACTAGGATGCCAACTAACCGTGTTTAACAATCAAACAAGAGAGTTTTACTTTGAAAAATCAGTTGACTGTGCATCAAGCCCTTATTAGAGAAAACTCGATCAATCTCCCTTCGAACAAAAAGTTTGAGATTCCTGTGAGCTGTTTCGAGCGCTGTTGAGAGACTCGGTTGAAATCCATCTCTGACAGCAGAGAGTTTAGAAAATGAAATGCTGAAGTTTACACCACTTGCCCGTTCAGGTGATGGTGCAAACGCCGTGGCAACACACAGTTATGTGCCAACCTTCGTGAACTGAGCTTTATTTATTTGTTCTGCACTTTCTCTGCATGACAAGGAAATTCGATACTTTTGACGATGTACAAAAGCGAAAGAAATCCACCGTCTATCTTCACAGTGGGTTCATTCCTTGAATCTCTTTTCTATTCCCTTAAATAACATTTCAAGGGTTTCATTTAAACAAAGTAGAGAGAATTGGGCAAGCTTTGCGTTTTCAAGAAGGAAGCAGTAAACATTTTTAATTCGGTCCGTTCGGATGCGTTTATCTCGGCCGTCGGCGAGAACATAAATAGTTGTTTTAGAGGCAACACTTGATTCAGAAAAATAGCCATATCCTTCTCACTCTGCGGAGGAGCAAAGAGGAACAGCCCATCAGGCGAAAGAAAAGAAGGCGTCCCCTCAGATATATGGTTAAAAGAAAGTGGCCATATAGAGTGACTATGTAGTTGGAGAAATGGGGAAGAAGAAAAAGAAAAAAGGATTCATCTGTCTTGTCATACAGTGGACATGAGCCGAGGCTGGCTTTAATGGCCGAGGCGGACTCGCAACTTGCTCAGTTGCTCTTGTGACAGAATGGAAAGCAAAGCGACCATATCCCGCATCTCCCGCGTCCATCCATCTTGCAGCGAGTTCGCGTGTCTGCTGCTCTGATGGAGTGGATGGTGGTCTTCCTGCGTCGTGGTCAAATCAATAAAAAAGAATCGGAGAAGAAGAAGAAGATGAAAGCGAAAAGAGCGCAACAGAATTGATGTAAGAGGAGAGAGAAGAGATTTGGTTGTTTTCCCGTTTCCTTCCGTCCTCTGATTCAGCCGTCCATCAGTAGACAATTGTCAACGGACCAACCGTCACTCGCTCCTTGGGGGTCAATCTTGACAAAAGACTAGCCAGGATTGTTGCTGAAATATTTAATCCCGCGGCAGAGCGGTATGGTACCGCAGCGCTTTCGTTTATTTATTTAGACTTTTTGTTAGTTTTTTAGTTTTCATCCGCCAGACAGGACGTACATGCATTTTATAGACAGGCAGCCCCAAAAGAGAGTGGGGTTCGAAAGAGAATGGACTTGTTCTCATTCAATTTGGCCGTTTTTTTTCTACAAGGCTCTCGGGGATGGCCGGTGTAACAAGACCATTTATTTCCGTCGCCAATTCCGCCGTTATCTCAAGAGGGAGAAAGCGAGCGAGAGGAGATAAAGTGCACCCGAGTTTGTTTTTCGACAGAAACACACACTATGAGGGCGCGCTCTCTCTGTGCGCCAGTTATATAATTGGTTTATTTAGATCCATGTTCTTCTGCTTTCGCCAAGTGTTTTTGACGTGTTTGTTTAGCCTCCGTCTATATAAGTAACGTTACATCCCCCCGTCTCTCGTCTCTGATGTGCGCCATGATTGATGGCGTCTTTTCTTTGATATCATTCAAGTTTGTTTTTTTGTTTTTATTTACTTTTGTTTGTTTTTTTTTCTTTTGTTTTGCACGATCCAAAGTTTTGCTCCGCACCGTTTTGCATCGTCTCTCCTTGCGCGTTATATCCTCCTCCCCTTCCTTGTGTGTACGTATATCTTTCCGCCCCTGGAGAGCGCATGTGCCTCATCCCTGCCGCAGTGTGTCTACATTAAATTTGGACTGCCGAGATGTGTGCCAGCGCTATCGCCTGTTAGTCCTGGTAGATGTTGGGCCGACAGTTGATCGGATTCCAGACGGGGCTGTATAAAAAATGATGGACACCTGGTTCGGTTAGTAAATATAGTGTCGCATAATCTACCACCCCCTATATGTATACATGTATGTGCATACTATCTTTTGTCGTTTCTATTCCCGTTTGGGTTTTCTCTAAATGTCTTGAAATGGAAATCTGTGTCGTTTTGATTTTCTTTAGGTGTCTTGTTATGTCTTTTGCTGGCGTCCGGGTCGGTGGCGGAGGCTGTCAGAGCCGATCAGATAGTGCTGGTGATATTGAGAGGAGTGACGGGACTGCCCGTGTCGGAATTGCGTCGTGAAATCACCCGCCAGTTTGATGACTCGGGCCCTGCTGTCGAGCCGTTTATTCACGTCATCCCCGGTGACTTGGACGTCAAAGGAGAGTGGACCCTTCTGCCTCTTTTTCCAAAGTAAAGACGAGCCACGTGTTAGTCTCTCACCAGTCTCAAGAAACATTTGCATTTTATCTCTTCTTACCTTCCTAAAAAAAAACAAATTCTGATTTAATTCTTTGTTCCCCATCCAGGATAGTGGAGGTGCATCCGAATGCGACTTGGTTAATTATCTTGCAGGAGTCTACCCGAATCAATTGGTCCGAATTGGTCGATTTGACGCAGGGCTTCGATCCCGACAAAGTAATTGGCTCTTGTGCGTGCACCGTTCGTGAATAACAAAAAAGAAAGAAATGAAGGCAATTACTGGTCCCGATCCATCGATCCATAAGTCTAATCTAGCGGAAATAACTCCCATTTCTTTTCTTTCTCCCTTGACTTATTATAAATTCAATAAATTGCCTTTTTTATTTCTTTTTTTTTCTTCCGTCACGTCGCCGGAATATGTCATTAGTTTACGCCCATCCGCTGAACCCCGGCGACGGATCGATTCCGCGTGCAGTTGTTTCCCCCCCGTTTTTATAATGAAATTCGGCTTAACAGTTTTTCTTATTCGATTTTGGCTTTGATCAGGAATGGTTCATCGGTCGCCAATTGTACGACAGGGAGCCGACAATCGTCCACCATTTTGCGTTTCATCACGATCCGTCAGCATTCAAATATCCGCTCGCTGAGGCCGGCATCATTCTCTCTTGGCCAACTGTCAAAAGGTATAGGATATTTCTTATTTTTAGAATGTGACTCAGTCAGGCTCAGCAAAGACGTCAAACTTTTTTTTTTTTTTAAATTTAATACCATCCGTCGATCCTTTTATATAACTCTTTTTTATTTTTTCTTAATTTCCCCCCTGGCGTTTCAGGGTTCAATCCAGGATAACTCGCCAACAGCTGCCGAGGGACTTCTCCATCGATGCTCAACACGAGCTGGCCGTCTACTTAATGGACGGTGTCAATATGACTCACTTGCCGGCCTTGTGCCTCCGCCCAGCTCCCAACTGTGCCACTTGGATTCAGCCCTTTGAGCCCTGCGTATAAAAAAAAGTTCACTTTTAAGACAATTTGAAATTGCCCGCCACTAACGGAATGGATTCGACCCCGAACTTTACTTACTTACTTAGGCGACGGACGTAGATTCTGGCGATTTGTTCTTCGCCGTCAAGACCTGGTCAAAGTTCCACACCGACCGGGTGCCCGTCGTGCAGAGAACCTGGGCCCGCCGTGCTCAACGACTCGTCTTCTACAGCGACGTCGCAGGTTGAATTAAAAACAAACTCCCGTGGAATTATTCACGACCTTAAAAGGAATGTTTGAATCACACGCACACACAGACGAGAGGATCCCGACCGTGTCGCTGGGCGTTCCCAACGCGGAGAGCGGCCACTGCTTGAAGACGTTGGCCATAATTGACCACCTGGATGAATGGATAGCCTCCACCTCGGCGGCAGGGCTGGATACCAGTCCCGGCTGGTATGTCATAGCCGATGATGATTCCATAATAGGGTAAGGTGGTCCAACTTTGTAAGAAAAAGGAAAATGGTTCCTGTTTTAATTTAGTCGATCCTTATCGCCTATTTGGCTCGTTCTTTCATAGGGTTCGAAAGTTGCAGGAATTCCTGAGCTGCCACGATCCGTCGCAGCCTCTCCTTATCGGCCAAAGGTACGGCTACGCCAGTGGCCATAATTACGGATACGATTACATCACGGGTAAGTGTGTCTAACCGTATAGGATATCAAAAAACCCGATAGCCGCTCCTTGCCAATGTGTAGTACTGGTGGTGGTGGTGGTGTAGTAGTAGGTAGTAGTTTATGACCCCATTTCATTCGGACTGCAGGTGGCGGTGGCATGGTGCTGAGTCGACCCGCCGTTCAGTTGATTGCCGGCCGATGCCGGTGTCCCGGACCCGATACTCCCGACGATATGTGGCTGGGCGCGTGCGGCGAATCCCTAGGGATTTCCATCGTGCACTTTCCCGGATTCCACCAGGTTTGAATTTCATTTAAGCCGTGCCCAGTTTTTTGGTTTTCTTCCTTCATTAAAAGGTTTTCTGGTGTTTTTGATCCAGGCCAGACCGGATGATTACCCGCCGGAATTACTGCAGACTCAATTTGTCGTCTCATTCCACAAGCACTGGATGATCGATCCGCTGCAAGTCTACGAAAAATGGTTCGCCGACGAGGACGATTGGTCGATCAAATCACCTGTGGACGAAGCCGGCAATCAGCAGACGGACTGTTCGGTGATGGATCCGTCACGGAACTGCCACCACGTGAAGCAACAGCCAGCAGCAGCAGCAGCAGCCGCAGCCGCAGCCCAACTCTTTCAAACCGCCAAGAATTCCGGTTTGAAGGAGAGAATACCTGACGAATTGTGACATATCTCTCTCTCTCGCTCTCCTTTTGATTTCGTGCAATAGCTTTTTTGGGTGGTGGTGGATGACGTCATTTTGTCTTTCACAGTGGTGCATCTCTTTCGACTTGACCTTGTGTATTTTCTGTTGCCAAAACTAAGCCAAAACTAATTCTTCAGATCAGAGAAAAGGTTTGGGTGGGATTTTGTTTTTCCAAAAACCAGCTAAGAGACTAAAAATGCTTTGAATGCCAATTGTGCTGGGGTTTTTTGCGGGTAAATAATATTCAAATTTGCCTTGTTGCGTCATACGAGAGAAATAATTAAAAAAAAAGCTCAGGTTGCAACTCGCTCGGGTAATGTGAATTGACTTTTGGGCTAATAGTTGGCCCGGCATCTTTAGCCGCGTGCCGGATCAAGTTTACCACATTAGAGCCTTTTTCTTTCTTTTCTTTTCTTTCAACATGTTGCTACTTCTGGTTTAGGTTCACTCTGCCCATGTTTTTATTTTATTTGTGTGTGTTTGTGTGTGTGTGCTTGTGCATGTCCTCGTCCTTTTAACTCTTTGAGAGAACATGAAAAGACTCCCTAAAACACTCCGACCTATTTTTATATGGTATATATACGCCAACGTTAAATTACACAACAACAACCACCGGTCGGTCGCAAGCTCTTACCTGAAATTTACCGAGACGGCCAGCAGCAGCAGCTACAGTTTTAACCATATCTTTATAAATTTTATTTTTCAGCTCTTGACTGCTCTTGCTTCATTTTACGCTAATAAAAAAACGAGTTAAAAATAAACGTGTTTCTTTTTTCTTCTTCCCAAGAAATTTAGCTCCTTTGATTTTTTATTATCATTTGATTTATTTCAATTCGGTTATTTATTGCTATTATTATTTGTTGTTGTTTTTTCTTTTCTTTTCGTGAATTTTGATTGCACGACATGTCCAGGAGCGTCCGGGAAAGCCAGAAAAAAACAAAAAAAAAAAAAAAACGAAAATTCACTCGGGTGAGAACAAGGAGAACGGACAGGGGTGAGACCACCTGGACGAAAAGAAGATGGGAGCCGCCAGTCACGATGACCGCATCGTTCCAGCAAAGCGCAGGCTCTCGCTCGAGCTAAAAAAGACGGCCAGCATAGTACATCCACACACAGAGAGAGAGAGAGAGCGAGAAAAACCAAAAATTTTCAAAAGAAGAAGAAGAAGAAGAAGAGATAAACGATTTGTATGGCGGTCACGAACGCGCCTGGCATCGTGGACGATCGTCCGATGTTTGGCCGGTCCTATTGGCTCCTCTCTCTTCGAGGTTAGGTTAAAACTCCTGATGAATCACGTTTCTCCAAAGTGGCTAAGCTGCGAACGTTTTTGTGCTGACCAGTCACCAGGCGCAGCACCTCGAACGAATAAGTTAGCCCATCAGCCAACGGAATAACCAACGTCTAATGAAATTGCACCGTGTGAGCGCAATAGCTCGTTACTCTTACTCGTCCCTCACTCCCGCTCGCTGCACGCGCTCCTTTGTACTGTAATTGTCCTTGGCGAAGTTATCATCGGACAGTATCGGGACCTCCACCCAACCAGCAATTATATTGACGTTATATAGCCATTCTTTTTTTCCTATTAATTATTTAAGGAAAAATGAAGATGGGCACGTATAGCCCATTTGTTCTTTTTTCTTTATTATTAATCAAGATGAACTTATTTTTGTACTGGATCCTCCTCATTGAACACGTTTGGTGAACGTCGAATGCGGCACGCTATTGTTTGCGTTCAGGTAAAAATAAAATAGTGACAAAGGAAGAAGGTCAAACGTCCTCTCCATCATCGATCGGCTATAAATGAGGTACACGCAAAAAGAGAGAACATTGATTGGTTGTAACAAATCATTATATACAGGGGGGGGGGATTAGGTAATCAGCGTTTAGTCAGAATTAAAAAGAGATTCGGCTGTTTATTATTTTATTTAAAAAAAAAAAAGAACCAAGTGATGGGGAAATCGGTGGATGTTTGTTGCTATAGGAGAGTCCTCGCTCGGTCATTGGTGCACACGGATATATTGCATCACACCGGAGGAGTCCCGGGGCTTAGCAACAGCCCGTCTAGAGAGAGCGGGAAGGAAAACCCAACAAAAATTAAAAGAGCTGAGCTCCAAAATAAAAAATAGGTTCTACTAACTATTTGTTATTTTGTTTCTTTTCTTCTTTTTTATCACAATCTTCTCTCGGCGGTGCAACCCCGGTCCACTTCCCCGGGCCTGTTGGACAGCTGCGGACGCTGTGGACCCGTAAAAATCTTTCGACGGGACCAGTTCTCGTCTCTCACGTGATCTTTATGGGGGGTCAATAAGTCTTCGTCTTTTTTCTTGCATCCAGTCCGACTCTCTTCTTCTATTTACTCTTCTACTTTTTTATTTATTTTTTTCTAGGGTCGCGCCGGAATATATATAGAGCCCCGGAGCGACCGACGGGAGAATACAAAACCCCAAAAATTCACGGTGGACCCTGGTTGATGGATGCCTGTTGGGTTCTCGAGTGACTGTTGATATACTGGCCAAGGCCAGCGTATATTGTACACACATAGGCCCGTGGAAGAAAAACAGAATAAAAACGAGGCCTCGTGTTGTCCAGTTTGGAGAAGCTGTCAGACGTCTATGGCCGTCACGGTATATACATATGAGTGGGGGGGGGGGAAAAAGAACTAGCCATCAATAGGTTATTACTGCATATAAGAAGAGGAAAGAAGAAAAAAAAAGGGTCGTGAGTCGATTGCCACCTCTCCAAGTAAGGGTGTTGCCTTAATGGCATGCACGCTATACGGTATATGGAGATGCTGGACAGTTTGGCGGCTGGTGTGGGAACCCTGGAGCAGTTGGGCGCCAACCCGTCTGCCATCACGGACGAGCAGATGTTCCTCTCAGTCTCTCTTCTCGTGCATGGTATTTTTCTTCTACTTTTCTCTTCTTCCCCCCATGCTGTAAATGGGCATGGCTTATAGAGAGACAGAGATGAGGGTTTCTTATATATTTTTTATTTTTTCAAACGGAAAAAGAAAGAGGATTTTCCTCCGGGATTCACGTCAAACAGTCTACGACGAAATGAGAAAAGCTGACGTCAGTGTCTGTGATCTAGAAATACATCTGATTTATATGCAACATTTGGTTAGTTTTTTTTTCCTCTTTTTATTTGATTCTTTGATTTTTTTTTTCCTCAACATTTTTATCACTTTTTTTTTCTGTCTGAATTTTGTTTTTTTTATTGAACGAATAACCCTTTTTTTTATTATTATTATTTACAACCGAATCGAATTGCGCTGACACCGGGTCTGCAATTCCCCCCACCACCGACCGGAACACACACACATCTGTTAACACCTTGTGACTTTTTGATTCGTCTGGTATAGTATATAATAGACGTAAAAACCATTCGCAATATAATATTATATTTCTTTTTCCTTCTTCTTTTTTTTCTCAAATGTGCAGGTAACCTTTTATCGGGTTCGGTTTTTATTTTTTCGTTTTCATTTTTCAATGGTTACGAGAGATAAGATCATCACGCAACTGAAACTTTCGTGTGTTGGATAAAAGAAAAGAAGGCAGCACAGCTTTCGATGCGAGTACCTACACAGCACATCGAAGAGCTCTCAGTTTATATTTTTGTTATCCACAATAACGATCGATCAGCTTTCGCGAAAAAATCAAAATAAAAAAAAAAACATCACGCACGAAATTCCGGGAGCGAGATGATCATTCCAGACATGCAATTTCGAACCGAATCCCGCCGCGCGCCATTCCCTTATATTTTCCCACCCAATATCATTTTTGACATTCTTGAAAAAATCGACGAAGCTGCTCCTGCTGCTCTATAGACGCGTTCAAAATGTGAGGAAATATGTGTGAGGCGATAGGTCGTGACCAGCGCAATAACGTATACGCGGCATTGATTGATTCAACTAGAGAAAAATACATCTGTGTTGTACATGTAAAGCTATTTATGCGAAATCAGTCGTATGAATAAACGCCAGCGTCAAACGTGTTTATACACTCGGTGTAATAACCGCGCGCATAGTTACACACAACTCTCTGTTTGTATATAAGGAATATCATACATAACCAGTTATATTTTATTTGGGTTTTTTTTTTTGTTACATTTTTTTCCTCATTTCGGGTGAAAAATTCCGATCGGAATCGCGCGCCCAGAAATAGTTTTCCTTTTTCCTTCACGATTTTATTTATCTCCAATCAGTGCGTTTAATTGCATTTGTTTGGTTCTCATTTTTTCCACTCGGTCGAATTTTTTTGAGGTGGAATTTTTTTGTATCTAACGTTTTGTTTTTACTTTATATTTACCGAGGGAAATCTGCTGGACGTTTTTCGGGGAAAGCCGAGCGCGCGCAATACAATTTCACAGTCGGAAAGTGGAAAGTGGTTGTTCAATTGTTCTTTCTCCTCATTTATTATTTTATTTTTTTTCCGCTGTTGATATATACTTCGGCTCGCTTATTTTACCCTTTCAAATTGATGGGAATATGTTTGGGGGGAATTTTCTCTGATGGAAAAAAAAATATAGATAAAATGGCCAGCTGTATATAATCATCGGTCCGCGATGAGAAAGAGAAAAACGGGTCGTCGCTCGTGATATTCAGTTTGGTTTTTTTGTTTTACTACACCGCAATTGGGGAAAAAAGAGACGTCCATATTTTCGAGGCCAGACACGATCATCCTCACGGGCAAAACCTATTGAATCCCGGCCGATATTATTTTCCAGTTGAGTCAACGTCTGCTGGCCCGTCTTTATTTTGCAGTAGCCAAATATCGTTTGAAAGGAAAAATATTGGGACACAGTGGAGAGGATGCCAAGTAAGGTATAACATCAGGTAAATGATCTCGCTGCTGCCCTGTGAAATTTGTAAGCACTTTTGTCCAGGGCAGGAGAGTCTTGACATCGCGGCTGACGTGCCGTGCCAAAAAACATTTCGACGGAATGAGTCAACATCAATCGGCTGCTGCTGCTGCTGCCATGTCGTTACGTCTGTTAGTTACATCCCAAAAAGTTTCGCTTTGTGCCAATAACATCGGCAGCATCAGCCCGCTTGAGATGATGGCCATCGATTATTTATATAATGGCCCATGTTATACGTACTAGAAGCGCCCCAAGTACGGGCTATACTATACACGACAAGAGATTTATATTTCCCGCCGTGCATTTTCGAATACCTTGTATGTTACTCTTCGTGTCGAAAATACTGTTGGGTGGGTTATTATTTTCTCGCTCTTTTTTCTTTCTTTCTGATATGTCGAGGATATCGTCGTATCGTCGTCGAGAGCTAACTGCGCATTTTGAATGGATCGCTGCCCAGTCGATCGAGTTCATCCAGACGACCCCTTTTACCTTTTCTGATCTTTTTTTTTGGATGAAAAACAAGAAACAAAAAAGTTACAATAGATCATCCGGTAGAGAGAGAACAACGAAGATTTGTTTTTGTGTGTGTGTTAGCGGAGATGATGTATATCCAACGGCAGCCTAACATCTAAAGTCCTTTCAAAAAAACTGTGATGAAGCCCAGGGAATATGATAAATCACGATTCTCGTTTCCATCTTTCTCCTGATGGACCAAGCGCTCTTGTGCTGCTGCCCATATATACTCACCGACGAAGATGTGAACCAGCGACGATCGAATGAATCGGAAATTTTTAAAAAATAATAAATAAAAAGACTATATAGATAAAAAATGTGAAAATAGAGGGCAGTTGTGTATCATCATCATCATCAGTCTGTAGAATTTCCTTTTTCTGGGGTTCGACCTTTTTCTATCTCTTCCTATATCCTTATTTTATATATTTTATATAGACTCCGGGCTATGGTGTATTGCATATAGTTCATTCTTCCATCTGGAACCTTGGAGGTTTTGATGGTATGGCCAACGACGGACAAGACAATCATAGCGGCTGGAGTCAAAAGATATGAGGGGGGAACCCACCTGGATCAAAAAACCTTATGCATATATAGCGGCATGTGTGTATATCTCCTCTCTCTCTGGACGCGTCCTCGTAATCACAGTCGAACGATAATGATGATGATGAGAGATGGCTACGAGCATTCTTTCTTCTGTATAGATCGTTCTCCGTTTTCTTATGGAAGATGGGAGCCATTTTGATTTTTGGATATTATTTATTCGTTTTTTTTTTTTTGTGGTTGAAGAGGGGGGAGCCCCTGAACTTTTTATTTTTTGAAGGTGAACAATATCCGTAGGGACTTCCTTCTCCAAACTATAATGATATAGGTATATAACAACATTGGAATTGGATGTACGTAGACATTTTATGCCCTGCGGTCTCGTGCAGATTTTTTCGCGGAAGATTGTCTTGTTTTTCCTTCGTTTCTATCTGTCTCTGTCCGGCTGGCTCATCATCAAATGTATCTACATGTGGCCGTTCCCTTTTTTTTTTTTAAATAAAAATTTATAAATTTTCTCGTCGCTGTATGGAATATATAGATTGAATAATCAAATTTCGGGGTCCACCATTGAATGAAAGGGCAAAGAATTCGAGTCCAGAACTCCAGGTAATATATGTAATAATAATCTTTTCGTTATTTTATTCGAGTGTGACGCAGCAGGTATAACGGACCCCAACCGAAGGGGGGATGGAGGGAGAGAGAGAGAGAGAAATTCCTGTCTTAAAAAGAAGTTCGGCATCCAGCTAGAAAAATAAGAAAAAAGTTACGCAAGTGAAAACGTTCCACAAAAAAAAATGATACAGGTGATGGCCATTGAAGGATTTTGTCTTTTTCTTGTGTGTGTTGATTGTTGCGCGATATTTTTCGCTTCTTTGCGCCAATGGGGGGAAGATGTATATATAATATTACCGAAATTTCGGGTGAATGCGTATCTTTCCCCGAAGGCGGCAGCAGCGAACGCGGGAGAGAAAAAACGTGAAAAGGCGACGCTATAAAAGGGATTCTTATTCTTTCTTTCTTTCTCTCGAACGTTTGGCCAGCACAGCATCAGAGAGAGAAAGAGAGAGAGTTCGGAGCGATATAACTTCTTTGACGGTTAAACGTACTTGATGGCGGAAGGCGGAGGCTCTCCTCCTCCTTCCTCTCTTAGTAATATTTAACGTATTTCTCTCTTCTTCTTTTGAACCAAACGCCGGTCATAAATGGCACATGCTCCCGGCCTTTTCTTTCTTTCAAATTTTGGTTTTTTCATTTTTATTTTTCGCGTCATTCTTACTACTGCTGCGAGTGCTGGGCCTTTGATTTCTTCGGAAATCTCTACGTGATGGACGTCACGTTGGCCGATCGGTGAACCTTTTTTCCATGGACGCGGCGTCGATATAGGAGAAATGTGAGAGGTCAAGCAATGTCGCAAACGGATCGGAATTTCGTTAATGTAACGATACGACCATGACACGTGAAATATCGATCAAGAAGATAGATAGATCAAAGCAGCCAAAAAGAATAATATAAGGAGAAGGGATCGGCAGCAGCCCAAAAAGAAATAAGAAACAAAAAAAAAAACAAAAAAACAATCTGCATATCGTAATATTTTGTTGGTTTTTTTTGTCTCTCTCTTTTCTTTCCTTATTCTGCTTTCATCATCAAAGGAGAACACAGAGAGCGAGAGAGAGAGAATAAGAAAAAAAGAGAAAACATTAAACAAACATTTTTTTTTTCTTTCTGTCTTGTAGTATAAAGCAAACAAACTCTTTGGCTAAAATGGCTATGTGTGTTTGCTTTTGCTTGGCTTGGCTTGGCCCGGGGAATTTAAACAGTTGGTTGAAGAGAAGACCCACCAGAAAGAGAGAACCTTGAAATATATATATACATGTGCTCCGTCTCGAATCTCGATGAATATTTCATCTTACATCAACTTCCTACGTGTATAATATATATTTCTGCTATGGCAGACGAGCTGTCCAGCCCAGCAAAGTATACTGTATACATGTATTTTTCTTTTGTCTTCTTATTTCTTCATTCTTTCTTTTTTTTCTTATTATTTCCTCCGGTCCTTTTAATTCCTCTTTCGAAGGAAAAATAATCTCCCGGGGGACAGACAAACGAACGTGTGCGGTTGCTGGAACACGACCAAAGATAAAGAAACGCCAAGTCAAAAAAAAAAAGAGTGAACAAATTAGCAAAAGAGGAAAATTGAAACGAAAAACAACTGCGGAGAGATCAAAAGAGAAGATGGAAAAACCTTGTTTTTTTTTCGAGCTGCTATTGTGTTGGAATGACGCGTGAAGGAAATAAGAATCTGGAGCAGCAGATGACATCATCGTTTGTTATATATTCTCTTCGCAACGCAATTAAAAACAACCAAAGAAATGTGTACAAACACCCCTGTGCGCTTGTATCTCGTTATAAATGAAGTGGAAAAATTTTAAAAAAGGACGAAGGAGAGAAATTATAGAACGGGTCACGGCGACCGGTTCTTATATATATTTCGACCAAAAAGGTGAAGCCAACACAAAGCAAAACAACTCAAAAATAAAATAAACGATCCGACCTGGAGGTGTTTGCCCAGGTGCCAATTGCTCTCGAACTTGGGAATGTAGAAGCAAGGTCGTCATCACCACATTGGCGCATATAAGTCGTTCGTCCCCCACCCGATTTCTATCCAAAAATAAAAACAAGGAAAATATAAAAGACACTTGATACATAAAATATACACCCCGGTGCATTGTTCAGCGGTGATGCCATCGCGCCTTATATATTCAAATAAAAAAAACACATGCGCACCTTTATCTCTTTTATTTTCTAAAAATATATCTTTAATAATCCCCGTCAGTCCTCTATGTATCGATATTATAAATTTAAAAAAATCCTTGATCGTTCGATTCGACTCGGAAGAAATCAAAAAAGATCTGGGCGCCGTTTTTGATTGCCTCGTCCATCTGATGATGAGCTGCTGCCCGTGATGCGCCATTGTGTTCTCGTTATCTATTTTGATTGGCACCCCCAAACTTTTTTTTTGCTAGACGTGCTGTGAAAAGTTGTCACGCCGCACAGATGATCGTTTCTCTCTCTTCAACTCTTTTCTATTTTTTTAAATTATTTATTTTTTCTCTCTTTTCTCTATAGTCCTTTCCGGTGCTGTTGAACGGCCGTCGTGCGTGCCTCTTGGGCCAAATCGGGGCCTAAGGTGTGGCATATGGGGGGGAGCCTGTACACAGATGAATGAAAGAGGCGAAGGAACGAACAAAAACCTTAAGGCCATCTTGTCTAAAAGAAATAATATTTTTATTTTTTTTTAAAGAAATAGGAGAGAGAAAATCACTTGTTGTAACACAGCCAACCGTTCCCCCCCCCCGCGAGAGCTGGAGCTGTGCCCTGTGCTGTGATGATGGTGGCCGGGGTTTCTGCTGTGGATAGCCCGGCCAGCAGCCACTTTTTCACGGTGCGGCTCATCCAGTATTCATGAGGACACAGTTTGAAGCTTGAAGCCCTTCGCTGATCTACGACCGCCGGCGAAAGATTTCAGGGCTCAACTTGGCGCTTGTTGACTCTCTGCTGTGGCTCGCTCCTATACACTATAGCACACACACATAGCCCCGTGTGTGTGTTGTGCTGTTTGATTCTTTTATAGACACGGCACTAAATGTTTCGGACCTTCTTCTTTCTTTCTTCGCCGGTCCTATCGCTTCTATTTCATCTTTAGTGTGTCCTGCTGCAGTCGTCGTTTGGTTTGTATTCCGTCGGGGCTGCGATGATTATTGAGCCGTAAGTAGCCAAAAAGTATATAGGTAGGTAGTAGCTAGGTAGAATATATGGCCAGGGGGAAATTATTAGCCAGGCCGTTCGGCTTTCGGTTTCTATATACAACATGTTGCATAAAGACCCTCTCTTGTAAATGAAAATAAATGAAAGAAATCAACTTGGATGAGAAGAAGGAAAAGTTCTCTTGATGACAGAGTGTGTATTTGGCTAACTTGCACAAAAGATCTGGTCTATTAGTCCGTGACGTTCGCTCGTTCTTCGTGCTGCACGGACCTGCGAACGAGTGAAAGCGTTGGCGTTTCCTTTTCGGACTTTTTCTTAAACAACCCAAAGGATATTGTCGCCTTTTTTTATTTTATTCTAAAGCCTTGCAGGTCCCCGTTTACCTTCTCGTTCAGCGCTGATTTTTGTTTAGATTTTTCTCTTTTTTTTTAAAAAAAAATTTCGTACATAACCAGTCGAACGGGACTAGTTTTTTTTTGTTGATTATATAAATTATTTGAGTTTCTCGCTTGTGATGTCTGTCAAATGACAAACCGAAAAATGTTTCGGTCGTTTTGAAATGAAAAGAAAAAAAAAATATGACAAGCCGATAAAAAGTTAATCGTACATTATATATTTTATTTATATTTACAATATTCACAGAGATTTCAATTAATTTTGGAAAAAAACAAAAAAAATGGAGAGTCAATTAGCGTCTGGGCATGAGTGTCAAAAATACGACGAAAAAACGTTTTTGAGTGTTGTGTTTTTTTGAGAAATTTAATATTTTTTTTTTGTTTGTTTTTGAAAAATGTTTTTTTAAATTTTATTTGTTTAATTTTTCGGCAGCCTCCATCATGTCGTCTATTTGGTTTGCGAGAGTATTACTAAATGATTAGCGGGGAGAAAAAAAAAGCGGGCGCGATCGGTGTGTTGTTTCAATATCTACAAAATGATCAGACAAATTATTTTATGTACATCAGCAACACGCGAACAAACACGAGCGAAAAACATGGAAAAGGTAATGAAGTCAAGGGAACGAATCGGGCAGGGCGGGTTTTTTTTTCAAAAATTTCCATCTTGTCACGACGACGTGTGTAGGTATAGTAATACTTATTGTCTTTTGGTTTCAAACAATATTGGATATACAAAGCGTTCGAAAAGTGTACACACAAGCATGTGTAGTACAGGGGTGGGGTCAAATATAAAACACACAACGAAATAACCGCATCGTGTCATCGTGTCAAAAGTGTTAGAATCTAAAATGAAAATGAACGAATGATTGCGCTCCTCGTAGTATGCAAATTGAAAGACTTGATCATCGGACTCGCGAGAGCTGCAACCTTGACACGTCCATCACGCTCGCTGCTGTCCCTCAATTTTTTATAATTTTTTTTAAACTGCTGGACAGTCACAAATTGAATGAAATGAAACGAGTTTGATTTGAATATTATTATTGTCGGTGGATGCAATGATGAGAGTTATGAATATTATAAGCGTCGTAATAATTGTCTTGATTGAATTCAATTTGGTTATTTACAGACTGACGTCGCTTTCGGCGCTGCTGGTGCTGTTGGAACTGGTGGCGCTGGAGAAAGAGGAGCGCGAAATGTCGACCGTGACGGCCATCAACTCGGACGTGACTCCGGCCGCCACGGACGGGCAGCCGGCACTGCCGCCGGACGCGTGAACACTGGACAGCTGACTGGTCGCCGATGGCTTCTGCCACAAGCGGCTCATTTTGACCAGGAAGTGGCGCATCAGCTCGGGACGGGTCGAGTGTTGCGGCTGGTCGGCGCCCGTCGAAGAAGAAGACGGGGCCGTCGCCGGCTCCTCGGCCGTCGAAGAGAACCGCGAATTGCACGTCGACAGAGCCGCCTGGACTTCTTCCGGCGAAAGGGCGTCCGTTCCGCGGACCTGCTTGCGCAGCAGCTGACGACGCGGACTGAGCGAGCGCAGCGACTTGGCCCGGCGCTTGTGGCTGGCCGAGAGCTCCCGGTGTCGGTGGGATCCCTTGCGGGACTTGGGCGGCAGGCCGAAGAGTCGGCGGACTTCGCGCTGGATGCGCCTGGATCGATAGGCGTAGAGAAAGGGCGAGGCCAGCGAATTGATCAAAACGCTGACGAGCGTCAAGTGGTAGGCGTAGGACGGCAAACGGTGGCTCCAACCGGCCCAGCCGTGCAGGGCCAGCAGAACGTGGTAGGGCATCCAGCAGCAGACGACCAGGACCAGGACGAAAACGGAGACCCTGGCCGCCCTGGACTCTTCGCGGTAGAGGAAGAGCGAGGCGTTGGAGATGCGGTAGCGCAAATTGTGGACGATCTGGCTGGACGTGGAGCGCAGCGACGGAGTGCGCGACGGCAACGGCAAGTTGTCGGAGCATCCGGTCAGCTGGCACGAAGAGGACGGCATCATCTGCGAGACCTGGGCCAGCGAATTGGACGAGCCGTGGCCCAGGCAGTGGACGACCAGCTCGCTGGCGCTGTGCGTCAAACTGGTCCGTCGCGTCCGCTGGCTGTTGCGGTGGGCCGCGCTGTAGATCCTCAAGTACATCCAGGTCAGCAGGGCCAGCGGCACCACGTAGCACAGCACCGAGCTGGACACGAACAGCATCGTCCAAACCTCTTCCGAGTAGCTCTGGAACCAGACGGGCGAGAGGGTTTCGTTGGACGATGGTGGCGGCGGGGCTACTGTGCTGGTCAAGTTGAGCTGATCGTCGTCGCTGGTGGCCGACAGACTGGCCAGGGCGAAGAGCTGGTCGCCCCGGTTGGAGCAGCCCTTCCAAAAGTGTTTGCCGGCCGAGTCCGGCAGACTGAAAGCCGACATGGCCACGGCCAGGATCCACTGGCCGGCCAGGAGTAGACATGCTTTGGTTTTAGTCACCCGTCGGTGGTAGTGGAGCGGGGCCATGACGGCGCAGTACTGGTCAACGGCAATGACCAGAGCGGCGCTGATGGAACCCGTCGTCACCAGGGTCGTGACGGCCTGGCCGGCCACGCAAACGGCGTAATCCACCGTCGAGTGTGTGTAGGAGAGATGGACATCGATGAGGCTGTCCATGAGGATGAGCGGCAGCAAGACGGTCGTCGCCACCAGGTTGAACGACAGCAACGACATGACGAACCTGTTGGCGCCAAAAAATTCAAAATTCAAACGGTCAAAATCCAAATGTTTGATGAAAAGAGACGGCATGGTGGAAAATTTTATGTTTCAAGAATAAACAGCCAATTAATTCGGACCTGTTTGATAAGGTGCGGAGTGCCGGACGCCGGTAGAAGATGACGATGACCAGAACGTTGGCGACGGTGGCGAATAGAAAGAGGAGGGCGAGGAGAACGTGAATGACGATGCCGGCCGCGGCCGAGATCACCGATCCTTCCACGTCCATTTCTGTCTTGACGGTGCTGTTGGCCGCGCTTCAGGTCAGCACCGTTTAATTCCTTTAATTCCAACCGAAAAAAAAAATGAAATAAAATACAAAAATTAGAGTTGACGACAGTCACAAATTTTCAGTCGCGCGCGCATCTATTTAGCATATAAATCCCGAAACCGCAAACTATAAAAGGATGGGAACAAAAAGAAAAAATACTACGCCAGTCGTTCCGACATCGTTATGACTGGCGAAATGGACAATAACATGTCGCGGGCGCTAGACGATCCATTTTCGTCGGCGCGCAACGCAAAAATGATGTGACAGAATTCAAAAAATATAATAGACGACGCGCGCGCTTGCATCAAACAACAGCAGCGCAGATTCAAGTTTGTGTTGATGCGCGCGCTGGCAGTTTATTATTTTCTATTTTTATTTTTTTTTTTACAGCGCGTCTGGAAATTTGAGATGCTTCGCTAAAGTCGCAGCATTTGATTTTGAATAATGGTCAGCCGCTTATATGTTGGCCAGCGCGCAGATCTCAGCGCAGATTTCGTTATTAAATTTTCTTGTTGTTTTGCAGTCGGGGAGATTGATAAGATGACCATATGAAAAGTTGACAAAAGTCAAATGGGCTGGTGTCAATCGGCACCATTTTCGTTTCCCTTTTCGTTTGTTTTGTTTCATTGCCATTGAGATTCGTCATTTCGCCTTTGAGTTGATCAAATCTAAAGGGCTAGTGTGCTCTGTCTAAAAACTCGTTTGCCACTCTCTGAAACGAGAAATTGCCAACTGATTTTGTCAGAAAGGAACGTGGAAATGCGCGAGTGAAGGGGGGAGACACACAACAACATCAGCCGGCCCAAAACACAGAGTGCAGCACCGGGGTGAGGCAACCATCACGACAAGTCCTTGCTGCCCGTTTTCCCATATTCAGAGAGAGAGAGAGAGAGAGATGCCGGGGCTGACGTCAATTCCCTCCCAACCGGGCGGGCGCAAGTCGCTATTTTCGTTCCATGACACACGGTCCCCCCCGCGCCACTAGCGTCATTTCGTTCACCGGAAAAAAATATAACGTCACTTTTGATTTGCGTCGAGGGCAAAGAAGAAGAAGAAAATTAGCCAACATTTTCGGTGTGAGAAAAAAGAAAGACGTTCAAAACCTATAATCTTCCCCCAAGTTGTTGCGCTCACAAATAATGTGTCCTGATGGTTATAGCTAGAGAGAAAGTGGGGACTGAACGAGGAAGTTATAAGAAGTTTTCAAGCATCCAGCACTGCCGGGTCTTTTTCGCATGCAAGTCCCGCGGCAAATGAGAGTTTCGCCCACGCCAAACGTCATCATCATCCAGCCAACTCTCTGAGCTGTGGGAGTTGCGTGTTTTATTTTTATTATTTGAAAAAAAAAGGCGCTGGGCGCGCATAACACTATGAGGTTTCGTTGATCGTCTCTCTCTCTATACTATTTGGTTATTGTGGCTCTTTTGGCAAAAGGTAGTTATACAACCTTGACTCTTGGCTGGGGATGTGGTGGTGGGCTTGCAAACAACTTGTTGAGCATGCTCACGCACGCACAATTCAAATATACAACCACACCTGCCGTACTATATTGAGGAGAAGAAAAACGTTTCTTTCTTTCCAGTTAAATATCTTATAAAGTAGCTGCTGGACTCGACAGTTTCTAGAAAAGAGGAAGTTGAGAGAGACAATTTTGGAAAGGAAAAGAACTTTTCTGTTTTGTATTATACAGCTGTTGGCCAGGAGAATAACCGACAAAGCCAATAGAAGCTCAAACTATGGCCATAATCTATTCGCTAAAACAACTTGGATTGCGCATATGTTTGAGCGCATGTTAATGGCCGGTTACTTCCATAGAGTATATGAACAATTCCCCGTTCATTATTATTATCCTCTTTTTGTTTTAAGATTTATTTTATGTACAACAGGGACAAAAAGTTCAAATGCATTAGCTCTTATATAAATCCATTGAGAAATTCGCTGGTTCTTTTCTCTCTTCTTTTTCAAAATTCTGGTATGCAAATCGATTGCGATCCGTCATGAGCGATGGTCTAAGCCAAAGGCATGAAGCAGCAACAATGCCAAAGCATTGATGACTTTCATTGATGTCCGGAGAGAGAACTATACACAACTATATAGCATATTCCACCTGGCGTAATATTCAGCAACGTGTGTTACGACGAGATGGTTGCGAGTAGTTCGATCAAACTCGCTGGAAATCTTACCGCATCAGAGTCATTGACGGATCGCCACATGTCGCATAATGTTGTACACACACAGGACGAAAAAACAGCTGGACAAAAGAGCCGGAATTTTTTGTTAACCAAAGATTTTAAAATAAAAAAAAAACTGGCCAAACAACAAAACACTGCTATAACCGAGAGTAAAAATATATAAGTAATGGTCTTCTTCGCGGTGATCGGGAGAATAGAAAAAAAGGGCCCCTTTTTGCACGGCCTCGCACGCACAAACGCCGGCAAAACTCTTTCTGCTTTGCCGCGCTCTCATCATCCGCACTCGAAGCTCAAACAAAAAACAGTCGGGATGTGTGTAAGGTGGAAACGCTCGTAAATGTCAACTCCTTTCAGACCGTGTAAGGCTTCGCCAAGGATTGGCACGGCAGAAAAACCTTTTCCTGTGCGCTAGCTGCAACTGCCCGGCGAAAAGGCCAACCTTGAAAGTTGTTGGCGGTTTTTTCGAGTCTTTTCCTGGCCGTTTTCGATTATTTTTTTAACAGGAATCGGAGCGCGCGGTTCGTTTGAAATAGAAACAAAATTCTTTTCCGCATTGATGATTTCTAAGGATTATTTTGAAGTTTCTCTCTTTTTTCTTTTGTTATCCGATTTTTTAAATGGAATCTCGTCGTCGCGCTGTCAGTCGAGCAAAGTTGTGACATGCCGCACGTGACGGATGGCCCCGATCTTTTTCGACACGAAAAAGTTTGACAGGAAAATTCGGTTGGCAAAAGGAGAATGAATGAATGGAGCGAAATATCCGCGTAGCTATTATTTGAGAACCGGGATCTCTATTAGAAATTGTGTGCTGGACTCGATTCGCTCTATGCTATATAATAGTAGATCACTTTTGTCTAGCTGTGCGTCCTTCCGGCCGGGCGGCGGCCGATAATACGCGCGCCGACGGATACCCCAGTTTCGTACCAACAATAAATATACAACTGTACACCCAATGCTGCTGCAGTGATGGGAATGTGATGCTCGCCCGCCATGCAGTACTATTGGGATGCCGCCAAGAGCGAGAGGGGGGGGGGGGCGACCTACAAAAGCTTAAAGGGAAGTAAGTCACTGTTTCTGGTCGTCGTCGTCATCATCATCTTTTCTTTTTCTTTCTCCTTTTTGTATTGTCTTTTTTCAGTTTTTTTGGTCGGTTGGTTTCATCGGGGCCCGCATCACGTTTTGGCTTTCAATCAAATGGGCGGACGACGAGATGGAATCAACCAAACGATGGAGAAAAAAGAAGAAAGAAGAAGTGAGTGAGCAGCGAAAAAACCGGGGGGATCGAATGACGAGAGGCTTCATGTTCGGTACCATATCACACAAGGTTCATCTTTCACCTTCACATCTTTATAGGCAACGGCGTCCGTTTCTCAGCTGCTGCTGATGGGTCTGCGGCAGCATATCATTCAGCCGATTCGGCAGAAACAATATCGTCGATCCTGATCTCAACCAGCAGCCCACAGGAGGAAGTCCCGAACGTGTGGCAGACAGCGTTTCTCTCTTCTAAGCTTGTCCAAATCATTTGCACAAGGTATTGGACCCGCCGAGTTATCAGTTCGCAATCCTCTTCCCCTGAGTCATTCTCTCTCTCTCTCTCCTCATTGAGGCAATCAGTTCAAGGCGATTTCCAGCCGAATATCCTGATGGCTTTTCTTCCATTCTCTTTGTCGTCGTCTCTTCACTTGTTGTTATTGTTATGTTTTTCCCATTTTAATTTACAGAGGATCTCATCCTTATTCTTCCTGGCCCAGTCTAGACGGAGAGCTAATAGGAAACACCTTCTTTTATATCGCCGGCAAAGTCCAGCAGCAGCAGCAGCTCTCTCTCTCTCCGAATGTGCGCCTTGTTTTTTCCTTGATGAAGGAATAAGGCAAAACCGTTTTGATAATCAACTTTTTTTTTTATTTCTGGCGGAGGCTCATCCAAAATCTTTTATTTCCTTTTCTTTCTCTCTCTTCTTTGATGTACAACACAACCCAAAAAAATAAGTTGCCTTTGCCTTATTCCAGAAACTCATCTTTCTCGCTGGGCTCTTTTTTGGCGTCCGAGATTTGTTTTAAAACCGGACCACCCGCAACCACCAAAACGCGTGTGTGTGTGTATGTATATATATAGGCTCGTTTCATTTCTCTTTTTCTCTCTCTCCGCAGCTTCCATAGCACACAAACAGCTTGAAAAAAACCTACATATTATTTTGCCCACCTAGTTAGGCCTTTTCCTAGAGAAATCGTCGTCGTCCGTTGAAATGAAGGAGCCTCCCTCTTTTCCATGTCAAGGCTCCTGCTGGAACGAGCAGCAACCCGCAGCAGCCAAGAGTCAAGGCGAAAAGCTGTTTTTGTCATGACTCCCCTTGGCTCTCACAATATCGTCATTGAACTACGACCCTTCAAAAATATCTTCTTCTCCATCGGCCAGCAGCAGCTGGAAATAAATATTTGATTTTGGCCAGCATCAGCTTTCTAAGCTACAACACCTGACAACATTTTAGACGTAATCAATTTCAGCTGAGGGACAGTCTTCCTAGAATGCACAACGAATTTTCTATAAATTCAATTAAATGCAATTTCTTATACTAGACGGTCATTAGATTCTGCAGGACTCTGCACGGAGTGAAAGAGAAGTTGAGGGAGAGTTCGTGATTGACACACAGGGGCTGTGCCGGTCTGATGGGTGCAGCAGCAGCTTGGCGTAATGTGTGCATAGAACTCTGGTTGTGCTGTGTTACGATAGTATAGGCACGATATGTAGCTATACCCACAACGGGAGAGAGAAAGAAAAGAAGCTTCGACCGACAGGTGATGGATTGAATGATGGATGACATTATCACGCCGGGGCGAGGAAGTGCTATGGACGGACGGTTCACGCGCGGGCTCACGTATATACTACGGACCTATACGCTCCCCCCTGCCATCTGTTTTCGGCCTTTGATGGATGGACGGAGCAAAAATGCAAAAGTCCCATGGACGCACATTTTTTTTACTTTTTCTCTTGTTGGACTCGGCATAGGGAAATCTTGAAAGTGTTCCGCATGTGTTTTATCGTTTCTTTTCACGACACGGCGGTCCCCCCCCCCTTCTTCTCCCGCCCCCCTTTTAATGTTTCTAACAGGTTCCAGCAGAGTTCACGCTCGATTGCAAGGTCTTTGCACAGTTTATATTTTCTTATTATTTCTTTTAAAATTCTTTGCCATTTCCTTTTAACGACGAAATAGGGAAATTCTTTTTGGAAAAAATAATGTCCGGATTTTGTTTGCACGTATTTATTCCAGCGTGTGGTCGATACAGATGGTCGCTGCTGGTCAGCGATGACCATTTGGGTTTGAACTTGCGGTGAGCAATCCGTCTCTCTTCCCATCAGGGTGTTGTTGCATCAGTCGGTCGAAAAAAGGGTCCCGGTTCCCCCCCCCCCCCCCATCGGTTTCAAAGTCACCGGCCGACGGATTTTGTTGCGTCGGTTGGAAAATTTCGCCGAATTCGTATACAACAACAACAACAACAACGCAAGACGCAGCTAGGAAACTTGACATCGCAACATTAGTAATTTAAAAGCGTTTTAGAAACTATACTATACACTGGCTGGCTGGCTGGCCACACAGAACACACATATGGGAATGACCTAACAGCCATCAACAACCGTTGCGCAACCGAAAAATTCTCCCGCGGACTATTAGAGAGATAAAAAAAAAACCGTGTGCGCACAAAAACACCTAATGCTCTTTCTTTCTTGTGTGTGTGTGTGTGTGTTGCCTGTACGTACATACACAAGTTCCTTCTTTTTCTTTTCTTTCTCTCATCTATCATTTCGACTTATACAACGTCATCTACTTGAAAACGTGCAAGGGAACTAAGAGAATTTGAGCGCGGCACACACGGAGATTACCATCACACACACGTTTGGGCTTTGGCGTTATACGGCGGGTATTTTTTTCGCTATTTGGCTTTTTTTTGCTTTTCGGGATGGGCGTGGTGCACGTTCGTTTATACTAATTGCCTCTAGTCCTCCCTACCTTTCAGGCATGATGATCATTTTGCCGTATCATCAAACGTTTATATTCGCACACACACAAGTTCTTTCTTTTCTTTTTCTTCCTGTCACTTCTTATCTCATTTCTCCAGTGGATGAGCGAATGAAAATCACGCACTAAAGAGTTTAAATTTAATTTCAATTGTCTACTGCAGATCTGTACTATGGGGAAACAGCTGCAATCGTCGTCGGGTGGGAATCTTTTCCGCTTATTTAGACTAACCCTTGTGTTATTTGGCTGTCCATTGGCAATCGGAGCCCAATGTCTATAAGTCGAAAAGAGACTGATGAAAAGCAACTGGAAACGAGTCGTCACGTCAACCAATCGGACAAGGTCATCAAATTCGTTTTCTCAAATCAAACCGGAGTTCTCGTCCCTCGTCGTATGTTATAAACAAAACCAGACGACGATCTACAAGTATAAATAAAAAAATCAAGTAAACACATTTCATCTACGTATTTATTATGCAATATATTAGCTGTAATAAGCTATACTGACTGGGAAATAAATAATAACTATCTCGTTTGTCTCTAGCCAAGATTATAAGGTGAAATATTCGACCAAATTGAACATTGAAAACGTTTGATTCACAAGCGTAAATGATTTTAACCGAAAAATGTTGCCGAAAATAGATTTAGAGATCGATGAATATTCTTTGAATGGCGCAACGAATGGCGCAAAGGATCAGACCATGTCTAAAGCATTGCAGCTCACAATAGCTAAAAGAGATTTCTGACTTCATCGGCTTTGATCTTTGCTGTATAGGACCTTATTAATAGATTAAGAATTCTTCTTCGCACATTGAATACAAACATGTATAAAGGATGACTCGATCTCTGCGCCGAGAGTTTCTGATAGAAGACAAATTCTTAGAAACGCAAATGGCGACAGCAGCAGCGGCTTATTTAGACACAGAGAGAAAAGGTCATGACGCAGTTTTCGTTTTGTCCCAATACAAAATAAAAAAAAACTTGGTTTGAAAATATGCTGTGTGGTAAATAGCTGATGCGGCAATGACCCTTTTATTACTAAGACTCTATTCGGCAAAAAAAGTTTGGTTTTTGATTTTTTTGTTTGGCGATCCAGCGCAGCCGCCGCTCGTTCGACCGCTTGCTGGCTATTTTGTTTTCTTTTTTGTTGTTGTTGTTCTATTCTATTGGCCACCGCCGCCGTGTGTATTGCGACCGAGAGAGCGTCGTCCTTCAATCAAAAAATGCTGAAACATTTTCCCCTTCTCGATGGGAGAGACACGAGACGTGACTCGAGTACCATTTTCGTACACGTTCAATATCAGCAGTCGACCGTGTTGCGGCCGACTATATTTGCGGCGCCCCGACTAGGCTGCTCTACATCAGATGCTGTTTCAAACGGATGCCATCAGAGATATGTGTGAAGCACTTTTCTATATCTAAAACAAACGCAGTACACCAAACGGCCAATTTCGGTTGCCTATCGAGTCTCCTTTTGTTGCTGTTTCGCTCTGACTTTACCCACATCAATGACGGTTGGGAATTTGTATACAACTTATTATAAAATGTGGAACTTACCCGAATGTCCAGTTTTTGGAGGTTCGAGATCCAGAGAGCGAAGCGATTTGGATTTTGTGTTTGTTTGATTCAAGTTCCCAGAATTATTGGAACAATAGAATTGAGAAGAAAATCAAAGTCTCTGCTGCGGTGGTGAGTGTGTGTATATAATAGACGAGCTGGAAATGAAACAATCGATCAACTCCTGCGAGTACTTTTTGACCGGAACGGATAGCAAACACGAGCTCTATTCCCGTTTTCACAATCTGGTCGGTCCATGGTATATTCACTTTTTGGTACGACACACTTTGCTGCTTCTGCTGCTCCTGGCTGGTTGGTTGGTGGTTTTCTTCGTCGATGGTCTTCTTCCAGTCAAAGGAAAAATCAATTCGTCGCCTTTTTCTCCCCCACAAGACGGGCCAGAAAAATAACCCAAACGAGAACAATCTGAATTCGATCGATAAGAAACTAATATAAAGACTGAATTCTTCTCTTTCGTCAAAATCACACTGACTGGGAATTAGACTTTGAAACTTTTGAGTAGAGTAGAGGATTAACGGAGTTGCTGGGAATTGGACAGCCGAGTGGAGACTAAACTGGCAACTGGCAGTGGACCAGGTATTTGAGAAGTCTCAGCAGAGACTTGCACAGCACAGCACCGTGAGAGAAGGAGAGAGGGGCCGGCCCTGCTGGACCGCCTGAGGCTCCCCCTCCCTTCTCTCTCTCTCTCTCTCTCTTTCTCTCGTCTTTCCTCATGTTTCCTCCGCCCTCTTTTCCCCCAGATGTTTCCTTCGCTTATTTCTCCCTTATCTTCTTCTTCTTCTTCTTTCTTTATTCTTCTTCTTCTTCTTCTTCTTCTTCTGGTTCTTTCCAGCAACTGCTTCTTTGTGTATGTACATGTCCATTCTGGCAAGTTCTTGAAGAAGAACCGAATTATTTCGTGTGTACTTTTTCTCTTCCGCCCCTCTTCTCCCTTTTCCCCCCCACACTTATATTCTTCAGTTCTTCTTTGTTTTCTTGTCCTCAAACCCAGTCACCCCGGCCGTCTGTCCGTTAGGTCCCCGATTGTATATGTTTGCCCAGCACTGCTCTTCTTGTATTATTGATTCAAGTTTGTTTTTGGCCGGAAAGAGAGAAGAAGGAGGAAGAAAAAACGTGAGTGCGCCCGCCCACGCGGGAGTACGAGAGTATATCCCATCAGCTGGCCAGGAAAAAGTCTGCTGAGGGTTGCACGCCGCCGCTAGCATATAGATCCAGCCAGCCAGCCAGCCAGCCAGAGAGATGACTGGAACGGCTTGGCGAGACACGCCGACGCCGCCATAGTGATCGATAAACCACACGGTCTCTCTCTCTACACTGTATACTCTAGGGGGAATATCATTGAGTGTGCAAGTATGGGAGGACGAATGGGGGTTGCTGGACTTCTTCTCCGTCCGTCCTGTTTGTCCTCCACCCCAACAGCAGCAGCAACTCTTCTTTGTGTTCCAGTTAGAAAAAATGTCTATTAATACGAGTAAAGTTGGGGTTGCCAGATGGGTGTAAAAATATCCGTCCGTTTTCGCCCGTCCGTCCGTCGTTATGTGGTCACGCAGCAGCCGAGCCAATATACGGATATGTCTGCAACAAAGAGACGGAAGACGAAATATTTTTCGAAAATGTTATTTTTCAAAACCAGCCGGAACTTGCGATAGATAGACTATAGCCTCAAGTGTTGCGCGCCACTGTTGTATAGACCCGCCAAATTTGAAAATAGCGGAAAACGGCCGAATAAAAACGATCCGATCCGTCCTTCATCTAGTCATGAAAATGAAAATAAAAAAAAGGACGACCGGATTGGCGGAATGTTGAGTAGTGATTCATGTGACTTGCATTTGCGCGCAGATTGCTTAATGAGGTGAGAGTCTAGAGAGCGGCGGCGGTGCTGCGGGACGAGAGAAGGGGCCGCGCGGCGACGGCCAGTCCGTCTCACGTTTCCCCGAGGTTTCAAACGGCAGCACGCAGAGTCGCATCGCACTACACCGCATGCACCGTAGAAGGTCTTTCCGTTCTTGATTTTGCCGCATCATTTTGTTTTTTAAAATTTGATTTGGCTTCTGCTTGTGTTCCGTTTTGTTTTGAGCGAATTGAAAACGCCACCGCCGCCCGCCTTGAATCGACCGTTTATTACGTGAGCGGCTAGCGCATATTATTGACGACATATCAGTCGACGGCGAATAGTTTGGTTGCGGTATTTCGACGCTGTTTGACATCCAACTCTCTTTTTTTCTTTTCTTTATTTCTCTCTCTCTGTGCTGCTGCTCCCGCATCGTTCACTCATGACCATCCTGGCTCAGTCTCTTCTCTTTCTTAGCCTTGCCCTGAATTACATTCGCCCAACCGAAAGTATACAACTACAACAGCAGAAAATAAAGAAACAAAACAAAATAAAAAAGGGGGGAATAATATCTATATCACTTGGATTATATATATATACGTATATATATATGCGCTGCTATGGCATATGTCAGAGATAGACGGAATTTTGATTGTTGTCGTTGGCTTTTTCTTTTCTTTCTTGATTAGCCTTCGTGATTTATCATTTTATATGAATATGACAGTTTTGGAATTTTTTTTGGGGCATTTTCTTTTGCTGTGTGTCGCCATATGTCCCTCGTTCTTTCTCTTCTGTTTTTGTACTTTTTCAATTATTGGCAGTTTGTGGGCTGCCAAGTATTTGGCGATCAGGTTCGACCGGATCGTATATTAGATATTCATACATTTTTTGGGGATTGACCTTTTCTATCACCTGTTGTTTTTATAAATCGTAGAGAAATCGTCTCGGTTGACTTTGATTTTGCTTGCGCGATTGACCGAATTATTGGAGCGAATCAAAATCCCACTGCTGCTGTATTCCCCCCCCCCCTTCTCTCTCTCCTCGTCCTCCATCCCCCCCCCCCACCGTCCAGCAATCTCCCGCGTCTTCAATTTCGTACACACATTTTGATTTTAAGAGATAGAAAATGCGCAATTGGCGCGAGCCAAAGGTTCCAGCGGAAGCCGACTTTGTTTTTTGTGATGCGTGTGCTGTGCTGAGATCCTGCTGGGTGGTTTTGTATACACCCTTTGATCCCGCGACAGACGAGAAAACATGTTTACAATCTTAAATTTTTGCGCTCGGCAAAAATACAGTAATTTGTATAAATCTAACAAAATGTTTGGACGCTTATTACTGATGATCGTGTTCGGTCGGCTGCTTTTTTCGGAAGCCAATTCCATTCATCATTGCGGGCAAAAGGGACCGCGAACCAAAACAAAACTGTGGGGGCCACTGTATTGTTGTTTTTGTCAGGAGTTTTTGTATTTAGGAAGAAGAGGTTTTGAATGATGTTGGCCAGGAATGACACATGTTGTTGTTGTCCGAGAGCTGGAGCGTGATATACAACATTTTGGCAGGACATGTCAGTCGAATGGCGACGACGTTCTGTCTGCGCGATTCTCCTTGAGGTGCGTGCGTGAGCACAGCAGCAATCCTGTTTTTTTATTCGATTACACAATATCATATTTTATTCGCCCGTTCTTCTTTTGATTCTCTTGGCAATTCCAGGCATTCCGTTGTTTCCTTATCTCATTTTAAACATGTCTTTTTATTTTACCCCGACGAAATAATCATTTCAACGCCGGGTTGACTTATTTCGTAATGAACATGATGATTTCCTGATGACAACCGACTCATTTTCTCCTGGACCAGAAACAAAATTCCTCTCTCTCTTGCATTTATTTTTGAAATTCGCGCTAAAAAAGCCCGTTGGCCCAGGAATAGAATGACGATGGCGTGACTGAATTTCCACCCACAAAAAAAAAAAAAAAAAAGTCGGTCGATTGTTATACTATTCTTCAATTATTTTTGACAACCGCCTTGATTGATCAATTTCCCTTCCCCCTTCCAAAACAAAAAAATTCCGCCAAGCGGAATTATTTGTGGTGCTTTTTTTTCAAATTCGGGAATAACTAAAAACATACAATGTCGTCATTATCAATTTTCTGTCTATTTTTTGTTCTTCTTCTTAAATTCGTGAGAGGCGACGAGTTTTGATCTTCAATCTGATGAGCGCCCATCACTCAGGGCAACATTACAGCAGAGCCCTGGATAAAAAAAAAAAGAAAAAAACTGGGCGGAACTGCGCTGTGTGAGCTGAGACTGTAACTAACAGGAACGAGCTGATTCCGTGAATCACGATCGTTCACGAAACCTGTTGATAGAGCGAGAAGAATAGAAAAAACAAAAATGAAAGAATTTATTTTTCTTCCAGATTTTGAATCCCCTTTGTTATAATAATATTTCGCCGTCGAAATACCACAGGGTGGAGATGAGGGATAAACATGGGCGACGGCCGTTTTTCTCTCTCTATCTTGCCTTTCTCTTTCTCGTCGTGTACATTTTAAATCATGATCCATCTTTATCATAATATATCCTATGTAGGCCTAGCCATATTGGGGAACAGTTTTTAATGAACGGCCCAGCTGCTGCTGAGGCCGTTGTTGAGCGCGGCTCGGACCGCCGGTGTGCCCTGTTATGCACTTAACAATTTACATAAAGCATTTACAGCCCGGGATTTTTTAGGCAATGGCCAATCAAGTGCCACTCACGGTCCTCCTGATGAGTATCTCCTTATTTAGGCCTGGAAAAAAAAAAACCCAGCGCCGGGGAGAAAAAATAGGAAAATCGAGTTGTTCTTATGAAACCCTTTCACCATATAACGCTGGGTGTACTATATACAGTATATAACTATATAATATACAAACATGGCCAGCAGAGATGCTAAATTTTTTTTTCTTCTCTATGTTTGGGGGGGCAAACAAAAGTCGTCGGATTCTTTGAATTCTCGGTTATAGGGTATGCTATATTCGGCCTCAAGACCCAAAACAAATTTGCCTATTCATTTGTCCGTTAAGAAAAGAGAAAATTTCAAATGATCATTTGGAAAAAAAAAAATAGTAGATAAGAATTTTTTTTTCTTTCGTGTATTATATGGGCTGTATAGTGTCCAGGTTTTTTTTATTTTTTTACTTTGATTATATCACCGAATGAAAGGTGTTGTTGCCGTTCCGGGCCCTTATATATACGTGGTGTGTGTGCTTGTATTATATATTCTTTTAGATATATTTAACGGTGAGTCTTGTTTTAAAACTTCTTTTCTGGTTTCCCTGATTTTATTTTTTGTTTTTGCTTCTCTTGTTTCGAGAGAGTTCCCGTTTGAAGTTGAAGGGTCTAACTCTTGTTTTCGTTCGAGTTACGACATGCGAACCCCAAAACGAGATCGTTCCCATGAATTCGAGTTAAAGAAAAAAAAACAAACGCCTTTTGATGATAGCCTGTTTTATTTTATTTCATTTTATTTTCCTCAGCAAACTGCTGGCCACCATCTTTCTTCTTCTCGGTTGTACATCAGCCTGGGTCTTATAGGAGCTAACCATCTCCTCTAATGCAGGATAAGAAGATAAACACCTAGACACCTAGACTCGGTTTACATTCGTCTTTTTAGTTATTACTTTTGGGGTGGGCTACTGATGTTAGAGAGTTCCAATAATACACAACGAAATGAGGTCCAGCAACAGTTGTTTGAAGTTTCCCCGCGTTTCTTATAGCTGGGATATATAACAAAAGCAGAGCAGACAAACAAACCGAATTAGATTCGACCCTGTTTGGTGTGTGGTGTGGTGGTCCAGCAGCACAGCTAATATAGGAATATAGCCGTGTAAGTATATTTGGGTGTCTGGGGCGAATGAAAGTCAAGTCGACGATAGTCTAAAACTCTTTTTCCTAAATTCCTATATTAAATTTTCTCCTTCCTCAGAAGTTTGTCTATCAATTTCACAATGTGACATTGAATCTCTCTCTCTCTCTCCCTATAGAAACAAAACAAGCTCTTTACAGAATTATTTGTTTTCTCTTTTTTTGGTGCGACTCCGACTGGATGACTGCTGGGGCTGGGGCTGGCCGGCTGCTAGAGTATAAGGTCATCCGCTGTTGTTGCAGCTTTGGGGTCTAGCTCTCGTCTCTCCGGCAGCTCGCGATCCTTGACTGTGTTCTCACCAGTCATCCGGTGACGATAACTCATTTGGAAAAATCAAATCAAATCGGGTTTGAATAGTTTAAACAGAATAAATCTACAAGCTTTCTCCCCTTTTCTCTGTATGTATAGGCCCCGTTTTGGCCGTCCACAAAATGCGGCGGCCCGCTCACGCCCGTCGCTGTCGCTTCATCCTTGTCAACATCGTTGGTGGGCAGCACACGTGTTTCCACGGAGAGAATCGGTCCAGCATCACAAAACGGGCAAGGCCGGCCATCAATCGAATTTCGTTTTCTCTCTCTGATGCCAGTAGACCGATGCTGCTGCTGCGTATCGAATTCGTCTGGGAAATCAATTTCCATTTTCTTAAATGTTTCGATAGATTTCGACACAGCAGCGGAATTACCCCCAAGGCTAAAAAAAACGGGCCGTCAGGTGTCATCGGGAATGGATTGCATTGCACCATACTGAATTTTGCGATAGACGATAATCAAAAAATTCCAGCCGAATTCCCATATGGGCGACGATCAGTTTTTGTCACACAAGATGAACGATCAAGTTTTTCCCGGCCGCTTGTTACATCTAAGTGGATCAAGGTTGTTAGGGGGGTTTTCGCAGACGCGCTTTTCCGCCTCCCGTTTTATTCTGCACGAATTTAAATATTCATTTATTTGTTTCCCGAATGGAAAAGAAGAAAAAGACAGACGAACATTTGTCAGAGAGAAGGGCCCGCGCCCACCGTGCTGAACGGGAAAGTGACAGACTCGGTTGGGGGAAAACCGTCTGTCAACTCTATCGCGCCGAATTCGTCTCTCACATCAATCCGCGCAAATGTCTATGCTGTGCTGCGTTCTTTACCTGGACTACTGGACCTCGTCTACTGCTGCCCGTTGGTACTTTAACCCCCTCATTCATTATGCGCAACACGTTTTCGCCTGGGTTCCAGACGGAAAGAACCAAAAAACAACTAGAATCCGTCCTTCCGGTTTCCTGCTTCGCCAAAATTCGCCAAACGCCATGAAGAAAATGAAAATTTATCGCGCGGCCTCATTCAGCGGAGAGCGAGAACAATATATACAGCCAATTCAAGGCCTTTGTGCGCACATCGCAGCAGCCAGACTAAAATTCTATATTTAAATTTATGACATTATCGAGCTTGCTGATTGGCGCGCCATTATTTCATGTATAGAAGACCTTCTTCCTTCCGGAGACTTTCTGGTTTGTAATTTATTCACAGATATATCAGTGGACTTGACGGATACCAATGTGACAACGCAAAAGCGAACGTATAGGCTATATTTCTTGGAAATTATATTCTCCGCCATTAAGTAATCATCGTCGAACTGGGTCGACCTGTTTAACCTTTTCGACATCAGACTGGCTGGACGACGACAACCTTGGTGATGCCAATTCGTGAGTGGGTTATCTATCTTTTTTTCTTTTCTAGCGATGCCATCTCAATATAGACTGCTGTGAGTCTTCATTGTCGAATTCTCTCGGGTTTGCCCCCCCCCCCCCCCCCCCCAGAAAAAAAAAATGTCCCAGCGCAGCTAGCAGCAGTATAAGGGTTTCTTTTTCTTCATTTATTTATTTGGATTTTTTTTTTCTTTCCCCCCGTTCGTTTCCCATTAAGTCGGTCAAGGTTTCTCCTCAGCATCGGGTCGAAGCTGAGCGCGCATAGTCTACAGCTATAATATTAGTATTCGTATATAGTAATAGTGTCTCGTCTGGAATGACCGTATAACAGCGTGGAAAACGAACGGTGGAAAAATTGGAAGCCTCAAACACCGAAGGCGATCAAACGATGCAGGTTTTTTTTTCTACATTTTCGTCACCGTCCGGCCCTAGTAGGTTTTTTTTTTGGTTAGATTTTGGCGTTTGTCAGTCGCTGGATTAGCAGGTTCTAAATATATATATACTCCATCTTCGGGAGGCAAAGGAGGCCTCGGCATGAGCGACTTGATTATTGCCAACAGCCTGTGAAAAAATAAAAAGCTCAACGGTCTATTGTTTGTCCTTTTGAACTGGCATCTATGTGTCGAATCAATCAACCTGTCCAGAATTAAGTATATACCCATTGATGGTTTTCGTCTTTCAACTTTTTTTTTTCTTTTGAATTTTAAATTTGAATTGCCTATTGTGCCTATATTTTGACTCGTACAGCACCGTCCCACTTTCGCCTATACATAGTAGTTTATATTGACCTATCAAATAGGCCTATCTCAATCGCACGTGTACACAAAAGGCCTTCGTATTATTTATGTCCATCATCACTCTCGCCAAGCCCTTTCTATTCAATCTGAATAATCAAACTGTGTACTCGCGATACCTCTCTCGCTCCTAGCTACTATAATATACTTGGTAAGATATTATATCTGCATTGCTGATTTGATTTTCCGGCGTAATTGAACGAGGAGAAAACACATCACCCGCCCCCAGTAAACACACAGTAGACAAAAAAACAAAAACAAAGGCGAAAATCTGAAAAAAAACCGGTTGATAGAAAAATATAACTGAACATGTTCCCGTTGGCAGACCACATCAGCAGGCAGAGGTAAATCATTTTCTGTATATATCTCTAGCGGATCGCTGGCTAGATGTAATCACGAGTGAGACGGGCCAATTATGGTTGGCGAATAAAAACGACTTTTGAAGAAATCACGTCCAGCATATAACCGAAAAAAGAAAATAGGATTTACACACGGACGGCGGGCTGATCGGACATATTCATTGATAAATTTTTCCACCGTATATTTATATGTATATATAGAGAGATCAGATCAAAGTCAGAGATAGGAGAAAAGGAAAAGGGGCACGGTTATATTATCGACGTTTCTCTCTAATATACGCAACAAACGGACATATCCGCGTACCACCCAAGTTAGCAGCTCCACGAAATGGGCCTTTTTTTCTTGTGTTTGATTCTCCCATGACCTTTTGCAGCGCAGAGGTTCTCAAATGAGTGTCGGCCTCCGTGATTTGACTCACATTTCAAGGTAGATAATTTACGTCCCACTCGTCTTCTCTGATGCCTCACAAAAACATCTCTTTTTTCTTCTTCCCCCCCAGCGGATATACCTAGTATACTATGCCAAAACAGCTCTGTTCACATCTAAACAGCTGGGCTAATTAGAGCTGCGTAGCGGGAGGTGACGTCAGCTCGTGCCATCATCACGCTAGACTCTTCTTTTTTTTTCCTTTTTCGCCATTTAAAAAAAAAATGCCGCGCTGTTATAATAGATTATCGCGGTCTTGCATATTCATGAGAGAGCTGTGGCGGACTTCCGCTTGATCTTTCTTACACAAGAAAAAGAAAAAAAAAACGATAGACAAGGCAAACATGTATAAAATAACATCAAAGGTGGAGCAATTCCAGCCAAAGTTTTATTTTTTTCTTTTAGTGGCCGTAGCTATATCGTCCCGGACCGGCAGCATGACATCATCGCGGTGTGAACTAGAAAATCGTTGCCTGCTGTTCTCTTTCTCTCTCTGCTGTGTTATTATCACCATTTTTCACGAGATAGAAAAGGAAAGAAAAGAAAGAGAAAAAATACCACCCAGAATATAGTACATAAGAAATGTTGTGTGTCGCTTTGATGGATAACAGACCAAAAGTCAAGTCGAGTCAAGTCAATATTATTAGAGTCTGTCGAAATTCGCAGAAAACCACGCGGGGGGGAGGTCTAATCCTCACGTTTCCTTTTTCTTCTTTCTAAATAAAACCAACAATTAAAAATAAAAGGTTATATACACACGCACACAGCACAGAAGGGAAGCATCAGCTAAACTCAAACAATCTCTTTTTCTCTAATACTCGCGGTTGCGCAATTTATTAGTTCGCCTGGTTTTTTTCGCTTGACAATGTCACACGGCGCGATTGCATCTCAAGTCGAGTTTTTCCTTGTCGGCTTTTGAGTCCTTTCGCAACAACTCACGTAAAGTGCGATGCAATCGACATCCAACTGAGAAATCAATCAGCCAGCGATTTAAAAAAATAAAGAAAACTAAATACGAATGGGCTGTGGCCAAATTCAACCGATGGAGAGAGAGAGAGAGACCGTCACGATGTGACCTACATGTTGTTTAACTCGACCAAATGACGGGCATGCTAATCACTGTATAGACTAATACGGTCTCTCCCGCGTGTATGTATATCTTTTGACTTTCGCCAGCTGATTTGCCGCCCGCCATTCATATATCCTCTTCTTTGCAATCACGCGTTCTTCTCGGCTGTATTTTCTAGAGTGTGGCCGTTTCTCCGGTAGAATGAACAGTCGAGAAAAAGAAATAAGAAAATATATGAGTTATCATTATTATTGTTAGGCTATATATATAAGCTGACGTCACATTGCACCTATTAACAACAGCAGCAACCTGGGGCACGAGAGCTCTTTTGAGCCTATCAACTCCTCCCGTTCAGGATATCCGTCTCGGGAAAAACCAAGGGTAAAAAAAAAAAAATTAATTTTATTTCTTTTGTTTATCGCTGGTGAGGATTGAAACAATAAATGGCCATCACGCGCGGCCGTCTATGCGGGAGAGTATATGCTGCGTGTGTTTATGTGAGTGGCCACTGGCCATCAGCCGCGAGAGAGAGAAAGAAACGACCATAAGTTTAATGGTTTCAGCCAAAGCAGTTGTGAAAATAAACACAAAGAAAGAAAGAGAAAAAAAACGAGTTATTTTCGCATCGGGAGCTCTTTATTACTATGCTACTCCCTTCCTTCTTTCTTTCACGGCAACTCCATTCTCATCCGGGACTAGAAAAATATCACCGAGCCGACCGACCCAAAAGAAACACACACACAACGAGAGATGATTCATATTTATTTTGTCAATGATGTAGGTAGTGCGTATATAACCTAACTATTAGACCGCGCAATATGTTTGTTCTGCGCCCAGCACTTCCGGCATGACTCGTTTGGCTTCGTTCAGCACTTTCCCGAAAAAAACGTGATGGCCGACTAAATATATCAGTCACTTTTCAAGGTGCGCGCGCTTGCTGCCCTTTTTTTTTTCTTTTTTAAAATAAAATAAAATAAAATAAAATGAATCTAGGAGCAGCGACAATAATTATATAAGCTGCTGCTAACCGGCTGTGGAAAAAAGAAGAACAAACGCGAGCCAAAAGGCATCCCAAATGGGTAAGGTAACCAACAACAACAAGGCGGCTTAAATAATTGCTTTCATAAAAGTGGTCCACTTGTTTACCTTGGATGAGGCCCGAGAATCTTATAATATGTGCGCTGGCCAGCCCAGCATTAAGTGGCAGCAGAGAGAGAAAAAAGCCACAGCACAGCCGAGTCTTTATAAGTTTCTATATAATACGAGCCTCTCAATAAAGAACTCGCGGTGAATTTATATTCCACACTGTTAAATAACATCAAAAGCCTTTAGGGTTTTCCTCTATAGTCTCTCCGTCGACGGCGCGACCGTTAATAAAACGCCATTAACGCATTAGACAGCAACTAACGTACGGAGGAAAATAAAGGCTCTCTGCTGGTGTAGTGGTGCACCTCCTCCGATTTAATCCGCCAACTATAAATTAAACAATCGAGAATTTCCATTCGACATTTTTTGGTTTTTTTATTTTTTAATGGTCGTGTGTGATTTTGACAAAGATTTGTTTGTTTATTTGTTGGCGGAGGCAACAGTATATAGCGCCGAGAGCGATTGTTATTTCATATTTTTTTTTTTATTCTTAGTATATACTCCGGGTCATGTATACTTTCACTCTAATGCCACGCATAACTATAACATTACGTATTGTATCCTCCATGAACAGAAATGACAAAACCCCCTCTCCAGTATAGCAGGACGTTCCTAATGGTCTTTTCCCTATTGTTGTATTGTGTGTCCCTATTACCTTATTCGTTTTTATTCGCAATTGTCTCTTTTTTGTGGGATGGTCGACGAGAGATCTGCTGGCGTCCGTCTATAGAGTCGCTCTACATAAGTGTTGTGTCATGAACTTGTGAAATGAGAGAGTGCTGCATAGAGCAGCAGCAGCTGAAAATGGCAGAGACAAAAAGCCAGTTTGCTGCTGCTGCTATTGTATATAGCTATAGCTTATACAGCTGCTTTGATTGTTTTCATTCCTTATCTCTCGGTTTCCTTTTCTCTCTCTTTCTCTCCATATTCGCTTAATTGGAAGTGCAGTTTACACGGGACACGCTCACGCACAGACTCTGTGGACCAATGGGAGATAACGGCAGCCCCCACCAAAATGGGGTCCTCGGTCACGGTGAACCGTGAAACCGAACCACAGCCAAAAACACAAAATCAAATCAAATAAAAAACAGAATTAATAATGAATGTACAGTGCGTGTAATAGTTGTTCAGTGGGTCTAATAATGAATTATAATGATGCCTAGGCGGCTATACAACGGCCATATAATATTATATATACTGGGCCATTTTGAATGGCCAAGACATATTATAATGCAGCAGCAGCAACAGCCGGCCTGGTTGGCCGTCGTCCGGCGTCGTCGACGACTAAAGAAAAAGTCAGTCAAGGTCCCCCCCCAACGCAGAAAAATAGTCATTCGACGCTCCAGCATAGGACAGTAGCACTTACATTGTTGCATCACTTTTGCTAGTGACCGACTGATCGTCAATGCCGCGAGTCTTGAAATGTTGGCCAGTCGTGGAAAAAATCAAATAAAAATCAAGGGGAAATGTTGACAGTGGTCCGTCGTCGGGGGGTCTCGGGTCCCAAGTTCCAAAGATTCCAAGTTGTACTATTGCGCAATGCACTCCTATATTACCTCTGCTCGCCATCCAACCATAGTGCATGCTGTGTGTGCTGTGTTTCTCTTTTTGATCCATTTCCAGATCGGATATCACATGCTGCTGCTGCCGGACTGCCCGTCTTTGCGGTTGCTGCTGCTGCCTATTCTCGGCCCGACTTTTCCGTGTCAAGGGTGATGAGCTCAGCGTGAGAGAGAGACACGATCACGAGTAATCTAGTCTCAACGTTACCCACTCTGTTTCTACACTGTATACAGCCGGCCCGCGTGTACTTATTAAACTGGAAGAAGAAGAACGCGCAGCAATCTTCTGGATGTTTGAGTCCCGCGTCCGTGACCGAGCCGAACGCGGGACCAAAAATAAAAGATTCCAAGGAGATTTATAAAGAGATGCGCTCACGACAATCTGATGTCCGTATTTACTTGTATGATCTCAACTAAGAGAAAAATAATATGCGGGCTCAAAAAATATAACAAAGCCAAAAAGTTACAGCATTGTTACATTTTGTAACGTATATTTAAGCCCCGGCGTCACCTTGGCAACGCGCGGTGACGCCACTTTCTTTCTTTCCTCTCTCTCTCTCTGCACATTTGTTAGTTTTAATTTTTTCTTCTTCTTCTTCTTCCCGGTGAATGTGTTCAATAATAACCGACCTCAATCCCTCATTTATAATACGCAGAGCATTTCGCCATCTTAAGCATCTGGTTTTAGATTATATTTATTCACCCCCGCTGTCGCAGCTCCTTTTCGTTTGATTCGCATGTCGGACTATATATCCATCCATCCACATGGCCGGCTGTTGCTGCTCTGCAAGACTGCAACTGTGCAACGGCGCTGTCTGTCCGTGTTTGCGTCAGAGTTTTCTTGGCTCCTGGGCGAAAAATAAAAAACAAAATTCGTTCTGATGAGAGAGAAACTTGAAAAAAAAATAAAGTAGTAGCTGTTTTTATTTGCGGGGCCACACCAGTTTCTCCGAATGATTATATTTGCGTCTAGTGTGTTAATTGCGCGCGGAGGAAGTTTTCTTTAACCAACCCCGGCAACCCGAAGAAACAAACGCCCGTCGTAAATCCGTCATCGAGACTCTTTATATTATTATTATTCGATCCTTTCTCTCTCATCAACTTTCTAGATGATTTCCCTCTCTCTCCCTCGCTCTGAAATTAGCGCATAATCGTGGTCAATCAACCCGAATTATTACACGGGTAAACCAGACAAAAAACACAAAAAATATTTAAAAAATAAGAACTGGTTATCTTCTCTCGCTCAATCGCTCGGTGTACTAGGTCAATGAGGAAAAATCTTTTTAATTTATATTCACCAGGAAAAATCAAAAGTTGTAGGTTACACGACCGGAGGAGAGACATATAAATATTAAGTATACATAGAAGGCGAAACAACACAACACAGCAGTCACACCTACTCCCTAATTCAAACTTAATTTAGAGATGGATCAGCGCCAGCCAAAGCCCTTATAGTATAGTAGCTATACTAATATGAAAACCAGTTCTGCGTGTGAGTTTGTTGAGTCGATATTCGTTCGTTCGTTCCAGCCAGGGGAGAGATATCAGTTTGTCGCTTCCATCCTAAAATGACCGTTTGACGTTTAGCGAGCGCTCACGGGCTTTTAAACACTTTCAGATGACTCACGCCCAGCTCAAAAGCCATTTAAATATTATAAAGAAGAAACTAGATTGTGTGTCTACACTATATAATACTTAGACTAGATCTCGTTTCCCAGAAAGCTGAAAACCAAAAGGAAAATTTGTTTTTATTCGTGGTACAGTCATATCCCCTTTGTCATATTGCGGTAGCCATTAAATAATGTGGGTTGCTGGACAAAAGTTAGCGCAGCACGCATCACCACGTCATTGTCTTTTCTATTTTCCATTGTCTGCTGATGGACACAGGTTGTTTTCTTCCTTTCTTTTTCGTCCCAGGCAAGACCTTAATAGTCTCGACTACATTTTTCACAACTGTTTTGTTCGAGTGTCGCGCTGATGGTCGTTCTGATGGTCGAAATTTATTCGCTTCATAATGGCGAGAAGAGAGAAGAGATATTTACTGGTGACACGGTGAAATATAGGCGAATGAAGTCAAGGGTGGCGCTCGTTCTAGATATTTACGACGTAATGATGACACGGAATACGACTCTCTCTCTCTCTCTCTATACTCTGATGTTTTTCTCCGGCTCCTATATAGATTGAGAGAGGAGAAGTTCCCAGTCAAATCAGACGGGACTATATTATATATGGCGGGGTCGCCGTGATGATGATGATGTCAACGCAGCCAACCAAACCCCTTCCGAGAAGAATAATAGTCAAAAAAGAAGAAAAACCAAAGAGAACAAAGCGAAAATGATGAGATAGCCAAGAATATAGAGGTCGTAAAATAACGTTTCTCTTATTGTTGACATCATCGGCGGTGGGTAGTTAGTTAGCGGTGCGGTATAGTAGTGTACATCACCTCCGAAAAAAAAAATAGACTCTCTGCTATATAAGAAAGAAAGAAAAGAGACCCAATAATAGGTTGTAATCATGTTGTGTGTGAGGCCCATCCAACCCAAAACCGAATGGGTTGGGTCTCGGTATATCTTTTATAATATATAATATACCTTAGCACGGATAGTTCAAAAAGTCGCGCGCTCACACAAAAGAAAGAAAGAAGAAAAGGGACGCGCCTTCTCTATATACTACATCCCGCGTGAGTCCTTTACATGATTTTCTTCAATGGGGAAAAAAAAACGCAAGAAATTTTTATTTTATTATTTTTTTTTTCCTTTTAAAAAAATAAAATAAAATAAAATAAAAATCTTCCGCACCGGGCGAGTTTCCGGCGCCCGCTGCGACAAACAAGCGAAAAACGAGAGAGAGAGAGAGAGCAAGTATTATCTATGTATTTATAGATGTTGTATATATATACTATAGATGTATAAATATATATCTCTCTACGCATATAGGCTATAACATTGGAGAAGAGCTGGAGAGAGAGATAGCCTTCGAGAAACCTGCGGCGAGGAGAGGGGCAATTATGCAAATGCTGCATCCCCCGACGGTTTGTGCGTATGCAAAACAGTCACTCTGCGCGCGCCGTTCTCGGGACTATCCGACGTTGAGCCTCCCGGCTCACGAGACCCCGCGTGCGCGGGATGTGGAAAGGTAGAAAAGGGAAAAAAAAAAAAAAAAAATTATTATTTTTTTTTCGTGTGCGGCTTCCTCGTTGATGTGAAAGGAAAACAAAATATTTATTCGACGAGATCCTCCGAGTCCGCCATTGATATGCGCACACACAAACTTGATATAACTTTAAAGTTCAAACCAAATTTATTTTTTCCCCGCTGCGGCCTTTTGTATTATTAAATTGTAGATACGTAGTTCGTGTGATAAGAACGCCTATACAAATTAAAATCTAGCAGCTCTATAAATTTGATTATTCATCTTCAATCCAAGACGATCCATTAGGAGCTCTGAATAAGATCTTCTCGGTCGATCCATCAAACAGGCTCCTTGATTCCATCAAGCGGCAGCTTCCGACAGACCCAGCAGCCGAGTGTAGCAGCAGCCGATATATTGTCGAAAATGTCGAAAAATAAAATCTATAGGAAGGCTATCCCTCTCATTTGTCTATCCTATGCGCTTCCAAGGACTTTTGAGGAAATAGGGAGAGAGATCCAATAAATACAAAACAGCAGCTATAAGCCCTATAGGATTTTTCCAAGACAGACTTGTGCGGTCTACGTGATCGTGTCTACAGTCACGTCCTTTGTTTTTTGTTTCTTTTTTCTTTCCTTTTGGCTTCACCTGACCTCTTTGATGGATTGACATGGCACTGAAGAAATTTGCCATTACGATGCATGATTTCTCTCTAGCTAGCTAGCTTCACCTTGGCTGCAAATCAGAAATTCTTCAAGCACTGCGCTAGCTGCTGATGGCCAGCATCAGCAGAGTCGAGTCGTTTCCCGCGATGTCGAATTCAACTTCCGGGGGTCGGGCCCTCGCGCGCCTGTAATATTGTGTGCTGTGTGTATATATGCGAAACGATAGTGTACATACCTTTCTTTTCTTGCTGGCCTTTTAATACATTAAATTGTGTATTCAATATATCCAACGCAGCAAAACCGTGAAGATATTTCACGCTCGTCCGGCCATTCATCACAGTTGCGACATGGCTGGCTGGCTAGATTATATGGCCGTCGAGCTCGTGTGTGTGTGTGTATGTGTGCAACAACTAATAAAAAGCAAAAGTCAAGAGAGAGAGAGAGAGAAGGCGACCGCCACCTTCAAACGCTTTTTGGGGGTTTGTTATTGTGTAATAATATACTGGTTTAAATCAAAATTCGCCCATTGACAAGGAAACGTGATTCAAATTCGATAGATATCTTGTTCTGTGTGTAGTTTGCCAATGACTTGTTACATGCCAAACCCCAATCAGGAATGTGTCAGGTGTGGGTTTCTGCTCCATAGTCTTTGTCATGTCCGTCATCTGGGTGGGTCTCCGCCAACTGTGCACAACATTTGAAAAATAAAAAATAAATAAATAAAACAAGAATGCGAAAACTGTCGCAAAGTGTGTATTTATGGCAGTCTGTCGGAGCGAAAGGAAATAAAGATAATAACACGTATAGGACAGTATATGTGTGCATAAGGACCGGTTGTGCAAGTCTCTCCCAAATCTATAAACAAACAACAAAGAAATCTAATGGCACAAGGAAGATGAAGAGAAATACAATACAAGAAAGGTCTATCTCGTCATATGCCACCTCCGCTCTCAGGTGTACCTCGTCTACAGAGAAAAACCAACGGATTGGAAATGAATGAACGTGCCCCCCTCCCTCACTCACTCTGCCCACCCGCTGTGTGACGCAAGGGGCAAAAGATGTATCGTCGCTGCCTTCATCGATCATCGGGTTCATCATCACGCACCGGTGCTGCGCCATTCATTCGGCGATTACGGCCGGGAAAACCAAGAAATAAAACGACAGAAAATCAGCGCCAAATTACAACTTGTTTCGTTTTTTATTTTTCCTTTTTTTCATCAATGAAAATGGCAAACTCCCACACGCCCGAGTGAATTTGTCGGCTCGGCGGGAAAGAATGACACGAATTCAGCATCTTTTAAAAATCGACAAAAACAATAAATATTATAATACAAATATTATTTAAAAAAACAAATAAACCTGCATGTCTGGTTATATTGTCAAGTTCAAGACGACGCGCGGGAATAAGAAATCAAAGGAGCCAATCGAACCTATTCGATCAAAGATTTGCGTCAACAGAGGCATGAATAATAATATAATCTCTACGTGAATATTGATTTAAGGAGCGATATCATTTGTGAAATGTGGAGAAGCTAGTTTTTTTTCTTTTTTTGGGTTGTTTGATCGTGTCGTTGAGAACGACTGACGTGGAAACGGGAACCACCACGACGCCCATATGTATATAATCACGAGCGAGGCACGTGAATTAGTGAACAGGTCCAATCGAATAAATAAAATGAAATCAGGAAAGGAAAAACAACGATATATCCAAATCGAGTCAACGACTCTCAAGGCTCCCAACTTGAAATATTCAAATTTCGGTTATGTTCGGTTCGTTTCGCTTCCTCCTGACGGACAAAAACCATCGGTCGAATTGACAATTTTTTTTTTCTCGCTCATATAATAGTCTTCCGAGATCTTTCAATCATCGCCAAACGTCTATGATGATGAGCTGGCCAGAATTTGATGGGCGAATAGGAATTGTCAAACTGTCAATCCACCGCGACAGCCTCACAAATCAGGAAGTCCTGGAATCTTTTTGATTATTAAAAAACAAAAGAGCATAGCATTGATGGCCAGCAGCAAAGCAGCCGGCCATGCATAGCTCTATACGCTGCTACTTTTCTTTATTTATTCCTGATTCCATGAATAATTTGTCTACCAGAAGAAAATCAGCGCGACGGTCAAGGCATATGAAATGGCCATCCATCCGGCACACCTGCTGCCATTGCGCCATCCAAACAACTGTGGGGGTTACATCTATCTGTCTCTCGTCCCGATTTTCATTCCCCCCAAAAAAAGTCCTCCACCCTCTACATATATGGCACACAGCCGCACACAAGATGGGAGAGAGAAACACACACAGCAGAAAGAGAAAGAGTCAAAGTAGTAGTAGACAATAATTTCTGCCCCTGAATCGATCCGTCTTTTTGCCCGGCGTCCAAGGACGGCCCAGCAGCTGCTAGTCTGACAACATGTATTGCATGTGTTTCTTTCTATATACCACTATTTTATACAGCTCTCTTTCACTATACGTCCCTCTTCTTCCGTTCTGGGGAGTGGTGTGCTGTGTATCTTCTTCCTACATTTCCTTTCCTGTTGTGTGCCCAGTCTTTTTTAGATTTTATTTCTTCCCTTTTTTTTTTCTTTTAAATTGTTGGTTTTTTTCGTTTTTTATCGTCCCGTTTCCTTATTTCCAGTCGTGTAATAAATCCAATATCGCCCGCTGTGGCGCGTGGGACGGTCGCCGCTCGCGCCCGGGACCCGCGCGGCCGGTCCCTTTTCCCCAAAGGGTCTCTCTCTCTGCTGATGTTGCTGATGCTGGGCCACATCTGATTATATTTATACCATCTGTCCTTTGAGTCGCCATATTGCCATTTCCATTTTGGTCTCTCTCGCGCGCGCGCAAAAAAAAGAATCAAGCACGAATCCAAATAGAAATTGGATTTAGCCAACAACATCGGCATAACTTGTTACGTCATTATAAATATATCCATCCGGTGAATGTGTATATAATAGCTACATAGATATAAAAAGAAGACCAGGAAGAAGAAAAAATGTTTTCGACGTATTTATTTCTAATCAAAGGAGAAACAAGTTGACTTTTTTATCCACAGTAGGAGACGTGGGCAAAAGCCATTAGAGATGCGGCGGCGGCGGCGGCGACGGCCAAAGGCTCTCCATCTTTTTTTCAAAATAAGGGGCCTCTACTATATACGATATGATGATAATGCGCCCAGCAGCCAGCAACAACCAACCAAAAAAACCTTTCGGGTTTTTTTCTTTTTTTCGGAGAATCCTCAGAAGGCTATACACACACACACACACACAAACAAGCCGGAGTTATATTCCGCATCATTTAGCGTGTGTGTGTGTGTATTGCAGCAGCAGGTAGATCTCTTCCTCCTCGCAGAAAGTTAGCCAGCGTGATAAATATATAGACGTTTAAAGGCCAAACAAACAAAGTCGCGCGCATCAGGTATAGGCTATAGAAGGAGATTCCACGCCATTAATCGGCGACTCTTTTGCGCTGCTGCTGCTGATGCTGCTGCCGGGTTTTTTTGGAAATAACATTTTTGGGTGGTGGTGGTGCTGGGGGACGTGTTAACCAGTCGTGTATAACTCAGGGACCCGATTTCTCGGTAAAATTGCGAAGGATATGTATTTATATCTACGTATATACATGTTGGTTATTGTAGAAATGCTGGCGGACACGAAAATAAAGTAGCTGGATTATTATAGAAAATGTATTGCGGAATCTAAGAACAACAAAAGTCCTGGCCCCGGCCGCGCGCTTTTTGAAATGACGTGAAAGAAACAAAAAAAGGGGGTGGTGGCCAATAGAAAACGCGTTGAATGGGACGGGCGGGTGGTTTGAACAGCAGCACGATAATATTACGGAAGGGATGCTGAGAGAGAGGGATGGAGCGATCTGATGTCCAAGTGCTTTTTATACTTTGTCGGAATGACATTTACATCTTTCGATACGGTCGGGTTCATTTCCATAATCAAGTCGATTGTCTCTTCTTCTTTTTCTTCTTTGTATCATCTTCAATAAAACGTCCCTTCGTCAGTGAAAGTTTTTATTGGCCAAAATGGGCGAGCTGTCTTTTTGGTTAGTTAATTTGTTTTTCGTCTGTTTATTTCTTGGCCGGTCATTCGCCCATTTTTTGTTCTGAAATTTCCGACGTATTGCACCCACCGAATCAAATAAGAAACAAAAGGAATATTGTGGATAAAAAAAATTAAAATCCCCCCATGGAATAAGCCAGGCCAAGCTGTATAGAAATGCAACCGGTAGTTTCTTCTTTCTTCCATGTCACCTCCAAAAAGGAAATTTTTATTTTATTTTAGATTTTATTTCATTTTATTTTTGCTCCTCCCTCCCACCCTTTAAGTTATTTTTCTTTTGGGCTCTCCGTTGTTTATGGCTGTGCGAGCTGCTGTTTTGTGTGCGTGCATAGCGCCGAGTGTGTCCGTGCAGCAGCAGCAGCAGCAGCGTCCGCAGAGAGAGAGTCTATATTGGGCCGCGCGGTGGATGAGATCATCCGCCCGGCCATCCGTCCCGTTGAATGTTAAGCGGAGAGGAAATATATGGCTGTGCCCACCTGCGCGTCTTAGACATTTCTTCTTCTTCTTCTTATATTTACGCGAGTGGTATGCCTTCAGATTCTGCCGCGCTCGCTGTTGGCCGAACACGCAGAAACCTGACCACCTTAAAACATTTTCTCATTCCTTTCTTCTTCTTCTTCTTCTTCTTCTTCTTCTTCTTCTTCTTCTTCTTCATCTTTTTCTTGATTCTATATCGAAGGAAAAGGCCACGGCAGCAGCAGCAGCACGTCGTCATCTTCTTTGTAAGAAGAAGAGATCGCGTGATGGAATGCGCACATTGCGCAGCACAGCGAACGCGGCCCCGATTTGTTTCTCCCGGTCGTATTATTGGCTCCGGGGAGAGAGACACAGCACGAAAAAGATTCGAACGAGTGAATGTGATGCCACTCTCTTTTTGTATTAAAATCTTTTTCATCTCATGAAAAAATGATTAGTTTGATAGAATAAAATGTAGACCAAATATCAAACCCCTCACACGAACTTTTTACCCGAGCGGATGAATTTTTTAAATTTGGCGGGTCAACGAATCCAATTCAAACGCAAGAAAAAAACAAATAAAAAAATATGTGTTGGAGTTGCAACGAGTGTGAGCGTATGCGCACAATGCGTGTAACTGATTGCCAACAACAACAACAACAACATCACGAGCCTGGGAAAAAAAGGAAAGAAAGAAAATAAGAAACAAACACACAACACCCACACCTTCCGTTGTGTTTGGCTTCTTTCTTATGGAAATTTCTTTTTCTTTTCTTTCTTTCTTTTTCCTTCCTTTTATTTATTATTTGATGGATCCGAAATCTATTCCCTTCTCCTTTTTCTCTCTCTCTCTCTTTGCTCCCCACCATTTTTACACGTAGGCACGGATAACGTACGCATACACACCGTGATCCCTCCGACAATCTTTATTCCGAGAGGATAGAGCTGAATTGTGTGCAGCTGCTGTTATATTGCGCTTTTACCTCGATATGCGCTATGCGTGTGCGCGCAGAGCCTCGGAAAGAATGAAAAATTCACAATGAGGTCCCTAATGGAGTGTGGGCGTGTTGCGATAAATCTTCTCTTCTCTCTCTCCCCTTTTATTTTTATTTATATTTTTTTCCCGGACAAACTACCGTGCAGAAAAACTTTGCCGAGAGAGAGAGAGAGGATAATCATCCGTGGCTTTGATAATATATCACGCGGGGGGAATATTCTTTTTGTTCAAGATTTCGTGCCTTTCCCATATTGCACATTCTCTGCTGTGTGCTGGGCTGTGCTGGGCTGTGCTGGGCTCTATTTACAACCTTTTTTCTTATTCGCTGGGCTGTAGTGTGCGATAAGCGGTGAGAGTGTGTGCAGCACCCGACACACATTTTCACGTTTAGCCGAGAGTCGACCGGAAGTGATGCTCAAGTGATGCAACAACCTTCTTCTTCTTCTTCTTCTTCTTCTTTCTTTTTTCGACTATTTATCTTCGTGCTGTGTTTATAACAAGAGGCCGTGTGCGTCTATGTAATGTACCGCGGCCACCAAAAAAATAATACAAGATGCTGGGGTACGGTATTTTTATTTCTTTTCTGCTGGCCATATAATATATCTATTGAATTTCAAATATTATTTTTGTTTTTCTTTCTTTCTTCTTGTGTTCAGATAAAAAGAAAACGAGTTTGCAACGAGCGATAATGCGGCCGTGTTTCTCCGATGAGCCCTGTCGTCGTTTTCAATAAGTTAAATTTACTACGCTATTTTTTGTTGTTGTTGTTGTTGTTGTGGGAGCCCGATATATCCGTCTGATAAAAAAAAGAAGTTTTGATCGCCGGATTATTTTATCCATGTCAGAAAAAAAATTTGAATGGCCGTGTGTGCGTTTTCCTTAACTTTCATAGATCCATTTTTTACGAGCGAAATGTGGGGTCGCCGCAGGGCCAAGATGCGCAAATCGCAACCCAAGACGATACGGTCGTTTGTTGAAGCTGCGCATGGCCGCGCGACTTGCTCGAGCGCGAAACTACAAAAATAAATAACTTTTTGAGAAAAATAAATGTTTCTTTTCAAGAGCTTTTGTGGCGCATATAATATCAACAACCGCACCTTTTGCGCGTTTTGTTGAGGTCTCAAAAGAAAATGCACAACAATCTGAGACAAATATCAAAGGAGAGAACAACATGAGATGTGATATCTCGGTTTTCCCCACTTGGTCCATTTTGAATAACCTCCCGCCACGCGTGCTGTTTGGGTGACATGAAAAGCGTTTCGGGAAAGACGTTGAGAAGCTGCTGAAAAGGAGAGAAAAATTCCCCAATTGGAAGAAGAAGAGCGCCGTTTTATTAAGGAGGACGTAAAGAAAAACTACCGTCGTCGTCGTTATTTTAACTGCGTATTTATTTTGCGGCTGCTTTCAAGGGCGGTCCCATCATTTTGGCAATCTTCTTTTTTCTTTTTCTTCCGATATGAATAGACAGATGATGATATAGGTGGCGAATGATTTTGACCTCTAAAGCGTTTGCTCTTTCTCACGATTCGACGGATTAAATCTCACGAGTTTTACTTAACACAATAGATGCATAACATTGAATCCAACTAAAAGAAAAAATTGGAAAACGATTTCGACTTACCTGGGATGAATTTTGGCCCCACCCTGCTGATGGCAACTCATTTCGACCCAAGGCGACGAGCCCGTCTAATAATAAACGAAATCAAGTTTTTTAAAAAATTCCCATTCGGCAGCATAGTCTCAATTTGGTTGTATTGATTATGTCAATGGTTTCTTTCAACCCTGCGTTGATTAAAGCTACTGGCAGTCGGTCAGGCCTTTTTTTTTGTTTTCATTTTCTGAAATTGGGTGCCACTCTATTCCTGGACAGCAATCGAGGAGACTGTACCAGCTCAGATAATAGACGTGCTGAATCGCCTTAGATAAATTGACGGTGGTTGATGCGATAATTGGCCTTTCTTGTTTTCAAGTTCGCCAAATAACAAAAAGCCAAACGACTTTTTGGGTTGTCAGGTGCTGTGCTGGCCAAAATAGATGGTTGTCTTTCGACGCCCAGAAGATTCTTCCGAGTTCTATTGACGAGAAGAGAGAAAAGAGATTGGGACCTGCTGTACCGCACCTCGAAAGCGATAAGCTATCACGTTATTCTTCTTCTTCTTCTTCTCTCCTTTCTGTTGTTGTTTGTGTGCTTCACCATCTTGTGGGAGTGTTTCCATCTCTCCTATCAGCATTTATTTATATTTCTTCTTCTTCTTCTTCTTCTTGTCTGTGAGATATGCTATACCTTCCGCGCTTTCTTGTGCTGGTGCCGGGCCGATTCCTCAGCTTATTCTTTTTGGAATTGAGCCCACGATTCTGAGACTGCTGCTGGGCCTCGCCCGGCTCTTTCTCAATGGAGGTTGGAAAAACGAGCGCGCAAAAATAAGAGGCTCCTCGTCTCTATAGCTAGCTGCCAAGAATCATTTTCACGATCGAACATCAGCAGTGAGCGGCGCGGACTCTGCCCCCCTCGCGGCTCTTTTGGCCGCATCGCCAATGAGGTGTTTGAGCTCGCACGTGCACACACGCGGCCGGAGTCTGTCATCCATCGCCCGCCACAGACCCGAGCGCAAGTTGTGCAATATACCATCTCTCTCTCTCTCTTTTTTGATCGGCCCGAGAGAGTCTCCTATTTGATTTTCATGAATGAACATTTCCAAATAGCCTTGAGCACAATTGTGGGTGATCTCTCTCTCTCTCTCTCGTTCTCCTGTATATACGAGCGCGCCCCATTCACTTGCCGTAAATTCAATCACGTCGTTTTTTTCCTTCTTATTCATTTTCTTCAAGGATGGTCTTCCTGCAGTCTCCATTTTTGATAATATCTATAGTACCTGTTTGGATCTTTCTGCGTGCGCGCGTCCGGTTTTTGTTTTTTCAATTATTATTATGCTGCTGGGCGAGTGCGATTCAAAAGATCAGATATATTTCACGAGATCAAACGGTAATGGGAAATGTCAAGCAATAGAAAAGGCACTGTCGATAAAAGATCGAAAGATAGACCAAAGTAAAATAAAACAGGATTTGCTATTTGGGAGGAGTGAAAACGGAGGTGGTTCATTGTTTAGTCAACCGAAAAATCCGGCGTTGTCATGTAATGAACCTTTTACGATTGTTGTGTTGTCGCCCCCCTTCCAATCTAATGCGGAATGGCAAAAGCTTAGCAAAATGTGGCCATCCGTCATGGAGTGGGACGGTGAAAAGTTGGTTTTTGCTATTTTTCTTTAAAATTCTTTTTCGCGAGTTTTTCTATCGGCGGTTGGCCCACTTTGCATAGTGCTGCTCGTCCATTCAGTTTCCGGCCCGGGTTTTATGGCCGCTCAGCAAACGATAGGCGAATGTGGCACTCTGTCGGAGAGAGAGAGAGAGAAAGAGAAGGGGTTAAATCAGAGAAAAAAGATAAGCGAAAAAGAATCGGCTATAGGCTAGGCCTTCGAAAGAAAAGATGTTGGATATCCCAAACTTGGGGGTACAGACCTGCCTGACCCGAGGATCGCTATCTGCTAGCAATTGCTCCACGCGCTCGACGACGACAGGCTGTCTGCTCAATTCCTTGAGCTTGTCAGTGCCCCTGGGCGAAACGAGGCGAGAAAGAAAACAAGAGAATAGGAACATCATTCACGCTGTTTGCTGCAGCTGACGTCATGGGAAAAAGGTGTTGTATTTTTATTGCATTTCTTTTTCTCTTACCTGAGAGACAGGTATCCTATGAGCGTACAACACCTGGACCTAATCATGGGGTTTCGATTCGACAACAAACGCACCAAATTTGTGTCTGTCATGTCGCACAAGGGTAGAAAGAGATGGTGAGATTAGCTGTTCATTTTCTTATTTTCAAGGCAATAGTGTGAAATGTAATACCTCTTTGAGTGAGAATATCTTGGACGACGCTAACGTTCTCGGCTCGAGTGCGCAGGACGTGCGACAGGATGGCCAGAACGTGGCCGACTGCATGGGCTTTGCGACGATCGACAGACAACAGGTGATGAATGGCGGCCGCGCAATCCAGCACGCAAACAGCATCGCAGAATTGATTGATGAATTCTGTTGTGTATTCAATCGGGGGGAAAAAAAGGGAAGGAAAAGAAAATTAAAATAATGATTAGCCACCCCCACTTTCGTTTCCAGTTACACAAGAGCTCGCGATGAGTGATTACCTGCGGTCGTACTCAGGTGCACCAGACGGGCCATCAAACCCAGCAGCATTTCTAAGGACTGCAGATCGTCGGCCGTCAATTCGGCGTCCGTCTTTTTGCTGTCGATGCTCCTGTTTTTGGGCACAACCCAAAAAAAAAAAAAAAAAAATAGAAAACGAAATGAAATCACATGGGAGAATGAGAAATGGAAATTTAGACTGTGACAAATAAACAAAAAGAGGAGTTACCCGGTGCTACGGTTATCGCCAGATCTTCTCTGAACCATTACTTTGCAAGCGTACAAGAGATTGGGCACGACGCGGGTATCTGCGTAGGCGCGGACGATTAATTCTTCGTCGACTGATTCTTCGCGGTCGACTCCAGCCCACGGCAGGGCTAGCAGAGTTGCTATACGTTCGACTAGGCTCGGGCTGGCGTTGACGTTGCGTAACGGAGCCACCACAACGGCGACGAGATCCCTCTGCTCCAGCGTCTGCGGATTCTCTATGGCGTCGGCCAGCGTTCCGTCAAGAAACTCTTCCCATTCGTCGTTTTCCAGAGATTTCGACAGCAACGAACCGGCGGCGGCGGTTGCGGCGGCCGCAACTTCGCCAGTTGCCGTTTCCTTGGCCTAGAATGAATCAATCATCATTTGGTCAATCCTTTCTTCTATGATAGGACTGCACATCGATATTTACCTCCGTTTTGGGCTCGATGGAAGGTGAAACAGTTTCTTCGACAGTCGGCTGGCTGTTTGGCGGGTTGGGCACGACTGGCTGAATGAGGGAGAAATGATGAGCGTTGGTGCCAGGATCGAGGGGATCGAAATCGGCCACATTTTGTTTGGTCGGCCATCTGGTCGTTTCTAAAATTCTTTCCAGCAATTGCTGCCTCTCACTGATACGTGGATCGATGGCAGGCGGTAAACGGTGGGTATCGACGGCTGCACTTTGGCGACGCGTCCAGTCTCCAAATGCACTATTCGACCAAAATGATAAAGTTTCAAATTAAAAAAAAAACGCGACTTTTAGAAATTTTGTTTAAATTGACGTACGGATTATATTGGGTGCTGTGGAAGGCGGCGGCGGGATGGGCTAGCAATTGTTTGGGCTGAGAAACTGGAGCGCTATTTCGGCGTCTTTCGTACTCTTCTAATCTCTGAAGGGCTCGCGTGAAAACCCTTGTAAAAGAACAACCGATAAATTTCAGTTAAAAGATTGGATAAAATAATCAGCATGACAATGTTCACTTGTTTTTGAACGGCATCTTTTGGGAGAGATCTTGTCTTTGAATCTCTTTGGCCAGTTCCTGCGAAGCCGTCAAGGCAGTCGTTAAGGGAAGCTGAGGTCTCACTAGAGAGAAGGTGAAGAGGGAATCAGTGAAATTTGTTACCTTTACCAGAAAAGGAACATTGTATTGAACATACGCCTTTCAGGTGGGAGCAGAACTTTGTTCTCCAGGAAAGGATGCTCGAGCAAGTGAGGCCAAGTTAGCCTGCGGCGAGGATCTTTCTCCAAGAGACCTTGAAGGAGGTTGAAACAATCTGGGCTCAGATTTGTGGGCCAAGGCACGGTTTCGTAACGAATTTTTCGTATTAGTTGCAATAAAGATGTGGTGCAAAAGGGTGGCGATCCAACAAGGAGCTCATACAAAATGCAACCTAAGGACCTGTTGTAAAAATGAAGGGTAAATCAACAAATCTTTGAAGAGACAATATCTGCAATAAAAAATGTACCATAAATCTGCATTATGATCGTATGGCTTTTCCTCTATGATTTCTGGGGCCATGTACAATGGAGTTCCTTTGACAGATGTTAGCACATAAGTGTTGAGGTCCATGGATCTTGCAAATCCAAAATCGCAAAGTTTAATGATGCCATCACTTGTCAGCAGTATATTCTGAGGTTTGATGTCACGGTGTAATATCCTGTCTGAATGAAGGTAGTAGAGAGCAGATAGCAACTGGCAAGCAACCATTCGCATTTTGTCTTCACAGAGTGTCCCATCTTCCAGTAGTTTGTACAAGTCACTTTCAACATACTCAGTAACAACAACTAGCTGGATGGAAAAATAAATCGTTAATAATCAACACAAAAAACAGCAACAAATGAATTCTGAAATTTCTTGATTACCTCTTTATATGTTTCAAAGGCACCAAGCATGTGAACAATGTTTGGGTGACGCAAGCCTTTCTGGATTTCAAACTCGTGTCTCAAGCTTTGCAGCTCACATTCTGTCCTACCAATCTACAAACAACAAAGTATAGAATTTGTTACAATGAAATGGAAAGGAATTTATTTATAAACACTTACTTTTGGAATAAACTTGAGAGCAACCAAACCTCTCAAGTGTCTATGTCTTGCTTTGTAAACTCTTCCAAAAGATCCTTCTCCTATTTTTTCTAATACCTCATAGTCTTCCATTTCAACGCACTTTCAACTCGGATTTATTAGATAATTTGAATGTTAAAAAACCACAATAAAGCAGTGTCACTTCTTTTACCGCTGTTAAGAAATGGAAATCATTGTTGTGATCATTTCGATTCTTGAATTTTAATCAGAAATAAAGTGTCTATAAACAAAATAAGCCATCTAGCGACAACTAGACTAACAATGTTGCAATGTTAATATTTGGATCAGAGATGGTGCTTTTTTCGAATAAGGCCAACTGGCAAGGTAATGAAAATCCCGAGCCAGATAGACATGATTAAAAATCTGACGAAGTGGTGAACATATAACAGGGATAACAATGATATATATTTATAACAAAATTCCATAAGAGTATAAATAACTAAACAAGCCAGTGCGCTGTGCACTGGACCAAAAAGCGCAAAAGCCGCGAAAAGCAGTAAAAGAGACAGTACGCACGCGGTATGCTGCACGCCCTTCTGGAAGATATATGGGCATGAAGAGAATTTAAAAAAACAAAACACACAACAAAGACCGGTAAAACAACCGGAAATGAATGTGTTGAAAGTTTCCGTTATTCCCATCACCGATATGGTACATATCTATCAATCAATTCCCTATTTTTTTAAATGTACTATAAAAAAAAAAAAAAACATAATTTATTTAGCTACAAGAGTGTAAAGATAAGAGTAAACAAGGAATTAAATATAGAAAATGAATAATTCCGGTAGGTATTTAATCAAGATTAAACTTTTGAAATGCTTTGCATGGACAAATGAGGTGTAGCTAATGATTTGGATATCGTTGTTGATAAATATTTGGTAGCAGAATAGTCTCTGACGACGGAGGTGGCTTCCTAACCGTGGCAATGACGCGCCGGCAGTCAGAGTTGGAAACCTTGAATGCCAAGCTATTTTTGACTTTCTTCCAGAGGAATATATAAAGTTTAAATCCGTGACGTCTGAGAGAAAGGCCAGCTGCATTCAAACACGGCACACACAATAAGCGCGAGTGTTGATTTTGTTCCTGCGAAACTACATCTCGAGAACTCGGATGTGTTTTTGATTCGGTAAATTGACAAGGAAGTATTCAGTTCATTCAACTCTAGGCAATTGAAATAGTTGCATGCTCAGGCAAAAAAACAAATTTAGTATTATTTACGATACGTTAATCTAGTAATAACTTTATTTATTTTGTTTCATATTTTCTGATAGTTTACTGTAATTTACTGAACGATTACTAGCTAGTACACGTCAGTTGATAAAACATTTTGTTTTTGTTTGTTTGCACATGATGTTATTTACCATTAAAATCCCGTTGGCTACACCTTCCGAATGCCTTCCAATGAAGGCCAAATCTATTCATGCATGTCTAGATTGATTCTCACTGACGCGCTGGCGGTGTCTCACGGGGGAGAACTGCCCCGGTACAGGGAAGACACGACCAGCAGGACGAGCTCGACGATATTTTTGGGATTTTGCTTTTTGTCAGGGGGTGCCGTGTGAATCGCTGGCAGATTGCCGACAATTCCAGCGGCCCATTCCTATCCTGTTTGTCGCACTGCTTTGCTCTTTGGTGTCTATTCCGGCGGGGCGAACGGACATCATCATCGCACAGTGCGGCGTGCGGTCCGCCTTTTCCATCTCTCCCGGAGTTTATATACGATTTTTCAGTCGATTTTGAGTGTGGGGATCGTTTTATCCGTTTCCGCAATTTGCTATCTCGTGTCGAATCTATCCCATGTCTCCTGTGAGTGTCAAATGAAATGAGGGTACGTCAACGCTATTATTTACTACTTCAGACCACCAGCATCAGTTATACTTTTGATTGCGATGCGAAACAACTAAACCAATTATTTTGCAATCAATTTTGTGTCAGTTTTTATGGGGGAAGTTGGTGTTGGTTAATTTTTTGAAATTAATTCTGTTTCTATGCTGTGGGAATTATTTAGCAAATTACGCCGGCTAGTTCCGAAAATAAATCTGCATCTGCTACCAACGACGCTGCATCTGCTGAACCACCTCCATTACCCACAACCCAACCACCGCCCTTGGAGGACGAATACGAAGACATAGAATACGGGACTGGGCATAAAGCTACATTCTCAATTCGATTTGGTACAATTTATTTTTGTAAATGTAAATGTTTAGTTCAAACGCAAAGCTATTAATCACTTTGGTATTTTCCAACACGCTGTAGGTGGGAAAATGGAGCCGAGAAAAGGCGATGGACGTCACTGTGAACTTTGTGGATCCTCAAGTCCAAAAGTTCGGTGTGAGAAATGTCTCAACCAAATATTTTGCTTATCCTGCGATGACATGTATCATCGACACCCTAAAAGAATGAATCATTCTAGAAAAGTACTTCCATATTTTGAAAAATACCCTCAGTGTTATAGATAACGAAAGAATTCGTCTTTTCACAGGCGCTGGATTGTATAGTCCCGACCGTGAGACCACCACTGCCACCCAAAAATGCCGATTCTTCAATTCCTCCACCACTACCCCCACCACGTAACAAAGGAAAGAAAGGCCCATTTTCTACCCCATTACTGAGCCGAAAAGATTTTTCGGTAAGTTGTTGCTTTATACGTCAAAATAATGTTGTTTTGTCTGACAAAAATTGTATTCCTTAGACATCGCGCTTGAATGTTTTTACGACTCCTCTGCTAGGCAGGAAAAGCGGAGGATCGAGTTCTCAAAATCAAGTATCATTTACATTTCTATATCTGTCAATAAGGTTATAATACTAATTGGGCCTTTTTACTTTTTTAAGCCGCCGCCGATGACACCCTCCACGCCTCGCAAGGAATCCTTCATGGAGAAAATGGGATCTCTCAAGCGATTCATGGGCTCTAGGCCTCTGCCCTCAGCCCCAGACAGCAAGCCACCAGGTTGTTGATTTAATTTGTCTCGATATGATGGAGAAATAATCAGCATTTAGATGGCCGGATTAGAGCAAACCAACGAGTACCACAGTCAAGGCAACGTCGAATCGAACATATTTGACCAAAATTTGATTTAAATTTTTTATCAAGTAAAATTTAAATTAAAAATCAAAAACATGATTTTTAGATTTTTTTGAAACATGTCTTTGGTTTTTAATTTCAAATTTTTAAATTAAAAATAGAAAATGTTGGTTACAACTAAATGTAAACAAGCTTCGGCCAAATATGGCCGATGAGACGTTGCCTTGGCCGCGGGATTTGTTGAAATGCAGCATGGTTTGCACTTTGCGGTTTGCTTCAAGCCTCCATGGTTTGCTGTTTTTTAGTCAAATTAATCGGAAAAATGTATAGACAAGGAATGTCGCTATTTTCGACCACCTCATATCTCATAATCAAGTGGGCAGTTCAAGTTCAACAGCAGTTCAAGTGTTCAATCACGTAACGTGTTAGCTCGTGAGTAAAAAATGTGCGCTGGTTTACATGAGCCAGATGGCTTAGTTGATTCCTCATCCATCAACAGACTTTCTAGGAAATTGTTTGTATCGTTGAGAAGTCACGTGAGTTACGACCAGCTAAATATGTTCATTATCGTATAATTACTGTTCACTGTGATAAAATTTATTTTTTAGGTTTACACTTAAGCTTGTTGACAGCTCAAACAACACCGAGGGTTTGTTTATTTGAAAATATTTAGACAGCCATATGTTTGTTATTTGTGGTAAATGGTCTTCAAGATAGTACATTATTATTGTTTACCTGTCTCGTTAGGCACTTGATTATTTATTCACCTGTATCCACTAGATATTGTGTGTGTTAGCTAAGAAATAGTACCTTGAGTATAAAGTTTACATAGCCCCATTCTAAATTTAGCTCAAAATGACTCATGTAAACATTACAGGGTGTCCTTTAGAGAAAAGTATTCAATTCAAATTTTTTTGTAATGCATTTATAGTGCCACCTGTGCCACCACCCAAAGAGGCGTCACCCATTCAACTTTCACGGAAATTTACGCCGCCAGGGATTTTGAAAAAACCGGCATACGGCCCTCCACCTTCACCCTCATCATCAACATCGTTTGAACCACCAAGGCTCTCACAGACGATGCCTAGAAATCTGCCGCCCCCATCTCCGGATCTCAAAATGTCGCAATCAGTCGATTCTCGCCAGCACCAATTTCGACCAATGCCGTCTTCACAAAGCAACAGTGGAAGTTTCGTCAGTTTGAATGAAGCAGCGGTAATTTGATCTGAATTTTTCGACAAATAACGTTCTAGATTGTGACTTGACCTTTTATACTACCACAGCAAATGAGCTATCCTGATTGGGAAGAGGAAAGGATGAATTTGCGTCACCGATCCAGCAGCATTACTGGTGCCTCTGATTGGGGAGCTCATCCTGGTTATCCTCGACCATCAGGACATCATCAGCAACATCCACCTCAACACCCTGGCTATCCTCCGTCTTCTCGGAGGACTGCAGGACCCTCCGCTATGAGTAGCTCGTCAGCCTGGGATCTTTCGTCTGGACCTACCCAAGCTTTCCCACCGATGGCGCCACCCAGTAGAGGAAATCCAATGCAACAGGCAAGACAAATAAATCATAAAATTCACTGAAACAAAACGACCATTTAATGGATCGAATGTTTGATCAGGCCCAATCGATGGCTCAGTTAAATTGGCGACCAGGGATGTGGCCACCTGGAGGCCCCGAATTCGGTTGGGGAGATTTCCAAAATCCGATGTTGGCGCATATGGGTGTCGTGGATTCCCCAATGAAAAGAACTCCCAGCAATTTGAGCATGTCGGCTGTTCCAGACGGTACTCATGGCATGTGGCCCCAACAACACATGATGCACCACCCAATGATGTACCCACACTTTCATCCATCCATGATGTACTTGACTGGTAGCCAGAGTCATCTGATGGGTGGGCCAGCTGGTCCTATGATGATGATGAATTCTGGACAACAACCCTACGACCCACGACCGCCATCACCGGCGTCCAGCCAACGATCGAGACGCTCTCAAAAATCGCAGCGATCGTCGCAGCGCTCCTCTCAGAGTTCCTCTCAGAAGCCAAATCGCCATGGTGGTGGATCCACGAGCTCCAAGCCCGGACGCTGGTCCGAATCGGAAGATTTATCCGGAGACAGTGACGATTCGTTGCATGATAGACCCACTTCCCCACGTAAGTCCTCGGTCTCTGGTCGGAGCGGTAAGAATAAGGATTATGGGCCGGTCCATCTATCTAGTGGCGCCCGCCCTAGAAGTCCCAAAATTTCACCTTCAGTACCCGCAGTTGACAAGGACTTTGACAAGGATTGGGAGTGTACTCATTGCACTTATCACAACAAGGCCGAAACCCGCATCTGTGCAGTTTGTTGTCGTACATCCGATCACCACGAGCATCAATCGGAGCAACAGGCAGTCGAGGAGGAAGACCTTCCCGTGGTCATGTCGAATTTGACATTCAACATCAAAGAAGACCGCACTCGCGACTCTGTCCCGGTGCAATTAAAAAGCGAGCAGCTGGCGACCAAAGACAAGTCTCCCAGCCGAGCCGACGATAGCCGCAGAGGTTCAATGAAATACGACAATGTCAACAAGCACTACGAAGATGTCAACGACATGTTGAAACGGATGCAAGTGCGCAAAGAGGACCCGAAACCCTACGTCACCCAACAACTCCCGCAGCAAGTCCCACCGCAACAGCTCCCGCTCCCCCAGCCAACGCATCACAATTCGCTGATGGACGAAATCGATGCAGTGGAAGACGACGACGACGAAGAAGAAGAAGAAGAACGTTACATCGAGATGGAGGAGAAAGAGCCTCTGTACGAACGCGTTCAATTTCCTCCCGTCTCCCCAACTGCCGCCGCCGCGTCAACAAACTATGCAGCAGAAGAAGCCCAAGGTAATTTCAGCGTCAACGGCTACCTGCGGGCGGCTGAGCAGGCCACGAAAGCACGATATCGAAACTAAACACGAAATGAACCATCACATATTTATACGCTTCCCTTTCTTCTCCATTCCGTGTCCTCTGCTAATTTAACCTGTTTCCATGTGATGATTCATCCGAATAAGGAGGAAATAACCGATCTTGTTCTTATTTAGATTATTTTTTTTTGTTTATTGCGAATTTTTCACTGTCTCACCCATAGGCTTTTAACATACCTAGTTTCCTTTTAATTTAAAAGTATCCTGTAGATTTTTAAAAACATATCTGATCCCGCAGCTTAAAACTGGAAAATCTTAAACGAACAGGAATCAGATGTAAAGTTTTCTGCTTTTTTTTAGGGTCTATTGCTCTTACAGGATACTGTACAATCGCATGAAGCTGTTATCACACAAAACCATCCTCCTGGGGGAAACCTAACTCAACACTACCAATCTCTAATAATAATCTTGATGTGATGACATTTGGTGTAGTCTTAAATCTGCCCGTTGTTCAATAAAAGCTGAACTTTGCATCTGTATTTGCTGAGCTAGGGGAAACACGACACGTAGTTTTATTATACAAAATTCTCGAAACTCTAATTTGAATGATTGCCTGCTTTCTCTTGCCTGCAGGTAAGAGCCAGTCAAAATCCAGTGATGAGGGGACTGGAATAAGGGAATCCATTTCCGAGAGTTCGTCATCGAGCGAGAAAAGTCCGGAAACTCATAAGAAGACCGAGTCGTCAACCCCTATCCCGATAGCCAAAGAAAAAGTAGCAACTGAAAGCCAATCTGTGAGTCCTGATCTAGCCGATACTAAGACAAAGAAAATCGACCAGCCAAAGGATGCAAAAGTGGTCACAGCTATTACACCTGCTCTTGGTCTGGCAGCTCTCAAAAGTCTCATTGCCAAAGCAGCCGCGGGGACGTTGAGTTCCAAAAGCTCAGTGGCTAAAAATCAGAATGAGACGGCTACAAAAACTGACGACCACTCTGAAGTGTCAGTTCCTCCGAACAAAGCAGTATCTTCCGTCGGAAAGTCTACCGCGACCACATCGACTTCTACATCGACTTCGACCTCTACAGCTGTTGATTCCAACGACGATCCTATTCAAGAGAACGATTATTGGTTGGAAGAGAAGTTGAAAATGCAAAATACAGTTGCATACCAGTCATTTCAAAAGGGAGCGCTTTTGAAAAAGACCCTGACTTCCAAGGGAACGTCTCCACCACCACAAACGATATCTACTCAGGTAATTATCTTTCCTCTACAACAATACGTAAAAAATAATTCTTAAAAATTTGATTTTCTAGACTTACGAAGCTGTGGACCCTATTCAAGAAGCAATGCCTCTCAAAATCATAGAAATCCCTGCTCCCAAGCTGAAACGGACATTATCTCTGAACGCGGGAACGAGAGAACTGAAAGAACCAGAACCAGAACCTCTGACCGGTCGTCATAATTTTATGAGCCGCAGATTTCAGCACAAACACAATCCAGAAAATCGAAGACATTTTACTGGATCTACTCAAGTATATAGATAATTTTCCTTGAAAATAATTGAACTTAACTTTTTTGTTATTTTTTGAATAGAGCTTGCATCAGTCAATACCTCACGACGACAGTCCGCCTCCAAGGACGATAAGTGGAACATTTTCTGATCGCAGCATGTCCCAGGAATCTATGGAGATGGAAGAATCTGACAGTCCATACAGAAGCAGTAAAAGTGGCCGAAGCAGGAACAACAGATCCATGAAAGACCTAATGATGGAAAAGCCATACACTCAGCGCAATTACGAGTCCGATTATGATGACCGTCGCTTTTCTAATTCTACTAGCGCTAGCCGATATCGACCTGAATATCGTCCCAGTGGTAGAGAACGACATCCGCAGCACACGGCTCCGGCGTTGGAAACGCGTCGTAGGATGTTCGAACGCGAGCAACTAGGTGGGCGCAGGTGGGAACCCGAATACTCGGACTCTTACAGCGATGTCGAGTTTAAGCGACACTATGCCAATGACACACCTCGTGATCGTGGTAGAGAGAGAGAAAGAGAACGTGTCACAGAATACAGAAGACTATTTCAACAGCCCAGCCCAGCAGCCGAAGATTTTAGAATGAATAAGACGTCCATGAGACGCCAAGACAGTAGCACCAGCAAAAGCAGTCAGGAATATTCTTTCAATAGACATTATCCTGAAGGATTATTTGAGACGTACCGTTCACGATTTGAGGTTATACATTTATTTTATTTATATTACTTGCAGTTAATTTTGAACTTTTTGGTTTTCTGTTTCACTTATAGGCGCGATCCGGAAGGGGAACTTCGTCTGAAAAATCCGCTCCCAGTAGTCGTGGTGGTTCCATGACCAGTTTGGAACCTCCACCTTTGATTGAATCAAGGCGAAATTTGGTTAATCAATTCAAACCTTTTGATTATCGAACGGCTTCAACGGGAGATGACGCGAAAAAACGGCGCACCAAGCCTACTCTAGAAAAAGATAATCAACAATCTCCGGCTGTGAAATTAGACTTTCTTATCAGGGTAAAATGCCGAAATTAGCAACTATACGTATAATTGCAAATTAATTGAATTTTTGTTGTTGTTGTTTCTAGGAGGCAAAGGATTTGGGATTCGAGGCTGAGCATCTTCAAATTGCTTTATCTCTATGTGGTGACAGTCAGCCGGTAAACTGGCTCCGAGACAATTGGCTAAATATGGTCGATACAGTCGTCACACTGGCAACCAACTATGGACACGAAAGACCTGATAATAACATAGGTACACTAACGCGTGAAGAGGCCACTCGTTCAGTGCTGAAAAATCAGGGCAACATCTGGAATTCCGTTACCGAGTGTGTTGAAGAGCGCCGTAGAAAAGTATTTTAAATTTTAATCGAAATTCAAGAGTGCGGGGAATTTCAACAATTCATATTATATCTAGTTTAATGAGCTGATGATCCGCGGTAAAGGCGAGTTTGATCGCCAGGATATAATTACAGCTTTGACGGCTAGTGCTGGAAACACTGATATTGCATTCGCAGAGCTATGTCGGCCGCCTCCACCTCCAGTTCCTAGCAATAGCCCACCACTTCCCTTTCATGAAAGATCAGGTAATTCAATATTATTTTGGTTTTATTTGCTGTTCATAAACAAAAAATTAATTTGAAAATAGATTCTTCGTCATCTCCGATTCCATTCGCTGACGATATTTCCGATTCGGAAGATGAGGAAGAAACTGGACTCGAACCAGTTGCAATCGATTCCACTAATATTGCGCCAGCCAAGCAGATAGAGAAACCTACTAGAAGTGTTGAAAATTTACTTTACTTCCAAGCTACCCAAGATCACGAGGAAGATGACATCTATCAAGACATTTCTGACCCCGAAGACGATGCTATGGCCGTCATACCGATCAAAAGTACTCCAGAAAATGAAAACGACGTGGAAATCTTTTCAACCGCTGAAAGTAGCCAAAATGATATGACGGAAATGGATGTCGTTGACATGATGGGAACTCAACCTGAAATTGTCGACGAAGAGATGAAAGACGTCATGGAGAAGCTGGACCAAGATTTGCACAGAATCGTGCAAATGTCGGATGAAATTGGCCGGGCTATGGCTGTCAACGATTCGTCGGCCTTAATGCAAGAAGACGAGGAAAACGATGTAGAAGACGTGGAAGAAATGGCCACTATCGAACAAGAACTGTTGATAGAAGAGCCTAAGGAATCAAATGTAAATGATAAAATAGAAGACGACGAAGAAGAATCGTTTGACGAAGAAGTTGTAGCAGAAACAGACGAATTAATAGAGGAAAAAGAAGAAATCAGTGAAGTCATAGAAGAAAAGGAAGACATCGTACCGGTGCAAGAAGACATCCCAAAAGTGAAGGAAGAAGCGACAGACTTATCCGACGAATTTACAGACGTAAAAGAAGAAATTGCAGACTTATTAGAAGAAGCTGCCGAAGTAAATGAAGAAGTTTTAGATAATGTTGTGGCAGAAACTGCCAAAGAAGAAGGGGTGCAACAAGTACCAGAAGAAATAAATAATGGAACTGACTTGAACCAGGAAGAGCTACCAACTGATTCAGATGTAATCTACGAAGACTATGAAAACACAAATGTGCCAATGGATGAGGTCTCTACTACTGTACCGATGGCTGTCGAGGAAGATGACGAAGAAATCAATTATATCGATGACGACGAAGAGGAGTACGAAGAGGAGTACGAGGAAGAGTACGAGGAAGACGTTGCAGGCGCCATCAGTGACGACCATGAGTCGGTCGAAGATGTACAACGGCCGTTTAGCGCTGATATTTTTGAGCGACATGTGCAGCAGGTTATCGAAGAAGATTTTCCAGAGAGCCAAAACGCCAAAGCACCAGCCGTTCAGATTATCTCTTCGAAACTAAATCAGGTTATGAACAGAGAGGTAACGACAACAACCAAGAACACACCCGAAGCTGTCCCCGCTCCCTATGAGGTAACTTTCTCTCCCACGATTGATTTCTATTTCCGTCCGCATTATTTGTTTACTCTAAAATAACTTGACATTCTGTTTTCTTCAACAGCGCAAGGTCCGTCAATTGCTGGCAGAGGGTAAAGCAGTGTCTTACGAAAAAGCTGAACTTGCTGCTAGACTTATGGATCTGAAGTTTGACGAGGACGAATCGATTTATGCAGCTAACGAATGCGGTTCGCTCTACATGGCTATATCTTATTTACAACAGGATTGCGAGTTATGCGCTAGTAAATACGGCGTCAAGGAGGTAATATTAACAAATCAACTGAAGAAGTTGGTGACTCCATCGTGAATTTTAAATGTCTCCTAGATGGTGTCTATGCTTCATTGCACTCATCGATGTTGCCGAGGATGCGCACAGACTTATTTTTCCACCCAAATTCGTGATCGAACGATCGTGGATGCTGTATGTCCGTTTTGTTCCGAGCCAGCAAATCTTGCTGAGGACGATGAATTAGCGATGGACTATTTCACTCATCTGGACATAATGCTTAAGGGAATCGTGCCGCACGATATTCACGAACTCTTTCAGCGTAAATTGCGTGACCGCACTTTGGCCAAGGATCCGAACTTTAAGTGGTGCAATAAGGTAAAAAAAAATAATTCTTTTGATCTTTTTCCATTCTAACGCTGTGGTTAAATTTTTGGTAGTGTTCATCTGGGTTTATCGCAAATCCACGTCAAAAGCGACTTATATGTCCAGATTGTCGAGCCGTTACTTGCGCAACTTGCCGTAAACCAGTAAGTAAATCGCCTTGTAGCAAATGGCATTTACTATATAATAAATTTTGATTTTGTTCTATCTCTCAATAGTGGGAGAAACAACACGAAGGTTTGACTTGCGAAAAATTTGCCGAGTGGAAAGAAGCTAACGACCCGGAATATCAAGCCGAAGGGTACATTGATAAATTGATAAACCAAATTTCTGATAGCTATAAACTAACTCATTTCATCATTTAAATTTAATTTAGACTGGCTAAACATTTGGCAGAGAATGGAATACGTTGTCCACAATGCCGTTTCCAGTTTTCACTAACTCGCGGAGGATGCATGCACTTCACGTGCACTCAGTGCAAATGGGGTTGGTTTATACGTCCATCAAGTCAATGAAACTTTAAATAATTTGTTACAAAATCCCGCAACAGAATTTTGTTCTGGGTGCGACCGGCAGTTTTTAATGGGTTCCCGGTGTGGAGTTGGGCCATTTTGTGACAAACTTGGATTGCACGCCCATCACCCTCGAAATTGTCTATTCTATCTACGAGACAAGGAGCCACGGGATCTCCAAAAGCTTTTGACGGTATGGTGGAAGCTATATATATCGCTGAGAACCATTTCAGTTTACACAAAATAAATTTATTTTTCATTGCCGCTTGGTTTATTAGGAACATGGAGTTCCATTCATGACTGAGCCACATGATTCAACAGAAGGACCTAAACAGTGCGTTGTCCAACTGCAACGAGAAACATCAGAAGGATTGGTCGATGATGTCTGTTCCAACGAAGTTAAAGAAGGGCAGGCTGGACTTTGCAGGTGAGACACTAATAGCTGGGCAAGTTGAATTACATAAGAAAGAAAATTTTACTGGTGGGAGTGGATGTTTTCTGAAATAAAATCTCTGCGGGTGATTGGACTGAAATAAGGCTCCATTATGTGGAATACCTTGCGGCCTTGATCACGAAAAACGATGTGGATCCCTTGGATATCTTTAGCTCAGATGAACTTGAAACGTTATTACAAACGGCCAGCATTCGGCGGCCATCTCGGAATCTTCCACCGAACGCACCTCTTGTGTCATACCGCCGTAGACTACTTGAGGTATCATTGAAAGGAACTGATCCTTTTTCTTTTTTTTCTTTTTTTTCTCTTTTTCTTTGTTGTTGCCTGGAAATGCACGCGGCCCCTGCCGATTTATTGCTGATTTACTGTGTGCGCCTTCCTTCGCTTGCGGCCCTGCACTCCTGCAGTCAGCACTACATAGAATACTTGGTCCAACTCATTAACTTCAAAAAGATCGACCCGTTGAGCGTGTTCGAGGGTTCGGAATTGATTGCCCAGTTACGCCGTTCTGCTATCGACATACCTGAGCGGTTAGAGAATGAGTCTGACGCCGAATTCTACGGCCGTTGTGCTCAGGTAAACTAATTTGACATTTTCCCTGTATAGCGATGTAATATAACAGAAACTATTGTGAATGAGAAAACTGTCGTGGACAGATTAGATGGGCTGGGTATTTATATCAAACACCGACTAATTTTTTAATAAGGTTAACTCGAAGCTATCTGGTGTTTTTTTTTTTCTTTTAACGATCGCCCACACGCATGTTTTGATTTCGATTTTTATAACTCACAAAACAAAGCTTGCTTTTCTCGACCTTCATCTGCCAATAGCAATTTTTATCCGCCTGGAAAGAAAACATTTCTCCGTGATATTCTATATCTATCAGAGTTGTATCAAACAATTAATGAATGAGTCGTATGTGTGAGGCACTTGCGCCAATGCATTAAAAACGAGTCATGCTAATATATGACCACTGATTTTGGCTTGTAGGAATTAATCTAGAAGTGTCAATCAATTCATCATTTACTATAATCTTTTTCCTTTGATGATTCACTGTTATTTGGTTTGGTGAAACAGGTGATCGAAGAGCAGCTGCCACTTAATTGAAGCTATGTGAACCGTAGGTCGCCTCCGACCGAACCGAGGATTTTCCAACCCAGATGTCTGGTCATATTTGATTTACTAACTTGTACTTTTTTCTCCGATAACTTCAATAAACCAAAGGCGGCTCCGGTCTTTTTTTGGCTATTAAAAATCACCCGTATCTAAATTGTGATAGTTATTAATATCTATTTGATTTTACATCCATTTTTGACGTGGTAGTACATGAGCGAAAGGTAAAATGTGATAGAAGAGAAGGTTCAAAATGGGTGCTAGTTGATGTTTTCGTAAGTTAAAAATCCGAGGTAGGCTAATGTCTATGGCACGCCAAAAGTGCCACCAAAACCCTTCTGGAATTGTCATACTTGAGGCAGGCGGTTCCTCTTTGAGATGAATTCTTGATGATGAATGATTTTATCGGATTTTATTCAATTTCTCTTTTTGTCAAAGAAAAACTAATCCCGTCTATCAAATCATCTATTCTAGACTGCCGTAGACTGCAAAACTTAACTATAGCCTACAGGGAAAGCGTGGATAGAAATATTTCAGATTTTTCTTTACAATGAAAAATAGGTGAGTTTCATCGATGTTGTTGGGAAGGTTATACATAAAAAAAAAAATACGTTTGATATCGTTCCGTAGTCTGTTTGCCGAGTTTGTTGTGGTTTTGGTAAAGTCGGAGAGCTAAAAGTTTTTTTCTTCATTGCTAGATTGTTCGAAAAGAAATTCTCCGTGAAATTTGAGGTCGATTTCATGTAATTTAATAGAAATCCGGGATTGGTCAAATTCGGGAATTTTCCTGAACTATTATAGTTCAGGAAAATTTCCTACACTATTATAGTTCAGGAAAATTTCCTAAACTATTATAGTTCAGGAAAAAATCTCGATTTTGGACGAATTTGGGGTATACCGGTCCCATGAGTACGCAATAAAAAAACATGAAATCGACCCCAAATTTGACGACAATCACGAATATGTGGTTCTTTTGTGCGTTAATTAAATATTTACTGCACTACTGACTCATTTAAAAACCGGAAGTAGCCAATAACGCACAAATTATTAAAATATCTATCAACTATATTCAACTAACGCTATCCTATGACCCTAAGCGATATACGCAGCGTAAAAGTCTATATTTTCTTTATGAAAGACGGCTTAAGATCATTTGAAAACCAAAAGTCGTAAAAAGTAGTCAGCTCCTCAATTATTATAGCTATGCTAGTTGTTTTAGCTATGAAAAAAAGTAACGCAAAATTTATTTAAGGTTGGTTTGAAGAACACGTTATTTTCACGGTAGCCTAAAGTTCTATCACTTTATATTACTAATATATGGAATAAAATGGGGATACGCTAGGAAATTTTAGATGTCATGGAAGAATTCCTTGGGTCTTTGTTGAGGTGAACCAAGGTCTGTTTTCCAGGGAAGAGGCATTTCAATAACCGCTGAAATCTCCACAGATTTTGAATCTTCATCTATGATTTTTAAGCGTAATAACATTATGTATATTAAATAGTAACATATCTTAATGGTGTTTAGTGTTTACAAGTTTGTGGATAAACAACGAACGAAATTCCTCCTTCCTCTTCGTAATCAATTTCAATTTTTTCCTCCTTTTTAACTTCATTAATATCTGAAAAATAATGTTTAAATTTAAAAATCAACATTAGCTAGGTAAGTGCCGGAAAAATTAAAGTAATAAATTAGTTTACTGCTTTTAACGTAAGATAGTCCTCTTTCATTATCTAAAACATCTGCCGGAACTCCTTGTCGCCGATTTCTCATTTCATGTTGTGTGTGTTGCTGTTGCTGCCAAATTTTATTTTGTCAACGTTATTTTGCTTGCTGTAATATTAATTCAAAAAAAAAAAAAAAAATACCTCGCATGAAGTCTGTTTCTCCACTCGATGTTTATTAATATTAACTGCTTCAGATCCGGAAACTCTCTTTCGTTTAGAATTATTTCTCGAAATATGACTCGAGGAGGTTGAATGCCCGGCGACACACTTATAGATCATGAAATTAAATAGTAATTAGAATAAACCATGATGATTCCAAAAGACACGTCAATTAGCTCTTTTTTTTCATAAAATAACTGCTCATTATTACTTTGCTTCGATGGGACATGCAAACGGCGTCGGGAAGCATATGATGAGTCTCGGCATCCCAGAGATCCTTCGTGGATGGTTTAAAATTGAGTTCTCCAAAATCAAGGTTGATTTCACCTTCACTAATGTCGAAAATATGGAGAAACAGAAATAATTTCAAAAATATTTAAATGTTTGTAATTGTAAGCGCATCATGTTTACTTTGAAGGCAGAAAGTTTGCGGTAGTATCGTTCCTGAAAAAACTGGCAAAAGAATTTGTGCCTTGTACGGTCCAGCTAGAAGGATTGCGACGGGCAAACTCTACTGCATCTTGCATAGTCAACTTCGAGTATGTTTCCAGGATTTTGGGTTCGTGGTGTTTCTTTTCCCGAATCAAATAAGGACGAATGTAGGCGTAGTCAAACTGTTTGAATCTTTGTTAAAACATATATATGATTAATCAAGCTGTAACTGTGCTACATTCTATAATCTACAAAAAAGGGATATAATCTCACTTATCGCGAACTTTATTACTACTCAATTGATTCAAAATATCGACGACTCCGGCCATAGTATAATCAAGCATCTATTGAAATTAGTAAACTGGTGAGTTTTAAAAAAAAAATAATAATTAATTAATAGTAAAATACCTTTTCGTGAAGACGTTCGTTCATTGTTTTCTCTTGATTTTCTTCGCGTTTTACTTTAAGAAATTCTACGAGCGGTTTCATAGTGATACCCTTTGATAAAAATTCATTTGTAAGAAAGCAGAAATGGATAAATTCATCTTGATTCACATACCTGAACAAACACCGTGAAAAATACAACAGATATTGTTGCGGTAACAAAAAGCGGTTGGTGAGGGATGCGTTTCGGGTCGATGAGAAGGACTAAAGCGAAAGCGATTGCCCCACGCAACCCGCCGTAAGACATGACAAATTTTTCCACCCTATTCAGCTGATGAAGACGGAAGTAGTTGGCGATTTCTGTCAATAGCACAACGCCTGCAAAGATAAATTTGATCTGTAGAATTATGAAGATGAACATGTAGGGAAATTATTATTACCAAGAGCTCTGTACAGCGAACAGAAAAAAATAGTAAGTCCAATGAAGGCAGTGTTCCATTCGTGATAATCATTGACGGTACTGATGCCTAAAAACATGAATATAATGGATTCGGAACCATTGCTAAGCACTTTCAAACCACATTTAACTGTGGTAAGTGACGTAGTTGACACGTTCTCTGCAACGTAATTCTTCATGGTTATTCCACAAAACATTATTCTGGTAAAAGATTAATTTCCGGGCAATTATTAACAAAATAACCGAAATTCAAACTTGACGAATGACTTACGAAAGAATTCCGGACATTTGGAACGCTTCTGCGTTCACATAAGCTACATAGCTCATAATAAAAATAAAAATTGGCTCGATAACGAGAACACGGTGAGTATACTTGGTGACAAACCCGGTCAAGAAACCCCAAAAGATGCCTATCATTGTTCCGCCCAAAGCCACGACTACGAAAGAGGCGAAACCGGATAAGACGTCACTAGCTTCAATGTTCTCTGGCCCAAGAGAGATGTAAGAGTCACACATGTTATAGAGAACCTAAATAAGGATATGATAGCGTCATCAGATTTTAACAATGAAATATTCGTACCACAGTAACAGCGTCGTTAAGTAAAGACTCTCCAAAGACGATAATGTAGAGCACTTTGTCTACGTGAATTTCCTCAAAAACGGCCAACACTGCAACAGGATCGACGGCAGATATAAGAGCTGAAAAAATTAGGGTTTCTAGAAGGGAGATTTGGAAACCATAGAGACCAGACAAACCGCATGCCCAAAGACTAATACCTTTTAATGAAACACATAAGATAATTAATTGTATAAATAAAATTATACTTTCGACTTTCTTTTTTTTACAAATCTTACCGATGCAAACGGTGTTAAAAATAGTTCCCATGACGGCAAAGAGGAGAATAGTGCCAAGGTGGTCGAAAAATGGCCTGTTCGGCATAAAGAAGCCGGCATCAAATATGATAGGAGGCAACATACAGAAGAAGAAGATGGTTGACGACAGTGGTGACAAAACAGTAGTGTTTGTTATGTAGAAGATGATCCCCACAAAAATACCGGTAAGGATCAAACAGCAGGATTCAGGAACTACAGTGAGAAGTTTTGGCCAACCACTGAGTACTGATAAAACATGGAAGTAGATAGCAAGGTTAGCAGCACCCAAGTGAAATAATGCTCCATGTACTTTAGTTAGTTTATGTGATTACTTAATTTCATGATGCATGTGCCAAACACCCACATAGCAATGACAAATGGTACAGCCACTCTTGGAAAATTTGGTTTGGCAATGGGTATTTGAGGTCGGATTGTTGGCAAGGCTTGAGTATCATCTGGAAAAGGAGAGCTTCTGAGTTCAATGACATCATTGTTTTTCTCTAGAAAACATTTTTTTTTTAATAATTCAGAAAGAATATGTAATGAATGGAACTTGTTAATAAAAGATGAATTATTAAGATACCAGTTTACCTGTTTGGGAAGGGATTTTCCATTCATTTGATTTATCATCTTCTTTCGTCTCTTTTGTTTCAGTTGTTAAAGCATTACCAGCAGTCTGCTGTGATGTTTGGCAATAATGAAATATGAAAAACATTGAGAATAAAATATAACAAGAGGCTTTTAATTTCCTCATTGTAAATTGCAGAAGGTTTGTACTAGTGAAATTCACAAGATTGCAGCGCTTGTGTTGTTGTCTTTGGAAATCTGCAAAACGCCGAAGGATTTACAAGCTGGAATCATTTTAGCGAATTCCCCATTTATATTGACTAGTAATAAGCACAACATTTTGAATTTAAACTAGCGAGGATTAAAAACAATACTGTTATTCAAAAAAATAACAAACGAACAGATCGATCATGACAGTAATATCAATCTTTGTTTTGTTTTTCTTTACATCAAGCCAGAGCCATCTATCGGTAAGGAACTCTTTCTTGACCGCCAGATGGAATCCAACAGACTGAACCTTTGATAAACGTTCTACGTTGACAAAAGTTCTATTTCTACCAATGCGCTTTGCTCCTTGGAGAGGTTCCCGAAGGGCTTTTTTTTTTTTGTAAAGTGTGGTTTTGTAGTAAAGGTGTAAACTGTAAAGAAAGAAAAAAACGGCGCATTCAATCAAACTCACATTTACAATATTTAGAAGCGTGCAATGGTGAGCTTTGATGAAGCGCTGGAACTTTTAACCTGCGAGACAACAAGTTAGGTCATAAGCAATACTCGAGGTCGAGGTGTTGTTTAATAAATGCAAATGCATACCAAACTCTCCGTGAGACGACACGCTAAAAAAAGACGGTAAACTCTCGGATTAAGAAATCAATTATGAAAAAGGTTTCTCACCTGCATGAGGAATTCACCACTGTTTGCCATGACGAGGATCATTTCCAAGACACCTTCTTAGCCAATAATAGAACTACCAACATCTAGAGGTCCCAGAAGTAGCGTCGTCACTGCCACCACCACTCGAACTTTGCTATCCATCCCAGGAGTTTGCAATTGTTCGCTGTTTACAAAAAAAAAGACGGGAATCAAGCTTGTGATTTTTATTCAAAGAGAAAATAACTTACTGGATAAAATCTTCAATCTTTGCACTGAAACGTTCTTTAATTAAGTCGTAGTACATGTTGTCATAGACTTTCCCCAAGGCACAGGAGATGATGGTGCGGGTATTTTCCGTAATTTCCATGGACGATTCGTACTTCATTTCCTCCAATTCACTGGCGATTTGCATCATTCGCTTTCCAGAGGAGTCTCTTCTGGCTCGTTTTCCATTCTACAAAAATACAGTAACAAATAGAATGAAATAGATGTATTAACTATATATATTTTTAGTTTTGCTCATTATTTCTTACCTTTGATCACCAAAAAAATCCAAAATAGAAATATCACCACCATATTTCTTAGCTTTGCAAACGCCTGCATCCAGACTTCTTTCCCACTCTTGTTCTCAAAACCATAACTTGACATTGCTTCATATTCAATCGATTCATTTTTCTCAATCCTAGAATTACATAAAGAGCTATAGGAGAACAAGAAATATGTTACATTTAAGTTATGTTACTAGAATTACATAGAATATTCATGAATACCTTTTAACAGGCTGCACTATGACAAGATTGGGTACCAATGGTTCTATCGATTCACCTCTCAACATTGAACTATGATAAAATAAAACTGTCATATAAAGGAATCTAAATAACAACTACTATAATCCTTCGTATCTTACCTATCTAACAATTCACTATTTTGCGAGGTTACAATTTTTTTTTGAAGTATAACACCTTTTCGATATTGTTTCCTGTTTTCCATAAAACATTTATCAAATTGGATGTTTAAAAAAATGGTAATAAAAAAAAACAAAAATAATTTATTCCATTACCCTAGCAATTAAATCTTGTGGATTTGATACTTCTAGTTCTTTAAATTTCTTTGTACTCCAACCACTTCGACGCGACATTTCGTACGATGGAAAATCCGAAGTCAAGTCTTATTTCACACGTCATGGAAAAATGGATAATTTTACTGTTTATTTTGGTTTCATCGTCTGCTTGGATTTACAACATTGAAATCATAGCTGCCGTTTAATTCAAAAATCATTTTAATAATATAACTTTTCTGACAAAAAATGAAATGCTATACCATGAAGACATACACAACATATTTTTATTCATAGTTATTTATCTGTAAGATTCTTTCCATAATTAATTCTTTGTTCCGTAAGTTTAATTTATTCAAAGACAAAATCCATCTATTGCGCTTGGCAGGCGAATTTCATTCATCTCCAAAGCCATCTATTGAGCTTAGCAGGCGAATTTCATTCGTTTTTCCTCCAACCCCACCAACCCCAAAATGCCTCGCCCTAAATCCCTTCGGGAAACTTTTACACAATTTCTTTTTTACAAAACTTCTACTTTGATTAAAGTTCTACTTGAAAAAAACAAAAGGACGCAGGGTTATGAATGTTGTATTAAGATTTTCTTGTATTAAGAAAGGGTTGCCAGGTCGATAAATCGCAACAGAAAATTCACAAATTACTTTTTATAATGAAAAAACCGTTTACAAGTGTTGCAAAAACACCGATCAAAATACAGAAACATTTAACTTTGAAACGGTTTTTCTCATTGTCCAAATTTGTAAAAATCAGAACAATGATCATGACAATATAGAGGCCGCTGAATCCCAACAAAAATGAATTAAGAATAGTGTCGATGATATCTACGGTTCCAGATTTGATTTGTTTGAAGACTGGAACAACTGCACGAAACACATCTGTGATCTGCGCCAAGTTGACGTAGTTCATCGCAGAATTCACTTTGATTGGTTGGATTGGGTCTTCTTTCTTCATTGAATCTTTTTCCTCTTTCAGATCACCTTTCTCCTTCAAATTAATCTGAAAAGAAAAAGATTGATTAGGTTTTGTCCAGTTTAGTTAAAAGTTAGGTTAGGTTAGGTTAGGTTAGGTTAGGTTAGGTGAGGTTAGGTGAGGTTAGGTTAGGTTAGTCGTTACCGTTGATTCGACTAATGAGGCCTCCCATGTCTTCTTCTCCAATGGCGCGATAATTTGGAAAAATCAATTCGGCAATGTCACACTGGGTTCCGTGAATTTTCGAGGCACGTTTAGTCGTTCACGTGAACAAAAAAAACAATATTTCACGACGGGCACTCACTCACGCAAACACAAAGACACCTTTAAATGTTTAATTGTTGCACATGCTAAATGTTAAAAGCTTCTGGAATATGGAAACCATGCTGGACAGCATGGTTTCCAAATCTGCTAGCTTCAAGAAAACCACATTAATGATAACACATCCATGAAGCTCAAACTTTTTTCTTGCACTAGATCTCTGCAACAGTTGAGCAAATGGATCTTCAAAAGTAAAAAAACAGCTCAACTGGACTCGATCACACCTGTCACCAGCTGCCTGCAACAAAACCACATTGAAGATATTACAGCCATGAAGCTCAAACTTTATCGTCCACTAAATCTCTGCAAAAGTTGAGCAAATAGATCTAAATTTTTTATATTTACCATATCTTTAGCAGCCATTTCTTTTTCCTCGAAGGCTTCCAACAATTCCTTCATTGTTTCCAATTGGATAACTACAAAATCATACTCGTGCAGCATTCTTTCTTCTTCGTCATTTAACTTTTCTCCTGTTTCCTTCTTTGCTCGCAATCCATCCAATTTTAACTGTAAAGGTAATAAGTTAAGTTTAAAGTTTAAAGTTTTAATAGTTTTCAAGATACTACCTTTAAATTTTCTAAACCCTGGAATTTTTCCTTTTGAGCCATGTACTTCACGTATTTGCTGTTAGGACTCATTTCAACCTGGGGGTTAGGTGGTTAGTTTAGGTGTGAAGAATTGAGAAACGTAAAAAAAAAAACAAACAACAAAAAAACAACAAACTTTTAGTAGAAACGTAAACAATCCTTCCTTGTCTGAAAAATCGTATTACAACTACGAACTAATCGACTATAAATTATAAACTTTAAGTAGCCGATGACAAATTTGGGCTCTTCCCTAGCAAGACAGGTTTTCTGATGTCGAAAAACGATTAATACAGGGTTGTAGATCTTTTCACGCTGATCATTTTTAATATAGGATTTAGGGTGTGCAAATGAGCGGGAGTGCCCGTAAAACGCGTTTAAAGTTTCGAGTTTTACGGGGCTGACGCGCAGCCCACGCCGGCCAGAAAGGGGGTCGAGCGGGGGGTGGCGCGTACCCATGGGAGAGGGGTCAGTGAATTGCGTCGGCGTTGTCGAATCTGGTCGCCAGGGTGGCAGTTACTAGTTCGGAACTCGCGGTGACGGCTTCAGGGAGGTTGGCAGTTAAATGCGGGTTCGAACTGCTACTGCTACTGCTACCTCCCCAATATAAGATATTTAAAAAATTAAGAAACCCGATCCGTTGCATGCAGATTGTTCCTCAACAGACCCAATCCGATAACGTTTCGCTCATATTTTCAATAATTTCTTTTGTCTAATAAAAGACGCCCAGTGAAGGGTATTATTTGAATTACAAACATGTCATTGGTTCAAATATGTTCACCTGCAAAACTTTTTTTCAAATACAAAAATCTTTCTAATAATTTATTTAAAATTTATATTCTGTTTAAAAGTTACAACAAATATGCATATGAATTATTTCGTCACGAATATTAAATGAAAGGCGTGGAGAACATCTGAAGCACTGAGAACTTTCACGCTCACTTTTATCTATTCCAAATAATTTCACATTTGAACACTTTCCATGTGTTGTTTATTTTCTTTTATTCAGCGAATTGGTTAATACCAAAATGTGATTTCAATTTTTTGAATAGCCCTTATTTAACAGTAAAACCTTTATTACATTGACTCAAAGCTTTTAGGAAAATACAGACACACTCATTTAAACACGTACAGGATCGCTTAGTTCAAAATGCGACTCTTTTCTTATTTTAATTTCTTAAATCTTTTGAATATCTTGAACCAATGTTTCACACTCCCGACAATTCCGATTTAGTGTTAGCCGAATCTTGCTTTTCGATTTTTTCGCATCAATTCTTCGTTTTCTGGGAGTATAGTAATCAAAATAAAAGTTTAGTAGATCAAATTTAAAAATTCGTAAATTAAACATTCTTGTTTTACCCATCACAGCTTTTGCGACAGCGGCTTTTTTCTTCGACGATGTACCTGAAATAGGAAAACAACCAATTTTGAAACAATATTTTAATAAATGATGAAAACGTGAAAATCTAATATACCAAGCGTTCAGGAAGAAAAAATAGGCGCTCAGGGCTGCGACGATTGTCGTGATGAACAACGAGTATTGTAGAGCCCGAAAATCAATGTCGACCGTTTCCGGATCGATGAACGATGAACCGGAACAATTATTACTTGAAGAGGATTGATCCAAGACCATCGCTCCGTCGTAGTAATCATTCGATAAATAAGTTTTCGATTCAGCCGCAGCAGTCAACGACTTTTTAAAGCTGTCTGATACCTATAAGGAAGGAATATTTAGAAAACTCTTTCATTTTTCATTCTAAATTATTTGTATTCTACCAGCCCGACTATATACGGAGATCCGGCATCACCTAATGCATGGGAAATGAGGATAGAAAAAGCTTCGGCCGTCGAACGTCTCGTAGGAATGACGACATACTACGCAGTAAAATAGGAAAAAGGAAAATAATTCAATCAAGTCATTCGCTGATCAAATATAATAACGATGATTCAAACTATACCATGAGGATGTCACCAACGGGAGCCCTAAAATCAAATTTTAAATAATCTGAATAAAAGAGTCATTAGGAAAAGGATTCCAAAATAATATCGAACCAGCTAACGTTGAGGAACCACTGGCCGAAGAAGAGGACGATGTACAACGGCACTGGAGGGCCGGTCGCGATATAGCAGCCCCAATAGAGTAGCGGGGCTCAAATGAACATACTCCAAGCGCAAACTTGGGCGTCGGCAGTCGGAAAGCGTTTTCTCAATTTCTGTCCGACCAAAGATCCGGAAGCAACGCCCACCACTCCGGCTAAAGCTGCTTCAAAGCCGACGACTAAAGACACCCTTTACCAAAGATATTTGTAATGATAATCACAGGACAGATGATTTTTCTTAATTTAAAGGTATAAATTACCTGGTATAAGACATGTCTAATCCTTGTCCGGAGGCTTGTCCCAATGTAATGAATTTTGGACCCCACCAGGCCAGCGCTCCCGAGACATAGGTGGTGAGCGTGCAGCTCGCGGTTGACAGTATGTAACTTTTACTAATTCATAATTATCTTCTGATTAATTAGTTTTTCTTTTTTTTTTTAAATTGGAGTGATGATCTTACTTTTTGCAGATATTTGAGATCGTCCCAATAAGTTGTCGGGGATAAAGTAGATCCTTCGGCTTCACCTCTCGGCGGCTCTTGGACGATAAAGAAGATCAACAGGACGGCGATAAGGCCTAAGAAAGGTGTAACACGGAGACCCCACTGCCAGGAACCGAAAGCGCTGGCCATCGCTGCACCGACAATAAATCCTAGACCGCTTTACAATTCATCGCTTTATTAGTACACGTTTATATGACAGCCATTACGCAACTGTCAAATCAAATAAATAATAATAGACTTTACCTTCCAACCGGAATGGCGAAATAATAAAGGATGAGGAATTTTGACCGAGTGTCACCGACGCACACGTCGGAAATAATGATAGTCGACGAAACGGTGGAAAACATGGACTCACCGATGCCAACTAAAATCCTCGGCGTCAGAAAGAGACTGTAGGTTTCCGTAAACGAACCGGCTAAATCAAAATAACGAATAAAAATTAATAAATAAATCTAAATAAATCTAAATAACGAACCTACCTAAATTGGAAAGACCCCAGAAAATGATTCCACATCCCATGATGATCCTGCGTGAAGAAATGAAAAATAAAATTAAGATATGCGAAAATTGTTGCATCAAACAATTTTGGTAATACTAATATATAGTAATAATAGAAAAGCATGTAGGACACCACGAAAGCCGTCGACAGTAATCCACCTTGCGCATCGCTGATTCCAAAAAAGCACTGGATCTCCGGCAGGATCCCTGATATCCACCATTGTTGGTTTATATAAAATAGTTAAAAAATCGATTGCAAATCGAGACGATGGGATTATGCGTCAGTAAATAACCGATGTGACTATAATAAGACGAGATAAATGTGGGGTGTCATTTACACACGCGTACCTGCGATAGTGAACCTATCCATGTACTTTAAAAGATTGACAAAGCACAGGATTAGGACGGTGGCGAGTTGGCGTCTAGACATTTGCTTGAATTCTTCCGCAGTTGCGATCGACGACGAAGTGGTTGACGACGATGATGATGGCTCACAGCTGATCTGGTCTTCCGGCTTGTCTTTGGTAGGAAGCGATACAGTCAAGTCTTCGGTCGAAACAGACAGCTTGTCTTTCTCTAGATCAACCTTTGGTTCATGATCGACGGTTTCTTCATCGGTCGGCACGGGTTGAGTTTGGTCACCTACGACAGAAGAAGTTCTCGAGGATAGCGCTGGCTCGTTTGATGTTTTATCGGGAACAATTTCTAGCGCTATTATCGATTCGTTTGGGTTTCCAGACGGTTGTAGTTGCTGCTGGACATTTTCGGCGACAACCTGTTCGATAGTCGACTGATGTTGGACGGTTTCGTTGCTGTCGATGTCTGGCGAATCCATCGTAGAAATGTACTTTTTTGTTTTTACTCTACTGATTCAATTCGGCGGAAGAAAAATGGAGAGAAAACTACAATGGCGTTTCAGCTTCTCTACTTCCAGCTGACGGGAATCAACTAACCCCGAAACATGTATACACTTGCATTTGTATCTGCAGTGACAGCATTGTATACCTACAGAGGGTGGGGCCTAAAAATTTAGATTACATATTTTATCTTTAAATATAATACACGAACACGATACGTAAAGAAAACTAAATGTACCTATAAAGAATTTCTTATATGTATCCATAAAATGACCATCACAATCATTTTTGAGAACAATCTTTGAAACAAATGAACTAACTATAGTCAATGAACAAATGTCACAAGGGAAAAAATAACGTCGTCCGACAGCGATGTCAATTTCCTCCATATAGAATAAACAGATTAAATAAAATTACCGCACCACATCTAGACTTAAGCCTGGGTTTTCTTGTTAACATTTTTATCGACGCTTGATCGACTTTTCTGTGATGCCAAATTCGTTTAATTCCATTATAAATTTAACTAGTATGTTTTAGACAATTATTGTTGAGAAACAACTCACAAAAACGAACTTGTAATAATGGACACTATTTCGTAAAATCAATGATGAGCTAGCAATGCGAAAGATAAATAAATAAATTACTTGGATTTTGAGAACGACCATTAGGGCGATAAGAATGTATTATATGTTACTCCTTTTTTAATGTACATAATTAAAATTGACTCCTCATATTATATATTACTCCTTTTTAATACCTTTTATATTTTAATGCCATGGACAAAAATGTATAGTTAGTCATGCCATGTCACAATGACGGACCAACAGGAGCGGAATTATGGGCCGGTTGAATAGGTACGCCTGGAATGGTACCATTCAATCCAGCCAGAAGAGAGGGAAGACCTCCGGGTCCGCTCCCAGGAGCACCCAAAGATTCATAGGCAGACGATGTACTATGTGGGTCCTGATACGAGAAAATATTCCTGTGAGACAGCAGGCAAAAGAAAAATATGAAAACAATGCCGAATTACGAAAGGAGAGCCAGAAATACCTTGTTGATGCAGTTACGCAAAGAATCGGGGATGCGACCAACGATAGCCCGGCGGATTTCCGCTGCTGCCATTTCCCGGAGATTGGTCGAGGCCACGTCCGAGTAGAAAGAGGCGTGTGGAGTGCAAATCAAATTGGCAACTTCTTTCAAAGGACCTTAAACAAGAGTCGAAGAAAACCACAATATAAAACACAGTTCATAAAATGTTGCCAATTAAGTCGCTCGTTTGATTAATTAATTCTACCTTGGAACACGTTGTAGACTTCAACATCGAGAGCGGCCGCTCTAATGTTTCTGAATTTAAGAGCCTGAGCCAAAGCAAATTCGTCGACGAGGCCGCCTCGAGCCGTGTTGACTAAAAAGGCGCCTGGTTTCATCTGTTTGATGGTGTATTCATTGATCAAATGGTGGTTGTGCTCATTCAGGGTGCAGTGGAGAGACACACAATCTGATTGGAAAAGCAAATCCTAGGGGATGAAAAGTTAAAAACAAACGTGTGAAACAGTTTCAAGATTTTTTGGTTTCAAGAAGATTTGAAAAAAAAAAAAATGTATACCTGTAGGGTGTAGACCCGGGTCAGTTCCAAAGAGCTTTCGATACCGTCAGGGAGATAAGGGTCATAAAAAATGACGTTGAATCCAAAGGCTTTAGCCCGCGAGCCTACAGCTGATCCGATCCGACCTGGAACAAAGAGAAGGAATTAAAAAATGAGCGAAATTGAAAAAAGGCTCCAAAATAGATTTTTACCTAATCCGACGATGCCGAGTGTATCGTCTCCGATTCTGTCGCATCCTTGAGCAGCTTTGCGGGCGTGTTCGGGGCCAGTGAATTTCTTGCCTTCACGAACTATATTAGCTAGCCAGTAGGTACGTTGATAGAGATTCCGGATCAAACATAGCGTCGAATTGGCCACTTCTTCCACACCATAATCGGGCACATTACAAACAGCGATTCCCAATTCGCCAGCAGCTTTAGCATCGATATTATCAACACCACTTCCAATACGAACAATTACTCGTAGCACCTTGAACTTCTCCAGATCTTCTTTGGTCAACGTGATTGTGTGCCACATAAGAGCTCCAACAGCTTCATTCAAAACCTGTTTGCATTATTCAATCGAACAGGTCGTCACGTCTGTCGTAAACGTGTAAAACCTGTTGACGTTTACCTTTTCATGGATTTCGTAAATACTTTGGGCATCACAAAAGGCCACTGTAGCAACATCTTTGAGTGCGGGCATCTCGATGGAACAATCCCTGCCATCCAGTAGCACCACCAACGGCCGGCTATGAAGGGGTCCTATGGTCGAATATCATTAATAATAGATTACAATATTGATACACATTGTGACGAACAAGATAAGCAACTAACACATTCATAAAATCGACTGATTCATTCAGGAATTAACATAAAGTACATAACCCACCCTATCTTCCTCGCCTTTGCACTCGAAGAGAAGAGAAAAACTGTTGGTTTGATGTAATACTATATAGCTGCCGGTACAACCGGGTACAAACTTGTTTCATTATAACGGATCTCACGTCTTCCTGTGCATCTCATTTATCCTTAATTTTCTAAGATTCTGGATGACAGACTATCGGTGTTGAGCAGACCGGAAAAGCGATACAAAAGGTTTCTTTTTTTTTTAATTAAAAATTCTTACCGTTAGATGGTCCTGTTCTGACGGCACGAATCAGCCACGGCCGTTCGGGCATCGGCATCATCAACTTGCACTTGCGCTTGTACATGTCGACAGGAGCAGCAGCAGCAGTAGCAACTGCTCTGAAAGACGAGTCGGTTTTAATCTTCCTTTTCTTTGGGGGATTACCATGTTCCTCACATTTAGGTGTGCTACTTTCTTCCTCAGCTCTCATATTGGAATCCGTTATCTTCTTTGCTTTGGGTGGTTGGTCGTACACTACGTAGTACTGTTCTGAAAAGGTAAAGTTTTTAATATAAATACAATTAAGAATTTCCTATAATAAATTCGGATGCTAATTCGATGGAAAATAAAAAACAAATCCCAGTTAGGTGGAAGATAAATTGCAAGCAGTCTTCAAAATTCGTAGCAGATTCGTAGGAAATGAACTTGATTCTTCTACCAATTTTTACAATAAATAGGTTAGTTATTATACTAATTAAAGGAGAAAATAAAGGCGTTGACGTTAGAAGAAAACAAATCATTAGCAAAAAAATGGTAAAATTTTATGAAATTTCAACTTCGATTCTTCTTCTTCAGCTGATTGACGACGTCTGTCAACCTGCACGAATGTCGACTGTCAAGTGGGCTGTGTAATGTATGGGCCACGCCCAAGTCACCCATTAAAAATTAGCGAAGAGGTTCACTACTGAAAACGGTCTGCGGGTCGCAAATCTTAATAGCGTAACTACTAATTCGCTACTAGCCCCTCCGCCAGGAAACCAGCTTTCCACAATAGAGAAGTAGTTCCGTAGTTCACTAACCACCGGCTCAGTAGTCAATCTACTCGCGCCATCCTGCGGCTAATAGCGAAGTCGTTCGCTACTAGAGATCCCCTTACACATTTTGAAAATAGCGATCTCCTTCACGCTACTATAATCCCCCTACAATCCCCTTCTACATTTTTGAATAGCAAAGCGGTTGGCTAATGAAATTCCCAATTTTATTTATGAAGCGGTTCGCTAATTAAATCAAAGATTAAATGAATAACGAACCGCTTCGCTACTCTATTCCTTCTCTATATCCTAAACGTGCTTGTAATAGCTAATTGGTTCGCTAATGAAATCCCGGTATACAATAGCGATTACATAATTTGTCCGAAATCAAAAGGATTTTGGGGCATTTGATATGAGCATTTGAATACACTCAATCAACGCTGATTTATTTATTCACTTAGGAAGAAGAAAAAGGTTCATTGAGATGAGGAATTATGAGATGAGAGAACAAGCAAGCAATGGGGTATTGTTAGAAATTCTACTTTAAACGAGCGATAACGAGTAGTGATGTGTTTCTGAGCATTTGACGCTACCTTTCTCTACAAGATAAACAGGTGTGAATTACAATTGGCACGAGGGTCAAAAAAATTTTCCTCATTTCTCCCTGCCTCTTCTTCTAAAAGCTTCCACATCCAAAACCCTTCTGACAGCTGACTCTGAGATGCATTCATGATGATGATGATTTAATCTTTTTCTGCCAAAGGAAAGCTGACGCTGTCCATAAAATCATCAATTTCAGACTGCAAAAATCCCAGATATTTAGACGCCTAAAAGAGAACATTTAAAAAAATTTTAAATGGGGTAAAAGTGAAAAGAGATTTTTCAGATTTTTTCTTACAATGAAAACATGAGTTACATCCAAATCATGAAGTATGAATTTCTTGTCTGGAGGAAGTTTCTCGTCTAAATGAAGGAGCAGTTGTTTCATAGCAGCATCAGCACACTCAACCTTTGGATACAAATTCAAATATGATTTAAATCAATTAAACACAATGTAAAGAAAAGGCAAACCATTAATAGTTGCCCCTGAGATACTCTGTTCAGTTCTAAATCTACGACTGTTTCTTTTTATCGAGTTTTTTTTCACTTTCAAACAATCAATGAAGTTAAAATAGTTAAATAACCATTACTTTAGTTTAGAGTGGCTCAAAATTAAAAAAATTACAATGCAATATTACCAGAACGCCTTCAGTTGCGTTTACCATCTTGTTCCTTGCAAAAAAAAGCTACGCAATCTTGTTCGATTCAAACGTTGGTACAACTAACTAATCTCCAATTTGTAATTTGTAATTTTTGGCGTCATGTTTCAGGCATGCCATCTATTGGTAGGAAAGTCTACTTTTAAAAATGAATTTCGAAGTTTTTTTTCTTTAAGAAGACGGAAATAATGACAATTTTGTGTGATTACTGATTATAATAAACCATACAATTTTATAACTTAAGTATTTGTTTTATTTTATTATTTTTTTATTTACAAATATGAAACGTTGAAATTGGCGAGAAACAATTTGTATTTAAGGGAGGAGTATACAATTATAAAATGCGTGTAACCACTAAAGGAATCTCTCTTATTCTCCACAAGAAAAAGACGGTGGAATCGGGTATAATAATTGCGCAATGCATAACACTGAATGCACAGTCAGGAACGGTGATATTATGTATACTGGAAAACGTATTGATTGTGTGTGTGTGTGTGGATATGCTGTGTAGGAATTTCATGAATAAAAAGGAAACCAACATGAAAAAGGGCCACCAAAAAGGGCCCACACAAAAGCTGATGGATGTATAGAGTGAGGGAGATGGCGGGCTGGATATTCTTTCATTTCCTCTTTTTTTTGTAAAAAAATCACTACACTGAGTATGAGAGATTTACTATTATTATAATATGCACACACAAGGGAGTTGGTGGTTAAAAAGCTACACAAAAAAGTTGTTTTTTGTTTGTTGCTGTAAAATTGTTGTTGATTGATCTTATTTACAGGTACAGGAGAGAGGTGGGAGCGGGAAGGGAGCTACAAACGACACTGTACACCTATACAAAAAAAGGCTGTGGGATATTTGTGTTCAGAATGTATATAATAGTGGTATCGATATAGGTCAGGGGGAAGTTTATATATAATTAAAGCGGGCTATACGTACACTGATATCTCTGTCTTTGTTAAAAAAAAAGGAATATTTTATCGGGGGAAATTTAACTTCTTTTTTTTCATGCTGCTGCTAGTCTTTGGCCTCAAGCTGTTTACCGTCAGGTGCTGCAACGTCTCCGCTAAACAGCTGACACTTGAGCTTCGTCATCGTCTGCAGACACAAACAAACAAAAGATTAGGGCAAACGTTAATTTTAAATAAGGCGACGGTAACATTTTTCCACAACAGCCACCTCTCAAACAGGGTGGGATAAATCAAAGTCTTTCAAAAAAATATTAAAAAGACGCTTCAGAGTTGTGTCAAGTCTTTTTAGCTGGGCATGGCCAAATCACCCACCGCATCTGAGAAACCGGATGTTGAAGCAATTAAGACGTACCGTCTTCTTCTTCAGGATCGGAACTGTAGTAGCCCGCCGTGACTCCTTCGTGGGAATGCGCCCGACTCAGCCGAGCCATACGGGCCATCTGGGCCGCTACATTGTAGTCGGGAGGTCGCCGGGCTCTTGGCGGAAGTTCTCGGGGGATAATGGTCCCTGCGAAAAAAAAATGAATCGGAAAAAATGAACACAAAAATGCAAAAACAAGTGTAAAAAAAAGACACAAGACGGACGGAAAGCTCGTGCGCGCGGATGCCGGTTAAAACACACAAATAGGCCATTTATAAAAAGAAGCATGCAGAAAACAACAACACCTGAAGCCTATATACACTATTTTACCTCTCCTCTTTAAAACTACCGGTTGGAGAGGTAGAGCGGGCAAGACCCGAATTGCGTTTTTCATGTAACTGGCCCTGGCCGGCTTGTTGATTGTTAGATCTTGTGCCACTACCGTAGGATCGTTAGAAACCACAACCTCGGCTACAAACGTAAAAGTCAATCACACCCAAAAAAACACACCATTATGTAGCAAATGAACCATTTCCTCATGCATGGATGGACATCGTACTGTGTACTGTACTGTAAACTACTCAAGGTGCTAGGGAAGAGGTGGGGACAACGGACAAGGGGAGCATACCTTGGGTTCCATGCGGGTATAAAGGTACCCTTGTTCGAGGTGCTACAGGAGGTGATTCCGTCGTTCCAGCGTGGGGATGATGAAGCAAGTGGGTGTGGCCGCCTCCGGAGACGACTTCCGTCGAGTTGTTGCTGGAATGCGAGTTGAACTGGGTGCAGTAACTGGCGTCGATGCCGTCGGCGCCGAGGCCGATACCCAGACCGATGCCTAGCGTCAATCCCAGTCCCAGCGGTTGATGCAAAGATCCGCTTCCGCCGCCGCTGGTGCCGCTTCCTCCGCCACCGCTGTCACTCGACGTGGCAGAGCCGGACATGTGCGACTTGCGCATGGCCGCCAAATTGGCCAGACTCGTCACGCTGCTGCTCTCGGCGTTCAAGTCGACGGGCAGAGCGGCGTCCGAGTGGGAACGCTCGTGTGAACGTTCGTGTGGCGTCGTCCTGACGGGAGGCGGTTGGGGTGGCACTCCGGGCACACGCCGGTTCAATCCAGGCGATGGAGAAGGGGAATGTTGTTGAAGTAATCCCGATCCTGGAAGAGGTAGAGCCATCGAGACGCTGCAGGAGCCCATGGGTCGATTGGGCGCCTGGTACGGTCTCGTTTTGCTGGGCTCACTCAGAGCCAACATTTTGCGCACAGATTGTGGACTGGCAGCTCCTAAAATTTCAAAATAAAAATGTGTCAATGGAAAACCCAAACAACATTCAGGATTTTAAAAATTCTTCTAACCAAATTTGGGTCCTTGTTGGCCTCGGCGACTCTCGCTGGTGGCGCTGGTCGAACTGGCCGTGCTGGTGGTCGAGAGCGTCGGACTCGGGTGACGTTTACGGACGTGGTGATTGACTGCGCTGAGGACCAATGCCCCGGTCGCCCGGCTTTCGGATCCTCCGCCCCCTCCAGAGCCGCCAGAACTGCCCGAATTGGATGACGTGGCCGCCAATGGATTGCCTCCGGCTGGTGGTTCGACTTCCACCGACATGTGTCGCAGTTGTTCCTCGTCCGTTAGCACCTTGAGAAAAAGGAATGTTAATTATTATCATCATCACCCAAAGAAGGTGACAAAAAACCAGCAAAATACCTTCATGTTGCTAAGGTAAGCCTTGACACGCCGGACCATCTGCGCTTCCTCGAACATTTTCTTCGAGTTTGGCATGGCGGCCGACTTCTTGCGTCTCTTGACCGTGGCCGAGGAGAGGTGGTGGCGGTCGTGATGAACAGCCCCGCCGGCCATTCCCGATCCGGTCGTTAACTGATTCATGGCCATCATGGCGGCAGAAGGAGGTTGGCCGCCCAATTGCAGCATCGTGAACAGATCGTAGGGCGCCGAGCACATGTGCGACAAGGAGCGCACCTCTTTGGCGATCATGCGCAGTTTCTCGAAATTGATCAGCCCGTCCACCCGAGTGTCATTGCCGAGATGAATGAACGTCAAATCCTTCTTGACAACGGGGAAAAATGGAATCTGTCGCCAGGGGAAACGCACAAATATTTGTCTTTACTCAAATGAACACTGACGGGAGAAACCCGCAGGCCCAGAAAACAGCCGTGCGGATGCGGTAATTTTTTTTTTGAATGGAATCAACTTTACCATGGGTGGCTGAACGTGCTCGCTGTTGATGAGATTTCGGTATTTGGACATGTTACGAGACGGGTCCATCAGATCCTGCATGTCTCGGAAAAGACGTTGATATTTTCCCGGTAGTTTCTCCCACGTCTGTTTCAGCCGGGAAACGGCTCCGTGACCGAGACCGGAGATGATGTTGAACATGGAATTGAAATTCTTGCACTCTTTGCATTGGCGAGCCACTTTGATGAACTGTTTGATAGCGCGCATCCGTCGCATCAGATTGTGTTCCGCACAAATTTCCGTCACAACCCAAAACATTTCCCGATTAACCAACTGTCAAAACAAAAAAATGCGTTAAAAAACGGATGAAGAGAGAGAAGCGCAGATCAAAATGGCTCACCTCGCTGAATTGGGAGAGATGAGGCGTTCCGTATTTGCTGCGCAGCTGGAAGAGGTCGTCGACGTACTCTGTGCTTTCGATTTGAGTGAAAATAGCGAAATCTTGTAACGTGAGCTGGACGGCCACTTCAACCGCGTTCAGGTGGAGGAATTGGACTTGAGATTGCAGCATCAGCTCGCCGGCCAATTCGTCCGGCACCAGAGTTTCGGTGCTGTGATTGTTCTTGAGGTAATAGCGACTGGCCACGCCGATCCGCTCGGCCAAATTCTGGAGCTGGTCGGGCAACCGCCGCTGCTTGATGATGCCACTGTCCGTCACCGTCACCTCGCAAAGGCTGTAGTTGGACGACGGATCCGTGATCTGGAATTCTTGGAGGGAAAGCATCACCACTTCCCTGGCAGTTGTTTCCTGCGCAAATAAAAATTCACGAAATTGACATTTTTTCCAGCCAATGACGGATGAGTCGCTTTTACCTTGTGGATAAGCAGGTACTTTGACGACTGATCGGCTTTGAAAACCTTGAGGGCGTGTTCGGGGTAATCGGCCCGTGGATCATCGTAGCAAATGCTGGTCAAATCCGGATTGCTGTGACTCATGTACATTTGGTTGACGCTGCTGCCAGTCAGGGCTGAACCGACGGCGCCAGATTGTGCGGCACTCGAATCCGCCGAGCCAGTTGTCGAGCCGTACATGACTTCATCGCCGACCACTTCCCTGTGTGTTTGTGAAACAAGTTGATGGTTAATCTAAAACATCCGGGCGCCACTTATAAGAGTCATCGTCAAAATTACGTACCCCGGTTTGCCTCTGGCCATCTGATTGACCTTGCCCCAAATTTGCTTCAATTTGGTTTTGTGGCCAAGTGTCATAAAACCACCGCTGCCTCCTTGGCTCTTGGAGCCAATTAGGGCCGTCTTGTCTTTACAAGGCGACGGGCACGTGTGGCCCGCAGAGCCGCTGTCGGAATGAACGTCGGAAGACGACCCGCCAAGCATTTTGTTGTTGGAAGACGATTTCGACTCGAGTTTCTTGCCCCGAGGCCGCGGAGAATTATCAGGGGTGTTTAACATTTCTGAATGAATAAAAAAATGTGAATGAAAATTTCCCATAAAAATATAGACGATTTGTAATATACCTTTAAACGCGTGGAGATTGGATCGAACGGTGATGGAAAGATGAGTGGAAGCCCGGAGAATTTCCAGTGCGCGTACGTGGCTGACGTGTTCGAAGCTCTGACCGTTCACTTCGAGGATCTGATCACCTCGTTTGAGTCCAACTTCTTCCGCTTTGGAACCCTTTTCCACTTTGGAAACGAAGATGCCGAATCCGCGCTCGAATCCGCCCAAGATGCTGAAATGGAGAATTTCATCGCGACTGGGCCGGGTCAACGTCACCGTCCTGGATCGAGCTTTGGCCGCGCTGGCGAAATCTAGCATCCTCAACTATTGAATCGAATTTTTCAAAAAATATTTTTTAAAAAATTGTCCCAACATCTTAGAAAATGTAATAAATAATCTTACGTGGCTTTGCATCTTGGATTGTTCCAGTAGACACTCGAAGGTTTCGAGGAACTCCATCATGCAGGGATCCGTTTCAAAGTCGGTAAAATGGTTGTTGACCCATAGGAGAACGACTCGCGTCACTTTATCTCGTACGGTCGGATCGTTAAAACTATCGCGTGACAACGAAAGAAGAGGAATGAAATGAATGAGCCTCGATGGGACGACAAAGAATAATGGGCGTTACCATTCGAGCAGCTGGCTGCAGACAATCAAGGGACTTTCGATAAAGATCCGATGAGTCAAAAGGAAATCTTCGACGTAACTGGGATCGCCAGACGAGTCTTCCAACAAGTGGGACATTAACCGTTCCACCGTTCCCTGCGTTTTTGGTAAAAAAGAAAAGCCAATTGATGAGAGGTTGTGTTTAAAAAAGAAAAATAAGGAAAGGTTATAAATAGCTCATGAATTAAACAAGTGGTCGATATCGATCCAATTGTTGTAGGACCTTTTTAATTAGGTTGTAAAAAGAAATAGGAAAGCCACTCTATTATACTCTACTAGGGCTGCTATCTGTCCCACTCTTGCGCTATCGATGTGCTCTCCACTCACCTTGATGACGATGTGAGAGCGCTGCGAGGAGGATGCTGCGCCAATTTGGGCCCGCTGTTCCGTCACCAAGACAACGCGTCCATTCTCTTCGTGCCGGCGCGTATTCTCCTCTCCTTTGTGCAAGATGCTAAAGTAATCGGTTTGCGTGATGCAAACAAATTGACAGTCATCGCATTTGGTCCGCATTACGCCCCGGTGATACAATTTGTCCATGGTCGGCGTTATCCCGAAACTAAAAACAAGAAAATGACAAAATTTTCAAATTTCAAATTCAGGTTGAGGGAAATGAGTTTTTCTTTTTTCTCCCCAGTTGGATGGAAAGATTGACTGACCTGTCGCCAAGGTGTAAGGCTCGACCAGGTTCGCCGGAGGCTCCGCCATCAATTTCGACATGGCCGTTAATAATAACGGACCATGAATCAAGTTCTTCGCCGTCGTTCATGACAACTGTGCCGGCCTTTTCGACGACGGCGAACACCATCACCCGGCAGAGCGCCCGTCTCACCGACAGAGTCATATTGGCGAATGCCCTGAGGTGTTGCGTGAATTCGAGCAGGATTTCGATATCGTCATCCGTCCGATCGGATGGATCTTTTTCTAGACACTCTCGAACCGTGTCCCGCACAGTTAGGCTCTGCAAAAAAGGGAAAAAAGAAAAATTATGAAGAAAATTGATTGAGGAAAAAGTGGGGCCGAGTCACGAAAATTGGTTCCATCGAGCCAAAGTCACGGACGGCAATCAAGAAATGAGATGGAAAATGAATCATTACGTCGATGCTCTCGGCTAGGTCTTCTTCCTCGTCGCTGTCGACGATCGATTCCATCAAGCCGGTAAGGTCAACCTCGTCGCCGTCGTGATCAACACCGTCGACGCCAACGCCCTCCGCATCCTGCCATTCATCCAATTGCAATTAGTTTCCCTTTTTTCTTGTTTTTCTTTATAAAAAAATCTATCAAAAATAAAAGAAGGAAGATCCTCTTACCTGATCGGAACTGGGTACAGAAGAGTGCATGGTATCCGAACCGGAATACGCCGAACTCGTGTCCGATCCTCTCGAACTCCGGTGAGATTGCGTGCCCATTCCTCCGCCAACGACGTGAACCGTCGCCGGATCTCGATGATGGTGGTGGTTCATCAGAGGGTGATGTTGCATGTCTCCACTCCGATACTGATTTCACCCAAATAGAATCAAACCAATTTGTCAAACGAGAGAGAAAAAAATACAAAATAAAACCGGCGACAACTGTGCGGTCGACCGCAGTTTAGATCCAGGACGGTGATAAATAAAAATAACTGAATCCCAGGGGGGGACTGTATCAGCCTTAGCCAGGCCTCCCGCAGTTTCCTCAAATTTGGTTATTATTTTGTGGCAAGGATTTTCCGGATTTTTTTCTTTCTTTTGGGGAGAGGAGAATGAATAAAATAATTTAATAATAACCTGATCATTGTCCATTCTATTGTTGCTGCGGTCGAGGTGGTGTAGGTGAGCCGAGGTGTAGGAAGCCGTTGCCGAACTGGTTGAAGCTGATCGCTGCGTCCGCTGAGGAACGTCAGAATAATCCACCTGTCAATATCATTTGGTGCAATCAAGGTATATATATTGTATAGTCGTAGGACTGTTTATTGACATTTTCGGGGTGTTGACGCATGCGTGAAACGGCGATCACGACTCCACCCCGATACATTCATTTGATTGAAGATGATGGGATTTATATATATCTATACGAGTTTTTTTGTTTGTGTGGGGGGGTTTCTTTTCTCCATTCTTTTTGTTATTATATTTGTTTGTTTGTTTCTAACCGAAATCAATTTCGAAATGGGCAGGAAACGGAACTTACGACGAGCATTTCCGACGGCTCCAGGATGAGGCATTCGTTCGGCCGGCGGATGCTGACGCCACTCCGCTTACCAAAACTGTAATACACACAGAAAAATAAAAAAAAGGGGAAGAAAAATGATTAAATTTCCAGATTTTTTGACAACAAAAAATATATACTCCCCCCACCGAACATGTAGGCGCGCTACAACATAGAGAGAGAGTAAAGAGGGCGGGTAAGTACAAGGACTATCGATCCGGCTGATTGAAAGACTCTGGGAATCAAACCCGGCAAATAATAATAATTTAAAAAAAAAACGGATTTTTCTGATTTTTCCCGGGAGTTGATTCTTGTTTTGTACCAGACGGAAAATCGTCGACGAGGAGTCAACGGCGGAGGCGAAAGAAATCGAGCGACCGGTTTGGTTACAGGAGGTGCTGTAGGAGTTGCTCCGGCAGCCGATCCTGTAACAACGACGGGAAGATGAGGAGCAGCCGAGTGGCCAAATGAGTTGCGACGAGAATGGAACGAATGCCATCGTCGGATGGGTTCCGGTATCACTACAACTGTCTGCCGGGCTCTAGCCCCACCAGCCGTTGTGGCAGAAGATGTGGAAGGAGCCGATTCTTCCGTCGATTCAATGGACGTTCCTCTGGTCGTCGACCGGCTCGATCGCGTATACTTTTGCATCACTAGTCGCTATCGACTTTGGAACCCATCAACAACTTGCACAAAGCTCCGTCTCGGATGCCGAACCGCACGCAACTGAACGGATCTCACCGTTCAGCGCGCCAGCGCGTCGGCACAGAGAAACAACATCCTAGGCAAAAAGACAAATTTCGTATTTTTCTTTTTTCCCTTTATTTCTCTCTCATTCACGCAGTTTCCCATCTACTTTTCTTGTTCTTTATCAAATGCTCGGTGTAGCGAATGTATAAAGGGTCTAAGGTCAATTCCCCGAGTACGACGAATTCCCGAGTTCCGTTAGCGCGAGCAATCACAATGTCGGCCCTTGTTAGTGCCATCTTTGCCACAATCTTTTGTCATATTTTTCTTCTTCTTCTTCTATCCTTTTTCTCTCATCTTTTCATCAAAGTCAGAGACCTCGTTCCCTCCTTGTCTTACGGGATACGGATCAATACCCCCTTGGCGACTAGACTGCCATCTAACGGCCAACTACTCTGATGGGGCCCCTCTTCTCCTTCTTGTCATGGGAAAAATGTACAAGAAGAACAAGAAGATGCACAACGCATTATGACCATTCTCTCTGCATACATATGCAATGCATACGCGATTCAAGATCTCTTTTGATGGATGGACCCGAGTAGAGTGTAGATAAAAAGTGAAGAGCTTTGCGCTCTACTCAAGATCCATTTTAGAAGATGACGTCACACACAAGACACACTCAAAACGCACACAACCCCACTTGAAGAAAAACTGTTTTGTTATTTTCGTTCGAGTGGCTTGCAACAATTCCCATTTGGATTAAATCGGAAGGAACAAGTAGAAATAAACAGCACACACGGATTTACCTGAAACCGGACCAATCCATCGTGTCACGACATGGCACAATCGGCAAACAAAAAGTAAAAACAATCCAGTTAAAGTTAATCCGGAGATGACAACAACAACCAACAAAAACTTTGATGAACACAGAAATCTGGGGGGGACCAGTGACGCCGAACAAACTTATTGCCAGGGCCCCTGACGCTCCAACTGAAGAAGAAGAAGAAGCAGCAGAGCCAAAAGCAACTGGAGGGCATAGAAAAGAGGCCCCAAGGGCATACCTGTGTGAGGGTCGTCGTCAAGAATACCTGTCTTCTATTATCATTCTCTCTCTCTCTTTCTACGAGCTTTCCTATACATTCAGCCGTGTGTGCCTCCGGGGTAAATTTGAGCATCCAGCGCCAAAAAAGTTCTTTTTTTTTTCTTCTTTTTTTTAAAATTTCGTTTGGGGTAGTCACCTCCTCCTACTTACTCGACAGGTGTGCGATTTTCCGTTTTTCCTTATGGACATTTTCCGTTTAAACACCCCATGGTCAACATTCTTGGAAAGGGATAATGAGAACTCAATCAAATTTGATTTTTCTTTCCCCAACAAATTTTGTTGTTCAATCCCGATGACGGCGGATGGAAAAAAATTCGACTTGGGAGGGCGGATGTCGACCTTTTTCTCTTATTTATTTACATGCGGAGGCGCGCGACCCATGTAAACAAAAAATAACCGCTCGAATATTATTAAGGAGAGAAGAAACATGGGCGATAATGAGGCCAAAGCCAACGGGACTCGGATATATACGTAGTACAAGACAAATCGAGAGATGCCAAAGTGCTGATGACCTTCCACCTCTTTTTCTTTCCTTCATATTTTATTTTATTTCTTCGGCACCACTCGGGAAAAAAACAAATGAACGCGACCGCACTCTGAAGATAACAGGTTCACGCGCCATAGAGTTTCTTATATAATTAGAAACCAAACAGTAGTAGTAGGAGAAGGTAGAAAAAGAAATGTTTCGTTATTATTATTATCTTTCGCATGGGGGGAGCCAGCCAGCAGCCTCGACGGTGGTGGTGGTGGTGGTGGGTTGGTTATTATAATACCCCACCACTTGCACCCACAGTTGCCTTTTTATCTCGGCGGGCGCGAGTGTGTTTTTCATCAATTCCGCCCCCGCTTCCAGACTTAACCGCTTCCGGTCCCGAAGCCAAAAAACCCTCTCTCTCTTTTTTAACTCTCTCGTTTTCTCTTGTGTGTGTGTGCTTGTGCGTAATCGCGTTTGTTATGCGTGCGTGCGCGTTTTCCTCGTTTCCAACTCGTCGCTACGTCTAGCGGCGGTGATTTTAATTAGCTCTAAACACCACCTAGCGGTCAAGTCGATAACTCTACGGGAAACGCCGTTTTATTATAGGGAAAAAAGAAATAAGGTGGTCGCCAAATAAAAATAAAAAAGGAGAAATTGAAGGGGAAAAAACAGAAGAAAAGAAAAGAATTTTAAAGAGAAAACGAAACCGGTCGAAAATGTGTTGCTACCGGGGTACAGACTTTCGCTCGGCGTGAGTCCGGCTTCTTTTTTTATCCGTTTACACGAACCACTACGCACACACCATGTGATTGACACCAAATTGGGCCAAAAGTCCACAATCGCAACATCAGAAATAAAATAATCGACGGGTAGTAAGACAGTCGACACAGACAATAGAAAATGAGCGAATCGATCGAAATGATTATTAAATGCTTCTAAAGCTTCTCATTTCGTCGTGTTCGAAGAGAGTTTCATTGATCGAGCGAATAAGTGGAGACGACGAAGAAGAAGAAAGTTGTGAGCTCCGTGTAGAGGAGAAGAAGAAGGATTATCGCCGGAAGGATGTTCAATCAACTCTCTTTTGTCTGGGCTATTGTTGTATTCGTCTGGCTGCCTCGAAAGTATTAAAAATGGCCGTAGCCCCGTAGTATAGAGCAGGAATCACGCTCCATTGTTTCCCAACCATTTGAGATAACCTTGGCTCGGCGACGTGAATACACACAACCACCAACGGGATAAAAGGGAAGGGAGAGAGGGATTGTGCATTCGTAATTTGCTAGCTCATGCGAAAAGGCAAGGAAGAGCTTGTTGAACGAAAAATCCCTAAACGGGAGATAAACTCTAATTGCCATTTTGAGAGAGTCAGGAAACTTGGGAGGGAAGCGCAACCCACCGGCACCCCCACCACCACCACCGCTTTATACATGGCGTCTGGAATTTTTAGTTTCGATCCGATCGAGAAAACAAAAACAATCAGGAAAAAAGAAAAAAAAAAGACAAAACTTTTTTCTCGGCTACCTGGAAAAATGAATTCAAACATCTGGTTCAAGATGGTGGCTCTGGGCGCGGGAGTCCCGTAATTCCAATTTAGCATTTTTCTGACAAGAATGAAATTGCTCGACTGTGTGCGGTTTTTGTTTTTTTCTTCTTCGGTTGGAAATAAATAAGCAGGTGCGGGCCGTGATCGAAAAGAAAAAAAGAACCTCAACTTGTTTCCGCAAGAAACAACATTCCAAACAGATATTTTTCTTCGTTATTTGCGCCCACCATAATAACGATGGAGAGCTAGTTTGATGAAGACTAGGTCAAGAAAGTTGTCCATCAATGGACGACGGTCTATGTATGTGGTTTCGACACAACAACAACAACAAGTGGGACCGGAAAGAGTCCAACCGGAAACAACATTCCCCCCCTTCCACCAAACACACCCCGTTTTCTCTCTCTCGCCATTCAAAAATAACACCCTGACCAAACCAAACCAAAAAATAAAATATAAAAGTATCCGGCTTTGATTCAACCGTATCACATACAACATAATGACCGGATACTTACAATTAAACTCATTTTTTTTTTAAACGAGTGAAACGGATTTTTCTTACTTTCATCTTCTTTACCCCCGGTACATTTGGTAAAGTCATTTAAAAGGGAGAGAAAAAAGAGGAGGGTTTTTTTCTTCCATCTGTTAACTCATCTCCAATTACACCCCTCTGTGGACCACGCCCTTCACTTTTTTCCGCTTTTTTCTTTCCCCAATTTCTTGAAAGCCATCGATAGATAGATCGATAGCTGCTGCAACTGATTTCAAAGAGGGAGAGGAACTTTTTTGAAGATGGCGGGACAAGTCCCGACGAGGTCATTTGATGATTAGCATTGAAGCTTTTGGGTCTCTCTACTACGGATATGGACACACGACCGTTTCCTCAAGGACTTTCTCTTTTTTTTTTATTTTAGTTATTTTTTCGAAAAAATCAAAACACGAAGAAGCGACGCAGTTAGTGACATGGAAGGAAAATTCTTACCCGATAGTTTTCGAGCTACGTAATCCACTTATGGCTTTGACGAAAGGATATCAATGGGCTCAACAAATCGTCATGGCGACTTTGTCAATTACACAGGGTCATTAGCACCGACGGGAGAATGAGATTGACGAGTAGCAGAAATCACGTATTCGCTTCGGGCTGAATCCGACACTCACGAACACATTCGTGTCATTCAAACACACGCACCGACAAGAAGAAGAAGCCACTCACTTCAATTGGGCGAAATGAAAAAAATAACAATTTCTTTTCTCGCCGATTTCTTCTTTTGTTGGATAGAAACAACAACAACAACAACTAACGGGATTGACGTTGGATTCGTTTTCTTTGTTTTTCTCTTATTTCCTAAATGCGTTATCTCGTGGTTGTTGTGTGTGACGAACAGTTACGGAATGACAGATAAAAAAGGAGACGGACAGAACCGACGTCGACCAAGACTCGAGCGCCACTGACTTTTCGGCCTTCTCAAAGGGTTTCGCCCGTTAAGGGGGGCGTCAGGTTTGGGCAACGTAGTGAATCAATCGTCCGCTAGATGGCGTCTTCAATTAAAACCGCCCTTGGACGGCGACGGCGATTGGGTGAGTACTTGTTCCAAGTTGAGAGAACTTGATCGATTGAGTTAATTGGTCTCGTTGGTAGGGAGGAAAAGGAGGAAACAGCTGCTGGGGAATGTTGACAATCGAAAGGGAAAAAACAAAGAAAGAAAAACCCAAAAAAGGGACCCAAAAGCTTTTTCCGTGATTTCCTCAAAAGGGGAGGATATGGAACCACCACCAATGTCACTGCGATTGTGTGTCCTGACATTTGTCTTGAGCAAGACAAATGACGCCATAAATTTCCCCATAGTTGGCACGGTGGTGGTGTTGGGTATTTCCTTTTTTTCTCTCTTTGATATCAAAGTATTTCCAACATCGATTTGTTTCCAATTTAAAAGGAAATCAGAGACAAGAAAAAATAGGTTTTAGATTTCTTTACCTGGCTCCGGGCAAGTACATGGATCCATCGATGAAGACCGAGCCGCACAGCAGGACGTACCAACAGGAACACAATTCTCCTCGACTGCAAACGAAATCAGAGAAACGAATAAGAGAATTAGATTTATAAGAAAGATGATCTCATTGGATTCAGGGCTCCAGAAGGAGCGATTAGAGTAGCGCATCCGCCGCCGTCTTGTAACATGGGAAACTTCTCCAATACGGGAAAACATGTTGTTGGTGGTTGCACGACAAACGGATGGGATCATGACGGAGAGATGCTAATGGAAATCGACGGGCCGAGTCCGTTCATATAAAGGCGGAAGTCGAGCTGCGACTTCTCCTTCACCGTTAAGAAGCTTTTATTTACTGAGACGTGACGTGAGCAGCACACAAGTGGAATGCCACTTTTAATTCCATCAAACTTCCAGAGAATTTCCTTTTTCCCCCCAAAAAAGACAAAATCCCACCCCTTTTTTTCTTTTTAAAATAAAACAAACATTTTTTTTATCTGATTGAATCACACGGGTCTATCCGAAATCCCGGTTAGATAAAGTCATTAAAATGAGACGGTGACTCTTTGAAAAGACCCAAAAAGAAGAAAAAAAACGAAATGGGCTGGATGGGATGGCAGAGAGGTTATGTGAAGGGGTTTCCTGTTCTATTGAATTACGACGACGCAGAGGGTGGTATGCTACTACACAAACTGCGGCATGGGAGGAATGAACGGGGGGTGGTACATTTTGAATCGCGGGACCGAGATTTTTTTTTTTCGTGACCCGAAAGAGCGTTATGTGACGATCAAGGCCATCTTACGGTCGGGAGTTGCATTCCGCCGCCGGCGGCTGCATTGGCGGTGGGGGTCATGCGAAGGCGGTGGACTAGGGTCGGTAACGGGAGATGACGAAACGAATGGGAGATTGTCAGAATCAGAAGAAGAAGAAGAATGAAAAACTCACCAGTAGAGGATGTCGTTGGCGTCGTGACGCTCGTAGCGGATGACGCGGCACAGAGACCGCAGAGCGGAATCACGTAACAAACCAAAGGCTCCCATAGGGCGTAATGCCATCCATATCCGGTTGATTTCCTGTCAAGCGAATAATTAAAAAGGATTACAATTTTTTGAAAACATTTGCAAATTTTATCGTGAATTCATTTTTCACCGCTAGATGTCGTCAAACAGTCCCAATTTTAGCCGCTAGATGGACGTTTGCCCCAAAATCGTTGCCCTTTTTCAATCCCCGTGCGTGATTCGCTCGTGATTCGAGAGTTCGTGACTCTCATCCATTCAATCACGTCAACATGATCGCGTCATTTGACCCAAATCCCCCCCCCTCTCTTTCTCTCTCGGAATCAAGAGATAATGGCTGCTTTTGTTTTACTATTCCCCTCTCTCACTCCGCCACCATTGTGTCTGCGTTTCATTTGGATAATAGAGACTTTTGGGCCCTGACGTCACGGGCGCCGGGCAGGAGAATAGCAAAAATAAACAAGCCAAAAAAAAAAGACCGACCGTGAAAGCTACTTGTATAGACACAGCCGAAAGAAGAAGAAAAAGAGTAAGTGACTCACATGTACGGTACGCTGAGTCGGATCCTTTTGCAAAAGGAAAACGAGCTCTCGGTCGGATCGTGTCTGGATGTCCCGTGGATGGCCGGCGGTTGGATGGTATTGCTGGGCGCCCATCTTCACCTGGAAACGTCGTTTCATCATCATAGCAGCAGCAGCCGAAAGTCGTCGTCGTCGTGAAAACGGATCCACCGCTTTCACGAACTACCATCCGCCATTCAGAGTCATCTGTCATGAAGCAATCACGAACAAAAAAGAAGAAACATTTTTCATTTTATTTTTTTAATATTTTTAGAAAGGGTTTTTATTTTTTTATTTTCTTTCTTTCTTTCCAAAACCGCATAAAGAGCAAACAATGCGGGGACGGCATGAAAAACGTTCGTTCATCACGCGACACGAGCCCCCCTCACCGAGCTCATGAGAGGAGGAGTAATGCGCCGTCACGTTCCAACCGTCTCGGTCCCACCCTCAACTGTATTTTTTCTTCTTCTTCACCCATATTGTTGTTATTGTGTTCAGTTTTTCTACAGTCGGTCGGTTAAACGTTCGGAAATTGTTCTTCCAATGATGAATTCTCCCGACTTCAACACCTTTTTTTGTTCTTTAAAACATTTACTCTCGCTTACATCGAAATGATTGCCTAACACATTTGGACGCACGACGAGGGTTCTCCAGTCTAATCATTCAAATGCGCAAAGGGGAAAAAACGGCGGGAAAGTTTGACCGGTTGTGTGCCCGTATTCGGTTTTTCTATATCCATCAAATGCGTGACACTCGCTATATAGGAAGCGCGTGAAAATTGTTGGTGAAAAAAACAACTGTGATTTCATCCCGCATGTGTCCGCGTGATTAGATACTCTCCCCCTCCTGGGTTATATTTTTTCGTGCCACCTCATAAGGGAGTTACACACACACACACACACACAGTAGAAAGGCTATGAACTTTTGACATTTGGTTGGTACTACTATCCGCTGTGTGGAAGAAAGAAGTGGGTCACCTGGAATACAACCGCTGACTCCGCACTCATAGCACTCCACCAATCTGTGTCACACATAGACACAGATGGGCAGTGCAGCTCAACCGCACGAAAAAAAAATAAAAACGACGTCGCCCGTCTTTCCTAACGTTAAATCGATCGTACGCACAATGGCTAACACAAAACTAATAACCTGTTCACCGGCCGGACTTTCTCTCTGGAAGGGAGAAGCTTCGGCTGGCCACTTTCACGCGGGTCCGTCATAATTCATGGGTAAATAATTAAACGGAGAGAAAGTCGTCAGCTTTTACCGTCTTCTTATTAACTCAACTGTTTTGTGTTATTTTTTTTTCGCTCGCCGGAAATCGTTCGAGGTTGCACGGGTCGTTCGACCTTTTTACACACGTAACCCTTTTCCCGTTCACCTTCATGTGGCAATTCGTCACACAATGACAATTCCCACATCGACTTTACGGGAGAAAGAAACAAAACAAAATAGATTTTTTTCGAGATGCGTGCGCAGGTTTTTCATGAACCGGTTGGTTGGCTTCAATCCGGTGAGATTTTTTAAGGGTTTCCCTCTTATCCATCGAATCAAAAATATTTTTAATGCCCCAACAAGATTGTTGTTACTCTAACCTTAATGACACCCTCATAATAGTAGTTGTTGTTGTTGTTTCTCATCGGAAATTAATTTTCCCGATAGTGCACGATCGGCCATAAAAATTTACTTGCCGACTACTACTACTACTACCAATCGAGTTCAGCGAAGAAAAAGTTTTTCTAGACGATGGGGGGGATAAAGAGAGAGTAGCAATGGCACAATCACGAGATGATGTTCTCTGATGAAAGTTCATTGTTCCAACAATCAAGGCGCAAAAACAAAACAAAAGTTTTTATGTGAAAAACCGGAATAACTCTGATGGAACGTTGGTGAGAAAATAATACGTATAACATGTAGTGTACACATATATATCTCGATAAGTTTAACGAACGGGGGAGGTCTTCCAAGGTTGCATTGTGGGAACTACTTTTTGTTATATTTACGAAATAAAAATGAAAGATTCTATTTGTTTGTTTTGGTGAATCACGCCGATTCATTTCGCAACTGACGGATATTTCCACTCGAATCGACATGAGGGTCTGTTTAGAAAGGCATAATAGAAAAAGTATCAACGTTGATTCACAAACATTGAACGTTGTTTCTACTTGGTGAACTCGTCGAGATTGAATCGATATATTTCTGATTGAAATTGAGTAGTAGCTGACGAATTCAAATGAAAAATGTTGCCAAGGTAACGTGAAAAAGAAAAAAAATCAGTTGCCTCTTGCGGCATGTGTGCAATAAAACGAAAATATCTCGAGGCCATGCCCGAAAGCAATTGATTCAATAACGAGTTCCTCATCATCATTCAATGGCGAAAAAAGTTTTCAACCTTACCACCACTCGTCTGACGTTCATATCCACTGGCGTCTCACTTTAAAGTTGTCTAAATCAAAACTTCACCACTGTAAATAATAATAATTTTGGTTGGAGAGAAATCACACACAAAACACCATACACACAAATACACACACACTTTTGCTAACGTTGAAAACGTTTCACTTGGACCTGGGTCTTCAGATGCGACTACACACACTGCAAGAACGAAAATGAAACCACCAGGTGGGGTTCTAGACTTCAACGGAAAAAAAGGGGAGGGTAAGGAAGATGCAGAGAGAGGGGGGGAGGGTACGAAAGGAAGTTGGAAAAGGAAATCCATTGATGAAAACGAGAGAATGAGAGAAACCACGCTGTTTGGCTTCTCCCTTAGGGGGGTGAAACCGTCTGGTAGCCGCACGGCTTTCAGCTTGACGCGTCGTCGTCTGCTATTTATTATACTACGCGCCAAATGTCGACGGCTGCTTTACATTTCTTTCTAACGACCATGAAAATGATTCATCAAGAAAAACTTCTTTTTTCTCTGTGTTAAAAATCAAGTAATAAAAATGTAAGGAAATGAAGAAATGAACAATGTGGCTGTCGCTTGTTCGGTAACGGTCTCGAGGGTTTTGAATTTCAAACAACAAGACGAGTGTGTGCCACTATGCCCGTCATGTCACACCTGCCTTCTTATATGACAAATAACGGCCAGCCCAAAAACTGTGTGTAGTAGGTTGCAGCCTACAAAGTTATACAATCATTCCAATATAGTTGAAGCTAATTTGGCAGCAGACGTTGGACGTTATTACATAGGATGGGCGCCATATGTTTTATGGATGTGGCGCGGCCAAAGGTTCACCTCGGTGGCACACAAAAATTGGGTAGGCCTTTAACGTTGGTTGTTTTTAATTGGAAAGGGCATCGTTTGTCAAAAGTAACTATTCGCACCATAATTCAAAAACTTGGAGAATGTCCTAATTGAGTGATTTACGGACCACACGCTTTATTACGACCTTTCCTCCAGTCACGCTCGGCGTTCAAAAAATGAAATCATTGAGAGAGTCAAAACGATATGATCTTGGTATAACATGAGCTGAAATTCTTGTTGTTGTTGTTGTTGTGAAAGTTTTAAACAACAACCAAAAAATGGTCTGTAGAAAGAAGAAAAAATTCACGAGCGTGATTCAATGCACATCCCACGCCTCTAATGAATATTAATTAAAAGCCTCTCGACCAATGGGCAAAGACGGACATTGCTTTGCATTAACGAGCCATTAAAAAGAAAAAATCTCGTGGAAATCGATATTCTATGGCCAATGAATGTTGGAAAACACAAGGAACATTATTTTTTGAAGAAGAAATGGACATGAGATGGTCATCAACTCGCAGCAGTCAACTTTTGTTTTTTTTTGTTTTTTTTTAAAGTTATAACAATAATAATTTGCATTTTCCACATGTAACATCCATCACAATTGATTCGGCTCATTGGACGATGATTGAGTCGTTTTTAATAAAGAACCACAGCAAGCAGCGCGCGGGATATTTCAAAATTTCGATTGCGCAGAAATTATATTTACCTTATAGCAACTTACGTAAATAATAGCAAAGTGTTGGGAAACATCGAGTAATAATTCAAATTGATGGTTTTATTCCGCTCCATCCAAGCGCGTCTTACATCAAAAGAAACGGAATTAAACTTTTTTTTTTTTCTGTTTATTATTATTATTCTCTCTGGTGTGTGCACAAAAGAAACACCCTCGGCCCCTCTACTATACTATAATCCGACCGTTAAAAACTTTCGACTCGGCTCATCTCGGATTACCAGACCCTGGCACACACACATATAGCCTTGAACATTAAGTTATATGGACGAATATATATATGTGAAATACGAGTGTGTGTGCCGCGATTGAAATCGACTCAGAGAGAGAGAGTGAAAGGTGCGGGTATATGGTTCCACATGGACAAGTTCCAGTCATCATTCAAAGAAAAATCTTTTTTTTCTTTTGGACATTCAAAAATTGCCCATAGATTAAAAAACCGGCCAGAGATTATGGCGCCTATTTTTTTATGATTCAACCGTCATTAATATTTTTTTTTCCTTTTTTGAATTTTTATTAAATAAAATTGTTGTTGTTTCTTTTTACAGAATTTTTTTGTGATGTTGCGAGAGTAACTGTACAATTGTTGTGTTTCGTGCTCAACCTGTTTTCATTTTTTACCCCAAGCGCCGCGACGGATGTAGGGCAAAGGTCCAGCTAGGGCCGCTAGAATAGCTTCGGCATCGTCGGTTGATGCACCTGATGTGGTGAGACTACTTTCATCTTCTTTATTCTGGCCGTTGGCGTTTTTCGAATAGATTTTCCTGACGCGGCCGTTTTTGAATTCGGTAAGCTCTTCCAGCGGGAATCCCATCTCGATCAAAGCGTCTTCCAGCAAACTGAAAAAAAGGGAAGAAAAAAAGAACGATTACGTCAAGGTGATAGCTTTCGATTAGGCGATGAAACGCGTGAAAAACCCAAACCAGAATATAAATCATTTGAAATTCAAATCTTTTAAAAAAATTTATATATACTTTCTACCGAAAAAAAGATATTTTTTGAATTTCAAATTCGTCTAAAAATGTTTAAACAGTTGTAGATGTTTTGGTTGTGGATATTTGGTAAATATATATCCACAAATGGAGGGATATTCATCACAAGTTTATATACATACCGGCGACTATTGACGCCTTGCTGGACAGCTTCAGCTTCGGGTAGAATCTGATAAACTTCGTCTTTGCCTTCGGGATCTTTGCTGGTCGGCGAGAAAATGGGAGCCGAAGCGTAGAGGATTGCCATTCCGCCGGGAAGCTGTGAAACTTTTCTCGATCGGTCCATCTCTTCGTAAACGTCATTGCTCTGCCCATTCATCGCCTCCGGTGGACTCTTCCTAATAATATTATTATAATGATGGGAAAATTCTCAGTTAGACATTATATTTATCATTTGACTGTAACCAATAACATATCCGGGAATTGGAGCGTGACTCTCACCTTAGTTTTCCTAGAGGTAAATATCCTTGTCCATTGGCCAGCGTCGTTAGCACCAAAAGAATTGCCAATGCGGAGTAAAAATTCATCTAAAAGGATTATTTCGTCCAAAGGAAGTCATGGAATTTTGATTTGGAAATTGTTAAATTATATGAAATGTGTCGATCCTACCATTTTGGATGCTGTTCGCTATGTTGATTTTGTAACTGTGATATCGGACCGTTGGCTGCTCTGCCATATTTATAGCAAGTCGCGGGACTAGACGTTGCGTGGAAGACGGGGAAAACCTTCGGCCGGGAGCCATCGGAAGTGCCTTCACCAATGGGCATCGAGCCGGAAGTTTGCGACGGAGAAGACTCGGGGTGTGAAGAAGACAACAACAGTTTGGCCATGAAAATGTATACCTATATTCGGCCTTGCCGACGACGACGTTTTTGATAGTTGATGAGCAATCACACTCGTTATCCTTGGCCGATTAATCCGGCTTCCGCCTGCTACTCTACGCACACACACTTTTCTTATATAGCTCACTGTTAATAATACCTCACATTTTTCGAGACGTACAGTCCTCGGAAACCGGGCACCTGGAAACGTATATTATAATCTACGAAAATCGAGACGTGTTTTCCGTCTCGCAAATCGTGAGTAATAATCGTCCATTCTCAAATAAAAGATTAGAATTCTGTAGGAATTGAACTCGGGTCTCCGGCATCACAGTCGGATGCTGATCCGCTGTGCCATTTCTATATGTTGTAAGTAACAGTACCTTTTTTATATATTTTAGGCTGTTTTTTTAACTAGACAAAAGGAAGGGAAAAAGTAGGAAACAAAAATTGAGAATGTACATTTTTGGTCGAGACGTGCTATTGAAAATCGAAGGTTATAACTACCGAAACGGAGAACCTACCGATTTTAGAGACCCAGTAACATTTTTCGTTAATATCGTGTACCCAAATACGAGACCATTTCTTAACAGTGCTGTTTATGCATGGACACAAAAGAGCCGATCGTGTCTTTATGGCATTAAGGCCAGCCGGCCGGCAATGCCACAGCAAGTGTTGACGGTATAGTTTGATGGGGGAAAAAACAACTTGACGACGTCATTTATTGACCAAGAAGTACTTGAAATTATGGTAATTAAACGTATGCGAGACGTCTAACCAATTTTCATGGGAAATTCCGCCGTTGCTGGAAGAAAGATAGAAAGAAAAAAGGATTGCCGGTTTTTTAGGGGAAAACCATTTAGACTCGCTTGACGTGTGCGCTTGTGTATATAATATAAAGAAACAAATCTCCGATATGGTAGGATTGGTCTTGACCCAAATTTAAATGGTGTGGGAGCGCTATAGGATATTCGATTCCATAGTCTACACGCACCTACATGGTCAGCAGGACTAGGAATGTTTAACTTCAAAAACCTTGGACAGCAGAGAGCTGTAAACGGTTATTACATTTCGTATGCCTAAAAAAGTCTTATTGCGTAACTTATTGACTATAGGAAATTTTTTTTTTTTAAACCTTCCGGGAGATTTGAACGCTCACATGTGTGACTAAACATTTTGAAAAAAATCTTTGGCTGGTGTCCTATTCATTCGTTTAGCATATAGAGACCCATAATCCACGTGCTGTTCATATAATACAACGTAATCACGATAGCGTGAATGATTTTTCTATTTTTTTTTTGTGAAACTATAATAATGTCATCATCATTGCTGCGTCACGTTTTTCATGCCAAAAGGAAACAATGGGCCACGCAATAATTATTTTTTTTCTGAGCGTAGCAAATTTTTTGATCCGATCATATTTTGCAGTTAATTACGTAGACACACAGAGTAAATTTCCCAAAGGTTCGAGGCTACATATGAGTGAAAGTTTTTGTTATACATATTTTTTTAAAATCAGTGATTGTGTTGGCTTATAGGTGACGGACGGATCTAATTTATATTGACACGTGGGAAACTTGTATTTATAATACATTTATGTATTTATATCTTTAAACGTGTTAAGAGAGAGAGAGAGATTGGTGTTGCGCTTGTTTCGCTATCGTGGAACGGTTCCAAGTTAAGGTTTTGGTGTTTGATCATCAAGTACAACTTGGGTTTACATTTGACTCTTTTGGGTGTGGCGCAAGAATATACTACACAGCTGATGGATTATGTAGGCCACACCCGTCAACCGCGAAACGACAGCTATTCATTTCTGGTCGGGGAGCGGGAAAAGCACATAGCTCTCAGCAGCATTGACACTGTCTCCGATGAATCTCTCTTTTTTTTTCTGGTCAAATGAAATATCTCTTTGACATAATGTCAGTGCATTTCTTATTCATGAGAAGCTGCTAGAGTGGGCCGGCTACTTTCCTATAATATAATAGCCCTAACCGATGTTTCCATCGTCGTTTTTTTTCTTCTTCTAAAAGGAGATAGGCATCTCACGCCAGGTGACGTTTAACACAAAAAACCAGGCATAGATGGAGGAGGACCAGTATATATAATAATGTCTACATAATATTCGTGAATAACACACAGCTGTCGACTCATGCGGGACAACTCCTTTTTTTTATATTTAAGTGTGGGTGGGCGGTTACGCCTTGTCTAGACTCTACTAACGCTCAATAGATGGCAATGAGTAGACGAAATTCGAGTTTTATATTATTGAGGAGCTAATAAATAAATAAATTCACGCACGAAAAATGATTGCATGTTAAAGAACAAATTCAGCGGTAGGTATAGACGTTCTGGGAATTCTGATCATTGCAATTTGGGCTCTGATTTATTCCCGTATTTGTCCCAAGGCGATGCGATGGGCAGCCAATCCTCGTCCAGCGACGTGATGATGTTGGCCGTCATCGTTTGCTGGCGGTCATGATCTCCGCTCACCTGCGGAAATGGTTGGTCGCCGGACGATTTGGACCTGAACGATTGGTTAGTTCGCGAAAGATACGGATCGAAATTGATCGTGGTCGGCGATCCGATAATGATGTCGTCATCGTCTTTCGACGGCGGATGAGTCATTTGCTGGTCGCCAGCGCTGGCCGACGCCGTCGGGTGTTGTTCTTCTCCTCCTGCCAGTCGCGTTTCGTTCATCCCCAGGTACAAGTACGTCAGGTAATCGTTCCCGTCCAATTCCATTTTCAGAAAATTTTGGCCATCGTCCGACATCACCTTTGACGGATCGGATTCTTCCGGAGGAGATTTCACGCCAGGAAGAATCGTCGCAGGATCTGGTTGCCTGTTAAATTTTTTAAACGTAAGTACCATCTAGCGATTAAAATGTTAAGTATTATTAGCGCCATCTAGTGGTGGATTACCTAACCAATTGAATTTGGCCGTTTTGTCGCTGATGATTGCTGGTTGGTTGTTTATTGTGCGGATAGGGAATGTTTGTGGGCATATTTACGGTCTGAAATTGATGGTTGAGATGTTGTTTCAACGGCTGCTGCTGCTGCTGCTGCTGTTGCTGCCGTTTGGCGTGATGGAATGTCCCGGGATTATTATTACCGCCCGCGAAAGCTATATTGAGAGAGAGACGATCCGCGCGTTCATAACATCAAAGAGGGGTGGACTGAAACAAAAAAAGCTATATACATGTCAAGATATTGAATTACCACCGAGATGATTGTTGTTGGAAACGGGAGCCGGACGAGGTGGGTGGCGTCCGTTGGAATTTCGTATTATGAAACCTTGTTGTTTGAGTTGTTGCTGTTGCTGTTGTTGCTGGAGACGGCGGTGCGGTAGAGGATAATAACGATTCCGAAGGGTTGCTAGTGGCCGACGTTGATCAGACTTGAGATAAATCCCATTGGGTTGATCGTTTCTCATCAAAGGCCTGCCAATTCCGCCGTTCTTAATGGCTCCGAGAGGCTGAGGCAGCAGCAACAAATGACCAGTCTGGACTCCATCCATTCCGGAATACATCAGCTTTAACCGACCGAGAGATAGTAGTACGCGGAAAAAAAGAAAAGGTCAATTTTTTCGGAGAAAAACACCGTCATTAAAGTTCCCAGACAGAAATGATAAAAATTTCAATAGACATTTATACACAGATATTTAGGCTAAAAGGTTGTCTATACGCGCGTGTGTGTGTGTACCTACCATCATAAGGAAGCAGCAGAAGAGGTAGTAAGTCACTTCCATCCTGGCCAATCTCAACTCGGTCAATGAGTGAGAGGCTGGATGGCTGGCGCTATTAAAAAAGATATGGTCAAAGACCTTTTTAAAAAAATGCCATCGCTTGTTTTTATCCATTTCAATCCTCCGTTAACACGAAAATCTTTTTGACTTCCGGACAGACGAATGACGCGCTCCGAATCCTCCGATTGCTTTTAGACAAAAAATTCTTTGAGCGAAAAAATGTTTTGAATCGTCATATTTATTTTTAATAGGTTATTGTTTGAATTTTTTTAGCTTAACGGGTTTTTCTTTTGAGAAAAAACAAAAGAAAATTTGTGATTGTGTCGGAACGGTTTGGATATTATATAAAAATCTTTCCCATTTTTCAATGTCGCCGTCACGACGAGCGATTTGTCCCTGGCTGGTTGTGTAATATAGGATGAGAGAATGATGAGGTAGAACTGTATCAAATGGAGAGCGGAGCCGGACGTGGCCATATATTATAGCTAGAAGAAAGAGATGAACTCGACTCTTTTGTTGAGATGATTCTTCCCAGACCAATTTGGAGAAAAGAAGAAGAAGAGAAATGGCTCAATTCGTCGTCGACTGCAGCAACAAATAGAGAAATATATATACAAGACAATGATGCATGAAATTAGGGATCTTTGTGTGGGAAAGGTCAATCTTAACTCATATCTGAACTTATATAAGAACAGGAGAGAGAGAAAAATAAGAACTGGTTGGTATATTATATCTGTGAACTGTGGGAAAAACCTGCGGGCGCTTGTTTTTGGTAGAGTGGCAACCACTCGGTCTATTATAGATGTAACAGCACACACATGTGTGTTGTGTGTGAGAGTTTGGAAATATGCAATGAGTCATGCGTGTGTTGTTCTTTGCATCCTTCTCTCTCTCGCCTGGCTGGACAAAACGGCGAAAGCGTCAGCTTCCGTTTTGGCCCATTCAAAAGTTGTCCTGGAATTTCTTTCTTTCAGCGCTTTTCGACATAATCGACATTCCGCGCTGAATGATTCAGAAGCTCTTGGCGCGCTCATTCAAACGTAAAACCCCGTTGACACCCGATGCAGTTGCCTGAATGGATTTGTAGTGACTTGAAACTCGCGCTCTTATTGTGTCCTCCAAACTATTATTATAATAGTTTTGTTATTCCGATTTCACTATATAAGCCTGAATAATAGATGCTGTGTGTTGTCCAGTATTGAGGAATGTTGCGGAAAACATTCCTGCGGCGGTGAACTATGCGAACGCCATCTTGAACCCCCCACCGCTGCTGGATGGCCGGAGAAAAATAGCCCCAACCTTTTTTTCTCACACTGGGAATAATACAACAAGAGACAAAAAAAAGTATATCTAGATTAAAAGGGGGGTTTTTAAAAGGTGGACAGTAGGGGGTGTATACAAGGCGATGACAGGCCATCAAACTGTATTTTTCTTTTGGCTTTTTAAAAGAGGAATTGACTCTTTTTAAAAGTCATTTTAACATGTGTGTGCGTATAGCGCAGCATCAATTTTTTCGGGCGCCTCGCATCTTTTTCGGAAAAGAGCCGAGTGTCTGCACAATAACAAAGAGAAGAAGAAAATCTTTTTTCTAGAGAAGATTGTCCAGATAGAGACAGACAGAGAGAAGAGTGCGTCTAGCACTTTGGCTTTTTTTTCTTTCTTCCAAAGTCACCAATGGTAAGAAGACATTCACTATCAAAAGAGTCACTTCGTGACGTCCATTAGCACACTACTGCTGAAAGTACATCATCGTCCACAAAAGTGTTTTTTTTTTTCCTCCTCCTCCCTTCTGGTTGCTGGTTTTTAATATAAAAAGAATCCTATTAAAAAATAAAAAAAAAATAATGTGTGTGTGTATAAATACACATTAAGCCTATGAGAGAGTCGGTTGTTGGGAGATAAACAATAATCTTCGTGAGGTGCTTAAAAACTTTTTCTTTCTTATTTTTTTTCCTCCCCCCGAACAAAAAAACAACTGACGATAATTTAGTCGGAAAACCAAACAAGCCTCTCGTCTTAACTCACCTGGAAAATAATAATAATAACCCAACACATTTAAAAAAACAAATAAAGATTTTTTGTAAAATAAATTTTTTAGGTTTTATTGCAGCGCGAAAATACAAAACGTTTTTCTGTTCCAGCCCAGAAAATTTTTAAATATCAACTTTAAATATGTAGGTGATATTGGTGTAAAAATAAAAGTGAATTTTAAAAAGTCCGGTAACGCTCGTTAAAATGGGTAGAGAGAGAAAAAAGCCCAACTTTGGTCATCATCTTCTTCTTTTTATTTTATGACTTTTGAAATGTTGTTTCTTTTTCTCCTGAAAGGGTGGTGCTCTGCTCTGTGCTGTGTGTGTTGCAGCACATACTATATTCCAGACACGACCGTATAGCGTAATATCGTACCTTTACCCCGTGGTGGTTTTTGGGTTGATAGGGTTAGCGGGGTCACGTTCTTTTTTTACTTTACTTTCGCTGAGAACTCCATGGCAGCTCTAGTCCCTTGTGTATACGTCATCGTGAACATGTTGAAGAACAAAATGTTTTCTTTTTTTCTTAGCCGCAGCAGGAAACGTCTAACAGCATCACAAATTTGAAATTTCCTCTCCTAACAAAATATTCACGACGTGTATATAACTCTGTGTGTCGGTTGATTGAATATATTTTTCTATACCAGCAGGACTTACAGTATTTGAGCACGAAGAAAAAAGAAAACCAGTTTGTATTTTTTAAATAAGAAAATTGTGTGTAAAATAATCAAAGGTAAAATACGGTACACGTTCAACACTTTAGGATATGCGCCCAGTTCTTTCACGCAGAGAGCGTGATCTGGACCTTGTCATTATAGTTTCCTTTTTTCTTCTTATCGAACTGTGAATAATGAATCGAGCATGACGCGGTCCATACTACTACTATCCATCCAGTTTGTTATTATCCGCGTCTGTATAATCTGCAACACGAAAATAATGGTCCCGTGAGCGCGCGCGCGTCCAAATCTCACGTGATAGATGGGCGAGCTTATAATATCAAAAAGGCGAAACCACCAGTAGCCAAAAAATATACTATATAGAATGTATTATCTTCTCGGCGATCTGATTTTTCTTATTCGTCCAGCATATTATAATAATTTTTTAAAATTACGTCTTATATGAGGGGGGATTGTTCAACGACCTCCATTGGAACCAGAGGCGATTTCCAGTCACGTGCTGAACCCCGAAAATGTTTTATTTCGACCATCTGCGATGAGAGCTACTGCGCTTCTTCATCATCATCTTCTTCTTCTGGGCAGCACGTACACAAGATGTAATAAACATCTGTTGGAATCGAATAACCTTCTTTCAACCCCCCTCCCACTATGGGGGGGGGATATCTTTTATCCTTCAAACTTTAAAACCTATCAAGATTGTGTCCCATCAAATTGATATAGCTACCGACCAATCAAACCGCAAGAAAATAATCTCAACTCAAATTATTCAAAAAAGAATGACCAGCAGACGATATTTGGCTTATGAGAGTCTCTCTATTCGTCGTTAGAATAATCATCGTGATTAGAATCTCTGGAAGAAAAACAAGAAAGGGGGGAAAATATATAATTGTGGCGCAGCACACATCATCCCACCACCCCACCAAGTACAAAAGGGGAGAAAGAAGAAGAAGGTGCTGGCGAAAAAGCATCCGGCCCGAGGGGGTCAAGCACACTGCTGCTATAACTCAGGTGTGTTAGCTGCTGCCGTGCGTGTGTGTGTGTGTTGTACACAGAAGAAGAATAACAACCCAAGAGATGAGGAGGGGTTCTTTTTTTTCTCTTCTTCTTCTTGCTAGACAGGTAAATAAAAATTTTCTTTTTCTTTTTTTCAAAGAAAAGTATAGACGGCCATCGTCTCTTTTGTCCTTGAGACAGGCCAATAGGGTTTTTCTTCTTTTTTCTCTCCCCCCCAACTTTTGCTAGTCTTACCTTTTTTCTTTCTTTTTTACCTGGTTCTTCTTTTCAACCCTCCCCAACCTCCTTCTCCCCACCACCCTCTTAAAATACCCGCCGGGCATTTTGACTATAGTTATATCGCAGCGATGGCGCCACAGTCTATGTGGAAGAATTACACACCTTTGGCTGGTGCTGCAGAAGAAGAAGAAGAAGTTTTTTCTCCGGAGGGTTTTTTAGCGCGCGCAACTTTTTCGGGGACTTTTAAATAAAATGCAAATATATATTTTATTTCGAATAAAAATAAAACACTGAAAAAGGAAGATGAAAACTGGTTTGTTTTAAAAAGTTTAATCGCCAGGCGACATCTGTTGCTACAGGCGATACCTTCTGGTTTTTTATTTCATTCAAATCATTCACATGTATGTGTACAGATAGAAAGAAATATTTTGGTGATACCCAATGTAACTACGCTATTGTTTCATATATTTTTTTGTTGCTTATAAAAATCTGAAAACCCGTTTCGCAATCGAGAAAAAGGATAGACCGGAATATTCCACAGTCGGATGGTCACGCTCACATTCTTATTTTTTGTTTCTTTTCCCTTTTCAAATCCAATCGTGGCATTTCCGCCGACATGAACAACGACATGTTGAAAATCCCGCCGTAAACTGAACAAAAAAACAAAAAAACGTTTTTCCTATGAAAACCTTTTTTTATTTTACTTTTTTATTTTAAGGGAAAAAATGGTAATTTAACATTAAGGAACCCAGGAGTCGGTTGCTGGGCGCCCCTGACAAGAGCACCTGTGTGTCTGGGTTGGGAGGGAACCGCCTGAGGGTCACGTGACTCTGAAAGGGACGCAGGGCAGGAGGAGGAAAAAGAAGGAGGTGGGCGAGAAACAATCTCGGATAGGGGATTCTATACGATGCCCGTAGTTGACTGTCGACCGTCGTCTTGACCAGTTCACGTTCCCACACACTCTGAATCTCTCTCAACAGTTTCACACACACGCACACGACACACACGCTAGTTTTTCTATACAAAGTGCTCCACACATTCACGCCATTCGATTTGGATTAATTGACAATGGATATTTCACGATTCTTGGAGGTAAGAAAATTTTGGTTTGAAATTCAGTTTTTGGAGGGTAATTTTATCCGGATGGGGGAGTATTAGAAACAATTGAAATTTTCTACCTGATTTAGTTGAGGCCCCCCCAAGAAGTTTTGAAACCAATTTTTCAATAGAATTCTATTCAATCTCTAATGAGGGAGATTTTGTATTTTCTTTCGGGGGGATTCCACTAAGAAATTTGGAGGAAGAATTAAACACAGGAGAAAAAAAAAGCATGTGGGTTCCCACGATCCGCAACCGGATTTCCATATACGTCCAGGTTGTTTCTTGTGCGTAGAAAAACTCAGCAGGAAGGTCTCTCCCCCTCTCCATTATTTGTTACCCTCTCCCCTCTCTTTTCAGCCATTTTTAAAAAATGCTGCACCTACAACAGCACAAGATTTTTTCAAATTTTGAGTTTCTCACACCGGTCGGTCCCTCTGGTCGTCTTTATTTCATAAACAATTTGTCGTCACTATGGTTACGCACGACTAACCGAGCCTGACGATTCATTTAGTAGGTTGTTGTTGTTGTTGTAGCCCCAAACACTTTCTCATGTTTCACATTTTCACATCGTTTTCATTTTTGTTTCTCTCACCAATTATTTATGATACGAAACATTAGAATAATAGACTACCTGGCGGGATCATATCGATGACGAATGAGTCATGCAGAGTTTATCATAGACCACCACCACCACCCTGATGGTTACAGGGGGGTTGCAATAGAGAACCCCAAAAGGGCAGATAGTTTATTATAATGAATCACCTTTGCGAGCAGTCAAGTCGAATCCCCCCACCATTTTTTGAATACATTCATCCGATATTTATGAGCCGTTATGAGGGCACCCCCACACGAGAGAGAGAGATATGTAGGCTAGACGATTTAATTTCATATTTTTATTTTATTTTTTTTTACCTGGAGGAAATTGTGTGTCATTGTCAGTGAGACCCGCGCCCAGGAAAAAAAAAAACGGGTTAGGGAAATCTTTTAGAAAAAGAAAAAATTGATTTATATTTTAGTATCATGTCGGTGTGTTTTTAATATTTACGTCTAAATGGGAAATTTCCAAAATAAAGTGGGAGGAGTGAAATGTGCCCGAATCTTGACAGTCCCATCTCAAAGTAACTTTTCATTTTGTATTATCCTAATCTCTCCTGAAAAAAAAAAAATATTTTATTTAAAAAATGAAATAAAATAAAGAAAAGTATTATTAGATTATAATTTTCGGGAGAAAAGAAAAAAAAGGTCTTTTCTTACACGTTCTTTTATCTAATGAAGAATACACGAAAGAACAATAAAAAAAAACAAAAAAACAAGAGCGGAATATATATATTCTTACAACCTTTTGTTATTGAACTGATTAAGTTCGTCATCAGCCCCTCCGGAGGTCAGAGGCGACCGCAGAAACAATGAAGCATTTTTTCGTATAGGTAAAAATTATACACAAGTTGGAATGAGTCATCGAACCAATAGACTGACCTCTTTATTCCAGAAAAACAACAGGGAAAAACAAAACAGAAAAGAATATTAGAACGAACAAGGTCTAACTCTTGTTAGAAAGTTCAAGTTACCTGACCAGCCGAAAAATAGATATACATGCTCGTATGGAAATGAGATAGGGATCTATTTTCTTTTTCTTCTTCTTCTTCTTCTTCCTCCACACATCTTTTATGACGTGATATCGTATTTTACTTTATTGCCCGTGACCTTTTTGGCATCAACACAATAATTCTGTCGATCCAACGTTTTACGGCGGCAGCCCATCTGTTTTTTCTTTTTTCCCGCGGGAGAAAAAACAAAAATATCATTTTTGCCAACTATAGCCCGGCAGCTTTTGAATCAAAAAATAATATTATAATATTTTTTTTTCTTTTTCTGCTGTGTCGTTCACCCAACTAAAAAAAAAAAATACGAAAATTCCCGCACGGTCATAGCTGACGTCATGCGTTCATCCGTCTAAAACTATAACCGCACCGTTATTGATTCAAATTTTGTATCTTTTTCAACAGATTGTCTGAAGAAGAAGCCCAAAATATTTTTTGATATATAACTGGAAAAATAAAAAACAAAACAAAAAGGGGGATTGAAATCATGACTCCGGCACCGGTGACGATGGCCACCACCCTGCCCCGTGACTACGGCCAGCAACAACAACAGCAGCAGACATCGGAACATCAGCGCGTGACTGAGCATTCGCCTCATCATCAGATCTTCGCTCCCAACACCAAAGGTCTTCTCAACGCTCCCGGACAGAACAATTGCTTCCTCAACAGCGCCGTCCAGGTCAGTTTCAAACATTTTTTTTTCTATTTCTTTTTAAGAAAATAAAAGACACACACACACACACACTTGGGGGCACGCTGATTTATACCGACGACACATACATGCACGCACGCCCAGCTGGAATGTGTTACTGTCCCCTTTGGTAATTTACGTCGAAACGCTTTTTTTTCTTTCTTTTTTTTTTCACTTGGACTGTTTAAGTGTCCAGAGTATTTTTCTCTTTTTCTACGTATATCTCCTGGACAAGCTGTCTCACATATTCTTGTCAAGGTGGTCTCAGGGACGTGACCAAACTCAATGTCGCTCCGCTTTTTTCTTTAAAAGTTTTCTTTCCCCCTTTGAGGAAGAAAAACATTTGAGTGTAAAGCTTTTTATTCTTTCAAATCTCTGATGAGAAAATATTAGATCCCTAAAGTCGGTGTCCAGGTGCGTTTTTTCCTGATAAGCTTCAGAATCTTTCTCTCCCCCCAGCTGCTGTCATAGTTTTACGGCTGAGAAAACACCTTACTTTCTTCTTCTTCCAGGAGATATTGGGCGCGCGGATTAAAAGAGACACTTGAATAATAAAAAGCGGGTGGCTATTTTTAGATTAGTCTCTGTGGAAATCCGGTCGACTAAATAAGTTGCACTGGCGAAATGGGTGGGAAAATAATATACGTGCCGGAGAACACATTTCCACGAATTATTTTGTGTTCCGATTTTTATTGAGAAATTTTTTTTTTTCAAGAGACCCGGCGGATTGAGCACACACGAAGGTCTTTATTTGGCAAAGAAGAGATAGATGTGTGTGTGTTTTTTAAAGGTGGGGCCAGCTATATATTTAAAGAGGCCGGCAGCGCAAAAAAACAAAATTCTCCCGCAGGTGGTTGTGGTGGTATCTTTTAACGGGACTTGGTCCGCACGGGTCATTTGTAAAAGAATTGAATATCTCATTTCTCTTATTTTATTTATTTTCTTTTCACCAAAATCTTTGGGGGCTATTTGCATTTGGATCTTTGCCTATTTGTCAAAATGTCTGGTTGGGTTTTTCCCAAAGCCAAACAGAAAATGTTTACATTTAAGTTTGATTGATTTAAAAAAACTTGTTGAGGATTTGACGGAAAGGTGGGGTGGGGGAGGTTTGCAACAGAGGGTTGACGGGCGGGGAGGAAGAGGAAGTCGAATCTGAAAGAGGAGACAAAAGGTTGGAAGTAAACCGGATGCGTAGGTGGAAATGTTCCACAGGTAAGAAAAAAAAAAGTGCCATGTGGCCAGCACGATGGGGGGAAACCACCCCTTTTAGATATTATTTCGCTGCCTAATTGAATATATCGAAGGGAGAGAAAATCCCGAGCTTCCGTTCTTCCTTCCTTAACCAAAATATAGAAAAAGCTTTTTCTTATTTCTTATTCCTTAGTCATCTCATCATAGAGTTTCCGTGTGTTGTTTCTTCTCTCTCTCTCCTTTTGTGTAATATTTACGGACCCACGCCAATGGCCGCGACGTGCCGAGTCACCGTTCATTGTGAAACGGAAGAAAAGATATCTCTCTAGCTAGCCTCAAAAGATGAATTTTGTTTTCTTCTTCCTTCTTATACATGACTATACACTTCGTTAGCCGCGCGAATAGAACTAGCTCATTATTATTATATTTTTTCCAAAGGGGAGGAAATCTTTTTTTTGATCCTAGACAGCTCTCGCAAGAGCGACGTCTGCGGTAGCGCATTAAATTATGGTGTGTGAATATTCATCTTGTAGACTAGCTCAGACATTTGAATATCGAGTTACACACACGAGCAGAGTTCTTTTTACTCAAATTTATTCAGCTTTGGAATATATATATTTTTTTGGTTTTTTACCCTACAGGTTATTTCTTTTTTTTTTTTTTTTTCGTAATGATTCCTCTGAAACAATGGGCCTTTGGGGTATTTTCTCTCTCTCTCTCTTCTTGTTACACTCAAATTGTATAGTGGAGGTCACACGGAGAGAATATTCTGCCTCCCTAATGGTCTCTCAGCTTCTTAGCTTCTTCTTCTCGGCCATCAAGCTCCGGGGTTTGTTCTTCTTCTTCTACTTTGTACACCTCGTTAACATTTTCCACAGCTGCGCGCGGGATATAAGATTATGTGTAACATTCAAATTTCGAAAAAAAAAATGTATTTTTTTTAAGGCGCGCAAATGTCGCCTATAAAAATAGAAGCGGGCGGTCGCTTCTATTCAATTAGAAAAAATTCTTTTCTATAAGACGCGGGAGGTTTGAAATGTCCATTTCCCAACCCCAACTTTGAACAACTCTCGTGAATCTTTTTACGATTTCTCCGGGTTTTGGGGGAAGGAGGTTGATGTCATCGCTGGACGTGGGTGTTGCGGCTAACGTCAATATTTAACCGGCTGGAAACCCCCAAGTAACAAAACACAAATAGATGTGTACACCTACTAGTATATAGAGAGATATTTTTCTGATGGTCTGTGCACGCGAACGGCGACTCCTCCCTTACGATCGTATAGAAGAAGAAGAAGATGGTGTAGAGGGGTTAAGATGTTGTTTAAACACAGGCGCGCGCGCGCCTTTTAAAGTGCCAGCAAAAACCTTTTTTAACTGCCCAGTTTTTTCTTCGGAAGAAGTTGAAACACATGGGCCGTTTTGGAAATTTTTTGGTTTGTTTGGATAATCATAATCGTTAAACGAGCTGGAAAGTTGTGGCTCGTTTTGTCAAGTTCCTTCCATTTTTTGTTGTTTATTTTTGGCGCTAGGTGTAATAGAATAAAACAAAAGGCGGAAAAAAAATGATTATTTCGAAGGTTTCAAGGTGGGCAGATCCTGGATGAGTCTTTTGTTGACGGGTTTTTGACTTGATGCTTTCGTTTCGACGAGACTTTTGGTGGGAGGTTTATTCTTTGATGGGTGGCCATCAAAACATCCCGAGGCGGGCGAGGCGGAATGACGCTTTGGTTTAGTTACATGACGCTACCGCTAGATGGCCCACGTTTTCAACCTGTCAAACTTCTTTTCCCTTTTTATCTTTTTTTTTTTGTAAGAGTAGAAGGTTAAGTAGGCGGGGTCGCCAGGTATAAGAAACTAACCAGGCGCAACCAACTGATCGTTTGATGTTTGACTCTTTTATGTTTTCTTCTTCTTTGGGATGTTGCGTCGTTATGTTTTCCCCGACGTTTTTCACTATTTCCACCTAGCGGTAGAAAAATGAAATGTTACCTGGTTTACCTGACCTCCATATCTATCCCCGGCTGGATAGGAATATATCCTCATCTGCGTAGACTCTAATCGACTGGGCTAGTCTGGGTAGATTGTTTTGACCTCGATTTCCCCCTTAATCATGATTACCATAACACAATGAAAAGGGAAAAAAACAAAAAGACAAAAAACACCACGTACATTTCCCTTTTCACCTCGCCATTTCTCTCGGTGCGCCTTTTACAGAAAAGTTTCCCTATACCGTAACATAATCAAAAAATACCCTAAAAAGAACAGAGGGTGAATGGTGGCGTAGATGTTGTTGCCACCTGTAATTGGATCGGGGGGTTTTTTTGGTTAAAAAAAGACCACACGACTCGCGTACAAGATGGTGCGGCGCTGGCGCGCGCGCGCTTGAGAGATGCGGGGGTTATTCAAACTGGTTCAAAATGGCCGCAAGGAAACCGTCTGTCTGCTGCCAGTCTCTTATTAGCCCAAGGAGGGAGGAATATATCTACACACACAGACAAAGTTGATGTACATATAATAATAAAAGAAGGGACATCATAAGTCTCACAATGTCTAGAAATGGACATCTGGCACACGCTCCTTTCTCCGACTCTCCTTCTTTTGTCGATTCTTGCCTTTTCAACACCACCAGAAAAAAAAAGTCTGCAGATCTCCGTGTTTTCTTTATTTATTTAAAAATAGAAATGGGAAAAAGGTATATGAATTTGAAAAAACTTTTTCAAGACAAATCCTTCAGCTGCTGTCGCGCTCGGTCATTTTCCCTGGCGCAGTTCGACACATCTGCCCCAGAGAAGATTTTTGAGCCATTCAAGTAAAGAAAGAAAGAAAAATAAAACATACATTGTCATTGAAATGTCATTAAGGCCGAGCTTGTGTTTCCCTTTTCTAACCCTCGAGACTTTCTCTCGTCCAAGAAACTTTTTTTTTAAAAGAAAAAAGAAGAATGAAGATGATGACAAAAGAAACTCGATTACCCTTCGTGTACACATCCGCACGAGTGAAGTTTTTTCTACCACGCAAAGGCTCGTCACGACCGACAGTTAGTCGCTCCCGAGGGGGTTTTTTTGTCGATCGCCACCTTTTTTTTTTAAAGCATTCCGAATCGGAATCGCTTTTGACCTATTCGAGAGAGAGAAAAAAGTCTACCCCTTTTATATTTTCTTTGATTTAATTACGTTTACCTTAAAAGGATTTTCGGGCAGAACCTCTAACTGATGATGATTACTCTATACCCCGGGACAACACACACACACACACACTCACACACCCAACACACACACTTTTTCTCCAGCCTATTCGATTTTTATCGCTGCGCCTTGTCAATAAATCAAGAAACATTTTTCTTTTTTTGAATCTCGCGCGCTGGCGCTCGCTCGCCGAAAACTGAAAAATTTTCCGGAATAAAAATAATATCTGATGAAGCGGATCTCTTTTGTGTGTGTGTGCGTCCACACATTTCCGAAAAAGAGAAGAAGAAAAAGAAAGAAAAGAAAAGATTCTATTGTTTTCTGTGTTGTTTTCCAAGCAGAAACCGGCCAAGATATTGGCCGTATAGTGTGTGATGCGCACGCAGGGGGGTTGATGGCAATCTGATGATGATGGAAGGATTTTTCGGGGAAAAATTTTTTCCTATAAGACTAGACGAGACGAGAAAAATGTAGTCGTCAATTTCGTCTTTCGGAGCGCCGGTGTCTATTAAGTTGTCGACGGAATCTCGTAGCGCCATCGCTAAAAAATAAGATTGTGGGGGGAAGAAAAAGTAGACAAAATATGATCATCTTTTCACGTTAAAAATTTTTTTTTCGGGTGTGATTTACGTCGCCCAACGACTCCCGTTGGAAAAAAACATTTTTGTTTTGTTGCGTCTTATCAGCCGCTGAAAATCTTTTCTCCTCGGCCGCAAATTTATTGTGATGGAATCAACTTATATATTTTGGTTGTTGCTGTTGTTGTCGAGAGTATAGCGGGTGTAATGATTGTAATCATCGGCGTGTGAGTTGTTGGCTAAAAAGTTGCTGAAACCGAGTCATTGCGTGACTCACGACGCGCTCCGGCCCTCCTGCAGTTCTACTGGGAAAGAAAAGAAGAAGAAGAAGAAGAAGAAGGATGAAAGGTTGTGGAATGGGGGAGAAGATGGAGAGGGCAGCAATCAGACACACACACACACACACAAAAACCTTTTTTCTTATTTTATGTTGCGAGGGGAAGAAGAAGAAGAAGAAAAAAGATTTAAATAGGACGGGGTCCCCAGGTGTGTTGAGGAAAGGTGTAATAGCCTCGGGCGGCATACCTTCTTGCAGGCCAGGTCCAATCGGAGCCTTTCGCCGTAAGTCGAGAGCCCTGCGGCCAAGTTCAAATCACCCGCCCTAGCCCCCACCACCACCACCACCAGCCGCCGCCGCCAAACTACTACGACGACGAGAGTTGTAGCCCTTTGCTCATAGGTGTACCTCTCCTCGGGTTTGGGTTGGTGGTGAACCCAGCGCTTTCCATCAGTTCCCAAACGAGAGTTCTAGCCGACTGCCGTTTGTTTGCCTCCCAAAACCGAATCATGTGTTACAGCTCCGCACCGAGTGATTGAATTTTTGAAATCCGCCAAAAGTTTTTCTCGCCAATTTCGTTGGAAAAGTTTGTCGAGTTTAAATCGAAAGAAAAAAAATGAGGCTCGAAAGGAATATAGCACGACATCCGCTCTTCCAAGTCACCAAGGTTTGAGCTATTTTATTATTATTTTTTGAATAGGGGGGGGGGACAAAGTGCGTGCGTGCTTATTCATTTTGTTTTTCTTGGCTTTATTATATCCCCCCTATGGAAATAAGAGATGAGGGGGAGTTGTCTCTCGACATTTCCGGTTGTATAAAGCACGCCGTGAATCCTGTGTGCGCACAATTTGATAATGTGGCCAGGTCACTGGGACTTGCTACGTCGTACACACACGGCCGGTTCAAATCTCTTAAGATAAAAGAAAAGTCGAGAAATGATTAACATGGAAACAAATCAGCCGTGCAACAATCATGCCAGAGCCTGGAATATCATGATAACCCTCTCATTAAAAGAGGGGTGGGTGGGGTAGAAAAATGGTCCAGAATTTCCAGCCCCCAAAATGTCGATGGGATTTCACGGAGCAGAACCGTCACGCGTTCCCCCGCCGAACAGAACCAACAATTTCCTTAAGGAGAAGGAAAAATAGAAAATGATTGAAATGCGCTTATATAGCCTTTGTAACGATGGGATACAGTTTGATTGGACGTTTTCTAGTCCACACAAATAACAAAAGTTGCGGTTGAGTTTACCGGGAATTCGGGAGAAAATCCCGGAGAGAGAAAAAAATCCAGAAAAACCTGCCAAATTAATTTTTGTTTCAAACGTGCCGCGCGCTCGATCCGTTTTTGTAGATGATTCACCTGTCGCCAAAACAAAGTCGATTACTACCTGGTTTTCCGGGTGCGCCGAGAAATTCTTTTTCAGGGAAATGAGAGCACAAGTTATAGACTTGATTGACTTACGCGTCGACATCTTTGAGAGATTCTTACGAGACCCGTTGAATGCCAAACGAGTTATTCCATTATAGACAGTCTGTGACATTCGTCACCTAAACTGTGACCGAATTCTTTTCCAGGCGAAAGAATTTTTCAATATGTACAAAACGGGAACAAAAGAAGTTTGTTGTTTTTACCGTCGTTCGACTTTCGTGAAAAAATCTGACGTTTTGGGGTCTATTACAATAAATGACGTTGTAAAAATTTCCTTTTTTCTAACAAACACAATTTCATGGCTTCGTGATTTCGAAAGAAACAACAGCCGCCGTTTTTGAATATACTAAAAACAAATTTATTCTTTTTTCTCTCGAGGAGAATGCCTGCTGTTGCTTATACCAGACATTTTAGCAATCATTTAAATATTTTTGAAAAATAAAAAGTAGATTGGAAAACGAGATTTTCCAGTGTACCGAAAATGATGAATGGGACCTGCGTTTTCCATTTTTTTTTTCACCGATTCGATTTACTATTTTTATATGTAACTCAAACGGGTAGAGGGGGGTGAATGTGTCTGAGGTTACAAAAGAAATATCTTCCTTATATTATAAAGTAATTCCATCCCCCCTCATTTTTTGATTCCATCATGGCGCCGCATTTTAGTTCCACATGACTCTCCCCTGTTTGGTCTACCTGTAGTCCCTTCCTTGTTGGTAGTAGTATCAAAGCGGAAAAAATACGCTTCTTTCTTTGATAGGGAGAGAGAATATTCTCTTCCGGCCGGATTCCCATACGATATTTCTTATTCCCCCCCTCCTTGTGTGCGTAGTTTGTGTAGTATGACGGATGAAGCGTGATTATAATGTGGCCCTTTTCCCATTCACTGTCATTCTCATGGGAGGAGTTGATGGAACTTTTCTCTTTTTTTTGAAAAATGAAAAGAAAATTTTTTTACTTTTTACACAGAAGAAGAAGATTGACGTCCGTGAATCGGCGTCGATTATTGAGGGGAGCGTCACTCTATGATCAGACATTTTTTTTTCTTTTTATTCTGGTGGAGAAAATAAAAGGCAATATAATAATAATAATAAGATATGGATAGTCACGGCACTTTACGGGCGACCGTAGAGGTTAATTACATCCCATTTGCTGTTTTTAAATTTTTCTACGACGTCATGGAGGAATAAAAAACCAAAAAGAATCGTCGTAAAAAAAAAGAACTGAACAAGCCCGCGGTGATATCATCGATAGTTGTTGTTGTTTTCCTCCTCGGCATAAATCATATCAAATTAAAGTTTTCAGGTGACTTTGAAAAAATATATATATAAAAATATGAAGATATTAGAAAAGAAATAATAAAGTCAAAAAAAGAAAAAAAGAGCGTGAGAAATATCGGTGGGAATCGGAAGGTTTTCGTCTTCCCGCTTTCTTAAAAGAGTATTTAAGAACTTTTTCTTCTTCTTCTTCTTGTACGACCCCTCGTCTGACCTCTTGACGCCCCCCCCCCGTACCCCCTGAGACCTTTGAGATACGAAAATTCCCGCACCATCGATCCTCTCACGAAAAGCTTCACCCTCTGTTGCACATTGCGGATAATTGAGCCAACATTTTCGTAGAGGAATAAAAACCCAAATGTTATTTCTCCGACAGTCTGGTCGATTTTTCGCTTCTACTCTTTTCTTACATGTTACCTGGGGAGGAGCTGAACATCATCTCCTGGAATGTGCTCACATTTTGAATAGAAAAACCGCCCTAGGGGGGGTAGTAGTAGTTGTAGTAGCCTGGGCGGGGATCGTCTGGCGTATTATGTGTATTGTATACGATATTATATCGGCCGCGCGGTATTATCGCGCAAGGAGATCGCATTCCTTCCGCCATCTTGTTGTTGTTGTTGCTGCTGCTGCGCCCGTGCATTCGCGCATGTAAAAAGACGCTGACCGCATGGAATTCAGACGACGCAATCAGATATTATAGGGAGAATAGCTCTGGAGATGATCCGTGAGAAACTAACATCTCTCCCCTCTTCTTCTTTCTTCTTTCTACTTCATAGTACAATTCTCTTTTGACACGCTGTGGAATGTGTGAGCTGACTTACAATGGGGGAGAGACACCCAGCGGGAGATTATTATTTCTTTTCTCTTATTTCATCAAAACGGAAAGAATTTCACTTTTTGTTTCTTTTCTTCCAAGAATAAAATGAAACAAAATGAAATTTTTAGATTTTATTTTTGTTTCGTCGCACAATTTTAGCTGCAAGGCAAATTTGCGGTGAAGGAATTAAAAAATAAAAAGGGAGGAACGTGATTTTTTGATTTCCGGTCCGATGGCTATCCGCACGTGCGGTGGTAAACGGCGGATAGATAGAAGAGGGCGACCGATGGTTATTTTATTTTTCACGGAGTTGTATATGGCTCGTGTTGTTGCGGTCACTCGAGCGGAACCCTGGCCCACGGTCGTGAGCGCCAAAGAAACAATGAAATCACCACCACCACACACGATCGTTATTTTGACGTCGTCTCACGTTGCGGTCACGAATTATTATTATTTTTTTTTTATTCCTGACCATGTCTATACACTTCCGAAACTGATTTCATATTTTTTGACCAGTTATAATATGCCACACACACACACACACACACAATTTGCCGTTACTTATATTTTTTGTTAAATGTTTCCTTTTTTTATTTTTACAGGTTTTGTGGCATTTGGACATTTTCAGAAGAAGTTTCCGCGACCTGACCGGTCACGCTTGCCTCGGCGAATCGTGCATCTTTTGTGCCCTGAAGGTAATAATATATTTTTTTTTTTTTCCAGTTAGAAAGAAAGAAGATGGCTTATCTTTTTTTATTTCCCGTTTTGGAATTTTGTTTCTTTCTCGGGTGGGTTTGGCTTCTGCTGCGCTTTCTCGAATCCGACGACTCCCGCAGAAAAGCATAAAAAAATATGAACGATCTTCTCTTTGGCTGACTGGCTAGCTAGCTAGCGTCTATTCTTTCCCGGCGGCCAGTCAGTCACGTATCATCTTCCTTAGAAAAAAAGGAAAATGTTGTATAGCCAAAAGGTGTGTTTTTAAACGGTTTGTGTTTTCCAGCCGCGGGAGAAAAAAAAGGGCCAATCGTAACAATGAGAAGATTTTTACGTAGCTGTAGGAATGCTGGACAGCAAGCGCCGCGCTCTGAATTATCAAGTTCTCCTCCTTCCAGCTAGACCTCTATATAATGCACTAAATACATTAAACAAAAAAAGAAAAAAAGAAGAGTTGAAATTGTCGACTGCCAGCGGGTTTGAACAGATTCGATCCTTCACTCCCGACACGAAACGAAACGAACGAAAAAAACAACTTCTCTCTTAAAAATGCATTAAGACACTCTGCGGGTTGTTGGCCTCCTTTCTTTCCACATCGCAATAAAATATAGATACACAAAGAATAAATATAAATAAATACATAAAAATCTGTTTTATTTGAGATAGTATATATACACAGATTTTGGCCTTTTTTTTCGCTTCTTTTTCTCTTTCCCCATTCGTCGTGTGTGCTCTGCGTTCGATACCTCCTCAATGATCTCTAATTTGTGCCTGGAGCATGTCGGAGGAGGAAGAGGAGGTGGATATGGAATCATCTCTGCGAGATAACGATAATCATTCTCCCTGGAAAGAGTAATGGGAGATGTTTCTCTCATTTGCATCTCCCGTGCGTTACCGATCGTGATTCACGAAGCTCACGATATCGCGTCTCTCTCTTCGCTCACCCATTCTTGTAATGGATGCCCTCCCCGAGTCACGCTGTTAATCAGCCTCTAATGCGCATGTCTTCTGCCTTTTTTTTCTTCTTCATTTCATATTTTCTTCTTATTTTCGAACAATGGGAAACCACTGAAAATTTTGAGATTTATGGTTACGGTGCGTTCGTTCGTTCGTTCGTTTTTTTTTCTTCCTTCACTGCGCGTGATGACCGCAGACCGCAATCACGACATCATCCGATGGAGGGATCGATTTAGATCCATTTTTTCCATTCTTGGTTGTTAATAATAAAATTGTATTTGATTTATTTTTAGGAATTGTTTGCGCAATTGCAGTACAGCCATGAATCAGCTCTGCCGCCGGACGCGCTCCGGCGGGCATTGGCCGAAACATTTCTGAATCAACAGAGATTCCAGCTCGGTTTCATGGACGATGCAGCTGAATGCTTTGTAAGTTTATCTCATAAACCAATCGAGTTTTACCTAGGTATAACAATGTCCATTTCTTTTTGAACAGGAGAACATTTTACTTCGAATTCATTTCCATTTGGCCAGCAACGAGGCCGAGGACCAATGCGCAGCTGGGCATTGTATCCCCCACCAAAGGTTCGCCATGACCTTGGTGGAACAGTCCGTCTGCGCCGCTTGTGGCGCCACTTCCGAACCTTTGCCTTTCACTCAGGTGAGCTGCAGACCCAATCAATTGATTGTTATCTCATTAAACGGCACATTTTTTCTCGATCCAAATCGAAAGGCCGTTTAACGACCAATCTCATTAGTGTGATGAGGAGAAATCAGGCCGAATCTACATCATTAATTTATTTTAATCATCATTTTTGTTTTGTTTTGTGTCTGTGTGTGTGTGTGGCTTATTATAATCAAAACAGATGGTGCACTACGTCTCGGCGTCGGCGCTGACGTCACAGGCGCGCCAGCCACCCAATTTGATGGAGCCGGGTTCGCCGGCCGGATTATTCGGTCGTTTGCTGAGACAGGCGGGCGGGATGGGCGACATTCGTGATTGCCCGAGCGCTTGCGGCGCCCAAATTCAAATTTGCCGAACTCTGACGAACCGGCCGCAAATCGTCTCGGTCGGCGTCGTCTGGGACTCTGAGCGACCGCAGCTGGATCACATCATGTCCGTCTTTGCCCTGGTGGGCACCAGCCTCCAGCTGCGGGACGTCTTCCAGTCGGTGCTGGACTCACGCTGGGCTGAGTTGACCACCCACCGGCTGGTGGGCGTCGTCACTTACTACGGCAAACATTACTCCACCTTTTTCTTCCACACCAAACTCCAGCTGTGGATCTACTTTGACGACGCATCCGTCAGCGAGGTGGGGCCCGACTGGCAGCACGTCGTCGACAAGTGCCGGCGCGGACATTTCCAGCCGCTTTTGCTCCTCTACGCAGATCCGGAAGGGACGGCCGTGCCGACGGCCACCGCTCCTTCGGCCGTCACTCCGGTCGGAGCCAAACCGCGTCATCATCAATACGGATCACTTTCCAGGCCCAGGAGCATCACGCCCAATCCGGTGCCGGTCCAGCAGCAGCAGCAGCCAAGCTATAACGGCCGCAGGGCCATCACGCCCAACATGGAACTCATCCAGCACTCGCTCAACAGGCGGCCTGCTCCGTTGCCACAGCAACAGCAGCAGCAACAGCCAGACTATCGCGACTATCAAAACATTTCGGACCTGGAAGGCATTTTCCATCAGCCGGACGAAGTCTTCCACGAGCCGGTTTACATCCAGCGACAAACGGTCGAATCCATTTTGAGGGCCCAGCAGCAGCAGTCGAACGTTTCCAGCGATCCTGATCTCAAGATCGCCATGCTCGCCGGTGCCAATTTGCCAAGATCGAGAGATTCCGGCAACTGGAGTGGGGACCGAAACAGCGCATCCTCTTCATCCAGCACTTCCATGGACAATCCTTACCTCTACATTATGAACAGAAATCAAAGGTATAATTTAATTGAAATTAATTATCTTTAAATCAATTACAGTTGAATTAATTTGGAAAATATTCAATTGTTACAGACCGCAGAGTAGCAGTTCGACCAATAGTTCTCCATCGAAGCCGGGCGATCCCAACGCTTTACCCAACCAGCACCTGGGCGCTTTCCACGGCGATCCTGGATACGATTCCTATTCTTTATCGTCCAACGACAGTTACCCGTTGCAGCAGAGTCTGAAACATACCCTCCAGGTATAATTTAATCTTTAAAAAAAAAATGATTCATTGTGATGGAGTTATTAACGTCTGGAATTATTATTATTATTTCTTTTTTTAAATTAGTTATCCCAGATTCCCGAGGGCGGTCACAACAGATGGCAGACCCGAGTGCCTGGGCCGTATCCACCGGCTGATGCTGGTGGAGCCGACGAGTGTGAAAGGCTTTGCCTCGAGGCGGATCACCTGCTGGAGCGGTCGAGAGTGCAGGAAGATCAAGGCGACCTGGAAGGGGCTTTCAATCTGTGTCAATCGGCGGCCCAGCGCAGCCGGGCTGCCATGGATGCCCCTTACAACAATCCGCAGACGCTCGTCTTTGCCCGGATGAAACACAACACGTGCGTCATGCGGGGGCGGAGCCTCCACAGGCGACTTTTGCAGGCGCGACAGTCTGCCGGATTCTACGACGGATCGACGGCCGTTCACAATGGCGTCGCCGTTATGCCCAGCATCGACGAGCCGAGACACAGTCGCCAGAGCAGCCGCGATTCCAATCGCAGCGTCCGCCAACAACCGACTGTCCAGGCTGTCCCGCCCACTCCGTCCGCTCCTTCGTCCAACACTCAGCCCGGAAGCGTCGGGAAGAACATTGAAATTTACGCCACTTTGCCGAAAAAGAAGGGCAAGAAAGCGGCCGAAATGCTCCGTGAAGCCGAAACGACACAACAACAGCAGCAACAACAACAACAACCGGAGAGGCAGAGTCGATCGGGTGTTGTTGCCGGATTCGCTGGCGCCATGATGCGCCGGGAGAGGGCCAAGAGTGAGGATCGCAACAAGAGCAAACCGGTTCCCATTCCGTCGGTGGCCAGTGTGGCCCAGGACGACCTGGAAATGATGGGAGGCGACGGATCGAGCGACAACTCGTCCAGGTCGCCCGGCAAGAAGCAGCACCGCATCCGGCGGAGGCTTCTCATGGGCGGGCTCATCAAACGGAAGAACCGAAGTTTGCCCGACCTGAGAGCCGACGACGACGACGGCCAGGAAGAGCCGCAACAGGAGCTGGAAGAGGATGACTATATCGGTTTACCTCCGCCGCCAGAAGACTCCAGCAATCCCAATTTGGAGAAGAGCAAATTGATGATGAGGAGGAGTTTCCACTCGAGTCTGGGCCGGAATTTACTGCCGCAACCCATCGGCCTCAACAAAGTACCTCCGCCGCCGCCAGTCCGGAAAACATCCCACCTGACTCCGGCGCCTCCGCAATTGCCGTTCTACGATAATTACGCCGAGAGTCAAATCACCGTCCATGCGGACATTCACCACGAGCGGACGCATAGCGATTTGGCCTTCCCCGCTCCACACGATCCGCTTCCGCCTTATCCGGTCGTCGAACACGTCCGGCAAGCCAGCGACGATTTCCCACCACCTCCTCCGCCGCAGGAATTGCAGTTACTCAGTTGCGATCCTGAACTGATGGCGCCGGAAGAAGAAGAAGAAGAAGAAGTGGAGCCTAGCGGATTATTAGCCGAACTCCAAAGGAAGCGGAAGGAAATCCTGGGCGCCGGAAACATGCCGCCACCTATGGCACCGATCGTCCCCTCCGCTCCGTCATCTTCGGCAGCCAATCCGCCGAATCATTGGCTGAGAGAACTTCAAAATACTTTGCAAAACAAGAAGATGGGAGTGGCCGCTCCGGCAGTGGCCCCTCAGCCCGTACCTGCGGCTCTTCCGACGGAAGAGACGGTCAATAAATCTGTCCGGAAACTGGCGTCCCGTTTCGAACAAGCTAGAATCTCTCCAGTGACTTCATGTGATGTCGTCGATCACGCTCCTCCTCGCGTCCAACCACCCGTAGTACCTTGCCAACAACAACAACAACAACAACAACACCAGCAGCCACCCAAGGCTCCTGTAGCGTCTCTACCACCTGCGGCTCCTGCCGGAATTTTGGATCGTAAGAGACGATCGGGTGACGGACAGAGTAAAAAGAAGAGCGTGACGTTTTGCGACCAAGTGATTTTGGTCTCGACGGCCGAAGACACCGAACAGGATGAGACGTATGTTCCCAATCCGATCCTCCAGCGAGTACTCCGCTCGGCTTTCCAACAGGAAATGGTCAAAGATGTTGGCCAGCAGCGAACGGAATCGAATCAGCCACTGGTTTCGCCCACTTTTAATAATGGAACGGATGAAGTGGATCGCCAATCCTTGAGGCCTCCTATGCCGCCTTATCAAAAGTTGCCCGTCAACAGCCAGGCCTTCCAGCAATCTCATCACTACGCCCAGCAACAACCTCAGCAGCATTACCAGCAGCAGCAACAACAATACCAACAACCATCGGGACAGCCGATGCGGAATGGTTACGGCGTTCCGCCTTCACCGATGATGGGCCAGAGGATAGGACCACCATCCAGCGCAGGTGCTCCTCCATCTTACGCTCCGCCTCCGCAATATCCGCACCACGCCAGAGTGCGCTTCCAGCCGCAGCCAACGGCCAATAACAACAACAATAACAATCTGACCCAAAATCTGACGATGAAAACGAATTACCCGCCGCAACAGCATCCGGATCAGCAGAGTAGGCCGCAGCAAATGGTCCAGCCGAATGCCGGTTCGTGGCAACAACAACCGCAACAACAAGGGCCGATGCCATCCAGTAGCGCTGGATTCACTCCGTGCAGCCTTTGCGGGAAGAAGCAAGTGCCGTCCAATTTTCAATATTGCTCCGATTGTCAATTTTACATGCAACGGTTCCAGCCGAAAGCGTGAGCTTGGCCAACTGGATCGTGAACAAAAATTTACTATTATTTTATTGAAGTATTTTGTTATTATCCAATCTGCAATTGTTTTAACTCGAGATATTAATCCATGATTTGGTTGATCTCCTAGCACACGATATCTGCGCCCAACTTTTTTAAATTGTATTAAGCAGATAGCTGTGCGTGTTTTATTCCTTTTGTTTGGATTGTTTTTTCGCCACCACATTAAATGACCGATCTGATTTTCATCAAAATAATTTTTTTAGCTCTGAAATTATAAGTATCTCTGTGTAACTCTGTGTATCTCACATTTTGCTTGTACATAACGTGCCAAAATTTGTTTTATGTACATTTACGAATGCTTAAGACAAATATAATACGAGAATCGTATTTCTATACAAAATCCGTTCAATTCTTTTCATTTTTATTGAAAGTTAAGACTTAAGAAAAAAAGAGACCACGCAACTGATTTCTTTGTTACGTGATTTGTGATGCCGTAAAAGTGTAACGACTTCCATCACTGGCCGTTAGGTGTCGATAGTTTGCATGAACGTCCGTTAGATGGCTTAGAATGTTGTGTTGCTTCCATGAAAAAAAAGGAAGTAGGAAAAACCGCTAATAAGTCACACACCGACGGGAAAAAAGAGGGTGGTAGTTTTGTGATTGCTCATCTGAGTGTCGAAACTCAATTTAACCAAGGATCACATCGTGTCGAGTTCACAAGATTTCGCCGTCCCACGACAACAGTCAATCTTTCACAGCCAACACAAGCAACACCAACCTCCCTTTCCACCCGACTTTCCTCGACAGTAGTACTGTACTACTTGAAAGCAACTGAGTAATTTGACGCCAGCTCAAGTCCCCCCTCACAGTAATTTTTAACATTTCCTTCAAACTGAAGACCGTTTATTCTGACTTGTTTCGACTTTCGACGTTTGGAGCTTCTTTGTCTGCATCTCATCCTACTGGACTGTTGATGGTAGGTTGGATTATTTTTCAACACTCCCCGTCATTGTGGTGTTTTCATTTGAGTCATCATTTTCTTGTGGTCACAGTGTGTCAGCAACTTAGTGGTAGCCACTTTATCAAACTGTTGACTTCAAAAATCATTCCTATATCATTCACAGTTTACTTTTTGTGTTTGTAGTGTTCTTCAGCATGTTTGTCATTAGTATCAAGGCCACCGTTGCTTGACAAACACAAACTGCATCACTCCAGGTCCATGCAACATTGTAGAGCTATCATTAGTCTGATAAGACAAGTATTTAGGTACGAGGGTGCAAAATGAAACTAATTGTAGGGTCCAACTGTGTTACCCACTTTGGGTAGCACAAAAGACCATTAATCAATAAGCAACTAAAATCTTTATTCATTTAATTTTTTAAAAATACTATTTGAATTTTGTGTGGAAAGGCTGAGGTTACTCAATCACACCATCAATCAGAGTCACTTTGGTGCTGTCAAGGCTAACAAAGTGTTCACAAAGCGCATCGGGAAATTCTGAATATGTAGGAAACGAGGAGAAGCAACAATGTACACATACGTTGATTGAAACGGCATTTAACCAAAGTGGCCTGCAATTTAGTTGTTTAACTTTTTGTTCGTACGATGCTGTTAAGAAAAAAAAACTAAGCAAAAAGCTGTACGTATTCAAACAGAACCTGTTACGATTGTTTAAACTCGGCAGATTTTCAGGTAAATTCGCTACGTGCCTTGAAAGCTCAATAGTTTCGCAATCTGAAGTGGCTTCTGTTTGACGAGAGCGACACACACTATTCGGTTGAAAGTAAGAACAAACAAAATTGACTTTTTTAAATTCGCTGAAAAAATACAGCATTCGTGTTTGCTGTATTTGGTTCAAAGGAAAAACAATTTCAGATTGCTGGTAAACATGGTTTGAAGAATCAAGTAGCCAATAGCCAAGGATTAACAATATTTGCCGTCAGAACAAATATACCATGCTGGAGATTGCCACTCGCTATGTAACTATTGTCACTGGCTGAATCGAATTGCTTTGTTTGTTGACTTGTCTTCGTCAGCATTTTCCTCTTTTCTTTTTCTGTTTACCAATAGGAGGAATTGCATTTTTCTAGTTTGCTATTAACTTGGACTCTTTTAAACCACTACGTCAGTGTCAAGGAAGAACCGTTGGAGAAGACGTTCTCCTCCACAGAACTTACTCCTTTTCTTTTTTGAGACCAACGTCTGTATAGTATGTAAACAAGTCCATCAACCATCCCGAGTACTTTGTCTCTCTGGGTCTTGCCAGTCGGGTCATTGACTCGCCAGTGAAATCAGTCATACTCTCAATAGCGCAGAAGTCGACGGAGCCAAAACTTTTTGAATCAATCACATCTTCAGAAAGCTGCTGTAATCGCTGAAGTGGAAACTAACGTGGTTGGCCAGCTCCATCGGATAACTAGCCCAGCTATAGAGTTGGAGAATGCGCACGATAGTAACCATAGTAACACGCTACGTGCGAATTGGAAGATTTTGGGGGGCAATGAGTTTTTACGACCCAAAACACTCTGAACGCGTCGTCAACAGGAAAAAAAAAGAAGGGGAGAAGAAAAAAAACAATTCGTTATCTGGTCTCATAAACATCCTTTTTGGCGCCAGGACCGATATCGGGAATTAAAAAGGGGAACAAATTCGAATAATCAAGAGGATGCAGGAATGCAGTCGGCTACGAGAGTGTGACGTAATTTCGGTCGTGGAATCCATTTCAAATGTTGTAAACGAAACCGTGAGAGTGCATGCGTCAGCGTGTTGTTTTTTTAAACTCGTTTCTTTCTCTTCTCTCGCCGTCATTCCCGATCTGAGAACCCAATCCTTGTGTACATATTTTTGGCCGATCTCGTTTCACTCTGCCTGTTCGATTCCAAAAGTCCACTTTCAGTTACACACGCACACAATCAAGTTCTCGAGCTTCAGTTCGGGAGATTTCCAGTTAAGAATTGACGCGCGTTGGAGCGTGCCTGCAGCATTCTTTTATCGCCTTGTATTTTGTTTTGTTTTTTCATTTTACTTTTATTTTATATTTTGTTGTTCTTGTTTTATTGATTTACAGATTGCTTTTCTGGGCTTGTAGCTGCCGTCATCGTTGAGGGTTCCGGTTTAGTAATGGAGCGTGATTGAGTGCTTCCTCTCTTGATTTTTTGGGCTCAATTAGAAGAGCCGTTGCATCCGGACCGAAGAGAAAAATACATACCGTAAAAGATGATGGCTAAAATGAAATATTCCGAAATACCACGCGATTTGTCTTCAGACAGTATCGCCGCCTACAGACTCGCCCAGGTAAAAGACAATCATCAAATTGGTCGCGAAAGGTGAAAATTAACAATTTAATTTGTTTCTTCCAAATAGGGATCGCCTGATCGAGACAAATGGAAAAGAAACTCGAGTGAGGGTCGAGGTAGTCCGGAATCGGGAACTTCATCCAGTGATTCTCCACCCGTCCGACTCTTTCACCAACAGCTGTCGTCACGTCGATCCACTTCAGCATTTCGCTCGCACTGCCTGGGCTCCCGGAAGGAGTCGCCCGAGCCGCCCGACGAAGTGGACGGCAACGGGGACGCTTTTGTCCGTGCGGGATCGAGTCATCGTCAGTGCGAAATGGATCAGCAGCACCGACGTTCTAGTCGACGCGGAGCCAGCCCCGCCCAACCAACTCCTTATATGTTACACCAGTAAGCCTCCTCCCACCTTGTTGGTCCGGATCCGATCCGACATCCTCCGCCCATTGAAAAACAGGATGGGGGCCCACCCATCCAATTTGTCTCGTTTGCCTCATTATTGAAACTTACCTCGACCGCGTTCGTCACAGTCTGTTGACTAAATGTCTTGTTTTTCTTTGTATTTCTCTCCCCCTCATTTGCCTTTATGTCCGTGTGTCGAATCGGCCAGTTCACTGCCTCGCTCGGCCGGAGCCAAATCGAGCAGCTTGCCGGCCAGTGCTCGGTCCGGTCTATCGGCCATGCTGTGCGTCGATGGCTCAGCGATGGAACGCCATGCCGACTGCCCCGTGCAGTCCATCGTCAATGTATAAGATAACCGAGCATTTCTCGGACTTTTGTAAAAACATTTGGAAGCGGATGGCTAATTTCTTCTCGTTATTGTTTCTAATAGGTGAGCGCGGAAAGCGTGGCTGCCCAATTGACCCTGCTGGTCGTTCCCATCTTTCAAAACATCCAGCCGGAGGAGTTGACATCTTGCGGCTGGTGCAAGAGCAACAAACTGGAACTGGCGCCCAATGTTGTGGCCATGACGCGCCATTTTAATCACGTCAGTTTCTGGACCGTCCAGGAGATACTCAACGAAGCGAGCGTGAGGCCGCGCGCGGAAGTCGTCTCGCATTTCATCCGCATCGCCAAAAAGCTGCACGAACTCAACAACCTGCACACGCTGATGGCCGTCGTCAGCGCCCTGCGCAGCGCCCCCATCTACCGCCTGCAGAAAACGTGGGCCGCCGTCACCAAGAAAGACGTCCAGTTGCTGGAACGATTGGCCGACTTGTTTTCGGATCACAACAACTCTGAGAAGCTGCGGCAACACATGGATTCGCTCAAGCTGCCTTGCGTTCCGTATTTGGGCCTTTTCCTGTCCGACGTCAACTTTATCGACGTGGCGCACCCGCACCACGGCGGCCTTGAATCGCAACGACGACAGTTGCAGATGAACAACTTGCTACGAATCTTGGCCAACTACCAACAGTCGGATTACTCTTTCCTGCCTGTCAAGAATCACGTGATGGAGTACCTGCGCTCAGCCAAATACATAGAAGAATTGCAAAAACTCCTCGAAGACGACCAATATAAGTTGTCGCTGAAGTTGGAGCCTTCCACGCCGCCGAGCTCGACGGGGTCCAAAGAATCCTTTTACGACGTCAAATCGGCCATGGGCCAATTGAACGTGTCGCCCAGGAAGGCGGCTTCGGTTCGTAAACCGGCAGTGACATCTGACGGCTCTGGCCACGGCGTCAAGTTTGTGCCCGGCCATACGAAATCCAGGAGCTTGGGTACAAAGTACGTATCAACACTCCCGTTTTCTGTTTTTCTTTGTTAACCTAAACTAACTGGCCATTATATAGAGACCCATATTTGTGTCTAAACCAATTTGTTTGCGGTCCGTAACCGATTGGGTGATGGTTTTTCGTGTGTAGGGGACCAATAAGAATAGTTTCCATGACAACATACTAATCCAGTTATTCTAAGTCGAAAAACAACCATAACTTTAGTGACTGATCTGATTGTTTATTGACAACAACTTGAAGATTGAGGAGCGCCAGCTTACCCCGAAGTGCGTATCGTCAGCCCTTTACGGCAGCGTCGGGCGATTCTTCGTGAGTTTCGGGTTGTCCATTTACCCACCGCAACGGAATGCCACCTCTTCTTCCTCCGTTTCCCCCAAGCACTCTTTCATCTTGTCTTTATTTACGAGCCTCTCTTTTTACTGCACTACCTCTGCCGATTCATTTCTAGTCGATGTATTTTTGTATTTATTTATTTTGTGGTCTGGTGTCTGTGTGCGTGTGTTGTCTGTTTTGCTCGTCCGCTCCGTTCAGTTAACTGGTCACTAACGTATACATTGTTGGGTATCCTCCCTTTCCCCCTTTTCTTTTTATCCATTCGCAGCATATTCCGGAATGGATCCAATCACGCGCCGTCGTACCTCAAAGAGAACGAGGCTGGCAGCGGCGTCTGGCGGCATTCGCTGGCCAACCATGGCTTCGATTCGACGCTTCGCAATCTGATTGACGACAGTGTCCAGGAAGAATCGACGACGACGACCACCACATCGTCTTGTGCGATGAACTCGTCACCACGTCAGTCACTCCACGGCGAGCTTGATCCTTCCGCTCCCCACAACAACGACAACCATTCCGCTCAAGGGTAATAATTGCATTTTGGGCTCCGAATCATTCTAAATGAAATTACTGCTATTGCTGACATGAATGTCCAGGTCGGATCACTCTCTTAGTGGATTGGATTCGCCTTTGCCACCTCCGCCCATCCGCTGCTGTTGCATTCAGGGATGCGTCCGCAAAAAAGCTGTTTTGAAAGATGGTCGGCGTCCGGCCGTCAGTGCATGGCAGAGGTATTGGATACAGCTCTCTGGTTCCAACCTTCTTTTTTATCAACCTAAACACCTCCGAGGGTAAATAAAAATAAAAATCTTTTATTATTGTATTTATTGCGCTTTGTCCTTTTCAACGAAACAAAATTCTTTTCATCGATTTAGATCCGACCGATCGGATTTTCGACGACGCCCCTTTAAAGCCGTTTCCATCACCGGCTGGTCAGTGGAGCGGCACCACAGTCCTCGCCATCCGGACTCTGTTTTATTGAAAAACACTCAAAAGGGTGACGCCTACAAACTTCGTATCGTCTGTCCGGACGCCATTGAAGATTGGCTCAATTTGTTGACGTTGGCCATTGAAACGCCAGCTGAGAGTTCAGACGACGCAGAGAATCTCATGTCATTTGAATGAGCCTTCGTCCGTCCTCGACTCGACAGCTGCCCACAGCTGCCGTACCGGATAAGAGTATAGAACATTTAAATGCCCAGTTGGTGTTCTCCTCGCCTTGGTCGTTGGTCATCGTGAAACACAAGATGATACTCAATGCTGGGATAAGATAAGTAACGGGTGGGAAATGATTATCGACAATTTTGGACCTTTGCCCAGAATTCTCCGTCACGGAAGAAAACTCCTCACTCTTATTTGCCATCCCGTCAGTTCCTTCACAGATGAGTGACTGACCTTTTTTGGATGTGTGTATGTGTGTGTGTGTGTATTTTTTCTCGTCATCAATTATGTAATTCTCATAATCCCACATGTATAGGTAACATTTTTTTTTCTTTTGGCTCACTCCTATCACACAGCTGCTTTCGTTTTTTTGTGTGTGTAGTAAAAAAAAGGAAGAAAAATAATCCAGCCTTCTGCCCGGCACGCCTCCTCTTTCCTACTCGTCGTCTTATATTTGAAGCTCAATCGATTCCTCTTTAAGATGATTGCTGTTACTATAATTTTGTCCTTGTTAAAGTCACACGCGCTCTCGACGTGTGAGCGGAATCTCTCGTTATTGGATCAACGTGCTCTCCCCCCCCCCCCCTCTTCCGTTCACGACACCGCAGGCATCACCGAATTAACACGGAAGCAGCACGGATGTGGTGTTGCCTTTTCTAAAAAAACATGTTCTGGCATTCGTTGTGTTTTTCCCCTCGGCTTCATCGACATGTGTTCCCTTATTCTTGCCCCCTTCATTTTCTGTTTGCTCCTCTACGTTCTAGTCTGTCTTGGATTTAAGGAGAATGACAGGACAACCCGTTTGTGTCCTTGTCTACCATCATCAGGAAAAATAATTGAAATTAGGAATCTGAAGGAGCAATTCAAAAAAGTAGCATCCGAAATCTTGTTGTTCTCGATTTTGCGAATACATGAAATAATTCTCTTTCACGTAACGATTTTTATTGGTTATTTCTTTTACGTTTCTCTGTTGCGAAGATTTTCTTGGTGCTTCAAGTGACCTTTTTCTTGGGCTTTTCGATAAATTTTGGTCTAAATATTAAATAAATAAATGGTCAAACTTTTCCTTTATCAACAACCTTTTGGTCACATACGGTTGATGACGGGATTGGCTAGTTTACGCAAAATAAATAATGATGCTGAAATGAAACAATTTAAGAAATAAAAGGTTTTCCCATACCGGGAATCGAACCCGAGCCTCTTGGGTGAAAGCCAAGTATCCTAGCCACTAGACCATATGGGATGAAAGCCTTCCCATGAAATTGACAACTATATATTAGACTGGATTATAAAATTCTAAATTTGTTGATTTCGATGTCTAATCAATTTGCCAACCGCTAGCTTTGGGAATAGTGTGCTTCTCACTTTCCTGTGTAGTGTTTTGTGGTTTATTTCATTAGCAACCTGTCTTTAATACAGAAAAGGGAGGGTAATGCGGGGTAATGATGAAACAAAATTTGCTGCAATGAATCGGCAACCCCCGCTTCAGTACGCACTAGTAGAACAGCAGCACGACTTTCGGCTCTGATGAGCCCTAACATTTTTTAAAAAGGAAGAGGGTCCTGGGCTGTTAGACTGGGTTTTCGTCGGTTTTCGGACAAATTGCGGGTTTCGTGTCCCTTGGATCCGCTTGGATCCTGTCTGTCAAGTCAAGTGGACGTGGTTAAACGTGTTGAGACGGACAATATAAAAAAAACATCCTGATTCAGCGGATCGTGAGCGCTGTCAAATGTCGATTAAACCGCTTTCGTCGTTTTTACGGAATGGATTGAGGGAAAGGGTCGATTTTTGGAATGGGAGGAGTCGATTTTTCTACCCGGGGGGAGGGGCCTACAAAAGTGTCGTCTGCTTTGTTTTGTTTGATTCAATCGTTAAGCAGACGCCAGACGTCACAGACACACTTTAAAAACACAACACCAACACAGGCCTGTCACTCAACGCAAGCCACACCGGCACTTCAGACTGGTTAACGCTTGAAGATGGACCACAGTAGAAGGTAATGTTGGTGTGATAAATCTCAGAAAGCTATTTATTTCTACATCAATTACAAGGTATGCTCTGATGCAACTGTGTTACAATTGAAGCTAATATAATAATCCATTTTTATTCATAGATTTGTGTTAATAATATATTGTTGAATAAAAATTGGACCATATGAGAAAGAAGATGGAAACCTCTGAAAGAGATGCCACTAGCTTCCACTGTCCATGCTGTAAAAAGAATTTCAGTGATTCAGAAGCTGACAGACTATTTGATCCTGCTGACCTGAATGGGGAATTCAAATGCAATTTCTGTGGTGCAGTGGTTGTTGAAAACGAATTAGCCATACTAAAGAAATATTTACGGCAGCAAATGGCTTGGTTCAACAACCAAATGAGAAAATTTCCCCTGTACAAACTACTAAGAGAAGTTGAGGATGTGAAACTGGCCCCAGCCTTGCTTGACCAAGACCCAATGCTGATACAACTCATCTGCAATTTTCCCAAAGCTATGCCTTATCTACAAATCGTCTTTCACTATTTGTATAAGGAATGCCATTGGCAAACCCAAATTCAAGGGAGCTACTTGCGAAAATTGGTCGGGAGAGGCAACCAGAAGAGGTGTTTTCCGACTGGATGAACAAAGCGTCTACGTCACTATCGGTGATTATGTGGTTAATTGTCAAGAAAGGAGTTCGCAAGGAGGATGAGAGAAAGCACCGTCGATAATGAAGCTGCTACCAGCACCAATGACAATATTGCTGGACATGCGATCATTGACGAGGTAAAACTGGATTCTATTATACCTATTAAAGTAACATCTTATCAATGAATATCAATCTTATCCAGATGGAGCTACCTACTCTCTCTACGGAGAAGAATCGCAACCAAGAAGACCTCATGTCGGTCCTTATGGAACTCGAAAAACCAAGTAGATACATAGGCCGCTGTTCCAGCCAATTCAAGTAATGATGAATCTGACGCAAGGTTTCTTCTTGAACAACTTACTCATACATGTAAATTTTTATTTGTCTTCTTAGGTGGTGTCGAGCTGATGGACACTAACTCGGAAGAAGAAGTTTCTCTGGTGAGAGTTGGAAACTTGGAATTCCCTGTTCAAGAAGTCCCAGCTGAACAGGTTGCCCAGATGGCGGCTTCCGAAAAGGATGCCTACGTCGACTTGCACTTCTTGTAACCATTGCTACCTCTCGATGAATTTGTACTAAGGCTGTTTCGATTCCTGGTGTAAGTTGTCTACTTCTCGCCAGAGGTCCCTGGTTTTCTCGATCTCTGTTTTCTCAAGGTGCTATTTGCTCGGTTTCTCAAATGTGCGAAAGGCAAAGAAAAAATTCTTCCTTTTCCGTTTTCTCCGTCTCTTTCGTTTCTTCTTCCGTTTTGCATCTGTGAGACTTGAGACTTCTCAAAACAAAATTTACAAACGCTACAGATTCGATTACACTTTGATTAAATTTTTCGCCCTTTTATTCAAAAATTGAATTTGGAACATAATCAAATCTTTTTTTTTATCCCGCTTTTGATTTCAAAATAATTTTAAAATGGGGTAATGTACGTAGTTAATTGAAAGAAAGAGATTAAAGATAATTTTGTCATAACGTAACTTATTAGTTTTTCAAAATTCAATGTTTTTCGATACTTGTGTTCTTACTGATACATGAATGGAACGGAACTTTCACGAAGATTATACGAAAAATTGATTTTTTACGTGATGGAAAAATGAATATAATTTCTCTAAGAAATTGAATTAAGACTTACTAATCTAGGGGCCAAAAAAAAATCGGCGATGCTTTCCGTTCGTTGTTTTCTTGTTCTGGGACGTACGGTGCTGGTACAGCACGGTATGGCAACCGTCGAACTCCAAAGACAGAAGAACTCCACCGACAATAGAACCCCAATATTTTTAATAATTTTAAAAATTTCTTTGTATGCGACAGTAGAACCCCAAGGACAGTAGAACTTCTCTTTGAAATATTATTTAAAATATCCGAACTCCAGTGCCCGACAGTAGAACTCCACTACGCGACAATAGAACTCCAATAATTTTTTTAAATTATTTTCATGTCCGACAATAGAACTCCAACGATTTTAATATTATTTTGAGGACCGACAATAGAACTCCATTTAAATTAGAATATCCAGTTCTATTGTCGGTGGAGTTCTTCTGTCTTTGGAGTTCTACTGTCAGCAACCCTACAGCACGACCCTCACCGTAAAGGCGAAAAGGGCTGTTAGGTTTTCATCAAGTCACAAACGTCGTCTTTTCCTCAGTCCTCATCAGGAATGGATTGGGAACCATAAAAAAAAAATAATATTCATCGCGTGGATAATGAATACTATATTCCGATTGATCACATTCATGCGCATCACACACGTGTCTTTTCAGGTAACACCATTTCCAAAACAAGTAGTGACAGTGCAAATTTCAATACATTTTACCTGTTGTGTAAAGAACCTGTTACGACAATTTGTGGCAAAAGGCCGTACAACTAGTGTACACGTACTTATATAATCCTGGATTTTATTTAATTTAACTTATGTCGTAATTACTAATAGCAAAGCTAAATGACTTAGATTCATAATGATTAATGAACTAGTCATTTTAAACAAACGTACAGAGTCATGAAGGCGTATCAAATATTGAAATGATGAATCGATATATATATAATAAATGAAAGGTTCAAGAAAGAAACACAATGAGGGGTGGGAGAGAGAATTCAAACTGATACACACTGTGAAAGGAATGATCAACCCATAGCTCTGCGTGCTTTAGTTAACATTCCAGCTGCTTTCTTCAGGCCCAATATCTTCAAAGCTTAGGTTACTGACGCCAGCTTCTTCACCAACAACGTCGATGACCGGATCGCAGAGATCATCATGGTAGTCCAAACCGGGGCGTGCTATCCCCCCTGCTGCCACATGAGTATGCCGGATCACTTCCGCTCCAAGTTTTCTACCACTAATAGATGGTGACGTTATGGTTGTAAAAGGGACGAGGCCAAAAAGATCTTGACTCTTCAACGGCAGAAGAGGCAAAGGATTATCTTGGTCCGTGACGATGTGAGGCCGTTTGTCAGTGAGTGGTGGAACATTCTCGTAACGATGAAGACGACGTTTCTCTTTTAGAGCTGTAGCGGTATGAAGACAAATCTCGCCGCTATTACTGGTTTTCTTGGGTGGGAGCTTGAAAGGTGCTTTGGCAAAGACATCTTCTTCCGAAGCGACAAACTCTCGCTTCTCCGCATTGCGTATTCTAATAAAAATTAGCTTTTAAACACAATGTTGTCTTCATTATTTACTTTGTATTTTTACCTGAAAGGTAGAGGAACCGTGGGAAGTCGACTCGTGGTAACTGGCGCTCTTGGCATTCCGGAATGAAGGCTATCATCATCCAGTTCATCGTCAGCCAACAAGGGTCGTTCACCGAATGCGTGACCAACCAAAGCATCCTCTACGTTAGAAGATATTTGGGCAACATTTTTTCTTCTGCTGTTTGAAGTTTTAGGTTCGATTGGCTCCATGCGGATGCTGTCACTTTCTCCATGATAGACGGATGAGCTGATGGTCTCGGATTCTTCATCAAGATTTTGTCGAGATCTAAACATGAATGCATTGTAATTAAACAGGAATTTTAGTAAATTATTTGGGAAGTTTTGTTACTTTCTCTTGGGTTGTTCGTCCGTTTCCTCATCTGAACAGCAGTTCTTTAAGTCAGTAGCAGAGCCGATCGAGTCTTCATCGGTGAGTTTAAGTCGGGCAGAGTTTTTGTTTTGTCGTCCGGCTATGGTATTGCTGGAGCCTTCTTCGGTTTCTCTGACGTTGGAATTACGACCATCCAATCGCAATCCTCCAGTTGCTGCGTCACCTTCTCGATTGTCGAGTTCATCTTCGGCGTCAGAGTACCCGTAACAAAAGAGCTTCTCGTACTTGGAACGATCTTCTGCTGGCGCTCGTGCAAACGGAGGAGGTGGTGGCGGCGGTGTTATTGGTACCGCCGCCGATGTCCCGGCCGGTGAGGACTCCACCTCCACCTGTGCAGGAGCAGGCCCGTTGCCAGCTGTGCTAATCTTGGAAACTAAGTTATCGACACACATATACACACGATTAAGTTGACACCCGATTTGAACTTGAATGCGAGTAATGCATGCTGAACTTGATTAAAGAAGTGCAAACTCTTCCGCCTCCCCCTCCGTGCATCCTCAACACAACTTAATAACCAGCATGAATTTACATGAAAATAAACAAATAAAAAAGTTAAATAACCACCCCCCTAACCATGCATGTGAGTAACTCGCTGTTCGATTTTGTTTTGTTTTTTTACAAATTGTAATGCTGCTACACAACCGCAAAAAGTGCGCTGAAATACACTGTTTTGTTTAGGTTTTATTTGTTCGGCAGACCAACAGCAACAACAATCAAAGCGGAAGTGGAGAGAAGTTATAACGTGAAGCCACTGTGTTATTATTAGTATTATATCTCTCGTGAGGGGAAAAGAAGAAAATGAGCTTTGATCGGCCATACGACAATGTCGTTTTAATGGAGAGAAAAAAATTATAATAGGGGAATAAGAAAAAAAAAACTGGATATGATTAACGATGGATAATGTATATGGAATGCGGCTAAATTGAAAAGACGGGAAATACGGAAACAATTGAATGTTATGCAAGTTTTGACTAGTGTGAACAGATGGGAGAAGGGTAAAAAAAAGGAGGAGTAAATGAACCGACAGGAGGCCAGCGCAGTAAATATGCACCAGTTATGATGGGCCTCGTTTATAATCATATAATAGAGAAAAGAAGATTATGGTATCCACGTTAATAATTGACTGGAAGACCCCAAAAAGTTAATGTACTTGATATAGTTTTGTCTAGACAACAGAGTTAGTAGAAGAAAAGATTAGGAGGGGGGATGTGAAACATGGAGGGATGTTAACTTGTCGCCGAGCAGAGGAGTTTTCGAGGTTGTTGGGAGGGGGAGGTTTCTTTTGCACAGACACGATTTGCTTTTTCCTTAAATGATTTTTGTGTATGTTTAATTACCTCCATCGAGTGCCGCCACCGGTAACTTTTTCCGACCTGTGGTAGTCATGGTCGGAAGTGATAAAAGCGTTGGGCAAAACAAAACAAAAAACAAAAATAAATAACCAAACAATAAAATAGATTGAAAGCGCGTAAGGTCTACTGTGTGCAAAACACTAGTTCAATGAATCATGATTACCTGGCGGAAGGCGGAATGGAGCAGCTCCAAACGGATCTTCGGCAGCAGTGCCAGCCTCTGCAGCGTTCATCACTAAACTCTCTCTGCTTTTTACATTGACTATACCTGGAAAGAACAACGAAAACGTCAGACGGCCATTTCGTAAATAAACGAATTTGAAACAAGCTTACTGCTTTGGGAACCACGACGGATTTTATCAAACTCGGCACCGAACAGGTGATCTTCGTTCAGCTGACAAAAGGGCGATGGGTCGTCAAAGGGATTCCAGACGGCAACGTGACCTACCAAGGCCGCTCCATCTACAGCTGCCGCCATCGTGTCTGGCTGTCCGAATGGTTCGCCCGTCACTTGGGAGGGAGGCACAAATGATTTTAGAAATTGGTTCGTCTCGTCGGCGTAGCTTCTTATCAACGAGAAAAAATAATTAGATTAAATTTTATTAATGTTGAGTATAACAATCTTTTTCTTACTTCGTGAAAGCCGAAGTGTCGCTCATGTTCCTACGATGCCTATGGTGTGAAGTGGGTGAAGTTGGTGGTGTCACCGACGACGATGGAGGGTCTAGCGATGCGGTCCTACCAGCCGACGGATTCAACCGAGGGGCGCTACTGCTGATAGACGAGCGCTGAGTAATATCAGCCTCTTGTCGCGAATCAACCGAGCAAAGTGGATCAGCCGATTGCGTCTGGCTCGTCTCTCGAAATTCAACCGGCGTCAAGGCGGAAGGGGGAAGGCTGGCCGGTTGTGGCGAAACAGTTGCCGTAGAAGTTGGAGGACAACTAGGCACTGCTGCTGCGTTTGCAGCTGCTGCCGGATAGCCATAACCATAGTTGAAATAACCTTGACCGGATCCGGTTACCGGGCTAGGTTGGGAAGTTTCGACAAATGGATCTTGAGGGAAAGATGGAAAGAGCTCTTGCACTGATATCGGATTAGCTGGAGCAGCTGGTTGAAGCGGTGTAGGCTCAGCGGTAGTAGTTGGCAAGACGCGCCGAGCGGGATTCAGACTATTGGTAGGTAGTGGGATTTGACCTAGAGTACTGGTAATGGATGAAGCCTTGGGTCGTTGCCGAGGAGTGACGGTCGTCCCACCTTCAACAACAGGTGGCTGGCTGCTTAAAACCCTAGTACTTGGCATGCTTGGTGTAGTAATCGGCTTAACTTGAGCAGGTCGTGTATCAAGAGACGGAAGTTGATCTAGTTCGAGAGGCACGCTATGGAGGAGGTTTACGATGGGAGTTTCACCTCTACCAGCAAGTTTGAAAGCGGCATACGAGACTTGGTAGATGTCTGGCCTGCGATCCGAATCTGGATCGAGCATGTAGCGTACAAGTGAAACTAATTGCTTAGAATACCGGTGACCTTCAGGCAGATTAAACTGCCCGTTCTGGATGGCTAGTGTCGATTCACCAAAAGGAAGCGTGAAAAAGCAGAGCTTGTACAGGAGACAACCAAGGGCCCAAATATCTGCCTTGGTTGTGATGGATTTCCCCATGTATAAATCGACCATTTCGGGAGACCTACATATGGCATTATATAAAGTTTTTTTTTTTTTTACTTTTTCCAACAGCAGTATAATTTTATATTACCTATAGGACAATGTAGTGTATTTTTTAATCTCTTCCTCAACAACAGCCACACCCATTGTGGATGGGTTAAGCACCTTGGCCGTAGCTGAACCAAAGTCACAAAGGACGTAATGGCCAGCGTCATTGAATAAAATGTTTTCCACCTGTGAAACACCGATTTAATAGTTTGCATTCCTAGTCCAGCATTAATAAAATAAATCCTAGACATACTTTTAGATCACGATGTATGATGGGTGTCTGGCAGTGATGAAGCCGAGAAACAGCTTCACACATGTCACAAAAGATAGCCATAACTTCTGGCTCTGAGAAGCCTGTCTGCAGTCTTTCATTCATCAACTGGAGGACATGCATCTTGTAAAAGGGCATAAGGAGAAGCACCTCATATACACCATTGCTTGACTGTGTGATGCTGGAGTCTATGTATCCAATAATATTCTTGTGCCCATTGAGTGTAGAAACAATCTGAATTTCTCTTCGACAGGCAGCCAAGTCATGATCATTGTTGACATGCATACGTTTTAAAGCATAGCGACTGCCATTAGATGCCTTAACTAGGAAAACAATTGCAAAACCACCTAGAAAAGAATTCATGGATTAAAAGTGAAACAATTAAATATTATTTGATAATAAAATTACAAACCTTCGGCAATAATGTCTTCAACTGTGACAGAGTACTGTTTCCCCACTTGAAACACTTTTCCAACAAGGCTCTGACCACCTTTAGACTCCTTCTGAGAAGGGTCAATCTTTGTCTCAATTTTAGAGAATAATTTCTTCATGATTAACTATATACAGCCTGTGTGTTAGGGAAAAATATACGATATAGTGAAAATCTACAAATATAGAAAAGAAACAACCGAGATATTGCGACATAAATTGACAGAAAAACTTACAGCTGAAGACAAAGAGATAATCCGAATCACGATTAACAGGAACGTCAAACTGGGATGGCAGAATCACGACGAAAAAGACGTCATGCGAAATAAATGAATATCATTGGAACACGAATCCAAATAATTTTCTTATCTTCCGAAATTTCTCTCGTCTTCCGAACGGGAATTTTGCTTCTTTTCCACCCCCTATAAAACCTGTCAGAAGCTTCACAAAATTCTCGCTTGAGCACTTGGCAGTGCAATCGGTTCTGTTGCCTAGCAACAATCTATTGCAGACGACGCAAGAAACCAAATCAAAATAGTCATTTTGGAATTGAAGTGTTTCACGTGTCTGAAATATAAAAGATTTCCTGTTAGACATAGAATGAGATATGCACAAATTGTCATTGGCCCAGCAGGCTCTGGTAAAGTAAGTTTAGGCGGAAAACAATCAATGTTTCCTTAAAAAAGGATGTAACAAAATTAATTTGTTTTTAGTCCACCTACTGCACTGAAATGCAACGACATGCTGAAACTGCTCGACGAAATATTCACATTGTAAATTTGGATCCAGCAGCCGAGTCTTTCGAATATAAACCGTCCATCGATATTCGAGACCTCATTCATGTGGACGATGCAATGGAAGATGAGGAAATGCATTTTGGACCAAATGGGGCTCTTGTTTTTTGTATGGAGTTTCTTCTGGAAAATTTGCCGTGGCTAGAGAATCAACTTGGAGAAGATGATGATGACTACTTCATTTTTGATTGCCCTGGACAGATTGAGCTATACACACATCTAAATGTTATGAAGAAATTGCTGGAAGCACTAGAGTTATGGAATTTCAGATTGTGTGCTGTCTTTATCTTAGACAGTCACTTTATGATAAACTCTTCATCATTTATATCAGCATCAATGGCTGCTCTAAGTGCCATGACAACCTTGGAGGTTACATTCATCAGCATCTTGAGTAAAATTGATTTGTTAAGCAAGAAGAGTAAAAAGCAACTGGAAAGGTGAGAACTTATCACTTCAACAGTTTTCCTCAACTAATGCCTGCATTTTGTGTAGATTTTTGGAGCCGGACGTGAAAGACATATGTGCGAACGATACGGTTATGGTCAATTCAAAATGGAATCAAAAACATCAGATGCTTACTGAAATGATTGGCCGTGTTTTGGAAGACTATTCTCTAATCAAATTCGCACCGCTTAATATAACGGACGAAGACAATCTCGCCAATATTCTGTTCATGGTGGACAACTGTATGCAGTTTGGAGAAGACAGGTACCTTTCTAGTTATAGTAGCAAAGGGTTACAAAACAGATCAGTAATTCATTAATTGCTGTTCAGGGATATAAAAATGGCGGAATTTGATGCTCCTGACGAAGAAGACGAGGACAACGATGACGGTTACGAAGAAGGAAGGGGATGAGTCAATTAAATATCACTTACTTACGAATTTATTATTTCTTTTTCCTTGAAACACAATACACCGCAATTTTTTCAGCATTTCTGTATATTTTGTATTTTCAGATGACATTGATGTACATCATGTTATTGTCGTAACATTAGTGGTGTTAAGTGAAGATGGCGCTAGGATTTACGAAGGTTTATTCGATTTCGACTGTTGCTTCTTCTTCTGTTCTTCCAAGAAGTTGTGGAATGATTTCTGACCAACTCGGTCTTCTTCATCTGCCAAAAATTCATTATTGGTTATTAGGAATAAGCTAACTATATTCACAATCAAAAATATTTATGTATACCATCGTCGTCTCCAGGGCGCCCTTCGTGTTCTTCATCATCACTACTGGATTCTCCGCCGATGGCTCGATTGCGCAACAATATTTCAGATGTCGCACTTGATACACTTTGGGCTTGTACATCGTTGTCAAAATCGTGTTGGAATTTTTTCTTTTGGCGGTCTTTATCCTTTGTACGGGCTTCGGCTTGAAGTTTTAGCAAGCGATCATGTTCTGGGCAGTATTCTCTAAGAAAGAAAATGTAATTTCAATAAGTTGTTCTGCCGAAATTAAGTAATAGTCGTTTACGTTTCGTATTCAACAACGGCGGCATCAACAGCGGCCAGAAATTCTTCAAATCCTTCTCCAGTAACAGCAGAAAAACCAACAGTGGTGATATCCTTGTAGAATTCGTCTAATGTCAAAGACAAAGATCGTGATAGATTTGCATGGTGGCTCTTATCTCTTTCCACTGCCTCTTCAAACATCTCAAAATCTTTCATCCATTCCAGAGCAAACTTATGACTCACAACATCAATCTACCAACAAAAAATTTATCAATTTTGATTTATCTATAATTTTCAAATATGACATACCTTGTTCATGACTATGATAAAAGGTAGTCTGAGCTTGTAGAGGATGGAGCATGCATATAGCATATTTGACATGAATGTTACAGGACTGACACTACGAACAGTATCTATAACATAGACCACTACTGTTGGGAAAAGAGCACCTAGTGTCTCTGAGATAATAGATCCAGAAGCTGACCAAGTGAAAACTTCAATTTGCCCTGGTGTGTCAAAAATAGCGATTTCTGTGTTTTCAGATTTTTTTTCTATCAGTTTGATAACTTGATCAAATTTTGTGGCAAAGAGATTTAACGAAGTGACAATGCCACCATTAGGTCCAAGTGAGTACTGTTTCATTACTTCCTAATGCAAGTAAAAAAATATTTATATATAAATGACAATTCAACAAGTAGGCAAAAATTGAAGTCTTACTTTATAATTGACTGTGTCTCTTATGTCAATGTTGACTGGATAAGGTACTTCTCTACAAGCTGGATCTAAATTGATCACGTAAGGTGCCTTCTTTTTCATGTGTAGGAGTCCCGTTAGCTGTTGTACAAATGTCGTTTTCCCCGAACCAGCCATGCCGAGAACAATTAAACAAACCGGTTTTTTGTGTCTCTCGAGCAAAGGTTGATCAATTTCTGCTTTTTTTACTGGATCTTCAGCTGTCGCCATGGTGAGTTTACAAAAAATTTAATTTGATAATGAAAAATTGTTTTCTTCAGCTCAAAGACTAACGTGTTCAAACTACAAGCGAGAGCAAAAGAAGAAAACAAGAGAAAAACGTGTTTGTTTGAAAAGATGTCTGCTAGAAGAACTAGTGCTTCCCTCTATACTTCATTAATTTCGTCTGCACTTTGCCATTCTTTTACTAAATCCTCACTGAAGTGACCACTGTCAGTCACGTGTAGATAACAGGAAAACATTTAACATTTAACTTGTGTGAGTTTTGATTCGTTCTGACGCAAATGGCTCCAACATTTTCAGATTCCGATGACGATTCATTCTTTGACGACGAGGATGAAGAAATGTCTAGTGATGAGTGTCAATCAAAGCCCATCACGGAACCGCAAAGTCCGCAATCTAGCAAGCCAAAATTGAGCAAACATCTAGAGCAACTTCAAAGTAGACTAGGTACTTTAGAGCTTCTACAATTTTTTTTTTATGTTCATACAAATTTTAATTGTCATTCTTTTACAGGCCTCAAGGAATTAAAAAACAAACTTGCAACACCAAAAGAAGAGCAGCCCAAACCATTGACAGTCGGGAAATCAGAGCCTCTAATTGTTGTGTACAATGACCCTAGCAAACGAAAAAAGCTCAAGAAAAGCCAGGCTACACAAAATTCATCGTCTCAAGTAGAAGACAATTTTCCCGAACCAGAAGAATTTAACCTGATCAAGACAAAACATGAAGTTAAAAAATTTACTATAAAAGCCTTGAAGAAGACCAGCAAAAATCAAGCTCAGATAGCTCTTGCAGTGTCCCTAGGAGCAAAGCCTCCAAAGGCTATGCCAGTCAACTATAAAGTAATGCAGCACTGCAAGAAAAAGGAAGAAGGGAGACAAAAGCGACTCAAACAAGCTGAACACATATTTGCCACTAAGTTACAATTACCAAACAAAAAGAAGGGTCCTAGGAGGGATAGAAATAAAGTGGTTAATTTTGATGCTGGTTTTGGAAAATTTGGTCCAAAACTTCAAAAACAAATTAAGAATGCAAAAAAATCTAAAAAATGACTTAATGAGAATACAATGTTTATTTGTGATATTTTCACGTCCTGGTATATTATTTCCATAACAATTCGAATGAAAAACGTCAGTTTTCTTTCTTTTTTGTCACCACTTCGGTTGTCGAGTTTTTATTTCTTTTTCTGGGGTTTGGGCTTAAATCTGTCCAGTACACTCGGTGCAGCAACTGCCTTGGATGGCGCTTCATCTGTTTTCTCTGTCAACGTTTTCGTCGCTTTTTCGGCAGCCGCCGCATGTTTCTAAGCAAATAGGAGTGGATTAAGAATTGGGAAGTTTAAAAAATTTAATGAGAAAACAAACCAGTCGTTGTTGTAACTGTAGACGTTGTTTGACGCGGAACTGATTAACCGTTTTAGCGTTTTTCCGCTGTCTGACGTCGATCTTTGGAGGCTTAACAAACTAAAGAGTAAAGTTACATTTAAATACAACAGAACAAAGCGTAACACAAATAAAAGTTTTAAAATAACCACTATACCATGTAACGAGTCTTTTCTTCGAACTTCTCAATCACTGATTGCCGATTGACTTCACCCAATTCGAAGGGATCCAAAGTAATGAGTTCAGGTTGAATCTGTTGAGGTAGTAAAGAGAATACGAAATTATTGTTTGAAGCAATTGGTAAAATATTTTGATTGTAACCTTTTCAAGAAGCGATTTGACTTCTGTTTCCCGTCGCTGGCTTTTAGTCTGGAACGGATTAGATTCGAGAGCATCGAAGTTGGGTTCTCCAGCTCCCGGTACCAACATGCTGCACATCCCTCTTGCGTGGCCTACGCCCAACACGTCTTCATAAGGACAAAATTTCAAGCCCGAAACCGAACTGCCAACGAAATGTTTTAAATACGGCTTGTGGATGGTTTCGGTACAAATATCTTTATAGACCTGAAATAAAAATTGGAGAACCTCGATAAGGCTTTGCTAAATTAGGAAATAAATGTTGTCTAGTTAAATACCTCAACAATGTTGCCCATGGATACAGCCAACAGTCCTCTTTGACTGAATGTAATATTTGAAGCTCCACAGCCTAGTTTATAGGATTGAAGACAATTGTAGGTTCTCAGGTCCCATATCTTCAGCGAACAATCTATAGAGGATGTGGCCATATAAACACCACTCTGGTCGACAGCGACCGATCGAACGGGCTGCGTATGGCAAAGCATTTTGACAACAGGCGATACGAAATTGGGAGTCCACATCGAAACTGTGCCCTTCGAGTGTCCGCAACAAAGGACAGCGTTTCTGGGATTGTGACACAGAACATCCAGTCTTCCAAGGTGTGTGTGAGTCCGCTTAACCATCTTTCCCATAGAAACATCCAGCCAACTTAAAGTTCCGCTATCGTTCTGTAAAAGACAAATAAATAATTAAATCGAGAGGATTTGAAAATGCATTATGATGAGAGCTTACTGTGGTAGCCAAGAGGAAATGATATGGAAGAAATTCCATCCTGAGAACATTGTTCAATTTCTTGATGCAGTGCACTTCAATGCCCTGATTGTCGTAGATGTATGTCCACTCTTTCTGCGCTACTGCAAACAGTGTCTCATTGTGCAGCCAAGCCACATCGTGAACTGATTCCATAACGTTCATTTCGCAAGTCAACTGCTTCGTGACCCAATCGAAGGCAGCAACGTGACCCATTCTACCGCCAATGAGCATTTTTCGTCCATTACGTAAGTAATTGATGGCATACGGACCAAATTGCATGGATAAATCAAATTGTTTCGTGGCACTGGTAATATCCACAGAACTCTTGATCTGTACCTGCGTGATTTCCGAAGTGCAATCACCCTTGGCAGGCTCAAGGAAACCAGTTTCCTCTGGCAGCAGAATTTCTGATCTGGCTGCTAAGTTAACTGCATACTTGACGAGTTTTTCCTTTTTCTTCAAATGAATTCTATTTGAGAGGAAAGTGACACCATTCTTATCAAGGTCTTCTGCCTTTCCTCTTTTGTGCTTCTGGAGTCTGGCATGTGGAATCGGTGCATCACCTGGGAAAGGATCTTCTTCAGTTTGATCATCTTGTGTATCTTCTTTCCCTTTTTGGCCAGTCTTTGGAGGTCTTGAAAACTTCTGCACTGCACCCGAATTAGGAGTTTTTCCATGTGAAGACTTAAACTTTGGTAGTTGTCTCTTAACCACGCGACCTTCAGCTTTTTTAGTAAAAGTATTGTTAGGTTTTTTATTCTTAGTTTTTCGGAGTAAATGTTCGTCCTTTGGAGGCTTGAATTTCTTTTTCAGATTTTGTGTTGCAGTTGACGGTACTTCAATAGCTGGCTTTTTTTCGCTGCCTTTCGGAGAACTCATTTTGAAAACAGAAATAGTTTATTGCTCAAACTGTGTTAATTTCTTTGAATGATACTGCAGTCAAACGCATGCCCACGTGAGTAAAAAAAAATTGAAACTTCAGTTAAAAATTTGGATTTTAATTCGTCTGCTAGCAAAGTTGCCACATTAAAATAATGTAATATAGCAGACGAGAATTAGAAAGGGGGAAAAGTTCAAAATTCAAACGAATAAAGAATTTTCAAAATTTAAAATTTAACATCGGACATTCTTACATTCATAAACCATGAGCACGCGAACTACTATGAACACTTATTACATGTTTCATAAAAAAACATTTGTCCGGCAAATCAAGCCCCTTTGTGGCACCTTCGAGATTTTAAAAGTCTCTTTTCGTTTTTTTTCTTGATTAGGAAATTTAAAAATTTAGTTTTCGCAGTGTTCTATGGGTTTGTCATGTTTTAATCTTACTGTCGCACCTCTTGTATCGAATTTAAACTCCAAAAGATTGATTCCGTAATAAAACTGTTTGAAACGTAGCACTTTGGCTGGATTCTGTTCGTCCTGCCCTCTAGTGTTCATTTTATCTCTACATGCTATAGAAAATGTCGTCTGCTGGGGAATCCAACTAAAAGTCAATCTGGGTGTCTTTTTCTTTTGCAGATATCTCGTGAACGAAGAAATCACACAATTTTTTTATTTGTGTTAATGTTAAAGGGATAGTTCTTCTTTCAATTAGAAGCAATCGCATTCTCTAAATTTTTGGCAAGCTATCTTTTATTTGTTTTAGAAGTTTTCCCTTTTTTGGGTGTTTTTTCCCCTTTATCACCCCGTTAATTTCGTTTACGCTTGTAAAAAATAAGTGACTTAGATGTAAAAACTAAATCTACGTCGAATGCGATAGGTCCCGTCGTGATCGGTGTATCACGAGAGCGTCAAAGTCCCGAAAACCGTTTTCGTCGCCCCCCGCCCAATTCCCCAGGGACCTCTCATGGTTAATGGTATTTGGAGCGCTGTCGGAACTTTTGTTTCTTCAAATCTCTCACTCTTAAAAGGCGGTAAGCCTTCGGCTTTTTAAAATAAGAATTTTAAAAATCTCTCAGGGATAATTAATCAGCAGATATAGGCAACTGACCGACGTATAATCCCTGTCCCCTACCACGGCGAACAGTTGTTTATCCAGAACTCACAGAAGCCCTACTTTTAGTTGGAGATTTAATTCTGTTTATTTTTATTGAAAAAAAGAACGGAGGTTAATAAGTTTCCCTGTAGTTCCTCACAGATAAAAAGTTTCAACCACTTTTTCTCCATAGTCATGAATAGAGACGGCGACCATCCAACAAGTTCGATCCAGAAGTTTTGAAAGCAGATTCAAAATTTTTGGAGAAACGAAATAATAGGCCTACATAACAGGCTATATTTTTCTTTCCTCTTATGTCCTCAATGGCTGAATAAAGTTAACAACTTTGGATCTGAGAAAGGTTTTTTAAATTAATTTAATGCATCAAATTAATTTTAAAAACAACGTACCCTTTCCTCACTTCAAATTAAAATTGTATGGGTTATGTGTTATGTCTCTTAGTTGATATTATGGGGAAATTAAAAGTCGTTGTGGGATACGACGAAAGTACAACATCAGTGCAACCGCAACATTTCCGTCAGGACGATCTAAATAATGATATCATATCTCAACCTTTAAGCGTCTTTATTTTCGGTGTATTCACTGTTGATAAAGGTCGTGAATTTTAGGCGGTTTGTGTCTTCCTGGAACTGGGACCATCAGCAAGTTCGCCCAAAAATCGAGACGTAGAAACTTTTGAGAGATTTAACTTGTCATTTTACGCAGCAAGTCACGGAAATTGAAGGTTATACTAACAGCAAAGGGGGCTTCACGGAAACAGGTGTCGTCCCTATCAGTTAGTGTTTGTTTCAGTTGCCGCTTATGACTATAGGTATAACACAATATGAAAATAAGAAGGAGTGATCAGTGATACAAAGTGGATAATGTTGGCTTAGGCAGATTTTTTAAGATTATAATCCTGAACGGAATATGTTCAGTTAGTAAAAAACTTGCTGGCACAGAATGATTCGGGAGATGAGGGCATTTCAGTATAAGACGATTGCATAGGAAATTGCTGTAAAGGGCTTGATCCGGACACTATAAGAAATAATCAGTCGAATGAGATGTCCAGAAAGGGCTATTTTAATAGAATAGGAATACCATCAAGAAAAAGCCAGACTCAGCACGCATACGGTTCGAGAATTATGAGAGAACAACTTTGACAGCTCATGGAAACCTCTAGGTATACCTACCTATACACTGATGGAACTCTAATCCATGCTCTAAGTTCAAACACAAAATTTGTGTTAAGCTTCTACAACGTTGTAAACCAATTTTGTTTTCTTTTAAATGGCATAAAACAAAATCGCCCTTATTGGACAATTTCGAAATTATAGGTAGAAACACAATATAGTAAACAAATGTAGAAAATTAATTCATTCAAGTGCGCACGTATGCGTAACGATCGAATTAATCGATCTCTTTCATCTTCTCTCATCTCGAGATATTAATAATTCCCTTTGTATTCTTTCATGAATTTCGTTCACATTTGGTTTTATATATTCTGTTGCCATGCGTGAGCGCTGCTGTCAGCAATGACTGCAATGACTAATCCCTGCATTATTCACACATTCCATAATAATAGGAAAACTATTTTTCACATCGCCAAGTGCAAAAAAAAAAAACGATTACCCATGTATTTATTCCAGCTATTCAGAACGTTTCCTCCTCCAATTCCAATCGTGACAACTGCAGCAGGTAGAATCGTGCAGCGTTACCTTGAAAACTTATTGTTAGTGGATAGTTCGCGGAGTCTCGCGATTATAATGTTAAAGCAGTTATAGCAGCAGTCTAACATCTCCCAGTTCCAAAGTCAATTTAATCAGGCAACTTTCATTAGCGGCTCATGAGTTTTAATCCTGTACCTACGCACTCTTTTCCTCAAATTTGCTTACGAAGTTCTAGCTCAGCGCGCGATGTCCTATTTCTATACACCAGCAGCATCCGCTTTTATGAAATAAGAATAACTTAGCTTTTTACAGTTTTAGCACAAACTTGATAGCTAGGATATCTCATTAAAAACTTACGACTCTCCACTCCAAGTATTTCATCAGGAGGCTAGCGAATGAAATCGATAACACCATGGTCATGCAGTTAGATCCGCTTCGCTAATTGCGCTAACTATAGATATCTCTTTGATTAGTATTAATGCCAATCCTATAATGAAAATATAAATATTTTAAATTTATCTAAACAAGGGAATAATCTTGAGAAATGGTCATCCATTCTATAAGCGCTGTGGAAATGAAATTTTGGATAATATAATACGCCCAGACGCATTATTTTGTATTCAGAAGCGTAAAGAATCATACAACACGATTTTTATTGTGTGAGTAGGTCAATAAATAGTACACAACAAAAAAGAGTGGCGATTGAAAGAAAAAGTCTGCTGGGATATAATAATAATAAAGCATATATAGAACGGACGTCGGATGCTGCTGTTCACATCATGCGCGCACCCAACTTCTTGTAAATCAAATTCTTACAAAGTTTTTTAAATGTCAAGATCGAGAGAGTTCAAAGTGATCCTTTCATCTATTTTGCGTGTGATGGGTGTACTGTCCATCGATCGATGGTTTTCGGATGTCTATTGCTGTCTCTCTCTCTATATATAATAATATGAAATAGAAAGTTTACTTTCGATAGAAAAGAGTGGATGTCGTGCTTTATACGAATGGACTTCTGCTGTCTATATAGACACTGTATATTATGATTTAATAATAATAACATCAAATTGACAAGGATAACAAAGTAAGAAGGAGACATTCATTTGTCATGTTGTCGATATGAACTTGGAATGATGACGATATACTTTTTTTCTTTTTTTTTAAATGGAGGGGAAAGTTTTGTAAAAAGGGAGACGTTGTGTCAATTTGGTTTCAATTAGATTTTGACGGGGCCAGACAGGCCGTTTGACCGTCCGTTGTAACCCCGTTTGCCGAGGAATTCACTGCCCATGATGGCCCTTTTGCCCAGAAATTCACTGCCCATAATAGCTCGTTTGCCAAGAAATTCGGAGCCCATGACGCGTCGAGTGAGAGCATTATTATTCCATTTGTCTTTGTTCATTCGCTTGCCGGAAAGGAGAATGGCCCCGAGTCCGCGTTTATTCACCCTGGCAGCTGCTGGTGCTAGCGAGTCTTCATCCATATTATGTTGGCCGTCGCTGAGGCTGTCCGGAAGTGTGGATTGCTCCCAATTGCGGATACATTGACAGAGCCAGTTTTCGTCGACTTCTTCTTCTGAAAAGAGCAGTTCGGAGCACAGATTTTCCAGCGTTAGCACGATGGCGGCGGCCCGCTTACCCAGAAATTCGGAACCGAGTCGCCGGACCGGACGGATTGGCAATGATGATCCTTCTTTCGTGACTGAATCGCTCCCGTCATCCGCAGCAGAACGCCGACAACGCAATACCAAGTCGTTCCAATTTTCCACGGTTGCTGCAAATATATGCCAGAGGGTATAGTGCAGCCATTAACCAACAAGGAAAACTAGTACACACACACAGCACACACGCAAACAAGTATTTCTCAAAATGTTTGAAAGAAAAATATAAATAAGATGAAAAGAGGAAAATCGATATGATGGTTGGTTGACATGATAATTTCATTTGAGCTATAGGGAGTTGGTGAAAGGATAATTGTATATTGTATAAACGAGCAAGTCCGCCGTCTGTTATATTCTTTTGATCTTTCACTTGTGCTGTGTGCATTATTTTTCCACGCAAAACTTGTATACTCGGAAGGATTGACTGCCCGACTTTGTTTCGTTCATTAAAAATCTCTGACTTATGGACGTTCTTTTTCTTCGTCACGAAGATCCGCGCACGTATAGGACGCGGTGACCTCGTTATACTTTTTATTTATTTCTATAACCTTTTCGCGAAGACAGGAAATTAAGTATATAACAAAGCGCCGAGCTATGCAACAAGATCCCGAACGTTTGAAACAAATCGCAGACATAAGACGACGAGAAAGCGGAGAAGAAGTTTCCAATGACTAACAGCAGTTTGGTAGAGCCAAAAGTTAAAGGTTGACAGATTAATAATTTATAAAAAGTTATACATCGGTTCAACAATTAGCTATCTAACAAGAAAGAGCTGCGCTGACTTCAACTGGTGAAATTCGGCGTGACGGTGTCACGTTGCTGAAACTTTCCTCTTATACTACGCGCAAGAGATACTCCCACCCGCTCCCGCCCGCTATATACTAATTCCCGACCTCGGAACGTGTGTCGCCGGCGGGGTGTTAACTATATCAACAGCTATATTCTCCGCCTCGCTCCTGCTGTCCTTAAAACTAATTCGATGATGGATAATGTTTCCCAGAATAATAAAAGAAAGATATATATTTCGCTGCTGAACAGGATTAATAAAAGTTTGTTTTAGCTCCTTATTCCTGCATGGCGTCGGGGAGAGAGAGAAAGAAGTAGTGCAGCAGTATAGTATACGGATGTGTGACATTACTATTCTATACGTAGTGTCGTGGGATGTTGTTTGGTAGGATTACATACTTTGGTGTGCAGCTTGGATTTCTCATCCGGCCGCTTGGCCTACTAAGTTTTTGACTTCCCCAGAGATGTATAGCACACGGAAATGTACGCGTGTATGAGTTTTGACTGGAGAATTTAACTCTCAGGCAGCACGCGGAGAACTTCCAGCACAGGAGAGAAACAACAGATAGTTCCAGCATATATGAATAACATGTCCTCGCAATCATCTTTCATCCCAGCAGACATATTAATCAAAATCTGTACTATATAGACCGGTGGGAGTAGAGGGGGGGGGGGACAAGTTTGAGAAAACGTACGTGATTGTTCGTCGGCTGTTGGGACGAATCCGCTGGACGCGGTTAGAAGCAACAGCAAAATGGCCAGCATCCGTTGACAGGCGCTGTGATGTGGAAGAATCTCCATTCTCATCTTTCACTCTGTATAATAATAATAATAATAATAATATGGATTGGGAACGATTGGTTGTTACGTATGCGGTCGCCGAGTCTGTGCTGCTGCTCAACTTTATGTCTATAACAAAACACAAACAACAAAGAACAATCACGGAGCTCTCCAGCATCATCACTTTGCGTGTATGTATGACAAAGGGACGTCAGGTACTCCGCCTAAATGGAGCTGGACGCTGATTGAAGTTTTCGATCGCTTCTAAAAGGCTCTCGGTCAACGATCATCAAAACCGTACACACGGCATCAGACTACCACGTACTATGTTCGTATTAATATGTCAAAAGTTACATAGCGGGGGCTGTAAGAGAGCTATAGTATAGATGTAATACTCTGGAGAATCAGATATATGATAGTTCGCTATATGTCAACGCGACTAAACTAGTCAAGACAGTCACGTTTTCCCGCACATAACACGGCACCGCCTAGACATTGTTTCCATATCAGAGAATGAAATGGAATTTTTTTTACAAAAGTTTCTTTGAATTTTCAAAGGAGACAAAAAATAAAAATAAAAAAGAGAGTTCGAGTGATGGCAAGGAGCGCCTGCAAGGGATGGAATTACCTTTACATATAGCCAATAATTCTTCCGCTAGAAATTGGTCTCTTTATTTTCTAAGAGGATTCTCTCAAGTTTCTACTTTGGGGTCCCACTCTCGTGTGTACATATACACGCCACTGTCCAACTTGCACGATATATACAAGAATAGAATACAACAAAGCCTCCAATCTTCTCGCCTGAGAACCAAAAGACAAAACTTTGGTGTGGCGACGTACATATCAAGCAATATATTTGTCGAGAAAAGTAACTCTCTTAGATGTATAACTTTTGTGTTATATATACTATACAGTTTAAAAAAGCGGACTCCGGGAAAAAGTATCTTACCTTATCGGGTTCGGTATATTGGGCAATGTGACGGGATAAAAAAGGGGTTGAAAGATATCGAGGGACGTGTCGAATGATCCGTCCAGGAGGTACTTGAGTAACAATACTACTACGCCCGGTGGAGTCGATGCCAGCCGGTATTTATACGATCCCCCCCCCCCCTCCCAATGAGGGAGGTGCTGCTGCTGCTCCTGAAAGTACCGCGAATAAGGTAGAGCAGCAGCGGAGAGGTGGGCGATATTTAGGAACCGACAAAAACTCTCCGCCAACGCGCGCACCATACGACGTCGAAGATTTCTTCAAAAATTGACCGATGTCTTTTATATATTCTACGACTGCTGCTGAATCCCGCACGGAGCACAAACATTATTGTCCTTGAGCCCATTATACGCTAATGGATTTACGAGTTCCAATTTGGAAGTACTAACTTTAGAATACTATACATACAACTACGACTTATAGAGTTAACCTCTTTTCATATTCTACACAGGTTCCTTTATAACCTGAAAAATTAAGGAATCTCCTCTGTGTAGAGTACGATCGATGAGTGGGATGAAAAATCTGTTCATGTTGGTTTTAACCTGTATATTTTCCAACCATACATAATAATTGAATGAATTCTCTCTTGTCGTGTATGATTCGATTTCTTGTTCGAGTGAGATGATCCGAGACCCAACGGTATCAAGATTCACTATTATAGAGCTGATGCTGTTCGTCGCCGGAAGCGGACATATTCTTATTGCATTGGGGCTGTTGCTGCTGTCGATTCAAAATGGCCTGTACGTCGTCCTTGACAACGGCGACAACTATTCGTGAAACTTGAGATACGCCACTTTACAGTTCAACTGCTGAACGGTCTTGAACTCGATTTCGTTTCAACTATCAGTAAAACAAAAAAATACCTTTCGTTTCCTGTTTATTAGTTACGGTCGTAATTTTAGTTTTGAACTGACAAATGCCAAACTTATATGTAAGGCCTAATATGCAACAAGAACTTATTTTAAGAAGGAATTCAATACGTTTAACTATTTTTCGATTGAATCGAAATTGTTGACAAAGAATTTCCGGATGTAGAATATACGACTAGTTCACAAAAGCTGTTCACTGGAAACGACGCCAGAAGTGTTGCTAATTGGAATTTCTGTTAAACGTTGATACTTTGTTCCGATGAACTGGATTAGGTGCAGTGCGTATTTATTTGCAACTCGCGAAATTCCCGAAATTCCTGGAAATGATGATTTGTGATGAACATCATTTGTGAAATGGACATACATTTATTAAAAACGCTAATCGCACCCAACGACGTTTTTAAATCAGCCGGAAAGCGCGGGTAACTGTTTAATTCATAAAGAGGTGTTGACTCTTGCAGTTCATACGATCCAGTTTTCTAAATGTCAACGCTCCCTAACACAGTGTTGGTACATCGTTACTTTCTATACATGATTTATTGGCACACCGGTTTTCCGTCAGCCCATGCAATCGTACTCGCACGAAACAGTTTCTTTTATTTTAAAAATTTATATGCAAGAAGTTTTTGTATTTTCGACAAAATCAGCTTACGGCACCGCAAAGTACGTGCGCTCTCACTTCAGCGTCACGCGTTATCTTCTTACAAGCCTCGACCTCAACCGTCCCACCCAAATTTAATGCCGTCTAGTCGTCATTTATTCAAAACCTAATTTTTTTAAACCTGGCGTAACGGATGAAGAGTTCTAGCGGATTTCCTCACTCCGTTGGGAGTCAGACTGGGACTGTTGGAGATTATTTTTGTGTAATCTGTTCAAAACGCAACAGATAGCGCTGACGTCGCTACAGATTACAGTTAACAAACCATAACAAACACGTACGAAAAGTTTTCACCGACTGGTCCCCAAAGATGTCCATAACGAGTAAAGTTGAATCAACAATTCCTTCTCATTTTCTTTGAAAATGTTCTAAATTTAGATGAATCGTTTGGCTAGAATTCAAGCTAGCGCTTATACAACTAGCTGTTGGAACCAACAAGGCCGAAAATCTCCTAAGAGCCGGTCGATTCATACAGGAAGCAGCGAAAAAAGGAGCTCATTTGGTAACTTTACCTGAATGTTTTAACTCTCCTTACGGCACAGGTGATTATAATAAAGAGATTTGACATGATCTCATTATTCTTAGTGTTCAGGGAAGTTTTACATTTATTGTATTAGGATACTTTGCTGAATATGCCGAACAGTTAGAGACAGGAGAGTCATCTCTGGCTTTATCCTCAGCAGCAAAGGAAAACAAAATCTACCTTGTAGGTGGTTCTATTCCAGAGAAGAAGGATGGCAAGTTGTACAATACTTGCACTGTATGGGGCCCAGATGGTGGTCTGTTGGCTGTTCATAGAAAGGCAATCCATTATATAACTATATAGACATCTAACTAAGTTTGAAGATAAATTATAACCAATTTTAAAATCTGCAGGTTCACTTGTTTGATATTGACATTCCCGGCAAAATAAAATTTCAAGAGTCAGAAACCCTCAGCCCTGGCAATGAGTTGACCAGTTTTCAGATGGGTGATATTTGTAAGGTGGGCGTTGGAATTTGTTACGACATTCGCTTTGCAGAAATGGCTCAAATCTATGCCCGAAACGGTATAATATATATAAAGTTACACCAAAGATATTAAAAAATTCCTTTCCATAATCTATTTTGATTCTTTCTTCTAGACTGTAGACTTTTAATTTATCCTGGAGCTTTTAATTTGACGACGGGCCCAGCTCACTGGGAACTTTTGCAAAGGTGCCGTGCCGTAGATAACCAGGTATTAACTATTAAGTCATTCATATTAATATTTTTTCCCCCGAAAGTATATGATCACGCGCTCACTCAACTGGAAATTTCTTTGTAAGGTCTATGTCGCTACTGCCAGTCCTGCAAGATCGGAATCTAGTTCGTACGTGGCTTGGGGCCATAGTTCGGCAGTCTCGCCTTGGGGAGAAGTAATCGCTTCGACCGATGAAAAAGAAAGCGTCGTCTATGCTGACATTGGTGTGGTCAAATCGATGTTTTATATGGCTCAATTGCCAGACTTCAAGGGTGTCAAATAATCGTTTCTATATATATATTTTCGTTTAGATTTGGAATTTTTGGAGCAAATCCGCTCTCAAATCCCCATCACTCATCAAAGACGACCGGATATGTATGAAGTTGTTCAGAAAAAGAACTAAGATCGTTGAATTGTTTATTTCTACAACGAAGATTCGAAGATATCGCAGAAAACTATCAATGCCTGAAAAAGACTATAATCGTTTACGTGTACTGTAAAGAGAAAACTTAAATTGGGGAGTAGTGACAGTACACTTAATTCATTCAAATTTAATCTTTGTTCGACCCAATGAGACGCCTTTGTTTCTTGGCCGATTTCAACATGAATTTGGCCATTTTCTTTTCCATTGATGGAGGAATGAGCACATTGTCGATGCCATGGATAACCCCATTACTGCCAAGACCATCTGGTCCGGTTACCGTAGCTTTTCCGGCGATCATAACAGAGCCTGTTGATTCGTAGCAAATCATATAATTAGCCTTTGAATGACTTAAATACGAATAATCGAGAGGTATTACCTTCTTGGATGGTGACGGACAGCTTTGAATTCTGAAGAGATTCCAATGACATACCATCTTCGAGACCAGCGCTGAACCAGCTTCCTTGGGCAACGTGGAAGAGCAGAACTTGGCGAAGCAAAGGTGGGTTATCAACCAAATGTTTGATGCAATCTGCGGGCATCTTGGCAAAAGCACTAAAAACAAAGGAATGAGGTGATGTCATACTGAGACAAGACATTGTCATTACTCATCAGATGGGGCAAAGAGAGTGAAAGGTCCTTTTGCGTGCAGGGCATCAGTCAGTCCGGCGATGGTGATCAACTTTGTAAGCGTCTTAAAGGAAGGGCATCGACCTAATTGCTTAACAATGGTGCCTCCGCGCTCGTAGATAGATACCATCACGCGGTCGATGATGTGGAGAACGCCATTATGAGCTGTGAAGTTGACAGCAGTGATGGGGCTGCCATTTGCAGTAACTACATCTCCATTCTATCATTAAAAGGCAAATTAACTAATGAGCTCATTATGCGTCCAACAGCCTTGCAAATATTACCTTGTAAATGTTTAAGCGAATGTCACGCTTGGAGAGAATGGACCGAGCCAACATGTCATTGTGGATTTCATCAGCATGGATGAGACCACGAGCTACATGAAAACTGAGAAGCTCCTTCAACGGAATGTTGCTTGCCCATTTTGGAATATTAAGAAAAGCTTCATTCGTTGGAGCAAACAAAGTATACTTCCCTATTTTCCAAGAGCAGAAACTATTATATGCTCTAATAAAATTGAAAATTCCAATGAAGAGAAATTGAGGTTATACCTTCATGGTCAATTATGTCATCCAAGCCTGTCTGTTCCAACGCTTTGACGAGAGTTGTTAAATTGAGCGATTCGGCCAAATCGACTAGATTTTTAGCTTCGGTTGGTTGTCTGTGAAGTTCCCCTTCGATGTTGGTCAAATTCTTGGGTGTCGACGAAGCATCGTTTGGAGATAGCATCAAATAGGGTTTACGTTTTCCCAACTCTTCGATTTTCTTCTCCACTTCAACCGATGGCAGCGTGATCATAAAGACCGCTTCCATCGAATGTAAAACGCACAGCAGCGTGACGACTTTAGCCCACATTTTAAGTATTTAAATGCGGTGTAACTTTATTGAAACAACCTCTTTCGATCGAAAAGTGATAATGACGATTTTGTCCGTGGCTGAAGGTTGAAGCTTCTAAAGTTGAATAACATTTAGACGTTGCCAAATTCTATATTAGTTTTTAATTTTCTTTTTTTGGAAAAAAATGGAAAATTTCAAAACAATCGCCACCGAGACGCAAGTAGTTAAAAAATAAAAAAATTGGTAGCTAATTGTTTCGGATTCATTACACCGAAATCGCCTCAAAATTGGTTGGTTATATAACAAGCGGAAATTATGAAGTTGCATTGTTCAAAATGTTCTCAATGGCAGCCATTTATACAAAGGGTGTCATAAATTGTTTCAACGACAAGGCGACGATTTCCAAATTCAATATTGCACGATTCACCTAAGGCTCTTTTACCAGGTTTTTTGTTAGCAGTGCGAAGCTTAAATGAAAAATCGACGGTTCGTTGTTAAAATCCTATTTGGCCATCTGTTGGCGTATTTTTATTTTTACGCATTTCGATTAAAACCACCACCAACCACCTGCTGATTTGCTTTTGGCAAAGCGCCCTGGTACGTTCTACATCTGTCCATCCATCGACCAGAACAACGACGACGCGTGACTTTAGGTGCTACTCCCGCATCATTTATTATAACGTCTCTTGACCTTGACGACGACGTGCCACCCATAAATAGGTATGGTATCTAAAGAAATGGTTTCGCCTTTATTTCGCTCAACCGAGACTTTGCGGCCACCACTTCTCTACGCTGTTGTTGTTGTTGAAGGTAAATAAAAAAAGGACGAAAGAGAAAGAGAGACGAAAAAATAAAAAAAACTCGTTTCTTATTTGCCGAAGACTAGCACAACCCACACGCTCACGCACGCGGGAAGGAAGGAAAAAGAAAAAATAACTCTGGTGTGGCCTCCAGTTCTTCCAGTGACTCCTTACGGAACAGTTGAATTTTTAAAACCACGTTTGGTTGTTGTATTGTTTGTTAGTTTCTGTTTAAAAGTTTTAATATCAAAGTTGATTCACCGCTGCTGCGCAATATACTCTTATCGGCTTGCTGTGTATTGATTGGCTAATTAATTCGACTGGTAAGTCACCATCAGCTTCTATAATTCTAAAAGACAATTGACAGAAACGTGAGAACAAAAATTAGGATCCAAGTTAATAAGCTTCTCGGCGATGTATGAGTCAATGATGGGCCGTCTACCTGGGCGCACCTTTCGCCCCATCACGCGCGTGGTGTCGTAATAATGTATGCAAAGCGTGGGAAATGATGTCATGGGTACAGCAGGTTTTTTCTTTAGTCATCTTACACATTCTAAAAAAATTTCCTTTTGTCTCATTTCCTTTCCTGTTATTTGACGTATGGAGAGAATGGGGTTCTTAGACAGGAACTTGTATCGAGCAGCCAATCTAATATCGCTAAAACAAATTCACACTCGACATATTTGCGTCCGAAAAAGAATGTCCTAATATTTCTAGTCCTCAGGTTGTCATTCTAAAAATGTGGTAACATGATGCGGGTGTTTACACGCTCTGATTATGGTAAAGGTGAAATTGGTCTTGAGTAATGCAATCGATGTGAGAAATGTAAGGTAAATTGTAAAATGCCACCTTGCTGTTTGGTAACGCTCCGTAGACGATGACTTTCTCTCGCATGTCCTCGCAATATTTGACAGACTTGTAGGAAAGAATTCCACTTGACGGAAATTTATAATCACATCACATTTGTTAGCTGCTGTCGAATGATTTCGTGAACAATTGCTGTGTGAGAAAGCTGAATGGCCTGTTCAACCTGTTTTTGACTTGATGTGTTGCGTGACCCCGGAAGATCACGGTATTTCTCTATCTTGTCCTAAAATATTTAGTGATTGGAAAGAAAATACGAAAAGAGTTGAACACTATGGAAAACAAAAGAAGAAGAGAAAAAAAACACGTGCCGACTGCTTATAGAGAGGAGTAGACGTACAAATGTGTGTCACGCCCTGCGTGAGAAAGTTTCCTCAGGCGTAAAAAAAAAAAGAACAAGAAGGAAAGAAAAAAACTAAATTTTTATATGTTTCGCGCTGCGCCATCAATTATCGGCTTCTTTCAAAGTTTTTTCCGTACAGGCGATTTTCCGCGTCTGTACGGAGGCCCATCGGACTTTCACCTTTTCGGCTTGTGTAGAAAAAAGGACATTATTTACTTACGTCCAACCCTTTCTTTAAATGTACAACTCATCGTTTCACTTTAAGAGCTTCAGATATTTAACCGCAAATATATACCTTTCACAAATTTCAGACAGTGTGTGCGCTGTGTGTGTCGTCCGGGATATCCTATACATCGTTGGATATGGCCCGTTGCTCTTGGATGATATGCATCGGCCTAATTTTCCTCTTTTCTTCAGCTGCTGCTGTTGCGTCAGGTATAACGCGTTTCTCTCTCTTTCTTTAGCTTCGAAAAGTGACAAAATTGGGTAATTTGTATCCGTTCTGTTTCTTTTTTTCTTCTGCGGAACAGAATCGCTGTCAAATGGAACACGTACGAACGTGACGGCGGCGGCGGAGAGAGACGGACGGGCGTACGACGTTCATCCACCTGACTCGACCAACAATCAACGGGTGGAAGTTGTTCAGTCGCTCTCTCCTCGTCCTAAATCACTTGGAAGTAAGTGAGATGACATCGCAATTGCTACGGAATAATATAATAACCAAATATTATCATTTTTCACTTTCTCTTATTCCATTCGTCGTCGGCAGCCGGGACGTGGAAAGCCATCAAAATCTGGAACGATCCGGTGGAAGCAACATCATCATCTACGGCTAAAAGAGCATCTTCACCTGAACGAGTTGTCGCTTCTTCTTCTTCCGCAAGTCGGCCCGGAGACTCGTCCATCTTGATTACGTTTCTCTTTTTACCCGCCTTTATGTTGTTCGTAACGCGACTGATTGAAGAGCTCAGCATTTCACCCAAATAACTCAATTTTTTTTTTTTTTTTTTTAAAAGCTTATTTTATTTCTTAACTATTCGCATCTACATTAAAAAGTGATACCTAAAATTAACGCATGATTTACGCATATATTATATTTTTTTCCGGATACCATAACAATGTCATAATATTGTACATATATAATACGTTGCTAGCTGCTGCTGTTGAATTGAGGGAGACATATGTTGTAAAATGATTGCTTGTCAAATTCACTCGTGTGTGTCCATCTGACGTATCCTTCTTTCTGGAGTTTGACAGCAGATGTTTGATGTTGTCCTCGTTGGTGGTAATAATGAGGGTCCTATATACACACACATCCGAAAAAAGAAAGAAAAAACAGATCTAGTACAATACAAACATTTCAGCTATGTACACTACACACAAGACATTTTTAGAAATTTTTTTCTCTCACCAGAACCAGCAGCCAGTGGTCATTGTCGACGCAACAAGTACCGAGGACTCCTTTAGAAGAAGCATCGTGATCACCGCCCATCATAATTGGTCGGGCGGATGATTTGGCAAAGTGTTCTTCCAACTTTGGAAAAATGTCTGTCATTGCATTTTCACCAGAAGGACAATGGAGAATTTTGCAGGGAACATCAAAAAGCTTGTCAATTACTAAACACACCTGTGAAATAGAAAATATGGTCAAAGAATTCAAATTAGATTTCAAATCTGAAACATTATTATATATTAATGTGGAATTGTGCCAACATACTTCAAAACTTCCAATCCATTCTCTTGATCCTACAAAAGATTTCTTCTTGTCTTCAATGGCAACTAGTGTTTCTTGAATTTCCTTGAGACTTGGAACTTGTCCAGCTTTTTTACCTGGCTGCTGCTGCTGGAGTGAAAGGTAGGAGGCAATGGTCTGGAGAGTTCTGTATCCACAACCCCATCCCTGCGTATGTAACATCATGTAATGAGGTCAAAGAAAAATTCAAGAGTTTACTCCCACACTGCATAATATGATGATGCCTCACCACATCATCAAAACCATCGCATTTGTAATGATAATACTGATAATCGTTCGTGATGATGTGGGTCGTCCTTTCGGGATTCGAGGTTGGATCGCTCAATCCTAAATGTACGTTCGACAGCAAATTCATTTTTGAGAAAACTCGATTTGATAAGCTTGCCAAAACGTGAGGAAATTACGTATTCACTTTGCGTTCGATTCAAACAGTTGGGGTTGTGTGTGTGAAACGAAGGAAAACAACTCAAACGAATTCGTCTGCTATAAACTGCGATACTACACCGTCGATAGTTTCTAGTTCAAAAATCCGATACGTTTGGTTAATGAACCCATGAACCTATAACTTTATACACGAAAGAGAAAGTCCGTGCAGCACACAAAAAATAACTTCCAAATGGAAACTGAAAACTCAACAATATGCGCTCATCTGATATGCATAAGTGCACACAGCATACGCATACAAATCCGCTGTTAAATAAAAATAATGACGCAGCAAATATATTCAAAGAACTTGATTTTCTTTGGAAGTGTTGAACTCGAAATAGTTTGGTAAGTTTCTAATTCGCTAGAGTGAACAAAAATAAACCTGTTGTACACAATAACTGAGATAAAAACGATATAAAATAACTCTCGAATTGAGAATGGTAACAAATGTACTTTATTTGGCTACACATGGCAAATCTTAGTTGACATATTTCTCAGTGATAACATTTGGTGGCTTCTCAGAACAGAAGTAGTTTAGTAAGCTCCTAATTTTAGTTACAGCATCACTTGGGTCTACTGTGCAAATTCATGTGTCTCTGCAGAACATTCCGGTGATGAAAGGGTGCCCGACAGATTGGACAGATAAACTGAGGTTCCACGCCACATTCGTATTTCACATGCCGCAATAAAGTCTGTTTCCATTTGTACGTTCGGCCGCATCTAGGACATGAATGACGACCAGGTCCAGGATCGGGATCGTGATGATGAAGATGGTGATTATCCACTGACCCGTTGTGGACCGACCCCCAGGCCATGTGTTCGACCAGTAAATCTAGAAAATAGCAGAACAGGTTAGAAACAAAGTAAGTTGTAACCGCAAACTAATTGGTGTCAACCCATTTCAAATTTTGAGCCCGCCTCCCACCCCCTGGTTGGTGGGAAATATAGAAGGGAAAACGACGACAATGATCTAGCGTTCCGGAAATGTGTTCGACCAGTTAATGCTTAAGCCGAGAACGTTTCCCACAGAGTGGGCATTTAAATTTTGCCGTAACACCACATTGAATTGGTCGGCTAATTCCAGTTCCCGTATGGGTGTGACATATAATGACTGTCATAATTTTGCGCTACCTTTTCTGTCCTCTTTCTAAAGAAAATAAGTTTATTATTTTGTTTCGGAATTTACCTTGACCAGATGAATGAAGTTCTTCTGCAGACAGCCGAGATGGTCCAGGATGGTGCAGGTGATTGTTATGATGGTTATTGACATTGTTGACTCCGCAATGCTGAAATAAATCTAGTTCGTCATCTTCCAGCTCTTGGCCAGAATTAATACTTGAATTTTGTGTCAATGATTCTGTTTCGGGTTGCATGGTGTTCATTGCTGATTCAAATCTAGTTTCTTGGTTCATCGGTAATTCACATTTAACTTCGAGATTCTGCGGTTTCGTGAGGCTGGTTTTGTGCTTGAGTAGCGGTGGTGGTGGTGGAGGAGGCGATGAAGCTGTAAGGCTGTTGTCCTCTTCTTCTTCTTCCTGATCACTTGAAAGCTCTACTGAATGTCTGCGCTTTCTTTTCTTGTCATTTTCTATGTCTACTTTCTTGCCATCACCCATCAAGCCACGGATACCCAGAGATTTTGCTGTGTGTAGGAACGAGTTCAGTTGGTCTTCATTGATTCGCACTTCCCCCTTTAAAACAGAAAAGAATTTTGGTTAGGCAAAGTAGCTGTGAGTGTTACATTCATAATCCATACCTTGTACATATAGTCGACTAAGGCCTTCAGGTCACTATATGAGACATCCTTCAAGAAAACAATGATTTGTTTATCAGAGTTACCTTTCAGAGTTAGTACATCCTGAATGTCAAAATTCAAAAATTATTTACGAAAAAACAATATTGATCCACATGTTAGTTAGCTGTACCTGAAAGAATTTACTGCATGCACACAATACGATTCTGTGAACATTTATGTGCTGGCCATCTGCAGCCAGAGTGACATCAACAAGCTCCTGCCGCTCCCAAAGAGCATCCAGCAGGGAGACTAGAGTGTTGTGATGTTGATGCCATTGAAGGGACAACTGAGGTGGGCCGACTAGTTCTTCACCGTTCTCCATGTTTTTCTAAAGGTCTTTCGTAATTGAAGTGTTCATGAGTCAACCTAGTTTCAAACCAAAGTAAAATCTAATTTCTCGCTGATGCCGCTCGTCAGAATCAACAATCTTGTCGTATGGAGAACGTGAATCTAGAAAAATAAACAAATTTGTCTAACAATGTGGAGATTTAGTTAGCAGCTGGAAAGAAACTCATAGCGTCTGGAGCCAGAGCAGAAGAAACGTAAAGTAAATAAAACAGAATCGCGCAGTTGCCAGAGCTAATTTTTTGAACAATTTTGCGATGAATTGAAAACGAATTGAAATTATTCACTCTGATTCAATGTAGTTCAAAGCCACAATTTATTCGTTCATAAATTTGCGTGGATTTTCATTTGAAATTGAGGGACTTTTTTTTTCAAATTTTATTTATCAATTATCAGACAATTTGTGTCCAAGTGGGGTGGGGAATGAAGTGTGTGCTGTGGAGGTGGAGGGGGCACGGGGAAAATGATTCTAATAATAAAGTTAACTCATCGCAAAGATTGGACATAGAATTTACCAACATTTTTCCTTTACTTTCTCAAACACCATCAACGGCGAAGAGATTCCCCAAAACAATACAAAAAAAAAAAAAAACAATTCACGGAACGGAACAAATTTCAGTCCTTCCAAGAGCTGAACTCCCAGGAAAAAAATAATGGAAAAATGGGAAACAAAAGAGGCCAATTCTTCAAGGAGGCTAGAAACTTCCGCTCCAACACACAAAAGGACAGAAGAAAAGCACTTTTTTTAAAGCGCCATCGAATGAATGAAATCACTGAACCGGCACATCATCTACAATTTTAAAAAAAGAACCACACTCAGACAAAAGAAAAAGGAATTCTTCACTAGAAAAAAAAAGGATCAGTGCACAAAAAACTTTATAAAGTTTCAACGTTTCACTTTTAGTTTCACTTAGTCACTTCGACACTAACAAACAGGCACCTAAGGACACGTAAAGAGCTGTGTTGAAGGAGGAGGAAACGGTTGCCTCTGTATTAAATTTTGTTTGTATATCTAACACGCACGCACGCGTGCACACGTCGTAATGGCGGCTACACACAGTCACGTTAGTTGGTATTCTGATTGTGGTGCATATTGCGAATATGCCGGTTGAGGCTGTCCTTGCGTTTTATCTTGTAGGGGCACATGGGGCAGGAAAATTGCGGCTCGATCCCGCACTCGTAGCGCTGGTGCTGAATAAGAGCACCGCGTCGTGAGTAGCACCGACCACAGCGTGGGCACACATACGGTTTGTCTTGGATCAGGGTGGCTGAAGTCGAATTGCCTGACGGTCGAGATGGACGGCGACTGTTACCTATAGGAAAACATAAAAAAATTAGCATTATCAAATTTAGAATGACCGTTTGATATTATGAATTACGTTGTTTGCCACGAACTGGAGCAATGACGGGTGGCGCGGTTGATGGTGCTTGAATATTGTAAACTCCTAGTGTTCCTGACGGGCCAGCAAGTGAAGAGGTAGAGGCAATGGCGGCGGCTGCTGCAGCTGCCAGACTCTCTCCCCAAGGAACGTGAGCTATTGAATCAAAATTAAAAATTAACTTCTTTTTGTTTGGTCGTGGAAAAATTTGAAACATTTCATACGGTATGGCGTTGTGGAAGCGAACGACTGTGCGGCTACGGCCGCTGCAGCGACGGCAGCAGCCGTAACTTGGTGTGCCTGTGTTTGATGAGCTTGTGTTTGGTGGGATTGTGTTTGATGAGGTTGCGCCTGGTGAGGTGTCGTAGGTCCTGTCAGGTCAGCGTCACTCCATTCCTCATTCTCACTAGCCGCACTTCCGTCGTTCTCGGTGTCCAGCTTGGGCGCCACCGAGAAAGCCACGCCGTTATTGTTTGCCTGCGAATAAAATTAATAAAACACAACTTGTAATCGTTGTAAACTCACCAATGTACCTGGGAAGCCATGGGGTTGGCCGAGTAGATAGGCTGTTGTAACGAGTGCAAGGAAGTTGTTGACGTTGTTGTCATAAAGGGAAGAGACAGGGTGGCTGAGGTTAGGCTCGGTGACGGTCCCTGGGCCACAAGGGTTGCAGCGACTTCACACGAATCGGGCGAGCTGGCTTCACAGGAGGTTTCAGTGATGTTGATGCTCTGTCCTATCTGGTTCAGGCGAAGACTTTCAGCGAGGTCATCAGGGTTCCTCTGCTCAATATTGTTCATCTTACAATCACTGTCGGTAAGACCCTTAATTTGCAGGGACTCTGCAGTGCTGAGTAGATCTGCAAGTTGGTCTTCAGCTATGTTAACCTCACCGTGGTATATGTAGTGAACCAGCGCTTGAAGGTGATGAAAGGGAATATCCTTCAGGAAGATGATGGCTTGTTTGTCACTGTCGCTGGATAGAAGTTCCTGCGTTTGAAAAGCACAAGTTTCTCAAATGAACATTGCTGCACACAAGAATATATACCTGAAAATATGGAGATACAGCGCAGAGTACTAGTCTGTGAACTTGGATTGATTTGCCGTCTGCGGCAAGGGTACAATCAACAAAACTCTGCTCCTGGTAGAGGGATTGAAGGACATCAATCAGGGTTCCGTGGTGGTTGTTCCAGCGTAGACAGTACCCCTCCACTTCACTGACTGGGCTCATGGTTTGTTGTTTTCAACTGTGTGGATTTCATGGGAATGGAGTTTAGACCCGAGGGGGCAAGGAATAAGAATACAAATTCTCCGGCGGCAGAGGCCTTTTCTATGATGTAAAAAATCCAACTGCCTGGACGACACTGTATGCGTCCAAACAGGGCCACTACGTCAAAAACTGAAAATGTTTAGGAAACAACAGCCAATAACAAAAGAAAGTCTATCGGAATTCAATAGAAGAAGACAGAAAGAATAGATGAAAGAGCCAAGAAAAAAGGGTGACAAGGCGGCTTTTTCACTTCGTCGGCGAGAAATGTTGAGGGGGACAAGTTGATAAATCCTTTCAACTGAAGGCTTTCTCGTCAATTCCCGAGTTCTTAAAGAATACTAGATTGACTATGAACGTGTTCTTAATTCTGGGACTCTTTTCAGAGACGTCTGGTGGTGAAATGATTAAACTTAAAACTTTTATTAAAATAGAAATATTGATTAAACGAGGAACCGCTTGGCATTCGAAAAAATGTTATCAAATTTAAAACTTGAAAAAAAAAGTAATAGGCGTAATCTAATTTTTTAATGAATGCACTAAATAAGAATGAAGAAATAAAGAATTTGTTAAATTCCTTAAGATGACTCTGCTTTGATACCCCATCCCTTACAAGGAAAAAAAATCGCTTTTCCGAATAGATGGAAAAAAATTGTGGCCTTTTTTTAGTAGAACGACCCGCTATTGCGAAGTCGCCACTATGCATTGTGGCGCCACTTTATTTATTCTGAAAAGGTTTAAAAAAGCGCATTGTTTTTCAAACTGGAATTTTTATCGCATTTTACGTCATTAACTTGTCGATCCACACATTTTTGGTCGCATCAATCTAAACCAATACATAGAACTTCCGTGCGTGATTTCATAGGGATAATAAAGAATTTTAATTTGCACATGTAACACAATAACCAAATTAAATCAATCAAAATACAATTTTAACTAAAACTGCAAACTTGAAAGAAACAAAGTTGCATTCCTTCAGAGTTTACTAAAAATTAATAGAATATACTAACTATCTAACTACTGAATAGCGTCGAATAGTCTGCTTAAAACTGGTCGATTGCCCCTGAGCGTTTCACGGATGGGTGATATCGTTCCGGTCTTTTGCGGGTATTGTCAAAGATTTTATTCAAAATAAAAACGATTGGCCTTCAGTACAGAAATTACCCTGAAATATAATTTTGTACCTTATTTCGTTTTGCAGTGATTATACCGCCCACTATTCATTATGGTGAAGCGAAAAAATCTATTATTTAAAAAGCATGAAATTCTTATTGCTTTCCAAAAATTCAGTCACAAGTTTAGATTTGATTGGCAGTATCGCAAAACTCGTGTATATTTTTTAACAAGTGCGTCAGATCTGACATAATCAAAAATTGTGTGCTTTTTTTTAAATCTAAGGAATGTAAAAGATTATTAGGAATTAAACCTTTTTTTTAGAAGAGAGCATTGTCTTCGTTCCAATCGGCTTCTGAAATAAGCGACTCCTTTGTTTGTACCGTACATTTAATCATCACAACACCTAATGTTTAAATGAAAATAAAAAAGTATTTAAAAATATTTTTGAAGAATAACTTATTTCACGGGCAAATCTTAGCGCCTTAATTACCAGAAGGGTTAACGGTGACGGTTAGACTGTCATCAGGGCGGTAGACGCCCAGATTCTTCTCATCAAACAGCTCTTCTACGTTGTAACCGAACAAAGAAGTAAGGCCGATATCACGCAATATCACAGATACTCGAGTTGGTGTTCCATCTGTACGCTGGTTAAGGAAAACAACTGCGGCAGAACGATCAGCTCCTAAGCTGGGCTCAACACCCTTTATCCAAATTTCAACGCCGGATTTCTGATAGACACACGCACACAACCACAAACAAAAACGATTTATTATTTACAAACAAAACGTATGCCGTAGTAAAAATTGCTCATACCTTGTAAATACGTCTGCCTTGAACGCCCAATGGATCCTGATTAATGGCAATTACGTTTTTGTTGAGAAGTATTGCTTTCATCTCTGGTCGAATTGTTCGCAAATCGACAGACATAAAGAGTGGTGAGGCTAAAACCGCCCACATGGCCATTTGTGCTCGTGATTGATCAAAGCTTAAACCAAAATTGCCAATAATGAGCTACGAATAAAAAAAGGAACTATTTTAATGGAATTTTTTGAAACAAAATATTAAACTACAGTTTACCATATCAGGATCATTCCAATGACCAGGTCCAGCGACCGGGATCAGCGTGTCTTGATTATCACCATAATAATCAATGATGCTCGACACACTAACCCACGAATCATCGATGTCGTCAAAGTTTCGCCAAAGGTTACAAACAGTTCCAATGAAGGTATAATTAGGCTAAATTAAACGAAAATTGACAAATCCTGTAATTACTAATAACTGGGTTGATTAATAATCATGACTTACTTTTATTCCTTTATCAAGCTGATAATCCGGCCTAAAATACAGAATAAAAACTTATTTTCAAAATCACGTTAACTAGCCATATTAAGGTTTTTACCAACTACAGGAGTACACCATGGGTCTACCAGTAAGATTCAAAAGAGTACCAAATTCAGGGTAACCTATTACAAATGTTTTGAAAAGATAAGTTGCAACATATTTTCTTTAACAATTCATATTTAGAATAAGGTACCTTTATCCATTTCAGAAGGATCTGCATAGCATCCATCAAGTTTAACATAATCAACTCCCCATTCAGCAAAAGTTTTGGCATCTGTTTCTAAATGATTGAGAATCCCTGGATATCCTATCAATCATTTAAATACAACAAATAACTCACATACAGAATAAATTTTGATTCATTTCCAACTACCTCCACAAGTAAGAGTTCCATAGTCTTCATACATTCCAAATTGTAAACCTTTAGAATGAACCTAAAAAAAAGTTATTACTAAGGGAAAACAGATGATGGCAGAACACCAAATAGTATGAAGTTAATTCAACTTACATAGTCAGCAAGTGCTTTGATTCCACTAGGGAATCTAGAAGCATCAGCTTGGAGTTGCCCACTCTCTGAGCGATTATGATCAAGCCAACAATCATCCAATGAAATTATATTATAACCAGCACTTAAATATCCTTCAGATACCATGATATCAGCCATCTTCATAAATAGTTTTTCACTAAATGTACAATGTTGAAATTAAACTTAAAAAAACTAAAAAAAAAACTTGTGTGAACCAAGAAGTAGGCCTACTGTGTAAAGCAATGCATACCTAATGCAGTTTTCTGGATCATTTTTGCAGTCTGTATTACAACGGAACCTTTCCCATGCAAGCTGATAAAATTTGAAATATAAATTCTATAGCTTGTGTTACTTTGATGCCAACAACTTACCCATCCCATGGGAGGAGTTCGAGCTAATCCATTTTCAAGGGCATCTCCACAGACCAAAAAGCAGATTATTCCAGCCAAGATGGTTAACTTCATAATGATTGCATTAAAATTCTTGATTCTTGCTGGAAATGGTAATTGACAGTAAAATATCCTGAATTAGTATATGGCAAATAATCTTAACTGATCAAATTAATATTAAATAAAGAAGCTTACGAAAAATAATATGGTTTCGAGTTGTTTACTATGTTTTACACTTCACTGTTAGCAGACGACACAATGTACTTTCACAGCCATCTAGCCATAGACAAAGACCACTGGTTTATGCTCTTCATAAGAAAATTAACATGGCCAACTGTCGCCAACATTCTTGCTACCCTTCCTCCGATTTCTCCAATCTTGGACTACTTGTCCTGCCCTCTAGTGTACGTTTTCATCTCTACACTCTGCTTACTTCTATTCAATTGCAATGATTCAATTGATTTCTCTGCTTTTGTAATTAGCAAATGTCAAAATTAAATACAATTTGACTTCTTAATAAAAATTTTTAAGGCAAAATTACCTAAAACTATTAAACGCCAGCAAAGAATTTTACCAAGACAGAAGGAAAACAATCTTCGTCTGCAAAACCCTTCGTAGCCTCGGTGCAGTACAGTACTTTGTCCGCTAGAGGCACTACAAGCACTCCAAGAACTCGGGGTCAGTAGGGATAGGGCTAAAAGGATAGCACATGCGAAACCAGTCTTCTTTATCTATGATCTAGCGGCTATTACTCGATTTTACATTATTAAGCGTCTACCACCACACCTGCACCACACAAACGTTCACGCGAATTTCCAACGATTTCCTGACCAACACAGATACATGATTAAAGAAAAATTGTTGGTTTTTATTAGGACTGGGTTTTCGTCGGTTTTTCGGACAATTTGCGGGTTTCGTGCAAATTGTTCCTTGGATCCCGTTGGATCCTGTCCGTGTTGGACGTGGTTAAACGTGTTGAGATGGACAATGTAAAAAAAAAAAAAAAATACCCCGATTCGTTCAGCGGATCGTGAGCGCTGGCGATTAAACCGCTTTTTATCGTTTTTACGGTTTGGATTAAGGCCTTGAGGGAAGGGGTAAATTTTTTGGGGGAGGAGCGGATGAGGAGGAGTCGATTTTTCTACCGGGGGAGTGGGGGACCTACCCCTCCCCTATGAATGTAAATACAGAGCCATTAAGGGGATGTCAGTCAGTTCCATAAGACTTTTCTCCATAAGGCCGCGAGAGCGGCGAGACAGAGATTAGTACCAGTACGCTGCTGCCTCTTGTGGGTGTGTGGTGAACTACACGGGAAAACTCAGTCTTTTTAGTCTAAGTCCTTGTTGTAGATTATCGCACTAGTGTTTTGCGAATTAGGTTACTGCAGATACGTAAAAGAAGCGTAAATAACAGTAATTAAGTATTATTTTTTCAGCTTAAATTATTTTAAAATTAAAATACAAAAAATGTGAAAAAAAGAGTGTGTTAGTCAAGACTCGTACCTCTGTAATCAGGAATCATAGTCTGGTTCTCTAACCACTACGATAACCGATTAATTACAAGTGTTGAAAATGTTAAATAAATATACTGTTTTTTAGACGTTTCAATCGACTCTTTGACTCGTTTTAATCTCTTCAGATCTTTAGCGCTAGATGGCAGGGTTTTTTGGTAGCAGTAGTAGGAACTGGAGGATGGGAATAGAGGGGAGCTCGGAAAAACCGCCTCGCGGCACGGCCATAAGCTTGTGTGGAACAGCTGATTACCCGCCGATGATTTTGTTAAATAGCAGGGGTTATTTGCAACATTTTTGAAAAAACACTTCAAACAAAAAGTATTCAGAATTAAATTTACAATTTTTTTATGTAAAAAAAAAATTACATAAAAAAATCAGAAATTTAATTCTGATTACTTTTTCTTTGAAGTGTTTTTGAAAAATACTGAAAAATATGGAACCGTGGGTTGAAAATCGCGTTGCAGGGAGTATAGGCTTCACTGAATTTCCGATTTTATATCGATCGGTAAATCGAGACGGGAGCCAATAGCAAGGCCAGATTTCGGTCACGTGGGGGTAGTTTTTCTCTCTAAGCCTTTTCCCATTTCCTTGCAGGGAGACTTTTGAGGTCTACGTGAACCCTGTTAAGGCCCTCGGCAGACTAAAGCCTTAGCCTCAGGGATTATGGCGATTCCTTATTCTTTGAACTCTTTGCCAGCTAATTTTAAAAAGGAAAAATCTATTGCACCGTGGAGTCCACGGCGCTCTAGTGTTAAAATATGCTATTGCGCCGTAGATACCAGGTGGCGCGGACTGCCCTGCTATACCTTCTTTTGTTTTCTCAGTTTTCTTTGGTTACCTAATACATAACCTAGTCCTAGTACGAAACAAGGGTAAACATTTCTTAATGGTTGCAGTGTTACTCATTTTTAATTATATCTATTTGCACTGGTCGAAAAGTAGGATAAAGATGTCCCTTACCAGATTGAAATGACTTCAGATGCATCAGCCAATATATCGTCGTTGTTTATCTATAATACTTCCGAGTTCCGACGGATTTTATCGCGGCTGTGGCATAAACATTAGCGGCACATGCCACTAGTAACTGCTAGCGTATACTAACACAAGTAACTGTTAGTTGCTGGACATTTCAATGCAGGTCCGTTTTCTTTTTGAAGGTTAAAAGGGTCGATACTTATATACGATTTTGTTTACTAGTATTGTTCTCGCTAGGATTAACTCCCCGGCGTAATAGCATGTTTTGCCCCAAGAGCGCCGTGGATCCACGGTGCAATAGCACCAAGTGACATTAGAGCGCCGTGGATCCACGGTGCTATAGCAGATAGCACTATGTGACACTAGAGGGCCATACACTCCACGGTGCAATAGGCGCAACCTTTTAAAAAAGGGGGTTAAATATGGAGAATGCTTTCAGACTATGAGACATTGTATTGATGGTCTGTTAGCTAAAATACTATCAGGCATTTTCTGAAATGCAATTATGCATTTTAAAGCATCGGTTTTTTGCTGGTGTTACGCCAAATGTTCCCTTCAGGTTGATTGTACGCTCTACAACAAGGTTTAACCGTTCAAAAAATAGAATAAAAGTATAGGAAAGAAAACCTATATTATTTGGTCTCATGGAGTGGCTCTGGTGGGAAGAGCTCCTGAAACCCCTCAAGGTAATAAGATTTTTGTGAGGTGTTTAATTTACTTTAAATGTTGGAAATGTTTAAATATTATTCATTTATTTATGTTGGAAATGTGGTCTAACTATATTGGTGAAAAGTTTTAGTTCTGTGTTAATTATTTGTTTCAATTCTAGAATATATGAATTTTATGCTCTGAATTCATTTGAAAAATGTGGCTTTCAGGTAGATACAGGTTTCCAGATATTTTACCTATTAATCAATTTAACAAGTAAGAATTCCAATCTGCAGGATTGTTCTTGCAGCTTTCTTTCCTTTTGAAACATGGCTATTTCTGTGCTCTGCGTTTGGAGAGCCATCTGAAGAAATGACTTTATATTCTAACGAAATGACAAAAGTAAGACATTCTTTAATGCTGAGAAAATAATTTTATTTCACTTATTTTATTGTAGATATGGCTATAAAAAAGCTACCAGTATGTATTCAGCTCATACAGTCGAAAATCAGTCAGTTGGCTGTCCTATGACAAACAGCAACAATGTCATTGAAGCAAGAGGTATTTGAAGGAATGAAGAACTCTCCGCCCCCGGGATATTGGTGTCAATTGCATTCCTTCTATAACAATGTAGGGAAAAGCAGCAGTGTCCATGACAAAGAAGAGTAACTCAGGTACAGACGGGTACAGATGTAGCAAACTGCAAAAGTGCCATTTTGCCAACCAGTTTTTCCTGATTTAGCAAAAACACAAACCTTTTTTTTCTTTCAAAATTTACAAACGATTCACGAGATGTCACACTTAATTGAAACTTGATAGTTTATTTCTCCAACTTATGGTTTATTAACGAATACATTTTTTTCTTCAATTCAGGGTGTTGAAAAATTGGCGAAGTTCATCAGCTTCCATCTTCATTTCTTCCTTTGTGCGCCAGTGAACTCCTGGTCCCTTGTCATGCTTGTCCAGCTCCTCGTATATTTCATCATTCTCCTCAAAATCCTTTGAGCGTCGGGGCATGATGTGGACGTGGACATGCTAATCATCAAATCATTTGAAGGTTAAAAAAATGTTATAAGAGCTCAAGAAAGTTTTAGAGAAAAGTTTAATTGCAGGTTCCTACCGCAATGGTTTGTCCAGCATCTGGGCCATCTTGCACTGCAATCATCGAGGAAGAAACCCCATGGAAAAGTTCCATGCCGCGCTGGACTCTTTGCGAAGTAAGAAACAAATCTGCTAATTCTTCAGGCTGCATATCTAGGATTCGTTTTATTGACCTCACTGGCATCACTAGTACGTCTAAAGATGGTTTTAAAAGATTTGAATCAATCAATTAGTAGAGGAGTTTTGTGTTGGGGGGATAATTATCTTACGTCCTGGAACGACACACTTTGGCTTGACAAATGCCAAAGAATGAAGAGTTTTGTAGAAAACTGCCCATCCGTGAATAGTTGCCTGTCCGAAAGTAAAGTTAGCTTTGTCTTTAGGCAGCGGTAATGCAGGTAAAAGAGGCATGCACTGCAGGAAAATAAGTGCTGAATGTTAATTACGAAACGCTCCTTTTTTAAATTTATGAACCTGATAAAACTTACAATGACTTCATCGTGTTTGCCGAATTTGTTCTTTTGCGAATTAATGTTTTCAGATATAGTTTCTCTTTTTGCTCTCGCTGACTCATTGTTATGAACGATGTTTTCATGGAAACCTAGATCCTCTCCTGGGGCTAAATCTGTCAAATCGACAAAAATACTGTTGTAGTTTCGAGTAGACTAAAAGTATCTTTTAATAAGCAGAGCGATTTAGAAAAACAAACATTTTACCTCCATCGTGTTTACTAAAGCGGCCAGCGACTGGTCCGGAACACAGCAACAAGATGACGGCCACCGAAATTGTAGCAATTGTCAACTGACGATTCATTTTCTAATTTTAAATAATTCCATTGAAATGTTTATTATACATAAACAACGAAACAGATAAAGTCATAGAAATGGGAGGAAATTCAACGAATTAAGACATTTTTTATTTACCAGTGAAGATTGTAGGTGAGTCTTCTATCGACAGAAAAAGGCAAGTTGTTCCTTATTCTTTGTTCTGGGTCTGTTTATATACCCGCGAGATTCCCCGATAGTTTGTCAGAGGAGATCGGATGCCTTGGAAGGGTTCAGGGAACCTGTTAATACCTGCCCTTTAACTGGGTTTCTCCAATCCGAAGGTTGGAAAGTCAGTGATATAGTACAGCGCGAAACCGGGAAATTTCCCGCTCTTCTTTTGAGAGCAAACCAAAATCAGAGGATTCGAGCGAGAAAGCTACAAGCGTGGAAAAATCTATACATTTGCATATATGAGAGAAAGAAATCGCACTACTTAAAAAATGGAACATTGGCGATTTTCCACTTCTTGTGATTGCTTTAGCTCCTAAACTCACACGATTCAGTATTTGCAATGTGACCTGCAGAATGACAGAAGAAAGTCGCAGTCTAAACTCCTAAGCTTTGTTTCGTTTTAGCCATCACAAAATAATTGCTGACTGATTGAATTCATTCTTAATGTAAGACAAGTTTTTGTCTAATTAATCAAACTGGGGCAGAAATCTTTTGCTGTTGACAAAGAACGGAATCACCACCTACAAAGCAAGTTATTTTGTAGGCAAGGAGATTGAATATGGGCAGTTTGATTGGTTGGTGAAGAGAAAAAGATTCAATTAAAACAAAATTGAATTGTGAAAGGAAAAAAAAGTTTCAAAAACGTAAGGTATTTTTGTATAGATATGTAACTGTTCACTCGTCTTTCATTCAGTAAATTTGCCCCCTTCCCCTCCTTTGGTTGGTAACAGAGAACGCTTCCGATGGTGGATCATCCACCAGAACCCCTTGACTTTTGCTAAAATAATGCCTTCAAAGTTTTTTGTTCATTTCCAAAAGCTCGTGCGTTAATTCCTGGTTAACGTTTATTAGTGATTTCAAATAGATAACCCAGGTAAAGTTTGACGATGCGTAGGGGAGACTGGAGTAAAACGGGACAGTTTTCGTTTTCCCCCTATATCTCCCCAACTAATCATTTAATTTCTTTAAATTTTTTTTAATGTATTCCCTATTGTAATGTACTCCCCATATTTTTTGTATAATTTTATAATAAACCATTTCTCCATAAAGGACCTTTAAAGTTTACTCAGATTTATGGGAGGAGCCTATTTTTTGGGGTAGGTGAGGACAATGGGGTGGGTGGTGAGGGACGTCCTCCGTTTTTACCTTAAAATTCATTAATAAAATTGAAAAAAATTGAAAAAGTGTTCCATTGCATAGACTCTTTGAGTTTATAAATGTTTCAATTTGATTATTTTGTTAATGAACCTTTTTTCTTATATAAACAAAATTCCTTATGGATTAGTAGGATATCCTGCGTTGCCAGGTCAGGAAATTAAGCCTCTTTAAAATGCCTTACCCTGATTGGCCCGTTACTGTCCCAAAATAGTCAAAAAAGTTATCCCGATTTCCTGGTTTAGACACTTTAAAAAAAAAGTTAATACTGTCTAAACTAATTGATCTAAAATTCTAATTTTTTTTCCTAACGATCAACAAATGATTTATCTTCATTTCCATATTAAATTTACATGCCATTAGTGTTTATTTGGTTCTATAAACATTAAATGGCGGAGACAAAAATAACTAAAAAAAAACCGTTTTTTAGTTTTGTCAATAACTCATACAGTTATTGACAAAACTCAACCAAATTTCATGCCAAAGTAGAATATACGTATTGAAATAATATACTAAAATTTTTCTTAATTTTATTAATATCAACTATTTTTCCCCCTACTGTCCCTTATGACCCGGTGTCCCGGTATACTCCAGTCTCCCCTAAACGATCTGAAGACCATCGCAAACCAAAGAATGCTTTTTATTAGTTGAAAGATATACTGATGATGTAGAAGATAATTCAAGATGAAATCGATACATATGTTTCTCGGTAATTCAGTAAACGATCGTTTACTTGTTTAAGATTTATGTAGGCTCTAATTTGTTGGCTAGTAGGAGTACCTTCAGAATGTCGATTACAATTTGTGTGAGCTGACTCCATAAACCTTTGCGAAAATAATTGCCGAAAATCAAAGCTCTGAATCTCAAAACCTTTCATGTTCTCGAAGTAGTAAAACGGATACAGTGAAATGAAATCATTTGTAGGATAATTTAAAACGATTCATTATAGGAAGTTTTCTTCAATCGGAACTTAATTTTTTATTTCTTTACCTCGTGGTTTACAAGCTAATTGCAGTATTTATCTATTTTCAATTCAGATTTTTAACAAATTGGCGAAGTTCACCAGCTTCCATCTTCATTTCTTCCTTCGAGCGCAAGTGAACTGCATCTTCTGTATCGTGCTTCTCCAGCTCAGGTAAAGTCGCTCGTTTTACTCTCGCTGATTCTTTGTATTGATCGGCGGTTTGGAGGAAATCTAGGTTATATCCTGGGGCAAAATCTGTCAAATCGACACAAATACTGTTGTAGTTTCGAGCAGACTAAAAGTATCTTTTAATAAGCAGAGCGATTTAGAAAAACAAACATTTTACCTCCATCGTGTTTACTAAAGCGGCCAGCGACTGGTCCGGAACACAGCAACAAGATGACGGCCACCGAAATTGTAGCAATTGTCAACTGACGATTCATTTTCTAATTTTAAATAATTCCATTGAAATGTTTATTATACATAAACAACGAAACAGATAAAGTCATAGAAATGGGAGGTAATTCAACGAATTAAGACATTTTTTATTTACCAGTGAAGATTGTAGGTGAGTCTTCTATCGACAGAAAAAGGCAAGTTGTTCCTTATTCTTTGTTCTGGGTCTGTTTATATACCCGCGAGATTCCCCGATAGTTTGTCAGAGGAGATCGGATGCCGTGGAAGGGTTCAGGGAACCTGTTAATACCTGCCCTTTAACTCGGTTTCTCCAATCCGAAGGTTGGAAAGTCAGTGATATAGTACAGCGCGAAACCGGGAAATTTCCCGCTCTTCTTTTGAGAGCAAACCAAAATCAGAGGATTTGAGCGAGGAAGCTACAAGCGTGGAAAAATCTATACATTTGCATATATGAGAGAAAAAAATCGCACTACTTCAAAAATGAAACATTGGCGATTTTCCACTTCTTGTGATTGCTTTAGCTCCTAAACTCACACGATTCAGTGATATAGTACAGCGCGAAACCGGGAAATTCCCCGCTCTTCTTTTGAGAGCAAACCAAAATCAGAGAATTTGAGCGAGAAAGCTACAAGCGTGGAAAAATCTATACATTTGCATATATGAGAGAAAAAAATCGCACTACTTCAAAAATGAAACATTGGCGATTTTCCACTTCTTGTGATTGCTTTAGCTCCTAAACTCACACGATTCAGTATTTGTAATGTGACCTGCAGAATGACAGAAGAAAGTCGCAGTCTAAACTCCTAAGCTTTGTTTCGTTTTAGCCATCACAAAATAATTGCTGACTGATTGAATTCATTCTTAATGTAAGACAGGTTTTTGTCTAATTAATCAAACTGGGGCAGAAATCTTTTGCTGTTGACAAAGAACGGAATCACCTACAAAGGAAGTTATTTTGTAGGCAAGGAGATTGAATATGGGCAGTTTGATTGGTTGGTGAAGAGAAAACGATTCAATTAAAACAAAATTGAATTGTGAAAGGAAAAAAAAGTTTCAAAAACGTAAGGTATTTTTGTATAGATATGTAACTGTTCACTCGTCTTTCATTCAGTAAATTTGCCCCCTTCCCCTCCTTTGGTTGGAAACAGAGAACGCTTCCGATAGATGTATCCACCAGAACCCCTTGACTTTTGCTAAAATAATGCCTTCAAAATTTTGTGTACCTTTCCAAAAGCTCGTGCGTTAATTCCCGGTTAACGTTTATTAGTGATTTCAAATAGATAAAACAGGTCAAGTTTGACGATGCGTAAACAATCTGAAGAACATCGTAAACCAAAGAATGCTCTTTATTAGTTGAGAGATATGCTGATGATGTAGAAGATAATTCAAGATGAAATCGATACATATGTAAAGGTCGACACAACGGAATCATTGTGCCACTGATACGAAGAACTTAAATACTATGAGGCGACTTTACCCACAATGTCCAAGTGAAGTGTCTAAGACCAACAGGAATACTTAAGGCTAAACAATGTATTCATAACGGACAGATCATACAATAAGGTGAACTAATAATATTAAATAGTGAGAAGATAAATAAGTGAGACAATACTACTTGTATGGAGAAAATGTGGCAGCGGGCTGAGCGGTTAGGCTTGTTGAGAAACGGCAAGTTACGAGGTACAGCGGGAAATGGCACTTTAGCTTAAATAACAGGCACTGAGAACAAGGGAAAATATAACTAATACAATACCAAAAAGGAGAGTGCGACTGGAACGCAATGGTAGTGTGAATGCCGTGAGAGAATGCAGTACAGAATAACATTTACATACAGTTTTTATATTAATTCTGGCTGCACGGTTAGCATAGGCCTAGAGAGGAAGTATAGGGAGCAGACATGTTTATGCCTAGAGAGGATGGTATAGGGAAACGTGAGCAGACACGTTAAGACATGGTCAGAGCGGAGACGGACGAAAAGGGAGTTTCTTATTGAAAAGCGTTGAAGGAAAAAGGAAAATATATTTATATAGTGTCATAAAAGATAAAAGTACGCCTAAAGTTAATATAGCAAAAAGGGAAAGGGGATAGTAAAAAGAGAAAAGGATGGGGCGAGTTGGTGGCAGAGATGGGGCGAGTTGGCGTCAGAGATGGGGCAAGTTGGCGGCAGAGATGGGGCGAGTTGGCGGCAGAGATGGGGCGAGTTGGCGGCAGATTCAAATGGTAGCAGCCTCCTCTGGTATGAGATGGAGTATAGCGGAAGCGAAATCTAGTAGTCGACGTTAGAGATTGTCTTGTAGAAAGGAAAAGTAACAGAAAAATGGGAGTCGACCGAGCGTTCTGTTACACATATGTTTCTCGGTAATTCAGTAAACGACCATTTACTTGTTTAAGATTTATGTAGGCTCTAATTTGTTGGCTAGTAGGAGTACCTTCAGAATGTCGATTACAATTTGTGTGAGCTGACTCCATAAACCTTTGCGAAAATAATTGCCAAAAATCAAAGCTCTGAATCTCAAAACCTTTCATGTTCTCGAAGTAGTAAAACGGATACAGTGAAATGAAATCATTTGTAGGATAATTTAAAACGATTCATTATAGGAAGTTTTCTTCAATCGGAACTTAATTTTTTATTTCTTTACCTCGTGGTTTACAAGCTAATTGCAGTATTTATCTATTTTCAATTCAGATTTTTAACAAATTGGCGAAGTTCACCAGCTTCCATCTTCATTTCTTCCTTCGAGCGCAAGTGAACTGCATCTCCTGTATCGTGCTTCTCCAGCTCAGGTAAAGTCGCTCGTTTTACTCTCGCTGATTCTTTGTATTGATCGGCGGTTTGGAGGAAATCTAGGTTATATCCTGGGGCAAAATCTGTCAAATCGACACAAATACTGTTGTAGTTTCGAGTAGACTAAAAGTATCTTTTAATAAGCAGAGCGATTTAGAAAAACAAACATTTTACCTCCATCGTGTTTACTAAAGCGGCCAGCGACTGGTCCGGAACACAGCAACAAGATGACGGCCACCGAAATTGTAGCAATTGTCAACTGACGATTCATTTTCTAATTTTTAATAATTCCATTGAAATGTTTATTATACATAAACAACGAAACAGATAAAGTCATAGAAATGGGAGGAAATTCAACGAATTAAGACATTTTTTATTTACCAGTGAAGTTTGTAGGTGAGTCTTCTATCGACAGAAAAAGGCAAGTTATTCCTTATTCTTTGTTCTGGGTCTGTTTTTATACCTGAGAGATTCCCCGATAGTTTGTCAGAGGAGATCGGATGCCGTGGAAGGGTTCAGGGAACCTGTTAATACCTGCCCTTTAACTGGGTTTCTCCAATCCAAAGGTTGAAAAGTCAGTGATATAGTACAGCGCGAAACCGGGAAATTCCCCGCTCTTCTTTTGAGAGCAAACCAAAATCAGAGGATTTGAGCGAGAAAGCTACAAGCGTGGAAAAATCTATACATTTGCATATATGAGAGAAAGAAATCGCACTACTTAAAAAATGGAACATTGGCGATTTTCCACTTCTTGTGATTGCTTTAGCTCCTAAACTCACACGATTCAGTATTTCCCAGCTAGCAGAGTATATTTCCCAAATATTGCTAAAATATTATATTCCTACAATTGAGATGTTGGTAAAATAATTTGTTTAAATATTTTTCCAATATATTTTTGCACCCAAATTTGTTGGCTCACAATATTTTTTCAACTTGTTTTTCTTATTTTACTTTTATTGGTGAAATAACAGTATTACTACTTTTAAAATTTTGACGAAAATCTGGTTGTTGTATTTATGGTTATATAGTCCAGCGTGGAATATTTATTCATCTTCAGCTTGTTATTACACAAATTGTTATTATTGGTTTTGAGTGGGTTTGATCCATCACACCTAGAGTCACCAATCCAATACTACAACCACTACACCATCAGCGATAGTACAAATGTTTTTCGACTTGAAGCAATAAAAGTTTTTAACTTCTAGAAGCCACGTAAACAAGGGTTAAGAGGTGATTCCCTATAGGGGTTTGTCCCGACAGGCAATAGACAGATCCAGAGGATATCGCCAAGGATGTCCCTACGGCCAAAAAAGGGATAAGTCTAGTCCCGTAATGGTAAAATATTGTTTTCCGAGAATATTCTTCGGTCGATAACCCACATATTGGTATAATATTAGATTATTACTTTGCTGCGTCAAGGTGGCTGTTAAATTGTTTTGTTGTCTTCCCAATGAATGACTATTATGAAAGATGAATAAATCAATATTACTTTTTGTTATTTTCCCAATAACGGACCATTAAAAAAGTAATAAATCCTTTTTTTATGAAAAAGCTATAGTCTTTTACATTTAACATGCGTTCAAAATCCTAAATGTTTTATATCGTATTCAATTCGTTAGTTCTGCATACAATTGCCTAAATGAACAATCCAATTGTCTTAAAATCCAGATCTTGCACAAGTCTCGAACAACTAACTTACGTACTTCGAAATTAAAACTCTACCTTCACGCTAACGTGATATAATTTATCTTAAACGTTAAGGAGATGAAATGTTAAAACTGCTATTAATATACATCTATATAGGTAATTCTATGGAGGTTGGTTCAAACCCACTTTCAACAAACAAATGACTTATGAAACAAATAGTCTCAATAATCATAAATTCCTACACTGATGTAATTAAATCGATTTTGCTCACGCTGGGCTATAACCATGACAATGTGTAAGTATGCATTATCCATCTGGTCACATCGGGACTATAGTTTCATCTCCGTTGCTGGTGTAGTGGTTACAGCATTGAATTGATGACCCAACGGATGATGGCTCAAACCCACTCTCGGCAAAAAAGGCTGCAGGTAACCAATCATTTAGGATTTTGAACGTGTGGTAAATGTAAAAGACTATAGCTTTTTCATAGAAAACGATGTATTCCTTATTTAATGATCCGTTATTGGGAAAATAAAAAAAAAATAATATTAATTTATTCATCTTTGATAATAGTCATTTATTGGGAAAATAACAAAAAAATTTAACAGCCACCTTGTCGCAACAAAGTAATAATATAATATTATACCAATATGTGGGTTATCGATTGAAGAATATTGTCGGAAAAAATATTTTACCAATAAAGACATGCTAGCTGGGTTGTAATGTGACCTGCAGAATGACAGAAGAAAGTCGCAGTCTAAACTCCTAAGCTTTGTTTCGTTTTAGCCATCACAAAATAATTGCTGACTGATTGAATTCATTCTTAATGTAAGACAGGTTTTTGTCTAATTAATCAAACTGGGGCAGAAATCTTTTGCTGTTGACAAAGAACGGAATCACCACCTACAAAGGAAGTTATTTTGTAGGCAAGGAGATTGAATATGGGCAGTTTGATTGGTTGGTGAACAGAAAAAGACTCAATTAAAACATAATTGAATTGTGAAAGGAAAGAAAGTTTCAAAAACGTAAGGTATTTTTGTATAGATATGTAACTGTTCACTCGTCTTTCATTCAGTAAATTTGCCCCCTTCCCCTCCTTTGGTTGGAAACAGAGAACGCTTCCGATAGATGTATCCACCAGAACCCCTTGACTTTTGCTAAAATAATGCCTTCAAAGTTTTGTGTACCTTTCCAAAAGCTCGTGCGTTAATTCCCGGTTAACGTTATTAGTGATTTCAAATAGATAACACAGGTCAAGTTTGACGATGCGCAAACAATCTGAAGAACATCGTAAACCAAAGAATGCTCTTTATTAGTAGAGAGATATGCTGATGATGTAGAAGATAATTCAAGATGAAATCGATACATATGTAGAGGTCGACACAACGGAATCATTGTGCCGCCGATACGAAGAACTTAAATACTATGAGGCGACTTTACTCACAATGCCAAAGTGAAGTGTCTAAGACCAACGGGAATAATTAAGGCTAAACAATGTATTGATAACGGACAGATCATACAATAAGGTGAACTAATAATATTAAATAGTGAGACGATAAATAAGTGAGACAATACTACTTGTATGGAGAAAATGTGGTAGCGGGCTGAGCGGTTAGGCTTGTTGAGAAACGGCAAGTTACGAGGTACAGCGGGAAATGGCACTTTAGCTTAAATAACAGGCACTGAGAACAAGGGAAAATATAACTAATACAATACCAAAAAGGAGAGTGCGACTGAAACACAATGGTAGTGTGAATGCCGTGAGAGAATGCAGTACAGAATAACATTTACATACAGTTTTTATATTAATTCTGGCTGCACGGTTAGCATAGGCCTAGAGAGGAAGTATAGGGAGCAGACATGTTTAGGCCTAGAGAGGATGGTATAGGGAAACGTGAGCAGACACGTTAAGACATGGTCAGAGTGGAGACGGACGAAAAGGGAGTTTCTTATTGAAAAGCGTTGAAGGAAAAAGGAAAATATATTTATATAGTGTCGTAAAAGATAAAAGTACGCCTAAAGTTAATATAGCAAAAAGGGAAAGGGGATAGTAAAAAGGGAAAAGGATGGGGCGAGTTGGTGGCAGAGATGGGGTGAGTTGGCGTCAGAGATGGGGCAAGTTGGCGGCAGAGATGGGGCGAGTTGGCGGCAGATTCAAATGGTAGCAGCCTCCTCTGGTATGAGATGGAGTATAGCGGAAGCGACATCTAGTAGTCGACGTTAGAGATTGTCTTGTAGAAAGGAAAAGTAACAGAAAAACGGGAGTCGACCGAGCGTTCTGTTACACATATGTTTCTCGGTAATTCAGTAAACGACCATTTACTTGTTTAAGATTTATGTAGGCTCCAATTTGTTGGCTAGTAGGAGTACCTTCAGAATGTCGATTACAATTTGTGTGAGCTGACTCCATAAACCTTTGCGAAAATAATTGCCGAAAATCAAAGCTCTGAATCTCAAAACCTTTCATGTTCTCGAAGTAGTAAAACGGATACAGTGAAATGAAATCATTTGTAGGATAATTTAAAACGATTCATTATAGGAAGTTTTCTTCAATCGGAACTTAATTTTGTATTTCTTTAACTCGTGGTTTACAAGCTAATTGCAGTATTTATCTATTTTCAATTCAGATTTTTAACAAATTGGCGAAGTTCACCAGCTTCCATCTTCATTTCTTCCTTCGAGCGCAAGTGAACTGCATCTCCTGTATCGTGCTTCTCCAGCTCAGGTAAAGTCGCTCGTTTTACTCTCGCTGATTCTTTGTATTGATCGGCGGTTTGGAGGAAATCTAGGTTATATCCTGGGGCAAAATCTGTCAAATCGACACAAATACTGTTGTAGTTTCGAGTAGACTAAAAGTATCTTTTAATAAGCAGAGCGATTTAGAAAAACAAACATTTTACCTCCATCGTGTTTACTAAAGCGGCCAGCGACTGGTCCGGAACACAGCAACAAGATGACGGCCACCGAAATTGTAGCAATTGTCAACTGACGATTCATTTTCTAATTTTTAATAATTCCATTGAAATGTTTATTATACATAAACAACGAAACAGATAAAGTCATAGAAATGGGAGGAAATTCAACGAATTAAGACATTTTTTATTTACCAGTGAAGTTTGTAGGTGAGTCTTCTATCGACAGAAAAAGGCAAGTTGTTCCTTATTCTTTGTTCTGGGTCTGTTTATATACCCGCGAGATTCCCCGATAGTTTGTCAGGGGAGATCGGATGCCGTGGAAGGGTTCAGGGAACCTGTTAATACCTGCCCTTTAACTGGGTTTCTCCAATCCGAAGGTTGAAAAGTCAGTGATATAGTACAGCGCGAAACCGGGAAATTCCCCGCTCTTCTTTTGAGAGCAAACCAAAATCAGAGGATTTGAGCGAGAAAGCTACAAGCGTGGAAAAATCTATACATTTGCATATATGAGAGAAAGAAATCGCACTACTTAAAAAATGGAACATTGGCGATTTTCCACTTCTTGTGATTGCTTTAGCTCCTAAACTCACACGATTCAGTATTTGTAATGTGACCTGCAGAATGACAGAAGAAAGTCGCAGTCTTAACTCCTAAGCTTTGTTTCGTTTTAGCCATCACAAAATAATTGCTGACTGATTGAATTCATTCTTAATGTAAGACAGGTTTTTGTCTAATTAATCAAACTGGGGCAGAAATCTTTTGCTGTTGACAAAGAACGGAATCACCACCTACAAAGGAAGTTATTTTGTAGGCAAGGAGATTGAATATGGGCAGTTTGATTGGTTGGTGAAGAGAAAAAGACTCAATTAAAACATAATTGAATTGTGAAAGGAAAGAAAGTTTTAATAACGTAAGGTATTTTTTATAAGTTATGTAACCGTTCACTCGTCTTTCATTCAGTAAATTTGGCCCCTTCCCCTCCTTTGGTTGGAAACAGAGAACGCTTCCGATGGTGGATCATCCACCAGAACCCCTTGACTTTTGCTAAAATAATGCCTTCAAAGTTTTGTGTACCTTTCCAAAAGCTCGTGCGTTAATTCCCGGTTAACGTTATTAGTGATTTCAAATAGATAACACAGGTCAAGTTTGACGATGCGCAAACAATCTGAAGAACATCGTAAACCAAAGAATGCTCTTTATTAGTAGAGAGATATGCTGATGATGTAGAAGATAATTCAAGATGAAATCGATACATATGTAAAGGTCGACACAACGGAATCATTGTGCCGCCGATACGAAGAACTTAAATACTATGAGGCGACTTTACTCACAATGCCAAAGTGAAGTGTCTAAGACCAACGGGAATAATTAAGGCTAAACAATGTATTGATAACGGACAGATCATACAATAAGGTGAACTAATAATATTAAATAGTGAGACGATAAATAAGTGAGACAATACTACTTGTATGGAGAAAATGTGGTAGCGGGCTGAGCGGTTAGGCTTGTTGAGAAACGGCAAGTTACGAGGTACAGCGGGAAATGGCACTTTAGCTTAAATAACAGGCACTGAGAACAAGGGAAAATATAACTAATACAATGCCAAAAAGGAGAGTGCGACTGAAACACAATGGTAGTGTGAATGCCGTGAGAGAATGCAGTACAGAATAACATTTACATACAGTTTTTATATTAATTCTGGCTGCACGGTTAGCATAGGCCTAGAGAGGAAGTATAGGGAGCAGACATGTTTAGGCCTAGAGAGGATGGTATAGGGAAACGTGAGCAGACACGTTAAGACATGGTCAGAGTGGAGACGGACGAAAAGGGAGTTTCTTATTGAAAAGCGTTGAAGGAAAAAGGAAAATATATTTATATAGTGTCGTAAAAGATAAAAGTACGCCTAAAGTTAATATAGCAAAAAGGGAAAGGGGATAGTAAAAAGGGAAAAGGATGGGGCGAGTTGGTGGCAGAGATGGGGTGAGTTGGCGTCAGAGATGGGGCAAGTTGGCGGCAGAGATGGGGCGAGTTGGCGGCAGATTCAAATTGTAGCAGCCTCCTCTGGTATGAGATGGAGTATAGCGGAAGCGACATCTAGTAGTCGACGTTAGAGATTGTCTTGTAGAAAGGAAAAGTAACAGAAAAACGGGAGTCGACCGAGCGTTCTGTTACACATATGTTTCTCGGTAATTCAGTAAACGACCATTTACTTGTTTAAGATTTATGTAGGCTCCAATTTGTTGGCTAGTAGGAGTACCTTCAGAATGTCGATTACAATTTGTGTGAGCTGACTCCATAAACCTTTGCGAAAATAATTGCCGAAAATCAAAGCTCTGAATCTCAAAACCTTTCATGTTCTCGAAGTAGTAAAACGGATACAGTGAAATGAAATCATTTGTAGGATAATTTAAAACGATTCATTATAGGAAGTTTTCTTCAATCGGAACTTAATTTTGTATTTCTTTAACTCGTGGTTTACAAGCTAATTGCAGTATTTATCTATTTTCAATTCAGATTTTTAACAAATTGGCGAAGTTCACCAGCTTCCATCTTCATTTCTTCCTTCGAGCGCAAGTGAACTGCATCTCCTGTATCGTGCTTCTCCAGCTCAGGTAAAGTCGCTCGTTTTACTCTCGCTGATTCTTTGTATTGATCGGCGGTTTGGAGGAAATCTAGGTTATATCCTGGGGCAAAATCTGTCAAATCGACACAAATACTGTTGTAGTTTCGAGTAGACTAAAAGTATCTTTTAATAAGCAGAGCGATTTAGAAAAACAAACATTTTACCTCCATCGTGTTTACTAAAGCGGCCAGCGACTGGTCCGGAACACAGCAACAAGATGACGGCCACCGAAATTGTAGCAATTGTCAACTGACGATTCATTTTCTAATTTTTAATAATTCCATTGAAATGTTTATTATACATAAACAACGAAACAGATAAAGTCATAGAAATGGGAGGAAATTCAACGAATTAAGACATTTTTTATTTACCAGTGAAGTTTGTAGGTGAGTCTTCTATCGACAGAAAAAGGCAAGTTGTTCCTTATTCTTTGTTCTGGGTCTGTTTATATACCCGCGAGATTCCCCGATAGTTTGTCAGGGGAGATCGGATGCCGTGGAAGGGTTCAGGGAACCTGTTAATACCTGCCCTTTAACTGGGTTTCTCCAATCCGAAGGTTGAAAAGTCAGTGATATAGTACAGCGCGAAACCGGGAAATTCCCCGCTCTTCTTTTGAGAGCAAACCAAAATCAGAGGATTTGAGCGAGAAAGCTACAAGCGTGGAAAAATCTATACATTTGCATATATGAGAGAAAGAAATCGCACTACTTAAAAAATGGAACATTGGCGATTTTCCACTTCTTGTGATTGCTTTAGCTCCTAAACTCACACGATTCAGTATTTGTAATGTGACCTGCAGAATGACAGAAGAAAGTCGCAGTCTTAACTCCTAAGCTTTGTTTCGTTTTAGCCATCACAAAATAATTGCTGACTGATTGAATTCATTCTTAATGTAAGACAGGTTTTTGTCTAATTAATCAAACTGGGGCAGAAATCTTTTGCTGTTGACAAAGAACGGAATCACCACCTACAAAGGAAGTTATTTTGTAGGCAAGGAGATTGAATATGGGCAGTTTGATTGGTTGGTGAAGAGAAAAAGACTCAATTAAAACATAATTGAATTGTGAAAGGAAAGAAAGTTTTAATAACGTAAGGTATTTTTTATAAGTTATGTAACCGTTCACTCGTCTTTCATTCAGTAAATTTGGCCCCTTCCCCTCCTTTGGTTGGAAACAGAGAACGCTTCCGATGGTGGATCATCCACCAGAACCCCTTGACTTTTGCTAAAATAATGCCTTCAAAGTTTTGTGTACCTTTCCAAAAGCTCGTGCGTTAATTCCCGGTTAACGTTATTAGTGATTTCAAATAGATAACACAGGTCAAGTTTGACGATGCGCAAACAATCTGAAGAACATCGTAAACCAAAGAATGCTCTTTATTAGTAGAGAGATATGCTGATGATGTAGAAGATAATTCAAGATGAAATCGATACATATGTAAAGGTCGACACAACGGAATCATTGTGCCGCCGATACGAAGAACTTAAATACTATGAGGCGACTTTACTCACAATGCCAAAGTGAAGTGTCTAAGACCAACGGGAATAATTAAGGCTAAACAATGTATTGATAACGGACAGATCATACAATAAGGTGAACTAATAATATTAAATAGTGAGACGATAAATAAGTGAGACAATACTACTTGTATGGAGAAAATGTGGTAGCGGGCTGAGCGGTTAGGCTTGTTGAGAAACGGCAAGTTACGAGGTACAGCGGGAAATGGCACTTTAGCTTAAATAACAGGCACTGAGAACAAGGGAAAATATAACTAATACAATGCCAAAAAGGAGAGTGCGACTGAAACACAATGGTAGTGTGAATGCCGTGAGAGAATGCAGTACAGAATAACATTTACATACAGTTTTTATATTAATTCTGGCTGCACGGTTAGCATAGGCCTAGAGAGGAAGTATAGGGAGCAGACATGTTTAGGCCTAGAGAGGATGGTATAGGGAAACGTGAGCAGACACGTTAAGACATGGTCAGAGTGGAGACGGACGAAAAGGGAGTTTCTTATTGAAAAGCGTTGAAGGAAAAAGGAAAATATATTTATATAGTGTCGTAAAAGATAAAAGTACGCCTAAAGTTAATATAGCAAAAAGGGAAAGGGGATAGTAAAAAGGGAAAAGGATGGGGCGAGTTGGTGGCAGAGATGGGGTGAGTTGGCGTCAGAGATGGGGCAAGTTGGCGGCAGAGATGGGGCGAGTTGGCGGCAGATTCAAATGGTAGCAGCCTCCTCTGGTATGAGATGGAGTATAGCGGAAGCGACATCTAGTAGTCGACGTTAGAGATTGTCTTGTAGAAAGGAAAAGTAACAGAAAAACGGGAGTCGACCGAGCGTTCTGTTACACATATGTTTCTCGGTAATTCAGTAAACGACCATTTACTTGTTTAAGATTTATGTAGGCTCCAATTTGTTGGCTAGTAGGAGTACCTTCAGAATGTCGATTACAATTTGTGTGAGCTGACTCCATAAACCTTTGCGAAAATAATTGCCGAAAATCAAAGCTCTGAATCTCAAAACCTTTCATGTTCTCGAAGTAGTAAAACGGATACAGTGAAATGAAATCATTTGTAGGATAATTTAAAACGATTCATTATAGGAAGTTTTCTTCAATCGGAACTTAATTTTGTATTTCTTTAACTCGTGGTTTACAAGCTAATTGCAGTATTTATCTATTTTCAATTCAGATTTTTAACAAATTGGCGAAGTTCACCAGCTTCCATCTTCATTTCTTCCTTCGAGCGCAAGTGAACTGCATCTCCTGTATCGTGCTTCTCCAGCTCAGGTAAAGTCGCTCGTTTTACTCTCGCTAATTCTTTGTATTGATCGGCGGTTTGGAGGAAATCTAGGTTATATCCTGGGGCAAAATCTGTCAAATCGACACAAATACTGTTGTAGTTTCGAGTAGACTAAAAGTATCTTTTAATAAGCAGAGCGATTTAGAAAAACAAACATTTTACCTCCATCGTGTTTACTAAAGCGGCCAGCGACTGGTCCGGAACACAGCAACAAGATGACGGCCACCGAAATTGTAGCAATTGTCAACTGACGATTCATTTTCTAATTTTTAATAATTCCATTGAAATGTTTATTATACATAAACAACGAAACAGATAAAGTCATAGAAATGGGAGGAAATTCAACGAATTAAGACATTTTTTATTTACCAGTGAAGTTTGTAGGTGAGTCTTCTATCGACAGAAAAAGGCAAGTTGTTCCTTATTCTTTGTTCTGGGTCTGTTTATATACCCGCGAGATTCCCCGATAGTTTGTCAGGGGAGATCGGATGCCGTGGAAGGGTTCAGGGAACCTGTTAATACCTGCCCTTTAACTGGGTTTCTCCAATCCGAAGGTTGAAAAGTCAGTGATATAGTACAGCGCGAAACCGGGAAATTCCCCGCTCTTCTTTTGAGAGCAAACCAAAATCAGAGGATTTGAGCGAGAAAGCTACAAGCGTGGAAAAATCTATACATTTGCATATATGAGAGAAAGAAATCGCACTACTTAAAAAATGGAACATTGGCGATTTTCCACTTCTTGTGATTGCTTTAGCTCCTAAACTCACACGATTCAGTATTTGTAATGTGACCTGCAGAATGACAGAAGAAAGTCGCAGTCTTAACTCCTAAGCTTTGTTTCGTTTTAGCCATCACAAAATAATTGCTGACTGATTGAATTCATTCTTAATGTAAGACAGGTTTTTGTCTAATTAATCAAACTGGGGCAGAAATCTTTTGCTGTTGACAAAGAACGGAATCACCACCTACAAAGGAAGTTATTTTGTAGGCAAGGAGATTGAATATGGGCAGTTTGATTGGTTGGTGAAGAGAAAAAGACTCAATTAAAACATAATTGAATTGTGAAAGGAAAGAAAGTTTTAATAACGTAAGGTATTTTTTATAAGTTATGTAACCGTTCACTCGTCTTTCATTCAGTAAATTTGGCCCCTTCCCCTCCTTTGGTTGGAAACAGAGAACGCTTCCGATGGTGGATCATCCACCAGAACCCCTTGACTTTTGCTAAAATAATGCCTTCAAAGTTTTGTGTACCTTTCCAAAAGCTCGTGCGTTAATTCCCGGTTAACGTTATTAGTGATTTCAAATAGATAACACAGGTCAAGTTTGACGATGCGCAAACAATCTGAAGAACATCGTAAACCAAAGAATGCTCTTTATTAGTAGAGAGATATGCTGATGATGTAGAAGATAATTCAAGATGAAATCGATACATATGTAGAGGTCGACACAACGGAATCATTGTGCCGCCGATACGAAGAACTTAAATACTATGAGGCGACTTTACTCACAATGCCAAAGTGAAGTGTCTAAGACCAACGGGAATAATTAAGGCTAAACAATGTATTGATAACGGACAGATCATACAATAAGGTGAACTAATAATATTAAATAGTGAGACGATAAATAAGTGAGACAATACTACTTGTATGGAGAAAATGTGGTAGCGGGCTGAGCGGTTAGGCTTGTTGAGAAACGGCAAGTTACGAGGTACAGCGGGAAATGGCACTTTAGCTTAAATAACAGGCACTGAGAACAAGGGAAAATATAACTAATACAATACCAAAAAGGAGAGTGCGACTGAAACACAATGGTAGTGTGAATGCCGTGAGAGAATGCAGTACAGAATAACATTTACATACAGTTTTTATATTAATTCTGGCTGCACGGTTAGCATAGGCCTAGAGAGGAAGTATAGGGAGCAGACATGTTTAGGCCTAGAGAGGATGGTATAGGGAAACGTGAGCAGACACGTTAAGACATGGTCAGAGTGGAGACGGACGAAAAGGGAGTTTCTTATTGAAAAGCGTTGAAGGAAAAAGGAAAATATATTTATATAGTGTCGTAAAAGATAAAAGTACGCCTAAAGTTAATATAGCAAAAAGGGAAAGGGGATAGTAAAAAGGGAAAAGGATGGGGCGAGTTGGTGGCAGAGATGGGGTGAGTTGGCGTCAGAGATGGGGCAAGTTGGCGGCAGAGATGGGGCGAGTTGGCGGCAGATTCAAATGGTAGCAGCCTCCTCTGGTATGAGATGGAGTATAGCGGAAGCGACATCTAGTAGTCGACGTTAGAGATTGTCTTGTAGAAAGGAAAAGTAACAGAAAAACGGGAGTCGACCGAGCGTTCTGTTACACATATGTTTCTCGGTAATTCAGTAAACGACCATTTACTTGTTTAAGATTTATGTAGGCTCCAATTTGTTGGCTAGTAGGAGTACCTTCAGAATGTCGATTACAATTTGTGTGAGCTGACTCCATAAACCTTTGCGAAAATAATTGCCGAAAATCAAAGCTCTGAATCTCAAAACCTTTCATGTTCTCGAAGTAGTAAAACGGATACAGTGAAATGAAATCATTTGTAGGATAATTTAAAACGATTCATTATAGGAAGTTTTCTTCAATCGGAACTTAATTTTGTATTTCTTTAACTCGTGGTTTACAAGCTAATTGCAGTATTTATCTATTTTCAATTCAGATTTTTAACAAATTGGCGAAGTTCACCAGCTTCCATCTTCATTTCTTCCTTCGAGCGCAAGTGAACTGCATCTCCTGTATCGTGCTTCTCCAGCTCAGGTAAAGTCGCTCGTTTTACTCTCGCTGATTCTTTGTATTGATCGGCGGTTTGGAGGAAATCTAGGTTATATCCTGGGGCAAAATCTGTCAAATCGACACAAATACTGTTGTAGTTTCGAGTAGACTAAAAGTATCTTTTAATAAGCAGAGCGATTTAGAAAAACAAACATTTTACCTCCATCGTGTTTACTAAAGCGGCCAGCGACTGGTCCGGAACACAGCAACAAGATGACGGCCACCGAAATTGTAGCAATTGTCAACTGACGATTCATTTTCTAATTTTTAATAATTCCATTGAAATGTTTATTATACATAAACAACGAAACAGATAAAGTCATAGAAATGGGAGGAAATTCCACGAATTAAGACATTTTTTATTTACCAGTGAAGTTTGTAGGTGAGTCTTCTATCGACAGAAAAAGGCAAGTTGTTCCTTATTCTTTGTTCTGGGTCTGTTTATATACCCGCGAGATTCCCCGATAGTTTGTCAGGGGAGATCGGATGCCGTGGAAGGGTTCAGGGAACCTGTTAATACCTGCCCTTTAACTGGGTTTCTCCAATCCGAAGGTTGAAAAGTCAGTGATATAGTACAGCGCGAAACCGGGAAATTCCCCGCTCTTCTTTTGAGAGCAAACCAAAATCAGAGGATTTGAGCGAGAAAGCTACAAGCGTGGAAAAATCTATACATTTGCATATATGAGAGAAAGAAATCGCACTACTTAAAAAATGGAACATTGGCGATTTTCCACTTCTTGTGATTGCTTTAGCTCCTAAACTCACACGATTCAGTATTTGTAATGTGACCTGCAGAATGACAGAAGAAAGTCGCAGTCTTAACTCCTAAGCTTTGTTTCGTTTTAGCCATCACAAAATAATTGCTGACTGATTGAATTCATTCTTAATGTAAGACAGGTTTTTGTCTAATTAATCAAACTGGGGCAGAAATCTTTTGCTGTTGACAAAGAACGGAATCACCACCTACAAAGGAAGTTATTTTGTAGGCAAGGAGATTGAATATGGGCAGTTTGATTGGTTGGTGAAGAGAAAAAGACTCAATTAAAACATAATTGAATTGTGAAAGGAAAGAAAGTTTTAATAACGTAAGGTATTTTTTATAAGTTATGTAACCGTTCACTCGTCTTTCATTCAGTAAATTTGGCCCCTTCCCCTCCTTTGGTTGGAAACAGAGAACGCTTCCGATGGTGGATCATCCACCAGAACCCCTTGACTTTTGCTAAAATAATGCCTTCAAAGTTTTGTGTACCTTTCCAAAAGCTCGTGCGTTAATTCCCGGTTAACGTTATTAGTGATTTCAAATAGATAACACAGGTCAAGTTTGACGATGCGCAAACAATCTGAAGAACATCGTAAACCAAAGAATGCTCTTTATTAGTAGAGAGATATGCTGATGATGTAGAAGATAATTCAAGATGAAATCGATACATATGTAAAGGTCGACACAACGGAATCATTGTGCCGCCGATACGAAGAACTTAAATACTATGAGGCGACTTTACTCACAATGCCAAAGTGAAGTGTCTAAGACCAACGGGAATAATTAAGGCTAAACAATGTATTGATAACGGACAGATCATACAATAAGGTGAACTAATAATATTAAATAGTGAGACGATAAATAAGTGAGACAATACTACTTGTATGGAGAAAATGTGGTAGCGGGTTGAGCGGTTAGGCTTGTTGAGAAACGGCAAGTTACGAGGTACAGCGGGAAATGGCACTTTAGCTTAAATAACAGGCACTGAGAACAAGGGAAAATATAACTAATACAATACCAAAAAGGAGAGTGCGACTGAAACACAATGGTAGTGTGAATGCCGTGAGAGAATGCAGTACAGAATAACATTTACATACAGTTTTTATATTAATTCTGGCTGCACGGTTAGCATAGGCCTAGAGAGGAAGTATAGGGAGCAGACATGTTTAGGCCTAGAGAGGATGGTATAGGGAAACGTGAGCAGACACGTTAAGACATGGTCAGAGTGGAGACGGACGAAAAGGGAGTTTCTTATTGAAAAGCGTTGAAGGAAAAAGGAAAATATATTTATATAGTGTCGTAAAAGATAAAAGTACGCCTAAAGTTAATATAGCAAAAAGGGAAAGGGGATAGTAAAAAGGGAAAAGGATGGGGCGAGTTGGTGGCAGAGATGGGGTGAGTTGGCGTCAGAGATGGGGCAAGTTGGCGGCAGAGATGGGGCGAGTTGGCGGCAGATTCAAATGGTAGCAGCCTCCTCTGGTATGAGATGGAGTATAGCGGAAGCGACATCTAGTAGTCGACGTTAGAGATTGTCTTGTAGAAAGGAAAAGTAACAGAAAAACGGGAGTCGACCGAGCGTTCTGTTACACATATGTTTCTCGGTAATTCAGTAAACGACCATTTACTTGTTTAAGATTTATGTAGGCTCCAATTTGTTGGCTAGTAGGAGTACCTTCAGAATGTCGATTACAATTTGTGTGAGCTGACTCCATAAACCTTTGCGAAAATAATTGCCGAAAATCAAAGCTCTGAATCTCAAAACCTTTCATGTTCTCGAAGTAGTAAAACGGATACAGTGAAATGAAATCATTTGTAGGATAATTTAAAACGATTCATTATAGGAAGTTTTCTTCAATCGGAACTTAATTTTGTATTTCTTTAACTCGTGGTTTACAAGCTAATTGCAGTATTTATCTATTTTCAATTCAGATTTTTAACAAATTGGCGAAGTTCACCAGCTTCCATCTTCATTTCTTCCTTCGAGCGCAAGTGAACTGCATCTCCTGTATCGTGCTTCTCCAGCTCAGGTAAAGTCGCTCGTTTTACTCTCGCTGATTCTTTGTATTGATCGGCGGTTTGGAGGAAATCTAGGTTATATCCTGGGGCAAAATCTGTCAAATCGACACAAATACTGTTGTAGTTTCGAGTAGACTAAAAGTATCTTTTAATAAGCAGAGCGATTTAGAAAAACAAACATTTTACCTCCATCGTGTTTACTAAAGCGGCCAGCGACTGGTCCGGAACACAGCAACAAGATGACGGCCACCGAAATTGTAGCAATTGTCAACTGACGATTCATTTTCTAATTTTTAATAATTCCATTGAAATGTTTATTATACATAAACAACGAAACAGATAAAGTCATAGAAATGGGAGGAAATTCAACGAATTAAGACATTTTTTATTTACCAGTGAAGTTTGTAGGTGAGTCTTCTATCGACAGAAAAAGGCAAGTTGTTCCTTATTCTTTGTTCTGGGTCTGTTTATATACCCGCGAGATTCCCCGATAGTTTGTCAGGGGAGATCGGATGCCGTGGAAGGGTTCAGGGAACCTGTTAATACCTGCCCTTTAACTGGGTTTCTCCAATCCGAAGGTTGAAAAGTCAGTGATATAGTACAGCGCGAAACCGGGAAATTCCCCGCTCTTCTTTTGAGAGCAAACCAAAATCAGAGGATTTGAGCGAGAAAGCTACAAGCGTGGAAAAATCTATACATTTGCATATATGAGAGAAAGAAATCGCACTACTTAAAAAATGGAACATTGGCGATTTTCCACTTCTTGTGATTGCTTTAGCTCCTAAACTCACACGATTCAGTATTTGTAATGTGACCTGCAGAATGACAGAAGAAAGTCGCAGTCTTAACTCCTAAGCTTTGTTTCGTTTTAGCCATCACAAAATAATTGCTGACTGATTGAATTCATTCTTAATGTAAGACAGGTTTTTGTCTAATTAATCAAACTGGGGCAGAAATCTTTTGCTGTTGACAAAGAACGGAATCACCACCTACAAAGGAAGTTATTTTGTAGGCAAGGAGATTGAATATGGGCAGTTTGATTGGTTGGTGAAGAGAAAAAGACTCAATTAAAACATAATTGAATTGTGAAAGGAAAGAAAGTTTTAATAACGTAAGGTATTTTTTATAAGTTATGTAACCGTTCACTCGTCTTTCATTCAGTAAATTTGGCCCCTTCCCCTCCTTTGGTTGGAAACAGAGAACGCTTCCGATGGTGGATCATCCACCAGAACCCCTTGACTTTTGCTAAAATAATGCCTTCAAAGTTTTGTGTACCTTTCCAAAAGCTCGTGCGTTAATTCCCGGTTAACGTTATTAGTGATTTCAAATAGATAACACAGGTCAAGTTTGACGATGCGCAAACAATCTGAAGAACATCGTAAACCAAAGAATGCTCTTTATTAGTAGAGAGATATGCTGATGATGTAGAAGATAATTCAAGATGAAATCGATACATATGTAAAGGTCGACACAACGGAATCATTGTGCCACCGATACGAAGAACTCAAATACTATGAGGCGACTTTACTCACAATGCCAAAGTGAAGTGTCTAAGACCAACGGGAATAATTAAGGCTAAACAATGTATTGATAACGGACAGATCATACAATAAGGTGAACTAATAATATTAAATAGTGAGACGATAAATAAGTGAGACAATACTACTTGTATGGAGAAAATGTGGTAGCGGGCTGAGCGGTTAGGCTTGTTGAGAAACGGCAAGTTACGAGGTACAGCGGGAAATGGCACTTTAGCTTAAATAACAGGCACTGAGAACAAGGGAAAATATAACTAATACAATACCAAAAAGGAGAGTGCGACTGAAACACAATGGTAGTGTGAATGCCGTGAGAGAATGCAGTACAGAATAACATTTACATACAGTTTTTATATTAATTCTGGCTGCACGGTTAGCATAGGCCTAGAGAGGAAGTATAGGGAGCAGACATGTTTAGGCCTAGAGAGGATGGTATAGGGAAACGTGAGCAGACACGTTAAGACATGGTCAGAGCGGAGACGGACGAAAAGGGAGTTTCTTATTGAAAAGCGTTGAAGGAAAAAGGAAAATATATTTATATAGTGTCGTAAAAGATAAAAGTACGCCTAAAGTTAATATAGCAAAAAGGGAAAGGGGATAGTAAAAAGGGAAAAGGATGGGGCGAGTTGGTGGCAGAGATGGGGTGAGTTGGCGTCAGAGATGGGGCAAGTTGGCGGCAGAGATGGGGCGAGTTGGCGGCAGATTCAAATGGTAGCAGCCTCCTCTGGTATGAGATGGAGTATAGCGGAAGCGACATCTAGTAGTCGACGTTAGAGATTGTCTTGTAGAAAGGAAAAGTAACAGAAAAACGGGAGTCGACCGAGCGTTCTGTTACACATATGTTTCTCGGTAATTCAGTAAACGACCATTTACTTGTTTAAGATTTATGTAGGCTCCAATTTGTTGGCTAGTAGGAGTACCTTCAGAATGTCGATTACAATTTGTGTGAGCTGACTCCATAAACCTTTGCGAAAATAATTGCCGAAAATCAAAGCTCTGAATCTCAAAACCTTTCATGTTCTCGAAGTAGTAAAACGGATACAGTGAAATGAAATCATTTGTAGGATAATTTAAAACGATTCATTATAGGAAGTTTTCTTCAATCGGAACTTAATTTTGTATTTCTTTAACTCGTGGTTTACAAGCTAATTGCAGTATTTATCTATTTTCAATTCAGATTTTTAACAAATTGGCGAAGTTCACCAGCTTCCATCTTCATTTCTTCCTTCGAGCGCAAGTGAACTGCATCTCCTGTATCGTGCTTCTCCAGCTCAGGTAAAGTCGCTCGTTTTACTCTCGCTGATTCTTTGTATTGATCGGCGGTTTGGAGGAAATCTAGGTTATATCCTGGGGCAAAATCTGTCAAATCGACACAAATACTGTTGTAGTTTCGAGTAGACTAAAAGTATCTTTTAATAAGCAGAGCGATTTAGAAAAACAAACATTTTACCTCCATCGTGTTTACTAAAGCGGCCAGCGACTGGTCCGGAACACAGCAACAAGATGACGGCCACCGAAATTGTAGCAATTGTCAACTGACGATTCATTTTCTAATTTTTAATAATTCCATTGAAATGTTTATTATACATAAACAACGAAACAGATAAAGTCATAGAAATGGGAGGAAATTCAACGAATTAAGACATTTTTTATTTACCAGTGAAGTTTGTAGGTGAGTCTTCTATCGACAGAAAAAGGCAAGTTGTTCCTTATTCTTTGTTCTGGGTCTGTTTATATACCCGCGAGATTCCCCGATAGTTTGTCAGGGGAGATCGGATGCCGTGGAAGGGTTCAGGGAACCTGTTAATACCTGCCCTTTAACTGGGTTTCTCCAATCCGAAGGTTGAAAAGTCAGTGATATAGTACAGCGCGAAACCGGGAAATTCCCCGCTCTTCTTTTGAGAGCAAACCAAAATCAGAGGATTTGAGCGAGAAAGCTACAAGCGTGGAAAAATCTATACATTTGCATATATGAGAGAAAGAAATCGCACTACTTAAAAAATGGAACATTGGCGATTTTCCACTTCTTGTGATTGCTTTAGCTCCTAAACTCAAACGATTCAGTATTTGCAATGTGACCTGCAGAATGACAGAAGAAAGTCGCAGTCTTAACTCCTAAGCTTTGTTTCGTTTTAGCCATCACAAAATAATTGCTGACTGATTGAATTCATTCTTAATGTAAGACAGGTTTTTGTCTAATTAATCAAACTGGGGCAGAAATCTTTTGCTGTTGACAAAGAACGGAATCACCACCTACAAAGGAAGTTATTTTGTAGGCAAGGAGATTGAATATGGGCAGTTTGATTGGTTGGTGAAGAGAAAAAGACTCAATTAAAACATAATTGAATTGTGAAAGGAAAGAAAGTTTTAATAACGTAAGGTATTTTTTATAAGTTATGTAACCGTTCACTCGTCTTTCATTCAGTAAATTTGGCCCCTTCCCCTCCTTTGGTTGGGAACAGAGAACGCTTCCGATGGTGGATCATCCACCAGAACCCCTTGACTTTTGCTAAAATAATGCCTTCAAAGTTTTGTGTACCTTTCCAAAAGCTCGTGCGTTAATTCCCGGTTAACGTTATTAGTGATTTCAAATAGATAACACAGGTCACCCTACTAAAACACCGCATACTAATAACGTTATATGATGGTCAAAAACGAATGTGTACAACCACATCGATTTTTCGAACGCGTGTATTTATCTAATTTTTGTTCGAAGAAATTCAACTTAAATTTTAGATTCGCTTAACGTTCATAGCATGTACGAATACAACAATCAATATCAGCACCTAAAATGAACATAAATTTTAGGAACGGATTTGAAGGTGAAATCTAGAAAGTAGATATTTCACATTTGTAATAAACATCTTACGTTAATAGAACATTAAACGCTGATCATATATCTAATCCGCAAAATCGTATATTCATGTGACGTGCGGGATCGCATGTAATATAGGAAAATTATGCTTCTATTTTGAATGTTGGGCGAATGTTCATATAACCTCTCCATTTGTACAAAGGTGTACGTGATTCTAGCCTCTTGGCGCCATAAATTTTGATAGGAACAAATAGCTTAATGGTAGAGCACTGGCCATGTATGCCAAAGGTCTGTGGTTCGATTCCCAGCTCCGACTTCTCTAATATAACGCTTCGGAAGCATGTCAGATTGGATATAGATACCAATGTATGTGTATGTTTTTTGTATGTTCTATGAACATACCAAAGGTATTCAGAAGAGAACTATAATAGTATATGACTAAATGGACATTGAATGCGCGGCAATAGGGAATCAAAAATGAACATTATATTCATATACCATTTGAACATCCACATACTTTTTTTGAATCTCAGATTTACATGCAATGAACGTCGACGTTTTAGTAGGGCAAGTTTGACGATGCGCAAACAATCTGAAGAACATCGTAAACCAAAGAATGCTCTTTATTAGTAGAGAGATATGCTGATGATGTAGAAGATAATTCAAGATGAAATCGATACATATGTAAAGGTCGACACAACGGAATCATTGTGCCACCGATACGAAGAACTTAAATACTATGAGGCGACTTTACTCACAATGCCAAAGTGAAGTGTCTAAGACCAACGGGAATAATTAAGGCTAAACAATGTATTGATAACGGACAGATCATACAATAAGGTGAACTAATAATATTAAATAGTGAGACGATAAATAAGTGAGACAATACTACTTGTATGGAGAAAATGTGGTAGCGGGCTGAGCGGTTAGGCTTGTTGAGAAACGGCAAGTTACGAGGTACAGCGGGAAATGGCACTTTAGCTTAAATAACAGGCACTGAGAACAAGGGAAAATATAACTAATACAATACCAAAAAGGAGAGTGCGACTGAAACACAATGGTAGTGTGAATGCCGTGAGAGAATGCAGTACAGAATAACATTTACATACAGTTTTTATATTAATTCTGGCTGCACGGTTAGCATAGGCCTAGAGAGGAAGTATAGGGAGCAGACATGTTTAGGCCTAGAGAGGATGGTATAGGGAAACGTGAGCAGACACGTTAAGACATGGTCAGAGTGGAGACGGACGAAAAGGGAGTTTCTTATTGAAAAGCGTTGAAGGAAAAAGGAAAATATATTTATATAGTGTCGTAAAAGATAAAAGTACGCCTAAAGTTAATATAGCAAAAAGGGAAAGGGGATAGTAAAAAGGGAAAAGGATGGGGCGAGTTGGTGGCAGAGATGGGGTGAGTTGGCGTCAGAGATGGGGCAAGTTGGCGGCAGAGATGGGGCGAGTTGGCGGCAGATTCAAATGGTAGCAGCCTCCTCTGGTATGAGATGGAGTATAGCGGAAGCGACATCTAGTAGTCGACGTTAGAGATTGTCTTGTAGAAAGGAAAAGTAACAGAAAAACGGGAGTCGACCGAGCGTTCTGTTACACATATGTTTCTCGGTAATTCAGTAAACGACCATTTACTTGTTTAAGATTTATGTAGGCTCCAATTTGTTGGCTAGCAGGAGTACCTTCAGAATGTCGATTACAATTTGTGTGAGCTGACTCCATAAACCTTTGCGAAAATAATTGCCGAAAATCAAAGCTCTGAATCTCAAAACCTTTCATGTTCTCGAAGTAGTAAAACGGATACAGTGAAATGAAATCATTTGTAGGATAATTTAAAACGATTTATTATAGGAAGTTTTCTTCAATCGGAACTTAATTTTGTATTTCTTTAACTCGTGGTTTACAAGCTAATTGCAGTATTTATCTATTTTCAATTCAGATTTTTAACAAATTGGCGAAGTTCACCAGCTTCCATCTTCATTTCTTCCTTCGAGCGCAAGTAAACTGCATCTCCTGTATCGTGCTTCTCCAGCTCAGGTAAAGTCGCTCGTTCTACTCTCGCTGATTCTTTGTATTGATCGGCGGTTTGGAGGAAATCTAGGTTATATCCTGGGGCAAAATCTGTCAAATCGACACAAATACTGTTGTAGTTTCGAGTAGACTAAAAGTATCTTTTAATAAGCAGAGCGATTTAGAAAAACAAACATTTTACCTCCATCGTGTTTACTAAAGCGGCCAGCGACTGGTCCGGAACACAGCAACAAGATGACGGCCACCGAAATTGTAGCAATTGTCAACTGACGATTCATTTTCTAATTTTTAATAATTCCATTGAAATGTTTATTATACATAAACAACGAAACAGATAAAGTCATAGAAATGGGAGGAAATTCAACGAATTAAGACATTTTTTATTTACCAGTGAAGTTTGTAGGTGAGTCTTCTATCGACAGAAAAAGGCAAGTTATTCCTTATTCTTTGTTCTGCGTCTGTTTATATACCTGAGAGATTCCCCGATAGTTTGTCAGAGGAGATCGGATGCCGTGGAAGGGTTCTGGGAACCTGTTAATACCTGCCCTTTAACTGGGTTTCTCCAATCCAAAGGTTGGAAAGTCAGTGATATAGTACAGCGCGAAACCGGGAAATTTCCCGCTCTTCTTTTGAGAGCAAACCAAAATCAGAGGATTTGAGCAAGGAAGCTACAAGTGTGGAAAAATCTATACATTTGCATATATGAGAGAAAGAAATCGCACTACTTAAAAAATGGAACATTGGCGATTTTCCACTTCTTGTGATTGCTTTAGCTCCTAAACTCAAACGATTCAGTATTTGCAATGTGACCTGCAGAATGACAGAAGAAAGTCGCAGTCTAAACTCCTAAGCTTTGTTTCGTTTTAGCCATCACAAAATAATTGCTGACTGATTGAATTCATTCTTAATGTAAGACAGGTTTTTGTCTAATTAATCAAACTGGGGCAGAAATCTTTTGCTGTTGACAAAGAACGGAATCACCACCTACAAAGGAAGTTATTTTGTAGGCAAGGAGATTGAATATGGGCAGTTTGATTGGTTGGCGAAGAGAAAAAGACTCAATTAAAACATAATTGAATTGTGAAAGGAAAGAAAGTTTTAATAACGTAAGGTATTTTTTATAAGTTATGTAACCGTTCACTCGTCTTTCATTCAGTAAATTTGGCCCCTTCCCCTCCTTTGGTTGGAAACAGAGAACGCTTCCGATGGTGGATCATCCACCAGAACCCCTTGACTTTTGCTAAAATAATGCCTTCAAAGTTTTTTGTTCATTTCCAAAAGCCCGTGCGTTAATTCCTGGTTAACGTTTATTAGTGATTTTAAATAGATAACGCAGGTCAAGTTTGACGATGCGTAAATGATCTGAAGACCATTGCAAACCAAAGAATGCTTTTTATTAGTTGAAAGATATGCTGATGATGTAAAAGATAATTCAAGATGAAATCGATACATATGTTTCTCGGTAATTCAGTAAACGATCGTTTACTTGTTTAAGATTTGTGTAGGCTCTAATTTGTTGGCTAGTAGGAGTACCTTCAGAATGTCGATTACAATTTGTGTGAGCTGACTCCATAAACCTTTGCGAAAATAATTGCCGAAAATCAATGCTCTGAATCTCAAAACCTTTCATGATCTCGAAGTAGTAAAACGGATACAGTGAAATGAAATCATTTGTAGGATAATTTAAAACGATTCATTATAGGAAGTTTTCTTCAATCGGAACTTAATTGTTTATTTCTTGAACTCGTGGTTTACAAGCTAATTGCAGTAGGGGAGACCGGACCCATGTTGGACACTGTTCCAAGTTGGACAGTGTCTTAAAATATAGTGAAAATTGCTTTAAAATTCTAGATTTCACACGAATTGTTCTAGATGTGATGTTGCTAGATCCTGTGTAGTTTAATTAATTTCCCGACAGTAGAACGGGAGTTATAGGAGGAAGAAAAAAACACGATAAATTATTGCAAAATTTTTCACCCGAATTATTGATCTTGCTCCAAGTTTGTTTGAGTAAAAAAAATTTTAAACACATCAGTGTGTAAAACTGTTTATCCTTTACAATTGTGTGTAAGAAAATTATTTTTAGGTGCTTTGGTGTAGGGGAGACTGGAGTATACCGGGACACCGGGTCAAAAGGGACAGTGGGGGGAAAAATAGTAGATGTTCATAAAATTTAAAAAAAAAATTAGTATGTTATTTAAATACGTATAATATACTTTGGCATGAAATTTGGTTGAGTTTTGTCAATAACTGCATGAGTTATTGACGAACGACCTTTTATAAGAAAAAAGGTTCATTAACAAAATAATCCAATTGAAACATTTATAAACTCAAAGAGTCTATGCAGTGGAACACTTTTTCAATTTTTTTCAATTTTATTAATGAAATTTAAGGCGAAAACGGAGGACGTCCCTCACCACCCACCCCATTGTCCTCACTTACCCCAAAAAATAGGCTCCTCCCATAAATCTGAGTAAACTTTAAAGGTCTTTTATGGGAAAATGGTTTATTATAAAATTATACAAAAAATATGGGGGGTACATTACAATAGGGAATACATAAAAAAAATTTTTTAAAGAAATTAAATGATTAGTTGGGGAGATATAGGGGGCAAACGAAAACCGTCCCGTTTTACTCCAGTCTCCCCTACCTACAATTAATTAATTTGCGGGGGGCATGATTTTGAGGCCATTTTGAACAGTTCCAATGGGTAGGGGAGACTGGAGTATACCGGGACACCGGGTTAAAAAGGGCAGTAGGGGGGAAAATAGTAAATATTAATAAAATTAAGAAAAATTTTAGTATGTTATATCAATACGTATATTCTACTTTGGCATGAAATTTGGTTGAGTTTTGTCAATAACTGTATGAGTTATTGACAAAACTAAAAAAAAACTGTTTTTTTTTTAGTTATCTTTGTCTCCGCTATTTTATGTTTATAGAAAGAAATAAACACTAATGGCATGTAAATTTAAAATGAAAATGAAGAGAAATCATTTCTTGATCGTTAGGAAAAAAATTAGAATTTTAGATCAATTAGTTTAGACAGTATTAACTTTTTAAAAAAAGTGTCTAAACCGGGAAATCGGGACAGCTGTTTTTGACTATTTTGGGACAGTTACGGGCCAATCAGCGTACAGCATTTTAAAGAGGCTTGATTTCCTGACCTGGCAACGCAGGATATCCTACTGCTCCATAAGGAATTTTGTTTATATAAGAAAAAAGGTTCATTAACAAAATAATCCAATTGAAACATTTATAAACTCAAAGAGTCTATGCAGTGGAACACTTTTTCAATTTTTTTCAATTTTATTAATGAAATTTAAGGCGAAAACGGAGGACGTCCCTCACCACCCACCCCAGTGTCCTCACTCACCCCAAAAAATAGGCTCCTCCCATAAATCTGAGTAAACTTTAAAGGTCTTTTATGGGGAAATGGTTTATTATAAAATTATACAAAAAATAGGGGGGGTACATTACAATAGGGAATACATAAAGAAAACATTTTAAAGAAATTAAATGATTAGTTGGGGAGATATAGGGGGCAAACGAAAACCGTCCCATTTTACTCCAGTCTCCCCTAATATTGGACAATGGGTAATATATTGACTTCAGCGCCACCTACATTTTTTCCCTATCTCGCCCCATATAAAAGTTGTAATTCTTTCCCTTTAACAAAACTTTTTCAGTTTTAAACATATAATTTCCAAAATTTGTTTGGGGTTAAACTACATTACCATCTACATTTCCTAATTTTTTCATAATTTTTTATTCATACTATCCCTCTTTTAATACCCTGTCTAACATGGTACAGGCGTCTGTCCAATATTACCCCGGCCTGGTAAAAAAACACAAAAAAATTCAAACCTCAATAACTTTTATGCTTTTAAAGGTACGTAACTGAAAAAAATCATGGGTGTGCGGTAATTATTTAAGCGTGTTGGAAAGGCTTAATTATTTAGGCGTGTGAAGGAAAGGAGAGAATGAAAAAAAGAGGGGACCAGACTTTCCTTCCCTCGGGCACGATTTACCCGTAAAGCCTATACGGTAACCACAATGGGCGAGCCAAATAAAAATCTTCTGTTCACGGCACCCCTTCACACTGCAACGCGACGCAAAGGGGTCGGCTTGACCCATACCTTTGGATTCGAATAAGGTCTATATACCCGCGAGATTCCCCGATAGTTTGTCAGAGGAGATCAGATGCCGTGGAAGGGTTCAGGGAACCTGTTAATACCTGCCCTTTAACTAGGTTTTCATCAAACCGAAGGTTAGAAAGTCGTTGATGATGCAAAAATTTAGGTTTCCGAATCATTTAAAAAACAGTATTATTATTCATTGTTCTCGTCTACTCCATGCGTTGGCTGATGCATGAATTACTAATTAGGTCGCCTTGGTTTTCAATGCCATCATCTTCAGTTAGAAAAATCGTAACATTTTATTCTTTCTTTTACAGGTTATAATGGTGATGGTGCTTGTGAATGCTGTCTGCTTATTTATTTAACTGGCTTATGATCTGAGGAAAACTTTTAAGCGATATGGGTCTAACCAGGAATCCTACTATGACTTATCGCCCCCTAGCTTTACTGGCCACACACCCTTCACTCTTCTTACTTGTCCAGGTAATCTTATCTCCCTAGAATAGTCAATCAAGGTAGAGTCTTCCCCTGTCTTATTTAGCTGGGCTCTGCAAGTGTAAATTGGATCGAAATTTCTTTTCGTTTGTACCGAACATTTTTTACTATAATAAAATAGTGTAACGATATATAGTGATAAATAAAGCAATTATGAAAAGAAAATTGAAAATCATGATCCCATTTCATGGTATAAGTTCAAGTTAAACCATTTTTCCATTTCCACAGACACAGAAGCAGATGATTCCAGCTAAGATGGTAACTTGAAGTGTGATGATCTGTACAAATCTTATTAGCCATGATAAAATGACTAAACCTTATTACATCAGTCGTTTCCGGTTGTGACGTAAATATTTTTAGTTGCGGATAAAAGAAACTGTAACTAGTATCTGTTTTTTGTTTTCTACCGGACGGTAGACTTATTAATTTTCCTTCAATCTCCGTATAAGAAGCCCCTTTTCTTTTTTGCTAAAATGAGACGGTAAATTGGTCTACTCGTCGAAGCGTCGAGTTACAAAACTTATACACTCCATATGTCAACAGTAGATATCTCTATTCAAATAGAGAAACGATGAGCTCGAACAAAAGAATAGAATTCCATTTCATTCTATGATCAAGCAATACAATTAAAAAATTATAGTTATTTAAGGCTGTCGAGTTTCCAAGACGCATCTGGTGAGTCAGGTGGGCTGCGTAATTTGGGGTCTGAAAATATAATTAAAACTTTAACATATCATTTTTTCGGACTTAACATAACAAAATATAAAATGCGTATGCCTTACCAAGCTCCAAGTAACGCGTAGAGAAGAACTCTTCTTTCTCTTGGTTGACTTGTGAAATTATCATCTCAGTAGTAGCTAACGGACCAAAGTTCTGCAAAAATATAAAGAACTTGTTTCAGTTAAAAGCTGTAACTACATGATTAACATGGTTCAAAAGAGTTCAAAAGTTTTAAGAAAGTTAAACCCGACCTTGTCGTTTTCTTGATTTTTCTGGATCAAAGAGAAGTTCCAAATATCTTTCTTTTTGTCTTCCATTTTCTTTACAAGTAACTCAGCTTTACTCTGAAAGCATTTTGCTCGGCTCCAGTCTTTTGAAATGAGCAAGTCTCCTCTAAGAAGTCGGCCGACGTCCTCTAGATATAAAAATTATAATAATGTTACATAAAAACAGACGGATTGAGAACAAACTTACGAAGAACAGAAGACATTGATGAGTAGAGAACGTGCAGCTCGTTGATGATGGCCATATCTTCAAATGGGCTACCTTCTTTAAGTCGTAACTTCTTCCTTTCCTGTTTACGGCGATTCTTGGACGACCGAAATGTCTTTCCTGATGTACCGGTAGTATGAGTAAAAATGCTACTACCCGTTTCTGAATAAAGATCTCCATGGTCCGTTTCGGCAGGAGGATGATCACGTTTGTAAAGCAAATCTTGCCGGACGACAGATAAGCGTTGAGTGTACTTGCTGTATTCGTTTCCCATTTGTTCCAGTTTACCTTCCATCATCTGGAAGGCTCCTTCTAACTCAGTTTTTAGCGTTGTCTCTATACAACCAGCAAATGGATAGTTGAACAAAAGAATCTATATTGAAATGGGAGACGCCGTCATACCTGCCCAGTTATCCATACTGTGTCTATATGCTAGAGCCCAAGCTTCACTGAAGAAGAGGCCATCAATTAAACATTGTCCAGTTAACTGATAGTCTTTCAGGTTGTATTCAGCTAGATGAGCGGCGTCCTTGTGCTTCTTTAAAGAGCGTAGGCGAGTCACCAATATGGTCACCAAATTCTTCGTATCTACATCGCTGTAGGAAGACAATTACATTAAATTGGAAAAAAAAATAACGTAATCAAAACAGAAACGAAATTTACCTCATTTCAACAAAGGAAGCAATGGATAGGCAGTTTTCCCACAGACCACATTGCTTAAATGAATCCACCGCCAGATTGTAGAGCCCCACCCGCTGGTAAAGATAACCGGCCTCTTCGTGATTTTCCCTGGAAACCAAGATTTCAGCTTGAAGGCACGTAGCCGCTTGTAAAGCTTCTTTGACTTCGCTCATAGGTAAAACATTGCACAATTCGTCGATGACCGAAACGTAAACTCTATGCAGTTTCATGTAACTGTTGATCTGTTCTGTTTTAATAGGCCGGCAACGGCACAAGTGACGGACGGCTAAATCGTAGCGCTTCAAAGAGTTGTCGATAGTAAAACGACGTTCGTTTTCATCGGCCATGGCTTTTAGTTCATTCAAAAATGCCAGATACTCCTTGGGATCCTATAACAACACCATAATTTGAAAAGTTGGAATAAATTGGTTACAAAACAAGTTGACGATACCTTTTGGCTCCGATGTGCTACCATCAAAGTTAACTGTAAATCGTAAGTAGCCAATGCTTCTTTGTAAAGTTGGTCTCCGTCAACCAAAACGGCCATGTATTTCAGTGCCTGATCTTTCAATGATTCCTCTATAATAATCGATAGTATCATTAGAAGTAAAACTGTGTGAATAAAAATCTACTCAATAAAACATTAAAAATTACCCGCAAGGACTTGAACCCTCTTTAAGGCTGCGTCAACCATTCCTTGTTTGATATATGAAGTTACTACTGGAAGAAGGTATTTTTGGCTGTCTGATTCAAACATAACCTAAGAAATCAATAATAAAATTAATGCGATGCAATGCGTAATTAATAAGTGTAAAAAGTTTGCAATACTTCTCTAAGTTTATTACAAATTCTGTCGACTTTTTCTTCATCCTTCGGCACAGATTTCTCTTCATAATGATTTTGGTACATTGTCGTAGTAAAATCTTCGTTCCTGAGAGGAAAAATGAAATTTATCTGGTTTTTCATCAAATTGAATTTGAATAAAGGTAAATACTGTAGTTCTCCTAGAAAGAGGTTGAGATTTGCAACATCGACGCAGCTAATTTGCTCGACAAACTGTGAGCAATGTTCCAGAAAAGCGCTGGGATTATGATCGTATAAAAGATTCAAATTTATTCGTTGCTTCTTCATCAAGTCAAACGCAGCAGCAAACGATTTCCTGAAATTTAAAGTTGTTTTAGTCTTACTCGTAAAAGCTAGCGCATTTTGATCTTACCCATCAATTAGGGATTTCATAATGTTCAAAGACAAAGCTCGAGGGTGAATGGCTTCCAAATTGCCTCGTGGCATTTGCAATACAACAGCAGTTTCACTTGCGACTGCATGAACCAATTTAGCTCCCCTTTCTATGGCTCTCTCCGTGATCGCAAGGTTAGAATTGGAAATGTGGGCAAGAGGAAGGCAAAGCAACCTATGTTTCTGGAGGGAAGTGACTACCAAGAAATCTGAATGAATGACGAAGGAGCTGATGGCTGACAAAATTTCCTTTCCGTCGACGTAAAGTCGCCCGCTGGCCGCCAGACCAATTACATGCCCATTAATCGATTCCAAACGATAACAAAATTCGGGGAATACGATTGAATCGGAAAGTATCATGTCATTAGTGTGCAGTTCTAAAATTTTGCCATCTATTAAATGAATCAATACGGTGTCTCCCTTTTCACGTAAAGATTCTAGACCGCCGATTCTAGAGTCTACCGTTATCGAATCTCTGCAATATAAAAACACAATTAAAAGATTTTCCCTTGAGAGAATAATGAAAAACATACTTGATAGTGATGATAGAATCGCTGATGTTCAATACAACCAACTTATTCATTGAAGAAGCAGCTATTGTGGAGGCATTCAATAGCCGAAAGTGGTACAGCTCAACATAGTCGGGTAAATCCAGTGACGCAGTATAATCCCAGATAGGCTGGAAACGTCCTCCTTCTTTGCAGATGATTTTAATGTCCGGGCGACATGATTTTTCTCCTTCGTCACAATTAGTAAGTTGGAAAAAGTGCAGTTGACCATTTTGAGTCAAAACGCATAGTCGAGTAGAATCGCTTGACATCAAATCAAGTGAATGAATCGATGTAGAAAATTCGATTTCCCAGCCGCACATGGGTGGCGGGACGATAGCTTCTCGCAGGAATGTAATCTTCAATTTGCCTATAAAATACCGTGTTAAATAATACAAAAGTTGAAATATTTATGGTTATTATCTTACAATTGTCGACGACTGCAATACACGCTGGATCACTAGACGTCAATCCTTTGCTGGACGTCACGACGGATTGATAATCCATCATAAGGTAAGTGCCATTGGAGGTAATCACATGTAGCCTGTAAAAATATATATATTTTTTTAAGTGCTGGCATTTTAGTGCTAATTGGTACCTATTAGTACCTATTGGTTTCGATGACATCCCACGTGATCCAAAGCGGCCTAATACCTTTTTCGAAAGGGGAAAAATTCTTCATGTACCAATGATAATTAGCCATTGTCCAAAGTTGGAGACCGTAATTTTCTTGGTCGAGACGAATTAGCACAGCTAGGATCGTGGAGTCACCGTTCCAGTAAGATTCTAAAACCTTTATTCAGACCAAAATATATATTAGGAATATTACATCATTATTCATTAACGTGTGACGTTATACCTGGTGCCCAACGGAGATGTCGAATTCCCCGTGACGTAACCCATTCTTTTCAAAGAATGCCATTTGTTGTTTTCCTTGTTGAACAAGGGAAACGCTGCTCGTAATGAGACCGCTGGCTCCCGATGATCGCCAAGAGAGGCTTTGCTCTAACTGGTTCACAGGTTCGCTCGTTGACTGTAAAAACCCTTCTCTGTTGAAGACTCTTATCAATCGGTGACCTGAAATATTTATATACACACGTTTCTACATAGGAGAACAATTATAAATATTGAGTTGCACTACCCATGCTTGGCTCAACAGCATTAATAGCGAAGAAAAGTCCGTCAGCTCGCCAAACAATACGAGTTTGTTTATCATCCCAATCTGCTAATGTGCACTCAATTTTCTTTTTACTTCGTGCATCTTTGCCTTCCGATCCGTGAAACTGGGTTTCTTTAGAACCCCATCCGACCGACACAAATTTAGCTATAATAATAACAGTATGTTATGAATTTCACAAAGTTATATTAGTAACACAAGTAAAATAAATTCACCTTCACCAAAATCCTGCTGAAAAAGAGGTACTTCCTGAAGGACATCCCAGGTTCGGCTCATCATAAGTACATTTCCCGTTTCAGAAATAATAACCAAAGTTTCCATATCAGGGCTCCAGCAACAAGCTGAAATTCCACCTGAAACATCTCCAACAACATCAAACTAAAAAAAGATCAGAAAACTTCAATATATATTTTTGTATTACGTAAATTGGTTTAAACTAACCTCTGATGAGTTTAGGCTGTAAACAGAGACACTTCCTATTTTAGCCACTATCGCAAGCACATCCTCTTCTGGTAAGTACTTCAAATCCAGAACAGTTCCAACATCTAAAGGCCCTAATATTTCCACCTAAAGATATTGAAAAAGAATTTGTATGCTGAAAATTCATGATAAATTGAGACTTAGAAAGACTTACATTATCTTCTGCATTTTTCTGATCGACATCAAGTTTGCAAAGCTCATTTTGATTGGCAAAATACATACAATTTCTTTCCACGGTCGCTGCACAACAACCCTTTAAGAAAGAGCATGACGCTGATTTCTTATCTATCAACGCTAAATTTCGCATCTTTAGACGAATAATTTAAACAGCCTAAAATAAATTGTGTTGTCTATTCTCTTGTTTCACGTGTAACACAGCAGACAGAAATTTAAATGTCTAGTCGGAGCAGTTTTTCCTAAACGGTGGAAATTGGAAATGTAAAAGAAAGTGTTGCATGAATGATGAATTGCGCTTTGCGCTAAACAGGAAAATATTTTTCAATGTTTATAAAAACAAGGTATTTAGCAGATTTCCAATAGAAATTGTGTCGTTTTGATATTTCGAAGTTCGAACAACTGAATAACAAGACATAGACAATAAGCTTAAAAACAACATCTTTTAACTTTTTATTTTTGTTTACGAACTGTACATCAGCAAATTTTCGATTCAATGAAGTGTTACTTGATTTTATGTTTTTCGACATGCCGTCGATTCCTTTCGGATTTCAGAACCATATTTGCCGGTGTTTTGTTTACTTTCGATCTGGCTCTACCTTGTACTTGATCGGCAAATCCATTCGTGGCATTCGAAGAGGAAACGAGAGGCGCCCTTATTGATGAAGGTGATGTCTTTGAAACGATATTAGCTTTAGAAGGTTTCGATTCAGCCATATTGTTAATCTGCACGTTTGGATCTTCAGAAAATAGAACTCTCATGTCCAACTTTGTCGACCCATTCAGTCCGTTTTGTTGTTGTACTTTGCCGAAAACTCCATTCGTGGCATTGGAACCTGAAACGGTATGTTCCTCTTCGGTTGACTGTTTAATTGGACTGCTCGTCTGTGGTGATGAAGATTCATTATCCGGAACTTTCTTGACATTCAACACGATCTCCTCGTCCGAATCAGCACAAAATAAGTCTTCAATATTTATATTCATAGAATTCAGGTGAGTCGCATCTTGTTTGATTTGACGCATACTTTTTGCTCGTGGAAGAGTCAGTAGTCCCCAGTTTTCTCCTGGGCTTTGATGATCTTGCGTCTCCAAAATGTAAAGAGCATTTCTGGCTTCCATAACTGCCCGAGTAAGTTCTGTCAACGTGACATTTCTACTAACGTTTAGCTCTCGTTCCAACGGGTTTTGCACGTAAAGAGGCTTGGAATCAAGTTTCCTGTTTGAATCTCCCGTTATGATAGAAATAGATCGTTCGTTGAAATCAAAACTTCCAAAAAATCGCAGAAAGCCCATAAATAAATCTTCAAGTGACTCAGAATTTAATTCCTTGCGTTTTTGGAACACGGAAGGATCGCGCAGAAATGTGCAGTTAATGTCTTCGGTCTGCCGTGTGTCCACGTGAGATCTTGCCAGTTTAATCATTTCTCCGAGTGTAGGTAGAATTGGCGGAGTGCGTCGTTGTAGGAAAAACACCACCATAAGAGTTAGCGTAAAATTGGTTATTTGGTTGCCGGGTGTTGGAGAAGTAAGCTTCGCCCATGCGGCCCATTGTCTTACGGCTGTCACTAAAGGACAAAATCTCCAATCTATTTTGTCGTAAAGATACAACAACTCAGACATGAAAACACCAGATCTGTAGAAAAATGAATATGAATATGTATATTTAGAAATAGAGCAAATCACACAAAAATTTAACTTACAATGACATTGATATGTCACAATCAACTCCGGTAAACTCGTGGTGAAATTTTATGATAGGTACTCTTGCTCGCATTATCCGTTGGATCTGTATGAAAAAACAAACTTCAAAATGTGTTTTTATCTAGAATGTTATATCCGCTGGCGAACCTGAACACAGCCTGTTGTATAATTTTGGACCACGTCTGCGAAAAACTCTAAATGTTTTTGCGTCTGCAGCCTGTAATTGTCTATCGCAGCTTTAGCTTGGAATATGAGGGGCGATTGTAGAGCCATTATTTCGGACCCAAAATTGCCTTCAATAGAGATGGCCATGTCCAAATCACAACCATTCCGCGCACTACCGTTGACAAAGGATCCGAAAGGTAGCACTTGTAGACTTGGAAACAAACGCGATAACGTTTGTTCGATTTGAATGCTGGTTAGCCACCTGAGCCTGTGACCGATTTCTGATAAACGGGTTTGATCATCCAAAATTGTCATTTGTTCTGAAATCTGTGATAGTAAAAAGCTTAAATAAATTTGGGAGAATTATGCTATTTATGAATATTATGTTCACCGATTTGGCATTAGAGAGGTGTTCTTGTAAATTGTCATTTGCTGAAATATTTTCTTTGATTATTGGAGGAAGCCTGGAAGATACAGCAGAATATGACTCTGGTGGCATTGCTTTTAGCCATAGGAAAGGTGAGGCAACTGGGATGACTTTATAATTATTGTTGTGAGAACAGCTGGCTAGAAGATTTTTAACTGATGCTTCAGAATCAAACTCTAAAAGTAGTAACTCCTGTAAATATTTTGTTTAAAACATAAATTGGCAGAGAGTGTGTTCATCACATTAGAGTATTTACCTTGTTTTGATATGTGTAATGAAACAGGTTTTTTACATTTCCGTGCCTGGAACACACTTGATTTAACAAAGTAGCAGGCTTAGAAGGATTTCCCACCTGAATAACAACAGAAGATCTGGCTTCTTTCTTCCGAAAACTCACCATCTCATCAAAATGCTGTCTTTTACCTAAAACAGATTTCAATTACATTAGTTTTTTCAATCCTAGATATTTGTGAAATCAAAATGAGTTTACCATCCCCTGTAGCTGTAGATGACTTTGTTTCGGTAATTTTTTTTGTGATTTTAGGTATTCCTGCTGACGTCGAAAAAGCCCTGTCATTTCTAAAGACGTCGAATTTAAGTTTCACTTTATGAAGATATAGTCTGACGTGTTGACTGGATTCTATGAAGGAGTAGTGCATGACTAAATAATAACAAATGACGGCCTAATCTAATGTTGTTAGCACAGCAAGTTTGTTATATTCGGCATGTGGGGGCTGCCATCTTGAAATCCATTCAGAGGGAAAATTCCTTCAAATCGAGTCTTCTGCTGCTGCTGCAAACTGCACGCTGGACAGGAAATCAAAACAAAAACTGAAAAATAAGCATGTTTGATCATTAACCGTTGTTTACAGCAGCAAATCTCTTAAATGGATCTTAAATCTGTCCATAAATATACGATCGATTTAATCTTCCTCTTTACGTCCATTGATTTAATACGTTACTTCAGCGGTTTTGGCAACATGCAGCGCAATTTTCAAATTTACCTTCAAATACAAGCATTTTGGATTTTCTCGCAACGGATTCCCGCTTATAATAGCTTGTCCTAATTGTTGAATATAGAGCCGGACAGTACGTCGAGTTGGTAAATTAAAATACAAGCCTAATCGAGCTAACATATCACTTCACATTTTCACACATCACCGGAAACGCGCTAGATTTGGCACTTGATTATACTTTTTTTCGTTTTTCTAGGGGGGGGGGGGGGGATTTGGCAGAAAAAATTTACAGTTCATTAAGAATTATTATTTAAAAAACCACAAACATTATCCTGAATAAAATTTAAAAATGTATCTCTTCAACCAACCAACCAATCCAGGATGATAAAACTGAAAAAAAAAATGCGATGTATTCCTTTACAGTTACGGATACAAAAACTTGGGAGAATTTTAACCGATGGTCAAAGCACGTCTTTAGAACGTTCAAGTAACGTTAGACGATAGCAAAAACACAACAGAAAATGAGGTATCTGTGAACTAAACAAATGTCGCGAAATTTCTGAGTTCAATTACATTGATGAAAAAGATAAGGAGACAAGCGGAAGACCAAGATTATGATACGAATAACTCAAGTAATGGAGTGAATATTCGATAGAATGAATTTACCGATGAACATGAGCTTCAGTCACATTGATTGCATTGAACTCCACGTGAAACGCATTCGACGCCATCATTGAAAGTATCACCAATGCTAGGCTCTTGCAATAACTTTTCCGGTGTAGAAGTAGATCTCCTTTTGAGAATTGAGTGGGTTCTGTTGCTGGCAGCCTTGTCATTGAAGATGGCAGCAAGGGATGCAACAAATTCTTTCCTTGGTTTAGCTATGGTGAAAAAACTAGGAACTCGCGATGTATGGGAGTGGTTTCCATTGGAAAGAAACTTGAGCGATCGCTTAGGCTTGGCCCCTCCAATATCGTCTGATCCGCAACCGATTTCGGGGTCTTCCAAACCTGAACTGCAAGCCAAAAATGTTACTCCATGCTGATGCCTCGGCGTTGAGGTTAATGAAGGATGCCCAGTAACTTCGACCGTCGACTCTTCAGCTGCATTATCATCTTCGTTTGCCTTTAAAACATAAAGATAAAATATAACGTGATTTCTTTATATTTTCAAGGCAAATGAAATACCTCGTCGATCTTGGTGCGCCAAGTTTCAAATTCAGACGGTTCACGATAAATCTTTGCTGGCTGTGCCACTGTTGCGCGCATTTCATTATTAAATCCGGAATAGGCATTGCAGTTTTTGAGGGATTCATCCCGATGACTAGGTGGTGTATGATAAGTCGACGTGTTTCGATCTGGGTGAGACATCTGGCAATTGGTTGAATGACGCTCAGTTGTGTGACTGGCTGGCTTAATTGCAAATTCTGAATTATTCGTAGTTCGAACGTCTCGCTGTTGTGGCATTGGTATATAACTAAATCTGAAAGCAAGGAAACAAAAATAATCAGATTAAGTTTTTCTAAGTAATAAAATTATGTTTATGTTGCTAGCTTACCGGTCACCGCCACTGGGGTTGGGAGTACAGAATATCGTTTGCTGCAAATTCCCATTGCACTCAATCTGGACTTCGGTTTGAATATTCTCGTTCCTAAAGTAAGCAGAGGCATGTTCTTAGTTGACTACATCAACACAGGACGAGGTGGCCGAGTGGTTAAGGCGTGAGACTGCTAATCTCATGTGCTATGCACGCGAGGGTTCGAATCCCTTCCTCGTCGACATTTCTTTTTTTACTTTTACACTTGAAAACGTAACTTAAAAAAAAACTATTTGGCAAATTTGAAGACACATATGAAAAGTTGTCTTTTGGATTCGTTTTTTTACTAGAAAGTTACTAGGGAAAAGGAAAGAAAAATGTAATAAAGAGAAAACGAAAAGTAGGCGGAGCTTGCTCTTCATAAAGCGAGATATAAGAAACCCAAGTTAAGCTTATTTTGTTAAGGAAACCGAGAAAAAAATTAAACATAAAAGCTGCAATAACCCTTGTCAAAATTGGCAAAAATTAGTTGACTAACAACATTGATTTTTTAAATAAAATTGCAATGTAAGAGTTGGCGTGTAAACGTAGTAATCGATTTTTAAAAAATCGATCAGTAAAAAAGAGCGCGCGAGATTCAAACTTAATATTCACAAAATTGCAAGAACGCGGAGATCGGAATTCTTAAGATTTAGACAAATGGTGACTTACGGTATGGATTGATTAATTTCGGCGTTGCAGTCATCCAAGGAATCATTCGACACTTCCAAAATTTGTTGCTGCCCCGGAGGAGGAGGTGGAAGGGGAGGTGGTTGTGGTGGAGCAGGAGTTCTTCTTTTCTTGAAATTCTCCTTGACAGCATCCCATCCGTGTTGGGGTTGGATCTGAGAGTGAGTGAAGGTTGGTGGAACGGGAGTCGGAGAATTAATTCTAACTGGCGGGGGGCTAGACTTTTGATAAACTTCTTTCTGCTGCGAGTGAGACACTGCAGCCGCCTGAAGACGAAGCATCAAATAGATTTCCTGCAAATCCATTTCACGTCGTTCACTCAATTCCGGTTGAAGGCCCAGTTTGAGAAAACTCGTAACATGAAGAGGGATATCCGACCCGAGCGGAAGCATTCTTGGATTGTTGCAACTCTCCTTTTGCCACATACGATTTATCTCTTTTGAATCAAGATGCGACCAAGGTATTTTCTCTGAGCACGTCTCCCACACCAGACAGCAAAACGAATAGACATCAGAAAGGGTGGAGGCAAACTCTCCACGGGCACATTCCGGTGCAAGCCAAGGAGCCATCCATTCCCAGTGTGAAGATGGAACTTTCCGATAAGCTCTTCAAGACAAAATTAAAATTAAATAGTGATAGTTACATGTTAAATTAAACCCATGTCATACCTTTTTGATAAACTGTTATCTTCAGTCATAGTCTCCAAGCACCCTAACTTGGCTCGGCCAGTGGATACCAAATGAACGGCATGCGATGAAACACTGCAATGTAAAAACTCCTTAGAGTGAAGAAACAGCAAGGCATCACAAATCTGCTGCAATACAAGCAGTCGTTTAATGAGTGGAATGGAAGATCCCATTATGTGGAGTCTATGATGAAGAGAACCATGGTAAATAGGCTCGTATACAAGTTGCACGCTCTCCCAATGTTGCATTGCACTCACTCCCAACAGCATCATCAATCCTATTTACAAACACAATAGATTAAAATAAATGAAGATTCTATAAACATTTTTAAAGAAAATTTTACCTGGATGCCTCAACCGGCTCATGCTTTGAAGCTCTTCAAATAACAGATCAGGAGGTTGATTGTCTCTCATGCGCCGAATAGTAACGGGAGTTTGATGCCAGCGTCTAGAAATCATTTCAGTCGTCGGACCGGATCTGTAAGCAATACCTCGAGGGAGCAAGCCATTAAGATCTGCTTCGACACCACATCCATCGTCGTCGGGATCGCTTATTTCTGACTCGCTAATCAATGGAACTGGCCAAAGAGCAGCTGCGCTCTCTCCGCGCCCGTAAAGAATCTAAGAAATTGGTTTTGATGTTTATAAACTTCGAAGGATCTTGACTAAAAATGATAATTTACCTTGCCAAAACCAGTGCCTTGAACGTTGCCTAAAGGTCCAGTAAATTCGCAATTTTCGCCACACACCAAACCTATCGCAGCAAGTGTATTCCGCAACTTTGTCGGAAATTTCAATGTAGCACGGTGGCCCCGAGGAGTAGTGCTATTGTTTAATTCCGCAACTCCAGAATCGAAAACATTCACTTCGTTGTTTTTCATCGACGCTTGACGGAAGTGTTCTATCAATGAAAGAGTGGCCAGTCGGCTTTCAGAATGTGGCTGCATTGTTGCCCAATCACGCGGTGAGTGGTTATTTTGATCGTGCAGTCGAAGATCCCCTCCTAAAAACAATGAACATATATGAATAATAAGAACAAACACACAATTGATATTTAAAAAGTTGAACCTGCAATCAATAAGGAGATGAGCAGATGACTATTCCCGCTCCAGCATGCAGCATGTACTGGAGTGCAGCAAAGAATTGAACACCGCCTGTTTGGATCAGCACCAAGCTTCAGCAAAAGTTTCACTATATCGTAATGCCCTTGGAAAGCTGCACAGAATAGTGGAGTTTGTCCTGCTCGATTAGGCAACTCAACAGGAACACCTATCAGAATAATAACCAATTTAAACAAGGCTGTAACATGCTAGTTTGAAAAAAAGATTCTCAGGTAGTTAACAAGCTTTCAATTCTCACCAGAGTCAAGCAATTTGCTAACAGTGACTGACTTTCCTCGAAGAATTGCCCAATGAAGTCTGTCTTCAATAAATTTTGACTCTGGATCGGGCTCGCTGATGTAAACAGGCATCGATCTCTTCATCGACATCCTGTGTCCTCAACAAAAAGCTGTAAAACTTCGTAAAGCGTTGGGGGTACTGACTCATCGATACCTTCTACTAACCTTTTCCACGAGTCCCCCAATGAAATACGAATACGCCTTCTGTTTTAGAGGTATTCGATACTCATTAACTATTATAAATCGGATATTTGTGCAAAAGAAGAAGCGAAACCAGTTGCTGACGTCGAAAAGTCACAACGGTCGCGCAACACGTGTGCAACGAATCACGGACTGTTAACAAAAGGGATGAAGATGAAGTTGAGAAGTTCCCTTCCCCTTCCCTAAAACAAATGATTCATCAAGTTTCAAACATTTTGCGTTGCCAATTTAGGTAATAGAAGCTTAAGTAGTTAATCGTTTTAAAACATTATTTGATATAATTCTTTCTAATTTAAAGCTGGATTAAATTTACTCCTTTGTAATAATAAAAAAAAAGGTTATTTTTTAAACAATGTTTTACTTAACACAAAATCTGAGGGGGAGGGGCGTATCGTTTTTCAAGTAAATTTCACGTAGAATCCAAAAAGAACTTGAAAATGTTCGTTATTTAGAAAGTATGCTCTGGTAAATTAACTAAAAATGAACAGGTTACTATTTTCTATTTGCTCATTTGAATCTGTGGTTTGTGGCGAGCCCGATAGGGCGATAGGCTACTGGGATTGTTAGAACTGGCAACGTCCAAAGGGCTACATTTGGTTTGAAAGGAATTTTGCGAAATTTAAGTTTGTTCTTTTTTTTTTTTTTTAAATTCAATTTTGTAGGAATGTGCTGTTTATTCAATACACATTCACAACCATGGAAAAATTAAGCTAGACATGTCCACTCTTTATGAGGACTATGAAGATCACCATACTGCAGAGATAAATCATGCTCTGACGCAATTGTTATGTATTACCTTCACTGGTGTGCAATCTGAGTATCTGACCCTTTATTAACGATCAAGGTCATTCAGTAAATGTGAGACATGGACCAAATGTTGTTTGACTAGTACTTCACTCTGTGCCTGTATGGGAAACATTTAAACAGTAAAAACCCGCCTGCCCTACGCACTTTTGTTACAAAATAGAAGTTTTTAAGTTTCAATAATGGAAAATCGAAAAAGTTATAATAAAAAAATCATGTTTTTGTTTCGTCCGCTGAATTTCTCTATCATTACATTAGCAGCTTTTTCTTGAAAGTTACGTTTGTCCCAAGGATAGGCCTACTACAGCGAAAGTCAAAACATGTAGAATAAATTGCTGCCAACGCTATTGAATTACTTTATTTATAAAATAAAGGATTTATGATGAAATAGAAGCAACTGGATGTAATATTAACACAAAATTTCATACACTGAGATTAAAACTAAACAGTATTAACACCACTTTTCTCTTGTTGTTCTAGCAGTAGTTGTAAATTGGACTCAAATTGTTCACATCTTATTGGCATTTCAAGGGAATAAAATGGATTCTTTAATGCAAAATCAGCATAAAGCTCATAAACTCTTCGAAGAAGATGTTCTACATTCATTTGTTTTGGTTCAGCAACAATGAGGAATTTTATACCTTGAAAAATATATAAACAGGGGAAACATTAACAAAGAGCAAACACTAATAATCACAACAAAATACCTGTTAATGTCTGAAAGCAATGTAGCTTAAATGTATCAGCTTCAAGAACTTCAATTCCAGATGACTTCAGTTCAGGACTTAGCTGGCTTGCAATGGCATATAATGGATAAAACATGCTGGCTAGAAAAGACAAGATTATCATAGTTAACTTCCATAGATTTAAGATCAAATTGCATTAACTACCCAAAAATATTTTTTCATTAGTGCTGAGCTTTGGCCTTCCAAATTTCAGACTGACAGGATAGTTTGATTCATTAGCTAAAAAAGCAGTCACTTCTTGCCCATCTTCTAGTGATGTTCCATTCAGCTGGGTTCCGTTCACTGCTAAAAGATTGTGTCCAACATTAATTCCATCTTTCTGACCGTAAGCAACAACAATACGTTTGTTTTGCTCGGTCAACTGAATATCTAAGGGATAACTGAAAGTTTTCTCCACTTCTACTTTGATTGAAGTGTGATCGTATTGATAAATCAACCCTCCACTTTTAGAAAGAATATATAAACTGTAAATAGCCATCGTTTTCAGAAACAGGCAGCAAAACAACTTAACAAATTTTCTTATTATGACAGTTGACAGAAAACTAGCAGACAGATACGATAGTAAAACGTAGAAGTTTTGGAGTTATTGTTGGATGAGGTATAAAATGTGGAATTCGGAAGTTTGCGGTTGATGTTGCTCGCACGTTTTCTTCGTGAAATCGTCTGCTATTGACCGCCTTTGAAGACTGACAGGTCGGCAATATCGAACGATCAGATTCCTTCATTCTCTAAAATTCTTCAGATCCTAATATTATTGCAGTGCAGGTAATCAAGGCCAGGGTACTTTAGTTTTCCCTAAAATTTGGTTGGCTTGTATGCAACTATTAGTTGTAAATGATAACATTCAACACATTTATTCTCTCCTTGTTGCATCATGCATTTATTTGATATTGAGTGATTGGGGGTTCATGTTACAGTGATCTTACATCAGCCATTCAACCATCAGTCTATAAAAGTATTTCTTACATACAGGTATCTAGAATCACAAGTGCCTTTCAGTTTTCGAGAAACAATCAACATGGAAGAAGTGCAAGTAACAGCAAGCAACGAAAGTGGAGCTGAAGCTCTACCAGCAAAAACCCCAAAGCAGTTAAAAAAAGAAGCTGAAAAAGCAGCAAAATTGGAAAAATTTAAGGCCAAGAAGGAAAAGTTGACAGAAACTAAAGCATCTGAGAAACCCAAAAAGGAAGTCCCAGTCAAACCAAAAGCAGCTGATATTGAAAGTATACATGTTCGAATTTGACAACCCACATAGAAATTTAACTATGGTTTTCTTATTTGTTCTTTTTCAATAGTTCCACAACTTCCACCTGGTCAGAAGAAAGATACCACTTGTCCAATGCCAGAGTCTTACAGTCCACGCTATGTGGAAGCCTGCTGGTATTCATGGTGGGAAAAGGAAGGATATTTTGCCCCAGAGTACAATGTAATATTATTATTCTATTAAATCATTATAAATGAACTAAACTTTGTCCATGCACTGATAGAGAGATATCAAGGCACCAAATCCCAATGGTCAGTTTGTCATGGTTATCCCTCCGCCAAACGTAACAGGATCTCTCCACTTGGGTCACGCTCTGACCAATTCCGTCGAGGATACCATAACACGGTACCACAGGATGACTGGAAAGACAACTTTGTGGGTGCCTGGATGTGATCATGCTGGCATTGCCACTCAGGTAATTAGAAATCTAATTTTTCAATCCCAAAAACAGAGATAAAACTAATCAATCATTTACTATTTGTAAATACAAAGGTGGTCGTGGAGAAAAAACTTTGGCGTGAGGAAAAAATTAATCGTCATGATCTAGGACGTGAAAAGTTCATCGAAAAAGTGTGGGAATGGAAAAATGAAAAGGGCCATCGCATTTACGAGCAGTTGAAGAAAATGGGATCGTCACTAGATTGGAATCGAGCATCCTTCACGATGGACCCAAAATTGTGCAAAGCTGTTCTTGAAGCTTTTGTCACGATGCATCAGGACGGCACAATTTATCGATCCACCCGTTTAGTCAACTGGTCTTGCACGCTCAAATCCGCTATATCCGACATTGAGGTCGACAAGGTTGAGCTTCCAGGTCGCACACAGCTTTCGGTCCCCGGCTACAAGGAAAAGATCGAATTTGGCGTCATTGTTTCCTTCGCCTACAAAATCGATGGGTCCGATGAAGAAATTGTTGTTGCAACCACTCGTGTGGAAACCATGTTGGGCGATACGGGTATTGCTGTACATCCGCAAGATCCGCGCTATACCCATCTGGTGGGTAAATATGCCCTGCATCCCTTCTGCCAGCGTAAGCTACTCATTGTAGCTGACGACTATGTCGACAAGGATTTCGGAACAGGTAATTTTATTACAAGCCTCGCCTTGACTGAGTTTACAGGAAGTTAATACTTTACATATTTCTAGGTGCTGTCAAGATTACACCTGCTCATGATCCTAACGATTACGACCTGGGTAAGAGACATAATCTTGCCATGATTACGATCTTCAGCGATGATGGGCAGATCATTGGAGATTGCGGCCAATTCACCGGTATGAAGCGTTTCGACGCACGCAAAGCCGTCCTTGAGGCGTTGGAGCAAGTTGGACAGTACCGTGGTACAGCAGATAATCCTATGGTGGTTCCTGTCTGCTCTCGTTCCAAGGACATTGTGGAACCCATGATCAAGCCTCAGTGGTATGTCAAATGCGACCAAATGGCAGCTGATGCAGCTGAAGCTGTCCGATCTGGGAAGCTCAAGGTCGTGCCAGAGATGCACCAGAAAACGTGGTTCAGCTGGATGGACAACATCCGAGACTGGTGTATTTCTCGACAGCTTTGGTGGGGTCACCGTATCCCAGCCTACTTCGTCACCATAGACGAGCCATCAGCCAAAGTAGGAGACGAAGCTGACAATGAGTTCTGGGTGTCTGGGCGTACAGAAGCTGAAGCCAGAACTAACGCTGCTAAGCGGTTCAACGTTCCCGAAGAAAAAATCATTCTCAAACAGGATCAAGATGTTCTTGATACTTGGTTTTCATCTGCCCTTTTCCCATTCTCCGTGTTTGGTTGGCCTGACAAGGTTCGTTTGTTTTCTAGAAATGACAGAACAACTCAATAATTTCTTTTATAATTTCAGACGGATGAACTGGACGTGTTTTTCCCAACTACTTTGTTAGAAACAGGCCATGATATTCTCTTCTTTTGGGTTGCAAGAATGGTGTTTTTTGGACAAAAGCTGATGGGAAAACTTCCCTTCTCTGAAGTGTATCTTCACGCCATGGTCCGCGACGCCCATGGTCGCAAAATGTCGAAATCATTGGGCAACGTCATCGATCCTCTTGATGTCATTTACGGAATCAGCCTCGAAGGACTCATGGCTCAGTTGGATGGCAGCAATCTCGATCCAGCTGAAGTTGGAAGAGCCAAAGAGGGTCAGAAGCAAGACTACCCGCAAGGCATACCTGAATGTGGAACAGATGCTCTGCGCTTCGCTTTGTGCCAGTACACTGCACAGGGCAGAGATATCAACTTGGATGTCAAACGTGTTCAAGGATACCGATTTTTCTGCAACAAGCTTTGGAACGCCACCCGATTTGCTTTGACCTATCTTCAGGGTTCCGAAATTCAGACACTAAACGAGGCAAGTAATCGTCCAATGATTTCCCGTCCGTCCATCACTCCGGCTTTTCTTGCCGGTCTGAATGCTCGGCTCGAACACGTCTCCTATTTCAGCGGTTGTCAGTACTCTGCTGAAGACGATCTAGTCTGGTGGCAACTGGATGCCGGGCTGGGACAAAGGAAGATCCCGTCAAGTTATCCTCACTTGGAGAGATGGTTCCAACATATCGGCCGCTTGAGGAAGCAGGCAAGAGATGATACCTTGCACGTTGCAACCTCTATCTTGCATCTTTTTTTAGTTGACCCACACCCCATCCGCTCCTGGCACGAGCATGCATTGATTGACTTAGTTTTACATGTCAGTTATTTATTAAAATTGTTTTTCTTATAGGTTCAACTAAGTTTGATGGATAAATGGATCTTGAGCTGCCTGTCCACTGCCGTTTCGGCCTGTAATGCGGGATTTCAACAGTACGATTTCCCCCGTGCCACCAGCGCAATTTACAACTTTTTCCTTTATGAATTGTGCGACGTTTACCTGGTGAGATATTCTTCAGTTGTGTATTACCTAACCGAATTGTTTAACTGATATATATTCATTTGTTTTACAGGAAGCTGTCAAACCTGTTTTCCAAGGTTCAGACGAATCTGCAAAGTCTGCAGCTCGTTCGGTTCTCGTCACTTGTATCGACACCGGACTCAAGTTAATCTCGCCGTTTATGCCGTTCATTTCGGAAGAGCTGTGGCAGCGACTACCCCGCCCTGAATCCGTGCAGAGTAAGTTATTTAAAAATGTTTTTTTTAAACAATTCACATGATTATCTGTTATTCTATTCAATAGAAACTCTCCCGCCGAGTATTTGTATCGCTCCTTACCCGACTGACGCCGAGTTTCAAGTCTGGAAAGATGAAGAATTGGAAGAAAACGTGAAATTGGTTAGCCGAATCGTGTCCAGCGTTCGGTCTGTCCGAGCCAGCTACATGCTACCAAACAAGACGAAAACTAAGTTGGTTTTAAGATGTTCCGATCAAGAGGTAATTTAGTTAAACCATTGGTTATATGCTCTACTTAACCATTTGATTGGATTCTGACAGGTGGTTGACATGCTTACTCATTTCACGGGCAATATTTCCACGTTGTCCTTCTGTCAACCCGTTTCCGTCTCGACAGACGGAGGTAACACACGTGGCTGTGCTATTGTAACCGTTTCAGACAAGTGTGACGCCATCGTCCATTTGGAGGGTCTGATAGACGTTCAAAAAGAAAAGACACGCATCACTGGCCTAGTGGAGAAGAAACGCCAACAATTGGACAAGCTCCAAGAAGGCATGGTAGTTCCAAACTATACCGAAAAAGTCCCTCTCACTGTTCAGGAGACCAACAAGGAGAAAGAGGTTGAACTTGAAACTGAGTTGCAGCAACTTGACGCGGCCTTCGCTACTCTTTCTACTATGGATTAAATTTTGATAATTTGGGATTTGGGGGCCGTTGTTGCAGTCAGTGTGTAGGGAATCAATACACATTTGAAGCACTCCTAACGTCTTTTTTTTAGATTTTTCTTCCTATAAAGCGATTGGGTTTTGTTTACTAGGCAATAATTACAGGATCATTGTTTGAAACGATCTGTGACTCTTTTTCGTTCTTATAGTAGTATCTTGACTCGATTTAGTAGCTGAATCAAAATAATATGGTGAAGATGAAACCGAAATTTCACAACCAAAATGGCAGGAATAAAACAATCAAACAATAAAAAAAAAATTGAAATTAATGACGGATGAATACACAAAACGTGCCTATACGTAGCGTGGGCAATGTGAACAAGATTTAAGATATTATTATTAAAACGCTGGTGATCACTGATCAGAGGAGATATAGAGAGCCAAAGGGGGCGGGCTCAAAGTATATTCACAGGCTCGCGAGCTCACACACATTTTTTTTAATATTTAGATTTCCATCATCTTCAGTAATTGGGCCTTCTTTTTCTTACTGCTCCAGCCGCATCTTTTTATATGATACTTAACGAAATCCAACAAAGAAAAAGTAGACACAAACACACACGGGACGCAAGTCATTCGACAGTGAAACACTTTTCAATGGGGATACCACAGAGAAGAGAAATAATAATAAACAAATAAACAAGGGCAGAATATACGCACACAATCCATTCGCATATAGGTTTTCTTTTTTCCTTCCTAAGAAAATAATAGAGCATTGTTTCTTTAATTTGTTTTGTTTTGTTTTATGTTTTTTTAAATCCTGGACATTAAAAAAAAAACGGAGGAGCCAGAAGAGAGGTGATTGAAAAAAGGGCTTTTTCGATTTCAGGTTGAGGTAGTCATCCGATTCCGGGTAAAATTTTGTGGTTTGTCTTGATCGAGGAATTTTCTTGAAATTGTTCGTCGGCGGGATGTAATTCTAATCTCTCTCTTTCAATTTTCTAGCAACTTCGAATGTGTACTGAACAGACCATGCCACAATTATTGAACTGATATTTCCGACATTCTAATGTACAGAATTGAAGAATTTACACAAATACTTGAAACGACCTTTAAGTTCGTTAACCAATAAATGTGTGGAATGAAGTCTCTCAGAGGCATCCAATTCATACCAAAAGAATAGACAAGTTTAATCTTATGTTTTTATGCATAACTTGTGATTTTCGGTGAACGTCATAATAAATTCAATTACAGGACAACATTATGTTAGGACAAGGAAGCCATAGAAGTACGCAGATAATTATAATAACGGTGTATTTGCATTTTTATTAAAGGAAAAAAATTAAGGAAATACGATTAACGGTACAAAAGAAAAGATCTTTCCACATAATATCCGTATAACCGTTATCACTAATTTCGTGCAATTTAATTTTTAGTTGTGTTTTGGTTTGGCAACTTCAAAATTGTTCATCATTTCCCCAAGTCCCAAAGCGCGGTGAGAAGCAATCTGAGCTTTCACCGGTAAAAATCTGTGACACAAAAATAGGGTTAAATCATTGCAATGAATTTTCTGGAAAAGAACCACAAACCGAATTAGTGTTTATCAGATTTACCTTTTTAAAATCATTAAACAAGAGATATAGCGCGGAACGACGCACATTTCTTCATCTGTTAAAATGGAATTGATAGCTGCTTGAGCTACGTCCTCCGGTTCCAAAGCGGGTAAAAACCTTGATTTAAAAAATTGTTCTTTTTATTCATGTGCATTGAATGTGTGATTCAAATACTCAGTACTTTGATTTGGCTCCCGCGAAAAGTGGAGTATTGACGAGATATGGACATACCACCTATAAATTCAATTTACCGTGAAAACATTTTCAATATCCAACAAGGAATAAAGGTTATACCGTCGTTTTGATTCCTTTCCGTCCATCAATCTATGAGACATAAATTTTCCAAAAATAAGTATACAGTGCAACATTAAAATGAAAAATGATGGACCAAAAAGCTTACAGCCAGTTCCGTCCGGAGCGATTCGTCGAATCCGACAGCTGCGAATTTGGACGAACAGTAATCCACCAATCGGTCACTTCCGGTTAGACCAGCTAAACTGGCGACGGTAACAATATGGCCCATATCTTGCATGATCATATCAGGTAGGAAACTTTTGACAGTCTGAAGAAAAAATGTCAAAAATAAGTCACGAAAAGTATTTGCATCCACAATAATAAATTACCCAAAAATGAGCTAGAACGTTAACGTCAAAAGTCCGCTGGATCTGTTCGTCCGAGCAATCGAGAAGTACTTTACCCGAAACTACCCCAGCGTTATTCACCAAAATAGAAACCTTATCAAAAATAATTATTTCAAAAATGAAATCTGTAACGTTTCTGTAATTTCTGCAATGTTACCTTTCCGACTTCTCGTTTTACCCGCTGGGCCATTTGGTAAACCTCTTCACGTTTACTCAAGTCCACTTGATAGGCAAAAGCTTGTCCTTTCGACATGTGAATCAATCGAACGGTTTCCTCATTCGCTATGAAATTGTAAGTAACACGAATGAAAAATTAAAATCCACTTTAGTGACGATTAGGTTATAGTTATGCAAATCACATTATTACCTTGCTTGGCTACATCCCAGCACACAACTTTACATCCCTCGTTCGATAGACCAATGGCCAACAGTCGACCAATTCCGCCACCGGCCCCGGTGACAAGGGCAATTTGTCCAGAAATGTCTTTCGAACGATACTTGATGGGAATCCAAGGCACTACAACTGCTTTAATGATGTAGTAGAAAATCATAACCACGTTATAAGCTACATCCGTAAAGGCGCCCATTGTAGGATATTCGGAACTGTCGTTGCTCACTAGACAAGGCTCGCCGAGACAGTGTATACAACAAGATTTTTCTGCTCCACTGAAATTCTACCCGTAGATATCCTTTTGAACTCCATGCATCACTGTTTGTTGAACTTTGGCTGAAATTATCTCGAGCATTATCGAATGCTATAAGATGTCCTTGAGTCCGAGCACATGAATAAAATACAGCTGCGCATGTGCAATCCTTACAATACGAAACCCATCGAAACACAACTCCCTTCTTCAAAAATATGAAGCCCAACATATTTCCCTAATGCCCCATGGTTAGCGTCTTATGAAATCTTATCGATTTTTTTATAAACTCCTTCCTCCTTCAAGGGATTTCCGAACGAGCACTAATTCCCTGCTTCCTATTCTGTAGTTTTTGGATTAAATAGGAAACTCCTTGTTAGAAATAAGTTGACAAATGGGACACTAAAAAGTACGGTCCAATAACGTCCATTAATCATGTACAGGCAAACAATGCTGCTATGAAGTCGTGCTATAACTTTCGACCTGTAATCGATTGACTTGTTGGAGAACTGCTGGTATGGATTGGGGAAAAAGGAAGAAGAAAATACGATCAATAGTTCAAAAGAATAGATCTTTCTACAAAATATCCGTAACGTTTTTTACATCACTAATGAATTGCATGAACGTATTTTCAGTTGTGTTTTGGTTTGGCCACTTCAAAAGTGTTCATCACTTCCCCCAATCTCAGTGCGCGGTGAGCAACGAGCTGGGCATTCACTGGAAACATTCTGCATAAAAAAATTGGATCAAATAAATTATTACCGTAATGAATCTAAGGTCTTCGAAAAAAAAAGTATCTTTCATCAGATTTACTTTCTTAACGTCGTTAAAAATGAGGCATAGCGCGGAACGACGCACACTTCTTCGTCTGTTAAAATGGAATTGATAGCTGCTTGCGCAACGTCCTCCGGTTCCAAAGCGGGTACAACCCTTGATAAAAAAAATTGTTTCCATTTTTTATTTGCATTAAATGTACATTTATGATTTTAATACTCAGTACTTTGATTTGGCACCCGCAAAAAGTGGAGTGTTGACGAGATAAGGACATACGACCTATAAAAATTATTCTCCATTAAAGATTTTCGATGTCTAACAAGATAGGAGGTTATACCGTCGTTTTGATTCCTTTCCGTCCATACACCTGTGGGGTATAAATTTTCCAACCATAAGTACAATAAAAATGATGAGGGAAAATTACATCAGGGATATAGGAATGAAACTTACAGCCAGTTCCGTTCGGAGCGATTCGTCGAATCCGACAGCTGCGAATTTGGAAGAACAGTAATCCACCAATCGGTCAGTTCCGTTAAGGCCAGCTAAACTGGCCACGGTAACAATGTGGCCCAAATCTTGCTTAATCATGTCAGATAGGAAACTTTTGACTGTCTTTTAATAAATACATTTTTTTTTATTTTATCACAAAAAAGTTTTCGAGTCAACAATAAATCATTACCCAAAAATGAGCCAGGACGTTAACATCAAAAGTCCGCTGGATCTGTTCGTCCGAGCAATCAAGAAGAACTTTACCCGAGACTACACCAGCGTTATTCACCAAAATAGAAACCTATGAAAAAAAATTTACTGAAATAATCTGGTTAAAATATTATTAGAATTGCAGTCCTACTATTCCAACTTCCCGTTTTACGCGCTGGGCCATTTGATAAACCTCTTCACGTTTACTCAAATCAACTTGATAGGCATACGCTTGTCCTTTTGACTTTTGAATCAATCGAACAGTCTCCTCATTCGCTATGAAATTATTAGCCAAACGAAAACAAAATTGTTATCCACTACAACAACGATTCTAAGGTTATGTAACCTGATACTACCTTGCTTGGCTACATCCCAGCATACAACTTTACATCCCTCTTTTGATAGACCAACGGCCAAAAGTCGACCAATTCCGCCACCGGCTCCCGTGACAAGAGCAATTTGACCAGAAATATCTTTAGAACGATACTTGATGGGAATCCAAGGCACTAAAATTGCTTTAATGACGTAGTAAAAAATCATAGCTACATCATAAACTAAATCAATAATTTTTCGCATCGTATGGTTTTTGGAAACGCTTACTAGACAAAACAAAACTTGCTGAAACAAAGTACTACAGCACGATTTTCTATTCCACTGAAATGTAATTTTACCTAAGGCTGTCAATGGACCGGTTTCTACTCTGGTCCGGTCTGTTCAGCCCCAAATCCGATGTTTTTTTTTTTTAATCCGAAAGCAAACTGGACTGTTTTTCGTACCGGTTCGACGGCAAAAAAATCCGGATTGAAATAGCATTTTTCCTTTTTGAGTTTCATCGTTTCCTTTTTCCGACAAAAAAATTTAAAATTAAGAGCTTAAAAGAAAAATTTAGTTTGATAACATTATAATTCATTTTTTATTCTGAAACAGCTATTATAATCATGTACAAGGGGAAAATGCGGCCATGAAACCACTTTCGATCTAGAGAACTGCAATGGCACTTAAGCGTGTAGAAATAGTGTATTTCTTACAAGAATACTTTAAGAGTCCAAACAGTGTAGTAATATTTAATTTCAATTACTCCATATGGAATCTATATCTTGGACAGGTGTCGAGTCCTGTAAATTATTTTTAAAATCAATAATGAAAATGTACTATTGTGACATTTAAGTGATTCAATTTCATCTGAAATTTTCTCATAGTCATAGTTACCAAAAATTAGAAAACGTTGAAAGACTGATCAAGGTTAGTCTAGTTATATTTGGTTTTGGGACCATCGAAGGCATTCATCGTCTCGTCTAAACCAAACGCCTTGTGAGTGCTTATCAGTGCTTTGATTGGTAGCATGCTAGAGTATAAAAATAAAAAACCCCGTAAGATAACGTACTGTAACTATTTCAATCAGCAATGTGATGTTGTTTGCTTGCAATGTGCGTTGAGTTATTACTATCAACGTAAACATGCGCTTTTACAAGGTTATCTTTATCGTACATGTTTTTCGTCCGTTAAATGGAACGAAAGGTTTAGAAATAATTTGAAATAATAACTAATGTTGACTAAGAATATCACTTACGATTTCAATCCCAGCAAAATCGACAGGCGACTAGGAATCAAGCACACAGGTTGTTCAGTGAGAATGGCGTCAATGGTTTCACTCGCTACGGTCTCAGGCTCTAGGACGGGCAGAATCCTTAGATAAAGAAGATTCAAATGTTACGAGCAATTCAATTGATATTGTTTCAGCTCTTATACTTGGATTCGATACCAGCAAAAAGTGGAGTCTTGACAAAGAAGGGACATACCACTGTCGTTTTGATGCCCTTACGTCCATCCACCTGCGCGTTATCAATTTATAAAAGGAAATTTAATATCACGTCGAAGACACAGAATCTGCAAAAATAAGAAAATTTTACTGACGGCCAGTTCGGTGCGAAGAGATTCATCAAATCCAACGGCAGCGAATTTCGAAGCGCAATAATCTACTAGGCGATTGCATCCTGATAGACCGGCCAAACTGGCGATGGTGACGATATGACCTTGGTCTTGCATGATCATATCAGGCAAAAAGCTTTTAACAGTCTGAAAGGAAAATAGTGTTGATTATTGGATTGCTTTTCTCCAATTTTTTAACATTTGAATTACCCAGAAGTGCGCCAAAATGTTGACGTCAAAAGTGCGCTGGATAAGTTCATCGGAGCATTCAAGTAGCGCTTTACCCGTAACCACACCGGCGTTATTGACCAAGATTGATACCTATTTGATTAAATTTGGGTTAATATTAATGTGACCAACGGACATATTTTCATTCGCTTACGTACTTTTCCAACTTCCTGCTTTAAGCGATCTGCTGCTCGGTAAATTTCTTCACGTTTAGTCAAATCAACTTGGTAGGCATAAACCTGTCCTTTGGACATCTTAATCAATCGGGCAGTCTCTTCATTCGCTGTTGGAAAACAAAATTAGTTTGTTAAATTACATAATATTTTTTAAAAGTTATTAATGTACCTTGCTTGGCAACATCCCAGCACACAACTATGCAACCAAGTTTCGAAAGTCCTAGTGCAATAAGTCGACCAATTCCGCCACCAGCTCCAGTCACCAGTGCAATTTGTCCTGAAATATCTTTCGATCTAAATCTAATGGGGATGAATTTGACGACTAGTGCCTCGACTATGTAATAGAAGAGCATAACCAGATTGTAAATGGTTTCAAGGATCAACTTCAACATGGTTGAAAATTGTTCGACTATTGTTGTTCACTCGATGGAAATCGCTTGAAAAGTGGCAAATCATACTACGGGTTGCGTGGCAAAAGCAACTGATTCGTGACAGTTGAGTAGAGATATCCTATTGAACTTGGGATTCGATTGCCACATCACTTTAGATGCTTAAGACCTTTAGACGAGCAACATCGATATCTCTTAGCCCCGTCTTTAAAGAAATGACCTCTGGATGTCAAACACAATTTTGATACGACTGCACGTGGCGAGGAACTATCTAAAGATGAGTCTCCTCCAACATCAAGAGACAAAACACGCTTGAAGATCTGTTAGCCTAACCAAAAAATGTAGTAAGAGCTATGAAAAAACTATTCATTTCTTTAAAAGGAACAGATCCCTTATTTGTTTTGTTTGGCAGAACCCACTCAATCATCAGAGATTACACAAGTGTGATAGTTTGATAGCTCAACAAAATCCCATGTGAAATAGTTGAAACGCAGTTCCTTATCCTTTTTTTAGAGAAGCAGGAAACTATCCATTAGCTCTTTGTGTGAGTCAACTAAGCATAAACCACTCACCACCTCCTCCGGATGCGTTTTGATCATGCTAAAAACTAATACATCAGATATCTAAATTGGCACTAAAATAAAAGGGTTAGAATTATTTTTGATGATGTATTGGTCCAAAAAAAGCTTAATCTTGTACAGTAAACGATTGAAACCATTGTGGAAAGGCTAAGATCAGTGTGTATGTGTGAATGAAGATAAGATGAAATAGAAAAAAAAAAAAAAATCTTGCCGTTGCTTAGAAACACGTTTTTCTTTTAAACGATTCACTAGAGCCGATGTTACTGCTGTTGGCCATAGCCTTGTTGAGGATAATATCCCTGCTGGCCCCATCCACCAGCAGCAGCGCCGGCAGGGTATTGATAACCTCCCCAGCCAGGGTACTGATATTGGCCTTGATAGCCCGCCTGTCCCTGGAAACCCTGGTATGTGGCGCCATCGTATGAACCGCTGTAGGTACTGGTAGTAGTTGCAGATGTTTCTGTCTTACTGGTTTTCGTCGCGTCATCTCCCGCGCTATATAAGTAGAAGTATATTCATAAATGCAATCCTTCCACTGAAATATAACCTTTTGATTTACCTGGCATCTGTTGAAGCATTTGTTGCGCTCGCTTGTTGTTGTGCCATCTGAGCTGCAGCTTTGGCTTGGCGGTCATTCTGCAGCTTTTGTGCCAGTTTCTGATATTCATCCTGGGCGGTGGATATTTCATCAACATTCATGCCGAAATCTTCCAGAAATTCAACTTTCCTGTTTAGACAAGAACAATAAATCAAGTTAACTTTTATTTCAGTTGAAATAAATAAGACAACGTTACCTATGCGCAAATCGACACCGCTGTTCCAAATCGAGTTTCGATTTGAGGGCTCGGTTCAGGGCTTGAACACAACCTTCAACATCCAAAGGCTTCTTCTGGAAACGTACGTCAAAGAGTTGAATGTAGAGTCGAGCGTTTCGTGGCTCCTTCTCCAACCCTTTTTCGACGAATTCTTCGGCTAATTCTTCATCTCCCATGACTTTGGCTGCGAAACGCGACGCCCTTAACGACAATGGTGCTAACGTGCCATTGTCCTTCTTTGCGCTTTCGATGTATTTTCTGTAGTAAGAAATCACCCGACTGTGATCGCCCTGTCGTCGTGCTAAATTGACTCGACGCACTGCCAAACTATCAAATTTAGGGGCCACCTTTTCAAGCAAGTCTAAAATCAATCCTGCTCTGTGCAAGTGATCTGAATAATGCATTAAAAAAAAAAAAAACATAAAATTTAGTTGATGTCAACACTGGAATTAATTTAACTAAAACTAACCTGTCTTTTCTTCAAAATTGGACCACATAAGGTAAAGCGTCGTCTTGTCGTAGACATGAACGGTGCAAGCTCGTCGGTACACGCTGCGCAGCTGTTTCTCAATCAAAGGGCGATTGTCCAATTCATCGTTCCATCGCGATTCTAGGTGCTGAGCGTACAACAACCAGTACTCATCGTAAAGAGCACAAGCGATGAGGCAGCGCTCGAAAAGAGTGTCGATCCTTAGCTGCTGGCCGTGCTCAATTTCGAATTCGAGGTACGCCTTCCAATTCTTCAACTGGCCACGCTCAAGAGGCTTGACATGAAAGTAAGGTCGTTTGATCTGTAAAAAAGCAAGAGACAACGGTTATACGGTTATCACCCGAAAAAAAGAAATGAACTTGTGTAACTTACCCCTTCTTCAAAAGCCCATCTGTCAGTGATATCCTTTTCAGTTTTAGAGTGGAAAACCTGGCGCCTCTCTTTCGTCTTCTTCCGGATAGCCTGAATTTCTTCTTCGGTTAGCTTGATATCGGCAACAGCTTCCGTCGAAATCTTGCGTTCTGTAAAAATTTCCAATTTGAGTTCTTCATACTCTTCAGGGGTTAGCAGCTCTTTGGGGTCATTCTGATTCACTAAATCCTGAAAACTGTTACAACAATTAAGGTTAGTTTCAAAAATATTCAAGAGCGAGAAAAAACAAATAACGAATTTACTTGTCCCAGTGAGTCGTATGAAATTGCGTGGGCACAGCAAGGAGTTTGTCGTAAATCTGAAAGACACGGCGAAGATCGTCCCGCTCCACTTCCCAGTTGATGTAGAGCTCCCAAAGACGATCTGAGCGGAATTCCAGTCCACAGACTGTCATGGCACGTTCAAATTGTTCGCGAACAAATGTTTCATTTGCTGCATGATGGACACGGCAGTAGTTAAGATAGTGTAACCACAAGTCAACAGATAGAGGAATAGCAGCCAGGCCTCGTTCAAACACCTAAAGAAAGATCAATCGTTTAAGAGAAACGAATTCTTGAAAAAGTAAAACAGTTCATCACAAACCTTTTCGCAGTCTTTCTTCATGGCTTTTTTCTTCTCGTAGTCGGCCCACTTCTTCCAGTAGCCATAGCAGTAAGGGTACCGGCGGAGGAAAGAGTCGTACGCCTCTCGTGCAGCAGCCACATCATTTTCATGATCGACGTACTGAAGAAGGGATGTCCACGCCTGGAAATCTTTTGGACTTTCGATGACTGGTCTCCAGAACTTTTCGAGGTCGGGTAACTGCTCGGATTTCATGATGCGGGGTTTGATGACGTCGAAGGCCGTCCACAGTGACTCTGTGGACTCGTTGTCGCTCACGTCTTCACGGATGCTTTCCACAACACTTTCGGAGTTGCTCATTGAAGTTTCATCTTTCACTTCATCTTTTGGCTCTGTTTTGACGCGCTTTTCTGTCAGGCTCTCCGAGTCTTCCTCACCCATCTCATCGATGAACGGCCGTTTGCGATTCTTGGATTCATCGTCTTCACCAGAGTCTTCGGCGGTTTGGTTTCCGTTAAGTTCACCTTTCTTGACTTCGGTGGTTTCGCGCGCAGCGCTCCATTCGAAATCGGCTTTGGCTAAACGAAAGAAATGAGGGGAAAATGAAAAACTAATTTTTAACGGAATAGTAAAAACAAAAAATCAACACACCTGCAATGACACCCAAGCCGCTGTTGCTGTCTCCACCGCCTAATTGTGATTCTGAAACGAAAAATTCCAGAGTTAATTTTTCAAGTAATGGCAACGACGAGCGAGAACAAGTTGCATGAAATTTTGAGTTTTTAAAACTAATGGCTGGCCCAAACAAACCTCATCGGGTCTCACTGTTTTGCGCTTTGATAGTCATCCCCCAACCTGTCGCGAGGGGATTAATTATCTGTGACGAACATGATCGTGGGTTCACATAAGTCCCCCTCTCTCAGTCGATGTGTGCGTAAAAAAAAGGGATCGCTAGAACAATTGGGGATTAAAAGTGTTTATAGGGCCTTGATGACTTGAATGTAATCAAACATTTGTCTTATTAATTACAAACGCTTGGCGCACGGCACTCCAATTTTTGCTGTCTTGTGTGTGCCTGTGTAGTAGAAGGAACATTTTCCCACCTGGTACAAGGTCAAAGGTTCAAAAAGGCCAAGAAAAATTGGTATGCAAAATATAGTTATATACTTTTAGATGGATGACGCCTTGTGTGAGATTTAGGTATAACCAAACTTACCACTGAATCCTCCTTCCATCACGATTGAAGAATCGCCGCCTTGCCCGTTCTCCTCACTGCCCTGGTCGTAGCTCACCCGGCTGCTGCTGTCTTCCATACCACCAAAGCTGTAGTCATTATCTTCCATGCTGCAGAAACAAACACGCAGTGTTACAAATCAATACATGTTTTTAATGACCAGTTGCCCATCTCTTCCGAACAACAAAGGTTCCAAAATCAATTGTCTGAAAACAGGGTTTCAAACTATAACAATGTTGCACTTATAAATAAGAATAGAAATGTTAGTTTGAAGTTTTAAAATTTAATTCGTACCCACACCAGTATTTTAAGGAAAATTACCAACCACCTTCCACTGAATCACTTATTTTTCATAAAATAAAATATTTTCCTAAGAAGTATAGCAGGAAGCATAGACAAATACACCCACTTAAGATTAAGATTACTCATAAAAACAATTGTTTACTTTGACTGTGTACTACTTATGTTTCACTTGATGATTGAAAATATACAGGTTTCCATGCAATTTGATTCTCATTTTTAACTATATAATCCAGCAAGGAATTAAAAGTTATTAAAGCGGTTTCTGAAACTCGAGAACATTTCATTTCTTGGCACTCCGTGTGGTAAAAACTTTTCTAAACAAAAATACAATAAAACATATAGGCCGGCACGAAAATCCTTTAACTCGACTTTAAACTAAGTTTTTTTATACTCAACCATAATGAACGTGGGAATAGGTTTCATTACCTTAAAATATTTGTGAATGCTGGATGTCTACGATGCAGCTGGATAAAATAGGGATAATATAACGAGAGAAAAACTTCACGACGCAAAGACGCTTGCTCTATCGCTGCTTTACACAAAAATTCTTATCAGATAAGAATGGCGGTCGGCACACAAGCGGCATCTGTTGGTAAACTTTGCGGAGTCGGGGTGACCGCCATCTGACGAGTTGCGCTGGCGGCTACCACAAAAACAATTTGGAAAATGCGCATGCAAAAGAAAGACTAATATTATCAGTTAAAAAAACTGCAGGACTGAAGGCAAATGTCATGTTTCCTTCCAGCACATATTTTTGTAAAAATTACTCATCTCTCTTTGCAGAGATTAGCAATTTAGTTAGAACAAGAACATGAGAAAGGTGGTTACTTAAATATTCCTCACCATCATTATTATTACTATAAGTTTTATAACACAAAATATATCACGAATGCCAATTCCATCCCTTGGGGGCTCTCAAGAAAAAAGTGTTTTACACAGAAATTCTTATGTTTTTCGTGCCTCATTTATTTTCCTTGTTATTGATAAGACCACGCCCCCAAAAAACAGCTTCGTTCCTCTTGACAACAAGTCAACAACAAAACAGATTTTTTATTTTACATTACTCTATTTCTACAATAATAATATGGTAATAAAATTGATTTTGGCTGTTGTAATTACAGCTTTGGAAATCCAGATTGCAGCAGAAATTGGCGGCAGCGACATCATTACTATAAGTCAAATAAACAGGTAGTGAAAGTAATTATCAATGGGGAAAGAGGGAAAATGCAATTTAAACGACATACGGAATTAATTGGCTGGAAGTGGAAAAACCTAGCCTGCGAGAAAATACTATCATCGGTATTGTGAAAAAGAACTACCGAACTTTTTTTTTTCTTATAAAACTATTAAATGACGGAGGCTGAAGGCTTTATATCGAATAATAAGCTTTCCAGGTATCGTGGTGCGTGCCAAAACCAGTCGAACTTTCTACGAGAAATATACGAAAAGTTTATGGATGAACGCGAAACACGTCTAGCATTACTTTCGTCTCATTAAAACGGTTTTACGTCCGTGAAGCGTATTCTTGATATTTATCACTCAGGACGAACTAAAGGTGGACACGAAATAGAGAGCAACCGTCATCCCAGATGCCTGTTCCATATTTCTATGGGCATGAAAGTGGAAGTCAAATATCAAGAAAACAAGTACTAAAGTATCCATCACGACATCCAGGAGAAATCTGTCTGCTAGTATAAATCTTTTTCCTTACAAAACACTACAGAAACTTGACGTTCTTGATAAATAAAACATCAAGGAAATAGGAAATGCATTACTCGGAGCAGCGTCAATGACTGGTGAAATAAGCCTTGCAGATTTCGAATTCTCATACAATTAAAGTTTAAATGTATTCGTGTATTTCCTTTACGTCACTTGAAGGCTATTGTTTCCGCTGTGAAAGTTAAAATAGATTCAAAATAAAACGGAAGTTAGAAATTATAATTTTTATTTTTCTTGGCGTGTCGAAGATACGATAAAGTTAAAGACTCAATAATGAAGCTACCTGACAAAAGAAGAATATTTTCAGAGGAATAAAGCGCCGCTTGAGCAACAACAACAAAAAACCAAAAATTTCACGGCCAAAAATCGGAAACTCTCAATTAGTTGAGGTTTTGGGGTTTGACAGTACATGACCTCGATGAAGCTTCGGTGAGTTGATAAACAATGGACGTCTTTGCTTAAATGCAAGGATATCCCCAGTCTTATGAAAGAAAAAAACAACTCGCTACGAATTACTAATGATCCTTGCATTTCGTAAACTAATTTATTCGTCATTAGTTGAAATTTGAAAAAAAACACGCTCAATTACGCAATATAGAGAAAATGAACCTGGCAACAGCGCATGTTTACAACGAGGCAATGTTTCGTGTGCCAACAAATTCATGGACGATCGTCAAGCGAATTCCGTGATTTCGTAGCCACCTGCGTACTAGCCGCGTACGAAATGCGCAAGTACCGACCGCTCCGATATTCGACCTGACGAATAATATCCCAAGCCCCGAGGAAAGAGGAGGACCTTGGAGAACCAACTCGCCGATCATAAATTGTGATTATTCCTCTTGTTTTCATTTGTTAAGGGACTCTATTGTGGCTTCCATAATATAAGTAAGGTTGAATTTACGTGGTTTGTTCCGTTTCCGCCTTTTTTCAACTGCATACCGTTCATTTATAATTAGATTTTTTGTTTTACTATTCCTAGAAAGAAACACCAGCACAAAAACATGGCATCAGCTGCTTACAGAGCAACGATCAATTTCGCTGATCGATTCGTCCCACAAAAAATGCGACCTTTATGGGAACACCCAGCCGGGCCGAAAACCGTATTCTTTTGGTCACCTCTCTTCAAATGGGTCAGAAAAACTTAATTAATTATAGTTGTGTTTGTGTTTCTGATTGCAAAACTCGTTTTCATTAGGGCTTGGTGATGGCAGGCATCGGGGACATGAACCGCCCAGTAGAGAAAGTCAGCATTAGACAGTCTGGTGCTTTGGCAGCCACAGGATTTATCTGGTCCCGATACTCGCTGGTCATCATACCAAAGAATTGGTCTCTATTCAGTGTAAACTTGTTTGTTGGCCTGACTAATGCTTACCAAGTGATTCGGGTGCTCCTCCACAACAACAAACAGAAGGCTATAGCTCAATAGTTTTCCATGTTCGTGCCAAGACTGCTCCAGTCGTAGTTCCCTTATGATCATTTTATTGTTGAGAACAATTGATAATGTAAATTTTTGTTTTCCTTCCCCGTGAGACATCTATTATACAGTTGTCCTCCAGTACAAAAATACAAATGTACACCACACCGGGTGGCAAGTACTTACACGGTAGCGTTCATTCAAGGTTAAAAGAAACCGACAGGACGATAAAAAAGACTAGTATATGATCACACAATTGGCGAAGAGGACTTGGACGCGGAAGTTTCTCACCATATCCGCTCTCTGGCAACAAACCGTTGCTAATAGATGGCACGGTAATATAATAGTTAAATATAAACAGTGACCTTAATGCGTTTTCCATAACATCGCCAAGTCCCAAAGTCAAATTCAACCACGACGATGACGTTATGCGGTTTACATTTAACATAAACTTGCGCGCGTAGTACTTTAACCACTTGTCAGAAAATTTTGAAAATTGGAGGGTTGACGACAAACAAAAATTTTTGAAGAATAAGAAGAAAGAAAGAAAGAAATAGCCGAACGGCTTTTGTTATCAGAGCGTGAGTTAAGCCAGGTCCGGCATTTGTCGTTCGCCCGCCCCTTTCGCCCACTGAAGAACGTGATGACGCACTCGCCGATAGGTGAAAACTTTTTATACCGAGTCGTGAGCAACCTTAACGCTGTTTCAAATCCAATTTTTTAGTTTTTTTTTGTTTTGTGTGAGTTCGGCGGGCACGTCAATATCGAACGGAAATCCCATTACATTATCCCCATTGTTGTGTGTATACATTATGACCAAGATAGTCTAGTGTAACTATACCAACAAGGTTTCTTTGGTTTCTTCAACTTATTTTTTCGACGAATGACCGCAGTTCTAAAGCGAAAAAAGAACTGATTTTTTTCTTTTTTGTTCTGCTTTAGGCCCATTAACAATTTTATTCACGCTAGTCGAAAGAACGTGTATAACTCAAAAGCAGCCCCACAAAATTTGCACGAGACCGTATTGTACACCCATGACGTGTTTTATAATAAAGTGAAAGGTTGGCAACAAACTCAACGACAGTCAGCTAATGTTTTTAAGGCAGTGTCACGATCTGGTTCCCGTTTCTTTCTTTTTTTTTCACCGATTCATCATTCACGTGATATGGGCGTGGAGGGAAAAAATGAAAACAAAAAGCAAAAATCTCTTGGAGGAGAAAAAGTTAAAAAATAAGAAAATAACCGTTTTGCGCTGACAACTGTCAACTTTTTCTCGCATCGCTTTTACCGCATCGGAAATCTAAAAATGCCGGGAATCTCTTATTATGTAAATGTCAAGGGCAATATCTCCTCCGTCTGTGTTATTATTATTATAGCGCGGCTGCGCATCGTGGAAAATAATAAAAGTTTGGACGACAAGAATGCGTTTGGCTTGTTGTTGTTCCATCTAAATCTGATGATTCGATTTCGTCTAAAGAATAGATTAAATCCTACACACACACACACACTCCTCCGGGGCAAATATTTCTTCATTTGTATATTTATGTTGTGCCTACTGCTGCTGATGCAGCTGTGTGGTTTAAAGGAGAGAGACCCATTCAGCCGCTGCTGATGCTGGCCCCCACGTATATTTGGTTATTCCAACGTGTGGGCAAATAAAGCGGAAATACACCTGACCTTCTGCCCACAACTTGTGATGAGACGGATCATTTTTCAAAGCTGCAAAAAACCCCTCGAGATATTTTGGTCCGTGAGTTGGAAAAATACAAAAAGAAATCAAAGTCCATTTCAAGATGAAAGAAAAAACACACAAAAATGGCAAATTCTTTTGTAGAAAACAAAACGTAGTCGAACGGAAATGCAATCAGCGACAAGTCGGACTCTCCCGCGGTACTACTCCCCAACTACTCAAGCGGTAAACACAGTACTCATTCGGCGAAAGCACACGGATGGCGTAAGGACAGTGTTTTTGATCAGCAGTTCGTTTTCGGGGAAAATCCGAAACTGCTTTTCTATTTTGTTATTTTTCTTGAAAAACAACAATTTTGTTTTCTTCTTCTTCCAGCTAACCTCGAGGGGAGGGTATATATTTTTACGTGGGTGTAGGTGTGTGTGTGTGTGGTTGTTGACGAGTGTTTCATGCCCCGAAGGCGGGTATATATGTATAAGAAGAAGAAGAAGGAAAAAGAAGGTAGATATATTATAGCCAATGCGCCAGCAGTTGTTGTTGAAGAAAGAAACCGAAGGGGGGAGAGAAGAAAGAGAGGAAGGGAAGAACGTGATCTCCTCCAGGCCTCCAACAGACAGCGGGCAACACTCGCACGAACGCCGCGCTCGTAGGCGGTTCGTTCGTAACCTTCGTTCGCGCATACACAATTATCAAAAAAACGACCTGCTGCTGCTGCTGTTCCTGCTGTTTAGTGAATTTTGTTTTGTTTTCCTTCTCCTCGAATCATTTTTCGTGCGGAAGGAAAAAATTCCGAGAGAGAGAGAGAGAGAGAGAGAAAAAGAAAAAGTTATTGATTGAAATCGGTCAAAGTTGATATACTACCTGGATTATTCCACGTTTTTCCAACGGGGAAAAAATAAACAGCTCACAACTGCGCGCGGGGCCAACACCTTTAAATTGGGATTCCAGACACTGAAAGTAAGTTCATATTTCTCGGCTTATTTCCTCCGGATGCACTCTTTGAGAAAAGAAAAAAAAAGGGAATAGATTTTTTAGCATATCAGTTTACACAGCAACGAAAATAAGAAGAGATATTTCTCCAACTGTTGTGTATAGGAATTGGATACCAAACAAAAGAGACCTATGCCCTCGTCGTTTTTCTCTGTGTGGAATATCATAAGGACAGCAGGTTAGTTCGTTTTTTTGTGTGTGTGTGTGAGCCAGCAGGCGTTCAAGGGGGGTGGGAGGAAAGGTGAACGCTTGAATTCATCACGAAACTGGCTGGATAAGCTGCTGCATATAGGCGGCCGTTTCGTGCGGGTGCATATCCACGTAGTACACGCCTGTGCATCTTAAATAACCTTGAAGAGAGAGTCTTTGTCACGATGCTCTTTTCTTCGTTAGACTCGCTCACGCGGGCTCGTTATCTTTCGTTTCGCTTGTACATTTTTTCTCTCTTCTTCTTCTACGCTTTTTCGGGGGGGGGGGGGGGGCTGTGTACAGCAACCATAAGGCGAATGAAATATACACAAGCGCACCGGTTAAGTCCCTTTTTTTTCTTACTAGTACCTTAATACCTGGTTTTTTGAGCTGTCATTTTGTTTGTCGTGGCTCAACTGGGTCGACATTGCGAAACTATTTTGCGTCAGCAGACAGGAAATATTATAAGGCTTTCCTTTCATCTCGCGATAATAATCTCTCTCTCTCTCTCTTTATTCTTTATTATTTATCTATACGTATTTATCATTTTCTCTTTCTTTTTCCTGAATTTTCATTTTTTGGAGGCTTAAATCCACTTAAATCGTCGATTTCCTGACATTTATTGTGTCGCACTCGGTTGACTCATATTGTTTGTTTCTGGCACTTGGTACATTTCTTTATTTTTCTCGTTCCGTACCGACGCTCTGGTGAACTTGCCTTTTAAAAACAAAAATCGGCTTGAAGTTTCTTCACGGTTTTCTTACATCCCTTTTCTTTTCTTTATTCCGACGAAAGAAATTTCGTCTTTTTTCGATTAAACGTCAAATCGCCCCATCGTTTACATTATAATACCGGTTTTCTCTTCACAATAATAAATTCAAACTGTTTCTAAATTTTTTTCAAAGAGCGATGGTATTATTGTGAGAGTATAGCTGAGAAAAAAGGGGGGGAAAGGCTAAAATAAGAATCTCAGCTGTAATGCATAATGACTCGGAGCATTCTCAGCAGCAGCCGCGACGGCCCGATGAGGTCCAGCTGCGTTGGAAAATGGGAAAGTTCTTTTTTTTTTCTTTTTCAAAAAGCCCACCCTGTTTCAAAGTCATAAAAGAAAACGAAAATGACTCAAACCCAGATACTACTAACTACTGGATCCAATAGAGAGAGATGGTTGTATAGGGAGGGGCGTTTTGTTATTTCAACATCACTACTACCATAGGGCCAAATAGTTGAGAGAACTTAAATCTCTAGCTGGTCGTCTTCGTTATTTTGGCTTCCTGCTGTTTCAAAATAGCTGTCCCTTTTTTCCGTTCAGATTAGCAGTCACACACACAGCAGAGTCGCGCAGATTGGACAATAACAGCTGCACCCATCGGGGGATTTAAAAAGCCATGGTAAATACCTCTAGTGCCATGTCGTCGGAGCGAGCTATCCCAGACCTGTGGGATGTGTTCGGATCGCGGGGAGGAAACGGCCTGGCCGTCCGGCGCAATTCCTGGCAGAAGATGCAGAAGCAGCTGAGCGAGGACGAGCGGACCGTCACGGAACTGTTCAACGATCTTCACGTTCACGCCGATCTGCCACCCGAGAACAATCCTACCAAACACAAAAACGCCAGGTGAGAGAGACATCACAAAAGAAATAAACAAACATTCAAAATTCTATTGATAAAAAGTCTAAATAGTCTTTTTTAATAATAATCCCCTGAAAATTTTTCTTTTCGTTTCGTTTTACCGTGCGTTAAATCTTCTTTGCCCACTCCCGCGGATGACTGCGGTATTTTTTCCTTCCTCCACCTTTGGGTACACCTATTCAGCAACCATCGCAACAAAACCAACGAGTACAATGAGCGTAATAACATTAGCAACAACCAACAGCAGCAGCAGTCGAACAATAACTGGGAGCACATTGAAAAGCACCTGTCCATGAAGAAGACGATCCGCAAGAAGATGATGCGCGATTTGCAGCAGGCATTCATCGACGGCCAGGAGCCGCCCGACGCGGCCCAAAAGTGGGACAACGTTCAACTGGACGCACACAAAGCCGGCATCGAACCCAATTTGCTCGACATGTTGAAAGAGAAGAAAAGCGAACAGCCAGCGCCCGTATTACAATCGAATAACCCGCCGCCCAAGAAGCCCGGATTCTGGAAGAAGTTGACCATGAGGAAAAGCAGCAGTAGCAAACGGTGATTTCATTCCTATATAATTTAAAAACAACAACCACCCACCATTAAAAAAAGAAAAATTTAAAAAACAGAAAAAAGTTACGAAAAAACGAACAAAAAAATAAGAAGATAAAACGTTAAGTTGCTAGCAATTTTGAAATTCAAAGGATGAATGATTCCAATCATCAATTAGAGGTCGCTATTATACATAAATTTACATAACCTGGAAACTAAAGTGACGACGAGGACAACTTGGTGGCCTATTCTAATTTTACACGTGTCCATAAACTCTCCTCCTCCTACACCCTTCTATATAAAAAGAGAAAAAAAAAAAGAATTTCCATTATTATCCTTTTGTTCCACTCTCTGACGTCCTTCGTTAATTTTTCCTCCCTTCTCTCTTCTTTATTGCGTCGTTCCCTGTGATACACACTGCGTTCTTTTTTTTTCTGTTTTTCGCCTTACCACACACATGCAGATTTTCACTTACAGTATGTATTCTTATTATTTTTTTTTTTCTGTTTGTTTTAAAAAATGTGGAAGAGTGTAGACACACATACACAAACGAAAAAACAAAAAAAAATATTTGGTAATCTTTCGTGTTTTTTGTTTGGTTTCCTTTTTGTTCGCTTCGTGCTGCACATACATAGATATTTATACTCCCTTCACACACAAACACACAGAGAGAGAGAGACGACGAGATGATTGCCGGGTAAAGGGGTTAAAGTAAAAGAAAGAAAATGAAAGCTAAAGGATAAATTTTTGTTGGTTAAAAGTGCTAAACACTCTTGAGAGAGAAGCAGAAGCGCTTTGTCTGTCTGCCCTTCAAAAGTCGGTCTGTGAAACGCGCAGATTTTGCAGACAGTTGCGAGCCTGGAAATAAGTGGTGTCTGTGTGATCCTTGGGCTGTGGCATGAACGGAGCATCCGCATTCAAGATTTCCTGGGTCCAAGACAGGTGGTCAAACAGCGGTAGAGTGCGCAACTGGGACCCGTCGGCCCGCTCGGTGGGATCCAGTGTTAAAAGGGCTTCTAAAATAAATAGCCAACGGAACCACAAATAAAAGATTCAGATTATCAGATCGAAAATAGCCCAACTGTCGTTACAGATCCCCTCCAGGGTCAACGTACCAATCGCTTCTCGGGCAGCGGAACTGAGGCAATCGTCGTCCTCGGGCGGCCATTCGATATTTCGTTCCAGGATGTTGTTGAAAATTTTATCCGGTGTCTCGTCGTTGAAGGGGGGACCGCCCAACAAGAATTCGTAGAGGCAAATGCCCAGTGACCACCAATCGACGGCCGGTCCGTGGGGTTTCTTCCGTAAGAGTTCGGGTGCCAAATAGTCGGGCGTGCCCAGAACGCAGCCTTCGTTTTGGCTGCCGTATTGACTGATATCGGCCGTCGACTCGCAGACGGACGGACTGCTGAACGTCACCACCGCTCCTCTCCTTCTTTTACCACGTTTCATTAGACGTGGAGTCCTAAACGGAGTCTTCACATCAGCGTCAAGTCGGGAGGTGCTGGGGCCTGGTACAGGACTTTTGAACGGCGCCGGATGGGATTGCAGCTGAGCCCGACTCAGTTGACTGATGGGAGTCGAGTTAATTCTCAAGCTGGGCGGACTGAAGTTTCTTGACTTGCTAGTCGCCGACGAACTGGACCTGTTTGTTCAATGTAACAAGGCAAAAATCTTTAGTAAAAAAGATAAAAAGCAAAAGTGATGGATTGTAGTCGTTTGTACCTGAGGTCACAGTCCTCGGTTAAATTGGCAAAGTGGAAAATTTCTGTTAAACCGGTTCTTGGAATTTTGAACTGGACTTGACTTTCAGGTTCTTCAGAGTCGACATCGTGTTTCCGCTTTAGGGAAGTAAAAGAGTCGCTGTTCCTGGGAGGACTGACTCCGATCGAGAAATCAAGGTTCAGATCGAGAGTGAAGGAATTTTCTTTATATGCTTCGTGATCGCGCATGATTTCAGGCGTGTTGAAGACGGGCGACTGTCCCCTGTCGGCGCAAGGGGACATTCCGCTCTTGAACGACAAATGAGACGTCAGTGAAAGCAATTGTCCAGGGGTTCTCACCATGTGGTAATCATTCTTGTTCACTACTGGCGAAAGCAGGTCCGATATGTTCAAGTCTAACGCCCATAAAAACGAGATTGGCGTTCATAATTAATATACAAAGAAATAACTTTCACAAGTAAACCACGTTACCTCTGCCGATATGGACGCGACTCAAACCGAAATCAGTCAATTTGACATGGCCTTTATCTGACAGCAGCATGTTGTCTGGTTTCACATCACGATGAATGATGCCATGCCTAGGGGAACATAGAAAGTTTTGATATAAAAGATGTAAACAAGAATGGTGTAACACAGGGGCAATGTACTTGTGCAAATATTCCAAGGCTAGAGCAACTTCTGTTGTGTAAAATGTAGCCATCTTTTCATCAAAATAGCCCATTTCACTCAGCAAGGACTTGAGATCGCCACCAATCATGTACTCCATGACCTAGTTTAAGAAACTGCTGTAAATCACACTATATATGAAAATGCATACAAATCACTCACCATGTAAATGTTGGAAGAATTTTGGAGGCAATAAAACAGCTGCACACAGAATGGACTCTTTGAGATGGCCAATGCATTCCTCTCTCTGATGACTGGGAAGAAATGATTCATAGAGCAAAGCAGTCGCAAATCATGGGAAATTCAAGTTACCTTGCGAAGCCATATTGCGGTGAACAATGTCAGATTTGTTCAAGACCTTGATGGCGTAAATGCTGTCAGGATTTTGCTTCTTACATCCCAGAAATACCTTCCTATCGTCCGAAATTCATGTGAAAAACACAAGAAAGCGTCCCGTCAAACCTCTGCATTTCACAAATAACACATGGTGCACTTACCCGAATGCTCCACGACTGATGGGCTTCAACACACAAAAATCCTCGATATCTGGACCTTTAAGATCTGTTGCCATCTTGAAGAGATTTTTACTTGATTTTTCGGAAGTGTTTTCGTCAACGTGAGGTTACGTCTTCCATTCGAATTTGAATCTTCTCAACGGCTTCAGACTGCAGAATAAGCAGACGAACGCCACCGAAAATTGCGACGCAATTGAGCTCTAGCGGTCGTATGAAGCACTATATATCTTTTCAATTGACAGATGGCGTTGTCGACATGGCGCCACAAATTTTCACTCTTCGATCAGTTCGATGAGCAACTCCCTTAACTGATTAGATTGGAATGGTGAAATGTAAATCAAGTTAGCCGTCACACACACACACACACACATTTTATGAACAAAAAAATTTGGGGGATTGTGTAGACAAATACAGGTATACATTGCATACCACCGAAAATACTTGGCTTCAGAAAGGTTGAAGAAAACGGTATTGTGATCCAAGAATTCAAACAAATAAAAATATTCTTTGTTTATCCCATATAACAAGCGGCTTAGAGATGGATCTGGCTTGCGATAGTATAAATACAGTCCAAGGTCTATATGCCGAGAAACAGTGGGGGGTTCTTGATAATCTCCTGTGCTCAAAACAACAACCCAAACTCATGGGGATGTACAAACGATACGACTTCCAACGGTCGTCGACGTTTCTATAATATCAAACGGCATTCAAGATATATAGATCAAGGTAGTTGGGGCTGTCGTAGCAACCTCGAAAGAGACTTTGATGAGACTATGATTGGGGTTATCCGGTGCGGGTATCGAGCGATACGTGAACCAAACGATCCGAATGGCTGCCTGGGACAAGTTCATATTCCGATGCGCACGACACTCTCGATAAACAACGTCAAGTGAATTTACGAACCGATTATAACATCATCGTCTGATCGACATAAATACGCATAAACTACGCCTTTTTTTATTGTATGCACTTGATAAGTCTAAATCCCCTATCAAGCGGATTGCGGAATGGCTTATTTGGTTTGTCCGTTGTTATATATTTATAACTAGGTAGATTATGATGACGTGGGTTGCATCAGACAAATATTGAAAGCCCATAAATATCCCAAACGGGGGTGAACACGAATGGCACAATTCGTCGACTCAGAGGCAAGAATGATGTACTCGTCCAAGATGATTTTGTTGGCGGTGGTGCTGGCCTTGTTAGGTGTCGCTCACGGAGATGGGCAGCATCGTGACAACACCGCTCGAGCTGCTGCTCGAGCTGCCGCTAAAAGCAACCGAGCTGTAACCGAAGGTAGAATTTTGAATTCTTATTTCTTTTTTGCAACAAATCTATAGAAATGTTGTTCTATTTTACAGACGCTGCGTATTGGAATCAACTTGGCCAGCAACTACTTCTCGACGAGCTGGGCAAACAGCGCATCAACAGCCAGGCTAAAAACATCATCTTCTTTCTCGGCGATGGTCCGTATCATTTAATTTAATCATTCATGTTCTTCACAATTGAAATAAACTAACCGTCTATAACGTAATGAAGGTATGTCAATTTCGACCGTGACGGCCGCACGAATCTACAAGGGACAAAAGGCCGGCAAGACAGGCGAAGAGGAACAGCTCACGTTCGACCGCTTCCCTTACACCGCACTCTCCAGAGTAATATTATTATAGATTCTGTTAATAATATCAAATGGCATTTAAGTCATTAAAACTTTTGCTTTTTTAGACTTACTGTACGGATGCCCAAGTTGCTGACTCGGCTTGCACGGCCACCGCTTACTTGACTGGCGTCAAGACGGACACGGACACGATAGGAATCGACGCCAATGTCGAATTCAATAACTGCACGACACAACTCGATCCCGCTTTTCACGTCGACTCGGTCATGGCTTGGGCCCAGGTATTTTTCAAATAGTGGTCTCAATTTGAAATTTGGTAAATGTTAATATAATCATTATTTTTTAAATGTGAATAAAGGCTGCCAACAAAGCCACTGGTATCGTGACGACGACAAGAGTCACTCACGCCACACCAGCTGGCACCTACGCTCACGTGGCCAACCGTGACTGGGAGGATGACTACGCTCAGTCATTCGACGGTGTCGACTCGACCATTTGTGATGACATCGCCGAACAGCTCGTCCTCAGCAGTCCGGGCAAAAATTTCAAAGTAATTCGCTTCTTTGATTAATTGGAATCAAGCCGATTTTAACAGTGATTTGTGTTTGAAAGGTCATTTTGGGAGGTGGTCGGGCTTACTTCACTCCGAGGACGATGACGGATATTGAGACGGGAGCGGCTGGCCGTCGCCGTGATGGTCAAGATCTGATCGGCCAGTGGGTTTCCGATCACCCCACTGGCAAATACATTACATCCCGCGACGAATTGGTCAATTTAGATGTGGCCGGAACTGACAGTGTTATGGGTTAGTTATATTGCAATTTTTGTGCTTTGAATCGATTACAATTTTGTGGAATTGTTTTGAAATTTAGGTTTGTTCAGTCCAGCTCACATGGAATACTTCTTGGAATCGAGCGCGGCCAATAATCCGACACTGGAGGAGATGACTCGGACAGCCATTCAAATGTTGCAGAAAGACGCCAACGGTTACGTCCTTCTTGTCGAAGGTCCGTTTGCATAACAACATTTAAATTTAACCACGACGAAATCATAAATTTTTAATCAAATTTTTTAAGGTGGAAGAATCGATCAGGCCCATCACGACGGACGTGCTAAATTAGCCCTCGAGGAGGCGTTCCAGTTCGATCTGGCCGTTTCGGCTGCGCTGAATCTGACGAACCCTGCCGACACTCTGATCATCGTCACGGCGGATCATTCTCACACTATGACCATCAATGGTTACCCCGTTCGTGGCAACGATATTCTAGGTATTTATGTGTGCCACTAACCGTCACTAATAATTACGTTATTAATTGCTTTTGAAAATTAAAATTGACACTTAGGGTTGGTCGGATATTTGGCCAGTGATCTTAAACCATACTCGACCCTCAGTTATGCCAATGGACCTGGCTCCATTAACGGTTACGGTGTTGCTGGAGGATCGCGCGTTGATTTGACCGACGTTGATACCAGTAATAATTCGTACAATTCTTTGCCATCATCGCGCCATGAGTATTATTTTACATTTAATGTTTTATTTCAGCCGCCGATTCATTCCTGCAACCTGCGCTGGTTCCTCTGGCATCCGAATCTCACGGTGGTGATGACGTCGCTATTTTCGCTCTCGGCCCACAGGCTTACCTCTTCCAGGGTGTCTACGAACAGAATTACATCGCCCACGTCATGGGTTACGCCGCTTGTATCGGCCCCGGAGTCAAATTCTGCGACGTCTCCAGGAAATCGTATTAATTTAAAAATCTGTCGTCATAACCGGAGTTGCAAATGACACTACCATATGATGTAAACTACATGTCCTTATGAAGAAATAGAGAATGCAAGAAAATACCAATTTTGTCTCAGATTTTTCTTTGCGAAATGTAATACTGAAAATCAACTAGAACTATTTTATTTTTCTTAACTACTGTAGTTTGAATTCTCCGGCCCAAATAAAATTCCATACACTATACCCAACAATATATAGTCTATATTTGTGGGTTATGGCTACCATAACAATAATACTTCTGACCTTAAGAATGATAGACAGTAGCAGGCCTGTATAGGATTTTATTATCAAATAGTACCGGTCCTTGCATCAGTTTATAGATAAGAACGAAGTTTGGAAGGTCCTATAACCGGATTGTAATTTCTGTCAACAACATGCGGGTAATAAAAATTGTCAAGACAGATCTCACCTTCGTTTTGTGCAAGTTGACTTTTGACTCCTTATCTTGTTTGATAAGAATGAACGAGGTAACCTCATGATCAAATGATCTCTGTGAGCCGAGCGACAAGCTGCTGATGAAACTGAGCGAAGGTTATAATTAATCATTTTCAATATACAAGGTGTGTTTGGAGTGTATATGTGCTCATGAGGAGTGAAATATACACTACCGTGTCCTCGGAGCTTTCATTCACTGTCAGAATTTCCTACTGAACGGGATCCAGATCACAGCCAAAAATGAAGTTGAGAAATATCACTTCAGCCAGTTCCTTCCTGCTTTTGCTCTTGGTTGTAGTGCAGATGGAAGTTAGTGGTGCCGACGAGTATCACAGGGTTCCACTTCACACGGCCAGATCGAAAAATCAACAAAATCGCGCTGAGAAAGAAGGTAAAGTAGAACCAACCAGGATCATTTTTGTATCGATTAGTAAATTATTTTCTATCTTTGCAATTACAACAGACGCTGCGTATTGGAAGGGCACAGCCCAGGCTCTGCTTCAAGAAGAATTGAACAAGAAACCCATCGATGCGCAAGCCAAGAATATTATTTTCTTCTTAGGAGATGGTTCGTTCATTTTTAAAATTCCACTCCAGTAATTTTAGAAATTCAAATTTATTTTATTTTTTTGTCATCAATTAAGGTATGTCTATTGCGACCGTCACGGCCGCCCGGATTTATAAAGGGCAGAAAGCCGGGAAGACGGGCGAAGAGGAACAACTCACTTTTGACCGATTTCCTTACACAGCTCTTTCAAGGGTATTATGAGCCTCATATCTTAAATAAAGCAATCAATATAATCAAATGATAATCATTTTATCGCAAAAGACGTACTGCACGGACGCACAAGTAGCTGATTCGGCTTGCTCGGCCACGGCATACTTATGCGGTGTCAAGACGGACATTGACACCATAGGACTGGACTCGAATGTCATTTACAAGAATTGCTCAACGCAAAATGATCAGGCTAATCAAGTCAGCTCAATCATGGCCTGGGCCCAGGTAGACACAGCCTTATATACTCCTCCTCCCCCCCCCCTGTTATCTTATACATTAAACTTTAAATTGTGAATTATTTGACTCAAAGGCCGCTAATAAAGGAACGGGCATCGTGACGACGACAAAAGTCACTCACGCCACTCCATCCGGGACGTACGCTCACGTCGCTAATCGAGACTGGGAAGATGACAAAGCCCAGTCTGCTGACGGTGTGGATACAACTACTTGTGATGATATCGCCGAACAGCTTGTCCGAAATAACCCCGGCAAAAATTTTAAAGTAAGAAATCTGAAATTTGATGAAGAAAGTTTCATTATTCCGATTGATTAATTAATTAATTACTTTTTTATTTGTAAAAAGGTGATTATGGGTGGTGGTCGCGCTTACTTCACACCGGAAGCAGTCTTAGATCCAGAGACGGGAGCAGCTGGCCGTCGCCTTGATGGGGTAAATCTAATCGACGAATGGAAAACGGCACACCCCAACGGAGCGTATGTAACTAACATTGACGAATTGAACAATGTAGCTGTGGCCACAACTGATAGCCTTCTGGGTGAGTCGTGCGCAATAGAAATAATAACTGAACATTATATACTACAAGATATTTAGGCGACTAATAATTCAATTTTATTTGGTGTACTGAAATCTCATAGGTTTGTTCAGTCCGGCTCACATGGACTACTTCCTGGAATCGAGCACGGCCAAAAACCCTACACTGGAAGAGATGACTCGAACAGCTATTCAAATGTTGAAGAAAGAGGCCAACGGCTACGTCCTTCTTGTTGAAGGTTTGTCGCTTATTTACCATATTTGAAATCTTATAACAAAGTTTTCTCACCAGCGAAATTCTGACTACTTGTAATATTTCAGGCGGAAGGATCGATCAAGCTCATCACGACGGACGCGCTAAATTAGCCCTTGAGGAGACCATTCAGTTCGACCTGGCTGTCGCCGCTGCCTTGAATATGACGAGCAGACAGGACACTTTGATTATCGTGACGGCCGATCACTCACATACAATGACCATTAACGGCTATCCTGAACGTGGCAACAATCTGTTGGGTAACATCACATGATAAGCCACGCACTACTTTGATTGGTTCCTCATGGAATCAAATAGACTTCAAGTGTCAATCATATTAGATCAAAACTATTGACTGGCGTTGACAAGTTGCACCTTAGCAATACAGTTGAATGAATGAGGTTATTCCATTTTAGGTTTGTCTGGAGATATGGGCGATGATGAAAAGCCGTACACCACTCTTTCTTATGCTAACGGCCCAGGTTACCCTACGACATTTGATGAGAATGGCACACGTATCGATTTAACCAACGTTGACACAAGTATAATAAATTACTAAATATGGCTTCAATATCCAATTTTTTTTTTAATTATGACTATTCTTATGATTCTTTCATGTCGATTACATCATTTTTAAAATCGACTAGCTGCTGATGAATATCTACAACCGTCAGCTGTGCCGATTTATTCGGAGACCCACGGTGGTGACGATGTGGCCATTTTTGCGATCGGTCCCCAGGCCCACCTTTTCCAGGGTGTCTACGAGCAACATTACATCGCCCATGTGATGGCCTACGCGGCTTGCGTTGGAGACGGTCTCAAATATTGCGATGCCAAAGAATCCTCCTCCTCCAGTCGCCCAATCGTTGTACCTTACGTGTTGATTGCCGAATTCATTATGGTTTGGTTCGCAGGTCAATTCTTGTTCCGTTCTTAATATAATTTAATATGTTAGGCAAATAGTTGTTCGTCACAGTTTGCCTTCCCAAGTTTTGAAGCGCACCTGAAATTTGTAATTTGTTTAAGAATTTAGTTTCAAATCTAACAAACCAAAATTTAAAGAATTACCATGTCTACCTATAATTATTAAAGGGTGCGTTGCACTATGACGGAATCGCAGTAGTAAAAAGGCGCTTAAGTATCGTACTATAGTAATTTGTATCACTAGTAAAATTGAAAATGGCTACAGTGTATCACTAGTAAAACGTATCTCAAATAATACCGTTCGGTAGAAAATCAAAATTTTCTAAATAATTTATTTATTTCATACCAACAAATGGTCAATAGTAAATTGTTTCATAATTATTTTTCAAAATTTCGTGTGAAAAGGGAAAGTGATACAGTAGTATTTTGTAATATAACGACAACGTCTCGTTAGTAACAGGCATCAACAGTAACACCCCCTATGATCCAGTATGATATTCACGGCTTCGCCGTGATGATCCCGAATGTAAATTTCACGGCTTCGCCGTGGATGATACCGAATTTAATTTCACGGCTTCGCCGTGGATAATAATAAAATTATGTTCACGGCTTCGCCGTGATTGATAATAACTTGACGTTCACGGCTTCGCCGTGGATGATAATAATATGATGTTCACGGCTTCGCCGTGATTGTGATTCGGGAGTTACCAATTTTATAACCTAACCTAACCTAACCAAACCTAACCTAACCTAACCTAACCTAACCTAACCTAACCTAACCTAACCTAACCTAACCTAACCTAACCTAACCTAACCTAACCTAACCTAACCTAACCTAACCTGATGTTACTTGTGAACAGAAATACTAGCGAGACAATTTATCAATGCAACGAAGTTCTTATGATACAAGAACCACAAGAACTTCGTTCTTATGAAACATTTTACTTAAAGAACTAGTTATTAATGGGTATAGTTTAGAGTTACTACATCATCAAATTATCAGTGATATTTTTTATTTATGAAACACTTTACTTTCAACACTGTATATTTATGAGCAAAAAAAAAAGCTGTTATTTATGGCCACCTTTACTAGTGCGATTCCGTCACTGTGAGATGCACCCTTATTAAAGCTACCTTAATTTTTCAGATCCGTCTAATACTGGATTTAAAGTATTTTCTCTGAAATTATAGCTAGCGTTCTTATTAACCTATTACTTCAGATTAACATCCCCGTGCATTGACATGACAAAGAAATAGAAAAAATAAAGAATAATGGCTGTGTCTGTGTGTCAATATCAGAAAGTTTATTAATTACTGCTTGTTGGTGGTTTTTGGTTGGTTCACATTGTTTTCCTTAAGAATAGATAACGAATACATTACAACAACAGAGTAAAGAAAATTGGGCATTCCTTGTGAATAATCAATTCGGAAAAATCAACAAACTGGGAAAGGTAACGCCAATCTACTTGCGGCCGTAATAACCTGCAACAAATAAAAGGTGCAATTGCAAGCGAATTCAATTGGATTAATTAAAATTTACCATGACCATAGTGACGGTGTCCGTATCCACCGTAGCCTCCATATCCACCACCGTAACCTCCATAGCCTCGGTAGCCCCCATATCCACCATAACCCCCATATCCACCATAACCCCCATATCCTATAAATATATTAATAATATGATTATTATGATTTTTGCTTCATGAAATAAAAATTGTAAGAAATCATTCACAATGTGTGAGAGACTTTCATGCTGTAAATGACTTAGCATATAGGCCTATAGATGTTATTGTCAATAAATAATTGAATATTTACCACGACGATGATGTTCCGGATTTATCAAGTTCAGGAAGACAATGGATGATATCAATCCGTAAAAGAAAAAAACTGAAATGGCGTCTCCAGTCTCCGCAGTTTTTATCACAAAGAAGCTGGAGTGCCAGATTTCAAGAATTCAATGCAAAAATTCTTGAAATTTAATTAATGCAATCCATAAATAAAAAGAAAGAAAGAAAAAAAAACAGAATAACTATTACTTCTATCTCCATATTGCACGTTACTCAAATAATTTGGAATAGATTTGGATTTAAATCTGTTTATTCCTTTTTTGAAAAATCAAAAAGCGGGTTAGAAAGGTCTTTGTTGTGGGCCCGTATTTGTTTTGAATCCGACGAAGTAAATTTACATTTCCAACTTCTTCGTTCGTTCGTGAATACTAATTGCTATTATATTGCTAGGAAATTACTTCGGCAGTTCCAAACGTAACGAACAAACCCTCCAAACCATTACCGGACTGGGTGATTGTCGGTGAAAGTATTTTAGTGCGGCCTTATAATTAGTCGGGCATCATTTCGTTTATTGGTGCAACTCAATATGCATCTGGAACTTGGATCGGCGTAACATTAGAAGCCCCGACTGGTAAGCACTATTTCCGTTATCGACGTAATCTCTTTTTTGTGTTAATATATTAATGTTTCTTGCTTTAGGTAAGCACGACGGATCTGTTCAAGTAGTCAGTTATTTCAGTTGCAAACCCAGGCACGGGATCTTTGTTAAAGTAGACAAATTAATTTTGGATAAAAGTGGTCGAGCTCTTCATAACTCTGTAGCTAGAGGTTCGACCTCAGATTTGCATAGCAATGCGATGAAACGCAGCTAGAGTAAGGTGGAAGGCATGAGTGAAAGTGCTCGTAAAACTGCTCTCTCGGGTAAGTTTTTTAACTGAAAAGAGTAAAGTTATGGAAAAAAAAAAGTTATTTGCATTTTTTTCCGTTTTTTTAGCCTGAGCTGTTTCCAGACGACTTGTATCCAGATAATGTGAGCCCTGTTCCCGCTCTTTCAGCCAACGATCGGCTGTCTGGAATAGATCGTGAGCCTCAGATGATGTCATTGAAAGAAGGCCTTTCTGGCCGTTTCCACGACGAAGATGACTCGGTAAATGTGTTGTGTTTTTCTGAAGAAAATATTTTTTAAATTTCTATTTAATTCTAAGGATTCGATTGCTAAGCTTTCCAACGTTCCATCTCCTCTGGGTACGCAAGTGCGGCTGTGTCTCACCAGCAGTCTGAACATCTGTCGGAAAGGTCTTTTGTTGGAAAGTCATTCACTTCCGCCGAACGTCATTCCTCTTGTAAGTCTGTTATTCCTTTTTAATTTCATAGTAAGCTCAACTATTAATTCATTTTGTTAGGCGAAATAAAATGAAGCTTTGCTGAAGGAAATAGCGCGTTTGAAGAAAATTGTTAGATCGTTAAATTTAAAAAAAAATTCGTTAAATCACGAAGAGCGGATTCGGAAACTAGAATCGTTAATTGACTTTCAACAAAAGATTCGTTAGCACGAATCCAACAATGTTTTCAAGGTGGAATCGCCAAAGTATGAAGACAACACACACGCTGGGCCGAAATTTTTGCTATTAATCCGCAGAAGAACTTTAACGAATTTATCATCAATCCGTCCTGGAAGGTATCCGACCCAAACGATTTCTTAATTTATCTCTTTCTTAATTGTTACTTTGGCCCTAGAGATTCTACCTGCTGAAAATGCCATCACCCACAATGCATCTATATTCTGATCTTAATCCTTAATGGATTTTTCTGCTGTTGACACGGACAGAAAAGACGGAGTGGCTGTTGAGACGGACACGAAGGAGGCGGCCGCCAAGGACCAGCAGGAGCAGCTGGACCCTCGCATTGGTCTGTACATGCAAAAAGTAGAGGCTTACGGTTCAGTTGGACCCATTGGAAGCAATAGCGCTTTCTACTTGACTTCGTTGCTGCCTAGCTACAGTAATTGTCGATTTGTGCCCTGCATTTGTGCACGTCATCAATGTTGGTGGCTTCGGTGGGAGGCTGATTGTTTCTTGAATTGGTTCAACTGTTGCATTTGTCTTTTCATTCGATTCAAACTCATTTTGTATTTTATTTTCATTTTCTCTTTACTTCTTTAGGTGGTTATTCTTTACCCGCTAGCAGTTACGGCGCCTACCAACCGAGTTATGCTGCTGCCGCCCCTGCCTACCCGAGTTTCGGTTCCGCTTATTCCGGCGGATTGGCCTACGCTCCAGCTGTCCAGCAGATTTATTACGGTGGCGCTTCTTACGGAGCCTCTCTTGCCTCTTACGGATCACCGGCTTACAGCGCCCCTGCATCTTCTTATGGCGCCACTCCTGCACCCGCCTACGGTGCATCAGCTTACGGGGTCACTCCAGCAGCTTCTACTTATGGCGCTACACAGGCTTATGCTGTCACTGCTGCACCCACTTACGCCACTACAGCTTACAGTTATTCCGCACTAACCTACAGCGTCACCCAGGTTTATGGAAACGTGCCTTCGTACAGCGGATCGGCTTACGTGACTCCAGCTCGTTTATGGTGGATCGACTTACGGCGCTGGAGGCTACACTGGTAGCAGTTATGGCGTTGCATCGTCTCCTTACTCTTCGTACTCAGATGAGCTTCTCCAGAAGGAGGATAATGTGCGTTTGAAGCGTTGTATCTATGCCACTCAAAGAGATACCCTCCATCCAATCACCACTCATAATGTTGTCGATGATGCTTCCGATCCAGTACTTAATAGTTTCCGTCGTTGCAAGCTTTTCAACGAGACGAGTGATTGAGTTTAAGTATGTATTGACGAATATCCTATTATCAAGAGCCATTTGCGCATAGTGCGATGCATTAACAATATTTCTTACAAATACTAATAGGTGATATTTCATCCGGAATTCTTATCGTCGACCAATCCGTTGTTTGGATTGGATTATGAGGATTTCGTCAGAGGTTGCCATTTGGGTGTTTTCCCAAGTGATTACGAACCTTGGGGATACACTCCTTCTGAGTGTACAGTAATGGGAATTCCTTCCATATCAACCAATTTGTCAGGTCTCGTAGAAAATAATGTCCCTCTTCCTAATTGTGTGTTTATTTCATGGTTGTGTGATTGATATTTAGGCTTTTGATGCTTCATGGGCGATCATATTGCCGACCCAATGAGCTATGGAATTTACGTCGTAGATCGTCGATTTATTTTTCTAGATGATTCTCTCAACCAACTTGCCCAGTATATGTTTGATTTTACGCGACTTAATCGGCGCCAGCATATCATTCAACGCAACCAAACCGAGTGGTTATCCGATCTTCTTGATTGGAGAAACCTCTCAGTGGTATGTATATTGTTTCTTATTAATAGACGTTGAATTTGTGGATAACAAATGTCATCTTGCTTATGTTCCAGTATTATCGTAAAGCTCGTCAAATGGCTTTGCATGCCGTTTTCCCAGAATTCAATCTGGATGAAGATGAGAACGGTAATGGAGTTGGAAGATTGTCGTATCCACGACCTATTTCGGAACCACCTTCTCCCAGATCATCTCGTGCAACAACTCCAATCCCATCAGATCAATCGGACGAAGATGACACAGTTGATGAAGAACGTTAGGTAAATTTCAAGTTATATTTTTATCATTTAGAATTTATCCGGAAGATACTCTTTTCAAATGGGCGAACAATTAATGAATTGCATAATTTTTTCTTTTATATTTCTCAAATCAAACAGCTTAGAGAATTAAATGTCGTTGCGGAAGAGAGGCGATGAACCTGGAGGACTGCACCGAACCGTAGTGTTGAAAAGGTTAAACACTCCGATTCGTATTAGGATGATACTACTAACCAATAATCGGGGCGTAGTCGAATTACTCAGAGTAACTGTCACACCTGTGAATTTATTAGATCTTAAATGTGCCACGGTCTGTGGGTTTAGTGTAAAAGCAGCGCATTCAAAATTTAAAAAACCCCTTCTTATTATTTCTTAAGTGATTTGTTATAGTTTTACATGCGTTGTGTTTCAGTTCAAAAGCTTTCAGTGTAAACCTTGCCTTATGGTGTGCAGTCTTGCTTGCCAGTATTCCAAATAGTCCCTTTATTAATTAGGTAAATATTTTGCATGGTTATCACAGGTTGGAACGAATGCAGGCATTGTAGGAATTACAAAAGAACTTTTATGATTTGCATTAACCTTAAATGTTTGATTATTCGCTTCCTTCTGTTTTCTTCATTACGAATTTTCGATTGAATGTTTTTCAAATTTCCTCTTTTGTGTATTTCTTACATGAAATGAAATACATTTGAAAAGAAAACCTTATTTAAAGGCATTTTTAATTGTTTCAAATTAATGAAATTTTCTTGGTTTACAAAATTACGAGGAAAGTGATTCAAAGGAAGTCGATGATTTTGTTATTCTCCATTAGGGATTTCCTCCTTATCCTCCAGCTCAATCATCATAATTTTGTTCTGAATTATGATGATGTCGTCTGCAGACATGAATTTCCCCAAAATCCCAGATAAGTTTCTTCCAATTCCCAACCCGTCCACAAAAGTTCGGGCAAAACAGTTAAGCTTCATTTCTTTTATCCATGGTGTTTCCTATGAATAATTTGAAAAAAAAATTTTAATTATGATCTAATTAAAATTTTTCCAAAAATTACTTGTTTGTTTTTGAAGGCTTAAAGCATTTCTGTGCCAGTCAATGTGAATGGGTTTGAAGAGACACTTCCATCAACCCTTTCAAAACCGCATAGAATGAAAGAAATGTCTGACGGAGGAATTTGAAATCCTTCGAAATCCGTGAGCAACTCAATCTTTAAAAAAAAAAACAATTAATTATTATTGGTAGAAATAATTAATTGTACACGGAAAAATGGTTACCAAGTTTGAAGGCTTGCAGGTGATTGATGAAATTGTAGATGCAACAATTGTGACCTTGTCATAATGATTACGGATGACAGCGGTCAACATATAGAGGAGGTCACATATTGGCGAATACTTGGTGGCCTTTTCATCATTCAATTCGCCACTCATGTCGCGATATGAAGCCAAGCCGCTACCGACGGTTCCAATTGGCGGCATTACGAACTGGACGTGTCCGTGCAAGTTCGGCAATTTCCTATATAATTTTTAGTTATTAAATTGTATTTCAATTGCAATTTAATAACGAATTTCCACTTACGGACAAGTAGTTACAAAATCTTGAAGAAGTTGCAATGCACCTGATGGAATTTTTGTGTGTACTGATTGCCTTTGAATTGTAATGATGATGTTGATTGGTAAAGATGTTATTGGTGGAAGGATGAAGAGATTGATGGGTCTTTTAATCCCTTTTTTAAATTTAGGAAAGTTCCCATCTTTGCAGGAGCGACACACTCTTTTACCCTCGAATTTTCTCGTTAGGCTGACTGTATCCCAGCAAATTGGGCACCTAATGCCTGCTTCAAGTTCGAAAAAATCCACTTCCATGAATGATCTCATCGAGTTGACGTCAGCCGTACCACTTGCAATGGCATTCGGCTCGGTTTTTCGGCCGTATTGTAACAATTCATCTGAAAGGAAACATTTTTTTAATTAGCAATCAAAGCGAATATTGAAAACAATTTTTTTTTGGTTGTAAAAAAAAAATTGGAATACCTTTTGCCATTTCTAGAAATTCATTGTAGAACTTGTCATCCCGAAGATTGTTCACTATTTCAGCGACTTTTTTGTTTGTTTGTTCACTAGGTTTAGGCATTTTTACGAACACTTTACACTGGGGCACGAACACTTTGGTCTTACTTGCTTGAATTATTTTGACTATTCACCAGCCCACAACGATATAGTAATCGATTTATAACTTTCTGCGATTATTATATTATTAGCCACTTCGTGTTCAAAAACAATAGTCTTACTAGCACGAAACAACGCTGCGAGCATCAATCCAATAACAACGATATAACAATCGATTTATAAATTGGCCCGATTGATATATTACTCCCCACCTCGTGTTCAACAAACGTTGTGTAGCTACCTTCTTCTTGAAAGTTATACTACTTTATTTGTGTTTTCAAGCAAGCGAAATGGATAATCAGTGCTCCCCACAAAATCAAGTAATTATACTATCACTAAACATAAATGTTATCATAATTAAAATATTTTTTCTATTTTATTTTAATCAGTACCCTACAGTTGGTTCTGTAGTGGATAATGTTGATGTCATTAAAAAGAAATTTGAAATGATTTTTCTATCTACACAGAAATTGCAAGAAATTTCATCTTTGGATAGCTCTCCAATTTTAATTTTCTCTCAACTTTTTTTTAAATCTCAAAACGTTAATAATCCACAAAGAAAAGAAGTGAATGACTTGTTGCTTATAAAATGGAAGGTACCTTCTAAATAATTTCAATCTCTTAAACAGATTTACAATTTTAAGCAATTAAAATGTAAATTTTCCATTTTAATTACAATTTCCTGTTAGGAATGTTCAATTGAGGTCAAAGAATTTTGTTTGTCAAAATCTGTTCAGTTAGCAACAGACAACAGAAATCGGCAAAATTTATTGGTTGAAAATATTTGTCTATCCAAAAATGAAATAGTGGATACATCCACTAATATTCCGTCATTGAATATTAGTGGCGATGCCACTCGCTTTCTCTTCGCACAAACCAAAGACCTGCAACCGAACTGAACCTGCAACCGTCACGTTGAGGATGTGCCCAATTCCGTTGCGCTCGAGCTCCTCCAAATTTGACGCGTTCCATTCCGAGCCAAGAAAGAGGTCGTCGAATATTCGACTGGCTCCATCCATCTGGCCCAGAATGGTGAGCATTTCTGTATCAAGGAAACCAATCAGTCGCCAAGTCGTCGACGCCCAAATCTTCAGCACCATCACTTTCAATTGGAATTACATCAATTACTTCCTCTCCAAAGGGCATGCCAAGAACGCAGGTAACCACCATGAGGCAGATCAAGATAAGCTTAAAACAGACACAAGAGTTGTTATATGAATAAGCTGTCCAGCATTATACACCAAAAGTTCTCGTTTTTTGTTTTGTTTTTTTTGTTTTGTTAAAATTCTCGCTGTCGAATTTTTGACCATGGTCGCAATCCGGCTGGGCGGTCTGGCTTGGGACCAGGGGGCTCCGTCGGCTCTCTCCTTTTTCTTCGGGGAGGAGCTACGGGAAACCCGTAGAATGGTTCCGTGATATCTGTTAGCCCCGTCTCTTCGTAGCCGGAATTGCACGCTGAGCGTCAGGTTCAACGTTCGCTCCTTTTCATCGTCATTTCCCTCGGTCCCTAGATCCTCGGTAGATCCTCCGGTATTGCCAACGTGTCCTCCAGGTTGCCATTATTAATTCGCACATCTTCAAAATGTGGGACCGGGTCGTCCTTCCATACCATCGATTCCAAGAGAGGCTTAATTCTATTGGAATGGTATAATTTTGAGGCGCCCCCGGTTGTTGCCTGTATCTCCACCATCCGATTATTGTGAACCTAGGTTACCCGATATGGGCCTCGGAAGCGGGGATACAGTTTTTTGCTTATACCAGGCTTTACTGCACGGACGTCTAACAGCACCTTGTCTCCGACTTGATATTTGAAATCCTTTGCTCGCTTGTCGTATTGTTTCTTTTGCTGCCGCATTGCTTTCTCTAAATTCTGCTTGACCAGTTGAAATGCGTCAAAAAGACGTTTCATTGTCAAACTTTTGTAGTCTTGTGGTGTTATGAGTTCTTTGGAATACGGCGTTAGAAACATGTCGATCGGCATCACTGCATCGCGACCGTGATTAAGAAAGTATGGCGTTTCCTGAGTAGACGAATTCACGCTGTGACGATATGCAAACGCAACATGCCTCAACATTTCTTCCCAGTCATCGTACCCATCCTCGGTGTATTTCCTTAACATTTCCATCATTGTTCTAATGAATCTCTCCGTGAGACCGTTCGACTGCGGGTGGTAGGAAGTGGTGGTACAATGCTTTATTCTCAGGGCTTCACGTAGATGTTTAAAATGTGCCGACGTAAAGTTGGTACCACGGTCCGTGACAATGACCCGAGGAGGGCCGTGATTATTTATAATTCTTTCAACTAGCGCTTTACACGTAGATAACGCTGTTTGGTTCGGAAGCGCAACTACTTCCACCCATTTAGTAAAATGGTCGGTTATTACGAGTATGTAGCTTTTCCCTTCCGTTGACCTAGGGCTAAGTGGGCCCAAGAAATCAAGGCCTAGCCTTTCGAAAGGTCCAGCTGCGGGCTGGAGAGAAAACAGTGTTGACCGATTCTTTGATTTTCTTCGTTTATCACAAACTTCACATTTCTCACAATATGTTTTAACATCATCCAACATGGAGGGCCAATAATACTTGTCTCTTAGTTTTTGGCAAGTTCTACGATACGCCAGATGGCCTGATAGCGGAGAATTGTTGTAATCTTCCACGAGAGCTTTCCTTAAGGTGAGCGGGACCACAACCTGCTTCTGCGGAAATGGTCTGCGTTTCTCAGATATCGGTGCCTGTAGTCTGCATAAAATATTATTCTCTATGAAAAACACGTCTATTTCCTTCGCCCAAATCGGCATGATCCTATGATTCTCGTCCCATAATATTCTATCTTCCATATACGATCTAATATCCTGGCATAACGGATCCGTATGTTGCTCCCGAATTATATCGTTCGCGGTTTCTGGTTGGATCTGGACCGATGCAATGGGGATACGGGATAGGCAGTCTGCGTTCGCGTTCACCCTAACCAGGCCTATACTGTACGGTGTATTTTAAATTCCCTATTATTATTGCCCAACGGCCTAGTCTTCCAGTTTCATCCTTGAACGTCTGTAGCCATTGCAATGGCCTATGGTCACTTATAATCGTGAACGGTTCATCCTGCAGATAATATTTAAATCTTTTTATACCGAAGATCAGGGCAGCAGCCTCTTTCTCTATCGTTGAATATTTTTGTTCTGTTTTGTTGAGATGTCTACTAGCATAAGCGATCGGCCTATCCTTTCCGTTAACATCTATTTGAGATAGAATGGCACCCAATCCGTAGTCACTGGCGTCAGTGAATATAACAAAATGCTTCGAGAAATCTGGAAAAGCCAACACTTGATCTGATATGAGACAGTTCCCCGTACGATTTGTTTAGCTGGGTCTCTGAACGACTAGCTAAAAAATAGCTTTACGTACGTAGGTTGGTCATAACTATCTTTCTTTAAGTTACATTACAGCTGAACGGGAGCAGCCTCGTTTCTACCAGCTAGCTTAAACCTGTTGATACTAGCCCTAGTAGAACAAGATATCTTTTAGATATCGTTCAGACAGGAATACATCTATTAGATAGCTATCTTATAGATATCTTTGCAGTAGTTTAATGTCATCTCTTGAAAATATCTTCTTTAAGACATGTATGAGATAGTGAATTAATGAAGTATTTACTGTTACTTATGCCTTCCTAATTTTCCCTTCTCAGTATTTCTTTCATTCTTTTGCAGTTTTACTGATTTCAGACGCTTCTATAGTGATTTTTCACTTATAGAAACTTTGTCTTTACCGGGATTTGAACCCGGATCAACTGCGTGGCAATCTAGTGCGACACCAGCACGCCACATTAGTTATATATATTGATGCTCAGTTTTGAGAGAATAGTTTGTTAATTGTTACATTATTGATTGATGAGAAAGCGCTTTTATATCACACATAAGTAAGGTAATTATCTCTTAACGTACACATACAAATTTTTCTTCCGGTTTGTGGTGTGATCTAACTTTTAATCTTTTTAAGTGGGGTTGTTATGTACGATATTAGGGTACCTTTTTTAAAATACATTCTTAAAATGTCATGCACATTAACAGTTATAGTGCAAAATCTTTATTTACGTACAGATTTAGCGTGTTTTCTAATATTAGTCTGACTAAGGATTTTTCCGAGCAATTTTTCCCGTTGCTAAATGTAATGAATCTATTGAAACATAATTTTGTGGGGTCCCGGACTTTCAGGCCAGTGACGTTCAGGCCAGCGACGTTCACGCCAGTGGCCTGAAAGTCCCCGGCCACTGGCCTGAATGTCCAAATCCTTTCAGGCCAGTGGCGGCAGTAGGTAAATTTTCATTTTCAAAGTCTTGAGCGGTCTTGAGTCTCTACATAGGCCTACCCTGTTCATTTAAGACTAGAGTTATTAGGGTAGTAGGGTGGCTATACTTTACTGGCCTGAAAGTCCCCTGGTACTGGCCTGAATGTCTCCCGTTCAGGCCAGTGGCCGGGGACTGGCCTGAATGTCGCTGGCCTGAACGTCACTGGCCTGAATGTAACACATCCTTTGTTAGTATTTAAAATCAAGTCGCAATGCATGTTTTTCGAATATTTATAACTTAAAATTGAAGAAATTACATTTGATAATAAGCCTAACCTACGTTGGTTTCACTTAAACAAATTTGCTTTTACACGTTGTTTTTCTGTTCACACATACTGAAGAAAGATATCTTTTATGAGATATCTTACAGATAGTTACCATCTATCTCGAGAAGATATCTAATTACATATATCTTCTAGATATCTTTAAGATTTCTTTATTTAACGAGACAGTAATAAGATAGGAAGATATCTTAAAGATATCTAGAAGTTATCCTGTTCTACTAGGGAGACTGCTTGCGTTCAGCAGTAATTTAACCATGTGTAGGTAGTAACGACCAGCCTATGTACGTTAAGCTATTTCGAGCTAGTTGTTCGACTTATAAAATTTATCTAATTTGCGCAGCAGTAAGTTTTAGCTAAGGGTAGCTAGTAGCGACCAGCCTTTGTGCATAAAGCTATTTTTAGCTAGTCGTAGGGTACCGAATAAAATTTTTAGTCAGAGCCCTCTGTTTAAATAAACATACATTTTTATGGGTATAGAAAATTTGGCCATAATTGATGGCCACCAGCTAACTTACAACGTTGGAGGCTAATTAAAGCAAAATTTTGGAGTGGTAAGCACTGGCTGCTGCTGTTAATTTTACTTTAGTTTGGTTGTCATTTTCGTGGGAAAAATCCAAGTGTAACTGCCCTACCCAGGCCCTACCCAATTCAATTGAAACAGATTGAATACAGCAAATTTAAAATCTCCAAATGAAAATTCTCATTGTTTTCTTTTAATTTGCAATTTTTTACGGTAATTTCATTTTTACTCCATTTATTGCTGGTTTTTCAAAAATAATCGAAAACACAATCTGGCAACGCTTTCAATTTTTGGCGCTCAGGTATTTCCAGCTGCCATTATTCTAGTTCACTTTCGTCTCCATGACGCGTTTTCTTTTTCGACGTGTGAAGTAGTTTATAGTTTTGACTTATCAGGAATCGTTTTCCTAACAATATTGGAAAAACGGGAAACCCCACAATTCACGTTCTCGTTTGCTGCTTTAAAAAAGGTAAAACAGAGCTAGGTATTGGGACTATGGATTCCATAGTCTTTCCCAAAACATTCGTGTCGCTTCCAAACCTTGAAGACAAGATTCGCATGCTCAAAGAGTTCATTTCTTGGAAGACTGATGTTGCTTTAAAGTAATGGTACATTTAAACTAAATGTCGTAAAGTTGTATTAAATCATGTTTGTTTAGCTTCCCCAAGCACAGTGCTTCAGGTGAAGACCCATCGATCCAATTGGAACTGAGAGCTGGGCATGTAATTACATTCTCAGGTGGTTGTGTTGTTGAACTTGATGTTATATCGCATGCTCTTTCTAACCAATGTTTTTTCATTTTAACAGAAGACATGGAGGTGTTAGAAATAACTTGTGATGCAATGATGAAATCTAAACCAAAATCTGCACGCTCCACCAAAATCTTGCACTCAACTCCAAAATCCCAAGTTGCCCCCAAACCTGTTGCTTCTGTTTCATATGCCAAGAAGTCTTTGCCTCCAACAGTTGGGGATACTTCAAATTCAGGTTTCTTTTAATATTTATTTTTTCGCAAAGTGTTTGCTATACTTAATCTTTTATTCATAGAACCCATAGATATAACAACAAGAGAAAAACAACGAAAAGAAATCCATCAAGAAGCAAAGATCAAGCAATCAAACCAACAGCTGATGAAGTCAGTGATTTGGGTGTTAGTGCTCTACCATCATCTGAAAGCGAAGAATCAGACTCTGGTAATGAAGAAGTAGATTGGCTGGCTCCATCTCCTCCTCCTCGTACCCGCAACAAAATCCCCCGGACTGATGTAGTAATTATTAAATCTGTGTTTATAATCACTGGCATGCATGAATAAAGATTTGTTTATATGTACAGGATCGCTGTATTGGTGGCAGTGCCTCAAGTAATGGTGCCGTTCACTCGGCCGTTCATCGCAATGAAGTTATTCTGACTCCTCCAGTATCTCGGTGTAACACGCCATCATCTTTCCGAACTCCTTATTGCCTTTATTCCTTACTGCCTTATTGTTTCCCTCATCAACTTAGCAATATGTTTGCTGTTACACCCCTCTACAAGCTGCCAGTTATGTGCCTTATTGTTTCCCTCCAACTTAGCAATATGTTTGCTGTTACATCCCTCTAAAAAACTGCAAGTTATGCGCCTTATTGTTTCCCTCGTCAACTTAGCAATATGTTTGCTGTTAAACTCCATTTGTGTCATGCTGTATAACCTAGTCTTTGCATTTTAATCTCGTCGTCAAATACAAAGAAATTTGAACTCATTTTTGTATGTGACTAATTCTAGGTATGCAATAGGAAGAATATACTAGGTAATTCTAAGTATAAAATAGGAAGAATATACTAGCTTAAGGTTTGCTTGTATTTAGTAGGCTAATAAATCATAGCTGTCCTATAGCTGCTAAACGGCCAGCTTTTTTCCCCTGCTAATGTTAAGTTTAATCTAACCCTGAAATTCCATGCTGTTTTTTTTAAATTTTAACCTAGAAGCAGCTAGCTTTACCCCCCTAAATGGATAGCTGTAATTAAGCTAAAAATCAGCTTGCCGTTTCGTACGGGTCTTCAATGTTTCGAATGACGATATTTCGTCCTGGCCCCAATTAATTAATGTTTGCGGTTGTCCTTCTGCCTGAATGATAAGAGGATGTGCGATGCTCGTGAAGTCCTTAATAAAGCGTCGATACCCAGCTAGCAGAGTATATTTCCCAAATATTGCTAAAATATTATATTCCTACAATTGAGATGTTGGTAAAATAATTTTTTTAAATATTTTTCCAATATATTTTTGCACCCAAATTTGTTGGCTCACAACATTTTTTCAACTTGTTTTACTTATTTTACTTTTATTGGTGAAATAACAGTTTTACTACTTTTAAAATTTTGACGGAAATTTGAATCTGGTTGTTGTGTTTATGGTTATATATTCCAGCGTGGAATATTTATTCATCTTCAACTTGTTATTAGGCAAGTTCTTGTTTTGGTCTTGAGTGGGTTTGAACCATCACACCGTCAGTTACCAATCCACTGTTATAACCACTACACCAACAGCGATATTTCAAATGTTTTTCGACTTGAAGCAATAAAAGTTTTCAACTTCTAGAAGCCACGTAAACAAGAGGTGATTCCCTATAGGGGTTTGTCCCGACAGGCAACAGACAGATCCAGAGGATCTCGCCAAGGATGTCCCTACGGCCAAAAAAGGGATAAGTCTAGTCCCGTAATGGTAAAATATTGTTTTCCGAGAATATTCTTCGGTCGATAACCCACATATTGGTATAATATTAGATTATTACTTTGCTGCGTCAAGGTGGCTGTTAAATTGTTTTGTTGTTTTCGCAATGAATGACTATTATGAAAGATGAATAAATCAATATTACTTTTTGTTATTTTCCCAATAACGGACCATTAAAAAAGAAATAAATCCTTTTTTTATGAAAAACCTATAGTCTTTTACATTTAACATGCGTTCAAAATCCTAAATGTTTTATATCGTATTCAATTCGTTAGTTTTGCATACAATTGCCTAAATGAACAATCCAATTGTCTTAAAATCCAAATCTTGCACAAGTCTCGAACAACTAACTTACGTACTTCGAAATTAAAACTCTACCTTCACGCTAACGTGATATAATTTATCTTAAACGTTAAGGAGATGAAATGTTAAAACTGCTATTAATATACAGTCATGCCTGAAAGTTTCTTGAACAGGCAAATGGCTCTCTATGTTTTCAGTTTAATTTGACGGAAGGGATACTACGGTGCCTACCGTACCCCCGATATTTTACGCCCTTTTCTCTTTTTCTTTATATTCTTCTCTTCCTTTACCTACGAAAGAAAAAGAGAAAAAGGCGCAAAATACTGGGGGTACGGTAGGCACCGTAGTATCCCTTCCGTCAAATTAAACTGAGAACATAGAGAGCCATTTGCCTGTTCAAGAAACTTTCAGGCATGACTGTATATCTATATAGGTAATTCTATGGAGGTTGGTTCAAACCCACTTTCAGCAAACAAATGACTTATGAAACAAATAGTCTCAACAATCATAAATTCCTACACTGATGTAATTAAATCGATTTTGCTCACGCTGGGCTATAACCATGACAATGTGTAAGTATGCACTATCCATATGGTCACATCGGGACTTTATCATCATCTCCGTTGCTGGTGTATTGGTTATAGCATTAGATTGATGACTCAAAAGATGATGGTTCAAACCCACTCTCGGCAAAAAAGGCAGCAGCTAACCGATCATTTAGGATTTTGAACGTGTGGTAAATTTGCTTGCTTAGAAATAATAAATTGCTTTTCCATAGAAAATGATGTATTCCTTATTCAATGATTCGTTATTGGGAAAATAAAAAAATAATAATATTAATTTATTCATATTTGATAATAGTCATTTATTGGGAAAATAACAAAAAAATTTAACAGCCACCTTGTAGCAACAAAGTAATAATATAATATTATACCAATATGTGGGTTATCGATTGAAGAATATTGTCGGAAAAAAATATTTTACCAATAAAGACCTGCTAGCTGGGTAGTAAGACGCTAAACCGAGGAACGAGTGTAGTTCACGGACAGTCCGTGGTTGGGGGTAATTCTTAATCGCCTCTACTTTAGAGGGATCCGGCGCTATACCGTCGGTGGAAATCACGTGACCTAGGAAATCGACTGATGTTCTGAGAAATTTACACTTTGCTAGCTTTAATTTCAAATTTGCATCTTCCAATAATTCAAACACTACCCTAAGATTCTGAACATGTTCTTCAATCGATTTTGCAAAAACAATTATGTCGTCAAGGTAAACCAGACAAATTTTGCCTATTACTGATTTCAAAATAAAGTTCATGACTCGCTGGAAGGTTCCAGGAGCATTCGTTAAACCAAAAGCTAACCTATTCCATTCATAAACATTATTCTCTACTACAAAAGCGGTTTTCTCCTTCGATTCTTCGTCTAATTCTATTTGCCAATATCCCGAGGCCAAATCTAATGTAGAAACAATTTTTTGCCCTACTAACAGATCGAGAACGTCGTCGATCCTTGGCAATGGGAAGGAATCCTTTTTAGTAATCCCATTCAATCTTCTGTAATCAACACATAAGCGGGTTTCTCCCGATTTCTTTTTTACCAGCACGATCGGTGCTGCCCACGGTGACAAAGACGGCCTAATAATTTTATTTTTGATTAACTCCTGTATAATTCCATCCGCAACCTCCCTTTGACGCGGAGAGTTACGGTATGGCCGTAAGCGGATTGGCCCGCGCCCCTCTGTGTTAATGGTGTGCTTAACCACCCCTGTGCAACCCAGTTTCTCGGTTTTTGACGCGAAAATGTGATTCTTTTCTGTTAGAAGGTCCTTTACCAGGACACTACCCTCTGGTGGAATGTTTGATAAAACTGAGTCGAAGATGGCTGGGTCGACAAGTTTAGTAGTCGTGCAGGCCGCTATTGTCTGGGTTTTTTTCTCACTTCGAATGAGATCTTTGATATTACTTGAAATTTCGGGAGAGTTATCCTACGATTTGTTTCATTTACCAACACGATTTTGAATAGCCCTTTCCGTTCATTTCTAGTCACCAGAGGGTCTACGCGGATTCCCTTCGGAAGTTCCGGGGCCGACCTAAACATACAGACAACATTAGGGGGCAGATTGCCATCTTCCCCTTCGCTTTCCACTATTTGTGCAGAGTGCGCGGGAATTTTAATTTTTTCCTGCGATACTACAAGTGGTTGATACGGGAGGTGATCAGCCTCCCTTATTCTGTAAATGGAGCGTTCAGATCCGTCAAACATAAACCTATGCTGGTAGAGCGCGTCTAGACCTAGTACGCAACTCTCCGCTATATCATCCACAACGATGAATGACTGCTCTAAGTTTTCCGGATTGCTCTCCCCTACAACTTGAAAACATACTGTAATTGTTCCCCTGGTTTTTAGACGTCTGTTGTTTATATCGAACAGCTCCACCGCTACCTCTGGACTAAATTTCCCTAAATCTTTCCCTAATTTCCTATTAAAGTTACTACTTATTAATGATTTACCTGCCCCACTATCAAAGAGAGCCTCGACTTCTACCAAACTAATTTTCACAGCAACCCTAGGTGGTTGAAAACTTCCTTGCACGCCTTTTACATATTGACGGAGCTTAGGACCAAGTCCACCGTTCGGCCCATCTTTTCGATCGGTGGTTATCCGTTTAACGCTTCTTCCGAAGCGCTATGTATTCCCGTGGTGGCCTGCGCTGGATGATGGGAAGATTTCTGTCTCCAGTTTTGTGACTGAGGCCCCTGCTGTGGGCGAGACCCTCCTGTGCACTCGAACGATTTATGCCCAGGATTCCCACATTTGAAGCAGTGTACAGAGTTTTGGCTCCTCAACACGAGACATTCGCTTGTAGTGTGGGTGCCATATTTATGCAATGCACAAAACTTTTGTTGGTCCCCTTCGAACGTGGCATTCCGATGGGTAGATTTCTTTTGCATCTCCTGTAGGTCCTTTCTTAATTCTTCCTGTTTTTCAGCAGTTTTGTCTAACTTATCGTTTAATTTTCTCAGGGACTCTAGTATACTGTTATCCGCTCTTGTTGGGGTCGGTGAGCGCGTTTTTGGGAGCATATTAATAGCATTGACTAATTCCCTCTTTTGGCGAGCTTCCCTCTGTTCGATGGCTGTGTCATGGCGCTCCGCGGCCTCAATAAGTTGATCAAACGACGTAAATTCCAGGCAGAGCAGGCGGTCCTGTAAGTCGGCGGAGAGGCCATCTAGAAACTTGTGTCGGCTAAACTGTTCAATAGTTTCCTGATTCTTCCCGTTAGAAAGTGCTGGGTATCCTCTCCGTAAAAGTTTTGGTACTCTACACGCAAAACTCCTAATTGATTCCCCCGGCTCTCTTCTACAGTTATCGTATGATGTTTGGTACTTATACTCGATGTTCTTTCCCATAAATCTTTCCTTTAACGCTCTTTTTATAGTGTTGTAACAGCTGGCCTCCACCGGGTGATCTAACCTATATTGTTCCACAAAATCTCCTGCAGGCCCCATTAATTTTGAAACTAAATACTTTATTTTTCTGGAGTCCTCAAAATCCCCAATATCCAGCGTGTTTTCGAAATGTCGGACCCACGCTTCAAAGTCCGTTCCGTCCCCTTTGTTCTTAAATACGTGAATTTGGGACAACAATTGCGCACCCTGCTTATCTACATCGCTCAACTTGCGGTAGGAGTTTGTGTTGCTTTCCCCTACCCTTAAATCTGTTTGCACGGCCGCCGTACTTTGATCAACCTTCGCTTCCGTATTCCAATCAATTGGGATGGTCTGGCTAGAAGCCGTGACTGAGGGCACGGTTTTGTGCCAACAAGATGAGGGGTTGAAGTAAATCGAGGACCATTCTGCTGGCCCGTTTCCAAAGCGCGAGATGCGGCCAGCGTTGCTACCTCGGGGGAGATATTCTTCCTAATCAACGTTTGATAGATTGTGTTAAACTGCAAAAGCCTGAACTCTTGATTGTCCTGTTCCCATGGCCGGAAAGTCTGGTTATCCATGACGTCCACCTCTGGTGTGAAAGAAACCCTCGTCTTCGGAACTGAGCAATGTTCGAGCGGAACCTTAGGTGTTTCGTGCTTTTCCGTATCTGGTTGCGGATGAGACTCGTTTTCTTCAGGAGGCGTTATATTTTGCCCCTCACTGTCTCCTTGATCAGCTTGTCTAGACTGCGTTGGCGAAGGTGTGCCCTCCTCCACTGTTTGGAATTCCCTCCTGTGTCAATAAGTTGTCTAATAATACTGGCGAGGGACTTGGGAAACTAATGCTTTCGGGCGGTGTAAAAAATGTTGTGAGACCCAGAAAATGAAAAAAACTCTCTTGGTGTCGCGAAATTTCCTTTAAATTCCTCAAGCGCTGCCTCAACTGATAATTCGATTGTTTCGTACTGTAACAGAACGCTCGGTCGACTCCCGTTTTTCTGTTACTTACCCTTTCTACAAGACAATCTCTAACGTCGACTACTAGATGTCGCTTCCGCTATGCTCCATCTCATACCAGAGGAGGCTGCTACCATTTGAATCTGCCGCCAACTCGTCACATCCCTTTCCCTTGTTACTTTCCCTTTCTACAAGACAATCTCTAACGTCGACTACTAGATGTCGCTTCCGCTATACTCCGTCTCATACCAGAGGAGGCTGCTACCATTTGAATCTGCCGCCAACTCGCACCATCTCTGCCGACAACTCGCCCATCCCTTTCCCTTTTTACTATCCCCTTTCCCTTTTTGCTATATTAACTTTAGGCGTACTTTTATCTTTTATGACACTATATAAATATATTTTCCTTTTTCCTTCAACGCTTTTCAATAACAAACCCCCTTTTCGTCCGTCTCCGCTCTGACCATGTTTTAACGTGTCTGCTCACGTTTCCCTATACTATCCTCTCTAGGCCTAAACATGTCTGCTCCCTATACTTCCTCTCTAGGCCTATGCTAACCGTGCAGCCAGAATTAGTATAAAAACTGTATGTAAATGTTATTCTGGACTGCATTCTCCCACGGCATTCACACTACCATTGTGTTCCAGTCGCACTCTCCTTTTTGGTATTGTATTAGTTATATTTTTCCCTTGTGCTCAGTGCCTGTTATTTAAGCTAAGTGCCATTTCCAACTGTACCTCGAAACTTGCCGTTTCTCGACAAGCCTAACCGCTCAGCCCGCTACCACATTTTCTCCATACAAGTAGTATTGTCTCACTTATTTATCGTCTCACTATTAAATATTATTAGTTCACCTTATTGTATGATCTGTCCGTTATTAATACATCGTTTAGCCTTAATTATTCCCGTTGGTCTTAGACACTTCACTTTGACATTGTGAGTAAAGTCGCCTCATAGTATTTAAGTTCTTCGTATTGGTGACACAATGATTCCGTTGTGTCGACCTTTACATCTGGTGGCAGCGATTTTCGAACTCACTTACAATGTCATCGTACGGTGCTAGGCCTAAGACTAAAAGTATTTTTCGTAAAAACTTGGAAGATTTAAACGATATTTCTACTGATAAAACTGTACCGATTCTTCCAACTAAAGTTCCTCTTTCTGTCCCAATTACTTCCACTCCGCTCGCATCTACCGCTCGGAAGCGCCAAACAATAGACACTCGTGTTATTAATAGACCTACTCGATCAAATAAGAATTATGTCCAACTAAAAAGTATTCCCGATCCTGAATATTTGTTTAAACGAAACGTAAATAAGGGAATTTCAAAATCTTTTGCGGAAAAATTCGTTAGTTTTTTTTCCCCGTCGCCGAAAAAATCTAAAGTTGAATCGACTATTTCTCCGATTAAAAAGCTTGCGTTTGACCGTTCCATTTCTCCAAAAGAACTTGAGCCGATTATTTCTGTTCCTTCAGTAATTGAATCACCAGGGGCCGTTCAGTCTAACCGTACTAGTGTGGGGCAAACTAGTATAATTAAAAAATCTTCTGGCACAACCGATACTATTATTGAAATACCAGAAGATCTAACTGTAAACGAAATTTCAAATTTTCCTGTTAAAAATACTGAAAATAAGACAATTTTTATTCAAAATAACGCGGAGATTTCAGTAACTAATCACAATTTAATCACGACTGCCAACGGCATCGATTGTCAATCAGCTGTTGAAGAAGAAGATACTCTTTTTGAAATTCTTAATCGTATTGGTGGATTAATACGCAATCTTCCCCCCACAGTTTTGCCCACGCCAGTAGCGTTTAATAATTCGACTATCGAGGCCATTCATAACCCGATAACTTACACACCGTATATTCATTTCGATAACGTTATAAGTGAACTGGGAAAGCATAGTATCGCTGTAGGGGGAGAGGAAGAATCAGTTGAGGATATTATCGAATTTCCCATTAAACAAACCATTTCCCATGGAAACAAAGACGGTCAAAATACAATCAATTCGCAGCAAATACGAGGATTTGGTGACGAACGAACTGAAAAAACCCCGCCCAAATTACACGACGAGCTCAGAAATAATAAAGTCAATTACGGTTATCTTGAAGAAGGGGCCAGTAGTAACAGATATTTCCCCACTTCGGGAATTTTTCAAAACAGCTATCAGGAATCCGTTCGACCGATTTTCCCATTTCCCTCTTCCTCTTCCGGTTTTTCAAATCCTTCCGAGATTAATCCGTTTAAACGACAAGCCGACGGGGACTTGGACTCGAGCGTTAGAAACGACAGCCCTTTTAGCTGTATATGCGAATTGTGCAGTGAACGAGCTAATAACGATAATAGAATTCATCAACGCGACTTGGGAATTCCTACAGGAAGTGAGAATATTCAAAACCAAATTAGAAACGATCAGTCTTGTTTGGGTCCCGAATCAGCAGGGAATTTTCTCTCTTTACCACCCACTCAAACGGCTATCGTCGATATTGAGTTGTCAACACCACGCAGCGAAAAGAAAGTTAATTTTGCGTTACAACCTGACAATCAGCACAATAAATCCGAGCGATTGCCGTATTTTCCCGTCGTTTCTGGGAGCGAATTTATTGCGCCTTTTCAGCCTAATTACCCAAGATCAGGAGTGCATTCTTCCGACATCGACAATCCCAATTATATATCAGGCGCTTGCGCGACAAACGAAGTTAATCAAAAATCCCCAGACGAAGATACTGTATCGGAGAAAGTATTTAATTTCTGCAGCAATATCGGCAGATTTGACTCGTTCGCTGCACGAACAGAAAGCAGAATTCCAAATACAGATAGAGACTTTGTTGAGAGAAATTGCAACGCCGAGCAATCAAATAGACCAACAGAGCCCAGTAAAACTAGCATCGAAAATACAAGTTACGGGGGGAAAGAAAACATCGATAAAGGGAAATATAGCAAGGAGAAAATGGCTGCCGATTCCACTCGCCCAAAACCCAGCTTTTTCGAGCAACATAGAACAGTCGATGAACCTCCCCGTAGGGCTAGAAAGGAAGGAGACTATGAAAGAAGAAGCGACGAAAGAAACCCCAGCGGATGGGCAGGTAGAGGAAGTAATGATTATAGACCAAGAGAGTCTGACACACAATCATCAGATACCGACGAATCAACCTTCTTCGTTGAATATCAGCCATCTCGTGACACTATTAAAAGCCTCAAACCAAAAGGCAATAATAATTCTTCTTCAATAAGAAGCCCTTCTCCCAAAAAAGCTAGTAGTCCCAATAGACCAAGCCAAAATTTTTCGGATACTCATAAAGGAAGAGGAGCTATGACCATGTTGAATCAGATTCAAAATTATACTGGAAGTCCAGCTGTTCGTTTTGATCGCTGGATTAAATTATTTGACAACGTAGTCGCAATGTCAAATTGGAATAACGCAGATATAGTCAATATGCTATCGACTAAAATGTCAGGAGAAGCATACGACCTATTACAGAATATAATGGAAAGTGGCACCCAAGAATATAGTAGTATAAAATCCTATTTCCAAGAAAACTTTCATGGCGACGAAGATTCCGACTATTATCAGACTAAATTCGATGAAATACAAAGAAAGCCTAAAGAAAATATTTTAAACTACGCGTTTCGTTTAAAAACAATATATCAGCGCGCTTATCCTTCAAACAAACTTGAGTCAGCGGAAGAAAAAGCGACTCAGCTACGTTTTCTCCGTCAGAAATTTTTGCAAGGCCTAGAGCATGAGCTACAACATATTGTACGTTACAAAAAAGTCTTTTCTTTTGAGGAACTTGTAGCAGTAACTCAGAAATATGCGAAAAGAGTACAGTTAGACCAGCACAGCAAAGACCAAAAAGTATTTGTCAACGCAGTAGCAGCTAACGATCAGAAAGATTCTCTCATAGTTCAGGCAATAGAAAAATAAAACGAAACAATTTGTGCCATTGCAACCAGTCTTAAAATGGGAAATAAGCCTGCGGAGGCAAATGTATATAATAATTCGGTCCAAAATTCAAATTTTGATAATCGATTGGACCGATTAACTGAATCGATCATTGACCTTCGAGGCCTAACGCAAGCAAACATGGAAACAAATATTTCTCTTAATCAGAATAGCGTTGGGCAATCTAATCAGCAAAATCATCAAACCTCCGCTCCCAGAAATAATTTTAATAAACAATGGCAAAACGCTAGATTTCAACAACCCGTCGGAAGGGAAACATACCTTTTTGACAGTCAGCCTTCCCATTATCCAAATCCAAGTTTTCCACTGTTAGACTTTTCCCTTCAGCCCCCTGTTCCGCAGTTTCCGCAGCCCCCCCGCACATTCCCTCAGGCTATTCAGCAGCCGCCCAATCAACCTAATATACAGCTTCAACCAGTGGATCACCCTTTTCCGCCACAATTCGGTAGTGAAAGGCGACTTTGTTATTCTTGTCGTCAACGGGGTCATAAAATCAAAGACTGTCCTGAAAGAATATGCATGTAGTGGCATAACTAACACAAAAAAAATAACTGATTGAACCAAAAAAAACACACACACATATAAAAAAGACACCAAAATATGAATAATTGAAGAAAAAAAAATTAAATAATTTCTAAAAATCAGAGATACAAATTAACCAACAGAATTACAAAAAAAAAACCAAAAGAAACAATCCATTACTGGGTTTTTGCTATGTGCTAAGCCAGTAAATTATAACTCAGTTGCTAAGTGCTTCAATATTTTAATTTGTGAAATTAACTTACAAAGCTATGTGCTAAATAAGTTAAGAAAATCTTCTGCTACTTTTATGTGCTAGATATTTTCGTGTTAAACCACTAGCTATGTGCTAAAATTAGTTTTAAACACATTTTTTTTTCTGCATGCGCTATGTGCCATTTGCAGTTGTTGTTTCGTCTTTGCTAAGTGCTTAGGGGAATTCAAATAAGCTAAGTGCTATAATTTTCTTTGTGTTTAATGCAACCTGGCTACTTTTCTTCTTCGTAGGTACAATTCCCCCCCCCCCCTCTCTTTTATTAAATCAAATGTTTAAATAAGATCTAAGTGATCTGAGATTTCAAGCTACGTGCTCAAGCAATTTGATTTCCCCCCTCTTTTCATTTGGACTGATCTAAATTTATTCACTTTGGTGTAGACTTAACTTGTAACTTCTCTGAGTATTATTTTATCATTGATAAGGAAGTGCAATTGTTGACGAACAAGTCAAATGAGATTCACCAAATTTCAAATGATAAAATTGCAAATCCTCATCAATTCGGAAATGAAACTTATAATGAAATAGAGCTAGGGTCTCCCGCTTTAAGAAATACTCTCCCTTCTAACTTCGTTAATTCTCTTTTGAAAAATAAATAAAAAACAGAATAAAACAAAAAACAAAAATAGTAGAAAAAAAAATGATTTAAGAAAAAAGAATAATCAAAATACTGAAAAAAATAGCAAACAACAATAAAAAAATTAATGCATACTTGCCAATCAAATCAATCAAATCAAAATCAAAATTTTACAATTAAATGTATAACAATGTATGTCAACAACAAACGAAACAAATCAAAACAAAAAAAACCCCTAGAACTATCCACTCAATCACATACATTCACATAACACTTTCACACTTAATGAACTTATAAATATTTTATTTTCTCTCTTCTTTCGGGTCGATATCTATATGCATCTCTTCTTCCCCAACTTCTCTTGACACACTCCTTCGCTCATCGAAAGCTAAAAAGCAACTGAATTCGATATGTCCAATCGTTCTATTGTTTACTCTCTTCGCCCTCCCTTCCACCGATAAGCTGGCGGAAAAAATGTCCAACTCCCCAGACACCTCGCCTTTCTACCTTCTCTATTTTTCTCCTCCGTATTTTGGGTAAAACATTTTTGGGGGAAAGGAAACAGCCATGGGTCCTCAATATAGTGTCAATTATACCTTCCACTCTTTCCTATGATAAAATATGTCCCTTTTTGTCGCCTCTCTTTTTCGCCGCCTCTCTTTTTTCCCTTCCTCTTACTATTTTTAACTTACTTATTTATTATTACTTATTCCTATACTTAAAATTCTCTTACTTACAATTACGCTGCATATGTTAAACGCGTATTCCATTAATCCCAAATCATGTTGCTCCTCATCATTATTAACTGTTCATCAAAGAAAACGATTTAATTCGCATCATTTGAAGAACAACATCACATCAAACATGTGCAAGTAGTGCCAACAGCACCGGATGTGTCAGCTATTCAGTGCACACCCATTCCTGTCAACTTTACTACTGAAATCACTATTTGTGGCGCACAGCCTCGCTTCAAAAATTTTACTGTCAGCCAGACCAGATGGGAACTGACAAATTTCACTCCTTGCTATTGGACTAGCGGGACCGTGAATTTTAATGATCGTCTCCACGCCTCCCGCAATAATACTCGGGAGCCAGTTGAGACTTCTCTCGTCGTTCCTCAACGTGATTTGGCAGACGCTTTTCGCTATACTGATGTTACTTTCTTCGAATATCATAGCCGACCTGACGGCCTCAATCAACGAACATTCTGCAAAAGGATCTACACAAGATACTACCATTGGTGCATCCAACATCATTGTTACGGCAATTGAAAAATCCAACACAGCTTTTGTGAACTTCCGTCTCTTCCTTCCTATCGACACTCTAATTTGGCCCTTATTTTTGGCGTGGCCATTTGCATAGCTACAAATTGTTGCGGAGCCTCGAAACTGCTGCAATATTTAAGAGAAAAATTTGACCACTTCAAAGGATCTTACTATTTGGATGATGATCAGAATCATTCCGAATACGATCCGTCTGCTGTTTAGATTCCGTGACGTAATCTCATAGGGCCGGGAGCGATGTAACAGAACGCTCGGTCGACTCCCGTTTTTCTGTTACTTACCCTTTCTACAAGACAATCTCTAACGTCGACTACTAGATGTCGCTTCCGCTATGCTCCATCTCATACCAGAGGAGGCTGCTACCATTTGAATCTGCCGCCAACTCGTCACATCCCTTTCCCTTGTTACTTTCCCTTTCTACAAGACAATCTCTAACGTCGACTACTAGATGTCGCTTCCGCTATACTCCGTCTCATACCAGAGGAGGCTGCTACCATTTGAATCTGCCGCCAACTCGCACCATCTCTGCCGACAACTCGCCCATCCCTTTCCCTTTTTACTATCCCCTTTCCCTTTTTGCTATATTAACTTTAGGCGTACTTTTATCTTTTATGACACTATATAAATATATTTTCCTTTTTCCTTCAACGCTTTTCAATAACAAACCCCCTTTTCGTCCGTCTCCGCTCTGACCATGTTTTAACGTGTCTGCTCACGTTTCCCTATACTATCCTCTCTAGGCCTAAACATGTCTGCTCCCTATACTTCCTCTCTAGGCCTATGCTAACCGTGCAGCCAGAATTAGTATAAAAACTGTATGTAAATGTTATTCTGGACTGCATTCTCCCACGGCATTCACACTACCATTGTGTTCCAGTCGCACTCTCCTTTTTGGTATTGTATTAGTTATATTTTTCCCTTGTGCTCAGTGCCTGTTATTTAAGCTAAGTGCCATTTCCAACTGTACCTCGAAACTTGCCGTTTCTCGACAAGCCTAACCGCTCAGCCCGCTACCACATTTTCTCCATACAAGTAGTATTGTCTCACTTATTTATCGTCTCACTATTAAATATTATTAGTTCACCTTATTGTATGATCTGTCCGTTATTAATACATCGTTTAGCCTTAATTATTCCCGTTGGTCTTAGACACTTCACTTTGACATTGTGAGTAAAGTCGCCTCATAGTATTTAAGTTCTTCGTATTGGTGACACAATGATTCCGTTGTGTCGACCTTTACAGTACGCTAATTCCGTTTGCTTATTAAGGTAGCGCAAAAAAATTATTTCATGTACAATTTCATTCCGCGGAACGCGTTCCAATGTAAGTCAGCGTATGTGTTATAAAAATGTCTATTTCCTGTGATCTCAGCTGGCAGAACGGAAGGATCAAGACACAGCAAAGTTGCGTTTTCCCAACGTGTCGCCTGTAGTTCGTCTTCTCTTTCCTGCTCTATTCTCCGTCCTACTTGAAAACCACAATTTCTGCCTGAATGAGACTTGTTTCTTGTCCACTTGGAACTAAAGAAGCAGCCGCTTCCTGAAGTGAGGGGGCAGACGGGACAATAACGGAGGCGGGAGGGGCTGGCTGCTTAGGAGATTGTGTGATTCCCCTTGTGACGCCAAACGATAACCAGGGGTGGTTTGCCTTCTCGATTGACCTATTTTTTGGTGATATTTTCGTAGCGGCCCTTCTAGCACTCTCTAAAAGCTTCTCCCATACTGGTTTTTGTTTACCCCCGGACGCCATGAGCGATCATGACGGAAAACAAAGTCTAGAGCCGGAACAATTTCCCGACTGTAATCCTTAAAATACAAAATTTCCTTCAAACGTTACAGAGGGTTAAAAGGTTCGTGACCGCTGCCACCAAATGTGAAGCCGCTTCGATACTCTTGGCCTCAGCTGACTAATCAAATGACACCGATAATAATAAGCAACGATAATGAAAACATAGTTACACTCGAGGCGTAACCGCCATGATGGACGTGGGGTCTGCTGGGGGACGTAGAGTCGTTTCTACGGGTAGCGGCGGATAAGCGGCCAATCGATCCGGGGAACGGAAGAAAATAACTGCAACGCACCGCCACGTCACGATCAAGTTTTTATTCAAGCGTTCACACACGACACATACACGCAGCGGCTACCAGTAGGATACTTCACACTGCCGGAGCAACACCCGAGCAGAGGTTTTAACCCCGAATGCAAGAACAAGACTGGTTCATCGTATCGCAGAGGCAAATATTTATATGAACGTAACAAGGTCAAGTAAGGTAGAAATCTCGGTGGGTTTAAGGTGTGAAGAAGGGTAAACTTGGATTTTCAAGGTTTTACAAGGTTAACCTTCGGTTGAAGGCCGTGGGAATTTGGATCGCTCTTGCTCCGTTTATTGGGAATCAGCGGATTCTCACAAACGCAAGAGGAAACGTGTGGAAACAATTTACGGCAAAACTTCTGGTTATTTGGCCGCAACAACACAGCAGCGGTAGAATACTTACCTTAACATACTTCCAGTGGGCCAGGATTACTTACAAGACGAAACTACTTACGAGCTTAACATACTTACATAGTTTTTTCATACTTATATTTCTAAGTAACGAGTAAGCATGTAAGTATGTGCCTCCAACATAGTTACTGGAATAAAAGAAAAGCCTTCTGTAGATATCGAACACGGGTCTCCCGCATCACAGTCAGATGCTGAACTGATGTTCCATTTTAGATATAATTTAATTAATTAAATAACCGTTATTAATCAACGAGGGGGTTGAGGACTTAGAGATTTTTATGTCCAAACATCATATTCAATTTGCTCTCCTAAAGCGGCGAGCATGTTCCCTTATTCATTTTTTTAACAAAAATGATTCGCAGGAAACCTGCTTTAAACTCGGTACTACCAGTTCCTTCAGTAGATATAAAAAGGGCAGCAAGTTTTTCCTACAATTAATGAAAAAAGGAGTTAGATTCCTTAAACAAGTAGTTTACATGTATTCTAGAGTTCTACCTGAACAATGGCTTGAATAATGCTCATGGATGGACTGAGACACAAATGAGCAGGGCCTCGTAGGTCAGGAAATATCTTTTTCGCAATATAAGTAGCAAGCCAGCCTCCCATTCAAATTCATTATAAACGCAGCACCAGGAGTGAAAAGGAGGGATTCAATTTCACGATGAGCAGGAACCAAATTTTGCTGGCCAGAATGTTGGGGTTGTTGTTCGTGATCAAAATCATGCCTATCTTCAGCTGATGATTGTTCAAGACCAGCCCTGACGTCATCAGTTGTGTTACTACTAGCAACAACCACATCTTCAATGGACGTGGGATCACTAGCCTCGTCGACTAACAAGTTGAATCCAGTATTCGATATATATAGGCTAATCGATATGGGGCTCAATCAAATTTCAAAAGTGAGCAAAAGTACAAGTACAAAGTACAAGTATGTTATTAGGAATTTAAGTATGTATACGACGAAAATAAGTATGAAAAATAGGTGTAAGTATGTTCGTCCAAAATACTTACAAATTTACAATACTTACAAATAGTTGAACATACTTACAACTCCCTAAACTACTTGATATTTAAAAAAGATAGTGCTTGCAAGTATGAAAATGAGTTGTAAGTACGTTAAAAAATATTTCAAGTAGGAAATTTTCCAAATTAAGTATGAAAAAAGCCCTACTTGACAAATTCAGTACTTTTAACCTACTAACATACTTGAAATTAAGTATTCTACCGCTGCTGTGAAGGACGGAGGCAGCTGCTTCTGACGCCAATAAGCAAAGTAATGGAGGTCGAAAACAACTTTGCAACATGCAACTTTTGAGTCGAGGTAGGCCAGTAATTTAGTCAATGAATTGTTTTTAAGTGTATTAATTTGAGTAACTATTTTATGCAAGCGCAGGACAGCCCTACTAACACAGCGATGTACCATGGATATGACTGCAGCGTACTCCCAAGGATAAGGGAGATACAAACAGCATATCCATGGAATGCTTCATGTTGATCCTTATTTCCCCTTCCCCGCACGTACCATTTGTATGTCCCTTGAATATACCGGTTTGTGTATACACAGTATCCTTAAATAACATCCATCTTTGGATATGATTTCTGTCAGAAATTAAAAGATAAAAGTCTACCCCGAGACTTGAACTACTGACCTTCAATTCCGTAGCTCATCTCTCTAACCATTTGACCAACTGTTCATACATTTGAGGAACAAATGTTTGTGTGTAGTGGAAATAGAGATATTCTTTAGCTTTTTCGTCCACTGTGTACCTTATATGGTTATACTGTGATGCACATTCTGTGTATGTACCAAATGGTATCACAACAAAATCATACCCCCGGGTATATTACTTTGACGTACAATCAGTATATTAATGAATATACGCTGGTGGATCTACGATGAATATTCTTTATTTCATCCCATTCTAGATCCAAATAAATTTATACCTACGCTATACTACCGCCCCCCAATTGCGACCTGGATGTATTCATCCCGTATTAACCTACATCTTACATAAATTGGATGGGCCGTTTTAGTAGGGAGTTGGACGAAGATGATCCACCAAATCAACAACCTCCATTACCGGCTAATATTTTTTCATCTATATCGTGTAATACCAATCGATCTTCCACTTTGGTCAATGCCAAACCTGGAAGAGGCCGTTTCACCGGTAGCGGAACCGGATCGAGAAGAGGTAACAGAGGTTCTCAAATCCGGGCTGTTCCAGTTAGTGGAGAAGGTGTGACACGGAATTCGTATACTACAGCCTACTGCTACCAATCATTGTATTATGCCCTGAAACCCAATTCAAACCCAACAGAGGTATTATTTTGATGCATAATTTGATAAAAATGCAAGTAGTTGCAAATTGTATTGTTTTTATTAATATTAATATAAATATTAATGCGATAGAGATTCGGCTGAATTCCTCGCGTTTTTTTTTAATATTTTTTTAAATATGAATTTTTTGAATATGCATATGTTATAATCAAGAAAGGTTGTTTGAAACAGTTTGTGTTTCTTTAATAAAGTGACTCGCCAAAGTAGCTCAGTTATTTTGTATCACTCATTCTGGAGCACTGGGCACCTGGCCAACATTTTTAGTCTCAACGCTACATAAGTAGTTGACCCCCCCCCCCAGGTTGGGCCAATGTACTGTGATGAGCATAAAGAAGGAAAAACTATCTTTGTACAATTTACCGTCTTACTAACTTGTGATGAACATATAGGATTTTTCGCCTTGATGAAGTTCATTCCTTCAGAACTGTGACGGGTTCCAAACGATATGTATGCATTGTAACTCCATTAAAATATATTTTGATAAATGAAGAATTCAATCAAAATAAGTAACGTAGTCACGTAGATATAAATACGTAGTCACCAATATGACAGCCGTTCGGAGAATATATTCTTCTTTTCATCGCAATGATATCAGCATATAAACCGCTCCAGTTGCCAAGGATACCTAGAAAACACAACCAAAAGTAGGACAGCAAATATTTAAACCTGTAATTATTCTATTGAATACAAACAAGGTTTTCAAAATCAGCCCATATGCTATCAAGCCCTATATGCAGATATGCATATTGCATCAAAGGAAGAGAAAATTTCAAGCATATGGACCACATATGAAGTAAAATCTCATACTTATTTATCACACAATGATGAATAGTTTTCTTTCTTAATAATGTGATGTCCAGTTGCTATGGCAGTGAGTGCAATAGCAACACGTACGTTGCACACATCCTGTATTAGCAACCAGCAACAAAAACAATTCCCTCTTGGGTATATAAAACGAGGTTTGGAAAATTTTGCTTTTATACAACGGAAAATTTACGTAAGTAATATTTAAGGCTCTCAACCAGTTTAACCTGTAATATTTCAGATCGGCTCAGAGTTGACACAACCTGCCGAATTCATCTAGCCCTTATGTTGTTTTCCTCATTGTTTTTTGGTCGATAAGATAGCTGATCAAAATGCAAATTGCGTATATCTACAAGACAAAACGATTCGCGTCAATTGTTTTAGTGACGCTTATTTTAATAATGAGCGTTGATTTCTCTTTCTCAACTGAGCTTGATTTAAACGGTCGACTATTGACGTTCCTCGCTTTAGATGTGAGTATTAGTGGAGTCAAGATATGAAAAAAGGGGGGTTGCAACAACCGGGAACAAATTGCAACACGAAATGTTTTTCATGAGCTTTGTTATTACTCTAATTTTATATTTGTTTTAAAAACCCTTCCCAGAAATAATAATTTTTACTATAAAAAAATAGAAAACAAAATGTAAAAATTAGAAAATGTATTAGAATTGTGATAAGAAATAAAAATAATTTATTTTTGACAGCTAATAAATGTTCCCCGTCTTTTTATTGATCATAGTTCCCATTTTTTATGTTCTAGCTTTAATAAATAAATATACTGTGAGGGACTATACCTCAAATTTTATAAAATCACCAAAAGGTGTTTACAAGGGACCTTATGGCGGATAGTCCCTCCGTAAACTCATTATACCTAGTCATGTAGTTGTCCTAAAATTTTGATCTTTTGTACACAATTAGTTAAGATATCAATTTTCCTAAATTTAAAAGTCGTTTTGAAAAATATTTAACAAGATTCCTTCGGGAATGTCCTTCGGGAATCTTTTTAAACGTTAAAGAGACAGAAAATCAAGGTTAAATAGTAGAAATTAAATAGTATACATACTATTATGTTTGGAAAATTCTGTTTCCCTTTATTCTCTTAAATGATTTGATTCTTATTAACTAATTGACTAATAATCCCTACTAACACAGCGATGTACCATGGATATGACTGAAGCGTACTCCCAAGGATAAGGGAGATACAAACAGCATATCCATGGGATGCTTCATGTTTATCCTTATTTCCCCTTCCCCGCACGTACCATTTGTATGTCCCTTGAATATACCGGTTTGTGTATACACAGTATCCTTTAATAACATCCATCTTTGGATATGATTTCTGTCAGAGATTAAAAGATAAAAGTCTACCCCGAGACTTGAACTACTGACCTTCAATTCCGTAGCTCACCTCTCTAACCATTTGACCAACTGTTCGTACAATTTAGGAACAAACGTTTGGGAGTAATGGAAATTGAGATATTTTTTACCTTTTTCGTCCACTGTGTACCTAATATGGTTATACTGTGATGCACATTCTGTGTATGTACCAAATGGTATCACAACAAAATCATACCCCCGAGTATATTACTTTGATGTACAATCAGTATGTTAATGAATATACGCTTATGGATCTACGATGAATATTCTTTATTTGATCCCATCCTAGATCCGAATAAATTTATACCTACGCTATACTACCGCCCCACAATTGCGACCTGGATCTATCCATCCCATATTTATCTACATCTTACATAAAGAGGATGGGCCGTGTTAGTAGGGATCTGTCAATATTATGAGTGGTGCGACTTAGGTGTGGCGGAGGCTTCGCCCCGCCACCCCACGTCGCACTTCATGTTTAGATTAAGTTAAAGTAACACTTATTACTATAGTAACAATACAATTATATCATGCGGTCACATGTTGCATTACATGAGTCTTGGCTAATACATAGCGAGCTACCATCATACCCATTTTTCCCCTTCCAATAATATAACAATGATGGTCTAATGGTCATCAACCCAGGCTGCCATTCGCATGGTTCGGGGTTGATGACCATTAGACTTTTGATGGGCGGTGCCTAATTTCTGATCAATTTGTAGACGACGCTAACGAAAATCACCCTTAACGTATTTCCCCTTAAGGCCCTAAGGGCGAAAGAGGGTTGTATTCAGCCGTAGGCAATACGAAAAGGGTGATTTTGGTGAGCGTCGTCTGCAAATTGATCAGAAATTAAGCTCCGCCCCCAAAAAATGGCTGAGACCCCGTTTTGAAATGGGAGGAGCTTATTCGAACTTTGAATTAAAAATACACACATTTCGGTTGATTTAAAAAAAAAATAAAAAATACCATGAGAATCAGCGTGAAAAACTGATTCTCATGAAGTATGTTAAAAAGAAATCGAAATTTCATGCAAAGACCCTATAGAGTTGGCTAACGTCCGAAGTTGCCAGTTCGACTTGAACGAATGGATTTTGACCAATCGTCAACGTCCAACGAACTGGCAACTTCGGACGTTAGCCAACTCTATTGAGAAAGTTCGCAGAAAAAAATTATTTGCCGCTATGGTTCATAAAAAAGCCGCCGCATACAGGTGGCGTTTCGTTTCACGTTTCGTAAAAACGCCATCTGTATGCGGCGACATTTTTAAGAACCAGAGCGGAAACAAAAATTTCTGCGAACTTTAAGTTTAACAATGAATAACTTAAGAGCAACCTCCCTACGACAATTTGATCCGAGGTCCGAATGGCACGTTCACTGGTGTGAACTATAACTTAATTTCTTGGATGTCGAATAAATTCAATTACACGTAGGCCAATATTGAACATTAACTTGCATATTAATTTACATTGATTTCTTTGATAGTCGCTTGGAAAGAAAGTGTTATCACACGAAAAAAGGATTAGCGTTCCATCGAACTACAGATCAATGCAGACAATAACGGCTTGAAAAGGGCATTGAGTCAATTAGGAGCGGTAAACGAAAGAATGTTGGAGAAAAATAAATCCCTTAAATTGTCAGCTAGAAGTGCGAATGATTTGGTAGAACAGCACGAAGCTACAAGGGATAATCTTGAACCCACCATAGTCCAATCAAAAACGAAGCTATCATCGTGCCAGTTCCAAATCGACCAGCTCAAAAAAGAAGAGACATTTTACCGCGAATCTTCTTCGAAATTTGAATTAACAGCATCCCAACTCGGAAAATAAATTGAAAACTTGAGAGCAGAGATGAAGATCCAGGAAGACACCTTTTCGTTCAAGATATCGGATGCGGATGATTGGCTTTATTTTTTTTTTTTAATTTCTCTCAGGATCATTTCTTTTTCGTTACAAAGCAGATATACTTATATGCCACTCCTTTGTGATGTATGGCCAACTGTCTTTGTCTTCTATTGACGAGATGCCTGTTCAATCTCTTGTCAAAACTAGACATGAGACACAGACTAGCCAAAACTTTTCTGCTCTATCTCTCTCTCTTAATCGGAAAGTACTTATAAGAGAATCGAACTTGTTTTTTCTGTTATAGTTACGCTCTGCGCTCGTTTGAAAACAGCCACCCAGAAACAACTTATTTGGCACATTCACTTGAAAGAAAATAATCCAAGTATTAATATCAGAACCTTTTGATTCGTTCTATATTTCTACTTTCAATAACGTTTTATTTGTTATTTTATAAGGTACTAAACTAATCACGATATTTTAGGTAAAAGATTCGTGATTTCGTGAACCCCGCGTATCCCGTTCACCATGGCATCATCCGCATTGAAATCTGCGATTATTCTGCTAATGCTGACTCGAATTTACGATTGTACAACTTATTATGTTGACGATTTCGAAATCCAAGGCAACAATTTACGAGGAGGTTATGGTACCGATAACAAAACATTGCTCCGCGTCGTAATGCTTCATGTGAGCTTATACTAATCATCAGATATTATTATAAACATATTTTTTTAAATTGTTCTTGTCGCAATTGTATAATGTATATACATATTTGTGCCACTGCTTCAGATTCCTCCGTTTTTTGATGTTGTAAGAAACTCCAGTAACCATATCATCAAACTTGGAGGAGTTATCGCTCCAGTTCTTCAATGGTTCTCTCGCACCATGAATGTCAAGTAAGTTTTCCATCAAGTGTTTTCCTATTTAAATTTTGGATTGCTTGCATGTTGTATGCAATATTCATTGAGCGATATAACCTCACGATTCCATAATTTAAAAAGGCATATACATTTATTGCAGATTCGAAATTATACCAGACAACATACTCACCGTCGAGGATAACGCTGCCGGAAAAGGTCTTATGAGCTATATCGTTGAAGGGGTAATAAACGATAAATATCCTGTAGTTTGTGTGCACGTAGCCTATAATAGGTATAACAGTCGATTTGGCCTTCATAAAAAAATTAAAATTGAATGGAAAATTGAATGCTGATAGTTGTTGATGATAGTTATTGTATCTCTATACAATGCTCAACAGAAAGTGTTTTCTCTTTTCTTCATTTTTAGAAAGCCGAAATAATATTTGGACCGATCGCTGTGACACACAGCCGTTTCCAGAAACTCAACTTCCCTTATCCGCTTGTTATCAGCACTAAATTTGCTCTTCTCATTCCGATGCCGAGTTCAGAAGTGGACGTCAATGCTGTTTGGAAGCCATTCCAGGGACAGGTTTAACTCCAATTTATGCAGAGATGTGTGTATTATCAAATGCTAATGTTCAAACGTGTCTTATACAGATCTGGATCTTTTTGGTGGCCTCGATGACGGCAACTAGTCTCTGTCTATACGGCATCAGCCATTTCATTGCTGAATTCATGAAGAATTCAGAAAGGAGGAACAATCAAGCTCATTTAGGCAAACTTTTTGAAGATATTGGCCGAGCCTTTCAGTATTCCTTTGGAGTTATTTTATCTCAGGGTAATGTAAAAGAGACTGTCTAGGAATTCACATTCTTATTACACCTTAATTTGCATATTGTTCCGCGTCTTTACAGGTCTGCAAGCTCAAGGTGGAACGAGCCGCGATCAAAAGTTGACCATTCGCGTTCTGGCCGGCACTTGGTGCGTCGCTTGTTTCGTTCTGGTGACGGCCTACAGTAGCGTCCTCACCTCATTTGTAACGTCACCTTATTACAAGCCGTTAATTCGATCCGTTCACGACATACCCAAAAACCCACAATTCAAAATCACTCTCAACCGAGGATGGGTACCAGATCGTGTTTTTTCGGTCAGTTAAAGAACTATAGCCTACAGGCCTATATTAAGAAATCAACCTTAACATAATTAAATGACCTTAATTCTTTATTTTGCGGACAGAATGCAGACGAAGGTACTTTCAAATATTTGGGAGATCAGCTAAGAAAGGAACCAGACTTACGTTGCAACGTTACCGAGGAATGTTTGGAGCGAGTACGAAAAGGATCCAGCGCTTATGTCCAAGTAAAACTTATATCGATATATAAGAAATAAGCATATTACACAATTGTTGAATAATTAAACATAAGATATTGTGTCTTCTATACAGGAAGTTAGAACCGTGAAGTCAATCATCGGCTTGAATTTGAAGAAAACTGGCAAATGCGATTTTACAATGGCAAAGGAACTTTTCCTTGAACATTCGTCTGGCCTGGCAATTGCAAAGAATATGGACGTTGAACATTATAACCGAGGGCAAGTTATCTTTAAATGAAAAGCATTTGAATTTCTAAAAAAAATTAGCGTCATTCTTATTTTAAATTTTCAAGCAGATTGTTAAAGGCTCACCAAGCTGGATTGTTAGATTTATGGTTCAAACGAGATATGGTCGATGCGTCCCATTGTCTGAATCCAATGCGTGATGTGGCCTCCAACAAACAGCGAGTGACACTTGCTGGTTTAAGCGGAGCCTTTGTCGTCCTGGCCTTTGGACTCGGATTGTCCGTGTTATGCTTTTGCGGTGAAGTAATTATCAAGCTTATTTCATCATCTCTCAATAAAAGAGTGGTTCACTCCTGTTAACCAACTTTTCATGCATAATTCAATTTCAGTTCATCTCTATATGCGATGAAAATTATATATAACAAGCACGCACATTATATACTCTTTTATTTTTTCACATACCCCCATATAAAAGCACTATACTCAGACAGAATAATTGTCTGCGCATATTTTGGGGTTCACATGTATCCTAAATATATCTAATATCTTAGAGTCAATGTCTGTTAAAAACCGCCACCATTTTCAACTTATAGCATTTTTGGTGGAAGCCAAATCCTAATGCACTAAATTATTGTTCGGTCTTTACAAAATATACAAATTGTTGTTACCGATTATTGCAACCGTCAAGCACCATCACATACAGCTGTTGCTAATAAATGTATATCACTGGAAAATTCAAATATCGAACAACATTGATTTTTAAAATTAATTTTGTGGAATAATTTTTCAGGACAGTTTATTTTGGTAGGAAATTGAATTTCTGTAGTTTTTCGAAACAGACTTCCTTGTGGTCTATGGTCATGAATAAGCGAAATTACCGAACGATTGATTCAATGATTAACACCGAACTCCTTGAAACAGAAAACCAACCTGCTGAGCCATTGGGAAACTCGTTTCCGGCATCAGAATTCCGAATGAATCTTCCTGAAGATAGCAAAATGAATCAGATTGATGAGGATCCCGAAGAATTGGGTTTTTCTCTCGAAACAAACTACAAAATAAAAGAAGAAATCCAAGTGGCCTTTTGCACTGATCTGAAACAAGCGCAAAATGTCATCGATAAGCAAGCTACGGATATCCTTCAACTCAAGGCCGATCTTGAGTTAGCTGAGGAAGAAATCGCTCGAAAACACCTGTTGGAAGTAGACTTTGAAGAGTTCAAAAAGAATGCTGCAGTCCAGCAGCGAGAAAAAGAAGAACCTGAGAAGGAGATAGTCGCTTTGAACGAAAGTGTTATCACACGAAAAAAATGATTGGCATTCCATCGAACTGCAGATCAATGCAGAAAATTACGGCTTGAAAAGGGCATTGAGTCAATTAGGAGCGGTAAACGAAAGAATGTTGGAGAAAATTGAATCTCTTAAATTGTCAACTAGAATTGAGGATGATTTGGCAGAACAGCACGAAGCTGCAACGGATAATCTTCAATCCACCATAGTCCAATTAAAAAGGAAGCTATCATCGTGCCAGTTCCAAATCGACCAGCTCAAGAAAGACGAGAAATTTTACCTCGAATCTTCTTCGAAATTTGAATTAACCGCATCCCAATTTGGAAAAGAAATTGAAGACTTGAGAGCAGAGATGAAGATCCAGGAATAAGACACCTTTTCGTTCAAGATATCGGAAGTGCACTGCATCGAAGAGGAAAACAGCCTCCTCAAGGAAGTTTTAACTGCAGAGTCTTATAGTTGTGAAAAATCCATCATTGATCACCCAAACACCGAATCAAAGTTGGCATTACAAATATCTCAATTAGAAAAAGAGGCGATTCAATCACGCCAGGCAATTGAACTCTTGCAAAAAGAAAACCAGGAACTGTTGAACACCCGAGACACTTTAGTCCTGTCGGCTATAACAAAGAAGAAAAATTGGCTCCAGAGCAAGTTGAGGCGCTCTCTGAAAGGGAGTTAACACAACTACTCACGCAAATAATTAACATGTCTTGAAACCGGAGATGATCTAGCTGATCACCCGGAAGAATGGTTGCCGTTTGTCGGATTTTCCATTGAATACAAATCTAGGCCTAAATAAAATCTCAAATAAATATGTGGTTAAATTAATTTAAAATCGTTTTCAAAAATCCACATTTTCGGGAAACTCGTGCAGCATCAGCAAGAGACTCTTTATATATGTCACGGAAGAAGCAGAGCAACCCCAAACCGGTGAAAATTAAGTCTTAAAACCCTTGCAATTTCTTATTTTTCTTAAACGAAACCAAAAAATTGGTTCCGCCAAAAATCATTTGTTGAAAAATGATTGTATCGAAACGAATGACCCCGCGAAATATTATTTATGCATTGCGATCCGATTTTATTTAGCCGGGCTATGCGACTATGCGTCATTGTATGGAACATTTTCAGCAAAAAAAAAAAAAAAAAATGAAATGGGATCGAAGGGATCCAAAGTTCACAAAACAGGAATACATTCCGTTCCAAGTTTCAAAGATCCCCGCCAAAATCCATCTGCAAAAAATTTGGATTCCTCAATTTTACCAGGAGTTTTGATTGTTTTCTTTGAATAATGGTTGAATTTTGCCTTTAAATAGATATGTCCGGATGCTGGAACGGTTTTTAACGAGTTAGTCTGCGTCTCTGCGATTATGTCTATCCATCCAACGTGGCGGGATGTTATGATGAAGTGAAGTGAAAGTTCTTTTTTTAATTCATTTACGATTGACTTGAAAAAAAAAAGAAATTTTAACTAAAACTGACTAAAACTCTTGCTCAAACTTGATGCAGTAATCATACGTACTTTTATGTAACCGAACTGTGTTATTGAAATAGCTGAAAACTGATAAAAGTGTCTTTAAAAAATGAGGAAACCGTATTTGAAATATATTACCATCATGTACCAAACATTTGTTCTCAAATGACGTGATAACTTTATTGTCTATCAGCTTGTCGCAAGTTGGAATTGATAGCGGCTGCCAAGTGTATCCCTTTGTCGGTGACTTCACATTTTCCCAACCTTTACAGATATATTAATAATTGAGCTTCCAGTTGATAACTACAAGAAGAAAAGCCGGTAAAGTCAAAATATCTTGCATGACAAAACAGATTTTTTGAAATCTGGATGTTAACGGATGAAGACGGCCGACCTCTGTTTGCTCTCGGTCTACAGACAGAAGCGACGGAAAACAAACTTTCTTCATTAATGAAGGCGTAGAAATATTTAATTTTCTATCTTTAGGCTATGACATTACCGGAGAATGTTAATCCCTGAGGCAACTAAACTGGGAGAGAAATTGACGATCTCGCCGTTTGGTTTTTTGCTATAGGTTTGAAAGTATTTGAAACGATTTGAAACAGTTTTGTGCTTTTATCTAACCTTTTTGACAGGTTTTATATTTCGTGGGAGCTGCTTTCTGAATAACTATGGCCACCAGTCAATGACCACATGATGATAAATGATATAAATGAGCAGTGTATTGGCATTATTAAATCCAGTGCGAGCTCAGAGTAGAAACGGGACGCAACATGTCGGGTCAACGAGTCGCTCTTCTCGTCACTTTTTTCCTCGTCTCGGCGATTAACGAGGCTTTTAGCAGCAGCAAGGTTACGCAATGCCCTGCGTTCCAGCTCAGTTCGATCTTGAATAGTCATCCTTCAAAGTACCAACTACCAGTCCAATCAGGTAAAAAACAAGTGTTATTCAATTGCAGCTCTTCAAATTTAATCTAAAGAAAAATGAATTTGAAAAAAGGATATCACATTGGATCGCAAAAGTCCATTCATGAGGAGAGGATCGTCGGCGGTGAGGAAACGACTCCCAACGAATTTCCCTTCATGGCGTATCTGGAAGTGAGTTACTGGAACGGATACATTGCCCATTGCGGTGGAACAATCATCAGCAACCGCTGGATCTTAACGGCCGCTCACTGCACTTATGCGTATTTGATACAATTTTTGTACATATTTGAATGTAAATAAAAAGGCGTTTTTCTTGACATTCAGAGCCGTCAAAGTGGCCATCACTTTTGGAGCCCATAACGTTGGTCCTGGTAGCAGCGACCAACACCAAGTAACATATATTTTGGAGGGGGCAGACGCCCAATCGATTAATTATCCTGGCTGGTACATTGAAAAAGTCGAGGACGACATTGCACTCATCAAATTACCGGAAGACATTCCACTAAACCGTAAGCGTAATACTTGGAGAAGTCAGTAATTTTACATCAACATTTTTTTTTCTATTTTTTAAAAAGAATGGATCCAACCAGCAAGATTACCTTACTCTGACGACCCTAACCAAGTTGGCGATTCAGTTGTCTTGACTGGATGGGGAAATTTCTTTAGCACTCGTAATTAACTTGGTTTTCATTCTCTTTTAAAATAAAAATCAAACATCAAAATTGCGCAGCTGACAGCGGATTGAGTCCCACCCTCCGCCAGGTCAACACTACAGTCATATCATACGACATCTGTCAACAGAATGCCGGAGTCGGGTCCTTTTCAGATGAAAAAATTATCTGCGGCGATGGATCGCAAGGACGTCGCTATTGTTACGTAATGCCAAATTCGAAAAATTCCGTTGGAGCTCGTATTTTATCTTTTTTGAGGATGACAGGGAGATGATGGCGGACCAATGAATAATTACCGAGAAGACGAACAGGAATGGTTCGTCATTGGTGTTGCCTGGTTCGGAGATAAGACCACCACCTGCCAGAGTTCAGCTAAACCCAATCTTTACGCCCGCGTCAGCAACTACGTCGATTGGATTTGCAATCAAACTGGAATCCCGCCAAGAGAGAAGCCTTCTACGACTACCAGTACCACCACGTCAACAACGACGGAAGATCCTAATGGTTTGAGTTGTTTTAGTTGCAAGTAAGTCAATCAAATGACGTCATCACATTGTTTTTAATTAAATAGAATTGCTAACTTTTAATTATCAGGAATAAGGAAAATGGAATTTATCCATATCCTGATCTCGCATGCACAAAATACTTTTACTATTGCTCTAATGGAATGGCTTATCTTCAGGTTGGTATTTTTTTTTTCTTCCATTTTTCTTTCCTTTATCAGTTGATTAAAAAGTTATTTGAAATTCCAAAATGAAATCAGGATTGCCCCACTGCTGGTACCATCTTTTACTATGCTCTATGCGCTTGTGAATTTCCAAGAAACGTTCCCGGCTGCGAGGACTCACTGTTAAGAAATGGTCTCGTATTTGGGTACACGATATTAACGAAAAATGTTACTGGGTCTCTAAAATCGGTAGGTTCTCCGTTTCGGTAGTTATAACCTTCGATTTTCAATAGCACGTCTCGACCAAAAATGTACATTCTCAATTTTTGTTTCCTACTTTTCCCATCCTTTTGTCTAGTTAAAAAAACAGCCTTAAATATATCAAAAAGGTACTGTCAATTACAACATATAGAAATGGCACAGCGGATCAGCATCCGACTGGGATGCCGGAGACCCGAGTTCAATTCCTATCGAAGTCTAATCTTTTATGTGAGAATGGACGATTATTACTCACGATTTGGCGATTTGCGAGACGGAAAACACGTCTCGATTTTCGTAGATTATAATATACGTTTCCAGGTGCCCGGTTTCCGAGGACTGTATGTCTCGAAAAATGTGAGGTATTATTAACAGTGCTACACTGGGGGAGCCGTAAGTGGCCACTTCAACGATTAATTTTTGAAGATTTGATGGAAAAAACAGAGTTATTCAATAATAAATAAATAATCTACGGTGTATGTTGTCGTCTTAGACGCCCTCTACAAGTTAATGACGATTGATTGTTAATTTCAATCAAATGGAGTCTGAAAATAGTTGTTTTTGTTTTGTTTTTAAATAGAGACTACCATAATAGAGACAACCATGTACTACATTGTTGATTGCAGACATTTATATTGTTGATACTGGGGAAATCAATGTTTTAATTTGTAATGAAAACGGCAAAAAAAGCTTCGGAGAGGCGAAAATAGTTGGAGATAAGTATAAGATTTAGAATTTTTGCACGAACCATTCCATTATTTTGAGGTTCTTCTTCTTATTTTTTTTTGTAGTGCGTCGTCTAAAGTTAAGGGGGGGGGCTGTGAGTTTTTTCTCTCACACGATCTCGCGACTTTTATACGACTTGTTCGTCCATCTTATTCTTGGGCCCCTCTATGAATTCTATTCAACGAGCACAAATCTAAATAAAATACACACACTGGCCCCCCTTAACATTTATTTATATGAAGAGCCTATGTTTTCACTAGGCGAGTACTTGGAGCCTTTGTGGGCTCCCTACAGGGCACTGGGATCGCCGAAGGAGCGACAAAGTCACAACATCCTGATTAATATTAATTGCCAATTATAGCCTGAAACTAAAAAAAAATGTGAATAACGTTGTTCATTTGTCTTCATTTGGTGTTATTTTGTCATTTGATTTTTTGGACAAGTTTTCTGGAACGAAACGAATTCGATTTTATTTAATTTCTGGAACGAAAATTTAGATCGCCGCCGCCGCCGTCCCTCGTAGTCGAGGTGTGTTTTTACGGAACGCCAAATGACCCCCTAAAATAATAGCACTCGACTAGTGCTATTTATTTTACAAATCACTTGAATAATATACACCTGGGTGGCGCCATCTAGCGGTTTCAATTGGCGTAACGGAATGTATCGATTTTTTCCAAAATGTACGTATTGATATCGATTGATAATCGTTTCCACAAGCGAAATGGTGGAAACTATTGGTGGAAAGATTCATGCCTTCATTGAAAGTGTCAAGTATGGCTGTGTCGTGTTATCGTGTATGTTCGTGAATCGTGATAACGGTATAACTAACTGATAACTAAATTTACATGATTTAACATAGTTATGCTTTCCAACTGAAGCACTTGACTTGATCAAGAAGTTAACTGTCGAGTTTGCCTTGGAGGATGTGACGTCTTTTGCTTCTGCCAGTAAATTATTCATTGCATACATTGTTACACTTGAAACTGATTTGTTTTGTTTTTTCAAATTAGGTCATATTACTTCTAATCATTTCAAGCAACATGTTATACCCATCATACCTTCACATGAAAGGACTGCTCTTACATCCCACGAAAGACTCCCCAGTTGGAGTGAACAAAACTCGATTTAGGAAATGATATCCAATCAAGTAACACTATTTATTATTATTTTTAATCATTATTTTCTATCCCTAAAATTTAATGCCTTGTTTTTTTGTTTTGTTTTTATTGTTTTTCCCTTTTCGGGACAATGATTCAGTGAGGACATCTCAAAGGAACAGAGATTCAGGACTGGATTATATCATGCTCGCGATCAGTATGCTGTCGACCTTGAAGTTACTTATAACAGCTTGGGAGTCGGTGGAACAAAATAAGAACGAGTACGATTTACGAGAATTCTCTAGACGGTCTTCACGACATATCTTCATGACCCTGGTAAATAGTAGAAGCTTACAATTTCGAGAGTTCGTTTGAAATTAACGATCATTTTCGTCTTTATCTAAGCAGCAGCTACGTAGCCCCACGTGAGGTTATGCCTGTCAAGTAATCAATGTCATTTAAGCTCGACTCTATCTTGGCCTTTTTCTTTTGACTTACGGTCGACAATCAAAAAGGCGTGCCTTGTTTTTCGGTAAGATCTTCTGTTTTCTGAATAATATTGATCTTCTTGTTTTCAGCGTTGCTAAATTGCGTGTGAGCAACTGAAAACTAAATCATATTATCAATAACTACCTAATAAAACAGTAAATATGATCTTGAAAACTAGGAAAGAATAGTATGGACAGCGTGCCCTGGTCAGTTAATCGAGCCTGGCGTCATCCAACACTCGAGGAAAGCAGAAGGACGATCCACAGCTCCCCGGCCGAATTGCACTGGAGCGAGTCGACGAAGTAGCCAGCATCCTTCTGAACTCAATTCAAAGTATTCCAATTCAAATATAACACACCGTAACGAATGCACAAATTTCGTCTTGTTTCTAACAGGTCTTTTCGATGTCCAACTTTGCTAATGGCGGGTCCGCGATTGCTGTCGCTTCTTGATTAGAAATCAAACTTGTGGCTTGTGCCTCATGACTGTTCTTTTGTGGTTTCAAGGCGACCGAAAAGAAATAACACTGGGCGGTGTTAAGCGATAGATGTTTTTTTTTTTTTCGTAACAACTTCTGGAGGCTTATTGCATTCTTCAAAGCCTTCTTTTGATGTGAGTTGTTGTTTACAAGTGATACATTTGACCAAAACATAATAACGCTCTCGTTACCAATAGTTCTGTCAAATCAAGAAGGGGGACCATCGGCATTCAGCTTTCTACGTTGGAAATATGTTCCGCCAGTTTTCTGTTTCTTCCGGCTCTCTACTACGGATGTTTTTATTCGATGCTGGCGGTCAATTCTTTCAACCCGGAACTTTCGTCATTCAATAACTCAACATTTCATCGTTTAATAACTCAACATTTCATCGTTTAATAACTCAACATTACGTCGTTTAATAACTCAACATTGTCGTGGTGCATTTACCCCGGGCAAGTTTGGATGGCCATTTTCTCGTCCATGATGCGTTTTAGAACATACAAATCGTAAGCTTAACCTAAATCATAAGTTCCTTACGTTGATATTTTGCGATGCTGTGTGGATGAGTCAAATGAATACATGTATATTTACAAAACTAAATGTTTTATTTCAATTTTCATCTGTTTGAGTTATTGCCATCACCTCATGACGCAGTCGGCGATATTTCCGCATTGCAATTGGTAGCCTACACAGCAAATGCCCGTATTTTCTTTGAAGGCGTCGTTCTACTCGCCGGTCGATTTGGAACTCAATTTCTGGGACTTCCACTGCTTCTCCGTTTATGGATGGGTCTTCCTCAATATATTGCTCAAAATCAATTTTCAAAGTGCTCCATTATCCGTCATCCATTTTTATGGGAACCATAATCTTATCATGTGAGTGTTAATGGTTTCATTTATGTTCCTTTTCTAATCAACTACATTCATCATATTGATAGGTGGCGTTTCGTATTCCATGGCGGAATCGATGGATTTTCACGGCTCATATTCTTTTTAAAAGTCGCGAACAACAACAGATCAAGAACAGTTTTTGATGGGTTTTTAGATGGGGTGAGGAAGTACGGCGTTCCAAGTCGTGTTAGGTATTACTTTCCTACATATCCTATTTGTTCTTGAAAATATTTCATATTCCGTTGATTAAACACCATTTAGGGCCGATCACGGCGGGGAAAATGTTCTGGTTGGACAGTTTATGCTGATTCACCGTGGATTAAACCGCGGTAGTTTTATGACAGGGAGATCAGTACATAACCAGAGGATTGAGCGTCTTTGGCAAGACGTGTGGAATGCCTGCACTTCTATTTTTTATGAACTTTTCATGTAATTTCCAAAACGTTATTTAAAACATTGATAAATACTAACACTTTCTTGTTTCATAGGAAAATGGAGAGAAAATGTATCCTAAGTAGCATTTCGGAACTGGATCTCTATTGCCTTCATGTGATTTTCCTCCCAATCATTCAGCAACATGTGGAAGAATTTGTTGATGCGTGGAACCTTCACTCTATCCGCACAGCACCCTCATCAATGTCTCCTGTCCGCATGTTCATGAGAGGGCTGACCTCATTACGGAGAAGATCAGTATTGGAAAGAAGGAGATTTACTGAGTTAGTACAGGTGAGTGTTTTCAAGGTTGAAATATGTTTCGTAATTATTTGAAATGCTTCCTTTATTAAAATAGGATATTGATTTTGAGCAATATATTGAGGAAGACCTGTGCAAGACGTCTAAATTAGCCCTGTTTGGCAACGCATCGCGGACAAAGAAGCTTCCCCTCCCTTTATGTTTCATTGTCTACCGCGTATAATCTTTTCCATCTTTTTTTCACTTCTTCTCAGTAAACTGTGTCGCTGAGACGTGTGTCTCTTAAAACCAAACTTAAACACTTTCCGTCTAGTCGCCTGGCATCCGGCTATTCACCTTCTCTCGACTTGTCCCTTTCGTTTTGATACGGGCCGGCTGGCACCCGACCCTCCATCTGTCAAGTCCCTTCCCAGTCTAATATCATTAAATTGTGGCAAAGCCAGGAATACAAACTCAATTCGTGTTCCATTCAAACTCCCGTGTTTAGTCCCCTCTTTGTCTTAGCTTAAAGTAAATATTCGATGTAGCGACGGCACGGAGGCCTAACACATTTGGTGCATCGACCTTGCGTTTTGAACCCTACAAAAAAGTAAAATCCAATCGTACAGCAAGTCGTGCACATTTCGTGCATCGACCCTGCGTTTCGAATCAAAAAAGAAAAAAAAAAAAAAATTTAAACTCACTCGTAGAGCAAGTATTGCACACTTTGTGTAGTAACCTTGCGTTTCGAATCAAAAAATTTACTCGCTTTAATGTAAAGTCCCGTACAGACCGTGCAAAGACATTGCGTTAGAACCCGTAAAAAATCCTCCCCCCGATCCATTGAAATTGGTTGACGACCAAGCGCGCGGCGTCATCCACCGTCAGAGTAATCCATATTTATCTCCGACATCTCAACAGGTAGACAATTTCCCTTTGAGAATTTAATTTCTGGGTCTAAAAACAGAAGGGAAAAAACCTCGTAAAAAAAAAAAAAAAAAAATCTCGATCCCCCCTTAAACTCATTTTCTAATTTTATTCATTGCAAATTAAAACCACTTGGTGATTTTGTCTAGCTAGCATATTGCCTAATATTTTTTGCGAAGTAATTTCATTAGAATCAGCAGGCTCCATTTAAATTTATCTGGCAACGCTGCCGAGAGGAAGGGAATCGGGAACCCAGGGGGAGCCACTCAGTAGCAGACGACGCTTTCTCTCTCTCGCTGCCGACAACCGCATCGTCAAGTGCTCTCCCCACATTTGCTCTCGTAAATTTTTGTAAGTAATAAGACTTGAGCAGCCCACGTGTTGCGCGATCATAGCGAGTCTTACTACTTCCTTTTGGCATCTCTTTTCTCAGTCAATTTATTTGTTGGTCGGATATTTATATTGGTGTGGTAAGACTTGGTGAGCCCACGTGTTGCGTGCTCAGAGCAGGTCTTGCCGATAATTTCACAACTTGCCCATGTTAATTCACGATCAAAAGCAGGCCACTAGAAAAAAAAAAAAAACTTGCTTAACAGCAGGTGCTTGCGGTATTCTTTGATTGCTCACGTTTAGCATTCGAGTAAAATTTTCTCTTGTAGAACTGCTCATGCGGCAGTTGTAGATTGTAATCTAATCCAACCATCAAATAAATTCCATTTAATAGTAAATTTCGCCATTTAAAAAAAAATAATCTTTTGTTTCCGTTAATCTCTTACGTGTTGCCAAGCGCCCACCCTCCCTTTTCTTTTTCTCGAAGAGGCCACGTGGCCGTGACGTTTCAAAACTGCCTCGTCGCCGCAACAGCCCAATTTCCCGCGCCATCCAGGCCGCTGTTCACGAGGAAAGAAGAGTCGCTCGACGTCAACAACAAGTGCAGCAGATACGGCAAAGAGAGATCGACGATCAACCCAATCAGCAAGCAAGACAAGCCGCAATCAACGCGGCCATTCAAGAAGCAGAAAGAATATTGCAAGTTATTCTGGCCGAACGAGAATAAGAAGAAGCGGCAAAACAAAGAAAACAAGAAGACTCAGCCGCTGAACCTGAAGAAGATTCCAAAGCCAGTACATCTCAAGATCAAGATTTGCATCCTGTTTCGTGTAACACACGGTCCTAGTGATCGGTCCTAAGTCTTTTTCAAGGCTCATTGGGCTATCATTCGTTGAGCTTGCTGTTCTCACTTTTATATTCAGTTAAAAAAAAAAAAAAACGGTCCTAAGAGCCAAGTCCTAGATCCCTCGTGGTCCATTGGGCTAGCTTCTCATTGGTCCTACTGAATTTTCTTAAAAAAAAAAAAAAAAACTTCATTTCCAACATGTCAACCGCCAATTCATCGCCCAATAACGACACTCAGACTTCGCGCCCACCAAGTCGAGCGCAAGAAATGCAGACGGAGTACACCGACCGATATCCACCTTTGGATGACCTAAGGCAGCCGGATCAGACCGATCGTAATCCACCATTGTTCGACCTAAGGCCGCCAGATCGCACCGATGAATACCCACTATTTGAAGACACAAGGGCGCTGAAGCAAGCAAGAACAACCGAAAAGGCTCGTGCGACCAGACAAGGAAACAAAATCATCAATCACGTGCGTAATAAAAAAAGTCGCACCGAACTCAAGTTCATGAGGACAGAATTTTCCACGACTATCGCCGACTGTCTTTCAATTCATCAGCAATATTGTGATTCGAAAGAAGAAGAAGATGAACGAGACGACGAATGGGTGAAAGAACTTGGAGAAGATGCAGAATCGATATTTGAAATCATCGACCGTTATTTAGAAAGAACATCCCGTCCGCCATCCGCAGTATCCATCGGCCATGCGTCTCAACGGTCACTCGGCATCCAGTCAAACGCCACCGTCTATCCAGCGCAACCGGATCCGCCCAATCGACCAGCAGATCACCATTCCGTATCACCATCCAGCTCAGTCTCAAACCAAGACGCTAAAGCTTTACAAGAGGAAAGGCGTCAGCGCGAAGAAGAAAGGCGTCAACGCGAAGAAGAAAAGCGTCAACGTGAACAACTAGAAAAGCAAATCCAACAAATGAAGATAGACGAAAAAGAAAAGATCAAGAAAGCCGTTGAAGAAGAAAGAGAGCGACAATCCAGCAAGTACACCACAGCTAATCAAGAAGCAGTAAACGAAGCGGAAAAACGTGCCAACGAGATAGCTGAAGAAAACAAAAAAATCAGAACCGCGCTGGAGGTCCAAAAACAAAAGCAAAAGGAGCTGTTTGAAGCCGCACAAGAAAAGGATCGGTTGCTGAGGCTAGAAAAAAAAGAAAGGCGTGAGAGTGAACAAAAACTGAATCAGAAGATCCAAGAACAACAAAGCAAAATTCCCGTCAGTTCTCTCTTAAAACAACCGTACACCTCCTTCAAGCCCACGCAATTCGAACCAACCAGAGGAGCCAATCCATTTGACAATTTGTTCCAGACCGCGTCAAATCCAAATCGTCAAACCGAAGAGGAACCGATCAACTTCAAGCAATGGACGGCCCACAACGACAATTTATTGTCGTCAACGAAAGATTCCACCGAGTCAAACCACAACACAAGATCAGTTTTTCGTCTTCCCAAATTGGACTTAAAACCCTACGACGGCGATCCCAAGAAGTGGCCCGACTTTATTGCAATCTTCAGAGATTTGGTCCACTCCAACAACAGTTTATCATCAACAGAAAAAATGGCGTTGCTCAAGCGATCCTTGTCAGAAGACATCCGAAATGGACTAGGCGACTCTCTCAGCAGCTCGGCTTTGTACAGTGAAGCTTTGACCGAGCTCGAAAACACCTATGGACATCCTCAGATCGTCTCAAGAGCCTACATCCAGTCTCTGATCGAGCTGCCAAAAGTGAACAACAACGATTACAAAACATTGCTCAAATTCTCCCAAACTCTCAATGGAGCCGTTTCATCTTTGAAGAACGGAGGTTACGAACACGAGCTGAAAGCATCCGGCATCCTCGAGCTAATTTTGGCCAAGCTTCCAGCGGAGTTACAAAGCAGGTGGGGGAAAAAGATAGTCAAGAGTCACCCAGTCTGCCTAACCCTTCAAGACTTCTCAAGCTGGATCCACCTAATCGTCAAAGGAGAAATGATGGCCAAGCATTGTTCGATTTCTCCAACATCATCGCCCCCGTCCAGCAAAAGCAACCAAAAGCCGGGCCGACAGCAAACGGACCGAAAGCCGAAGCATCCGCCTTCAATCAACATCATCGGTCACAAACCAGCCGCTCCGCCCTCAACAGCAGCCAAACAAAACGATGGAAGCAAAACCTTGACGTGCCTCCTGTGCAGAGGAGACCACCGCCTTTCATCGTGCCCAAAGTTCGCAGCCTTATCGTTAGAAGAAAGGATGAAGATCATCAAGGAGTTTAACTGCTGTCTACGGTGCCTAACTAAAGGACATTGGACGAAAGAATGCTTCAATAAAACGAAATGCAACGTCGAAGAATGCACCGCCCATCACCACCCACTTCTCCACGGCGCTCCAAGCCTCAACGTGTCCTTTAAAGATAAAGCAAAGACACCAAAAGAAGAAAAATCCGAGACACAAGAAAACAAGAAAACAACCAAAAAGGGCGTTGGAACGCACACCGTCGAAGGAGATTCAATCACCACCCTGCTGCTAACGGTTCCAGTCATTATTGAAGCTAACGGAATCCAGGTCAACACAGTAGGCATCTTGGATCAAGGAAGCCAAGCATCATTGATCCTCGAGAAAATATCAAAAAAGCTGAAACTCGACGGTCCTACGCAGTCATCACCTTTAGCAACTTTTCACGGAAACGATCCGAAGAATATAGTGAAATGTGTATCTTTCAACATTCTCACCACCGATTCCAGCCGCTCTTTCGAAGTCAAGTCTGCGTACACAGTCCCGCGTCTACAAATCCAAACAACCAGCCTTAATTGGCCGGCAGTAAAACATCAATGGAATCATCTCTGCGACATCGAGCCAATCAACGCGGACACCAAAGAAATAGGCGTTCTTTTAGGACGTGATGTGCTCCGTGTCCACGATGTGCTAGATTCCCGCTATCCAGCCGACGGAGTTGAAGCCCCGGATGGAATCAAAACTCATTTTGGTTGGTGTGTTACCGGACCAGTGGCAACCGCCGCTTTGCATCCACCTCTTCACATCAACGCGCTTTCGATCACCCAGCAACTCTCCGATCAAGCTTTACACGACGTCGTCAATCAATTCTGGCTCACAGAAAGTTTCGGTGTTCGTCCGTCAACATCTTTGCCTTCATCACTGGACGACAAAGCAGCATTGAAAATACTGGAGCAGACGACGCGTCACACTGGAGAAAGGTACGAAGTCGGACTAATGCTTCGTGATCCCAAAATCAACATTCCGAATAATCGTGAAGTCGCCGTTCGTCATTTCAACTCGCTGGAGAAGCGCTTCGCCCGTGATACAGCATTCGCCGAAAGATATTCCCGCGTGATGAACGAATACATTTCCCTCGGACACGCAGTACTATTGGACGTCAACAACTCTATCCGCAAAGGCTTCACCTGGTACCTTCCGCATCATGGCGTCACAAATCCAAACAAACCGGAAAAAGTTCGTGTGGTATTCAATCCATCCGCTCGTTACAAAGGAACGTCGCTGAATGAACAATTGTTCAAAGGTCCCGATCTGCTAACGTGTCTAATTGGCGTCCTTCTTCGCTTCCGGCAGTTTCCCGTTCCAATATCCGGCGATATAGAGAAAATGTACCACCAGGTGCTCGTCCCCAAACAGCAACAATCTCTTTTCCGCTTTCTTTGGAAAAACCCTGGTGACGTAGGAGAACCGAAAGAATACCAAATGACAGTTCACGTCTTTGGTGCCGTATCGTCTCCAACCAGCTGCATCTACGCGCTGAGAAAAACAGCAGAAGATTTCGGCAGCCGCTTCCCCGACGTCGCCGATTCAGTATCCAAAAATATCTACGTCGACAATTATCTAGATTCCACGGAGACAGAAGAAGAAGCTATCACAAAATTACGTGACGTTTCAGCATTGTTAAAACTCGGCGGCTTCAACATGGTCCAATGGCTTTCATCTTCCCGATCCGTCTTAGCCACCGTCGATCATTCCGATCTTTCACGGTCACTCGATCTCGACGCCGACAAACTTCCAATCGAACGGACTCTTGGCCTGCTCTGGAATTGTCAACAAGATGCGTTCAACTTTAAATCGTCGATCAAAATCCAAGCCAAAACCAAACGTGAAGTTCTCCAAGAAGTAGCTTCCGTCTTTGACCCACTCGGATTTCTCTCTCCAGTCGTAATGACAGCCAAAATCCTGCTTCAAGAAATTTGGCGATCCGGCGCGGATTGGGACGATCCATTGCCTCCTACACTGCTTGAAATTTGGATGGCATGGGCAAAGGAACTTTCAGCAATCGCCTCCATCAAGATTCCGCGTTGCTTCCGGCTACAAGAAAAGCCCATCTCCTACGAGCTTCATGTTTGTTCCGACGCATCCGAGGTCGGTTTCGGCGCCTGTGTCTACCTGCGAGCCGAATATCCAAACGGACATTTTCGCCTCAACCTTCTTCTCGCAAAAGCAAGAGTTGCGCCGTTACGCCAGCTTTCTATTCCGCGTTTGGAGCTACAAGGCGCAGTGCTGGGCGTCCGATTATGTGATTCCGCCATCAAGGAGCTTGGACCCATCGCAGCACAAGTTATCTACTGGTGTGATTCTCAAACCGTGCTTCAATGGATTCACTCAACATCGTGCAAGTATCACGCGTTCGTCGCACACCGGATTACCGAAATTATCGAAAGCAGTGCCGCTTCTCAGTGGCGCCACATCCCAGGCGAATTGAATCCGGCCGATGATTGTTCCCGCGGCATTCCAGCGACTCATCTCACAACTCAACACAGATGGTTCCGTGGCCCAGATTTTCTCGCCTTGCCTCAATCTTCTTGGCCCTCAACAGGCGTGATAGCCGAACCATCATCAGACGATCCCGAAGTGTCGCCGGCAAAATGGGTCGGCTTCGTTCAAGTGACCAACGACCATCCCGTCTTCAACTTAATTCAACAATCTTCAAATTTACACAAGTTGAAACGCATCGTCGCTTGGCTACTCCGGTTCGTCAACAATCGTCACATCAATCCGAAAAATCGACAGTTGGCTCCTTACGTCAAAGCTCCTGAACTTCGCGAAGCACTCCGCTTCATTATTCGTGTCGATCAACGGCATTTCTTCGATGACGAGTTCCGGTGTTTGGCCAAAGGACGACCAGTACCAACAGCTTCATCCCTGGCCAATCTTACCCCATTCTTAGATCCGTTCGGAATCATCAGAGTCGGTGGTCGGCTGCAACACGCGTCTCTGCCGGAAGATACGAAACACCCAATTGTGCTATCTTCCGACAGTCAACTGTCCACTATGGTCATCACCGACACACACAAACTTCTCATCCATGCGTCAACAGAGCCTACGCTTCACGCACTTCGGGCAAAATACCATGTCCTTCATCCTCGAGCTTCAATCAATCGTGTCATTCGAAAGTGCTTTACGTGCAAGCTTCGTAATAGTCAACCAGCGCCACCACTGATGGGCCCACTGCCTGCTAGTCGCCTGCAAACTCATCTTCCCGCTTTTACCAACGTCGGAATCGACCTTTTCGGCCCATTTTCCGTCGTCATCTTTAGAAGATCTGTCAAGCGCTATGGTGTGATGTTTACATGCCTAGACACCCGAGCTGTACATCTTGAAGTCGCCGATTCCCTCGATATGGACTCTTTCATCAACGCCTTTTCCCGTTTTGCTGATCGTCGCGGCGTCCCTCAACTTTGCTACAGCGACAACGGAACAAATCTCGTGGCCGGTGAGCAAGAAATCAACCGCGCCCTTTCCCGCTGGAACGAAGCCGAGTTGGTGCAGAAGATTGAAAAACTCAAAAACCAACCAATTGAATGGAGATTCAGTCCACCCGTAGCTCCTCACTTTGGCGGCTCATGGGAGCGATTGATTAAATCCGCAAAAACCGCCCTGCGAGGTATTCTCAACAATCGATCTGTCACCGAAGACGTCCTCGTCACGGCTATCGTCGGAGCCGAAGCGCTCCTAAATTCTCGGCCGTTGACTCACGTCAGCGTCAACCCGAACGACTTAGAAGCCATCACACCAAACCATTTTCTGCTGCTGCGGGCTCATCCAGGATGTAACCTTGATTCTCCTCCAGACGCCAAAATTTCCAGTCGAAGACGTTACGAACAAGCCCAGGAGCTGATAACGCATTTCTGGAACCGGTGGCTCCGAGAATATGTCCCCAACGGCATCGAAAGAAGAAAGTGGCTTCGTTCGCGACGGAATCTGGCCGTCAACGATTTAGTTCTCGTCGTCACGCCCAATTCCCCTCGCGGATCATGGCCGATCGGTCGCGTCGTCAGTGTCCAGCAAGGTCCCGACGGATTCGTCCGATCCGCCGACGTCAGAGTCGTTCGAGCCATTCCATCCACCTCCAAGCGTCGCCGTTCAGCATCTGACGTTACCTGCACCACTCATCTGTACACCCGGTCGGTCCACAAGCTTTGCCTCTTGGAAGAAGACGAGCAGGATGTTTCCGAAGACGGAAACAGGGCCGGCAATGTGCAAGACGTCTAAATTAGCCCTGTTTGGCAACGCATCGCGGACAAAGAAGCTTCCCCTCCCTTTATGTTTCATTGTCTACCGCGTATAATCTTTTCCATCTTTTTTTCACTTCTTCTCAGTAAACTGTGTCGCTGAGACGTGTGTCTCTTAAAACCAAACTTAAACACTTTCCGTCTAGTCGCCTGGCATCCGGCTATTCACCTTCTCTCGACTTGTCCCTTTCGTTTTGATACGGGCCGGCTGGCACCCGACCCTCCATCTGTCAAGTCCCTTCCCAGTCTAATATCATTAAATTGTGGCAAAGCCAGGAATACAAACTCAATTCGTGTTCCATTCAAACTCCCGTGTTTAGTCCCCTCTTTGTCTTAGCTTAAAGTAAATATTCGATGTAGCGACGGCACGGAGGCCTAACACAAGACCCATCCATAAACGGAGAAGCAGTGGAAGTCCCAGAAATTGAGTTCCAAATCGACCGGCGAGTAGAACGACGCCTTCAAAGAAAATACGGGCATTTGCTGTGTAGGCTACCAATTGCAATGCGGAAATATCGCCGACTTCGTCATGAGGTGATGGCAATAACTCAAACAGATGAAAATTGAAATAAAACATTTGGTTTCGTAAATACACATGTATTCATTTCTCATCCACACAGCATCGCAAAATATCAACGTAAGGAACTTATGATTTAGGTTAGGGGTAAATGCGCCACGACAATGTTGAGTTATTAAACGACGAAAGTTCCGGGTTGAAAGAATTGACCGCCAGCATCGAATAAAAACATCCGTAGTAGAGAGCCGGAAGAAACAGAAAACTGGCGGAACATATTTCCAACGAAGAAAGCTGAATGCCGATAGTCCCCCTTCTTGATTTGACAGAACTATTGGTAACGAGAGCGTTATTATGTTTTGGTCAAATGAATCACTTGTAAACAACAACTCACATCAAAAGAAGGCTTTGAAGAATGCAATAAGCCTCCAGAAGTTGTTACGAAAAAAAAAGCATCTATCGCTTAACACCGCCCAGTGTTATTTCTTTTCGGTCGCCTTGAAACCACAAGTTTGATTCTAATGAAGAAGCGACAGCAATCGCGGACCCGCCATTAGCAAAGTTGGACATCGAAAAGACCTGTTAGAAACAAGACGAAATTTGTGCATTCGTTACGGTGTGTTATATTTGAATTGGAATACTTTGAATTGAGTTCAGAAGGATGCTGGCTACTTCGTCGATTCGCTCCAGTGCAATTCGGCCGGGGAGCTATGGATCGTCCTTCTGCTGGCCTCGAGTGTTGGATGACGCCAGGCTCGATTAACTGACCAGGGCACGCTGTCCATACTATTCTTTCCTAGTTTTCAAAATCATATTTACTGTTTTATTAGGTAGTTATTAATAATGTGATTTAGTTTTTCAGTTGCTTACACGCAATTTAGCTACGCTGAAAACAAGAAGATCAATATTATTCAGAAAACAGAAGATCTTACCGAACAACAAGGCACGCCTTTTTTATTGTCGACCGTAAGTCAAAAGAAAAAGGCCAAGATAGAGTCGAGCTTAAATGACATTGATTACTTGACAGGCATAACCTCACGTGGGACTACGTAGCTGCTGCTTAGATAAAGACGAAAATGATCGTTAATTTCAAACGAACTCTCGAAATTGTAAGCTTCTACTATTTACCAGGGTCATGAAGATATGTCGTGAAGACCGTCTAGAGAATTCTCGTAAATCGTACTCGTTCTTATTTTTGTTCCACCGACTCCCAAGCTGTTATAAGTAACTTCAAGGTCGACAGCATACTGATCGCGAGCATGATATAATCCAGTCCTGAATCTCTGTTCCTTTGAGATGTCCTCACTGAATCATTGTCCCGAAAAGGGAAAAACAATAACAAAAAAACAAAAAATCAAGGCATTAAATTTTTGGGATAGAAAATAATGATTAAAAATAATAATAAATAGTGTTACTTGATTGGATATCATTTCCTAAATCGAGTTTTGTTCACTCCAACTGGGGAGTCTTTCGTGGGATGTAAGAGCAGTCCTTTCATGTGAAGGTATGATGGGTATAACATGTTGCTTGAAATGATTAGAAGTAATATGACCTAATTTGAAAAAAACAAATCAGTTTCAAGTGTAACAATGTATGCAATGAATAATTTACTTGCAGAAGCCAGTCTTTCGTGGGATGTAAGAGCAGTCCTTTCATGTGGAGGTATGATGGGTATAACATGTTGCTTGAAATGATTAGAAGTAATATGACCTAATTTGAAAAAAACAAATCAGTTTCAAGTGTAACAATGTATGCAATGAATAATTTACTGGCAGAAGCAAAAGACGTCACATCCTCCAAGGCAAACTCGACAGTTAACTGCTTGATCAAGTCAAGTGCTTCAGTTGGAAAGCATAACTATGTTAACTCATGTAAATTTAGATATCAGTTAGTTATACCGTTATCACGATTCACCGTTATCACGATTCACCGTTATCACGATTCACGAACATACACGATAACACGACACAGCCATACTTGACACTTTCAATGAAGCATGAATCTTTCCACCAATAGTTTCCACCATTTCGCTTGTGGAAACGATTATCAATCGATATCAATACGTACATTTTGGAAAAAATCGATACATTCCGTTACGCCAATTGAAACCGCTAGATGGCGCCACCCAGGTGTATATTATTCAAGTGATTTGTAAAATAAATAGCACTAGTCGAGTGCTATTATTTTAGGGGGTCATTTGGCGTTCCGTATGTTTTGTCTGTCTCTTTCTATCATCATATTGTAGTTGTTGAGCCTTACGTCATCTATTGCATTTTCTAACAACCCAATTTCAAAATTGTTTGGCGCTAAAAAAAATTTCCTGAACAAATTATTGGGAAAAGCTGGTTGAAGAGCCAGTAAATTTTGAATTTATGCTGTCGCTTCTTGGGAAATTCAACAGATGGCAATGCATCATCGTATGGAACATTTTTAGTAGCAAAAAAAAAAAAAAAAAATAGAATAAGGATCAAAATTTCACAAAACAGGAATACATTTCCAAGATCCCCGCAAAAATCCATCTGCATAAATTCGGATACCTCGAATTTCCCAGGATTTTCGAAACACCAAATCTCGAAGGTCAATGCAGCAGTGGCGATTTGAACGGAAGTTGATCAAGGTTCATCGCATTCTTTCCCCCCAAAAAAATTGTTCATTACGTACATACCTGGACTACAGAAATCGTTTTGATGTCGAAACATTAATCGTCTCTATAAAATAAAAAAATGTTTCAGTCTATGGGAATCTGACGAAATGGCAGTTGTTTTTTTTCTTACCCTGGGGGTTAAAAACCTAATCAGGAGAAACATTGGAATAATGACAACACACAGTATCAGACTCCCGATTCCGGTTTCCGGGACAATAAAAGAAGCGATTGCCATTTCCAAGGTTGTCACGTATCACATGCATACTATCTATCGTTCGATCTGTACACAGAAGTAACTTTTTATCACACTCTATCAGTTCGATGGAAAAATCCAGAATATTGGAGGAAAAGATATCTTGTGTTTTCGTCAAATATTTCTGTGCTGGCGGCAAGTATCCGCCTCACAGACACGATAAAGTTATCACGATAATAACATCAGCTACAATAGCCTAAGTCTTGCAAAAGTAATAAATTCTGGTTCGGAAGAATTCCGGAATCGATCACTGTCATCGAGAGAAATAATTATCGGGTATAATATTCCTTTTATAACGCGTATTTGCGTTAGTTCCAATTTTACTATACCTTGAAACTGAACATTTTCGCTGCTGTAGAAGAGATGGAGCCTTGTTTGCGTCTCGATTTCGAATGTTTTTGTCAATGCTAGCGCCTGGTTTATATAGCTACGTGTCTGAACGCACTTGAGTCTGCTCGTTTTCCTTGTCTGTCACGCGTGCATTTGTTGTTGTTCGGAAATGTTACATTTATATACCACGGAGGAATGAACTCACCTTCACGGGAAGATTCGTTTCCTGTCTATATACGAGTACCTAGCTAATTCATGGTTTTCCCCCAAAACCAGTTTCTTAGTACCGACCGGTACGAATGTTATTTGTGTGTGTAGGGATTTCCCTCACTCCCGCCCTGGAGCAAGAACAACTCACATCAATTCGGCTCCCGGAATTTTTCTTGAAATCCCGCGTTTTCTTTAAATGAATTAAAGTAGTTCTCTCCGTCAAGGCGCTATAGCTCTCGCTCGAACGCTCACCAAAATTCGTGATCAACTCTGTGAATGCGGCCTACACATTTGCTTAACTATGAACTTTATCTCTGACAATAGTCTACAATGTTACAATAATTTAACTAAAACGTAATGTATAATATCTTTACGATGATCTATTGGTTAACAGCATGCTGACAAGATAAGTACAACTTTTTTTTTTTTTTAAGTATAAGATGTCTCGTTTGAATTTTGGCACAACGTTGTTTACCTGGCGGGCAGTCTACTTTGGTGGGTGTGCCTTGTTCACATTCACTATAAGCGAAGCATTCATTTTCTATGGGAAATCTTCCGTGTATAGTCTTGGGGAAAGAGCGTTTCCTTGGGGCGATTCTTTTTTTATATAAGATTTTTGTGGTCATTGTTTAACCCTATATAATTAGAATACTATAAATGTTTTGCTCACGTAAGCGCTTCCTCCTGCCGCATTTAACCCTTTGAATCATGAAACAGACTTGACTCAGGCTCATAGACCTGTCTGTCTTGACAAAGTTCTTCAGCCCATCCTTACATTTGTAAAATTGGTCACACTGATCCGAATCAGCCATGTGGTAAGGGAATTGTCTTTTTCGACAAAGCCGGACAAAGCCGCACGGGATCGCCATTGGTCACGTAAGCCAAGATATTTACTGTGTACATAAGAAAAAAAAAAAAACATTTTTATTTTGGTGAAGTTCACTCGGAATAAAATGGGGCAAGCAACCTATGTGAACCTATGTCTTCTTTTGTATTTGATATGGGAGGTGATTGGCGTTCATTTTTTTTTTCTTAGCCATCATTCGCATAATCGATCGCTTCTTTCAGTGCTGGACGGCGGCATTGCATCTCGATTTTTAAGCAGGTTGTGGCTGAGAAATAATATTCACACAGAGAGAAGGAGGGAAAAATATGAGAAAAGGGTCGTAGAGACGCTCGTTTTTCATTGTGTTTATGACATCTGGCAAACCGCTTTTTGCCCCGTAGGCTATATACCGGCAAAGAGACTCTCCACTCACCCGGGACGATTTTCTCCCTTTTTGACTGTTTCATTTTCTTGTTGGGAGGATTCCTAGCTCCACTCCTGGACGACGCGCTTTCATATCAAGAGTTTTATTTATGTATAGAAAGTTGGAGATCGATCTATAAATCAGAACGACGTTTTTCTCTTTGCTTCTATTTAGAAGGTCTTGACGCGCTCCCGGTGACGACCCGAACGGTCTTCATTTCCTCCCCAGCGTTCCTCCGTCTTTTACTCATGTAGTCTCCCTCACGTGTGGGGGAGGGAATCGTCGTAGCATACGCCACTCCATCTCGTCCACCCCCATCCATTCCGCAATGGCCAAAACAGCCACCGGAGAAATTGCCGCATAGTTTTCGCGTGAATAGTTTTTTTTTCCTGTTTATAAAACGGAGAAGTCGCACACCAAGTCGCACACACTGCGGTATTAGAAAAGAAGCTCATCCATATTCAAACAATTGTGTGTGTATGACAGGAAAGAATGTGACAGTGTCGGAGAGCGAGGGGGGAAACGTAATCCGGCGACACGCACAGTTCATTCGTTTATTTTTGTGAATGGAGGTGGACAGGTAAACGAAGAGTCGAAACTGTTGCCTTTTGCTGCATTGAAGATATTTCACGCTCGTCCGCCCATTCATCACGGTAGCGACATGGCTGGCTGGCTAGATTATATGGCCGTCGAGCTCGTGTGTGTATGTGCAACAACTAATAAAAGGCAAAAGTCGAGAGAGAGAGAGAAGGTGACCGCCACCTTCAAAACGCTTTTGGGTTTGTTGTGTGTATCTGGTTTAGATCAAAATTTGCCCATTGACAAGGAAACGTGATTCAAATTAATTCGATATCTTGTGCTGTGTGTAGTTTGCCAATGACTTGTTAGATGCCAAACCCCAATCAGGAATGTGTCAGGTGTGGGTTTCTGCTCCAGAGTCTTTGTCATGTCCGTCATCTGGGTGGGTCTCCGCCAACTGATTTGATGAAGAAACAAAACAAGAATACAAAACTGTCGCAATGTTTTTTTAATGGTAGTCGAAAGGAGTTAAGGATAACACGTAGGACAGAATGTGTGTGTGTGCATAAGGACCGGTTGTGCAAGTCTCTCCCGAATCTATAAACAAACAACAAAGAAATCTAATGGCATAAGAATATGAAGAGAGAGAAAGAAGTAAACATACAAGCATATAAGAAAGGTCTCTCTCGTCATCCCACTTCCACCGAGGTTCTCGGGTGTACTTCGTCTCTAAGAAAAAAAAACAACAACAACGGATCGGAATGAATGAACGTACCCTGCTGTGTGACGCAAGGGGGGGGGGGGAAACGTATATTAACTATATTGCCTATACCTTATCCGAGCAATCGCGATTCCCATAAGCATACACGGGAAATTTAGGGGAAATTTAGTTTGAACTGATTCCCGGTAGAGCGTTTTTGCCGCGAGATGGTTGGGGTACGGATTCATGCTGGACGATTTCGCCACTAGGTGGGCCATTTGAGTAAAAGGTTTACAAAACCTATGTTAAATAAACACTAAACATTTTAAAAACAATTAAGTGAATTAACACACATTTTTTTCCTGTAGTTCATTTATTTTTCGAAAAGTGAAATAATAATAGCATTAGTCAAATGCTATTAAGAATTGGGGGGGGGGGGGATTTGGCCTTCCGTAAGTATGCAACCTCAAGCGAATTTGAATTTCTATTCAAACTAAACAAAACATATTGGGGCTGATGGCTTCGAAATTGTTGTGTTAATTAGGAATGAATAAAGGATTAGATAGAGACATCGCTGCTTGTCTGAGATACTAAGTTGGTACTGTAATAAAGTGATTGTTATTTGAGCACTGGCAGTTAAAATTAAGCGAAATTATGATGCTTTGGTAACTGAATAAATTTATGTTTTTGTTGCTGCTCATGAGTTGCTGCTCGCGAATACATCGGAATAAAATGATTTCTCTTGATCTGCTGTTGGTAGGGCCTGTTGGAGTATGGTCCACGATGAGGTAGAAAACAGTCTTGCGTCACCGGTCGAAGGCTAGACATTTTGAGTCCAAGACTGGCAACAACACTTTTGGCTTCCTTCATTACCCAGGATTTCGGAAAGGGGGATCTTGAAAGGATCCACAGAGACTCTTGCTCGATAAAAAATGAGGCATCAAAAATTGCAGAAAATTAGGTAATAATGTCTTTGTATAAAGATATTAACTTTCTGTACGTCAGTTTATTACCTCTACGTTGAAATAGTCCACGATCCTCACAGCGGTATTCGACGGCGTAATTTGTATAATCAGTACTCAACACTTGATAGTCATCCGCTGTAACTATTTGTATGCAATGCCAATCAATTATTTAAAAACAAATAGCTAGTTGGTTGTCTGAATTGTAAAATCAAAATGATTGATAAAATTACATGGCATGCTGAAGAGCTGGCTAGTCAATGTGGCAGGATCGTCTACCATATCTTGGTAAATATCCATTTCAGTCGTCATCTTATTCTCCACTCTGTGAGCCGAAAAGATTATTTAAGATTGTTCAGAGTGCTATTCCTTATGATAAACTACGAGATATCGGTTTCGACATGAACACGTAACTGACTTACACAAAATCTCGATAATCCATTCTCAATTTGAAGCGTCCCTCAACTTCAGGATCGGGGTAGTAAGTTTGGGTCCAACATTTGCCTCCCATTCCAGGGAAGGAAAAGTAACGTTCAATTTGGTACCATGTTCCTAAGTACTTTAAGAAAACAAGGTTATGTAACTTGGTCAAGTGCTGGTTGTCCATCATCACATTTCGTTTGCGTATTAATAGTGTACCTTATCCATTTCAAAATCCTTTAGGACGGAGAAGGAAGGACAGTGCCCTAAGCGAAGGATCTGTCCGGATACCGGACCTGGAGACCGAGTGAACATCACCAATAACAACATCACCAAATTTATAAACATTTTCGTAATAAAAAAAATAAACTTTCAGTATTAGATGTTGATATTAACAGTCGAACGACAGTGGGTAACTGACTCCGGTACTGAAACAATCTCGACTGTATAATGTTCGTCAATTCTGATGAAGTTCCGCAATGGGGAAAATGTAAAACGGGGAAAAGATAAGGGAGGAAATGATGCCGAGGCGGTTCCGTAGTGCTGTGATGTGCACTACCGGTGTCGGCATAACATAACGGAGGTTCGGCCACAAAAGAGAGAAATGCTTCGTCAACTCTATAACGGGACATCTGTATGCGCTAAGCGCTTAAACAGTGTATGAAGTCCGTTCTTTTAATTTCAAATGCCATTCGTTGAATTGTTGCGCTTGGCGAGGTATATATTACACAGAGCTGGCAAGTAGATTAGAACCTTATAATGGGTCAGTAAGCATGATTCGGCGGGATTTTCGTCATCACCGTGAATGCAAAAATGTAGCACCTAGAGACAATTGCGTGCTAATGCGACATTATGGTGCACAACATCACTCAAAGATATACCGCTTCGAAAGGAAGTCATTAAATCAATATCGTTCGGTAATTTCGCTTATTCACGACCATAGACCAGAAGGATGTCTGTTTCGAGAAAACATAAATGCAATTTCCTACCAAAATAAAATGTCCCGAAAAATTATTCCCCAAAATTAATTAAAAAAATCAACGTTGTTCGACATTTGAATTTTCCAGTGATATACATTTATTAGCAACAGCTGTATGTGATGGTGCATGACGGTTGCAATAATCGGTAATTCTGTAACAACAATTTGTATATTTTGTAAAGACCGAGTAATAATTTAGTGCATTAGGATTTCGCTTCCACCAAAAATGCTATAAGTTGAAAATGGTGGCGGTTTTTAACAGACATTGACTCTAAGATATTAGATTTAGGATACACGTGAACCCCAAAATAAGCGCAGACAATTATTCTGTCTGAGTATAGTGCTTTTATATGGGGATATGTGAAAGAATAAGAGAGTAGGCGTGCTTGTTATGTATCATTTTCATCGCATATAGAGATGAACTGAAATTGAATTATGCATGAAAAATTGGTTAACAGGAGTGAACCACTCTTTTATTGCGTGATGATGAAATAAGCTTGATAATTACTTCACCGCAAAAGCATAACACGGACAATGCGAGTCCAAAGGCCAGGACGACAAAGGCTCCGCTTAAACCAGCAAGTGTCACTCGCTGTTTGTTGGAGGCCACATCACCCATTGGATTCAGACAACGGGACGCATCGACCATATCTCGTTTGAACCATAAATCTAACAATCCAGCTTGGTGAGCCTTTAACAATCTGCTTGACAATTTAACAAGGTATGAGTCGGGAACAAGAATGACGCTCATTTTAAGAAATTCAAATGATGTTTTTCTTTTAAAGATAACTTGCCCTCGGTTATAATGTTCAATGTCCATATTCTTCGCAACTGCCAGGCCGGCCCCAAAGCTAAAGAAGAGTTCCTTTGCGATTGTAAAATCGCATTTACCAGTTTTCTTCAAATCCAAGCCGATGTTTGACTGCACGGTTCTATATTCCTGTATAGAGGACACAATATCTTATGTATAATTATTCAACAATGCTTAATATGTCTTATATATCGATAGAAGTTTTACTTGGACATAAGCGCTGGATCCTTTTCGTACTCGCTCCAAGCATTCCTCGGTAACGCTGCAACGTAAGTCGGGTTCCTTTCTTAGCTGATCTCCCAAATATTTGAAAGTACCTTCGGCTGCATTCTATCCGCAAAATAAAGAATTAAGGTCATTTAATTATATTAAGGTTGATTTCTTAATATAGGCCTGTATAGTTATATAGCTGTATACTTTGACATAAACTGCTGTAGTGCTGTAGTATCTAGTAGTATATGAACTGACCGAAAAAATAAGATCTGGAGACCATCCTCGGTTGACAGTGATTTTGATTTGTGGGTTTTTGGGTATGTCGTGAACGGATCGAATTAACGGCTTGTAATTAGGTGACGTTACAAATGAGATGAGGACGCTACTGTAGGCTGTCACCAGAACGAAACAAGCAACGCACCAAGTGCCGGCCAGAACGCGGATGGTCAACCTTTGATCGCGGCTCGTTCCACCTTGAGCTAGCAGACCTGTAAAGACGCGGAACAATATGCAAATTAAGGTGTAATAAGAAAGTGAATTTCTAGACAGTCTCTTTTACATTACCCTGAGATAAAATAACTCCAAAGGAATACTGAAAGGCTCGGCCAATATCTTCAAAAAGTTTGCCTAAATGAGCTTGATTGTTCCTCCTTTCTGAATTCTTCATGAATTCCGAAATGAAATGGCTGATGCCGTATAGACAGAGACTAGTTGCCGTCATCGAGGCCACCAAAAAGATCCAGATCTGTATAAGACGAGTTTGAACATTAGCATTTGATAAATACACACATCTCTGCATCAATTGGAGTTGGACCTGTCCCTGGAATGGTTTCCAAACAGCATTGACGTCCACTTCTGAACTCGGCATCGGAATGACAAGACCAAATTGACTGATAACAAGCGGATAAGGGAAGTTGAGTTTTTGGAAACGGCTGTGTGTCGCAACGACCCCTCCTAATAATATTTCGGCTCTCTAAACATACACAACCAGCAAAGAAAAGAAAACCCTTTCTTTTGAGTATTGTTTAGAGATACAATAACTATTCGCATTCAATTTCCATCAAATTTTAATTTTGTTATGGAGGCCAAGTCGACTGTTACCTATTACACGTGCACATAAACTACATGATATTTATCGTTTATTACCCCTTCAACGATATAGCTCATGAGACCTTTTCCGGCAGCATTATTCTCGACGCTGTATATGTTGTCTGGTATAATTTCGAATCTGCAATAAATGTATATGCCTTTTTAAATTATGGAATCGTGAGGTTATATCGCTCAATGAATATTGCATACAACATGCAAGCAATCCAAAAATTTTAATAGGGAAACACTTGATGGAAAACTTACTTGAAATTCATAGTGCGAGAAAGCCATAGAAGAACTTGAACGGCAACTCCTCCAAGTTTGATGATATGGTTACTGGAGTTTCTAACAACATTAAATACCGGAGGAAGCTGAAGCAGTGGCACAAATATATATGCATTGTACGATTGCGACAAGAACAATTTTAAAAAATATGTTTATAATAGGCTAATATCTGATGATTAGTATAAGCTCACATGAAGCAATACGACGCGGAGTAATGTTTTGTTATCGGTACCATAACCTCCTCGTAAATTGTTGCCTTGGAATTCAAAATCGTCAACATCAGTTGTACAATCGTAAATTCGAGTCAGCATTAGCAGAATAATCGCAGATTTCAATGCGGGAGATGCCATGGTGAACGGGATACGCAGGGTTCACAGAAACACGAATCTTTTACCTAAAATATCGTGATTAGTTTAGAACCTTATAAAATAACAAATAAAACGTTATCGAAAGAAGAAATATAGAACGAATCAAAAGGTTCTGATATTAATACTTGGATTATTTTCTTTCAAGTCAATGTGCCGAATGAGTTGTTTCTGGGCGGCTGTTTTCAAACGAGCGCAGAGCGTAACTATAACAGGAAAAACAAGTTCGATTCTCTTATAAGTACTTTCCGATTAAAAGAGAGAGATATAGGCCTAGAGCAGAAAAGTCTTGGCAAGTCTGTGTCTCATGTCTAGTTTTGACAAGAGATTGATCAGGCATCTCGTCAATAGAAGACAAAGACACGCAAAGACAGTTGGCCATACATCACAAAGAAGTGTCATATAAGTATATCTGCATTGTAACGAAAAAGAAATGATCCAGAGAGAAATTTTTAAAAAAAATAAAGCCAATCATTTCCCGGCATATCAATCCGCGATTGATTGACAGCAACGCGGGTCCGTTTTCTTTTTTTGTGTTGTGACAGCTCTCTTTTCAAAACGAATGTTGCAACAAGACAGATGCACGCGGAATCGGATGTAAAACCATCATTTTGGATAGGTTTGATGATGGCTTCAACATCTCCCAAAAGATGTCGAAACCGCATATCAAATGCTGTCGGAGCTGCAAAACAAAGAACGGCATTACGCATTACAAAGACAGCGATTTTTGATTTTCAAATATCCTGAGGCGATTCGGAAGAAACGCCCCAAATTAATCATTATTCTCCGATTGATTTCCCGTTGATTTCCTTTAAGTTCTTTTTTCCTTTCTAGCCTATTCTATCACTCAAAATATACGTCGTACGATACCGGCCTCTATAGTCGATTTGGAAAACTAAGCAAGCTTTAATTGTAGACAGTATAGTTTTATATAGGATAGGAAAATGCAAAGTACCGAGGGAAAACCATCAATCCCATATACGCGCATATACGGAAGCCCCCCTTTTTTTTAGAATGCGACAGCTTTCACTCGACCTCATTGACAAAACACAGCGAATCTATTTATATTCAAAACAGCAGAAATAAACAGATTTCTTTTGTTGTCCCATCGTAACATGCAGGAACTCCGGCCAAAACAGATGAGGAAGCGAAGAAAGAAAAGACAAATATCATTCATTGTCTGATTTTCTCTTCTGGCAGAATGTTAACGATCCACTCACGAATGTGATTTTCACGCGTAACGACCTAATTAGCATGCGCCAACATTCGACCTACCTCCGCTATACATGCTCAACGTGCTCACAATCAGTTCGATCGTCATTTGTTAAATATAATAACCTTGCCGAGAGAATAAGCCTCGGAATAAGCTTTCTCTAATTTATGCGTGCGCACTGAAAGTGCCTTGACATGTATGCATAAAGCGTTTGATATCGATTACAGTTCGATTCGGTGGTGACAGTGGCCGTTAAATAATAATGGTATGGATTTTTATCCAGTTTTCATCCCAATTGAGGAATATCACGAAGAGTGGATTTCTTTGTTGACCAGTCGATATGCGGACTGATGATCAGCGACTATTAAAAAACTTTCTTTATTCCAATAATATTTCACCTTCTGTTTTGCGAGAGCGAAGTGATATGGCATCGCAGAGAGATTCAACGTATTCAGAACAAGGCTGCTGTCCCGGCAAGCATGAACGAACGGGGCCCGCGTATAAATAGGAATAGCCTTTTTTGTTTTACTTTTTCTTGTCACGCGTTCATGACATAGCGATGCGTGCACTTTCTCATCCGCAATTCGACAACATCAAAATGTGTAACATAAGTAGACATCTGCAGTTGAAATCTCGGGTGGGCCGATTTCCAGCGTGACACATATAATAATAATCATTCTCTAGCAGTTCTTATAGACCTTGTCGCGCCTATCCGTTCGAGCGGACGTGAAAGGATTGTCTCCGTCAACTCTCGGTCTAGCACACTTCTCACGCCTTGATATTATACACCGGCGTTTAATTTGAAAAAGATGCAGACAAGGTGTATATGTATGTATGGTTGTCGGTGGCCGATCTGTCAATTCAACGGAAAATTTCCCTTCGGCGAGTTCATCACAACTTCCGGAGAAAACACAAGTGAAAGAAAAGAGAAACAACGAGCTTCTATAGTAGTATTGGCGTCGACAGTATCAGTTGATGAATGAATGAGAGAAAAGAGTTCCCACCTGAAAGGTATCTCAATGGATATTTGCTTCCGTTCCTGAAGAATGAGATTGCCCAGCATTGGAAATCACCAAATCCCCTACGACGTCAGTCAAAATCAAATTTAATTGTAGAATGATTATGATGCGCTCAAGTATTTTAATACCATCGTCAGAATGCTGTCCATGAGCTTTGATGTACATTTTCTTCGTATTTTTTTTGCGCAATCTATACGTATATGAATTGTGCAGAGCCCTTTTTCTCTTTTCTGCTTTGAATGACAATGGGGTTGCTCAATCACGCTGTCCCGTGAGGCAGCTCATCCTGCAAAGAATGCGAAAAGACCTTTAACTGGATGATGAACTTTAATTTGATATGTGACATGCGCAGCAACAGCGAAAGGTTAGACTGCGGGTTAGCACCTGCGCCAACTTCCAGAGCGATATTGTATGTTTGCCAACTGCGTGATGACACGTCTAACGAAAATCCCCCCCTGTAATTTCTTCATTCCGAATGCCGAAAAAGTCGCTCTGAACGCCAGGATTTTCTTTCAACTGCCTTGACCTTTTAATTCCGTGGGCCGAACATGGTGACGAGTGCATAGTCTATGATATGATTTCAGGTCACAACAGAAAAAGACAATTAAACTGACATTAGCCCATGACATAGTTCTAATAACTTTTTTTTCTTCCATGCAGTTATATGGGACACATCGTGAATCTTTCTCGTCACGCATCGTTGTTTGAAATCTTTGAAATGTTACGTGTGTCACTCCCGCCCGCGCTGTAGGCATGACTGTCGTCAAGCAATGCCAAAACAAAGCCAAAGAAAAGGCGTCGTTGCCAAGGGGCGTTATTGGGGCCACGGTGCTTAATAATATATATTTGTTTTTTGGTCAAATATGGTACAATTGTAAGGTAGGTCAACTGATTGTTTTATATATAATATATAAGCTCCACTTAGCAACAACAGTTATTATTACAATGGGGGGGGGGGAATCAATAATTGTAAATTGTAAAATGATCTAGAATGAATCTCGTCAGTTGATCATCATGACGTGAGGTAAGGCGTTCCGGCGCTGCTTCCACCGGCCGAGACCCAGGCTGAGGGTCCGTAACCTGTGCAGCCACTGCTGGGTCTGGCCGGCTTCAATCGTCTGGCAAATGAACGACTCTTTGGTGACGATGTGATGGATCTCGAAGAAGTTGGGCAGTTCGTCCGCCTCGCTGCTGATTGTGCAGTAGGAGAGCATCAGAGGATCCTGTGCATGAAATCAAATGTAATTTTATCACCTGGAAAGCTATAAAAAAAGAAGGAGTAGGGGGTACTGAACTCACCCTATAAATAGAAGGTCCAGGTCTGGCATTCTTGACGTCTTTGATGAGGACGACTGCGGCTTCTTGGACGGTTGGTTTCACGCCAAACGTCACTTGGGCGCTGTCGGCCACGGTTTCTCCGCCCAGCTCGTAGACGTTGGTCTTGTTGCTGTCCTGGATTTTGATTTCATTTTGAATGTACGTAAGAGAGAGAGACGGGTGAGAAAGTCGGCAACGAAAGAAGAAAAAAAGAGAGTGTTGTACTTGTCAAATATATTCAAAAAGGCAAAGCCATACTTGGTGGTTGAGAGTGACGAGGCCCATCCAGACGTTCTGCCATTTGAGAGTGCGGCCTCGGCTGCGGGTGGTGGTCAAAAGCAGTTCACCCGGCTGCGTCAGTTTCACGTAGCCCTCCATTACCAGTTGGGCAGCGGCGTTGTCCGACCAACCGAGGCAATCCATCGCCAACTGCGGGCCAACAACAAACATAACAAGATGGACGATGATGAGAAAACCACCATGGTCGGCGGTCGTCGTTTTTTTGAAAATGTGTGTGTTGGTTATTTATTTTTTCTTCTTTTTTTTCTTCTTCTTTTGGTCACGCACGCCGGCCGAAAGTGTATGTGTGTGTGTGCATAGAAATACATTGGCGTCATGTCTTACCTTGCGTAACCGAAGGTTCATCAACTCTTCGCCGGATGGCCGCTGCATGCTGCTCGAGTTGGCTGAAGCGTTGTTGGCGTTGAGATTGGGCACCGAGTAACCGCGCCGCCACGGTCGGGAAACAGTTCCAAGTTCTTTGGCCTCCTGTGATTGCGCGTTCATTTTTTCACGTTCAATAAACACCGTTCAATGGAGAAAGAAAATTTTTAATAATAATTCGTCGAGCGTGAATAGGAAAAGCAGAGCCGAGCTGGTTATTATTACCGCGTTGATGGCCGTCAGGTAGGATTCCACTTTGGCCTGGGCCTCGCGCAAAGCTTCGCGCATCTCCACGTCCTGCTGGGCAGTGGCGCGGAGCAATCTCCCCAAAAGTAGCGGATATTTGGTGATCCTTTGAACGGGAACCTGCCAATGTTTGACGATGGAAACCAACAAACGAACACAAATGTGTTGAATAATTTTTCGCAGGTGGGACTGACGATGACGACGATGATTTCATACCATGAGGAAAGCGTGTAGATCCATCCGCCGGAGGGCCGGATTCTCCAGCTGAGACGCTCGCAAGAAGATGCGCAACAATTCGCGTTCCTTTTCCAGCGTGGATAGCAACAGCGAGGCCTCACCCTGGTTGCAAAAGTGACGAGGTCGTTTATTTTATGACAATGAGAAATGGTGATGACGTTGGCGGATTTCTTACGGAGCGGACGCAGTAACGACGAAAGGCGTCCATCATCTCCTCGGTTTCTTTGTCCAAGAAGAGACGGGCAACGTCGACCGTCAGGAGGTCCTCGTCGCCTTGTTCCAGGGCGATCTCGACGGCTTCGCGCAGTCGCTGGCCAAACCGCTGGCTCTGCCCGCTCAATTCCGTCACGTTCAGGAACACGGCATCTGAAATAAGGCAGAAAAAAGTGACATCATTAAATTTCTTTCCCAACAAAATCCTGAAAAGACAAACGAAGCGAATTTAGCCGAAGGTGAAGTCGTCATTTTCTTTCAACAGATTGGAACTGATTCCAGACAATAACGGCTGTACATATAATGTGATACGCAATTTCGACCTGGTTTCCCATCGTCATCATCGTCGTTCACCCGTCAGCAGCCAGCAGCCAGCAGTTCCGGACTACTTGGCATTGTGTCGCACGCCACCCACATGACCGTTCACTCGGTTTCTCTCTTTCTTTCTCTCTCTCTCCTACTGTACACATGTATCAATGCAACTCTCATCATCATCTCCCCCCGTGAATATTTGTTTGATGTTGCAGTAGCCGCCCATATTAGGTCTTGGCTTAGGTCGTTAAGACGACGGCGGCCGCATAAATCAGCGTCACGAAACGGGCCCAAAGTTAGCAGCAGGAAAACAAACGAGAAAAGATAAAAAAAGCTAAAAAAGATTTGTGGCGCCGCTGGTGGTTCAACAGCCACCACGACCGCCAACGTCAATTCGCCACTCTCTCTCTCTCTTTGGCTGTGGCCGACGTTTTGATCCCCTTTTTTTATTTTATTAGACATTCTTTATTATTATACATTTTTTGTGTTGTTCCCCCCTCGAGACTTTTCCATTCTTAATGTTGTTTTTTTCTTCTCTTTCTTACCTAATTGGCGTAGAGGAACAAGGCCGGCGACTAGTAAGGGCTTGTATAATTCGTCTTGAAGGACGCGCAAGTCACGACCGTAGCGAACTTCCGTCTCCAACAGCTCGGCCAGCACTTCGCGACGCTCGCAGCGACGCCGAGCGCATCGGTGACACACCAAACTGTCGTGCCTGGAAAAAACAAACAAATGAAACACACACACCCATGTCAATAATGTTTCATTGTTGTCGTTGTTGAATTTTTGTTCTTACTCTTCTTGATCCGGCTCCAGCGGCTGGTCACAGTCGACACACCACGGGATAGCGGCCGGACCGTCTTGGCCGCTGCTGGGCAAAGTGGTGGTCGACGATCCTTCCGTCGTCGTATGGGTCGGCTGGTGATGAGCAGACGATTTATTCAAACGGCGCATCCGCCTTAACCTCTGGGCCGTTCCCGAAGTCTCGGAGCCAACGCCCGAATCGTTCCGCTCGATCTCACCTCCTCCGCTGCCGCCATTCTGGAAAGAAAAAGAATAAAAATAAGAAAAAGATAAAAAAAAATGATCTTCCCTTCAGACACATAACTTTCGCCCACACACATAGTATATACTGCCGTCATCATCCACTCCCCTTTTTACCACCACCACCACCGGCCCATTCATTTTTTTTTTGTCTGGGCTCATCGCGTGAAAGTCGCGAAATGATTGCGGGAAAAATGAAGAGAGAGACCGTGAACACGACGAAAAAGACCAGAGATGTTCAGAAACATGAGACTATGAATATTCATAAACCTTTTTATTATTATTATTATTTTTGCATTTGTTTGACTCCCACCGATAGTAGAGGAAACGGTTCTTTTCACCTCCAATGATCGTTAGTCATTTCTCGCCATTTTCGTTCGTTCGGTGTGTGGCAACCGGCACACGGAAATGGCGTGACGGGTCAATACCAATCACATCGCCAACTTTCACCCAGGGATTTCCGACTCCTTTCAATCGTCGATTTATGGAAATCTTCTTGTCGGTTTGGGGTCCGTCGTGACACAACACACGCAGACTCATTTGTTCTTGTTTTACCTGGTAACCGCCGGTCGAGGACGTTGGCGTGATTCCCGGAGCCGATAGGGCGCTCTCCTGGCTGCTGGATTGCGTGCTGGTGCTGGACTGCGTGCTCCGGTTGCTGTTGCGATTGGGTCCGTTGTGGCGCATGGCCAAAAGGAGGGCGCCCATCTCGTCGTCTTCCTCCTCGTCGGCCGGAATCAGCTGCGGTAAACTGGGCGTCATGGGACTGGCCGGACTGGGACTGTTGGGTCGCTTCCGCTCTCTCTGCTCGGCCTCCACCGAAATGATGCCCGTCGGGTGTTTCTTGCGCAATTCCTCGAGGTAGCGCAAAATGTCCTGGCGGCTGGCGCCGGCGAAGGAGCCGCCGCGGCCGGCCCGGCTCAGTCCCCTGCCGCGCTCCTTCATGTCGTCAATCTCCTCGTAAATGTGCTCCTCCTCGGCGGGCGGAGGCAACAACAAGGACGGGTCGGCTTGCACCCGACTGGCCGATCGATCACGCCCGATGGACGAGAAAGACGGCCACAGACGAGAGACGGGCCGACGTTTGGGTTCGTTTTCACCAGACGCCGGAGGAGGAGGAGGTTCTGGACGCGTTACCACCAAAGGAGGAGGAGGAGGCTCCAACGTTCGATTTCTTCCGGCTGCTGGAAGCGATTGTTTATCTTCTTTGACAGCGTCGAAGGCTTCGGACTCTTGCTGGTGATGCTGGTGGCCAGACCAGGCTGTCCAGCTCACCATCTGCCGAAAGAGAAAACGACAGATTGGGTGTCAGGGGAACCTTCAAAGGTACATATGGAAATTTGTTTGAGAGGAAAAGGATAGTTTACCTGTCCGATGAGAGGCCGTCCAGCCCACGAAGTGATACCAGGAGAGAGATCTAATGTCGGAAGAGGTGTGACAGGAACTGATGCGGCCGACTCGCTGGCCGACTTATTGGCCGACGAGTCTCGGGGTAGACTGTCGTTGTCGGTTTTCGAGTGCCGGTAAATGCGGCGCGGAGGAGCCACAGGTGGTGGTGGCGGCGGAGTGTCGTTGGTGGGGCTTTCCGGTCCCCTCCCAACCTTGATGGACACTCCGGCGTAAACCGGAGTGGGCGGAGGCGGCGGAGGTGGTGGCTCAGTCGGCCGGACGATCGTTTTGCGCCGGTTGTTGGGCGACTGTGGCGCCGGTGGTGTCGGCGGAGAAGCGGCTGACGTCGTCGTCACCGGAATCGTTAGCGGTTCCGGCGGAGACAGGCCGAAAAGATCGTGGAGCGATCCGCGTGATCGGGTCTTTTGTGTCAGGCGGGTCGTGTCGTGAAAACTGGCCGGCGCCGCCATCTTGGGTCGTGCCCGATCGCTCAAACTCCGCCGGAGTGGACAGCTCCGCTGGAATTCCACCTTGAGACTGACTTTCTCGGCCTTGATGGCCGCCGGCGAATCTTGGCCCGTCAGAATGCAAATCCGCTGGCCGCTGACGATCAGACCCGGTCGATCGACGGCCACCGTCGTCTGTGGAGGAGATTCGTCGCTGGCGTCGCTTTCACCGTCGTCGGCGTCGTCATCCGACAGGTAGAGTGGCGGAGGAACGGACGTCGGTAAAGGCGGGGCCGCGTGACTGACCGACACTCTGTGCTGCTGCTGCTGCTGTTGTTTATTCTCCCTCATCTGGCGGATGTTTTGGTTGACATCCGCCGCCCGGAACTCGTAAGTGCCGTAATGATCCTCTGCCATTTTGGTCTGGACTGTCGCCTTTCTTTCGCTCATCGGTCCGACCTCCATCGACGGATCGGCCGCACGAAAAACGGGCGAAGTCCTCACTGGATACAATCCGCGGGTGGTTGTCCAGTCGGTGGTTCGCCGGATGGCGATCGAGCCCACCGCCGGAGTGGCCATCCATCCGTTGGCCGGATCAAGCCCGTATTTCTTGCGGTAATCGTAAACGAAGTTGGCGGCCACGAAAACGCTGCCCTGGAGCGACGGAACCGAAGGGGCGTGGTGTCCTTCCTGCAGGTGCGGATGCGTGACCCAGGCGCTCGTCCAGTCCTCACCCGGTCCGGCCATGTGAGACTCGACGCCGCCGCTGTTGGAGGAGACGACGACCGTTCCGTATTGGCCGGCCGACGATTTGAATCGATCCTTGAGCCGGCCCGTCCACGATCGCCTCTTGCTGGCCATCGGCGGCGTTTTGACTTTCATGTCGTACATGGCAACTTGTCCGTCTCTTTGTTTGCGCATGCGGGATCCAAAAATAAAAGGGTCGGGTCTGATTTGGCGTCACTCACAGCCGGGGAATGCGTCACCTGAATTTGTTCAACCGAAAAAATAGAAAATTAATTTAATTCCAAGTCCCGCAAGTGTTTCATAATGGCCCGCATTCATTATTAACCAGACAGTTTACAAATGACAATGTTTAGAATTGCAACATTTAAACCAAAAATACTTGGGCTAGAATTCGGTTGACCCATTTGTTGTCGTCACGCCGACAATAACAGGGTCCCAGAATTTAACAAATTTCAAGTTAAAAACCGTGATTGTTTTTTTTTTGTTTCTTTTTCCGTGAATAGGGTACGGTTGGACGAGCAACTTGAATTGAAAAAACATATGGTGCTGTGTGTGTGTGTGTTTGTTCCGCTTGGTTTGTTGTACACAAGAAGTGACAATGAACCCGGCAGTCTCCCTCGAGATGAAAGGGAAAATCTTCCGTTAGGACCCACCGGCTTGTGCTGTAAGCCGCAGTGCGTCCGCGTGATCAAAGGAGCAGTCCAGCTGATGGACAGAGCGAGCCGCAGCAAGGAGCCGCTGGCCTTCATTGTCCAGCATTATTATTATTATAGCTCTTTCTCTCTTTCTCTCTAGCTCTCTTCGCTTTTTAGAATCAAGATAAGATGTATATACGTTGCATCCAGACGTCTAATCACCTCTAAGTCAAAGCTAGAATTCCCGTTAGGAATTTGTCCACTTACGAGCCAGCCTCTGATTCTTTCTCCGACAACAACAACAACTACGCAACAACATGCAAAGTGCAAACACAGCTGCAGGGTGGGTGGGGGGTTCTTGAGCGCCAGGTGATTGACGCCCCACGGTCGTTAAAAGAAATTAAATAGAAGGTGCTGCTGCTGAGGATCGTAGATAAAAGAGTAGCTCCCAAAATCCTTTTTAATTTGTGAGCTGCTCTTCGATTCTATTCGAACTCGATGGGCGATTGTCGGCCAATTAAAAAAGTGAGAGCGACGAATTGCTGTGTGTGTCTTTAGAACGTCAAGGACGGCTCGATCCTTGGCTAGCAAAGGCTTTTCACGCTTTGACATTGCGTATCGGTCGGGAGACGACCAACAAAAAAAACTTGTTTCGTTCATGACCGAACCGTTTGAGAAAGGGAAGAAAAAACTGGTAATTTAATGAAAAACGAAATTCAAAACGACCAAAACAAACAGGCTCTAATGAAAGTTTCTTTTGCCTCTCTCTGGAGACTAACAGGTTCTTTTTTTTTTAAAATAAGATTTACCAAGAAAAAAAAAATAGATTAAACTGTTAATTTACACACACACTATTATGCGCGTGGAATCACTTTTTATTTATTTTTTGGTTAACGGTAAGTATTTCAAGTTTTTATTTTTATTTTTTTCGATCCTGTTTCTTTTTTCTTTTTCTTTCCGAAATTCTCATATTGTTTGGTGGGAGTGTCGCCGTGTCCTTTTTTCAATATGAAATGATGACATTCACCAAAAGTCCCGTTTGTGATTCAGTTTTCTTGATTTTCTTCTTTTTCTTTCGCTGTTCGTTTGTTTCTCAAACTATTTACGAGCACGCTGTGGGGTAATGTCGAGTCGAGAATTCTACACCACCACCGCGTACAGGAGAGGTGATCCACAATTAAACAAGTCCCATACACAGTTAGATCTGTACACCGCAGCTTGGCGGTTTGTCGGTCGGGCGTCCAATAAACCAGAGCCCGAGAAACAACAACCCAACTCGGTGAATTCTTCTTTTTCTTCTTTTCTTTTATTAGATTATTTATTGATTTCGCGGAAATGGTTCTCAACCGAACGAACGAACGAAAAAATAAAAAGAACTTTTTCTCGGGATGAGAAGAGTGTTGTTGTGTCTAGGCTATTTATTATCCACGGCGTCGTGATTCCATTTTTTGTGTGTGATTCGTTTGAGCCGATTCGGCGGGAAGTGAGGAGGCATTGACACGAGCAAAGTTACACACAGCCGGTGTGTGTGTGTGTGTGCAGCCAAAAAAAGAGCAACACGGAAGTTGTGTACGCGGCTAGTAGTAGCAGCAGAGTGGGAACTCAAATGAATTTTTCACTCGGCTATTGCCTTGAGGCCGCCGGTGTCATCGTTCTCTCTCTTCGCTTCCAGCTCTGCTCAATTTTTGTTTTTTTTCTTTCCCCCCTCTGAGCTGATCTCTTCCTATTGTGAGGATGTGAACGCGTCTGATTCCAATCCGTGACGAACAGATTCATAAAGCAGATCAACGAACTCATCAGTCGACTTCTTACAAGCCTCCCCTATAGACACATCATCTTCTTCTCTATTGAAATTTTAAAAAATGAAATGAAAAATCACAGACGGTAGAGTAGACGAGTATAAGACAAGCTCCGCCGGATTCTCTCTCGAAAAATGGAAGAATTGAATGAAACAAAAATCGACGCAGAGAAAGCGCATCTGCTCGACTGCGCAAATACAGGCCCATCTTTTAAATGCACACACAGATGGGCGCATTAAAAAAAAGGTTCAGCGAACGCGTTGTCCAACATTTGGTGAAAAATAAAAAAATCTTGCCCAAGTTTATTTCTTTCCCGTGTACAAGACACAAGTTTATACATTATATCGCATGGTCGGCGCTGTCGGCCATCTGGTCTCTCTCTCTATGCCTTCCAGTCGTCTACAGTATTAAATCTTGTGTGTCGGGACGAAAGTGTGTACGGTCACTTATTATGACGTGTTGAGATCGGACATGCCCCGGGCTAAAAAATATTATAGAAGCACAGCCATTGGATATATCATAACGGGGCAATCTAAACATTTTTCGCATTCCCAAAAAAGGTTTTGTCGTTCGTCGTGATATCAAGGACTCGATCTCGTTTCCGAGCTGAGAAACGCGCTGACCGAATGACGACAACTGTTGAAAGAGTTGCCACTTATGGCGACATTCAGACTATCTATTGCTGGAGATATCCGCCCTCCCCCCAAATAAGGCAGAGGTAGAATTGAATTCTGTGGCGATTTGACGATGGCTGTTTTTTTATTTTTCCGATTTTTTCCCCGTGTCACGATTCACAATACGCTGTAGCTCATTTTTTATTTAGCAGCAACTTCCTTTTCCTTGTTGCTTTTTTCCAGGTTATCACGTGTGTTCGTTCTACAATCACACACGCAATCTGAGTTGTTTGGCCTTGCGTCGTCGTCACCGAACGGGTTACTTTCCTCGAAGTCGGGCGGAAAATCCGAATTCAAATAAACCACAACAAATGGGAAGAAGTAGAGAAGAATGAGCGATCGGTTTTCGATAGAATCCAGTCTCGTGACCGAATCATAACGCCATTAACCGAGCCCATAACAAAATAACCATTTAGGAAAGAGGGGAAAAAAAAGAACAGCCCATTTCACCTCTGGCTCCAAATCCCCTTCATTTTTTTAACATTGTTGTTTGTTTTTAATTTTGGGTTTTTGTTTTTTCCTGGTCTATAAAAACTCGGGAGAGAATTGATATTCCGGCCGCATCAGAATGAGCGTGACATTTTCCCCTCTAAAACCTTAAAAACGAAAAATTCGTGAGTTCTATTATCCTCTCTTTCATTTTTCCTTTTTTTATCCCAACGAATTTCGAGCGTTCAGACCAGAAAAATATTTAAAAAACCTGGAAATGATATCGGGAGTTGTGGGATGCGCTCGAGTTCTTCACGTGCCCTTCACGAAAAAATCATTCCAACGGCAGTTATTATTTCGAGAAAGAAAAAGAAAAAGGAAAGAAAGACCGAGAATATAATACACAAGAAGTATAGAAGGGCTTAAGTGGAATGACGACATTCCTCGTCTCCCTCCAGGCGATTGAACCGGTTTCACGCCGAATCACGCACTGCTTTTAGAGACGAAACAAACGCCAAAATGAAACGGAGAAGAAGAAGAAAAAATGCGCCACGTACATAATCAACGATACCTATCGAATTTCTCTACGCTCAATTGCAGCAGGCGTTGCGTCATATTAAGGCAGCAGTTGGAAGAGGAGGGAGGGCAACAACGAGAAAATTGACACAAAAGAGACAACCAGTCAGTCGGGTTTGAAGGTAAGACAGTCGACCATCGGTAGCCGCGAATTTAAAAAAAAAATCAAATAGACAATCGTCCACTTTCTCTAGCTCCTTCTTTATAATAAAACGGGTCAAATCTGAATGCCTTTTCGTCGCTATCTCTATACTACTCGCCCACCATTTTTACTATTGAGGCCTTTTTTTTAATAGCTGTTGATCGCTTTTCGTTTGTGCATGAAATCTAAACAGTTGAACGCTCAAATGGGAACGGCTGTTGTTGTGCTGTTGCTGTTGCCGTAGTGAAAGTCTGAGAGCGGACGACTGTGCCAACCCGGTCGCTCATTCAGGTCAATCCATCGTGAATTCGTCGGGTTATATTCTCTCTCTACACCAACGATTTCCCAAAAAAAAAATACCCTGGCCATTTTGAAATATATACTATTGTATACATCATCGTGAAATATTGCGAGGCAGTGTAATAATGTCAATGATTATTAGACTTGCGCAATTTCTGTCAAAGCCTCTCATTTGCATCTGGACAGATATTTTTGGAGAGCGCGGGATTTTTGCCTAAACGAACCTGATGGATGGCGACCGTTCGGCGGAAATGTTCCATCTTGGTTCTCTCTCCATGTGCAACATTGGCGGACTTTGTGTGTTTCGGAAGTGGAATGCAGAAGAAGAAGAAGAAGAAAAAAGAGCGCGCGTGATCATCTCATCCAGGATGTCGTTGCTCTCTCTTTCGTAAAGAAAGAAAGAAAAAAGATGCGCCTAATAAATTTAGGCTAGGCGTTTGCTGGAGAGTAGAACACCGTGACCTAGATCCCCCCTCCGCCATGTATATTACCTTCTCTGCTGTGTGTTTCTTGTGTCTATCTCTCCGCCTCTCTCTCTCTCTCTCTTACACAGCTTGGGCGAAAAGGGTCGAGACTCTTGTGCTGCGTGCGTGCTGCGTGCGGGAACAATACCAGAAAAGGCAATCAACCTCCAGGCTATTTTGATGATTATTTATACGCAAGGAGGAAGGCGTCTTATCACTTTGACAAGTTGGATTTTTTTTTCTCAAACTTTTTACTCCGCCCGATTTTTTTTTTACTTCTCCCGTTTTTAGAAAGTTTTTTTTCTCCCCTTCATCAATAACCAACCCCCGAGACTCACGATTCCATGAATTTTTTTTCGTTCGTTCGTTCCTTTTTCTCTGCATGATTTTTGTTTCATCTGCTGCCATTTTGCCAAAGATTTTGATCTCTCCTCACGCAGAGAGTCACGTATCTATACCACATAATGTGTGTGTGTGTGTGAGAAACGAAAAAAAGACATGGTGCTGAGAAAGTCAACCGTCACCCTCCGAAAAACACCAGGGCGTGACCGAGGAGACTTGAACGCGCTCACGGCAACAACACTCGTACAAAAGTTTCATTTTTTTTATTATCACTGCGCGCTGTCTGTCTGTCGTCGGATGGAACCGTATCGATATGTAACGAAATGGAAAAGACAAGAGAGAGAGAGTGTTCCAGTAAAATAAGAGAATGACACAAACATTTGGCCTTTATATCAAACGTGATACCCCAAAGAAAAACGAGTTAGGACAAGATAACCAGTTCGTGGAAAATGTCAATCAAGTTTTTTGCTTAGATTGTTAACGTCTCCATTTCTTTTGAATATCACGTGCTTATTAATTGATTGCTGACGTTGCCAAAAAAACCGGATTCCTACTGTGTTGACTCGAAACATTTTGCCGGCCAAAAGGTGATGTGCCATAGCGAGCAGAAAAAGTCAACAAGGCACAGTTTTATTCCGCGTCACGTTCCATCCAGCCAGTGGAAGTTGTGACATGGTCGAATTCCTTGACCAAAAGACGAGTTCTCGGGGTTCATGACTTTGAACAAAATAAAAAGAGTCTCCAAACATTTCAACGCAAACAACAAAAGAACATCGGCACACAAAAGGTGAAGAAGAAGAAATGACAAGATATTTTTGGTTCTTTTAAGGTCACAATAAGTTTTGTGCGCCTCCCAAAATCTATCTTATAATATACCTTATATAGACATCGCATGAGACGCCTGGCACTGTCTATCTCTCTCTCTCCTATAATAACTGAGGAATAATATTTCTTTGTTAAGCAAATGGCTGGCATCCGGTCCGGAACCGCTTCCTGTTTTGTCGGGTTCTTCTTCAGAGTACCAGCGTCCACCACCGAAAAGAAATTAGACAGAACACCAGAAGGGAGGCGGAGTTAGTTTGTTCTTTTCCTGTTTCATGGAAAAATATATAAAAACTTCTTATTCCCCCCTCTCTCTCTCTCATCCTCGTTTAACTCTAAATTGAAAGTGGTCGTGGTGAACTAACGAACAATTTTTCTTTTCTTCCTCCCCCCTCTCTCTCACCTGGACTCTCTGGAGATTGAAATAACGTGACGTGGTTTCTTGATTTTCACAACTTCCCCGTGACTGAGCACAAATTTTATTTTTTTCTGTTTTCTTTTACTCCGCCCTTTTTTTCAGCTGGCGAAATAATAAAAAACCGCCGATGAAACTTTTTGGTCTCGTTCGATTTCGTTTCTTTGTTTCCCGTGACGAGAGAAAAAAATAAAACGTCAAAGATGCGTGGGAAAAGAACACTGCCGAGATCCAATCAAATATATTCACGCAATCTCCAATCTCGCTTTTCTTTGTTTCGTGGATGGAAAAATAAGGGGATCAAAGGTTAGCTTGATATGATTATAATCGTCAAGACACAAGGTCTCCGGGAAACAAAAATATAAAAGGGCCTTTTTTCCTTGGTTGATTAGCGCAACTGTACCGTCAGGAAACCTACACGAGGGAGACCCACCAATCGGATGTTACCCAACATGACCCGAGGGCCCACCCCTCCAGCTGCCAGAATCAAATACACATTTCTTTTTCTTTTAAATCTAACGGTACTTACTACTCCATAGCTTCGTCAACATGTTCAAAGGGCGTCTGTGCACATTGCAAAGGGGCTCTCTCAACACATTTCTCTCGGCCGGTCGTTCGTGACGCCATTTTAACAAGAGCGCCACTGAGTGTCCACACCCACGCTCGGCCGCCCTCACATACAGGGCCCAGGAGTCCAGGACCAAGCAGCAGCTGTTCATATTTTACGGTCGCCGGATTTTTTTAGACGGATCAATAAAAAAACGGCCAAGGTCCGTCTTTGTTTTTATTGTCGTCTGAAAAACATTCTTGGGTATGATTGAAAACTGTCGACGACGATTTGACGCCGATTCGCTCAAGGGCAAATGGTGGTCGAGAGAGGGGGGGACTCTTCACCTTGAGGCGAACTCTGCTGCTGGGTGTAGGTGTACCTACTAGGAAAAACAGGCCGTGGCTATTGAACCTGCTTTTATTCAATTTTGTCTAATTCAGCCCCCGAATCAAAGCCGGGAGGTTGTTATACTAATAACTTATTAAACAACAACTGGTTTTTCTTGAATCCCAAAATGAGTCGACCGCGATCAAAATCAGAGCAAATAGACACACAGGCGAAAAAGGAGAAAAATCACATGAACTCACATTGTCTGTCCGTGGAGTTGAACGCCGAATTACTCGGCGGGGGGGTTGTTGTTCACTTGCAGCCAAATGAATTCAGATGAATGATGTGGAGGAAAGAGGTCAACGGGTCACGTCTTGTTCCACCAGCAGAAGATGTCTCGGCCAAACTCTCTCCAAACTTGCACACCGTGTAAAACCACTTCGCGTCGTGCACAACGTGATTCACTCAAACTCACACTCGTTTCGAAATCATCCCCAGAATTATTTATTGTCTTTCTCTTTTACTAATTCAAGTATAGAGATTTGACAAATCACGGCCACCAAAAAATCAACACCCAAACGTGTGAGAGAGAAATAGATATTTATATACGAAGTAAAAACACTATGCACACGAAAAACGAGAGAGAACTTTCCTGTGTTGGCCGAAGCAACAGCAGGATATGTGCGACCGAGCAGCTGGGACTTTCACGACTTTCTGGCGAGTTGTGAACACAAAAGGTAGGAAGTTTTTTTCCAAATAACTCCCTCCTCGTTCTTTGAGTTTTTTATTTTAGAGAGAGGTAGAAAGCCTCAAGGCGATGGGCAGGTAAAATTCTGTAAGCACAAAGTCGACTCGGCTAGTCGACTTACCATTGCACGACTGAGCCAACCAGGTGTGTGTGTGCTACGCGCGCCATCTGACGGTCGATTATCGCATTTCGCTGTAATAGGAATCAAATGGGCAATAACACATTTGGTCTCCAGTGGATTATTTTAATAAAAGACAAAATCGATAAAGATTGAGTTTTTGCTCCTTTGTTTGGCGAGTCAATGTCCTTTCGAGGAGAAAGAGATTGTTTCGTGGAATTGTTTTCCAACAGTTTGATACCAAACGAAAAAATACGAAATGGGGACTATCATGCAGGAAGTTGATGATACGCTGGGCGCGCGCATGACGAATATAGAAATCGAAGGTACGTTGAGATAAATAGGTAATTACCAAATAGGTCATGCGGTTTGGCACCCGCACCTTGTAATAATAACACATCGCCGATGTGTCCTAGATCTTTGGATATTTTTCCCACCAAGGTTTGATTGTTTTCTCTCGATTACGGCGAATTTGTTCGAAGCTCAAAATCCAAGTCGCTCCTTATAAGAGCGGAGCCCATCAATCTCTTCGTCGTCGAAATATCGTTAATATAAAATTTAAAAAAGAATACGCAAATACGCGTTATAAAAGGAATATTATACCCGATAATTATTTCTCTCGATGACAGTGATCGATTCCGGAATTCTTCCGAACCAGAATTTATTACTTTTGCAAGACTTAGGCTATTGTAGCTGATGTTATTATCGTGATAACTTTATCGTGTCTGTGAGGCGGATACTTGCCGCCAGCACAGAAATATTTGACGAAAACACAAGATATCTTTTCCTCCAATATTCTGGATTTTTCCATCGAACTGATAGAGTGTGATAAAAAGTTACTTCTGTGTACAGATCGAACGATAGATAGTATGCATGTGATACGTGACAACCTTGGAAATGGCAATCGCTTCTTTTATTGTCCCGGAAACCGGAATCGGGAGTCTGATACTGTGTGTTGTCATTATTCCAATGTTTCTCCTGATTAGGTTTTTCCCCCCGGTAAGAAAAAACAAAACAACTGCCATTTCGCCAGATTCCCATAGACAGAAACATTTCTTATTTTATAGAAACGATTTATGTTTCGACATCAAAACGATTTCTGTTGTTCAGGTATGTACGTAATGAGCAATTTTTTTGGGGGAAAGAATGCGATGAACCTTGATCAACTTCCGTTCAAATCGCCACTGCTGCATTGACCTTCGAGATTTGGTATTTTGAAACTCCTGGGGAAATTGAGGAATCCAAATTTTTTGTAGATATATTTGTGCAGGGATCTTGGAAATGTAGGGGCTATTCCTTTTTTGTAAAATTTTGATCCTTATTCTAATTTCTTTTTGCTACTAACAATGTTCCATACGATGATGCCTTGCCATCTGTTGCATTTCCCAAGAAATGACAGCATAAATTCAAAATTTACTTGGCTCTCCAACCAGCTTTCCGGCCTTTCCCCAATAATTTGTTCAGGAAATTTTTTTTTCGCGCCAAGCAATTTTGAAATTGGGTGGTTAGAAAATGCAATAGATGACGTAAGGCTCAACAACTACAATATGATAGAAAGAGAAAAGAGACAGACAAAACACACCTACGGGCTACGACTACGAGGGACGGCGGCGGCGGCGGCGATCTAAATTTTCTTTTTCCTTTTTTGATACGAATTCCTGAATTCGTTCCGTTTCAGAAAACGTGTCCAAATAAATCAAATGACAAAATAACACCAAATGAAGGCAAATGGACGACGTTTTTCAAATTTTTTTTTTTTTAGTTTCAGGCTATAATTGGTAATTAATATTAATCAGGATGTTGTGACATTGTCGCTCCTTCGGCGATCCCAGTGCTCTGTAGGGAACCCACAAAGGCCCCAAGTACTCGTCTAGTGAAAACATAGGCTACTCTTCACATAAATAAATGTTAAGAGAGGCCAGTGTGTGTGTACCTTATTTAGATTTGTTCTCGTTGAATAGAATTCAAAGAGGGGGGCCCAAGAAGAAAGATGGCCGAATAAGTAAAAAAGTCGCGAGATCGTGTGAGAGAAAAAACACACAGCCCCCCCCCTTAACTTTAGACGACGCACTACAAAAAAAAAGAATAAGAAGAACGTCAAAATAATGAAATGGTTCGTGCAAAAATTCTAAATCTTATACTTATCTCCAACAATTTTCGCCTCTCCGAAGCTTTTTTTGCCGTTTTCATTACAAATTAAAACAAAATTGATTTCCCCAGTATCAACAATAAATGTCTGCAATCAACAATGTAGTATATGGTTGACTCTATTATGGTAGTCTCTATTTTAAGAAAAAAAAACAACTATTTTCATACTCCATTTGATTGAAATTAACAATAAATCGTCATTAACTTGTAAAGGGCGTCTAAGACGACTACATAGATTATTTATTTATAAAGTGGATAACTCTGTTTTTTCCATCAAATCTTCAAAAATTCATTCGTTGAAGTGGTCACTTACGGCTCCCCCAGTGTAGTCCTCGCAGCCGGGAACGTTTGATGGAAATTCACAAGCGCATAGAGCATAGTAAAAGATGGTACCAGCAGTGGGGCAATCCTGATTTCATTTTGGAATTTCAAATAAATTTTTAATCAACCCATAAAGGAAAGAAAAATGGAAGAAAAAAAAATACCAACCTGAAGATAAGCCATTCCATTAGAGCAATAGTAAAAGTATTTTGTGCATGCAAGATCAGGATATGGATAAATTCCATTTTCCCTATTCCTGGTAATTAAAAGTTAGCAATTCTATTTAATTAAAAAACAATGTGATGATGTCATTTGATTGACTTACTTGCAACTAAAACAACTCAAGCCGTTAGGATCTTCCGTTGTTGTTGACGTGGTGGTACTGGTAGTCGTTGACGGCTTCTCTCTTGGCGGGATTCCAGTTTGATAGTAAATCCAATCGACGTAGTTGCTGACGCGGGCGTAAAGATTGGGTTTAGCCGAACTCTGACAAGTGGTGGTCTGTTCTCCGAACCAGGCAACACCAATGACGAACCATTCCTGTTCGTCTTCTCGGTAATTATTCATTGGTCCGCCATCATCTCCCTGTCATCCCAAAAAAGATAAAATACGAGTTCCAACGGAATTTTTCGAATTTGGCATTACGTAACAATAGCGACGTCCTTGCGATCCATCGCCGCAGATAATTTTTTCATCTGAAAAGGATCCGACTCCGGCATTCTGTTGACAGATGTCGTATGATATGACTGTAGTGTTGACCTGGCGGAGGGTGGGACTCAATCCGCTGTCAGCTGCGCAATTTTGATGTTTGATTTTTATTTTAAAAGAGAATGAAAACCAAGTTAATTACGAGTGCTAAAGAAAATTCCCCATCCAGTCAAGACAACTGAATCGCCAACTTGTTTAGGGTCGTCAGAGTAAGGTAATCTTGCTGGTTGGATCCATTCTTTTTAAAAAATAGAAAAAAATAATGTTGATGTAAAATTACTGACTTCTCCAAGTATTACGCTTACGGTTTAGTGGAATGTCTTCCGGTAATTTGATGAGTGCAATGTCGTCCTCGACTTTTTCAATGTACCAGCCAGGATAATTAATCGATTGGGCGTCTGCCCCCTCCAAAATATATGTTACTTGGTGTTGGTCGCTGCTACCAGGACCAACGTTATGGGCTCCAAAAGTGATGGCCACTTTGACGGCTCTGAATGTCAAGAAAAACGCCTTTTTATTTACATTCAAATATGTAAAAAAATTGTATCAAATACGTATAAGTGCAGTGAGCGGCCGTTAAGATCCAGCGGTTGCTGACGATTGTTCCACCGCAATGGGCAATGTATCCGTTCCAGTAACTCACTTCCAGATACGCCATGAAGGGAAATTCGTTGGGAGTCGTTTCCTCACCGCCGACGATCCTCTCCTCATGATTGGACTTTTGCGATCCAATGTGATATCCTTTTTCAAATTCATTATTTTTTTAGATTAAATTTGAAGAGCTGCAATTGAATAACACTTTTTTTTTACCTGATTGGACTGGTAGTTGGTACTTTGAAGGATGACTATTCAAGATCGAACTGAGCTGGAACGCAGGGCATTGCGTAACCTTGCTGCTGCTAAAAGCCTCGTTAATCGCCGAGACGAGGAAAAAAGTGACGAGAAGAGCGACTCGTTGACCCGACATATTGCGTCCCGTTTCTACTCTGAGCTCGCACTGGATTCAATAATGCCAATACACTGCTCATTTATATCATTTATCATCATGTGATCATTGACGGGTGGCCGTAGTTATTCAGAAAGCAGCGACCACGAAACATAAAACCTGTCAAAAAGGTTAGATAAAAGCACAAAACTGTTTCAAATCGTTTCAAATACTTTCAAACGTATAGCAAAAAACCAAACGGCGAGATCGTCAATTTCTCTCCCAGTTTAGTTGCCTCAGGGATTAACATTCTCCGGTAATGTCACAACCTAAAGATAGAAAATTAACTATTTCTACGCTTTCATTAATAAAGAAAGTTTGCTTTCCGTCGCTTCTGTCTGTAGACCGAGAGCAAACAGAGGTCGGCCGTCGCAACATCCAGATTTCAAATAATCTGTTTTGTCATGCAAGATATTTTGACTTTGCCGACTTTTCTTCTTGTAGTTATCAACTGGAAGCTCAATTATTAATATATCTGTAAAGGTTGGGAAAATGTGAAGTCACCGACAAAGCGATACACTTGGCAGCCGCTATCAATTCCAACTGGCGACAAGCTGATAGACAAAGTGATCACGTCATTTGAGAACAAATGTTTGGTACATTATGGTAATATATTTCAAATACGGTTTTTCCTCATTTTTTAAAGAGACTTTTATCCGCTTTTATCAGTTTTCAGCTATTTCAATAAGACAGTTCGGTTACATAAAAGTACGTGTGATTACTGCATCAAGTTTTAGTCAGTTTTAGTTAAAATTTCTTTTTTTTTCAAGTCAATCGTAAATGAATTAAAAAAAGAACTTTCACTTCACTTCATCATAACATCCCGCCACGTTGGATGGATAGACATAATCGCAGAGACGCAGACTAACTCGTTAAAAACCGTTCCAGCATCCGGACATATCTATTTAAAGGCAAAATTCAACCATTATTCAAAGAAAACAATCAAAACTCCTGGTAAAATTGAGGAATTCAAATTTTTTGCAGATGGATTTTGGCGGGATCTTGGAAACTTGCAACGGAATGTCTCCTGTTTTGTGAATTTTGGATCCCTTCGATCCCATTTCCCTTTTTTTTTTTTTTGCTGAAAATGTTCCATACAATGACGCATAGTCGCATAGCCCGGCTAAATAAAATCGGATCGCAATGCATAAATAATATTTCGCGGGGTCATTCGTTTCGATACAATCATTTTTCAACAAATGATTTTTGGCGGAACCAATTTTTTGGTTTCGTTTAAGAAAAATAAGAAATTGCAAGGGTTTTAAGACTTAATTTTCACCGGTTTCAGGTTTCTCTGCTTCTTCCGTGACATATAAAGAGTCTCTTGATGCTGCACGAGTTTCCCGAAAATGTGGATTTTTGAAAACCATTTTAAATTAATTTAACCACATATTTATTTGAGATTTTATTTAGATTTGTATTCAATGAAAAATCCGACAAACAGCAACCATTCTTCCGGGTGATCAGCTAGATCATCTCCGGTTTTCAAGACATGTTAATTATTTGCGTGAGTAGTTGTGTTAACTCCCTTTCAGAGAGCGCCTCAACTTGTTCTGGAGCCAATTTTTCTTCTTTGTTATAGCCGACAGGACTAAAGTGTCTCGGGTGTTCAACAGTTCCTGGTTTTCTTTTTGCAAGAGTTCAATTGCCTGGCGTGATTGAATCGCCTCTTTTTCTAGGCCTAATTGAGAAATTTTTAATGCCAACTTTGATTCGGTGTTTGGGTGATCAATGATGGATTTTTCACAACTATAAGACTCTGCAGTTAAAACTTCCTTGAGGAGGCTGTTTTCCTCTTCGATGCAGTGCACTTCCGATATCTTGAACGAAAAGGTGTCTTATTCCTGGATCTTCATCTCTGCTCTCAAGTCTTCAATTTCTTTTCCAAATTGGGATGCGGTTAATTCAAATTTCGAAGAAGATTCGAGGTAAATTTCTCGTCTTTCTTGAGCTGGTCGATTTGGAACTGGCACGATGATAACTTCCTTTTTAATTGGACTATGGTGGATTGAAGATTATCCGTTGCAGCTTCGTGCTGTTCTGCCAAATCATCCTCACTTCTAGTTGACAATTTAAGGGATTCAATTTTCTCCAACATTCTTTCGTTTACCGCTCCTAATTGACTCAATGCCCTTTTCAAGCCGTAATTTTCTGCATTGATCTGCAGTTCGATGGAATGCCAATCATTTTTTCGTGTGATAACACTTTCTTTCAAAGCGACTATCTCCTTCTCAGGTTCTTCTTTTTCTCGCTGCTGGACTGCAGCATTCTTTTTGAACTCTTCAAAGTCTACTTCCAACAGGTGTTTTCGAGCGATTTCTTCCTCAGCTAACTCAAGATCGGCCTTGAGTTGAAGGATATCCGTAGCTTGCTTATCGATGACATTTTGCGCTTGTTTCAGATCAGTGCAAAAGGCCACTTGGATTTCTTCTTTTATTTTGTAGTCTGTTTCGAGAGAAAAACCCAATTCTTCGGGATCTCATCAATCTGATTCATTTTGCTATCTTCAGGAAGATTCATTCGGAATTCTGATGCCGGAAACGAGTTTCCCAATGGCTCAGCAGGTTGGTTTTCTGTTTCAAGGAGTTCGGTGTTAATCATTAAATCAATCGTTCGGTAATTTCGCTTATTCATGACCATAGACCACAAGGAAGTCTGTTTCGAAAAACTACAGAAATTCAATTTCCTACCAAAATAAACTGTCCTGAAAAATTATTCCACAAAATAAATTTTAAAAATCAATGTTGTTCGATATTTGAATTTTCCAGTGATATACATTTATTAGCAACAGCTGTATGTGACGGTGCTTGACGGTTGCAATAATCGGTAACAACAATTTGTATATTTTGTAAAGACCGAACAATAATTTAGTGCATTAGGATTTGGCTTCCACCAAAAATGCTATAAGTTGAAAATGGCGGCGGTTTTTAACAGACATTGACTCTAAGATATTAGATATATTTAGGATACACTTGAGGATACATGTGAACCCCAAAATATGCGCAGACAATTATTCTGTCTGAGTATAGTGCTTTTATATGGGGGTATGTGAAAGAATAAAAGAGTATATAATGTGCGTGCTTGTTATATATAATTTTCATCGCATATAGAGATGAACTGAAATTGAATTATGCATGAAAAGTTGGTTAACAGGAGTGAACCACTCTTTTATTGCGTGATGATGAAATAAGCTTGATAATTACTTCACCGCAAAAGCATAACACGGACAATCCGAGTCCAAAGGCCAGGACGACAAAGGCTCCGCTTAAACCAGCAAGTGTCACTCGCTGTTTGTTGGAGGCCACATCACGCATTGGATTCAGACAATGGGACGCATCGACCATATCTCGTTTGAACCATAAATCTAACAATCCAGCTTGGTGAGCCTTTAACAATCTGCTTGAAAATTTATAATAAGAATGACGCTAATTTTTTTTTAGAAATTCAAATGCTTTTCATTTAAAGATAACTTGCCCTCGGTTATAATGTTCAACGTCCATATTCTTTGCAATTGCCAGGCCAGACGAATGTTCAAGGAAAAGTTCCTTTGCCATTGTAAAATCGCATTTGCCAGTTTTCTTCAAATTCAAGCCGATGATTGACTTCACGGTTCTAACTTCCTGTATAGAAGACACAATATCTTATGTATAATTATTCAACAATTGTGTAATATGCTTATTTCTTATATATCGATATAAGTTTTACTTGGACATAAGCGCTGGATCCTTTTCGTACTCGCTCCAAACATTCCTCGGTAACGTTGCAACGTAAGTCGGGTTCCTTTCTTAGCTGATCTCCCAAATATTTGAAAGTACCTTCGTCTGCATTCTGTCCGCAAAATAAAGAATTAAGGTCATTTAATTATGTTAAGGTTGATTTCTTAATATAGGCTTGTAGGCTATAGTTCTTTAACTGACCGAAAAAACACGATCTGGTACCCATCCTCGGTTGAGAGTGATTTTGATTTGTGGGTTTTTGGGTATGTCGTGAACGGATCGAATTAACGGATTGTAATAAGGTGACGTTACAAATGAGGTGAGGACGCTACTGTAGGCCGTCACCAGAACGAAACAAGCGACGCACCAAGTGCCGGCCAGAACGCGAATGGTCAACTTTTGATCGCGGCTCGTTCCACCTTGAGCTTGCAGACCTGTAAAGACGCGGAACAATATGCAAATTAAGGTGTAATAAGAATGTGAATTCCTAGACAGTCTCTTTTACATTACCCTGAGATAAAATAACTCCAAAGGAATACTGAAAGGCTCGGCCAATATCTTCAAAAAGTTTGCCTAAATGAGCTTGATTGTTCCTCCTTTCTGAATTCTTCATGAATTCAGCAATGAAATGGCTGATGCCGTATAGACAGAGACTAGTTGCCGTCATCGAGGCCACCAAAAAGATCCAGATCTGTATAAGACACGTTTGAACATTAGCATTTGATAATACACACATCTCTGCATAAATTGGAGTTAAACCTGTCCCTGGAATGGCTTCCAAACAGCATTTACGTCCACTTCTGAACTCGGCATCGGAATGACAAGAGCAAATTTACTGCTGATAACAAGCGGATAAGGGAAGTTGAGTTTCGGGAAACGGATGTGGTTCGCAACGATCGCTCCAAATATTATTTCGGCTTTCTAAAAATGAAGAAAAGAGAAAACACTTTCTGTTGAGCATTGTATAGAGATACAATAACTATCATCAACAACTATCAGCATTCAATTTTCCATTCAATTTTAATTTTTTTATGAAGGCCAAATCGACTGTTATACCTATTATAGGCTACGTGCACATAAACTACAGGATATTTATCGTTTATTACCCCTTCAACGATATAGCTCATAAGACCTTTTCCGGCAGCGTTATCCTCGACGGTGAATATGTTGTCTGGTATAATTTCGAATCTGCAATAAATGTATATGCCTTTTTAAATTATGGAATCGTGAGGTTATATCGCTCAATGAATATTGCATACAACATGCAAGCAATCCAAAATTTAAATTGGAAAACACTTGATGGAAAACTTACTTGACATTCATGGTGCGAGAGAACCATTGAAGAACTGGAGCGATAACTCCTCCAAGTTTGATGATATGGTTACTGGAGTTTCTTACAACATCAAAAAACGGAGGAATCTGAAGCAGTGGCACAAATATGTATACATTATACAATTGCGACAAGAACAATTTAAAAAAATATGTTTATAATAATATCTGATGATTAGTATAAGCTCACATGAAGCATTACGACGCGGAGTAATGTTTTGTTATCGGTACCATAACCTCCTCGTAAATTGTTGCCTTGGATTTCAAAATCGTCAACATAATAAGTTGTACAATCGTAAATTCGAGTCAGCATTAGCAGAATAATCGCAGATTTCAATGCGGATGATGCCATGGTGAACGGGATACGCGGGGTTCACGAAATCACGAATCTTTTACCTAAAATATCGTGATTAGTTTAGTACCTTATAAAATAACAAATAAAACGTTATCGAAAGTAGAAATATAGAACGAATCAAAAGGTTCTGATATTAATACTTGGATTATTTTCTTTCAAGTGAATGTGCCGAATAAGTTGTTTCTGGGTGGCTGTTTTCAAACCGCAGAGCGTAACTATAACAGAAAAAACAAGTTCGATTCTCTTATAAGTACTTTCCGATTAAGAGAGAGAGATAGAGCAGAAAAGTTTTGGCTAGTCTGTGTCTCATGTCTATAGTTTTGACAAGGGATTGAACAGGCATCTCGTCAATAGAAGACAAAGACAGTTGGCCATACATCACAAAGGAGTGGCATATAAGTATATCTGCTTTGTAACGAAAAAGAAATGATCCTGAGAGAAATTAAAAAAAAATAAATAAAGCCAATCATCCGCATCCGATATCTTGAACGAAAAGGTGTCTTCCTGGATCTTCATCTCTGCTCTCAAGTTTTCAATTTCTTTTCCGAGTTGGGATGCTGTTAATTCAAATTTCGAAGAAGATTCGCGGTAAAATGTCTCTTCTTTTTTGAGCTGGTCGATTTGGAACTGGCACGATGATAGCTTCGTTTTTGATTGGACTATGGTGGATTCAAGATTATCCCTTGTAGCTTCGTGCTGTTCTACCAAATCATTCGCACTTCTAGCTGACAATTTAAGGGATTTATTTTTCTCCAACATTCTTTCGTTTACCGCTCCTAATTGACTCAATGCCCTTTTCAAGCCGTAATGATCTGTAGTTTGATGGAACGCTAATCCTTTTTTCGTGTGATAACACTTTCTTTCAAAGCGACTATCAAAGAAATTAATGTAAATTAATATAAGTTAATGTTCAATATTGGCCTACGTGTAATTGAATTTATTCAAGAAATTAAGTTATAGTTCACACCAGTGAACGTGAAAGTGCCATTCGGACCTCGGATCAAATTGTCGTAGGGAGGTTGCTCTTAAGTTATTCATTGTTAAACTTAAAGTTCGCAGAAATTTTTTTTCCTCTCTGGTTCTTAAAAATGTCGCCGCATACAGATGGCGTTTTTACGAAACGTGAAACGAAACGCCACCTGTATGGCGCGGCTTTTTTATGAACCATAGCGACAAATAATTTTTTTCTGCGAACTTTCTCAATAGAGTTGGCTAACGTCCGAAGTTGCCAGTTCGTTGGACGTTGACGATTGGTCAAAATCCATTCGTTCAAGTCGAACTGGCAACTTCGGACGTTAGCCAACTCTATAGGGTCTTTGCATGAAATTTCGATTTCTTTTTAACATACTTCATGAGAATCAGTTTTTCACGCTGATTCTCATGGTATTTTTTATTTTTTTTTTTAAATCAACCGAAATGTGTGTATTTTTAATTCAAAGTTCGAATAAGCTCCTCCCATTTCAAAACGGGGTCTCAGCCATTTTTTGGGGGCGGAGCTTAATTTCTGATCAATTTGTAGACGACGCTCACCAAAATCACCCTTTTCGTACTGCCTACGGCTGAATACAACCCTCTTTCGCCCTTAGGGCCTTAAGGGGAAATACGTTAAGGGTGATTTGATTTTCGTTAGCGTCGTCTACAAATTGATCAGAAATTAGGCACCGCCCATCAAAAGTCTAATGGTCATCAACCCCGAACCATGCGAATGGCAGCCTGGGTTGATGACCATTAGATCATCATTGTTATATTATTGGAAGGGGAAAAATGGGTATGGTGGTAGCTCGCTATGTATTAGCCAAGACTCATGTAATGCAACATGTGACCGGATGATATAATTGTATTGTTACTATAGTAATAAGTGTTACTTTAACTTAATCTAAACATGAAGTGCGACGTGGGGTGGCGGGGCGAAGCCTCCGCCACACCTAAGTCGCACCACTCATAATATTGACAGATTATTAGTCAATTAGTTAATAAGAATCAAATCATTTAAGAGAATAAAGGGAAACAGAATTTTCCAAACATAATAGTATGTATACTATTTACTTTCTACTATTTAACCTTGATTTTCTGTCTCTTTAACGTTTAAAAAGATTCCCGAAGGACATTCCCGAAGGAATCTTGTTAAATATTTTTCAAAACGACTTTTAAATTTATGAAAATTGATATCTTAACTAATTGTGTACAAAAGATCAAAATTTTAGGACAACTACATGACTAGGTATAATGAGTTTACGGAGGGACTATCCGCCATAAGGTCCCTTGTAAACACCTTTTGGTGATTTTATAAAATTTGAGGTATAGTCCCTCACAGTATATTTATTTACTAAAACACCGTTAAAGCTAGAACATTAAAAATGGGAACTATGATCAATAAAAAGACGGGGAACATTTATTAGCTGTCAAAAATAAATTATTTTTATTTCTTATCACAATTCTAATACATTTTCTAATTTTTACATTTTGTTTTCTATTTTTTTATAGTAAAAATTATTATTTCTGGGAAGGGTTTTTAAAACAAATATAAAATTAGAGTAATAACAAAGCTCATGAAAAACATTTCGTGTTGCAATTTGTTCCCGGTTGTTGCAACCCCCCTTTTTTCATATCTTGACTCCACTAATACTCACATCTAAAGCGAGGAACGTCAATAGTCGACCGTTTAAATCAAGCTCAGTTGAGAAAGAGAAATCAACGCTCATTATTAAAATAAGCGTCACTAAAACAATTGACGCGAATCGTTTTGTCTAGTAGATATACGCAATTTGCATTTTGATCAGCTATCTTCTCGATCAAAAAACAATGAGCAAAACAACATAAGGGCTAGATGAATTCGGCAGGTTGTGTCAACTCTGAGCCGATCTGAAATATTACAGGTTAAACTGGTTGAGAGCCTTAAATATTACTTACGTAAATTTTCCGTTGTATAAAAGCAAAATTTTCCAAACCTCGTTTTATATACCCAAGAGGGAATTGTTTTTGTTGCTGGTTGCTAATACAGGATGTGTGCAACGTACGTGTTGCTATTGCACTCACTGCCATAGCAACTGGACATCACATTATTAAGAAAGAAAACTATTCATCATTGTGTGATAAATAAGTATGAGATTTTACTTCATATGTGGTCCATATGCTTGAAATTTTCTCTTCCTTTGATGCAATATGCATATCTGCATATAGGGCTTGATAGCATATGGGCTGATTTTGAAAACCTTGTTTGTATTCAATAGAATAATTACAGGTTTAAATATTTGCTGTCCTACTTTTGGTTGTGTTTTCTAGGTATCCTTGGCAACTGGAGCGGTTTATATGCTGATATCATTGCGATGAAAAGAAGAATATATTCTCCGAACGGCTGTCATATTGGTGACTACGTATTTATATCTACGTGACTACGTTACTTATTTTGATTGAATTCTTCATTTATCAAAATATATTTTAATGGAGTTACAATGCATACATATCGTTTGGAACCCGTCACAGTTCTGAAGGAATGAACTTCATCAAGGCGAAAAATCCTATATGTTCATCACAAGTTAGTAAGACGGTAAATTGTACAAAGATAGTTTTTCCTTCTTTATGCTCATCACAGTACATTGGCCCAACCTGGGGGGGGGGGTCAACTACTTATGTAGCGTTGAGACTAAAAATGTTGGCCAGGTGCCCAGTGCTCCAGAATGAGTGATACAAAATAACTGAGCTACTTTGGCGAGTCACTTTATTAAAGAAACACAAACTGTTTCAAACAACCTTTCTTGATTATAACATATGCATATTCAAAAAATTCATATTTAAAAAAATATTTAAAAAAAAACGCGAGGAATTCAGCCGAATCTCTATCGCATTAATATTAATATTAATAAAAACAATACAATTTGCAACTACTTGCATTTTTATCAAATTATGCATCAAAATAATACCTCTGTTGGGGTTGAATTGGGTTTCAGGGCATAATACAATGATTGGTAGCAGTAGGCTGTAGTATACGAATTCCGTGTCACACCTTCTCCACTAACTGGAACAGCCCGGATTTGAGAACCTCTGTTACCTCTTCTCGATCCGGTTCCGCTACCGGTGAAACGGCCTCTTCCAGGTTTGGCATTGACCAAAGTGGAAGATCGATTGGTATTACACGATATAGATGAAAAAATATTAGCCGGTAATGGAGGTTGTTGATTTGGTGGATCATCTTCGTCCAACTGTCCTGCGCTTGCATAAAATAGTTACTCAAATTAATACACTTAAAAACAATTCATTGACTAAATTACTGGCCTACCTCGACTCAAAAGTTGCATGTTGCAAAGTTGTTTTCGACCTCCATTACTTTGCTTATTGGCGTCAGAAGCAGCTGCCTCCGTCCTTCACAGCAGCGGTAGAATACTTAATTTCAAGTATGTTAGTAGGTTAAAAGTACTGAATTTGTCAAGTAGGGCTTTTTTCATACTTAATTTGGAAAATTTCCTACCTGAAATATTTTTTAACGTACTTACAACTCATTTTCATACTTGCAAGCACTATCTTTTTTAAATATCAAGTAGTTTAGGGAGTTGTAAGTATGTTCAACTATTTGTAAGTATTGTAAATTTGTAAGTATTTTGGACGAACATACTTACACCTATTTTTCATACTTATTTTCGTCGTATACATACTTAAATTCCTAATAACATACTTGTACTTTGTACTTGTACTTTTGCTCACTTTTGAAATTTGATTGAGCCCCATATCGATTAGCCTATATATATCGACTACTGGATTCAACTTGTTAGTCGACGAGGCTAGTGATCCCACGTCCATTGAAGATGTGGTTGTTGCTAGTAGTAACACAACTGATGACGTCAGGGCTGGTCTTGAACAATCATCAGCTGAAGATAGGCATGATTTTGATCACGAACAACAACCCCAACATTCTGGCCAGCAAAATTTGGTTCCTGCTCATCGTGAAATTGAATCCCTCCTTTTCACTCCTGGTGCTGCGTTTATAATGAATTTGAATGGGAGGCTGGCTTGCTACTTATATTGCGAAAAAGATATTTCCTGATCTACGAGGCCCTGCTCATTTGTGTCTCAGTCCATCCATGAGCATTATTCAAGAAATATGGCCATTGTTCAGGTAGAACTCTAGAATACATGTAAACTACTTGTTTAAGGAATCTAACTCCTTTTTTCATTAATTGTAGGAAAAACTTGCTGCCCTATTTATATCTACTGAAGGAACTGGTAGTACCGAGTTTAAAGCAGCTTTCCTGCGAATCATTTTTGTGAAAAAAAAATGAATAGGGAACATGCTCGCCGCTTTAGGAGAGCAAATTGAATATGATGTTTGGACATAAAAATCTCTAAGTCCTCAACCCCCTCGTTGATTAATAACGGTTATTTAATTAATTAAATTATATCTAGAATGGCACATCAGTTCAGCATCTGACTGTGATGCGGGAGACCCGTGTTCGATACCTACAGAAGGCTTTTCTTTTATTCCAGTAACTATGTTGGAGGCACATACTTACATGCTTACTCGTTACTTAGAAATATAAGTATGAAAAAACTATGTAAGTATGTTAAGCTCGTAAGTAGTTTCGTCTTGTAAGTAATCCTGGCCCACTTGAAGTATGTTAAGGTAAGTATTCTACCGCTGCTGTGTTGTTGCGGCCAAATAACCAGAAGTTTTGCCGTAAATTGTTTCCACACGTTTCCTCTTGCGTTTGTGAGAATCCGCTGATTCCCAATAAACGGAACAAGAGCGATCCAAATTCCCGCGGCCTTCAACCGAAGGTTAACCTTGTAAAACCTTGAAAATCCAAGTTTACCCTTCTTCACACCTTAAACCCACCGAGATTTCTACCTTACTTGACCTTGTTACGTTCATATAAATATTTGCCTCTGCGATACGATGAACCAGTCTTGTTCTTGCATTCGGGGTTAAAACCTCTTCTCGGGTGTTGCTCCGGCAGTGTGAAGTATCCTACTGGTAGCCGCTGCGTGTATGTGTCGTGTGTGACCGCTTGAATAAAGACTTGATCGTGACGTGGCGGTGCGTTGCTGTTATTTTCTTCCGTTCCCCGGATCGATTGGCCGCTTATCCGCCGCTAGCCGTAGAAACGACTCTACGTCCCCCAGCAGACCCCTTGTCCATCATGGCGGTTACGCCTCGAGTGTAACTATGTTTTCAGTATCGTTGCTTATTATTATCGGTGTCATTTGATTAGTCAGCTGAGGCCAAGAGTATCGAAGCGGCTTCACATTTGGTGGCAGCGGTCACGAACCTTTTAACCCTCTGTAACGTTTGAAGGAAATTTTGTATTTTAAGGATTACAGTCGGGAAATTGTTCCGGCTCTAGACTTTGTTTCCCGTCATGATCGCTCATGGCGTCCGGGGGTAAACAAAAACCAGTATGGGAGAAGCTTTTAGAGAGTGCTAGAAGGGCCGCTACGAAAATATCACAAAAAAATAGGTCAACCGAGAAGGCAAACCACCCCTGGTTATCGTTTGGCGTCACAAGGGGAATCACGCAATCTCCTAAGCAGCCAGCCCCTCCCGCCTCCGTTATTGTCCCGTCTGCCCCCTCACTTCAGGAAGCGGCTGCTTCTTTAGTTCCAAGTGGACAAGAAACAATTCTCATTCAGGCAGAAATTGTGGTTTTTCAAGTAGGACGGAGAATAGAGCAGGAAACAGAAGACGAACTACAGGCGACACGTTGGGAAAACGCAACTTGGCTGTAGCTTGATCCTTCCGTTCTGCCAGCTGAAATCACAGGAAATAGACATTTTTATAACACATACGCTGACTTACATTGGAACGCGTTCCGCGGAATGAAATTGTACATGAAATAATTTTTTTGCGCTACCTTAATAAGCAAACGGAATTAGCGTACGAAACAATTGAATTATCAGTTGAGGCAGCGCTTGAGGAATTTAAAGGAAATTTCGCGACACCAAGAGAGTTTTTTCATTTTCTGGGTCTCACAACATTTTTTACACCGCCCGAAAGCATTAGTTTCCCAAGTCCCTCGCCAGTATTATTAGACAACTTGACACAGGAGGGAATTCCAAACAGTGGAGGAGGGCACACCTTCGCCAACGCAGTCTAGACAAGCTGATCAAGGAAACAGTGAGGGGCAAAATATAACGCCTCCTGAAGAAAACGAGTCTCATCCGCAACCAGATAGGGAAAATCACGAAACATCTAAGGTTCCGCTCGAACATTGCTCAGTTCCGAAGAGGGTTTCTTTCACACCAGAGGTGGACGTCATGGATAACCAGACTTGCCGGCCATGGGAACAGGACAATCAAGAGTTCAGGCTTTTGCAGTTTAACACAATCTATCAAACGTTGATTAGGAAGAATATCTCCCCCGAGGTAGCAACGCTGGCCGCATCTCGCGCTTTGGAAACGGGCCAGCAGAATGGTCCTCGATTTACCTCAACCCCTCATCTTGTTGGCACCAAACCGTGCCATCAGTCACGGCTTCTAGCCAGACCATCCCAATTGATTGGAATACGGAAGCGAAGGTTGATCAAAGTACGGCGGCCGTGCAAACAGATTTAAGGGTAGGGGAAAGCAACACAAACTCCTACCGCAAGTTGAGCGATGTAGATAAGCAGGGTGCGCAATTGTTGTCCCAAATTCACGTATTTAAGAACAAAGGGGACGGAATGGACTTTGAAGCGTGGGTCCGACATTTCGAAAACACGCTGGATATTGGGGATTTTGAGGACTCCAGAAAAATAAAGTATTTAGTTTCAAAATTAATGGGGCCTGCAGGAGATTTTGTGGAACAATATAGGTTAGATCACCCGGTGGAGGCCAGCTGTTACAACACTTTAAAAAGAGCGTTAAAGGAAAGATTTATGGGAAAGAACATCGAGTATAAGTACCAAACATCATACGATAACTGTAGAAGAGAGCCGGGGGAATCAATTAGGAGATTTGCGTGTAGAGTACCAAAACTTTTACGGAGAGGATACCCAGCACTTTCTAACGGGAAGAATCAGGAAACTATTGAACAGTTTAGCCGACACAAGTTTCTAGATGGCCTCTCCGCCGACTTACAGGACCGCCTGCTCTGCCTGGAATTTACGTCGTTTGATCAACTTATTGAGGCCGCGGAGCGCCATGACACAGCCATCGAACAGAGGGAAGCTCGCCAAAAGAGGGAATTAGTCAATGCTATTAATATGCTCCCAAAAACGCGCTCACCGACCCCAACAAGAGCGGATAACAGTATACTAGAGTCCCTGAGAAAATTAAACGATAAGTGAGACAAAACTGCTGAAAAACAGGAAGAATTAAGAAAGGACCTACAGGAGATGCAAAAGAAATCTACCCATCGGAATGCCACGTTCGAAGGGGACCAACAAAAGTTTTGTGCATTGCACAAATATGGCACCCACACTACAAGCGAATGTCTCGTGTTGAGGAGCCAAAACTCTGTACACTGCTTCAAATGTGGGAATCCTGGGCATAAATCGTTCGAGTGCACAGGAGGGCCTCGCCCACAGCAGGGGCCTCAGTCACAAAACTGGAGACAGAAATCTTCCCATCATCCAGCGCAGGCCACCACGGGAATACATAGCGCTTCGGAAGAAGCGTTAAACGGATAACCACCGATCGAAAAGATGGGCCGAACGGTGAACTTGGTCCTAAGCACCGTCAATATGTAAAAGGCGTGCAAGGAAGTTTTCAACCACCTAGGGTTGCTGTGAAAATTGGTTAAGTAGAAGTCGAGGCTCTCTTTGATAGTGGGGCAGGTAAATCATTAATAAGTAGTAACTTTTATAGGAAATTAGGGAAAGATGTAGGGAAATTTAGTCCAGAGGTAGCGGTGGAGCTGTTCGATATAAACAACAGACGTCTAAAAACCAGGGGAACAATTACAGTATGTTTTCAAGTTGTAGGGGAGAGCAATCCGGAAAACTTAGAGCAGTCATTCATCGTTGTGGATGATATAGCGGAGAGTTGCGTACTAGGTCTAGACGCGCTCTACCAGCATAGGTTTATGTTTGACGGATCTGAACGCTCCATTTACAGAATAAGGGAGGCTGATCACCTCCCGTATCAACCACTTGTAGTATCGCAGGAAAAAATTAAAATTCCCGCGCACTCTTTGCACAAATAGTGGAAAGCGAAGGGGAAGATGGCAATCTGCCCCCTAATGTTGTCTGTATGTTTAGGTCGGCCCCGGAACTTCCGAAGGGAATCCGCGTAGACCCTCTGGTGACTAGAAATGAACGGAAAGGGCTATTCAAAATCGTGTTGGTAAATGAAACAAATCGTAGGATAACTCTCCCGAAATTTCAAGTAATATGAAAGATCTCATTCGAAGTGAAAAAAAACCCAGACAATAGCGGCCTGCACGACTACTAAACTTGTCGACCCAGCCATCTTCGACTCAGTTTTATCAAACATTCCACCAGAGGGTAGTGTCCTGGTAAAGGACCTTCTAACAGAAAAGAATCACATTTTCGCGTCAAAAACCGAGAAACTGGGTTGCACAGGGGTGGTTAAGCACACCATTAACACAGAGGGGCGCGGGCCAATCCGCTTACGGCCATACCGTAACTCTCCGCGTCAAAGGGAGGTTGCGGATGGAATTATACAGGAGTTAATCAAAAATAAAATTATTAGGCCGTCTTTGTCACCGTGGGCAGCACCGATCGTGCTGGTAAAAAAGAAATCGGGAGAAACCCGCTTATGTGTTGATTACAGAAGATTGAATGGGATTACTAAAAAGGATTCCTTCCCATTGTCAAGGATCGACGACGTTCTCGATCTGTTAGTAGGGCAAAAATTTTTTCTACATTAGATTTGGCCTCGGGATATTGGCAAATAGAATTAGACGAAGAATCGAAGGAGAAAACCGCTTTTGTAGTAGAGAATAATGTTTATGAATGGAATAGGTTAGCTTTTGGTTTAACGAATGCTCCTGGAACCTTCCAGCGAGTCATGAACTTTATTTTGAAATCAGTAGTAGGCAAAATTTGTCTGGTTTACCTTGACGACATAATTGTTTTTGCAAAATCGATTGAAGAACATGTTCAGAATCTTAGGGTAGTGTTTGAATTATTGGAAGATGCAAATTTGAAATTAAAGCTAGCAAAGTGTAAATTTCTCAGAACATCAGTCGATTTCTTAGGTCACGTGATTTCCGACGACGGTATAGCGCCGGATCCCTCTAAAGTAGAGGCGATTAAGAATTACCCCCAACCACGGACTGTCCGTGAACTACAATCGTTCCTCGGTTTAGCGTCGTACTATCGACGCTTTATTAAGGACTTCACGAGCATCGCACATCCTCTTATCATTCAGGCAAAAGGACAACCGCAAACATTAATTAATTGGGGCCAGGACGAAATATCGTCATTCGAAACATTGAAGAACTGTCTCATATCAGACCAAGTGTTGGCTTTTCCAGATTTCTCGAAGCATTTTGTTATATTCACTGACGCCAGTGACTTCGGATTGGGTGCCATTCTATCTCAAATAGATTTTAACGGAAAGGATAGGCCGATCGCTTATGCTAGTAGACATCTCAACAAAACAGAACAAAAGTATTCAACGATAGAGAAAGAGGCGGCTGCCCTGATCTTCGGCATAAAAAGATTTAAATATTATCTGCAGGATGAACCGTTCACGATTATAAGTGACCATAGGCCATTGCAATGGCTACAGACATTCAAGGATGAAACTGGAAGACTAGGCCGTTGGGCAATAATGCTAGGGAATTTAAAATACACCGTACAGTATAGGCCTGGTAGGGTGAATGCGAACGCAGACTGCCTATCCCGTATCCCCATTGCATCGGTCCAGATTCAACCAGAAACCGCGGACGATATAATTCGGGAGCAACATACGGATCCGTTATGCCAGGATATTAGATCGTATATGGAAGATAGAATATTATGGGACGGGAATCATAGGATCATGCCGATTTGGGCGAAGGAAATAGACGTGTTTTTCATAGAGAATAATATTTTATGCAGACTACAGGCACCGATTTCTGAGAAACGCAGACCATTTCCGCAGAAGCAGGTTGTGGTCCCGCTCACCTTAAGGAAAGCTCTCGTGGAAGATTACCACAATTCTCCGCTATCAGGCCATCTGGCGTATCGTAGAACTTGCCAAAAACTAAGAGACAAGTATTATTGGCCCTCTATGTTGGATGATGTTATAACATATTGTGAGAAATGTGAAGTTTGTGATAAACAAAGAAAATCAAAGAATCGGCCGGCAACACTGTTTTCTCTCCAGCCCGCAGCGGGACCTTTCGAAAGGCTAGGCCTTGATTTCTTGGGCCCACTTAGCCCTAGGTCAACGGAAGGGAAAAGTTACATACTCGTAATAACCGACTATTTTACTAAATGGGTGGAAGTAGTTGCGCTTCCAAACCAAACAGCGTTATCTACGTGTAAAGCGCTAGTTAAAAGAATTATAAATTATCACGGCCCCCCTCGGGTCATTGTCACGGACCGTGGTACCAACTTTACGTCGGCACATTTTAAACATCTACGTGAAGCCCTGAGAATAAAGCATTGTACCACCACTTCCTACCACCCGCAGTCGAACGGTCTCACGGAGAGATTCAATAGAACAATGATGGAAATGTTAAGAAAATACACAGAGGATGGGTACGATGACTAGGAAGAAATGTTGAGGCATGTTGCGTTTGCATATCGTCAAAGCGTGAATTCGTCTACTCAGGAAACGCCATACTTTCTTAATCACGGTCGCGATGCAGTGATGCCGATCGACATGTTTCTAACGCCGTATTCCAAAGAACTCATAACACCACAAGACTACAAAAGTTTGACAATGAAACGTCTTTTTGACGCATTTCAACTGGTCAAGCAGAATTTAGAGAAAGCAATGTGGCAGCAAAAGAAACAATACGACAAGCGAGCAAAGGATTTCGAATATCAAGTCGGAGACAAGGTGCTGTTAGACGTCCGTGCAGTAAAGCCTGGTATAAGCAAAAAACTGTATCCCCGCTTCCGAGGCCCATATCGGGTAACCTAGGTTCACAATAATCGGATGGTGGAGATACAGGCAACAACCGGGGGCGCCTCAAAATTATACCATTCCAATAGAATTAAGCCTCTCTTGGAATCGATGGTATGGAAGGACGACCCGGTCCCACATTTTGAAGATGTGCGAATTAATAATGGCAACCTGGAGGACACGTTGGCAATACCGGAGGATCTAGGGACCAAGGGAAATGACGATGAAAAGGAGCGAACGTTGAACCTGACGCTCAGCGTGCAATCCCGGCTACGAAGAGACGGGGCTAACAGATATCACCGAACCATTCTACGGGTTTCCCGTAGCTCCTCCCCGAAGAAAAAGGAGAGAGCCGACGGAGCCCCCTGGTCCCAAACCAGACCGCCCAGCCAGATTGCGACCATGGTCAAAAATTCGACAGCGAGAATTTTAACAAAAAAAAAAAAAAAAAAAAAAACGAGAACTTTTGGTGTATACAGTCGTGGCTGAAAGTTTGTATACCTTGTTCTCAAATATACGCATTTTTACTCTGTATTGGCGGGTAGTGTGAGCCTATCACAAGAGAAAGGGGTTGTTATTTGTTCGCATTTTTCCTTGTTAACCCAAACCCCTCAACCCCCTCTTTTCTTAACTCTGCCCTTAAACATCTTTAACTATTTCACCGCGAAACGGGAGACGGTTAAGCAACCCTTTTACGGAACGCAAAATGAAATTTACGAACGCTTGATTAGCAAGAGTTCTATAATTAAACGGTGGCGTGACAGAATAGTGGCAATCAATAGAATCTGTCTATCAGCCTTATTTTCTATTCATTTAGGAATGGAAATATTGGCGGGGATAGTTATGAAATCCATAAAACACTGTCGTCAATCCATAGCAAACAAGCATACAAGTTAACAAATTGTTTTATCAATTCCTATGCTGAAAATTTAAAGCTCTAGCACGTTATACACTTTAGGTATCTGATTTCTCCTTTTTTTCGAGATAGCCTCTGCATAACTTAGACGCATGTTTTGGGTCGTTGTCTTCCTGGAACACAAATCCTTTCCCAATGAGTCGCATTCCTTCGGGCATTGCTGTGTGTACTAAGATGGAATGATACACTTTTCGATCCATGATTCCAACAATTATTTTCAGTCGCGTAACCCCGTTTGTTGATATACCAACCCATACCATAATGCTCCCACCTCCGTGTTTTATTGTGGGCATGAGACATGACTTTATAAATCTCTCACCGGGTTGTCTACGTACAAACAAACGGCGCTTACTCCCAAATAGTTCAAACTTAGATTCATCAGAGAAAAAAACTTTTGCCCATTTCTGTTTGGACCACTTGACGTGTTTTTTGGCAAACGCCAATCTTTTTTAACATTGCGCTTGGACAGGAGAGGTTTTCTCGCAGCTACTCTGCCATTAAGACTCCAAGATGTTAACGAGTGATTCACACAAGAATAGGAAACTGGCATTTGTCGTCCAAGATTGAAATCTTCCGTTAAGACGGCCAGAGTTTTCCGTCGATCACGCAGCGCACTCAATTTTAAATAACGTTTATCTTAGACATTTAATTTAGAAGGTCGCCCACTCCGTGGTAAATCGAAACAGCTATTTGTTTCTTAAAACGATCGATGGTGTAGTAAACTGTTGACATTTTGCAACCACTAAGTTCACAATTTTTTTTAACTGGAAGTTTTGTCTTATACAAAGTTATTATTTCACTACGTTTTCAAGAGATAACTGTCTTCGTGAATTGCCAGCCATTTTTCACCGTGTGCAAACGGTTTCCTCACCACACAAGCTACTAAATGCCACCACGACATTAAGTTATTTTTCTCGCGACAGATAAAATTATTTAAATGAGAGGCAAAAAGCAAAATTTTCATAGCTTCCGCTGTTTTCTCTCCCTGCCCTAAAACAATGAGTCACAGCGCCCCTAGTGAGAGTGTGTCGACACACACCTCATTATCCCGGTAAAAAATTGGGGAGAGAAAACAACGGTATTTGGTGACCCGACAACGCTGTGAGAGCCCGAAAAAAGTAAACTTCTAAACTTTCGTTTTTCAACGTAAAATTCACATATGATCATATAAATGAAAAAAATTGCAAATAATAGCTAAAATAAAGCTAACGCAGGTTTATTTTTTAAAAGAAATCGCGTTTCCCTAGCCCTAGCCGTTCAACTGAAAAATAAAGCCAAAGTGACCTTATTTGCATAAGGTCCTCTCGGCTTTCCAAAGACTTTTAGAACGTTCCAAAAGTACTTTAGGAAATTAAAATAAAAATCTGAAAAAAATCAGAGGTGTTTTCACTACCTCTAACTATGTACTCAACAAATTTGAAAGAATTTGGTTAAAAACTGTACTAATGAGAGGACTGCAAAAACAGCGCTTTTGCATAAGGTCCTCTCAGGCTTCCAAAGACTTTCGGTAGGTACTGTACATTGGTATTTTTTAACCAACGCAGTCCAAGCGACTACTGCAGCATGACATTCTGGGGTTTTCATAAACTCACCTGCAAGATTCCCATACCCACTGACGTCAGTGGACCATTCCTGTACATTTTGGGATGCAGACAGCGTAAAATGGTCCATTCCATTTTCTAAGGCTGTTTTAGATTGCTTTAAAATTGTGAAGTGTTAATATGTGTCAGAAATATGGTAGCTTTAATACTTACAATGCTGTGAATGGATTGGTACGCCTGGAGCTGCAGGTTCCTTTGGGCTTTTTAAAATCCAACCAAAGGGCTGGGCGGGTTGGATAACTGGTGATTTCAACAAGGCCTTGTGCAGTTCTTCTTCTTGCCTTTCTCTTTTCCTGATATTTCTCCTGTAAGAAAAGAATTCAATTAAGTAACTTACACAAAAGCATATACATCTTAAAAACATACCCTAATATCTTTAAAATACGATAAATCGTATCCTTTCCCAAACTCAAACTTTTCTGTTTCGGCTACATCGATGGGATTTTCCGTTTCTTCCTCAGGTGGCACACTTGTCATTGTAATAATGAAAATCTGAGATTCTAATCTAAAACTACAAATACAGAAAAGAAAAGCTAAAAAGAAAAGATAACCAACAAAATCAATCCATTGCAGACTGCATGTAGCCTATTCGTGTTTATACTGTGTTGTAGCCCTCCACCACCACTAGCGCTACCGTGCCTACGGTCGCCGGGGCGAACCCTACCGCCTTAGATTGTACCCCGAAAAGTCGGTAGGGTTCGCCCCGACGACCGAGATCAAGTTGAATTGTTGCACTTACTTATGGTCGCTGGTTCTCCGGATCTGGCATCTTCTGATATATATATTGTTAATAAATATTTGATCGTATTATAATTGTGTTCATAATTCTTCACATAGACTGGTGAATAAAACTAATGAAGAACTAAAATAAACCACTTTTAATTAAAAAAAGACATTTTCAAAATTTTTGAAATCTAGATTCTATAAATTAAATTAATTATAAATTTCTGCCTAGTTTTTATTTGGTTTCGTAATTAATTCAAAATTCTATTTAACAAAACTAAAACTAGCAAAATTGTTTTTGTATGTGTTTTAACTATTTCGTAGTTCAAACAATATCTTCATCTAATCTCCAATCATAAAATTTATTCGAAGTGTATATTATATGTGATTTAGTAATTATTATAGAAAAATGATAAAAATATAAGCTAAGTTGAACCTCAAACAGGTTATAAAAATAATACCCGGGCGAAAACCTAGCTTGAAAATTTCATACTAGAATTAGCTGAAACAGTTAGGAAATACATTTAGGGGGGGAATTCGAGCTAATTTCAAGGTAAATTATTTCAAGCCAGGTCAAAAAACTCCCTAACTTGGAAAATAAAAGCTGATATCTGCTAAACAAAGTGGAGCGAAACCCTAGATTAAAACTTCCATACTTGAATTAGCTTACAGTAAGGAAATATATTTAGGGGGGAAAATTCAAGCTGGTTTAAAGGTTTATTTTTTCAAGCAAGAAAAGAAAACGCCCTAGCTTGGAAAAAAAAAGCTTATATCTGCTAAAAAAGGTAAATTGTGTTAACTAAAATTATTTCGAGGTGATTGCAGCATGATAGCTGCTTTTATTTTTTAGCCTAGCACCGCGCGAGTTGTAATTGATCTCCTTCTCAAGTTCTTCTTTTTCTCGCTGCTGGACTGCAGCATTCTTTTTGAACTCTTCAAAGTCTACTTCCAACAGGTGTTGGTGTGAAGAAAAGAATAAAATTACACGAAAATCAATTGAAAAAATCGTCAAGACCGACTTTTTAGCGCCAAGCAATTTTGAAATTGGGTTGTTAGAAAATGCAATAGATGGCGTAGAGCTCACCAGCAAAAGGCAAACAAAAAATAGAAAAACTTGAACAACCGTTTTTTTTTGTAATTCTGCTTTAACAGCAAATAAGAAATGACGTGAAAATTCTGAATCACAAAGAACTATAGGCTACCATATTACCCTTAATCTAATAAAGCATAATTTATGTGACTTGCCGTTAAACAAGATCGAATCAGAAAACCGCTAATGAGGAATGAAACCCACAACACCACTTTTAATATCTGGTCTATATTTAGTTACCGCTATAATTATTACTGATGACTTTTTGTTACAAACAGGTATAAGCGTGTAAGCTGTATTCAAGTCTCAGCTTGACACAGCATGAGGAGAAGAAAACGTAGAATTTAAAAGAATTGTTGTTTATAAAAGATGCATCACAAATCCCTTCATACACATCATATCTTAATCAAGAACATCCCGGTTTCGTTCTTTCCCTTTGTGGGACGTTATTAACAATAAAATGGGGGTATGATCATTTACGTAGTGGGTGCCGTTTCGTCCTTCCCAAATGAGACGCCCGAAGAGGAGAAAGGCGCAAGTAGTTCTCTCTCTTTGACACATGGGTCTATTTATTGTTTATTTGCAGTGTAAGCCGACAGTCTGCGTATACTAATACCCTTATTTTTTCGTGTTATTCTTCAGATGGCCGCTGTGTACATCTGCCGCGCGCGTGTGTGTAATCGACCACATATGGCAATAATAATACGACACAGCATGCTGCTGCTGCTTCCTCAATATAGATGTATCCGTTTGCTGCCTGCAATGAGTACATCACATTTACAATTGGTTCTCCCTCAATATGGCATATAGAAATCCCAACCGTGCAATCTGCTGTTCAGTGATCCAGCAGCAGCCAAAGCGAGCCAAAGTAATTTATGGAAACTAAATTCCTTATGTAGGCCAGCACACAGCACACACACAATCATTTGCCGTATAATCCTGTCGAATAGATTTGCTCATCGCAGCAGTTCCATGATGGATTGAACCGAATAATAATAATTCAAAATCAAGTAGGGGGGATTACTAAATTCTCAGCTGAAATAATGAACTAAAATTATGCTGTTTGCGGGCCGCATTTTATAGTCCAGCCAATTTGATTTCAAAATTGCATAGGGCGCTATAGGCTTGGCTATAGGGATTTTGGATCAGAATGCATAAAAGAATGATTTGGCTGGAACCAGCAAACAAAAATATGTTAGATCATAGAAAACAAGTAGCTCCATTTTGTTCTACACTAAAGAATTGATTTGTGTTGTAGAAATTGGAGCCAACTGATAGTCGACGGACGCAATCGTGTGTTTCACACCGAAATGTATCGTGAAGTCGCCGTCGAGTTGGCTGGCAAAGTGATAGATGACACCCTCTCGTGCCAACAAAGACACAATGGCGATAGAACTTACATCAACAAAAACCCAATATCGAAATGGTTTCGCCGCCCAGCTAGTCGCTCGTCGATAAAATATATAAGAGGGGAAAAGGGGAGCACTATCATTTGTAGTAGCAGGGTGGAAGGCGAATGCTGCTCTTCTGAAAAGAAAAGGAGGAGAGGTTATAGACAGAGGGGGGGGGGGGGGGGGGCTATTCATGGATCTTGCAACACTCCCTTGCATCTTGCAGATCATTTCTATCATGAAAAGAGCGCTAAAGTTGACGGCATTTAATGGCAACACTGACGTTTATAGTGACAAATCACCATCTTACCCACTTTGAGTATGAACAAAGATCAAAATCAGAAGTTAGCGCTATATATAGAGAAATATACGCATAAGAGTCAATATTTATCCAATATCCATGCTGGACGCGGTTCTTTGTACTAAGACAAAGAGAACAGTGTGCTGCTGCTATTTAATTCAACTGTTGAATACAATATCATTTCACCTTGATTATAGCTTTAATATTTGAACTATTTTAAATAGCGAATAAACTTATTGGCGCTAAATTACATTATTTTGAATGAAAGTCGGAACAAAAGGATGATTTTATGTATTTCATGAAAAGGTGTAATATGCTATAAAAAACGTTACTCATTTGCATACCCAAATTCCTGCTGGGCTGGGAAGTTCTATGAACATGGATAATAGCCAGTGGGCTAATATAGGCCTATACTATCTTTCTTTTATCTCGAAAAGATTTACGATCCTTTTTTTTTGTCTGATTTTTTGTCCTTTGCGTTTCGTATAAACCCTTTTGAATCCTTTTCTTTCTCCTCTAGCTCTGCCTTTTCGTTCGCTTTTCAGCCGTGTGTCTCTCTCTCTCTTGGGCGTCATATATAGTCACTAGTTAGCCTATTCAACTAACTGAGAATGAAGGGTTAACGACAAAAGGGATAGATATAGGGCTTGCTGGTTAGCTATCAAACATAGTCCTAAGGTCTTTAAGTGACGGAGCCTCTTGTCTGCATGTGATTGTCAATAGGAGCTCTCACAAAAGAAAGATGGGGAATGACGTGCTCTTCCTGATTGCCCGGCTGATATATAAAAGGGGGGCACGTGCATACCAAATCTATTTGATCAGATCTCTTATATACAAGACGCGCGGCGTTCAAATGCCGCGCTCAATTTATTATGTAACATGATGGGCTAGATCATGATTTTGATTTCTTTTCCTTTCAAGTTGATACCCATATTTTGAGACTTTTAAATTTCGCTTCCGTTTACTTATAATGCGCAAACAATGACGAAGCAGAAATTAGACACACACATCATTTATTAGAAGCGTTCCTGCCTTCTTGATTGTTCACTCACATTTAAATGTAATAAAATTTCCCGATGTTGAACGCAAATTAATTTCAAATCAGCAAAGTGTACTACACGAAAATGAGTCTAAATATCAATTGAGCTATAAAAGTTTCGCGAAAAATTTGTTCGTTTCGAAGCTAAAATCCAAACTAGGCCTAGTATAGGCTAAACACACAATGGCTTAAGCTGTTTGGTGGAGGTATATCTATAACACTATCTAGGTTGAAGGGGAGGACTATATTTCAAATTTATCATGGTCGACTTTATACGATACGTATTACGGTTAAACTGATATAGCCAGCAGCTTATATTCCTCTTTCCTATATAACGGTTAGATCCCTATGTCGATGTGTACAAACGGAAAAGAGGAAAAGATCATTTACATTTGGGTTGCAAAGCAGTAAAGCTTTTGAAAATAAAAAGCCTCGTGTTTTCCAATGTAATTTTCCAATGTAACCGCGGATCTTGCGGGATTATAGGTTGAAATGCAATCTGAGTAAAACGCTCTCTTTCGAGCCTCTTTAGTTGTAAATTTGTGCTTTTTTTTTGTGTATAGATATAATGGCGAGAAAGTCAGATAGGGACGCAAACTCCCTCACAACCAACGCGAGGGAGGATGAGAACTCAAAGGGTTGGGCGTGGCTCTCTCTATACGGGAGATGTGTGTTTAAATTCAGGAGATCCGGCTTATAAGGAGATCACAAGCGCTTTAAAGTGATAAAAATGAAATTTGTGAGGGGGAAATGAGAGCAATTTCAAGCGGGTGTCTGTGGGTACATACTATATTTTTTCCTACTGAATTGATCTAGGCTACCATACAGGAAAAGGTCTATCTTTTTACTTGCTGAAGGAAGATTTTTATTCGCTTTGACGTTTGTTTGCAGTGTGGTCCGGATGGCTATGCAGCCTATACAGTAAGTGATCAGAATAAATGTAACTTTCATCATAAATAACGAATATAATTGTTTACGTCAGGCCTATATATGCTGCCACACAAAGGAGCGCAAAGTAATTTATTATTTTTATTATTCGGATACAGAAAACTGAAATAGTCGAAGCAATTTTGATTGTTCAATTTTATTTTTTTCTATTATCCGACGGCAAATCAGACCACACATGTCAAACTATTTCTTGTTTGCGCGCTATAATTATTATAGCTACTTCCGTCGGCAAATCAACATGCCCCAACATTTTGAGCAAACATTTTCTCAACTTGTAATAGCGCAGAATTTTAACGTTAACCCACTTTATCTAGCGCTATATAACCTTGAAAAGTTCCATACCGGATATGTGAAATTGTCTTGAACGTTTTGCAAATAATAAGGTATAGATCGACTATATTATCGAGGAGGGAGAGGGACTCTATACTGGAACTCAAAGAAGAATCATAGGCGCTATAGACCACGATCAATAGACATCTTGAAGGTAAACTTCCGGTTGCCCATTTGCCCACCTCAATTTCTGGGATTCAATAGGTGACAATGGCTTTATGTGACTTTGACTGAGCATTTTTCGGCATCCGGTTTTGACCCCATGAACAGCCCATCAACTATCAACGGCATTCAAATGGTTTAAGCCCTATAGCTGTGTGCTCTCTAAGAAACGCTGTGTTCTAAAAGGAAACTAATGTTTTGCTATATCTAAACATGACTTGTTTGTCACCTCCTCCGACACACGATGTTTAGAAATTTTTTTCGAAACAAAAATGATTCCCCCCAACCAAACACATTTGTTTTCTTTTTGTTTTTAACCTAACCGCCCCGAAAGAACCCCAGGCTATGCTGGAAGCCATGGCCTTGTTATCCCTCCCCTTATTTGCATATTTCTCGAAATTCTTACAAAATTTTATTTACATAAATAAATGAATTAACTTTAAAGTTGAATACCTTAATTTGCAGCTAATGCATTTATACTTAATTTGGTAAAAATCTAATCCTCTGCATCCTCTATATATTCATTTTATTAGATAAAAAAATTCATTGAGGGGACAATTCCAAACATAGTTTCAAGAAAGCCATAAACAACTTTTTCAAATAAGTACGATTCAAGAGATTAAGTACTTTAAGTCCCAAAAGTACTATCAGTCAACATACTTTAATACAATTAGTGTAAAAAAAGCTTTTCATTATGTACTGTTTCTTTCGTATGCTATATGTATGCGTATTGCCTAAACATACGTAACGTGCATAGGCACGGTGCGTGAAATGGCCTATACATCTAGTTTGTCCGTCGATATAGTTGACTAAGCATATCTATGCATCGAGTGTGTCGCCAAATGGCTCACATAATGTTTTTTAATTCATTTGTGTGGTGCGTGTGATGGGTGCTACGAAGCGAATTGGAAGTGATGTTTGGATATTCGGAAAAATTTTCAAAGGTCCCAACGCCCATCGTCTAATATGCCATGATTGTGAAAGATTCTAAATATATTTAGAATGGCACAGTGGATCAGCATCGAACTGGGACCCGGGAGTCCCGAGTTCAATACCCATCGCAGCCATATCAAATAAGTGGCATGGGCCTTTTATTAAGTATGTTGAATAATTATTCTACCTTCTGTTTTTTACATCCCGCCAAAGAGATGCAAAAAGTTAACATGTTTACCTTTTCTTAACGCAATGTTTAGTTAAATCATGTGTCGTTTAATGAGGGGCGTTTATTAGGTTTAATGTCAAAAGTGGCGCGAAGGTAAAAATGAGAAAAAGAAATTTACTCCTTTTTTTAAACTTTGTGTTTCCGTTTTGAAAACATAGAATTTAGAATATTTTCAAAGCATGGTCATGTTTCCCTTTTTCAACACAGCGTTTCTTAGAGAGTGCTTTACAAAATGGGGAAAAGGCTAAAAGGCATCAGCAGCAGCATTTGAAAGCTTTTATGTCACTCTCGTCTATACCTTTCAGGCGAGTCGAATTGGGATATGCCAGGAAAAAAGAATCGACGGAGAGGAAAATTCGGCCTCTATTAATAATTTCACGCTTGATCGTTTGATTCGCGGAAGCGGAAATATGATTCCATGTCGACCTTTATAATAGCAATCGATTAAAAAGAATCATGTTTGTATAGAAATATTGCTAAATTAAAATTGTTAGCCTCAACACAAAGTTTGAGAAATTTCGTTGTAATTCTGTTTGTGGGCCCCCGCCACTTACAGTTATGAAGTGCAAAATATCTCATCGACAACTGGCGCGTATAGTATAAACTCGCATAAGTAGTCGTTTTTTTTTAAATATCAACGGCCATAAATATTTGTATGTATCTCACTAATTCACCATTTACATGACACAGCGAGAGAAGAAAAATTCTCTTTGATATTATATCATGAAAAATCCCGGGTCTAAGTGAATTACAGCCGCCATGAGAGATTTGATGGAGCTAAATAGAGCTGTCAGGGGAGTATCATAGCATTCAATAACCCTCATGACGCGTCGAAACTCCATTGTGATTTCTCCTTCTTATATTCTTCTTCCCCTCCTATATACACACATATATATACAGCACCCTCCTCTTTGGTGCAGTCATTGATAATGCTCAGAGCGCAATAAAAACAGCTCTGACAATCTTACATGTCCGGTATAAGTAGCAGCATAATCGATCTCCGCGTCTCTCCCTCTCTCCTTTATGCATGCGAGAGCCCTTTTGTTATAATAACCTCTATATAATAGATATGTCTTTTTTGTAAAACATTCGTACATCATCTGATTTTCCTCTATTATAACCTTTATTAATATAGACGACGTTAGCCTTTTGGGGGGTATGCTGGGGGACAATGTGTGTGCTGCTGTTATATTATAACAGCGCGAATATCATTTTCAAATTTTTCCTTCTAGATGTTGTATGATAACGTTATATAGAATCTTTTATTTTTAAAGACGGTGAGAAACAACTATAAACAGCTAGCGCATTTAACATACAGTTGAACCCATAACTTTAACGCTTTGAATAAAAGGACGTGATCCTATGTGAGGCATTTTTGAGAGGGCAATTTCCGTTTGGAGGAATAAGGGAGAGCAAGCAGCAGCAATGTGATTATACCGCTCGTCTTTCGGGGGTGTCCATGCGGAATAAACGCGTCTATACAGTCAAAAGAAACTATATATGATGTGTTTCGGGGTGGAGTGTATAGCTATATGGCTACCTATTTCAGCGCGACACGCAGAGCACACAGCACAGCAGACTTAGCGCGTTTGCTCAGGCGTTGTAAAACTTAATCCGATTGGGGCATCATTTGGTCATGCACTGGCGCCTCAAACAGCGCGGGTCTTTCAATAAAAGTGTCTGGTTGTCACTAGATTTATCATGATGATACACCCCCTAGCTCGATAGGTAAAAGTAGATTTCTTATATTCTACATAAGTTGCGCAATGAACGACAGATTATAGATTTTTAAAAATCAGTTTTTATGATCTCTAGGAATCGTAGTTTTCAAATAATAGGCCTCTGTACCTAAAATTATTGGGGTCTGATAAAAAAACAACTAAGGAATGACAACATTGCTGTGCCATTTGAGTTAAAAATATATTTATTTAGCTTTTTGAAATCAACAATTTCGTTTCTTGTAATAATATATTAAATGTTGGTGACAAACTCTCATTGGCGAGCCTTGAGAGTTCGGAAGATATATGACCTGATGGTAAAAGCTTTTCGAGCTCTTATTGATGAAAGTGAATGCCAAATCAAATGTTTATATGTTGGACTTATTTAGATATTTATTGTTTATTGTCCATTGACTGTTGTAGCGTAATCCGTTATGATGGTTGATGATATTGCTATAATAATGATTACAACGCCAAGACCCGTATTACACTCTGTTTGAAATTTTAATTGAACGATATTTGTCTGCAAATAAAAAAATAAAATTGTCACCCCTTTTCCATTATTTCCTACGCTCCTTAACTTTTCCCGCTTCCCTTTTAGTAAAAGTGATTTTTCGTATGCGTTCGTATGTTTATTTATTAAACAATATCAAGATGGGCCTACTGTATAGAATGAGGGCAAAGGCAAGCCATTATTGAATCCGGATAAAATATTTTTTTTCGCCATAGCTCTGAATGTCTCTGCTAATAAAAATTTACACAAATGAAACAAGGTTCGAAATGCAGATTTAAAAAAAACCCAATAGCTTACTGTTTTAGGGATTCTTGAACGTTTTATTTCACGTGTTAACAATTAAAAAAGAGAACAAGAATTTGTAAGAGCTTTTAAGACATTATTACTATATGTGGGTAGACATAGACATTTGCACATTTTACACGAGTGAGTAATAACAGACTACTCAAATTTTCGCATAGGTATACTTCCAAAATAATGAACACAAAAAAAATTGGGCTACTACAATCACAGATTACATTAAATACAAATGAACATAACTGGTCAGTTGGGTATTCTTAAGTTTTTTTCTTTCTTAGAAGTTTGAAATCGTACGGTTTTGGCAATGAAATAATAATAAAAAAGATTAGACAAGAAGCGAATTTTGCAAAAATAATGAATCCATTCCAAAATCCCCTCAGCACACACCATTTGTCGATTTTTAAATCATACGTATTTATATATGCATAATACGACAAGTATATTACGTACACATTCATTTTTGTTTCACATCAACCGAATCGTCAGTGTAGATTTCCTCGTCATCAAAGAGGTCGTCGTTCACAACCTCGGCTTCTTCCTGGCGCTTTTTGGCGGTTGCCAACTCGGCCGCATGTTTCTTACGCCACTTTGTCCGCCGATTTTGAAACCAAACCTGCCATTATTTGAAAAATGCAAAATGAAATGAGTTACAACGAACAATCTTCAGCAGAGAACAGTTCCAAATTTTATACAACACTATCTGTGATAGTAATAAAGTTAAATCGAGATTCTGATTACTTAATAATTTACCTTGACTTGAGATTCCGACATGTTGAGTCCATAGGCAAGTTTCGCTCGTTCGGGACCCGCCAAATATTTCGTCTGTTCGAACGTTTTCTCCAGGGCGAAGATTTGTTGGCCGCTAAAGGTTGGCCGCGTGTGTTTCTTCTTTGAATCTTGTTCCAAGCGGCAATTGAGTTCTTCAGAATCATCTGTTTAGTGCCAATATAACAGTTCATAGGTAAGCAATGGAAGCCAAAATCGCATTGCATTTAAGTTAACAAAAGAAGAGAAGACTTACTTCTTTTTAAACGGTCTCTTAACGTTTGCAGTCCAGGGTTATCGATGAACGACTGCAAAGTCGGCCAGTAAATTCCTGGGAAATTCGGTGAGTGCAGACCTATGCTGTTGACTCCGCTCGAGAAATCCAACGCTATTTGGCTCCTTGGTAATCCAAGGAAGGATGACTGGAATTGGGGGGTATTACTCGAACACGATTGCTGGTGGCACTGTTGAGACACCGGCGACATCACAAGGGCCGGCCGCGGCAGTGGTCGATTCAAAATGTTTTCGATCCCGTGAGGTGTTGCCGAAACCGAGGAATTCTCTTCGGTCGGCGTAGTGTTCACCGGTTCCAACAGCAGCGACGGCGACTTGGAAATCTCTACGGGACGCACGTGCTGATTTACCTTCGAGGAAATATCAAATGCTTCGACGGTTTTGCCCAACTTCTGAGTGGTGGCCGGCGGTACGACAACCGGGGACGAAAGAGCCATCGGATGTTTGGAAGAAGTAGGCGCCAACGGGAAAGACGTTAATCGCGGAATGTAGTGGAAACTCGGGAGACCATGTTGCGGCGAACAGATCTGCAGAGCGGAATGCATAGACTGGAATTCAGGAGGATCGTGATTGGCACTGTAAGATCGGAATCCAGGCAGAGAGCCTTCGATCGGTGAAATTCGATCGACTGAGCGGGAAAAGAATAAGTTGTGGTTAACTGATGGACTGCTGATGCCTTCCCGGTCGTCTCGAACTGGTAACATGTGCTGTTGCTGATTGGAGAGACCTGATGATGATTCCTTTTGACTTAAATCGGTTGGAGAGTCTCGGGTGATTGGGCTGGAGCTACAACTTGACGAGTCGATATTCTCCGAGCAGCCCATTTTCACGCTGTCGTCCGACGAGGTGAAAGATTCATTCAAAGCAATTTTAGTATTGGTTGCTAGGTCCAGGGGCTTTGCACAGGAGAAGGTGTCGATCGAACTGTTGGGGTTATTTAAACTGACGTCAGAATTACTACAAGTCGTGATTCCAAGTGCGACGGGATCAGCCAATCTGACGCCACTTGGCATTTTTTCCGCGTTTTTTTTTTCAAATTCGGTCTGCTGACCAGATGAGAAAACTATTCGGAATATCACTCGAAAATATGATGATGTTATCCTTGCACAACTAACTGTATCAAGTCTGAAATCTTGTTAGATTTTGAAACCAATTCACCATTAATTTCACGTTAGAGTAGGTATAGAGCGCGGCACCACTTGACAAATAGGAGGACGTTATCAGAGTTGTTCACATCAATCGTTTAAACAGCAAACTGATCATGACTACGAAGGAGTAGCGATTTAGGGGTTGTATTTGAGAATTGTGTCGTCCAGCTCATTCACCATTCTCGCCCAGATAGCTGTTGGAGATCCATCTGCTGGACGGCCCCTTATAGGGCGGAGTTTTCCCATGAACGGAAGTCCCCGGATCACTGGATCCAAGCCCCTCGAATCTTATTGGCTGCTGGTGATAGTGTAACTGTGCACAGGCCTCTTCCCTATTGGCCTCGTTGCCATAGGAGCGTTGCTATACAGCACACAGCTGAAAACAGTTTAGGCTCTATCTACTTTCTCTGCTGAACACGGCGGAACACAGCCTCGAGTCATTCAGAAATCTACACAAAAACCAACAAAACGGTATACGGCTTCCGGCCGCCTGCTTTGTACAAAAGCTATTATATAAGCTATAGGCCAATTTGTTACGGAATGACGTGAGATAAATCAGTTTTGAAGAGCTTAAATTATAATGAAAAAAATTCAAATCTAAATCTGCTGCAGGGTTCTTGTACATATAACATTTATCAGTCATATTTTATTCGAGATTTAACAGTGCGCCGAGCCTTGGGCTGTTAATTTTAAAAAAATCTTACAAAGACATCCATGCTAGTTTGCTTTACACAAATTCAAATGGTTGATTTGCATATTAAGACAAAGTCAAAATTAACAAAGGGAAATTTAATTTGATTCGTAATGATTTGTCCTTTTAGTGAAAAACTGGAATGGAAAAAAACTATCATCTTCCCTCCTGTGTGATTCAAGAAAAGAGCAAGGTTAACCAAGTGCGTGGTGGTATAGACTGCGGAGCGCCATATTCTTCAGCAGTAAAGAAAACGAAAATGAAAGGAGACAGAGATGGGCAAAGGAAATAAGGAAAAAAAAAGGTTCAGTTGAAAGCAAACGGATGTACGGCTCAGTACTCAATAATTTATTCTATTCACAACTAAAAGTCTATGCAGCTGTATATACCGTAGTCGGGTTTGTGACATGAGGTCCGGCAATTCATTAAAAACGTTTTATGTGATTCGACTATAAGCAGCTAGCAGCAGCAAGCCACTTAAAGTCAGTTTACATAAAAACACTTGGAAATGCTATTTCATAAAACTAATTCATCGCTTTTCTCACTTTCAACGTTTTACCTCACTCAATAGCGTAAGCTTGCTTCAAATAACACAACCTACTTGATACACGTTAGGGGCTTCTAAAGTACTTGATTTACACAAAATAGTTTTGAAATTATATTTCTCACCTCTCAAGTGACTATTATAATCTCGCTTTCCGCTGTTAAACGGACTTGAGATTGCCATCACACTAGGCAGAAATAAGATAAACGATTTTATTTTTTTCACCATTTACCTTTGTATTAGCTTTTAAAATAAGACTGATACAGAATACACCATCAGGTAACATTACTTGAGGCAATCATTTTACCTCTGAAGAAAGTGGATTACCGGATCTTGAAAAGGCGTTGGATATCTGTTCTCAACCAAAGAGCCGTAAATCCGACCATTTTCAAAACATTCCCTTGTTATCCCAATATCTTGATACATACAAAAGCAACCCGAAAAATATCAGAGTCTAACTCACGCCAAACTGCCTTGATACTCACATTGCCGTTTGTGACTGGGAGTATGATTACGTGTTGACTCTCGGCTATTTGGAATGACATCGTCGAACAGCCCACCTCAGCAATCCAACAAAAAACTTGAAATTGTGGAATGATGTTTTGTACACTCCAAATTGGATGTAGCCGGAGCTAGAGGAGTTGCAGGCTAGTTTAACATTACAATATCAGTATTAACGTTTTAATGGTTATCATATCACTCAGAGTATTCTTATAAATATTAAGGTTATTTCACTGATAACATTAACTTTAAAAATTATGGACAGCAAATTAACGCAAGAGAATAGGCGGTTCGATCACTTAACCATTATATGCTATCAACATTCAAGTTTCAAGTTTTCAACGCCTTTCGTGCTGACTGCAAAGTCCTCCGAAGGAGAACACTTAGGAGTTAAAACAAATTGCAACCATGTTGACCACCGTGTTCATTCGATCGCTGCTCGTAATAAATAGGTTCATATATAACCAATGAATAAATTTAATTGAATCTTATAGGCGCTTGAAGGGTCAAGATGAAAAATGTAAATGCTCAAGCACTAGCTTATTAATATTATTGTTATTACTTGGCAATGCCTTTAGAGTTATCTAATCTGTAGCAATTTGTTACAATGTATGTAGCTCATTTATTTGTTTCGCGGTACTATATCGATGGAGTAAATAATTACCGAGATGAACTCGTTATTAACGACTTTCGTGTGCGGTTCCGCAATCCGATACGATGCGTCCACAGCTGCACTCTCTCCCTCTATTCATATCAACGCTGAAATAATTGTTTATATTCTGATTTAGACATATAGTCGCCGATGCTTGTAGCGTATTCCAGATTTGACTCATGAACATTGATTGATTTAATGCATTTGATTAGTTTCTGTTTTTCATCTGATTTTTCCGCAATTATTTTTCGGTGATTCTGCGATTCTCAATATATCATTACTTCCTTCCCTGAGCCGAGAGTCCTGCGGTAACAATGGCGGAGATGATGATTCAATAAGAATACCGAAAGTAACAATAACTCGTCGGTATTTTTTGAATTATTGGAGAGGATAAGTAATTAAACATGTTAATAAATTTAATTTCAACTTGTAGGTGTTACAAGAGTGAAGATGAATCATGTGTACGCTCAAGCGCTTGCTTATCAATTTCGTTGTAATCATTGGGCTAATGCCTTAAGAAGAATCATATCCATGGCTATGTGATACAATGAATGTAGCTCATGTATTGGTTTCGTGAAACATACCATGGAGTAATTAATGACCGAGATTAACTCGCTATTAGCGACTTTCATGTGCGGTGACTTTATATACATGTGGGGAGTGCTGCAGTGCAAACAAACAAATGCATCACAAATTGCAGTTGGACATCCTTGTAAAAATAGCTCGCCATCTACCGACCGAATTTAAAAGTTTGCACAGTGTTGTGTTGTGACGGATTGTACGGTTTGTACTTTGCCGTTGTCAATAATGGCGGAGGAGCCGTCCAGCTGCATAATATCTTCCGTCCCGCTGCAGCAACAGTTTCACTCAATCCATGGAACTTTAGTTCAGCTATCGGAGAACGGCTTTTCAGCCTTCCGTCTCCGTCCTAGTCACGAATTCAACCAAGGGCTGGTTTTCTCCAGTCGGTCGTTAAAGGACGAGCAGGTCTTTGAAGTCCGGATCGACCGCAAGGTTTGTTATTATTAAACAAAGTGCTACTCAATTTGTTTAATCGAGAGAGAATAAAGACTAAAAGTGCATTTTTCATTGGATTTTGCAGGTTCACTCATGGACAGGTAGTCTACAAATTGGAATTACCACACAAGATCCAGCTACCTTCCACCCCGCCCCTCCTCCAAATGCCCTAGATATTGTCAATAAATCATGGGTACATTCGTTCTTGAATAGGTAATTCAAAAAATTAAGCACTTTTTTCATGTTCCAGGTTTTGTCTGGATGCAATCTGTTTGAAAATGGTAAAATTATCGTAGAAGACTATGGCCCAAATTTGGATGAATTGAGTGAGGGAGACCGAGTTGGTGTAATGCGCACCTCAGAAGTATGTTTACCTTCTGTGCATGTTGTTTTAAATTTTGTTTTATTTTAAAATTTATTGTTCTGTTTAGGGAGATTTGGTTTTCTATGTTAATTCATTTGCTCAAGGAGTAGCTGTCTCAGGCATCCCTCAAACTATTTATGCTGTTGTCGATCTTTATGGCAAATGTGTTCAGGTTTCTATGATTAACCATAGTGAGACTCATTCACTACCTAGGCCATTATTAAGTAAGTTGTGAATCATATTCCTTACAAAGAACCTGAAAACATTCCTTCTTGTTGTCTCCAGCTTTGAGTTCAGTTATGATGGATAGCAATCAAGTAAATCAGGAAGAAGAATCTTGTAGTACTGCGAGTACACCAAGCGGTGCACTTCAGGATCGATTGCGGTTTCATCATCGGTGTGGCACAATGGTGAAACTTTCGGCTGGACAACGAACTGGCGAACGCAGGCGACCGCTAGACGAGTTTAATAACGGTTAGTTTATCTCCCAGCCAACAGTTTTGAAATTCTAAATGTGTAGCTATCCATTTTATTTTATAATTTTCAGGCGTAGTCATGACCCAACGTCCTCTTCTACCTGACGAGCTCTTTGAGATTCGTATCGATAGTTTAGTAGACAAATGGTCTGGCTCTATCGAGGTTGGAATTACAACTCATAACCCAGCTGCTCTGGACTTTCCTTCTACTATGACCAATCTTCGCAGCGGAACGGTACTCTTTTGAAATTTCCTACTTGTTAATAACTTCTGCATTCCATTTTGGTTTTAAATTCTAATGGAGTCAAATTTAGATTATGATGTCTGGCTGTGGAATCTTGACCAATGGCAAAGGGACCCGTCGTGAGTACGGCCAATGCAACTTGGACGAGTTAGGCGAAGGGGACCGGATCGGACTCATACGCAAGACAAACGGGGATCTGCATTTTTACGTCAATGGTCGTGACCAGGGCGTTGCCGCGTCCAATGTACCAAATCCTGTGTGGGGTGTTGTGGATCTCTACGGACGGACAGTCAGAGGTAATTTCATTTACTGTTTTTACAATTTTGTCTCCGCTTGTGTTAAAAAACTATGATGAATGTTCTCAATAGTTTCACTGATTGACCGGGAAGACGCCGTTAAACCTCCAACAAATGAGGCAGAAGAAGATGCTCCTGTGGTGGTGGAACAACTGCAGTTTCATACGCGGTGCGGTCTACACGCAGCTGTTGTGAATGGTGGAACGACAGGACATCGACCGAACGCACAAAGTGACTTTAATCACGGTGTCGTGTTGACTAGCCGACCTTTGAGGCCAGACGAATTGTTCGAAGTAGTGTTGGACAAAGTGGTTCTCAAATGGGCGGGTTCCATCGAGATTGGTGTCACGACTCAACGCCCCGAGGAGCTCGACTTTCCTGCCACAATGACCAACGTCCGTTCAGGCACTTGGATGATGACCGGCAACGGCGTGATGCACAATGGACTAACTATTTTGGACGATTATGGAACTTCGCTCGACCGTCTGGGCTCGGGAGATCGGGTCGGTGTGATACGACGTTCGAATGGGGTTTTACACTTCTTCGTCAACGGCGAAGATCAAGGTCCAGCGGCCGGCAATGTTCCAGAAAAGGTTTACGGAGTCGTGGATTTGTACGGCCAAGCAGCCCAAGTATCCATCGTCTCTCCTTCCCCGGCCACTCCGCTAACTGATTCTTCTCCCTATCCGTCCTATCTCTATCCGGCACCGTCTCATCTTCTGGCCCCCTTGGTTTCTCCCACCTCTTTGGCTGACTCCACGTACGCCCTCCCCACTTCATCGTCTTCTACTTCGGCGTCGTCAACGCTCATCCACACGGATTTAAGCTTTCACAGGTTACACGGCCGCAACACGACCTTGTCTAGCAATTGCCTTACGGCGAGTAGACCCAACGCGTTGTCAGAATTCAACGATGCCATCTGCATTACATCAAGGCCCTTGAGACCGGGGGAGGTGTTTGAAGTGATGATCGAAAAACTAGTTGAAAGGTGGTCTGGATCACTTGAACTTGGCGTAACATCCATCCGCCCTGAAAATTTGGATTTCCCTTCGACAATGACGGACATCACTTACGGAACGTGGATGCTCAGCGGTTCATCAGTGATGCAGGTGAAATAGCACAAAATGACGAACTCTTTCATCTTCATTTTTATTCATATTTGTTTTGTTTTTGTAGGATGGGACCATTACTCGAAACGGTTATCCACTCGACTTGGACGCTTTACAAGAAGGGAATCGAGTTGGGTTATTGCGCCATGCTGACGGAAGTTTACACTACTACCTGAACGACCAAGATCAAGGAGCAGCATGCTGGGGCGTGCCCCAGGATCTTTATGCCGTCATTGATTTGTATGGACAGTGCGCCCAAGTTTCGCTGGTGCACCGACCCCTTCAAGTATCCGGTATACCCACCAACCAACAGGAGGGAGATGCTACTCCAATGGACTCGACCGCCAGTGAACCAAGATGCATCCAGCCGCATCGTCATCGTATCTCACCTTATTGTGGTCGGGCTGTCACTCTATCAGACGATGGTCGAACGGCCAAACGCGAAGATAAGGATTTCGAGAATGGGCTGGTGTTCAGCTTATTGCCGCTGCAACCGGAAGAGTCGTTTGATGTGAGCATCGATACCGTATCTCAGCGCTGGGCTGGGTCCCTTGCCGTCGGCCTCACTACTTTCCATCCGCAAGAAGGAGCCGTGATTCCTTCAAGTCTAAGTGGTCTGGAGTCTTCGTGGTACATCTCCAGTTCGAGTGTTTTCCAGTCGGGACGCAAAATTCTGGCCTCATGTCTACCCATGGAACATTTGGCCGTTGGGGATGTCGTTAGCATCCGTCGAACGGTGGAATCCACTCTTCATTTCGCTGTGAACGGCAGGGACTTGTCCGTCTGCGTTCGCAACATTCCTCATGGCGCGTACGTTGTGATGGATCTACACGGAATGATTCAGTCTGTAAGGATATTTTTCCATTCAGAAGAAAAATTGGATCTTTGGTTTTAACATTAAAATTTGATTTTTTCTCATTAGGTGAGTGTCAAAAGCATTGGAAAACTTGGGTCGTTACCGGAATCGCTTGCGACAACTCCAGCCGTTTTGGCAACCAATTCGTTACCAACGGCAGGTGGAGCTCTTCCGTTGTCACTGAGCCAGCTAGCACTGCGCGAAGCGATGCAAGGAATCCAAAGTGCGCTGAGTAGTCGCTTCGGCAGTGCATTCAGTCACCAGCAACGCTTTCACGATCATCACGGTCGCAACGTTGTCTTAAAGAATAACGGCCAGACAGCCCAGCGAACGGCCAGCTACAATCAGGTACTTTTAATTCAAAAAATGTAAAAATTGAAGCAATCTTAATAAATTGGATTTCATTTACCCTCCGTAGGGCCTGGTATATTCTAAGGATCCACTTATACCTGGAGGCTGCTTTCAAGTTAAGATTGAACAATTGGACGAACGTTGGACAGGCTCGTTGATGCTTGGAGTGACGTCAATTCCGCCTGAAAAAATGCCATCGACTCCGCCTACCTGTGCGCTTCTACTTAAGCGACCTAGTTGGGTCATCAGTGGACGGACCCTGCATCAAGGTGGCCGTAAGATACGATCCGACCTCAAGTTTGATTTGAACGAATTGCGAGTTGGTCAGAGCGCCGGTGTTCACTTGAGCCAAACGGGCCACCTGCACGTTCTGATTGACGGAATTGATTGCGGTTCCGTGGCGTGGATTGGAACCAGTGAATCGCTTTTCGCCGTCGTCGATCTTTATGGGCAGACCACAGAAATGTCCACGGTATCCGTGCGCTCAGCTTCAACTACCACCTCGACTCCCACAACTCAGCCGGCCTTGAATGAAGAGAAAGCCTTGCGAGAAAGTTCAAACACGGAAAAGAGTTTGACAGGTGTGAGAAACTACTCTCAGCGTTCCTGTCGCTACAAGCAGAGTTGCTCAAGATTCGTCCATCTAATGGGTCTGCCGGACGCGTATCTCGAGGGCGAGGGAAGTGTCTGTGGCTGCGTTCAATGCTTCCACGAAGAGGAAGGCACGTCAGACAAGGTGGACGAGGAGATGAAGGGTTGGTGTCGCTGGACTGTCAGGAATCGTCGACAAGTGGACAAGAAAGACGGACCTGGCATCAACGAGAAATGGCAAACGGCGTATCATCAAACACGCCCTTGTGTCGTCCGCCGGATCCTGGATGAAGGCCATTTGCTTTCGCCGGATTTGAATGTTTGGCAGAGAACAAAGGCTGCCCGTCGGAGTAGCAAAGGCAACGATGGGGAATCTAATGGACAGCTACTCTTTTCTCCAACTTTACAGCCTGCGTCGTTGGCACCGATTGCAGAACTTTACGACCCAATTCTTAAGGTAAAATTAACACCTAGCATTTAGATTCTAGTAAATTTGTTAATGAGCTTGTTGTATTTTTTAAAGAAAAATCAACATGGTCAGGTGGTTTTACAAGTGCTCGTCCAGCCGGGATCCTACAAAGTCCGGAGGGCAACCAGTCCTCTCAACGGTCCAGCGCCGACAGTCCCGACCACCAATACAGTGGGATCAGTGACTTGTAGTCCAGATCCAACTCATCAACAACAGTTGCTGAATCCACCGGCAGACACGACCGCAATAACGGATGAAGACCCAGCCATTTTATGGTACACCAAGGAACGGGGAGCTGCTATTGTACAGGCGCTCTTGATCAGATTAGACGAAACTGCCTCGGCTTCGACCTGAACCAAACAGTGTTCGAGAACGCGCACGAAATCTGGTTGTTCTTAGCTTTAACTGATTGTTTGTGACTGTGTCCATTTATAGCCCTAATCTAAAATTCTCTTACGAATCACTCTGTACATACACATGAACAAATAAATGTGCTTGCTCCTATACACAAGCTATTTTTTTCTATGCAGTACTAAATATACTCGATGGCAGTACGCTTAAAATGTCAGCACCATATGGTAATTGCGTCCAAAGAATTAGATAACTTAGAATGGAGTTGCCTATGAAGTAAAGCTGCTGAATATTTATACCGCATGTTTATTCTTAAATTGTAAAACTTATGGAAGACATGCTAAATCTGTAAATAAACCCAAAGACGGAGCACCACTGCAAGGCAGACTAACAGTTCACTTAAATATCTTTACGGAGCAAGGCGTTCATAAATCCAACCTTCGTCTCCTTGGTGAGTCAAGACACCGTCCGGCTCTTCACTGGACGCCGGTCGTCGAAATCGAATCCGATCATGGATTCTAGTAGACTGCCCTTGCCAAAACTCGATGACTTCTGGAATTACAACGTAACCTCCCCTAATATGCAGAAAGCAAAGATTAATTCATGAACATAGTAAATGACAAACAAATGAAAAGACAAAAAAGCTTTGGGTCGAAACTGACCATTTATCCGGTCTTGGAATGGGGTTCTTTTCGTCGGCGTATTCTTTGGTCAATTTTTCCTCGTCGTCAACCAGTACTTGACGGGATGAAATTGCTTGGCTCTGAGACTAGTCACACAAATGAATTAATTCTTGGTAAGAATTAATCTGTCTGAAAGCATTGCAAATCTTTGGACATCTTTATACTGAAAGGAGTGCTCCAATCTGGCTGCTACGGGGTCGAGATTGAAAGTATTCATCAGAGGCTTCGGCTGGAAGTTTTTTCACTGCACCCTCTATCCTAACCTTATTTTAAAATGGAATTTTGATGAAAAATGATCTATAAATGTTTTTAAATGCAACTATTACAGATTTTAGCAAAGGTTCCCAGTAGAAAGTGAGGGCTGCAAATGGATTTTCTTCCTGTTAAAAAAAAAACGAACAATTTTAAAAACCAAATATATAAAACGAAGTAAAATAAACAATGATTTTCCGCTATAACCGACTAGGAACTTAAGTTGAATAAAAATAGCATACCAACTCGATTCCTTTCCTGCTGGAGTAGTTGGTGAAAAATCGAAATCCTTCTTTATCGAACCCTTTGAGCAACACGTAACGAGCGGAGGGTTTCCCTGTTCTATAAAAAATTAAACACAATTATGCTCTAAAATAGGAAAGGAAAATCTCAATGTCTAAGCTCATTTGGCTTACTTGGAAGCTGTTGACAAACACATGGCATTTGCTTCAAGAATATTTGGTGTTTGGCAAGCAACATCAAACCATGATTGGAATTGTTTTATAGGCTCTTTAGCAACAAGGCTGTCCTCAGTGAATGTGTTGTGCTTCTCATTGTAAGGTTTTCGCATTCCTAATGATAACATGAGAAAAAAAATGAATGGATGATCGATAAAACACAAAAATCACCACACGAACAAGACGGACAGCAAAAAAAACTAATTTATGTGATGTAGGTTTCGGTTAAGAAAGAAATAAAGTGAATAAGTTCAGAAGGACAGGTGAGAGTGAGACTGAATCAACGTTGAATTTACCTGGCCCCTTGGCCCGAACTAATAAACGGGCCTTGGGGAACTCTCGGGGCGGGACAAAAGAAAAATCTTGATTCGTTTTTAGACGACTAGATACCAACGTTGGTTTGACACTTTTCCTAGTATTCTAAACACTTTTCGTCTTTCTTGAACTAGGCCTTTGGTACCTAGTTAATACCAGTTGCTGGAGAATTTGCGTACGAGTGGTGTAAACTCTCTCGCTCTCTCCTGATCATTTTACATGTCTTTTTTTTCTGCATTTTCGTTTACTGGTTGTGATGCATCTGTATTGTGGCGATGCCACTGCTGAATGATCAGAATTGTGTTGATTTTTGTTTACTGTGTTATTTTATCGCCGAATAGTCGTGCTGAAACATCTCCAAAGCTTTGTTACATGTAACATTATGTAACAAACAAAATCATCACTATCAGGTTACATAGAAACAAGAAAAGAAAGTAGGAAGGGTTGAATTTTATTGACTAACCTCCTAGGTCTATCCCCTGAGATTTATTTGAAGTTTCTGTCGCCATGGCCTTTCCAAGAAGGTTTTTCAAGGGATGAGGGAGAGAGATCTTAAGATGAAAAATTAGGTATCTTGATGATAACATGAGCTAGAGTTGCACTAATGAAATGCCCAAATAAGTTATCAGGAGAAAAAATGAATAATTTAACAATATCGCCCTAGTTTTTATCTTTTTAAAAGGCGTACGTTGCTATTGCACTGTCTGTCAGTCTTTCATTTTTTACCTTTTCCAGACCTGGCAACTCAGCATACGTGAAAATGGAAGAGTGAAATATTTGCCAGCTGATTTCAATTTCTCAATTGTGCGCGGACACACGAGACACGACACAGTCTAAATCTGTTGTTACGTTGCTTGAAAGTCCAATTATAATTAAGTCAAGTACTTATAATTTTATAAACCTGTTATAAACTTCTCATGGGTGGAAGAGGACGAGGGAGAGGAAATGCGGTTTCCTTTAACATTGAGCAATTGGGATTTGGTAGAGGTGAAGCAGGTCCAGTTTCTGTTACTCAACCTCCTCCACTATTCCCCTCTCTAGGTATTAAATTATTTACACTATATGTGAAACAGTGTAAAGTTCTGAATCTTTTTCCAATTTCTCTGTTAGAAAACAGGCCTCTTCCATTAATTAAAGATGTGGAAAATGAGTATATACTGGTTACCCAAAAGGATTTGAGCACAAGAATGAGGAACTCACCGTTTTACTTGAAACACTCAGAAAAGTAGGTGAATAGTTGATGATTATAGTTTATTCACACACTTATTATTCTTGAAGAATCAATAGCACATCTTATGAAAAAGAGCTACCTGTTCTCTGGAATCGAATGCCTGCTGAACTTAGGGATGATACTTTCACTAAGAGGTTAGCAACTGGCAAGTCTAAAGTCACTCTGAATGCTAAAAGGAAGAAAGTTGAAGACCCTGATAAAATTTTTGCCAAGCTTGAAAAGAAAGAAAGAAATGAAAGTGAAGGGGATGGGGATGGAGGTTTGTTGAGCAAAGTATATTCTAATTTCCATAAATTTATAAAATGTTTTAATGATAGATGGGAAAGAAGATGAAGACGATCAAGATAAATCAGATGATGAGAAAGTGGAAATGGAAGATGATGTTGTGGAAGATGAAGATGAAGAAATGGATAAAGATACAGACTATGCTAATAATTATTTTGAAAACGGTGAAGGTTATTTGGATGATGAAGAAGGCCAAGATGATGGAGAAGCCCAGTTCTAGCAACTGTAATCACTTCCTATGCAAAACTCAGGCAAACTGAAATACAAGTTATTATTTTTTGTAATTGTCTTATTTTCTTTAATCCTACAAGCTGCTGAGGAAAACATTTTCTATGTGGTTCTAATTGACATTATTTAGTCCTTCATTGTGAGCTTGATTCATGGTACGCTAAACAATTTCGTTGAGAAATTAAAGAAAAATTTCATTGACGGCAGTGACTCCTTCATTCACAATTTTTTACTATTACTACTACAATTTCATCAATTCGTGAATCAAACCCTAGGAGTAGGAGTATTGAAAACTTTTTCTCAATTTTCTGACGATACACTAACCCTGTTTGTAATTCGGCGATACTAAAGAAGAAACATGTTAGGATTTGTTTTAAGGGTAAAAAGATTCTTTAAACATACCAAATTTGGCGTAACATACATATTACGCATAACATAAACTACCATCGAAAACTTTGATGCGATTCAACACAAATCGTCCTGTACGTTCGAATAATTTTAAACAACAATCTTTTAAAAAAACCAAAGGAAACTAAATTAGAATACCTATTTCTTTTCAGCAAGTTGACTATCCTCTTCAAGAATTTGAAAGTTTTGAAACCAGATGCGATTTTCAATTATCGCAAAAGTGAAAACATGGTCAAAGAACGGATGACTTTTGGGATGATTTGTAATTGTGGTTCGATTCTCTTGCTCGAGGGCAACAACAAGCTAGTGCAAATTGAAATAAAAAATCTACGCTTCTTTTTCCCGTAAAAAGGCTGATTCGTGGCTCTCGGCTTACTCAATAGTTAATAAATTGTTCGTTCAAGTGCCAACAGTACGAATAATTCAGACAATTGGACAACAGACTAATTATTACGTAATAACCCATATAGCTTAATTTTTTTAACATTTTTTAGAGAAGCCTAAGCCTTCCATGGTGTTTTTGCTAGTTAGTTCAAACGGCAGTTAAAATCACACCCATTTGAGGTCGGCGATCAAGGCAATATGATCCGAAGGAAACACTATACTGGGGAGCGCACAGTGTCGAGTAACTTCCTCTAGACTGGGAAGGGGGACAACCTATGAATTCAAGGGAAAAAAAAAGTTAAAAAATTAGCATCAGCTTTAGAATTACAAAAATTATACCTGTTCAACGACGAGCTTGGATTTTTCGAAAAAAATGTAGTCAAGACAACCACTGAATCCACTAGTGTAATTAGTAAAAGGAGGAGTGCCACAGGCAGTTTCCATCACAATTGGGTTATGAAGAGATAAGTCCCGCACTGCTTCTTCTGGTTCTAGATTCGTAATCCACGGTAATAAAAGTGAAAACAAATATACGAAAATTACAAATGAAACTCACTGCTTGACCACGCCTCGTTGTCATGATCTATGTGTTGTAATGTCATCAGTTCAAAGACACCGGATCCTGGAGTACTATTAAAATCCCCGCAAAATAAAAGGGAGACTTCTTTTCCAAGTTCCTGGAAAAAGAATATTGCATTACATTATGTATAGGTGGAGATATAATAAAGACACGCACCAATTGACAGTTTCGCAAATTTTGTGCTAAGCGCAGAGCTACACATGATTGTAGGAGACGAATGTGGTCCGCATTTGGGTGAAAATAAAGATGCGTGTTAGCTACAACTACACGTTTACCGTTGAACAGCGACTCCAAGACAAGAAGATGACAAGAAGTAGTACGGTCAATGATTCGTTTAGACAAATCTTCATTTTTTTGCACAGCTTCCCATAAATCATTAACTAATGGATTTTTCGGCAACTCTTCGGCCAAAATATGGCTACATGATTCAACCAGCCGAAATTTGGACGTATTGAATAAACATGTCATTCCTTCACTCACTTGTCCACCTTTTTTGCTGAATTCAGCTCCGAAACCCAATGAAGAGAAAATAGGTTTCAAATCTGAATCAAAGACTTTACCATCAACTTCTTGGAGACAGATTATATCAGCATTGTATCCTAAATGAAAAATAAGGGTAAGCAACAGAAACAATGTTTAGTATGTTAAGGTTTAACCAATAATAAACAATTTTACCAATTAATTCTTTTAAGATAAGTTGCTTTCGATAGTCAATTGCCAACGCGTATGGAGGACAGTAGGGGTGAAGAACTTTACGTGTATATTCAGAATCGGTGTATAGATCGGCAAGGATATTGTAGGTCACTACTCGAAAACTAAAGAAATCATATTAATTTAAAAAAAAAATCATGACGATTCAATTCAATGAACTTACCCTGTATTGCCCATTGATTCTTTTGTAAAATTGTGACGGATGTCAAAAGGACACTGGCCAGGTCCAGCTTCGACTACTTGGGAAGAGATTGCACATTCAGGCAATCCTACTCTAGATGAATTCCTTGGAATGCATTTTACTTTGAGCCAGCTGCCAATGTCTGAGTTTGAAGTAGAGTAGGAGAATCCTGTTCCAACTTGAACCCAAGTTTCAGAACTATCTTCTGGGATGACATTTACAGGCTCATGGCTCTTGTACCAAATTAGTTCACATTCACGTGTTATACAATACTCTACTTCAAATTTGCTTAGATAAACTTGATACCCTGCCATAATTGAAGTAGGGAGCTTGAGAGTTTTTACTGTAGGAGGGTCAACATCTAAATGGTATAATTGACCATTTACTGCAATTACAACATCTGGCATGACAAGTAAATTTCTACAAGTCACCTCTGGACCTATTATTTCACAACCCTGCAACAGTTGGACTTCTAACTTCAACTCATCCAAGGGATCTGTAGGCAACTTCTTCAGTTTCTTTTTCTTGTACTTTAAGCAAGCCTTGTCAATATTTGTAACAATTCTTTCTTTAATTTGTTGCACATTATCATCCATTGATCTATTGAAATTGAACCAACGGTCCAACCCTATAACAGGATCTACATATTGAAACTGAATATCCACACGATCTTCACTCTTGGTTCTACAATATGCTTTCATGGTGGAATTTCTTGTGTCTTCTTGACTCAAAAGAGAGTTGACAGCACTACTTGCTCTTCTATAAATTAAACGGAAGGCACCATATGTTCTGCTCAACATAGCAGGTTAATAATCTTCCGATACAACGACGAAGCAATGCCTACAAAAACAACGTTCTTATTTCTCACTCCTTACAATTTTGAAAACAAAAACTTAATATTTACCACCTAAACTGATATTGTAGTGGTCAATATGGGATACTTGATGCGAAATTATTCCAATATACACACGTGAACATTTTTTTGCAAGTTTGGCTCAGCTCAGTCGTCTGCTTGTTTTTCTGTCAACACAAAATGTGAAATCTAGCGGCGAAAGGAAATACTAAGTTCCCTTATCCCCACCCACCAGTTTTGAAAAATTTCAATAATATTATCCACAAATTTTGAAGATTAATTTATCGTACTGTACGTAGTTTATCGTGAAGGAATTAAAACAATCTAGTACAAAATACCTAATCAAACTATGGTAATTTGCAAACCAATAAAAAAAGTGCTGGATTTGGTGAAAGAGGGCGGGCATTTCATGACTTTCATCGATGATTCACCGGGGAAAAATAGCTTGTGTGTAGCACATACCTTCAGTATTTCATTTGTTTTAGTGCAGTCAATTCTTTCCAACCTCTTGTCTCTTAAGTCAACGAGTGGTCTTTCCGGCGGTCAATGAGAGAGTTTCCTTGGCCCGGGCTATTTACGCAAATACGCGCAAATAGGTTTGTTCATTTTACAGAAAGTGGATTATTAGCCTATTCTTTCATTAGATTTTGTTTTTTTTCGTTTTTTAAGAGATGTTTATTTGTTGGATGATCCCCTGAGCGCCGTGAACAATCAAGTCAGCAACCATATATTCAGCAATGGCATTCGCTGTGCGCTTAAGGGTAAGACAGTCATTTTTGTGACGCATCAACTTCAGGTTTGAATTATTTTAAATTCTTAACTGTTTTTTTTTCTTTCAACATTTGCTGACGGTTAAATGCTAACAGGATTTAGATCATTGTGACCAAGTCTTTTTCATGGACTGTGGACGAATTGTGGATCGTGGCCGTCATGTGGATTTGATAAGTCGAAACGAACAGTATATGTCGTTAATCCGCACGTTCTTAAACGAAGAGAATAAGAACACATTTGATCAATCTTCCGATCAGCATGGATCAACAACGCAGATTGTTGTGTCAGTATTTCCGTTTGCTTGTGATCTTCAATGACGTGGACTTGTAAGAAATTTCTTTTGTAGTGGTGAGCCTTCATCTTTGACAAGGAACAGGAAACATTTTGGTGTCAACAGGAACTTGTCATCCACTGAAGCAGTATAAGCCAACTAAAAAATCGCTTGACAAAGACGGACGAATTTATTCCGACAGCGGACGGACGCCTAACAGAAGTGGAAATGATGGAAAAGGGATCCATCCCGGTATCAACATACAAAACCTATATCAAATTGGCCGGTGGATACATGTTAAGCATCTTTGTTTTCTCGCTGTTCGCCGTCAACGTGATCGGATCAGGTAGTAATCAAAATCTGAAATTTACTTTCATTCATGCTTATTTTTACTCGTCCCTTTTGTATTCGATAGCTATGAGCGCATGGTAGCTTGCTCATTATTGGCTTAACGTTGGTGTTGTGGTAAGTCATTCTTTGACTGAATTTGCGAAATTGTGAAATTCTACGTTAAAGTTCTTTTGTTCTAATAATCCACAGTTCCACACATATGGTACTCAAGAACGCCAGCAGAACTATTGGAAATGAAACCGAATATCATCCAAGCATTCGAGCCCATCCGGATCTCCTATACTTTGAATTAATTTACGGAACTTTTATCCTGATCATAATTATAGCCAGCCTACTGCGCAGCTTCTTTTTCATTAAAGTAAACAACGGATATATTATATACAGTAATGTTATGTTCATTGATGGATAATTCATTATATTTATTAAGGCTTCTTTGCGCGCATCAAATTTGCTCCACAGCCGCCTTTTTAGCAATGTCCTGAACAGTCCAATGAGCTTTTTTGATGCGACTCCCGTTGGTCGATTACTCAACTTATTTTCACGCGACCTGGATGAGAGTACGCATGATATCATGAGTTTGTGCTTAACTACGTTATTAATTGTTTTGTTTTTTTCCTTTATGACTCGTGACAGCTGATTGTCGTTTACCGCCATGCAACGAGGCCCTTATTCAAAATGTGTTGACCGTGGCAGTCTCCATTATCTTTATTGCCATTGTTGCTCCGTGGTTCCTCATTGCGATCGGCTTGCTGGCTGTCATCTTTGTCCTGCTCAGCCGCGTGTTTCGATGTGGTCTCCGCGATTTGAAACGGCTCGATAACGTCTCGCGTTCATCCATCTACAGCCACGTTGCAGCCACTATAAGTGGACTGGATACGATCCGTGCTTTTGGAAAAGAGCGAGATTTCACTTCAAAGTAGAAACATTTATTCCAACTTTCATCTGATTAAAGTGCATATGCTGATAACTTTTTCTTCATTCTAAAGATTCATGGATTTGTACGACGAGAATTCGATTCAATTTTTCATGTTCACATGCAGCATTCGTTGGATCAATTTAAGGCTGGACTTGATTGCAGGTACGCTAATGAAAATGCTAATATCTTCTGAGGAAATATTTGATTTTGTTCTACCGTGTCTTTATCGTAGTTTGCGTCATGGGCATCACAGCTGGACTTGTTGTAGTCTTTCGTGGGATTCCGGCCGCATTCGCTGGGTTAGCTCTCGCTCACGCTAATCAGCTAAGCGGAATATTACAGAACACTGTTCGTTGGGCGTCTGAAACGGAACTCGTTATAAAAATGATGATGAATTGATATAAATTTTAATGTGCCAAGTTTTATAGATTTTATATATATTTTTTTTTGTCATATTATTTGATTTAAATTTTTATTTGCTTTGGGCTGTTTCTGGTCTCTTCTTGTAGAATAGGCCGTGGTACGTGTAGCGTAGGCCGAGTTACGTGGGAATAAGGCCAAGGTACGTGTAACGTAAGCCGAGGTACGTGTAGAGTAGGCCGTGATACGTGTAACGTAGGCCGAGTTACGTGTAGCGTAGGCCGTGATACGTGCCGATTAGAGAAAGCCGGCCGACATCACCTAATACGGCACGTACCTCGGCCTACGCTACACGTAACTCGGCCTAACATTTCATGAATGAAGAACGGCCTGCCGGCCGAGGAAAAGCGGCCTGCCGGACGAGGAAAAGCGGCCTGCCGGACGAGGAAAAGCGGCCTGCCGGCCGAGGAAGAGTTGTTCTCTCTGAAACACGATTCACGTCCGTCCAACGAATGGAAAATTCATTAAACCGTCTTGAGGTAGATTAAATTGTTGATTTTATAATTAACAAGTTATAATTTTATTCCTATTAAATAGAACACGCCGAGCGAAGAACTTTCAGTTGTGAAAAATTGTCGTCCTCCAAGCGATTGGCCACAGCTGGGTTGTGTCACATTTTCAAACGTCAAAATGCGCTACCGATCTCATTTGCCGCTAGTCCTTAAAAATGTTTCTTTTGTTATCAAGCCCAAGGAAAAAATAGGTATTCTTAGTAGATTGTATTTATTATTCAAATTTTATTTTATTTCTCAGTCGAATTCACTGTAATGATCACTATTTTATTTCGAAAGCAATTGTTGGGAGAACAGGTGCGGGTAAATCATCTTTGGTGGTCGCGCTGTTTAGACTGGTGGATTTGACTTCCGGTTTCATCGAAATTGATAGGATTAACATTGCTGAAATGGGTCTTGATGACCTTCGATCGAAGTTGTCCATTATTCCTCAATACCCGGTGCTTTTCATTGGTTCCATTAGGTGACTTTAAATTTTTATTAAATGTTTTCGCTAGATAATTATTTTTATTTTTCGGTAGATATAACTTAGATCTTTTAGAAAAATACTCGGATGAGGCCATTTGGGAGGCCCTTGAGCGTACTCATATGAAAGAAAAGGTGAAATCCCTTCCTGGACAACTGAGCAATACCAAGAACAACGATAGTTTTTCTGTGGGTGAGAGGCAGCTACTTTGCATGGCAAGAGTTCTGTTACGAAAGAATAAGGTATACATATAGTCATATGTTTGATGAGTTCAGTTTTCCCATAATAATTTAAACTTCTCTGCCTAACAGATTTTTGTGATCGATGAAGCCACTGCCGCTCTTGATGCAAAAACGGACGCACTAGTTCAACAAACGTTGCGTGAAACTTTTGAGGATTGTACAGTCTTGACAATTACCCATCGGTTGAACACTGCCGCCCAGTATGATCGTGTACTTGTAATTCAAGACGGAATAGTGACAGAGTTTGATGAGCCTTCAACGCTCCTTGAAAATTCACATTCTTCTTTTGCCAGTATGATGGAAGCAGCAAAAAACAAATAATGATTTTATGAACTAGATTTAAGATAGAAAAGCAAGCTTATCAGCTCGCCGCGAAGGGATAGTTGTAAGCCAGTTGAAAACTGTCTTAATTGACAAATTCAGGGCCTATTGTTTAGTCGGACTTATTCACAATTCACACGTTTCTTCACAGACTTTTTTGTCTTAAAACAGGATTTTTCTGTCACAGTTCAATATTCTTGCAAGTTATTAACGTTTAGTTTGCTCAACTCATATGTTCCTATTTTTACACATAAAGTTCAATAATTGAATTTAAAAAATAACCATCGTTTAGTCAAATAACTGTAAAACATAAATGCAAATCTGGTTGTTGCGTCATGGTTGGGACACCAATGATAACGTCATCATGGCGATGCTATGGACATCTGGTGGTTTTTAATCATGCTTAACCATCCATAACGAATATATTTAAATAAAAAATATTCGACAAGAAAGAATTAATTTTAAACTTAACACGTTAAGTAAATGACAAGCACGTTAAGAATGGAAAGTGGAATTTAAACCTAAGGTGAAAAAGTTGTAGTCGCCACCGCAAGATGTCACCAGTCATTAAGTGAAAAAGTTGTAGTCGCCACCGCAAGATGTCACCAGTCGTTAAACAATTATTTTAACAGTTTTTCGTTAATTACTGGAAAACTAATTAAGTAAATGCAATTATTTTTGTTCTGGTCGCACCGCATATTTTTTTTGTAATTATTAAGACCAAAAAGTCCGAAATCTGTCGTTAAACATCCGAGCTATGGAGCGGGACATACAGACAGACAAAGTGACATGGTATTTTTTTTTCTGCGTGTGCGATTATTAGCTTCGCCCTTCGGGCTCGCAATAATTGTATTTAATTTTAAATTCTAAAATATGACTTTGTATTGTGTCAAAATGCGTTTTTATATTTGCTTGAAAATGGATTAATTGACGCAGACAAATAGAAAACGTTGTCGATCAATCATGAGTAGCACATTTTTTTGTAATTAAGTAAATTGAAGTTGTAAATGAAACAATTTCAAGTTGAAATTCAAAATCAAAATGTTTGATTCGTTATTTTAAATATCATACAGTAAGGCAAGCTTGCTACTGTACATGCTACATGTAAGGCCATGTATTGACGCCTGCAATTATTGCAAAAATGACTCCAGCAGGAATGCCCAGCAGTAATACTATCCAACAGTAGTTTTCTCCACAGGTTTTACAAGTGCCCATACTCTGCATTTCGGCGAAAGGTGTTCCGCTGTTGACGTTGCCAATTCTGGAATGACGTAATGCAGCATAGGAGTTGGAGCGAACGCCTTAAATAAAAAATGAAATACGGAAGAAATTTAATAAAATGAAAATCGGACATACAGAATATGGGCAACGAATAATACCAGATCTGGTAAATCCACAGCAGTTGAATACACATGCGGCAATTAACGGTATTAGAATGAAGCTGACCGAACATCCAACTATCAAAACCACACTCATCATTTGAAAAATTCTACCAATTTGATCACCCACTGGATGCTCTGATTCCGAGTAAGATTCATTATTTTCCTCATCTGTATCGATTTGAGTTGATATCAACACTGCCATCGATTTATACACAATAGAATGGGCAGCTTTACTTAAAAAATTATTGATTTTTTGATCAAACGTAATCGGCTCTTCGGTACTCGATTCCGCAGTCAAGAAAGCAAATTGTTTCATAACGACCGCTAAGGAAATAATTAACTCGGAACTCCGCCACGACATTGTAGTTTGCAGCGTCTATTCCTAATAAAGGTTCATTTGGTCTGTGACTTGTGAGCAAACATTTTTTAATAATAATAAAAAATAAAATAAAATACGTACCTAAAAGAATTTCTTTCTAATAAGTATTTGCCTAACTTTTGAGAATCGCAAATTTAATGCCACGTACGTTAAATAATGTCGATGCAAGATATAGAAATAAAATGACTTTCGTATTCATATTTCAAAGTCCCTTATAAAACCAGTTGTTGTGTCCTGGTTTTTCCTATCTTTTCACGTAATCTTATCTTATCCTACAGGAAGGCGGAGTTAGTAGTGTGATATACATATTTTTTGGACTATAAAAGCATTTATTTTGTTTTATTGCAAAGTCCCTAAGGCTAGAGGATAACCATGAAGAGAACAGTTTGCTACGAATCAAGCAGCCAGTCGTGCGTCAAGGACGACACCGTAATGGTGTGGTACCAAAGCGGATACGGCCGCTTCGGTTTCACCCCTACAGGTAGATGAGTGAGGCTTCATGTTGACATGCTGTCATCTTTCGTAAAACTGGATGAGTTAACCAGGAACAGTTTTCTCTGCTTTTTATAAGGTTGTTTTATTTCCAATAATTCAGTTTTAAGGGCATGTGAACTCCCAGTTTTAGTGACGTCATTTGATCTTATCCCCAAATTATTATTTCAGCTCAAATTGTAGATTAAATGGCTCGTTGGCGTTTCATGCTGCTACTGATTTTCTTGTTGAACGTCGTTTTGCCATTTTCTTCAGCATCACAGAATGTAACTGAAGCAGGTGCTTATGCTTATGGTGCTGGGAATATTAGGGATGATCAGTTCGGCATAACGATTCTTAGAATCCTTAAAACTGTGGGTGTTGCACTTGGAGTTGCATTGGTTGTTACTTTTATAGCACCAATAATTATTTACTTCCTACTCTGCTGTATCGGATTTACCTGTTCTGGTAATAATGAAATAATTGCTGTCCCATCCTCTCCTATTTGTGTGCTAATTTTATCGTTATTATTGAAGGCGTTTTGGCAGCTTCGTGTGCTGCAATCTGTCAATCGAACATTGGTAATGTGGCGGCTGGAAGTTGTTTTTCTTGTGCACAGAGTATGGGCGCTTGTGGTAGCATGGGAGTTTACGTCTTGATTGGCCTAATATGTGGTATTCCTGCTGGTGCCATTGCAGGCTATTATGCTTGGTTTTATTTTGTTTGAAATGGATGAATTTAAGCGTGGGCATTTTGTAAAACATGTAATATGAATCTCGAAATAAATGTGACATTTGCTCCTTCATTAAGAACTTCAATTTAGTTGCGAGTTTATTTTCTTTCACGAAACAAAAAGACATTACGTAAACGAGTTTTAGACATTATTTTCTTTCGGGAATCAAATGACTTCGAAAAAGATAGCCGTGGAGTTATATGGGGCGCCAAATTTCAAATATGAGTAGAGTTGAAAACGCATTAGTAATTATTTGAGTTCAAAGGCAAAATTTGTCATTTCAATCACGAGGAAGTTATATCGAATTAAGCTGATTAAAGATCTTTTGTGCAAATATTAAATTATGTGCATTAAATAATTACGTTTAATAATTGCTGCTGTGTGTCCTGAAAATAAATGTGTTTCTCATTCACTAGGAAAAGATACTCGATCGGAAGAAGACGCCGAATAAAAACTGGGTCTGTTTTGCGAATTCGATGGATAGTAGGTGGGAGTGTTTGATGGAATTTCTTGAATCGAACCTTGGACAGTTAACGGACGGTAGGAATTCTGTTGAGAATAACTAGGTGAAGGTGGTCGATAACTTGAAGATGATGGAGGTTTGTAATATGTTGGAGATGAGACTACCGGCTTGTAATTCCCTGAAGAAGGTTTGTAGGATGACGATTGGTCGTACGGCGCCATTCCTTGGGCTGTTACGACAACCGAATCATATCCTTCCTGAGATCCACTAGAACCGCTTCCAGGTTTGTATGCTGAACTGGAACCTTGCTGGTAACTGGGACTGCTGTAAGAAGGGGTATCAATGATCGTGATTGGTTTGTATTGATTATACTGAGGAGAAGTTTGCTGATGGCTAGGATTATACGACGACGATGTTTGGCTAGGATTGTACGATGATGAAGTTTGGCTAGGATTATAGGACGATGAGGTTTGGCTAGGATTATACAACGATCCTGTGTTGGAGGCGGGATTGTAAGAAGGTGTCCCAATTACAGGTGCCACCGAGCCAAAAGGATCGGGAATAAGGCCAGAGGGACGATAAGAATTTTGCGGAGACGTGACGGCGGATGTTGTCGGGTTGTAGAACCCGTTTTGAACTGAAGGATTGTAGTTGTTGTTGTATCCGTTGTTTGAGGGATAATGCTGAGATCCATAAGATGGATTAAAGGAATTTGTCGGGAATGAAGGCGACGTTGGATTGGTAGGGTAATAAGGACTCTGGCCGGCAGCTCCGCCGTAAGGTCCGTTTTGCTGGGGATATTGATTTGGATATTGACCGAATTGAGAGGCTCCTGGATAACTTCCAGCTCCAAATCCTTGCTGTTGATACAAATGCGATGGCGGCACTCCTTGATACGGCCCCATAGGTTGGAATCCACCGTAAGATGGATACTGCTGTTGGTGCTGGGAGTTAAATGCTCCCGGATATAATCCGCCAAACTGATGAGGAGGGGCATACGGTGGCTGGTAACCGAACATTCCTAATTGGCGAGTCGTTGCATTCGATGAAGATTCATCTAAAAAAAATTAAAAAATATAATCAATTTTGAACAAAAATATGTAATACGTTGATTTCTCTTTATAGATTATTATAGATTTTTATAGCCTGGTGGTATTTTCCTGTTGAAACAATCGTAATTTGGTACTTCAATTTTGAAAATTTACGACCGAAAATGAGTAGGTTTTTGCACCTACAGACATATAGAAAAGACCACCGACAAGGGTGAACGGAGAACGAGTTGTGTTGCGCAACCCGTCCTTCACCTCAATACCGCAGCAAGGCACACACATATACAATTATAACAATCTCTGCTGTTTGGTGCGCTTAAAGTTGAACAGCACGCGCACTCTGTTACTTTCTTTCTAATATAGAATGCCATTCAAATATTAAATACCTTCCTCCCGTTTGGAACGGACGACGGACGAGTCAGCTCCGGATGCCCCAAACAGACACAGTATAACAAGCTGGACATATATAATAGAGCGTAGCAAAGCGATGAATAGGTAAAAACATACTCTTTTGAATTATAAATAGATTAGGAATGAAAATCCGCTTACGACAGAAAAGAAGTTGCTCATGGCGTCAATCCGAATAAGTTAGAACAGGTTGAGAGCTGGCGTTCGTCTGGTGGGAACTTCAGCCGGGACAATGTGAAAAGACATCGAATGTCCCAGCAGCAGCAGCCCAACGCGGTGAAAGTTTCACCCCCGCCATGAATCATTCAAGGTCTCGTTTCAATAATAATAATGACTCCGCACAGGGATTTCCCACCATAAAATAAAGGGCTTTTTTTAGTTTTAGCCTCGTTTTTTTTTTCTTTCTTAGCTTTTTGGCGAATGTATTAATTTCCTCCGACGTCGTCAAGCAGAACAAATGGTCGACTCCCGTTATTATTATACGATGTCATAGTCGGGGCGTCGGATTTTATTTTATTTTTTTTTTTTTTCACGGGGCTTTGAATAAGCTTTTTACGCCAGATTTCTTGGCCTTGACATTCATCGGTTAGCCTATTGCATTGTGAGTAAAAAGAGAAATCTCTCGGCGCGTCAAAAAAAGGACAAATGTGGCATCCTGCCCATGGTCGATGGCTTGCCATAGTCTGGAATAACAGCTGTCGCCTGCGCCCTTTCGGTTTTGATTGTTACCAGCACCCAAGTTCTTTTTCGATGAGAATGCCAATGGATGACAGTATATACTTCCTTTCGGAATGACTCCCTTCAGCACACCTAATAAAAATCACGGACACTCAGTTGTTTTGCTTAAAGGACTTTCGACGTTATTGGGTTACTCAAAGTATACCCAGTAAATAATAATAATAAACAATGATTGGGCGGAAAAATCAATGCCAAATTGGGAAATAGTTCCCATGGAATTTCGTTCAATTGACCAAAGTAGTTTAGCTATGCAAGTAAATTTGGAAGATTAGTTTACTTTTCGGCAACTATGTTTTTATTGTTGTGAGAATTACATAGAAACTTGAATTGCCGGAATAATAAATATACGCGTAAAGCGCGGGAATTTCGTTACACGATAGTGATTTCAAGTAAACCGTTTCTTCCTATAGTTTAATATTCCAAAGAGGTTTATTTTTATAGCGTTTTCCACTACGCCCCAAAGAACATTTATCGACCCATAAAGATCAAGTTTATATATGTAATACGGGTTAAAATAACATTAGTTCTGGGTTGTCTGGGTTGCGCTTGTTAACAGTCTATGATATAGGGGTGTGGCTGGACCACCAGTGCGCAGCAACGTACGGTGGAGTGATAAATGAGTTTGGATTGATAAAAATTCTAGTCAAGTAAAAAAACAAAAAAAAAATTCTAATGCAAAATAATTGTTCCGGTAGATCAGATCATTAATTGGCAGTTCGCTTGGCAGTTTGCCGACTGAGGACATATAAAGTTGGATTGGGTCCAGTACCGGCGCGCGGTAGTATATATATCTTAGCTATAAATCCTACAATGCAATTATTTTTGCAACAAAAATAGTTTGGAAATGAATGGGCGGGGTGAGTCGAGGCAGGAAAGGAGGCCAGACTATTGAACTACATCCAAACCCTTAGTCGGTCAAGTAAACACAAGATCATAAAACTTAATTTTTCGCAACTCAAAATGACTGTGCCGGCGGTCTATGTATGCATGCTACAGGAAATATTTACATGTTTATTGTCTTGCTTGTTTTTCAAAAATTTTACAAGGTGCTGGCATAAATTAGACACAGATCATTTAGGTTTTAAAATAAACTAGACATGCAAACGTGAGTCTTGTTTTCTATTTTTTCACTAAACGGTTTGAAAATAATTACATGACATGCTCCAAGAAAAAAGTAAAACTGTAAAATTCATCAACCGAAAATTTGTATGAATTACGACATCCAGCCTTCTGTTCTATTTCGGCAGAATAGAACGGGACCCTCATATGTTACAAATATGTAATGAATTGTTTGCAGTACTTTTATCCTGCTGATTTTTGCATGCATGGTAATTCTAGATGTAATCATATACGTTCCGACTGTAATTATAGCGGAGTATGCCATGAAGAACCTTGGTGTTCTTCAGGTGGAAGGTTTACACACTTTTAGTCTGACCCAAAAAAATTTGCCGACGAAAGAAAGGAAACTTAATTAGCTAAAAATCTGGATTTTATTTAAACCAGATGTTCCCCCTCACACCTGGATGTGATGGATCACTCTCTTTCACTTCATATACTTATGGGAATGTGCGAGTGATTTATACAGACGTCATAACCGGATTATTTGGTATACAATAACGACATATATACCTTATAAGCTACTATAAGAGATGAATCATTTTCTTCTTGTTATCTCTGTGCGTGCAAGCAAAATATTTCCCCGCGCGATTTTCAAACAGATTTGAAATTGCATTTGCTTACTTAGTATATGTGTGATGCCGTTTCTTTCTTTTATGCAAATCAATTCACTTTCAATAACGACGGTTTTTGAATTGGATCTAAAGTTCTGCGGGCTCGACTTATTTCTTTTTAAAGTTCACGATTTATTACGTTCTCCGGTTTGAGCGAAACTTTTATTTTTAATACGTAAGGGCAAAACTTGTAATATACGGGATCCTTATTATTCACGACAAAGCTGAATCGAATTTTATTTAGATGATTCGACTATAAATACGTAATATGGTTGGGTCTGTTTCATCAATAATAAAATGCGCGTGATTCACTCTATATTCCGCGCTGCATGCTTAGGCGGCATGAATTCTTTCGATTATCTTAAATCGATGGTAGCTATACCTTATAGTCAGTTGGCGGTATTTGAGTACTATGGGTTTGCCGGGTCCGTGTCTAAAATGTGAGCAACTGTATTCACGATTCTAATTTCACGCGAATCACGTCGTGTCAAAGTCAAATCGTATAATCAGACTCGGGATAATAATAGGCCAACAACGCATATAAGGAATTTGCGGTAATGTGGTCGACGGAGATTAAGGAACCAAATATTCGAATGATATGAGCTATAGCCAAGACGTCAATAATAATCATGCGAGATTAATAGGCAGCAAGCGCTGCGCACGGAATAAGAATGGGACGATCGTTAATTGTGTTATACGTATACTGAACTCGGGTGCGGTAGTGACATTCCAATTGCGCATTACTTATAATACGGCGCGCATTCTGAGATGCGCGGGTGAGGAAAATCTCATTGATCACATTCACACGTAATTAGTGTCCCATTCTTTTCCCGATTTCTACGACGCCATCTAGCACACTATAACGAGATAACTATAAAAAAAACAAGGAGAAACAGTCACATTTTTTAAATAAAAATAAAATCTGACACTGATTCGTGACGTTTGCTGCCGGGCTCTGCCATGCGCCGTGTTCTTTATCCGAAGGACCCGAGCAGTTGGTGGTGGATGTAAACCAGCAGATAACCGTCTGCTGCAGCCCAATCGTTATGACCTCTTTATTGAGCAGCGTCGTCGCTGTTCCAGACCGCTCGGTTAACGTTTTCCGCTAGTTATTATATATCTAGCGGATATCAAAACCGTGGGTTAACCAAATCGAAATTTTGGTCTTCCGGTCTACATTCGGGAAAATGAATAACCATCAAGCTCAAACGGCCACATCTTTGAGACGACGCCAAATTCAGACGTGACACAGATACCGATTCAACGTCGAGGTAAGAACACTGAAAATCTAAATATTCAGTAGATAACATACATACATTTTTTAAAAAAGAATTGTGAATTAATTCAGAGTGAATGTATGGTGGTGCACGATATCAAATAGAATTTTGCAATTTTTTTAGTTTTAGTCATGGTTTTGCGCCGTGCAATGTGGTGACACCTACTGTGTAAAATAAGAAAATGGATATTTCGCGTCCGTTTACGCAACAAAAAGAAACGCACTGAGCGAAAATCGTAAAAAAATCTTTTTTATTGTAACGATGCAATCAAACCCCGTTTTTGTTACGAGGAAAAAAAAACTATTTGAAATTAATTACTCCAGTGGCCAGCTGAAAGTGTGCTATCACCTTAAAGGTTGCTGGTGTTTGTGACATTTGTGGTATCCATAAAAAACTCGAATTACCTTTCCATTCTCTTATTTAAAAACTGTTCATAATTAGAGATGTTTAGTTTTTCTTCAGGCCTGGAAAGAAAAAGCTCAGTGAAATATATAGATAAACTCTGTACTAACTGTATAAAACAGTTCCTTTTCTGCCTGAGACTTTTGCTGGTGATTGCCTTGAGTGGTTTATGCATTCCGCTCACGAAGATAATAGTTACGGAACGACGACGCGATCACGATCAAATATAGACCTGTCAAGCTTCCTTTTTATTTCGTTAATAGCTCCTGTGCAGTTGAAACACTTGACGCAACCTCCCCATTGCGTTGTATACTGTTTATTTTTAGAATGTTTTCATATATTCTTTTGATGTGTAGTATGGAGTGGAAACACCCTCATGCCGGTGGCGATCGTGGCACCGTGCTACTTATTTAGGCCTAAACATCGCTCGCACGATTCCCTGGAACTGCGCTAGTGCATTTGCTGTGTATAGCATCGAAACAGAAAACGGTGGGGGCTATTAAAGAGGAATTGGGATCCACGAGAGAGGTGAAAGGCAACACTTTCCATTTAGGCTTTATTGGCCAGGTTCTTTTTTCTTTCTTTCACTTCACGATTCTCATCCAGCAGCAGTTTCGGTATAATAAAGCACATCGAAGATTAATATGTGTCAGACGAGTGAGTGTGGGTCATTGATTTTACCTTGACCTCACCATGTATGCTATATCCCTGGAAATCTTCTTTCTCTCGAATGTGTTGGACAGAATAATAACAAGAGACTGTGGTGCTGGTGGCCATTAGGGGCCGGGCAATTATTTGATTGAGTGTGATCCAGCAGCAGCAGCACCGACGTTCGTGTCGGATGGCTCTAGATGTCTCTGGTAACGCAAACCGGCTGCAATAACAAACCGCGAGAGCGACGAGTTATAAGTGCGTTCTCTTGTATCAAGGATGGATGAAAAAAAAAAACAAGAAAAAAAAAGTCTTGCTGCTGCTGTTTCGCGGACCCTGAATTATACCTCTTGGTTACAGCGCAGTCGTCTATATAACATTTGACACCCGATCAGTGTCCAAAAAAGAAAAAAAAAAAAGAACCTGACGATCATAAAGCCAGTCAGAAAGATTTATTTACATTTGTGTGTCTTTGGCTCTCGACGTTATTATGAAGAGGCGGTTTTGATTTTCGTATTCCGTCTCTTTTTAATACATTTGTGTCTGTGTGTGTGGGTATTCTCGGCTGACAAGAAGAGAGAACCGACTTTCACGTGAGTGACGGATGGTTGCTCCTCTCTCAACGGAAGTCTCAGTCAAGATCAAAATCCATGTCCAGTCGGACTGCTGCTGCTGGACAACACAATTTGCAAATCAATCATTTCTATTTCTATTTTATTTCTTTTTAAATGGCGAACGAAAATTTATCGATTTTACAAGGCCTTTTCAATCTATGAAAATGTGAAAATCGGGTCAGTGTTTATACGGAACGAATTTGTTTAAAATGCATGTGTAAAAAGCGAGTCGTAAAAAGGATTCCAAGGAAATCTTCCTTTTTATTTCATTCAAAGAGAAAACAATTTTTTTACAAAGAAGAAATAATGACTGGTCGTTTCATTCATTATCAGAGCCTTTTTTTTTTAAACAAATGTATTTGTTTCTGACAAATCCAACTCTACAATTCAATGGGACGCGACGTTGAATAACGTGACGTAATATGATAACAGTGATGGATTGGGTCATTGAATTTTTTACATCAACAAAAACATGCGATTAGCGTCGTTGTTTATTTATTTGAGTTCCCAAACGCCAAGCGCAGCAGCAGATTTCAATGTATATTTGTTTCCTTTTTCGTGAATGGTGTCCCAGATATTAGATGATCGCTAAGATAATCGACTCTTTTAAAAAAGCAAAGTGTGTGAAATGAACTGGAATAATCCGATCGTGTCGCGGTGATTCAAATCTTACCCAACTCGATTTCCCGAATGCAAAACAGAATTGGGTGTTCAGTTCTCGGCTAAATGGTGAGTCATATTTTCAAAAGAATCAGATGATTGACGTAACAACTCGGAAAGCGCAGCGCAGTGATTGACGTGAGGAGTGCTGGGCTCTTTCGATCTTTCATAAATATGAATGAGCTCGATCCTAATACGGCATACCGGCAGCAAACTAACTGTGGGTGTGCTATGGATTTTTAGTCTTCCGTTAGATTCACCTTATCTTACAATAAACAGCACGCTGCACTTTGCTAGACAGTTGTGCGCAGACAGCTGGCCGCTATCGATTTTTTAATTGCGGTATATACAAACGTAATACATAAGCTTGTTTCTGAAATAAAATTTGGTGTGAAGGGAAAAAAAAAGTTGTTATGTAACAGGTTTCAATAGCAACTTTCTACAGTCCTATTATAGGCCTCTATTTATTTTCGAAATCGTGTCTCTGTTTCAGCAACGCCAGAGTCGATTTATCACGGGGACAATACCAGCAGACGCCGTGCCAATCAAGGATACAACAATAGCTTAGCGCTATAATCCAAAAAGGATCGAATCTTGTTTACCGAAATACCACGGTCTAATGTTGGCACAGTATAAGGAGATTGAGGATGGTCAAATATTTGAACGACCCAGAAAGTAAAATGTAAACCAACATTTCTGCTTCATGTGACAATTTCATACAATTCATCCAAGGATAGGTGACCAAATGATTTGCAATTCAGCTATAGACTAAATGATGAAACAATATTATTAAGATCAAAGTCGGACTTGATAATAATAATGCAGCGCTTCAGTGCAATACTTGGGAACACAATTAGTTAAAATCCACAAGACATGGCTCATTGACGAGCGATCTGAATGCGATGTCGCAGAGCGTGACAAAGTTGCTATCACGATGTCGCACGACAACCCTTGGGTATTTCTTCTCTATTATTTAAAAACAAAAAAAGAATCAACTTTTTTGAAACAATGACGAGGAAAGTTGGTGTCCTACATCTTGGGAAACCCCAATTTTCGATATTTTTCGGTTGACTTGTTTTCGACCGAAACTAATTTTCTCCTCTACACAGTTTCTATGAGAGATCAACTTCTACATAAATTTCAATGACAAATTCTTGTTGTTGTTGTTTTTTAAAATTTTCCTATACTTTGATGTGGGCGTCTCCGCCCCTGAATATTTATACTCTTCAATCTTCATCTCCTGTGAGAAAAAGGGACCCATTTATTCCTTTAGGCAACCAATCCAATACCCAGGATGGCTTCGGCACCACCTCGTTCAAGGTTTTAACACACACAAAAAAAACGCGTGTGGACGCTCAGTTGTTTTTTTCCCCCCCCATCCCCCCGAAGCTTGGAGCAGACGAAGCTGGAATAGATAGCCGTTGACGTCAAAGAAAATCCGAGGCCGCATGTTGTCAGTCGAGTTTCTCAACTTCCAGTGGAAGGTTCTACTTGTATTTTTTGCCCGACTGTTGTTTTCAAAGTCGGCAGCCCTTCCCTATCTGACTGGCGGAAAATGCTTTGACGGGAAATCTTCTGATATAAAACTTCTTTTATACGTTTCTCTTTCCAGTGTCGTCTGGAACAATGTTCTGACGTGTTCCTCGGATAACTCCTCTCCTGCTGCTGCACTGCGCACTTAAACAAAGCTTTACACCTGAAAGCTTTGCCAATTGTGAAATCGACGACAACTACTCATTCGATAATGAGTATTACACGGACGCTTGTGTTCTTTGTGCTCTGTGTGGCAGCCAGCGAGCTGGCCACCAACATTGTAGCACTGAGCGAAGTTCCTTTGCATGGCCACTCCACCATCCAGTATGTGGACAATCCTGTCGGATCATCTCCTGGTGTTGTCACTTTGCCATCTGCAGTTCATCATGCCGAAGACAGATCAGGTAACAGATAGCGTCTAACAAATAATGCTTTACACCAGGAAATGTGAAAATGGGAATGTAGGAAGGAAGTCAACGGAACTTGGTGGTAGTCTAGAACACCACAAATAGTTCTGGGGGGCAAAACTTCCTCTTGGGAAACTTCAAAGCCCCTAAGACACCGTTGATTTGTTTCAAAATGAGCAATCACCATGAATCAACTATTTCCTAAAGCTACTGCAACAAGGAAAAGTAGACCCTGACATTGGAAACAACCTATAACGTCAAGTTATCTTTGAAAGCGATCGATAAACGTGTTCAAACTTTTTCATAAAAACAAATGCCACTGGAACGTATATACTTATCCACGACATTTTTATGTAGGCCTAGCTGATGCTGTATCTTCTCCATCTGTATCGACCGGTGATCACCCTGTAGATGGAGGCGTTCATCCTCCTGCCGATCCTGGAACTGCTGGTGGACACGGAGGAGGTCACGGAGAAGGCATCCACGTCTTCACAGCCGAGTTTGCTCGTGTCGAAATCCCCTTCATCATCTCACTATGGATTTTCTGCGCCAGTCTGGCAAAAATTGGTACGTAAAATATTATATTTAAAGAGTATATCGGTCGTCGTAGGTTTTTCATCCGAAAAACAAAAATTGGCTAATTAAGCACAGTAAACGCGTGTGTGGGATCTGCCGTCCTCGATTTCGTGATTACCGGACGCGTGAGTCGTTACACGATAAACCTTTCACTGTGTGTACAGTGCATAGTGGCAGATGGTTGAATGACCTACAACTTTTCTCGCTCTCGTTCCCTGCATGACGTCATCAGGTTAACGTGAAGGCAGCAGCTCTCTTATTCCCGTTTGTTTTTTTCTTTCTTTTTCAAACTTTTATTGAAAGAGTTGCCGATTCAGCGTAGGCACAAAGCACGACAGCAGGAGGTTACCTCACAACCTTTCTTTTTTTCCCCTCCGGTTCCTTTTGTCCCCAAAAAGTCGTATAAATTAAGATAACGTGACGTTACTTATATATACCTGGACGTGATTCGCATATGTGTGAATAATTGGGTGTCGTTAAATTTGGTATTGGTACAATGTACTACTATTCGTGTACAGATTTTTCCTTCGTTCCATTTGGATAGGCAAACCGCTAATGGCGATATTTTAGGTGCTGCTGGGCGACATAACGAGTCCGGACCGAATAATAGATGAATAGGATAACTCTTTTGGTAATTTTTATTTCCCCTCTCGGGTGGAAACTTTTAAATTGTAAGGCAAACAGGTCAAGGAAGACGAGAAACGAGTGACAAAGTGAATGTGTGCGCAGAAATGGACGAGAAAGAAGAGAGAGGATTGTTATTATTATTATAAGGATTATTGTGGCGATGCACGGGAAGATAGGTCAAGAGGGGTCTTTTATTTTTATGGTAATCACGGTCTTATTCATAGAAGCCACGTCTCGTGAGAAACGGAAAAATATCTAAAAAGATATGGCACCTGAGTAGGTGCGGAACTGAGGCTCGGATTTTTACAAGTCATCCGGCGTCAAGGGTGGATTCCGCCTAGTGAGCACTTCTTCGTGACCCGTCAACTATTTTCGGTTCCATTCTCTTTCTTTCGCGTGCGACGCAAGTGAACAAAAATAATTTAAAAAAAAGTGGCCATGTTTTATTTTTTTCCTTTCCCTAGAGAAAGTCGGTTGACATCTAGGCGGATCGATGGTTAGGAGCCGGTCCTAGAAGCTGACGTCCGGATTCGTTTTCTTCATCCCTCAAAAAGTCAACCTGCCCTTTTTGTTTTATGGCCCTGGTACGGACCACCTTGCGAATCCGACAATCGATCCGTTAGACGCATTTCGCTCCTTAAGGCCACGGGGGGGAAAAACATAAATAAATAAATAAGTTTTTTTTGCTACAATTACTACCGAACAAGCCGGATCGAGCCGGTTTATTCATCCTCGTTATTTTCCTTTACAGACAATGGAGGAAAGAAAAGGCCTTGGCTTACGTGTGTGTGTTTTGCGAACCGCACAAACGGGAGACCGCACGTATTTTTTAGAAAGATTATGGCCGTATTGCTTTTTCGGTTATTGACGAAAAAGTAAGTCAGCCACAAAGAGAAATGAGACACGAGGAGGGGGTTAGTTTTATTATTATTTTTTGGGTAAAGATCGTAGGTACTCTGAAGAAAAAAAGAGAAATTGTTGTCGTACATCGTTTTCAGCTAATACAACCAAATGAGGCTTGAGCACCTCCGAGCACCACATCACGGATCTTGGGGGGAAAAAAAGAAACCGTTTTCTCTTTTTATATTCGAATCAGGGAAATCCGGTGTTGCGTTATTCCCCCTCGTCTCCTTATTTGATGGGAAGATGGCACATAGCTCATCCAAGGTTCCTTTGGAGCAGGTTGAAACATTTGACGTTCGTACGGTATCCACCCGAGCCATTGCAAAACTGTTCTTGGAAATTGTGCAATTTTTCTTCTTCTCTGACGTTCTTCCTGATCTTCCTCAGAATCCTGTTCTCCTTCAAATACCAGCAGACGTCGTTAATCACGACTTCACGTGCCCTGCGTTTACCGGAAAATCGACAAAAAATAGGACCGGTTTAAATGACTAAGACAAAAAAAAAGATACTATATAATTCCGACCTTGATTATTATTATGTCCTTTCTCTCTTTTTTTTTGAGTTGGAAACGAGATGCGCGTGTTTCGGCCTCTCCTTTTCCGCATTATACATGTTAGTTGTCGTACCACTGCGTGCCAGGTTTCTTTTTTATCCTTCGTTTGAAATACCGGCGCTAAAAAAGAAACAACAGCAGCAGCATACCTTTCTAAAATATAATGATTCATCTATTGCAAATCATTTCCTGGTTTGTTGATAAAATTCTCTTCGTTTGGTAATGAATGTTTCAATTTTTTGAATGAATTTCCTGTTGAAAGGTTTCCACATGGCGCCAAAATTATCTTCAATCTTTCCCGAATCCTGTCTTCTCATCGTGGTCGGGATCGTCATCGGCCTGCTGCTCTTCCACACCAACAGCGCCGGGGTTTCGCCATTAACACCGACGACCTTCTTCTTTTACATGCTGCCTCCCATCATTCTCGACGCTGGATATTTTATGCCCAATCGACTCTTTTTCGACCACCTGGGGACTATTCTCCTTTTCGCCGTTCTGGGCACCATCTGGAACACTGTCTCTATCGGTAATTATTAGAGCATTGCCGAGTCTGTATGGTATTGTTCTGGCTATACGCTCACTTTCACTCAATTTCGTTTGTTTATGACGACAGGCCTGGCTCTCTGGGGTGTTGGTCAGACTGGCCTTTATGGCTTCGACTTGCCATTGCTCGATACGTTCCTATTTTCTGCACTCATCTCGGCTGTCGACCCGGTCGCTGTGCTCGCCGTCTTCGAGGAAATCCACGTCAATGAAATTCTCTACATTGTCGTCTTTGGCGAGTCTCTGCTTAATGACGCCGTCACTGTCGTAAGTATCACTTTCAAGTACACACGCACATCTTTTTTTTTGTTCAATATTAGGGACGAGGAAAATTGTGGGAATTAGAGCGCGGAATTCAGTACAGAATTGTAGTAGTATCACATGTGAATCGAGAGAAGAAAACACAATGAAAAAGCAGCGAGAAAACGGTTGGATGAAATTGTTTCTTTCTTTCTCTCTTTCCCGGCTTTGGTTTGTCTGTGCCAATTTTAGGTTTTATACAACATGTTTGACGCCTACGTCGGCATGGGCCAAGAAAACATCAAATACACCGACATTTTGTCTGGTTTCGCCTCCTTTATTGTGGTGGCGATTGGCGGTACTCTTATTGGCATCATTTGGGGCTTCCTCACGGGTTTCGTCACCCGTTTTACCAACCACGTTCGCGTCATCGAGCCCATCTTCATTTTCGTGATGAGCTATTTGGCTTACTTGAACGCTGAAATCTTCCACATGTCTGGCATTCTAGCGTGAGTAGACACATTTTCATTTTGCGGTTTATAGCCTCCACGGTGTTGTGATTGTAACCTTCCCTGTTCCCGTCTCGGATGATGCAGAATCACATTTTGCGGCATCACCATGAAGAATTATGTTGAAGGCAACATATCTCCCAAATCGCACACAACCATCAAGTACGCCATGAAGATGCTGAGCAGCAGCTCGGAGACCATCATCTTCATGTTCTTGGGTGTTAATACCGTCAATGACCAACACGACTGGAACACGGCCTTCATCTTGCTGACGATTCTCTTTTGTTCAGTCTTCCGAGCGATTGGTAACCTCGACACTATATGGTTTTTTTTTCTTTCATTGGATTTTTATCTTTTTCTAAACGCTTCGTGATTTCCAGGCTGCATCGTGCTGACGGAGGTGGCCAATCGTTTCCGTTTGCATAAATTAAATCACGTTGAAAAGTTCGTCATGTCGTACGGAGGATTGCGTGGGGCTGTAGCCTTCGCTCTGGTCCTACTCGTCGACCCAAACAAGGTCAAGAAGCAACCGCTTTTCGTCACGGCCACAATCTCCGTTGTTTACTTCACGGTCTTCTTCCAGGTATGAGAAGATTAGAATCAGATACTGAGAACCCCGTTATTAAAAAACCCAAAAATAAATTTTTTTTTTTCTGATGCAACTCGCAGGGAATCACCATCAAACCCTTGGTCAAATATCTTAAAGTGAAACGAGCCAACAAGTTTGAAAAGACCATGAATGAACGATTGCACGAGAAGGTAATAGTGACTTGAGTTGCATAATGCATGCGCCTTTGGGGTTATTTAATATTTTCATTTGGCTATTTATTCTGTAGCTCGTGGATTACACCATGGCTGGAATGGAAGATATTCTCGGCCATACAGGAAACTTGAAGATCCGTGATAAGTACGTATAAGATTTCCAGCCCACGTATAGGCTTACGGCTAAACGAGGTACTTACGAATTCTACGACAGGTTTAAACAGATCGATAATAAATACATCCGGCCGTGTCTGATCCGAGAGCATGCCGCTCACGAACCCAAAATTTTGGAGACTTACTCAAAACTGACTATGCGCGATGCTATGGATTTTATGCGGCGCAATGCAACTTCTTCCAATTTGACTGGCGGCAACTCTGAATCGATGGCCGTCCTCTTCCGTAATTATACCGCAAACAATTTGAACGGCAGGTAACGATTTGACTGTTGGAAAAAAAAATGACAATTAAAGATTGAAAACTATTGAAATGTTGTAAAATTTTCACGTTTCAAGTGCAAGCATGGCTCAAATGGATAACGGATGGAATTTGGACATTGGAGAGTTGGCGTACAGCCCATCAGCTCGCGACCTTTCAGACGCCAAAGTCCATCACATGCTCTCGGAAGAGTTATGGAAGCCGTATCGAAGGGTAAGTCTTTTTTCTTTTGTTTTTATTCACGTGGGCGAATCGAACGCATACCTTGGAACATGATTTCCGTGTGATGATTCAGAGTTCCCGCCGGCTCAGCTACTCACGTCACGCCGTGAATGACCACGACCTGTCATCGTCCCATCACGTTAATCACAATATGCATATGCACATCCGGCGGATGGTCAGTGAGACTGTACGCAAGCAGCATTCCAAACGTGTTAAACGCCACCGGGTATGAACAATCACAGCACAAAAAACAAAGACATTTCAAGGTTTTTTATAGGCAACTCACGATTTTTCTTTCGTCATCAAGGATCCGCATGCAAACGGAAGTGGAGAAGGCGGGTCCCGGAATGGCACAAAGTCTGTCTCGTTCAAACCGCTCAAAGAAAACGGTCTGGAAAAGAAGTTACACGATGGTAAATTTTTCTTTTGTCCTTTTCTTTTTCTTTTTACTACTTACATAATTTAATAATGTCTGCCAAGCCGATGGAAGCACCGTACACTGAGACGTGTTTCATGTACTTAGTCTTTTGGCCGCGCATTTTCCGTTCATGTGCTGTTTAGTAATTTGCATGTTTGACTTGGCTAGATTATTTGCACGCGGTAATCAAAGAGGTATCTGAAGCGGAGGAGAGGAATACTTCATTGGACGATGTTGGAGCACAAGCCGCTGGAAGCTCTGAAGATCTGGATGGCGATGGTGCTGGGATTACCTTCATCGCACGAAAAGCGTCTAGTAAGTGGATTGTTCTTCTACGGGTTGAATCTATAGGAGGGTATATCATATGGAGGAGGGTAGTATCATAGAATAGTTTTACAAGGAAACACATGTCAATTATTACAAACAAAATGGCGTATAGTCGATCCAGTACTGTACAGCTACGAGTCGGCAATGGCCGAATTGATTAACAATCAGCAAATGGCACTGGCTGGTTTGCTGGCCGCCAGCGCCCTGGCCCATTTGCCAGTTCAACCGGAATTGTCACCCATCAGGTCGCCTGACCTGCCGCAATCATCAGAAACTCCTCGTGGAAAACGACTTGAAGTCGATGGTAAAGGTGCCATTAAAAAATCACCTGCAGCGCCATCACGTCAAATTCCCAGCAAATCTAAACCCATTCTCGGCTATGCCGAACCGGCCACCGGAATTCCGTCGGGCGTGCTGGAGCAGGCGAGACTCCAGCAGCATCGATTGCGCTTCCTGTTGGAGAGACAGAGACAATCGCTTAAACGCGTCATTTCACTCGGTAAAAGCGAAACTTAAGAGAGAGGAAGAAGATAAGAAACGGCTAATAACGGATCAGGTGGAGGAGGAGGACGGTGGCATTATTAATACGGATATTATACTATAACATGGACCCATGACGCATTGATATATAAACAAAAATGTATAACTCCTAAAGTCAAATTCGGGCGACTAGAAATCCAATAACACTTTTGACTGGCTCATCCAACGATTGCGTCTTTTCTTTTTAACCACCAAACCAAACAGTTCTGCGGGCGCCGAAGGATACATCGAGACTTTCGCCGTACAATATGCGACGGGGCTCCCGTTCGCCAACGGGTTTTCCAGACTCCTCTTGGGGAGGTGAAGGTCAGGGCTCATCTGCGGGTGTTGTTGTTGTTGTTGCGCACATTAATTGCCTTCGTTTGACTATTTTATTTCTTTCTCTCTTCTCTTCTCTCCTCTCTCTCCTTCTATTACTGTGTGACGCACCATCGAACAGTATTCTATCGGGTTACGGTGTCACGTTTTTTTCATTTGATTTCAACTCGCTTCACTGAAATGGCTTATCCGTTACGTTGTTTCTTTTTTGTTTTTGGCTGCTGAAAACGACTGATTAGTCTTTGCTCAGTCATTCTGGTCATCTATCGCGACTCCTTATTGTTTTCTTCGTCGGTTGTGGTTTGCATGTTTACTGGTTGGACTTCTTTAATTTTTCCATGTTAATGGCATTGTTCCGGTAGACATTCTAAAAATGATAATGTTAAATTAATTAGGGGAAGCTCATCCGTCTACACCGACGGCCGCCGAAATGCAGCTTCCATGGAAGCGAGACGACGCTGACGACATGTCCACGTTTGCCATCAAGCAGAGCGAATTTCCGCTTTGGGTAGACAATAAAGAGTACAACAACTACTACTCGCCTACCAACACTTTCTTAGGTATAGCGTCGACATGTCATATTTGTTGAGGCCTCTGTGGTTCACGTTGACTTGTTTTGTGTGTTTTGCAGGAGAGCTGGACAAGAAGAAATCCCAACACCCGTCGGTCATAGATATTTTTACTAGGGAGCATCGCACGGCGGATTTGTCGGAGCGTGGCGAAAACACCCTATCACCCCCGACTTCTTTTGACGTCACGGTGACCATACCGGAGGAAATCTCCAAAGAAGACGAAGAAGCCGAGGCGAATCAGAAAACATTTACAAAATGACAAAAATTGCCATGCCTAAATTAGGAAGAGATCAACGAAGAGTCTCTATTTGTTTATATAATCTTAACAGTTTTTTCTTCCATTCATTTAACGTTTGACACAAAAAAAAAGAAGAAGAAGACTAGGAATGGAACGGAATATTCCTCTCATTCTCTGATTAATAGCCCTTCTTTTCCCCCCATCTGATCCTTGATCTGCCTTGAATGAGTGCATTAGTTCTTATTAATGATTTGTGACAAGTCACTTCTTCTATGTTATATTCAAAAGAGTGAACATGGGAAATAAGCCTATATTGTTTGTATTGCGGTTTAAGGGTTGTGACCGAAAGTACTGTCTTGATTTTCAAAACACATCAGCGCAAATAAGCTTCCCGGAATTTCTCATCAGTCGTTTTATTTTTTTTTCTTTCTTTAGAAATCTCATTTTCTATTCATTTTCTGAAATGCAGAAGCCACAATGTATTCGCATAGAATTTTTTAAACGTACACATTCCCTTCTCCTATCCCCTCCCAATTTATATTTTTGTCCGATTCTTTAACACCGTTCTCTGCCAGATTCGAATGACTAATTCTCATCCATTCGTGTGCCCAATTTAGATTTCCTGTAAAGTTACTGGCCTTCGCATTTGATTTATTACGTAGTTGGTAGTTGATGAGGTGTGAGACTCCATGGAAAGAGTTTTGATCCGCACACATAAAATCTTCTCAGCTGATGCAGCTACGTTCTTCCTTATAGTTGAGAAAAAATAAAAGTGATTCCTTAAGCTGTCTTGGTATAATATTGATAAAAGACAACAAGAAAAGCGCAAAACCAGAGCTATGGAGAAATCCCTTCGAAACTTAGGATGATTTCGTACGTTTGCTTGTGTTTTTTGGGGGAAACATTTGACGGCTACTTGTGTGAATAGTAAAATAATTAAATAATTAATTATTTTAATAAAAAAATATCCCGTTATTGACACCAAATTGCCGTTTATCGGCTTAACGGTTTCCGCGTTCGATAATTCGCGAATTGCGTTTTTTTCGATTTTCCTAGTAGTAGTTAGAACAGTCTTCTTTGGTTTTTTTCTAGCAGACGAACTTTTTTTGACACATTTTCAATTTTTCGTGACCGTAAAGACCTAACTGGACTTGCACGTGTTCTTTCATTGGTTTGTTTCACGACTCGAATAGCAAGAATTCGGGTCATAAAAAATTGTTATCTGTGATAGAAAAGCAATCTTTCCAACACAGAAATATCTTTTTGTGTTCATTATAATATCAACATGGAAGTGGAGAATGTAATTATCAAGGAGGAGAAATCAGAGTTGGTGGATGAAAATTTATCTGCAGAACCAGAGTCAAATTGCAGTTCAAATAATCAAGAAGTAACACCTTCAGATGCAGTAAAACTTGAGAACAATGAAAATACATCAATTGAACCAGAATTAAATCCCCAACAAGATCAAGACAATGGTGAAAATGGTGGAAGTGATGTAAACTTGGATCCTTATGCTTATCTGAATCGTCCAGAGTTTTGTTCTGAAAACTTTAAAATTGAAATCATGAATCTACCAAAGTACTATGGTGCTGGGGTAAGATTTTAAAACTGCATAATGTCTACATCTTAGAATAGTCTTTAATTTATAATTTTCTTAATAGCACTTGAAAAAGTTTCTCCAAAGGCAAGATATCAACACAAACAAAATGAAACTGATGAAAGGATATGTGTTTGCCTCTTTTCGCAATGAAGAAGAACGAGATAAGGCCATGGAAAAATTGAAAGGCATTGTGTATAAAGGAAACACTCTGGATGTTAAGGTTTGTATCATTATTTTGTGCTTCTCAACCTTTAATTTGATCTGTTCACAATTTGTTTTGTCAATCTTTGTAGTTGGCAAAGCCTATGCAGGATCCTCTCATAAAGAAAAGGAAAGCTGAGGCTGAAGCTGAGGTTGATGGAGAGAAAAAAGCTAGAAAAGAACTGAAGACTGAGACACTTACAATCACTGAGCAAATCACAAAGAAAACTGTACCTTATGCTGGCAAGCCATATTCAGAACAGCTTTCACTAAAGAAACAAGACATGCTAACTGTTTTAAAGAAACTGACAAAAGAAGTTCGAAATGCACATCAGAAAGCAGGACATTTCATCCAAAGCAAAAAGGTTGCACACGGTGCGATTTGTGAATTTACCGAAATGATCCCGTCGCCAGTCAGTGAAAAATACAGGAACAAGTGTGAATTTACTGTTGGTAATTAAACAGTGTAAATACTTTTAACATCTGTGAACATGTAATACCATCAATTATTTCTATAGGTGTGAACCCAGAAACCGATGAAATTACTTTGGGATTTCGAATAAGCACGTATAAAGAAGGTTCCTATGCTGTTGGACCCGTTTCCCATTTAGCGTTCATCTCCGACGCGATGAGAGAAGCTGTTCGAGTGTTCGAAGAATATTTTAGGGCTTCAGGTCGCAAGCCTTACAATCCTGAAGATCACTCAGGCTTCTGGCGACAAGTTCTTGTTCGCACTAATTTGGCTGGAGAAGTGTTAGCCGTTGTTCAGGTGCATCCACAAAATCTGTCGACCGAAGAGTTGGATTCGGTCAAGAGCGAATTGAAAAAAGTTGCGGAAGCCAACAAGATTATTTCTCTCTATTTTGAAGCCGTTGGACCGAAAAAGTCGGGGGAGGATTCACCACCCGAGCGTATAATGGGCAGCACTCACTTGGTTGAAAAATTATGTGGCCTCGAGTTCTCAATTTCTCCACTTGCTTTCTTTCAGGTTCTTAAAAGTGAAACAGTGTGTCTCTTTTTCCATTCAACTACAATAATTTCAATTTTAGGTGAACACATTGGCGGCTGAAGTTCTTTTCAACAAAATAGCTGAAATTGCAGAGATAGACAGTAACACCAATATCCTCGACGTGTGTTGCGGTACAGGAACTATTGGCCTATCACTAGCCAAGGTAGGAATCTAATTTTTAGAATACTGACATGTTACTAAATTTTTGACTGTTTGTTCAGAAATGTCGTCGCGTGTACGGCGTAGAATTGGTAGAAAGTGCAGTTGAGGACGCAAAAAGTAATGCTTCAAAGAATGGCATCACGAATTGTGTATTCGTTGCTGGAAAAGCAGAAGACGAAGTAAATAATCTGATAGATAGCATAAAGCAAAAGGATTTGGAAGAAGGTGTTGAAGGTGGCAAGATCGTGGCAATTTTGGATCCTCCCCGAGCTGGACTACGTATTATTTTACTTTTACTTCATGCATCGCCATGGGTGTTTTCGTAATTCCATTGTTTTCTTCTTTAGATAAGAAATGCTGTCAATTACTGCGCAGTGCTGAACGCATAGAAAGATTAATCTACATTTCGTGTAATGCTCAGGCAGCGATGAAATCTTTTATCGACTTGTGCCGTGCTCAATCTAATGCGTATGGCGGGATTCCTTTCATTCCTGTCAAAGCTATGGCGGTCGACCTGTTCCCGGATACGCCACACTGTGAATTTATTTTGGTTTTGGAGCGTTATCGACCCACATAAAAATGTGGATGGGTAAATACAACAATTGCAATTTAAGACAATCCAAACGTATAATTATTTGAAAAGTTAAAATTTACATTTAAAAAATAATATTTATACAGTAAAAGACTAGACGGGCGACTTTAATGAGTAAACCCATTCCTAATTAACACATACAGCTATATGATAATGCTATCACCATTGAGTCGAATCCATTTAAATAGAAAATTTGTAGAGAATGCAGTAAATATCTCATTCCATTTTGAGTGGTATTTTCACTGTAGCTGCTCCTAAACCCAAGCGACGTACTTGCATCGCTTGGGCACAGTGCCAACGGTTGGTACGAGGATTGAATTTTTCGACGGTATTAAGTAGATGAATGCCATCACATCCGCCGATAACATAGATCCTACCATTCCATACAGTTGTACCGAAAGAGCTACGCGCCACACTCATCGGAGTAAGTAAAGTCCATTGGTTGGTGAGAGGATTGTACCGTTCCATGGAACGCAGCCAAGAGATTCCGTTAAATCCCCCGATTGCGTAGAGGAAAGAGCCCACAGTAACTACTCCGCAATACGCCCTAGCTTCGTGCATCGGTGCTATTGGGATCCAGCGCTGTAGAGCAGGATCGTAGCATTCGACGGATGACAGAAATTGTTCATCTGTATGTTGTTTTCCACCTGAAACGAGAATAGGTATTATTAGTGAAGTTTCTTTAAAAAAATCTTATTGTGACTTATTACCAAGCCCTCCAACCGCATACAACAAGCAATTGAGTGATGTAACGCCATGATGAACGCGATGCAATTGCATGGGAGGAAGGGCTTCCCATAGGTTAAAACGTTCCTCATATACCTTAAGTCAACACAATTTTTGTAAACAAGGTGATTAAACAGAGGGGAAAAATGTTCTTACCCAAGCGCGTTTTTCAATGCCTTGGTCACTTCGGCCACCAATTACACACAGAACTTGATTGGGAAGAGCAGCTCCGCTCCCGTGAATGCCAATAGGTAAAGGAGCAAGAGAGATCCACTCATTTGATTGCACGCTATAAAACTCACAAGAATCGATGAGTTTTCCTCCGCAAATTCCACCTAAACAACTTTGTTAGATTATTCCGTAATAATGAAGAAGATATTCAGAAAAAAAATGCCACACCAATAACAAAGATAGTATAGTCAGCACTGCAACAGGCAGGAAAAATCCTTTGCGTCCGCATGGGTGGCATTACTTGAGTAGGATTCGGGATTCCTGAAAGGGCTACTGCTGTTGGTATAGAGCATCGCCATCCATCGTAGCCTAGCGTGTAGCATTCCATAGAGTTCAAAACAAAGCCACTGGATTCTCCCCCCAAAGCAACAATTACCTACAATACATTGGTTAGTAGATTGAACATGGGAAAATAAATAAAAATTTTAACTTCTTGTTCGTAGGAATGTCTAATTTTCTTGGAATGTGCGACTTGGTGTGATTGAGCTTTAGAGCAAGGACTGTCGCAGCGCTGCGAGAGAATTTTGTCAACGGCCATTTTAAAATCGCCACCAAGGACAACTGCATCATTCAATTGGAGTTGCTCAGATGTAAAACCCTTACAATCCATTCAAATATATGTTAAGTTAGGAAATTTACTTTAAAAAAATAAACAATAAAATTTGTACCGAATCTCGAAGGCGTCTTAACAGAATTTCCGAATTAACAAATGAAAGGAGCTTTTCTGCGGGAACTTGCCAGATATCAATTTCGGACACAAGTGACTGAAGGAACTGTAATCTCTCACTTGGTTTATGTTCGACCCATTTCGTAATTGTCTGTAGAAAATGTTAAATATTAACCACCCCGTATTTACATATTGTTTAAACAAACCTCCAAAAGCTCTCCTTCTCCTGTTGTATTCAGCAGATGAGATTCGAGAATTCCTTTGAGCTCACTGAAAGGTAACTGGAGAAATTCTTCTTCCTGAACGATATGACGAAAATGTTCCAATGCATATCGTTTGGCGTTAACAGCAAGTTCCCTACAGTTGCGAGATTTCGCACTTAGGTAAATGCCGACGCAATTGGAAGCATTCATTTGTGAACGCAAATACTGACAGCAGAGGTTTTGCAGGGAATTTATTTGTAGGAAGTCAGCAGCAACAAGAAAATCACCCACATTATTTTCATTCATCTACAAGATTTAAAAAAAATTAATTTAATAATTAACAAATATTGGCATAATTAATCCCTATAACATACCTGAATTTCAGCTGTGTAAATGAAATTCAAAATCTGTCCAAGAATAGCAGAGTCAATATCATGAAGAGTTATTTTGTTTTGTTTACTTTCAAGAAATTCATGGCTAGTTCCAGTACCAGAAAACATTGCCCTGATGTTCCAATCAATTTTACAGTTAAGTCAAGTGATTGACTGTTAATTGATTGCTACAAGTTGCATATAACCGAAAATATGGTGACACAGCTGCAAGGACGACTCTTTGTGCTGGGTGTTCATCATTTCCAGTATTGAGAATGACATCACAGAGCAAGCCAGAAGTACGCAAGTAATTTAACCCATCCATCAAGACAGTAGGAAATACAGCATCTCTAAAATCCCAAACATCAGTCCCTTGGCCTCCATTGTCTTGATCACCACCTGTAAGAAAAAAATTATCAGTAAGCAAACTCACTTAAAATTTAATTATCTTTGGAATTTGTAGCCTACTTGAGTCAAATGAAGGATTTGCCTGTTGAACACTGAGGGAACATGCATTACAGTTTCTGATTCCCTGTTCATACCCAAGCATGACAATTTATGTCTTTCAGCAAATTAAATTAATACCAAAATCTTTAAAACCATTAATTATTTCACCAAAAAGAAAATAGATAACTAAAAAAAAGCTGGAGGCGCTGGGAAAATGAACAATATTTCACCGTTTGAGTAAGACATTAACTGTAAACTACGCAGCAGGCGAACAATTTTGTTTTTGTTTACAATTCGCGGTTGCCAAATCGAACATTCACGCAGTTCACGCTCACGCACGAAATCATGTTTTTTTACAGGCACGCCCAGGGCTCTAGTTAGTCAGGCATAAAGTCATTCACGCCGATCTGGGACTTGTAAACGCCAGGAAATCTGTCACGATAATGCTTTCCTTCTTTATAAAATAACCGACCGAGGATCAGAGCTAGGTTAAGTGCCTAAATACTTGCACAAAACGAATGGAGTTATATTCAATGTTTTTTTTTTCTGAGACGTATGGGATATAATTTTAAAAATAGAATATCGAACTCAAACTCGTTATATTTCCTTAGTATCATTATTCAGAATGAAACATATTAATCACATACAACCATAGAAATTTTTATCAGAAATTTTATCCATTAACTTAAGTACACATTAAAATTTGCGTAGTTTTTTGTTCCCGTTTTGTTTAGCGTTTGGGGAAATAGAATCAGAACCCGCGAAAAAGGTAGGTGACGCACTGTCTTCTTTACTGGAACTTTGTGCTCGTCCAAAACTAGGTACTCCCATTGCTTCTTGTTGCTCAAGCGTGTACAGCATCCTTAATCCAGATTCAATTCCTGTATAACAATTGCACCAAGTAAAGTAACAGGTGAAAGGAAACGGAAAGATTGACGTTTACCAGGCGCAGAGATGGCCGTATTGTCCTCTAAATGTAACTGATTGACGGCTTCATGGTTTGTGTTTGATTCAGATTTGACGTTCACTTCTCTAAAGAACCATGAAACACTTAGAAATATTCCTTTCAATTTTGATGCAAATATTTCTTACACACCTATTGAAAGAACTGTCTATATCCAGAGGTTCGTTTACGCTCCACTCTGTCAATTCTGCCCATTCTGATTCTTCCCAAGGTGTTGCAGGACCTGTTACCTTTGAGTTGTCAAACTGTGTAACAGCTTTCACGCACGCTCGATGGAGATTGTGGCTTTGTTGTCTGAGACGGTCGTTGTATCGTAGCACTCGATTAGTATAGAAGATGTGAAGATCTTTGACACCGTTAATGCCCACATCAAACAAGGTCCTTTCCATTGCATCCTTTGCAATAATGATAACACACCACATAGAATATAACTTGACAACATTAAAATATTATGTATGCAACTTACCACAAATCCTGTTGATTGCCCCAATACTTCACGCTCAGTGTTTACTTTCAGTAGGGTACAAAACTTCATGAGCATCTCTTCCACCACTCCAGCTAACACTGACATTACTGATTCAGTGGTACTGTCAAATCCTTCATGAGCACAAACCTGGTATATCGACCTATGCAGTACCTGTTGTACTCCTCTTCTAGTCAGCTTCATGGATGGGTGCTGCTGAATGTGTTGTCTAGCAGGCTTTGATGGGACAATTGGGATATTCTCTGGATTGAATTTCTAATAACATCATTTTTCTTTAGTGAATGGAGTGTTTAAAAATATGTACATTTTAGCATACTTTGTAAGATTTCTCAATGTGCTGAAGAAGTTCTTGCATCTGCTTTGTGTATTGAACCAGTTGAATGTTGTGTTGAGTAATAGGATCTGTTTCAAAGTATGAGATGGGAATCCTGGAATAAAAAAATTTAAATGATTAAGCTTTGTAGGCTATGTTATCTAACAGTGTTTAACGTACACTTGGGTTGTCATAAGATTCTCCGACTTGACGTTTTTGTTCGATGAGCAGGGCACAAAGTCTTTGCTGAGCTTTTCGATCTCATCGAAACTAAGTAAGTATGGACTCGTGAAATTACTTGTTTCATCAACAAAACCACCCCAAAGTTTAGTCTCCATTTCATTACTCTCCATTTGAAATTATTTGTACTTCAATAAACAACAGAATCACAGCTTACAAAACAGAAATCGACCGATCAAAACCGATCAAAACCGATCAAAACAAATTTCCAAAATATTTAGTTCGGTTCGAAAGTTCTTCTGCCGACGTTGCCAAAAGAATTATTCGGGCTGACGTAAAAGTTAATTAAATATTCACAATTTTCTAATAAATGTTATTGCCTAATAATCACTATTATGTAAGAATTCCTCTGCAATTAATTAAATCCGTCGCACATTCGTTACTTTTATGTTTTAACTAATTGGCACGAGTAAACTTTAGTGACGTAGCTCCAAAGATGTCAGTCCAACAGCGGCCATAACTGTTTTGTTGTTCCGAGTGTTGACATTTCTTGAATTAAATCTTAGTTGGTGTCTAAACTGATAAATCCAGGTGTATCTTTCACATCACTCAATATTGGAAATCCGTCCTATAGGACTTGACGCAATTAAAAATGTTGGGTCTTTGGAAAGTCCGAGAAATCGCCGACAAAGTGTAATTATTTTGTTAAATACTTGATTGCTTGCGTAATTACAGTTTGTATTATGTTTTGATCTAATTACGTCATTCATACTTATTAGGACAAATGTGGTTATGAACTATACTGAAATTGAAGCTAAAGTAAGAGAAGCTACAAATGATGAAGCCTGGGGACCAACTGGTGAGTTCTATTGAATGTTTTCTGTCACTCTGATTGTGTGACTTGAATCTGTGCTTTTGACTAACTGTTAAATTGTTTTTCTGTCAATAGGACAATTAATGCAAGAAGTTGCACAAGCAACATTTACATATGAACAATTTCCTGAAGTTATGGGTATGTTGTGGAAGCGAATGTTGGGTGAAAGGAAAAATTGGCGGAGAACTTATAAAGTAGGCTACAAGAGAAAAATGACACAATTCAATTTTTTCTGACCTAATTTTCTCTTTTAGTCGTTGCTGTTGTTGAATTATCTTATCAAGAATGGTTCTGAAAGAGTTGTTACATCTGCAAGAGAACACCTGTATGATTTGCGAGGGTTGGAGAATTATACCTGTGTTGATGAACAAGGCAAAGATCAGGGAGTCAACATTAGACACAAAGTGAAAGAGATGGTTGACTTCATTCAAGATGATGACAAGTTGCGTGAAGAAAGAAAGAAGGCGAAGAAGAACAAGGACAAATATGTTGGAATGTCTAATGATACTTTAGGTATGGGGATGGGCTACAGAGGTGGAGGAGGAGGAGGTGGTGGTGGTGGAGGAGCTAGTGGAGGAAGTGAGTTTTCCCTTCTTATATTTGTTTAAGACTGTATAAACTTATCAATTTTTGCAAGGTTGGGAAGAAGCACCACGGCGACGAAATGATGAATTTAGCGATTGGGATGCTAATCGCGGAAATGGTTCTTCAAGAAGGAAGAACGACGATGATAACTCGTCTGATATCAGGTAGATATTTGTCTATATTTTTTAGATTAAATGGAACTCAGTCGTTATGTAATTTTGCAGTGCGGACGAATCTACGGATCGGCGAGACATCTCTTCAGGAATAGAGTCCAAATCTAGTGGTCGCTTTGGTGGTGAATTCCGTGATAGTGATGAACCACCTAAGCGTCAGGACAAGGAATTAAGATTTGATGTCGAGAAACCCACCAGTGTCAAGTCCACCAGTGCAAAACCTACAAAAAAGATTGATTTGGGAGCAGCTGCTTTCTATAAAGTAGATCCCGCTACAACTAGCTTATCCGTAAAAAAGATATTTATTTTCACGCAAACGTATCTGTTCATAAAGATAATTTAAATACTCAGAATCCTGTTACACAACCAACAAATGACAACGGCTCAAGTGATCTGCTAGCGGACGTATTTGGAAATCCCGGTAATGCCACGACGACGGCAACAAACACAGCTGCAAATATCTTAGACGACTTCGATCCGCGCGGGGTTGACAGCGGTGCCAATGGAGATTTTGGTGATTTTTCCAGTGCCTTCTCTTCCCAAGCAGCTACACAAGCTTCTACCAGGTAGGTCAATATATATGAATATGAAAATGAAACATGATCGTCACTCTATTTTTCTTTTATTTCAGCGATAGCTTTGCCAACTTTGGCGCTGTGTTCGATTCGTCTCCAGCTATCCCCCAAGCTGCTGCTGCTACTACTCCAAGCCAAGACGCTTTTCTTCTTGATGATCTTTTGGCACCAGCTCCCGTCGGCCCATCCTCCATGCCCTTCAATGCCTTTTCAACGAACGTTATGCCTCCAGGTAATCAACTTAATGATTGGTTAGCTTAGATCAATAAGAAGTTTTTCAATCGGGAACAGTAAAGACGGGTAAGTCTTGATTGTGTAATAGTCCCTGCTCCACTGGATGATGAAACAATCTGCTCCGAGGTCGAACAGCTTTCAATTACGTCCGTTCCACCGAAATCAGAAGAGGTTTGGAAAACCCAAGTGGGTCGTCTAATGAAGATACTTGCAACCCCCAAGCTGCGGACCGAATGCCGCAAATTAACGATTGAACTGGCTCGACTACTTCCCGGTCTACCGACGCCACAAAAGCTTTGTCTGATTGATACTCTCAGCGAAGAATGCCGGGAGTTTACGTTGAATCATTATCGGCCAATTTTGGAAGCCATGCTAGCTGTCGCCCCTGAAGATGACATGGTTCTCGTTTGGATAAAGGCTGGTCCGGCTGAAGAATCACTCCACACCCTGACACAATCGATTAAGGATTTGATGCCTAGTAAACGCCGTGACGCGTTGGTGCTTCTAGTAAGTCGCCTAATCGCATCAGACGCATTCCTCTTCAGTTGTATTTCTCCGTCGTTCAACTTGACCGATAGATGGCAATGGGAAGAAGATTGGGTACAGCAGGTCGCTAGTTTACCGGATGTATTGGGAAACGTTTTGCAAAGGTATTTACCTCTCCAGCTGGCTCCTGCCGGTTACTGTCGCTCCATCGCGTTTCAACTAGCCCGGTGCTTGTTTATTCTAAGTCAGGCCATGCAGCATTCTGTCAACGTCAAGGTAGAGCCCCTAGCTGTGCTTGTGGCTAGTTTGTGTGCCAAATCCAACCCAAATTACTTACTGGAGCCGCTTATAGAACTTATAAACAGCCTAACTAAAAACAATTTCATCGCCCGGAGACTTTGGGCTGCCTTGATGCGCTCACTAGATGATCGGTGTCTCGAACAAGTTGTGACGTACATTTCAAAATGGTCTCAATCAACTATTACTTTTAAACGACTCTTGGGAATTTCTCAGTTCCCTATGGAAGATCGCTTGCAGCGTTTACTCTGCTCAAAACTACTACTTCTTCGGGGCTTTACCTGCACAAGAGTTGGCCGCAATGTTTTGACTTTTCTAGCCGACCACTCGGAGACTTTATTGAAAGTAACCGTCAACTTACTTTCAGTGTGGAGTGATAAGAATGCCCTACTTCTCACATCTCCGGAACAGCACGAATTTATTACTAAATGTCTGATCATTGCCCTATACCTCCTTCCGCCGGAAAAGCTTTCGATGCAAAGGGTGGAGTTACACCGGATGTTGAGAGAAGGTGTAAACCATCATTTGGAATCTCCTCAAGTGGCTGTCAGAATAATTGGAATGTTTGTTGCTGAGGTTTGCACAAGACGCATTCATCCGGATGGGCCTGCATTGGAATTTACTTACGATAAAACGGATGCATTGGTTCTCCAGCTTCAGGATCTTCTTCTTCCGAAAGAAAATGAAGAATGCGATGTTGAGGACTTTGAAACCGTGCTAGAAAGGATTCAGAAAACTACAAGTCCGAATATCCCATCAAACTACGATCAACACCAAGTAAAACCACCTGTAGCAGTATTACAACCATCTTCCCAGTCGAAGCAGATCCTGAAAACAGTAACATCTCAAGAAGATTTAGATAGCGACGACGATTTAGAACCTTACGACATGTCGGAAGATACTGTCGAGTCAAAATTTGAAGCTCCGTATTACATTCGTGACCTTATGGACATGCTGGGTAACACTCAAAATGAAGCAGAAGAGTACGAGAAATTACGTTTGGCTCTTGAAGTCAGCGAAGAAATTATTCGTCAGCAACTGCCTCGTGAGCATCCTTCGCTTGCTAGTCAACTTCTGTCCATTCTAATCCATCTTCAAGACAAGTTTTCACTTCCTGATTTCATCGGATTACGAAGACGAGGATTGATTGCTGTGTGCGTTTCGCAACCGATGGAGTCGGCCCAATTTCTTACCGGCGAATTCTACCGAACTAATTACTCTGTGGTTCAAAGACTGGACATGCTCCATGTTATTAGTACTGCAGTCCAAGAGCTTTCATCTCGACCAGTTTCCACTACGTCAAGCATTGAAGACACGAATTCTGTCCAGCAAGTTGTTTCCGACAGACAAGATTGGCGTCAAGTTGTGTCACGACGAATTGAGGCCAATACGCGCCGTTTCTCCTCTACCAGCCATCGCCATGAGCCAGTGAAATACCAGAATTGCTTCAGTCCCCTAGCAGGATATTTCTTTTTCCCTCTGGCTGAAAAGTTAGACCGCTGTCTAGTTCATTTGAGTCTAATGGACCAAGATTTTGTTTTGCTTTCATCTCTGATTCGAACTTTGACAACCATCTTGCACTGCACGGGGCCTGTGCCATTGACGGAACGAATGGTCCGCACTCTCGTCGACATGATCTGGTTTCTTCGTTTGCATCGCGAACCCAGCGTCCGGGAAGCGTCACTGACAGCGTTTATTCAATCTCTGTTGTCAGTCAGCAATCACCAGTTAATGGCTAATCATGCATTGGAAATCGCTGATTGGAAAGACTGGCTGCTGGAAGCGATGGAGCACGACCCGTCAACTCAAGTCCGTTCACTCGCCCAGAATGCCATTTCTCTGCTGGCCCATCAACTGAATACATGAACCGTTACATTTGGCGTTTGTAACACACGTACCAAGAAGAAGTCTCCAATACATGTCAATTGTCTTCAGTGAATGCGAGATTTTTATTTGTCTTTTTTTTTCTCGTTTTTTTTTTTGTTACTCGATTGCAGGTTCTTCGCTTCAGCCGGTGTCCCTTCTAGCGTATCCAACTGCACGCCCGCAAGCTCCGATGGCATCATCACACACGAATGTAGGTTGCCTGATGCTATATTTAAAAAAGAACAAAAGCCACTTGTTTCATTTTCTTATTGGTAAAAATGAACGCTAGTCGTATTCATTGCTAAACTGCGTTCCATGACAAAACCTTTGATCTGCATCTTTTTTGTCGTCTTTGTGTGTGTATTTCTCTCACAGTCTACATTTGTTTTTCGCGTCATCTTCGCGAGAGTGGAGCAAAGGTCAGAGCTAATAAACCTTGCTCTCTCTCTCTAGCTCACACACACTCCGTGTTGCGACGTGTTTGTTCGCCTAATATGCTAATTTTGATGTGGTTCGCTGTGTGTGTGTGTGAACGTGTATACGTTGTAAGTTGTGTCTGTAATTTCCCTTGTGTCTTGATTGCAGAGAATGGGGGGAGCCAACTCTGGAAGGACTTGGAGCGACGTTGGCGGGCTGAATATAAACATTGACAACCTCTCGTTGACAGGCAAACCCAGAAGCAACGCGCCTTCGATGAACCAGTTGGCAAGTTCGGGACCGACGTCTCCTCAGCCTATGCTCATTACCAATGCGGCTCCAGCCTCGTTGCCTTTCATGTCAGCAGGCATGGCACCTACGCCGATGATGAACATGAACCCTCGACCGATGGGTATTGCATCCACAATAGCTCCCAATCCTTACGGTGGCGGAGGAAACATGAGCGGATTCACCAACCACCCAGGGGTGATGCCTAACATGCTGGCCAACCCCAACGGAGCCGCTCCCAACATCAGCACACCATTCCATTCCGCCTTTGGCAAATAAAAATTCGTCTTTTTTTTCTTCTTCTCTCTTCAAAAATTTCATTTTCCCCCTCGTTAGCGTCAAGCCGATTCTTTTTAAAAGCAAAAACGCGAAACAATAGTGATCGCCTTATACCTATGTTCCTCTTTGATTTTTCTTTCGTTGAGAATCCGACTTTTTCGATCATTCCCTGTCGAAACAGAAGGATTAATCTTCTAAAAAAATTTTTTTTTCATATCCCGACTTCATTGGGGTCGTAGGAGTTGAGATTACATGCCGGTTGTAGACGCCACACACACACACATCATTCAATCCAATATCCTGATTGTTTCATTTTTTCTTTTGGGGTCTTTATTTTTGAATATATAATATGTTAAAACAAAAAAACAGGGAGCAAGAAAGGTGTTGGTGTGTGTGAGATGACACAATTGCCTTAATTTTTTCCTTCTTTTCCTTCATAGATGATGGGGAAGGAAATGTCTGTTTTTCCCCCTTATTTTCCAATGTTGTTTTCATCCGTGTTGATGTGAACGAAGAAAATGATTTATACATGTTTAGGCGAGCTCAGTACTTTGAGAGAGAGGGAAGAATGACGAATTTTCGAAGAGGAGTCCCTGCAAATGATAAAAACTGGTAGCTATAATAATGTAAAATTTGTGAATGTATCGTTATCTAGCATCATGAGAAACATTAGAGAAAGAAAACCGATTGTCTCCTCTACGATTTTGTTATTCGTTCCGCGCATTGATGGAGAATAAAATGAAATAACCAGAATAAATGACGAAATTATACCCATGTTGTATTACCGCAATACTTTGGTTGCACAATAAACATTGGTGATTGAACATCTTCGTGTCAGAAATATCTTTTTTATTATTTATCACTAGAACGGTGTTTTTATATTAATAAATAATTCGGCTCAAATCGTACAAACAATAAGAAATAAAAAAAAATACAAGCTTCAAAATTTCTGTCAAAAATTCAAAGGTGCCAATAATTGTTAATAGAGGAAATGGGCAAAAATACAACAGCCACAAAATGGCAACGCTGCTTTAGATGATCAGACTTTTAGCCGACACAGACAGACCCACTAAAGTTCCACAGTGCCTTGCTTTGCCCCACGTCATCACGAATACGCCGATTTCTTCACATTTTAAGCAATGGTAAATTAACATAGTAAACTGTTTTAATTAACATTAGTGTTACTTTCGAAATAACTGCATTCTTGGCTAGTTTTATATATAATTGATTCCATGTATATGGGTTCCATTTTGACATTACGCCCCTCGTAAATGGCAGCCGAAATTTTTGTCTGGTTCTAGTTCCTTTCACCCGCAATGTACACACACTGCATGTAACGGTTTTGATTATTGTGCCGGCTTGAGCTTTTCTCATGACATAGCCATCTCTTTAATGTGACATTTCCTCCTTGACAAATTATTTGACAGTAGATGTTTATTTTATTAATAAATTTGGTTCATTGTTGTTATTCTGTATTTTTATTTTTCAGGACACCATGAGCATTTCAATGGGAGAGTCTGAGGCCTTTCCCAGAACACTGTAAGTTACAAATTGGACAATTTTTTGTCAATACATTTTTTCTAAGTATAATTACTAATGCTTTATTTTATTTGAATACAGTTATGTGGGGAATTTGGATCCTTCGGTGACAGAAGAGTTGATTATGGTGCTATTTGGACAAATCGGGACAGTCAAGGGCTGCAAAATCATACACGAGGTAAAGTCAGTCCAGACCTGAGACCCAAACCAATCCTTCCCTACTTTTTCCCAGTCTGATTTGCACCTTGTGATGAGTGGGAGGCTCAAGCAAGCTTTATGGGACTGCAAGCACACTAGATTTAGCTATTACAGACCACAATCCCACTGATCTGGGAAGGAGGAGTTTGGGCACCAGCTGAGAGGTTATCGAGGATGCAACATCACAAGCATTAGAAAAACAGGTGCGTACACTCACTCTCCTTGGCTGTTTTGTTTTTTCTCATATAGCAGTCGAAATTTGACCGGTGTCTTTAAAAGCAAAAAAATTCAACTAAATTAAATCTTGACACATTTGAAAACAGACACTTGATTCTAGTTCAAAGAAAATCTTTCTAACTGTCTTTCGTAGGAAAACCATTTTGGGTTTTGAATGTTCGTTGTTTAGAAATTTTTCTTCTTTTTGTTATAATAACTCAGTTCAAAAAAAGGAAGACTTGCCAATCAATAAGTGATTTTTTTCTTATTTCATAAAAGGTAATGCAAAAATGCCATTGACTCGGCAACCGAGCTATACCTCAAAGTCGGAAGGTAGCTTTTTTCATTACTATTTTTTACTACTACTAGATTAATTTTTTTCTACTACTGGCATTTTTTTTATTCTCTTTTTGTTAATTGACCAAACAAAGACGTTACCAATTCTTTTTTTTAATTTCATTTATTTTTTATAATCGTAAAAAAAGTTTCTTCTATATAACAAGTGCCAAGGAGAGTTTGTGTACCACCCCCTTTAACGGTTTTTAATGCTCGTGTATTGCCTTTCCAGAATAATTTCTCAGTCAAAAGAATACACGTTTTGATTTCACTTGATTTTAGCTAGATGAAGAACCTAACCTGAAACAAGGGTTCTCTAATTTTAATTTCGATATCTTGTTTTTGCTTGCTCATCCTCGTTTTTTGTTGTTGAAGTGCTTCAAGCGGGATCGTGCCGTTTTGTGCGTGATTTGCGCAGTCCAGTTTCATTACGCTCGGGAACCTTAGTCAAGTAGGTCACATTCTCGAAAGAAGACCAGAAAAAAGGACCTCTTTTCCAGATCCTTTTTTTTTTAACACGCTCGTATGATCACGATCATCATCAGTAGCTCGCCGGGTGTAACGGACATCCATCCCGCGGCTGGAGACTGAAGGCGTCCTTCATAATGCGAAAATCGCGCTTCGATGTATCCAATAAGAAAAGCTTCTCTCCTTCTTCTCGCCGGTTTTATGTGGATGTCACGTGTGCCATTCGATTGGCTGGCTCTGCATGTGTTGGTGGAATCTGGTTTCATCTACCCGAAATGGACACTGGTTGGGTGGATCTTTTCTTTCTTTTTCGTTCTCCTTCTCCTTCCGCCCACTTATTCCGATTTTGTTGTTGTTTTTACAGCTATACGTTGCGTCACGAATCTTTTTTGTTACACCCTGAATTGGACGCATTGGCTTTGTCACGACCGTAAAAAAAAAAGTGAATAACAAATAAGAGTTGACAGCAAGGCGATTGCGGTCGATAAAATTCCACTGCCCTAAAGAAAGATGTGACCCAGAGAGACAGGCGAGGAATAGCCTTGCCACTACTTGTTTTCTTTTGTTGATTGGCTCTTCTCTTGAATGAGAGTAGGAGAGAAAAAAAAAGTTGACATTCATTTCTGTATAAATGCTCTTTATAGGACAATTTTGATCGTCCGATCCCATTTTTCCTTGTGCCACTCTTCGCCATGTATATACATTTTTTTCTTTTCTTTGTAATGGAGGTAAACATTTAGGGATGTCAAAGTTGAGCGTGTTCTCTCTCTCTCTTGTTGGTTCTCAGAGCACGAAACTGTAACGCGATATCTTTTCCTCGATAGGCGCTCGTCTTGCTTCTTATAGTCCCGGGAGGGAACTAAAAAGGAGGATAGATTGGCCGATTGGTCTTGACTTTAAGTCGCTCACCCGTTTTTGCATAAGTGGCTCTGAAATTGAGGCAGATCTATGCAGATCCGATTCCCGCGCTCTTATCTCTCCTCCACATCGTTTTGAATTTGACTTCAGACTGCTTGTCGTGTCTCTTTCTCTCTCTTGTGCCGAGGAGACGCGCTGTCTTTTCCATTTTGATGCAGCTCGAAAAGAATGAGATGAAGGGATGGCTCGGAAACAAAACGTCCCATCATTTCTTACATAGACCCACTAACCTCGTTAACGAGAGATCCTTTTAAAACTCATTTCCGGCAACTGAAAATGATAAAAATTCACTTGGTAATTCCAATGAAACGAAACAGAATTTTGTTATTTCTTTCTTCCTCTCTTCACTTCAAATGCCTTCTCGTCGCTCCGCACTGCCTAGCCCGTTTTGATGGCCTAGTCGACGGAATACGGTGTTTTGTCTATGGCTTTTTTCTACCTTTTTTTTTATTATTTTTTAAATCCCTACCTGTTTTTACCTGGTTCACTCTTGACCGGAGGCCACCTCCCTCCGACTCTTGCCACTTATTTATGGAGAAAACCTGTCAACCTGCATAGGGGAACTTCTCCTTCCGCGTTTCCCCATTTTGGGGAATGTCTCTTATCGTTTCTTTACGAGTAACGTTACCATATCGTGGGACCCCTCGGACAAAGTCTGGGCAAAAAGAATTTTTCCTATTTTAAATGAAAAAAAAAAAGAAGAATAAATAGGTGTTGCACTGAATGACCTGATGGAAGTTTCAGGTTTTTCCTTTTTCTTCCGCGCTTGTGTGGCCGGTGAAATGAAACCACACTACACCACTTCCCACTGGCGTGTGTCCGTCTGATTTGTTTTTTTCCCTCTTTAATAGAACACCACCCGAGGAAACATTTTTCTTTTTTATTTATTTCCGTCTTGATCTCTCTTTGGCAATTCTCGAAAAAACCAAACAAATAATAGTCGCGAAGATTTTTTTTTTCTGCCGTTGAATTTTTTTCTCTCGAGTTGTACCAATTCTGACTAGAGGTGAGGAGAAACAAAAAAAAAATGTGTAAATATTTCCTCAAAGAAAACGCCAGGCCCCTTTTTTTTTCTTCTTCTTCTTCAGTCGACTAGTTAAGAGGGGATTCTCTTGTTGGCAAAGAAAGGAGGAGGAGCTCACCCATTGCCAGCAGGTACATAAGGTATGCTCTCTTCTTGTAGTAGTACTATAAGAAGTCGAGTCGTTCCGCTCGTTCAAGTCATTCCTTTTCCATCGACTTTGCTGTTAAAGTGTGTCTAGTGCGCTGAGAGAACCGGTTTCGATCAACACTGAATTTTTTTTATTTTTTGTTGTCGTCATCTTTCTCTCCACTCCCTCTGGTTCTTATATTTTTTGACGCAACAACTTTTTGTGTGTTTCCCGGAAATTTCTGTTTAGTATCAACAACTAGCAGCAGCAAGCTCATCCGGTTTCAGCGTCGTTTCTTTTTCTTTTCTCACAGCCCCCAACTCGATTTGAACTTTGTACTTTGAAAGAAGAGAAATCGCATACACGGAAGCCGCGCGCGTTTTTTGACCGGATCGTGAGAAGAGCGTGACTTCATCTCGATCGTGTGTATTTTGCGGTAAATCGGGCCACTCCCACATCCCCCCTAACTTCTTGAACCCACGCCAATAACCCTTTGAACTTGTTGAGAAGAAGAAGAAGAAGAGGCTGCTGCTGGTGTGTTTGATCCTGTTATTTTTTCCTTTTTGGGGAAAAAAAGGAACACGCAGAGAACGATCGCTTGAAACAAGAAGCCCAGAAACAACAAAAAAAACCCCTCTTTCGGTCATGGCTATTGTCGTTTATTGTCTGGCCGTTTTGGTCATCGCCGCCGCTTGCCAAGCTGGCCCATTTCGCCCTGTTGGCTACTACACTTTTGATGGGAAAAGTTTGCGCCCGCTCAACGTTGTCCAAAGGCGATCGGATGATGATGGATTCTCGTTTGGCGGCCGTAATGGCTGGAAACTGCCCTTCTCCAAGCCGGCCTTCCTCAGCGCTCTCACCGATCGTGACTCTGAAGATGATCGACCCACTGTGTCGGCCCATCAATTGCTGCCAGATTATCTGACCCACCAGGAATTTTTGAAACCTCAACTCCAGGCTGCCGGTTTCTCTGGCGGGCGAATCATCGCTGGCCCATTTCCCGTACCTCTAGCCCGTCTGCCGAAACCTCCAGCGCGTTCCTCGAGTGTTTCGCCTACTCCAATTCCGCCCGTGGAACCCGTTACCACCACCACCACCACTACTGCCGCCATATCGAAAATTAAACCGCCCCAACAGGTTCAATCGTCTCTTCCCACCTTTATTTACAAAGCGACCCCTCAACCGCCGTCGTACAAACCTGTCCAGTTTCCAGCTGTCCAAGTCGCTCCAACCAAAGTAGTTCAAGCTGCCCGTCCCTCTCATTCACCGCCACCACCACCGCAACAGCAGCAACAGCAGCAACAACAGCAACAACAGCAATCGCCGTCGTCGCAACAACCCAAACTGGTTTACACGATCCCGACGTCGAATCCTGTCCACTGGCACGCTGCCCATCAAAGTGGCCCAGAGAGACAGGCTTCCACGCTGGGAGTTCCGAGCTATTCGTATCCAGCCGCTCTGGTGTCGGAGTCGGCCGGCGGATCGACTCGCGTCAGCTACGGCGGATGGACGCCCATTTACTCTGCCTCGTACGCTCACGTTCAAACGCAACAGGACCCGATTCCGATCGGCAAGCCGATCCAGCTGGAGCAGTCTTCCGACGTCCGTGAAATTAACAGGCAGCCGATTGTTGTGGAATCTGTCTTGGTGCCCGAGCGTCAAGTGTTGAACCAGCCGGAAGCGCAGCAATCTCTAGACGATGGAGGAGTCGAAGTTTACGAGCCGACGGTTGACCTCGTTCCGAGAGTCATCATTCCGGGTTCTCCTCTTTCTTCAGACTTGACCTCTGCCATTCCAGAAAGAGCGGCCAGCGTTGCCGTTCCGGTGGTTGTAGTTGTTGCGTCATCGTCATCATCCGGCGATGACGACAAATCCGGCGTAGACCTATCGGCCTCTCCGTCATCTTCCGTGCCGGTCGTGACCGAGACCAAGCGGACCGTTAGGAAGCGCAAGGCCAAACAGGTTTCTTCTTCATCGATACGACGGAATTCCGACAGGGCTATCAACCAGGAAGTGGCCGTTGTGACAGCATCTTCTTCTTCTTCTTCGGCTGCACCTTCTTCTTCTGCTTTTTCTCTACCTGAGTCTTTACCTGCTTTGTTGTCGGTTCGAGAAGGTCGAGGCCAAGGTCGATATATTGGACGGGTCTTGCCAGCTTCAGTTCGTGGCGAAGAACAAATATCTGACTCGTCTGTACCGGTCGGATGGCGACAAATTGCTCGGCCATAAAACAAAAAAGAGGCAAAAGAGAAAGAGAATGAAAGGAGATGAAAGAGAGGAATCATTTCGACAATTTTGAATTGATTTCAATTATTGTGCCCAAGCAGCCGCCATTTTTTTTCCCCCAATTTCAAAATAAGCTTTTTGATGAAAATATTATATTTGTGCGTGTGTCTCTCTTTCTATCTGTGTGTGTGTGTGTGTCATGTCGAAGATGAGACTAGAAGAAGAAGGAGGGAATTGTTCTTCCCCTCTTCTTTTTCTCCTCCTTCGTTCCCCAACTCCTTCAATTATCGATTATTCAAATCTAATGGCCACACACTCGACAGACTGTAACATCCTCGAGGAATGAATAAGGATGTATGTGTGTGTGTGTGGGTGTACACTATTTTATTTTTTCCCTTTTCTTTTCACTACCACTACCACTACTACTACCGCCATTTATTCTTTTATTTCGCCGGGGTCTACCCTACTACACTACTATTCCTCATTAAATATTTATACGTTGATCTGCGCGTCCTCTTGAAGACCCTTCGAGCGTCTGCCCGTCCCCGATATTTATATTCGTTTTTTTTTTTCGTCTTTTATTTATTTGGTCTTATTTTTTCTCCTACCCCCCACCCCCCACAATTACCCTGTTTTTATTTTGTTTATTTTTTTCTCTCTTATCTTCTATTTGCGCCATTTCCGCGTTTTTTTTTTAAAACTTGTCTCGTATCGTTGAAATTCATTTACAAAGTATGAGCAGATATTTTGTTTGTTGTTTCTTTTTTTTATTTTTCACGGTACGAAAAATGAAGGGAAGGACGAAAACGACGTCGTCGTCGTCGTCTACATTTTCCAGTTTTCTCTTGTTTTGATGAACGAGTTTTTTTCGAGCGAGATTGTTGTGATTTTTGACAGGTTTCCGTGTATTCAGGAAATCAAAGTTGTCCGAGTGGCTCTTCTCTAGCTGCTCCCCCCTTACCCCAATTTTCGAATAGTTGGATTATTATTATATTTCTTTTTCTTTTTCTTTTTCTTTTTACTTTTACACTATTTTCTTTGTTGTTGTGTGTGTGTTGCGTCGACTTGATGACTTGATGGCGTGATGGGAGGGGCGCAATCTGCTGTTATTCCTTTCGGCTCTTTTTTTTTGTTGTTGTAGGTTTTTTTTTCTTTTTCACCTTTTCCTTATTTTTTAGAGGGGAAATTTTGTATTTTTAGTTTTTGATTACGAATTCTAATAATATTTCGTAGGACGGCGCACCATTTCTAGATTGGTCGTCATCTCGTGAACGGTTCAATTGACGGTGCGATGGCAAAGTCATGTCCTCCTGAACCAAGTGGGAATCGTGTTGGCGTTGTAGGAAAAAGTCTAGAAAGCGTAAGGAAGCGAAAGAGAGAGAGAAGAGACGAGAGAGCAGAAAGCAGAAAGAGAAGGCAATGAAGAGAATTGTCGATGAGAGATATGTTATATATATATATCCTCCGGGATCGTACCGAGAGAGAGTCAGAGTCAGAGTCGAAATTCTGATCTTGAATATTGAAGGAATCCCTAATGTAAAGCCATCCATAGGAAAGAAGAAGAAGAAGAGAGAGAGATCTTTTTCTCTTCCACTTGCACTTTGGCATCGGGTAGCGAACGCAGCTCGAAATCCTTGTATATTGCATAGGGGCCGGGGCCGCATACGGGAAGCAAGTTTTGAGATTCGAGACGGAAGCACTCTCCCAGTACGTCACAACATGAAACTGAATATTTCAGTAGGGTCGCTGTTCGTCGGCAGGAGGAGAGCTGCGCCGGGGCCCTCGGTAATTCCAGGCTCTCCTGGAATCAAATAAGAAATAAGAAATGCGCGCCTCTCTCTCTTCGACTTTTTATGTATGCCTCAAGTCTTATATGACTTGGTACGGCCCTGTATAATATACGTTTCGGCGTTTGTCGGTAAGCAGAGAAGCTTTTATTTATTTATTTGTATATTTTTATCTCGAGATCCATTGACTTGATTGTAGAGTTGAGTTAGTGCTGGGTCAATGGCGGCCGAGTTCAATGTATTTTTCTATTTTCTTCTTTACTTAGTGTGTGTGTGGAAATAAGAGGCCGGAAAATAGGCCGATAGATGGCGGTGTAAACGCATTGGCTCTTGGTTTGATTCGTCCATGTTCAGGATCGCTTCATCTTTAATGGTCGACGAGGAAAAAGTTGTCGAATCAAGTCTTAATACTCTTCTTTTTTTCCTTTTGGTTTATTGAGTTTTACTTTTATACGTAGACGGTGGAGTTTGCTTCGTCGTGAATCGCTTTGACCAGTTGATTCGTGTCGTGAATGAAACATATCAATGTCCTCTCTTTCTTTCTCTCTTGAGCTCGAGAGATTAAATAACGGAACAAAAGAAAGAAAAAAGGAAAAAGAGAGAAGCTCAAGAAAAGAAAAGAAAAGAAAAGAGAGAGACAGAGAACCTGTTGATAAGTTTGTCGTTGGCGACGTCGGCGGCCGCATTTTCCACGGGTTATTGGACAAAGATGGTGAAGGGCACAAGATAAAAGAGGCTCTCCGTCATGACCGTTGGTCGTGGTGGTCGCGGTGGTGGTGACTAGAACCTTTTTTTCAAATATAAATAAATAAAAATAGGAACCGCTAAGAGAAGGGTGTGCGGGAGCGGGACAGATGGCCGGACTCTCAAAAAGGGGAGAAGGCGGCGGTGGCAACTACCCGTGTGCCGTCACTTTTGCCTGTGCAGTGTGATCCTTCACCTAAAGGAGAGAGAGAGAAAGAACATTCACGCCCTTATCCGTATCATCTGGCAGCGCTGTGTTATTACCCTACCGTAATTTGGCGCCTTCCCTCCTTCTTCGCCACCTCCACCACCACCACCGGTTCAATGGATGATGAATTATTTAAACGTCCTCCCACTGCACCTTATCCCTTCCCAACCCTCTTCCACTCCTCCCCTCACCTTTTAGTGCGAGATCGATACAACAAAGTGTGCCGGAAAGAAGAAGATGAAGAAGAGGAAAAACGGGAGTTTTGGGCGGGGATTATGAACGTTAGATGGAGGGAGGGAGGGATGGGAGAGAGCAGGTTGCCGTCGTCGACGTCGTCGGGAGAGCGGAGAGAGTTAAGCGCCGCGTCGATCGTTTGCATTGGCCAGCGTCTGCCAAAGGTGAAAGTTGTTGTATAATATCGCATCGTTTCCCCGACCGCCCCAAAGTTGGACAGGCTTTTATACTTCATTTAATAGCAACAGACGACGGACGGACGGACCCACTTGATGTTTGTTGCTGCTGCCGTGTGTGGGAATCTTGTCAGGTGGACGTCGCGTACAACTTTAGTGGTCTGCCGACCCTTTTCTCGCAAGAATCATGGGCGACAAACTCTTTTTTCTTTCTTTATTTATTTCTCTCTCGCTCGCAAGTCTGTCCGTTTCGGAAAAATAGCCAAAATACCCGGAATGTTTCACTATATCGATTATGAATGGTGTATATATATATCTCGCTGCTCGCCATGTTGTCTCACCCCTCCGGCCGGATGAAAGGGGGGAGATTTTTGTTTCCGATTCAATTCCCCAGAGGTCCGAGAAATATCGTTTTGGTCGTCAGAAATGGTTTGATTCATTTTCTTTGGATCATGTCTTTCGCTCTCTAGTGTGTGTGTGTGTGTGTGTGTGTAAGGATCGGGAAAGGAAAATGCAATTTACACGCATGATCCATTCAGCTCCATTTCCGGACTAAGACTCGACTCCCTCCGTGCCGTCGCCGTTCTTTTATTTTTATTTATTTCTTTGTTTTTTTTTTCGAGTCACCGAAGGGAGGACCAAAACCAATGGGGGGTTGTATAAAACTGGTTCTATAAAAGAAAAGAAAAGAAAAAAAGTAGAAGAGGATTTGGTGTTGCCTCTTTTTTCTTTTTTTGACAACGTCTTTTGGCGCCCCCCTTTTGCCAACAGCTGGTCGGCTACTGGCGTCCCTTCTAACAACGTCACGGGGTATATATTTATATATATATACGAGGTATATATTGTCTTGATCAAAAGCTATCGTCCAGCCTTTGTGACGGATCAATTTCGGTAGCGGCTTGATCCATCTTGCTCTCTCTCACTTTATACCTTCTCTCTCAGCTCCATGTCCACCAGGCCCCTTTCCATGTCTCTCTCTCTCAAGGGTCGTTTCCTCCCAAAACCCCCGATGGATCAGTTGGGAAAGGTACAACAACGTCCGCACTGTATACCCGGCGACAACGACTAAATATATATATATATATACGTACATATACCAACACCACCAGGAGCCCAGGAGCCCAGGAGCCCATCTAGCCTCGGCTGGTATTGAATCCGTAACATACGTAATAGTCTTGATCCTGGCGAAACCCAAGCTGCACCTTCCCTTTTTCTCATCAAGTCAATTCCCTCCCTCCCCCCTACCACCACCTCCTCCTCCTCCCCGTCGCTTGATATAAACGTACGACCCCCCCGGAATCGGACCGGACCTGGGCTTGTGTATGTGTGTGCGTGGCCGTCGCCATTTTGTGTATCCGGATATGCGCGTATGTCGGAAATGGAGACGGAGGTCTAGAAAAGAAAAGATAAAAACTAAAAAGGGGGGGGGGGAGAAGGAGGGAGAGATTAATGTTGCGAGCTGCTTTTATTGCTCATCTCTCTTGTAAACATGATGATGATGATGATGATGTTTTTTTTACTTAATTTATTTATTTCTATTTTTTTTCTTTCTTGGTTGGCAGCCTGGACACGAGCCGTACTGTTTTGTCGAGTTTGCCGAACATCATTCAGCCGCCGCCGCTTTGGCCGCCATGAACAAGCGCAACTGCATGGGAAGGGTAAGTCATTCTTCTTTTATTATTTTCCTTTTTTCTTGTTTTTTTTTGTGATTATTTGGATTGTTTCTCTGCGGCTCATCTGCAGCGACGACGTCGTGAAATGATGATGGCCTACTCCTCCGCAACAAAAAATTGTTGGGAGAGTAGTGACACAAGTGTGTGTGTTTGTCGTGTCAGTCTCCCTTTTATTTGCTTTTCTGGTTTTGTTGTTCTTCTTATTTTTGGGTCTTGTTGTTTTTTTGTGTTTTTTTGTTTTTTTTACGAGACGTTGTCGTTTGTTGTTGCCATTGGTCCGGGTAACAACGGGGCCCTCGCACAGACTCTGCAAACCGAGTTCTCATTAGCGCTAATGCTAAGTGGGCAATCATAATCATCATAATAACATGAACCGCAGACGGTTGACAGGTTCACTCGTCTCTCTCCCTGTCTCGCATCGCTATGCAAATCAGTGGAGCGCGATGACATATTTTTGATTCAATATTCACTGCACACATTACACGCAGTGGCTTATACATGTGTGTATATCTATATAATTAGCTTTATAAGATGTACATAATGTAGAAACACACACAAATAGAAACAGAGAGAGAGAGAGAGTGTGCGCATTCCTTTCTCTCAAAAGTGGAGGATGCAGCGCTGGGATCCGGTTGGGTTGCACAGTTTCCGGGGGACGCGCCACCCCGGCACAGAACCCGTTGCGACTGTCCACAAATAATCTCGAATGCATTATCTCGTTCAATTAAGGCTTTCTCCCTTGTTGATTGTGTGACAAACACAAATCCCGAGACTGTAGCGCAGCGGAAAGCGGAGGAGGAAAGAAAAAAGAAATGGAGTTGGCCTTTTTATTTTATTATATTGTTTCTATTCCGGGCCCCGGCATAGAGTCAGGCAGTCGGATAGACGGACATGGGTGGGGGGTATTTATGTAACATGTTAAAGTCGATCTATTATTCACGACGATATGACAATGTCGACCGTTGTTGCCCGTCCCCCTTCTCCCCCACGCGCCGTATAGCGTCGCTGACGTTGATTAGCGTCGGCGGATGGATCCCTCCAATGCGGATGTTGTATTTCAGGGGCTGGCTGGCTGGCCCATCTGCGTTTTTGGGCCGGCCAAAGTTTTGGAGGGGGTTCTCTCTTAATCAAGTCGTAACATGGTAGGGGGCAGCACGGCAAACTGGTGGCAAAGTCCGCGTTGGATGTTGTTGTTGTTGTTGTTACAAGTCGAAGCGATGGAGAGCGAGAGTTTGGAATGGATGTTGTTATTGTTGTTGATGATGATTCCTTTGGCCAATCTTTTCCATTGGCCGCCGGCTTCCTCGTCGGCTCTCTCCTAACTACTAATACTACGGCCCACAATGGTTGCTTCTGGACATTGTGTGTGTGTGTGTGTGTGTCTGGTGTTTGGGCAAAAGAAACACAAGTGATCTATCTATCCTCATTGACGGAGAGAATGCGGCCGGGGGTCCGCCTCTCTTCCGTTTTTTTTTTTTTTTTCTTTTTTCTCTTCCGTCCTGGATCCCTCCGGCTGGGCGGAATGTGTGATTGAGCTCAAGTCGAGCAAAAAGCTTCGTGGTGGTAGTTGGTGCCCCCACTGCTCTCGCAACTACACCCAAGTTTTGTTCTGCGTAGTGACTCGACTTTGATCAAAGGCGGAATGACGACAGAGTCACGCAGGCAACTAACGACTAACGACAAAAGGAATGGAATAGAAGAAGAGCTAGCGCAAAAGGGACAGATAAATCATACAATCACTGGGGAACGAACGAGAGAGAGAACGAGAGAGAGGGGCGGGGGAGTAGATTATTGCCCGCTGGGCCGGCCGTCTTTGTCGGCATCCGTTTCCAGTTCATTTCCATGATTTATAGGGGCGCAATCTTTCTCCATAATGTCACTGGGACACAAAAACTTGTGTGTGTGTGTCTCCTTGTTTTTCGGTTGCGTCTTGTTGCGGCCAAATGCGAATTCATTTACGCGGCCATTTGTCAACCGGAACAATCTTTTGTTCTTCTTCTCGATTGGACGAGGAAAGAAAGAAAGAATTGTGTTTGCTTTATTTTTCCTCTTTATGTTGTAAAAAAGAAAAAATCTAAGCGAGGCTCTTAGTTTGTCCAGTTGTGGGTGCCGCATGGCTCCCGGCCGCCGCCGGCCGTTATGACTCTTTGTCACGCTTGATTCAACGATTACCACTTTGGCACCGAAAACTTTCGGCCCCCCAACTCGGATTGAGCTGGCCAGCACACACATACACACACACACAAACACACCTGAATACTAATAATAAAAAAGCAAAAAGAGAACAGGAAAAATATAGAGGGAAAATGGCACTTTTTTTCTTGTCCAGTCGTAAAATCTCGAGGGGGGTATATATATATGAGATGGGAGTTTGGGTTTTTCGGTTCGTCCCCTACACACACACACACACACAACTTTTGATATTTGATTCTTTTTTATTGGCCGGACCCCTGAAAGTTTTCGGCGATCCGGCCAGCACACACACACACACACACGGAACATCATCATAAGAGTTTATAACCTCTCGGCGCGTAACCCTTGCGTGTATGTTGCTACCTCTCCTCTTTGCCCACTTATACCCCCCCCCCCCCTCCCACCCATTCCCACGGTCGAGCAAAAGTAAACGGAAACCTGGCCAAGGATTTTCAGGTGAACGAAAAATCTTTACGTTTTAATTTTAAATTTTATTTTGATCTGTTTCTCTCGACTCGCTTAAAGTCTCACCGGAAACAAAAGCAAATTATTTTGTGTTGTGGTTGCTGCTGTTGTTGTGTTGATGTCCTTTATTTTCCTTTTAATTCTCTGTGTGGCTTGTGTTGTTTACTTTGATAAATCGGAAATAATCGGCTTAGGGGTTCTCCTTCCCTAAGACTGCAAACGTCATGTTCAATACTACTGGAGGGACGGAACTGGAGAACATAGTTTTGGGTTTTGTTGGTTCTTTCTGCGTTCCTCATTTTTCCTTTTTCTTTTTCCGGCTGGGACTTTCTCTCTCCGCGGGATTTTCTCCATTTTCGGCGACTTGCGGCTTGCGGCCGAGATGTCGTCGTCGACTGACCTCTTTAGATGTTACAAAGTTGTAGCCCCCCACCAAAAAAAAAGTCTAGGCCCATTCGTGAGTGGAGAGTTTAAAAAGCTCTAAGAATAAATAAAAAAAGAGGCCATCGATCGTCTTGGGGTTGCTGGTGGTGAGGAGGGAGAAGAGGAGGAGGCAGGCTAGCTTGTTAACTAAAGGTTCGATAGACGGACGCATGGAATAAAGACTGGCTTTTTATGGATGTTGTCGTTGTCGTAACTTTTGATTATCTGCTGGCGAGAGAGAAAGAGAGAGAGAGAGTAGAGTAGAGTAGTCGAGTACAGTATGTGGATAGTGGAGAATAAGGCAACACACGCGCGGGACTATATATGCATGGCGGTCGTTTACTTTCATTAAGACGCCAATGGCGGGGTTTTTGGCCTTCTTGGATGTTGGTGGGGTTTTGCTTATGCTTTACTTCCCTCCTCCTCCTCCTTCTCGCCGGCTTTGGATACGCCGCGACGGTTTGACTTGTTTTTCCTATCGCCAAAGTCTTCCGGCATCCGCTTTTCCTAAACACACACACACATTCAGAGCACAAAACCGAAAAGGTTAAGTGTAGAATTGAATCAAAGCGGAGGAGAGCGCACCCCGCCAGCCACAGCCAAAGCGTTTTAATGAACCGTCGTATAACTTTCCCCCTGAACATTTTCCAACTGTCAAAACGCAACGGAGGATTTTGTTGAGACTTTCTCTCTTTGGTTTTTCCTTCCTTTTGGCCGCCCCGCCGTTTTTGAAACATTGAAATCCGACCGAAATGCGTCGTGTGTTGACTTTTGACGGTCTTATCTCGACTGCGCAGTCCAAACCCGCCCCGTCTATTCGCCCCACCACCCCTTTGGCCGTCGTCGACGTCGTCGTCGTCGTCGTCGTCAAATCGAATTCATTGTGTCCCCTCCTTTGGGGTCTGGCGTTGAGGAAAGACGACAAACGGACTCTGAAGACAGCCTGTCGTCTTCTTCTTCTTTATTCTTCTTTTCGTTTTTTTTTTTTCTCTCTGTGTATGTATTTGTACGTCGTCCCCCTTTTTGCGCCCAACGACATTTGGATAACACAACATGTCACGGGGGTGGGGGGGGGGAGCAAAGTCGGACGTCTCTCTGAATCAGCATTGCAGAGACCTCGGGGTCCTGGGCTTTTCTCTTGTGTGTATCTATGCCGTCCGTCCGGTCAAACATCAACAACATTATCCGCTTGTTATTTTGGGTTGCCCGGTTTGAATCTCCCGTCATTGTCTTAAAATAAGAAGGGCAAAGTAGATGGAATGAGAATGGCCAGGGATCGTATAACTTTTGCCTCGAGAAACAAATCAGAATCAGAAATGAAAAAGGCAAACCGAATAAAACACTATTGAAAAGGCAAAGAAAAACATCAACAATAACAACAACAACGACGACGACGAGCTAAACCTTTTTTTCTTCTTTTCTTTTTGGGCCTTTTTTTTTTCTTTTTGGCTATTTACCATGGGCTTCAACCGGCTTCATGTTTCGAGGCCCTTGATAGTCTTATCTTCTTTGTAAGTTGTGTCTGTCTGTCATCTCTTGTGTATTTGGTAGATGGGAGGGGGTAGAAGAGTGGGGGGAATCGTATTTTTCTTTATTGTATCATCATCATCGTGCCGAAAGGGAAAGGAGAGACTCTATTTGAAACAGGAGAAAAGAAGAAGGAAAAAGAAAAAAGGGAATGCCGGGATGGATAGATAGATAGAATGAGGGTCAAGTTGCCATCAACCCAAAATATAGTTACGTTTTTGGGAGAGGGGAGATGTGTCTTTTATTCAACCGTTGCCAATTAGCCTCTGCCCGTCTGGATAGATCCCGTCTGTTACAGTTTTCTTCTCTTCTGACGTCGTCTACGAGCCGAGAGAGGTTGCCAGACGAAGAGATGAGGAAGTAGTAGAAGAAGAAGCTCGGGATAGTCAACGCTCGAGTCGAAAGAAAAAAAGAAGAAATACGGAGAAAGGAGTATGTGTGTGTAATCTAATGAACCGGCGGGCAGAGTGAGAGACCCCGTGATGTGCACTAAAGAACACGGTGAGCGAAGGCCGCTGGGAGCGAATGCAACGCGTGTATGTGTGTGTGTGTGTGTATGTACGGTCGTTGTCGTATTATATAAAGTTTGATGATGGTCCTCCTCTCGGCGTTTGGGTGGGGGTAGGGTGGGTCATTTGGATGATGGCGAAAGTGGAATATGTTGGGGAGAGAAAAAAAGAGGAGGAAGAAGAAAAAGTGAAAGAAGACGAGACAAGTGGGAGAAGAGGGGAACTAGGAAGAACGGATGGCTCGGGTTCCTTTTCCGGCATGTCTTCTCTCTCTTCTCTCTTTGGTTGATTCGATTCCGGTCGAGAGGACTTGTGTCTTTCTCATCTTTTTTTTTTTTTTTTTTCTCTTTGGTTCTCCTTCGTCTTCTTATCTCGTAATGATGACTGCCTCTTTTCCGCGTTCCGGCTTTTCATCCTCTGGATCTCTGAGCTCCGGGATTTATTTATCTAGTTGTCTTTCTCTTTTTCTCTCTCGCATGTCTCCCTTTGAAGAAAATGATGACGGACCGTCGGCGACCCACCCGTCGAATGTCAAGTCAACTCGAACCCCCCCGTCTCCAAAGTCTTGTTTGTTTGTTCAACCAAAAACACATTGTGTGTGTGTGGATGTGGGGCTCGTTGTTTTTCTATTCTTCTCGCCCAGCGGCGGCCGTCTGGTTTCGCCCAGCTAGTGGGGGCTACTTGATGACCATCCGCGGGTCGCTAGGATCCGCTAGGATCAAGGAGGAAACGTTTGCCCGAGTTTTACGTTCCCATTCCGGATGACTCCAATATGAGTTTATACCTGGCGCGTGTGTGGTGTTGCCACTGTCTATATAGTATATTGGGCCGGGATGAAATCCCCCAAAGTGTCATCCATTTTGCCCGTCCTCTCTCTCTCTCTCTGGCGTACATTCTCCTTTCCTGTTTGAGAATTTTCCAGCTTGTCTGTTTATTTATTTATTGATGTATGGATGGATGAAGTAGGTGGCCCCGTTAAAGGTAGGCGCCGTGCAGTGGTAGTAGAGGTACTACGGCGAGCATCTAACGCAATCAGTCGTCTCTGTCTCTCTTTACCTACACTCTACACGTCGCACGTCACGAGAATAATCTTCAACCTCCTCCCCCCGAAAGAAAAAAAAAAGTGAAATAAAATAAGAAAAAAGAATAAAAAATAAGAGAGAGAGAGATGCTGCAGTTGCGACTCGTGCGCACATTTCCGGTGGGTCCTCTCACTTTCCGCCATCTCTTGTGTGTGTTAAAGTTGTAAGCTACCGTGCCACTCTGCTTGATGAGACTGGATCAAGTTAACCTTCTTCTTCTTCTTCTCTTTCCTTTTTTCTCTACTTCTTCTTCTTCTTCTTCCTCCTTTCTCTCCCCCACTCATCTCTCTTGTGTGTGTGTGTGTGTTGCTCACATGGCTCTTTTTTATTTCGAGATGATATTAGACCCTTGAGCTCTTCTCGTTAACTACTTGACTCGCAACGGCAATAAGAACAAAGACAAGATGATGATGTACTTACTCTATGTACATTTCATTTCATTTTCAAAACATTTCGACGTGAATGCACCAGTCGCGGTGCTTCTGCTGCACCAGTCAGGGAGGAATAAAGAAAGAATAGGAAAGTCTGGGCAGGGAGGGGGGGGGGGGGGTTGCGTCTTGCAAGCCGGGACCGTCGGGATAAAGTTTTGGGACGTAACTGGCCAACGAGAAACTACACAAGTTGATTATCGTATCGTTTCTAATGGCATCGAGCTGCCTTGCACACATCTTCTGCAAGAGAGAGAGAGTCAGAGACGGTTAAACATAAGATTAGATTGGGCTATGCCGTTCACTTGGACCCCCCCTCCAGTCTAACTATTACCCCCGATGGAACCTTTTTTTTTTTTTCTTAAGCTGCTCGGTTCATCCCGTATTGATCACACGTCCAAGGTTCGCTCTCTCGACTGTCTCTCGCTGGATATCTCTTGGTTTTTTTTTTCTTCTTGTCTCTGCTCTTCTTGTGCTCAGATGGCCCCTTCGCAAGTTGGGTCGACATTCCTAATTGAGTTTGAAGATGTATTCAAAGAGCATCGCATCTTTTCCCATGCAATTTCTGGCGTGCACCAAGTATCCAGCGTACACTACTACGCAAGACTCTCTCTCCCGTCTATCATTTGAATAATGGAACTTATTCAAATTCGATAGGACATGATGTCAGAAACTCATCGGTTCAAAAGAAATACCCCGCACACAGTTCAGTTGAACTTGAGTTTGTTCTTTGAATTGACAATGGAGAATGGCAACAATTGAATCAACCAAAGCCTCTTTTTTCTTTTCTTTTTCTTGCTCTTCTATGGAATGGGGGGAGGAAGTTTTGTTGTTTGGCGTTGCGCCACGGTTTCATTCGTTTCAATGCGCCTCTTTCATCCTCCACCCACGCATACACACACACGCAGAGGGAAAAATGATATGGCCATTTATTTCGTCGACCTACCACTTTATTTGTCTTTTGATTTACTTTGGCCCCGAAATTGGGTCAACGTTGCCATCGGTTTGCGTTTAGTTTTTTTTTTCCCCCTGATGGTTTCTATTTTTGGTTTCTTCTACCACTACATCCTCCATGCAGATATTCGATCCCCGATTATTTTTCGTGTGTTTTCCAAGGCGTGCATTTGATTTCGCCTTCGTTAACCGGCTTTGCTGGCGTCCCAATTAAGAGGGAATATACAAGAGCGCGATCCTTTTCATTTGGCCAGAAAAGGGAGTTTCATAATGAAGACTTGAGGCGTTGATGAGCCTCTTGATCGGTTCGCTTGTTGGGACGTTGGGGCCATTATCGATTTCTACCACGGTGTGTGTGTGTGTTGTGTGTGTGTGAGGGGGTTCCTCTCTGCTCGGAACGCTGAGGCTGCGAGGGCCTCCTCCCCAGTAGCAATTTGTGCGGAACAGCCGGTCATAGAAGAGCTCGACTCGATTGGAGAGTAGAAGTAGACGAATATTTTCAGCCCCAGAGGTGGGTAAGGGTTTTCCCCCCCCCCCTTTTTTTTGGAGAGGCGCGTGTTCTCTCAATTGTGTGTGTTGCGTTGCGTGTCTTCGTTGTGTGTGCGCCGTGTATGCGCGCGCGCGCCTGTCTGTCTCTCTCTCTCTTCCCCCCTCTCTTTGTTGTGTAACCCTCCAGGTAGGTGAGGTTATTATATCCTTGTTGAAGATCGATATACTTTGTGTACAAGAGTCTATATATCTATCTGCTCTGCTCCACCACTACACACCGTGCCGTAGTGGAAAATAGAGAAATCTGTTTTCCGGTCGGAATTAATGGAGCGATGGACTGCCGCATACTACTCTCTCTCTGCTTCCTATTCCCTTCGTTCCTATCGCTCTCCCTCTCTCTCTCTCTCTTGAGATTCTTCTTGAGATATTGGTCGGTACGTTTTGAGTCTCTCATCAATTTTGAATTGTGTTGCGGAATGAGAGAGAGAGAGAGAAAGCAGCCGACCGTTTCTTTTCTTGTCTCTTTCTAATCGCTAGCCCAAGAGAAGAAGAAGAAGAAGTGGAACGGATGATGACGACGGTCGTTGAGGCACCAACCCCTCCTCCCTCGCCCATTCACCCTGCGTTACTTACGTACTTCTAGTAGTTGTCTTTGAGCGATACATCAGCGGGGTCCGGGGCAGAAACGATGATGGTGCAAGAAGTATTTGTTGTTGTGTTTTCATATGACATTTGCTTGATATATTGAAAGATGAGAAAAGGCAGAGAGAGACTGCGTCCTCTGCTGCTGCTGCTGCTGCTGCTGCTGGTGGAGAAGAGATCCATCACTCTGAATTATCGCCAGCAACCCGCGCCTTGTATCCGGGACTAGTAGAAGCAGCAGCAGCAGCAGCTATGGAGAGTAACAGCCTGGCTAAAAGCCTCAAGCTGCTTTCCAACTTCTCTCTCCTACTGCTGCTGCTGCCCCCCCCCCTCCCGTCCATTGCCCCAGACTAGGAAGGGTGGGGTATGGTGTGCTACAAGGATGATAATAATAGGGTTAAGTCTTGTGCACACACTGGCACACGCACTTTGAGCGGTGGTGGTGGGGGGTGGGTTGGGTGGTAGCCAATCAATAATTTGTGCTAGTGGTGGTGGTGTTACTGTTACTGTTACTGCCGCTCGTGCCGCTTTTCACGAACTCACCACTGGGGTAGAGAGGAGGCCCTCGATGCCGGCCTCTCTCCTGCGACTGCCACCACTATTTAACGGAGGAAAGTTATTGTTTGCCATTACAAATGCACAGAGCGATGGTTTAATAAGGAAGAATGTTTCGATTTCATCCATCCATCCATCCATCCATCCATCCATCCATCCATCCATCCATTCGTTTATTTATCTATGATGGTTGATTGTGGTGGTGAAGCTTTGCGTACTATATCTAGGCTTCTGTGGTGGGTAGATCGATGCAATGGCTCTTTATCTGTCTGGTATTTGTTCCGGGTACAGTACTCTTCTTCTTCTTCTTTTTCCGGCGTTGTTGTTGCTGTTGTTGCGGATGTTGTTTGCTCCTGTTGTTATTATTGCCGTCTCATCTTTCCTCCCTTCTTTTGACTCTTCTCTCTTTCTCGGCCTCTTTTCACTTTGTAGTCCGTTGAGACTTGGCACTTCCGCGCAGACAAGCCAATCGACAAACAACAGCAGCAACAACAGCAGCGACGACTACAACAACTACCACTGTGTTAGCAGTATAGGGCCAAACTACAATTGCCCCTCGCGTCTGAAGAGAAAAAAGGCAAAAGAAAAGATGAAAGGCACCGAAAATGTTGCCAGTCTATCTAGAGTAGATGTCGTTGTTGAGGTGGAAAAATAGGCAGAATGAAAAGGAGAAGAAAAAGAAGGAAACGTTACTCTTATTGTTGTGATGAAGATGATGATGATGGCGTTTTTTCTCTGGTGGGGATTCGTCCGCTCGTTCATTAGCGTGATGGATTCCGTGGAAGGGAAACAGCTGACGAGGGAGTGAAGACACGACCTCTTGTGTCATCGCTTTTCTTGTGCGTCCTCGCCCATTTAACGGATGAGCATTTTCATGAGCACCGACGCACTGCTACTTCATCTCTCAATTGTTTTTGTTTTTTTTCCCCCCTATTTTTTATTCCGATGAGTGTGGTAGCAGCTAGGCGAAGAATAATTCATTGCCATTTTTGAACAGAAGAGAATAAAAATGGAATTGATGGGATGAAGAACAAAAAAAAAAAAGGTCCAGCTGATCACCTCCTTGGGTTCTTGACTCGTCTTAATTAACGGATGCTCTTTGAAGCTTTAAATGACGTCACACTTGAATGCAAGTCGTATAACGAGATGCTTTTCCTCTTCTCTCGACATGAATCGAATCCTCTTTTCACCTCCCCTTTTGTCGTTTTTTTCTTCTTCTTCTTCTTCTACTTCTGAGCTTTTAAAAGGAGTCGACAATGTCTGTCAAAGAGAAGAAGGAGAAGAAAAAGCAAGTTTCCTTATCTTTTTTTCTCATCCGCCACACTTGTGTGTCGCTCTTTAACAAGCTTTCCAAACTCTGGATAACAAAGGAGGCTCGACAAAATAGAAAAAAAAAAAGACTCTTTGTGTGTCTCTGTGTGTGTGTGTGTGTAGAAAGAGAGTGTTAAGTTGACGCCAATCATCTTATCTGGATGGAATTCACTCAGGAGAACACGAGTGCGGATGCACCGCCTCTCCCTTTCTCTCTCCTCTGCCTCTCGTTGGGTGGGGGTGGGTTTGTGATGTTTGCATCAACTAAAAAATGAATTCATGTGATCACGAATCGAAAGTTTCCTGCGCGGATGAGTCTTCACTTTTGTGAGGCTGTGACTCCTCCAAGTAGAAAAGCTGCTTATCACAATAATGGTTTCGTCTTATCGTGTCTTCTTTTTTTTATTTCTCCTTCTCCCTTCATCGTCGTCGTCGTATTCGTCGTCGTCCTTGTTCCCTTGTTGCCTTTTCTACGCGGAGAAAATCCTATTCTCTTTGCTCCCACCCCCCAGTCGACGGGCTGGAGGAGGCGGAGGCGGTTTTTGATGGGCACTTATTTGATTCTCAACATGTTTTGACAGGCTTTTTTTTTTGTTTTCTTCTTCCTCGGAAGTTGGCTGGATGTTTTTAGCGGTGTGGTGGGGTCTACCACCGGCTTTGATTCCCTAATGATTGGGCGACATTAATTATTGAAGTCGTTTTTTTCTTCTTCTTCTTTTGTATTTGCGTCTCTGCTCGTCTCTGTTTCTCTCTCTCTCTCTCTCATCCTGTTCCTCTTTGTGCTCGGAAAGTTTTGAGACAGGAAATCATAAAGTTAACGCATATCTGAAATATTCAAAGTGGAGATATACGCTTCGGCACTCTAACGCTAGACTGAAAGGAGCAGCCGAATCGAGGTCAGGCTTACTCCTATTCCTCTTACCACCATCATTTGCATCCGAAATGTGCGAGTTTTTTTTTTTCTCCCCCTCTTTTTCTTTTCTTTTTCTGAGGGCGGGGCGCCAGATATCGACAATCCTGTTGAATATTCTTTACACGTCTGCCGGATGGATGGAGCAGGTCAATGGATCGATCCCGCCACTTACAAAAAAACAAAAAAAAAAAAAACCGTGATGCTCTATCGATACTTTGTACGCGCTCCTTTTTTTTTCTTTTCTTTTTTAACTTTGAGTTAACTTGCTCCTCTTGGTCTATTTTCACGGCGTGGCATTTCGAATTCACGTCCTTTGTCGGCGATAAGTGCCCCGGGGGTATTCCCCAGAGAGGAAGACACACCTATTCTTTGGCCATTGGTTCCACTCCGGATGATTTCAACAATGCGCACTTTATATAGTATGAACGAGTAGTAGTAGTAGTATTCTAGTGTGTACTTGTGTGTTTAACTATTTTATCGGCGTTTCTTTTCAACTGGAAGGTAGGAGTCGCAGTTGTGTGTGTACGCGCGAGAGAGGGAAGCAGAGTAGCAAGTTTTCCCTGCAGGTGCTGGATGGATGGATGGAAAGGAGCGAAGTTTTTTTTTTTTTTCGGAGGGTGTAACACGCAGCGCGTTTGATGATGGGAAAAGGGCGGAGTTAGGAGCCAACTAGAAGCACGTCGACACTTTTGAGAAAAGCGTTTATTTGACGAGTTTGGATAGAATGAGCCGATGGCGTGCGAGTTTATCTTTACTATTTGGCGGGATTTTTGAATATGCCATCCGCACAAGTTCCAGTTTTCTGTTTTTACCCCCTCCGTTTTTTTTTTCTCTTCTTCTTCTTCTAGTTTTATGTTTATTTTTGTACTTTCGGGTTTGTTTGATGTGGGCTGGAGGGGCTCAACTTTTGGCGGAAGAGAAGAAGAAGGCGGAGAGAGAGAGAGAGAAAGGGCATTAGGAGTTGGAAAGTTGACGTGTTTGTTAACGGCCTTTGTTGAAGGGGTGGAGTCAGTGATGTACACCGTAATTCAATCAATCTAAATTGAAACACGACTGTTGCTTTCGTCCGGCTCTCTCTCTCTCTCTCTCTCTCTCTCTCTCTCTCTCTCTCTCTCTCTCTCTCTCTGTGTGTGTTATGTGTTTGCTTCTTTTGAACCCTGCCCACTCCCGCGGGATTGGCAGCAGCAGCAGCTCCCAACACGGACGTCGAGAGCCGGAGAGAAAGTCAGTTGCAAATGTGTGTGTGTGCCTTGGTCAGCGGAAGTGAATCCAGGAGCCCCCAAAAGAAAAAGAAAAAAAGAGACGCTAAAAGATGTTTTTTTCTTTCCCCCTTTCAAAAATCAGAAACATTTTCCCCTGATTTGTTATGCTAATGCTCCGGGGGAGTCTTGTGCCGTAACGCCGTGCCAGCCATTTCCTCTTGTCATGTGATATTACCTAATAGCCCATTTTCTTCTTGCGCCATTGCGACACTCTAATGTGCTTGTCGCCAGCAAGTAGGAGAATCAGGCAATCTAGTCAAAGCACTGGTCTCACAGATTCTATACAGACTGTATAGGATAGAAGAGATAGGAGGAGATGGGTGGGAGAGGCGAAGCGTTTGATGTAATCCGTCGTGGCCAATCTGGCGGAAAGAGGGGAAGAGGAGAAACATCCGCTGGATGTGTAGAGAGAGTTGGACTGGAGGCGACTAACAGCAACAGAAGCAGAATGCCCGTCGTAGATGCAAAAGATTAGGATTGGTTGGTTGGGGCGGATATATACTAGTACTAGTCGTAGTAGTGCAGTTTGTAGCAGAGCCGCGATGTAGGGAAACTTTGAAATGAGATTGAATTGACAGATCGGAACGGAGCGAGCGACGTGAAACGGGAGCCACAGTGGGGGAGTTTGGGGGGGTTGGGGTTCTAGATGAAAACACTGACACACACGAGTTTCCACATTTTACTTCGCCCATGGTGTGGAAAATCGTGTTTTTCCTTCAACAGGAAACTGGAAAAAAAAAGAGAAAAAAAAAAATGTCGGATGAGAGAAGAGCTGGTGACGTTGGCTCAAAACTTTTGGCAAAATGGCGGTCTGTCATATCAGTCTCATACCGTCAGTGTTAACCGTTGTTATTTTTTGTTTTATTTTCCGGTGGTGGGTTTTTCGGTATTATCTTCTTCTTTTTTTTCCCCTCGGTGTTTCCTAGGTAACGCGGGAACGTGAAAATAAAGTTTGAAATCCCGCTCGCTTGCAGTTCACGGGGCTATGGCGTCGTTGCCATTGCGTTTATTACATTTATAACGTGCATTACTAGGTAAATAGAGGTGGGGCTTAACTCAGGAGGAGGGGGGTCTCTACCAACAATAGCGTTGGCAATCATTTTAACATGAGAGTTTTTACTCCACCAGAAAAATGGAAAAATAGAGAATGCATAAAAAAAGAAGGAGAAACGTCATCAATTATTCATGACCGATGGTGAGGTGGAGGGGAGATGTGTGTGTGTGTGTTGTCACTATAATAATAGCCCGCAATCGATTTGTTCCGATCCTTTTTCAACGACCTGTTGATTGATTGTAACTCGGGATAACGAGGCTTGAGGGAGAGAGAGAGAAACCTGCGACGCGTTTATTCCCGGAACTTTCTTTCTCTATTTTAATTTGGCACCCGTTTTCTTTCGGTGACGACGACAACAACCGGGGGGTCGTCCGGAATGATTCCACACGACTCTTCCATCTTTTTTTTTTTCTTTTCATTGCAAAGTCAGAGATGAAAATGAAATTGTTTTTTTTTTTGTTGTTGTTCTCTCCTTGTTTTATATCTGCGCCCGGCAGTGCAACGCGGAACTGGCGTTGGCCGACGTTGTAATATACCTTGAATAGTTTAACATAGAGTACACAGTGTGTTTTCCCATTTCATCAAGGGGCGATGGGGGTGGTGAGGGATCACGCCCACTTGTTAGTTCCAGCTGCTGCTGCTGCTGCCGCGCCAGGGCCCGTGTTATTCATTTGGCCCCTGTCTGTTTAGTCTGGTTAGGTTGTCACGGATCGATAACACCCTTCCACTGAAAGTTGAAAGTTAAAGACCATTGGATGAAGTTTGCACGCGCCCGTTTCCCCAAAGAGGTGGAGTTGAATGGGGGTGGCGGAAGAGAGCGGAAGAGAGAGAGACTCTAGGGTCTTCTTTCACGAAGCCTTCACTTTTGTTATACAAATGAGGAGGGGTCTGGGTGGGAGGGGTGAGGAAGAGACTGTGCGGATCGAAACTTGGCCACGTTGAGACAAGCGCTATTCAATTGAGTCAAAGTTATGTTATTCCTCTCTCTCTCCGGTTGATCTCTATTCATCGCGGGAAATGGTTTTGAATGGCGTCGCTCTGCTGGCGTCGACATCAACTATCCTCTTTTGCTCCCCACCAGCTTCCCATCCGCACACACACACACACACGTCTCCGTATATTTTGGAGACGGGCCCCGCACAATACTCTTCTCTCTGCTCGACGTTCTATACCCACAACATATTGCGGAGATTGCCTTCTCTTTTGTGTCTGTCGACAGAGACGTCGCCGTCGTCTACAAACATGTCGAGTTTCTGGGTGGGTGGGGGTTCCCCTGTGAACATTTTTATTATTTTGCGGGGGGCTTCAGTCGCCATTGTCACTCTTAATTTATCTTTGGGGGTCAAAACCTTTCTCGGTTGATAATTGAAATTTTTATTCCGAACCGAGGCGGAACTTTTTGGTTCGACAATCAGGCGAATTGATCCGCCCGTGAGACGGAACAGATTATTATTTGCTTTTTCTCCATGGTGAGGAGAGATGTAACTATTTTTGAGAACCCCCCGGTGAGCCTATCAATATTTTCAACTGGTTGCCTAGACCTTGCCTACGCCCAACTATAATTGGGCTCCCGATGTGTAACATATTTAATTAGGTTCTCTCATGCGCAATGGTTAATCAACTTGGGTAGGAGAGAGTAGGAGAGAGACTTTTGATGGTGTACACAAAGAGGCAAACTTTGTGTCGAAAACGTTTACTAAAAATAGGAGTCCCTAGAAGTTTTCGGCCCTCCCACCTGCCTTGCTCTCTCTCTCTCTCTTTCTCTCTCTCCTTTCTGTTTCGATCGATTCACTTTTTGGATCTGTTTTGATTCTTACCGAAATCATCGTTTTTGATTCGCCTCTCTTTAATAATAACGACTGGATTTATAATGCAGTTGGGATGGAGGGGACCTTTGCTTCTTCCGTAGGTGGGTTTGAAAGTTAGATGGTGGAACACCGATCAAAAAAGGAAAAAAAAAAGGCATAGACTTTTCTGATTCGTTGATCTCATAACGCTAACAACAGAGTCTCTAAAGTTTCATAGTTTTCGGTTCAGCAACTTTTTTTCTGGCCTTTTTCTCTGGCCGTTTTTTATTATTTTTCTACCGGATTTTCGGTTCTCTTGTTGTTTGCATATTATACATGGCAAATAGAATAGATAGTTTAGAGGTTGGCAGGACAGAGTCTGAAAGTTTGGCATGGAAAACTAACTGGCAAGTCTCTTCTGCCCGTCTGTAAACTGAGGTTTTTATCCGGCGCTGGCGTTGCCTGTTGGCGGATCGACGAAATAGTGGAGCCATCGAATTAGATTCAAGAGTTTGGAAGAGCGAAAAGGTGAAACAAGGGTCGCCGGGTTTAAACTCTGTAAATATTAAGACGGTTTGGGCGAGTTTTGATCCGCCGTCCGGATCTCTCTTTATTTGTCTTGGGAGAGCCCAGCGGAAAATGTTGGGCAGTTATATAAGGAAGTAATAACAACAGACGTGTGACGTAATTTCATTAATGATTAGAGCGGCGATGTTTTTTATTTGCTCGGAGCTCTTTTGCCGAAAAAAGGGGAAGGATAATGACTGTCTGGATGCGAATACATAATTAAAAACGTGAAATCGAGTGGGAAGGGTGGGAAGGGGATAGGGAATAATAGAAATTAAAGCAGCGCGCAGTAATTCAAAATAATGAAAAAAATAAAATAAAGTTAGGGTGATGAGAAAACTGAGAGGAAGCGCTTCATTTTTATTTTTATTTTGTTTTTTGTCGTTCCATTGTTCAGGAGAGTTTTTGTATTTTTCTGGCCCAGCCAGTAGAAATCCAGCAAAGCAAATGGGAGTAAAACAAAACCAAACAAAACATTTCCATATAACGAAGTCCTTGCTTGCTCTCTGTCCATTTATTGTTTGTGTCTTCCGCACCCGTGTGTTGTTGTTGTTGCTGCTGCTGCTCTCGTTATCTTCAATAAATTGGAGTAGTTGCAACGAATCCACTCACCTCTTTCCTTCCTTCCTTCCTTTCCATCCATCCCATCCATCCCGCACACACACACACACAACTCTGTGCTCGCTCCCCACCTCAATCTAAACACAAACATGTTTGTTTCGCCGGGGTCGTGATGATGATGATGATGATGATGGGCGGATTCGAGTACCGACATTTCTCTCTCTTGTCCGTCTGTTCGTCTTGTGCGCGTGTTCGCTACCCTACCCGACTACTCTCTCTCTCTCTCACTCTGCTTATCGATCCAACACCATCAGACACATAAAAATGGAGACAGCCTAGTTGGCGAGCGCACACACACACACACACACACACAAATGGTATATGTATACATATTAGAAAAGTAGAAAGAACATGAATAAAATGAGATTGGATGGTGAAGAAGAAGAAGAAGGGAGGAAAAAAATGAGGACGCGCAGACCTTTGTCGTCGTAGGAATGGTTGATGGTGGTGGGGGGTGGACGGAAGAAGAAGAAGAAGAAAAAAACTCGTACATTATTTCTCTTAATCAAAGAGTGATGATGACAGTGTCGTGCGCGATGACCGTGTCGTCCTTGTGTTGTGTCACGTTGTGTGTGACATGTCGGAGAAGAAGAGGAGGAAGAGAATGTGCGTCCTCCTTCTCCTGTCCGCCCGTGTTGTACATGACGACGACGATATGAAAGCGGATCAAGTTTCACTTCCACTCGACTTCCTTCCCCCTTTTTTTCTGTTCCGGATGGATTTTTTTTTTGTTGTTTCATTCCGTCTGAACCCTATTGCTCTTCTTTCGCCCCCAATTTTTTTCTTACCCCGGGACTAATGACTTGATCAATGCCGAGCTTGATACTCTGTGTAAAACTGAATTATTATGATTATTATGATGATGGTGATGATGCGTGACGCACTAGTCGCATGCAATATCCCCCCCCCCCAAAAAAAAAAAAAAAAGTAAAGAGGAACGAACGGGAGTAAAATAAAAGGACGACTTTTTATTTTATTTTTATTGCATCATTGATGATAAAACACACTCTGCTGCTTGATCTATTATTTCGTGTTCGCTCTTTCGTACTGAAAATCTTTTTATTTCATTCGTTTGCTATGATTAACTCTTATAGACGAAGTTTCAATATTAATTTTGCACTTTCTTTTCTCTTTCTCTCTCTCTCCATTTTTGATGACAGGAAATGAAAGTCAACTGGGCCACTTCACCCGGCAACGCACCCAAACAGGACACGAGCAGTAAGTCGCACCTCTTGACTATCTTTTATTTTGTGTCATTTCGTATTACGCGCCCAATGTGTGTTGTGCGTGAGTGTTTTTTCTTCGATGAAGGGCGCCATTTTTTGAGCGAATCTTTTTTAATTTTGTTATTTATTTGTTTGTTTCCTTGTTGCGATTGGGAATAGTTTTTTTTTTTTTTTTCGTCCTGCCATTCTTTTTATGTGTCTAATCGACCGCGTTCGTAGCGAGCGCGGGCGGAGAAGGGGGGCCAGCAGTCGGGCAACAGCTTGACGTGGCGTCGCCTGGCGTCCGTTGTATTTGTCACGGCAACTGGTTGCGCCTCTTTTTTCTTTTTTTCATCCCCTACACACATTAGGATGTTCTGTCCTATCACGAATGAGATAGAGAAAGAGCCTTTTTCTTAATATGAAAAGACAAAAAAACAAACGAGAAGAAAGAAAAGTGAAACTCGAAAGATGATAACGAAAAAGTAATAGTTGGTGTCTGTCGTCTACGGCCCGCCAAAATATTGGATTTCTCGTGATCGATGATGATGACGACGCAATCGGAACCGCCGTCGCTTTTCGGCCCCCCCCCCCCTCTCTCTCTCTCTCTCCCGAAAAAGTCGTCGTCGTCGTCGTTGTCTTGCGTGTGATTGTGTGATATATAACCCATCTCGTATAGATCCCGGAGAAATAGGAAAAAAAAAGAATAAAAGGCATGATGGGAATAAGATCCCACCCCAAAGTGTTCATCTTGTGTGGCGGCGGTGGCGGCGGTTGGGGCGGTGTCGGTTGCTATTGCCGTTTTCGCTCTGGTTGTTTCACGCCTCGCTCACAAGGAACGATCCAATAGCTCCGACGCTGAGAGACTGAGTAAGAGTGAGAGAGAAGACAAAAGATGAAAAGAGCCCCCCCAAAACTTGTTGATTTGATTCGCTTATTGTTTGTTGTCAGCGGCTCTGGGTCGTCCCTCACTTTGCCCATTTGATCCAAGTAGCGAAAAGGGAACTGACGCGTCGCATCTCGAGTGAGACAAAGGAGCTGCTGGAGCTAGAGAGAGAGAAACTCGCACACAGTCTTTTCTCTGTCTGTCTGCTCCATCACTTATGTAAAAAACGGAAGAGCGGAGAGAGAGAAGATTGGAGGAGATTGAGATTGAGAGAGAAGCAAAGAGAAGAAGCAAGGTATCTCTTTCTTTCTCTTTCTCTCTTAATATTTTTTATTTTGAAAAATGCATGAGTGATTCGTGCATGGATGCGTCTTCAATTATTGGCTGGCTCTTGCCAAAAAAAGGAAAAAAAAAAGTTACTTCCACATTATTTAAAGACTCTGGAGGATCGAAATAAAAAAATAAAAAAGAGGGGCGAGTTCAAACGCGAGTGAGAGAGAGATAGAGGAGGAAAACACACACCAGACGATGTGAGGACACGGACTGAAAAAAGAGCGAGAAGCAGAAGAAGAAGAAGAAAGATGGTGTAGGCTGCTAGAAGGACATGGCAAGTCTGTAGGGAAACCCCCCTGAGGAGCCCAAGAAGGGCTTTGAAGTTTTGCCTAGTCGTAGTCGTAGTAGTTGTAGGTAGGATGGGTCTGTGCTGTACTAGTCGAAGAAGACGAAGAAGTAGCAGTATCCAAAGCCCCAAGAGAGAATGAAGAGAGAGAGAGACACAGCCGAAATGGAAGATACACGTCTCTCGAATCTCCCTTTTCTCTTTTTCTTTTTTTTCGGCCGCCCCCCAAACGTAATAAATGAAGTCTCAAATAAAAAAGAAGGATATATATAAAAGCACCTACGGATGTTGTATGTGTATAGTATATCTCTCCTTCTCTCTAGTCCGGTACAAGATTCGAGGGTTCGGTCATCCGTGCCCGAGTGCTCCACTTCAGTTGGCAGGGGCGTATGCCGTGAAGAGTCCGAGGGACCAACAAACTGATCCCCGCCCCGTCCCAGAGGCCGTTCATCATCTAAAGGACACACGATCGTCTACACGCTTTTCTTTCTCTTTTCTCTCTCTCGCAACCCAAAACTTGGGTTTGGAATTCTTTATTTAATTTGTTTTTTTTGTTATTTCCATCGCACCCGAGTCCGTGACTGACTCCTTTGTCTTGTTGCTGTTCCTTTTTTATTTTATTTTGGAATTGTTTTTGTTCCTCAACTTACCTTGAGCCAACCCAAAAGCTGGTAAACTTGCTGCTCTGTGAAAGAGGATCATTTGTTGGAGGAGTTGTGCGGGGATTTTTATTTGATATTGAGAGAAAGTTAAAGTTGATGTTTTTGTAGCGGCAGGAATAATGGGCTCGCAAGTCCAAGTTTCGTGTTCATCATGTATGTAGAGTTTGATGTATAATGGGGGAGAGAGCACTAGTGGCAGGTTACTGCTTACTACCAGTTGTGTAATGGGCAGGGCAGAAGGGACTACTAGTAGTAGTAGGTTGTACCCCCTCCTCTTCTTCTTTCCTCAGAGTTGCCCGTAATGAACCTGTTCATGACTCTAGGCAGTCGACATAGTCGTTTCATGTCAGGCTGTTAGGGGGGGCTGTTACTGATACAAACGCCCCGGCCCCTGCTCCCGTGTGTTCCTCTTCTTCTTATGCTGCTGGTAACAGTGGTGCACCGACCGGAGTAACTACGACGACTGCTACTGCTACTACTACTCTTTGCTAGTACCGAATAGGGCAATAGACTAAATGGTGGATATCGGTTGATTGTTACACGACTCTATACCAGCATTTTTTTCTTTTCTTTTTCGCTTTCCTGGCGGGCCCGTTAAATTGATATTTATTTTCCCATTGTTGTTGTTGCTGCTGCTTCTGTTGTTCTGCCGCAAATGTGGCGCACACACATTCATGAGCTTGTTTATTTTTACATGCAGTTTTTTCTCTTTGTTTTTCCCTCCCGTTCGTGCGCACCATTAGTTTGCAACTGCTATTGTGTGACTCTAACGGCCTCTAAAACATTTTCCTCTTTTTTTATTTTATTATTATTATTTTTTTCAAGTGAGAAAAAAGGACGCCCCAAATCGCTCGTTATCGTCCCTCTCTTTTGTTTTGTTTTTATTATTTTTATTTTCCTTTTTTGTTGTGTCACTTGATATCTATAACCCAAACTTGGTTGTGTTAGTTTCTCTCTCTTTTTTCCTACGGGTTAAAATGTTGATCCGCCGGTCACGTCTGTTTAGATGGCGATAGATTGGCTCTCGACGCATCGTTTGTCTTCATCTGCCCGGATTTTCTTTTTTTTTTTTCTATTTGGAAGAAAAAACCAAAAAGTTTTTGGGTGGCTTATTTTCCCCCCTCTCGTTGTTGATGTTGTTTGGAGAGTCGAACCGAAGTAAATTTCAACAGGTTTTTTTGTTTTTTTGGTTATATGACGGTGACGAATAGGCGGCAGAGAATAGGCTAATAACTAAGATTAACTCTTAGATGTTGTGCCTGCTTTTGCTTTGCCTTTTTTTTTTCTTGTTGGCTGATTCATATTTTTTGTGTGTGTTGGGGGGGTTTTCTGGCTTGCCACACCCGCAAAAACCGATAAGAAATATGTTGAAAAACGGCCGCGGCTGCGGCTGCTGCTGCCCGCAGTCTCTGTGTTGGGAGGGTAGAAAGTGAGGCGGACGGATTGATCCCGGCATATAAATCACGGGTGACGGCGGGATCTTTTTTCTTTTATGTATTTCTCGGCCTCCTTTTTTCTTTCTCTCTCTTCTCTCTCTCTCTTATTTTTCGTGTCGTTGAACTAAGCTAGTTAATACCTCTACCTCCCTCCTTCTGCCTCCTATACCCCCCTCCTACCACCACCACCATTGCCTTGCATCCGCCGCCGACTTTTTTTTTTCTTCTTTTCCCGGCGACTGTTATTACATCAAAAGTCTCGCCAACCCGCACCTCGTCGCCTAGATGATGATGGAGATGTGTCTCTTTTTCGCCGAGCTCTACCCCACCCTACCCCAACCCCCACCCACTCCTCCTCACCACCAAAATGAACCTAAATCATGGATGGCAAGAAACTTTTCACCGACTTACACAGTTAGAGACGGCCAGGATCCTTTTTTTTTCTTTTTTTTTTATCCAACTCCCCCTCCTTTTTTTCTCTCCTATACATGTTTATATCTGTCTGTCTCTACATAGGGGAAAGAGTATAGATATAAACATAAATATGAAAGGCAATCCAATTTGTTTCGCCACCGGCAAGTTCGTGGATCTTTCTCGTCGTTGCTTTTTTGCCTTTGAACTTTTTTTCTTTTTCTTCTTTTTTCTTCTTTTTCTCCTTGCCATCGCTCCTCCTAGCCAGGAGCAAAAAAGTGCGCCAGAGAGAGAGAGAGGGGAACGTTCACTTGTATTTCATCCCGCGGGACTGGCAAAGGGAAAGAAAAAAAAAAAGGAGGAAGAAGAGGCACAACAGCACACACACAAGAATATATGGCGTCTCTGGTGGCTGGGAAAAAGAACCGGACCAGACCGAACCGAAAGTGAAAATAAACTCAACTTTTATTTTTTCCCTTTTTTATTTTTTACTTTTACTTTTACTTCCTATTGTTTATTTTATTTTTTTCGGGAGGTTATACACTATTGTTATTCGCCAACTGGGGAAAGACCACCAAAACTTTTTCCTGTGGGTGGTGGGTGTGTTTTTTTTTTCTATCCTTTTAACCTCCTGCGGGGAGAGTATCAAGTCTTCACAACCGACTCTTGTCTGATGGCCGTCAGTTTTTTTAGTCGGGTTTTGATGATGATGATGATGATCATCATCTTTTTCTTCGTTATGTCTTGTGTGTGTGTTTTACCCGTAAAGAGAGAGGGTGGGTGGGATGGTGCACTCCACCTTATTAGAGGTTGATTCGAGCCGACGGCTCCACCAAGATTACCCCAGAGATTCCGCTTTTGCCTAGATGTTGAGGAGGGCTAGGAGCTCTCTTATCATCTCTCTCTCTATTTCTCTCTAATGTCCAGATATTTTCCCAAATAGAAAATGGCCACATTCGTATAAATATCTCCTCCTCCCACCCCCCACCGTCTGTTCAATGCGCCATCAAAAGCATCCGCAGATGATGATGCAATGGACCGTGTTTTCTTCATTACTCCCCCGAAAGATGTGTGGTGTAGGATTATACGACTGCGGTCAACAGAAATTGTGCGTCCATTTTTTTTATTTTTTTCCTTTGAAAATGAAAGAGGCGCGATCCTTGGAAGGAACAAAAATGGCGATGGAAGGGAATAAAAAGAAAAGTCGTTGGCAGCGGCTATTGGAGCGAAAAGGAGCCGAGCTGCTCACATCTGAAGTGTTGCGAATCCAAACTGTGTGTGTGTGTGTCTGTGTGTGTGTATGGGCTATCATCTGGCATCAAAGGGCAATTTGAACTTGACGACCCGCAGGCGTTGTGAGGGGTAATGAACCAAAGGGCCTCTCTCTCTCTCTCTCCCTTTTGCGTGCCACACAATATCAAATGATCACTGTCTGTGTGTGTGTGTGTGTGCGGACGGACTCGTTCCCCGGGTTAGGAGCCACCTAGCACACCCTAGATCCTAGCCCTGGGTGTCTGGATGATTTGATTTGATTTTTTTAAAGTTTGGCAGCGATTGCGTGAGCTGCAAGGAAGGAAGGAAGGAAGGAAGAGACCAGCGGTAGAATCTAGAAAATGTTTAATTACATTTGATAGGGTCGGCGGTCTATATCCATCCCTCCTAAAAACGCGGACCCTGGCTCCTTGTATTTTTTTTATTTTATTTCTTTTCTAGTCGGCTCTCATTATCCAACTATGTTGATGCGTGTGTGTGTGTGTGTGCCGGGCGCTCTTCCGGGGGGGGGGGGCAGCACCCTCTGTTTGATACCTGGAAGCGTCGTCTCGCATGCCAGACGCCCAACTCCGCTTTTTATTTTGTGTTTTATTATATTCCGTCTACCAAGTTTCTCCGCCATCCTTCACTTTTGTGTGTGCAGTTTGCGGTTCATCTCGCTCGCCATCTGGTGGGCGCCTATGGCGATTTCATTGCATCCCATTCTCTCTTTTTTCCCGGCTCGCTCCTCATGTTGTGTGTAGTATTGCACACATTAGATTGTCTTAGAATTATTGTGTGTGTGTGCCTGCCTTATATATGCATCCATCTGGGTGGGGTTGGGTGGAAAACAAAAAAGGAAAAGGGGGGTTAGAGGAAGAGAGAGAGAGAGGTGGCACGGGCCGGAGGAGTTGCTTGTCCCTCTCTGGGATCGATTTCTCACGACAGGCTGTTTCCAGTGTAGAGTGTAGACTTAGTGTCAGGTGACACACCCACCCAGTGTGTGTCTGTGTGTGTGTGTGTTGTCCGTCTTTTACTCTCTCTCTTCCATCCATCCATCTCTACACTTTGCCATGCATTGTGTGTGTCTGTGTGTGTCTGTGTGTGTGTACGGGAGCGATATGTTGTGTCCTAGATGGTCCTAGAGACATCTTGTGGAAATTGGCACCCACCCCACCCTCCCCTAGCGGGTGGAGGGTGGGGGAGGGGGTCACTCCCGTTGCGTTCCCCTCCACCCGAAGTTGCGCGCGCAATTTGAATCAAACGTTTGGGAGGGGGGCTTTTGCGCGTCGCTTTTATATATACTAGATGTATATATATATTTTCTTGGGTGCCACCCAGTCGACACGTTGGCCGGCGCATGCGTGAATTTGTCGCTTCAGATTTTTTTTTTCTTTTCTTTTTTTTTTCTACTTCCCCTCCCTCCCACCACCCTACCCTGTATACTGTGGATAGGGTGGGATGGTGGGGTAGGGTGGAAGGAGGAGGGAGGCGAATTTTGCAGCGGGGTTGGTTTGGGGGTTGACTCCCGAGACGGGCCAGACGGGATCGTTCGGTCGTCCTGGCTCGTTCACAGCTCCGCGAGCTCTCCCCCAAGTTGTGCCACACGAAGCGAAAAACCGAAATTTCTTGGTTTTTGTTTTACTATTTACGAACGATTTTTGGATTCCGCTTTGTTATTCATCGTCTCCCCCCATCGCCCGTTCTCTTTTTTTAACTTCAAAAATTATTCCGCAGTGCGTGTCCTGTACGGGAAAATTAATTTTGTTTCCCCCCCCCCCCAAAAAAAAGACAAGAACAGACAAAGTGAAAAGGAGAGACAAGTCGCATTGTTCGCAATTTCTGTTGGTAATCAGGAGCCGCTTTGTTCGCCCGCCTCCTCCTCTCCTCTGTTGTTGTGTCGCCTACGGCAGTGATCGCCCGTCCGCCGATGATTATCCAATTCACATTGTTTTCAATAGGCGACCCGTTTCGCCGCTAAAGCCTCTCCCCCCGCTCTCCACCCCATTGCCAGACATCTAAATCCAATCTTTGGGTTGTTTATCGACGAAAGTTAAAAGCAAAGAAGAAGAAGAAGAAAATCAAACCAACGGGAAAAGCAGAAAAGAAAAAGAAACGAGACGTTTGTTGTTTGGCTTCGCTCGTTTGACGATTTTTTCGCGATCAATTCAGCGACGTTGTCGTCGGTCCGTCTTGCGTCCGTCCGTCCGTCAGGTCCGTTTGTGTGTTATCTTTCTGGTGGGGGTTTGTCCCGTTCTGGAACCGAATCAGACGGGAAAACGGAGTCGTTTGACTATCTCCAGCCTCTCCGGCAAAGCCCCTGGCTGTGGCTCCCGTCAGTGCAAGCCGGGCAGAGTGACTACACGTACTCGGCCGTCCCACTGCACCACCCGCACCATCAGCACCAGTCGTCACCGTTGAGTTCGCAGCCGGCCAAGAGACGGAAAACGTCGTCGTCGTCGACGGTTGTCGGGACGAGTCTCGCCGGATCAGGATCAGTCGGATCAGCCACGAGCGGTGCGTCGAACTCGACGGCCAGGGCGAGTTTTGAAGCTACTGAACTGTCCGTCTGCCTACCGGCCTCCGCTGCTGCGGCTGCAGCGGCGGCTGCCTGCCAACAGTTCACGACGGATCCCCTCGCCGCCGAAGACTTGCTCCTCAGCTGGTACTCGCTCTACCAGCCGCGGCCCAATCCCAGCTCTGCGGCGGCAGCCGCCCACCACCAGGCGGCCACGGCGGCCGCAGCCGCTGCCGCAGCCGCCGCTTCGGCTCCCGCCGGCTCGATGCTGGCCGCTATGTCGACTCTGATGATGCCGGCCGCCGCCATGACGCTGGCCGGCCATCACAATCTCCATCATCACCATCCGGGGGCCGCGGCCGCTCTGGCCGGCGCCCTACAGCACCAGCACCAACACCAGCCGCATCACCACCATCCGCATCACCACCACCATCACCACCATCACCAGCAGCAGCAACAACAGCAACACCAACAACATCAGCAGCAGCAGCAGCAGCATCAGCACCAGCCCAAGCCGGCCGACTTGCTGAGCATTTCGGCGGCCGCGGCGGCCGCCGCCGCCTCGTCTGGATCTCACCCGGCCGGAGCCGCTCTGCCCATGGCTCACTTGGCTCTCAAGACGGCCAGCGTCAACGGTCACGGCGGGAGCGGCAGCAGCAGCAGCAGCGCCAGCAGCGGCGGAGGAAGCGCCGGAAGCGGGACGGCCAACGGCCATTGTCAGAACAGCAACGGTAAAGGCTCTCTCTCGCTCCTTCGTCCAGAAGCTAATTCAAACAGCCGCCTAGGTTCTGCACAGCCCCGAACAAAGCGGGCCAGCATCTCTGTGCCCTCGGGGCCTGGATGTGTGTGAGGGAGAGCGGAAGGAAAATTGCGGCAGGGGAGAGAGAGAGAAACGGCCCGAGCTTTCAACATGTTTGAATCGTTAAGAGCAATAATGATTAGGCCCTGAGGTTGTTGCAACAACAACAACAACAAGAACCACCCACACTGCTGTACTCTACGGCTCGGCTATTTGACGGGCTATATATTTCCTTATTCCGGAATGGTTAGACGTGGTAGTCATCATCTATTTTGACCGGATCTTTTTTTTTTTTTTATGCTATCCCGACGGCGGTGGCGGAGGTTCTTTGTCCGTCTGCGTTTAATGGTTAGTAGACGGCCAGTCAGGCGCCACCAGGGAGAGAGGACGGCGTTTCGATCCTGGGTCCAAGTGGTAGTAGTAGTTGTTGTTGTTGTAGTAGTAGGACGTCTAGTCGGGCTGCGAGGAACTCTAAGGAGCATGAAGAGTGGAGAGAAGGATGGAAAGGAGCTCTCGCGATTTGCTCGTTATCACGGGAAAAAAGGGAGGAAGGGAGGGTAGGAGGAGGAGGAGGAAGAAGAATGGAAAGAAATGATATAAAAAGTGGGAGAAGAAGGGCGAACAGTGACTGATGAGGACCCAAGGAAAAAGACGTTCTCGAGCTGTTGAGGGCCACATCAAGAACCCATTTCCTCCTCTTCTTCTATTTCTTTTTCTCCTTCATTTTCTCTCCCCTTTTTTCGCTTTCTCTTTTCTCTCTCGTCCGTTTTCAGACGCCCGACTTTCTCTCTCTCTCTCTCTCGTCTTGTTCTTCCGACTCTCATTCCGATAGGTCAATAGATCCGGCGCCGCAACGGCCGCAGATTGCGTCCATCCAAAGACGTGAAATAATAAAAATAAATAAAAAACACAAGAAAAAGAGAATAATCGTAATAATAAAGAAGAAGAAGAAGGAACCGTTTTCATCGAGTTCCTTTTTTTTCTTTTCTTTTCCGTTCGTCCGGTTCCATCCCCGCAGGACACATTATCGACTACGTGTCCAACTACTTTTGGATCTGTTTTTATTTTGTTTATTGGATCGGCCCTTTTTATTTTATTTGATATTATTTTTTCGTTCTACCATTTGATTGTCATTTTTCTGAACTGTGAGCTAACCGCCAGACGACCAATGGCTGTTGTTCTTATATAACTCTAGAATTATGATTATTATTATTACACGGGAGAAAGTCGGAAGGCAAAAGAGTTTTTCGGGGGGGATTATCCCGGCCCAGAATTGAGGGTGGTATAAAAAAAAGAGAAAAGAAAGAACCGATAAGAGAGTTGGTACGGATTCGGAGGGTTGGTTGAGTGGGAGGGTTAGAGTTAAGGAGAGAAAAAAAAGTTGGGTCACGCCAACCGACGATTTTCGGTTTCGTTTCTTTTACCCACATTGTACGTGTATGCGGTTGTATGTTGATGATGATGATGATGCCAAGAGTTACTACGTAACCGGAGAAGCTCTTTTTCTTTTTTCTTTCTTTCTTTTTTTCGATGGAAAACAACAGCAGCAACAAAATGAGGCGACCCGTTTCGACGGGGGTATTATATCCGCCATTTTGGTGTCGGCTGGTTTCTCCCGATTGATTGTCTAAACGAAAAATATCGATTTGAAAAATGTGTCATCATTTTCCTTGTTGTCGTCGTCGTCATCGTCACCTTTCAGGATCGATTCGATCCTGATTGTCGTCACGACGATTTTGAAAGAAAAGGTCTTCTTCCTTCTTGTGTTGTATTTAAATCAGTCTGTTTTTTTTTTTTTTTAGAAATGTATATTTTTCTTGGCTCTTGGCCTATTTAGAGAGTTGATGGAAGATGTTGAAAAGTTCGACGAATCGGCACCGCAGTGTTTCTGTTTGTGTTGATATTTTTTTTTTATTTGATTTTTTCTGGGATCCTGCTTTTGATATTGAGATGGTTAGTGGTGGGGTTGGCTTGTTTGTGAGGTACCCACACGAGCGCTTATCGCTTTTCTTGTTTGGCTACGTGTCGCTACAGCTGTTTCTATAGACACACACAAAGAGGTACAGCTCCCCGTGTGAGAGATTGTTGTCGATAAATAAAAAAAGATAGATGGATGGCCATAAAAATGTTGCCGAGGAGAAGAAAAGAAAAAGGAGAGACGAGTAGACAGTCGTCCCGACATCTCTCTTGTACGTATACGTATACGACTGGTGGGTTTGATGGATGACTCTCTTGCACCGATCCTGCGAGACTTGTCTTCATTCATAATCAAAGAATCGCCAGTAAAGGAATGGTGGGTGAGCGCGGGAGTCGACCTCAAACAATTCAATTGCTTCTAAACGCGTTCGCTTGACCGAGTCGGCGGGCGGCGGGTCTTCCGGTCGACTACATTTCCATCCATCTCTTTTTCTTCTTCGTCTTTCGGTCTGTTTTCTACATTTTTTATAGCCGCGCTGCCGCTTGTTTGCCGATTCTATTTATATTTATGCCAATAGCGTTTCCCAAACAAAAGATGAATGTCGTTTTTTCTTTTTGGTATTCTTTTAAGTTATTTATTTGTCGATCCATTTTCGTCTTGTCGAGGGGGGAGGGGGGCAAACCCAAATATTAAAGAGGAGGGGGGAAAGGTAATAATCAAAAATATGCGCCCAGCCCAAAGGAGAGATGGGCAGAGAGAGAAACTCTTGTGAGGAATGGAATCAATGAAATAAGAAAAGAAAAAAAAAGAAAAGAAAAACAACATGGCTGCCACAATCTCTTTAAAAGGGAGATTCTTTTGTGAGGTGTATAGGTCCTCACCTTGTCGTTCGTGATGGAGTGTCGCCGACCTACCCACTCTTGTGCGCGACGTCTATCCCCCCCCCCCCCCACTACCCCTCTTCCATTCCTCTTCTTTTTTTCCTTTATAGGATTTTCCGAGTCTCGGAGCAGTTGAGGTGGTTCTTATTTGAACTCTAGGATCCCTTGTATTTATTTTTTTTAGGGGGTTATTTCAATAACAAGTCGCCATTTTATCAAAAGCATTTTTCTATTATTCCCTTTGTTCACCCGTTTTTTTTCAATTTTTTTTTTGCTTTCCTGGCAACCCCCTTCTCCTCCCACATTTGGGTTTTTTCTTTTTCATCTTCTTTGTAAGAATGTCGGATATTATATAGGCCACTAGTCGCCTTGAATTTTGGTCTATCTAGTAGAATGTACATCTATCTATCTATCTATTGTACATACACATCTATAATATAGATAGATAGATGTGTATACTTGTATCTTATACAAGTCTATCCATTTCGGCTTGATTGCGCCGGCTCGGTGTCGCTCGTTGATTGGATTACGTGTTTCTCTCTCTCTCTCGCAACTCGCATTCTCTCTCTCACACCCAAAACACACTGGGAGAGAGTTTGGTCATTTCGTGGGAGCTCCAAACAAGAGCAGAAGGGGGGAAGGAGGGGGCCTTTAACTAAAAGGGGGAAGAGAGAATGAGGATGGCGGTGGGTGGTAGAAACAAGAGGATTTGTTATCGATCGAGTAGCCTTAACATACATACGTACACACACACATGGCAGACGTCGAGTTGTTTTCTCTAGACAATATTCCAGGCAGCAGCAGCGGCGGCGGCAGCGTCGGTCGGCGTCGGAGGCATTATAATACACACACGGCCTGACGGGCGGGCGGGTATAGCGGGTCGTCTATTTATACGGTGGGAGATGTTGCAAAGTCGTGTGGGGCGTTGTTTTTGGCTGACAGTCGTTATTATTTGATACGCTGGATGGATTGTGACTGACTGTCGACCGAGCGACTCCGACTTTCATTCTTAGTCGCCGTCGTCGTCGTCGTCAGATTATACAATCTCTTACATATATCCACCACGTTCGGTTGTTGCCAAGTGGCACGGGGAGAAGAAGAAGGCGAAGAAGAATTGGTGGCGAGGTTTTCTCTTAACGAGATTCCAACGGCTTTGACACACACGAAGACTCGGTGCACCCTGAAAAGCACAAAAGGAGTTTCTTGTCTTATTTTTTTCGACCCACTACACGTTCAATAATTTCCCTTTTGATGGACTCGCCCCCCCCCCCTCTCCCCAACTTATCGGTTGTATTTTGAGGAAAGGAAAAAAAAAAAAGAAATGTTGTTTGCCTGGAAATGTGTGTATATCCGTGTACATCCATCCATTTTCAGGGTGGGCCCCGCTCGGTCGACGTTATCAAGTGTCTTAATGTGTGTGGCCAAGTTGAATGAGTTGCGGGGGGATCCCTTACTTCTTTTTTATTTTCTTTTTTTTTTGGTTGGTGTCATTCCGTCATGTGACTGACCGCCCGACCGACTGTGAAAGATAGAACGAGTGAGAGAGAAGAATTTTTTTCCTTTTTCTTCCGGGCTTTTTTTTTTTTCTTCTTCTTCATCCGGAAGGAGAAAAAACGGAAGAGAGGGGAAAAAAGGAGCATCTTGGCTCCTCTCTTTTCTCCGATTTGGGGTTTTTCTTCTTTTTATTTTTTATTTTTTGGCTTTGCTCGAATGTGTCGCCTCTTTTATCCGAGAGAAGAAAATCCCGGCCGATCCTTCTTCCACTCTGGGGCTCGGATGTATCTACTATCTCGGATGTGCAGTAGGCGTACGACTCGCAGTGGCAGAAAAGGAGAGAGAGGAGGGTCCTAGGCTGCTTTGCTGCTCTCTAGACCCTTTGGCCGCAAGCCGCAGGAGCGTAAAAAAGAAAAAAAAATATACTCCATTTTTTTTCTTTTTTAGATGCGACCGCACAGTCTATATTATTTTCGCCTGCTCTGTATATTTAGATGGATGGGTGCCATACTACCCACCCACATGTGCGTGTGTCGTACATGTTGTACAACTCGTTCGCCAGTTTTTTTTTTTTTTCTTTTTTTCCCCCATTTTTCTACAATGGGATGGAAGAAATAGCGACCGACAACAAAAGAAGAAAAGGTGCAAAAAGAGAGAAAAATCCCCTTCCATCTCTCAGCTTGTGTGTGTGGCTTTTTGTGGGCGACACACACAAGTCCGCGCTACGGCGCACACACCACAATCCTTTTTTTATTATTTATTTATTTATTTCTCCCTCTCTTTCTTATACTTACCACCGCCAGAAAAAAAAGGGGTTGCATTAATCCAGAAAAAGGGAGAAATATTGATATAATATCGTCGAAGACGGTGGTGGAGTGCACTGCTGCCAGGCGTGTTTGTGACGGAGCGGAGATGAAGGCGAATGCTGTTTTGAAGAGGTTTGACAAGCTGGAAGAAGAGAAAAAAAATCATCTTTAAAGAATAAGCAACTTGCCTTTTTTCTCTTGACATTCCAACTGACTGACTGTTTGTTAGTTTCGGGGTCAACCATTGGAAAGATCCAAGTTTTCTTCCAGGAATTTGAGGGGGGAAAATTGCTGCGGTTTCGTTCCATGCGGATTGGAAAGTGAAAGAGACGGGCAGAGTGGAGAAAATAAGGAAGGCTGGCAGCAGCTGCTCCTGCTCCTGTTCTTGTCGTTTTACTTTGATTTCATCTTTTTCTTTTTTTGGGACTTTTTTTTTCGACGTTCCTGCTGTTGGTTGCTCCTTTATTTTCGCTTTTCCCCTTCTTGTGTTTATCTCTTGCCCGACGACATCTGCTGGCCAGTCAGAGTGTCCAATTTTGATGAAAAGGCACGGTCGGGTGGGGATGATTTTGCTCGCAAACATCTATCCACCCCCCCATCCTTCCATCGCCCGGTTATATTCACTTTATATTATTGTATATCTACGCCGAAAGAGTATTAGAGAGTAGTAGTTGTTCCGCCACTTTTGGTTCGGATGTCAAACGTGTCTCCCCCCTTCCTTTTTTTGTGTCCGCCCGTCTCTCCTGCGAGGGGGTGGGGAAAAGGAGAGGAGGATAGAAATTACAGTATCTCCTTTTCTATTCCCTTTTTTTTATTTTCTTCTTTTCTCCTTTTTTTTACTTGAATGTCTCTGAAAGATGATTGAAGAGATGAAAGTAACGCGTGGAAGCGTTTGAATAGGATCGACTTTGGGTCGGTCGGTCCATCCGCGTTATGTAGATCTGAGAGAAGGGTGGGGGTTTGGGGGAGAGGAGGAGAGGAGGAGGAAGAAAAAAGGAGGACGGCCCGGCTGGCCCTGTCGAGTCCCGTGACTGTTATTGACTTGTGTGTGTGTGTGTGTGTTCGAATTCAATTTCGTTTCAGAGACGAAATGACATTGACGGGCGCCACCTCTTCCTTATCCCTCGCTACCACCACCGCTGGGCCTTTCTCCTTCTCTTTCGCTCTCACTCTCTCTGCCTTGGGCCTATTGGGTTGTTGCTGTTGTTGTTGTCGTAACACCCGCCCGACCGTGTCTACTGTACCGAAAATAACTCTACGGACGACGACGACGGCGGCGGCGGCCCTGCAGAAAAGTTGACAGTCTTTGCGAGAGTCCAAAATGGAATGTTTGTCGACTTTTTCTTTTTTTCTTCATTTTGTGAATCGTCTCTCTACGACGCACAAGTTGATGGAAACGCAACAAAAAAGAAACTAGCCAGAAAAGGGGTATACATTTTGTTTTTGTTCTTTTTCTTTCTTTTTCTCTTTTTATTTTCGTGTGTCGTTTGTTTGTTTTCATATGTTCCCTTTCGTCTTCTTCTTCGTCCTAACACATCGCCATTGATTTTCATCAAGGGAACATGGCTGCTGCTGCTGCAGGCTGGCTGGCTGGCCTGGGTGACTGCTGTTGCCCAGCTCCTTATCTTCTTTTTTTTTTCCTTTGCTCGCGTGTGTCCCTCTTTGGCGCCTTTCATTCTGTTTAGTTCTCCGTTTCATCTTTCTCCCTTTTTTTTTCTTATTTGTTGGCTCGCCGAGAGACACACGAGGATGATCAATCGTTTTTTCTCTTCTCTTCTCTCTTTTCTCTCTGCGTCCGTTTTGAGAGAGGGAGATTGGAGCAGCAGCATATGACGATGGCATTGGTGAAACGGGGGAGTGTGTGTGTGTAGAGAGAGAAAGAGGAGGGACGTCTTTGAGTAGATCAAGTTGAAGAGATGAGAAGAGCAGAAAAAAAAGATGAGAGGATTTCCGGATTTTGTTTTTTTATTTTTTTGTCGGTATTTTTATATATGTATTTTCGCTCTTTTATATGCGACAACTGGGGCGAGAGGAGGCAAGAAGGAGAAGAAGAAGAAGAAGAAGGGGAGTGTAGGGGAGTGTAGGGGGCCAATCCCTATTCTCGTTGCGTAAAAGGCAGACCGGGTTGTGGGGGGAATAGATACCCATCAGTTGATCAATGCTCGGTCGCAGCCAACCACACACACACATTGCGCTCGTATGTGTGTGTGTTGTGTATTTATTTATATCTGCGAGAAAAGGAGGGAAGAAAGAAGAAGAAGAAGAAGAAGTCGGAAGGAGTCTAGTTGTGGGGTTAGAAAAGAGGAGGATCTCTTCTTATTTTTTTTTTCTCCTTTACTGGCCTTGTTCTTATCACGACGCCATCTTTTCTTTTTCCTCCCGAAAAAAAAAAGAGGAAGGGGAGGGGGAGTAGAAGGGCGGAAGCAATAGGAGATGGCAGTTGCTTGAGGAGAGAGGGCCTTGTTTGTTAGTGCCATTGCTTTTGATTTGATCATCATTTCGAGCTTCTTCTTCTTCTTTTTATTTTATTTTATTTTTTTTTCACCATCCCATCCCATCCCATCCATCCATCCCTTGGAGTACGGTGGGTTGCCGCCCGGCTGTTACTGTCACTAGCTCCTGATAATCCATCTTTGGATGCTTCAGGGGTAGCAGTTGCAAGGATCAGGGGGGAGAGGCTCCTGAGGGCTCCTTATTTGCCACCAAGAGTCAAAAGGGACTACTAGTAGCCGGGCTAAAAAAGAAGAAAAAGTCTAGCGGTTTGTGTGTTAGCCCCTTTTTGCATCCGCCTGGATGATGCGGAGAGAGGCGGTGCCCGGTACTGGGGCGGAAGAAAAAAGCCGGCCAAGATGATCCATCCATCAGAGTCAATGAGAGCCACACACACAGTCAGATGTACACATATCTATCTATCTATCCATCTATCTATCTCTATATTTTCTATTTATTAATATCGAATAGAGATCGAGAATGGGATCTACACATTTGATACGTCTATTACTCTTAAGGATCATTGGCAGAAGGAAATGTGAAGGAGCCTGGCGGGGGGGTTGATGCTCACAGCTCACATCTATCAAAAAGGATGTGGTGGCAATCGATTGGCTTGCACAGTGTGACACCCACATGCGAGCAGCACCGAGAGAGAGAGACTCTACGACCCCCTTCCGTATTCCACGGATCGGAAATCAGATCCTCCTTTTTCTTTTTCTTTTTCTTTGGCCGTCCGTCCCGCGTGATGGCCAATTTTCTCTTGTCATTTTGAGATTATTATTTTTTGGTTGTTCCTTTTGATTTTGCCTCCTGTGACGGGCTGTTTGCGTCATTGATCATTCGGAAGATCGTCGAGTTCGATTTGGCCTTTTTGTGAGAGGGGGGAAGGGATCCCGCTGTTCAACTTATTTCCGTGAGAGCACCTGAAGCTCTATTTTTCATGGCCTTTGAATATTTGAGCTGCTGGAAAAAAGTAGAGGGATCCGTTGGTGACGTGTGTCTGTTGTTGTTTCATTTCCCGTCATGTCATCTAATCTTGAAGAGTTGGACGTTTCACAGGCGGCGCTCATTTCTTCTTTTGTTTTGACGTTCCTTCGTGCGTTCGTCCGGGCCCGGGTGGGGTGGGTTTTTATTTTTATATCGTTGCCCGGCCCCTTTTGTTTGTTTTTTTCTTTTCATTATTCGCCATTAAGCGGACGGTATTGTGTGGCCAGCGGGGAAAAGAAATAAAAGGGGGGAGTCACTTAATGGATCGACCCGATGATGATGATGATGTCGGGGGTATCGGTGGTCTAAATCACCTGCCTTTGAGTGTGTACAAGAGCTACCACTACCTCTCCCCCCTCTGAAACTTTTTTGAGGTCGCTCCCACCGTTCACTCCCGCGTTGACGTGGAAACGCCCCTCCCGTGTGGAAAACGAGTCCCTCTAGAAAATCGAATAAAACAACCAAACCAAACCAAATCAAACAGAAAGAGGGAAGAAAAGTTTGACCGGGGGTCGTAAAAAATGGGTAGAAAAAAAAAATACGACAGAAAACAAAAAAGAAGTATAGAATAGAGAGAAAAGTCGTCAAGTCTCAATGGACTTGTTTATTTATTTCCGAAACAAAAAACAAAACAAAAAAAAACTTTTTCTTTCACGTTCGTTTTCTCCCGTTTGGTTGGGTCCCATCTTGTTTCTTCTTTTACCATCCGGGACAAAAGTTTTGTGTTACATCCCCCCCCCTGCACCCCCCCCCCCCTTTCGCCTGTTTAGTAAGAGAGGGAGGGGAAAGTATTATGTGGAGCAAAATAGATATCTTTTGACAAACCCCAGCCCGAGAGAGAGAGAGAGAAATAGAAAGAGAAAAGCATCTAATGGAAAAGGGGTCGTTCGGTTTTCGTTACTAACGGCCCAAAACATTAAGAACAAGAGAAGAAAATAGGAGTCCTGCGTGTATTCCTTCCCTCCTTCTCTCTCTTTTGCCTTGCCCAGCCAGCAGCAGTCTCCAATGCCCACTTTGGCCCGTTGAACTCATTCTCGTCCCTCGCCGAATAGTCGACTGAGAGAGAAAGAGAAATGATTGAAAAGACGCCCGGGCGTCGTTTGATGTCTCTCTTATTCTCTCGTTGTGTTTATCTTTTATTTTATTTTATTTAAAAAAAAAAAAAAAATGGACGTCACTGTCTATCGAATCAAGTTGAGTATAGGCCCCTGTATTGTGTGTGTGTCTACACACACACGCACGAATTGATCCATTGCTTTTTTATTATCTATATTTTTTATTTCCTTTTTTTTTTTAAATCCGAAACATGAGGCCTCGATCCTCGAAACGGGATTTGATGGATGTCGAGTAAAAAAAGGAGAAGATGAAGAAGAAAAGAGTCTCTTATCATTTTTTTTCTTTCTTGTTGCCCGGCCCATGGGCTGGGTGGGGGCGGGCTTTTGATGTATTTATTGCACTCCATTATGATATGCAGTTTAGAGATATATATTATTATTATTATTGGTATGATGATACAAGTGTAGAGAAACGTTTTTTGGCGACAGCCAGTGATGGAGGGCTGGCCCCCCAAAGTCTGAAATATATTTATGGTCGCGACCCCAAAAGTCTATATGAAAGTTGGACGGACTAAAAAAAAGACGAAAAACAAGAAGAAAAGAAAATGGAGGAAAACAGTAAAACACAGACACACACAAAAAAATAGAAGAGAAAAACTTTTGCTTTCTTTTCTTTTCTTCCGTTAAGTTTTGCTGGTGGGGGGGCTCTTCGCTCTTGTGTCGCGTTTTTCTTCCGGTTTTTCCGTCTTCTTCTTCCCATCCGCCGCCAGCTGTTTTGATGTCGTTGTACAATCAGGAGGAACAGCCATTGATGGGCCGCCTAAATGGGAAACATTGGGAGAGCCACCTGACGACCGAGTCCCCCCCATTTTCCATGTCTCGCCCCATCCATCCGCCGACGATCCATCGCCAATGGTTCCCTCGGCACATCAATGGTTCCCCCCCTCTACTCCCATCTACTTTTTTCGTCTAAATCCCACGGTCATTGATCCGCCAGCTCCTTCGATCCTGGACGGACTTTTCTTTTTCTTCCTTTTTTCAAGTCAAAATCAACAGACGGCCGGCGGATGGAAACAAAAAACAAATCCGCCCGTCTCTCTCTCTTTTGGAAAGTGGACGGCCCCTCCATCCATAAAATAAAAATGTACACACAGACAGACACATATTTGGCCACTTTGCTAATACAAAGTCAATAGACGGTGGAAGTCAATAGACGGTGGTGGCCGGGTCCAGTGTGAGTGGACAATTCTTTAGTGTCAACATTCATTTGTTTCCAAGTCTCTCTCCTTATCTAAGTTGATCGTTTGGGATTTTTCTTATTTAAAAAAGAAAATAAAGAAAATGAAATTTTATTAATATAATTTTTAATTTTGTTTTCATTGCAGAACATTTCCACATTTTCGTGGGGGACCTGAGCCCGGAAATCGAGACGCACACGCTCCGCGACGCCTTCGCCGCTTTCGGAGAGATCTCGTAAGTCGACAACCCACAAAATTGTTTTTTAATTTGAAATCAAATTTACATTTTTTCTTTTGGTTGGGTGGTGGGTTGGGGGGGGGGTTTGACCTATATTGTGTTGCGTGGGCCTGGGAGACGGTACACACAAAAAGATGACTCTAACACAAATCACGAGGTTATATAACAGGGAGGAAGAGGATGGATGCCGACTAAGCGATTTTCGTTTGTTATCGATTGCCGGAATGGCTTCTCCTCTCTCTTCTTCTCCTCTTCTTCTTCTCCTCCTCTTTTCTCTCCTTATACCAAACTCGGTTGAATTGAATCGACGCGGCGACATTTCTCGTTTCAAAGTGGACAAATCGAATTTCCCTATTGCGCATATCAGCAAGAGCGTTTTCCTCTATGTGTGCAAGGACGGACGGACGGACGGACGGACAAGGGAGGGGTGGGTTAGAGCGACGCCGGTCTTTCAAAGTTGGCTGCATTCTATTTCGGATGGAGAGAGAGTCCGCCCGCCTACGTGTGTATACGTAAGGAGGTGGGCAGACAGACAGACTGGGCAAGAGACGCCGAGAGTTTGTGAGCTCGTCTCTCTGATGTCGACGGGTGACTTTTCAGTCGTCGTTGGGTGGGTGGGTGGTGGAAAGGGGGGGGGAGAGACTTAAAGAGTAAAAGCGACGCTTGCATACAGAAGCTTTCTAGAGTGGAAAGTTGGGCCAGCAAGGAGTGGGGAGGAGCTTATTTTGTTTTTTTGTTTTTTTCGAGTCAACTTTGGAGTCGAGACCTCCGTGTCCGTCTATGAAATCCAGACACAACTCGTCGTTTTCACGACCAAATCCAATTGTCGCCCGTCTGATCAATTTGCGCCCCATTTTTGTTTCAAAAGTTTATTTTTTATTTTTATTTTCCCTCCAGAATAAAAATCTAATCAAATCAATTGTAATTGTTGTTGTGTGTGTTGCTAGACCGGGGTGGAAAGATATGAAATCCTCCCCCCAAAAATTTATTTTTTATTTTTGATAGACGTTTACTACTAAAAAAATAAAATGATTATTGTCTGACTGTTGTGTGGACTCGGTCGGGAGGGTTTGATGGCGCCAGTTGTGGTGGGGGGAGGCGTTGGTGCGGCAAAACTGAATCGATGATGGCCGCTCCTCTTTTTTTTCTTTTTGTTATCCTTTACACGACCGGGCCGGGCCGCCACCACCACTCAGACGATATACATGAAATGACGAGCGCGCATCAACACTACTACTACTACCCGCCACCAAATAAATAAAGGAAACTGTTTAGTATTCGACTGGGCCGTCGCCTTCGTGAGCGTTTTTACCTATCGCTCCTCTTTTCTTACAGCATCTTCTTCTTCCTCTTATTCTTCTTCCGTTTTTTCTTTTATTTGCTCTCCCCCCATTGGGCAATCCGAGCACATTCACTCATTTATCACCATTTTCTCGATCCCTTTCTTCTTCATGGGGTAGCAGAAGGAGTGGGGGGGTGGGTGGGTGATGGTATATTATTTGATGTGTGTACCATTTTCTTTTCCACGTCTTGATCCCACTTTTTTCTTTCTTTCTTTCTTGCTGGTGGTAGTGGTGGAGGGGACGAGAGAGCCTTGGCGTCGTCAGCCCGTTATTTATGTGTTTGTTTGATTTATGTTTACGGGGGGGAAATCTGCTCAGCCCGGCTCGGCCCGGCTCGCCAAAAGACGCTGGGCAAATCCGACGCGCCCTTGACGACCATTTCGCGGGTTTTTTCTGGACAAACACATATAACCTACCCCCCACTTGCACGACAACCCCAAAAAAAAAAGTTTAAACGAAGAAAAATAAGGAATCTTGAAATTGATCCATTGCCGGAATAGTGGAGGAGGGGGAAGGGTAGAGGAGGAGATCAAAGGCCGCCGGAATAAAATAAATTAGAAAAAAATAAGAACAGGAATGTTTTGGGTAGGGTGGGGTGGGGGGAAATTCCTCGAGTGAGCGACGGCGTGAACGCGCACTAAGAGAAAGTCGACGGACGAAAGTGTTCCCAGTCTTTTTTGCCTGGGTATTTTCTAATATGTCGAGCTGGGTGGAGGGGGAAGGGAAGAGAAGGAGGAACGGACCGAGTTGAACTCCCCCACCCGCTCGTGCGTGTTTTTTCTTTTTTCTTTTCTTATTTTCTTTTCTTTTCACTTGTCTCGATTTATAAATGGGCGGAGAAAAGCGACTCCGGATGCGAGGGGGGAGACGGGGCTGGCCCCAGCGTCGTCGGCGTTTTCTCATTAAAAGGCCATTCTTGATGATGATGGCATTTGCATTTTCGTCCTCATCTTCTTCTTCTTCGTCTTCTCTTGTTTGTAGGGGCCTCCTCCTTGTGTAATGCAAATTCTTCATCCTCCCCACCACCACCACCACCCACCATTTTCTAAGTCCTGCGGGTCTTTTGAGACCCGAAATTGCCACTGTCCTTTTTAGTCGTCGTCGTCGTGAAATTCTCCGCTAAAAATAAAATAAAATCCCCCCCGAACAAATCGCAAAGTTGGTCGGGGCTACTTTACTCCCCCTCCCCTCCCCCTTTTTTTGTGACACGCGTGTGAAACGTTTTAGCTCGCGCCGGTTCCTCGTAATCAAATCACCCGACCGGTTCAATTTCTTTCTGGGAAAACAGTTTGGATAGTAGTAGTGGTAGGATGATAGCTGAAGAGTATGATTGAAACCGCCACGACTGGTGCGGTGTAGTTGCTTTCTTGTTTGGTACTACACCCAACTACACCAGCATTTTTGTGTTGTTGCCACCGGGAATAGAGAGAGGTAGGAGGGGTAGGGAGGGTGGGGAAGGGGGTAGGAAGTCTTTGGCTTTTGCATTTGCCATGGTTAGTTGCTTTTCATATTGATTTAATAACGTTAATCACCCGAGCTGAGAGTAGAGCGCGCTCTCTATGTGTAGTCTCTGTCTAGCTCTTTTGCTGCTCTGGCCGTGTCATGAATAATTCCTTTTGGAATCAATCTCTCCGCATATATATATACACACATCCAGCGACTTCCCACCCAACTCCACCACCTCATTTCCTCCTCCTCCTATATCCCCCCCATCGTTCTATACCCTTTTTGTATTTTTCATTTTGGGGTTATGCGCGTGTAATGCTCGTACGCTTCCACCACACGACGTCGACGTCGACGACGCCCTTTTATTCCACCGTCTTTTGTTTTCGCCTCACGCCACCGAGATTCTTCCGTACGGGTCGGGGAGGGGGGGGGAGAAGAAAAAAAATTTGGGAGGTCCTTTATGATTATGATTATTATTTTCTTCTTCTTTTCTTGGGGGGTTCACTCTTCACCTCGGCGCCGCCGACCAATAAGTCGATATCATCGGAAACTATTCACGTCTCTCGACTCTGGGGGTGGGGAATAGAGATGGGCGAAGGAGAAGAAGAAGAAGCTGAAGAAGCTGAAGAAGAAGCTGGAAGGGCAGAAAGAGAAACTGACAGAAGAAGCGAGAGCGTGAGGAGAGAGCGGGAGAGCTGTGGAGCTGGGAGAGTTGGTCCGATGGGAGCGTCACGTTTCTGATTGCAACTCGGTTGTATTGCGTCATAACGACCATTCCCGACTTTTTCTTCATCTTCTTCTTTTCTCCCATCCACCCTACCCCTCCACCACCCTCTTTTGATTCGTCCTCTCCCTCCTCCTCATCCCTCCTTCCCCCTATCCTTGTATTCGTGAAGGAGCTGAGGAATTCATCGCCATTGCGTTTCACGCCACATTGGACAGGAATGGTTTGATTCCCTCATTCTTCCCTCACGCAGTTCTTTTTTTTTTCTTCTTTTTCTTCTTCTTCTTCTCCTCTTTGCTTCCTCTTTCTCACTTGGCTGACGCCCCGAGATTAGGAATAAGCGATGCGAATTCACGAGAGCGACGTCTTCTTCACTCCTTTTTTCTGATTTCTTTTTTTTTTTATTATTATTATCCAAAAACCGTAGAAATACATCAAATGATATCGATGGAAATAAAAGATGGTGGCTGCAATGGCCTCAAATAAATAAAACAACGTCTCAACAAGAGCGACACGCCCCCCGTTCAAATCACATGTCGAGGGATTAGGCAACAAATAAATAAGAAGCCGGGACTTTTTCCTCTTCCCATTTTTTCTTTTGCTCGCCAGTCGACATCAATGTCAATTTTTTTCTCTTCTTCTTTTATTCTTATATTTAAGATGTGTCAATCTTCTTTTCTCTTTTTATTTTTTTTATACCCGGCGCGCTAGAGAGAGAGTTGACTTGATGGCCGGGATGAATTACGGACAGGGCTTTTTCCTTCTTTTTTGTTGGAAACTTGAGATGATTGCGTCTGTCTCTCAGCACGGCCACTGGTCGTATTAACAAGTAAATGGGTGACGCCATCCCAAGGACATTTTCCTTTGGGATCTTTTTTCAAAGGGGGGTGTCGCTGGCCGCTGTTGCCACGGCCGGCCGTCCTCTCCTACATACAATGGAAAAGACAATATATATTGTGTTCTTATTTTGACTTTGTGTCGAGAAAAAGTGACGCTGATTGAGCCAATCATTTATTAATTCAATGTCTTTTTGTTTTATTTTATTTTTTTCGAATGGAAATGCAGAGACTGCCGTGTGGTGCGAGACCCCCAGACGCTCAAATCCAAAGGCTACGGATTCGTTTCATTCGTCAAGAAGTCGGTAAGAAAGAAAAAACATTTAAATTAAGAAAAAGCTAAGAAGAACCTTCTGTTAACAAACAAAAGAGGAAAGGGAGAGAGAGATCAGTGTCAAGGACCTTATCTTTGGCTGCTGCGGCTACTACCCCCGGCCTCGTTTTTCTCCTTCTTTTTTTCTGTTTTCTTGACTTCCAAATGGCGTATTTCGGTATTTTTCTTATTCTCTCCTTATCGATCCTCATATCTTTTTCTCTCTCTCTCGCCTTGCTGTTGTTGCTGTTGTTGTTGTTGTCGCTCCTCCCTTTTTTGTTTTCTTCTTCTCCTCGAGCTCTTTTCCCTCTCCGCGTGTGTATGTGTATATATTCCCCAAAGCTCTGGCCAACTAATTGAGATCCTGATGGATTTCTTTTCTCTCTCTCTCTCTCTCTCTCGCTTCCCTTTTTTGTTTTCTGTCGGCGCGGGTTTGGCTGCTCCCATCTATACATCCCCTCTCTCTCGGGCATGGACTCTGGGTTGGTTTTGTTTTGTTTTTTGGGGCGGTTGTTGTTTACAGCCATGCAAGATTGGGATTCTATTAAGCTCCTCCTTTCTGGCTTTGGTTGCCTTTTACCACCACCACCACTACCACCACGACGGCCACCGCCATTTCTCTCTCCCTTTTTGTTTTTGATTGCAAACCAAAAGAATTGCAGCTAGAGAATATATAGTCTACGACGGCGACTAGACTCTCTCTCTCTCTCTATCTAGTTCTAGAGCTGCTTTTCTCTTTGGGCTTTGGCTCTGTACTCTCTCTCCACTTCCGCCGAAAAGGGCTGGATGTGTGTACATATATATATATATATACACGTTCCGGCTGACTTTCTCTCTCCTTTGGGGATTGTGTATATCTCTTTTTTTCTTTCCCCCTTTTTCTTCTTCTCTGTGCGTGTGTCTTGCTGCTGCTCCTCCTTGTTCCTCTATTTTGCTCTCTGACGGCCAGGAGCAGCCGACTGAAGGGGGGTTGGGGGTGGTGGATCTCCTTTTTTATGTCTCTGATCCATCGTGTGTGAGCTTTACTCTACTTCTTTGAGAGAGAGAGAAAAAAAAATGTTTTTTGTTTCTACTTTTTTTTTGGGTTGTTTTTATCTATTTTTTCTCTTTGTATTTTTGTTTCTAGGACGCTGAGAACGCCATCGCCGGAATGAACGGACAGTGGCTCGGCACTAGGGCCATCCGCACCAACTGGGCCACCCGTAAACCACCGGCCCCAAAAGATGGTAAGTCTCTTGATATTTTGTCTTTTCCAACTTTTTTTTTTTCTCTTTTTGCCATTTTCTTCTCTCCGACTTATCCTTTCTTTATCCCTGGACATTGTGTATGTGTACAATCTTTCACACACACACACACACACATATAAGCTTGAGTAGTAGTACGATGACTTTGGGTTGTTTTGACTTGATATTTTTGAATGAAATTCGCCCTGAGCTTCTGGCGAGAAAGAAAAGAAATATTGGCCAGCTAGTTTCTTTTTTGTATAAGTCGTACATTAGATCAAGTCCATATTTTTTCCTCCTTTTTTTTATATATATTCCGCTCGAGGTTATTCCGCTCCTTTTTTCCTTCTTCTTGGTCCGTTCCGTGTCTCTGGAGAGACCCAAGCAGTTGGATGGAAGGGGGGGGCAAAAAAAAAAGAGAGAAAGAGAGACACACTTGTACAGCCAATATCACTCTGAACTTTTTTTCTTGTCTTTCTACTCGAGTTGCGTGTGCTCTTTCTTTTTCTTCACTCTCCGAGTCTTTTGTTTCGTTTTTCCCTTGTCCATCGGACGCCCGTCTCGATGGACCGTGGGCATTTGGCCATGGCCGAAAGCTTTCAAGAAAGAGCATCACCCCAAACCATATAGAAAGGAAGCGACTCGAGTAAAAACAAAAAAGTAAAAGTAAAAAAAAGACACACGAGAGGACCGCAGAGGAGTGCGTGAATCGTGTCGCCACCCACCAATTTCTTTTTCCTACTCGCAACTCTTTTTTGTTTTCTTATTCTTCCATCTTTTGCGAGATATATATATATACATACAAATAAATATTATATTATATATATAACCGAACAGCCGGCCTTACAGATAGGATGTAATAGGAGTAAAGAAAGGAATGAAACAATATTCGTCCCAAGTTTTTTGTTCTTTTCTTTCCAACTTTTCCTGAGAAAGTGGAGAAGGCCATTCTTTGGAGTAGATGTTGTGCAGATGCTGCCCCTTTTCTTTTTACGGGCCAGCTTCTTCTTCTTCTTCTTCCTACTCCATCCGGATTCTTTCCAGCATTATTGATTGAAATATTAGCCTCTCTTTAGACTCTCTGCACAAGCATTTTATAGACGCACACACACAGAGACATGGATTGCATAGAAATGGTTTGGGTCTCTCTTTTCTCTTGAGGGCCGGCTCTCTCTCTCTCTCTCACTGCCGGAGCTGTCGGAATGGGTAAAAAGGGGCGTGCTGGATGTGCCGACCGTACATTTATACCGGAAAAAAAAAGAAATAAGAGAGAGAGAGAAAGAGAGATGGATATTATACACCCATCTATCTATCTCTTATGTATTTGAAGATCTATTTATATAAATAGATATATATATACATACATTCGTATAGTCGGTCTATTCTATAAGCAAGAGCGAGCGGCCGGCTGAGCGACATGGAAAGAGAAGAGACAGGACCCTGCCCACTTCTCCGTTCATGATGGATCGCGTGATCGTTTCTAGGAAAAGAAAAAAAACCCAGCGAGTGGCGGGGGGGTTACACACACATACACTGCTCTCTTTTCCGTCTCTTTCGCTTGGCCGGGCGGTCGCTTCTCTTCTTCTTCTCTTTTCAACCAGAGAATCAACCGACCGACTGGGCCGGCCTCCCTTCTTTCTTTCTTTCCCCCCCTCGTTCCCGGTTGCTTATAAGCTGACACTGGAATATTTCTGATTTCATGTTCATATCATTCGAGTTGCGAAGCGACTGGCTTTTCACTTTTCTCCTCGCAGCCCCGTCCCGTCCGTCCGTCCGTCCGCACTAGGCGTCTTTGGTTGTGTCGTGTGTGTGTGTGTGTGTGTGAGGGGGGGAGGGGGGCTCTCTTGTATTACGCTTGGAAGGAGACGGATCGATGTCCGGACGAAATATAACACAGAGAATATACACAGAATTATTATTTTTCTTCTTTTTTACCACCAAGTCGTTGCCCGCTGGCCGCCGAACATGACGATTTGTTGTGTGTGTGTGTGTGTGTAACCTCACAGTTATATTACAAGGATAACTGATGACAATGTCCGTTATTTCATTCTTTTCTTTCTTTCTCTTTTGCTTTGCTTTTTTTTCTCTCTTTTTGTTGTGTTTTGTTATTTTTCCTTTCTTGGTTTTTTCCTTTTTTTTTTTTTTTTTTTCTTTTTCATTTCGTTCCTGCGGGCGCGTTTTTCTCAGCCGGATCCAAACCCATGTCGTACGAGGAAGTCTTTGGCCAGTCATCCTCCACCAACTGCACCGTCTACTGCGGCAATTTGGCCCAGGGATCGACCGAGGAGGCCCTGCAGAAGATTTTCGGACCCTACGGTCAGATCCAGGAGATCCGGGTCTTCAAGGACAAGGGATACGCCTTTATCAGGTGAGGACCCATCATTTTTATCTCTTTTCTCTCTCTCCCACACTTTTGGTGAATGTTTTCATTAATTTATGATTCGCCCAGATTCGCGTCGAAAGAATCGGCCACGCAAGCCATCGTCTCGGTCCACAATACCGACCTCAACGGTCAAAATGTCAAATGCTCCTGGGGCAAGGAGCCCGGAGAGCCGGGTAGCGCTAACAATGCCCAGGTACGCTGAATTGTTTCACATGATACTGGTCGCGATGAATTCTAATTTGGTTATTAATTGATTTCCTTTTTGAATTTTGATGGGGAAAAAACAGCTGATGACGGGCGGATTGGGACCGACCAACACGCAGTACCCGTACGGCTACAACCAGGGCATGAGCTACTGGTACCCGGGCGGGTACCCGCCGCAGATGCAGTCGCAGTTTGTGCAAGGGATGCAGGGCTATGCGGCCTACGGCCAGTTTGCCGGCTACCAGCCCGGCATGGGCATGCAGCTGCCGGGCGGCTGGCAGAGCGTTCAGGCTCAGGCCGGAGCTGGCCAGCAGATGGCAGCGGCCGCCGCCGCCGCTGCCGCCGCCGCCTCCCAGCAGGGTGGTATGGTGGCCTCCTACCCCATTCAGCAATTCCAGGTATTTCCGCACCTGGCCGTTCACCAAAGCGCCCTCACCCTCTGACGCACAGAGGCAGACGGGAAAACACTCTTAAAAAAGGATTCCAATTTCATTTAGGATCAGTGATGAGGATGATGACACAGCTTGATCATGACGACGAGGCACTTGGCGCGAAACGACAGAGAAACTGATGACACGGGGGAAAAAACAGAAACAGAGAAAAAATCAGAGAAAAATCAGAGACAGAAAAAGTTTATATTGTGTGCGAGCCGTCAGCGGGAGAAAGAAAAAACTAACTAAACAAAACAAAAATCATTAAAACAATTCGTCGAGTATTGAGGACTGGAAAGGAAAACAAAATCAACACGCGGGAGAAATTACAAGAGGAAAAACAAAAAAACGATTCTTTAAATCAATTACAAGAAATGGCAATTTTTTGGAAGCAGACGAAGGATGGAGGAGGAACTGCAGAGAAGCCGGTCGCAACGAAAAAGAAAAAAAAAAAATTGAGAAGTCAAAAAGTGAAATGCGAAACACAAAAAAAAAATTAATTAATAATTCAAAAAATAAAATTTACAAAATGTGGTGATGACTAAAAAAAAAAAAACAATACTGTGGTGGTGCTGCTGCTGTTGTTGTTGGTGTTGCGGCGGCGCTTTTGATTGCAAAAAAAATGATAGTTAACTAAAAAAAAATCAAATACAAAAAATTACGAGAAACATACCAACACGACGGGAGACAGGCAAAGAAATGTTGGTGACTAAAAAATTAGGGTTATGTCTAAATTTGTCGGATCATTTTTTTTTTCTCTTCACGAAAGACGGTCGTTGAGTGGCGAAGAAATTTAACGAGCTGAGAGGGAACGGGAGGGGGGATCAAATGAGTTTATACAGATGCGCGCATTTTCATCTCACGTTTTTCATTTCATTCACACACGTTTCATTCACCCCCCACTCCTTCCCCCTACAACCATCTCATTTCGACACACTGATACACACCCCACACACTTCATACACACCCACACACACACACAATCGCCATTTGACACAGACGAGGAGGAGGTGAAAGAAGAAAAGAAAAAAAAAGGGAATTTGACCTAAACGAGCAAATGAAGAATATAATTTCCTTCTTTATTTTGTTCGCACACAATTTCTTTTTCTTTTTTTTTTAATTATTTGTTTCGAAATCATGATTATTTGCGTATAAAACAAAAAAAATTGAAGAGGAGTTGCAGTTTGAGGTGAGACAAATACATGAGTTCGCAAATTAAGTTTTTATTATTTTATGTTTTTTTCTTTTTAGGTTAATTTTAATTTTGGTTATTTTATTTTAGTTAAATTTTTTTTTAAATGATGTCAGGTCAGGCTGAAAATGGTTCCCCCTCCCCAAAAATAAACAAACCCGTATTTATAACACAGCGTAATAAATATAAGAGTCTACCAGTATACAATTTATATGCATACGACAATATGTATGTGTAACATATATTGCGATTGCGTGCGCGTCGCGGTGCTCTCTGGGTTTTTTAACTGTCCCCCCTCACCCCCCAACCATTATTCTTTTTTATTTATTTATTTTTTATTTTTGGCTGGGATCTTGGGCTGGGTGCGTGTTGATTTCTAGTGTTGTGTGTACGATTGGAGTTCCGTGTGTTATCCCCCCTCCCCTCCCCTCACCAGAAATCAAGAATACAAACACAAAATAGTTCAATACAATCAAACAATTTAAAAAATAACATCCAAATGAGTGAGAGAGAGAAAAAAAGCCCTCCACTTCCCTCGTATTTCTTCCAATTCCAGACGACGTCCTCGGCGAGAGAGAAAAACAAAATTCCTTTGATTTTTTTTTTATTTCTTTTTCAATTTAAATCTCCCGCCGTAGTAGGGAGGGATCGATTTTGGTTGTTATCACTTGGTGATTGTTGCTTCCTCGAAATATTTGGTTACAAATGGAGTGTGTGACTGTGTGTCCTTGTGCGTGGGGCGTCAATATTTGTGTTTTCTCCGAAGACGGGGGAAGAAGAAAAATAACCTGAAGTTGACAAAAAACAAACAAGATTTCTCCCATTCCTATCGCGTCTCTTTTTGTCTCTTGTGTTTTTCCTCTCCACCCATTTGACAAAACGAAAAAATCCTGCTCACCGGATTCCTACTCCTCCTTCTTATATTTTTCATTTGAAACTACAACCGACGGTTTCCAGGCAGGAATTGTTCTCTCCCCCCCCCCCCCCAAAAAAAAAAAATTCTTCTTTTCCCTCCGTGAAGGGAATCTACCAAAAACTAAGAAAAAAAAACCAAAATATAAAATATATATGATAACTGTGCGTGTTTGCGTGCGTGAGATCAATGTCACTGTTGACGTCATCATCCGGAGCTTTTTTTCTGATACGGGGAAAGAAAAAAGAAGAAAAAACAAAAAAAGAAAAAAATTTGTGTGTTTGTTTGTTTTCGGTTTAGATCTGTTGTTCTGTTTGTTTGTTTGTTGTTGGTTTGCTGGAGGGGGTATAGGTTAGGAGGAGACATGCAGATGTTGAGGAGATATATAACCTAGGTGAGTTGAAAGGGTGTGGGTGGAAGGGAAAAAAAGATTGGCCCCAGCGTGAATCGATTCCCTCCGTTATTCCGGAATAGCCGAGTTGTTACCGAGTCCCCAGGTTGTAATAGATGCCGGAGAGAACATCAATGTTTTTGTAAATCTTCGCGGAAAAAGTAAATGAAGACAAAAATTTGTTTCTTTTGATGTGTCAAAAGAAACACCCCCTCCCTTATGTTGTTGAAAAATTCTGTTTGCGTAAAAACCCCCCCGAGATGGAAAAGAGAAAAACAAAAATAGAAATATTATTGGTTAGTTCACTAGAAGGTATTCCAGTTTAGAATTGTAGAAATTTGGATGGGCACGGCGCGCTTTTATATTGTCTCTTGTATCGGTTTCGGTAAAAAGAAGAAGAAAAAATAATTATCCGTGCTAATTCAAATGATTATGATGATTATTTTCGTTGGAATAAAAACAAAAAATAATGGAAAATAAACACACTGCCCTCCTCATAATTCCCCATTGAATCCCAACTACACACAAGTACACACACACTACACATACAGTCGATTTTTTTTTTTTTTGAAACACGCGTACTATATTCTATAAGTGAATGGGCTTTTATTTTTCACTAACTCTTCCTTTGTCGGAGATATCGTGTGTTTTTTTATTTGTCCGATTTGAATTTTTTTTATGAATGTCAATTTTTAATTTCTAGGGGAAAAATTTGAACTTGATGAAATTCTTTTTTTTTTTACTTTCCCAATTTTGATTTGCAATTAAAATTCTAGCGACAATTCGGGAAGAAAAATTGGGATTCAGCGTGATTGTGTGCGTGTGCACGTATGTGTGTGTATAACCGTTTGTATAAGCTCTCTCTCCCCCCGTGCAGTTAGATTTTTACAAAAAGAGGCAAATGTTAACCCCCCCACCCCACCCCCAACATACATACACAAATAAAATTTACAACCCAAAGACTTCTCTCCATGTTACCCGTCAACTTGGACCTCCTGAAAAATTGTGTTCCAGACAAAAAACGAGTAAACTATGAGGAGTGAAGAAAGAAAAAAAGAAACAGCAACAACAACAACCCGGAAATTGTTTTCTTTTCTTTTGTTTGAATACTAAACAGTGTACAACTGAACTCATTGCTAATAACTATTATAAACCTAAAACTAAGTTTCTATCGCTGCTGCTGCTGCTGCTGTGTTTTTGCCGTGTGTGTTGTACGAATGATTTGTTGAAAACAGTCAAAAGTTGTGACGATGAATTTGAAGCGTGCGCTGGGAACCAAAAAAAAGAAGAAAATAAAATAAATAAACAAAAGATGAAGAAAAACAAAATTCTTTTCAATTCTTTCAAATATTATTCACTCGTTGGCTTCCGAGAGGCTCCTGTGGAGAGTCTTACTGTGGTGGTTTCGGTCGCCAAAAGTATTTATCTGCGTAGGTATTTATCTAAACTTTGATCTTGTCTGTGGTTTGTAACTTGTTGAGACGAACTATTTGTTATTTAAAAACGATCCCGATCTGTTAAGCGATTTCGCAATGACAGCTGACAGCTGACACTTGACAGCTAGAAAAGTGTCGTCTGCTTTTGTTGTTGTTTAAGGGAATCGCAGTTCAAGATAGGAAGCAAAACGGATTGGTGACACTCGAATTCAGTTGAAGGTAAAATAACATTCAATATGAAATAATTAGTCTATTGCTGAAGTATTTTTTAAATGTTTAAGTCAATCGGGAAAGTAATTGTGTGTGATGTGCGAAAACATCTTGGTAAACTTTCCTTCTTGGTAACAATCTTAGTGGAAATTTCCTAATTGCTCTTTGCTTTTAGAGATTAAAGTTGAAACATTATTTTTTTTTTACTTTTAAATCATTTAGTAATCTAATTTGTGAAACCAACATAAGTTGTTTGTCAGCAAATCATTCCAGTGTGTTTACGTGGAAAGTTTATGTGGAAAACAATCACATTGAGTTAGAAAACATGGTAAACAATTTTCATATTTGTGTTGCAATTTTCTTTTCATGCTGCAGTGTTACTTGTTGTAGTTTCATAATTTTAACTTTGGAAATGTATCATTGTCTGGAATTTTTTACATTCTGATTTTCTTAGAGGAACAACACTGGAATGATTTGCCAATAAGCCTCCCAAGTTTCAGTTTTACTTATAGATTTTGAGATTTTTATTTATATTCATATCACATTTTCAATTTATAGATAGTTCATTTTTTTCCAACTTTAATAATGTTTAAACTTTAATCTCTAAAAGCAAAGTGCACCTAGAAAATTGACCAGGGGACCTGTACCGCCACGCACCGGTACCTCTTGGTTGTTGTTGGTAAAAAAACGATCTCTCGCTTCAACTTGCGCCATTATAGAATTATAAGCCCTCAGGTGTGGGGGGGAGAAAGGGAGAAAAAATAACAAACAAGGCGCTATATAACACACACACACATGCACGCACAAAGAGAAGGAAATAAGACTTGTGTGTGTCTCTGCGAGCTTTTCTTTTTTCTCTTTTTATTTTTCTATTCGATTGATCGCTAACTGGCAACCGTACGCCTGAACGGATCGAGTAGGATGTCAATTGATTTGCAGCTCGCTCTCTCGTCGGCTAGACCTTTGGTTGAGTGCTCAATCAACCAGCCATCTCCTCTCCTCGCGACTCCCACCTTGCCTTTATTCCCACCTCATCGAAAAAATAAAAAAAATAAACTCACTTCTCGTTTGTTGCGTCTATACACACACAAACATTTACCTATAGTATAGTAGCAGTATATACATACGTGTCTGTATATAGGAGATTTGCGTGACGAGGAAAATGTCGACAATTATACGATTGGGTAGCGACTAGCGAAGGCAAGTCTGGGAAAAACGAGCGGATCGAAGAAACTTATATATAGCCGAGGCACGACCCCGCAATCTAAACAGGGTGGGGTGGAAATAAGAGAGGGAGAGAGAGAGAAGAGGAGGATATATATTTATACGCCACTATATAGCCTATATAGGAGCTAGAAGAGAAATTGAGAATAGAAAGTGAGGAAAAGGGCTGGGCTGTGTGTGCAAAGGCAATATATATAAAGCCCGGGAGTAATAAGACGACAACCGGGTGGACAACAGCCGATCGCCGTCGCCGATCAATGCGCTCTTTGACGTTTTTGCTGTACGTTTTTCTTCTTCTTCTTCTTTTTTTATTTTTTCGAGACGGGCCAATCAATCGTCTCTCTCTCTTTTTCTTTTCACCCGCGTAATTCCCCATTCGTCGCCGTCGTATTTCTTTCAACAGCGATTTAACTAGTGTGTATATACCATCCGCCAATTCCGCCTCTTCTTGTGGGGCTGCTGCTGGACTTTTTTTCTTTCTCTCTGCAAAAGCGCTGATGGACTCCTTCCACTTTCCCTGGGCCAACTGTGATGCATCAATCAACTAAGAGGTCGGAATATCCGAAAGAGCTGCGCATCTCCACGCATGTGGTGTAGTGTGTGTGCGGGGGATCTAGCTGGATAGCGCCCCTTTTTTGCTCCGCCGGATGGGATGGAAAGACTTGTCAATTCCCTCTCTGCGCTGTGTGTGTGTGCAAGCTTGTGTATATTATATTGCTGCGTGGATGTAAATGTATGCTCAGTGTTTATTTTGTGTTCGGGAGCTACACATTTCGCAGAAGAACGACACAACTCGTCGGATGACTCGACGCGATCCGAACAATAATGGATGAGTATAAGACGGTGAATAATGAATGAGTCGGATTACACTCGACAACCCCAGCCAGCGCAGCAGAGAGAGAGAGGGGAGAAAGAGAGAGAAGGGGGGACCAAAAAGGAAAGAGATGGAGGAAGCGACTGGAAACGTTTTGAGCCTTAATTGACTGATCAAATATTCAGGACGGAGGATGCTGAGCTCCCGTCCAGGAGAAAGGGGGGAAGAAAGAGAGAGAAGAGAAGAGCAACGTGACTGTTTGATTTCAGCGCAAACCGTCGAGCAGCAGCAGCAGCATTAAACATTCCCTCTCCATATTTGATGAATCCGACCTTAGATATAGGCTAGCAGCTCTTAGATGAGGAAATGACGGTCCGCTGCCAAGTGGCGGCCATGTGTCTCGATCTCTTATATATTACTAATATCAGATATAGACGCAATTAAGGTCTCGGCACAATCCAAGTTGATGCGCTTGTGCGTAGGTGAGCACGCTATACTCGCCTAGATTTGATTTCACTTCATTTCTTTTATTTTTGTTTCGGGAGTTACGAATTTGACGTAATTATAATCCTCATTCTTCTTCTTTTTTGGGTGGGTAGTGGGTGGGAAGGAGGCGGGGCGGCGTGGGTGTGTGACCCGTGGGTGCACGACCTCGCTCACGTTCGGTTGCTGGCCCCCCCCCCCCCTGGCAGCTGTAACAATTCACTCGTCAGCCTTTGCTTTAGCGTCAGCAAGATGCCGAATCGTTCAATAAGGCACTCACAGTCGGTAATCGGCCGATTCGAATCGCGCTGATCAGCCGATCTTCGGCTCCGATGGTGGCATCCGTCCGTCCAATCATGGCCGTTTCACGCGACGCGAGACTCGGCCCATTGTACACTGGCCAGAATACATTGAGCACAACCGGCAGACTACGGATGGATGGGGGAGGGAGCAGATCGAATGAAAGAAACAAAATGGCACACACGAACAACACACACACACACAAAAAGAGGGACAGCTCAGGCTTGTGTATACACAGACAGAAAAGACGACGACGACTTCCACTAGACGCCTTATCAAAATGGATGCAGACAATGTTTTTACACTGGGACGGAGAGAGAATATCTGGAGATGTTTAGAATGATAGTCGACGTATAGATGTAGTCTGTACATGCTGTCGTCATTGATGATTTCGTGGGTGTGGGTTATTCCGTCGTCGTATTTCATCCTTTAGTTCTCCGAAAGTGCGCGCTTTAAGGCCGCTATACTCGGAAAAACTACAGGGTCGTGTTTTTTTTTGTGTGTGTCCCGACGATGAGTTCAATTCACGTAAAAAGTTTTTCAGACGAATGAGAAGAGTGCAGCAACGGTGCATTTCAGATATAGATTCAAGTTATTCAACCCCCCAATTATGTAAATGTACGGCTACGCTCTCTCTGTTTCAAGTCTAGAGATGTAGTCTATCTACTCCAGCACCCTGGAGATTCCGTTAGCGAGGGTGAAACTTTGGAATTCAACTCGACTTTTGGGCGGAGGAGGGACAAGAACGCGGCTGCTGACTTGCTCACTTTCTAAACATTTCTTAGAAGATATGTCGATCGAGATTAGCCATCGAATTTTCCAAAGTCCTTGTTTAGTTTACACAGATATTGCAGCTTGGATTCTAATGGCTGTATTTTTTTTTTGTACATCACTCACAATTATGAAATTTAAAAAAATATATGATTGGAGAGACGTTCTCGCTCTAGGAATAAATTTGACACACGTCTACCCAAGGGCCAATGCTGATCAAGGAATAATAACATAGTTAAAAGAATTGCAAAATTTGAGTGTCATCGATCATCGTACACTGATCACCAGTGTACTTACTATTCATGATTTAACCTTACTATCCATGAATACTGCACATCTCCCTTTTATTTCTTATACAGTGCCACCTAGTGATAACAAACTAAAACTACTGTATGCGCTGGGGGCTGTTTTTGTTGTTTTGCATAAGTTGGCAACGCCGCTTCTTAGTTACGTTTCCTGAATTCCTGCTCAAAACGTCAAAACGACGAAAACGTCATTGGTCATTACTTACGTCAAAATTCTCGTTGATCTAGTTGTGTCGCTTGCTATTTGCTCCAGTTTCTTTGTTTTTGCCGGTTATTACGGGCCAAATGCAATTTTAATTTGAAATCCAAGCAAATCTGGGATCTGGGTAGTTTGATGTATTCACAGTACACACATCTCTACATTTTACTATTCCTATATGCGAGATTATGTGTCTGTTCTGTTCTTCCATCAGGTTATTATTATGGATCATGGAAATTACCAGTTTTTACACTAGTTCCTGAATATTTTGCATAAAACCCTGTTTCAGCTTAATTGAGTTTCGAACAGGCGGAAGACCGGTAAAAGTTAAAAAATTTATCCATCAAGCTTTAGTACTTTACGTTAGTTCTATTGATTTAGATAACGGCTTGGGAATTCCCACCGCCAACAAAAGACACTGAGCTTGCCAATACACCAGGGATTGAAGAACAATATCCAGACGAACCACCACCACCGTATGTAGAACAAGATAATGCCGATCTGCAGTGTCACCTGTAAGGAGGTTCATAATTTGGACTGTGCTCCGCCAAATCAACACAAGTCTAGGTCAACTTTGATTTGTCTCTATAGTCCTACTTACACTCGTAGATTAAAGACCATTTGACCATGTATAGTTCTGTTAAAAATTAAAAGATGTCAAACCTTGAAATCACCCTCACAATATAAAAATACCTTCGGAAATTCCAATGTTAGAAGCCGTCTTTTCCCGATTTCCAATTCAAATTTAGTTTTGTACTATATAATTTGTACATTGCGACAATATGTAGAAGCACAGGCCGGATTTTCCCTTCGATAATACACGAAACTCTTTTCAAGTCTTGAATACGTCCATTTGCTTCGTGTGTATTATTAAAAGTGAACATTACTACATGGAAAACCCACAGTGAATGCAGACCCGAGGGCGGAAAGCGAGAAAGATGAACTCGATACCAAAGAAAGAAGGAGAAAATGAGTGAAAACTTCTCACAGTCTGTAGTCTGGAAATCTTCAAGCAAAAAAATTTCCAGACAGTATTAGGCATAGGATTAAGACTTCGAACACGTGCTCAATATAGGTCAACCTACTACGCCATGTTAGGTAACGACGAATATTTCGGTCTTCATCTCCCTCTTCCTCCTCCTCTTCTTCATCAAAGTCATCTTCCATCAAGACTCGGTCTTCATCTCCCTCTTCCTCCTCCTCTTCTTCATCAAAGTCATCTTCCATCAAGACATCACCTGATAATTCGAAAAATTAATACTTCAAACATTTAAAAACACTAAATAGATTACCTGTGAAATACAGAGTAGCACGGGGGACAATACTCTCGCGAATGTAGTGTCCAATTTCGAAGTCGGCTGTCAGGAGAGCACGAGTTTCTTCATCGACATCCTCATCAGAAACTACAAAAGAAAAATTTAATACGACTGAAATGTGCCCTTAAACTTAATCAAACATACCAGTAGGTGGGCTAAAGAAATTAAAAAACGAATCGTTCTGAACTGTCTTGGAAACTGTGCGTACGGAGCCCTTGGACTTATGCTTTTGCTTCTTCTCCTTAATGGTTTTAACGGTAACATTCTTTCCTTTTTTCCATTCAATGGGAGTACCCTGTTAAAACAATCAATATCATTTAACATTTAAATTCATGTTTTAACAGTAAAAATACATACCCTGCATTTATGGATTTCAGGTCCCTCAAAACTGAAAGGATCCTCTTCATCTGGAATACACTTCATGCCATAAGTCTTTGTCAATACAGTGTTCTCAAAGTACTCATTTGGAGTGAAGTGAAAATCAAGGATAAAGCCCATGGGATCCTCATTGTATCGAACTTTAATGTCAACCAGATGTTTCAAGATAGGCTCATCATGATCCTGAACCATGTCAGCAAGGAGCTCAACATTCTTGAAGATTGTCAACCAAAACTCTGGAACACCTTTCATGTCTTCTTCCTTAGTTTCACCTTCAATTGTAACCTTGTTCTTCATGTCTTCAGAAAGTTCTTCACTTTCCTTGTCATCATCTAAGGTCCAGACACATTCTTTGTCAGTTGGTTCAAGTTCTCCACATGTGATTTTAGCTCGCTACATAAAAGCAATTTAGATTGGATTCAAAAATTTTTGATTAAATCTTTTACCTTTTCAAAAAACGATTGATATTTAGTTTGATACTTGCACTCTAGGACATGCACTTCTTTGAAAAATTCAGCTTCAATTTTAGTGGTCTCTAATTGTAGATTCTTGAGTGCCTTGATGCGCCTTTGGACAGCAGCAGGTAAGCTCTACATGAGACGATTGAGGTTATGTATGCAGATATAAGCAGACAACAATGAAAATTTACCTTGATGTATCCATATGGATCCCCAACCATGCTGTCAAGACAAGCCTGCAATGCAGCCATCCCCCTAGGGTTCTGAAGAACAGCCGCTTGTAATTGAAGAACAGCCGCATGTAATTGAAGAACAGCCGCTTGTAATTTCTCTTTGCTCAATTTATCAGATCCTTCCTCTTCCTCTTCAACTTCTTCAATATCCTCCTCAGAGTTTTCAACAATTGCAGCTTTGTCAGATTCCATTATCTAGACAGAATTTTTAATCATTACAAATTATGTTGCATGTGGTTGAATGAATCCATTTATAACATTAACTACTCAGGATTTAAGAACTAAAGCCAATTTTTTAATTGCCCTCCTTCAAAAAAGGAGGAGCGGTTTTCTCCCGCCTCATGACACAGCAGTGTTACCACGTGGGTAACACGGTGACGGAATACTTTTTAACTTAAATTACATTTTAGCAGCAATGACATGTAATAATAGTTACACATAGATAAACTACAACTCTACACATTTTTACTTACTATGAGAATATAGGAGAACTTGAAGTTAAGAATGAAACATGACACCAAGAAATACCAACGGCCGGTTACTGTCGAGTAAGCTCGTGAAGTAAAGTATTTCGTCTCAAGAGGTCTGGCCAGACGTAGGTTAGGGAGGAGGTGGAGAACGCCAACGGCTATCGTCAGGCATTGCCAAATGACAATAATGCATAACGATAATCTGCGACGCCGCCATAGGTTCCATGACTTTATTCGCTTCACGTTAACATTAATTTTTATTTCTTAATATTTTAGTCATTTTATAATAAGCCGAAAATTGTACGTTTATTCAGATACTTTGGAATAATATTGAATTAAATATTAATAGACACCGAAAAACAGTACAAATTTGAACTTACAAAAACTATTTTTGTAGGGTTTTAAACAGAAATTTTTATTGGTTAATAAAATAACAGTAAAACTGGAATTTGGCTTGAATTTTTTTTTTCAAAACTAGCCACATTTCTAAAACTGAACAGATGTTTGCGTAAAAATGACTAAGTTTTAACAGGGCCCAAACTTAATTTTATTTTTCCCGCTTTTTTTGTTTTTCCTCAGGCCCATTGCCTTATACATGGTTTCTGATGACCTTAACGTCCTAAGAGTCCTAGTTGAGTGGTCTGAAAATGAGTCCCAATTCGCCCATATCGCCAGTGAATTCTCGCAAGGGTACAGCAGTAGCAACAATTGCGGCTTTGTCAGATTCCACCATCTAGACAGAATTTTTAATCATTACAATTTATGTTGCATGTGGTTGAATGAATCCATTTATAACATTAACTACTCAGGAAGAACTAAAGCCAATTTATAATTGTGATCCTTCAAAAAGGAGGAGCGGTTTTCTCCCGCCTCACGACACAGCAGTGTTACCACGTGGGTAACACGATAACGGAATACTTTTTAACTTAAATTAAAATTTAGCAGCAATGACATGTAATAATAGTTACACATAGATAAACTAGAAACTCTACACGTTTTTACTTACTATGAGAATATAGGAGAACTTGAAGTTAAGAATGAAAGATGACACCAAGAAATACCAACGGCCGGTTACTGTCGAGTGAGCTCGTGAACGTGAAGTAAAGTATTTCGTCTCTGGACCGTCAGCAACCAATGAGTCTGCAACGTTGCCAATTTGCCATTGAAACAATTTGGAGTACATTATTACTGAATTTCATGAACTTTTAGAGTTTTCAGCTAACTAAAGCATTTCATAATTAAATCTATTGTTTACAAATAAATAAGTGTAAATACATAACAATCTTAAACATTTTTTTATTGGATGTTGAAACATTGTAGGCTTGTAGCCTAGTTTGTAGCCTTAACAAACTCAATATTCGTCTGCTAGAAATTACATAAACAAATTCAACAAAATTGTTTTGGACCGTTGGACGTACAATTTTACAAATGGCTCAGTTATTCTCTAACAAATCGAAACTAGCATCTATTTTGCAGAAGTATGGCCGTCATATAACAAGCAAACGTCTTAGCGAGTGTCGTTCTTTACTGTACCTACGCCGAGACGGTTTTGTGACCTCGTCCAATCAAATAAATAAAACCTGGTTACACACTAAAGTATATTTAACTTTTAATTAACCAATAGTAATCAAATAGTAATGCATTTATAAATAATGATTTCTTTTTACAGAATCTCCGTATTGTGAAACAAGAATATTCTGCCGTTCTTCAACTTGTAAAAAGATCACTTCCTAGAAATCATGGATTCAAAAATTGCACAAGAGGATTTGCTTCTTCGTCTCACCACATGCAATCCAACAAAGATCCGCCAGATGACCAAAAGAAGAATAATGAAAACAAAGATGATAATAACGACGACAAAAAAATCACATCCATGTTGGCAAAAGCAATGATGTGGATGTTTACTGGTTATATGTTGATCACCATTGTGTCACTTATGTTTCCTGGGGGGAACCAACCAGAGATCGTTAGGTAAATGCTTTGTTGTTTTTGTTGTTTCTTAGTTTTGCTAGTAATTTTTAAAATCTGTTTAGATATGTCTCTTGGACGGAATTTCTTCACCATATGCTGGCGAAGGGTGAAGTTGCCGAGATAATCGTTCGTCCTGATGTGGACATTGTTACGATAGTCTTACATCCAGGAGCTGTAATCAAAGGCCGCAGGATAGATCATCGAACATTTCACATGAACATAATTGACACTAACAAGTTTGAAGAAAAGTTGCGAGCTGCAGAACAGCGATTAGGTATCTCTGCTGGACAAGGTGTTCCCATCGTTTACGAACGAACAGATACAGCCGGCCGGTTATTGACCACTTTAATTGCTGCCGCCATTATCATCTCCATTATCTCCCGTATGAAGTTTAAATCGCCTATTTCGATGGACTCCTTTGTAAGCAATCATCATTATTTCAGGTTTGGGTGAATAATTCAATATTTTACCCCATTTCAGACGCAAATGTCTCGAGCCAAATTCACTCTAGTCGACCCTTTAACCGGTGGAGGCAAAGGAGTTCGATTCGTTGACGTCGCTGGTCTCAAGGAGGTCAAAGTCGAAGTACTGGAGTTTGTCGATTACCTTAAAAGGCCAGAACATTACAAGAAATTGGGGGCCAAAGTATAATTCACTCTATTAAAATTCGACTCTCCAATGTCTCATTTGCATTATCTGTGTTGTCTTCAAGGTTCCTAAAGGAGCACTGTTGTTGGGCCCACCTGGCTGCGGAAAGACGTTACTGGCTAAAGCTGTCGCAACTGAAGCCTCTGTTCCGTTTCTGTCTATGAATGGCTCGGAATTCATCGAAATGATTGGAGGACTGGGAGCGGCCCGAGTCCGGTATTCCACAACTACTTAATTATCTGTTCAATAATTCTAAAATTTTGTTTAATTTAGAGATTTGTTCAAAGAGGCCCGGAAAAGAGCCCCTTGTATTATTTACATTGACGAGATCGATGCTATTGGCCGCCAGCGTTCTTCGGGCAGTGGTTCTTTCGACGGAGCATCCGGTGAAAGTGAGCAGACATTAAATCAACTTTTGGTGGAGATGGATGGCATGGCGACTCGCGAAGGTGTCTTGATGCTGGCCTCGACCAATCGAGCCGACGTGCTAGACAAAGCCCTTCTGCGACCTGGCCGTTTTGATCGTCATATCATGATCGATCTACCTACACTCGAGGAGCGCAAAGAGATCTTTGAGCACCACTTGAAATCGATCAAAATGGAGAAGACTCCTTCATTCTATTCCAAGAGGATGGCGTCTTTGACGCCCGGATTCAGTGGCGCCGACATTGCCAGCGTCTGCAACGAAGCCGCTCTTCGGGCCGCCCGCGACTTGGGCAAGGTAGTCACGGCCGCCCATCTGGAATACGCAGTCGAACGTGTGGTGGGCGGATTGGAGAAAAGGTCGTCAGTCATCGCTCCTAAAGAGAAGCGGATTGTGGCTTATCACGAGTGCGGTCACGCTCTGGTCGGATGGCTCCTTCCGCACACGGACGCTCTGCTCAAAGTGACCATTGTTCCCCGTACGAGCCAGGCCCTGGGATTCGCCCAGTACACGCCGACCGACAAGCGACTCTTCTCTACTGAAGAACTGTTCGAGCGGATGTGCATGGCCTTGGGCGGCCGAGTGGCCGAATCCATCACATTCAACCGAGTGACAACCGGAGCTCAAAACGATCTCCAGAAAGTCACGAAAATTGCGTACTCGCAGGTTTGAATAATTTTCACAAAAGTTCTGACATTTTGTCACACTAATTATTGGCTCTCCCGACAGGTGAGAACGTATGGAATGAGCGAATCAATGGGTCCCATTTCCTTCCCGGATGAGGATCGCAATTCCAGGGAATTTGGCCGTCGACCTTACAGCAAAAGATTGGCCAACACGATGGATGACGAGGCTCGTAGCATTATCGCCCGTGCATACAAGCGGACCGAGAGTATTTTGCTCCAGCACCGCCACATGCTCGAAAAGGTACAAACTCCAGTCGCTAATTTCCATTGGTTTAAACTAACAAAATTGTTTTTCCTTAGTTGGCGGAGGAGTTGCTGGTTAAAGAGACGCTCAGCTTCAATGACGTGGAAGCTCTGATCGGCCCTCCACCACACGGCCAGAAACAGTTTATCGAACCTCTTCAGTTTGAAGCTGAGATTAACGAGCAAGCGGGTATTCCGCCCGGTAGATCCCACCAACAGCCTCCACCTCGCTCTGGAGACTGAGAGAAAGCTTTCTTTTCCCTTTGTAAGCTTTCATAGATTCAAGTTCTATATAGAGGATAAATATACGGTGATGTATAAAATACAAACAGACACCCGACCGACGCCAGTATTGATCCTTTTTTTCCCTTTTTACTTGAGGGATTTTCTTTTTTTTTTTCAAAAAGCTTGTAAAATATGTAAGTGGATTGTAGTCTGCAAAAGCCAGGGGAAAACCAGGTCGTCACGTTCTGGAGAAAATAGATTTAGTTTGTTGGATCGTTAATCTTTTTTTTTTCCCTTTCAATTATTCTTTACGTTTTGATATTATTTACCTTTTATTTCCATCATGTCGTGAATTGTAGGTCACACTTTCTTTTTTAACTTACGAGTTTGATTTTTTTTTTTTTTCATTTTTACTTGTTTCTTTCCATTCTAAGAATTTTTTCAATAAAGGTGAGGACAAGGGTGAGAGGGAATCTTTTCGGGACAGGCAAAAATTTTTGTTTTCACGCGATTTTTTTTTCCACAACCTAGCAGAATTTTGCTTTTTTTTTCGCTTCTCCAACACTTTCATGCGACAGACACACACATCACTCACCAGGTCATGAAATAATAAAATTTTGGAACATTTTCTTCTTCTTTTTCAGGAGAAAAAATAAAAATAAAGTGAAATAAAAACAATTTTCGAACCATCTCAATTATCCATACCCAATCGACAAAAATGAAATGAAAGTGAACAAAGAGAGGGAGAGACAAAAATTCAACAATTTTTTTTAACAAACATTTTCTTTTTCTTTGGAGGGGGGGGGGGAGGAGGGGAGCACGCATACACACACAGGATTTTTTTTCTGATCGCACTTTGTTAATTCTGTCATTTTTTAAATTCTGAATTTCTTGCCCAGGGGCAGCAGCGTGGTGGTTTTACAATAAAACAACAATAATAACAACAACACGTGTGAAATCAAAATTGAAATTTTTGTTTGAATCTTTTTTAACCCTCCCCACTCTTTTCCCTTGTAACAGATGAGAAATTAAAAATAAAAAAAAAAAAAAAGAAAAATCATCGCCCCCACCAAAAACGTTTCTTCCGGAAATCTCATCAAAGAGACCAACAAAACAACATAACAAATGGCTTTCAAATTTTTTTTGTTTTTTAAAATTCCCGCCGCCATTTTTCGAAAACATAACAAATCGCGTGAAATTTGATCGCCTTTTTCTTTCCAGGTCGAAAGAAAAAGGGGAATTAACGAATTTAACAATTAGCAACAACCGAGACATAAAATGAAAACTGGAGGGGCGAGGTGGTGCAAACATTCTTCAACAGCAAACTTAATTTAAAAAGGTGAAACGAAAATTATTAAAAAAAAAACACACAATTTGGTAGGCGACACACAATTCAAAATTGCATACGGCGCACGCATTTTTCATGAAATAAAAAAAATTATCTAAATTCTACGAATTTTACCGATTTCCCCATTTGCATCAAAAATTGTCTTTGCTTTTTTTTAATAGTTTAATTAATTTTTCTTCAAAAGACGAGAGAACAGGACAGGTGTGTGTGGGGGGTGGCGGAAGTGACGTAGGAGGAAGTGAGGAGGGAGATGAAAAAAAATCTTCTTTGAATTATATAACCATCATCTTTAAATAGTTTTTCTTAAAAGATCGTTTGGAAATAATGGCTATTCTCGGGAAGTTAAAAAATATGAAATGTAACTGAAACAAAAGGAAAACGGCAGTGTGTTTTTTCAACAACAAAAAAAGAGCGGGTAGGGTTTTCTTTTGAACAAAAATGTTTAAGATTTAATTTCAAAATCATTACGACGCCACACTTGTTGGGTTTTTTTTTTGTTTTGTTTTTTAAATTAATTTAAAAAACTTAAAAAAAGGGGGGATTTCGGGTGGTATGTTGGTGTGTGTATTCCCTCTCTTATCTTTTCTTTTTTGTACTTTTTGCTCCGATTCCTTCGATCCTTTTTCGTCGAACGACGACGACAATCCCTTTTAAAAAATCACCGCATAAAACACTGAACTACTTGAACGACATTCGCTTCATCAATCATCATGGACACAAAAAAACAATCCTCCCCCTTTTATATTTTTACGGAATTGACAATTTTTGCTTTTTTTCAAACCCCGGGAATTTAAAAAACGAAAACAAACAAACAAACAAAAAAACACGCGAGAACAAAGTTTTGTTTCCAATTCTGCTGTGGAAATGAACAAACAGGAGCCCCCAAACAACAATAAAGAATTCAAAACGGAAATTTTTCCCGTTTCTTAAAACTTTTTTTTAAATTTCTCTCAATCAAATAACATGTACTTTCCGGGCAATTTGTTTTGAATTTTTTTTTTGGTAATTTTGCTGTTTTAGTTCCGCCATTCGTTTATGGAGGATAACTTTTTCTTTACCTTCCCACAACACAATCAGAAATTAAAAATCCTCTTAATTATTTTTTTTCAATTTTTTCAAGTTTTTACTTTCGTGAAAACAAAATTCTTCCTCTCTTTTTTTTAGCCCCCCTTTTTGGTTCCAGCAATACGCCAAATGTCTAGAAAAATTCAACGGGTTAGAAAACAAGGATCGAACAAAACTGGGAAAACATGGAGAAAAGTTTTGATTTAAAAAAAAAAAAAAAAGTTCTAACGGGAAAAATTATTTCTTTGTATGGGGAAGATAAAACCGGATTTGAAATATTTCTTTCCCCCATTTTTTTTTTAGCGATTTGATCATCGGGATGTGTGTGTGTGTATGTGTAAGGAAGGAGCGGGGGGAGGGGGGCATCGAAAAGGCACATCATTGGCTGGCAGACGCTTTTCTCTCTTTTTGTTATTTTCCCATTTTTTTGGTTTTCTAATTTTGGACATGTAACGAAATTCTTCCTTTTTTCTGAGCGGATTTTCTTCTTTTTTTTTCCTGTTCCCCCCAGTAGCGTAAAATTTTTCTTTTCATTCGGGAATTATTTTTCTTTTGCCTTGTTTCTTCTTACGGGGAGAGGAGGGAGAGAAATGAAAGAAAAAAACAAATAACAGGTACCTCTACGATCAGAGACGGTTATATGGGGATGCTGATTAGAAAATTCTACCGGTTCCAGAAAAATGAAAAGAAAGAACAAACAATCGAAATTTTTCCCATTCAAAGAATTTGCATCGTTCGCCTTATTTACAATGAAAGAAAAGGGGCGTGTCTGTCAGGAGAGAGGACGAGCATATTACGCAACGGAGAATAGGCGGCGGGGAGGGAAGGAAAAGCACATTTGTGTGTGTATGTCTGTGTTGTGTGTGGAATGTCTCTACCTATTTGGAAAAAAAAAATCATCGCGAAGAAAAACAAAAAGAGGCACGATCAAAAGAAACAATTAAAGAAGAAACGCAAAAATTCAAATGAAAAGAGGAAAAAATTATCGGGTCCAGGTCATTTAAAAAAATTGAAAAACACACACACACACCACCACGTAATTAAAAAAAAAAAAAGCCCACCGATGTGTTTTGTTTTACCGTGTGATCGGTGATCTTTCTTTTTCTTTTTGCTGCTCACACACTTTTGAAGAAAAGAGAGCTACTGCTGCCAGACATTTCTTATTTTTGCAAATTTTTTCTGAATTCCCTTTGGTATTTTCTTCTTCGTTCAAAAAATAAAAAATCCCAGTTTTTCTTTTCTGTTTTTCATCTTCTCACATGGCTCCTGGAATAATGTTTGAAATTTTATTTGTTTAGAAAACGGGATCCGTCAATCGCGAAAAAATGGGTAGTGAATACCGTAGGAGAAGGGCTCGTCGGGTGAGGCGGTGGCGCTGGCAGAGGGATCGGATTCAGGAGCCAGAGAGAGTGAGGCCGGACCCATGACGGCCGCCTGCGATTGGCTGGCCTGGTAGAGTGCTGCCGCCTGATAGGCGTTGTGGTGGTGATGGTGGTGATGGTGATGACCACCGTGTCCACCGGGGTGGCCACTGGGACCCATCGCGTAAGGATTTCCAGGGCTGCCGACGTGCAGCGATGACAGGTGAGTCGTCAACTGAGGGATGTACTGCATCGACGGATCCATTCCGGACGTCAACATCTCCATCTAAATTTCAATTTCAATTCAAAAATACAAAATTATCCTGGCGGGTACATTTGAAAATAAAAATAGTCCAACCTGTTGATGCATGGGAGGCTGGACAATGTATTGTCCCAGCCAGGGGGCGCCGTTGGGCCCAATGGGGAAAGGCGACATTTGGTGCGGGAAATTACGTCCGAGCTGCATGTGGGAGAGCAGGGTGGGCAATCCGTTGTGGACGGGATTGTCGTAGGCCGAGAGGAGTCCGCCGGGTCCGTCGGCGGCGTCGCGCCAGCGCTGGTCGTGAGTCTTGTGCTGGCGCTTGTTCTTGTTGCCGCCGTCGGCGAATTTGACGAGGAGCGGCTGGGTCGATCCCGACAGCAATTTCCCGTTGAAGATGCTGATGATCTCGTCGCACTTTTCCCTCGACTCCATGCGGGCGAAGCCGACGCCCCGGCTCTGGCTGCCTCCGTCGCGCAACACCCGGGTCGAGATGACAGTGCCGTACTTGTAGAGCATGTCGTGCAGGTCCTGTTCGGTGATGTGGGCCGGCAAGTTGGCCAGGTACAAATTGGTTGGATCTTGCTCCTGTTGCTGCTCGCGAAACAAAATGTTTTTTTTTCCAAGGTGGCGAGAAGGTGGCGAGACAAAAAGAGAGAAAACATGAGAGAGATGGTGGCTCTGGTCCCAACTTGTAATGAAATGTATTAAAAATGCAAAAAAAAGAGAGGGTTTAATTACTTTGACGATTACCTTCGCCATCTGCGCTTGAATGCCTTGAAGCTGCAGGGCTTTGACGGCCGACTCGGCCGCCGATGGCGAATCGAAATCGACGAAACCGTAGCCTTTGCACTTGTTGGTATTCTTGTCCAGAATGGCTTTGGTCGAAATGATGGTGCCGAATCTGGAATCATTGAAACAAGTCAAATTGAAAAATTGTTAATTTAAATTTCCCGGTTAAATTCAACGATCGGACACTTACTTGCGACACAATTCTTCCAGGTCCTTGTCGGTGGTGTTGGGTGTCAATCCGCGGATGTAGAGGTTGGTCCTGGACAGCTGGTCGCTGTTATTGGTACTGCTGCCGCCAGAGCCACTGGTCGTCGTCGTCGTCGCATTGGTAGCCGCCGTCGCAGGGCTGGAATTGGCGCCGCCTACTCCCCCACTTCCGCCGCCGCCGCCTCCTCCTACACCGCCGGCGCTCGTCGAGCTGCTGTAGCCTTGACTCCCGGTCCCCGTGCTGCTGCTACTGTTGCTGCTGTTATTAGATCCTCCCACGCCGGCCTGCCATCACACACACACACACACACACACAAGATTCAACAAGTTAGTTTCTCTCTCCCCCGACATTTATTCATCAAATCCAGGGCGCGGATATCGATTAGACTAAGAAGAAAGAAGACGAGAAAAACTACACACGACACACACAAAATCCCGTATAAAGGTCGAATGCGTCATCCGACAGAACCGATTGAAACCTCCTACCTACTTCCTCTCTCTCTAAGGTAAGTAACCTTTGCACGGGCCGATGGATCCTGCAACAACACGGCTCCTATAGAACCACCTGCTGCTGTACACACACACACACATCCCTCCAGCTGTACAGCCAACAGTGAGTGGGGGTGGGGTGTCGCTTGTCTATTTCTTTGAGACTCACGACAGATGGTCTCTCGTTCAAACCAGGAATGTCCGAAAAAGTAGAAACAACATCTGCTGCTGGGCTTTTGGGTTACCATGTGATAATATAACTACTACTACCCCCGTCGATTTGGGAAAGAGAAACAAAATGTGATAACATTCTTGTGTGAAAACGGTCAAGGATAACTTCCGGCCAATTCCCAACCCCCCTCCCACTCCCACCCAAAAGTGGATAACAAAATGATGTTGGCAGAGAGAGAGAGAGAAATCCAAGAGAAACTCACTCCGTAAGCGAAGGAGCCAGTGGCCGGCGATTGATAAGAGGCCAGATGAGACGGAATCCGAGAAGATCCTCCATTACCTCCTCCTCCTCCTCCACCACCACCACCACCTCCACTACCACCTCCTCCTGCGCTGGCCATCGATGCCCGATAGATGGCCCCTTGAGGAGCTTGAGCTGTCGTATTCGTCCGAGCTGCCCGGCTTCCTCCTGCTCCGGCTGACCGCGCCGCACCACCACTGCTACTCCCGCTTCCTCCACCACCGCCCTGTTTGTGTGGTTCCAACAACAACAACAACAACAATTGTTTTAATATTAGACGACGATTTTGTTTTCTTTCAGTCTCCTCCTACCCCCCACCAACCCACCAACCCCACACCCACCGAAATACAAGACAAAATCATTAAGCGACATCCGTCCCTTTTTTATTTTTGTTATCGTGAAAGGAACCCGCAAGAATCGTTCGGTTAGGAGCTGCTCCCTCCAAAAACACACAAGACACGGGAGGAAATCGACATTTCAATTGTAATTGAACGGACGGACATTATTCTAATCGTGATTTTCTCTCTCCCACTCGACTATCAAAAAAGAAAAGGGGATGAAAGAGTGAGAGGGATGAGAGAGGCTGGTGTGTGTGTTAGAGCGAACGAACGAAGGAAGGAACGGAGTCCAGGAATAGACGTGAACGATGATGATGGGGGAGGCAAAGAGGAGGGAGGAGTCCCTGATCGGAGAGAGAGAGAGAGAGAGGCTAAGAGAAATCAATACAACACACTCAAACGAGAACGCGGGAGTTTCGTCGACGACGGGCTCGGGCGGGAGTTATCGGAGACGCTCTGCAGAGATAAAGGAGAGAACGAGAGAGAGAAAAGAAGAAAAAAAAGTAGGCTACTTCAATCAACAATTCACGATTTTTATGGTCCCATTGTGCGGGAGTCGACGGGAGAGGAGGAGGAGTGAGTCTAAGATTCGACTTGTTTGTCATCATCTTTGCAACCCCCGGTGGGTTTTGAATGGATTTCTTCATCCTACTCTTAAACGGCTCAGTCTCACGGCAACTGATATCAAATTTGATTTGGCATTTGTCGTTGGTGAATAAATATCTTGTTTTTACGAAGAATCTCAAAAGTCAACCTTATGAGTTGGGGAGTTGGGAGGATACGATAGCAAACAAGTGAAACGATACACAGACACACACACACCACCTGGCGGGATTCCTTTTTGAAGGAAAAATAGAAAATAATAAAAAAAAAGATCCGATCAATCCGACGAGACTTAAAGAGGCGGAATGAGTGGGCGGAGATTCACGCAGCGCTCCACGTGCGTGAGCCACAGGCCTCACAACTTTTTATGTCTCCCTCCCACCTCCCCGGGTGGGTGGGTGGATTGACGTCACGCGGGAGCCAGAGACTGACTACACACACACACACACACACAGAGATTGCTGCGTGAGAGAGAGAGAGAGAGAGAGCGGATAGTATACTCTGCGCCAAGGAAAGGAGCGGGAGTATCGCAGCTGCGGCGATTAAACCAACAAATGAGAGAAACAAAATAAAAATAAAACTTGGTCCGAGAATTTCTCAATGCCGAATACGAAACGGAGAGAGAGAAAAAAAGGGGGAAAAAGATTTTCCCGTCAGCATCAAGAATGTCGTTCATCCACTGGTAGGAAGAGGGGAGGGAAGAAGGAGGAGGAGAGAATGAGAAAACGAAGAAACTTGTTTCGTTTTTGGCTCGGCGCGTGACGTCAACGACGCCGTAACCTTGGCGATGTGATGACGTCGGCCTCCTAACCGCAGACGATGGTGCACGAACGAACGAAGCGACACGACAAAAGAAAAAAAATGGCTACCAAACACACAACTAAGCTCCTACCCACCACCACCTAGATTATACCCCCCCAAAACAAAATCTTTTTACTCGATGAAATTAAAAGAAACAAAAATGTTTCTCCTATCGGATGACGCAATCGAATTTAAAAAAAAAAAAAAGTTTCCCAAAAAATGTTACAAAATTTTATTTTTTAAATTTTTTAAATTTTTCACGAAAAAATAAAAGAAGAACGGCCCCGGGATAATAACACGAAAAACAAGATGGAGTCTCTCTCTCTCTCTCTCAAGGTCGGATTAGATATACCAATCGACTTGGACGTGGATCCAATTAGTGTTGGAGGCCCCCGAAAGAATGTTTTTGTCGCGTACACACCAGCCAAATAGTTCTTTATCTTGTTTTTAAAAAATCAAATAAAAAAAAAACCAAAACAAACAAACAAAATAAAGTAAAGTGAAATTCGTACTCTGTATGAAGTTTCCATGACGACTCCGGCAGTTGTTATGATTACTTATGTTTAAAAAAGATAATAATTTGGGTTGTTGTTCTTCTTCGTTTACTTTTTTTTTTGGCAAAAACTAAGCCCCCACAAATATTCAAATTTTCTTCCGAATTTCGTTTGGAAAAACCAGAAATGAAGAAAAAAAAAACTTGGCCTCGGGAATGCCAAGAGTCGTGTGGACACGCAGAGACACTAATAATAAAATTCGTTTCTTTCACTACTACGATGTTGTTGTTTCCGGTTCACTCGGATGATGATGTGGTTCATCGTGGAACCAGTTTTGTCGTGTCTCTCTTTTTTTCTTTATTCAATCGCCACAGAACCAACCCAAAAATTGTAAACAGGTTTTTAGACGATGATAATGTCGTCCGATTCCACTCCGTCGTCCACTCGCACTCACGAAATCAACTAAAAAATTCCTTCGAATGGAAACAACAAAGAGAAAAAAAAAGTCCCGAACGGTGGGATTACGTTTTTAACACGGGAGGTCCTTTCTGTGTAGTACTCGACACAAATCAGACGAACTCGAAAAAATAAAATAAAACGAAAAAAACAAAATGGGAGGAGAAAAGGAGGTTGCCGCGCTGGCGAAAATGGCGCTGAGTCGAACCCAGCGCTCCAATTTTCTCCCTTTTTTATTCTTTTTTTAAAATTCTTCCCTAAACGAACCCCCTAAAAGTTGGTTGTCGTGAAAAAGTGAACGAATCAAAAACTTTTTTGGGGGGAGTTTTGCCAAAAAGAGCAGAAGGTTTCTGAGAAATCAAAAAAAGGACCACCCGGGACAAGTGTCACTGTTGTTGTTGTTGTCGATGGAATTCGATTGAAACACACACATACACACACACTACACACCCATACACACACGTCCACAGCACACAACACACGCAGCAGCACTATCCTAACTGGGATTAGATATAGAGGGCAGTCCCGACTCTCTCTCACACACACTCACACACACACACAACACTCGAATTCACTTCTCAACCCCCACGGTCAAGTCATGTTGTTGTTGTTGTCTGTCAAAAATGTTGAGACCCAGGGCGAAACAACCGAGAAATAAGAAGTTGAAAACAAAACAAAACGAAAAAAAAAAAAAACCACCAAAATTTCTTCTCCTGGAGTTTAAGTGTTCGTGTTCGACTGACTCGGGCAGAGACGAAAAAGAAACGCGAACGGACGGGAGTGAGAAGGAGAGAGAGAGAGAGAAACACGCACAAAATGGCCGCGTCTAATGTTGAATGTGTTGTCTGTTGTGAGAAAGGAGCGCTGCTTCGTGAGCAACGGACCGGACTCACGACAAACAAACTCACGAATGGCGACCTTTTAGACGAAAGGAAAGAGAAGAGGCGGGCAGAGCCACAGCGGCAGCAGCTAGCCAACATGCACCAGTCCCGAAAATCTCCCCCCCCCCCCTCTCGACGCCAACGCAGTGACATCTGGCGCTTGAGAAAAACAACTTTTCACGCCCCACCAACGACACACGAAATCTTTTTTTTTCTTTCTTTTCTATATTTTTTCACGCTCGTCGTCGGACAAGGACCACGACCTTGGGAAAAGGAAATAATATTCATCACACACATTGTGTTACCCACCACCCCCAGCCCAACCACCTCCTCCCGCAAAAAAATGAAAAAACGGGACCACCTTTTTTGGATGAAATAAAAATCGATATCTTATATAGAGAGAGATGTAAATCCGGGAATGTTGTGTGTCTTGTATACGCACAAGACGCCGTTCCGTGTCGATGATTTCACGAAGTAAAAAAAAAAACGAACGAACGAACGAAAAAAAGCGGCGTAATACACACACAGACGCGACCTGGAGAGAAAAAGAGAGAGCCCCGGAGCGGTTGGACGCGGTCGAGTGATGGAGAGTTATTTTTTCGCCATTATCATGTTCTTTCGTCTTCTTCTTCTTCTTCTTCTTTTACGTATTTTTATATTTCACTTGGAATAACAATGAAGGAAGGAGTAGGGGGAAAAAAAATAAGGATGAGCCAAAAAAATTCAAATCAGTTTTTTTTTTTTTTTCTCCTTTTCGTTTCATTCCGTGTGTTCCCAAACCGAACGAACGAACGAACGGGAGAAAGAGAGAGAGAGTTCACAGACCGGAAAAAAGCCTTGGGCGATTTTTTCTTTTTAGTTTTTCACGTTCTTCTTCACATTCGTCCAACATTTCGACTCGTCTTCCTTCGTTTCGCCTTCCGTGTGTGTGTGTGCATGTGCGGGCCCTTCCTCGATTGGTTACACGAGAAATGTTTCCCCTTTTTCTTCCCCAGAAAAAAACAAAACAAAACAAAGTTGGTTTTGTTTTTCTTTTCTTTCTATGGACTGACAAAAAATAAAAGGAGTTGACTGATCGGCCATGACAATGGAACGTTGACATTCCATTTCCCCCCCAAAAAAGAGAAAAATTTAGGAATGTCTAGCTTCTCTAGTACAGTATAAACACAAGAGATAAAAAACCTGTTTCTACTTCCATGTTAATGAGCCCCATTTTATTGAGAGAATCTGAACATTTCCGAATTCCCTCGCCTGTTCTAAATTTGGTGTTTTGTTTTTTTTTCAATTCCTTTACGATTCATCGAGTTGTGTGTGTGTGTGTTAGTAACAGCGATTTCCGGTTAGAAAAAGGAATATAAAAATGGAGAGGAAGTGTTTCTGGGGGGGTTTTTGTCTTTTTTCTTACATTGCTGAAGGGTTCGGCACTATTGGCCCGGCTGGACGGAGTTGTTGAAGAAGAAGAAGCAGCAGCGAGCGACGTAGCCACCATGACCAGACCTCCTTCACCGCCGGAAGTGTTACTGCGGTTGATGGCCGTCCGGTGTTGTTGTTGTTGTTGGTGGCCGGCAGCCGCTGCTGCTGCTGATGGAAGATGATTCGAACCACCTGCTGGAGTTCTCTGGGCGACGACACGGTTGGACGACGATTTTTCACTGGTGGCTGCTGCTGCTGCCGCCAAAGAGTCGGATGAACTCATATCAGTCGTTGCTTCCTTCTAAAGAAAAGAAAAAGAAGATTGAATGAGAGATTTAATTTTCGCCCAAAACAATTTGGATGGCATACCAAATGCGAGGAGGAGGATAACGTATCCAGGGATAAGGGATCAGCAACGGGGGGCGTGTCGATAGAGTGGGCGTCCACTTGGACAGATTGACTCATGACGTTTCTTGAGCCTCCACAGATGACTGACGGATGGTAGGGGGAGGTGGAATGAATTGGTGGGTGATGGAATAAAAAAAAAAAAAGGACGAAAAAAGAGTTTTGTCGGGATTCACCAAAACGCCATAGTTCTTCGTCCTCTCACGTCCACTCCAGGTGGGAAATCCCACGTATGTGTGCACTTTCCGTTCTTCCGGCTCTTCTCCTTTTCAACTTTTTTTCTCTCAAGCTGGTCGACGAACCTCGTGCGTTTCTTTTTATAACTTTTTTTCTTTCGGACGGCGTCGAACTGGCGACGCACCAGGAAACAAGCCCCACACGCACGTGTCACTGTGTAGCTCTGGTAATTGGGTGTGGACGAAGCTGTCACACAATATGCCAACCTGCTGGCGTTCCAGTGCTGCAGGGGCACACTCCAGTCAAATCGAAGTCTCACACAACAACAACAACCGTAGGCAGACTCTCACCAGGTTCTCGTGTTCATCTGCACACTTGGGATGGCCACACCAACGATGAGTTGTGATGTTGCAGATTTTGAGGCTGGCTGACCGGCAGGGCAGGACACACAGGCACTAATTGGAAGTTGTTTGGGGAGTCGTCAGAACATGGACAGACGCACAACCAATGAGTCTCTCTGCAGCAGGAACAACTGAAAAGATAAAAATGACAATAAAACAAGAAGGAAATGAACACACCGATTGTCTAAATGGAATCGTCTGGCTGATCCAACCTGCTTTCAGGTTTCAAAGCAGATGAATGGCTTGGTCTATTCGCTTTTTCACCTCGACACAACTGCCAGCATTGGCATCCGTTTTCGATCGAACCGACACACTCGACGTCGACAACATTGACATGAAAACACGACAATTTTCAGAGCAAGTCTTCTTTTTTTGAAAGACACTGATTACACTGACAGTTTGGACAACACACACACACCAAAGTGGGTGGGAACACACGTAGGTCCCGGTTTCCCCCTAAAGCTAACACACACACACTACACACTGGTGTGTGTGTACGGGAGGAGAAGAACTTTTGGGGTGAAGAAAAAGGGGGGAAAAAATCTAGTCAACTGGCCCACCGAGTTCTTTTCACCGAATGTGGGCCTACATAAACAATCCTTTCGAGATTTTATTTTTATTTCGGCAGCGGAAATGGGCTCGAGTGTGTGTGTGTGCTAGATTGCACACATTCGTTGTGTGTGTGTAAATATACTGTTTGTGGGGTGGGGGGAGAGGCGGGGACGGGTGACTTTGAGGCGGAAAAGGCTTTGAGAAAGAAACAACAAACATGCGCAAGAGACATCTAGCGGTGGTTTTTTAAACTATGTGGACTTGGTTATTTCCCGCTGCACTTTTCGAACGCTATCTGTCTAGATCTTTCAACCTGATTTCATGATTTGAAAGGTTTGCATGCGTTGCTTTGGCAACCTGAACTTTTATTAGAAGAGCGAATATTTGGCAAGGACATCGAAATACATTTCGGATAACCGAATTAAAATAAATCCACAAAAAAAAGAAAACCCTTATTTCTTTGTAACGTCAATTAATAGACCTAAAAACTGAATGACTAAAATTAATCCGGGAATTATTTCTTACCTCGTTAAATCAATTAAATTTTGATTTTGATAGTTTTCTGAACGACAGATGGCGCAGAAATCGTGGCTGATTTCCCAACCGAAATGACAACAACAAAAAATGAGGAATCCACTTAAGGAATTTTTTCGCCGACACACACACACTCTTCTTGCTATTTCAAATCAGCAGCAATCTAATCTCGGTGATTAGAGAAATTCCAAAGGCGACAAAGTCAAACTGGAGAGAAAGAGAGAGTAGGAAACGAGAGCAATTTCTCATCTCAGTGTTGCTATCATAGAAACCCCCTAAGAAAAAAATACTTTGACTTCAATGACCCACCCCTATCTATTCCGACACGCTCTTTATTATGTAGTTAATTATTTTTAACGAATAAGGAAACAAGGAAAATAATGGGAGGCCCTTAGATTCTTCTGGTACTCGCCTGCTGTGAATGGACCAGTAATTCGGATTGCTAAACTCTCTGATAATGAAACGTGCATAATCGTCCGTAACGAGCCGGAGGGGGTGGGAGCACGGACTCCGGAATATATATTTGTCTCTTGTTGTCCAGCAGTCTAGCAGCTTGCCTCCAAATATTGATACGGAGAGCATCCGATAGCGTGCCTTAATTAATCTAAGTGTATTTCTCTAAGTTGGGCGTGCGTGCTCCCCGTCTGTTTTACATGTCTCCCCCCCCCCATATTATAAGTGGATTGGGTCAATTAAATATGCAGTGCATTGATGACATCCATTATCATTGAATGCGGAACTAATTCCATCGGACACAGCCGTCAATCGAGTTTTTAAGTCGACAACTTTCAATAAGAAATGACCATGGCCATCAATAATATCGATCGGAATGTGTATATAGATTCTAATTATCTAATGAATTGGTGCAATTAAAATGAAAGTTGAAGCGTTTTTCTCCGACTTTGACTACGTCGTCGGACGGAGTTTCTCGACACAGTCGATTGACAATACCAGGAAATGAAGAAAGAGAATAGAAAATAAAAGTCAACTTATTGATCGACATGGCGTTGTGTGTTTTCAGCGACCTGGTCTAAAGTCTACACACACACACACATATACTTTATACGTCAGTGCGTCAGTCATTGAAATTATTGATCGACCTTTGGGTCCGCGGGACGCAACTGCTCCTGCTGGGAGAAGGACTCACCAAGTTTCTCTCTATTATTATATGATCCAAAACATGACAAAATGTTAGATCCTTTCAATCAAGTCCGTTAGATGGGTCTGCCAGTTGCCATCTCTCGCCTTTTTCTGCTCCCACCAACTTATATCAAAAAGCTACCAGCGTGAAAGCTGAAAGAAAAGAAATAAAAAGAACTTGCACGTTCTAGTGTGCTGTGTGCCAGCCCAGGGACAAAGGAATAAAAAAAAAGTCCTGGGCAAAATACAAAAAAGAAAAGAAAAAGAAAAGAGAAGCCAGCAAAGCTACAAGAAGTTTTGGCCGGGTCTTGTGCTGTGCTTGTGCCGAGAGAGAGAGAGTCTAGAGTAGTAGTAGTAGTATAGTAGTAGTAGTCGTCTCTATAGTATATATAACATGCACAAGGGTTGAACTTCTTTCTCTTCGGGACCAATCGGGCCAGGCAGGGCCCCAGCCTATAAGATAACGGAACGCGGGAGTCAAAAGGGGTAGGGTGGTAGGGACCCACCCACCTCCCGGTTTTTCCCTCCTTTGCCCTCCTTTCTCTGATGGGCACGGCGGAGATATTGAGCGCGGCCATGGTTGGGAACGGACGTGCGCGATCCCGGTGCGGCGGCGATGCGCGTCAGCCTGGCGACGGCGACGACGACGACGTCGAGCGGTGAGGAGATCCTTGGGTGTTTTTTTCCGCTCGCGGCTGCTCCTCACTCGACAAGTGCCGACTGCCACCGCCGGATCTTTTTCTGAGGTTGGCCGCCGCCCCCCTCGCCTTGCGTTCCCGATGTGCGGCTTCAGTGCAGTGCGAATTATTGGAACGCAGCAGTTAGTGACTGAATTCAACGAGAAGACGAAGACGGCAAGCGGCGGCAGCAGCGGCCGACCGGGTGGACATTTTTCGCCTTGTTCCGTCCTACTCACCTCCGGCCCAGCATTGTCGACGGTGCCGTCGCAACAACCAATCAGACAAGTGAGAAATCGACCGAGACCACATCAGCAGGACGTGGTCGTTGCAATCCGACGTAACAGTTTCGCCCTGTAGCTGCCGCCGACTTCTCCCCCCCCCCTCCATTCAGTCCCCCCTTTTTTTTTATTCCGGTGACGGCCAAGCTTCAACAAGAGCAGCCGTAGTCACGGGCTATAGGGCTGGGGGTTCCGGATTTTTTTTTTTTTTTTTTATTATAATTTTTTTTTTGTTTTGTTTTTGATTTAAAGTGAAAAAATCCCATCGAAAAAAAAAATTTGTGTTTGGGTTCAACTTTCCTGGAATTTTTTTTTTTTTTTTTTTAGTTTTTTTTTATTTAATTTGAATTTGGAAAAAGTCAAGTGATATTTGTCAAAGTGGAGTTCACGCAAGATCAGCACGACCAACCGGATCACCACCACTTCGTCAGCCTTCACCACACGAACCCACACCACAAGATGTCGGACGACGGCAAAGGTTACGTCCTCTCGCCGGAGGAGGAGGAATGCCTCAAGGACCGCAAGTGGTGGTGCTTCCTCCTGTCCAGCATCTTCACCTTCCTGGCCGGCCTCACGATCGTCCTCATCTGGCGCGGCCTGTCCATGATCTGCTGCCGTAAAGACGCTTCGCCCGAGTACAGCCAGAGTGACCTCAAGCAGCAGAACCTGCCCAAACCGCCGCGCCAAGCCAAGGAGGAGTTCGAAGGCACTTTCGTCACCGACGCCAAAGACTGGGCCGGCGAGCTCATCTCCGGACAGACCACCACTGGACGCATCCTGGTGAGTTTCTATCCATCCATTCAATCAAATAGATTCCAAATATAGGCCTACGATACAAACTGTTTAATACATGCGGAAATCATTTCGATGGGCTAAAGAAACGCGTGACTGCTGCGTTAGGGGGGGTCGATAGCGTGTCAAGGTAGTAGAGACGGCCAACTGTGTCGTCGGTGGTGGCCCATTGTCTTTGGCGTATATATGAGGTCACGCGTCACGAGCACATCAGAGGGCAGACGAAAAAGCCCACTTGAATTCCCAGCGCTTTTCTCAACATCAAATCCCGGCCGGCAGAGATGGTACTGGCGAATTAGAAAAAGGAGACCGAGACAAACCGTGTGTGTGTGTGTGTACAGCAGCACAGCCAATATGTGTGTGTGCTGGGGGGGAAACCCTAATGGAAAATCTAAGCACACAGCCAGTGTTGTATAGGGTCGTGTATAGGCCAAATAGTTTGGCTGATGAGGCAACCCTAGAATATCCTCATCACACAGCACACACATCAGACCCACACAAATATACAAAGGAAAATAAATCATCAACATACACACCAAGTTGTACAAGTCGCATTTGTTTTTGTTGATCTAAGAAATCAAGAAAAAAGAGCTAGACAAAATATATCTAAGGAAAAAACAGCATCCCAGGAATATGTGGAGCACATCACAGCTCTATAGCTTTCTCTCACCGAGTTGTGTATATTTCTTATTGATCGCCAGCCGGATCGATAATTCGTCTCTCTCTCTCTCTTGCCCGTGCGTTGCAACTCGCTGTGTGTCTGTGCTCAAGCTATAGAGATGCATGCGCCTGCTGGTGTGGGCTCTCGCTCTCTCCTCTCTCTCTGTGTATAATGTGTGCACGGGTCGGCCAGCACAGTCCCCGCTCTCTAGATGTGAATTCATTCAAAAGAAAAAAAAAGCCTAAAAGTGGATAGAATTTCGCTCCGTCTTTCCATCATCGTCTTGCAGCAAGTCTGGAGAAAGAAGAATTCTTGTTGTGGGGATTTATTTGAGTAGTATTGGCACCTTCGTTGCTGGATGCGGGGCTTCTTCTTCTTTTGACTTTTCCCTTTTTTTGGGTGGGGGGGTCGTTGAGACGATGTGCGTTCTCTCCTTGTGCTGTGCGTTTAGTTTTATAGTTTCTCCCCTTTAGAGTATATAGACTCTATGTGTGGTGTGTCCCAATCAATACTGCGTCAGCTGTTTTACACACACACAGCACAGCACAGCACATAAAACGCGTAGTAGAGAGAGTGAGCCGGCCCCCGAGTCCGAAACGGGTGGCAAAATATATAAGAGCGAGACAAAAAATCATCGATAGCCAGGCGCTCAATATAACGACGAAGAAACCAAACAAAACGGACCCGGCGCGGGGCAATAATCAATGAAACTCTCTCTACAAAAAAAGGTTTCCCCCAAAAAAAATAAAATAAAAAAGGGAAAATATTTTTTTTTTGTTAGTTCCCAATTTTCTCGACAGCGCAAATTCAATTGGACACGAAGAAGAAGACAGTTGCGATCTTTAAAAAAATAAAAATGGCGCCAGCCTATATAGTGTCTGGCAATGAAATCAAGGAGCAGAGAAGACGCGCGAATATAAAAATGCCTATAGCGCTTATTATTTCTCTCTCTTCGAGTGTCGAATCAAATATCTATAGGCCTTTAGCTTTTTCCCCCAACCCATCCCTCACATTTTCAACGTCTTTGATCTTTCTGTAAAGGCTCCAAAAATCCCCCCTTAACGATTTTATATGATGTATCGCTATAGACTTAAATAGGACCTCGATATATAGATATCCTACCAATGGCCTATTATTATTACATATTATATAAATCTAAGCCACATTTCCCCGCAAGTCTAAATGCCTTCATAATTTACTCTATATTTCTGATTGGCCAAAATGATTGCCAGTAGAAATTCCAGCATCATCCCATCCAATCCGCTCGAGTATTATCTTTTATGAGTGACTATAAGTTTATATAGTCACGCCTTTTGTCATCATATAGAAAGTAGCTTCTGATTATGTTATTGTTGTCAATTTTATACATGTTATTTCGACCCGGCGCTATGTATGTATGATACAAACACACAGGGAGCCCAAAGGCCAGCAGGCCAGCGCCCAGCAAAGAGACGAGAGAAAAGCGGTTGCGTCTGTGGGCCGCAAGCGCGACATCGATTGATCCGCGCGCGCCCAGCCCCGGCAGCGCATCTCCAGCAGCAGCACACACCGCTGCTGCCCAGCACTGCTGCCGCCGCGTCTGTTATATTATATCCTATACCGTTGAGAAACGACGCGCAGCACGCGCGGAATCTTGTGCAACATTTTGCCGGGCTACGCGCAGCAGGAAAACAAAAAGAGGCGGAGTGTAGTATAGACTGGGCTGGCTGACTGCCGGCCACTGCACAGTCTATACTGCTGTAGAGATATAGCCTATATACGACGAACATGTAATAATAATCAAAAGAAAGAGAAAAGCTATAGGTCAATGCCGTCTCTAGCTATACATATAGGCTATATACTAAATACACGCGGTCGCCAAGACAACTGATGCCGCTGGCGGATCAAGAAATAATCAAAAAATAAAGACAGCACACAGCACACATAAGAGATTATACGTTGATCAAGTCTTTTCGGCGAGGGTGGGGGGGTTCGCCAAAGTCTAGATAGATTTGACGCGTGGTCGTACTGAGATGTCTTGCAGGAAGTGATGGAAATATTTGTTAAGACTCTCTTCGCTGCTGTTATAATACAGCCAAGAGACTATTGGGGGTAGGCCCTATATAGGGCTTCGTCTGTGTCTATATAATAATCTGGCGGCCAGAGTACTAATTTGCCGGGCATGCGGCAAGGCATGTGGGCCAGCCAGTTGTGACTATAATAGTCATCTATTGGGGTAGATATAATATATATTACATATATATTCGGGCACAATTTTGATATGTGTGGTGCTGCGGAGAAAACGAAGAAGAAGCCGTGTGTGCTGGATGCAGTCGACAGCAGCCAGCGCAGCAGGGATATATAGGCGGCCGGCCGTTATGAAATGCAGCACCAATCAATACCGCATATATAGTATATAGCCCGTCTGTGCGCAGTACTCTTCACTGCTGCTGCTGCTATCCTCCAAAGAGCTGCTGCTGCTATTATGTATCCTATATCTAGGATTCTCCTACTTCCTCTATAGATATTCGACATGTCATCGGTCGAGTGCTGGTGGGCCGTCCAGCCTATAGAGAGAGAGTATATAGGATAGCTAGTCGATCGTCCTCTTGGCACACGCCAACGTTCAACGTGTGTCACGTATAGATATACTTTATGGTGAATATTTCTGTCGATCGTTGAGACTATATAGATGTCCTTACATATATATATGTGAACGAGCTTTATAAGAAACAGACGTGGGTATAAAAGAATAAGAAAGTAACAAAAAAAAGGAATCCTTGGCTATCATCAACTGCGGATCAATAGATGGGGGGGGGGGGGGGACGAGAAATGCTGTAAAAATACGAAAAAAAACAACAACCGAAAAACCCCAAAAAGGGAAGAATATATGGAACAAACTTGGGACCTTGTTGTTGTGTAGATACACACAACAGCTGCCATTGACTTTGGCTTGATATAAAAGCGTGGCTATACATCAAACGACTCTAACACGACATTCAAATCACCCAATCAATAGATGTGTATATAGCGCAGTCTAGAAATATTTATACTATACACAGCGCACACCATTTTCCGTTATACATATAATCACTCTCCATTTATCCATAGCAGTCGGCCGTTATATATTTTGTGTGTATATTATAGACGTACAGACACGGAATTCTTTCGATCTGGAGCTATATGGAAGGGGTTTTAATCTGTCACTTTATGCTGTTCTGAAATAGTTATTTTATTACGTGATCTCTCGTCTGCTGTGCTGAGAGAAACACACATTTTTGCCAGATGAAAAAGCGTCAAGGAAAGGAAAAGAAACAGAAAGAAATGAGACCCACAACTGCTGCGTTGATTCCCCCCAGCAGCAGCAGCACGGCGGCGGCCCAGTCCAGCAGCAGCATGCAGCGGCAGCTGAATGAAAATAGAACTCGCACTCGTGTGTGTCTTAGCCCCCCACCACCACACACTGGCGCGCTCGCCAGTGTTCCTCATTTCTCACGTTCCAGCAGCTGGTTACAATTTTCCGCAGCCTTTTCTCTCTAATGAAAAATGTTCTGCTGGAAATAAAACAGCGCCCACTGTGCCTACTATATATGAGCCGCGCGTGTATAGATAATATATTCGACGCTTTTTGATTGAATTAACATCGTCATATACTAGCATCTGTGGAATTTGCGTCTATTATAAATCATCAGTTGGGTAACAAAAAACTAGTACCCCACATGCAAAAACAAAAAGATGATTACACGGCGAGAAAATGGATGAGACAAAAGCTTTTCTTATATAAGAGAGAGAGAGCCAAGAGGTCGCCATTGTTGATATGCGCGTCGCTAGCGCTCACCTTTGGCCTTCGTCGTCCTTCATTATTATATATCGGAGCGGTGAGTGCCGGGGGGTGAGCACACAGCAGCAGCAGGCATTGCGCAACACACATACAGGGGCCATCCTCTTCCGTCTCGATTGGGGGAGCTACTGGGGGGGTTCGACCGGCATCAATTGAGGGGACGACGACGATAGCGGCGCGTGAAGCGGAAGAATGAGTGACTGACTGACTGGCAAAGCCGATGAGATAAGGAAACTGCGAAAAAAGAAAAGAAAAGGAACCGAATAACACATCAATGCGTGTAGTATAGGTCGTCATGGTAACGCAGCCCCTGATGCCAAGTGTGTGTGTCGTGAAGAAGAAGAAGAGAGATACATCCGCGAGCTGCTGCGTTATATACACACGAACCTTTTTTCCTTCCGGCTCCTCCTCCTCTTCCTTCTTCTTCTTCTTCTTCTTTCAACTTTTTCTTTCTCTTTCTGTGGGCTATTGCTGCTGTGTGTGTGTGTGTGTGCTAGACTGCGGTTGCCTTATCATTGATTTTTGACTCCAGTGCACGCTGATCCTTTTCGTTCACAATCTCCTTGTCATCATCGGCAGCAGCAGAGAGCGGAGAAAGAGAAAAAAAAGTAAAATGGGAAATAAAATTGTCTATAGATATTATAGAAATAATATTACAGACGACCGCCGGACTATATATTTATAGAATAAGTTACAATATTTATAATTGTCAAAAGAGAACAGACATTTCATCTTCCATTTCTCCGGCTGTATTATTATTAACTAAGAAAAAAAAGGAGAGAATATATAGACAAACCCCAAAAAACATGCAGCTCATCTCGAAATAGTTTCGTTCCAAAAAGTTGTGTTGCAGTCCCCCCTTTTTTTTTCGCTGCTCACAAATGTTCCTCGATACGTTTTTACGTATTAGAGCGCCGCTCGGCGGCCAGAGCGCTCAGCCACACCGTCCTTGTGCTACTGCTGCTGCGCTGTATGGACGATATTCAAATCTAAATACATCGCTCAAATAAAAAGTGTGCTGCTGCTGTGTACATAGGAGAGCTTTTCTAGACTCTTTTCACCAGAAAGTTGTGTGTTGTGTTATATAGTAGTATAACGCGCAGACAAACCCCACATCTAAATACACACCCACATTTCATATGTATACAGAAGAGACGATCATCTTATACACACACACAGCACACATTGGCCTTTTATGTATAGACAGATCGGCGGAGACACACGCACAAAAGGGGCTTTTCATACATCAATTTGGACGAAAGAAGAAGAAGACTTTCGCAGACACTATATTTCTATTCTATATGGTATGATTATTGGGCTGATATGCCTGTCGATTTAGACAAGGAGGGATCATCCCTGGCTGTCTATATTCACTGCATTTATAGTTGTATAACGTGATGATATCTGTCTCTATACATTGATAGGTATTGTATACATGTAGTATAAAATAGATCTAGATAAGAGATAGAATCGTCTGTGCATAGGTTTTTTTGGAACGGGCGGTTTGACGATTTGAAATTGAATTTTCAGACGTTTCATCCCAAATGCGGATGATATAAGTCGGCGTGCAAACAGGAGCGCAGTAGCAGCATATATAAGGAGCCTTTTTGTTCACTTTCTCCTCTTCTTCTCTACTCTTCTAGCTACTCTCTCTCTCTCTCTTGTGTGTGTGTGTTTGTTCACTGCCCTCATATTAGGCAAGTGCCACGCCCTCTCCAGCCGGAGGAAAAGTGGGGTGGTTAGCATTAAGTGCTCCCGCTGCGTCTTTGATTTGCAATGCAGCAGCCAGCCCAGCCCAGCCCAGCCCAGCTATATACTCGTGTGTGTGTATGTGTTTTGCTGCTTGGCCCTGCCTGCAGTGGTTATTATATGCGTTGTGGGAGGAGATGCAAAAGAACCCGAGAAACCCCCTCACCCTGAAGAAAGAAAGGAAAAAACAAAACAAACAAAAAAGAGATGGGAAGCCACATGAAGCGTGCGATGGCACTGCTGCCGAAGGCCTTGCCATATTTCACGTCACTCTGGCCCATAATAAAAACGAATATAATCGCTGGGGGATTATCAACATTCTCTCCTTCTCGCTGTGTGTGTGTGCATAGATGATGTGGAATACATAAGAAGAGAGACAGGAAAAAAAAGTAGTATAGTACCATATAGTACGCCGGACATTTTGGCACCGAGAAATATAGTATATCTCTCTCTAGATAGTATATGTATATAACCAACGGCGTTATTCTTTTGCTCTTTTATGTACATCAGCACGAAAAAAAAATAACATTTCTGTCGAATAATATCGACATAGAAGAGAGAGCTGTGCTGCTGCTGCATTTTGATAGATATAGCATTTTGATAGATATATCTTGGACTTCAATCATGATCGATCCGCATATAAATCCTATAAGATACAAATCAAACGGTTATTCTATCTAATATAGATCCTATTCTAAAAGGTTGCGATTAAATATATTTGGCCAAAAAATCTATCAAAAATAGCTTGATCGAAAACGTTGCAAACTATAGCCTACACATCCATCTTCTATGATGTCTAGTTTCTTTTTCCTCTTTTTAATTATAACATGTACGCACAGCACACACAACATGAATATAACGACAGGGGCTATAGAAAACAAGGGAAAAGATTGCACCATCGAGAGCTTTCAATCACAGTGGCATTGTTGTGCGCTGTGCTGTGCTGCTGCTGTATACCAAGAAAAGGGATGACGCCAACTGCTGCTGCTGCTGCATGTGGCAGCATCAGTAGTATACGGCTCTTGCTCTGCTACCCCCCTCCCTCTATATAAGATGTGAACGGAGCGATTGTTCGCCGACTCTCATTCGTCCCTCACTGCTATACAACCGAGCCGAACCGACACAATCGGCTCTGCCGCCACTGCTGCTCTTCTTTTTTCCTCATTCCGCTCTTGTTCCTCCTCCTGAGAGAATTCGCTCGATTGCTGCTGCATCAGCCTGGCGCAAAAATGATATCTAGACCAAGGCCTATAGCACTATACAGTCCCAGCACAGCACACACGACTCCTTTTCTTTCCGTTTTATAAATTTAGGGCACAGCAGCAGCCAGAGAGAGAAAGAGGATCCTGTCCGTCACGGTGTTTCGACCAAGGAGTGCAGCACAGCAAAGGAATAAGAAAGCTCTAGATACTGCTGGATGTGTGTGTGTGTGTGCTGGCTGTTTATATACGTGCCGTATGCATTGAATATATAGCCAGGAAAGAGAGAGAGAGTGAGGAACGGAGACGAGCTGCTTGCTGTGGGGTGCTGTTGGGGGTATTGATCGAGTGCATTGGCCCTGTGCTGTGGCTGCTGCTGCTTCTGGTCTGAGCCTCGACCCGACCTCCGCTCTCTCAGTTGATGGAATAAAAAGAAGACGACGTCAGCAGAAACTCTAGACTCTCTTCTATATAGCTCTGCTCTGTACAATCTCAAGCGAGAGCGAGCGAGAGCTAGTATAGCCTACGATATAGCTTTGGATGCTACTATACACACTGCACAAGAAAAAGAGAAGAGGGAGACACACACACAGATATTTTACCTTCTGATGCTGTCGTATATATATAGGATAGAAAGAGAAGAGATACGTAGAGAGAGTTCAAACGATCTTTGGCTTGGGCTGTAATTCATCACAATCATCAATCTTCCCTTGGCCTTTTCCTACAGATATCTCTCTGCCTGTGTGCACAACTCTTGTGCTGCTGCTGCTGTGCACTCTGCCCGGCCGTTGTGTGTGTCCGTATATTAGATGATATAGAGACTATATCATCTCTATCCCGGAGACACACACACACTATATATATGTGCCGGGCCAGCCAGCCAACAGCTGTGACGCCATCATCAGTTTAAAAGCTGGAAGGGAGGGAAACCTTTGATGTGAGGAACCGATGAGAGCCAAAGAAAAAGTCCGTAATGTGGAAGACTATATTGAGTTATGTGTCCGTGAGTGCCAAGCGCGGGCATTATGTGACGACTATAGTGTTCTCTTTTGCACTCGCCCATCTTCAAAAGGGGCTTTTGTGCTCTAGAGTGAAAACTCGTACACAAGAAGAAGAAGAAAGGATGGAAACATACATATACAGTAATAATCTACGCAATAAAAGCCAAGACAGTGTATACATATAGGACTATTGTACATGTATGTCATTCAATTTAGTTTTTTTCAAACATTTCTTATAAAGCCGATCCACTGAGATTGAAGGAAGAAATGGTCAGCTGTTATTTTATTACGTCACCAAGTTGTATAATTATATCTAGGTATAAGCACTCTTTGGAAACAAACTCGGCACGGACTTGTAACAACAACAGCAGCAGCACGAGCTGTAAATGACACACACATTTGCAAAGTGCCGTGGATGCGTAGCCTATATATTTATACATATAATACAAACTGTATACAAAAGCATAGATAGTGTGTGATGTATGTTAACTGCTGCCCCTGCTGCTGTGACAAATAAAAAAGAATCCCCCTTTGGCTCACCGTTTGCTGTGTGCTGGAATATAGCCTACACCTACTAGCTATATACCAGATAGACACACAGATAGAGAAAGAGAAAAAAGGAGCAGCAGTGCAGTATACACTTGAGGTTGTGGTTAACTTGGCGTGTAAGAGGATCCGGGACTATCCGCGGCGCTGTCTATATAAGCTCGTGACTGGAAAGCGCCAAGTCTATTATTGGTTTGCGCCATAGGAGAGCAATCGACGATTGCTGCTATGCCATATCAAATAAAAACAAAAAATAAAATAAAATAAAAATCAAACAGCAAAACACAAAATATACGAAAGAGTCTATATAGCTCTGCTCTGCTCTCTCTCTCTCTCTGTTTTGAGCTCTCTATAAGTCCCGGAGACGTGAAGAAATTGAAAAAAAGCCGCGCATAACATGACGCAAGAAAATAACAAACAAAAAAACAAAGAGCAAATCAAACACGATCGAGGATCGAGATATTATTATAGAGACGAGAGAGAGAGGCACAGCATTTGTGTGAAGACTCGCTCTTAATAATAATATGGATGCTACTGCTATTCTTCTTTTTGCACAGCACAAATAATTGGAAATTGAACTCTATATGACAGCTGCTGTGGTGGAGAGAGAGCTAGAGCATGTATATCTCTCTGATGCTGCCGGCAGCCGAGTCAAATGTCAATTGCTGGGATGATTGCATCTGTCATTGCCAAATGCTATGCAGCAGCAGTCGAGTGCGTGGGATCTGTGCACTATGGGGACTATATGTACAGATAGATCCTCCAACAATATAATAACGGGAGAATAATAATATATCTATGCACAGCAGACAATATACATGATGAACTCTCGATGAGATATAGCTCTTGGGGATATTATACATATAGCATCGATTGCGAACCGAACAAATAGAAATACGAGGTGGTCCCCTAATAGTATATAGTCGATTCGAATCCAATATAATATAGACGAATAATCAATTTTCACGCGCTAATGAACGACATTGTTTTTTTATTTGATGGCCAGGTGGTACTCGTGTTTGTACTGAGCATCGCGTCCCTCATCATTTACTTCATCGATGCATCCAGGTACTATATAGCTATATATAAAATTATACATGTCCCCGTGTTTTTTTCTTTATTCAAACCGGTGTCTGCTGATGTTGATTGATTATAATCTATAATATTTTTCTCCCGCGTCTCTTTTTGATATCCATCTTCATCAGCGAGGGTGTCGAACAATGCAAGGAGTGGTCGAGCAACATGACGCAGCAGATCGACCTCGCCTTTAATATATTTTTTATGGTCTACTTTTTTATCAGAGTAAGTTCAAATTGGCCATTTGAAATGCGGCTGGCTGCTGTTTGGTTATTTTTCATTTTGAAAAATGTTCTCGATTATTAGTTCATCGCCGCCAGCGATAAATTGTGGTTCATGTTGGAGATGTACTCTTTCGTCGACTACTTCACGATACCTCCCTCGTTCGTGTCCATCTACTTGGACCGGACATGGATCGGTAAGATCCGCTCAATTCAAATTCGATCGATGCGTGAAACAATTTAAAAAAAAAACAAGACAAAATGACGAACTTTGTCTGTGGGCTGGGCTGTGTATAGGTCTTCGATTTCTTCGTGCTTTGAGGCTGATGACAGTGCCGGATATCCTGCAGTACCTTAACATTCTCAAGACATCCAGTTCCATCCGCCTGGCCCAGCTGGTCTCCATCTTCATTTCTGTTTGGTTGACGGCCGCCGGAATCATCCATTTGGTACGTATATGTCATAATCGACAGCATCGTGTGTTGTCAGGATCGTGTGCTGATGTTTGACGGATGATATGCTGGGCATTGATACATACCAACATTTATTCGATTGGAAATTGTGTACATAGCTGGAGAATTCCGGAGACCCGCTCGACTTTAACAACCCGCATCGGTTGTCCTACTGGACCTGCGTCTACTTTTTGATCGTGACCATGTCGACGGTCGGCTACGGCGATGTCTACTGTGAAACGATCCTAGGTCGGACGTTTTTAGTTTTCTTTCTACTCGTCGGCTTGGTAAGTTCCACCATTTTCAATTTCCAATTTTTTCGGTTTTTTGGTTTTGATTGATTTATTTTTATTCTTATGATTTTTTGTTTTTTAACATTTAATAATTGCAAACTTTTGATTTCGAAATTTTTTTGGAGAAAGATTTTTTTGACGAAACAAGAAATGTCGATTGTTTTGAGTGCGCTTCGTTGTTTGACAGAGAGTTGCGCAATATCAACCTCGAAGAGATTTTTGTTTTGCGATTTTAGAAATTAAAGAACGACGATGATGATTTTTTAATAACTATTCGTAACAGCTGTGTGAACGCGACAGAATTCCCCTCCCCCCAGGCTAATTAATAGTTGAAGACAAAAAGACGCTGGGATATTGATTATTTTTCCTACCTTTTCTTTTGTAAAAGTTCAAATTAAAAATAAAAATAAAAATAATCTGAGCGGGAATTCTGCCGGCGTTCAAACCTGTCACGCTTTTAAGAGATATGTCAGACTCTCCACCCTCCATGCTTTGTCCATGGTCCTACATAAAAACAAAAAAAAAACAAAAAAGAAAATTGCCCTTTGGAAATCGACGGAACGAAACATTCATTCGTGTTTATTCTTATTTCCTTATTATATTATTACATATTATGGTCTCGGTGATTGTCGTCTTGCTCGGTAGTTGGTCTCATTTTTTTTGGACATTTTTTTCTTTTTCCTCCTTTTCTCGTGAACAATAGTCCAATATTCATCATCTCTATTTCATTGGATTCGGTATCGATTTTGTCTATCTCTCTATCTCTCTCTCTATCTATCACTCTATCTATCTCTCTCTCATTCTCTCTGCTCTCTCTCTCTCTCTTTATTTTACGGATTAGATTTATCTAAAAACAAAAAAAAAACGTGGGTTTTTTTTTCCAAGCAAATATTAAAAACCAATCCAGGAATTTTATTTCATTCAAAAAATTTAGAAATTAATTTATACATTTCCCAACGAGCCTCGTACTCTTTCCGTGTTCCTCGTGACCCTCAGTGACCCCGACAACGATATCATGATTGCAATTTCGTTCCTTTTTTTTAATTGTTATTATTATTATTATTTATTCTTGCTTAATACAAAAAAAAAAAAAAAATATTACCCTTATAGTCGAGTAGAAAAACCGCTAGTTGACCGAGGAAAGTCATTAAACTCAATTATTAGAGGCCTGGGTCATCAGTATAATAGTTGTCCCCCGCTCTCCTTTTTATTTTCTTTCATTTGATCCTTTCCTCTTTCTCATTACGATGACGTCATCCCTTTTTTTTTAAAATAAAAAAGAAAAGAAAAAAAGAAAAGAAATGCAATTAACTGATACCTGGACCACGGAAAGAGACGAGTTGGCTATAATCCGCTGCTCTCGTTGTCTTTGGTGGATTGATTATTTGTTTTTCCTATTTCAAAATTCATTTCCCTGATGAAAAAAAAAATAATGATACAATAAAAAAACCACCGGACAAATCGGGAGAGGAGTTCAATTTGGGGAGGGACGATGTGAATATTGATTTTTTTTTTTTTTCAGAAAATATAAAAGTAGCTATTTTAGTAGCCCACATTATTCAAAGTAAAAAAAACCTACTTAAAAAAAAATCTATATTTTATTAATCGTATTAATTTAATCGTTATACATCATTAGTCTACGTATTTGACGTAGAGTAGTTGAAAGCCGAATTATTTTCTGTTATTCTATTCGTTCTGGAAAGAAATTAAAACTAAAAAAAAGCGTCTCACTCCGAAAAAAAAAAGAAATATGTAGAACAAAAATTTGTTTGTTTATTTTTCTAAATCATAAATTGTTTTGTTTTTATTTTTACTAACGGCTGTTCTTTATTATTACATGATTATATAGAACATATATATCTACTTCATCCCTCATAACCTAATAAACGTTCTATACTATAAAACAAGTCCATACCCCGCCAGCAAACAAAAAAAAACAATGTTGAACTAAAAAATTTTTTGGCAAAAGATTTTAGTAATTCTCATCTTTCAAATAATAAAAAAAAAAAACCCGAAAATTTAATTGGCGTTGTGATTAGTGAACCAAAAAAAAACCAAAAAACCAAGTGTGTTGGACTCTCTGTACCCATATAGGCGGTCTTTGCCAGCTGGATCCCTGAGATCACTGAATTGGTGGGCAATCGCACCAAATACGGGGGCGAACATAGAGTGGAACACGGAAAGAGGTATTGCAACTCCCATCTTCTGTTGGCTCTTTCTCTCTCTCTCTCTCTCTCTCTTTCTTCATCTCTTCTTTACTATATTCTATCGCTCTCTCTCTCTCATTCTCTCTTTTTATTCTCATTCATCGGAGAATCCGAATTCTCTCTTATACGTGACATTCTATTTTTGACAAAAATAAATCTCTCAATTTTAAAAAAAGAACATTCCATCGAGCAAACCTTTGAATATTCCCGCCTCCCACCACCACACACCACCTCTATATTTTTGATTATCAAAAAACGAGTTGATAATATACCTATATCATTTATTTAAAAAAAAAAAAGAAAAATTGAATTACAACTCGTGTCGTAGCGGCTGCATAATTTCTAATATGATTGGTGGCGTTGCACTTTTTGCATTTTTGGTTGACCCCCCCAGATTTTCTCGTAGATAAAAAAAAAACAATTAAACATTCAAACCAGCCCCTACCTTTATTCATTTTTGTATTGGATTGGATTTATTTTTCTTTCGGTTTGTTTGTGCCGATGTGTGCATAGCGAGACACAGTGATGCAACCGCTGATCGATTTTTGACATTCCTTTGGCGCTCTTCACCCATTCTTCGTGCGTGTGAATCGCCTTAGCAACTGAGTCAGAATATAAGAGAAGACAAACAGTGTGCGCGGGTACGTTTGAATAAACAAATCTACACGGAGAATGGGTGTGACTGTCGTCTATATAGTCTCCCCTCCTTTAGATATAATACCCACCACCCTATGTCGTGTGTGGGTCTTCTTTTCTTATTGACAATATTAGATCAAATGTAGTTGCGTAGTTTTCTATTTTTCGGCTCGCTTTCGTCTACACCCGAAACATAAAAAAAGCAAACCTCCTCGAAAAAATATTAATACCGTGTTGCCACCTTGATATTATATTCTATTTATTTGCCCCCCCTCTCTCTCTCTCTCTCTCTCTTTCACCGACTGTTATATTTTCATAGCCTTTTCTCTGTGTCGTCGTCGTCGTCTTTCGTGTGTCATTGGGTTAAAAAAGAAAAAGAAAAAAAGGAAAATCAGAGACGGGAATCGATCGATGAGGGACACGCCCCTACTTGGAGGGGTGGGTGGTGGGGCTGTAGAGACAAGTTTGTTGGACCCCTGTTGTCTTTTTTTAAAAATACATATTATTTGGAGAGATCAACTTGAAGGAGAAAAATAAGAACGAAGAAGAAGGAGATTGAAAGATTCGGCACGTCGCCCGGGGTCGAGGTGACAGATGCGAGTCAAAAGTGGCCAAACGTGACACATAATATTTTTCTCTTTTTTTCTTCACTTCTTCTCTTGTTATATAGTATACTTACTCTACCAGCCAATATATATAGACACATTTTAGATATTTACATACATGTCTTGTGTGTGTGTCTGTGTGTCTGTCTGTGATTGTGTACGGCCTCCCCCCACCCCCACCCAAAAAAAAAAATCGATCGATCGATCCCGTCTCGAATATTTATTTATATTTTTCTTTTTTCTTTTCTTTTTTATTCTGATTGGTTCCTTTTTTTAATTATTATTATATACTCAGTGTCCGGAAAGAGATGTAGCGTTGCAGAAACAAAGCATGGAGGGAAATGACGTGTCCATTGCCATTTATCAAAGTAACAAAAAATTAGAAATGATAATTAAGTCCAAAAAAAAAGAATTGAAAACGTTAATTTTTCAGAGAAAAAAATTAAGCGACGAAACAAGCAATCGCTCATCTTGTTATATTTCTATTAGCCTTTTAAAAAATCAGACATCAAATTGTTATATTTAAATCATGTTTTTTGTTGGAAAGTTTACAAAAATTATTTTTCAAGGGGGAATCATTTTAAAATTTTACAAAAAAATCACGCAAGGAAAAGTGAACAGTTCCGTTTTTTTTTTTTAAATTCTTAATCGCTTAAACCAAAAAAATACAAAAACAAAAAAAGTCATTTGACCAATGGGACGCTATTCCTTGTGTTCCTGCTCTGTATATATATAGGCCATCTTTGCCAGTTGTATCCCTGAAATTATTGACCTGATCGGCACTAGACCCAAATACGGAGGCACGCTGAAGAATGAACGTGGACGCAGGTACAAAAAAAAAAAGATTTAAAAAGAAACACCAAAAGAAAATTACGTGTTTTCCAGAAAAAAAAAAAAAAAAGTCTCTGAAATTATGACCTTATTTTTACCTATGATTACATACCTATTGTCATTTCCCTGTTATCCAAAAATTCCTGCGCAAATCCTCTTCCTGATTTCATTTCCGGTCAAGACATATTTTTTTTAATTCTATCTCTCTCTCTCTTCTATAAACTTCGTTATTTTTTTTCCGGAATTCTATAAATCGGAGGGATTATTTTAAATATAATAATAATTAGATATCGTCAGGGCGTGAAATTTTTGATTGACGAAAAAAACTTCAATGAAAACAAAAAAAAAAAATTAATAAAATTTCTTTCCATTTAAAAATTTAATTTCAATACGAAAAAAAACGAAAAGAAAAGAACTTTGAAAAATCATTAGAAACAAAATAAAAATCAGTTTCAGCTGATCATATTCTATCCATGGCTTTGAGTCTGTCAAGTTGATCCCCTCTCCACTTCTTTTTATATATATATACATATATATACATATTAACACTCTTGTCTCATCTTCTTTTTTTTTTGATTGGCTTTGGTTTCCCCCATCGACTTACATATTTACCCTTTATTATCTACCTTTTATAGCCCTGTTTTGACCCCCAAATTTATATATCATAACGTGGTTTGATTATATTTTTACACCCGTTTGGTAACAGTAACATCACCCCTACACGAAAAAAAAAAAAATGAATTATTTTCTCATCATCTCCCCTACCTATCCTTTTCTATTTCCCCAACATCATTTATTGCGATTACACCGGGTCATTGAACAAATTGATCTATACTACTACTACTGTACTACGAACCATCCTCATTGTCCCGACTCCTAGTATTTACCCCCATGACCTATACACATATACACACATCACCGTTCATTGAATTTACCCAACCGCCCCTCGGCTCTATATAATTCGTTCTGATTTGGTATTTCGGTATACTAGCCTTATTTCTCTCTCTTTCTCTCTCTCTCTCTCTCTATCATTGTTATATTTATTTTGGATTTTGATTTCTCATTATTATTTATTTTTTCTTCTGAATTATTATTATTATTATTATTATTATTATTATTATTCCTTGAGACATTTATTTCTCGGAGTTGTAGTGCGCTGCACTGGTTTTTTCTTTCGAAATTGTAGACCTCTATAATCAGATAGTGTAATGCAGCTTAGCTCGGATGGAACCATAACCACAGCCGCTTGGATGGTTTTCATTTTTCTTTATATACATATTTATATCCTCATCCGGAAGTAGTTAATCAACATTTTTTTTTCCGCTTTTCATCTTTCAGCTTCCTCAGTCATGAATCAATTTTTAACATCAAACAACAAACCCCTCCCCCGCTCTATACACACACACGAAAAGTTTAGAAATGATTTCTCAACTATTTACCAAAATGACGAGCCAATTTTTGTTCAAATCAAAAGAGAATTAATTCGCCAAATTCTAGTCGTCGAATCATTGAATTTTCTCATGTCTCTATTACAAATAATAATCTAATCTAAATACTGTTAATGCCATCACCAACTAGACACAATTCCGTATATTTTCCGCCCATTTCATTGTCGTGTTAACTCCTTTTTGCGTTAATTGTCGCTCTCTCCATATGTTGTTGTTTTCACTTGTCTGTGCAAATTGGATTGGTGCGTTTACTAACCAAAACGAATGAAATCCACTCCCCCCCGTTATCCAGGCACATCGTCGTCTGCGGGCACATCACCTACGAGTCAGTGTCGCACTTCCTCAAGGATTTCCTTCACGAGGATCGAGAAGACGTCGACGTCGAAGTCGTTTTCCTTCACAGGTAAGCCCATCACGATCCTTTTTTTTAAAATTTAGATTTGATTTCTTCTTCTTTGATTTCATTCGGTTTGAATTTTTTTTTATTTTTCTCTCTCTTCTTTTTGAGTTGAAATGGATTTCGAAATAATGGCGCGTTTTTATTATGATTTTAAACGTAATTTCAATATAAGACGAACACATTTCGAAGCGGAACAATGAATGTCACTCATCCGGGAGGGTTTCCAAAGTTCTCTCATCCGCGTGACTATAATTGCTTGTAACCTTCACAACTTCTTGACGTCATCGGGTCGCGCGCGGATTATTAAGCTTTGAAGGTTCCCGACTTTAATGGAGAACCAAGTCCGGAAACCCACACGGCCGTGGATGTGTCGGTGTTTTTTTTTAATTTGTTAGACGGCGCCGCCGACGACGAGTCACGCGGTTGAATGGGCCACAGCCCAGCGCCAAATGAATTTTAACGTTTAATATTTTTATTTTTTTCTTCTCTGCAAATGACGCGGAGGGCGGGCGATTTATGTTTTTTAAATCATAATAATAATAATAGTTCGACTCCAAAAAATCGTTAGAGAACCAACCATTTTCTTCTGGTGGCGTAGAAGAAATGTTTCTCTGACGTCATCAGCGTTTTCTATATTAGTCACAGTTGTCTCTCTCTCTCTATGGCGCGTCTATAGAGAGTAGTACTATATAGCTAAGTAGTATATATCTAACGTGTGTTTCCGTTTGGACGGACACACAGTCTATGCACAGCCCAGCAGGCTACACTCGATTTAATCCGTACCTTATGGCGTCGTCTTTTTTGTTTTTCAAACTGGCTAGAGCAAAAGAAGAAAGAAAGTTATTGACTTTGTTTTTCGTACCTTGTAGCCACTGACGTCAATACCTTGATCCTCTTAGAGAACTATGAGAGGAAAAAATAGTTTTGATTTGAAAGCAGAAAATTAGATTATGGCCGGCACTGAAATGCAGGTGGTAGTATTCATATGCAAATTAAAGCTAAATGTGTTTAGTTAGCATTTGTTATTGTCTTGATTATAAGTTTTGAGATCATCTTCTCACTAGCGTTGCAAATCTAGTTTTATCCGAATATTGTTTTAGTCAATTTTCGACTCATTTACGCAATCTGGCAAATGCAAATTAAAAACAACAACAATCATAGATTGCAGACTACATTTAGCGAATGACATATGAAACGTTAATTTTTAAAAGTGCCAGAAAGAAATTTTCGATAAAATTTACGAAGAAATAGTTTGTGCACTTCACAATGGGCAGTCTACTATTTCGGAAGGTAATATTTGTTTGTCTTAATTTGGTTAACCTGAGTGTGAATTATTTTGTGGTGTAAAAAGCTGGTAGACAGTCACAAAGTCACAGACATAGCTTTTTGGTCAGAAGCCAGGCTGAGGCCGCCCTAACTGAATTAGAAGAAAACTTAGAAGAAAATTGTGAAGGCATAATTTCAGAGTATTCTTGTCCAACATCAATCGTGTGAACTAGTCACTTGGTGTTTCTCGTTGGTCAAGCAGCTTGAACCCTCAGAACTACGTAGTCACACAGGTCTTTTCAATTAGGAATTCATTTATTGGGAAAGAGAACAAGATGAAACCGAATAGTAATCCGAATATTACTTAGATTAACTTGTCAAAAGCAAAAAAAACTCAATTTTCAATTTGTTTTTCGAAAAAACCAAACTATTGAATTGAGTTTTTGATTTCTTGGTTTAAAACTAAATTTGCAACGCTACTCTCCAAGCCCCCCACCAAATAAAAGCATTTTTTTTTTTAAGTCCCAAATTTGAAAATGGAACTGAGCCGTTTCTTGTTGTGCGTTGCTCGTGTGTGAAACAGGAAAGAACCCGATTTGGAGCTGGAAGGCCTGCTGAAGAGGCACTCCACCACCGTCAAGTTTTTTCAGGGCTCCATGATGAATGCCGTTGATTTGCAAAGGGTCAAGGTAGATGGCCAAAAAACCAAAATGAAATTAACACACAAAAAAAAAAAAAAATTTTACAGATAAACACACAAACACAACAGCTGGACGAAAACAAAACATGCCTGCCTCTCCTTCCTCTATATCTTTTTCTTTCCTCTCTCTTTTTTCCTATCTCTCAAAGTACCTTATTTTTCCCCTTGGAATATTAACACACTTTTATCTCTTATTACTATTTAACTGACTTGATTTTTACTGTTTTTTCTTCCTTTTTTTCCGGGTATGCCTTCCACTTTTCTTTTTTTCTTTTTCACCATCTCAATTTGATTGGCGGTGATGTAACAGGAGCAAACTAGTTTTTGAAAAAAATCTTCATGATGTTCAGGAAACTTTTGATAATAGATCGTTATCGTTTGTTTGGAATCAATGTGAATATTTCTACAAACGAATTCAAACATTTTTATAGTACGATCAAAACAATCATTTGCGCCCATCGCTGGAGGGAAATTGAATTAAACACCCACAACATTTCTGGATGCCTCGATTTGTTTTTCAAATTTAAATTGAATCTTTTTTTTTTTTTTTTTTTTTGGATTGGCATCTTCCGTATACAACCACATATTATAAACAAAAGCTCAGCATTTTTTTTTTAAATCATCATCATTATATTTAATTTGATTTGGTCTTTCTGAAATTTTGATTCGGGATTGTGAGTTTATTATATATTATCTATCTATATAAATATCTAGATTAGTCGAGCATGCTGATATGGAAATCGTGATGAAAATAACTTTTTCATGATTGTTGACTGTTATATTTAATGATTATGATTTTTTGGATTTTTGGTTTTTGATCGATTAACAAGCTTTTTTTTTTCTTTATCTATTTGATCATTATACACATTAAATCGTGTTTGTAGAAAGCCACCAGACCTGGAGCTTGAGGGTCTTTTCAAGCGACATTTTACCACCGTGGAATTTTTCCAGGGCTCCATAATGAACCCTATTGACCTGCAGCGCGTCAAGGTGAGTGGAGTCAGAGCTCATGATTAGAAAAAAAGTGTTGTCCAGCCGCAACTCAGATACGCACACAGAAAAGGGGGTTGTCCTAGTACAGAGCCGACAGAGAGAGAGAGAGAGAGAGAGAGAAGAGATAAAATGTACACGATCGATCGATAGAGTTCGCCTCCAAAACCCCAACCCCGGGAGAGATAATAGGCCAAGAGTTCTCTGTGGACGAGGGCAGCAGATGAGCAGCAGCAGAGCCCTTTCATCTGTGTGTGTACAGTATAATATGTTGGCCTAACACACAGTGTCAGTGTATATATCTCTGTAGAGCTACGTAATAAAAGACGGGCGAGGGTTAATGGGCGTCCCGCGTGTAATTGGGCCGAATAAGAAGGGGGGGGGGGGGCGAGAGACAGTTGCAGCTTAGTCGAGATGGGGGCCGGAAGCGAGGACTTGCGACACATACCAAAACTATGTGTCGCTCGTCGACGTACCTCGAGCAGCGTCGCAAAACGACCAGCAGATCAACTCATCTGAAAAAGAAATAAAGACGCTGGGCCATTAAGGAACAAAGCCCTGGCCCTGTCGTCGCATAAATAAACAGATTTGTCCTCCGGCCGTCTACACACGCGCTAGCCAGACACACAGAAACACAGAAACACCATTCGAATGTGTTCTAAGATAATAATCAAAGGGAAAAAAAAAAGAAGTTAACGTGCTGTCTCTGGTTGGAATCATCTCTCCTCTATACTATAATTCCTGTTTCTATATACACACTGCTGTCCAGTCCCCTCATATCCTTATTGCTTTCTACTTGCTGGCCTCTCTCTCTCTTTATCTCCTCTTCTGTTCAACTCGTTGTCAACACGTGGAATTGCTTAGTGTCCTCGGTCACATTTGTCCTATTGGCTGATGGTCCAGTCAGTTTTTTTTATTGTCAAAGTTCACTTTCTCATTTTTTTTACGTTTACAACCTTTCAAAGAAAAGAAAAGAAACAAAGATACACATGTACTCTTACGTCATTCGTGATGAATGACGGGACCGTGTCTTCTTTATCGTTTCACCTTTTTTTTTTAAATTTCGTTTTATTATTTCATTCCATCTAGACAAGATTTTTTAAATTTGATTTCAACAAAGAAATTCGGTTGCATTACTGTACATTACCACACCCAACCTGTGGCATAATGACGGTGATTTTTTAATTGTTATACAAAAACTCACGACAAATAATTGAGGGTTACATCTCACACACAGCCGGCCTCTCACCTATATACAATTCCGTATTTCTATAGGCATATATATCTCTCACCACTTCATCTTCATTCTATATAGCCTTATGTGTACGTGTACGTCTTTTTTTTTGTCTTCAAACAAAATATTTTTATCGCGTTCACCGAGCGATAAATAAAAAAAAAAAAAAAAAAAAAAAAAACGATTCTTAGACAGCCCTATATCTTTGTCACGTCTCTCTTCCTGTCTCTCTTTTGTAAAGCAAAATCATGTTTTATATAAGGTAGGGCCGTCTCACACACCCCAAAACAAACAAACAAACAATCTGCTTGTTTAGCGTTTCAATTTTTCTTTTCGGGAATTAAAACAAACAAATTCAAAAGTAATTTTGAACGTTTTTCTTTCCTTTTTTCATTTCAATTCCTCTTGTGTGTGTGTGCGTGTGCGTGTTTGTGTGTGCTCGTTTTTATATACATCTATAAGATTGCGCACGATGTGGGAATGCCTGAATGGTCTTGCTCTTTTGCTCGCATTTGTCCGTCAGTTTCTTTCCTGGATTTCTATACTTTTCTATTAACCCCCCCACCCTACCCCCGTGTCTCTATTCCTCGACTTTTGCATTTCCTCACATTCTCCCCGCATTCGAGACCAAATTACCTTTTTTTGCCCGTCCACCAACGATCTTGACTTATCGACTTTGATACAAAAAACCAAACAAATTCGTCGAGCATTTTCACTGGACAAAATTGGTGATCGTTTGAATTTGTTAATGGCGGCCGCCAAAAAACTTTGTAGGTCCACGAAGCCGACGCCTGCTTGGTCTTGGCCAACAAATATTGCCAGGATCCGGACGCCGAGGACGCTGCCAACATCATGCGAGTCATTTCCATCAAGAATTACTCGGACGACATTCGAGTCATCATCCAACTGATGCAATATCACAACAAGGTCCGTCTCACACTCCATCTTGTTGGTAGAGATTTGAATTTTTGACTTGACCAGCTGGACCGCTGCCCACGTCATCTTCACATGTGTCTTTTTATTTTTTAAACAAATGATACGATATAAAAGAATCATTGCGGTCTTTGATATATATTTAAATAAATGTCTCTGCTGCTGCTCACAGGCTTACTTGCTGAACATTCCCAGTTGGGACTGGAAACGCGGCGACGACGTCATTTGCCTGGCCGAACTCAAGTTGGGATTCATAGCCCAAAGTTGCTTGGCTCCGGGATTCTCCACCATGATGGCCAATTTATTCGCCATGAGATCGTTCAAAACCGTAAGTAGTCTCCAAGGTCTATTGTTTTATTTTTTCACTAGTATCTACATTTTCGCGCGGAATAATTCAAAAAAAGATAAAAAAAAGATGTGCTGGAAATTTATGCGTGGGGAGGGATCTAATGTATGCTGAAGTATCTTTTCGAGGATTATTTGTGGCTTTCTTCGGTGGGAGGGAAGAAAAAAAAAAAAAAAATATTCCAAAAGGCAACCGCCATAAGGTTAGACATTCAAATCTATACGGAGGAGGATCCACTTTGGCTTTGCGCCATCTGCGGGGTTTTCTCTTTTTTTGTGTGTGGGTTTGTTGGTTTCCGGGTGCCAGACATTTTGCTCCAAGACCACACCCACTTCTATTTGGACTGGATATCGGTGTGTGACAAGCAACGTGATATCGCCCATCCAGGCTCGATGGAACAGATGGAAATGTGCTGTGTGTTCCAAAATGTGTCATCTCAATTTCCGAGCGGCTAATTCTATACCGCTCATCAAACAAAAGCAGATGTTGTACTTTGATCTAATTATAATTAGTTGATATCTACTACATAAGATAAGATTTTAGGGACTTCAAAAACCCAACATTTGTTTAACGATCATGTCTAACTGCTACTACAACCAACCAAAATTTGACCGCTGTTGCGCGCATATGTTAGTCGTCAGATCTACAGTCATGGCAGAATGATTATCTGCGTGGCTCCGGCATGGAGATGTACACGGATACGTTGAGTCACACCTTTATGGGTCTGACGTTCACTCAAGCGGCCGAGTAAGTAAAAAAAAAAAAAAATAAACCAAAAAAAAGACAATCAATTTTCTATTCTATCCCAATCACATTTCCCGAAAATAACAAATCAACCTCACCACCTATCGCCAATCACAGCAAATCCCGTTCCTATTTTTCTCTCTCTCTCTATGCGGTTCATTGAGCAAAGTTTCACGCGATTCAATCAAACGTCTGTCTCTATAGTCAGACTGCGTATCGATTGGTCACACACCCAATCAACAGCGAAGCGCCAAAACAATCCGGGGAAAAAAGAGACTTGTTATATATATAGATAGATAGATAGATGGATGTACAATCTATCAGTGCAGAACAAGCAGGCTTGAATGACTTTGCCAGCACCGAATCATCGTCAGGGAATATATAAAGCCGAAAAAAAGAATCTATGGTCGTTGATTGGTTGGATGTCGCTATATATATATATCACGCCCGCGCCACCCCCCACCCTTTTGTATAACCGCTATTATTATTATATACGGTATATATATAAAACGCGCGTCTATATGTTATACAATCCGCATTCACGTCACGCAATTCCTTTTTGTCCATTTTTCTTTTTTTCTGCCGCTATAGCTATATTTGTTTCTCATCGCCGTCTGTCATAGTGCTGTGGTCCCTTAAACTGATTATATCTTACGCTAAGTTATACATACATATTTGATATTTAATTGTTATAACGTCTGTCCTGTGTATATTATATTTATTTATTTTATTTTTTTTAATATCTGGAATAAGTTTCAGAGGCTTCTGGCTGCAATTGCAACTCGTCAAATTTTTATAAATTCCAAGTCTGGACGAACAGAAAACCCAGAAAACAAAAAGATATTTGCACGAAAAAGAAAATCAATCCAAATTTAATGCGGTCCGCTATTTTAAAAGCCTAGAGGCAAACAAAAAACCAAAAAGTCGTACTATTATATATATGAATTACACATAATAACGCTGGGCTTGGATATTATATTTCGTATACATTTTAAATGTGCGGCTGTTTTATTTTATTTTATTTTCATTTTTTTTCCTTTTTTTCATTATCATCTTTCGTGTCTCTCTACTATCTGTCTTTACTCTCTTCGCGATTTTTCTAGTCACCGGATACGCAAAGGTGGCAAAACGACTACCTTCAGGGTACCGGATGCGAAATGTATACGGAATCCTTGTCTCCCTCCTTTGCTGGCATGATATTTCCTGAAGCTTCCGAGTAAGTCCGTCGGCCAGCAAAGAGTTTTTTTTTCCTTTGCAAAAAAAGCATTTTCTTTCTTTTTTTTCTTTTCTTTCTTAACTTGATTGAGGGTCAATTTCTAATAAATACCTTCCGTCCCAACTCTTCTGATAACCTCTGATACATGGATATGCATACAAAACCTCTTCAACCTTGTATTTCCGATTTTTTCGATAGCCTTTTCATCTTTTTTCTTCACTTTTTCTCTCAATTTAAATTTTCTAGAAGGTCTGGCAACTCTTTAAATAAACCAAAAAAACAATTTGAAAATCCCGCAAAAAAAGAATCGAATGCGCTTCTTCTTTTTTACCTGAAATAAAAATTTGATTAGAATGAAATATATATTTCAAAAGACTTGCCAAACCCGATTTCACATTGCGTAGTGTGACGCACTAACAAAAAGAAAACTCAACTAACTAAAAAAAAAAACCAAACAACAAAACAACAAAACAAAAAGTAGTTTCGGTAGAGGCGTGGTGGATTTTTCTTTTCTATTTCTCTCTTGATCTAAATCTTCTTCTTCTTTTTTTTCCAATCATATAGTTTCAGTTGTTGAAAGACAGGATACTTGTTTCTTTCTTCTACTACTATACAGACGCAATGAATAACGAAAACGAATTCGAGGCAAAAGCAGAGCCGCTTAAATCTTTCTGCCGCTTTCGAATCTATAACGACCGACTATTTTTATACGTACACACAACCACAAAATGATTGATGATATTTTTAGAGACTTATGCATGGCCCCATATACACGGCGGTATATATCATTGACTGGATTTGAGCCGGAGAAAGCGGTGGATGTGCTGTGCTGTGTGTGTGTGTGTGTGTGTTAGCTGGGACAATCCGGATGTCTATTATTCTAATAGACAACTCTGCTGGAATCCTGTGCATGGCTAATTTGCAGATGTTTGCATATAAACGCACTCTATCTTATTGCTTGCTTTTGTATATAACGATCTCTTGACGTATCTCTTTAGTAATAAGAGTGTGTGTGTGGGTGGGGTAAAGAAGGTGGGGATAACGTTGCATGATTCAAGATCGGAATGACGGAAGGGGGGTTATTCGAAGCCTGCTCTTCTACTTTCATATAATCTACCAGTATCAATATAATCTCGAAACGGATTTCTTTTTCTTAAGAAAAGAAATGTATTTTTTTTTGTCTTTCTCTTCATTGATTTGCATGTGGCATTTGCAGCAGTCGAAAATCTGATGTAGACAAACGACGACAAGTAGGAAAAGATATATCAGCACCAAACCCCACACTCTCCCTTCGGACCCGATTCTTATTTACCCCACTCTCTGACCTCCTCTATCCACCTTTTACACCAAATTCTTTTTAAAAAAAATCCCAAGAGGTTTATTCAATTACAATTGATTTGATTTGATTTTTTTTTTCAAGGTGCAAATTTTCTCGGGAAGGGTTTATTGATTCCTCCTTTTCTCTTTTGTTTGTTTGCATTCCGTTATTCCGCTCGACGTGCTAACGGAAACAGATTGTGCTTCACCAAGCTCAAGCTGCTTTTGCTGGCCATCGAGCTCAAGTCCGAGGACGGACTCGATTCCAAGATATCCATCAATCCCCGCGGAGCCAAGATCTCCTCAAACACCCAAGGATTCTTTATCGCCCAGTCGGCCGACGAAGTTAAACGGTAAACATTTTTTTTCAAAAATTCGATTATTTGGCGCCATTTTTTAAACTTTCCTTTTTTGGGGGGGTTTTATGTGTATGCAGAGCCTGGTTCTACTGTAAAGCCTGCCACGAAGACATCAAAGACGAAACACTCATCAAGAAGTGCAAGTGCAAGAACTGTAAGTTGAACTTTCAAACACTTGACTATTTTTTTTTATTATTATTATTATCTATCGAATGATGTGACCTCAATAGACCTCCCCCGTCCAAACCCCCGGACCCCGTCTATACCCTCCCATTGTCAGACTTATATTTTGGAAACATAGTTTGGCACTTTTACACAGTGACACACCACAAGAATTGAAATACGCTGACACTTTACAATCAGTCACACACACAATCACAATAAAAATAGCCGCCCATTTTTTTTTATTATTTCAAAAACATTTTTGACAATTTTTTTGTGAGAGTAGACAAAAAAACCAAAAACCTAAAATTTCAATTGCAATTTAAATCAAAAAAAAAAAGAAAAGAAAAAAGTTTTGATTCATTTTTCCAAACGGTTTATTGTACGTTATGGTACATTTCCGACTGCTTTGTTGATCAATAGATGTGGGCTTTATGATGGTTCAGTCGGGACTATTCGGATTAACGTCCCAGAATCAAGAATCAAACGGTAATTAGATTGATTTGAGTAGCTTTTCTTGTATCGAGTATGAATCCAGACAAAGATGTTGATGCTTTCTTCGTCGTGCCGGTCTCCACCTTTTTTTTCGAAAGGGCGGGGCCAGACGTAGGACAATTTTATTATTTTGTCATTTTATTTAAATTTTTTTATTTAAATTTTACGTTTGTTTTATATCTATTTTCGTAAATAATACGCGGTATTATTATTTTGGTTGTGGTTATATTCAATTTCCGTTCGTTTTGTCCACTTCCGCGTATTACAAAATACCGCCTATATAAATAATATCGATCGTCCAATAACCAAAGCAGTCCAAACACGCCAAACTTAATTTCAATCATAGAAAAAAAAAAGAAAATTCAAATTCAAATCTATACAAAACACACGCTTGCCTTTATTTTTAATAAAAAGAAAAGAAAAAAAAAACATGTAAATAATATTACACGCCATTTCGTGATGAACAAGGCAGTCTGTGTTCAATGTACAGTAATATATTTTTTTTTCGAAATTTATTATTACTATTATTTTTTAATTTGATTAAAAAAAACTAAAAATTGTTTTTAAAAATATGTAAGCGCATTTGATATCGTCTGACCGTCTGTCTTCTTACTCATATAGTCTCATTGTTATTTATTTGTTTCGTATCGCGTTTCATTGCTGATTTCTCATCCTGCCTCTTCATCCTTTTCTCATTCGCTGCGGCTAAACCAAACAAAAAAATATACAAAAAAAAAAAAAAAAAAAAAAAACACGCACACCAATAAAACAAACCAAAAAACCAAAACGAAAAATATGCAGTGGCCGTCTTCCGGAAAGGTGTTCGTGCTGTACAAGTCATCGGTCGCGCAAGTACGTTTTCAAAAACTAGCACCAGTTTTGTGTGTAGCTCTTTGTCGAGTTGCCTAATTAAGTAATTAATTCTCGTGTAATAATAATTAGGGTAATATCATATGTAGTGAAAATAAGAGTTAATTCTAGTTATATTATAAAGATCATTTTATTGATAATTCAGAGTCTGAGTCGTCCGCAGCAATGACCCAGACTCATCTTGTATTTGATATAATTCATAGTCCATATATATGATTTCATTTACAAATTTGACTGACTCGATAAAATCCTGAAAAATCTTCTATATTCAAAATGGAAAGGAACTTTTTAAAACAAACCTCAAAATTCTGTTGATATTTTCTATCATATCCAACAAGAGAGCTTTGTCTGTGCTTCTGGTGTTGTTGTTTCGCGCTAGCTTATCATTATCATTGGACACCTTATCCATTTGAAAAACAATTACGGCTATTTTATATATCAGACTCGTCTATGATTGTTGTATTTCTATACCCTTGTATTATTACTTATCTATTTTGGCAACTGGAGGCCGTATACCGTCGTTCAATATCTCGTCGTCTCTTTGACTGTACTATCTGTGGTGTCTTCACTGTGGTCCTAATTGTCCAATTTTTTTGTGTTTTTTCTTTTTTCTTTTTCTTCTTTTTTTTTTGTGGCTTTTCCCTCCTTCGGCCACCTGATTACGACCCCAACTTCTATATCTACATCTTTTCTCTTTTCTTTTTCATTCCAATCTATCCCCCCTCTTTCTCTCTCGTCTTGTGGCTTTTCTCCATCACTCTTCGTTTAGGTGCGGATTACTCCATCTGCGACAGTAAGTGACACCTTCTCTTTCCCTCTCTTTTCATCTATTTTTTCCTAACATTTGACCTGTTTGACACACAATAGAAGCCAAGTTTTCTTATAACAATGTCGAGCATGACGCAATAGGCATTATTATATTTCATCCCCCCCCCCCTACCCCACACTCACGCCCCCATCCGACCTTCAATTTTGTCGATTTTCGTTTGTTTCTTTTATTTTCTTTCTCGTCCTTACCCCCTTCTTTTCGCCTCGTCCTTTCGTCGTCCCTTCGTTTTTGAGAAAAAACCGAAATTTTGTGTTTTACGTAACCAAAGTATTTATTTTTTTTAAAACAGTCGATTATGTGTAGATTATTATTATTCCAGTAACGGGACACTTGGAGGCACTCAGTATTCTAAATTAACTACCAGTGTGTTGAATAACTGTTTTGAATTGACCTGATTTGTTTGTCTCTGTGAATTTTGAAAGAACAAAATTCGTGACATATTTAACGGCAATCGTGAATTGCGCTTTTTTAGAGAACCTGCGGCCGAGTTGCTTTTCCGTTCAGTGTCTAGTAGGTTCTTGGAGAGAGACAACCACTGGCATGCGCTGTAATATCTGTGTGTGTGTGTACCGTATTATTATCTAACTCTTATTTAGATTATCTAAGCCACCCCCCCCCAAAAAAAAAAAAAACAAGCTGAGTTGCTGCTGCTGCATTTTAAATCATTTTGATTTTGATTTTGATTCTTTTAATTTGAGTTTGAACCCCACGAAAATCTGAATTACGTCTCATCATTTAAAAATCCGATGATGAGCGCACTAATTGAATTATTACATTTTAGTTTTGGTTTCCTTTTTCTTCTTCTGTGTGTTGTCTCACAGATTTATATTCTACTAGTTCCATTCCGTTTTGTTTTTCTCTTCTTTTACTAAGAGACTGTAGTCCTACACAAAATTGCTAATGTGTCTCGTGCTGCGTGTGTGATGTGTGTCCGTGTGTGTGTGGATTTGTGTTGCAAATCCTAGCGCGCGCGCTCCGATCGGACTTATTTTTTTAGAAGCGAGCAAACTAGGCTAGCTCTTTGTTTTTCATTATATACTTGCAGATGACCATGTGACTCCTCAGTTTACGCCTCCAGAGTTGCCAAAGCGGGTGCATGTCAGAGGTATTTACACCCAAAACAAAAACTAACAACCCACAAAACTCGTTTTTTCTCAGTTGATTTTTCTCTTTTGATTCAACAAAAAGAAAGAAAGAAAAACTAGAAGACGATCTATCTAGAAACTGTTCTCTTATTTCTCCATTCTACTACTTACTTCTTACTACTATCATTGACATTAGTCGTGTGCGTTTTTATTCTTGTCTGACGTCGTCAAAGCTGACAGACTTTTCGGTTGTTTCGATCTGATTACCTTTTTGATTTGTGTTTTTATCTTTTGGATCATTTTCTTTTATTTTAAATTAACATTGCTGCAAAATACTGACTATAGGAAAAAACCAACGTTATGATTTGTTATGACTCTATTAGAGCTGCATTGTGTCATCATTATTATAACGCCTCAATAGAAATTTGAAATCTTTTCCATCATCATTATTATTATTATTATCATTATTATTATACTCTGTAGCGTTTTTCATTTCCATTCTATTCAGTCCGGCTCGTGATGAGATTTTCAATTTTAGATTTCATTCCATTTTTTTATTTTACTTTTGGGAGGGGATATTTGTCTGAATGGGAGCTCTCGTTTGTAACTCTTTGATATTTTTTGTGTTTTTTTTTTGTCTTCTTTTTTTCTCCCCCCTCTTTCCCACATTGCAGGTGAATTGTTGCGGGATGACGATCCACGATGTAAGTACCCCCCTTAAAACACTCGGCCAGTTATTAATGACGCGTGTTGTATTGTTTAGCCAGTGATAAGCTTCACCGAAAACAAAACATTCCGCGTATAAGTTTCTTTTTTATTTTCTTCTTCTTCTCACTTTGATCAATTACGTGCGGTTCATTTGAGCGTGAGCCCGGCTTAACCGACTTTTATTGTTATTTCTTTGTATTGTTTTGATTGGCCGGCCCAGCTCCGCTGCACAATCAACACAACGCAGCCACTACGCCGCTGCTATCGGCCGTCAACAAGACCCACAGCAGCACCAACAGGGCCATGAACAAGCTGACGGGCAACTCGTCGTCCGCCCGCGCCGCCATCGACGGCGGCCATTCCCCGTCGCCCGATTTCAACATAAGGTACGAAACGAGTTCAATTTATTTGCACCATAAAACTCTTAATCAATTATAACGCCCACGGGTTTATCACTATACAGCCGCTTAATTACAATATCAATTAACCTTGCGAATTGTATTTTACTTCCGTATTTTCAAATCGTTGATTGCGCTGATTAATAAAACGAGATAATATAGTTTAAGATGACACTTGACACTTCCAATGAGTGATTTAAAAAAAAACAAAAAAACATGTAATTGCACAACACAACAAACAAACACAAATTCTTGTATGACTTTTTACAGGTCCAAGGAGGACAGTTCCTATGCTGGTTATCACCTATCATATGAAGTGAAAAAACTCATGTACGCGTCCATTTCCCAATCATCTGCTCTCTCTATTGACTTTGTCTCTTTTGCTCTTTCATTCGGAATGAATGTCGTCTATTTACTTGATGTATCCGTGTTCTCTCTATTCTCCATTGGTTTACGTTTCGTTCGGAATTTTTACTTTTCACTTTTTACTTAGTTTAATTCGCCGCCGCTATTCAGCACCACATTTTATTAGATCGACGAAACATTTTTATTTTTTCACATTTCTTAATTTAATTTCGGCTCGTTTTCAGTTTCGGTCCATCCATTTTCTCAAAGTCTTTAAACAGACGAGAGGAAGTTGACTTCCGAGTAGAGATGAGGCAACTTTCTTTTGTGCGTCTTATTTCCTGCCTGTCGTTCGCTTTCGTTCAGCCTTTTTTTTTATTACGTTCGGTTCTGTTAGGTTTCTCCTTTTTGTGTATACACATTTTCTTTTTTCTTTTTCTTTCCAAACTTTTGATATCATTTAATCATTTGGTTTTAACCGTCGCAGGCCGACCAGTCGAGGATCCGCCGGCAACGGGTCACACAACACGGGCATCGCCGACGACCAAGCCCGCGATTTCGATTTTGAAAAGACGGAAATGAAATACGATTCGACGGGAATGTTTCACTGGTCGCCAGCTCGCTCCCTGGAAGATTGCATACTGGTATGTTTGTTAACTTTTTTAATTCACAACAATAGCTGCTATGGTCAAACTTGTATTCTTATTCTTTGGAATTTTTTATTCAGGATCGCAATCAAGCGGCCATGACGGTGCTGAACGGTCACGTCGTCGTCTGCCTCTTTGCCGACCCGGACTCGCCGTTGATCGGATTGCGCAATTTGGTCATGCCTCTGCGGGCCTCCAACTTCCATTACCACGAGCTGAAGCATGTGGTCATCGTCGGCTCCGTCGACTACATCCGACGCGAATGGAAAATGCTTCAAAACCTGCCCAAAATTTCAGTGCTCAATGTACGTCTTTTGAAAATGGCGGGCTTTTCAAATCTTTTCAAATTTTCTCAAATTCTCTCAAATTGCAGGGATCACCGCTGAGTCGAGCCGACTTGCGGGCCGTCAACGTCAACTTGTGCGACATGTGCGTCATCCTGTCGGCCAAAGTGCCCAGCAACGATGATCCCACCCTGGCCGACAAGGAGGCCATCTTGGCATCGCTCAACATCAAAGCCATGACATTCGACGACACCATCGGCGTTCTATCGCACAGTATGACCACATCATCATTTATTTATTTATTTTATATTTTTTTTTCACACGGAACTCATTTGATTTGGTTTGTTTGCTCGCAGGTAATAGCGGCCGGGAAGCGCTGACGCCCATCGGCAGTCCCATCGTTCTCCAGCGGAGAGGATCTGTCTACGGCGCGAACGTTCCCATGATCACGGGTATAGTACAGATTGAATTGATTTTTAAAAATGGATAGAAATAATTTTTAAAAAATTTGTTTTTTGGGATTATTCAATCAGAATTGGTGAATGATAGCAACGTGCAGTTTTTGGACCAAGATGACGACGACGATCCGGATACGGAGCTCTACCTCACTCAGCCATTCGCTTGCGGAACTGCGTTCGCTGTCAGCGTGCTCGACTCTCTCATGTCGACGGTAATTCTAAAAATTTTTTGACACTTGAATTTTCCCTTTTGATTTAATTATTTGACATATTTGTAATTTTTGGGGTACTTTAGACCTACTTCAATCAAAATGCTCTCACACTCATTCGGTCGCTCATCACTGGCGGGGCCACTCCCGAACTTGAGCTCATTCTAGCCGAAGGAGCCGGCCTGCGAGGTGGATACAGGTGAGTCTGCTGTCCCATCATTTGACAAATGATCATCGATTGTAATTTTATGACGCAATTTTATTTTAAAATGCAGCACGCCGGAAACACTTGGTGAACGGGACCGCTGTCGGGTGGGCCAGATCTCACTCTACGACGGACCTTTGGCCCAATACGGCGAGGGTGGCAAGTACGGCGACCTTTTCGTTGCCGCACTTCGAAACTACGGCATGTTGTGTATAGGATTGTACAGGTATAAAAGAATTTCATTCATTCCCAGAGCTAATATTTTAAATCCATTTAAATTTGATTCGACTCTGGTCGGATCCATCAGGTTTAGAGATACGAGTTCATCGGTCGATGCTTCATCCAAGCGCTACGTCGTTACCAATCCTCCTGATGATTTCACTTTACTACCCACAGATCAGGTTTATTTGATTCTCGATTGATAAATGAGAAGAAATTAAATTCGAATTATTTTTGGGCATCAGGTCTTCGTCCTGATGCAGTTCGATCCCGGCCTCGAATATCAGCCCAACCGAGGAGAACAACATGGCCGCGAGGGAAACTCCTGACTCTTGCTCTGTAGCGCCCTCACCGATGGTCCTTATTCTTACATTTGAAATAGTCGAAAATTCAATAATAATAATAATAATTAATTGCAAATTATCAGAAAAGAAAAAACAGTTTTAAAAATAATAAGCAACACATTTTTCAAAAAAACTAAACAACACACAACGGAGCAAAACAAACAAAAAAAAGATTCTCGCGGACAGCGTGCTGCGCTTCGATTGGCCTCTTTTCAAAAATTTTCTCTTTGAATATCATCCAACTTCCTTGACTCCCCTTATCGCTTCTCGATGATGGAAAAGCCTCCCCCGCCCAACAACCAGTGACTCCCGGTGAATTTCTGAGCTTAGCCCACCACCATCTTGTTGTTGTCACGACACACTCACACACACACACTCCTCTTTTGATATGCAAAGAAGAAAAAAGAAGAAAAGGACCCGTTTCCTAAAGACTCAATCAAAGCTCCAAAGCGAAATGAGAGAGAGAGAGAGAGAGAGAGAGAAATGAAACGGGGGTTGGGTTCGTTATTAGGGATTGAAATTGACTCTATGGCGACCTCCATATATCCAACGATTGTTGAACTGTGATACCTTGTAAGAAAAAAACAAAACAAAATTTAACCAAAAATGAAAAAAATAACTGGCCAAGCGCAGACTACGTACCCAGATGTTACCGCAAAACAAAAAAGAACCACACCCATTTCTGGTCAAATAAGTTGCTCCTAAAAATCCCTCCCTCAAAGTAAACAAAAAAAAATCCTGTTTGCAAGATTGCCACTATTTGGTTTCTTTTTAAAATTTAAACTTAACACAGTCAAACTGCAGCAATTTTTGTTCCACACCAAAGAAAAAACAATTTGTTTTTTAGATTTAAATTTCATTTCGAAATTCATGGCATTGTCCCCATGTTTATTCAAACCATCGTGAGGTGCTCTACAGGCGAAAGAATTTGAATTCTTTGATTCGTTGGCATTTGTTATACCGAGCTAAAACAAAAATGAGGCTATACGATTTAACGACATGAAAAACAAAAACAAATAACCTAATAGCCGTCTGAAGGAGTCATTCAATTGTTACGACTGTTTGACAGCTTCTTGCTGGTTCCACTAATATGCAAATACTTTGGTTTGTCTGTTTGTGTGTGAATGAAGGGTCGACTGTTGAAGGGCCAGCTCTTGATAATTATTGATGAGGGGATAGCAAAACAAAAACAAAAATTGTTCTTTTTTTCCCCCCGTGTGTTGTTTGTTGTTGCTCTGATTGAACTGATTGACTGGGCGGACACTTTGATCCGCCGCAAATTGATTTCTCTTTTCTCCCCTCCGTGTATAATAATAATATAATAGGCGGGCAGGTTGATTTTTCTGGGCCTCTCCTGACAAAATTAGGGTTCTTTATCCGACAAAAAAGGAAAAACCTTGTACTTGGTTGTATTTTCTCTCTTTTCTATCTTTAATTATCGACCTTGTTCACACACGAAAAGCATTTCATGTTCAGAGAGATGAGGCACCGCTCGATTAAAAGTAGTCTACTCGTGCGACGACATTAAACATAAATAGCTGCCCCCCTCGTGAAAAAGAAAAAAAACACTAACCAAATTACGAAACACTGCTGTAGCCTCTGTATACTCTTTTGCTATTTCATTTTTATTCGTTTGATTTTCGTGAGAGCCGAAGCAAAAAAAAAAAAAAAGGTTCCGAAAATGTCACACATTTTTCTTTTTCGAATTTTGATTTCGAGCTATTTAAAAATAGGGCGTTCCTTGTCTTGGCCATTTTAACTTAAAACACCAAAGAAATCTATCTCTTTCTTATTACTCTTTTGATTTTTCTTTCTCACTATTATCTGTCTCTATACCTGTCTGTCTCTCTATCTTTCTTCCCTCTCTCATCATTATTTCAATAGGATTACTAAAATCACATTCTCTATAGGCCCCCCGTGAAAAATCTTTTTGAAGTCTTTTGAAACCCTATTGGCTGTGGGAAGGAAAACAAAACCTTAACGAACCCTCAAAAAAGACAAATGAAAATGATATTATATTATGTATGGTGAATCACAGGCAGATAATAAGTCGTCACTGTCAATAATCTTCCAAAATTTCCTTTTTTTGAAATTTTCGGTTGGGATTTTTTCTGTGTGCCGGGTTCTTTTTTGTAAAAATCACCTGGCCTGTTTTTTTCTATTTCTATTCTATCCCTCCCTTGCTCCTCTATATCCTTCTTATATCTTTCTCTGTCATAACTTTTTATCTCTTTGAAGAAAAACTGCTGCTGCCGTAGAGATCACACCATTCTGGATTGGGCGAAATCCGAATCGGAACGACTTGCGATAATACTAACAAAAGGGCGCCGATGTATATATATATCTTTGGGGAGGGAATGTTCGGGGGGGGGGGAATAAACTCCCATACATACTTATTGTGTATAAAGGAGATATATATGTATGGCTATTGGCGAAATGTAGGACGACTTGTTTTCGTTATTGGGATGGTTCATCGTTATGTCATCCAATGCAAAAAAACAAACAAAAACAAAACAAAAAAAAGTTGCATCTCTCACTCTCTCCCTTCTCCATTGTTTTTTCATTTGACTGTCTTTTGATTTGATTTTTCTTCACACGTCACCAGGTCAGTGTTTCTTTTTAAAAAAGCCCCCCAAAATCTTACAAAAAAAAACTAAAAAAATTCTATCTTTTTTTAATTTTAGTCTCGAATTTCTCTTTCAATTTCTATCTCTGTCTCTTTTTTCATTTTTTCTCCGTCTTTTTGAATTGATTCGTTGTTTCATTCTCTCTAACTCCACCTCCCTTTTCTCCGTTCTTCATTCGACATTTTACATACAACCGAGAACGGTTTTTTTCAAAGCACTGAAGCTACACCCACCTCCTTGCCTTATTGTTTACCGTATTTAACCGGAGAGGAAGAAAAAAAAATCAATACACATGTTCATTGCCAAAAATTTCGGAGGTACTTTGATTATTATTGCGCAAGGCATCTACAGCACAGATATAAAATGATCAATGTAAATTCAAACTACTATGACAAGCGTTTGAATTTTCCCAGATCACGGATTTGCACTCCCTCAACGGTTTGAGTTGGCCAGTTGAGCCCTGGTGATGCGGGACTCAAAAAAGTAATATGTTTAGCGTGTGACTCCGCAACACGGTGTCACCTGCCAGCCAGCGTGTCTCCTTTTATATTTAATAAGACATTATTAGCGATTAATAATTTCGGATCTGGCTAGAAGATGAAACTGTTCGGATGTCACTAGAAGTGCTGCTGGTGAATCAGGTTATTTAGACTTGGAACAAGTAACAAGTCTCTGCCAGTTTGAATATTTGAAGTTTCCTATCCTTTATTCCTATACGTTGTACTAGGCCCACACAGTGGGGTGTGGATCGATTACCAACCAATATCTGCTGAGCAACTATTTTAAACATTCAACGATGGCTGAAACAAATCTTAAACTTGTTAAAATATTCAGGCTTGCGAAACTAAAGCTATGTTGCTGAAATCATCCCCTTATTAAAATAGCGCATGCCTGAAGCTGATTGGCCTGATTCTATTACGTAAATAAATTTCAGGAGAACAGGTCCCCTATCAACATTTTTTTTTTGGGTGGGGGTATTTTTATAAGAATTCAGAAAACAAATAACATTTCCTATAAGTTATTATATTTTTGCTTAGGTACACATTGCTTTCTACAGGTAAAAAGGCAACAGTGCTTCCCAAAATTCCAGTTCTCACGGATGTTCGTCTGCAGTGCACCAAAAGTCCAAAAGTCCAAAACTGTTTTTGATTTCACGTCACTCATAGCTCATAGCACAGAATCACAGATGTTGAGTCTGCCATTAGAATATTGTTGCAAAATTTCAATCATAATTGTTGGATTGTAGTTAGCATTTGACAAAAGAGTTCGTTCACGTAAAAGTTTGCTTTTGTTTCTCTATTGCATTGCCTGTGCCACCTGTGCTATACCCGCGGATGTCCCGTTACCCTCATAAAGTGGTTGAAACAAAGCAGAAGCAGTCAAATCAAAGCAGCAGCCCATCTGACCAGAGCACATACAAAAATGAGTTCTCCAATAAAATTTTGTTGTGTGCTTTTATTACGTCAAAATCACCCCACCATTTAGTTCCAATGCAACAGCAGCAAGTACAGTGTGACTGTTGAAGCACAGACTACGAAGTGGTTGAAGCTACCTCTACTTCATAAAGAATTCAATCACATAAAACAAGTACTTAATGAAGTGACATCTCAAACATTAAGTGTACAGTGCCATCAACATCTACAGTCTACATGAACTCAAATGTTTGTCTAAAATACGAAGAATTCCAATCTCCAGAATACATGGGAATTGGTATGGATTACAGTTCCACATCAGGAAACAAAACATTAATGGCGAAGAACAGTCGAAATTCTTTATTTCTCTTTTTAGACTTTCAGACTGCTGATTCATTGCTAAACTCATCTTTGCAGAAAAAAGTGACTTCCAGGAAGAAATCGCTGTGGTGACCAAATTCTTCCCATATGTGTCACTAGTTCACTACTCGAGCCCCCGCCAAATGAACTTTTGCTACAGTTTTTGCCAAGACGGAACTTGAAAAGCCACTTTATCACAAGCTATTCTGCTTGAGGTAGATGACTCCCATGATACAGTTGACAAATGAGAATAAGTTGCATAAAATTCAACTGCCTCTTCTTTCATTTTATAAAGGCTACTAATTAATTTTATTTAGGCAACAGCAATTGCTTTATGGAACTCGACGAACAAGTTGCTGGTGATAAATTTAAAACGATCGCCAAAGTTAAGAAAGAATAATCGGCGGCTCAATGCACAACACAGAAGTCCAAATGGAAGATATGAAAAGGGTATGGCCTTGAAGTGGATAAGGATTTGATTGAAAAGTTGCATGTTTAATCTGCACCCAAAGCTTAGCCTTGGCCAGAAGGTCCATCTATTACCGATAAACCAACATCTAACAGAACTTATTCCCCATATATAAGGCTGGCATTATTGAAGCGAGCAAGTTAACTTACGATTCATAGTTCTGATGGAAACTCTATCAAGAAGAAAAACATTCGACTGCTCTTTTACCAACTGACGTCATATTCAAGATGGGTGTAGAAGTGCGGCACACGACGTGTGTCAACCTGTAAACTAGCTTTCTATAAGAACCTGACGTCAGAGTGACTGACACCACAAATGTTACCTGTTGCACAATTTCTCCAAATCATACCGTCATGCTTCAGACTATTCGTTCTATGTTGTTGCAATTGCACCTTTAATTGCCTGCTATTTTATTGCAGTTTTATTGGATTGGGATTAGCGAAAGTCTTGGATCCAAGCCGTCAATCAAAATCTCTTGTCTACCGACCCGGATCTTCGCGTCCTCTTGATCCTGGTTGCTTGCATCCGCCCTGTTGTTTTCTCCACTCTTCTTCCCAATGCGAAAGGGTTGGCATTGCAGTTACCAATACGTTCTGTAAGTTAACTTTGTGTCATTGCTTATGTTTAAAATCCCACCTGAATCGCTATTTTTTTGCACTGGCTTCTCCAAAAAATCGCGGACACTCGTCAATCCGCCGAAAGGGCAACAAAGGAATAAGATCCATCAACAGCGATAGGGACCCTTTGTTGAATCTAAAATCTTAAATAATCTTATTCTTATTCACAGTTCTAAGAACCGGAATTTCATCGTTTAATGAATAATTTGAAAAACTCGCGCCATTTACTAGGATCAGGTCTGAAGGGGACTTAAAGGCTAGTCATTTCCAACCATTTCTTTCAGCTCCTTTATTTAATCTTAGCCAACACGGAGAAGTTGTCAAGGGGATAACTTTGCTATTAGATTAGTTTTCAAAAAAATTCTTAATTCGCCTGCATTGCATTTCGGAATCGTCAGTTGCTTTAATAGTTGTTGAATCTGTTTTAAGGATGTGGTTCGCTTTCGATAGGATTTTAAGCGGTAGCACTGACAGCATCATAAAGGGAAGAATTTGACTTTGATCCCATTTTTATCCTTCAGCATAAGCTCCTGCGCCGTTCTTTCACTTTTTCGGATGTCGTTTCACTGACACACCGAAATACACTTTGCAACACAAACTTTTGGTTTTAAGGGCAAGTTGACGTTATGTTACACTGTTGGACTAATTGGTGTGTGGAATAAATGTAACGCTTCGATTGAAAAAGAAACAACACAGGGTTTCCCAGTTTTTCCACGGGTTTTCCCAGTTTTTCCACAGGTTGACGACCAGAAGTTAGAAGAAAGAAAACGGTGTATAGCGCCTCATTTTGCGCTAAGGAGAAAATAATCTTTTGCAATTCGCACATACAAGCTGACTTTCTAAGAGCGACCTGGAGGTATAAAAGCAACCTGTTGAGACAATCATAAGCACAGTTGCGAATCATTCTCTTCTCCGACTAGTAGTAACAACACTTTAACACGATGGTAAAGCAAATATTTTGTTTAAACTTTTATTCAAGCTAATATTGTTAAATTTCTGTGTTTTACAGATTGTTAATACCTTCAAATGTATTGTGCTGTTGGGTCTGATGCTAAATCAACATGGAACTGAAGCACAACGTAAGTATTTTGATAACATTACACATATAACATGCAGCTAAAACATATTTATTCATTATTGCTTTGAAATAAAATTCTTGCCTCGTTTTTCAGGTGGCGGTTACTCAGCTCCCCCTCAAGCATCACCATCTTCCAGCTCAAATTATGGTGGTGGGAATACTGGAACTCATTCAGGAGCTGGGTCATCTTACCAGCAACATTCGCAATCTGCTTCGCCCTACCAGCAACAAGCCCCAGTTGCTCCTCCAACCTATCAACAACCTGCTCCGTCTTACCAGCAGCAGTCCCATTCGGCTCCTTCTTACCAGCAACAAGCTCCAGCAACTTCATCGTACCAGCAGCAAGCACCAGCGGTTCCATCGTACCAACAATCTTCTCCATCGGCCTCATCTCATCAACAGCAACATCATGCTCCAGCGGCTCAGTCATACCCACAACAAGCTTCCTCATCACCATCATACCGGCCACAGGCCCCTGTAGCTCCAGCCCCGTCTTATCAACAGCATGCTCCAGCCGCTCCGTCGTACCAACAACCCGCTCCGGCAGCCCCGACCTACCAACAGCCGGCCCAAGCGGCTCCATCCTACCAGCAACAGCAAGTACCCGTTGCTCCTCCAGTCTACCAGCAGCAACAGGCCCCTTCGATCCCATCTTATCAGCAACAATCGGCCCCAGCGGCTCCATCGTATCAACAGCAGGCTCCAGCTGCCTCTTCCTATGGCGGGGCTTCTCCTCAGGCCGGAGGAGCTTACTAGAAAAGTGTAGAACATTTTAGATTTCCAGTTGAACTTTAGAGCTTTATCCTCTTTATGCATCCTAAATGTAAGCTTAAAGATTTGTTGAAATGATGCTTTCAGAAATTATATAAAGAATATATTGACTTACGGCAAGTGATGACTTTTCATTGCCTTTACTGTCCAGTGATGTGGAAAACTGAACAAAATTAAAGAAAGGACACAAATCAAGGATACAAATCAGTCGCTCTGCTTAAAGCCTCATTAGTAAAATCGGGTTGCTGTCAGAAGAACTCCACCGACAGTAGAAATCAAAAGACATAAGAACTCGTTTTTAAATATTATAAAAAATACCCGACAAGAAACTCCACTGCCCGACAGTAGAACTCCACTTGAAAATAATTCAAGAATTTATTGGAGTTCTATTTCTAATTGACGCGTAGTGGAGTTGCAGACGAAGCTGTCACATTCCGACCGCTGTGCTTTTGGTGGTTCTTTACTGACCGCTAGATGCCACTGACTTCAATTGATTTGTTTTTAAGCACAGCCTGCATCATGAACATGGCGAAACAAATTGTTGCTATTTTATACTTATTTTTCTGTGATTCAAAATTACCGAATTGAACTTCGTTTGTGTAAGTTTATATTGAACTAGTTTCCTTATTTTTATATATTACACCCATTTCTTCAAATTCTAGAAAGTCTTGAGTCATTCCAACAAGTTGACTTAGTGCTTCTCAGCCATGAGCCATCCATTAGATCCACTGTCAAAAGCCTGAAACTCAAATTTGAAGCCCACATGTATTGGAATTATGCAAATGTGCCGATAAGGTATTTTCCCATTAATACTATAGAAAAATGAAGCATTAAAACTGTCATAATTGATATTTCATATAACAGAGGTATTCTTGCTCATTGTCCATAGGATCTTTTCCGAATCTTGTGATTTTGATAGTGTAGCCTGTTAGTTATAACAATGATTTCTACATCTGTTTAGAAGTCAACCCAGTCCAGAGATAGGTAAAGTTTTATTTTTCATAAATAACTTTGTGTAAATTTGTAAATAATGTACATAATTTTCCTTATCACATTGCTTCTTAGAGTTTCAGTTTAGTGTGGAGTGTGAAACGAATAACCTGCCATGTGCATGTGCATTTACCAGATCTGCTTGATGAAAGTCAAATGCCTTGCTGAATTTTGTAAACATCATTATCACCTTTTACCATGCTACTATGAGTCTATGAGTTAATGACTGAGAAGTTCTGCTCCGTCCGCTGTGACACACACCTGCAGCCACTCGCCACGGGATTATGCCAAGGTAACCGACAATTGACTTACTTTCATAGACTATCTACTAAAAATCTACTTGTGTTAAACTCTGTGTCTCTGTAGTAACTCCAAAATCATTCTCTTCTTGCGCGCAAACAGTGTTCCGTAGACGTTTCTTTTTTCTAACGCTAGATGGCTTTTCGATAATTTTCAGCTGTCAAAACAGTCAGTGTCTACTACTTTTCATATCTCTTTAAACATTTATTGGCAGTTATTGTGTGGAAATTTTTAAGTGATAACTGACGATAACTATTCCACCAACAAAGCTCACTTGTTATATTTTTAATAATGTGGTTTTTTTCTACTTCCGGTTTTCTAATTTCAGTCAGTAGTTCAGTAAATATTCATTCGACGCACAAAGGAACCACTAATTAGTGATCCTCGTCAAATTTGTGGTAAAGTTCATGTTTTTTTTTGTACGTACGCGTACTTCCGGTTTACTAGATACTACTAGATTAGATAGACTAGATTTCGGCCAAATTTTGGATTTCGCTTAAATCACACCTAATCGACCCCAAATTTCATGGAGATCACGAATATTTGGTTTAATTTGACTACAGCTCAATGGTTAAGGCGCTATCGCCTACTTTCGGTGTAGTTCCGGAAAATTTTCTTAAAACTAGCAAGTGAGCTTTGTTCTGTATACAGTTATTAATATTGAAAGCAAACTTTTAGCAATTTAAAGTGCGCCTTTAAAGTTTTGAGCAAAAAAACTAGATTAATGTACCTATATGTATTATGTAACTTTTATTGGCATGTCACTTAATAAGAATTGTTTTCTCTTTATTCAGGTAATGCAGCGGAGACGTCGAGAAGATGAACACCAAAACATCGCCGGTATCTCCAAAATGTCAGCGCGGATCATCATTTGTTGTTGGTAATATTTTGTTTGTTTGTGCTAGTTAACCCGTTGGCTGCCACGCCTTTGTTTTCCCCTGTGTTAGCTCCTTAGCACGGGCCGCGCTGTTCGGTCTCGTGGTTTACATGCCGCGGGGTCGGACAGTCGCACCAGCCCAAGATTTGCCGCAAGGCGCCTGTTAGGCAGTGCACCATAGGGACTTCCCCCTTGTCGATACGGTGATGGATTCTAGAGGCGTGCATTCCATCTTCTCCTGTCACCGTGTCAGCCCGGACTTGTCAGCAATGGCAAGTCCCACCTTTTGTCATGGATCCTTCAGACATGGCGCGTAGAGTAGTAGAAGAACAACCTACGGGTTATATGGCGTGGCAGCCAACGGGTTAACTTAAGTGTATGTATGTAATATGTATTTATGTATGTATAATATGTGTGATTGTTAAATGTGGTGGAATTGTGGGTGGAGGTGGGACAATAAAGCAATTCTTTTTCATGTTAAAGTTTATAAGTCTTGGAGTAATTTATAACAAAGTAATGTTTAGCAGATAAAACATTATATTTCTTCGCTATTACTTATAAAGACATTGCAAAACATCTTTTTCTATCTCCCTTCTCTCAAAAATTCCTGTGAAAGAGACAAACACAACGTCTGACATGAACTCCTTTGTAACGCCAACCTAAATGTCAAGTTAACTGTTAACTCTAAAATCTTTGAGTGAACACTAAACAGTACGTCGCTTTCGTAACTTACCCTGAAAAAGAATTCCGTCTAAGCACCAGGATATGTCCTATGAAGATCAACTAGAGCAGCAGTCACCTTCAAAATGTGAAATAGACAAAATCCAACCAACGGAAATGTCGAAAGGCTAAAAATTAAGGGATGTCTTAAAAGATTTTTATCCGCATTAAAATATTTATTTTCTCAATAAACAACAACATTCAAATCCCGATGACTAGTAACTATTAAAAAATAACCGACAAATGTGAACACACCATACACCAACAAAATTCAAAATCTTATTTAGAAGTCTCCTTGTTATCAGCTGGAGAACCGTAGGTTGTAGTGTAATATTCAGGTGCCTTAGCAGTGTAGTAACTCGGGGCAGAGGAATACTTCGGAACTTCGGTGTGTAGGTCGGAGCAGCGCAAAGTAATGTTATAATACTCGGGAGCCTTACTGGTGTAGTACTTATGAGCCTTAGTCTGGTAGTAGCTTGGAAGAGAGCAATACTTAGGTTCCTTGCTGTAGTAGACTGGGGCAGCGTAGTGCGGCTTCTTCGGTGTTGTAGCTAAGTGTATAGGATATGGTGTAGCAGACTGGAGAAACTGTAGTGTTTCTATTCAACTTAGTACGAAGGAGCAGCTTCTGTGTAGTAAGTCGGGACTGCGTAGTACTTGGCCGCCTCAGTCGTGGTTGTGTAGATCTGGGCAGAGTAGTAGTTTGGTACTTCGGGGTAGTATTCGACCGTTATGGTGGAGTAATAAGATCAAGCGTAGGTGTAGTAGGATGGGGAAGCATACGTAGTCGTGTTGTACTCCGGTGCCTTGGTGGTGTAGTAACTCGGGGCAGAGTAACACTAAGCGGCGTCGGTGTAGAATCTCGGGGCAGCGTAAGTTGTGGTATAACACTCCAGCGCCTTACTGGTGTAGTAACGGTCTTTGCGTATGTTGTTGCTGCGTAGGAATAAGGCGGCGGCGTTGTGGTTTGGTATCCGCCATACCAAGGAGACATCAGTACACCAGTGGTCGACCCAGCCATCAACGATACAACACCCAACAGCAGCACAACACTAAAGTTAAAACAATCAATAAATTTAAACATTATTATTCAATAATAAGGAATAACTGGAACATTAATAACAAGAAAACATAAAAAAATAGGATTGATACAAAAGTCAATGAATATAAACAGAATATCTACCCATAATTGCGAGTTGGTTACACGATGAGGAATGCAGTTGGTGATAGATAGTGCGCTGCAGTTGTTGCCGTGTCGGAGATGCTCACTCGACTGATTTCCTTCACCTTTTCTCTCTCCTTTTATACGATTTTTTTCTCACCCTCACCTCTGAAGCCTTGCGGCTATTCTACCTTCTTGATAATGATGCAAAACGTCCCGTTCTCACCCAACCTCTACACCACTGCATGACACGTTTTAAGTAATGATCTCCATGACCTTCGAAGGAAATGCAAACTAACCTTTCCTTCTGCAGGTAGACGTTGCTGGGGATGGGTCTACAAAAACAAATATCAAAACAAATACCAAATGGCTGAACCTTGCGGCTATTGTACCTGCTTGATAATGATGCAACACGTTTCGTTCTCACCCAACCTCTACACCACTGCATGACACGGTTTACGTAGTGGCGCCTAACTAATTTTAGAGTTGAAGTGTCTTTTTAATATTAGAAATATTGTCTCTAGTATATCCAGTTTTTAGAAAAACATGTCCTTTTGGCAAAATAATGTATATTAAATCTGAACAGTGAGCTTTGGTAAACCAGCGGTCCAGCCTATATAACCTCTTTTATTATGAGAAAAAGTTATAACGAATTAAAAATGTATTGTTTGTTTTATTTGTAATTACAAATTATTGTTTTAACGGTCTACGGTATCAAAAGGCAATACCACGCATCCAAGAAAACCTTTACCGTTCCAAGGTTTAGGAATAAGGGTGATTTGCATGAGTACCTCCAATCGCCGAATGCAAAGAGGGATTTCACATTCCAGTCTGTGCTGAACAATTTGTGCTAAATCTTTCAAACTGATAAAGTTACTGGCTCGTAATGATCCGAATCCAAGGATGAGATCGTCGGCTTTAAGCCCCTTTAATACGTAAAATAATAAACCATTAAATATGATATTTTAATTTTTTTAAATATTTCAAGAATGTATTGGCTAATTTTACTGCTTTGTCTGCTGGGGATCCTTCAGTTACTGCTCCTATTTTGGCAAAAGGGACTGTGTGCTCATCATATTCATTCAAGAAAGATGTCTTGCTGTTTTCATCGATTCCAGCACCCTCTCTCTGCTGTGCATGAAGGTTATGTAGAACACTTTCAATCTGATTGGTTAAATTCTTCAAGTCATTTCTTAGGCCTGTTGACAAATATGTTTCATAAAAATTCTTATAAGTTACAAAATGTAGATATTTACATATAACTTTTTGACGCACGGTTCGAACTTGATACACATCAATATCTGAGCGTGGAAATCCTTCATTATCCACAAGAGGAGCAGTCATGTCTGTGTTATTCTACATAAGAAATGGTCAGAGCACTTTTATATGGCTGCACAATTTATTTGAACAACATACCGACTTCAAAACATCCAAGAGCTCTACAAGTTCCGATTCCATTTTTTCTTTAGATGCCATTAGTTGTAAGGCAAACTCTCTCGTAGGCCGATCCATCTTCCGCTTGTTTTAACTGAAACTAAAAAATTATTACATATTTAACATCTAACAATGAATTGGCAATTGTGAAACAATAACATACAAATTTTTTACAAGTCACAAATCCGATCGTGAGTTGTCAATAGAGAAAGCAGACGATTTTTGAGTTTACCTTTTCATCCGCTAGACGTCTTCAGAGCACAGCCGGGAAAGCAAATTTGAATTTTTCAGTTTTATGACTTTATCTCCATTGTAATATACCTTTAAGTCTAATAAATATATAACTAGTAGAGAAATTAGTAATATTTTATAGTATACCTTAGTATAATTCTCGAAAAATGGGTTTAAAACATCACATTAAGAGAGAGCAAAGGCAGTCAATGATACAAAATTGAAGATTCAAAAGCGTAATAGTTAGATCTATAAAGCAAGCAACCGGTTATTGACATATTTAGGAACAAGGTAATAAAAGTATAAAAGGAAAAGTTATCACACATAAAAATTATTTAAAAAGTAAAAATACTAAAATGAAGCTCTTAACAATTTCAACTTTCGAGAAATAGGCGAACGATAAGATAGTAAAAGGAACATTGAAGTTTGAAGGCTTTTTTTTAAGTTAAAAGGACTAGCCAAAATTTAGTTTAAACGGCATCTACTTTTTTACTAGATGATATTCGAGGACATGAAGATTTAGAGCGCTTGAATAATACTCCATCATCATATGATGGTTCGTTTTGGGGTTCGACGTAAGAACGCGGACGAAGAAGCCGTGCCGTAGAATCACCCTTATGTATGTTAAAATGCAATGAAAATTAATAAAAATAACAAAATAGAAACTTATGCGTGATTTGTATACCCTAGCAGCTTGGGCACCACGAACTGTTCCACGAGCTCGAATCATTTCTTGCTTGATAATAATTTCATTGGTAAAGTAAGCTTCTTGGCGTATGCGTTCAGAGAGCTTTCGCGGTACATCAGGTATAATCCAGTGGATAGCCATGGTGACGAGAGCAACGACATTCTGGAAGACCAGGACGAAAGTCAAACGTGCCGCTAGGATGTACCAAAAATCGGCAGTGAGCTCATACTGGTTGGGGTTAGATTCATTGTTTCGGATCCAAGGGGGTTCCCTTAAATCACGGTACCTTATTCATTCAAAATTTAAAATTATAGTAATAAAAAAATTAAGTCATGAAAAAATGATAAAATCAACCAGACCTGCAAACCTCCACAACCTCAGTCCCGTTAAATAATTGTTGCGTATGATTAAAGTGGGAAGTTTTGAAATAAGACAAAGTGTAGTTGACGTATCCTTCAAGTGAATGATCTGGGCTATATTTCAGTGTGTAAATCAGCCGAGGGATAAAATCGGATGTGAACGCAATGATCAGCCCCTTTAGAAAAAATCGACCACATTCTATTATGACCACATTACGCATAGAAATTATTTAACTTACGTTTGTGGCCACAGACAGTTTGCCAAGACAGTCGAGAATGGTGTACCAGACCCCAATATCTTTCACGCGTTGAGCCACTGGTCTTCTATGCAAAGTCAATATCTTACGAGCATCCAATCGCATCTCAAGAACGTTGTTGAGTAGCGCGAAGAGCGGCGCAAGAGGGAAAGCAGCCACAAAGATGGTTACAAACCCATATTGCAAAACTAGAGAGAAAAATTAAAGTAAATTTAAAAATGAAATTAATGAATTAAAATTAGACATTTATTTACCCATTTCAAGATACTCGGCGAAAAGAGCTTCACTACCCCAAGCCACTAATTGATAATCTTTGGCCCACTGAGCTCTGTAAGCTTGACTTTCCTTTGGCTGTTTGCCCATTCCAGTTTGAACTCGTATTTTGTTAATCCATTTAAAAACCATCCTAGAAAAAATTATCTCACGTAAGTTGAATTCACTGATTATACTTCCTTAAAACTTACGGTAGAACCATTTCCATGCAGGTGTTCATGGCCTGTTTTCCAACCATAATGATGGCAAGTTGGATGCACAATTCCACAAGACAGCCGCCAGTGCCGCACTGTGTTTTAACGATAGAATTTATTTAATCGTCGATCAAATTTTAATAATTCCACTCAGGAATTGAAACCAACCTCCTCTTGACGAAATCCGAAGAAACGGTTGTACTTTCCTGGATAACCGATGAATTTGCCTTTGAAAAAGGCGATGTAGAAGATAGAAGCGTAGTGGTTAACAAACTGTAATAGATACATCTTCAACGTCAGGCTGTCTTCAAATTCACTTTGAGTTCTAGGAAGCTCTTGTTCCGTAAGCCACAGGGCGATTTCTGTAAAAAATTTTTTTTTTTTTAATTCGGTTTGAATTCTAAAGGATTTTATGTGATAAATTTCGTACTTTCATAGAATCTGTTGAAAAGCAGGATGCAACAGAGATTAATGAAGGCGGCTGTGGCAGTTGTTATCAGCATAGCATTGGCTGTAATGTTCTGATCGTTGTGAATAGAAAGCGACGCCAACAATGACATGCGGTAGAGAATGACTCCAATAACAGTTGCCATTGCCATTGAGACGAGAAGAAGGATCAAAGATCTTGGTCCGACAAGTTAAAATAAAAAAACATAAATTAATTGTTTCTAATTTTTAAATGTTAGTTGTTACATGGATAAGAGCGCGGCTGGAAATTTGATTCGCCAGAACGGTACTCGTGGTTCCAGTGTTTGCGTTACCACATTCACTCTTTTGGCTGTGACGTGAGCCAAACGTGCAAGATATTGTGGCCGCGGATGTTCTTCTTGGTGATCAAAACCGGTCAAATCCCAACGATGAGTGATCTCGGCAGAATAACGTTTCCACATTTCCAGAAACAAAACGGCCCAAAAGGACATGAAGACGGCGAAAAAGACTGTAGTTCCGTTGTCGAAAAGGTAAGCGGCTCTTGAGTGTAAGCACGTTTCAAAAATGTACCAAAAATCACAAGAGTTATCGCCCGAATAGTCACAGATGGGGCACATGACGACATTGAATCGGCCCGAGCAAATTTCGTTACTGGGGATGTTGTTTTGCAAAGACAGGAAGCTAAAAAGGAAGCAAAGTAATCCAACGACGGAAGCAAAGAGTAGAGTGTGCGTGTAGAAACCAAGCCATGCAAAATACAATGCAATCTTGACGCCAAAGTAATCCTTAACATAGTCCAATGGCTGATAGCGATGTAATTTGTTTAAGGCCGTCCACTCGGTTCTCAGCAGACTGCGCAAATTACCCTCCACATGATCACTACCCTGTAACAACATAGAAACCGCTTATTAGACAAATTAAGAATAAATAATAATAATAAAAAAAAAATTGCATTACATCATGCAGTGGATATGCAGCTGAATAGATTCCTTCAGTCAGCAAACGTTCGATACCAAAAGCAAATTCATCCTCAATTTCTTCTTTGAAGCGCTTGCGTTTAAGAATGAAGTCTACAATTCTCGAACGAATAGATGATGTAAAAAAATCTTCATCTTCCGCGTTGAAGCTATCAAAGAAATGTTTAAAAGTTAACATTTGCAAAGCAGTTTAAAAAATTGTGTCGAATATTGTTACAGATATTCTTTATCACGACTGTAGACAGCTGAAAAACGTTGTGATTTCACTGGAAATAAAAGGGGGTCTGGCCGAAAGTAATCTAGTATACGATCGAAACCAGATTTCACTTCACTCACGATTTCGTTGGTTGCATTATGGAATTGTAACATTCCTGGGATCTTTAAATAAAAACTATGGTCAGTTAATTCAATAAATACATAATTTTCTAATGTTGGTTTATACTTTTAACAAGAATTCCATTGAGGTTGAACCAACACAGTTGATCACATCTTGTTCCACCTAAATATACCTTGGAATGATATAGGTATATGGATATTTCTTAATCAAAATTGTGCACCTTTTTCATTGGCATTCTGAGTTTCAAGATTTCTGCATAACGTCTGAGTACTTCATCAGGAGCATGCAGTTTAATGAAATGTAGTGAGACTCCAGGGGTATCCACATATTCAATTTGAAGTCCTTCTTTTTCTAGGTTATTCTCAAAAACATCTCTCTTGAAATCAGCTTGCTCAGAAATATTTGAAGGTATTAATTCATCCCACACTAGTACAAAATCAATTTTCCGGACACCATCATCAAAGAATAAGGTTGGGTTCTGAAAAGAAACAATACTTATTCACAGGATGTAAAGAATGCGAAGCATCTAAGGTCTTATTTACATGGTCGTAGAGGTCTTTCTTAGCGCCTGTTAATTTTGTGCTATTGCTTTGAACAAATTTTTCCTCATGGCACCCACTTACTAGAGATTCATTTGTACCATCTTCCATAGAATCTAGAGCAGCATTAAACTGCCCATCTCTTCTATTCGTCACATGTTCCAACTCGATTGATCTTTTCCGAACTTCAGATCCTGTTTTGTCATTTTTTGTACGTACATAGCCCTTATGTGAACCGCCACGATCCATTACCTTTCAAATAGAATAAACAAACACGTTAGGGTAACACATAACAACACATTGGAATGGGTAAGGAGAGAGTTAAACCTCAAGCAACTAAAAATAGAAAGTTTCAGATCCAGGGACTTTCCACATTTTCACCTGTTACCCAATGTATGTCTCATACCCAACCCATACACCACATTGTTATTGACAGGCAGAATAGTTTTGAAGGCCCCGGCAATAGGTACACAACTACGCCGCCTACGCTTCTTAAAAAAATTAAGAAACCTTTTTTAAATTTGGTTTTTTACTACTTAATTCACGGAAATACACCGCAGATTAAAAATTTAACACTCGTGATAAATACTCTTTTTCAAAACATTAGTTATAATTATTATAAAAAATGAGTAGAAAAATACGAGCGGTCTGGCATTGGACATGGTTATTTTTCATAACAACCGAATGTCGTCTGCTCCTGCAAGCTGAAAATCCCGACTCCCGACTCCCGAGCTCGTTGGACTCACGAACCACTATTAACGAGTAAAGAAAGACGACTGACGAATAGTTGGCGGTTGCCGAACCTTATTTCCGCGGTTGTCAAAACCCGAATGTTCGTTAGCAACCAAATTGTTGCTAGATGGCACCATAAGAATACAAACAAACATTCTTTTTGAACTGTGAAGTGAGCGTCAGTCAAAGCAGTATAAAATAACAGTTATAACAATTTGTTTGGGCTTCATCGACGATTTTGTGTGAAAATGAGTGATGTGTCATTTAAAGGGGATCGCTTTATGGATCGAGACAAATTAAAGTTGATTCTATTCGATTGGTGAGTCCTTTTTATGGTTTTTGTTGTTTAAAAGTGTTGTATTAAAGAGATAGCATACATCAATGGCTACAGTTATCTAATAATGTGAATACATTTTCAGGCTAAAGGAAAAAGGAATTATGGGAGAACTACAATCATTTCTTCGAATGAGGATGGTTGAAAAACTTCAAAAAACTGAACTGGGATCAACTTCAAAACAAGTGAAATTCTCACCAAAGGATGACGCCATTAATGTTATGATTTATGAATACCTCAAGCATCACAAAATGTTCTACACTTCATCTGTTTTTGCCAGTGAGTGCTTATCTATCCAACAGTCCAGTCCCCAATATCTGGACAAGTGTGAGTGGAAAGACCTCTTAAATTCCTTGGGTGTAACAAGTGATAACATGGTACCTATTAATGATGGGAAAACATGTTTGCTCAACTGGGTAGTGGATGCTTTTGGCAAGATATCCAGAAAGACCTATGAAAGTAAATCTTGTCAATGCACTGACGAGTCTTCTAAGAAACTGCTCTTGAACGCGCAATCGCAGACACTAGACGTTGATGAGAAGATTTTAAGGACGCAGTTTGTCCAAACTCTTCCAGCTGTTAGTTTAGCTGAAACGCAAACGGATGAGAATTGCCTGTCTTTCCAACGCATGTCAACAGACTTGAATGACGAGATAACCAAACTGCAAAACAAATTGGGGAAATCTCAATCTGCTCTTGAGATGTGCAAATTGAAGTTACAAGATTCAGAAGACAAAATCGATTACCTCCTAAACCACAAAAACGATCGCGTCATCGTAGAAGATAATACGTTGACAAAGACGCAACATGCTCCTCCTGTTCCACATCAAAATGGGCGCAACCGAGTCGTGTGCCAGAAAAGAATTCAAGAAGCGTTTCGTTTCCTCAATCATCTAGATGGTCGTCTTCAGTTTTTGGATCAAAAGTATCACAGCGTCACTGCCCGAAAGAACAGTCATGATAACTTACGATTCTTACCCGATTCCAACATTTCTCCTGTGTAGTTTTTCTACAATCTACAAATAGTTTTGGCCCAATGTTGTAAATGGTTTTCTCGGGTTTTCCATTTCAAGAATAATAATAATTCAAAATTTGAAATAGTTGGTCCAAATCCCACGACAGAGTAAAAAGTAAATAACCAAAACTTTTATAGTCTTTGAATGTAATCCTATTGTTTTGTGACCTTCGTTTGTAGATACTTAATTCCTCCAGGGATAAAGTGGTAATCTCCGTTCCGTCACTATCGTTGATCGCTTGGGGATGTTTGTTTCTTTTTAATTCCACGTATTCGACCTAAACAAACAAATTTATGAATAGCGAAACTTTAGGGAAGAGGATTAAGAGGAAATTTGTTGTTTTGTTTATTTCATTTTGAAAATCGCAAGAGTTTTTCAGTAAATGTCAGAATACCTTGTTTTGTTTATGAGTCATGATACAAATAGGTCCTGTGTGTATATGAGTAATGTCTTATCCGTTCATGTGGGTTACTAACCTCTACGATTCCGCCCAGCATGTTTCTTTTGAAACAAATGCCAATCACCGAAAATACAGTATGTATATTAAAACTCGCTGTAAATTCTGTGTTGATTAATTTATTGATTTTTTAAATTGCGTGGCTGCTTCAAAAAATTTAAATTTATTATAGTAATTGCTAAATATACCCTTGTCCGCATTATTGGTGCACGAGTGAAATATCCATATAGACATATGCTGTCCTTGTTTGAATGAGAACGGGTATTTTTTTACCTGTGCCGTTTTAGGTTGCAGCGTTTGATACAGGTATATTTTTGAAGTGAGCCCCAGGCAATTTTTTTAGTTTGTTTTTTCTTCCGGGCGACAGCAACCAATGGTAAAAAGCCAGTGGGACCTGGAGGGCCGCGCGGAGAGCCTGCTGTTCTCCATTTTCCAAGTTCTGTTTGATACTTTGGTTGCATTCACGGTACGACTGCGTCAGGTGCTAGACGGCAGTAAACAAAGTGTTGCACCCACCCACATCTTTTTGAGTTTAGGAGGGCAACACTCGGTTTCTTGCTACTTTTAAAAGACAGTGATTCAAATAGAATTTCAGTTCGTCTAAATATTGTTTCTATCGGTGATGTCAAATTGAAAAACATTCCATTTCCAATAGCCGTGGTGCCAAACAGTTGAACAAAGAAAATATCTTTCGGTAAGCTGCCGTTTGCGTAACTCTCAAACTTGGATTTATTGTTCATTCAAGGTTTCTGTTTTTCTCTAGACTATTGTACATGGGAGACCTTCGAACCGCCTCGTTTTCAGCAACGATACGATGCTCTGATTGACCTTGAAGTTTCGACGAAGATCGGATTGTTATTTTTCTTATAAAAAGCCATCACAATATTTAGATATACCGTTAGAGTGAAAATGGATGCTTTGCCAGACAGTGAGGTGAGTAACATCTATGCATATTTTTTACCAATTAATTTTTCTGGTCTTTTTCTTTAATTGTAATTGTACAAGTCTGTTTGATTTGGAAGAACAAGACAAAAATTTAACAGTAACAATAGCTACAAAAAAAACACTTTTTCATTCAAACCGGATTTTTAAGAACCTGTCACCAGTTTGCATGAAAATGTTTTTTTTGTTTGTTTGTTTTATTATTATTTGTTTCTTTATATTTATAGTCTTGTTCTTCGATGTTGAAGAGAATTTAGCAATTATGCAAATTAATTATGCAATGCGCAACGCCTATAAATCCGAGGGTCGTTCGGTCGTGCCAACATTTCTCAAATGATAACCTACGTGTTGAATTATAAAATAAACGAACGACTATTGCGCGAGATTGTTTCACGACATCGAATGTAATTATATATAAGAGTTAAGTGCATCTCATTAGGGGGTGACTAAGGAAAACCAAAGAAACTCAACAAGGAAAATGAGGACAGCATTCTACTTTGATATTTAATTTGGTTTTTATGTGTGTGTGCAACAACCCATTCCGTTTTCCCGGTTCCTTATCTTGAATTTTTATTACTAACCAAACTTCTCTCAATGATTTAAAAAAAAACTTGACCTGTCGCAGCAATTAAAATTGTTTTCAAATTTTTCCTATTCAGATTCCAACAGAAATGGATAGTTCAGCCATACTTCTACTTGCAGAAGGCTTGGTTTTTCTACTGAGTCTTTTGCGCATCTTCGTGGTGTCTCTTGTGTTAGCGGTCAACATCATCGCCCTGCGTCGCTGTTCTTCCAGAGCTTCGAAATGCCACTGCCTCTACCTTTACGTTTCGGATTCAGTGAAAATATGTTCCGTGGTCTACATCACCAGTTGGATTCCCTTTCTCCTCTACTCGATGCTAAATGGCCGCTGGTTGCTGATCGACAAGCAAATCTTCTGCCTGATCCAAAACTATATGACCAATGCTGTCCTTTTGGTTCTATTGGCCATGGCAGCGTTGGCAACTCTCAGCAAAACACAAGGGGGTAGAAAAATGAGCCCGAAATCAGCTGCGGGACTCACGCTGGCTGCCTGGATTTTACCCCAGTTTGCTTATTTCGTCATACTCACTACCCTGGACAATGCTGCCGTCCACGACAATCAGGATTTTTATCTGCTCGACGACCTTCTGGGAACGACTGAAAAATCCACGCTGACGACCGGCATACGATATACAGTTGGTGAGTAAAACTCAAATTAGACTTTCCTTTTTTTAAAAGCGCTAATAAAAAAATGCAATTATGTAATTTTAGGCTTTACGATTTGCGGTCATAGCCTGTGTCGAATGGCGCTGACGCAGTACACTTTACAATACATGATAATCATCTTGCCAACTTGCTTGATTTGCGGAATTATTTACGCCCGCAACAAACGTCGTTTGCATCCGACTCAGCCAAACTACCGCTATTGCGAACCACTGACGCAAGACAGAGAGATTGCAACTACTGGTGAATTTTGGTTAATTATCAATTCGACTTTGGCTCAAATTTCTAATGATTCTTTTTTTTCTTTTAATGACAGATTGTGCAAATTGCAATTGCGGTAGAGGAGTGAGTGCCCTGGAGATGATTCTAATCGGAATTGTCGCGTGGCTTTTGCTGATTAGGCCCATGATTGTGTTCGTCTGGTCTCCTGAACACCTTTTCGACTTGGGCTCGCACATCCTGCTGAGCATAACGGCCGTTTTCACACCTATTCTTCCGCAGACGAAATCAAAACGCCATGTCAAAGTTTTTCGCATCGAACCGTTAACTGCCAATAGTCTTACGAGCAATGAATTCTCCCACGACAAAGCGGGATCGACGTAGTCAAGCCGGAACGAACGTGTACACGATGGGCTTTTTTCTTTATTGATACTATTTTTCATGCCTAGATGGAATGATTACATTTATACGTCAACACGAAACAAGGGGCTTTCTTTTTTTTAACTAGAAACGACGTTACAACAACCGTAAATCGATTACATTATTTTCGACAAGACAAAACCTTCTAAATTGCCAACCCAAAGTATAATATGCCCTTCACTTCCAAACCTTGACCACTCCGTCTTTGGAAGCCGAAACGATATACGACTGAGAGCCTTGTACCATCGTTATGTCACTGATGACATCCGCGTGGCCAGACGGAGGGTTGTAATCTGTCATGGTGATACCCAACGGGGGCGACGCTTTCAAATTTGTGAGGTTGTGAATGCCTGCCAAACCAGGACTGGAACCCAAACCGTCACAATAAACCCCGTGGGACGCCATCGGAGAAGAAGTGGGCTTCTGAGTTTCCTGGATCACTTCTACGCCATCCACAAGTCGCAAACTTAATTGATAACAAACGTGCAAATGATGAATCGAAATACGTGAAGTGCAATTTAAAAATCCACTTACTCGTAAGAGACGTCCTGATTTCTAATCGTGTCGTATGCACCTCCGCTTATGAGCGCCGACTGCTCAGGATTAAAGAGATCCCAGTAGCGCAACCTCAAATCGGATCCACCTGACAGAATGAATGGCTTGTTGTGGCCACCAATGCGACAACCGATGAAAGCCCCGTAGGAATTATGGCACGACCCCTGTGGTAGAAATGAATGTTTACAAGAAGTCGACACCGCAAACTAACAATAACTGTAAATCAAACCTGATAGGAAGAAAGTGGCGGAGTAGGACTGGCCCATAAGGCCAATGTTCGACTTTGGTTTTCCCAGTCCCAAATCGATATTTCGTTGTTGTGATTAACCGCTGAAATTAGACACGAGGGCTGCGTTGGGTGACACAGAAGGCGTAATACTCGAGCACCTCCAGGGTGATTCACCGAAGCAACTGGGAGCCGGAATCGCAAATCCCAGCAGATGTGAACACCATTGTCGGTCCCAATTGCTAGCCAGCTCTGACTAGGATCGATGCACATCGATGTTATGACTCCTACGTTTTATAGGACATTTAATGGTCTATTAATATTCATTCAACATTTTTACTTGGTTGTTTGTCTTTACCGTGTCTTAAATTGTGTTCCAATTTCCAAGCTACAGCGGGACTTCGTAAATCCCAGCCGACAATTGAACCCATAAGAGTAGCATAAACTAAAACTGACTGATTGCCTTAAAAATAAAATAAAAAAAATATAAAAGAATTTTTAGAAAATATTTTAAAACTCATTCATCGACAGATTTGAAATGTACCATAATCCAGGGATTGAAGATCGACAACCGATCCTTCCTGATTAAGGTCCAATTGTTTGTGATGAGTCAAAGTACTTCGAGTACTACAAGAGCCAGTTTCAATTCTGAAATAGATCAAAAACGTTCGAATTAAAACGTCAATCGCATCGTACAGTATATAATTGAATACCGCATAACGTGGATCATTCCGTTGCTCGAGGCACTTGCTAAAGAAGCGCCCGATTGGATCGTTGTCAATGACGTGATTCCGCTTCCCATTCTAAATAAATCGGTTAGGCATTAAAAGAATGCAAAACAAAATCATTAAACTAATAATCACCAACCTAGTGCACGTTTGCCTCGAACGATTAGCTACATTTCTGCCTTCGAACTTGATGCAATCCCAAATTTTGACGGACCCATCCATTGAGCCGCTAGCAAAGTAGGACGTGTTCCGAATAGCCACTAGCCTGGTAACGGCGGCTTTGTGTTCGTGAAGATGGGCAATGAGGACGCCTTTAGGGACCCAATTGGGGGCCCTGACACAAAAGGCTCGAGCTTCCACGCCGGATGCCACCATGCGGCGAGCCAAGGCGCTGACATGCTCCTGGGCCGTCCTACGACTGAGCAAACGCTGCAACTCGGCATTGCAAGGTAATACGCTACTATTGACGCGCTGTGGCCGGTATTCCGCTTCCGGCTGCAAAATTTCAGCGGATTCAAATTCCTTCCTCTGCTGATCGGGCAAAGCGGTCGGCGGTGGCCCGAACATGTGCAGCCATTCCTAACACGTAACGGGAATTTTTCAAACCAATGTCACGATTCAACGACTCAGATTTAAAAAAGAAATATTACCGGATTCATTTGAACAAATGTGGCGGGTGAATGATCGCTTAATGTTCGGTGATCAAACGACAGGGTTCGGTCTGGCTGTTGGCACTGCAACTGGGCGTAGTAAACCATGGCCTTCATAAGCATTTCCGTACTGTGCAAATCGACCGAACGGCTTTTCACAGTGCTGAGATGAATGACCGCCTGCTCGTTCCACGTTTGCTTGTGCTGCTCAACGACTGATTTATGTCGCTGCAATTTCAACACAATCTCCTTCATTCGCAGGAGTTGCTCCTCGGTGGTAGGATTCAAGCCTTCCGACCCGAGGCGACGCAACAACTGATATAAACAGGCACAAATATAGTTGAAAAAAAGACAAAGAAATGGAATAAAATAGGATTTGTCGTCTTACCGTTTTTATCGGACCATTAATTTCGGCTGGATGGGGGATCCAATCTTTGCCTGTTTTTCGCGATTCGATTCGTTCGGCCAAAGTAGACAAGAGTAACTGGATGTCGTGGCATTTGATCACATTGTCCCAAATCCCACGCGAGATTGGCGGTTGCAGTGCTTCCAAAAGCAAAGATTCTTGATCCATCTGGACGACGTGGTAGCGCAAGTAAGGATCGAGAATGGCCGCCAGGCGACACTGGACATCTACTACGTTCAAATTACGAGCAGCACAACAAATGAATCCCACGACAGCCTAGACAAACATTCAATTTTTAAAGCGATTCTTGATTTATCTGGAACAAAAAAATGTGTTATACTTACATATCGAATCCATCTATTCGGGTGTATGAGGAAGGAGGCTGTGTCATGAAGCAACCCCAGCAAGGTGGCCTTGGGCAAGAGCCCCAACTGTGTCAGTCCAATCATAGATTCTACAGCTTTGACGGCTACGAATTCTTCGGCATCACTTAGCCCTTGCTGTAGAAGAGGCTGGCAAATTGGAGCAGAGCACCAGCCAATGTAGGAGGCTACACCAGCCAAACAGTCGAAGAATGACCCTCGAAGGTGACGATCATTTTTGTCATTCAAAAACGTGATGACATGACTGAAGATCACGTCACTGGCTGTAAAATGCGACATTAGAGAAATAATTATTGACATTAATTCAATAACCAGGGATTGAATTGATTAACCTTACCTCTTTGGCGTCCGAAAAAGACGCAAAGTTTGGCCACACTATATTCTAGCAGAGTTCGCCTAACCTGAGAGTTTGAGTCGGTCAGCAACGAGGAAACTAAGGTCTGAAATGATTCCTGTGTGTGTAAAGAAGAGCGATAGATTAGTTCAACTCGCTGAGCTGAAAGCTGTGCAATATTGGAACGAAGATAAATTACCTGCAAGGCTTGAAGTTCACTTTCGAACCCGTTGGTGTTACACCAGTTCAAAGCACCACCGGGTATCTCACTGGTAGGAGTTGTGACGTTCGCTTCGACTCGCCAATGCGATAGTTCGAGGAACTTGAGCGCAATTTCGGCCAAGTCAGCCACATGCTGGGCCAAAGTGCAGCGAACGAGCCCGCTGGTGTCCTGCGCCAACTAAAGTGAAAGTTTAACTGCCATAGAATTGGAAGTGAAATGAGGTTAAAGTGGCTTACACTGTTGATGACTGGGAGGATGTATTCGCTGAAGACGTTGGCGTCACTCCGAGGAAGTCGTCGCACCGGGAATAGACTGGCCGCCAGTAATTTCAAAGCACTGCTGCGGACACGACTATTTCCATCCGACAACATGTGCATCTATTAAATTCGGCAAAGCAATTAATTAATCAGTCGGATTGATTTTTCTTTTTGTTCTACTGAAGTCAAATTACAATGTAAGGCAAAATTCTGTCTAAGATTATTTCGTCCGTTAGGTGCGGACATAACTGTTGCAAAATCACCAGCGCTTTCAATTTGGAAGAAGAATACTGGAGAGACCTGCAGAATTAAAAGAAAAATTTCATTGACGAAAATTGTATACCAACAATAGAAAATGTTAATAAATGTTACCTCAAACTAGATAATACGACATTTGCAATAATCAGTAAGCCACTTTCTGTTGGTGACAAATCACGGACCAGATCTGGTAAATCACGATGTATCCTGGCATGATAAATATATTATGCAATAATGTAGTCATTCAGAGAAAATTTTAAAAATGTGTGTAATACTTGTCAATTTTCGTATCGGCCGGTCCCCATTGCGGTTGAGTCAAAGTTTGCATGTATTCGTAAATAGATCCATAAAAGCACTCGGGGAACACATTTCCCCTCTGCCACTGTAGATACTCATCGGCTGAAAGACGTTTTTCTGGTACGAGTTGGATCATATTCAACAATAAATCCTACCCAGCAACAGAGATACAAAATTTAGAAATGATTCCATCGTTTTAAGAAGATACGATAATAATTTTGCAATCTTACTCTAACTGCAGAATCCTCCATCTTTTGCAAGACTGGAGACGTGGACATCTCCTGAGATCTGTATGCCAGTAACTGCGCAAAGTCGAACGGAGCTTGTCCTTCCGTAAATAACTCAATCAGCGAACATCTGATTAAAGAAACGAAGATATTTAATATTAATAAATGTAAAGTAGAATCTGCGGTGCAATGGTAAGAGTTGTACAATGAAAGGAACCACATACCCAGCAGCAAAAATATCCATCGTTGGGGTTAACTGGTAAGGAGGAATGAATGTGTCGACCATCATTGACTGGCTCATAGGAACCGTAGAACCATCCGGGGCAGCTGAAGTCATTTGAAATCTACGCAGATGACGAACGTAAAACCATTTTCAATTTCTAAACAGAAAGATGAAGGCGATATGAATAATATTACCGCTCCGGGGCAACATAACAAGTCCTTCTTCTCGAAGTATCAAAAAAATATGAAAAGTCAGCAGGGTTGTCTTCCGGCAAAAGAGCAGGCTTGTAGGAAGCAAAGTCTGTCAACAGTAACCAAACCCAACTGGTTACCAACATGTTTTCTAATTTAATATCTCCATGACAGATCTGCAAAGACAGAAAGTTGTTGAATATTTCAAAATCAATGAAAAGATTAAAACAGATACACTGCTCAGAAAGAATTTGGACATACCCCTTTGGAATGGCAATAGCTAAGAGCTTTTAGCAACTGATATGCTATCCATTTCTTTTCTAACAATGTCAGAAAAGGTCTTGTACTCAAGCGATCATAGCTATTTGCTTTCACATATTGCCGAATTAAAAAAACAGCTTTATCTGTTAACTAATGTACAATATGTAATTAAAGTCATGAATTTCTCAGTATTTTTGTTGTGAAAAATTGTGTTACCACTGGTTTTGCAAATGGTAAGCAGTTGTACTTTGGTGATAGTTCTCGGTTAAGATATTCCAGTTTCTCCTTGTGTTCTACTAATGGTAGCGTTGGATCATGGAGGACAAACACCTTGACAACTACAAGAGCTCTTTTGTGTCTTGCCCGAGCAACTTTGAAAAATCTAGTGCTTCCCAAACTGAAACAAAAACAAAAGGGATTAAAATTCTTCTCGTTGAATTAAAATTAGAATAAACATGGGTCCGACTCGTGTCTGTAAGTGACATTCTTTAACATTGACAGACATTAACATTACAATTCAGATGCAAATTTTCTTTACCTGGAATCATATTCTAAATCTGATAAGTCTTGAAGATAGTGTTCCACAGGTAGGATCTGTGTAGGAACAGTCCCTGCTAGTTGGTTCCCCATCAAATCTTTCTTTTTGTTTAGATTCACGTTTAACTAACCTATATTAATTAGTTACACAATATTTATATCACTGAGTAGAAATCAACCGAAATCATTTTTCTCCAAGAATCACAGATTCCCCATGTTTTGATTGACAAACAGCTGAGTGACCCACTCCCACAACCTTGCGGTAAACACTAAACAGTTAACTTATCACCTCGCAGTGAAGCCTCTTCTCACAACCCATTTCAAATTCATTCGATTTTCAAAAGATGTATTTCAAAACGACGTCATTTCTTACAGAGATTACAGCAATGATTAGATGCTATTTTGAATCGTCGATGAATTTACTATTGGTCGAGTTCATTGTATTTTATTTCTGATTGTTTTTCTCAAGTCATCTCCATCGAAATTAATTGTTTAGACAGAAACAGACAAATCTATTGGAGGGTACTTTAAATCCCCCCCCAATCGATTTTTGTTTTATTCAAGCGATTTTGAAGATGGGTATGAGTTTCTGCGCATTGCAGTAGTTGTAGCTTTCTTTTTAAATTGACTAAATATTGTCGAGTCACGATGTCAATTCCTGGATGAGCTGCTGCTGCTGCCGTCATCTTATTCAATTGCCGTCGCCTTCGTGACTCGACTCCTTTTTGTAACTCGGGCCTATAAACACACAGTAATATCGACCTTGATCCCTTTTTTCTTTTCCCCCCAACGGCTCTCATATACAGTCAGCGGTTGAATTTGAAAAATGTTGATATTATATAAAAAAAAAGACTCAACAAACTTTCGTGTCGTTGCCTAGTAGCTGCTAGCAGAGCCCGTGTAGGAAAAATGAAGCTGGCAATGACGCAAACGCCGTACACGCTGCTGCTGGCGAAACGCGGTATAATTTCCCATTTGGCGCTCTCGTCCCCCGCAAAGCGAATAAAAATTCTCAATGAATTCTCGAATCGATATGATCAAAAGTGTTCATCATGGGATTTCATGGAGGATATACTATATACAATGTCACTGTGTCGCCTAAACAATATTATAGGGCTCTTTCTTTTCCCCTGTTCTAAGCTCGTGACTATAATAAATCAGGATCGCTGGTATATATAAAAATACGCAATGTTTTTTGGGGGTACACATACAGCTACTTCGTTTACCTTTTTACTTCCGTTCACAAGAAACGAGTAGATTGAATTTGAGGTGCGCTCGGCTATGTCTTTATTATTAGTTGGACGTACTCACGCAGCAGAGCCGCCGCCCACGCACACACGCTTGGCTTTGTGGAGCAGCCCAGCATATAGCTCGACACTCTGATGGTATATATATGGCGGGCAAAAGTGCCGTAACGGCCACATGAGGTGCACGGGCCGTTAGTGAAGCGTGGAGCTGAGATTCCCAGCACTTTCGTCAGCCCGGTCGCTAATGCAGTTCGATCGATTGTTTCTATCGAAGCCGCAGCTCAGAATGAAAATGAAAATCAGACTGCTGCATTTTGGTCGAAAGTACCAACACCTTTGCAGGCCTTAGGCCTGTTTTCCCCGTGTCGTCTGCACGCTCGCGTAATTGGTAGATAAGGTCAATTTCAGCCGATATTTAGGTCGCAATAGAAGCCTTTCAAATTTGGATTCTGTTACGTAAAAATGTCGATGTAGTCGATGTAGCACACGACCCGTAAGACAATGTTCTATTACGTAATACCTATTGAATACTACGTACATCGGTAATACTGCACTACACTTGAATTTTATAGATTCGATTAGACTTATACTTTCGCTCAGACGGCATGGAATGCAATTTCCTTCTTATACAACCGGTAATATAGAAGAGGCAATAAGAAATTCGATATTCAGCCTATCGTAACGGCGACAATGATATAAGAAGCTATACAGTGTATAGTGTCCAGGATGTTCATTTCGATCTCACAAAGTAGAACTGTGCGCAATCCGATCTCCCCTGTTGTGCTCTTGGTTGTGCTACGTTATAACATGGCCGAGGATAAAAGGAAATCGGGAAAACATTGTAAACGTTTTGATCTATAATACACAGTGATATCGTCGCTTGTTTCAGACTGAGAGCAGCTATAAACATGTCCAAACAGAATACAACTATTAAATATACATAAGCGTATATATATTTATTATACTCTGCTTGTGAGCGGTTAATAATAATACATAGGGGCCCCTATGGCCAAAGTTTGATTAGTACATTTTATATTAGAAGCAAAATGTGATTATTTTTCTATACCGCTATTATTATTGTTGTCGGCGCATATTGCGTTGTGTGCGTCACACCCGTCAAAAAATAAAGGAACAACTGTGGATCTGTGTAGATAATATTAGGGCCGGTCTATATACAGCTCAATAACCTTATTATATTATATCAGGGCGGCTCGTGTCATCCGGTTTGTAGATTCACCACTCCCTGTTATTTGCAAATAACAACATGCGGGTATTTATATTTATTATATGATTATTTTATATTAGCCAACTGCGCAGCAGCATTTCCGGCGCTGTCTCCTCTATTCAATTCTATTCTCTATTCCTTATTTTTTCTTCCCTATTCTTATTGATATAGTTCACTGGCCTCTAGATGTATTCAATTCGAACTGCTCGTCGTATACAATCAAGTCCTGGCGTCCTCAAATGCTTGTCGGGATGCAACAGACGTGACGTGAGCGCATCCATTTTTAATTTTTTCCCCCCAACTTATATAAGCTGATGGTTTTGTGTGCTGTTTATATGCCCACGTGTGGGATCAAATCAAAAGGGCTACAACGCAGTTCGTTTTTCCGGATGGATGTTGTGGATCAGTGGATGTGCGCTTTTGTTATTGTGTTTTTCCAAAGACGCAATTCAAGCACATCAATTCAAATGAGCTGGCAATGCACTTTACATAGTTGGAATCTTGATTGTTTGGAAAGGCTCTCTCTGTGTATATAGCTATAGGCTAGAATCAAACAAATTAAATTTGTAGTCCAAGAGTTGTATGTCAAAAGGTCAAGAGAGATGACAGAAATGTCAACAGATGTAAAGCGGGTAATTCAAATATCTCAAGTCAATTACGCATTCTTGACAAGTTTGTTGGAGACGTTCTTATACACACATAGATAGAAGCGAGGATATATTGTGTAGGCTAGATACTGTACTGCGTAGTCTTATTGCGCTTCTTGATGGTGGGTTGCACACACATCATGAATAAAGATTGTGTGAATTCTTATAAATGTGTCCGTGTTGTGCTGAGTAGAATTTAAATGATTAATACATGAATTCAGCATGATGATTATATGTTCCAGCCCGAAACAAACATAATTTTGTTTTATTGAGAATAGCGTACATATACAGACTAGGCTATATATTTATTAATCTGCAATAAAACCCACAGGGTGATAATAATAGATCCAACAGTTTATTACTGCTGCGATGTGTGCAGGGCGTGTCAATATCAATATTCATATCACTTCTTTCTTTAAAAAAAAGGGCGGCCGACGAAAAACACATTAGATACAAAATCAACGATTCCAAGTAATTCCAAATGAAAGTGGTAGGGGTTTGCTATCATGTTTTATATATTCAATGGCACGGTAAAGCTTAACGGTGCTATAAATATAGTCCTGCGAGTAAAATGTAATTATTTGAGAATTATATTAAAATACATGATGCTATTTCATTTACATTACTTATACTGAGTACACTAAGACTATAGACCTATACCGAGTGCGTTATGCAATTATAAGCTATCGCCGTGAGGATGGTATAAGCTTTCGGAAATGCAGTCTTAATAAGGACTTTTGTAAACAGAGAACTTTAAAAAAAAACCTTATAGGATCTTCCACAAATCAATTTAAAGTAAGTTGGCATTAAAGTTCATTTTTCTTTTAGCTGTTAAATCATTGAATGTACGCATAACGGGTCTAATGACACATGCGAGGATTGTAAACATTTTTACAGGGACATAACTATTTTTTGATACTTTCATGGCCCATGGCTCGTCAAATAACAGCAACTAGCGCAACTATAATAATAGGAATAACAACGATTCGAATAATAAAACGTTATGAACGTTATATAAAGGGATCGTCAACAACAACGTTTTAAGGCTATCAAATAATATTCCCTTCTTTTTCTGATAAGGAGGTCGCAGCAAACAAACAAGTTAGCCTTATTACGTATATAGACGAATGATGAAGGACTGTGTGTTTTTCACCAGAATTGCGCACTTCTAATTCAATATATATGGCGTGATATGGTTCCTCATGTCTACTAAATTGCCAACTGATTCTGCAATTGATTCTTTGGAACTAGCCTATATACACTATGTGCAGCCGAATTGGACAAGGCGTTCAATCAGCCTATAATATAGAAGTTGGTATTACACAACATATAGCCTATACACATATACGTAATTCAGTCGGTGCTGGGAAGTGGTCGGAATGAAACACCCCAATCAACGGGGGCGATGAATTTTCCAATGACTTATTTCCAACTCTATACTCGAATTATTTATTGCTCAAGTAGATTTCAACGTTGGCAAGTCCAAATACGATCGAATTCAATTCACAAAGAGTGTGAAACGGCTCTATATAGGCCTACTACAACGAAATTCACAATCTTTGGGATCATCTTTAATCCGATAAAGCCCGCGCTTTAAATAGAAAGCAGCTGCTGCTGCTGTAGTCTCCTGCTGCGCATGGAATACGTAGGTGCTGTACATATCAAATGTGAAGGGTGGGGGCGAAAGTAGGCCGACCATAAGGATCTACACAAGGTCTGAGTATACAGGCTGTTGTTGTGACAAAAGGGCAAGTGCTATATCTACACACTGTCTAGGCTAGCTTTTATATTTTAGGCTATATAGTACACACGGAACAGCATGGCGGACTATATAGTGTATTATTCGACCCTGCTGTGCTGTGCTATCAGTGCCCAGCACTGTGTAATAGGCCCACACCGACTATAAACGACCGATAATAAAAGGCACGTACGTAATAGGGCGACCCGGTGTGTAGCCTATAGACCCACCTGCTCCTAAATTGGAGCACACAGACTTGGAGAAAGACATTTGTGATTTCGGAGTCGTATATACGATCAGCCATACACAGCACAGGAAGCGATACAAGTGTCAGTTATTAAATACAAGAGTATATGTACAGAGCTGATAATATCACTGCTGCTGGGCAACCTGTTGTAATATAAACTCATAATGTCAATAACACAAATTTCAATTCTAATTGAAATTGTTTTTTTTTTCGTTCCTGGATTGCATATTGGCTAAATTTATGGCCACCATCACGTCCGGGATGGCAAATCCAAACATTTGTCCGCCAGCCAAATGTCAGACCGAGTATTATTATTTTTCTCAATGAAAAGAAATGTGTATATATGGCCTATTTCTATATACGTACACGTTCACGTTCAGCACGTGTCCCTACACATTTAAAGTTAGACGTGATGGACCTACATAATAGGAGCCGAATTGAGCCTGGGCACGCAAGCCAGCGACGACGACCAGATGGAAATAGCCGCACCGAAATAAAGTTTATTGCGGTGCACTGGCACAGCCTATGTACCTATATACAAACACACACACGAAAAGTCAAAAGGAGGGAACATTTTGATTGTCTTGGGGCGGCGCTGGTGCTGATGTGGGACGCAAGTTTTGTACAAATAGTTATTGTATATCCCGCGGAGGGTAACTTGTGCCGTGCAGCCATATACGTATAGCACTTGAAGGAAACACATCGACTAAATCTTTCTTATTTTTCTTGTTACATATATATTTGCTCGCCTCTTCTATACGTATCTGCTGCTGGTTATTCCCTCCCACGCACGATTTAATAGCTCTGCTAAAGCCTGTACACATTTTTTACTGGAGGCCAACTTTTACTCGTGGAAAAGACAGATGGCCCATTTTATTTATCTTCTTATATAGTGTTAGACTTAGGCAGCTGTAATAATTTATATAGAACGAGGAGGAGCCGGTGTGGTGGCAGGTCCTTCTCGGTCATTATTTTCAAGACGTTGCACTTTAATTGCTTGCAGGGTTTAAAATTTAACTATTTTCGAATTTGATTGTTTACCCGCAGTCAAGTGGTGAGCTAGAAAATCGAGCCTGATCTGCAGACGTTCTACTAATGAATTACTTAATTAACCCCAACTGAGTCAACAAAATATAGGCATAGCTAAAGAATAATCTTATACTCTGTAAAGATTGACAATCGACACCAGCATCAAATAGGATCAAAAAGGAAGAATAGAGAACCATTTGTCCTACCTTTAAGTCTGGGAAATGTGCGGCCAGGCATCCACAAAGTGCTCCAGGATCAGCTGAAGAGTTGAATCCACCAGGCGGAATAGGGTAAAGGGGGTCCTCGTGAATACACCCACACTCACATGGGCTTACACGAGGACCGAGAGGATTTCAAGAAAAGGGGGAGAAGAGATCCGTAACTCGACCGGTATAGTGTCTCCAATCAAGAGGGATATGCTGTGCATCTAAACGAAAATTAAAAAAATGAGTTACGAAAAAATATTGACAGCAGCAAGTAAGGGAATTTGAAAATTGGACACATTGGGTAAACTCTAATTTTTAATACACAGGAAAATTGAATGATTCCATACAAAACACTGTGTTTGGGCAAGTCATGCACTATTAAAATATCTAGCAAGCCGCAGGAATAAAAGTAACGAAAAATTATTACCCAAGTTAGATGATGCTGATATTGTTGGTGATGACAGGTTAATACCAGCGCAAGCAAAACTTGCATTTCGTGTTGTTATGATGGCTGGCTCAGGCCTAAAATCTGCAAAAAGGAAGAGGTTACACAGTGCAAACAAACTGCTGCCATGTAACGACAGGGGACTTGCATGAAAAATGCTAGTCAGGCACTAACATTTCACAAATTCTGAACAGGTTTAATTCTTTTTATCCCATTCTATTCGTATTCTTAGTTTTATTTACCTACGCTATAAAAAGCATGGAGTGAATGGATAACCGCGACAGCAGAGTTGACACGACGACCACATTTTGATCATTTTATTTTGTTCTGCTATTTTTCGTGCAACCACGGCACGTTTCCAAACAAGTGATCGTTCCTTTTTCTTTGTAATCTCAGACTTTATTTTTTATTTATTTTTTATTTTAGGTGTTGGTGCAGACGAAAATCTCAGACTTTGTCCCTTTTTTCGAAACTTGTAAACAAAACGATAGCAGACGACCCTTGCTTTAAGATATCGATAGGAAATGAAAAATCGACCTCCTAAGATATTTAAAAAAATTAAAAGTATCTCTTTTTTGTAATTTTTCTATGAAATAAATAACGAACTCAGTGACCTGGCGTCCTCTTTCCTTGTAGGGTGTCTACCAATTTCGGTAATTGATTAAAATTAGGCCAAGGCACGAGGCGAATTTTTTCAATTTACATAATCAACACACAGTAGACGACTAGACGCAAACCCGAGAGCAGCAGACTCAACTATAAACTATTGAAGTTTGACGTCTAAAAAATAAACAACAAACATATAATAATATCCTTTGAAAGACGCTGTTTGTATAAAACTTTAACGTCGACACCAGATTTTCAATTAATGAATGATGCTGGGAGTCGCTTGCGTGTTGGCTAATATACATATAAGACCCAGCAGCAGCAACAGCAAAGGACCAAACACAAAAGTTGCCAACAAAAGCCATCAAGCTTCGCAGCACGATCCGCAACAATTAGCCAGCATAGAGTGTTGCCAACATATATTATATCCTTTTCTATATACGCACAACCAGCAGCTTTATTCGGCAGCGAAATATATTTATTGTTTAGCCCAGCAGCACCAACAACAGATTTTTTTAATTTTTTTTTCCAGCAAAGAAGTTGCAATCTTCAATGAATCAACCCATTGGGTTGCATATATATAGCCTATGCTCCGAATCGGTTGCGTGATTCTCTCATCAGGTTTATATAGGCCACTAGGGATATTTAATACCGACGTGGGAAGATATATAAAAGGTGATGGTGCTGCGCTGGCCTATAGCACCGTAAGTTAACCGGCACACAGTCATCGGTTCGTATTCAAATATATTTAGGCTATAGTATAGGTGGTAAAAGGAAATCAAATATACATCACAACGATTACAAAAATTATCGATCCATTTATCACGTTCCTATAATCTGATGAGCTTATAATAACATTCCATATTTTCCAGGAATTTTTTTATTGCATTTTATTTTATTTTTTCAAATCGATGAATTTAATGGAATCGTTATTTTAAAAACGCAGATATTATATACATGTTTATATTTGCATATTATATTACAAACGTCGTAGAAACAGGTGTGCATATTAGGCTATAATATATACGACGGTGCTGTGCTGGGTGAGATGTATAAGCAAACTGAGTTCTGCGCATGGCACTCGAGAGTCATCCGGTACATCTTATAGTCGGCAGCATATAAGGGGCTATGAGGGTCGGCCCGCATTTCATTCAGTCTCACGATGTAGTGGCGAGTGAATTGATTGGGGAAAAAAGTATACGTATATACTAGATCATATAACACCGTAGGTTAAATTTCTACACTAAAAAATATTTCAGTAAATATGATCATCATGGAAGATCCCAGCGTTGAAGACATTCTAAGTTTATCATCTCTGGCGGAGATTGTGATCAAATGTCCGCCAGAGATCACCGCTTATTTGACTGGCGCTGCTTTCACTCGCTTCAATCAAAGTGCTGCTGCCGGGGATTCCTTCTTCGACCCCAACGTCGTCAGCGGCAATAACGACCAGCATCACCTTTACGGCGTGACTTCCGATTGGTCATTGTCATCGATGAGCTCCAGCAGCGTCCCGACGCCATCCGGCATCCTGCGCAATCACCAGCAGGAGCTGCAACATCACAATAGCCTCAGCAGCGCCAGACAGCACGAGGAGATGCAGAGGTTGAAATACTACTCGTACGGCATCGCCCTGCCCGCCATCTGCATTCTGGGTATTTTGGGCAACGTTCTCAATTTGATCGTCTTGACTCGACCGTCCATGCGAGGGCCGGCTTACGTCTACATGAGAGGTACCGATTATGTAATCACTTTCCCTTTTATTCAGTTTTATTAACACCAGTCCGATCCAATCATTTCCGAGTAATAGAGACTAGACGGGCGTGTATAATCTCGAGTGACCGATAGAGTCGAGTAATGCCAAGAATTTGGCCAAAAGTTCTTATATAAAGACACGAAAAATAAATATAGGCTATATATAAAAAGTACTCATAGGATTTTGCGCTTCGATGACGACCCGCCGACGCCTATATATAGTATATACTTATATTCCGCGTCTCTCTTCTTTTCAAAGTGCTCTAACTTCACACTGGGCGCAAAGTGTATATAGAGGTACCGTATAATAGGGTACACAATTTAGACTCTATATTATATAATACAGCAGACTAGGACAAAGATATTGTGTATTTCTATAGCTGCTGGTTTTTATAGTATTATTAGTGATATGGCCAGCTCAGGGATATATTTTTATTTTTATTTTTTCGCAAGAATAAGTCGATTAATGACGTGTGTGTCTAGACGAACTGAACCCATTTGTGCCCGGCGCACTCGCTGTTTTGTGTGTTTTTATTATAGAGTGGCGCTATATAGCTAGCTGGATAGCAGCTACTATATTTATAATACCACTTTCCTCCGCAGGATTCTTTAATATGTAACCAGTGTATTGTTGGGTGTAGGCTATTATATAACTTTAGATATAGGATCGTAGGCTATACCTATTCTTTATTCGAACACTTAGTAAGGAATTTATTGATTCAAGGTCTATATACAGCTGCACGGTCGGCATGCACAGCTCTTAATGACGTAAATATATATAGGTTACTATATATCAAAAATGGTTTGATATTAACCCCTCCCAACCAATAGGCCTATAATAGTTTTGTGATCTCTGCTGTTTTCGAGTGGTTTATCTCCTCGGTTACATATTAGCCAGCATTTTGCGCAGTCTGTCGCAAATAATGCATGTTGTCCTTTGAAGTTAAAAGAATCTCCGAGCGAGCGAGGGAGAATATATACATAATAATATAAGACCCTTGCTTTTACCCAAAACGCAGCAATGTATAAGGGGTACACTACAGGATTATGCAGATTGATTCGTGTAGCTACAAATGATATGCATAAAAATAGAAACGGGGAAAAAAAAAGAAAAAACGTATTTTTGCGCTCGAATGCCCGTTGCCATCACATCAGACGATTCAGCACATTGTGTGATGATGGGACTCGTTGATGCGCAGTAGATTCAACTTTTCTCGGCTTTGGCCGTCAGCCCGTCACAATCACATAGTTTGAAAAATTAAAAAATCCAGTATAGTCATAATTATAGACTTCCTTTGATGCGGATTTCTTGTGTATAATACTGGGAATTGGAATCCCTTTGTCTCAATCCCCCCCCCCCCTCCATCATATACAAACGTGTTATTGTTTTTATTCAGTTTTATTAACACCAGTCCGATTCAATCATTTCCGATATGCCTTTTAATATCGATTTGTGTACGCAATACACGACATGGGCGTGATCAATATCCATCAAGCCTATAATAAACATCAGCAAGCTTGCATATCATATATGGTAGGCCTATATATAGCCCGCATCATTCAATCAATGTGTATATAGGCCTACAAAGTCACCCTCAAAAAAGTTCTACATCTTATCAATAACAAGAGAATAGATATAAGAGATAGGCCTAATATAATAACTTATAATAGGCCTATCTATATTCCTTTATATACTTCTCCCGGTTAATAAGACATGCATAGCACATATATATAGGATATATTACACACCATCATCAGTCAGCACACGTATATATAAGCCCCTGCCTATAGCGCCTCTATAATAGGCCTATGTATTAGTTTCCTGCGCTGTGCTGCTGGTGCACTCAGCTCCAATTGTTTTTGTTTGTTTGCGTTGAAAGTGTTGCATGGCCGCTACTGCTGCTGTGAAAAAACCCGCGTCCGCCCGCTCGCTTTGGAGATGTGTTTGTTTTTTTAACTGCGATGATGTGATGAATGTTTATCTTGTCTGTGTCTCTCTCTTTTTCCCAGACGCTTGTATAGAAATAGAGTATATAATAGAAATTCTTTCGAGCAGCACAAAAGGTCGTCTGGTAACATGTATAGAGAGGCTATAACAAATTGTACAGGAACGTATATATAGGATAGGATCATAGGATATAGCCATATCAATTTTTGATGCTTTCATGGTGTCGGGTTATTGACCCTTGCGTCAAAAGTGTTTCCCTTGTGAATTTCTCTCTCAAAATTGACCCACTTTATCGAATGAGTTGCACAAAAAAAATCAAATACAAGTTTTGATCTTTTCGTTTCTTTTTTCAAATAAGTTGCGTTTTATAAAGCTGCAAGGAGAGAGCTGAGTTTCTGACTGATTTTCAACATCTAAGAACGCCCCGAAATCAAGTTGATGTATTGAAATGGGAAGATATGTCTAACGTATAGATATTTTATATATATATATAGTGCTACAAAAGAAGAGGGGGCAACCCAGATGCCTTTGTGTCACAAGAGCCTCTATAAACACCCCCAGCTCTCCTGCATTCGTCTTTTTATAAAAGGATGACACGTGTGCTTTTTACTTCAAGTGATAGTTCACTTTATATATATTACACGCACATAGGGGTTGCTGGTCTACTACACAGAAATCCATCACCGCGAGCTGCCACCACCACATCACCCAAAACTATTTATATTTATATACGCGGAGAGATTCTATTCTATTATTATTTATATAATATACAAGCACAAAAGACTTGTGCTGAGCGGCTCTGGGAGACTGATGCTGGAAAAGAATAGCGGCTGGTGCGGTATATTATAATAGCGCACAAACAAAAGATCTATACTATAGGTTTTTTGGTGGGGATTTCAAATTCAAAAAGATTTAAATTGTTATATATATATATATCCCCAAAGGAGCTTGAGCTGTGTATTTTGCTTTGCTGCAGTGCAATGGGTAACGCGGACAAATTGTCTAATATATTTTTACGATAGGCCATCGAGAGAGAATCGTGACTCTCCCTCTTCTCTATGTAATATTACGAACGTTCAGATTTGTCGGCCGGGATTTTATAGTTCCGCCTCCTGCCAGAAACCCTTATATAATAAGTGACATACCCCGACAAACCTTGTATGTATATATATATGCTGTATATATTCTAGATTGATATAGACGCAGAGACCGGAGTCTCTTTTATTGTATAAAAGATGGTACAAATTGCTAGGGGGAGAAATAATCTAAGAAGAAGAAAAAAAAAGAAAATTTATTCGATCTTTATATATATTCTTTTATATACAATGTAGGCTACGTATATTTTCTTCCCCCTTTTTGGCTTGATCTACCAACACAGGTTATATAGTACGACCAAACTCCCTCCTCCCACCCTCGGTATTGCGTCTGTGCTGCTGGCCAAAGACATGCGGGTATGATACGCAGCAGGGGTTCATATATAGGATTTAAAAAAAAAAAAGGTGGCATTATGTGGATCGACCACACGTAAAGTGCATTTCCGACAAAATGAATTTGGCTGTCATCCATGTGTGTAGGTATATTGAATATAGACCTATATTGGGATATAGCTGATGCGCATGCAACGCTTATATAGGGGCCTATTACATATAGATTTATATATTATTTGCACTGTATATTACACAAAAGGTCAGCAGTCAGCAGCATTATATATGTATATATATATATCTGTAAAGTTAATAAGGGCGACACAAACAGCTGCTAGTGCAGAGTGATTGGAGTTGGACATGTCATTTCGCCAAGCCGCACAGCACGAATGAAAAATCACCAAAGTGTGCTCTGCAAAAAGTCGATCGATATTAGACAGCACATATGCCGTGCGTGCTGGCTGTTGGCTGCTGCTGGAGTTGTTTCCTATATAGTAAACGATCTGCGTTTTTTCGCGGGTAGGCTATTGGAAGTCTTTACAGAGCACACACAGCAGCAGGAGGAGGACAGCCAATACCAAACAAAATAGCTTATAAACTTAAATATATAGGAGAACCAGCAGCAGCACAGCAAAGGAGTGATAGTATACTACTATATAAGAAAGTAAAGAGAAAAAGAAACTTTTCTTTTTCTTTCTTAGATTTATTCGGTGGAAAAGGATTTATACAAGAAAGAATATAATAGAAAAAGAGGAAGTCTGTTTTTCGTCCTCCTATATACTATAGCTATATAGCAAGCAGGAAGGACTGAGATGTAAAGGAACGAATATATTGTAATAGATCGAAACTCGAGCCCTTTTATTCTGGATCGTATTAGACCATTAGACTAAAAGTGACTTTATATTATATCCCCTTGTGATTTCCCTCGATTTCTTTCCCACAAACCAATGTATACAGACACTGAGAGAGGGGATTTGAGCATATAGACACAGAAGAAGGGGGTAGTATAGTATAATGTTCCTGTGAGAAAATCAGTCGAAGAAAAGTAATAGGGTTACATTTTTATCCTTTTTTTTAGATATAAAAGGGTGGATGCTGTGCTGTGTGCAGTGGGGCGGTGTTTAATTGTATAGGCTATAGCTAGGGGAGAAAAAGATATAAAACGTCTTGGGCTTTATTTTTTTCATCCCCCTGCTGTGTGCTGTGCTGCTGCTGGGCTGAAAGTGTCTATATAAAATGATGTCAACCAAACGCTAAAGAAGAGATTTATTTGGTCTTATTCGGGGTTAAAACGTCCACCACCATCCCCAGTTGGATGTATAAAATATATTGGAGTTTTATGGCCGTTTCGAAACGGCCAGCAAACGACGTGGTGTCTTTGATCCGATATTATATTATATAAACTGCTATGGTGTGATGATGGTGTTATAGAGCATGGGGTATAGAGCAGACAAGAGTCAACTATCAAACTCTCCATGCATCATCACTCTCAGCTGGATCGGTCTGCTGTCTACAAACGTGATTGTTCTTTTTATTATTATATATATAATATATATATTATTTCCATCGTGATAAATCAGATTCATTTTTTTTTTCGGGAGTGTATGTGTGACACACTTTAACCCCCAAGTCTAAATGTTATTATATAAGGGCCACAACAGTATAAACTATATATAGAGTGATATATAATAATAATAAGGGGGCTTTTCATCACCCGAGATCAACGAGCTGCTGGAACGACGACTTTGCCATGGCAAACGCGATGGCAAAGGGGAAACCAAATAGCAGATTTGTTTGTTATTATATTATATACATTGCTGAACGAAAGACTCGTGAAGGAAATATTATATTTAACCATATATATTGTATAAAGCCAAAACCTGCTGTATACGTATATCTATCTATACGCTATAGATGTTGGCCAGCATGTGTACCAATATATTTCTTGAAAACTGAAATACATTTTGTTATATTTTCCTAGCAGGAAATAATACACATCTGAGGTTGGGCGTCAGCCGCGAGGTTACAGGTATATAGTATAATACTATAGGCTACATACCTACCCAACGACCCGATTGGACAATATGTACAACATATTTCCAAGAATTTAAATGATACAGGCCTATCTACATATTATTATACTAACTTTTGGACTATATGAAAAGCCTTTCACAGGGCCTAGTGCCTTGCGATGGATAGGAATTTCATTATTCATTATGAATCAGCGTTTGTTTGATATGGAAAAGTGTGTGCTGTGTATATAGGTCAATTATTGTGTAGATTTCGTAGAATTTGAATAATTACGCTGCGTTCTGTTTCGGAGAATATAACTCTTGAATTTGGTATGGTGTTTGCATAGCCGCGTGTGCTGCAAGACTGTAGTTAAGAAGAACCTCTCCAATAAGGACGGAGCTTTAGTCGATACTACCGCTTTAAAGAAGTCGTGTGGGTAGTTTTTTAAAGAATAACATTATATGTGTTCGGAACACGATAAAATTCGAAGCATATTATTATTAGCTTTCGGCGTGGATCATTCAGTGTATTACTATATGGCCTATAGCTAACGTTTTTAATTGGAAACCGGAGATGACTGTTGACGTTATTGGAGACTTCCCACATTTACATAACCATGGTGCTACACGTCCTGTAGAGGATCTTTTGGGGTCGGTTAATCCAACTTGATCTCACTCTTTTTTAAAAATATTTAGGCCTAATGCATATTTTAAAATATTTTTTTTAAATATTCCTATATAAGTCCTATAATCTGAATTAATAAGAAACAATTGAAATGAATGTTGTGCTCGTCGATGTCCATCAGTCTTATATAATGAAATTTGTATTGTCATATTAGGGACTTGAGTTTGACAAATTTCCGCAATGACAATTTTGGAAAACCAAATTATGTCGATAGAATTATCTTGCCCATATAAGACGACCGAGAGTTCTAAATAAAATTCAACCAAATTGAAAAATGATTGTGGACACCAAAAAATCTCTAAAAAGAAATGAGCGATTTAAAAACATATTTTTCTTTTTTTTTTTATATAAATCTGTTTCACTGCTGTGATTGGATGTGGCATCGTTGTGACGGGAAGTCGAACGGGGGATATACATCACTGCAGATAAATATAGGACAACGAATTCAATCGAATTCAACAACAACAGGTTTGATCATACAACATTCAACCGAAAATATGTACATATATAGGTCGTCACGCTGCAAATAATAGCTACTTACATAAATGTATTAGTATACCGGGAGTCGGACGAGAGAGTTTCTTTTTTTTTTCATTCATTGAAGTTCTATCGACCGTTGCTGACTGCTGAACTGTGCCAGATAAAACTTTAGCGAGCCTATATACTTACAACACAAACATTTGACAGGATTTAGCGAAAAATCTTTATCAAATTATTTGCATTGGCGAGCTGGTGCTGGGATGTTGACAGGTTTTATATATTCGTGACAGCTGCTGCTGCTGGCCTTGCGGATATTCCAACCCGGTGAACTGATTTATATATAGCGTCGCCGATCATCAATACATAAGCTTAAGATCAAATACATATATTAGACGAATATTAGAGTCAACATGATGAGATATTATTAGACAGAAAGTCCTGATGCAAAAGTTAATAGGACAATGTGTCACTTTCACCCACATCAGCTGATGCGCATTGCGCATGCTAAGTCACAATAAGAGAAAAGCAGTGTGTATATAACCATCACATAATCTATAAAAGCTATATTTAGTTATAATACTGCGGTCATAATATTATATTATATATATTAGCCAACCAATATTACGTCTAGACGCTATATATTATAGACCGACCACCAGGAGCAAGATTGACGAGACAGGAGAGGACTTGAGTCGGGCTCACCATTGTACCTCCTTTTTCCTTAGATATGTTCCCCCCTCTTATACATTTCTTCTATATTTTCTTCCTTCATCATCAGCGTAGCCCTGACAATCGCGCTGAATGCCGCAGCATCTCTAACACTCAAGGGCCTGCATATATAGACCCTGCGCTGTCAGGAGCCCATACAGCCCCAAGTCCAACAGCACAAGACCCTTGCTGCTGCTGATGGCATAATTATATACGGCGGAGCAATATAGTATATAGTAGCCTACGCTTGCTTCTATGCTATACTGGGGAACGAGGGGGGAATGGCTAATTAACGCCGACGACGCCAAATTACTCACTCAACTTATTTGTGGCCTAGTTGCCACTTGGTCGGTGACGGCACACATCAGAGAAAAGTGGCAGAGAGAAATCGAATAGCTAATAATATAATACAGTAATGTGGGAGCTAATATGCTAAAAAGCCTCGTCGTTTCGGGTGCTATGAGCGAACTTATTAGGCCTACTAATCTATTAATAGAAATTCCACGTGTTTTGATCTCAATTGCGACGCTACAGGCTACAGCAAAGGCTTTATTTAACTAAATAAGAGAAGCTATAGAGATTCCTATGTCGGAATTGTTGAGTCTCAATTCAGCAGAGAGAAAAGAAAAGAAAATTCTAAGAAATTCTTGGAGAAAGTTCCTCCAGCAGCAGCAGCAATAGGAATTCAGATGGAATGAAAAGAATTCACGTATAATATCATTTCGTCTATACAAACCCGTTTTTTTTCTTCTTTCTTTCATAGCACTTGATCAAGTGTCTTTTCCTTCTTATCGTGTCACCGTGTCACAGACATATTAATATATAATATAGCTGGGAAATAAATCAATGACTTTAGATCTGTTCAAAGTATTATTATAAATCGCCCCCTACAAATAGGATCTATATCTATAAAATAAAATATTATACATCTGAAAATATATATGTGCTGACTGAACAGGCCAACCAATCACAGGATGTTATACATACAGAGAATGACACGTCATATAAATTATATCGCATTCAACTCCGTGCTATGCTCATGGCTTTATATATCTCTCTTTACCATTTGATGTTGGAGGATGGCGTCCATCAATCACAAAGTTTCGTTCAAAAAGGGGTACAGGATTTGAACTTTCGGCCCGAGTTTGAAAAAGACGCAGCCCATTTTTCATGTTTTAGTCGTGTGTGTCATCAATCTTTTCCTAGTGTATAAGAAAAGAAATAAAACTATCCGGCGGATGCTCAATGGACCCTGTCATATGTGCACTCACAGCTGTGCGGATGTGAATATAAATGGAAGGAAAAAGAAAAAGACAAGTTTTCAAACTTTTGAAATTGTTTCTGTTTGTTTCGGTTCTGATTTCTATAGTTTCTATAGGAGAATTGACTTTTGATTTGGAAAAAAGGGAGAAAAGAATTTGAAATTGTGCACACGCAAATGACTTGCTGCTCGATTCACAGTATGGCGCCATCTCCTCCACATCAGACCGTGAATGTTATATAATTATCCATCCCAAAAGATTGAATGTGTACTGGACGCCCAGCAAGTGCAACTTATTTATATATAGTCCATATATATAATATAAAAATATATAAGGCCTATATATATAACATTCCTGTGGGACCGACGATTTCTCATACGTCGTAATATACAGACACGTATATAAGGACCGAGCGGGACCGAGCAAAATAGGCCGGATTTCCCACAAGACTGTCAATCCCGCGCGCGTTTCTTTTTTTTTCTTTTTATTCCCGACGATCTCTTGATTCGTATTCACCTCGTCACGGCCCTTTTTTTTAGCACCAGCACGGCAGCAGTCGTCCCCTAATAAAACACGATATATAGCTAGATATATAATAGGGTCCGTCGATCAATTGTGTAAATATTTGGACTCTGTGCGCTGGATGTTGGGTGCAACTTTATATTTTATTGGGGTTTATATATATACGAAATCGTATATATAAAAAAGTTTAGATACACACAAACAGGGTGGGGGGGGGGGGAGAAAAACAGCTGACAAAAGGCGCCGGTTGACGACGTCGTGCGGGAAATAAATAAACATCATCATCAGCAGGGGGGGGGGGGGCGCCAAAAAAATAGACATTCGGGCACCTATATACATAACCTCGCACGCGGACTAAATAGACAACAAATATACATGAAATCGTCGGCAGAAAAAAGGTATCCAGCGTGATTGCGGTTATTCGAATGTGTCTATAGGATCGAGAAGAAATGCTGAGCTGTTACACGTGTATATAGCTGAATAGTGTCAATATGGGACTCTGTAATACTGTAATCTTCTCTATAACCTCATTCGTCGATACAAATCGTTCACTTTTATATGATTGGAAGAAAAATAAAATCACGTAAGCCATGTACTCTTGGGAGATTTGTCGACAAAGTAATATTTAAATCACTGAAATATGCTTATCTCGGCTTATATATTCGCCTATAAACTTTATTTTATGCTATGGAAAAAGGTGGGGCTCTATATAGGATTTATTTGACAGCATTTAATCCGCTGCTGCTGTTGATGCGCATGTGACGTGGGAGAGTATACAGATAGACCTATATTTTTCTGTTCAGACTTATTTTAAGCATGGAGATTTAACCAGTATGCGCATTTTTCGCTCTAGGCGCTTTTCCCGGGCAACAACAACCCAGCATATCTGTCATCTGATTCATTCAAACCGCAGCACACCACTGCGCACCTATATTTATTGTCTTTTTGTCATTCATATAAGCCAATGACTGAGACTTAAATATATAATATAATCAATCATTTCAAAAAGGAAAAAAATAATAATGTCGATTCAAATTTTTTGAATCGAAACAGGTTACGCCGGTGCAGCGCTGCTGGCCATCGTTTTCGCGCTGCCCTTTTCCAGTCGAATTCTATTCCACAACGAAATTGGACCTTGGAACAGTTTCGCCCAGGCATTTTTCCACGCTCATCTCGAACTATTTCTAGGCAACGCCTGTCTGGGTAAGCACATATAATAAATAAGAAGACTCAGAGTTTATATTTGCACGCGCTAAAAATAAAACGCGCCAATATCGCTAGTTTAAATTTCCAGAAGAAAGAAAATATTAATTTAACGGCGAGCGATATCTAGTCAATATTTATTTTAGTTTCACGTCTTTGGCGTTCGTTGAAATTGCGATTGAAAAAATGTCCCTCTGCTGCTGGCTATGATGATGACACGAGGATCAACAGTTCAAAAAATAATCCAGGAAAATATAGGACGGGAATTGAAATTTCGTGCGAAAATGTCAGCACGAACGCGGATTTTTGTGCGTGAATAAATCATCGATAGAGAAAGACATGATGCGGGTCATCGGGATCAATGCAGGGCGTCTGATATACGAACAACAAACAAAAAGAAAAAGAAAAAAACATTTCATCCGCGGGATGTAGGCTATATCCAAGCAAATCTGTCATGGCAAAATCGTAATGACCCTCACATCAATCGATAATTCTTCTCCGCGTACGTGACATCCTTTTCCGCTGGGACACAATATGTGTGTAACGAAGCTTTTTGATCTTAAGTACGCGTGTGTGCAAGTGTGTGTTTTGGTGCACCGGTTGCACCTATAATCCTGCTGCACAGTCATCAAAACTTGGCTGCTGCGTGTGATAAATATACCCTTGTACCTGCAACTTTTGGGGGTTGTCTCATTTCCGATTTCTTTTTTATCTTTCTTAAACGGGTATTTGTTAACTATAAACTGGCCCTCCCAATCTTCTCTGTTAAAGTTAATAGCTAATAAAAATACAGCTCCGGATATATTGGCAAATATAAGTAGAAGGTGTTGATGGTGCTCCGTTTCCAGTCAAAAAATCAATTGCAATTGAGTGCCTGGAAAAGGATGATGTAACATTATAGCCAAAAAAAGAATAAGAAGTGGATGCTGCTGCTGGCTTCTGGAACAATTGAGAGAGAGACTCTTTAATGGTAAAAGGGCCTTTTTCCCATCACGCTATTTCTGGGTCGCGTGTTGCTGCTGTTGAGATAACACGAAATAAATCACGAAACGTTTCTCATCTAGTTGAAAGCTTTTTCCCCCCTTTTATTATTATATATTTTTATCTATTATACATATCCCGCGGCCAGGGAAAAACACAAACTGGGATCTGTGTCCATAGTTTGTTCTCAAAACTCTCATTTGTTTTTGACATAAGTGCAAGTCGACAAAAGTTTATGTCGGAGTCCTTTAATATCAAAATACCTTTCATTCACTGTTATATATGTTGATTTCGGCCATAGTTTACATTATAGATTTTGGGCGGTTGACGTGCATATAAAGCTGCAGCATAAAGGGGCCTTCAGCTCGCGGCTAAAAATATATATACCCGCGCTCAATTCAGGGACTTTGAACGCTGTTTCATGCATAAGCAATCGCGTCCGCAGCAACCACAAACATTTGCGCAATCAAATAAATATATACTGAGACTGCTGATTTATTGACCCAGTCATTTTATCGATTTTCCGGTGGTGCTGCTGCTGTTGCTGGGTTTTGTATACGTGTTAAAGAAAGAAAAGTTCTTCCTTCGCGTGATTGAATTTCCTTCCGAAATGCACCCAGCAGTAAATGATTATAGGAAGCTCTTTAATCAGTCCACTTGTGATGCGCTGGTACTACAAACGATAAACAAAAGTTTCCCTTGACAACACGAGACGAATGTTATTTAGTCTATTAGGCTATATCATTTGAATATTCTTATCAGACCAATTAATTGGATGAATCTACATACTGTGTCTGGTTGCTGGAACAAAAACAATAGTATAGCCTATTCAGTATGGATATTATATACCTTATAAATATTCGGCATGATAAGTATATTTAAATGACGCCTTCTAAATGCTAATTCTCTTCTCCATCCATTTACAGTCTCAACTGTGATATTGGAATTAATGTGAACAGCACGTGCGCGGCACTTGCGCAATTTATAGCCTACACGACATTTGTTTCGCCATCAAAGGATAATCGTCTTTTATATAGTCGCGCTTCCACCTGAATTCTAAGAAATTGCACTTTGCATTTATCGGAGAAGAGCTATAATTACATCAACTTACAGAATTTAAATAAAAGCAGCAATATCTTCTTATAAATAACACTCGCGAAATTGCCCTTTGACGTAATATATAATGTACGTCACACGGCTCTCTGTGATGACAAAGCACCGATTATCCCAAAACATTATAATATGGCCTCTGCATCAGGAGACTTCCACACGGACGTATCTTAGATATAATAATATTGTCGATAAAATTCGCAATAGATTTCTCCTGTGATTTCCTTCTGGAAATTGAATTTGGTGGGCTGCGAGTTCAAACTCGGTATTATACGTAGGCAGTTTGGATAGATAATTCAATTACACCGGAGGATTTATTAAGGTTCCACAGCTGCTGCTTATTATATATAGATGATGATGGGATGTACATAAAAGATTAACTCAACCACCCGTAGATGAAAATCTTGAACGACGATGGATATATGTTTCGCACAAAGGTCATATTAGTATAGCTATAATATATATTCGTCCTTTTCTCTCAGCTTATTCGGAGAAATTATACAGTGTAAATTGGCTCCTTTTATTCGACGGAAAGTTTGAATCACCGCGCTCGTCTGCTATCCATCAACGAGCGTACTACCATCGCAATAACCAACTTGTAGGCCTAGTATACATACAAACTTATTATCCGACTATACGTAACGTATATTATAGAAGATTAATTGCGCAGTTTAGTCACCAAGCAGGGTTCGTCTCCAAAGTTTGATTTTTCTTTTTAAAAAGTTAAAGGTTTTCTTATTATTACGTCATAACAGTTGTTTGGATTTGATGACGCGCGTACAGCAGGAGCGCATAACAACTTTATATGTCATCGACTTGTAATGTATATACATCGTTGACATCATTCAACTAAAAGAAAAAAGAGTTTCTTATATTTGCAACACTCATTGTTTCTATAGCTGCTAATGTATAAATGACCAAATAAATAGATACTTATGTAACTTAACTCTTGACCGAAACGAGTATTTTGAACATGTAGGATTTGCTTCTAGCGGTTTGGCTGCGTGAATGGAATATGATGATGCGAATAAATTAAATATCAAAAATGGTTTGAAACTTGTTTGATACTCTACTTGGCAGAGTCATCATTGATTTAACATGGAAAGGAAATCGAGAAGAACATGGGCGATCATTCTTATCGTTCTGGGTAGTTCCTGGCACGTGTGGAGATTTGCGATTTTCCTGCTGTTGTTGACCCACAAATAATAACGAAAGGATCTTTTGAGCATGTGATACTGCTGCTGCTGCGGGGGGAATTGAATTCAGACACACTTATTTTTCTAGTCGCAACGGAAGGTATATCAAAGAACGTCGTCAGAGTAGCTGGACCCCTTTCATCCTATACAGATATAACAACCGTACCCGTTTGCATGTGGGTGTGCACTTCAGCAGTCTAGGGTTCAACGGGTCCGATTATATTTCTTGAATATCTTCGCATGTTAACCGGAGGGGAAGTATATAAGTGCTGTGCATTAAAATTATCAATGCTGATTGCTGCTGTTAGCCTCCAAAAAACGGATACATAGCAGAGGCAATTTTATACCTGGATTTTAATAGCGCAAGATTTCTTTATTCCGAGTCCATTCCACTTGAATAAAATAAAAAAACAAAAACAACTAAAAGTGGAATTTACCGTGTCTACTTATACGTCACGAATAAGCTATAATACAAGTCCAGTTGGAATGAAGATGTATATTAGCTTATATGCTGGGAATATTATGAAAATAAAAGTGTCATACGTTACTATCTTGTGTTTTTCCTGGGGAAAGCGAGGCGAAAATTTCAGCCTGAATAATGTATGTATATAGAGCTGTATATGTAAACAGCGTGCATGCATATAACTCGCTGGGAGATTAATATATTGACTAATGTGACAGTTGCCCTATGACGCCCTATATAGCTTTTCTTCCGGCCGGCAGCTTTTCAGCGGAATGTATATCCAACGACGACGTCCACATGCAACTTGTTCTGCTTGGCTGCTGCTGTTGATGTACAGCGCTAATGTCACGAATGGCCCGCGCTATTATATCCTATAGTATACGCTCTATGCGCTATTATATATCAAATATGAACAGTCAACATGTATAGAGCTGGACTCGCCGTTGACAAATGAGTTTTCGCACACAGCGGACGCATATATAAACTCACAGAGTATAGAAGCTAAAGGAAATGAGACGAATAAATAATAACCTAACCGAAATATAATTGCGTGATTGCGTCATTAATTTTCCCCAAGAGAATTAAGGCTATTCCCCTAAAAAATTAAAATCAAATTGCTTGCGATTTTCCATTCAAATCGGCTCTGCTGTATATTATCTATGTTGCCAGCAGGAAGATTATACTCCCGTTTGTACCTCGATCAATCACGCAATCGCCAATGGGGAAATAGACAAACTGAAATCTATAACAAAGCTGATTACAACTCCATTACCTTGTGTAGAATAGATTTCGAAATGATCTAACGATCTGGGATGCAATGTCGGCCGTCAGCGACAGCAGCAGCCGTCGTTAATAATATCTAAACGATAATTGTTTCGAACTTTCCTTTTTGATAATTTGGTATTTTAAATTCCGCGTTCGAGACTTGACTTTCTTTTTGTCTTTTTCTTTTTTTGTCTTTTCTCTTTTCGCTTAAATGCAACGTTGATGGCATATTTATTTTAAAAAACCCAAATAAAACAGGTATTGGCGTTTTCATGCTGGTGGCTCTGACGGTGGAGCGTTACCTGGCCGTCTGCCGGCTGGGACGGACGCGGGCTTTCGCTGCCAAAAAGACTCCGCTCGTCGCCCTCGGCTTGGCTCTCCTGGCCGTTTCGCTCTACCTCCCCTACTTGTTCCGGGCCCACGTCATCACCTGCTCATCGCTGCCCGACGGATTGCCCGTCTACAGAAAGCGCGAGAACCCCTCCTTCGCTCATTCCACACTCTGGGCCGTCTACCTCTGGATCTTAGAAGTCATCTTCAAAGTAAAAATGATGATTCAACTATTTCACCCTCAATAAAAGTCTCTAAAAGAAAATGAGAAAATCAAACGAATTTTCACTTAACTCTAAGAAAAGGCAATTTTAAAAAGCCCGCCAACTTGGAACACATTGCAATGTTAGAATAGTTTTTTTAAAAAAGGGAGGAGTTTTTTTTTGTATTAAATTCGTGAGCGCAGCTGCTGTTTTTCATTTTATTTTGGGAGCAACAAATTTGTCGGCGTCACTTTCGGACGTCACATCTGTTGACACGGAAATTAATCAACGGAGGTAAATATAATCATATAATAAAAAAAAGAGGGGGGGATGTTGATGGCCCAACACGACAGGCGGTTATATTCCCATGTAATATACAACACGAAAGTGACGATGCGACCTGATGAATTATAACGACCAAGCCATTAATATACGCCGCTCAGCTCTCACCCCCCCCAGCCGCGACACTATAAATGATCCGCACATTACGTCAATAACCCGCGTCAAATAATCAAAAGTGTATTATACCTTTTACCTAAATGAATTATATTCGATGGATGATATCTCATCCATTCCATTTTATTATTTAAAAAAATTAAAAGATGGCGCCGACGCTGATCATCGTCCACCTGAACTGTTGCATCATCGTCGTGTACAGGCGGACGTGCGCCAGGCGGAGGAGCATGTTGACCAAGGCGCCGACGGCCTCGCAGCTCCTCCCGCCGCCGTCGTCGGTCCAGAGCGCCAACGGCAGCAGCATGGGCCAGCAGCGGGAGCGGGACCAGCAGCAGACGAGCGGCTCGTCGCCCACCATGGTCATCGCGTCCGTCACCCGCGACGGGGCCGTCAGTTTCGTCTCCAACAACGGCTCCGCCTGCAACGGAACCGAGTGAGTCTCTCCATCTTCTCTTCTCTAATCTCTAATGAGTCTAATGGCATATCAACTTTCCAATCAAATAACGTGAATTGATTTATCAGCATCTGATGTGCGTGGCAGACGATGTCTATGCACACACCAAAAGAGACTTTGTGTTATATTCTATTCCGCATAGTTGAGTTATGTATAATGGCCATAGACGAGTTTGTTTTTTGGGGGGTTTTGGTTTTTTGGAGAAAGTCGGCCCCAAAAAAAGTCGACATTTCCCCCCTGCGGCTTCGTGAAAGAAATCGTGAAAGATTTGCATATGCTAATTGGTTCGTGACTGAGGGCAGTAGCCCGAAAACTTTTACCGGGGAGACATCTGCTTTTTTTTTTTATTTTTTACATGGGGGGGTCCTCGATTGGTACGTTGATGGTATTTCAAATTTTGGAGAAATGGCGGGAGGCAATGCGATTTCGAAATCGTTGTGTTAAAACTGACTGTAACGAGTTGCAAATAGGCTAGTCGATGGCGTAATACGTAATAAATCGGGCGGTATATTATAATAACATAATAACATAGTAACATAACCCTTTTGGTTTTTCGAGAGTTTGATTCCAGTTGATCTTGCGCTGGTTTTTCGTTTTTCCTTTCGACGTCCCGGTTTATACCTTGTTTAGACTTTCGGTTGACGCGCAACCCCCGTTACGTGCTGTCTGTAATACAGTCTGGGTTTCAGTCCCTTATGCACACATTTGAGATTTCCGCACTATAGACTTTTTATTTTCTATTTTCTATATTCTATTCGCTCCGCCAAACTTGTTTATTCTCGAGTGGTTCTGCACACACACTCGATATTATATGCCAGACGTGTGAAAGACTCATCCACACAGCCAGTATAGTTCCCCGCCCATGACTGCCACGTACGACCGCTATATGTGTTTGAATATTTGCATAGCGAAATATATGTGTAGTACAATATAAGCTCGTATGCAAATACAGACATCTCATACATGACATGACACCACTCCCTCCGTGTCTGGAGAGAGATAAATCAAATGGAAGCTAATAAGAGAACAGCACATACAAGGAAATCCCAGGATATTATAACCATCCGAGAAAAAAGTTTCTCCGACTCTTTTGACCGAACTCCTTTTGTGATTAACGATTCGGTTTTTGCGCTCAGAGAAAATATGAGAGAAAGTATAATACATTTATACGCCTCTACGCGGTACAGATAACACGCACACACACATCATAATACGCGAAATAGTTGAGACAAATCCGGAAGACAATTTTTGTTTTTCTTTTGTGAAATACTTGTAACAAATAAATGATCGATAGTGCCGCTGTATATTGGCTGTGTACATAGCTGTCGTCATATATAAATTTATATAGTGTACTATGGACGCCGTTATAGATATTGTGTATACGTATTTGGATTCTCAGAGTGGAATAACAAAAAGGAAATGGCATAAGCCGGAAAGAGATATCTTTTTTTTTCCATTATTGACGCCAGCAAGCGACGCCAAGAAAGCTGTACAGCAGACTATATTATTATATTACACATATGACGTGGATAATTGCCAGCACAGCACGTTTCGTTTTCTCTCTACACACACAACGTCGTTGACCTCGTCATTTTTTTGGCTCCGGTTCACCAAAACATTAATTTTTAGTTTTCATTTTTTAGTTGCGCATTTTTGAATGGGGCGACCGACCACACATGGTTATTCAACCCAGAAATAAATTTGTTTTTTTTTCCAGCCAGCTCATATAGAAAGCTAATCTCTAGCATGTCTTATTCGTGAATATCTAATACCTATATACCCCATTCACGATGATGGAGCAAAAAAATTGAAAAAAATAAAAAATAAAACCGGAATCGGCGCCCATCATCAGGTTGGACGAGAAACTTTTCAACCAGATTTGATAATAAACTGGAATCTAATGAGAGAAAATAAGTCGAGTGAAATAAATTCCCATTTTTCTGGTCCGTCCCGTATACTATTCAACCGCCCGCCCTATTATTAGAGTTGGCAGTTATAAGGCGTATGATCTACCGTATCAATGCCAATTAGTTTCCCGACAAGTCGTACAAAACTTATGATATCAAGCGCTTGATTTATCCGGCGCCGTCTCTATACAACTTGTGTAAATTTATTGTCGAAAAAGTTATCTAGTCTTCGTTATATGGACGAGCTCAATTGACATTTAAACTTGAGGCGCTTTTAAAAAAGTAGAGTGGCAAGACATTCAATTTAAATGGAGGATCGAATAGTAGCTGATATAATATTTGAAAAAATTTGATTTGATCAGACTGGGAGGAGGCCAGCAACAGCAGACGAGGATGCCCAACGGGCAGCAGCCGGCCGACGATTCCAGGCGCTACTGGGAGGAGAAGCGGCTCATGTTCCTGCTGGGATCGACGTCCATCCTCTTTTCCGTCTGCATCACGCCGCAGTTGGTGCTCAGTCTCATGATCCACGAAGCCGTTCTCCAATCCTATTACTTCCAGGTCAGCCATTTCAATTTTCATATAATCAAATCCGAAATATAGAATTCCTTTTGATTTTATATTCACGGGCCGATTTGATTATAGGTTTTCCGGGCGGTGGCCAACATTCTGGAGGTGACCAATTACTCGTTCACCTTCTACATCTACTGCATGTTCTCACGCGATTTCCGAGCCACTCTGTTCCAGACGCTGCGCATCTCCACCCGGCCAACTGCGGCCGCCCAGCAGACTTGCTTGTAATCCAACCTCCATTTGATTTTCGAACCGGCCAGCACATAACGCATCCATATCACCGATGGATCGCTAAATAGATATTATAATATATTCAACCAGTTGGCATTTTTTTTTTAAATATATCAGCTTACATTTCATACAAACAAACACAAACAGCTGCTGGAGAAAAAAGACGACATTTATACCTTTTTTTAATTTTAAAATTTAAAATGATTGATTCTTATCTGCGCTGCGTTCCAGCAGGTACCAGAGAAAAACATAAGCGACCACATATTATACGTTCTGTGCGTGTGTGTTATTAACTTATTATTATTCCGTGAAATATAATCGCCTCAATGAGTCCAATCATTATATTGAACGCGCTCCGAAAGAAAAAGAATGAGATGATATATTTCGAAGCCGAGATATATTAACATACATGATGTCTGATGTATTATTTTGCACAATATTATAAAACTGATGTGTTCTTTTTTCTTGTTTTTTATACAAGGTTTTTTTTTAAATCAAAGATATTATACCATTTGTTTTTTATTATTTGCATAATAATTGGAAAATAATTCAAATTGTGTTTCCGTGACGACGACTCCAACCGCAAAAAAATAAAAAAATACCAGACAGCAATGAACAATATACAAATTTCTTTTTGGAAACGATACATCATCCATATTAGAATATTATTGGGGCGAACGAACCGTTTGATTCATTTTCAGATTCATCATCATCCCATCCGCACAGCACACGGTGGAATGTTTTCATTTCCTGGCCCTTATTTATTGTCACTTTTTGCCAACGTTGCGGGTTTTTACGAGATCGGAAATTGTGTTTGGCGTTGGCGTTGCTGCTGGCCCATCTACGTCATCATTACAGACCCGTGGAAAGTCTGATTAGATTTTCACCTATTAGCTGCTGCTGGTGGTCACGCTCGGCAGAAAATGTGGTGCATTAATATATGTACAGACTGTGAGGGTAAGGGTGAGGGTGAGGGTGAGGGGGCCCTTCTGGGGGGTGGGGGTATTCCCGGTGCAACTCTAGAGCGTGTTAATAAATAACCCAATATTCCGCGCACATTTCTTATACAATCCGCAGTCACCCGCACGCAGTCAAGTGAATTTATTTGGACAGGTGAACACCATTTTGTATAGGTTGCGCGCAAATATTAAAAAAATAAATAAATACATAAAAGGGAAATTGCGATTTATTTATTAGACGCTCAAATTTAGGATTTAATTTACAGTTTTGAAAAACCCGCGCAGCCATCAGAAGCTAGAGAAAATCACATTCTGAAAAAAAAGACAAATGCAAATACTAATATCGGATCGACGAATTTTCACAGGCTGTTCTAGTTTGTTGTACTGTGCGGTTAAAGATGTGGAACACCACAGAGTCACGAAAAAAAATTTATAATTTGATTTATGATTAAATATAAAAGGAATCAAGTATACTATACCAGCTGGAATTTTTACTAGTCAACATTATATGGCCTGGAAAAAAAAAACACATTCGAAATATAACGGTGAGCGTAAAAGAGTCTCTATCGCTTTATGTGTAGTATTACGTCACTGTCGGGCAAAAGCCCTTGGGCCGTTTCGTGGAAATAATACGGTAACGTAATATTTCCGTGCTGAAAACAATTTTTTTTTATTTTTTCGTGAATGGACACGAAAAGTTATAAAGGCAGTCACGCGCGGTTTGAGCTGCTATGTAGACACACCAGTGGCCTATAGGCATAGATTCTCCCTATTGTATCACGCAGGTATATACTATAGACTCTAGCGTGATGTAACATATATAAATGTAAGTTGCGCAAGTTCATATAGCTAATAAAAACGGGGACTCTATAAAACACGGGGAATAATAATAAGAAGCGTCGTAATATAATTTGGGCTTTTTCGATCGATCGATAAATAAGATCCAATTTGAGTCTTAAATCAAAATCAAAATAAGAGCTGGAGACTGGACGTAGGGAATTCCAAATGTCTTGTTCCGTTTGACACATAACTACAGTATATGCTGGCGGGACTCGCATAGCTGTACTACATTCTTACACATCTCCTGCCGAGTTGTCATCTCAAGCATTGCGTTATAAAAATGAGATCATTCGTGACATTTACCTTTCACTCAAACGTGCCAACACATAATAAATACTACAACAGTTATATTTTGATTATTAGCTGTATCAATTAGGAAACACCCGCTAAAATGCACGAAGGAGGGGATTGTATTGCTTCATTCTCTACTAATCATGTTGGCGTGTGGGCGCGAAATTTGAGCGCCAGGCTTCGTGTAAAGGTTGCCCCTTTGCCAGACGTAATAACAGATGTGATATTATGATTATTTCCAAAGGAAACAAATAACACACGGTTTTGAAACCATCAATGAAAACGACGACTCTCTCATCTCTAAAATATCCAATTGGAAAACAAAATAGAATCGACCTAAATAATAGAAAATAGAAAATGACGTAATCAACTCCGCCGTTGCTGCTGCTACTGCTGCTGCTGTTGTGTGGCTCCATTTTCTTCCCGACAAAAATCTCGTTTGAATTGCCCCCGATTTGTGTTCCCTTTCGACCGAATCGTCGTCGTCTGCCGAATCAACACAAGATGACCCGTCTGACAAGAAATGGAAAGTGTGTCAACGCTCGCTCGTTTGTTGTTGCCCAATTGTCATTCGCCGAGCTATTTATTGGAACTGCTGCTGCTGCTGATGGCCGGGCTTGTATAAGTTGTCGCCTCTCTGCTCCCCACAGTGTCTCAAATGATTTATAACGACGCTTTTTAAAAAAATATTATATTGAGCTAAATCAGAGTCGCCGTACAGACAACAATGTTGTATATTATTCCACTCCATTTTCCCTATATACAATCCACTCAATGGCAGCCGGAGCATCTGCATCCATTGAATTCAAAACATTTTTAAATGTTGTTTTTGGATAAACGGGTTTCGGACGCGGGTAAAAAGAAGTGTTTGCAAAGGGGTTTCAAACAATTCAGCTTCCAATATCCTTGGCACTTTCGCTTGTTGTTGGTTTGTTGGCTGGGCGGATCCACACGTGCTCCAAGAGGCGTACACATCTCGCAGATGAAACTCTCCGTTTGACACACTTTCGCTAAAAGATTGCAACGTTTCTATAAGGGCCTGGTACCGCCAACGTTTCTCCAACCGATAATTCTCCTGTAAATGATTTCAGATAGAATGTGTATACGTTACAGTCGAGCTATTTGGCAAAGCTGCTGCGCCAAAAGAAAGAAATATAAATCAATATAATCATCGAATCCCAACTTTCTTCCAGGATATTTCGCCTTATTGCCTTTTTCGCCCTATACTATACAGATGAGCAATTCAATCTATTGGGCCCTTATTTTCTTTCTTTTGTAGAGAGAACGGGCGTGTGAAATCACGGCCGAAAGTCGACCCGTTATTATAACGATGCCCTAACAAAACACGAACGTTTTCAAAGCTGCGGCCTCTTTTCGACCATGATAAAGAATCGCCTTCATCACTTCCTAGTCCCGAAAAATTCTGTTAGGACGGACGCGATGAAAAGAGCCATTTCCATAAGCGAGAGAAGAGCTAGAACATTATTGCGCAATTATTTCCAGCTTTATAGTGACTTGAACTCAGTTGTTGGAAAGCCAAAAAAAAAAAAGAAAACTTTCACAAGGTCCCAAAACTCGTAAGGACATATACGGGGTAAAATAACGTAGTCTATACAGATGCACACTGCACATTCCTTGAACCCGATGGGTGGTTGGTTTTTACCTATCAGGCATTTTTCTTTCTTTTTTTCCTTTTTTGGGTCATCCCAGCCAAGAGTTGGAGGAACAACTTGACGGCCGGGAAAAAAAAGAAAAAAGAGTTCTTTAGGACAAAAAGCCTGGGCCATGTGTGTGTGTGTGTCTGTATATGATATGCCAGAAAAGAAAAGAAAAAAAGTAGAAATGTTATAAGGGCCTTTCGATGCGCATTTTTTCGACTGGTTTTTTCGCCAATTGTTGTGGACTTGTGGTCAACCCACAGACGCCCGCCACCGCCGCCCGTTGTCCGAACAATAATACCAAGAAAAAAAGGAATAGACGAATTCTAACTGGATCTATCGATGTATAATAGAATCTCACGCTTTTGCACACGCTGGACAAAAAGAGGGTTTGAACGTGACCTGGTATATTACTTATAAAATGACCGTGATATTATGAGTCCTCGGGGCGATTGGGTGTCCGTAATAAGGGTGAAAAGATACAAGGAGATGAATGAAGAGATAAAATAGTCGACAACATTTTGGAATATCATTCTATCGGCCAGCAGCAGGAGCAGCAGCCGCCGTGGTTATATTCAATGACGTGGGAGATGTGTGACGGTTCTCCCTCGCCGTATCTTTTTAACACCTGACCTGACCCAGTTGCTTGGGCTGTGGAGGAGCCCAGCCAAAAGGACTGGCCGTCATGTGAATCGGGAAGTGGAACGTTACAACAACCCGAAGCCAAAAGAACTTCTCTCTCCTGTGTGTACATACAGTAGAGAGGAGGGCCTCTTCCTGACTTGTGGTGATTGGTCGACGCTGCTGTTGGTTTCTTCTTCTTTTATGCGTCTGGCCTACATGAGTGTGTACAGATACACACACATACAAACACAGAGAGAAGAATGGCTAGCGGGCAGATTCGGGATTCGGGAGAAAGAGGGAGAAGAAGAGATATAATTCTATTGTTTTCGTCGTTTGGACTTCAGTACCTCATCGATCGGCCAACATGTCGGGTGCTGATAACCAACGTCTGCCTCTCAAGGAGAAATTCGAGCTGATGCCCGAGACATTGGGCGGCCAATTTCGCAAGGATTTCCCGCCTTACCTCGACGGACTCGTCAAATCTTTCCCCCACCGATACGTCACCACTCCGGAATTTGCCAAAAATGCCGAGGATGTTTACAATCTCAGTCCCAGGCCGGACGACGTCTACATTTCGACTTTCCCAAAGTGCGGTAAGGATATTTAACAACCCCAGCAGCAGCCGGATTTGATTTTCTTATTTGATGGCCGAGAGAAATTCAAATATTGGACGTTGTATAATAGGGACTACGTGGGTGCAGGAATTAGTGTGGATGGTCGTCAACGATTGCGACTTTGAGAAAGGCAAGAAGGAGCAGCTGAGCATCCGCTCGCCATTTCTGGAGTGAGTCATACGTCAGCTAATTTGTTTTTATTATTACACCAATTCAATTAATCAAGACCCTTTTCCCTTTTTTCTTTTAATAAGGATGAACTACATGTTGCCAATGAAACTGGCGGAGAAATTCGAAAAGGAAGCCATTTGCAGGTGAGAATTAATCTCATTGGTGGTGACTAAGCGCGGGAAAAAAATTTTGAAATTTGAATTGAAATAACGCAGAAAGGCCAACTCACCGCTGGTCGACAAGATCATGGAGCTGCTCTGCTACTGGAACTTGATGGACTGGCTCCGCCCTTTCATCAGGAAAGCCATCAGCTTAGTATTGGGCGACTGCCTTCGCGATCTGGAACAAATCGATCAAATGGCCGGCCCGAGAATTATCAAAAGTCACTTGCCACTCTATCTGTTGAACCCACAAGTCCTCAGCACCAGCAAGGTATTCAACTCCGGCCTCCCAATAACTTAATCGCAATGAAGCTTATGTAACAATGGGTTGTATTTGAAGGTCGTTTACGTGGCCCGCAACCCCAAAGACGTCATCGTCTCTTATTATCACTACCACCGGCTGCTGGAATTCCATCACTACACCGGCAACCTGGAAGCTTTCGCCGACTATTTCATGACGGATAGAGGTACGATGGTGTGATGCGACCAGAGCTAATTGAGGAATTATACAATCTAATTCGGAATTGAATTTCGGCTTGGCTCTATTTCGGAAAGGATAGTTTACAGTGCTCCGTTCTTCCCTCACTTGCTGGACGCCTGGAACAAACGGCACCATCCCAACTTGCACTTTGTCTTTTACGAGGATCTCAAACGGGTAAATTAAAAAATAAAAAAATCATTTTGCGTTGACCGTTAACGTGGAAATCTTTATCTCCGATTAGAATCTCCGAGGGGAAATCGTCAAGATCAGTCAGTTCCTCGGCAAGAAGCTGAGCGACGATCAATTGACAAAGCTGACGGAGCATCTGCGCTTCGACAATTTCGCCAAAAACGAAACGGTCAACTGCGAAATCGGCAAAGAGATTGGATTGATGAATAACTCGGGCCATTTCATCCGCAAAGGTAAACGGAAAATTCTTCGGTCTATTTATTCAAAGACGACAACGGTCATGTAACGTAATATCGTAATAAAAAATCTCAGGTAAAACCGGAGACTGGAAGAATCATTTCTCTCCGGAATTGAACGAGCGGATCGACGAGTGGATGCGGAAGAATTTGGAAAGCACCGATTTGAGGTTCATCACGGAGCTGGAGCAACAAGATTAAAAAAACAAAACAAAATAATTGGCGCGGAAAAAATATGTGAAAAATCCTTATGCTGGTATATGGATATTTCGAGGGGACATGCAGTTTTTTATTTTTTTATTTTTTAGAGGTGTGCAGTGCATTTGCTATATCTCGTCATAATGTTTTTTTTATCGTCTCACCTATATATAAATTGCGTATCGGCGCATTATCTATATAGTTGACCCATGCTGTTATATAACCTACTTTTAAAATGCCCTTCTCTCCCTCTTTTACAAAAGAAGAAAAATCAATAACCGTTTTTGACCAATTTCTTATAGTGCCTCTTCAATGACTAGCATGTAGATAGCCTCAAGGTACGACCTTAATTCATATTCACTCGTTTCAAATGTTCACAATCAGACGACATTTCGGCATCAAGAAATCAAAGGCATTTAAAACTTCATCAAAGGCTGAAATAATGTTAAAGAGATTTTATCGATTGCAATTTCAATCTTTTCTTTTCGTGCGCCCTGTGTTTTTGAAACGACGACGCTGTGCTCAATACATTTTCTGTTCTATCATAATTTTGTTTCGTAGAAGCCACTTAGGCTACATACTTATTATTAACGCTTGAGATAGTCAAAGAGAGCCTCTGGCGTAACTGTGGCCAGCAGCAATCTTTAATACGCCTTTTTATTATAACAAAATTAAAAAAAAAAAAAAAAACTTTTTGAACTTTTCATCACAAAAGGCCATTGTTTTCCAGCCTTCTTTTGTTTCCGGCTTTATATTGTAACTTTGGTTTCTTTTTTCTTTCACAACGAGTTATTCTTACAAAATCGCCAATCGAAAATTTGTTTAGAGCATATTAAAAAACATGTACAAGTAAAATTTAGTTGTCGTTTTGTCAAATAATCCGATGCTGGCTAGAAATGTTTCTTTTAGGGGCCATAGTTTTTATTTCCAGCAGTACGCTCGATTCGTACCCGCAGGAATCCAGGTCATTAATACTTTTATCGATTTTGTTTCGTTTGTGGTGAAATCCTCATTTCTATAAGACGACATCGTAGACACTGCAAGGACAATAAAACCGAGGTTGATGGTAATCACGATTGCCTCTAGTTTCTTGGAAAAATAATAATAAGTTTAATTTTTGAAAATCAGGATCTATTATATACAAGCGAGTGTAGACTATATTCACATGAGTGCATTTCTGTTATATTATTCTATGCAGCAGATGAGAGTATATATGCTGGGGGAAAACAAACGAAATTTGAGCTTTTTTTTATCTTGAGGAAATAAACTGCTGTCGTTACAAAACGCCAAGCTTCAGTTAACTTGTCTAACAAAATTCTAGATGCTCAGTGATGCCCGGATGACGACGACAGTTGGCAAAATAATTTTTCGCAATTCTCATCTCAACTGTCCGTGAATAAACATGTATAGATCAGACATATATCGCCACAATGTTGTCTGTGGAACCCTTCCAAAAAATGAAGAAAAGGGTCTCATCGGCCTCCCGTAAATTAGCGAGAGCATATCGGTCCTTACGGTTCCAGCAGCAGCAACTATACAAAAAAACAGCCGCACAAGACACTTGCAGCCAAACCACAACCTGGTTTCTATGGACTTTGGCATGGACAAGCAAACTCTCCAGCGTACGGTACTATATATGTACAAAATAATAATACACGCGGTGGTTACCTAAACACACTAATAATGTATGGCCACTGGACCTCGGACTCCTTAGCTCTAATATATAATAGCGTATTATCTCTCTCCGTATACTTTCACACGCGAAGCGAAACTGTATTATATCCATCCAGGCAACATCATAAGAACGCATCATATAGGCCTATATAGACGGCCATGGCCGCCACTGCTGTTATTATTGTGCTGGATAGCGGCCCAGGAAGAGTTTACAATCTAAATGAATGGAGGGGGGAATGCAAACGAGTTGACCCACTTGCGCATCTCAGCTTATATAGCGTGTATTGTGCCGCGGGGAACGAATCAAAGCGTTCAACATACCAGAACGTGTGTGTAGAGATATACGCGTCTTAACGTGTGTGTATATATTGTATAGTCTAGAGACATCCAGTTTTGACTCTGCTTTCTATTTCCCCCAAAAAAGAGAAAAATCTAAATTGTTTTTTTTGAAAATTAACTATTGCCAGAGGAGGGAAAAGCCCCCCAAACAAACGAACATCAACATTTTGAAAGATCGTCGTGCATGTATAATGCGGTAATATTCTTTTATACATGTTGTTTTGACTGTTATACCAGGCGTCTATTATACCCGTCATCTGGTTAACAAATAAGGAAATAAAAGAGCCCAGAAAACAAAAGAAATACCCGCGACTGCGCCCATGCAACAACACGATATTACTTGATAGTCCTTCCTATCTTGTGTCATCCTAATGGTAATAACGAATCTAACCATTTTGTATGATAATGAAATGAAATAGGTTGTATCAGATAAGTGAATTAATACATTTCTCTTGTTGTGTGTGCGTCCGTTCACGGGGCATCAATCACAAAATCTTTTTCGGTTACATACAAGTTTTTTTTGGTTCCCATGAGCTTTTGCTCCACAAATGTAGTAGGCTATCGTGTTGGTGTTTATTCTAGGTCAGTGCTGGACTAAATTTGCTGCGCGTTAAGCAGAAAATTGAATCTAGTTTCTAGCAGCATCTAGTTCGTCTAACTATGCGTACGTGACTGATGAGTACATGTGTCACAACTTCATCAGGAAAAAACCTCTGATCGTCTATATCACGAATCTTTTTGACGGAATAATGAATCACATTTTCAGATATTTGGAATATCTCTGAGCTCCGACAGCATTCTTTTTCTAACCTATAAAGTTGGTATGAAAAACCAAATGCCCTTGTTTCTAGAAAGCAATCGACAATGGGAATGTTTCATTGCAAAAGTGACGAGAGAAATCAAATGGCACTTAATAATAACGCAGCAACCAATAGTTGAACGTTATTGTTGGCCTCGGGCTCATTTCCCGCCTATCATTGTGGATTCGAAAACGAGCGGTAATTTCAAACGGTTGGTGATTATAGCACTTTCCGACTCGCGCAATGTGTCTGTCGGTCCTTTCACCAGCAATTCCACCCGGCCAGCAAAGCCAGCATCTCTGAAACATATAGTATTCGTGTATAAAGACAGCAACAAGGAGATTGAATGATTAGCCGTGAGTCAGCAGCAGTTTTTATTCGAATCCTAGTTGCTGGTAGTACACACACAGACAGCGCTAGACGACTCAGAGGGCCTCTTTTCTTGTTTTTCTTCAAGACATTTCTGTGTCACGGACTCAAGGTCGGGAGAACCGGTTGTTTATAATCAAGACTTCACTCCCGCTGCCCGCCGTGCTGTGATGATGGTAGAGAGAGAAAGAAAGAGAAATAACATACCATTGGGACGCGGTGAGTGTCTAGGGAAAACGGCTATAACGAGAGAAACCGAATAAATATATAACTAGTGACGTGTGGAATATATAATATGAGGAAACCGGAATTGTGATGTTGGATCACGCAAAGCGCAATGAACTTCTTTCAAATATACAATTGACTGCTGGCGGGCCGCATATTAATTCACAATTAAGGACGTTGCTGCTGCTGCTGCTGCGTGTGTACTTTCCTTTTTTTAGGTTATGGCGTTTATAATCGTTGGTATGTTACTTTTTCGAAATCTCTCGCACATGTAGAATCTCGGAAAATCATTTTGGTTTTTCCCCTACATATGAGGATTGGATTAGGTCGCCGGTGACGTCAGCACGTTGCATTCCATTCGAGCTATTATAATCAAAACGCACGTAGAGAAAGAAAGACTCTGGATAGGTTTTCTGGTTTTTTAAATATCCCGCCGATTGTGGGGCAACGCAAATTGCTCCAGTTGTACACATAGCGAACGTATGGTGCCAAAACAAACGTCTGTCCCAATTGCAACCACCATACACTACCCATATTTTTTCTTAACCTGGTTTCCGTTAGACGTTATTATTTGTGCTGAGCGTTCTTTATTTTTCACGACACGGAATACTTTCATGTAAGAATATAAAGGCGATTTCTCGCACCCACATGCGGCAATATTGCGATTGCGCTTGCTGGGTTTCCGGCTTGTTTGCTCCAATGTTATACTGCGGCTCAAATTGTGCTTTCACGCCGAGCGAGAGGGGGTTAACGATACGAAAAAGCAAACCAAAATGGGATCTCACCGAAAAACACATGCTTGAAACGGTGCGGAAAGGCTTTCATGTTCTTGAGATGGACGCCCTTTTCTCTCTACACTTGCGCTTCAATAGTTTTGAAAATAAAAGGTCTCGACATTTACTTTTATATCAACGGAAATAACACCAAAAACAGACCAACACACACTGAATGGACGTTCCTAAGACCAATGCCAAGCCAATTGTATGTAAACCAGAATAAGACTAAATAATAACCAGAGTTGAATTATTTCCCCAAGAAGTAATTTTTGAAACGAAAAGAATGAGAATGCGTGTCGGGAAAATAAATCGCTTTCGTAAAGTTCTTGTCTTGCTCCAAGGGGGGAGCAACTCTCGTCTGTTCTGTGTTGTTCGTTCCAGACCCAAATTTAGGCCTATGTGACTATGTCCTGTCTTATGTTTATTATCGTCTAAAATTAACTCCTTCGCTTCTCTCTCCTGTGCGTTCCGCGTGTCGCGTCTGGTCGAGAGTCTAAAACAGTTTGACGACGCCAGTACGCCATTGAGATCTGGTGAGGAACAGTCACGAGTTTGCCGAGAGAAACAACCGGAACCATATCATTCGGATAATATTATTCGATATCAAAAGGGGAATGACGCAACCCAATAACCGGAAATCGTCAAGCGGCAGCAGTAAACAGTCTGCAATTCATTTGGATAGCTCCCCAGAACTGGGCAGGTACAAATATAAAACACAACAGTCAAAAATGCAAGTCTATTAAACTAAACGCTATTGAGACAGAGGCTATATATAAATATAAATATATAGACATAACAGCACTTGTCCTAGTTATATTATCGAGAGCCCGGATTTTGATCGTTTTATTTTTATACGGTGTTGGCTTGTTGTCACAAACTCTACACGCCAAAAAGGTACTTTGTGGCTAGCCGAGCGTTTAAACCAGGAGATATTGTGATGAAGGAATTCCCGCTGGCTTCGGCGCCCGGCCCCTTGTCGGAGCACGTTTGCTTCGCCTGCCACCGCCTTTTCGCCAGGGCTCACATTTGCAGCGATTGCCGCAGTCCGTTGTGCAGCCGCAACTGCCAAGTGTCGCCCGAACACCAGAGAGAGTGTGGCTACTTGACCAAAATCACCGCCGAGATCGAAAACCGCCAGAGAAACGGTAAAATCCAACGAGTTCCCGTCCAGCTGGGCATGCTGATGCTGCCGCTGCGGTTGCTGATGCTGCGCCGAGAGCAGCCGGACAAGTGGAACCAGTTGATGGACCTCGAATCTCACACGGCAGCCCGTCAGGCGACGTCCATTTGGGGTTTCAACCAACGAAATATCACGCCCTTTTTGGAGATGATGCTCATCGATGAAATGCCCGATATCAACGACGATTTAGTCCAGCAGATGTGCGGAGCCGTCGACGTCAATTCCTTTGGTTGGGCAGAAAACAAAAACTTTCCAATTTCAATATAATCAAATTTTAGAATTTTTCCCACCTGATTTTTGGAAGGTGTTCATTATGTAATTTCATATTTTTATTTTTTATATAATCCAACCCAACTTGTAGAGATTCGCATTGAGACACTGCCCGATCGGCGACACATCAACGATCTTCCTCAGCAACCAATGTCTAACTGTAAATATAAGTTTGACGCGCGGGTTTGACATACTATTTTGCAAGACATGCTGCCACAGATTGCATTATACATGTTCTTCGTCGATGCTCAAAAAACTTTGAATTTTCAGATGGCTTCGTGAGAAAAAGAGAAAACTTGCTTGTTGTGTAAAATAAATAACAGACTTTGCTGGAATGGCGCACAGCTTTCACATCAGAAACATGGCTTGATATGATACAGTACTATATTCTAAGCTCTAAAGTTTGACAGCTTCTATCCAATTTTTCATGCAGCGCACAAGAGATTCCGTCTTAGCGTTATGCAGATTCCCATCGTTATTATTTGATGCCACGGAATATCAGCTTCTCACTAATGACATATGCGACGGTCGTCCAAGTTTTGCATGTCAACTTAGATGACAGCGGCTCTATATAGTGGATTTCCATCTGCTTGCTGGCATAATATGATATAGCTAGGCGGAATGGCCGGGCACGGGTGTGTATGTACATGTATAGCAGCCTTATAATCAAATAATTGAAAACCCCACGCTCCTGCTGTCTATAAAAATGCTCTGTTCTATATATTTCCTCTCTCTCGCTACTGTTTCCATTTCGAATTGTTATCAGCACAGGAAGTTTTGCGCGGAACTTTCTACATGGCGTCACTAATGGCTCACTCTTGCGTCGTCAACGCTCAAATATCCATTGGCAATGACTCGCAAATGACTGTCAAGGCGACCGTACCCATTCGGGAAGGTATAGTGTATATTGTATAACGACATTTCATCGAGCTTCTAAATATAATCGATTGATGGACTAATGTAAAAATGAACAACGCCAGGTGAAGGGATTTTTGTGAGTTACACGGACCCGCTGCAGACGACGCTGCAGCGCAGAACGTTCCTGGAAAAGGGGTGAGACAACTCTCAACTTGGTCTTATTCCTACGTCTATAAAGTTGATTTAAAAAAAGTCTAATTGAATTTTTGATTTGGTACTTTTGATCAGAAAGCACTTTATCTGTCGCTGTCATCGCTGTCAAGATCCGACCGAGTTCGGGACATTTGCGAGCGCGGTTCGTTGCCGATCGTGCACCTCCGGCTGGGTTCTGCCCAACGACGATCCCGAGTCGGCAGCATCAGCTGTAGAGGGCGTGGCCCTCCGCTGGAAATGCTCCGAATGCAGCAGCGAGTTGAAAAGCGAAGAAATTGGTCGGACGGAAGAAGTCATTCAGGTTTGGTCGGTTGGCGAATTTGCCAGATTTTCTCTTCTCTTTTTCTATTTGATTTGGTCGTCTCCATCGACCCCGATCGCGTCTTAAACTGGATTTTTAATTTATTTAAGGAAAACAGAAAAATACTACGTCATTCTGTTTCGTGGGAAATGGGGTCTCGATCTCAAAAGAAATTCATCTATCTGCAATCTTGACAGGCTCAAAAGGGAAAATTTTCAATCGTGTTTTTTTTTTTTGTTTTGTTTTATTTGAACTCAAGAACATCGTGAAGAATATCCAGCGCTTACCTGTTGATCGCCATTTGATTGATCGGTGCGAGGAACTTTTCGTGACACTGCCCAAGAAAATTCACGTCAATCACGCCTTTCTCCTGCAACTGCGCATCTCGTTGATTCATTTGTACGGCAACGTGCCGGGATTTTTAATTCCGGAACTGCCAGTCGGTCTACTGCAGCGGAAGGCTCAACTTTGTGCGGAATTATTAGAAGCTCTCCGTCACCTGTGCCCAGGCTACTCCCGTCTGCGAGGTTTCCACTCGTCTTTCTATTTTCATAATCATCGTGAAAGTAAAAAATCCGTTTGATTCCTTTTTTCTTTAGGAATGATTTTGTATGAACTTCATGTACCACTGGTGTGTTTGGCCAACAAAAAGTATGAAAAGAGTCGATCGAAGCAGCCGGATCAGCTGATTACCGAGCTCAAAGAAGCCGAACTCTACTTGAAGGAAGCCGTTCAGATCCTGATTCACGAGCCCATCAGTACGCCAGAGTCCCGCATCTCCAGAGCTGCCATGGCCGATCTCAAACAGTTGAGGGAGTACATTCGTGATATGGAAAAACTCAAGCACTTGGCATAATAGAGAGACGGACGTATTGAATTCAAACATTGACCTGTAGATGTCATGTAATGATAAACATTATAGTAAAAGTACCTCTGCAATTTTTGACAATGAGCATACTGTACGTATTGATTTTTTTCTCCTCTCCGGTTAAATAAAACAAACCCGTTTGTTTTTTGTTTTGTTTTTCGCACAGCCTTTATAGCTCAGTGGTAGAGCGTCGGTCTCGTATGAATCGAAAGTAAACCGAAGGTCGAGAATTCAATCCTCTCTGAAGGCAATATTTAATCAAAATTGGAGAAATGATAAATTCATTTTAAATGCTTAATAATATATCTGATATGAACAGTATAACTTTGACAGCGCAACGATGCAGTGTTTCTTTTTAATTAGATATCAGCCCTACCTAAATTACGTTATCAGATTTTTTTTTAAATAATATTCACAATAGTTCATTTATTGCTTAATGAAATTTGAAACCTAATCCTATTATCCTAAAGTGAATGTGATTGTGAGTGACTTTGTGAGCCATACCATCAAGCTTCGTAAATTGGCCGCACCGGCGCATCGATCCGCTTCCCAATTCTCACGAAAGTTCGTCTGCTGGCTAACTGGCGAACCTTTTTTTTTTTTTATTTTTTTTTTATTTTTGAGTTTACTTTCAAAATTATTTTGATTTTTGAAATTAATTTCGAATTTTGTTTCAATATTGACTAATTTTTTAAACTTCGTTTTTAATTTTCAAAGCGTTTTTCAAATTGATTTTCAATTCTGTAAATCGATTTTTAGAAAAAAAATTCAAAAAAATGATCATTTGGTTTGGTACCCCATACCCCTACTTTTCTTCATTTGAAGTTTGGAATAGAAGTATGGCACATAAGTTGTAACCGCCAGGTTAATCATTTCATCTGTGTCAACAGTTATGAGTCAACGTTAAGCTAGCTTCGAAAATTACCAATGAAATCATAGGTAAACTCGAGTGATTTCGCCTGTAACTTGTCGGTGATGTGTTTTATTCCGTGTATATGTTGGATAACCTTAATGTTTTTCATCAACTCACAGTCAGAGTAAACGTGAAAGTCGTGCAACCTACCGTCAACTATTTAGTTCAAACTCATTGTATTCCACTGAATGTGTCATCGAAATCATACAGGTATCAACCAACACTAGCTTTATTTCATGCTAAAACATGTATTCTTCTCATGTTTCATTAGGATTAATCTTAATTATTGGCTGTTTCTATTGAACTTGCTAGATCACCGACCCCAGCATCATGGACCAATCTCTCATTCCATCTTCTAGAGAATCTTGGATAACTGATTCATGGTTTCATGTGTAAGTTCACTTGTTATGTTACTGAACTTTATTAATTGCAGTCTAATATGAATTTTTGTTTTATTTACAAGTTTCGAAATTGGCATGACTGACTTTATGAGAAGTTATGTCCTTTCAAGAAAAAGGACTTACACTTACAGTCAACAAGATTCCTTGTTTGCTAACCCGTTATTGGCTGCTACCCTTGAATCTCCCTATATGTCAACAACAAAAAAAGAGGTTAAATATTGTGATCATGCTATCATCATTGTAAGTTGTGTTTACATTGAATTTTCAGAAGTTTTCATACTAATAGCAATTTTAACGATTGTTTGGTTTCTTATATAGATGTTGCCTATAAGACCAAATGTGGGGCATCTGGTTATCCCTCCAAAATAAGGCAATGACCACACGTTGAACGCGGATCATTCGTTTCGTCATCGATCTTGACTCATTCCATCTTCTGGATTGCTTAGGAAAGCTGATTGGTGTTAAATACCTGTGTAACTTCATTGTCATGTCACTGAATTTAAATTTTGTTTACATTTTGTTTCTTGATTTAAGCATTTAGGTAATGGCCGAGGAGATGCGACCTACATGAACATCATTTAGGCGGCCAGCATCATTCGACTACCCAACCGGCTTCTACTACCCTGCTCTCAACATAGCACGGAGTTTCACCCTTTAGATTTTTGCCTGCTGTTCGCGATGTGTGATGGCGTTTCCTTGGATGAGATGATGATTTTGGCGAGAAAAATAGTGCGTGAGTATATACTTAAAACTGTTTAATTATTCTTTTACTTATTTTTTAAATGTTTTTTTTTTCTTCATTTACAGGTTTTAACCTTCAGCTTTCTAAATTTGCATGACAGACTTTATATGAAAAGTAATGTTCTTTTAAGAAAGTCAACTTCCTTGTTTGCTAACCCAATGGCTGCTACCCTTGAATCTCCCTATTTAGCTTCTTACACAGTCCCTCTTGATTTGAGGTATTGCTTTCTGTCGCAACAATCTTCTTTGAATATTATTGTCATCAAAATAAATGTTCATTCTGCTTACAGGGTGATCCTTCGCTACTGATCATGGACTCAATTGGTGAAACTGAAAACCGACGAGAGAATGCTGTAATCCAAGACTGATAAATTGTGTAGTTAGATTACATTACAAGTGCATTTCTGGGCTCCCTTCTTTTCTGTGGCCCGTTTCCCTAACTAACCACTAACCAACGCCCGCCAGTGGTCACTCACCCGCTGTGAAACCAGGAGGAGGGGAGGGCTCTCTAAACAGCATTAAATTTATTTGGTAATATGTGCGCACTGCGCATGCTGCAAAGCTAAAACTGTTCAAAAGTAATTACTGTAAACCAACCTTAAAAGAACCTAAGAAAAAAACTGAAATGAACAAAAAAAAAATACAAATCAAATTTCTGTATTCAAAACTTAAAAGACAAAGATACGTAGGGTAGCAAAAGTAGGATGCTCAATTAAAGAATAATGGCAACTTAACCAGAGGTTATAGCTGCAGAAGATTGGCAGTCAGTTCTTCAACATCCGGTACGCGATTGAATAGTTGACAAATATTTTTCAAAGTCTCCACTTCATACATTGAAGCCAATTTACCAAGTTGTTGGACGTTGTCAGTCGTCTTTAAAGAGCCGGTGTAAAGGAAATTTAGAAAATGCTGCACAGTATCGACATCGAATTCAGCCTCGAATGTGACCATAGATTTCCCTGCTGTGTTGCTGATCTTGTTGAAAGACTCATTCAGGACAGGACTCCGAGCACATAGGATAACTCGGTGGGCTTCCATCACCTTAACAGTTCCGACAAATATTTCGACATCCGTCAATTTCCGATTTGTTGCTGCCATCCAGAAATCTGTAGACCATTTGTCGTCCATCATCTCGTAGTAATAGTTGCCGATTGTACTGACTGTTTTGATGTCGAAGTAGACTAGGAATTGAAGATTTTCTGTGCTGAAATTCAAAAGTGCTTTTGCTGCAAAGTGAAGTAGGTCAGCGTTTTTCTGCAAACGTTTCGATTCCATTTTTAACCATTGGCAGTATCCCTGCGTGCCCAATCTTGGCATGCCGCAGTAAATATCCTCAACTTGCAGACCGAAGCTGCGATGCTTAGCGCATGAGAAATGAATGACCGGTTTACTAATATCGTCTTGGTTCAATTGCGAATCAATTTCTTTTTCTTTAGTGTAGTAAGCAATAAAAATATTCTCATTTTGATATTGCATCACACATTTGGGCTGTTCGTTCTTAGATTTTTTACATATCAAACTGCATCGAAAGGTAGGCGTCGTCCGATCAAAGAATATTTCCGTTTCTTTCTCCGGCCTATGTAATAAGGGCGAAATTTAACGAATAAAATAACCGTAACCAAATTCAAGCATGCTGGAATATTTATAAAAGAAAACAAAATATTACATGATTTTGGACGAAGAAAGATCTTCGGCGTTGCTGTTTAAACGTTTCCTGAATTTCTCCATTTGAAAGGCGTCCATTTTCTTCAGAGCGACTTTGCATAAACTAGTCAGAATTGTAAGTTGATAGCGATCAGCTAACTTTAGCAATTCTTCATCTGCCAATGTTCCTTTCGGCTCGCCCGTGTAGATAAAGTGAAGAAAATTTACCACGGTTGAAGGTTCCACTCCGGTTTTGATTCGGATCTGATGAGGACTGTCTTTTACTGCTTGTTTCTTCTTTAATTCGTATGCAAACACGGGACTGCGGGCAGCAAGGATTGATTTGTGTGCAGGAAATGTTTTGTCTTTTACCAAAAATTCAACGTCCGCCATCTTTTGTTGACTTTTAAGAGCTTCATATATTTGCTCCTTGGCAAGACGATCGCACAGTTGATAGGAAAAGCCGGGATCAGTTCCTTCAATGCAAATTCGAAACACAAACGTCCAGTTTTTAGCGAGCTTTCCAAGAAACGTCACGGTGAATAGCTGTAGATTTCCTTCTTGTCCGAAATCATGTTTTATCATTGTCGTCATCTCTGATAGGCCGTGTCCATTACCTTGAACTCCGTATTTTACGTCTTCCACTTTCATCCCAAATTTGCCGAGATCAATTACCATGAAAAACAAAATGGGTGATTTGGTGTGGTTCTTCAAACCCACACGGAATACTTTTTCGCCCCGAAACAAAATCATGTTCGAAGCCATTGTCATCGGTTTTCCTTCTACATATTCAAAGATCCACTCGTACGGCACAATCATCTTCGGGGTACCAAACAAATTGGATGTCATGTTGACGTGGTTCCCAAAACTGGCAAAAATATAGAAAACTACGTTGTTGATTATAATTCAATTTTTTGATAAACTATAATAAATATTATTCGGACGACTCACCAAATATTAAGAGTTGAATTTTTTAAAATCTCAGAAACAGATTCAGCAAATGCGAGCTAGACTCTACCATCCGAAGGTCAACCACACACTGAAATTTGAAAATTAAAACCGAAGAAATGTTTCGTGCAGTTCTTTGATGCGCCAGGATGGGAAAACTCGACGTTGCCAGAACTTTTTTTTCTTACCCTTGTACAAAACGCAAAAATTTGGTTTCTAATTTATTTCGATTGTACCCTTGATTTTCATCGAAATCCCCAGTGAATCAGTGATGTAAGCGAAAAACAATTCTTCCTTTTGATATTCCATTATTACATGTTGGAATTCCAATATGGAGTTTATTCAACCGCAAAGTGCATCTAAAAGTGGACATCCAATCATAAGATATTTCCGTGACTGTTTCCGGCCTAAACGGGGAGAATTAAAATTGTCTAAAATAATAAAACTAAGCAAATGAATAATAAATAAAGGAAACGAAATATTACATAATTCCGCCATATAAGCCCGCATTTAAGAAAAGCCCGCATTTAAGATGTCCATGATTCCATGATTTGCCATCTGCGGTGCACAGTGCTTCCACTTCTAGGGATATTTCCCTTTTTAGGGGGATTCTGGACCTTTTTTTTCAATCTAGGGGGAAAATTTTGAAATCTAGGGTCTAGGGTTTGTCTAGGGTGATTTAAAAAATACTAGGGATTTAAAAAATTTTTCGCCTTATTTGATTAGTCGTTAAGGGTTTTATGGTTAGTGAGTGATAGATATGGCACCACTGGTGCCAAATTGCTATTCCCGCTATTTTTTGTTTTGTTTTTAAGACATGTTATGAGCATAGCCTTCTTCAGTTACGGCCACAGAGCTGTGATTCACCCTGGGTGTCAATTTTGTTCGAGCCACCCACCGACCCTCAGATGCCTGTGGCGGTTATACCATAGCCACATGCGTTGCCATTTTACGAAAGTATGATTTTAAATTCCTGTTTTCCGCAAAATCTTCTTCATCTTTCCACCAAGATTCACGGTGTGTAAGCGATTGGTAGCCTAGTGGGTATAGCGGATGATTGTCATAATGGAAGTGTTAGGTTCAAATCTGTGTAGGTGATTATACATTTTTAATCATTTTCCCTTGTTTTTTCTATATTTTTAAAACAAAATAGATGGAATGCCTAGATTCTGTAAAAAATGCGAGTTTTTCCACATTTTTTAAAACAAAATCTGAATTTGTTTTCTTTGGCAAGGACTTAGAAAAAAACAAATTCAGATTTTGTTTTAAAAAATGTGAAAAAAACCCGCATTTTGCAGAGCCTCTGTGGCCGTAACTGAAGAAGGCTATGGTTATGAGAGCCACCAAGTGGCTAATCGCGGTCAAAATGAATACGGATAAAAAATAACTGAACATTTACTGAAAATTCTAGGGTAATATTTAGGGATATTGAAAAAAATGTATTTAGGGATTTTTCTGGGGACTTTTTTTTTTTTTTTAAGGATTTGTGTCCCTAGACTGGCAACGTTCTAGGGAACCCCCTTCTCAAAAAGTGGAAGCACTGGCGGTGCTTCAGTTTCCTTCAGCTTCAGAGCATATTCACATGATATGATCAGTGATTCCAGATGGTACTTTTCAGCTAACTGGAACAATCCTTCATCTGCAAACGTCCCTTTTGGCTCGCCGGTGTACATATAATGAAGAAATTTCTCCTTTGTTTGTTTGTTGCTGTGTTATTTCATGATCGACGGTTATTTTCCAAGGAAAATATTATAAATAACAGAACAAAGTAAGTCACCTGTATCAGTTAACCATTCATAACCTTATTTCTTAAATTACCTATGAATGCACTAGGCTAATTGTGTGTTATTGTGACCAAATAATAGTACATTACATACTTTAACATTATCCATAAATTTTTAAAATTTAATGATTCATTATAATGTTATAGAGTAAGTTCTCAGCCTAAAGAACTAGAAATGCAACGTAGAAAAGGGAAAAAAGTAAAGATGGACAATCCTCTCGAAGATTCTGAACCACCATCCACTTCTTATTTAGATGAGCAGCAAACTCCAATGGATCAGCAAAGGTTTGAAATCTTTCTAAACATTGTTAAGTGAAATTCTAACTTAATTGAAATGCAATAATTCATTCAGTGAAAAATGTACACCCACATTATGATTTCGATACTCCTTCCAAAATGGAACATGATAAAATAGTGTTCCTGTGCAGCAGAATTTGAATGTTCTCTCAGTTCAAATCAGGCGGAAAAAACCACAGTCCCAACTCTTTCTGTTGGGCATGGACAGACACCTCGAAGTGCTCATGGTCAAAGTTATAAATCTCATTTGACTTGTGTTGTATTTTAACATAATTTTTTAATGCTATTTATAGTTTCAGTTACTCCTGCTGGGAAGAAGGCCCCTGCAGTTGCTGCAAATTCTCAGAAATTAGTATCTAGCCCAGAAGGTACCCCCACATCCACACGTCCTTCTCTTCGACGTAGAGGACGGTCAAAAAAACATTCAGAGACGGAACATGTTGCTAATGTTGAAGATGAAAGCGATTTATTTAGTATTATCAGGAATGGCAAAAGCTCCTTACAGGTATTGAAGTACTCAATTCCTCAACTGTAAAAATGTTTCCTAAAATTCAAACTTCAAACATTTTATTGCCGATTGCAGCACATTGTAGATGAATGGATTGAGCAGTACAAGGCTGACCGTGACTCAGGGTTGAACGCTATAATGCAGTTCTTCATTAGTGCTTCAGGATGCAACGGGAAAATACCATCTAAAATACCAAGTAGCATGGATCATGCCGTAGTTACCCGCGAAATGACAAAAAAGTTTGATGAGGTATAATAGTTTTGACTAATTATTTGGGTCGCAAATGGAGATTTAACTGTGTAGTATAAATAATAAACCTGTACTTTAGGATAGTGGAGAATATCCGTTGGTCATGTCTGGACCACAATGGAGAAAATTTCGAAGCAACTTCTGCGACTTCGTACACACACTCGTGAAGCAGTGCCAATATTCCATAATTTATGAACAATACCTGATAACGTAATTTCCCTTCTTACTGGTCTTTCTGATTCACAAGTCCGAGCGTTTCGTCATACTGCCACCTTAGCTGGTAAAATGATTTTCCTTATTCTTTATTTTTCTTCTTCACAAATTTTAAAGGTATTTGTTTTAGTTATGAAATTAATGACTGCCCTGGTTGATGTGGCTCTGACTGTGTCGGTTCATCTTGACAACACATCTCGTCAGTATGAAGTTGAGCGTCGGAAAACACAGGATAAACGAGCCAGTGATCGCCTTGTAGGATTGCTTGCCAAACACGAAGAACTTGAAGAAAACATGCATGACATTAAAAACATGTTGACTTACTTATTCAAGTCGGTGTTTGTCCATCGTTACCGAGATATCGTTCCCGATATTCGAGCCATTTGTATGACGGAAATAGGCATTTGGATGAAACGGTTTCCCCAAAATTTTCTTGATGATTCTAACCTGAAGTATATTGGGTGGAATTTGCACGACAAAGTTGCCGATGTTCGTTTAAAATGTCTTCAAGCTCTCCAACCGCTGTATGCTTCACAAGAGCTTAAAGAAAAACTGGAACTTTTTACCAGCAAATTTAAGGTGAATAAAGTTACATAATTTTTGCTTAGTCAACCAACAATACTTTAAATATTATATATAGGATCGTGTCGTTTCGATGACGCTAGACAAAGACTATGATGTTTCAGTCCAAGCTGTTCGTTTGGTTATCACTATGCAAAAGTATCACCAAGAAATGTTATCAGACAAGGATTGTGAGTCAGTTTACGAGTTGGTGTTCTCTTCTCATCGAGCTCTTGCACAAGCTGCCGGCGAATTCCTTAAAGAGCGACTATTCACACTTAATGCTACCAGTCATCCAGCTCTACGTACTCTCCGGGGCAAAAAGAGACTACCTAACACACCTCTCATTCGTGATTTGGTTCAATTTTTCATTGAATCTGAGGTGAAATTACAATCAAGTAACAATTCAAATAAATTATTAAACACAAATACTTAATAGTTGCATGAACACGGAGCATATTTGGTCGACTCCTTAATCGACTCAAATGAAATTATGAAAGACTGGGAGTGCATGACGGATTTGTTAATTGAAGAACCTGGGCCAGACGAAGAGCCTTTGGACGATCAGCAGGAAACAGCTTTGATCGAGTTGATGACATGCTGCATTAAACAAGTTGCGACTGGAGAACCACCTGCAGGTCGAGGGTCTATGAGAAAGGTAACCGATTAATTATTTTAATGTGCTTATCATGTAAACATACAACATGAGATTTTCATACAAATTATTATTATTACAGATTCCTACCGTCAAAGAAACCAAACAAACCCAAGGTCACCGTGTACGACTTACTGAACATTTCATACCAACTCTTCCTCTGTTACTCGGGAAATATATGACTGATCCCGAACAAGTTGCAAACCTCTTGTCAATCCCTCAATACTTTAATATGGAAATCTATACTACCTCACGTCAAGAGAAGGTGAGTTCGTTTAATTTATGATATTGTTTACAAAAGGCTGAGATACTTTACTTCTCAAATTACAGAGTCTAGATTCGTTATTGCGCTTGATCCAGAATATACAGTCGCGGCTGAAAGTTTCTATACGTGTAGCTCAAAAATACGCCTTTTTACTGTGTATTGGCGGATGGTGTCAGCCTATGGTAGAGGTTGAGTTACCTTATTTGCTCGATTTTCTCAAGTTTTACCCCCTACCCCCTTACACCTCCGACAATGATTTGTTGGCGCGGCTTTTTTAACTATGGGTAACCATGGCCGATAATCAGACAATTGAGTCGATACCCAATAAAGTAGCAATAGCTCTAAAATGAAACGTTAAAATGGCAGAGGATTGATCAGTTTGTAACTGTGGCAATTTCTGCATCGATTAGTTTCATTTTAGCATTAGGCAATAGGAATAAGTAACGTTTGGGATATCGTGGGTAAATTACTAATCGATGTTAAGAGGAAGAGTTAAGTAAAGAAGGGCGGTAAAAAATAAAGAAACGAGCAAATAAGGTAGCTCAACCTCTACCATAGGCTAACACCATCCGCCAATACACAGTAAAAAGGCGTATTTTTGAGCTACACGTATAGAAACTTTCAGCCGCGACTGTAGTAGAAAGACACACCACAACAGAAGTGCTGGAAGGCTGCGCTAAAGCGTTGGAATTTTCTTGTGATGAAGATTACGCCATATCTTCTCGATGTGATTTAACAAGGAACACTTTAATTGATCGTCTCGTTAAGAAATGCGAACAAGATTATGAAAATTATGTAACACTGATGGCTGGCGTAAGAATTAATTTAGTTTGCATTTTTTTTTTCACGTTTTACATACTAATTTATGTGTTTTTACAGGACGAAGAGCCCAACAAAGATGCGGTGTTTACGCTGGTATTGGGTTTGAAAAAAATTGCCTTATTCTCGTCACATCACAATCTTGGGACATGGAATTTGTAGTCTTATTTTTTTGTATCTCTAGGATCATTAGAGTGAGCAACAAGTAATGTAAGTGACATTGCAGCTCCTCCGCTATAAATCCTATCAAATGCATTATCAGCCAGCATAAAAAAGATGGGTTCTCAAAGACTGTCTAGTTAAAGGGTTAAAAGTCTCCTTAATTTTTCCAACTTGAACAGCAAGTTTATGCTAGAGATGTTGCATTAGGTCCTCTTTAAGTCAAGCAAGTGGTACTTGCTATGACGATGATTGCTTTACAATTTTTAATGATTTCCTATTTTTCAAATAACAGGTAATGCAATGGACGAACACAGATAGTAATTATTTTGATGTCAACACAGTCAAGATACGTATCTGTTAAGATCCAGACAAGTCACAACAGTATCCGGAACAGATATCCGCAATTGTAGTTGCCGAGGAACGGCCAATTAGAGCCGCTCCGACACTGACCCCAAAAGACAAGAATTTTTTCTTCCTACGAAGAAATTCCTATCGATCACATGCGATGCACATGAATGGGCAGCACCTGCCCCAACGCAGACGGATTTGACCCTTAAATTAAAGTGAGTTGCACCAAATTCATCAAGTTTTTTTCTTTTGCATGTATTCATTCGTTTTGTCACTTGATGCGTTTTGTAACACACGTGAAAGGGATCAAATCAGCTAAATCAAAACCAAAGCTTAAAGTAAGGATTTCGATACTTCTTGGGAAAAAGGTTATTTAAGCGCGCTCGAAATTAATTCCAGGCATTTAAAGATAATGAGGATGGGTGTTTACTAGATTTCTTCAAAGTGGAATGCGTCTATGGGTCTTGAGGTACTCCCGCTTTGGGGGCAACTTCAAACCAAACTTGCTGCACATTGCTGCATACTTACAATAAATGCATCTCGAACTAAGCGAATGGGGATTGTTTTTTCGGCTTGGAGGAAAACGGTGCCAAACGTGGTCGGAGAAGTCTGTTTACCGTTCGTCCGTTCCACTGGATTTGCAAATTTGCCCATTGCTTCCTGTATTGATAGAACATACCTTGCAGGTTGATGCGAGCTTCATCTTTGCTAACTAAGGTTCTTGATTTTTCAATTTTCGAGAAAGAAGTCGTTGTGAATAATGCAACAACTTCAATTCCCGATTTTCCAAGTCCGTTCTTGAAGTTTCCCCGCACGTCCTGTAATCTTCAAGGCAGAAAAATATTTCATTTTTTATATTAATTATGCGTTTATAAACAGGTACCAGACTACAATCGATAATGAAGCACCTTAATGTGTTAAATTATGTATTATGAATGCAAGGGCATGAACGAATATTTAATAGTTAAACGTTATAATTACCTTGAGCTTGGCAAAATTCAAAGGAGAGTCCAGAAAAGGAAGACACAGAGTTGCAATAAATTGGGACCCATTGTGCGGAGATTAGAAACACAACTGTACGGCGCGGAGTTTTTGCAGGTATTCGCGAACCGGCACTTGCCAGGGAAATGATATTTCTAATGTAAATTTTTCAACTTTTAAAGGTTGATGGTCAAGTTGCCTGTATGATGATAATTATCATCGCTTCATTTTGATAGCGTCGTTGTGATTGGTTGCATCCTGGCGCACATTCGACCATCAGGTATTTCGTTAGCACTGTAATATAATAGATTAAGTCACTTGTGAAAACAATCGACGGAAACGCTAGACTGCGTAAACTTAGTTATTGGATAGTACCATCTGCAATTTACTTTGTCATGATTGTAGTACATTGTAACCTTGGGAGTTACAGAAGTGTTTGAACAGATGTGTCCTCAGAGTGGGTTCTAATGATAACATTCAGATTGCGAATGTTTAGCTCAGTAACTAATATGAACCAGACAAAAAAACTAATTTCAGACTACTTTTTGACATGTGTGGTCATATTATAAATATACACACCAAATATGTTTAAACTTTACTAATAGTCGAATAGGCCTATAACGTTTTTAGAAGAAACAGATAATTTTTCCTTTTTACAATTTTGGATGAGGTATTTTTTTCTTAAAACTGGTTTGGAAGTAGAGAAAAAAGCTAATAACGAATCCGTTTATGGAGACCAATTCCAAATTGATCTTCTAACCTTTTTTTTTTCGTTTTTCTGATTTTAACTTTGGAACTAGAGCTGTCTCTAGAATTCTGTTTGCCTTCCAGTAGTTCAACTTCATTCCGGAAGAGTGCAAGGTGGTTGTGGTTCTCCCAGCAACACCGCAAGCTGAAACAAAAAACAAACTTCAATCAAGCAAAGTACTTTCCTTTCCTTCCAGCACTCGCCAACACATTCACCAGAGCAATCTGAAATGAAACGCACGATACCAAACCTATACTGTAATCCCGGTAACGTATTTGACTTATTTTATGCATGGTTATGATTGATTTCTAAAATCTTCCATTGCATACAGGATCCACAGCTTGAGCGAAATCCAAGAAACGTTGTGGACGACATTGCGACAAGTCACCTAATAATGCTCATGTCAAGAAACATGACTGTCATGTCAGTTATACACACAAGTGTGTCATAGAACACGAATCTGTGCTTTAACTGTCGTACTCGACATGGTTGAACTTGAAACATACGACGATATGCAAAGTGGGCTTTATTTCGTTGGCGCCCGCGTCTCACTAAACAACGTCATCCTATATCACATGAACGTGGGCAGTTTACCGGCCGTAAACAGTGAAACTGGCTGTAGGTAAATATTTGTCGCAATTTTATTGAATCCTCTAATGGCAAACGCTTTTTTAAATTTGAATTAATGGCGTACAGGATATGACACGGATTGGAACTTCTCGGCTTCGGATGCTTTAACAACTGAAGGAGATGGCAGTTTTTCCCAGCTTGGTATCAATAAAGTGACTGTCGTTCCGATACGCGGGTCAACGATACTGCAGCGGTAAGCACATGTTTTACACTTATTCGTTAACAAACTAATAAAGAAGTTTTGATTTACATGGGGATTCACCATTCCGCTAGTCTGTTATGAAATAACAGTTACAAACGACAAAATCTTCTCGAAACACTCCGGCATTCATAAGGTCAGGAAATCCCCTTTGCTTTTTTCTTTGAATTTTTGCCAATGTCAAGCCTCATACACGCGATGAAATTGGCGCAGAGTTTCTCTGTCTCGATTGTTAATTTCACCTTCATTAAGGGCACCTTTTACAAAGAGTTAACAGTGACAGTGCAATTCATGGTCATTGCGCCATCCTGCTTTGTAAGATGTAAAACGAATGTTATCGATCTGAAATAATCGGACTAAATGACAGCTGACCGACAGACCACTTGCCTAAAGAAAGGGAATTTATTGCGAGCAGAACAGGATTTGACATTCATTTTCTAACCAATGAACAAGTGGATGCGTAAAGCTTCCTACCGAATCAGCGCTATTTTGATTATCGTTGCTTATTTTTATCCGCTTTGAGAAGTCCTCGATCGAGAACGAAATCCGCATTTAACCTAACCTAGCTGCTTTTAGTCATTTAAAGATAGTTCAATTTTCTTCAACGTGTTTGCCAATTAATACAACCTTTATAGCTCAGTGGTAGAGCGTTGGTCTCGTAGATAAGTTGAAGAAAAGGAAAACCGGATGTGGAATAGTTTAATCCATAATCCTCTCTTAAGGCATTAACTAAAGAATATTTTAAAAATTCGCACTTGGATAAAGTCATTTATAAGTATCGTTCAGACTATAGCTCTTTGTTACGTATTAGTAAAAATTTGATATTTAATAATTTCTTGACCGAATGGTCCAAAACATAAACAAAATTGAACGATTCGGCCATCGGGCTGAATAGTGCGTGTTTTTTTTTTTAATATGACCGATCCGAATCATGTGATACCCCGTATTATGTACTACGTAGAACGTCATTTAAATTTTGATTGTTTATTATCCCTAATTTTAATGGCCCTATAATTTAATCCCGTCTGAAAATACCCGTATAACAACTAGCCCCACTCTCTCCTATCAGCATAAGGATTTTTCCCACTATATTTTAATCTTGTTGCTCCAGCTCCGTGATGAACCTCAGATCGGTGCCTTCCAAATTCTTCCACATCCACTCGTCGATCCGTTCGTTCAATTCCGGAGAGAAATGATTCTTCCAGTCTCCGGTTTTACCTGAGATTTTATACGAGACGTTATTATTTGATGAACGTTGTCTATGAATGAATGAACCGAATAATTGTTTTTGCCTTTGCGGATGAAATGGCCACTGATATTCATCAATCCAATCTCTTTGCCGATTGTTTCCAATCCAGCAACCTCTTGCTTTTCATAGTTGACCATTTTGTTTTTGGCGAAATTGTCGAAGCGCAGATGCTCCGTCAGCTTTGTCAATTGATCGTCGCTCAGCTTCTTGCCGAGGAACTGACTGATCTTGACGATTTCCCCTCGGAGATTCTAATCGGAGATAAAGATTTCCACGTTAACGGTCAACGCAAAATTATTTTTTAATTTACCCGTTTGAGATCCTCGTAAAAGACAAAGTGCAAGTTGGGATGGTGCCGTTTGTTCCAGGCGTCCAGCAAGTGAGGGAAGAACGGAGCGCTGTAAACTATCCTTTCCATAAGATTAGAGCGATCGAATTCCACAAGCCGAAATAAATCAAAATGAAGATTTTGGTTTTGGAGTTGGCGACAGTTAATCGTACCTCTATCCGTCATGAAATTCTCGGCGAAAGTGTCCAGGTTGCTAACGTACTGATGGAATTGCAGCAGCTGATGGAAGTGATAATAAGAGACGATGACGTCTTTGGGGTTGCGAGCCACGTAAACGACCTAATGTGAAAGTAAGAGCAATTGTTAATGAAAGCTTAATTGCGGTTAAGTTTGGGATAGACAAGTTCGGGATGCTGAGTTGCACAACCGCAAAATTAGGATCGTGCGCCAACGAGTTTTTGTAACGTTGTGGGGATAGTAGAAAGCGGGTTTTTTATTATTTAAGCATAGAATTACTTATCTAATCTTAGAAATGTTCAGGATTATCGTTGTTTAGAACATTCTGCTTTTTATAGAGTAATTTAAAATGTATAATTCAGCTTAGTTTACCCATTAAAATTAAAGAAAGTCCAAGCCTGGGATGCTGTTTAGTCTTTTCTTGTGTTTTTTGACAGATCTGCTGACAAGTGACAAGCTCAAACACACAAGAAAAGACTAAACAGCATCCCAGGCTTGGACTTTCTTTAATTTTAATGGGTAAACTAAGCTGAATTATACATTTTAAATTACTCTATAAAAAGCAGAATGTTCTAAACAACGATAATCCTGAACATTTCTAAGATTAGATAAGTAATTCTATGCTTAAATAATAAAAAACCCGCTTTCTACTATCCCCACAACGTTACAAAAACTCGTTGGCGCACGATCCTAATTTTGCGGTTGTGCAACTCAGCATCCCGAACTTGTCTATCTGGGAGTGATACCTTGCTGGTGCTGAGGACTTGTGGGTTCAACAGATAGAGTGGCAAGTGACTTTTGATAATTCTCGGGCCGGCCATTTGATCGATTTGTTTCAGATCGCGAAGGCGGTCGCCCAATACTAAGCTGATGGCTTTCCTGGTAAAAGGGTAGAGCCAGTTCATCAAGTTCCAGTAGCAGCAATTCCAATCACGTTTTTTTTTTTTTTTTTTTTTTTTTTTTTTTTTCTTCATTTCAATTCAAATTTAGATTTTTCCCGCTCTTGTGTCACCACTGGGAACTCACCTGCAAATCTCTTCCATTTCGAATGTCTCCGCCAGTTTGATTGGTAACATGTAGTTCATCCTTAGCAAATAGGAGAGTGGAAAAGGGTCTTGATTATATTGTGAATTGAACTGGAACTGTTTTAAGCAATTGCAGACGTATGACTCACTCCAGAAATGGTGAGCGGATGCTCAGCTGCTCCTTCTTGCCTTTCTCGAAATCACAGTCGTTGACGACCATCCACACTAATTCCTGCACCCACGTAGTCCCTAAGATTTTGATGGGAAATTCGAATATTTTTGTCTCGGGTAAAAAAAAAGAATTCAAAAAGAAACAAGTTGAAAACGAGATGCAAGTCCGGCCCTTACCGCACTTTGGGAAAGTTGAAATGTAGACGTCGTCCGGCCTGGGATTGAGATTGTAAACATCTTCGGCTTTTTTGGCAAATTCCGGAGTGGTGACGTATTGATTAGGGAAGGATTTGACCAGTCCGTCGATGTAAGGCGGGAAATCATTGCGAAATTGGGAGCCCAACGTCTCGGGCATCAATTCGAATTTCTCTTTGAGAGGAAGACGTTGGTTATCAGCACCCGACATATTGCCGATCGATGAGGTACTGAAGTCCAAACGACGAAAACAATAGAATTATGAATTATATCTCCCCTCTCTCTCTCCCGAATCTGCTGCTAGCCATTCTTCTGAGTATCTATACACTCATGTAGGCCATACGCATAAAAAGAAGAAGAAAAAAAAACATTCGATTAATCAAAACACAAACCACGAAGCCCTCCTAGGTTGGCCGAAAGTAAAAACCAGATAGAGTGCAGCGATCTTTGACCCACTTTCCATCCCTTGTCATAATCGGGTCATCTTGTTATTCACCTGATTACTCGCCGGAAGGGATCACAAATTAGGGACATTTCAAACGAGATTTTGGGGAAGAACTAAGCCCAGAGAGCCATCAGCACAACAGCAGCATAGGGGAGGGTTGGCCTTGGTTGGTCTACACTGTTAAGAAATGGTCTCGTATTTGGGTACACGATATTAACGAAAAATGTTACTGGGTCTCTAAAATCGGTAGGAACTCCGTTTCGGTAGTTATAACCTTCGATTTTCAATAGCACGTCTCGACCAAAAATGTACATTCTCAATTTTTGTTTCCTACTTTTTCCCTTGCTTTTGTCTAGTTAAAAAAACAGCCTAAAATGTATCGAAAAGGTACTATTATTTACGTTATATAGAAATGGCACAGCGGATCAGCATCCGACTGTGATGCCGGAGACCCGAGTTCAATTCCTATCGAAGTCTAATCTTTTATTTAAGAATGGACGATTACTACTCACGATTTGCGAGACGGAAAACACGTCTCGGTTATCGTAGATTATAATATACGTTTCTAGTTGCCCGGTTTCCGAGGACTGTATGTCTCGAAAAACGTGAGGTATTATTAACAGTGTACTTTAATTTTCTCCCTCATTCCCTAACATTAATACCTTTTTAATATTTTGTAGTCTAAAATAGACGGAGTAAAAATTCTTTTAACTTGAATAGTTGAAAAACCAATCACGAAAAAAATACCTTACAAAAGATTAGCTTATTAGCTTGCTGTTACATCCTTTCACATTTTTGTTTAACCTGTCTTAGCGATATGAGGCGCTTGGCTAGCCATTTGATACAATTTTTAACATTAGATTTTATTAGGTGCCGTCAAGCTATTTACAATTTGCTATTATTTGCAGCACTGCTTCATTCCCACTTTTACGAAAGTTCGTCTGCCCCGGCGGTGACGTTGCAAAATTAGCATAGTGCTTTATAAATGTTTTATCAATTTTATTGTTTGGTTGTAATTTTGTTCGTTCGTGCGAAGTTTTCTGTTGTTTCTCGCTTTCACAATCGTAGTACCATGAGTTAATTCCTAATCTCTATGCTGAAAGCAAAGCATGGAGTGTTTGGCACACCTGCATTAGTGTCAGGGTGTCAGTCTATACTAAGAAAGGATTGGTGGATGTCAGAAAATTTGCTTCTGTAGTTCTCTGTTGCCACAGCAACAGGTATAAGCCTTAGTAATGCAGTGAGACACCCCTGTCTACGAAGAATCCAGTTGTGAAGTACAAGTAAAGTGAACTGAAACATTCAATGTTCTACTCTGCCGATGACATTTCAACTCCGGTTTCAGTAAAATATCTGAGTGGAGTGCGATGGATGATATCATCGACACCTTTGACCCCATTTTTAGTGAGTGTGTTATTAAATTTGGTTTCCAGCTGCCGCTATCGTTGCTTGTCCTAAGGAAGTGCCGGGGAAGTGACAAAGATTGATGTTGACAGTATCAAACGAGATCATATTGGTATCGACGAATCCTTTTTCTATTTTAGTGAAAATAATTTCAACTTAGTAAGTCGCTTTAACTAAATTCTGCAGAGCTCTTGCCAACACCCACTAGGATTGTGAGATTAAAGGTGCTGGAAGTGCAAATATGATACTTACTACTACGGACGATCAAACCAGTTGACTATTCGCTTGCAGCAGTATTTCGCAGTTACCTACCATGTTCATGAAGGACAAAGTTGAAAAGTAGGTGGAGACAGTCGTCAGGATGATTCCGACGACCAGTGTGATTTTGACCGGTACGGGATTGGATTTGTCACCAAGGTGAGTCACAGCTGCACAGATGAATCTTCCATCGAAATCCATTAGCTCTCTTCATGGCGGACATAGTATACTTAAAATCATCTGTCGTTCCAGTTGTTCACACAAGTCTGTCGGGGAACACGAATCTTTGCTTCTGCTGTCGTACTCGACATGATTGAACTTGAAACTTAAGTACTAGACAAGACTAGTTGCTGATTCACTTTACCGGAAAGATTCTAAAGTGCAATTACCTAGCTGTAGTTTTAATAGATTTTGCTCAATCCGTAGTTAAACAATACGATGCTGATCCGGTTGAACACATTGTGATTCGTGGTTGGATTAGCGCGGTATTTGTTATTTTTCAAGTTCAAGACCGCGAGGAAATATTTCGCTATTTTAGATCTTTGTTCTTAGTAGGCCCTATACATGTCGCAAACAGCTACCATTTCTTTAACAATTAAAAGTTGTATAATTCATTGTGCGTGTTTTAGCTAAGTTACAGAGCGGTTATAATTCTGATATTTGCGAAGAAGTGTTGGTGTGGATCTAGTATACTAGAATAATTTCATATTATTGTTGATTTTAAAAAAATCATTTAACCGCGTTCCGTGATAGCATAAAGTGCCCACTACAGCGCTGCATTGCTAATTATCTGACAAGTGAGCGGGAGAAGAAAAAAAAGAACAATCGATGGTTTCGTTAATTTTTTGTTTCTATCTTGAATTTTGTCCATTCTAAAACCCGAACCCAATGAACTGTGACAAGGATATTTTCTCTTACTCCTTCTAGTGTATGTCTAGTACTTTCTTGAAGGGGTGTTCTCATTACGGCTCCAAACGAATTAGATCAGTTGTATAGTTCAATATTGGAAGACAGAGTTTTAAAAGCTATTTTCGATTTTGCCAATAAAGCTAAGTGGGCTTTATATCGTACGCCCACGTCTCACTACACGAACGTGGGAGGCCTACCGGCCGCAAGCGGTTAAACTGGCTGTAGGTAAATATTTGTCGCGATTTTACTGAATCCTCTAATTGCATGTTCCCAACCTAAAGCTTGTTTAATTTGAATAAATGGCGTACAGGATGCGACTTGGATTGGAACTTCATTTCGACTTTGGATGCTGTAAAAAACTGAAGAAGAAAGGCGAGTCAACGATACTACAGTAGTAAGCACTTGTTTTACACTTTTTCGTTAAAAAACTAATAAATTTTGAAATGAAGGTCAACTTAATCATACAGACTGGCATTTTCATGGCGGAAGATGGATTTGACATTCGTTTTCTAACCAATGAGCAACTGGATGCGTAAAGCTCTCTACCGAATCAGCGACATCATCGGCTTTGAGGAGGTCTTTGTTCGAGAACGAAATCCACATTCAACCTAACACGGCTGCCTTTAGAGTAGTTCAACCTACTGCCGACTTTCAACAGTTGACACGGAGGACCTCTCTTGTCATTGAAACTATATTATGGTATTTGAGCACTTTAACTCAACGTTGCCTAAATGTCTAACTTTTTCTTCTTGCTATTGATTGGTAACGGGTATAGCTTCAATCTGACGCCGGTTGAGACTGGTTTTGGTCTCACAATCCACTGTAGGGGAGACCGGGGCTGTGTGGGACATGGGGCTACATGGGACATCGCAGTTTTGAGCATGTTCCCGTAATTTTTTTTAAATAATTTTTTTACTATATTTGAGTATTTACCATGCCCCATGTTGGGTAAAAAAATTATTTAAAAAAAATTACGGGAACATGCTCAAAACTGCGATGTCCCATGTAGCCCCATGTCCCACACAGCCCCGGTCTCCCCTACTCGTCAGACTATCCCATTGCCTGCATGCTGATACACTTTGGATCTGGCGTCGACTACCGAATAGTACTCGACGGATCGTGTAACAATTTAGAGCAAACATTTTGAGGCATGTCTCGTTCGACATTTCAGCGCATCCTACCTCCCACTTAAATTGACGGTTTGCAACTTAACCATAAATTTGTGTAGTAGAAAATGATTAAAAATACTTTGGTTTCAATTAAGTGAACAGGTGTCTTTGCGTCAAAAATAGCCATGGAACAAACTGCTCTTCCTAGCGCACGATAAGCCTTGCAATAGTCTACGATGCCCCACGGGCCACGGGTTGACTTGATAAGATTCACGCTATCCCAGTGTTTTTCCATTAAAATCCCAGCTGAGATCCGTTTTGACTGAGGTTCAATCAACGTTGCATTGCATTGATTGCGACTCTCCTTGAAACGGTTCGAAATGGAAGATTTATTTCACCGAAAAAACGAATTGACTCAAATGTCAATTGGTATAAAGAAAGTTTTAAGCCATAACCATTTGGTATTCATTTTGATATTGGTTTTTGTAGACCCATCCCCAGCAACGTCAACCTAAAGAAGGAAAGGCCAGTTTCCATGTACAATTGAAGGTCATGGAGATCATTACGTAAAAAGTGTTATGCAGTGGTGTTATGCGGTTATGTGGTGCAGTTGCATCTTTATCAAGCAGGTACAATAGCTGCAAGGCTTAGTCATTAGGATTTCATTTTGATGTTGGTTTTTGTAGACCCATCCCCAGCAACGTCAACTTGCAGAAGGAAAGGCCAGTTTTCAGTTCATTTCCTTCAATCGAAGGTCACGGAGATCATTACTTAAAACGTGTCATCCAGTGGTATAGAGGTTGGGTGAGAACGGGACGTTTTGCATCATTATAAAGAAGGTAGAATAGCCGCAAGGCTTGAGAGGTGAGGGTGAGAAAAAAATCGTATAAAAGGAGAAAGAAAAGGCGATAGAAATCAGTCGAGTGAGTATCTCCGACACGGCAACATCTGCAGCGAAGTATTTGTCAACAACTGCTATCATCGTATAACCAATTCGGAATCATGGGTAAATATTCTGTTTTTATGTGGAGTTTTGTATTAATACTACTTTAAATTATTGGTTAATATCGGTTAATATGCCAGTTGTTATTGAATGTTAATGTTTCAATTTTATTTATTGTTAAGTAAACTATGGCATTGTGCTGCTGTTGGGTTTCTTATCGATGGCTGGGTCGGCCATTGGTGTATCGATGTCTCCTGGGTGATGTCACCAACTGCATTCCTCATCGTGTAAGCAATTCGAAATCATGGGTAAATATTTTGTTAATTTAGTATTAGTTTTTTGTTAATAGTTAGTAAATCAACTAGTTTACAAGTGTTGCATAATTTCCAAGCAGTTACAATGCAAGGCTCGAGTTGAAAGGTGAATCAGAAGAAGGAAAAATCATTTTAAACGTGAGAGGAAGGGCGATAGGAATGATTCGAATGAGCATCTCCGATACGGTAACATTTGCAGCGCACTATCTGTCGCCAACTGGATTTTTTATCATACAACCAGTTCGCAATGATGCTTAAATAATCTGTTTTTTTATATTGAGTTAAGCATTAATCCTACTTTTTTCTATTTGTTAACATTCCAGTTATTATTTAATATCAATGTTTAAATTTATTAATTGTTTTAACTATAGCGTCGTGCTGCTGTTGGGTGTTGTATCGTTGACGGCTGGGTCGACCACTGGTGTGTCGATGTCTCCTTGTTATGGCGGCTACCAAACCGCAGTGCCGTCGCCTTACTACAAAACAATAACATACGCAACAACCGGTCACTACACCACTAAGGCTCCAGAGTATTACACCACAACTTGTGATGCCCCGAGCTACTACACCGAAACCCCGAAGTATAACTCTGCCCCGAGCTACATCATCAAAGAGCCGGAGTACTACACCGAGCCTCCCAAAGTACTACACCACTAAGGCACCGGAATGCTACTCGACTACGTATGCTGCCCCTGCCTACAACACCAAGGCCCCTAATTACAACAACACCGAAGCGCCTAAGTACTCCACTACAACCTTTGTGCTCCAAGCTACTACACCGACGCTCCGAAGTGTTACGCTGCGTAAAAGAAGTACTCTGTCGTATAACGGGAGAGAAAAGGTAATCAGTCGAGTGAGGATCTCCGGCACTCTAACATCTGCTGTGCACCATCCGTCACCAACTGCATCTCTCATCGTGTAACCAAATCGCAATTATGGGTAGATATTCTGTTTTTGTTTTTTGTTTTTTTCCCATTTTCATTGAGTTTTGTATCAATCTTACTGTTTTCTGTTTGTTCATGTTCCAGTTATTACTTATTATTGAATAATAATGTTTAAATGTATTGATTGTTTTAACTATAGTGTCGTGCTGCTGTTGGGTGTTGTATCGTTGATGGCTGGGTCGACCACTGGTGTACCGATGTCTCCTTGGTATGGCGGATACTAAACCACAACGCCGCCGCCTTACTACACGACAACAACTTACGCAAAGACCAGTTACTGCACCGAGGCACCCAAGTACTACACCACTAAGGCACTGGAGTATTATACCACAACTTAAGCTGCCACGAGCTACTACACCGAAGTGTTACTCTGCCCCGAGCTACTACACCGAAGTGTTCCTCTGCCCCGAGCTACTACACCGAAGTGTTACTCTGCCCCGAGCTACTACACCGAAGTGTTTTTCTGCCCCGGGTTACTACACCCCCAAGGCACTGGAGTACTACACGATTACGTATACCTCCCCATCCTACTACAACGATGGCTAAGTACTACTCTGTTTCCAGCTACTACACCGAGGCTTCAGCTTATTACTCCATCAAAAACGGTAGAATACTACACCGATGCCCCAAAGTACTACTCTGCCCCGATCTCCACAACCACAACTGAGGCGGCCAAGTATTACGCAGTCCCGACTTACTACACAGAAGCTGCTCCTTCGTACTAAGTTGACCAGAAATACCACACTGATGCTCCAGTTTGCTACACCACAACCTACGCTAAATCAAGCTAAGACACCTCTACACGCTGTGGCACTTAAGTACTACACCGAGGGAGCCGCATATTACTCAACCACGTACGCTGCAATAGTTTACTATACTTGAGGATCCCTAGTATCTCTCTGCTCCAAGCTGCTACTAAACTATGGATCATACTAAACTAGCAAGGCTCCCGAGTATTACACCACTACTTAAGCTGCTCCGACCGATACACCGAAGTTTCAAGGTATTCCTCTGCCCCGAGTTACTACACTAATAAGTCACCTGAATATTACACCACAACCTACGCTTCTCCAGAGGACAACAAGAATACTTCTAAATAGCTGAATTTGAACTGTGTTATTTGTGTTAAGATTTGTTGGCTATTTTTTAATAGTTACTAGTCATTGTGATTGAATTGTTAATGTTTAATGAGAAAATAAATATTTTAATGCGGGTAAACATCATGTAAGACTTCCCTTAATTTTTAAGATTTTGACATTGAGACAGATGTTCGTATTTTGGTTGGATCTTGTCAAATTCATACGTTGAAGGTAAATACTGCTCTAGTCGCTCTCATACGGACATCCTGGTGTTGGGCGAAATTCTTTTTCAGGGTAGGTTTTGAAATCGACGTACTTTTAAGTGTTCACTAAAAAATTTTAAAGTTAACAGTTTACTTGACATTTAGGTTTGCGTAACAAAGGAGTTCATGGCAGACGTTGTTTGGCTCTTTCACAGGAATTTTTGAAAGAAAGGAGATTTATTAAAGAGGAAAAAGATTTATTAATGGTTTTATGAGTAATAGCCAAGTGACTGATCATTTATGCATGAATTTAACACTTCAAAGTGTAAGAAATATAATGTTTCATCTGCTAAACATAACTTTGTTTGAAAATACTCAGACACAATTTGGACAAAAACATGAAAAGGAATTGCTTTATTATCCCACCTCCACCCACAATTCCACCACATTTTACAATAACACAAATTATACATACATAAATACATACATACATACATACACTTAAGTTAACCCGTTGGCTGCCACGCCATACAACCCGAAGGTTGTTCTTCTACTACTCTACGCGCCATGTCTGAAGGATCCATGACCAAGATGGGACTTGCCATTGCTGACAAGTCCGGGCTGACACGGTGACAGGAGAAGATGGAATGCACGCCTCTAGAATCCATCACCGTATCGACAAGGGGGAAGTCCCTATGGTGCACTGCCTAACAGGCGCCTTGCGGCGAATCTTGGGCTGGTGCGACTGTCAGACCCCGCGGCATGTAAACCACGAGACCGAACAGCGTGGCCCGTGCTAAGGAGCTAACACAGGGGAAAACAAAGGCGTGGCAGCCAACGGGTTAACTATCACAAACAAACAAAAATTTTACCAACAACAAATGATGATCGGCGCTGACATTTTGGAGATACCGATGATGTTTTGGTGTCCATCTTCTAGACGTCTCCGCTGCATTACCTGGATAAAGAGAAAACAATTCTTTTTAAGTGACATGCCAATAAAAGTTACATAATACATATAGGTACATTGATCTAGTTTTTTTGGCTCAAAACTTTAAAGGTGCACTTTTAACTGCTTAAAATCTAGCTTTAAATATTGACAACTGCACACAGAACAAAGCTCACTTGCTAGTTTTAAGAAAATTTTCCGGAAGTATACCGGAAGTAAGCGATAGCGTCTTAACTATTGAGCTGTCGTCAAATTAAACCACATATTCGTGATCTCCATGAAAATTGGGGTCGATAGATGTGATTGAAACGAAATCCAAAATTTGGCCAAAATCGAGAATTTTCCTGAACTGTACCAGGAAAATTCTTGAAACCGGAAGTACGCGTACGTACAAAAAAAAACATGAACTTTACCACAAATTTGACGAAGATTACAAATATGTGGCGCTTTTGTGTTTCAAATGAATATTTACTGAACTACTGACTGAAATGAGAAAACCGGAAGTAGAAAAAAAAACACATTATTAAAAATCTAACAAGTGAGCTTTGTTGGTGGAATAGTTAAAGTCAGTTACCACTAAAAAATTTCCAAACAATAACTGCCGAAGTGCCAATAAATGTTTAAAGAGATGTGCAAACTGTAACTATTTTAACAGCTGAAAATTATCGAAAAGCCATCTAGCGTTAGAAAAAAGAAACGTCTAAGGAACACTGTTTGCGCGCAAGAAGGGCCTTATTTTGTAACTATTACACAGACACAGAGTTTAATGTAAATTAGTAGAAAATTCAAGAAACTTACATTGGAAACAAAGGGTTGCAGCCAACGGGTTAACTAACAAACGCGACAATCCACGATGTTATGCGTAGGTGGCTGCCGTTTTCCACGACAACGTTTCAGCTCTTCTTCGTCCCTTGCGCTGCACACTAAAATTTGATACAACAAAGCTGTTAAACATCAGCACTGTAGGTTGGTAAAGGAGACATTGAGTTCCAAATGACCAAATGACATTCGCAGTAGATCAGATGACAGGTACCTTGAGAATACGTGTCGCCATTGCCTTTTTTTTTCTTGGACAGATAAACAGATGCCTCTCATTTGATCTGTCAGGCAAAATCTAAATAAGAAAACAAACACTATTTAAATCACTATTATAAGATTATAAGTTCATGAAAATATAGCATGATCATTGATTTCATTACTTTCACACATGAAGATAGATGTTGGTCACCCATGGTCACTTATTGTGTCACTTAATGTGTCACTTCTTTGCTGAAAATAACTATAGACACAAATGTCTTCAACTACGATTGAGCAAGAACTAGTATAAAGCAGCACACCTATACCTCTATTTGCAATTGGAAGTGTGTTGTGTGCTTCTTTAGCAGAAACTGCAGGAATAAGGAAATCACAGAATTTCATTACTTGCTGCAGCAAACACTCAAGGAGCTGCTCAAATGAGACTTAAGAACACTTCTGGCTCCCAAGAATGATTATGAAATTGTTGTACCAGCATTTTGTTACTTGATTCCTGCTTCATAAGCACAAATGAAGAGAGGAAAAAAAAACAAAGAGTAAAATTGTAATGTTATGTTTACCCATTGTGTTCAGCACATATCAACAACTTTTGGGACATACTTATGCAAGAGTTTGGTAGCTGAAGTTGTGATACATAGAAAATCAGTAGGACTAGGCCTACAACAACTTGATGTGGAAAGCCAACGATCCATTAATGGGAGATCTTGATGGAAGTACAGAAATGGGATTAAGATAAATTATGTCGGTAACAACAGTTCTTAGATATTTACTTACATGTAATTTGGGGTTGAATTGGTTTAAAACAATTCGTTTAAAACAAAGAAAGTTAAAGCAAATATAACTTTCGACATTTGTTCGCCATGAGCCATGATAAACATAACAAGACTTCTAGCCATCTTGTGTCACAAAGGACAATCACTCTAAATTTTGTACCGAAACTGTACCGGAAGTAGGCGATAGATCCTCAACTATTTCATTAAATTTGACTAGTGACTAAATTTTTTAATTCCTCGTGAAATTTGGGGTCGAAAAGTACTGCTGTTTCTAGCAAAAGGTTGGATTTGGCCTAAATCGAGATTTCCCATGAGGCATTCAATTTTATTTCATGAAATCACGATAATGTTATATCACTATTAAGGAAATCATCACAAATTTACAAATCACAAATTAAAGACACCTGGGCTTTGATGTAATTGACGGATTATGGCTGTGGTGGATGTTTCTTTCATTTTCTGCAATGTGGTGTAGTACTAATAGTAGTGCGGTTGCGGAATCCAAAAAGGACCGGAAAGGAAAGGACCGGAACTGCTAGTGCAGCTTGTTGTGCTGGATACTTCATAGAGGCTGACTGAAACAGATTGACCCAGCCAGATGCTGCTGCACAGAAAGGCTGCAGAGGTGCACTGAAATAAAACCACAGCCGCTAAGAAAAGAAAAAGACGTTTATCAAATAAAAGAATTAAAAGTACTAAGCGGAAGCGTGAGTTTTGGTTACGATGAGACTGCCGATTCACTTCTTGGCAGGAGAGGACTCCGATCGCCCAACTACAGCGGAAAACTTTCTCCGACTCTGCTCACGCCGTTCTTTCTCACTGCGCAACATTTCAATTCACTCACGGCGCGGACGAGTCCAGAAAGGAAGGGGAGTTTATGTGCTTCTTGCTGAGACTCGGACGTGCACGTCTAGGCGACATCTGCCGAATCCTCCGTGCGGGATAGCATGTGTTTCCCCCAAATGCTACTGCTTCCATCGAGCAACAGTGTGGTAGTATACCATCCGTCGCGGTTATCTTCAACGGCAATCAACACGAAATGTCTGGTGGGGAGGAGATTTTTGGGGGATCAAGCAAACAAGAAAACAACGACAGCAACCAACCAACAAACCAACGATCACCTCTCACGTGACAAACGGCACCCGCTGTGCAATTTGTCCCTTTTTATTCTTCTGGCATATCATAAACGGCCACTATCATTCTTCACGAAAAGTGAGAAAAGACTATCGATGTTGTTTGTGTGCTTGCGAAGTTCTACAAATCGCACCGAATGAAAATCCCCGGGTTTTCTAAACAGATATTGAAAAAAAAATTGCGAAACCAGAGAGAAATAAACGAATCCACGGTGAATAGTAAATCCATCCCAATATCAGCTGGCGACTACGCGATAGGACAATTTAAAAAAAAGGAGTTTTTAGTGATTCACTACCGTCGATGAACAGATTACTGTAGAAAGTCTTTCCCTGTCATTATATCGACGCTAAATACACCGATGACCTATTACACACTAGGGCTTAAAACGCTTTATAACAATTGGGACCAATTTTCGGGATAGAATTGAATTGTTTTCGCTCTTTCGATAAAAAAAAGGTCTTTCAAAAGCGCAATTCAAAGTGACAAAGATTACCATACACATTATTTCTGTTCTCAAAAATAACACAGACAATATTCTAGAAAATCTAGGATTGCTGCACAAACGATTTTCACTGAAAACTACTTCATGACCTCAATACTATCAGCAAATGGTACAATAAAGATTACTGCTTATTTTTTTTTTTACTTTCTAATGGTGATGGCGTAAAAGCTAGATTCATCACATAAAGAGAAAAAAAAAACTGACAATAAAAACATTCTATTCCTTTCGAGATAGAATTAATGTTAAACGTGGTGCACATGACTTTTACTTGCCCTAGGTTGTAACTTAATCGTATCTCGAAAAAAAAAACCCAAAAAAAAGAAAATTTGCGGAATAGTTGGAAGATTTGAACTAATCAAACGAATCGATTCTACGGAAAGGCTGAGAAAGGTAATGTTCAGACATTCACGCGGTCTTTCTGTAGAACGCATTTGGTAAACCGTGGACGAATATTGTAAATTAAGGTAACCTGCAGAAGGAGGAGCTAGTGAAAATTCAACGAAGATGATAACGACTGGAATACATGACAAAGGAAGTTTCCCATAACAAATTTCCACAGTGCACCTATAAAGATTCGAGAAAAATCCCTAATAACAGAAAAAAGAAAGCAGTAAAGGTCGCTTGTGCCTCGCAAGTCTTGGGCCAGATATGGGAAGATCTTCAGACATCTACTTGGTCGAAATAAAAAAAATTTGGTTACACGTAGTAGACCATGTTTCGCTTGACATTACAAGGTAATTGAACAGGGAATCATTTACAATATTCGTCGTCGGAAAGCGTAAAAGAAACCTTCCTCTTCTCATTACTTCTACACTCTCAAAATCCCATCATTTCATATTCCTCCAACAGATTAGTAACAAAATCAGACATGCTATTGACATATTGCTGTTCAATGATCGTTTCCAATAGAGCTTGATGAAGCTCACTCATGCGATCAGAATGACACGAGTCCTATATAAAATTATTTGTCATGAGAAAAGAAGGTGCTGACAAAAAGTAAATTTTTTAAATTACTGAATGTGTTTGGAGTGTAGATTCTTGGGTTTGAAGGTTTGCCTGGGTAGACAAATGAAACTGTGAAAGCTGCTGTAAAAAAGGATCAGCTGGCACAATATCATCGGTTGACTGGATTATTTGTTCATCATAGTCATTGCTAGATCTGATGTTGTGAATAATTGAGCTGAATGGTTGCATACATAGCGGGCATTTAGTTTTTTCCTGAAGCAAAATTTTAAGAAAATATTAGGGCTATTGATGATCTAGTTAGTCTCTTTCTAAATTTTTGATTAATACCTTGGACCATCTAAACAAACAACTGTAGCAGAACTCATGAAGACAATTATTGGCAAAGCACTTGTTTTCAACCTTCCCCAGACATATTGCACACGGTGAATCTGATGGCCCTGTCCATGTCTCATCAACAGAATTCCCTAAAAAATGTAATAATAAATTTTACTACTTGAATTAAAATTAAGCACATTTATGATTTACTCATGAAACTCATGATGGATCGTTTTAAGAGCTTGGAAACAAATTGCAAACAGCAAACAGTTTTGAGAGGATTTAATTTTTTCCACTCAGACTCGATACTCGACGATGCCAAACACAGTAAGTTTTGAATTAGGAGTTAGGTCTACTATTTATGTGATCTTGGTTTAATATTTTTTTTTAATTTGATTTTCAATTGCTTTTTTGTTGTTATTAGAAAGTTTTACAATTTACATTTGATATTTTGATTAAGATTACGCTGTTTCACGATATCTTTATTTGTGATTTTGAGCTATTTTTTTTCAGATTTTTCTAAGCAAATAATCCAACGAAAAACAACGATAAATTTTTTGTATTTATTTTGAATCAATCTAAAAAAAATTTGAGTATGAAAAATCATCAAAACTATTATATTCTGCATGTAATCTGCAACAGCGGCCATATTAGAATTGCAATCATGGCAACGTCTTCTTGATGGAGCAATTTTATGCAACACAACATAAGGTTTTCAAAAACGTGTAAAAAAAAACTCCCAAAGCAACAATTTCCTCCTTTTTTTTGGCTTTTGATGTAATTAACGGATCATCGCACAGCGATAAGCAGAAAATCCCTCCACACAAGACCGACAATCTTACACACAAATGCAATGTCATGTTTTGAGGATTGACAGTTGGCACGAACGGCCGTGACGTGCGAATTTGTTTGCGACCTGGTAAGTTGCATCATTAGTACCCGTTTTTGTAAGACAGGAATGGCATCAAACAAAAAATATTGAAGAGACCCAGAAGAAACACTCTTAAGTCGAGAACTCAAAAGTCAAATATTTATACAGCCGTTGATTCATTCATCCACACGTATACAGAATACAGATACAGCAGAGGGGTGTAAAGTATTACCAGTTTCACAAATACATTAATGAATCTGCATTCACAAAAGAGTTATTTTCATTTTAACTTTAAGTATTATATATTTACAGACACAACTTTGAAGGGGTTGATTGACGGGCTCCGAATCTACAGGGATTCGATGAAATGACTGGCAGGTTTGACTCCGCTTCTCCACAGCGACTTGGCTTTCGGTTGTTGTTGTTGTTGCAACACGATGGTTTCAGCTTAGATTCCAACAACACCAGATCGATATGCGGTCGGCCTTCTTCTTCAATTGTCACTGTAAATAAATGTAGAAATTATTTTTTTTAAATCAGTGAACTTTTTCCCGGATGGAAAATGGGGCTCACCTGGAACGTGATTGCCTTGCGTCGATGATTGGTTGAAATTGTTCTGGCGGAAACTGATGCTTGGTCGAACTCCACGAACCATAGTTGTACGTCCTATGCTGCTGGTGGCCGCGCTGGTCCAGTCAGGTCTCAGAAGGGCGAACCGGTAAAAGAAATCACGAACGGCCGCACGAAATATCGGTGTAGTGAACATGTACTGGACGTAGGAAAAAGAAGAAAAACAAAATAAATTACTGGGCTAATCGATGGCATACACAAGTCCGGTATATCCACCAAGCAGGCTACAAAAATAAATTGGAAGACTCACCAGAAGAAGATGGATGGCCGATTAGACGGGCAAGATGAAAACGACCAGCCATGAGTACAAATCGCCGGGAATGTAGACGTTGGCCAGCGCCATGATTTTCAAAAGGGCATCCAGCAGAGGCAGTCAGAGAAGACGATGAAAAAGAAGCGGACGGCCATTTCAATTTCGTTGGGCGCCAGCGGCGTGGCCGTCTTCGTCCGCCTGATGCTGACGAACAGCGCCGTGTACACGCCCATAATGACCGGAACGCTTTTTTTTTTTTAAATTAAATTTCATATTTATTTTATTAAAGCGGACCCGGAAGGATTCTAATTGGAAAATCAACGAAACGTACCTGCCAGGTTTTTGACAAACATGGCCAATAATCTGTTCTCCGTCTTGGCCAAATGGCCAGGTTCCGGCCGCCAAGGACGAGGAAAGGAAACGGGGTAATTTTTTGGGGCGAAATATAGAAATTGCACTGTGTCATACCCCGAAGAGGAAAGTGGAGGCAGAAATTATTTAGAGCTCGAGAATTACGAAATTCGCTCGTTTGAGACCGTCGGTTGTCTTTGTGTAGAGATGCAACTCTAGAGGGTCGTTGAAACAAGTTCCGGCTAAATGAATCCTCGAGTAGTTTCTTGTTTGTTGTCTGTTCTTTTCTGTTCCGACAAGCGAACGTAACACCAACATTTCTGAGTTTGTCTTAGCATCATTCTTGAGCACGCAGTTACGAGCAAAGCAACGAAATCGATACAAACTCGAGCTACGGATTGGGGCGCTTAGATTTTTCACGAGATAGACAGGAAATTGCAGAGTTGCTCGACGTCTCTTTAGTGATTCACTATCGTCGATGGACAGTTTACTGTAGAAAGTCTTTCCCTGTCATTATATTGACGCTAAATACACCTATTACACACTAGGGTCTAAACGCTTTTAAAAAATTGGGAAAAATTTTCGGGATGGAATTGAATTTTTTTCGCTATTTCTATAAAAAAAGGGTCTTTCAAAAGCGCAATTTAAAGTGGCAAAGATTCCCATATACGACATTATTTCTGTTCTCAAAAATAACATAGACAATATTCTAGAAAATCTAGGATTGCACAAACGATTTTCACTGAAAACTGCTCCATAACCTCAATACGATCAGCAAAGGGTAAAATAAAGATTACTTCGTTTTTTTTTTTACTTTCTATTGGTGATGGCGTAAAAGCTAGATTCTAATATTTCCTAATTTATTAATTTCAAGCAAATTCCTAGGTTTTCAGAAATCGATACTTGTTGCTGTATACATAGAGAAAAAAGTTGGACAATTAAAACATTCTATTCCTTTCGAGATAGAAATGCTAAACGTGGTGCACGTGGCGTTTAATTTCCCCAACTTGAAACTTTGTCGTTACTCGAAAAAACTAAAAAAAAAAGGAAATTTGGGGAAGAGTTGGAAGATTTGAACTAATCAAACGAATCGATTCTACGGAAAGGCTGGGAAAGGCAATGTTCAGAGATCCACGGACTCTCTGTAGAACGCATTTGGTAAACTGTGGACAAATATAGTCAATAAAAGTAACCTGCAGAAGGAGGAGCTGGGGAAAATTCAACGAAGCCGATAACGACTGGAATATATGACAAAGGAAGTTCCACAACAAATTTCCACAGTGCACCTATATAAAGATTCGAGTGGGTGGAAGCTTAAGAGAAATATCTCTAACAGAAAAACAGTAGAGGTCGCTTGTGCTTCACAAGTCTTGGGCCCGATATGGAAATTTCGTCATACATCTACTTGGTCGAAATAAAAAAATTTGGTTATACGTAGTAGATCATGTTGCGCTCGACATTACAAGGTTATTAAACAGTGAATCATTTACACTATTCGTCGTCGGAAAGCGTAATTTCATCAAAAATGGGATGAAATCTTCCTCTTCTCATCACTTCTACAATCTCAATATCATTTCTGTTGTCTGTATCCAACAGATTATCAACAATAGCAGCAGAAGAATTGGGAGACATGATATTTTGCCTTTCATTCATCAACTCTAATAGAGCTTGACGAAGCTCATGAATATGACCAGAATGACGCGAGTCCTATAAAATTATTGGTCATCAGAAAAGAAGGTGCTGTCTTTTACAAAAAGTAAATTTTTTTAAATTACTGAATTTGTTTGGAGTGTAGATTCTAGAGTTTGAAGGTTTGCCTGGGTAGACAAAATAAACTGTAGAAACCGCTGTAAAAAAGGCTCATCTGAAACAATATCATCAGTTGACTGGATTGTTTGTTCATCATAGTCATTGTTAGATCTGATGTTGTGAATAATTGAGCTGAATGGTTGCATACATAGCGGGCATTTTGTTTTTTCCTGAAGCAAAATTTAAAAAAATATATTAGGGCTATTGATGATCTAGTTAGTCTCTTTCTAAATTTTTTATTTATACCTTGGACCATCTAAATAAACAACTGTAGCAGAACTCATGAAGACAATTATTGGCAAAGCACTTGTTTTCAACCTTTCCCAGACATATTGCACATGGTGAATCTGATGGCGCTGTCGAAGACTCATCAACAGAATTTCCTATAATAATAATAAATTTTACTACTTGAATTAAAATTAAGCACATTTATGATTTACTCATGGAACTCATGATGGATCGTTTATGGAGCTTAGGGACAAAGTACAAACTACAAACCGCAAACAGTTTAAATTTGATTGTTCGATTGTTTTTTGTTGTTACTTGTTAGAAAGTTTTACAATTTACATTACGATTACGCCGTTTCACGATATATTTATCTGAGATTTCGAGCTATTTTTCTAAGCAAATAAATCCAACAAAAAACAACGATTCATTTTTTTTAATTTCTTTTAAATAAATCTAAAAAAATTTGAGTAGGAAAAATCATCAAAACCGTCAAATGTATTATATTCTGCATGTAATCTGCAACAGCGGCCATATTAGAATTTCATGGCAACGTTTTCTTGATGGAGCAATTTTATGCAACACAACATAAGGTTTTCAAAAACGTGTCCAAAACCAACATTTTCCTCTTTATCATATCTTTACAAATTATTAGTGACATGGACGCAGAAGAAATGGCTTCTTCCAGGGAAGAATCAGAAGATCTCACTTGCTGCTCCGTTTGTTTTTTGCGATTTGACATGGTTGAACGGAAACCAAAATTTCTTCCATGTTCACACACTTTCTGCTTAAGTTGCTTGAAGGTATCAAACTTATAAACTATTCTGTTTCTCCACTGAATATAAATTATGATATATTTTTTTAGTTAATGGCTATAGATCATGATGGAAAGATGATTGATTGCCCAGTCTGCCTTAAACCGTTTTCAATTGCTTCTGTTGAAATTTTACCAAATAACATGTATGCTCTTCAAATTATTAAGATGAGCAAGATCATGACAAATGTTCAAAAGCTCATGTTGTAAGTTTATACATATCTTTTTATTAACTTCGTCAAATTTATCAAATTGTTGTTGGTTTCTATTATTCAGTACTCCACGCTGGTGTTTGACTTGCAAGGGTGTAGCCAAAGAATCATGTATAACAAGATAAACAATTACTAGAACTAAATAGTCATACATTTTTTACTTTTGTATCTTTACAGGTTTTAATAGCCATTCCACAATCAGTTTAGCTCAAGATGGTGAAGAATTACAGAGAAAGATTCAGGATAGTGAAAAGAATTTGAATGATGCCCTTGAGAAAAGAGCAAAAATTCAGATTCATCATAATGCTGTTTTAAATTCTCTAAAGGAAGCAAAATATTCAGCTAAGAAAGAGGCTGAGGAAAACACTCAGCACACATTTACCTTAATGACAGCCTTAGAGAGTATTGACAAACTAAAAAATGGAAAACAAGATGTTCCAGAGGCCAGAGAAAAAATTGAAGCCATCTTTAGAGAAGCAGAAAATGAGCTACAATCGGCCTCTCAATTGATGTTTCAGTATGAAGATCAAACCGAAATTCGTGTTTGGATTGAAAAAGCTCCATCTTCAGGGAAAACTTGTTTTCTTAGCCCGAAACTCCCTGCTTGTAACTCGGGTAAGTGTATTCGCTAATAATTGAGTTATCTTATTCATTTCGTCACCGTTTTTTTATTTCTTTAAGATTTAGTTAAGACGACGGAAACCAGAAGAATTTGTCCCAGCGAAGAGAAGGAGAAGATCATGTGTTGTGCATTAAATCCAGTTAGACCAATTCTAGTTTGTGGTTTGGAAAGTGGGAAATTGTGTTTGTTTGAAGAAGAACACGACTGTGACTTCGAACCATTCTCAGATTGGAAGGGCACAATTGTTGAAACGTTGTCGACCAAACCGGTTTCATTTATTGCTTGGGACGTAAGTATAATTTATGTTGTTTTACCATCCAATAAAAGATTCAGATTTGTTTTCCTTTTGAAGTTGGAAGGTACTAGATTTGCAGTCGGCTTTGTGGAAGGCCTCGTTCAGGTGTGGAGTCGAGACTGTGAAAAAACCTTTGAACTCCAAAATCATACCATGACGGTTAGCTCAATTTCATGGAATCATAATAAAGAAGCTGTTGATCTTTTTCTCACTACCAGTATTGACATGGTAATCTAAGTGCTTTTTATTATTCAGAATCTGTGATTTGTCAAGTTTTATTTAGTCGGTTGCCGTGTTGAGTGCCACGTTACAAACCGTAGTGCAACAGTTCCCATTCCAATCGGAAGTCTGTGATACCGTTTGGGTCAGCGCTGATTCGTTTGTATGTTTTAACGAGGATAATATTTTTGACATGCATCAAATCGGGAAAGACAAACCAATACGAACATTTCGCGATCTTAACGTAATACCTCCGTGTTTGATGCATTACATATGATGTAATCTGTAGCTTATAAAGTTTCTTTAGGGCACTTTGATTCGATTGTGTTTTAGAGGTCGCCTTGCCTCTTCTTCTGATGACGGATGCATCAAGGTAGGTTTTTTATTACAAAATCGAGAAATAAAATAATTTAATATTTATTTCAAAGATTTGGTCATTGGAAGAAGATAAACCTGTTCGTCAGTACTCCACGGATTCACCTGTTTACTCTATTGACTGGATTCCGATAAATGAAAAAGATGCTGATACTGGCGATAATGCTGGCTGTCAACAACTTCTTGCCAGGTAAAGTTGACTGTGAATATATTGTTTAATTGTTTTTTAATTTGGTCTTTTAGTGGATTAGAAAATGGGCTGGTTCACATATGGGACGTTTCTGGAATCTCTGACTCACCACTTGAAACACTTAAAGGACATACCGAGCCTGTCAACATCGTTTACTTCTCATGGTGTGGAAAATTATTAGCGACATTGTCTGATAGAAATAACACGTTAATTGTGTGGTCCACGAAGGTATTTGTCGTCTCGTATTTTACGGCGACCTCGAGTTTATTTATTTTACTTATTTATTTTCCACTTTAGAGTTGGGAAAAAGTTTATGAAACTATCATAAATGACGGTAGTGAAAGTGATTCTCGTGAGCCATACTTTCTTTCTTGGAATATTAACAAGGTATTAGCGACGGTTAATGGGGGGCGAGAAGTGAGTTGGCTTTCTAATGTTACTTAACAAATTTAAAATCGCACAGTTTTAAAAAATGTGTTTTTCATACTACATAGGTAACGGTGGCTGAATTTGAATAGTTTTGGATTTTTAACAATCATATTCAAGTCAAGAATTCTGGTCGAGTAAAAAGAATGTTTGAAAGTGTTAACGCGATGGTTTGTTACTATGTTAATTAAATATTGCGCTGTGGAATTTCATAATCAAGACATCTTTTGTTTATGCTCAAAACCTGGTTAATACAGAAATTTTTTATGTTTTTTTTATGCCAATGTTTAGTTAAATTGGTTTTTGTGTTCACAATTAAATGTTTTCAGGTTGACAATGGTGGTAATAACTATAGTAGCGAAATTTCGTTAACTGGATATCATCGATTCTTACTTTGAGTAGGTTTTCTTCGATTTTTTAGCCTCGAATGTCCTTACTCTGGCAAGTAAATAGCGTCGAAATCCTGAATAAAGAGCACGAGTATTAAATATTTTGGTGGGGAACCGGAACATTAAACAAAAATAAAATACCCCAGTAACTTTTTCATTCTGTATCTCTTCTATCACCACCTTTATTCTGTTAGATCTTCTTTGTTTGTCCAAATTTGCTGTGGCACTCTGTATATCACCATTCTATTTGCACAGAATAGGAGTAATTACATAATTTTATCTTTATCCCTACAGTAAGGCAAAAATACTGACCTTTTCTTCCACCTGTTTTTCCTTTTGGAGACTACATTTCACTCTCTTTGGGGGTGGGTTTGGTAGTAGCTGAGTCTTTTTTGCTGCCTTTCTATTGGAATACATTTTTCTACAATTTGTGCATTTTGAAGCAGTGACAATCTTGTTGTGACTTGATTTAAATGTTGAGGAATAGAAGTATGAGCATTGTGAAGATCTATAATGTTCATAAGGGAACTGGCTGAAAATAATTGTTTTCGATAATGGATCTCCTTCTAGGCAGCAGAATTCAGAAGCTAAAAATATTCCTATTGAACAGAGGGGGTAAATAGAAAAAAATGTTTACAATATCTCTCATAATATCAGACATCACTAGTACAAAAGTGAGGATAAACAAACCTGGACAAAATTTATGTCGATGACCATAGTATGACAGAGATCTAATGATAACTTCAGCTTCTGTCCTCTGAATTTTCCAATCTGCTTCCCTTGCAATGAAATTGAGAACTTTGAGTTTAACGTGTCCGTTGCTGTCGATGATTGCCCGAACAGGAAAGAAACCGTCTTCAACTTTTTCATTCGGAGAAAATCGAAATTTGTTCGAGAAAACGTCCCAATGCTCCATATCATCATGACGAAATTCAACGCATACCAAGTCAGCAAATTTTTTTACGAATATTATAAATTCCGAAATATCAGGGGTATCTACTACGTTTTCCATTTTTTCTGTTATTAATTGAATAGTTAAAAATAATTAGTGTTACGAAAACTTTCGTTTTTTGGAACTGTCTTGTCGTGACTTCTCAGTTCCAATTTAGTTCCTAATTTGAACACCAGGGAAGCCTCACCTAGCGACACCACTTTACACTATTTGCTAATTGATTTTTTTTTAGGCTTTTTCAAACACACAAAAAATAAGTTTTTCCAGTAATATTATTCCAATCAAATAATGTAAATAAATTATTTTTCCTTTAAACGTTATTGGAATAATATGCGAATTAATAGGGCAGCATTGAATTTAAAAAAAGTTTCAAGCTAAACGTTCTGTTAAATTAAGTATAGGTGACAGAATTGACAATTGGCTACTTGCGTAGGCCTACTCCGCCAATGTAGGTTATATTACAAGAAGTTATGTGAAGTGACAGCATTCAACAACCAGTTAAATGTTTAACTACACTCTCTCTTTATTCCCCGTCCAAGTAAGGATGATCATTCTAACTGCCTGCACCTTTACTGCAAAACTCTTTACGCAAATGTTGCAGTTCTTTTGGCCACTGAAACAGGAACAAAACGCAGCAGTACGTCTTCAACCAGAAGAAGAAACCCTAAACTCAAAGACAAAGATTTTTCAGCCCGTCCTCGACGAGTTGCAGACAGCAGCAGTAGATTTACGGGAAATTGAGGAAATCGCAAAGAATACATTGTCGCTAAAAGCTGAATTAGACGAGACAATTCATTTCGACGACTCAGAAATGCCCGACGAACTTCAAATTTCAAACACGGAAGAGGAGCGAGATGAGCAAGTAGATAAGATGGACCCATACTTCGACCATCCCATTTCCCACTACTACATCAAGGGATCGCATAACACCTATCTACTTGGCAATCAATTGATCGGAGAAAGTACAATTGAAGGTTACCGCCGGGCCATGGCGAACAACTGCAAGTGTCTGGAGCTAGACCTGCAGGACGGACCGAACGGATCACCCGTTATCCACCACAGATGGACGATGACTTCAAAAATTGATGCCCGAAATGTTTTGCGATACGGAATCAAACCCAACTTCAAAAGTAGCGACCTACCCTTGATTTTGTCGATGGACGACAACATTAAGTCAGACGAACAGCGAAATGTCTTCATCCAAGACATCTGCCAGATTTTAGATGAATTCATCTACATAACCGATTACAAGGAGCTAAAATGTCTGCCGTCGCCAAACGAACTTCGGGGTAAAATAATTATCATGGCACCCAGAAGCAAATGGGGTCAATTGGCAAATATCTGTCAAGCCGTTCCCTACTCACAAAGCTCACAAAGTGGAACATGGTTTGAGGTCTCTTCACTGTCGGAGAACAAACTCCGTCGTCTCTTACAAACGTCACTCGAACCGAACACAGCATTACGCAATGACAAGAGAGGAACCGAAACACATCAGAAAAAGAATCTTCGTCAAACAACAGCAAGTCAGTTGATAAGATACTACCCCGGAGGGCAGCATATACTATCCGGCAACCATGATCCCATTCCCGGAATGAATGTCGGTTGTCAAATCGCCGCCATGAATATGCAAACGCACAGCAGTCAATTGGCTATATACGAAAGCAAGTTCCGGGAGAACGCTGGAAACTGTGGCTATGTCCTCAAGCCGGAAATCTTATTAAACTCGCACGAATTTCAAGATATAATCCCTGTTCATCCAAAGCGGATCACCATTAAAGTAATGAAAGGAATTTTACCTGATAAAAGCAAAACGACCTTTGTCAGCGTTCGTGTCGACGGGGAGAAAAAGGACAAGATGAAGAAGAAAACGAAAAAAGTTAAGAGCGATGATGGACTGAGCCCCGAGTGGAACGAAGAGTTGGTCTTTGATGTGCAGCATCCAGAACTTGGTTTTGCTTTGTTTCAAATAAAAAAGTCTATGTATTTCGGGATGAGAAAATCAACCGTTGCCTCTTATGCCATTCCAATCGATAAAATGGTGAACGGGATAAGCTCGCTGATTCTACACGACCAGAACCTGGAAAATATTGACGCTACTCTTTCGGTGGAGATCAAAATAGAAGACCCAAAACCGGAAGGAGTTGAAGTTAAAGGTGGTACAATCACAATAAAGGACAAATTAAAGGAATTAAAGGGCAAACTGCTGGCTCTATGTGAAGCGATAAAAAACAAGATATTTGCTTTGAAACAAAAGGGAGCGTCGTCAAATATCCGAAAAGAGCACCCGTGACTACAAAACAGCCTGGCTTTCTAACGATGGTAGGATTTCTCCTTCCCAAAGATTGTTTCACCAGTCGTCGGTTCGTGAAATGGGCCCGTCTTGTTTCACTACGAAAGATGCGAATGTAGTTCACAAAAGATCGTCTCATATGCGTCTGATTTTCATTTTATCTAAACCCACCTATAATGCAATCAACTTTCTCCCTTTCGTTTTTCTGTTTACTGATGCACTCAATCAATACTTTCTGAAATTTAAATAAATGGGATTTCTTTTTTTAAATTTCTAATTTGTTTGTTTAATAAAATCACCCAAGGGCGGCGATTCCGCCGCAAAAATATGAAACACGCAAGTTTGACCCAAGAAAAAAAATAAGACGAATTACCTTACACACTCTTGATTCGCTACCAGCAGTCGAAGATCTTTACCGCAAACATTCGGCAAAACATTCTTCACCAAAATTGGGTCGCAATTATTGTGTGCATTATTGTTCAATGGCATTCTCAATTAAAGGTACAAGAAAATTGCGGTGGCAATAAAACATGTAACCTAGCGGTAAAAGCCGCATTGCTACAAGGTTTGTAATAAGAGAACAAATTCGAGTGAGCTGGGGGCTATACTATAACACCTTTATAATAATCTAAGTATAGCATAAGTCTAAGCAGAGAAAAAATCTTAGTAACAAACCTAACAATATACTACATTTAGTTGAACGAATCTTATCACGCGGAAACTCTTGAATCGTTTGGATTCATCAATTGATTTTTAAAAAGCACTCAATTCTTTAGCTTGTGCGGATTAATTTTTTTAAAGGCGTTGACCAGGAATAGAAGTCAATTTATGTTCTAGCGTGAGTACAGAGTACATGAAACAGAACCTCCGAAGGAGTTATCTATACATATATAAGGAACTAGCCTTTTTTATTATAAACAATTAAAAAATTTATTCCCAATAGGTTATTCGGTTTTAACCAAAAGTGACACATAATTCTTCCTAATCAGTCCTATTATGTACCGCACACGTTTAAAAAAAAAATAGATTTCTTTTTTCTCTCACAATCTTTTATAATGGTTGAACAACGCTCCTTTTTTTTATACCGCACTGAAAATTACCGCAACATTCTGTGTGTTTGTTTTCGCTGTTCGACTAACCTAGTGAATTGATACGCATCGTTCTTTTATAAAATACAGTTGCTCGATTACCGCATAAAATATCATAACCACAGACACGCAGTGGTAGAATGGATAACCTGCTTTCATGTTGTCACTCAGAAAATTCAATTTGCGGGAAACCTTGTAGCAACATAGAGTTAGAAAACGTAGCCAAACAATTTCTCATTGTGCCTGCTTTGTCATGCATTGTGCTAAAATACGGTTAAAATTTGACTTGTGTAAATCAGAGAAAATTATACATGTAGCCTATGAGATAGTCAAGTAATAATAGGGAAATCTTGCCACATACCGTGCTTGCATCTCCAACAATGCTTACATCTTCAATCGTCTTGAACAGTCCAATCAAGACTTTTCTCCAATTTGATTCGACCGAAGTAATCCATTTCTGTGTAGAAGTTCACATGTCCTTCTTTCATTTCAATTAACGACACAATCGGTTCCTTGTGTAGAAAAATCTGTAGGACAAGAACGAACAGGATCACGAGATGTTTTGGCACACACACTGACACACGGCGATGGATAACGTGATTACAATGTAACTTTTAACTTGCTTTAGACCATACGCTTCCGTGACTGTGGCTACGGGTCTCCTGACTGGTGACCGAGTGTCACTATTAAAACCAAAAGTGTGTCCTTCTGTTATTCAATACCAAAATCTAGGGAAGGGTATTCATTTTGGTTTTGTTTTATTACAAAACGCGTCTGCTTTGTCTCGTCATTAAAAGCCGCCGAACACGCAATACGTTTTAACGAACTTCAAGGCCTTTCAAAAAGAAAAACTAAGTTTATTTTTTTGGACAATGTCGTTATCTTTTTTAAAAAAATTTCTATGCAAATCCTGTAGATAAATGATGGGATGGGTTCAAACAGACAAAAGGTCAAGAACCTTTTTTTATTATTTTTACGTTATGTAACGACATAACAGTTTACTTGCCTGAAATACTTACTGGGCAATCTGTTTTTGTCCCCATATCTAATCGTTTTACCGAACATCAACGTTGATAATTCTGAAGTAAAATGATAAGATCCACATTATTTTCCGTCGTCATTAAACTATACGTCGTTATTTCTTAGCCGTTCAGCAGTGTTGTAAATCAGTCTCTATCGTCGTCAATTGGAATCGAGGTGTTGATCTCTCATTCTCCCATAAAAGTATCCATTTGCGTCACTATAGATAGGACAACCTTCTGTATAGTCAAATTAGTCCCCGTGGTTTTATTCTATGTAGCAACAGAATAATGAGACCAGAAAGGGTTCTATCGTAAAGAGATGGGCGTATATAGTTAATTCAACCACACACGACGCTAAAGAGAAAAAACCGAAATTGATGGCGTTTGCTCGATGCCAAAATTGTCTCCAATATCACCTGCTGGTAAATATATTGAAACGCTAAAGTATAACTGGGCGCAGCAGCCGCAGCCCATTGAATGTCGTCGCTAACTTTCACTTTTTGTTATTGCCCTTATACTAGACCAAGATTATGGTTGCAAAGGAAGCAGGCATCTGTCGTTTGTGTTTTCATAGACCTTGCATTTGTCCAGCGCGATCACCGTAATTGTGATGCATCAGTGGTCATCGTTTTCGCTTTTTTCTTTCCATCCATTTCATTCTTTTCCGGGTTTCTTTTTTAAAACAATTACACTCGGCTGTATTCCAATTAGGTAATGTCTAACTGTAAAAAAAAACTATTTAGTCGATGTTGTGAATACATGTGGATTCTAAATGTCTGTGGAATTAATTTTTATCAAATAGAATTTTTAAAGTTTCATTTAAGACTCTCGCTACTGAAACATATCCGCCATAAGGGAAAGTCATGGAAACAACTTATAACAGATGCTGGTACGAATAAGAAACGTGCGGATTAGAAAATCATTTTCAACAACATTTGGCAGCGCGGAAATTTCGCCTCCGCTATAGTGCGGAGTGAAATCATTTGACAGCTCATCTTCTCCAGCAGACATCCAGAACAAAAATAACCAAAGGCGGTTGTCTGGGTCGTGTGTGTCTATTATACCAATTATTTTTTATTGTTTTAGAAAGAGTCTCTCACTTTCCCAATAATATTTTAACCGAGTTATTTGTTTTCCACTTTGGCTTATCCTCTTATATTATTTAAAAAAATAAAAAAAATGTCTGGGTATGCTCTTCTTACGTGAAAATTATACGACGGCGGCGGTACTTTCCTTTCATAATTGGTATAACAACTCTTCAAAATGGGATATTTCGCAACTTGCTGCTTTATGATTTTTTTTATTTCTTTTTTGCGCCAAAACATTTTTTTCAGGCATATGGGAAACGAGATCAGATTTTTGTTTTTTTTCCCGCGACATCTTTAAAGGGTTGGCCTTATTTTGTCACGCGTGTAGCACCAAGGAATTTCCAACAATATTAAAGAGAACCGCGACATGGAGAGTTTTCGCGAGAGACCGCAAGTGAAATAATGTTGTGGCTTGTTTGCTTCGGAACCTCAATTTGTTTACTCCTGGCCTTGCATTATTGCATAATCGCCTGACATATGCGAAGAGGAGGAGGGAGGGAGTTATTGATGGCTGGTTTTCAGTTTCTTTCACCTTCACTACATACACAGCAGCACATCACTCGAATGTTTAAAAGGCTAGCGCTCGGCCATTTCTCATCAGCATTCATCGAGCAGCGACAATAGAAACACAAGGTAAGTCCTCTAGAGTTAAAAAACCCTTGTGTACATTTATCACAACTTATTCAACATATTTGTTTAGCGGGTTTAAAAAGTATAAACAGGATAAATTTCAAAACAACAACATGAGGACAGCAGTAAGTTTTGTAGATTGACATTGTATGATACAGTGATTATTACTGAAATTACTACGTGTTTATAGGCTATTGTGTTATTACTGGTGGCGGCAGCTTTGGCTGCTCCGCAATACCAGCGGACCAAACCTAATCAAGGGGCTGGATCCATTTCACCGGAACAGTGGGCCTCTCTGAATCCAATTAAACCTGGAAGTGGCAACGATGAACTGTCGAAGCAATGGGCTCGCTTCCTCGAGTAAATTATACAAGACTATAATTAGATCATAATCAAATCAAATTGACTGATTAATTTTTTTACTAGCTATCTGCCATGGTTGAAAGGACCAACTGGTCCCGCTGGACCACCCGGCCCTCCCGGAGGAGCTTCTTCATCTTCCTCCTACGGCTACGACCAGCCTAAATACGTTGCTGGACCTCCCGGAGCACCTGGAGCACCTGGAGCTCCTGGTCCCAAAGGCGACAAAGGAGACGCCGGTGAACCTGGTGCCAATGGAGAAGCTGGGCCCCAAGGAATTGCTGGACTTGACGGAGCTACAGGACCTCAAGGTTTGAAAGGAGAACAAGGCGCTGATGGAGCCCCAGGTGTCGCTGGACTTAATGGTCCTCCCGGAGAAAAGGGAGAAGCTGGATCAAATGGCGCAGATGGTGCCCCCGGAGCTCCAGGATTGCCTGGCAAAGATGGATACAACGGAGCACCGGGCCCAGTTGGACCTAAAGGAGAAATTGGCGCACCCGGTATCACGATCGAATCTAAAATCCCAGGCCCTCCCGGTATGTTCCACTTCAATTATAAATAATAATGCCATTAACTCGTGAAATTTTATTCCATCACGTGTTTTTTTTTAATCCATTAAGGCGCAACTGGATATCCCGGTAAAGACGGAGCTCCTGGAACAGCTGGTAGCCCCGGCCCTCAAGGAAATGCTGGGCCTCAAGGACCAGTGGGACCTGCCGGCAAAAACGGCTACGCTGGTAGCCCGGGCATTGCTGGACCTAAAGGTGAACCAGGCAAACCAGGCTACAACGGAGCACCAGGAAAAGACGGACTTCCGGGCGCACCAAGCACTCAACCCGGCCCGGTTGGACCCCAAGGACCCGTCGGCAAACCCGGCTACAATGGCGCTCCTGGAAAAGACGGTGCCGTTGGCCCAGTAGGCGCTCCAGGCAAAGATGGACTCAACGGCGCTCCTGGCGCTACTGGTAATTATTTAATTTAATTATCTATTAATTGCTTGACACTTTTTTTAAATTCAAATTGCGCTTTTGTGATTTAGGTCCTCAAGGAGAGCAAGGTAAACCTGGCAAAGACGGTTATCCTGGCGCTGCTGGAGCCCCTGGAACACCCGGAGCTCAGGGACCTCAAGGAATCCAGGGCGAACAAGGCCCCGCTGGAAATCCCGGCAGCATCGGTCCCCAAGGAGAAATCGGTCCCGTCGGTCCCGCTGGACTTGAAGGCAAACCTGGCCAAGCTGGCAAACCTGGATATCCTGGACCTGTAGGACCAGTTGGACAGATTGGACCTGTTGGACAAGAAGGCAAACCTGGCCAAGACGGAGCTACCGGTGCCGTCGGCCCTGCTGGCCCACCTGGCCCACCAGGTGAAGCGGCCACTAAAGCTTCTTATCCCGCTCCTGCCTACACCACCGCTTCACCGTACAGCAGACCAGCTTCCAACAGCAACTGGTACCGTAATTAGTAGGCCGAGCTTAATTTCAGCAAAACGGACTTTGAAACAAACAAACCAATCACCGCATGTATAATTATGTAGAGTAATAATAATTAATTATTGTGTAAAAATGAAACAATGCGGAAATGGCCCAAATCTCTGATGATGACAAAAAAATATATAAACCCAAGTTTCATATGAACCTAATGCTCTATTGGAAATTTAATGAAGCACAACTATAGACACAATTAAGCTTTCCCTTTTCCTCGTCGTCGGGTATAATAACTGCCACAATCAAAATAAAGTAAAAAAGGACCTTCCCTTTTCTCACGGGCCTACTTATATAGCTCTCCAGTTCAGACGAGTCCGTTGGTTTTTTTATAAGTAGTATTGCATAAAGTTATGTCATTTTTAGATGGCTGAGCATCGACTTTTGTATCGGGAATTTGCGCTAGAGCAGTATATGACTTAATGTAGTCACTTTTCTCCTCGAAATCACATCAATAGACTTTTAAAATTTCATCTTCGGTGGCTCCGAAATAATCTCTTTTGGATTCGGTTTTATTACGACTCATAAAATGTTGTTGCCAAGTTATAGTTTCCCTTATGCTTCACTTTTGCCATTCTCTTTTTGGTAAAGCGAATTCGCAAAATTGATGATAATTCAACTAATGGCATTCCTGGGCGAATGTAGGCGAACGCCAATCTGGTTGAAATGCAGCATGGTCCATTTAATAACAAGTCTGATTACTATGTTAGGAAACTGCTGGTGGTCGACCAAAGGCACAAAACCGACAACGGCTGAACGTTTTGGGCTTTCCGAACAGTGATCAGGGCCATTTTAGCAAACGGTAAAACACACACACAGTCATCATAACACCGATGAAAATGTCAAGTTATCTCGGAATTGCCTATATACATCCTGACCGCTTTACACGTAATAGCTGTTTGAAGAATGAAATGCAATATGAAACAAACTCTTTTTCTTTAACCGACCTTAACGAAAAAAAAAAATTGTCTAGCTCTAATGGGAGAGCTGCTGGAAATGTATAGCTTTAGCAGAAATATTAGAGCCGCCCTATAGCTTTGGGGAAAGTTGATCATATGTTTTTTCTTTTGTTAATAGCGAAGTAGAGTACTAGACTTGAGGTGTAGTGCGCTTCTGGAAATTCCGACAGCTGACTTCAAAGCGAAATTCAAAGAAAAAAAGAGAAATGGTGTCAATTAACGCAGAAAGCCCCTCCGATAGTCTGCTGCTACTACTCTCGGACTATGTGTAGCCTACACACACACACACACTGAATCCGTACGTACAGCAACTCTTTTTTTTTTTCTTTTATCTTTCGTTTCTCTAAATAACTCAAGATTTCACTTTTACAGTACGTGGGCATTATATACACTTTGAGTCCATCCTATTCGTTCAGCCATCTTCTTTATACGTTAGACGCGTTCTTCCACCTTCACTAGACCGCCTAGACGTTTAAATAGCCGGCTCTCTGCCGTCAATGATCATCAGTGTTGAGCCAGCAGTGTTCTGAGAAACATCTTCCAAAACAAGGTAGTATACAAGAAAATTGTTTCAAGTATTAAAGCAGTAAAATAAGTCGACTGTTATAATATACTTTGGAACTGCAATTTCTCCGCTCCTATCAGTTTTTAAATTTTGCGATTACAGACTTTTTGCTGTATCCACTTACCTGTCAACGAAAAAATAGTAATTTCAAATATCTAGCCATGAAGGCAGCGGTGAGTTGATCATTTTTTAAAATAGGAAATTCATTGACGTCAATCTAATATGCAAAACTATTGTGACGCTACCAGGCGATTCTCGTGTTTTTGGTTGCGGCAGCCACTGCTGTTCCTCAATATGGATTCTTCCCTCAGACCCCACAAGCTCCACCACAGAGTTCTTACGGCGGCAACAACAACGGCCAGACTGGAGTAAATCCTCAGCAAATCGAAGAAATCCAGAGGCAATGGGCTCAATTTACTGCGTAAGTTGCATGTCATATCTGTACAGGACAACTGGAAAATCACATTCTTTTTTTGGATGATTACAGAAAGATGCCTTGGCTGCAAGGACCTCCTGGACCACCTGGACCACCAGGAACCAGTTCTGCTGCTAGTGGACCTCAACAGCCAGTAGTTGGTCCTCCTGGTCTTCCAGGAGCACCTGGCGCTCCTGGACGCAAAGGAGAAGCTGGCAATCCTGGTAGTCCCGGATTTGCTGGTAGACCAGGAAATCCAGGACCAGCTGGACTTAATGGAGCGCCTGGCGGACCTGGGCCAGCGGGCGAACGTGGATCGAATGGAGGCCCTGGCGCCCCGGGCGGGCCCGGATTCCCTGGAGCTAAGGGAGCGGCTGGAAATAATGGAGGACCTGGTCTCAATGGAGCTCCTGGAGCCCCTGGCAAAGATGGCTTCAATGGATTGCCCGGATTTCAAGGACCCAAAGGTGAAGCTGGCGCACCTGGAATAACTTTGCCTTCAACCGTTCCCGGTCCCGTCGGCGCTCCCGGAGCCCCTGGTAAAGATGGATGGCCTGGATCAGTTGGCGCGCCTGGCCCTATCGGCCCAATCGGAGGACCTGGCCCAATCGGACCTGTTGGAAGACCCGGAACGAATGGATTCCCCGGAGGTCCTGGCCCTAAAGGTGAAGCTGGAAGTCCCGGATTCAATGGACTGCCGGGCAAAGACGGACGCAACGGCGCACCAAGCACTCAACCCGGCCCAATTGGACCAATTGGCCCCGTTGGTCCAGCTGGCTTCAACGGCGCTCCAGGAAAAGACGGTTTATCTGGCGGACCAGGTAAACAGATTGAATTCAAATCAAAATAAGTAATAATTCATTTTAATCTATTAATATTTAACAGGTGCTCCAGGCAAGGACGGACTCAACGGACAACCCGGTCTCCCAGGTATTTATTCCAGATCAGCAACCGTCCGCAACAACAAAAATGTTTTATTTTATCCATTTCCATTATTAATTGCGTTTTATAGGTGGACCCGGACAGCCAGGTAAACCAGGTAAAGATGGATTCAACGGAGCTCCAGGAGCTGCTGGTTTCCCTGGTGGGCCAGGACCTGTTGGGCCACAAGGCAAACCAGGAGCACCAGGCTTCAATGGCGGCCCTGGAAGCCCCGGCCAACCTGGCCCAGTTGGTGGATTAGGACCTCAAGGTAAACCCGGAGCACCAGGATTCCCAGGCGGCCCAGGCCCAGCCGGTGCTCCAGGAGGCCTCGGCCCTCAAGGCCCATCTGGGCCTCAAGGAAAACCAGGATCACCCGGCTATCCAGGCCCCGCTGGCCCTGCTGGCCCACCTGGACAAGCTGCCGCCGCTCCAGCGCCAGCCCAGCAGTCTTCCTACCAAGCGCCAGCTCAACCGTCTTCTTATCAAGCGCCAGCTCAACAGTCTTCCTCCCAGTCGCAATTCGGCTACGGTCGATAGATTTCCTCAAAGTTGAACTATGAGGTTGAATGTAGAAATTCGCATGTGCATTCAAATATGGTAAACCATGAAAACGACTCCGTCAGGTCAACATTATTGATTTTCCCCGTTTTTATTCCGCTTGATTCGTTGTTTTATTTGCGATTTGTACTACAATTATCATAGATTTATATGTGTCGGAAGAAGGCAAAGAATAAAATTTCACAATTTATTAAACAGCTGTGTCGGTGCGAGTTTTCTAATCCTGCAAAGTTGTTCAAAAGGAAATGAGAAGCGTTTGGAAATTTTTATTTGAGAACACCTGACGCCCTGACGGTGAAGAAAGTCAATAAAAACGCGGAGGAAAAGTCTCGCGCTGCATGCTGTTCTTTTTCACTTTGGAGTTGTTCACTTTGCAATGAATTATGACGCATTTTAAGGTATATATAACGATCGGCTGTACACGGTATATGATCGCGATTTGGCAGCATAGTTTCTCTTTTCTCTATCGTATAGATGTAATGGAATGAAGAAATGGTGGCGTTATTTCCGGTTGAATTAGATTGGGCACCTGGGGTACGTGCATAGAAAGTTTTGATGTAAAAACAAAATTCTCCTTGGTAGTCAGAAAGGCAAATCTGAAAAAGGTGAGTCCAAAAAGGCAATTGCCTTTTTGGTCAGGCCAGTTGCCTTTCTGGCAGTTGCCTTTCTCTTTTTTGGGCTCTGAAAAGAACCGAGTGGGCCGAGATCCAAGTGGGCCGAGATCCAGGTGGGCCGAGATCCAGGTGGGCCGAGATCCAGGTGGGCCGAGATCCAGGTGGGCCGAGATCCAGGTAGGCCGAGTTCCAGTTGGGCCGAGATCCAGGTGGGCCGAGATCCAGGTGGGCCGAGATCCAGGTGGGTCGAGGTTCAGCAGACATCCGTCTCGTGGCAGCTCTCAGTGAAGAATGGTACCTCTTGGCCTACCAGAGGGCGCTTATAAAGGTCCGGACGGCTTAGGCTCCACCCAGTGGTGGGCCGAGATAACTACAACGCCATCTGCACGGCTATCTTTAGGCTCCGCCTAATTGTGGGCCGAGATCCGGGTGGGCCGAGATTCATTCAGGTGGGCCGAGATTGGGGTGGGCCGAGATTCAGTCCGGTGGGCCGAGATCCGACTGGGCCGAGATTCAGTCCGGTGGGCCGAGATCCGACTGGGCCGAGATTCAGTCCAGTGGGCCGAGATCCGGGTGGGCCGAGATTCAGTCCGGTGGGCCGAGATCCGGGTGGGCCGAGATTCAGTCCGGTGGGCCGAGATCCGACTGGGCCGAGATTCATTCAGGTGGGCCGAGATCCGACTGGGCCGAGATTTAGTCCGGTGGGCCGAGATCCGGGTGGGCCGAGATCTGACTGGGCCGAGATTCATTCAGGTGGGCCGAGATATTTTAAAGGACACAGTCACACTTCGGTTAGCGAACTCTTTTCTCAATTTCGTTGGTGGCCCTAAAAAGGGCCGTTGAATATAAGAACCTGAAAAACTGCAAAACAAATTAATCATCTTCTTCGGAATCAATGAATGCAATGTTGGCCGGAAAGTTGTTTAAATTGCACCGTACTATATCTACAATTCGTTCTAAAAGTTGAAATGGAGTGATTTTATGCATGTTATGAACCCTCCATTTCTCGTATTCTCCCCACTCGGCACTCAATCTCTCATCTTTCAATTTCTGAGCGGCACACTGATTTTTATTCAAATTACCATAACTGACTAAGTCTTCGGCAAGCAAAAGCTTCCCCTGTTCCTTATACAAAAATTCTGAAAGTTTGTATACCGTCATTTTATGTACCTCTCCTCGGATTCTCCATCGGTTGTGCGTACCCTCCGCCTCGTTGTTTGTCCTCTTCGTTCGGTTGTAGACAGACCATTTCGTGGTTTGCCAGTAGGTGTTTTCTCCAATCCAATTTTTTTCTAAATATGACAAATAACCAGATAGAGAAGGTGGAGCCATTGAAACTATTTCTAAAAATACTTGCCGGATTTCAGAATGGTGTAAGTAGCAAAGACAAAGAGTAAGTTGAACGACGCGTCGAATTTCGGGATCCGTCTGGTACGCGACCGACAAATGCTCTTTGTCTTTCAATCTTCTCATTTCCGCTTGGATTTGATGGAAAGAACAGCCCCAGTGTTCCACCTCCGGAAAGACTCGTGCAACAGCCTTCCAAAGCGCCTTCTCGTAATCTGAAGTAAATTGTTTAATAGCAGGTGCATGTAATTTTGATTTTATAAATTCCAAAACTGCCACATAGTCAGCCTCCTTTCTTCTAGTCATGGCAACATGTAAAAGAGGGACTGACTTGTTTTCCCCACCCTCCCCCAAAATAGTACCATGAATTGACCATAATTGTTTAAAAGGAAGAGCTATAATATCAAAAGTCCCATCCCCCATCCAAAGCTTAATATTTGCAAGATGTCTAAGTTGAAGTGGAGTAGCAAAAAGTAAATGTCTACATAAAACCCCTTCAAGTACTACTTCTACGGCACCCAAGTAAAAATTTGGCGGAAAGCCTGACAAATCAATAGTAAACAAAGGATTATCCTTAGCTGGAGCTGGTGGTCTGGCGCTTTCCCGGCATCGGTTGACTTGACGTACGCAGTTCAGAAGATTCGGGAGACTATCCGCGGGAACAGAACCTTTAAATAAGAAAGGAAAAATGATTAAAAGTTAAAACTTGTATAAAAATCTTCAGTTACCTTGAAGTTTGAGGATCCTTTCCTCGCAGATTTTCTTGGCAGGTTTGAACTTGTGAACCAGCCCTTCCTTCTTGGCTTCGTTCCGTACATCAATCCCTTCAGCAGTCTCGATATTTGGTGGATGGTTGTGTGGATTTTCTTCAGAATGGGGCAAGAAGGTGAAATCACTCGCTTCTGCTGGCCCATCTCTCTTTAATTGCCTAACCTTGATATGGAAGTTTAAAAATAAAAAATAAAAAATAATTACATTTTCTAAAATGGTATAGTTTAAGGAATAAATTACCTTTGCAAGACAGCCTATCTTCTTTGACCGCGACGTGCATCTCCAGGTTAAAGATTTCGGTCCTTTGCTGTACCTAAAACCAAGACCGTCAAAAAGAATATCACTTTTTTTGTTAGAACATTTATCATGAAAGGTGTATTTGAGTTCTCGTAGAGGACGATCGGGGGTCCTATTGATGGGAACCTCTACAGCATCATATGTTGGACGATCTCCTGGTGGCGAAACAGTTGGAGAATGATGCCATTCAATCGCTGCTGCGCCTGGAGAAAAAACAGCAACAGCACCATCAACACTAGTGCTCGAATTCAAATTTGGATTAAACAAAATCATTTCACTATTAGCGGGCGACAAAATATTAAATTCGGGTGGGGGGGAATAAGCAAAGATACATCATTTAAAATTTCGTTATAAGAAGGATAAGGAGGTGGCGGTGGCGTAAGATCCAACTCGAACCCTAAATCAAAAGCTAAATGGCTTGGTGACAACGGGGGAGGTGGCGGGGGGAAAGAAATATCAGCAGAATCTGGAATAAAACCATTAGTACAGGTAGGAATAGCCGGAGACAGATTAGGACAAACAATTACTGCATTAATAGGCATCACGGCTTCTGAAACAGAATCATTAGTTACATTTGTCGATATTTTGTTCCGCGATGAAAGATCATCCATGTATTCCTGTAAATTAAAATTAAAATTATTAGCAGCAACGGGAGTAGCCTCAGTCACACTCACCTGTAAATCATTAATATGGTTAGTCACATCAATAGCTAAATTGGAAAAATCATTAAGCACAGAAGTCGAATGCGACGTTGTCAAAAAAGAATCATGGAAAGCATTGAAAGACGGAACATCGTAAACAAGAGAAGGAAAACCATGAAAAGGAGAAGCAGCAGAAGGACTTTTAACTAAAGGTGAAAAAGAACCGCCTGCCGCTTCGTAGGCCTATAACTGTTTTGTATGAAATTTATTTTAAAAAAATGAACAATGGCGCCGTCCGATTCCTTCCTTTGGTTTCGACTACTTTTCTTCTTCTTCTTCCTTCTTATCTTTTTACCTCGCAGCAACGTACAAAAATACGACCAACAAGCGAAAAAATTATGGACACGTGACGGCCGACTAGTTCAACGTCCACCGGCCTATCGATTGTTTTTTTTTCTCCCTCCATAAATTACTAAATGAAACAAGAGTAAGAGTATATAAACAACAATCAAAATGGACGATATCAGCAACTGAGTCTTTGTTCAACGCCAGCCTTTCTTCTTGTCTCCTACGCGCATCTTCATGATGCGTACAATTGCCGCTTGGATCAGTAGCTTTCGATCCTCTTCTAAATTCCGTTGCGTGGCTTCTTGCTCTTTTTTCAATTCAGCCTCAACACAAATCAGATGCGGTGATCAGATGCTGAAACGTTAGGTATGCATGTTCCTGTGAAATACAATTTTTTTTTTAATGAACTGAAATGTTTGACAAGTATTAATAATAGTAATTACATATTTCCATCCGAGGGTGGTTTTGCAGCTCTCGCAATAGATATCAGCGACGGCGTGCAATCCCGTGAGCAGGACCCGCTCCTCGGCTGGACCGCAACCCACATTCATCCTACAGGGAGAGAAAATGATTTAATAAAACAGTCGCATAAACACGACAATTTGAATTTGTCCTTGGCGTCTAGACTCGACTGAATTGCAAACTGGATTGGCGACTTACACGGAATTGAAGAGATAGGCTCGTCCTTGACTGCCCTGGAACGACTATTCAAGGCATCCACAATAATAAAAACCCACAAAATGGTTAGCAAAAAGAATCAAAATTATAAAAGAAAAATGTAATTCACCTTGGAAATTAGTTCGTCGTGATTAGCCAAATGGGCCCGACAGTGAACGCACGAATAGGTGCGGTGGCAGCATTCTGGCAAATACGCCTGAAATGTCTTGACCATTCTGCACGGATCCTTGATTGAAGATGAAGACGGGCCGTCCGAAGAGGACGATCCTAGCGAGTGGCCCATGGAGTGAATACCTGCCAGTCCAGTCGACACAGCACATGGAACAACAATGAAATGAGTTAAGATGGTGAAGAAGTTGCTTTTAGATTTGGGCAAATTATAGAAAAGGAAATAGGATGGCACTGCCGAAATGAACACTGACCTTGAAACCAAGTAGAGTGCTGGCCGTTTGCCATCCAACGACGATTCCTCTGTTGTCGTTCCGGTGCTTGTGGTTCTTGTTCGTTATTCCTCGGATGAGCCACCGTGTTGTTGTTGTGGCGATTCACTGGACCAGCTGCAGCAACGACGGCTTGTCTCTGACGTCGTCGACGGTTGACTAACTGTTGCTGATTCTGCTGTCTGTTGTTGTCTTCTTGAGGTGGATGGCCAGCAGCTTCTATGTTGTCACTGTGAGCACCGAAAATCCTATACCGTTTTGTTGGAAGGCAAAAAAGAATGAATTATACAATCATGATTGACACCGACAACCTTGAAAATTGTATTCACGTGGAACAAGGGGAGGCAAATTCTATTTTTTTTTACAGGATGATTATATTCACCTCCCAACGCACCCCCAAGGAGGGGGGCCAGCAAAGCCAGCTGTTCTGGTTGGCCAGAGTGAGGCCAACGTCTCACTAAATTGAGTAGAAATCGCTGCTGCTGCTCCTTTAGCTGTGGGCCACTGTAACACACCTGGAAAACAAAAAACAATGAAACACAATTTAGAGATTTCTTTCTTGTACAACAGCGAAAGAGAGATAACTTTCAAACTGCCTGTTGAAACAATATTTTTTAGACAATCAGAAATCAGAACTGTGATGAAGAAACAGAACCGACCAGATATGGTAAATATTAATCAAAAGTCTGCAGTGCAGAACAAAACATCTTACGATATGAATGCATGGGTTCATCTCCATTGGAATTTGGTGGTTCTGTCTTTACCACTTGTGGTTTTTGATTGTTCTGCATTTGCTGTTGACGACTTGTAACAACATCAGGCATCACAGCATCAATGAAAGATAAGCTTTCCATGGGTTGTTCGTAACCATCCTGAAAAACAAAAACATATAAGAGCAAAAATTTTGTGGTATATAAATTTTATCATATTTAAATTGTCACCCACATCTCCGACACTGATCTCAGCGTGACTCTATGCCAAAGGTGTAAGCAGAATGCTGAAAACCATTTTGAAAGGCAATCAGCAGCGATCATGACGCCATCAGGGTAGGCCAATCATGACGCTACCTATTCACACAAGTTGATAATTACAATAGCAGTAAGTAAAGATTGAAAATAACATGATACAATTATCTAACATACCCGAATTGAAGATAAACGCCTTACTCCAGCGATAGCGTTGCACCATAGTAGACCACGCTATTGATGACGCTTGATGGGTTGGCGTCTGCTATGTGTGTCTCGGAAGCGTCATCCTCAGAACGGCATTCGCGTCACCTGGTGGCTGGGGGACAATCCATTTTAGCCACCTACCGACAGCCTAAAGATTCTCCACTGACACCGATAGATGGCTAGAAAAAGTTTGCCGCCAAGAATGAAATTATCTCATTAAAATGCAAAGGAAACAATATAATTAAAGCCACAAGCAGCAAGCAGCAACTAGTATGGGTCACTTGTGCTGTCACAACTACAAATGGAAATCAGAAATAAAACCATTCAGAGTGGTGATTAACCTAAGAATTTAATCAAGAATTTTAAAATTATGCGTTACTTTAATAATTAAAATAATTAAGCTTACTTACATGAAAAAGGCATGACGACCAACCGAAACATGATGACGACCGACGTCGTAGTAACTGAATGGAAACTTGGATTGAAACTTGGACAGCCGCTAGGGGTTCTACACAGAACACTCGTAAGAACCACCTAGCGGCTGTCTGCCACGGCTCTCTATGGCTCCGCCAAAAATTTTTGGACGATATCCCACCCAGTCGGATCTCGGCCCACGGCCCACTTGGATCTCGGCCCACCGGAATAAATCTCGGCCCACCCGGATCTCGGCCCACCGGACTAAATCTCGGCCCAGTCGGATCTCGGCCCACCTGAATGAATCTCGGCCCAGTCGGATCTCGGCCCACCGGACTGAATCTCGGCCCACCCGGATCTCGGCCCACTGGACTGAATCTCGGCCCAGTCGGATCTCGGCCCACCGGACTGAATCTCGGCCCACCCGGATCTCGGCCCACCGAACTGAATCTCGGCCCACCCGGATCTCGGCTCACCGGCCTGAATCTCGGCCCACCCGGATCTCGGCCCACAATTAGGCGGAGCCTAAAGATAGCCGTGCAGATGGCGTTGTAGTTATCTCGGCCCACCACTGGGTGGAGCCTAAGCCGTCCGGACCTTTATAAGCGCCCTCTGGTAGGCCAAGAGGTACCATTCTTCACTGAGAGCTGCCACGAGACGGATGTCTGCTGAGTCTCGACCCACCTGGATCTCGGCCTACCTGGATCTCGGCCCACCTGGATCTCGGCCCACCTGGAACTCGGCCCACCTGGAACTCGGCCTACCTGGATCTCGGCACACCTGGATCTCGGCCCACCTGGATCTCGGCCCACCTGGATCTCGGCCCACTCGGTTCTTTTCAGAGCCAACCAAAAAGGCAACTGGCCTTACCAAAAAGGCAATTGCCTTTTTGGACTTGCCTTCCGGAAGAGTTGCCTTTCCGTCTATAATCCAAAATTCTTTTGGAGTTAACATTTTGTTTCCGGTTTGAAAGAAGTTCACTCAGACATTACCATGACATTATAGGGGTAAAGAGACGCATTCATATGTATTTCATTTATAAGGTCGAGAACAAATAGATAAATTTAACAAGATAGGCTACAGATCAATTTTCCCGCGTGAGTCACGCGGATGAGTGATTAAAGATTGTGTTGGCAAAACGCAGCTAAACTAGATTTCAGAGTGATGCTGACGACGATGACTATAATCGAATAAATAACAGTATGGAGCAACGAGTAATCAACAAAAGTGAACTTAATCTCCGATGCGGAATGCATTAAAATAATTATAATGACGGTGTAAGCGCGTTACATTTCGGCGTCGAATGTCAAGCCACAAGGGCGACGGAATTCTTGATTTCGCTCATGAATCCATTTGTTGGACACTGAAATTGATTTTCCATAAAAAATCAATTTGTATTTTTTTAATTCACTTCATTTAAAAAATTTTACCCCATTTGGATCCAGTAAGGACTGGGCAGGCAGCGTGTTGGGTCAGGTCGTCACCCTCACCATTCGGGTGTAAATTGAACCAAAATGCAGCACTTCCTTTCTGCGGCCACAAGGATAAATTAATTTGGGGAAATACTGTCGCACCTCCAGCTTCGACGTCACTCATCTTTAATGAAGAGAAAATATTTAGAAATTAAGAATTTAAAAAATCACAGTGATCGATAGGCATTTCGCAAATGTTTTGTTTTTTAAACTTACGTAAAACATCCAAGTGGCAATACGATTGCCCCACCCAAAATCTTTCTGGACTTCGCCCTTCTGTTGACACGGAAGAAATGTCCAGGCGGCCGGAAACGAGCGCAAATAACGCGCAAAGATAATAGAGATGTAATAGCGTTAATTATATATAATGAAAGATTATAAATGGGCACTTTTCTTCATTATACCCGAGCGTGATCGTAATGGGGTTCATAATGCCCGCCGATGCCGTAATTGCAAACTTGGAGCTCTTCGGCTGTGGCCATATCAAGTCCGGTTACATCACCAATTCGCCGCGTCATCTGCAATAGAAAAACTAAGATCAATTGTGGGTATTAGAAAATCAAAACGATTGGTGCTATAGACAACCTTGACAATATGATCGTGTTCGCTGTTTTGCAAGAAAGCCGCTTTGGCGATGCGATATTTAGTCGGTTCACTGGCACCAGTCAAACTATTCTGAACAGTGCTTCGTCGTAACTAATCCAACATTGGAAACTAAATAATATTATATGGGCATTGTCATCCGACTGTTTTGAGTTATGTTACCCTGGATTGAGCCAGTTTTTTGGCAGTTTCAATCTCTTTGTCCGTGACAACATTGTGATAAATGACGAGTCGCGGTTTGAGAGAAGCCAACTCCATTTTGATCGGCTGAATGAAGAAGTAGGGCACGTTATTGGTCACGTAGCGGCACCGGAGTCGGGCTTCAATTTTGGGATCCATCAACTTTTCACCTCTATATATACAGTAAACAAATAATGGGTATATTTATTTACAAGGGAAAATTCCCCCCACCGGAGAAAATAACACAATTTTCTATACCTGCAAAGCCTTTCGTATTTATTCCACTGCTCAGCGGGTATACCAGCTGTTCCCGAGGGCTTGGTCAATTTCAGTTTACTGGTATTAAATGGTTCGATCGTGCTATTTGCGCTAAATCGGAAAATGTTACAGCAATTCAATTTGCGCAGAAATATAACACTCAAAAGACATACCCGGCTGTTTCATGCTGCTGCTGGAATTGGATTTCACCTTGCTGATGAAGAATTTCTCGGTAGTACTGGATGTTGCTAAGCCCTCGCTGGTGAAACGGAACAATCTTGAGCAGCTCGTCAGTCAATTGCAGAGCTTCCTTTACATTACCTTATATATAACACAGGCGTGAAACAGAGCATGAAAGTTTCCCATCTATTATTATTCTCAACAAAAACCCAGATATTAAGTTCATATGTACTCTTATACCTTGTTTATAGGTAGAAAACGCCAAGTATTCCAGAATTTCTTGGCGGGTAGCAGTTTTGTTCGATTCCTCTTCCAACTTGTTCAAAGCCTCTCCCATCCACAAAACAGTGTGGTAGTGGTCGCCGTTGTTGTACGATTGACGTCCCAGTTCCCAACAATCTCCAGCTTATTACGGAACAAGTCGCGGTGGTTGTAATGTAATGACGGCGGTAATTATTCAGCACTGAGCTGTGAACTCTATATAATTACCGGTAAGCTGACGGGAATACTTTTTCCCCAACAATTTCCCCTCGGCTAAAGCGTGGGTATCCAGCTCGTAAGTGTCTTGGAGCCTCATAAGCGCAACAGCTGCTCCAGTCAAGTCTTCATCAGATGGGAACCGCAACGCCGAACGGTATCGAGTAATGTTTTTGACGAAAACTTTCAAAATAAGAAATGGAAACAAATGATTAATTTCGGCTAATGCTGATGTGTCAAATATTATTTCATACTGGAGCCAACGTTCTGGGTCATGACCTCTTCTACCTGCTTCCAATCAGAGGTGAGGCGCTTGACTAGTAGATAAGCGTTGACGGGGTTAGACAAGTATTGCGAAACATCTTCACTGGCTTCTTGATACATGCTTTCGTACTCTTCTAGAAATCTTTTCAAGGGAAAACGAATTATTTAAAAGTATTTGGGCAATTTGAGAAACCAATTCATTCCTCACCTTTTCAATTGCTTCAGTCTGATCTCTTCTTCTTGAATGTAATTATCGAGGTGCCTGACTAGTTCCAACTCTGTGGTTACGAGACCCTCCATCTCTGACAAGGCCGTAAACACCTCGCCCAAGACCGCATTGGTTTGCATAACGAGGAGGATGGCAGACATACTCAGAATAACTCCCATCATAATTATGTCTATTAAATAAGAAACAAATGAGCCTATCATACAAAAGATTCAACACAAAAGAAAATGTTGCGATTACTGACAAATTCATTTGATAATTGAATTTAATTCAGTGCCAAGACTTTTTTATTTTTACTTAGAGCGATAAATTTACCAATTGGCAGATCTTCAATTCGACCATCACCTCCTTTATCAACATTCTCTTTACTTTGAATTTCCCACGAATTTCTTTTTTGTTGTTGCTTTCAAGCTAGAGAGTATAACACTAACTACATTTAACAGTACATTTGAATGCTCATTAAAATATGTGACTAGTCATGCATAATAATTCTAGTTCTCTGGGAAATCATTTGAAACGGATTGTAACGTGAATTCCACCGTTCCTCTGGTCGTTTGCTGGCCGACTAAGTTTAGACATTTTTTCAGGTAGTTTAAGTCAGGCCTATATTTAAAGTGATGATACATTTTACATGTGATATGAGGCGAAAGTGAGACTACGTACTGTGCAGGGCTGCAGGCAGCGCTGGTGGTCATTTCGATTTAACACAAGGATTATATTGCTTCCGGCAAAAAATTATTTTAGTCAATTATCTCTTTGCACTAAATGTCACACCACCAAGCTATCAGCTATCAGTTTTTATTTCTGTCAAGCGCACGCAAATCAAATAACACGCAAATTCACGGTGATAACAAAAATCTAGCCTTCAATAATCTATTAAATTAATTTTGAACGATTCCTTTTTAATCACATTACTAGTAACACGGTGAATGCATAGGCAAGTAGTAGTTGCAAAGCTTATAATTTTAATTGAATAATTTTGTACATACCTGTGACTGGATGTTGTTGGTTGGGCGTTTGAAATTTAATTATACTATTCTGCTTAACAATACGAAAACAGATTTTGACAAGACGGAGCCAAAAGTATTTGTATCCTAATGCGGTCGTTGGCCAACTGAAGTTAAATTTTTTGAAAAATCAACACTTGCTGGCTTGCAAGATCTTGCACGTTCAACGTTCACATGTGGGGTGCATTAGCGGATGAACGCGCATGAGAATTGTTAGCGTACAAGTCCCGCCTTCTTTCATTTTTCTTTTCCTGCAACGGCGCATTCTTCCTATTTCTCACTCGCACATGCCAATTACCCTTTAAAAGCGTCGCTTCTGCTCTCAGTGTGGGACATTTCCTTTCCCTTTCTCTCGCCTAACCGTAAAATTGATATCGTTTTCTTTTTTTCTTCACAATTACAAAACACGCTACATTCAACCACACATGGAGATGCAGTAAAATCTTTATAATGGTATCACTGCTGTGAAATTAATCGACGGGAAAAGTTGAAACTTCCGTCGCATATGAATAACAATAATACACCGTCTTTACTTTTTTTTACGCGCTGAGGTGTGATTTGTCACGACATTTTTAAAATTCCGTTCATACCGTGAAGATTTTTCTAAAAATAAAGTGGCTAAATCGGAAATAACATTTGCAGTCTAAATATTCGTAAAGAAATTGCTAAAACATTTAATTACTGGGTAGGCTATAGTGCAACTCATCTTGTCGCTTAGTTTAAAAAATCTACACAAGTACTCTTTCAAAAGTTAGTACTGGGGCCTACACTACTTTACAACTAACATCAGTCAAGAAAATTCGCGAGTCAACTTCACGATTCTATTTTATCATGCAGTTTTGATATCGCCGTGTTCAACAAGTAAGTAAGGTTACTAATATAACATTCAAATTTTATGAGCGTTAGTGTTGGCTACCTTACCTTTACATTTTAATTTCCGGAAATGAAATGAACCTATAAGAACATGTAAGAATGAAAGGAATCAAGGCTGCTTAAGGAGGAGTACAGTAACTCCATCTGTGATTAGCATATAGAACTTCAAATTCAGTTCGGGGGCATTTCTTGGCCTTATTTCTTGGCCTTATTTTTTAAGTTGAATCACAGTGAAACTGAATCGTCCAATATCTTGTTTACGTTTTCATCATATGACGTGTATTCATACGAAAATGCACCCTTTATAGTATACCACAACAGTAGAAGTCAACAATCTATGTAATGGCAGCTCCCTTCTTTTCATCAGTTTGCCAGAAAGGACTGCTGCAAAAAACTTCCCAGAAAAGTTGTTATGGAATCAAGAGTATTTTGCCTTCATGCTATTACCTGGATGTCTGCAGACGATACAAAAGTCACCAATCTATCGGACGGGACCATATAAATAAAAGATTCCTTTTTTATTTGAAAGATTCTAAGCTTCTAAATCCATCACTTTCATCAATTCCACGAGTATTATTTAAAATTACACATTTATTTAAAAGTTTAATCAAATAATCCTATTGTAGACAGGTGGAATTCAATTACAGACCCATGGAAGTTCTTCGGCACATTCTCATGAGTTCATTGGTAAAAATGTTGGACCTGTTTCAACTCCACAACTTGTGAAATACTTGTTCAGATACATTTGGCCTAAGGTACACAATTTTGGTATTTTTTCCCCCCAGTACCCTAATTTTGTGTTTATTAATAGGACAATTGGGAAATCAAGCGCAGAGTTGTGTTAGCATCTGGGTTGTTGGTTTCTGCTAAGCTGCTCAATGTTGGTGTTCCTTTCCTGTTTAAACATGCTGTGGATCTCCTCAACACACATTTGGATTCACCCTTGCACCTGGGTGATCCTCAAGCAACTATCACTACAACTGTGTTCACCATTCTTGTTGGCTGTGAGTACCTTTCATCTACTGGTTCTGGAGTATTAAGTTGAAATTTAAATTTAAAAATATCAACAGTGCTGCCCTGCTGCCAAAAAACATGCGAAAAAAAAAAAAAAAAATGTCAACTAAATTAAATTTTGTCTAGATGGAATTGCCCGCGTCGGCGCATCTGGTTTGAATGAACTTCGAAATGCTGTGTTTGCAAAAGTCTCCCAACATTCTGTCCGACAAATAGCGAAAAATGTCTTTTCTCATCTCCACAACTTGGACCTTGAATTTCATCTCAATCGTCAAACAGGTGCCCTTTCGAAGGTGGAATGCATTACAATTTTCGGTTTTGCATACATAATCACTAAATCATGGTTTAAATTTTCTTTCAGGCCATTGACCGTGGCAGTCGAGGCATAAACTTCCTCCTAGCTGCCTTACTTTTTAATGTAGTACCAACGATTTTTGAAGTCTCGCTTGTAAGCACAATTTTGGTAAGTAATTAAAGAACACCTACGCATACGCATCCAACACATAACTTAACGAGTTTTCCGATTTATCTATAGGGTATGCGATGCGGTTGGGAATTCGCCACTATTACATTAGGTTGCATTGGTATGTACACCGCATATACTTTGGCAATCACTCAGTGGCGAACACGATTCAGAGTTGCTATGAATCAAGCAGAGAACGAAGCGGGAAACAAGGCCATCGATTCTTTAATTGTAAAACAGTTATCTTTAAGTTAAAGTCTTAATGGAATCTCATTCTTCTCTTATTTAACTTTGGCAGAATTATGAAACTGTGAAGGTAATGTATATTACAGAACATATTAGTTTCGTTTACACAGAATTACAAGTCAGACTTTTTTTAAATCACCATTATCTTAGTATTTTAACAACGAAAAATACGAAGCCGAAGAATATGATAAATCCTTGAAAAAATACGAAGTTGCCTCTCTGAAAACCAACTCAAGTCTCGCCTTGCTCAATTTCGGACAACAAGCAATATTTAGCGTTGCTCTAACTGCAGTAATGTTGCTTTCAGCCAAACAAATTGTCAACGGTAACTAATCAATTATTTGTAGAATTGAACATAGTTTAATTTCTAATGAGTAAAGTGGAATTCAAAGTATTTCCGTGTATTTAAATTCATAATTAATTTCAAGTCAAACCAGATGAAATGATTTTCGAAAACCCCGGATGCTAAAATCATCATCTTGTACATTTTTCTAGGGCAAATGACAGTCGGAGATCTTGTGATGGTGAATGGACTCCTATTTCAATTATCCTTGCCACTAAACTTCCTTGGCTCTGTTTATCGGGAAGTTCGCCAAGCAGTAATTGATATGCAGGTTCTATATAAAATCATTAATTTTATATTGGTTTTGTGCTAACTCATTTGGTTTAATATTAATTGAGGTTCTTTTCGCCCTGCAAAATGTAAAATCTTCGATTGCTGTAAGTTAAATCAGTGATCGATATTTTCGGACGGGAAAATAATCTAATTTTATGTGTCCATTTTCTTTCAATCTTAGGCCGCACCGTCGTGTCCTCCGTTGGAGTTGAAGACGTTTCGAGAAGCCTCCATCGATTTCCAGGATGTCCACTTTCACTACGGAAGCAACAAAGAAATTTTCAGCGGTTTAAACTTCAGTGTTCCAGCGGGGAAATCGGTTGCGTTGGTGGGGGGATCAGGTTCCGGGTAATTTAGTGCAGTCTTATTTATGTACCTTCACACTAGAGTGTTTTTTTCCCATGTCCAGTTCCTCTAGTATCTCGTAAAAAAGTCGGACGCTTTACGATTTACAATAACGCCCTCTGCGGTTGGTTTGTTTTATTATTGGGTAGCATTTCTGTGCCAGAAATTGCGCGTCAAGTACGCCAGTTTCTGAAATGCAGAAGAAAAAAAAAACAAAGGAACAATTTTAACTCTAGTGTAAAGGAAGCTCCGTATAGATAGCACACGTTTTTATACGTCATTTACTTTGGTTATTGTTTGCAGTAAGTCTACCCTTATAAGACTACTTTTTCGGATGTTTGAACCGCAACAAGGAAAGATTTTGATTGGAGGACAAGATATCTGCACCGTAAATTTAGATAGTCTTCGCCAAGCAATTGCAATCGTTCCTCAGGTACTTTGTTTTGTACTCTTTTTTACAGTTTGACACTACATTTCTCCCTTGATCATTAGGAACCTGTGCTATTCAACAGTAGCATATACTACAACTTATCCTACGGCAATTTCCGGAAAAGTGAAGATGAAGTTTATGAAGCGGCTAAAATGGCTGGAATTCACGATTCGATAATGTCGTGGCCAAAGCAATATAACACTTCGGTCTGGATAACCTTTTAATGACAATAGGAATAAAAATTTATTCTATTTTCTAAATTTTCCAAGGTCGGAGAAAGAGGCCTAAAATTATCCGGGGGAGAAAAACAACGAGTGGCGATTGCGAGAGCAATACTGAAAAGCTCTCCAATCTTGATTTTCGATGAGGCTACATCTTCTCTAGACTCTGTTACGGAGAGTGTAAGCATACGAAATGAGTGATTAAAGCATTAAAGAGCTTAATTTAAGTTGTTATTAATAATCCTTAGACCATAATGGAAGCCTTGAAGCAAGCAACGACCAATCGAACTTCTATCTGCATTGCCCACCGCTTGACCACAGTGATTGACGCGGATGAAATTTTCGTACTCAAAGAAGGACGAATTGTGGAGAGAGGAACACACCTGGAATTGCTTGCTACTGTCGATAGTGTTTATGCAAATCTATGGAACACCCAATTTAGAACCCACTGTTAAGTCAACCCTACCTGAAATTATAACAGTTCCAAATATTTGTGAGATTTATTATTGAGAATCAAGCTTGTTTGTTAGGTGTGAGTGGCCATCGTTCAAGCATTATTGTTAGGTTAATTGTTGATTGCCATTGGCAGTAGGGTCGGTTAAAACTGCTTTGTTTGCAAAGATTAAGGATTTTCTGCAATCCAATACATCGGGGAAAGCCACATGTTACATGGTAAACTTATTGATAGCGTCATTTTGAATTGACGAGCGCGCCGTTATTCAGGTTAACCAAATACCAGCAGTGCCAGTAGTGCTTTGCTTCAGTAATGCGGATTTGCGTATCTTCCTCATATCGCTCATCGATCTGATGCGGACAAATTGCGTCATTTTTCTTAGAAACAGAACAGACACAAGTTTACTCTTCTTTGCAAACTGCACTTTATCATTTGTGATCATCTGTTATTTTATTTTATTCAAAATTAACTTACATTAATCTGCTTTGAGCACATGATTAGTTTTTTATTCTAAACTCTAAAGGCGATGGAATTTTTAAAACGTTTGTCTCAAGAAGAAGAAATGTATCTAAACAAATAAAAATTCACGTAAATTAGATTAAATCCAAGTGCTGGGCTTTTCTCGTTTGTTATTGTTATTCAACAATAAACTCAATCAAATTGCTAAAAATATCGCTCCGAGCCTTTAAATTTGGGCCTTTAAATTAGCAGACGAATATTCAAATCATTTGCTTTCAGTTTTCAGGCCCGTTGTCCTTGTCCTCGTCTTCACTCACATTTAGGCCTAGTGCTGCGGCCTTTCATCGCAGGTAAGTTTCAGTAAATGTTACATAAAAACTAAGGAATGAAAATCATGGGACCACTGAGTTGGTAATAATACTTGGTGTACGTGTAGGTCCATCGTCCTTAACTAATCGTGTGAATTATTGCTTATTTGTATTCTTACCACGTGAAATACTTATTGTAGCAAGCATGGTCATGAAAACCTTTGGATCTTAATTATCTAATAATCTTGATAAATAAGAATGTTATAATATGGAATATAATGTCACATTTACCTACCACATTTACATTCAGAAATTTGGACTTTAGGTTCATGGTAAATTTTTGCACGAACAGCAAAGATTTTTTGTGGGGTAACACTTGACTGAGTGAATGACTGTGAATGAGTTTGTTTTTACAAATGATGTTGATGCTCAGATTAATAATATTTCCTATTTTGAACCATTTCAGATCACCACCGAGGGAACTTCAGTGATAAACCTGGGATGGAAGATTCACTTCTCAAGGTAGGACATCCTTTACCATTTATATCATGATGTGTTGTGCTGTACAAAGTATGGAGCTATAGCTAGATTGTTTTTCATTCAGATTAGACCCGCGAAATTTTTTTATTTATTCTTTTGAAACTTGAATAGTGTTAGGCCATCTGTCGATCAGTAGTGCTACCAGCACTATTTTTACTGCTGGGACTTTTCGAAAAAATGGGGTAAATAACGAATGGATACACTGTTACACTGTGTACATGGCAGAAGCTAATTGATTAACATCCAATTAGCTTTTTTTCTCTTGTTTTTCCCTCTTGTTTTTCCATTCCCAAACAAATGTCGAGACCCCACCTCTATAATAACATCACAACGCCGATCAAGTGTCAAATGAAATTTGGTACGTTTGGCGCGCGCCTTGTACATTTTCTCATCCGTTACCCTTTCTTTTGCCAATTTGGCAATTCATCTCGAATCATTAAAGATAGAGTTTCTGAGAGACAGCGGCCTCTAAATAATAAGTCACATTTTGGTAACAAACGGAATTACCCTGTCACAGTGTCACATTCTTTTCTGAATTTATTTTGACATTTTCAATTAGTTTCAATTTGAATGTTAGCAGTCCGTAAAATTCGCTGCAGAGGTGAAAAAAATCTAGAGCGCATAGCGGAAAAACGTAACTCATGAATTCAGTTGATTGGACATTTATGGAATGGTCCCATGAGTCTTTTGATTACGTACTCAAGGGTGCGCAAACACTCCAGGTATTTACCTTTGGATAGACCAGGAGAGGGGCGTTCCAAGTTGGTAACAACCACAAGTGGTTTGTGCGATGGAATCAACGATCCATTTTACACGGATCGCTGAATCCAACGCCCCGCCACCAAAGCCTCCACCCCGTCATTTCGATTATGCGAAGCATTTGTTAGTCTTAAATATGGTTGTGTCATAAATCGTCTATGGAGAACGAAGCCGCGCCATTTCCGATGGTGTTGACACCGCCATAGCGAAAGTCGTAAAAAAGCCGATAGAATTTATAGTGACACTGGGTACTCTCAATAATAAATTTTTTTGCATTATTAAAGATGTCCCGACGTCAGGGGACATGGACTCCAAATATAGAAGGACATGTCGATTCCACTTGGGAAACAATGGCCGATACCATGACAACGGGTTTTTTTTCGTATCCTAAAGCTGGCTACATTTATTGACTGACAAGTATTGTATCGGTCGTCCTCAATGACGAATACTTGAATAGACTTCCATCTCCATGGTGATTGTGTTCGGCTTAGTATTAAAATTGTATCGGTGGCGGCCATGTTTCTTGGACGAGATTTGCTAACGTTGGCATCTCATCCAAAATTGAAAGACCAGACGTCGCCACAGTGACCGATGAAATGGAAGTTTTGGACTAGGATCAAAGATTTCGGGCATCAAAGATTTTCTGGCTTCAGGTCAACATACAGAAAACATGCGACAAGGTCCGTCAATCTTTGACGTTTCAATAGACGAACATAGCTGATGTGTTATGAATCGTTGAATGGTGACAAGACTCCATTTCAATGATTAGACGTTGCAGCGGATGTCTATGGGATGTTGGGTCCGTCCGTCGTTTTTCTCTGAACGTGAATAGTGTGGTCGTCGTATATTTTGATCGAAACTGACTGCTGTCAACCGGACGCAGTAATCTGGAGCCAACAGTTGAAAGAGGTGGAACATTACCGCTATGCTTTGGTTCAGGATTCACGATCCATCACCATCTCACGCCAATCCGAGAGATCCGAACTCGCAATCCTCCCACTCAATATCTAACTCGCTCACGATCTCAGAGCGCAGAGTTTCAAACTCCTGATGTCGGTCGCCCACTGTGCCTTTGGTCTCACAAGTTTCCACCGTGGGGAAACCAGGAGAGACTTCGAGGAGCCGAGAGCAAAACCTCCGCAGGGAAATCAATAAAGTTTGTCGCTATTGGACTGGAGTCTATCGCTGGAGGTGCAATGGACCAACTTGTATCGCGGAGGTTTCACGTCATCTTTCGATACGCTAGCGGCACCTATTTCTTCTCGACTGACTGCCGTCTTGTTTCTTTGTTCTCTTTATTCTATATCCTTTGACATGCGGAAAGAAGTGAGCAAGAAAAAAGAGAAGGGATCATAAGCCTCTTTTTGATTAAAAAGTTTGATAATAAAATCGCTTCTGCTTTTCCGAAAAGAAGAAAAACATCTGGTCTTTTGGGCGACTTGTCTCCCTATCGATCATTGCAGGGTAGGAAAAAAGGGCCGAGAAGATGTGTGACAGATCGGGTGACATTTTAAGAAAGAAAAAGGACATGGAACAGTAAAGAATAGTTGGGTGAATAGAAAAGAAAAGAGTTGGGCAGTGAATCGCGGGTGCCTTTGCGGAGCGGGGAAAAAACCGGAAAAAAAGCGGGAGATTTATCGGCCCTGTCCAAGAGAGATCCCATCAGAAGTGCGCTCGTGTCTATATATCAATACGGTCATCGTCGCCTATCGCTTTTGGTCATAAGGTCGATATACAGTATAATAAAGTTATAAAGAACTACATAGAGATGTTCCATTTTTCCCGTTTTTTTTTTCTTTTCTTCTTTCCTTTTGCGTCCGCTTTTTAGCCAGTGGTAGCCTTAAAGCGACGGGAACGGGCGGAATGCTCCCATCGTTCGACTTGGTGGCGCGCGTCCGCGACAGATAGATTGTGACAGCACAACCATCTACTTCCTCCATATTGCATGATCGAATGAAGGAGTAAAAAAAAAAAAAAATGAAAAGGGGGAAAGTTGGCTTTCGTTATTCTAAAAAATTGAAAAAGAAAAATGTTGATCCTATTTTGATTCGTCGTCAGACTTTTCTGGCTCTGGGCATTAAAGATTAAAGCTCTTTTTCGCTGAAGCCCATCCGTACGATATAGCAGCAGCCAAGGATGGGCCTGATGGGAAAACGAGGTAATCGAGTTTAAAGGCTTCTGATAGACGTCGACGTCCGGTCTGTATAATCCCCGAGCGCAGGAACGAGGGCCGCATAGCCAATGAACGTTCAAATAATGCCAGCACAGAAAAACCGAATAACAAGGGGAGGGCGAATGCGACTCTAATAACAAGTGTAATAGCTGCTGGAGGAGCAAATAAAATGTCGTCAAAGTGGTAATCTTTATCGATTCGTATCTCATTTACATGCAACATTGGGTCGCTCTTTTATTTAGTTTTGTTTCTACTTTTTCAATTCCGTGTTCTTCTGTTGTCGTCGAGTCGAATGGACGATGATGGATGGAGATTGGCCGGATTCTTTGGCAGCGTGCGGATGCATATCATACCAATGCTCTCTTCTTATCCCCCGTCTTTCTTCTTATTTGTTTATTTTTGGCCTCGCATTCGACGGATACTGATGCGATCTGAAACGGTGGAAAACGAGAGTTTATTTCTAAAATGTTGTATAAGCAAGATAGATCCTCGCCTGCATCGCTGAATCCTTTAGAACATTTTAGAGATGCAGAAAAAGAAAAAGGGGTACTCGATACTGAGAAGAAGAAATAAACCGGATAAAGAGGCGAAAAATAAAATGGGAAGACGAAGGATTTTATTTCTGTCCTCCTCGTCGTCGTCGTCGTGCGGTTTCTGACAAGCCGACGACCGAAAGCGAACATTCTCGTTCCAGCTCTTGTCTTAACAGTTTCTCCTTTCTTTTAACATAGGCGACTGATGCTCCCTACCTCTAGCCGTGGTATATAAAAATACAACGTCGGAGAGAGAGGAAAAAGAATGACTTCTTTTCTTTTTTACTTTCGAGGGTTTTAGGGGGGAGCCTCATAGAAGATTCCGCATGAGCGAAAGGCCCGAAAACCATGTGTGTAGTTGTGTGTCTCTCGGTTCGTTTCCTGGTGGGCATTTTCCGTGGGCCCGTGACGCCGCCAACAAGGAGCGGGGTTGCCGCAGCAGTCTGTTTCCTTGCGTTTCAACGGTGACTCGGTCTCACCTTATCCTCTTCGTCGAAGCTTTGACTATTGCCACTTAATACTCTTCTCTTCCTTCCGTTAAAAGGTCGTACACGAGCCACACTACCCGCGTTACTTGATAGTGGTAGGCATTTCGTGAACGGGTTTCTTGTGTGTATTGATCCCGCGTTTGCACTTGTGCATGAGAGTGAACCTTTTGAAACGTTTATTTCCTCGCCCCATAGAAAAGTGTTAGTGAGTGTTGTGTGGGCGGGTCGTACGGCCGTCGGCTAGAAGAGCGGGCAGCTGTTCAGAGGTCGTGTCGGGTGGGAAAAAACAGGAAAAAGGAGTGAAACAGAAAAGGAGAAACCAAGCGTGAAAGAAGCTGTATCATAGCGAGGGAAATAAAGGCAGGAAGAAGAAAAGGAGCGCCGAGTGTCGGCCGTTCAAAAGTTGCTGGGCCACCGCCTCGTCGGTGGCAGTCGGCGACTGGACTTTCTTGTCTTTTGTGTGTCGTTCCGAGTCGTGGCGAATTTGACTACGACTTGCAAATACTGTCGTGTAATAAGGACTAAACTAGTGGAAGACATTTAAAATTCCAATTGATCCGTCAAACAAGTTGTTGCGTCGAACCAGTTTGAAACTAAGTAGACCGCAACACAATGTCTACCAAGGAAGAAATGGCCGAGATTGATCAGATGGAGGCGGGATCTAATCAGCCGTCAGTGGGTAAATATCGTATGGGTGCAGCCAATGTGTTGTTTTTGTTGATAGTGGTGCAGACGCTGCTGCTGTTGTCTTAACCCCTTGCATGCAGTTGTTTTGATCATGAAAAGGAGAAAACAATAGTCGCTAGTTACAACAATGAATTGCTCAGTGACTACAACATTGGGTGAGCAAACGCAACTGCAGTCACTAGTTAGAAGCCAAAGTCAAGAGCTGTGCTACCCCAGACAGTGTCCTTGTTTATCTTGGCCATCTTTCGCCGCTATCTCTTATATACAGTAACCCATTTTCTTGCTTGTTTCATTTCCGAGACTGGGGACGGGCCCTACTTTCACAAAAAAGAAAATCCCATCCATCATTCTGGAGACGCAGGGTCCTGGGGACAAGAACGGGCGGGGACTTGTATACCTTTTTCTTGTTATTCAGCTTGGCCCTTACTTCTTGATTGAGGCGTCTGTCACGCGCGCTGCAACTCGTAATGAAATCTCCGTGTCGCTTGCAAAACAAACACGACGTCTAATGTCTTCTCAATCCGCTCAGCTTAGTGTAACCACCTGGCACCCGTCATTGCCAGTTAAGTGTGCGTGTCCGAAACTTCTTCTCTTTTTCTACTTTTTGATGGAGTGCAAGTTTATTTCGGGATTTATTAAGTCATTCCTACCTTTCTTTCATTTTTGAACGGGGAAAGAAAAGAGAAAGATAAAGGCGCCCAAGTTTGGAAATTATTTTTGGTGGTGGGTAGCACAAAGGAAATATTAGAAAAGAGAGAAATGAATTTCTGCGTTCGTAATGGTACCGGGGTTTGAATCGACTCGGCAATATCCTTCCAACACTGGGGAGCCCACTGTTATGCTATTTGTATGAGCAGTGGTTGCGGCCATGGTGGATTCAATCTGAGGCGGACGGCTATGACTTGGCTCGAAACAAAAGACGATAAAGAGATATCATATAAAGGGTTGGAAAAAGGAAGATAGAGAGAGAGGAAAGAGAGAGTGAAAGGGAGCCTTCGGCGCGGAATTCCTGATCATTCAGTTCCGTCTTTCGCCACGCTGGTCAAAGTGCTTGTGACTAGCGAGCTGGATATTGGTTTCCGGATCCCGCAACTGTCGCTATCTTATACAACGACCTATTTTTAGTGCGCGGCTCGTTTCGTCTCTTTTCACCGTAACTTTGAGTCGGGATGAATGCGTGTGGGGTAGATGGAATCACTATATCAGGTTCCCTTGGTGGATGATGACATTGATGGCCAGAGAATAAACGGCTGGCATCTTCTTCAGCTCGCGTTAGTAATGAAAATCTTGAATGACGCAAATATGGAAGGGAATGGACGGGCGGACGGACGGACGGATTGTTTGCAAAAATGGTCGTCATCATTAGAGTGATTGAAGCTAAAGTGGCACCAGTGCACCACCCCAGATTATTACAATGAGACACTGTGAGCAGCGGGTGATTTCCTTTTCTATTTCCTGGATAACCAGTCGAGGATGTTCTCCTATATTTAGAATCCGTTCTCTTCCTCGAAGATTGCTCATTTCGATTCATGTATTCATCAGTAGGGAGTAAGAGGGAAAAGAAGAAAAGTACAAGAATGAGAAGGAGAAGCGAGGGCTTACTGTTAACTGTGAGGCTCATACTTATGACCTCGTTATCCCTCCTCCTTTCAGCGCTGCTGTAGATGATGAGACTGCGAAAAAAGCGGAATAAATAGAAGCCTCTTCTGTTGAGAGTTGAGACTCCTATGTTTATCGATCGCATTTTTTGTGTAGTAAGTATAAGTATGGGGAAAAAAGACGGGCAAGAACAGACCGAGCCCAGCAGCGGTCGGGAAACAAACACACATGGTCGGTCGGTCATTCGATCGCTGCACCGGTTGTCGGCAATGTCTTTTCCGGCTCTTTCCTCTGTGCTTCCTTTTCATCGTGTAATCTTCTTTTCTTTCTTTGAAAATAAAAGAATAAAAAGAATTCATGAAACTGATGAAAGTCCTGGCATTATCAATGAAGTCATTGACTTCTCTTGTGCGACAATAAAGAGACTGCGTAGAAACCGATCGCAACTTTTCAAACTTCTTTGGTTGCCAAAATGAGAATCCTCTTGAGCGGCTTATGGTACAACAAGCGTATCGTCCCGCTATCCCTATTCACAGATGCACAGTCGGGCAATCGATCCTTTTCAACTACTTGAATTAGTAACATCGCCGATGACGTATATTGTATATAGATTTCGTATGCTGTCGTTCATGAATTTTTAAATTGAACACTTTGAGCGAAAAGGTTCGGCGAAAACCTGGGAATTCATTGATTTTCAGTCTGGATCATTTTTTTTCTTGCCTAGTTGTTTTATTTACTTTTTTTTTCACTCTTTCTTGATCTCTTTTTCTCTTTTATGTTTCGATCTGACGGCATCTTCTTTGTTGGCGCCGCAATATACTTCTGTACGTTGGCCGGATCTTTTCTCTTCGGTCGACAGCCCCCGTCGGCTACAACATCAACCGAGGTGAGTCACACTCACGCGCACACAAAATACCATACAGATACTATAACAATCGAAAGATGTCTGGTAGCTTTTAAAATGTGAAAAGTGGCGTGAGAGAGTAGTAGGTCTTCCGCCGTTGCTGGTGCCTTTGAGGAACAAAGCAACGAATCATTAGGATTTTCTTTTTCGATATGCCACCACCACAGCCGCCATCAAGCCAGCACCTCATTATGCAGAGTGGGGCGTTTGTGTTTTCTTCCACTTTATTTCCTACTTTCCCCGCTGGAAATCTTTTCCAATCCTTAGCACTCAAACACACAGACATCCCACGCGTCGTGTTACGTCGGTGTAATGGCATTCAAAGCGGTTCGGGTACATAATTTTGATGAGGCGCTTCTTTCTTTTTCATCTCCAGTACCGATTTCTTTTTTTAGGCGGCTAAAAGAATAGATGGGACATCTCGTCTCGCAGTAGGAAAAGAGAAAAACGGATAGCAACGAAATCATAAAAATCAAATCGAACGAAAGTTTCTTTGAATAGCGTCTCAATTGCTGCAGATCTCGTTAGACATGATCAAGACTCCTTTCTTTCCCTCATATCTTTTGCCTTTCCATTGGTGACCGCTAGGTCTTTTTTACTTCTTTTTTTTTCTGTGGCTATAGACCGTCGTCTGAAAGCCAACGGATCAGACTTTCCCGTTTTTCTCCAGGTCGTATTTGATTTAATTCAGTTTTGACTCTTCTCACACAAAAAGATCCGGAACAAACTTTTCCGCCAAGAAATCCTCGGCCTCACCCGCATCAGGGACACAATGCAATTTGCCGGACGTTGAACAAATTCTCTTTTCTTTTCTTGTACCGTTTTTCACGCGTCACCTAAATCAATAAAAAAATGTTTCAAAACAATTATGGGAACTGAGGGGGGAAAAAGGCGACTTCTGAATGTACACACATCAAGGTGTTGGTAGTGTATCGGGTTTGTGTGGACACACTCTACGCTTGTGTATTACTTCTTTCTTGTTTTTCTTTTTTTTTTGCCTTCGCTTCTTTTGGCTTTTCCTCTCGCCGAGAAGGCGGAGAGACGTCGGGCCATTAGTATAGAGTCTGTGCGCGCGGTCGCAGTCCAGTCACTTGTCCGCCGGTCTGGGCCTGAACGAGACCCATCAGATCGTCTCTCCATCTTTCACTCTCTCTTTTCTCGGTTGTTGATTTGGTGTTTCGCTTTCATCTTCAACCTGAAAATCAGTTGTCGAGACGACGAACAAATAATTTCATCAGTGACACGAAAAGCTGTGATTGTTCCATCGAAATATCCCCGTGACACTGTGAGACTAGCAGGCGTGAGGAGTAGAAAAAAAAGAATTTCTTTAGAATACCGGTAAGAAGTTGGATTTCTTTATCTTTTTAGTTTCTTCTCCTGTTTGTTTACTTTGAACCCCCCCGCGTGTTGGCGCTGACGGCACCTTGTCATCATCTGCACCTGATGAGTTCTAGATGGTCTGTGTGTCTCTTTTGTTTGGTTTTGTCTGCTCCGGGTGTTGTTGGTGCGCTGTGATAGTTTCTCTCACACAAACTCATTTTCTTAGTCCATTTTCCATCTACAAACTGTGAAAACCGAGCAGACACCACAACATCTCCACTGACGCGTCCACACCATAGTCTTCTGGTCAATAATACCACAACATCCAGTCTTGGGTCGTCCAGTTGTAGTAGCCTAATTCAAGTGTAGCAGCAACTCAGTTGTGAGGAGGAATTCCAAGCCCATCATTCCCTTGTCGGGTAACGTGAATTTGGCTTTGTCGAGTGATCACGTCACGTTGCCCTCGTCGCAACTTGTTCACGGACCGATAAACATTTTGAACGGGAAAGATCCAGCAACGTCGATGATGACGTCGGGTATTCTTGATCCATAGATAGAGAAAAGGCAAAAAGAAAAACGAGAAAAAAGATGATGGAAAGGGCCGAGAGAATTGTGAGGTCTGAAGTAGCTTGAACCCATTCAATTTCGTACAATTCCATTGGCTTTCTACGTAAATCCGCATGAAGAATAGGAAGAAAAGAAAGGGGAAATCAACGTAAAATCATTAAAAAGTTTCTTGATCCTTTTGCATGTTTCTCTTGTCCCCCAAATTGCATTACGTACAACTTGAAAGATACACAGGGCGAAGAAAGGGGAAAGAGATAGTACTACATCATCTCGACTTCTTGCCTTCTCGAGTCCTGACGGCCGACAATAATGTAATTCGGCGGGCGGGAACGGGTAAAAGATGGAATGCTTTTTGGGGAGAGTTGGCCGCTAATGCTGTAGTCGGCTCTGACTAGACCCAAGACTGTAGAGTGTATTATAGTGCTTGCCTCTGCTGCTTTTCAGTTTCTCTGACGTTGCTGATGTCTCTTTTGTTTCCCTGTTGCCGCAACGCGCTGCTTTTGCCCCGGCCCCAACGGCGCTTGGAGTATAACAATGTGTCGACCCCAATAGACGCGGACAATCAGTCACTCTCTCTCACTTCCCCCCTCGATGCAATTCTTTGCAAACAAGAATCTGTCAGGAATATTTGTGGAGAAAGAAATGGCGAGGCGAAGCGAAAAATCGCCATTACAATAATTCGTGCCGAAGGAGGATCAGATGGGTCGGCGATCGGCTTGTGTCGCTTCCGTTGTCATTTACGTGCGGAATCAAACCCAAAGGAAAAGGGATGAAATGACCGTGTTTGGGTCGCGCGCGGAATTATTGATTGCTTCGGGGAGAGCGTCGAGTCTTTGCCCGTCTTGATGTGGCCAATTGGAACGTGTACAAAATCCTGTCGACGTGAGGTTTCTCAGCCCGCGACAGCAAACACGACCACAAGATCTCGATGTATAAAGAGGATACTCTCTACGCCCGACATACAACCAATGCAAAACAACAAACAGACAATAAGAGACTAGGGCAACAAAACAGACGTAATGAGTGAGTTATCCCGCTGGGTGTATTCTGTGTGACATGATGATGCTGTAGGCTAGCCTTCTTCCTTTTCTCTTTCCTAGTTTCCGGTTCTGTCATTCTGTCCTTGCTCTGTGGCACCGTGGTTTTTGTCTGCTCTGTGGCTCTCTTGCACGACTGGTCGATTATCATCTGGCGTTCCATCAAGTCCCAGATAGGAATCAATAGTTAATCCCTCGGTTAATCCAAAGTTAATCAGAACAGGACAGTGCCATGCACGCATTTTCCTTTTTGTCATTCAAAGTGAAAATGTGATTCAATGAACCAATTGATGATGATGGAATCGTGGGAATTTGAATTTTCCAATTATCACAGGCCGTTAAGAGAAAAGCGAGAAAAATTAAGAAACCAGCGGTCGATTTCCGTGTCGGTTTTGTTGAGGGTAGATTTGCCTTGCCTTGCGTTGCGATGACGACTGACTTTGGTTTCCGACCAGAGAGAATTGAAACAATTGACTTGACAAATCGCGACAGTCCCACATATTAATACAGTAACTACTCTGGGGAGGTGCTGAATGCATAAGGATTAGGTTGATTGACGGGAATCCCACATTATCATAGTATAGAGCTCGAGAGTTGTGGTAGGGTAACTTGAAAAGCCAGGGGGATGTACACCGTGTCTAGCAACTCTGCAGTATTATATGTTTGCTGTATCTGGTACTCCCAATTTACATGGTTGACTAGTTCATGTCTAGCTTCATCCTCATCAACGTGATATGATGATGGCCGACGTTGGAGATGTACGAGGCTTTGAAGGAAAGTATGGTGCGCTGCGCATACATTACTTCCGGAGCGGCCGGACCTTGAGCTACCGGAGGGGTAAGCAGCGTAAGCGTTTTTTGCTGTTTATTATAATAACATCCTCCCGTTGGGGGGAGGGGGGGGGGTAGTAGAACAGATAGCAGTAGTGGTGGTGGTGTTGTCGAGTTCATATTATTATTTACACACGCACGCTAAATAGACATTACAACATTAAGAACAGAGAGCAGCCGAGAAGAGCTAGAGGTCCGAGACGGTTCTTTGTTTGCTGTCATGTCCTATATGAGAAGGGCGGAGTATGTTCATTTCTGTATGTTTCTTCTTTGGTTTGACGCTTGTAACGAACCCCGGACGGTGATCTTGCCCGGCGGAGCTGAATTCATATAAAGATAGTCACTTTACAACCTCCTCCCACAGCAATAGCCTGTCGTATTCCTATAGTCTCTATCTCTTTTTATTGGAGGCAATATCGCGAGTAGTGTGGCCTTTTCCTGTCCCCTCTTGTTCTTCCGCTTTTCTCCTTTTAGTTTTGCTCGTCTTCTTTTTTTTTGGGTTTGATCTAAAAAGTGGAGGCGAAAGAGAGAGAGAAAATGGGTTGATGGATCTGCTCGGAATAAAACCAACAACACAACAAAAAATGAAAGGGAGAAAGAAGAGGGAGAAAGAAACATTGCAGTAGTTAGAGATGCGGCAGCAGTTCCCTTCGACATCGTCGACACAATTCGCCAGAGAGAGAGAGAGAGAGAGAGAGAGAGAGAGTCGATCGGGGGAGACGGAAATCAAAGAAGAAAAAATCTACTGCTGGTGACGTCGTTCCCCATCCATCAATTTCAATCCTCTTCCCTTTTTTTGCCCCCCGTTTCCTCCTTTCTTTCTATCTTTGTTTATTCTTCCTCTCTTTTATTGGGTGATTCTGGAATAGTCGATGCTCATCTTTTATATTTCCATATACCAAAAAGGTTCGGAAAAAGCTTCGACACCTTCTCGTGATGGTGTGGCCTTTGAGCTTTTTTTCTTCGCTTTCTCTGAGCGGATTCCATTCAATTTAATCTTTTTTTTTCTGTGGCAAAAATGAAACATCAGCTGCGCCCAGGATTGTCTTGATTTTGGAATGGACTCGGAATCCAATCACCTGAATAGAAATGAGGAGCAGGAGATTAGGATGACCCCAATCTGACTAGCCATTAGAGTTGATTGCCGTTGGCCAAATGGCCCAGCCCGCAGGTCAGGACGAATCGCCCTCAAATCCGATTTGATTTGATTTTCCTGGCCGGAATCTCCGCAGTCATAACCGTCACCTTTTCCAATTGAACGATAGACTCATTGAGAGTCGTCTAAGGGGACTGCGTGAATTCTCCGGATGACTAGCCGGATGGAACGCATCCGATTTTCCTGGCATTCTTCCTCTCTCTCTCTCACTCTCTCTTCCCTGGCCATCGATGCCATTAATGTCGAATCGCCATCAATAAATCTCCTTAACCCCCCCAAGACTTTGTTCCTTTTTTTTCTGCTTCATTCTTTTCTTTTTCTTGGCATTGAAACAAAATAGGTGCGGCCCGCAATGGGAACGCAATAGTCGCGTGGGGTCTACCGCTGCGTCGTATATATCTTTTGGACGACGTATTATTATTTATTATTATTCTCGTAAATATTTTCCGCGCTCTTTCTTTTTTTCCATTTCCATGACGTAAATGTCCTTATTGTCGAAAGTAGCTCCTCCCCTAGTTCTATAACCTTTTTGCGTTATTCATTTGACCCGGTTGTAGGAAATGAGAATCAAGGATTCTCGCCGAGCTTTCGTGAGTTGCATCATTCAGCGCAGGTCGCAAGATGTGGAAATGAGACGGGAAGGAGGAGAGGAGGATTTACTAGTGCAAGAGGGTTAGCTCCATGCAGTATATCTACGCAATATATCTACATACATATCAGGCTGCTGATTTAAGATGTCTGCCAACAGCAACGCTAGTGTTATCCTATACACGAGTTGATTGCGACGCAGTCGTGCGCGATCCAACTCCGGCAGTCGGGTGTTTGCGGTCCGTCATGCGGTCGCCTCCTCCGGCCGTCCGTGACGCTGCACACAACGTTCTTGTACAAAAAAAAAAAAAAAAAAAAAAAAAAGGGATCCAAGGAAACTTATTCTATTTTCTTCCGGGTCAAAAGAACAAGAGATATATGATGTGATGGTGGGAAATGATTTTCTGTGGTGCGCCGATATACACACCGTCCCCGAGGGGTGAGAAAAGAAGAAAAAAAGAGCTCCAGCATCAATGTTGGCGGGGTCTGTTGCTACCAATAACTTTGAGTGATATTTGTTTGTTTATCCGTGGGAAAAAAAAAGAGAGTACAAGTGAACAGTTGCTAGGCAACTGTTAGCGGCATAACATTATAAGAGCGAGAGAAGCTGGCTCTGGTTATATTGCCGTCATAGTGTAGTTTACTCTCGCTGCCGCTGGGGGGAGGCCTTTTGGGGGCAACATAAAAAAGAGGCTAGATGAAGGGGAAAAAAAGGCAGTCGGCAGCCGCAGCCCTAACTAAAAGACCTCAGCTTCGTCAATCGCTTTTAGTGTTTTCTCTCAGATGCCGCAGAACGTCAAAGGGTAGAAAAGTAGGAGCTCAATAAGCTGCTTGTTTTCCTCCCGCGTCCTTTTGGCTCCTGGTTTCTCTAGCTCTCTCTCTTTTGCCCTGGACTATTCGCAAGCCAGCCAGAAAATCCCAACTTTGTAATCGAGTTAAAGACTTTTCTGAGATCCTCTCTTCGTTGATCAACTTTTTTCTCAAAAAAGACGCAGGGAAAGACTATCATCATCGGCTTCATCTTGCCCTCTATGTAAGTTGTTGCAGTTCGTGTCTTGATAATCCTCTAGTGGCCGGCCGTGTCCGCTGCCTAAGAGGAAACGTGACTGTTGCGTGTTATTGTTTTCCCGGAGGAAGGGAAATGGAAAGAGAGAGAGAGAGAAAGAGCCGGAACAAACATAAGAAAAAAAAAAAAAACAACACAGAAGGGGCAGCAATAGGCAAGAGTGAGAAGAAGAAAAAAAAAGAGGTGGTAGAGTAGCCGCCATCATCCGTCGAGCCCAACCGGAACAGTTGGTAATTGATGGCACTTGCTATTTTTTTCGGAGGAGCCCGTCTGTCTGCACTGGAAAGACAATCATTCAAACGGACGGAAGTAAATCATTTGAGATGGGATGAAATGCAGTTGGGAATCATCTTAGAATCTTGAAAATTTCTTTAGTTATTTTTTTTTTTTTTTTTGCGTTTCCAAAGTTAGGATAATTATGTTGACAAATTCGAGTGAAACTCTCTGAAGTGGAGTGCATGAATTAAGATGAATTTGAATTTCCGTGAATTGACGCTCAAAGAACGACAGTGGCCTATAGTCGACGTAATGAATTGCTTTAGTTTTTTCTTGCCTTATTCTGTCGTTCAATGGCAACCCTCGGGCTTACAAGACTGTCGAGAGATTTGTTGTCGTTTGCTTTGGGAAAAGAAAAAAATCTTCCCTCTAGTTCTTTCTTCTTTGCGCGTCTTTTTCCTTTGCTGTTATTTACATCCGGTTCGGTGACAGCTTTCTCCCTCCGGGCCGTCTCGAAGTGAAACGAGAAAGGATGTCCGCTCTCGCTCCCGCTCCCGCTCACTCATGTATTTCTTTCTCATTACGAGGCTGATTCTACAAATGCGAAATTTCATTGCCAGTTCGTCTTGCCAGTCTGCGGATGACTGTCGCTAGACACTCTAGGAAACGAGCGTCTTGACTCGGAAAATTCATAGACCCAAATAAATTGGATTCGTGCTATGCCGGAAGCATCGCCAACAAATTCAGACTCGCAGGAGAATGCATTTTTTATTCTTATTCTTATTTTATTATTGTTACTATTTTTTCCTTCTCTTCTTTTTACCAACGCCCCCAGTCTATCGATCCTGGCAACATCTAGCGTAGTTTACTAGAAAAGAGTTTCCGGGGTTTTGCTTGGGAATCACCAATTTGACAGCCGCTAACTCTATTCGTCAAATTTACGTTTGCTTTTGTCCCTTGATTTGTGATTTTCATTTTTCTTGATTTTCCACATTATTGTTGTTTGCTGGCGAGTAGAGAGGGCAGTAGACACCGGGTCGTACTGTGGCGACATCTACTGAGGAATGGCAGTACCAAATGGGACGTAGCTTGATGCGGCAGGATTCTCCAATGTTCCACATCTCGGAACTTGAAATCTAAATCTATAGCCTAGGATTAGAGTATTAGGCGAACAGAACTACGCAATCAAAAGTTGTGTGCGACTAGGGCAATAATCTAACTGTCATTGAAGATAATGAGAAACAGTTGTTGATTACACAAGCAAGGTTGGAGCCGGATTCAGGATGCATGTAAAGGGAGACGGAAAAGCCTCCGGAGATTAAGGGAGAGAGACGGGTGCATAGCGGACGGAATTGGTCCAGGCCTTGAGGCAGGGGGCTTGATGGATTTGGCCTTAATTGACGTTGCGATACCGTGCCGATTAGAGTGTACACATTTGCTTTGTGTTGTGTGCGCTCTGAGAAGCCCATTGAACTTTGGTGCCCCTCTCCGTTAATGTCGATGGATGAAAAGATCGATTGGAGTTATACCCGTATTGTTTTACTTCCTGGAACTTCTTGCTCCATTTCCAACATTTTCTGTTTTTGTGTGGTGCTGTTGTGTTTTCGCCGGATGGCGCTGCAGAATGGGACTGCGATAGAAAAGCCCTAATGCGTTTGGCATTTCTCATTTTCTGTGTGGATTTAAAGTTATTCCACAAATGCCTATATTCGGTTGAATGTAACTCCGATGAAAGCGCCGTTACGTGCCGTCAGCGACGCATGCGACCTTTTTTTTCTTTCTTTCTTTCCTTTTCAATGTGATTTTCGTTATTGGATGTCGGTTGTTTGATCTCTTGATTTGTTTGTGTTGTCCTGTTTCGACTCGAGTTCAATTTGCCCCCTATTGATCCCCCCCTAACACACAATCGATTCGGCTGTGAAAGATATGAAGCAATATATCAACTATTCGTGCCTTTGAAAACCTCGCGGTGACCTTTTTATAGCCAAAGGAGCGTCTACAATGGGAGTTCAAACCGTGGAGGTGTCGTCGGCCAGTCGTCCAGGCGCGGGCAGTTTGATGTCACCAGCGCCAGCATTGAGCGTCGCCACCGGGACCAATGACGTGGAAAAGGGCGCCACTGTACAGAAGAGCGGCGATCAGTGGGGCAAAAACATGCAGAGATGGCGCAACGATAACATTGACATTGGCAAAGGTTCGTAAGTTCTACAGTTTATATAATACAATATCATCGTGGAAGACAATCGAAGGGGCGGACAAGAGCGTCTCCCGCTTTCGCTGACAGCGCCCCTTTCTTTCACGTTGAATATTCGACACGTAAGCTGCTTGTGTGTTTGTTCAAACTACGGTATTGTAACGGAAGAAGTAGCCCGAAAGTATTATGCTGCAGCTTTGATTATTCGAGAAGGGATAAGTGTGGATGTGTGGATGCTGAGAGCGAATAACTAACAACGGCGCACACCGTTGGACAACGTCATCGATCCAATTTCTTACACTTTGTTCGCCATTCGGATTTTTTTTTTCCTTCCGGAATTGGTATAAACCCCGAATACTCTGCCACTTTTGCAACTTTCGCTTTCGGTGTATCTCCAAAGTAGCTAGCTAGGCAATGAACCTCTTTGTCTCTTTGTCTAAGGATCGAGCCCGCTTCAAATCCAGTGAACTATGGATCAACTCCAATATATAATATGGTGCATCATCTTCTTTCAGACTTCTTATTTTTTTCTTCTTCTTCTTCAGATGCTTCCCCCCGTTCGTCTTTTCCGTCTTTTCTTGTCTTTGATATTTCACAGAAAAGGATCGCTACCGTCATTGACAAGCTGAAATCGATCCAGCGATGGCAGTTTGACTACTACTAACGCAAGCACCTTTTTTAATATAAAAATATCCGCCAGATGCCTGGAAGAGGACGGGGAAGACAACAAAGTCAACAATAAAAAACGAAATTTAAGTCCTCTATCTTCTCGGTTGACGTCTTTCATTTGTTTGGCTTTCCCATATCTATCCGGCCATGTAGCTCCTCTGGGGATGGATGAACGGTTGATTGCGAATTCTCACAAAATTGAAAGTTGATGAAAAACGGAAATGCTAGCTCTTTATCTTCATCCGCGCCTAACATACTGTTAACTGTCTGCTGCGTCTTTCTTTATATTAGTGTCGGCGTCTGTGCTGCTGCCAGAGGCCAAAAAGGTTTCATGATTGATATCTTTTCAGTTGGAGCTCAGAGTTCATCTTCTATAGCGCGCGCGTCTACTTTATTTTTTGTTGGTTTTGTCTTGGTTGGTTTGTTGCTCTCCTCTTGTTGTTGTTTAAGTGATGACTCGGATACCAACATGACAGGTCCGTTTGTATGGGACTCCTCGGGGAGCCAAGCCGTGATTGTGTAGAATAGAGAGTAGCCCAACAAAGATGCTCTGTGTATATGCGTGTGTCAAGAACATCAGGAAGGTTTCGAGAACCGTCTGGATGCACTTTGAACGAGGTATGGTGCCCGTTGACATCCGCCAAAAGTTTACACTCCACTCGAGAAAGAAAAACGACCCAAACTCTCGTTCACTCACTCTCTCTTTTTTGTTCCCCCCCTCTCGGGATGGCTGTTGTTGTCGAAGACGAAGAAGGCAGCTTTGTTGTTGTGTCAAAGACACAACCGTACGTTGTGGACGAGTTTTCGGCCTAAAACGTCTTTATTTTCTGACCATCCACTTTTCTACGAGCGTCTTGGGTCCGTCGCACAGAATGGGGCGAAGCAAAGATGTCCGTCCGCGGGTGTATTTATGTGACTGACTGGCGAAATGTCCGTCTATATCAAATCAATCTAATTCCATCATTCCCTGTCCTTTCAAATGGGAATAGAGCGACAGGAGCAATCTCCTCATTTTCCATAGAGATGCACTGAAGCGCGAGCAAATATCCCTCTTTTGTGGGACGTGTCCTTCATCCAATCTCTAGCACGACCGGTTTTTTCTTTTTCTATTTTTTTCTCAAAACGAGTCGCAGAGACAGAAATTCATCGGTCGTTTGGTTCCGTCGGTGATGTGTGTCATTACCAGGTCGACTTGGTCACGCAATGGCCGGGAGGCCACGAGCCTGCCTTTTTTTTTTTCTTCTTTTCCTTTTCCTTATTTGGGCCTTTCGGGGTGTGCAAGGGCTTCGTCTTCGTTTTCATGCTGCTTCTTCGTTCTCTCTGAGAGAGAGAGTCTCTCAGTTCTCTTTTGCCTTGTGCTCGTTGGGTTGTGCTCGATATCGTCAGCCAGAGCCAAGAGTCGCGCACAGGCGCTGGTGATTCGCAGTCACAACTCGGTCGTCGTTGATATTAGACGAATAACGTGCATCTCTCCTTCGCTCCCGACGCTTCTCGGTTCACGTTCTTCAATTGTTTTCTCTCATTTAAACGGCGCGCAAGTTAATTTATCCGAAACTCTTTTGACTGAATTTTTTTTCACATCATCGGTATCAGCAAATTGACAGAAAATGACAGGGTGGTGTTGTGCGCATTCGTGATTGTTTACTTCACGAAAGGGTAGCGTGATTGTTGATACCTAGACGCTGACTTGTTTGCCTAGCATTTTTTTGACAGCCGAGTCTTTAATCAGTTGGTTCATTACTTGCGAATTTGTGGAGTGGGCGGTTGAATCCGAAAAAGAACATGGGTCCGATTGATCCGGAAGGAAGCGATACAAAGGCCATTGTAACTGGCTCACCCTCATCGGGTTCTTCATCTCCAAACATGGCGGCTTCGGCTCCGGTGATGTCGAAGACCGATGAAAGACCTGCGGTGACGACGATTACCATCACGGACGTGGATGGAACTCACCAGACCAACGGAGAGGCGGCCGCATCGCCTGGTCCGGTCCAGACGCCCGTTGTCACTCACCCTCCACCAAGCGGCTACTCTTCCGTCTACGTCAATAATAGAATGCACAACATTCAATTAGGAGGTAAGACATCAAGATGAGGCCAAATCTTCCGATTTATCGTTCAAGCCTAGAAGCAGTGAAGCACCTAGAAGTTTGGTTGATGCAGCGACAACTTTCGTCTCCAGGATGGAAAATAAGATCAGATTAGAGAAGTGACGCCGAATAATCTCGTCTCCTGAATCGAGATGTAGTAGGAGCTAGGAGTGAGAGGGAAATGTTGTTGCATCTTTGACGTCAACGACGCTGCAGCGGTGGTACCAAGATTAAATTAGAGAATTGATCGCAACCTCAAAAAGATTCTGTATGGAATGGAAAGAAAAAGTCAAATATTCGAGTTATTGGACAGTTGCATCTCTTTCTTCCATTTTTTTTTCTTCTGCACCATTCCGCCTATGGTTGCCAAGTCTCGAATCATACGCCGCAGTATTTTGCCTTTATTTCGCTTCTTGTATATCTTTTTATTTTTGTTTTGCTTGTTGTTTAGAGTGAACGGGAATTGGTTAAGTTATGAGCGCCGGACCATCGCTTTCCTCGAAGGCAAATCTGAATGCGAAATCTGCACATAAATCTACTGTGCGATTCCTTATCTCTCTGAGGAATCGACTGGTAGAACCGTAGATGTTTGTTTTACTTTGGCCTAATATTAGAACTACTAGATGGCTGATCTCCGTCTCATCTGTCACCATAAAGACCGCCCAAGGAGGAGATCCTCTTCAACATTTTCATTGAAGACGCTGATTTTTTGTTTCCTTTTCTTGGTATAGAACTGCTGCGTGTCAGTTTGATAGATAGCCTTCGTTATAAAAGGGGTTGGAATGGGGTTCACCTTATGTTTGTTGTCATTTTGTCTGTTTGTTTGTTTGTTCTTTTTCTTGCCCTTTGGAATTGGGTTTACTTCAAGTAGCGGAAGAGTCTGAAGACTCGGGAGAGGGAGAGGATGGCGAGAAAGGGGAAAGGCACATACAACAGATTTCATCAATTGGTTTGTTTTGTTGATGTTGGGAGCCAATCGAGGCAGCAGCGATCCGATGGAGAGCGCTGAGGAAATGACGATAACGACGAAGACGCGGACGACAACAATTGAGATCGAAGAGATGGGGGGACGCTCGCGCCACGTTTGAATTGTGCCGTTTCCAACGGGAGGAGATGACTCCCATGTTTTTTCTCCTGTTTGTCGTCGCATCCGCTTTCATCTATCTTTTTCGACATCGTCAAACCAATCATCGAGTTGGACCGATAAATCGCGTCAAACAGAAAAAGAAGAGGGAAACGGTGGAATTTTGTGCTGCTCAGATATCGCTGTGTTCTTTTTTTTATTTTTTCTCCTTTCTTTGTGTTGGCGCTCACGCGGGACTCTAGAGCAATTTGCCCGTCCGGCCGTCTACTACGCGAGGGTCGATGGTTATTTTTCTTTCTTCCTTTTCTTTTCTACAAAAAAGAAAATACAAGGATGGAAAATAGGACCTGCAGTGCACACACTGTTTATATACTGTAGATATTTGGGTCGTATGTTTTCTGTTCTCCGACGTTGTGATACTCTTTGGTGGGGGGGTGCGGTGCGGATCCGCCCGGAAGGAAATCCCATATAACCCCTTTGCCATTTTGCGTTTTTGTTTTTCAATGCCTTAACTCTTTATTCGATTTTCTGGGCTGCTGTTTTCACTGGTAACTGCAGAGTGCAACTCAACGCGGAAGAAAAGACGAAAATTGTTTTATTCTTATTTTATATTTCTTTTTCGGCTTCCGTTCGTTGATGTGCTCGCTAACTCCAACTAACTCTCGACGCCGATAAAAGCCATGCGGTCACCATTTTGTGGACATTGGAATCAAGACTAGGGAAGAAGTCAATCAATAAAGAAAATGGGAAGCGATGAACGTTGGCGGGTGGAGGAGGCGTGCAGTGTCGGATGCCAAACGCACAAGATGCCCCCCCCCCCCAAGTTCTTATTGTTCCGAGCCAAAAACAACGGCGATAGTAGTGTCTTTGACGAGTTGATGATGATGGGAGATTCTTCATCCTCTTGAACAAAACCTCAATCTTTTGGAATGAGTTTATTCGGAAGCGAAAGGGGCAAACGTTGTCGGGGGGACAACAAGAATTTCGAGTGGCCAAGTCGGGACAGCAGTTGGAGGAGAGAAAAGAATGGATGACGTACGAAGAAGATCGATCTCGACTTGTGCCGACTTGTGAGTTTTCAGAGACTGCTAGGACAAACAAGTAGTCTAGGGGATTCGTAATGACGCTCGTGTTTGAAGTATTCCGCTAGTCTTTTCCCGTCTTTCTGAGGCCCTTGCATCTACTGCTGTCTCATCTCTCAATCACTTGACCGTCCTCTTTGTTCCTATTTTTCCTTGCATATTGAACGATGTGGGATGGCAGGTTCAATCTATCTAAGACTCGTAGGGCTCCCAACCACCCGACCGTGTTTCTTGAAATATGTAAAGTATTCCACGTCGTCGTGGGAAAAGCAAATCTATCGAGCACGCGCTCCCGCATTCTAGAAGCTTCATCCAGCGGTTCATCTCTCTCTTTTCCTCTGGGTCCTGTTTGTCTTGGAAATTGATTTCATTATATCAAAGGAAAAAACGGTGACTTGTATGTCAGAAGCGGAACGCATATTTTTCCATTTCGTGTTGCTACAGCTGATTGATCCAACACTCGCACACTGCAAACTTGGTGGCTCCTCCTGTATAGCTGGCGCTTCATTTGGGTTTATTTTATTATCATTTCTTTACGACTCCCCTCATATAGTTTCAGCAAAAAAGAAACTGACGTGTTGTGGATGAAATTAAAATTAAAACCTTTTTCTTTAATTCATGTATTAACTCGAAAGATTTTTAAACACAAAAAAGAATTTGCCCCATCAAACAATTTCTCGGATTTTAATGGATGTAAGTGAAAAAAATGGTTTAAGAAAGAGCACGCTTTTCACCGCTGCCAACGTCATCGTCATCGCCAAAAAAAAGTGAATAATGGAGGGGATTATTGCGTGCGTTGCCATTTTGCCGGCCGACTCGGCGCGTTTGTTCGGGGTTCAAGTTCTGGGGGCCGTCTCAGTGCTGCTGGCGGATAATATTGAATTACCCTTGTCAGCTCACTCAACCCAATCCAAACTCTGGGGCATAAACTCGGCACGGACTGGAGTAGAGTTGAAAGCCGACAGTTTTTGTTTAACCAAGGGCAATCTCTCCATCTCGCTCTGCGTAGCCGTAGCCCCTGACAAGGTTTCAAAGCGAACGCGAATGAAATCAGACCATTAGACTAGCCAGTGTCCGCGGGACTTATAGTGAAGTTGTTGCCAGGATGACGGCGCACTTTGGATCGATTGAATAGTTCAGAACTATCATTTTGATTCTCTTCTAGACGCTTTATTCAATGGATATTGTGACGGGGAAAATCCCCCAGGTGAAATTGCTTTTTGCAAAGTGAAATTCTCTGGTCTCCACTGTACGGTTTGAACCGTATGAAATTCGTTGCATTGCGGACGTGTGTGATCGTGAGAACGTGCGTGCTGTGTAGCTAGTTTGGCCGTGGAGGCGGAGTTACCCAGCTTATGGTGGCAGCGCATGCGTCCTCATTGTTCCACGAGCTTTTGGTTCGGCTTGATCTATTTTGTTCTTTTTTGCCTCGTTTCTTTACTCCTCGACGACGACGACGACGACGACGACGTCGACGTCCCCCATTCGAAACTGCACTGCGGGCAAAAGTCTTGGACCTCTCCCCCCCCCTCCACCCTCTACCACCACCCGATTCACCATCTAAACCGTCACACTCGCCTTCTTGGCTTCGACTCCCGAACAAGTTCCCAGGAAATTTCTTCAGTTCGACACCCGTCCCGCTCTCAGCCGCGTGTTCTCTTTTTTTATTCTTTCTTTCTTTCCTTAACTTGTTTATTTTTCCCGTTTGGCGCGCTCCGTGTCTCACGGCCCTGCCGCCCCCTTCTTTTTTCATTGTCTCATTCGGGAGGACAGGGGACAGACCATCAGTGAACGGTGTGGCAGACGATATCGCTGTGATTCGTTCGTTCGTCCGTCCGTCCGTCCGTATGAGATTGTGAACCTATAGTGTGTCTGTTGATGGCCGAAATCGGCATTCGCTCCATTGGCCACCATCTGTTCACCTAAAAAGAAGAAAACGTGCAGCTGACGGACCAAAAGTTTTGCGCTGTACTCGTTGACGTTTTGTAACGTAGACTTAATCGTTTCACCGAGCCATGTGGAAAAGCGTCAAAGAAACTTGCCGTGAAAACGGACTGGCTTGTAAGTATTTAATCTATTTCATTTTTATTTTTTTTCGTTTTGCTTTGGTTGGTTTTGATTTCCCAACCGAATCATTTGAATTTGGCGCTTGAAGTTGTCGGCGAGCAATTACATGAAGACTCAAAGTTAAAGCTCCCTGAAATCCCTGCGAAAGTGTCGGATTACCAAACAAGCGTGGTGCTAATGATCGTTATCGATACGATTAAGTTGGAGGAAGAAGCCCTTCAGATGGCTTACATCCCAACGCTCTTTCAGACTTGCCTCTGTCATGAGCCCTGAGAATCAGGAAGAAAAATATGTTGACTGATTTGTGTGGGTATTTGATTTTCAATCTTGTTTTTTTTTTCCTGATTTCTTTTCACAACAAATAGCGACGGTTTTCGTATATGAGAGAGACGGTTTCGTATATTTTGGAAGCGAATTAGGAAGAAAAATGTTAAAAGAAAATAGAAAAGGGAAAGAAAGAGAAAGAGGATGATGACGAAAATGATCGCGGGAGAGCGTGATCGATCGTTTTATAACGGCGCTTCTAATTGGAGAAGAGAAAACTATTCAGCAGAAGCGGAAGGCCGGCTGTCATCACCTTCTCCCGTTCGCTTCGAAATATCTTTCTTGCTCTTCCAAAAAGATGATCTACGACCGGTCCCTGGTCCTCCTAATGAAACTCTTGTTGACTTTTCCCTTTTTTCCTCATTCCTCCTTTATTCTTGGACGTTTCGATTCACGTCGACTTGGGTGTCTTTTGGGTCTTTCGATTCTTTTGATCATTATCAGCCGACGGCATTTCCCATTGGGTTTTCTTTTAGAGACGTGACTGAGTTATTCGTCATATCGAGCCAAATCCATTTGACCAGTTGTGCTGGTGTTGATCTCGTTGCTGTGGATGGTAGAACTTGTTTGACTAACACGACAAGATTGAATTTTGCGTGTACGCCATATTTGCTGGATTAAGGTTTCCATCAAAAGGATTAACTCTTCGTGCGTGCGGGGGCAATTCGAAAAGACGTCATAGACACTTTTTCTCAGTCCAAAATTTTTAAAAATAAAACAAATCGTTCCGTACCGAACAACCATTTTTTCACGGCTCTCTTCCATCTTTCGAGCATTTCATTTGAAAGGGAACAAAAAAAATCTTAACCAATTTTTCATGGGCCTTCGTCGTGTTGCGTGTCGGTTGTCTGCCGTGTTTACCGTCGACGTTGGGCGGGGTAGGTGAAGTGATGGAAACTTTGTTTGCGTCTTGTTGCATTTGCAATTGTCGGTGAAAAATGTCACGGCGTGACTAACATTTGCGTTTCCAAGTAAAAATAGGAGTAAAAGCGGAAAAGGTTTTCTGTGCATCCGCAATTGTCAGTTTGAAGTCACGCACAACGTCCATTGACGCACATGCTCGAGTTGTCCGTCTCGTCGACGCTGGGGAGCAAAAATCAATTCGACGAGGGTCTCTCTCTCTCTGCTTTCCTTTACGACATGAAATCAAATCAAATTGAAATGCGAGAGCGAAAGGACTCACCGGTCGGCCAGTCCTCTCCACGTATATAACGGGGGAAATAATTGCATGTTATCCCACATGACATTGTCAATGTATTTATATGACCCGCGTCTGAAACTGAGCCCCAGAGTGTCTTTATATGCCGCCCACTGGCCTATTTGCCCAAACTGCCGGCAAGAGGGAAAAGCAGGAATGTGTTTGCGCGCAGCATAAAATGTCCTTTGTGAAATCTTTTAATATGAAAAATTCAAGCAGAAAAGGAGCGACAGACAGGCGAAAAGGAAAGAGAGAGAACGTGGAAAATTTGTCGATGGACAGGACATCTGAGAGACGCAGCACTTATTGTGACTGGATCGATGCTGTTACACACTACACAGGAGGGAAAAAGGGGAGCCGGGAAAGGGACTTGAATCAATGGGAACTCAACGTCACAACACGAAAAAGATCTTCTCTTTGTGTGTTTTTATTTGCTTTTCGTCTCTTGTCGGAAAATAAGCTCATGTGAGCCATATCCTTGTCAAAAACGTCATCCACGTCTTATTATTCTCCAACAGAGAATAATACTACAAAGTTCGTTTCCCTCCATTTTCTTGCAACGCTGTTGGCGTTCAATTGAGCCTATCAGCTTAGTTGTTCCTCTCGGTCGTCTGGGGATTCGTTCGGCACCTCTCGTCAAAGTTATCACGTCGTTAGCCCTCCATTTACCGTGGCTATATTCACGCAGACTATAAGAACGTCATTTGGCAGTGAACTCACGGTCTACGCAACAACTTTAGTCTCCTCCTCCAGCATCATCATCATCCGACGCCTTTGGTCCGTCTCCAGGCCCGCTGAAATGCTCAGCCAAACGTGAACATCCTCCTCATTCGCCTCTCCTCTCTCTCAGCTCTCCCATCTCTTATTTTTCGAACCTCCTGTTTTTTTCTAAACTAGTTTTTCTTTCCTTATGTCTACTAGACCAGAAAGAAGAAGGGCTCCGGCCGAAACTTCGTTTTCATTAAGAAAGCGTGAAACAATCATGTGCACATGTCTCTGTTCTTCTAGTACGGTCTAAAGGTGTCGAGGAAAGGAACAGAAGGGACGAGCGTAAACTAATAAAGAGATCAGCCTCTCCTTTGTTCTTCGCTCGTCTTGGATGGGACCATACGTGTGTGTGTATCTCTCTGAGTGTATTTATAAAACAGACCAATTCCCCCCGGTGTGGAAGTGGATAGACCCCAGAACATTTTGGCTGTCTCTTTTCACTCCGCCGAATGCCCCGGTCTCATCCCGACCGCAAACAAACGAAGGACGTGTGTTGGCCGCTCAGTGGTCTGACATGAAAGACAGCGAGACCATCAAAGATATTGTCCCTTTCTTTTTCTTTTTTGGAGAGGACAAAGTTTTTTCTTGTTATTTTCTCTTTTCTCTTGCGTCGAACGGAAAAAAAAGGACGAAAAACACGGTCGTTACTTTCTCGGTTAGTTTCACGCTCATCGCTCGTGTTTGGGCTCCTTACGCTCCTTAGAGATCCTAGTCGTGCATGCTACTGAAATCTTGTCCAGTACAGCTGCTGCCCAATGCCGGGTGGGTCATCATCAATACATACCGACCTGCTTCATTCGTCTTCCTTTTCATCGTTTTCCAATGGGAACGCAATGCCGGTACGGGTACGGCAACCTGGAAGGAAAGCGTTGCTTAACCTTGTCGTGGCCTGATGACGTCGCTTGTTTATCCTTTGAATGGAATCCAAATGGCGAAATCAACCGGCGTTCTGATTGACAATGACATGATGACTTATCGGTTCGTTAGTGTAGGAGGGTCCACGCTGGGAGTTCTGGGCGATTCATCAAGGATTTCTGGCTTCTCGTTAGTTCTAAAACAAGTTGACTCGACTCTGCGAGTTGGGTCGATGGATTCTGTCGTCGAATGCGGACACATGTGCGTACCACGGTACCAGTATCGTGTAAGAGTATCAATATAGCTCAGTTGATGGATAGCTAGAATGGATAGCTAATTGCAACTCTATTCAACGGAGCGCAATTGGAAGAGCTCCTCCATCCGCCCTTGCGCAGTCGCCTGCCGTCTCTTTGTCTTCTCCCAAGTCTTCACATTTGTCTTGTCTCTCCACAGTAACGTAGCTATACATAAACATCGAGCAGAATTGCATTACGGGATGTATATGATGCGTTCAAAAAGCTATTTACATAAGAGAATCGCTAGGGAATTACCGATCCAGCGCCGCGCCGCGCGGAGGTGGATAAAGAGATTGCCACGACGCCTGGCGATCAGATGTGGAACCTGGACAACATAAAAGTCCTTTGAGCCGTGTAGGGCTCAAAGTCTCGAACTCCAACTGCTTCGCCGCGACCATAAAAGAAAAACCCCTATAAGAATCTGGAAAAGAGGAAATAGGAGAAGAAGATGGAAAAGCGAGTTGGCATTTGTCCTCAACCGACGATGTCGTCGACGTCGTCGAATCCTTATTTTTTTTTTTTTATTTTAGCGACAGCAGCGATGTCTTCAGATCTTCATCTCCTATCTTTCTCTGTCACTTGCCTCTTCAAAAAAAGGGAGAAAGAAAAGAAAAAAAAGGCCAAAAAAAGTACACACAGTCCATTGGACGGTGCCTGTGAATCGTCTCCCAGCGCCCTTTGATATTCTGACTCGCCCCATCTCTCCCATCTTCATCGTTTTCCATCGCCCAACTGCGGCACTCGAAAAGAGACGGTTACATTTTGGGAAATGGAAATCCGTCAAGGCTATTACGTTTGGGGCTTATTTAGCCAAAATAGAGTGTGACACGGCGCGCCCGCTTGAAAGTGTTTCAATGGTCGATTCCATCAACTCCGCCTCTTCGTCTTCGTCAACGTACCCCGCGCACTTCAGCAAACTCGTCATCTCGGAGTTCCTCCTTCCATTTCCGAGTCTGAAACTTTATTCCTCAGTATTGAATCATTTAGATGACTACGACCAGAATTGACGAGACAACAGACGTTAACTTTAACAACAGCAACCATTCAGAAAGAAGGAAAGACGGGATTAGCAGCAACACGAGTGCAATTCTTTTTAACCGCCAAATCGAATGCTGAAATTCAAAGGCTCTAATAGTTTTATCGCTACTTTGAATTTTTCCAACTCTTTCAAACAAAAGGAAGAAAAGAGATTTTTACATCAATGGATGAGCTGAATGTGTAACACGACAAAAAAAAATGTGATGGCAACCGGGGTAAAAACTAAAAAGAAGAATAGATCTCTAATTGGAAGCGTTGGACCGAAATGGCTCTCTCCTTTGCTGCCAGAATCCGGTGGCCACTTTTGTCTCCTGAAATGTTTAAGTTCCCGTGTCACGTCCCTGGAGTGATTGACGCGTGCCGCTGCTTATCTTGCCTTTGACTTTAGAGGAAGGGGATGTTCTGTGCTCCTATCCCTCTTAAGTAAAGACCTTAATTAGATTTCACTCAGGAATGGATTCCATGCAAAACTTTCGAAAAGCCAACAAGAGTTTGAGCTGGCAGCCTCTCACAAAGGTTCGGCGCTATTCCTCGGTCTTTCAGTTGTCTCTTTCAGTTGCCTCATCATCCATCATTTGGCCGGACTCCTTTGTATTTCCCACATTTTGGGAGAATTCGACACCAATTAAGTTCACATTCTCAAAAGCCTTTGTTGATCACTTGAATGAGAAATAAAAAGTTCTTGGCCAACTTTTACATTCTCTCGCGAGTTAAAACGAATAGTGTTTTAAAAAGACCTCATTTTAACCCATCATTATTGTACATTAGTTATTTAATTATCGAGAGAAAATTGTTCCGTGAATCTCAAGTTAACTTTGGTTTGAACTACTTAAATGTGGAAGGATTGATTTTTCTGTAGACCGATAGGCGATATAGTCGTTTTGAGCCTGTTTCAATCGATTCCATTCCTTGAGGAGTAACTGTTTCCTACTCCGAAAAATGTTTTACTTCTTAATTTGACATCGAAAATTGTGTAAAAGTTGTATCCTAAGTGTTTTGAAAGCTTAAATGTGGAGTGAATTTACGGCACGTACGTTTTTTGCGGTTTTTTGTGCCGTTCAGATTATGTACGCATTGGGCGTACATTAAGACAGATCCATTGAATAGATGCGTGTAGTCTGGAAAAAATTTTAGGCAGATATTATTCAAATATAGCTGCCGAATGTTTCATATGGAAATGACACAAAATCTGAGTTTTACAGAGAAACCAGTAAAACTTGTTTCTTTTTTTACTTCCATTTGAAGGCGATTTTACTTTTTCCGAACTTATTATTTTAGAAAAAAAAAAAGAAGGGAGTTGAATAAGGGGCAGATTGAATGTAAATGGGATCTAAACTTCTCAAATTTCTGTTGGGTAGTTTGAACTACGGTTGTCTCATATATGCGGACCGAAGTTTCTGCATGACGACAACTAAGTTGTTGACGACACGACATGTGCGTTGAAAAAGCCTATTCGAGGGCGAGAAGGTGAATGTTATTGATGATGGTCTTATGTTAGACGTACATAGATCAGATGTCAGTTTTTTTTTTTCTTTGTCTTTTTCTTTTATTATTGTCGTGCATCTTTCCTTCCGTCTCTGTTTGCGTTTGGGGTTTTCCTTTTTGATTGCTCAATGTATTTTTGTACAAAAAAGATCCGACAGGACAAAAGAAAATGTCATTCGTTTGCTAGTGCCGCCAGCTGATGTGAACTTTGCCTGCACTCGACATAGTTTGTCTTGTTGTTTACACGCTAAGGGTTCTTGGTACAACAAAGGCCCCAACTGTCATCCGTCATCCGCACGCGGATGCATCGCAGTTCAGAAATCCCCTATGCCATGCATCACGAGAATTGGCGCAGTATCTCGTTGTTGGTATCTCTTCCTTTTAATACTTTCCTTTGCTGATGTTTCACGGGACATTTTACGGTTTGTTTTGCGCCGCTCCAGTAGCGAATAGAGTCCAGTCTATTCTTTACTTAAGTGGATATTCGGTTCTGTTTTGACGTTTTCGCTTTCCATCATCTGTCTTTTTCCGAGTATTGCGACTGTGTAGGATTGTCCCAGGAAACGGCCATTCCGATGGCCATCCGGGATAACCATTCGGAATCCTCGGACCGGATGGTCGTCCGCAACCAACTAGAAGCTGACACAACCGTTTATAGTCTGGGCACACAAACAGAAGCGTATCGCCGTATTTGTACGCTCCATTCTCTTTCTGCTCTGCTGTTCATCATCGCTTCAATCATCGTGCCATCCGCGCGCTTACAGTCTGTCCTCGTCCATTGGCAATCAAACAACGTCGTCGCCCTCTGTTTTGTTATTGACTCGTTTCTTCTGACAAAAACAAAACAAAGCTAAACAAAGCCCATCCAACAGAGGCACTTGATGTGGGAACAGGCGACGATAAAGCGCCCGGCGTTGATGTGATTTCAATCAACGTAAACGGCCAGGCTCACTTTCTCCAAATCCCCATCAGATAAAAAGTATTTCCCTCTTTTTTTTCCCTATACATATAATGGAATGGAACAGATCATCTCCTACGGATATCGCAAACGGCTGCGACCCGGAATTGATTCCCCCCTTCTTATTTTCTGTTCCTTTCCCGTCTGTTCGATGCGCATCCGCACCACATCCATCAAAGAAGAATTTTTTGCTTCCGTCGCTTGTTCTTTTATTTCGCGTTCGACTACCGTCCGACCTGATGAAACGTTGCCAGACGGAAAAGTCTTTTAGATGTATATGTATAGTGTATTCTACTGAATACTTTTGATGTGTTTTTTGACATCATCAGTCGGAAGACGAGAAAGAGTTGGATGAGGGGGATGGAAGATCAAGAAAAGAGGCAAAACCGGAAGAAGACGTGATGGTATTTAATAACGAGATCTATTCGCCTGACTCTCGCTCAACATCTTCCGGTCGACAGAGCCAAAAACTCATCTGCATTTCATTGGCTGGCCTCTTTTTCTTGGTGATAGCTCCCCAGGAATAGAAGACGATTTATAGGATTAGAAGTTATAGGAAAACGAAACCTAAAAAAAGGAGGGAAATAAGATACGTCAAATCAAGAAAAAGAATCTCGGCCCCATGAAAAGGGACCCGATCGACCCACTGGCTGACGTAATACGAAACCGTTCGATGGGTTTTCGCCTAAAGTCACGATCGTCGCTGGTCACTACGCCGATTCGTTTAGTCTCTTTCCCAAGTTGATCATTACAGGGAGACACAATCCGCTTCACACCCACTGACTTTGCGATAGAAACGATTCCGTTGGCAATCAGTGCCATATAGCATAGAGAAAAGAGGGCTGTATGGGCTTCTGGTTGGTTGGAAACAAAAAAGAACTGGCCCGTGTCAATTTGCCCACGCATTGTGAGCTGGAGAGGCAGGGGCTGCTGGTGATGATGCTGACGCCTGAACTTCTTTTATCCCCCTAAAACGTGTGTCGTGATGATGGTGGTAATCATTATAGACGTGGCTAGAAGGGACAGATGATGATGGTCGAAGATTGGCCCCCACCATTCATTTCACGTCCGCCCATTTTCGTAAATGTCTTTTCTTTCCTCCACTTATCTCTCAGTTTTGGGGGTGATTTTACCTTTCGCAAAGTCAATTTAAAGTTGGCAATTCATAAATAAGAAATTCTAGCGACTCTGTATAAAAGTGCCGAACACAATGATGGGGTACAAAAGCGACTTGATTAGGGTATAACACGGGAACAATTGAGTCGCCGTTTTATCGTCTTTTTCTCCCTTTTTCCCACTCGCACACTTTTCGCTGCGTCTTTTCTTTTTTGATTTGTCTCGCGTGCCCCAACAATTCTTCGCCCTGCCTATTCCTTTATACATATACAATTTATTTATATTCTTTTCTTTTCTTTTTTCTTTTTTTTTTGTTGGCTGTGTGCTCGTTCTTTTAGCCGCCATGATGATGAACTAGACATTCAGAGCTGAGCTCGTTCCGCCGGCGCTGAAATAATGCAATCAGCCGAACAGCGCGCGTGCGTGCATTACACAAAAGGAGGCCCAGCGCAGAGTGGCCGGGATTTTCTTTTTTTCCATATTCTCTCTCTCCCCTTTGTGTGTGTATACATCTATACATTTATACTGTTAGCATTATATCTGCAGTATAGATGTATGCAGCCGCCTGGGGGATTCGGTTTGATGTGAATATGTATAGAGAGGAAAGAACAGGGAATCAAAAGGATAGAGTATAAGAAAGAGAATATAGAGTATATTCCTGTATATGATTATAGGAGAAAAACAGAGAAGAGTGGGCTGGTTTTCTCCGGGGAGGAACCCGCAACATCAGCGTCTTGTCCCGCCTTGATTGGCTCTGGCCAGCAGATGGCGATTTCTTCCATCTTTCTTTTATTTTGTGTTTTTTGGGGGCCGAGTGGCTTCAATGTTTTTATTCCTTTTCTCTGGCGACTCTAGTCCTCCTTCATCCTGGTCGTTGGGGTTTATTACAGTCACCGTGAATCTGTCGTTGCCTTCATGAATTATGGATGCAGAGCCACGGCAAGTGGTTGCTACTGCTGCCTCTTTCTTTGTAAATTATAATAATTCGTCCTAGCCAAGAGGACGAAGGTGAAACAGAATCCGCTTTTCTGGCTATGGTTTTTTCTATCTAAAGAATCGGAAAGAAGTGGCTAAATTTTTTTATGGAGCTTTGAGTCGCTTTGATAATCGAATTGAATAGGGATGGCGCATGAAACAGAATCAATCAATGGTTAGAGAAAGACGGAAAGAAGAATTTGGTCGACAACTAGGCAATCAAATATTTGATCGACTCCTTGGAATCTGCATTCTGTTATCTGGAATCTGTTTCAGATGCACTTTCTTTTCTCCAGTCTTGGGAGCTTCTTTTCACGGCGCATAACATGTGAGTAGGAGGTCCTTGGTCCTGTCTATCGCTTGGTATGCGAAGGTTCGGCGAGCAATAGTAGGCGGAAGGAGAGGGGAGTGAAGAAAGGAAGGAGCTAGCCAAGAGAAGAAAAGAGGAGAAAGACGGAGAGTGCGTCGGCGGCCAGAAAAGACGCGAGCACTGACAAAAGACACCGCGAGGTGTCACAAATCGGACATGGACGCAGCTCGTGCTGAGCTGCAGTAAGAGCGGCGTCGGGAGCCGGGCAAGGAATAGAGCTTAGCGCTAGGGAGAGGGTGTCGGGCGTGTCGATGGTCGGCGGCGCTCAGTCGGGACATGTTCGCCTTAGAGTTGGCATCGGCCCCCGTCACTTCGTCCTTTTCGGATCGTTTTGGCGGTGGAAGCGCAGCTAACGGAGATGAGGCGGGCTCATCCATCCCACCCGAATTCAGGAGCAAGTACAGCACCTCCTTTGCCGATTACCCACAGCCGCTGTCTGACCCAGTCAGGACCAGAATTTGGGGGCCGCCTGTCGTTCGCGGATCAGCAGGCAAGAGTCTTTCTCTCAGGGTTTAGTGAGTCGCTAATGGCAATCAAAAGCAGGTGGTGTGCAACTGCGAAAATGTGTGCTTTTTGTTTTTCTTTTCCCGTGTCTGGTCTTCAACTTCAAATTCGCCGTGCGAATTTCAATTTCAACTCGGTTGATTTAATTCTTTCGGTCCCATCCGCTTTCCAATGCATCAATCGAATTTGATTGACAAAACATATTTTTGGGTGTCATTTAATTAAAAAAACATGTTATTGCCGAGTCATTCGTAATCTTATTTCACCCATTATCCTCTATTTAACAGCAGACCCTGGTGGACCTGGCATCTGTGCATTCATCTTGACACTTTTCTCGTTCCTGCTCATTTTGGCAACTTTCCCGCTCTCGCTATGTTTCTCCGTCAAGGTAAGACACAGTTTCACTTTTCACATAATAATAATACTAGCCTACGCGCGCTACTGTTGCTCAGCCATGGAAGCAATTTCAATAATCGGCTTACATGTCGCACGGTCTTTTGGGGCCATTTCCAATTTGTCGTCGTATCGGTTTAGCCATTAATTTCCCCCCAATACCGTTGAGATGTCATCGCCGGTGATATTCGAAACTCTATATTGCCGATTGATTTTTCAATCCATTTACAATGCTTCCTTGGCCATTAACGGTTTGATGCGTCGCAAGTTGATGTGGTGGATTTGAATTGTCAAATAGAAACCAAAATGCAAAGGGCAAACAAAAATTCCAATCGTGTAAAATAATACAATTTGAACTCAATTCGATTCTTCCGTCCCCTTATGTATGCTCTGCATGCTCTGTTTATACTGTGCGGAGTTTACCTAAGGCTGTCAGAGCGAGCAAAGTCTGAAAAAGGCTTAATCAAGTGAAGCTCATCCGCAGTGCGGGTGAAACACTTGAGGAATATTCAGCGCCACTTCTCTTCTCTCACGAATTCTCCCGAGGCAAATAAGAACGGAGTTTCTCGAAATTCCCGGCGAGGGGAACGTTATTAAATCGTCTGCTTTCTACCCTAACGAGCACATGCATGGGAGTCGGAGTTTGTTTACAGCGGCGGTGGTTAAGTTCAATGAAAGTCCCTTGAAAGTCAAACATCTCTTTGTTTTCCTTAAGTCTTGTTTTGCTTTACAAAATGCACAAAGAGTGGAGAAATTTCGGGTACTAGTGGTTTGTGAATATCGCGAGGTAGTGGCTCTGACGTTTATTTTAGCGCATCGAAACCTGAACGGAACTAAACGAGAAAAGGGGAGGTTCTTAATTGGAAAGTTGGATGGGATGTTTGCGTTCGAGCGGAGAGCAGCCCAGTTCTTTTCATCCTCCCGGGAAAAGATTGGACTGTCGACAACAACCGACCAAAGTTTTTAATAATGAGCCACGAGCAGCCAACAGAAACAAATAGGAGCGCGCACTTGTATTGTCTAATTCACTACGTATATAGGAAGGGCCTTTGGGTGTGGTATGTTGTGCTCTTTGCTTTGGGTTTAGTCAAGGAAAGTTCTCGGTGCCAATTTGTCTACCCCCGCTGTCGCGCACCGCTGCCAAAATCTTTGTCCTTCCGCTTCTCTTTTGCTAATCATGACGGGAATAATGCATTTCTCTCGTCTCCCCATTTCGTCGGTAGTGACTTCGTTGACTGCCTTATTAAGTCCCTTCTCATTGTCTGCGGTTTATTATGTTATTAAATATTCCATTACTATTCGCTCCGCTAGGTGGTACAAGAATACGAACGAGCTGTTATTTTCCGCTTGGGTCGTTTGCTCAAAGGCGGAGCTCGAGGTCCCGGTATCTTCTTCATCGTTCCCTGCATCGATACTTACCGCAAAATTGATCTTCGTACCGTCTCCTTCGATGTCCCACCGCAAGAGGTAAGCACCCGGTTTCAACCTTTCGTTTTCTTTTTTTTTTTGGTATATTTTATTCAAAAAATATGCGCTTCACCGATCATTTTCATCATCCTTGGCGACGCCTCCGCGAGTTTTCATCTTCCCCTCTTAAGTTTTGAAGAGAGGAACGACTCTAGTTTCGTATCTTATTTTCTTAATCATCACCGATGTTGGGGTTTAGCGACTATCTGGGCGTCAATATTCACGGGCGACTGGGTGTGAAGAGGATTTGAATAATTTGGCTGAAACGTAATTGAATACGGTAATAGGTTTTCCACTATGTTCACCAGTAGGAAAGGCTATACAGTTTCCCTGTTTTTTTTTTCTTTAATAATGACATTGATTATTCTTTCATTGAGTCGGTCGGAAGGGTATCTTTTTGCCTGTTTCAGTCGCTTTTTTTTTATTATTATTACGTCGACGAATATTCTATTTTCTCTATTTATGTCGTTGCACAATCTTTTTTCGACTGATCTACTATATACGACCATATTATACATACATATATATACATCGGGCATGAAAAGAGATGCATCTCAAAATCAGTTGGGGAGAGGGTTTGTTGACACCCGGAAACTTCAGTTAATAACTTATACATCGTTTATTGATTATTATCTTATTATTATTGGCTTTGGGTTTCGTTTTTTCCTGACATTATTCACCATTATGAACCTTGTTATAGTGCTGTGTTCTGGGGGCGACTTTTCATTTTCCTTTATCGGTTTTCTATTTCTGTTATTTCTTTACGATTTTTTTTTTTTTTTTTTACATTAGCGAGAAACAGTTTAGTGAGAGATTGTACCAAACAACGCGGATGATGACATATAACATGAAATAGTCACTTAATTTTATGAAACATTTTGGCTGGATGACTTGAGTCTCAAACTCAAACTCAATTTCAAATTGAAATGAAATTGGGCGTTGAAATCACGGGGGAATAAGCGTGAGGCGGGAAAAGAGACGAGCAGCGAAAAGAGAAAACTAGAAATTTGCACACCGCCACCTTGTGTTATCAATGCAGGTCTTGTCGCGTGACTCGGTCACGGTGAGCGTAGACGCCGTAGTCTACTACCGCGTCAAAAACCCCATCATGGCCACCAACAACGTCGAGGACTACAGGTTAGCCCCAATCACCATCAAACAAAAAAGCTACCGCTACAAATTTGCCACACCAATACACGAACTAAAACAACAACAAAAAAAGAACAATTTTAAAATCTGCCAAATCTAAACAAAAGAAAAAGAAAAAAAGAAAACTTAACACTACTTTAAAATCCTTTGTAGATAAACATTCTTTGTTGTTAACACTTCAAACATAACCAGAATTGTGAACCCCATCTTCCATTTTTTTTTTTTCGAACTATCTAGTCAATTCTTGCATCAGTGTGGGAAGCATTTGCCTGTCATATTAGATTGCATCCAGTGCACGGATATAATATCGAGCATGTTTGATTTGGTTTCTTCTTTTTCTTTTTTTTTTTCTTTGGTGCGGAATATTATTGTTCATTTAACATGAGCTTGTTACGATTCAGTTGATTTTTCTTTTCTTTCAAATTTTCTAGTTTCGGCGAAAGAAACCATCAGGGAGGTCGGGGGGCGCAACGAAAAATAGTTTGTAAGCCGTGAAGCCAGCACAGCTGCTTCTTTTATTTTCTTCTCTTAAATCCATTGGAATACAATACAAATGCTAATAGGCCCGTCGGTATTGATGTCAGATGTGTTTGGTCAAATATTGTTCTCCAAGCTGAGGCGCTATTTCGTGTTTATGTTCATTTGTCCAAGGTGGATACACTCTCGGCAATTTTCAAACATTCGTTTATACTATCAAATAGGCTAAGATTATTTGATTGAACTGCGACATTTCAGAGTAACTACTTAAGAAGAATACTTCCCCATCAGTCCATCATATCATCGCTACTGTTTGTCTTTAAGTTCTTTTCTTCTAATTTTAATTTTTGAACTTACCGATTATCCCACAATTCTTCTCCCTCGAAAATCTTTTCCCATACGCAATTACACATAGGCTCAAAACCCTAACAGGTTCATCATTTTTTTACGATTATTCTGATTCCAATGATCATTAGCCAACATCCTACACATCACCTCAATCTATGTTTGCATGATCCTTCTTTATATTGTCCAGATCTTGTCACGTGACTCCGTGACGGTGGCCGTCGACGCGGTCGTCTATTACCGCGTGCACAATCCAACCATAGCCGTTTCCAATGTGGAAAATTTCAGGTAAAATTCCTCACCCAACAGCAACAACTTTTAAAAGGATGTTGGAAAACACCAGAAAGACGAAAACTAACCCAATTCTTCAACCACTTCTCAATTACACCACCAACAGACCACATATGATTTGACTTTGAATTTTTCTCCAATTATTTCGGAATTTATTTTTATTATTATTTTTTTTTTTTTCAAATACTAGAACCCCAGTCGCTCTCTCTTTATCTTCGATCAGCGTTATCAGTCTTATCACCTTGTTTTAAAATATGGTTACCGTATTGTATTTTTGGAATGTAGACCGCCTGTCAAAATTCCTTCGATCATTATTTTCGTTCGTACTGCGCGATCGGAACATAAGCCTCCAAACATTGAAAACAAAACAAAACTAAAGAAAGACTGCTTTGATTCCAATGGAACTTTACAGTGAAGAAATTACCAATTTTTGTGATTACTTTTCGTTAATTATTTTCGGGCCCCGCCCTGGTGTGTATAAAACCAGAGGTGAACTTTTTGGTTCATTTTTCATGATTTCTTTTGGTTAATCTTTCGTACGAAGAAGGATGTGAGAAGATCAGTTCGCTATCATTAAGGGCCTATTAGCACGTAAAAAACAACAATCAAACACTGTCGCAGTCGTTAAGTTAAAAAAGTTGAAGTTAAAATCCCCCCAACCCCCTTCAAAGCTGGCAGTAACGCGCAATTAAGTGGTATTTAATGATTTTGGTTTCTATTTTGAATGACATAATCCCCTTTCATCTCTTCAGTTTTTATATTTCTGCGTTTCAACATGTTACATTTGATGATCTTTTCTTAAAATCAGTTTCATTGATTGCTGTTGACATATTTTCTGAATCAAGCCAATCCTTCAATTGATTTCTTGTTTTATTTCAACATAAAAATACCATTTTGCGATTGCATTATTTTAAATCAAAAGAAACGAACAGTCTTTTTTGCCATTCTCCCTCTTGATTTATTTGTTGGTTGGATGGTCTTTTTTGCGCGAAAATACCAAAACCTCGCATGGTTTACCTTCATTATTATACGCCTCTCAATATTTATTATTATGACGTTATCTGTCCTTATTCTCCATTTACTGTTATTACTATTGTTTTGACATTAAATTTCCGAAATCCTTCTTGTATTTTCATTTCCTCGAAAGTTGAATTTGATTGGCCCGAGACACACAATGAAATTGATACTTCGGCTTTTGCCATTCAAATCTAATCAAATGATTTTTCAAAATTTCGCTATTTAGAGTGACCATAGCACAAGTCGGCACAAGTCAAAGTATCAAAAAAAGTGTAAGCCACAGCAAAAACATTTGAACACAATTCCTCCACGATTCACTTGTATGCTTTGAGTGAAACCATTGGCTATCAAATGGTTTCATTAGACTGCATCTGACGTGCGTCATTTTTCACTAACACGGCACAAGAACACACACATACACATTTAAAACACAAATCCTTCTATTCTTCCGTAGGTAATGCATGCGTAAGAGAGTCGTAATGGGACCAAATTTAAAGCCAAACGGCGTATTGTTTTCTGAATTTCGATTTCGGCTTTTATATTCGTGCGCGTTGACCACGACGACTCTCTTAACGTAAAGTGAAAACATCAAAACCTTTTACCTTCTCTTTCCACCATCCCGATGTTACGTTTTAACAATCCACTTTTTTTTCCTATTCTTCTTTTAATGTTATTGTTGTATACGCCAACAGCCACTCGACCCGTTTGCTGGCGGCCACTACTCTGCGTAACGTGCTGGGTACCAAAAATTTGGCTGAAGTTTTGTCGGAACGCGAAACCATCTCTCATACTATGCAGAGCTCATTAGACGAAGCCACTGACCCTTGGGGCGTTAAGGTCGAACGTGTCGAAATGTAATTCAAGCAATTTTTATTTTTTATTTTATTTTTTTTACTCCTAGTGGTTCATGTAGTGGCTAACGATTTGTGTGATGCGTTTCGCAGTAAGGACGTTCGCTTGCCAGTTCAACTGCAACGCGCCATGGCTGCAGAGGCCGAGGCTGCGCGTGAAGCCCGCGCTAAAGTCATTGCCGCAGAGGGAGAACAGAAAGCCTCTCATGCTCTGAGACAGGCCGCTGAAATTATCTCCGAGTCCCCTGGTGCTCTTCAAGTATGTATCGGCTGTTGTCTTTAACGAAGAAACTCACTATTAATGATTTGTTGTGCTCTTGCAGTTGCGCTACCTTCAGACGCTCAACACCATCTCGGCCGAAAAGAATTCGACCATCATATTTCCGTTGCCGATCGACATCCTCAAACATTTCATAAAACCTGACAAAAAAGACAAAAAATAGTTTAATCGGACTTCGTACGTGAATCGATCGACAGATTTTCAGCTGAAAAAAGTATAATTAACCATCGTTCACGTATCAACCGTCCCGCCCAATCATTGTAAACTGAATTTGAAACAATATGTATCATTATGGTGCTTCTTGCTATGTACACAATTCTACTGGTAATGTTATGGTCGGAGAGAAATTTCTCTATTCACAGTAGACTATTTCTGATTTCCATATGAGTAACATAAGATGAGAAAATTTCATTATTTCATTTAATAATTGTTTGACCCGAATACCCAGAAGAATTGTGTCAGTATACGCACCTTTATCTCAATTGCCATAAGCATCAAACACATCCACACAGGACAGCACTCATGAACAGAAAACACGTCAAGAGTATCAACTGAATTCTACAACTAAAAAAAAAAAGATACGACGAAAAATTTATAATCAAATAGTGGCCCACTTGTATTATTATTCGAGTCATTTTATTCTCTATCCCTTTACTCTTTCTATAAGAACCATCTAATAAGAGTTCTTCATTATTATCTAGTGGAATAATTTGTTTCTGTTGAATTTCTTGTTTGCTAATAATCTATTAAGCCGGCACGTACCGCCGGCACACAAACTGCTGTTACGATGGAAACATTTTCGTCTTGGTTTTGGACTTAGCACGATTTTAGTTGATTTAATATCATCGATATTGTCTGTCCCTAGCTCCAGAAGAAATGTCAATATCCTTCTCTCTCCTTTCTCTATCTCTCACTCTCTCTTTTCTTTCGATATTCTTGTTCTATTTTAGTGTCAATCACATTCATTGCCCATGTCTGTTTTTACTGATTCTGCTATCGACTTGGCAAGTTGGGGCAGAAATGGCTAATGTCACCGGACTTTGCGGCTGTTTGTTTTTCATTTGGTCATATAAATATGCCCGTCACTTGTTGTTATATGCCAATTCTCTTGGCAAAAAGACGTCTTGTGATAATCTCCTACCTACCTTTAATTATAACATCTTTTTCGTTCAAAGAAATATCAATATAAAGATCAAAGAACTCTCATGGTCATATTCTTTTATAATTTGTTTGTGTCTTTGTGAGTTTAGGCCTACAGCTACAGTCTAGGTGCAGTGTTGCGAAGATCATCACCAAAAAAGTCCCAAGTCCAATCCAAATATAATAAAGAACTCTGCGTTTGTCAAAATTAATTTCGCTAACTAGTAAAAGGCTACAAGCGTAGTTTAAAAACATGAACCCGGTAAATACTGGACTATACCGCGGCTGATAGATGTCACTACTCACTAGTCACAATCATTTTTGAAATTTATAATCTGGCAACGCCACAATAATTTATTGTCGTCTGTCTGTTTTGAAAACATTTCATTTCTCTTTCACACATGTGTAAGGCATCTTGAAAGTTTTTGAATTAATCTGTACGATTACTTTTTTAATCCAATCAACCATGCCTCAAGTAATTGAAAACAAGTTAAAGTCTCTGGGCCAAATTTGTGTAGACTGCATTTCTGACAACACGGATAAATTGTGTAAAATATGGACTTGCAAGCAGTCGGGTTATGTCTTTGGTCCAGAAATTAACAACAATCCTTTTGAGTTATTGCGTAAGTTCCCAATATTTAGTTTTATGATAATATTTTTATGTGTTTTGCTAATTTTTATGTGTTCAGCTATTGTGAAATTGGAGGAAATTATCAAGAATCTGAGTACTAAAGACAGAATAAAGAAAGAAGTCTTTCACTTTCTTATTGTTCCCCAACTTCGTGATTTGAATTTGAACTGCCTAGAAGATAAAGATGAAAGTTCTGATCTTTTAAACCTTGCATCAGTGAAATGCCATGTACAAATTAATTGAAATGATTTTTTAAGTTTTTCTTAACTTTCATCTTTTCCTTTTAGCATTTGAAAAAGTTGAGCCTTAGCCGTCATCATATCTCTGAAGACTTTATTACATACCTTCCTACATTTGAAAAATTGCAGGTGTTGGACATACCATATTCTGCAGTAGGAGACCATTGCTTGCAAATCATAGGGACATCTTGTAAAGAACTAAAGTATGCACACAACACAAAATATTTTGTATAACATTTAACCTTTTTTAAATTAATGTTCAATTTGTCTGTTTGTTTTTTTATGTAGGGAGTTGAATATTTCCCACTGCAGTGGTGTAACAGATTTGGGCATCGAGGAATTATGTGTTCGTGTTAACCATTCAGGAAGAACAAATGAGAGACACGGAGAATGCAAAAAAATTTGCAAATTGAGCACCGCTGGAACCCAAATAACCAAACAAGGAGTTCAACTTGCGTTATCAAATTTACCCTCCCTAAAAGTATGGAATGAGGTTTCCGTTCAACTTTTATATAATATCCACTATATCGATTTTTTTACCAAAAATCTGGAGGATATCCCAAAATACTCGTTAATCAACATCTGCGTCAGTGATTGGCGATACGATCCACTTAATACGCCGTATATCCGTGAAAGCCTGAATTTAATAGTGTCCATATGCCCTTACATAATGGAGATGAAGATCATGGCTGTAAGTGGGTTAAAAGACAGTGATCTGCAAAGCTTATTGTCCCTTGAAAGACTCTCTGAACTGCACATAGGCGAATTTGAAAATGAATGTGAGATTACTTTTAAAGATGGCATTGCCCCCATTCTAAAAGGAATCGGAAGCTCACTGAAAACGCTTAGCCTCTCCCGTATTCGAGGCATCAATATTCAAGTCATCATGGAGCACTGCACCGGTTTACGCTCCTTGACACTTAAGTTTCATTCCGACTGTGGGACTTTCTGGAAGGAAGAAGACACAACAAAGAAAGAAGACAAAAAACGAATCAAGTTGGATCAACGAGTACTGTGGCAACTTGAAAAATTGAGTTTATTTACAGGATCAAATGGTAGTTTTTATTCTTGTCCCATTGGGTCTAACAACCTTATGTCACTTTTGGTAACGCCTACTTTAAGATACATCAGCATTCACGACTGCACAACGCTGACGGATTCGATTTTGGAAGAGGCGGAGAAATTTCACAACTTTCGGAATCTTGAGTACCTGGAATTGTATGGTTGTCATTCCGTGACGGAGTCTAGTATTGATTTGTTAATGAATGACAACAATGCTCTTAAGCATATCGTTTTGCATCATTGTAAACTGTTAACGCAGGATGCTGTCGATTGTTGGAAAGATGAAATTAATGCAAATAATTGGTTCGTATCCATCGATTATTGGAATTTCGAACCAGCCCCAGAGAATAATTCGTCATCTTCACACAGTTCTGAATCAGTGCGTAGCGCTATGACGGAATCGCAGTAGTAAAAAGGTTCATAAGTATCGTACTTTAGTAACTTGTATCGATAGTATATTTGCCATTGGAACAGTGTATCACTAGTAAAAGGTGTCTCAAATAATAATGTTCAGTAGAAATTGAAATAATTCTTAAAAACTGAACAAATATCTTTGAAACAAATGGCCATTAGTAAATTATTTCATAAGGTGGTGCATCTCAGAATGACGGAATCGCACTAGTAAAGGTTGTCATTAATAAAAGCTTTTTTTTTCTCTCATTAATATACAGTGTTGGAAGTAAAGTGTTTCATAAATAAAAGATATCACTGATATTTTGATTATTTAGTAACGGTAAACTATACCCGTAAATAACTAGCTCTTTAAGTAAAATGCTTCATAATAACGTCAAAGGTGCGTATCACTGTGACGGAATCGCACTAGTAAAAAGTTTCATCAGTATCGTACTTTACAAATCTGTATCAATAGTATATTAGACATTCGTAACAATGTATCAGTAGTAAAACGTTTTTCAAATAATAATGTTCAGTAGAAACTGAAATAATTCTGAAAAACTTTACATTTGTCTCAGAGACAAATGGTCATAAGTAAATTGTTTCATAATTATATTTATTTTTTATTTTCATGTCTAAAAAAGAAATGTGAGTATGTGAGGTGACACCGTGACAGTAGTAAAATGCTCCAATAGTATTTAGCAACATTACGACAACGTCGCATGAGTAACCGTGTTGTTAAATAGCAGCTGCGGGCCTGCGGCGCAGGTTCAGACGACAAAAAGGCGTCGACGGCACGTAGGCACAAATCGAGGCGTCGTAGTGTAATTACGACGCATTTTTTGTGTCAAAAGTAAGCATGCTTTAGTAAATTGCTCTTTTTTTTGCAAAAAAAAATAAAATTATGTATCTTGAACATCCAGGTTTGGAGTTCTTTGGAGTTTGGTGGCCAATTTATGTGGAGTAAAATTTGGTCCATGCAGAAAGAAAGATTGTCAGCCTTTCAGAGAGCAATTCAAAATGGAAGACCCATTGAATAACTCTCTATACATCAGGTAATTTCATGCACATATTTATTGTTAACTGCATTTATTTTAACTGTGTGTGTTTGTTTATCATGCATGCAAAGTTGCAATCAGAGAATTTGAATGCAAGGTTTGGCAGTATTTAAAAAAAAACCATGTTAGTAGCAATATGAAATAATATAATGACTTTTGATACCAGGATCGGCTTTTGAATTCATTGGCAGCCTTGACGACTTTATGCATTTTCCTTGCCATAAGTTCTGGTGTGTGTGAATCAGCATCTTTGGTCGCCTGTGGAGATTTGAGAGAGATGGAACTTTTCCTTTTCTTTATGCTAGAGGCTGATAACCAAGAAATTTTTGACATGGTTCTCCGCCTCACTGCTTATCATTATCCTGAAAATATCGTCTTGCCACAAGGTATTCAAGCGTGTAATCTTATCTTAATTTGTCACAAGCTAATTTTTTTTACTTTAGGATATACTCCTCCAAATCTGGCAGTTAGCAAACTTTACTGGAAGGCTTGGTTGATGCTATTGATGCTGATTGCTCATAATCCTGGCAGTCTTGGGTCTGAGGCATGGAATTCATTCCCTCCTATACTCCGAGCATTGATGGAGATGTGTATCACAAATGATTTCACTACTTCTTCTGGTACCACAGACCAGACAGAGTTGCAGGTGGCTGCAATTGAAAAGCAAACCATCTTGGAATTCGAAACAGATCTAGGAGCCGCCTCTACAAAAACTGTTATTACCGAGAACAATTCTTTGCTGCTTAGTCAAGTATTTAAAGCGCTCTTAACTTTTGATTTTCTTGCAAATCATTGTAATATTTTACTTTAGTTGACATCACTTGATCCACGAGGATCTACGCGACAACCTCCTCCGGCTGTTATTGAGCAGCTTCGAACTTTGAACGCAACACTTCGACTGGGTCACCTACTTTGTAGAAGTCGCCAACCGAACTTTTTATTGTAAATTCTGCATAGGTATGTGAAATAGTATGACTTTAAATAGCGAAATTCTAATCTAATTTTCTTCAATGCAAATTCTTTTTATGTAGGCAAGGAGCTGCGCAAACGAAGCCATGGCTGGCTGATTTGGTCGAGTCCAATGAAGGTGCTTGGAACGTTCTGCCTGTTCAATGTCTTTGTGAGTTTTCCCCGTCACCAAGCCCTCACGGTAAGAGTTTATTTTCATAATCAACGAGTTTGCTTAAATAATTATACGGCTCCATGATTATACATTACGTTTGCATAGGCATTTAGTGTGGTCTTGGCAGTAAAAGACGATGATATTACCATGAGTGATGGTGCATGCTCCGAAGGAACAGGAGACGATTCCCAGTTCTCTTGGCTTGTTCATCAGTTACCTACCATCCCACATTTCGAAGCCGTACGCCCTGCCGTGATTGCTGCTCTACGGGCCGCCTTTCTAATTGAAACACAACCACTAGCCATGTGTATGCGTCATCGTAAACATCCGATTCCGATATTTCCTTATTTTTCATAATTTTTCCGTGCTTTCCCCTTTTTTCCCCATTTTTATCCAAAATTTTCCAATATTTCCTAATTTTCTTGGAGCAGGACGCAAGTCCTGACTAGTGACGTTTTTTTAATACATAGCCATCTAGCGCTCAGCTTGACATACATGATTTTGTAGTTAGTAGCATGGTTTTTTCGTTTTCATTTTGCTTATATGGATCAATCTCCAGCAGAAAATGTACTTGTAAAGTAACTTGATGACTTATTATTGAAATATCGTTTTATCGCCGGCGCAACTCTCCGTAACGACCAAGAAGTGAGCGTGGCCATCAACTAACTTTATTGACCAACCGAACCGCATAATTTAAATTTCTGATAGGTCAACTTTCGTCCAATAAAAAATATTATAAAGCCAAAATGTTTTCAAAGAATCTTTTTATTATTGTTGTTCAGAACGATAGGTGCGAATTTTAATTGTCAGGCCTGCAAAATTTGAGTTCATCCTTTCCATTTAATAATAATCATTTCAGGCCTATACACGCGCATCACTCAAATAATTCACAATCAATATTATACCTAAAATTATGTACACTTACACACACGGTATATAATTCTGGATTGACGTTGGACAATTTTTTCCAAATTAAAAAAAATCACGAACTTATCTTTTTGAGTCACGATATTATTTTCCCTTTTTAAATCTTTTTAGACGGCAGTGATCCTTCTGAGCGAGCCGTCGTAATTGGTACCGGAAGAATGACTGCGCGAATGCCTGGGATGAAAAATAACGGCATCATCTTCATCGTCGTCGTCGTCCAAGTGATCCCTGCTGCGACGATGCTGATGGCTGCTGCTGCTCATGTCCGTCCGAGCCGGGAATTCCTCGTCTCCGGGAGTCGTCATGGCAACCCTGCAGAGCGTGCTGGTGGTCACGTCACGCGGGAGAGTGTTGCAGACGTAGGGTGGCATCTGTTGGCTGCAATTAGCTCAGGGCACCGTCACGTGACCGGCCCCGTGACACTAGTAGCAAATTGTCGTCTGCTGCTGTTGTAGCAACGCGTTATTACCTCCCGACGATCCGGTCATGACTTTGTAGTTGCTGTTCTCCGAGTCGGTGCTGAACTGGCGAAGATCGTGGACCAGCATCCGGCTGAAGGCCGTTATGTCCGGCATGTCACGCTCTTGACTTTGCTGCTTCTGGTAATTGTGGTGGCGCCGGATGGCCGACAGCGGCGGAGCGGCACCAGTTGCCGGACTGTGAACGGTCACGTAAGACGAACGTTCCGTTGCAAGAAGCTGCTGCTGGTAATGGACGGGGCAATCTCTCGGGTATCCGGACGTAACAGCCGGCGGCGGAGTCGGAATGGAAACGGATTCGTCATCGATGGAAGCCACTCCGCCGCCGATGGAAGAGCAAGGGCACGGGATTTTCACGAAACCGTTGCACTGATTCGTCGGCTGGAATAAGGATTCGCTGGGATGATGATGGGGAAGGCAAGCTGGCGTTAGGGGGTTGGTCATGGGGTGGTGGTGGTGGTGATGGTTCATCTGTGACGGCGGGGGAGGCGGAGGAACAATGGCCAGAAGGTGGGGCAGATATAAATGATGGATATAAATTCCAACAATTATTCGACGTCTGTCTTAATTTTCAAAACAAAGATCTAGGATCCGTCTTACCAGTCAAGCCGAGCAAAAGGCAACCCTTTTCAGAATTAAGGATTACTGTTCGGTGGGTGTTCCCTGACGGTGACGGATCATTTATCGGAATACACAAAATGTAGCCTGCTGTTGTAGATCATCTCTCTTCGGGATTCACGAATATATATATAGACCCACTACGGACAACTGAAGCCGGCCAAAGTTTGCTACTGACCTTCTGGTCTTGATGGATAGCCTTCAGGAGTTTAATGAACTATATAGATCGACTTTTTGCGCTTTTATACGTATAAAAGGATTTCCTGTTATCGAGTATGGGAGGAACTAAATCTTTGTTTTAAATTTCCACCACGCACTGATTTAAAATTTATGATTTTATGATAAAAAAAATAGTAATTGAAAATTGAATTGTATGAATACGTTTTTCACATGAGTTATACGTAACAGTGGGATTACATCATTAAAATGGCGTTCTATTTCAATGATCTGACCTTCGTTGGAAATTTTGAACAGACTAATACGAACATTTTGCCGAATTAGCTTTTTTAAAGACGGAACTAATGATAAGTCCCAAGCTCCATCAACCACTTTCACGTCCCCATCGGAAAGTCAAAATTTTTTTTATTTTGACTGATTTTTTCTAATGATTCAGTGGACTCGGCTCCATACATCACACTCAGCGTGATCGCCATCCACAGCCTATCAAAGGGGGGTTTCAGATGGGCCGCTGTGATCGACTGGAAAGATCGGGAGAATATTTAGGAATTACCTTATCCTTGACCATTCGCCATAGCCGCGGCCTATACATTCGGCCACCAACCCAACATGTGAAATTGCATGAAGGTCTTGATGGAAACCCAGGCGTTGCTGGTGCGGCTTTGACCTTTACGGCGAAAGCGGATGTTGACCCCAAAACGATCATCACTGATCAAAGTATTTCTATATGCAGTATAAGGATCGAGCATTCCGTTTCAAGGTGAAGTTTAAATTTCAAAGCTTTCATCGCCCACGTATGAGGTGTACTGATCTATAGGCCTATACAGCGGTCCTATCTGCCAGAAGGTGGGGCTGCCGTGTAACCCAAATCGACTGGCGTCTACACTAGAGCTAAAGTCATTTTCCGGTGCATTTCCTTTTTGGCAATTCGATTTCGGTGCCAATAAATGAACAGGAAAAATGGCAGAAGTACCGGCTACCTGTTTTATCCCAAATAAATATAAGGTATAATTTAAAATCAATTTAAATGTATAAAATGATGGTTGTGAAAATACCTCGCCAGCTAAGAAACCGTAAGAAACCGATGACTACCAAATAGAAACTGTAGCCTAGGCGTAGGTGAATATTGGCGGTTATAATGATGAGCTGGGCCTTAATTTACTTTTACTTCCGATTTCAGCCGTGAAAACCGAGACGTAAACAACCAGACCGAGTAAAAGTAACCATCCTGAATAAAAAATTTAAAAACAAAAATACACTTCATCAAAATTTTAAAAATAATTCCAATCGAAATAAAATACCGGAAAGGATAAAAGTGACGCCGGATAGAAAAGTGCAATAGCGTCTCCTGGGTGCAAAGTGGCCGAGGAAACAGGAAATCTCTCCGACGACCAACAGAGCGGTGGCCATGAAAAAGAACGGAGCCGACCTCAAGACCGCATCTGTTGGAATCAAAATAAATAAACATTAATGTATCCAATGTTAGGAGCCCGGAATAATAATGAAACTTCTCTTACAAGGGATTGAGAGTGTCGAGTCATTGGGATCGGGACTGTACTCTTCCGTTGGGAAATAATCGATGTTGAAACAGTAGCGTTCCGTCTCTCCAGCTGAAAGAAATTCCCACGTCATTTGATTTCTATTTGATGGTCTTTAAAAATCATTTAAGCGAAATGTACGACTGGTGTAGCAAAGAGTCCAGAGTCCGCTGACTGTGAATTTGGAGAGGTACTCGAGTTCGGGATCTCCGGTTCGGTTGAATTTCGGGTTGGACATTTTCTCTTCTCTGTAGAGAAATGGCCGGTGACGAGTCCGATGGCGACGGTGACGAACGCCATGGAGGCCGACAGCGGAGTGAGCAGCCGGAGTAGGCGGATTACCGCATCCAAATCGACAGCGATATATGTTAAAGTCAAATATCTTCTAATTCCATATTGCTAATAATAAATTTTGCTGTAACTTAAGCCTTAAGCTTTAAAAAAGTGCGACGCGGGGTGGCGACTAAGTCGCACACCTTATGATTCACAGATCTTTATGGAATGTTCCGATATGTTTGATTGATATCTATACTAAAAAAGTAAAAGTATCACGGTAATTTAAGCGATAAACGAAGCGCGAAGGGGGGGGGGGGGGGAGGGCGGGGGTTGGCAGGCAGCGGGCAGCCAGACACGCACAGTACTAGCTATTTGAAGAAAACAAATTTAAATTCTGCCGCTAAGCTGCAACGCTGCCGAATTTCAGAAAATTGTACCGAATTCTACCATACACTAAGAGTCATCTAGCGTGTAAAATTGCAAACAAATTGAATATACTTGTGGAACAGAATACTTATGATACAGTTTTTTATTGTGAAAAATTTGAATATTCATGTACTACAAAGTATCTTTGCAACGAAGTTCTAATGAGACATATATTTAAGATACGCTTTCTTTATACTACACATATATAACTTTATGTTCTTATGTTCAAATTTTACTTATAGAGCTAGTTATTTACGAGCATAGTTTAGAGTTACTAAATAATCAAAATATCAGTGGTATTTTTTATTTATAGAACACTTTACTTCCAACACTGTATATTAATGAGAGAAAAAAAAAGCTGTTATTAATGGCAACCTTTACTAGTGCGATTCCGTCACTCTGAGATGCACCACCTTATGAAATAATTTACTAATGGCCCTTTGTTTCAAAGATATTAGTTAAGTTTTTAAGAATTATTTCAGTTTCTACTGAACATTATTATTTGAGACACCTTTTACTAGTGATACACTGTTGTGAATGGCAAATATACTATCGATACAAGTTACTAAAGTACGATACTTATGAACCTTTTTACTTGTGCGATTCCGTCATAGCGCTACGCACCCTTTACGTTATTATGAAACATTTTACTTAAAGAGCTAGTTATTTACGAGTATAGTTTAGAGTTACTAAAAAATCAAAATATCAGTGATACTTTTTATTTATGAAACACTTTACTTTCAACTCTATATATTTATGAGCAAAAAAAAAAAAGCTGTTATTTATGGCCACCTTTACTAGTGCGATTCCGTCACTGTGAGACGCACCGTTCTGAATGTGAATATGGAGATTATTATTATGATAATTGATGATTACTATTAATATTCTAACAAGGACTTAACATTACCTCAGCAATAATTTTCTCCTCCCCTTTGTTTTCCAATAAAAAAAATTAAAAAAAAAAGATTTGTGATTTGTATGTGTGGTAAAACTTATGCCGATAGTGCCAACTAGATGGCGTTGGCAAAACGTTGTTGTGTGTTGAAGTGTTGAAGTTGGATGCTATGGGTTAAAAAATTGGGTTGTTGCAGTCAGTTAAAGCAAAGACTAAGAAGGTAAAGACCACGAACGGCTATAAACCCCTTGAAGCGATGCTCGTCCTATGCCGTATGGTGGCGCGTCGAGCACACAAATCTAGAGCCATTATTTTTCCTCTTTCCCTACTGATTTGAGTCTTCACACACCGTAAGTTTATAATTAAACCATTAACATTTCAATAGTGATGTTTTGTGTAAATATAGCTTAGATATCCACCATGTTGTGTGAATTTTTTCAAATTTCTATGTGATCTCTAGACACAATCTAAAAATTCATTTATTAAACCCCCTTTTGCCCATTTTCAAGCCCAGGAAACAGCGTTTCAAGATTTTCTGAAATGGGCCTGAAAATCGTGAAACGCTGTTTCCTGGCCCTGAAAATGGGCAAAAAGGGGGTTTAATAAAGGAATTTATAGATTGTGTCTAGAGATCACATAGAAATTTGAAAAAATTCACACAACATGGTGGATATCTAAGCTATATTTACACAAAACATCACTTTTGAAATGTTAATGGTTTAATTATAAACTTACGGTGTGTGAAGACTCAAATCAGTAGGGAAAGAGGAAAAATAATGGCTCTAGATTTGTGTGCACGACGCGCCACCATACGGCATAGGACGAGCATCGCTTCAAGCATTCCTCTTAGCCCTATCCCTGATCGTAGTCTTTACCCTCTTAGTCTGTGGTTAAAGTGATGTCATGAAAATGGAATTGGTGTTCTCATTTACAGTACTTATACCATGTGATGATGTCTGTGTGAAACAAATAGTAGAAGACACTCCTAACCATTATAAACAACTAAAGTGATGTTATTCTGCTTCGAGGTCCTGTTGGTACCACCACAAATTGGAATATCACACATGCACCAGACACCACCTTCATAAGTGTCAAACCCATCCATGTATTCTATTCTAATTGAAATTGAGGAAAGTGTAGAATTATAGTATAAATTACAACTTTACAGGCCAGAAGTGGAACAGTGGATGTTTGATTACAGGTAAGCCTAACTCTTGATTTGACTATCTTTGACCCATTTTTTTTAAAATGAGATGTATATTCGCCGATGGCGAATGTATTGAACTTGTTGTTTCATTTATACTAAGTTTTTTAAAATAATATACAAAATTTTGTAGCATAAATTACCACCCAATTTTTGGTTGCTGACAGTAGAACTCCAAAGACATCAGAAGTTCCGAACTCCTTGTTTTAAATATTTTTAAAAATACCCAACAATAGAACTCCAGTGCCCGACAGTAGAACTCCACTTTGAAATTCTTTAATTATTTTCATGTTCGACAATAGTTTCATGACTTTCATCTTCTGCATTTCACATTTGAATAGGGCGACACGTGTAGTAGAGAAAACATTATAGTTTATATATTTCACAATATTCGACGTGGTTTGTAAATATGATCTTAATTGGCTCCATGGCTCGTCGTACAAGTAACGTCGTCCTATCGTATCCCACTGAGTTCCTGATGGGTAAACTTCAACTGGGAAAATAGTTGTGGCGAAAGGTTAAAAATCAAACAGACGACGGGCTATTTCGGAATTTGACGGAATTTTTGACACATTGCGACACGTGTCGGGTTCTTTGTGCCCAACCTGGGAATGTTTGTCTTCTCTCCTGGGGTCCTGGAGTCACAAAAGACCTACCGGTGACTTTCAAACCGCTGGCGAATTTCTTTGACATCTTAAGACGGCCGACTGTTAACTTTTTGAATGACTTCATCGGCATTTTCTCACGTTCCGCATTGGATTTCATTTCTTTAAAATTTTAATGTAACCGACTGCCACATACCTGGTTGTAGAAATAATTTTTGTTTATTCTTTTCAAGACAATTTGATGCTGTAGTGTGCGTAGGTCTATAACTAGAAGCCGGATAATTTTACAGTTTTGTTGACGAATTTTTTGTTTGTTTGAATCACTGTCTGATCAGGAGTGTCTGTTTTTTTTATATTTTTATCACCACGGCATCCCAAATTTTAATATTTTTATTTTCGTCTACATTTTCTTCTTCTGGTCAACCCAATTTCCGGTTGCTTCGTCGAATATCATGGAAAGTGTGCCCTTCAAATCGAAGTGTCCTTCCAAATCCCGTTTTGTGTGTCCCAAATTATAACCGGGTTGGTATCGTCGGGTAGATGCATTTGTCGAGGCATTTGTCTCGCCGGTAGCCACTTGGAAAGTTTCTTCCACCAGGTGTCATTATTAATAGGCGGGAGCTTTGGTTTTGATTCAATCGGTAGCGGAATTGGTAGCGGGGACTTTTGACTTGAAGAATTAATCCAGTAATAGCTGGGTGGGGGGGGGTCAATTTTCTTTCTTCCAGAACGTTTTGTGCCGTCTCTTGGTCCGGGATTTCTTTGGTTTGGTAAGGATCGTCGTTTGACACTGAGGTTTTTTCCCAAGCTGGCGGAAGATATTCTAAAATCCCTTTTCCATGAGGATTGCATGTGGCCGGCTGATGCGGCTTGACGAATGGGGGCGCCAATGTTGAGATGTCTATGCCTGGTTGTGGATGGAATTCCGTCCTGGGCGCCAGTTCAATGACATTAACACAGTCCACAATCAGCATGGCTTCTTTGGCCCCTATGCCGTTGGGGAACCATATGCGTAGTTGGTCGTTTTCTGCCGGTGTGAGCGAATCTCTTGCTTCCGGAATAACTGCTCTAGGCCTATCATAAGGTATTTTGTATCTTGCTGCTCCGTCCGGCTGGACGCAGGTGGCGGGAATTGCTGGTCTGACGGGAATTGGAATTGGTAGGCCTACTACCATCAGGGATTTGGGTTCCGGCGTCCTGGGCGCCAGTTCAATCACTCTGTTTTCACCAGAATGGGTTTTATTTGTGATTGGGAAATGATTGTCAACCAAGAGCCGATTGTCAGCCAGCTGATTTGGTGTGGGCTGAAAATTGTCGTTTGAGATTTCAGGTTTCGGCACTCCGTTTGGGAACCAAATGTCAAGTTGCATTATTTCGGCCGGTGTGAGTGGATCGAATACTTTCGGTATTGCTGTAACATCAGGATTTTGGTGAAAAATTTCCGGCAACTTATCCGGCTGCGGCGGCGAATTCGACGTATTCCCCCACGTACCTTTCTCTGGATCATCATGGTCCAGCTCTTTATTACGGATCTGTTCCAGCTCATGTTCGAAACGCCTCACTCTCTGTTGCGTGGCCGAGATTGCTGGTTTGGCGGGAATGGCGGGAATTACTATCTCAATATCTGGGATTTCTTTTTCCAGGTAACAATTGTCCTTAAAAACTTTGGGAGTGTCCCAAATGACTTGAGGGACAAAGTCAGATATATCTATATTGCAATTTGGGAAGATCGGGATGACCGGTTCCGGCACCCATTGAGGGATTACCGGTTGAGGTGGTGGAGCAACCCATTGGCCAGGAATCGTCTGGTAATTTTGTACCTGATGTGCGCTCTCTTGGGTAGAATAGTATATATTCCGAGAATTTTCAGGTTCCGGCACCCGTTGAGGTGGTGGCGGATTCCAGGGAAGAGGGATATTCGACCGGGCCACTAGTGGACTATGGCTCGCGGTCATTTGGTTATTAGATAGGTCTGGTTGATTCATTTGGTAGAATGAATTCATATGAGGTTCAGGATACCACCACATGTAAAGAATATCAAAGAAACCTGACCACAATTTCGACATTTTGGCTCTTATAGGTTTGGCTATAAGACCTCAGAGACAACTGTGAATTACTTCGAGTGGGAAGTGGTGTCCCTTATATATCGACTCTGATCGCCGATTCACACTCGCAACAGCCGTTCGGGTCAGTTATTCGATTATATTTTTAAGAAATAAAAATTAATTTCATTAAACTTAAGTTAATCTGAAAATTAATTATATTACGGATGTATTTCAAAAAAGAAATAAAGTTTTTCATTAATAGTGATCGAAATATATTTTAAATAAAAATCCCATACGGCTATCCCTGTCAATCCCCTATTGCGCAATATGCATACATATGCACATGCTACGCAGTTTATCCATTGCGTAATAGGAACATTCGAGGCCGGTCGGCCTGCGTCATTACGTCATTCTCAAGCAGTTACTGACTTACTGAGGATGAGTATGAATATAACTATATTTAGAAAAAGGGCGTTTATTTTAATTAATGCTTTTCCAAATTATCTTTTTGAGTTTTGTCGTTATGCGAATTTTTCAACTTTTTTATGGACCTGTCATATTTTGTGTGATGAACATATTTAGATTTTCGTCGTATTTTCTTCTGTAGTGTAATTGTTAACCCCTCTTCCTCTGGTAAGAAAAAAAACGGTGCAATCATTCTTCCAACCCTCGTGGTTCCCCCTCCTTTCTAGTCCTGTCAATGATCGCTGGGTTTAAACCCCATTTTGACTCTTGTAATTCAAACCGAATTTCCCAGGGAAAAGATCGCACAGGTCTCGAGTCCTTTTCTTACTCTCCATCAAGTTGATTTCTGGGGCTACAAGTTTTGAGTTAGTTTCTGTCTTGCATTTCAAGTCTCAGTTTAAAAGTTGCCTCCTTTGGTGTTTGTGTGTTTGTTCCAGGAGATGCTGACAACTTTGTTTCTTTTACAGGAAGACCATCAGTATCAACAGTGAGGTGCTTGCTGACTGTAGTGGCCGCCTGCTCTCCTCTCAGTGCTCAGCAAGTTTGGTTTGCATTATCGGGCCAAATGTTCATTTAGATTAAGACAAACAGCAGCAGCAGCAGTTCTTCGTCATGAAAGTCACTGTTTGGAACTGTCAGGGTGGTGGTTCCTTGCAGCAATGGAGACATTTTGGTTAGAGAAGCCAGGCTGTGACAAGATACAGAAAGGCATCCAACAAGGTATTCCCATGATTCACTCATCTTATCTTGTTCAGAAATCTTGGGGCTGCACATCGTCAGTCAATCTCTTCCAAATTTGGTATGTGGCCATTAATAACTGTTTTGCATTGGCAAATAGGTGAAGCGACGAAGAATGGGCAAGCCATTTTTCTTGTTATTTTCACTCGTTTGTTGTTTTTCTGGTGGGGGGGAAGCCAAGTAATCGAAAGAGGAAACGGGTATTTATTACGTTTTTCGTCGAGGCGTGTAAGTGTAGTTCCCATCGCTCCAGCACGGCCACTAATTTCATTCAACTCTATGGTAGCGGACTACTTTCGCTATTTTTCGAAAATAAAAAAACTGTTGATTCTCAACCGGTTGCGTGCCACTGCCGTGATGCGTTGCTGCTCTCCTGTTCATCAGATTAAAGCGACTAAATACAAGGGGTGGCATACAGCAACAGCTGCCGTGATGTGTCTCTAGGCCCCTTTTGACGCCTTTTGATTTGTAATACAAACATCTGTCACCCTCGTAGTCGAGTTGAGGGTTGGGCGGAATTGTAAAAAGTATATAATAAGAGCAGAGAAGAAGAACGACCGTTGAGGAATTTTTCCCCTGAGGGGGAGTTTGCACTGGTGTCAGACTGGACGATATTTAAGACTATTATGAAAATGAAAGAAGAAAAGAAACGTGCGCACACTTTTACTTTATTTCTATTTTTTCGCTCGATTGACACTGGGGAATCGCCGCGTCTCGGTCTCCATCATCATCATCACGGCGTCGTCGTCGGAAGCAGCAGCAGTCATCCAGCCAGTCGAAAGGACATTGATGAGGTCTTGGGCCAAGAAGCGGCCACGGGTCTCATGGTCGATCACCTGCACCTGCAGGTCAACAATACAGTCAATACAACAATACAGACACGGATCAGAACCGGCTCTCAATCGCATCAGTCCCGACGCTCCGCGTCTACCGCGTCAAACTCCTCAAGCTTCTCCTTTCTTCTGCCTTCACCGGCCATCACCACGACCAAGCAAACATGCCGCCAACCACCTCCAACAGCAGAGACTACAAGGTAACGTAACACACATGAACAAACTGGGAGTCTTTTCCAGGAGAAAGCTACAAAAGCCAATCGATTGTCTTTTGTTTTCCACTGGGCAAAAACAGAAATAGAAAAAAGCCTTTGAGATACTTTCTCTTCTTAAAAAAAAAATCGAATCATAATTTAATAAATCCTTTAAAATTTTTCTCTGTGTGTGAATTATCCTTGTGGATGAATCGGTTTGATCCGGTGTCAGTGAATTGCAGTTGGAATTTCATTTTTTTATTTTCTTTGTTTGTATATCTTTTGTTGTATTATGTGGGTCAAAACCATCTGGCCACATGGGCATAGGTGGTCGGCAGCCCCGATTGTGGATCCCATTGGATTCCGACTGCGAGGAACGTGACTTAGAAGTCGTACGACGCCACCCGTCCGGCCCGCGGATCGTTCGATCCGGCGCTCGATTCAAATTTTTGGAAGAGGCGTAGGCAGCCTGGCAGCACCGCCAATGGCGGAAGCCATAACAATGCTGGATATTTGTGGGCAGGAGCGGCTGACAATGCCTTACCATTCCGACCACAACCACTTTGCCCGACTATGAGGAGACGATGCACCGGAGGACCCGCGGCCTCAGAACCGGAACGAGAACCGGTGGGCGCCACCAGCGAATCTTTTCCGCTCAGCGACGGTCATCATCACCTCTATCAGCCTCTACCGCACCCTTAATACCAACAGCAGCAACAACAACATGCAGTCCCAATTGGCAACAACTCAACTGGTTTTGTTGCCTAATGAAGGCGGCCAACCACTGGGCATCCATGTCGTTCCCGATTACTCGCCGACTCGATGACTGTGATGTGACTGTGAAACTAACTTAAGATTCAAAACTCATTACTAGATGTCGCCAGTGTCGCCATTGTTATTGTTGTTGTCATGTTTATACTTATATTCCTGTGATTTCATATACCAAATTGAACTTCGTAACTTATGTAGGTTTATCTTGACCTAATTTCCTTATTTTGTACTGTACCAACTTTTTTCTACCAAATTTTAGATGCATACTTGCATAGGCCTACTGTAAGTCATTCCAACAAGTTGACTTAGTGCTCAGTCACTTTCCATCTAATAGACCCATCATGCAGTTAAAAGCCTAAAACTAATGTTTGAAGCTCACATATAGTGGAATACAAATGTGCAGAGTTAAGGTATTTTCCCATTACTACTACCAGACCACTACAATTCAGATTTTCTTATAACATAGGTATCCTTGCGCATGAACATAGGATCTTTTCTGAATCTCACAATTTTGGTGGTGTACCCTGCAACAGCATGTGTGTTGTTAAGGATGCTTTTACTTCTGCTTAGAAGGGAATACAGCTAAGAGATAGGTACAGTTTTATTTCTCATAAGTAAACGTAGTATGTCTATTTGTAAATAATATAGAGAATTTCCTTGTCCCATTCCCACTTAGAGTTTCAGAGACATGAAGCGTGTGAAGTGAATAACCTGCCATGTGTATGCACATGTACCCGATCTGCTTGATGAAAGTCCAATGCCTTACTAAATTCATCACCCATATGATAAAGGTAAGCATCAATACCATCTATCACCAAGCTAAGTTACAATACTTCATGACACTTTCTTTTATAGCATCAGGAAATTTATCTTAACATGTGGAGTAATGCTGTTGGTTGCTGTGATTCCCATTTTTATGGTTTTTTCATCATGAACATTTCAGTGTGCATCTTAGAAAAGGTAATGATTGATATGCTTTATTAACTGTTATATTTTCATTAATATAATACATTTTATTTTTACAGAGCACTTAAGAGATCCTTAAGCCAATGCTGATCATTTTCCATGAAAGAAGAGGGACTTCCATCATGCTCCATCCTTATCTTCCCGACGTACGCTCATCCAGCTTCAGTGCTTTTTATGCTGCAAAACAACTTTTCTTGCTTCACTGGCGAGTTGGATCACTTCAGTTGCTGTGACACACCTGCAGTCACTCACCACGGGATTATGGCCAGGTACCGGACAATTGAATAATTTTCGTAGATCATCTACTAGTTCTCTATTTTCGTAAAACTCTCTGTCCGTGTAATAATTCCAAAATCAGGCCCTTCTTGCGCGTAAAAGAAGTGTTAGTGTGTTACTTCGACTTTTCTTTTTTCTAACGCTAGATGGCTTTTCGATAACTTTCAGCTGTCAAAACAGTCAGTTTCAGTTACTTTGCAAATCTCTTTGAACATTTATCGGCAGCTCTTGTGTGGAAATTGTTTAGTGGAAACTGAAGATTTCTATTCCACCAACAAAGCTCACTTGTTAAATTTTAAAAAATGTGTTTTTTTTTTCTACTTTCGGTTTGCTCATTTCAGTCAGTAGTTCAGTAAATATGCATTCGAGGAGCAAAAGAACCACATATTCGTGATCCTCGTCAAATTTGTGGTAAAGTTCATGTGATTTTTTTACGTATTCGTACTTCCGGTTTTAAAAATTTTCCTGAACTATATACAGTCATGCCTGCAAGTTTCTTTAGCAGGCAAACTGCTCTATATGGTTTTATTTGAAGTTGACGGAAGGTATAGCTTAGGAAGCTTACTGTACCTCTCATTTTCGTCAATCTGGTGGGAAAGTTGAAAGACCGAAAGGAATAGAAGAAGAGAATGGAAAAGCGCAAAATAAATCCAAAGAGGAGGAAAGGTGTGCTTCTTAGTATACCTCCCGTCAACTTAAAATAAAACCATATAGAGCAGTTTGCCTGCTAAAGAAACTTGCAGGCATGACTGTAGTTCAGGAAAATTCTCGATTTTGGCCAAATTTTGGATTTCGTTTAAATCACAACTATTCGACCCCAAATTTCATGGAGATCACAAATATGTGGTTTAATTTGACGACAGCTCAATGATTGAGGCGCTGTGGTTACTTCCGGTCTACTTCCGGATTTTTTTTTAAAGACTAGCAAGTGAGCTTCTTTCTGTTTACAGTTCTCAATATTGCAAGCTTCATTTTAAGTTAAAATAATTGAATATTTAAATCTTTGAGCTTAAAACCTGATTATTGTTTCTATCTGTATTATGTAACTTTTATTGGCAAGTCACTTATTAAGAATTGTTTTCTATTTATTTAAGTAATGCAGAGAAAACGTTTATAAGATGGACACCAAAACGTCGCCGGTATCTCCAAAATATCAGCGCGGATCATCATTTGTTGTTGGTATTATACTTGTGTTCGTGTTAGATAACCCGTTGGCTGCCACGCCTTGTTCTCCCCTAGCTCCTTTGCACGGGCCGCGCTGTTCGGTCTCGTGGTTTTACAAGCCGCGGGGTCGGAAAGTCGCCAAGCCCAAAATTTGCCGCAAGGCGCCTGTTATAAGGCAATGCACCAGTAGTTTCCCCTTGTCAGCCCGGACTTGTCAGCAATGGCAAGTCCCACTTGGTCATGGATCCTTTAGACGTGGCGCGTAAATTAATAGAGAGCAACCTACGGGTTTTTTGGCGTGGCAGCCAATTGGTTAACTTAGTGTATGTATACATGTTTGTGTGTGGAGGTGGGACAATTATAACACAATTCTTTATTTAAGTTACTGATTTTAAATTAATACTAAGTCTTGTTAAGGAATTGTATCAATATATTTTTCTCAACTTCAAAGTCTTTCATTTATGCAGACTTATTATTTATAAGATTTGAAAAAATCAAAGGTTCAAGTTTCTTTCTCATTTAACCTTAAAACGTCACCGTCAAGCCACAAGAACATGTTCATATGCAGAGTATCTAAGGCAGTAGTCAAAACAACAATTTACAAATCGGCATACTGGCCTTAGAGAAATCCAACACCAAAAGACACCTGTCGCAATGCTGACGGGCTTGAAGTTACTAACAAAAGTCTTACAAAACAATTCCCCGTATTAAAACTTATTCTCATTTAAGATCAACAATTAATTCCCAGCGACCAATTACCATTTTACAAAATACAAAATAACCGATAAATATAAATAACCTCGAGTAGAAATTTCGGCTATAGTAATGAGGAATTGCCTTGTGGAAAATTGCGAAATCGTAGTTTGGGCTGTTATATTCGGCTGACTTAGTGGTGTAGTAACTCGGGGCATAGAAGTACTTTCGAAGCTTCGGTGTAGTAGATGGTAGTAAAGTAAATAGTGATGAAATACTCGGATGTCTTCGGTGGTGTAGTACTTTGGAACATCAGTGTAGTATTCTAGAGCAGCGTAGGATGTAGTGAAGAAAACTGAAGTATTGGTATATCGTGACGGTGCCTTCGTGGTGTAGTACTCGGCTGCCTTCGTGGTGTAAGCTGGAGCAACCTAGGTTGTAGTGCAGGGACGCTTCAGTGGTGTGACAATTCTCGGAGTAGTAGCTGGGAACAGAATAGTACATGGGAGAATTTTTATAGCTAGCTGGAACATCGTAGGTTGAAGTTTAATACCCAGGAGCCTTTGTGGCGTAGTACTGGAGACCTTCGTATAGTAAGAAGGTTTGTTGGGAACGTTGTTGTTCAGTAAGCGGCGTGGTGAGGGTAGTGAACCTCGGGGAAGAAAAATACTTCGGTGCTTCTGCGTAGTAACATCGGGGCAGCATAAGTTGTGGTGTAATGTTTTGGAGCCTTGGTGAAACCGGTTGTTGCGGAATGTTCAAGCCCACCATACCCAGGAGAAATCGGCACACCAGTGGTCGAACCAGACATCACCGTTGCAACATTCACAATAGCACAACGCCATAGTGTACTAAACAAATAATTTTAACATTAATATAAAATAATAACTGGCATATTGGCAATTAGAAAAAAGAATAAAGTTAATTTACAATTTACAATTTACATTTCCATGAAAAAATAAAAAATATATTTACCCATGATTCTGTGTAGTATTCGACCGTTTTTGTACTCGTCGGTGCCTTTGTGATGTAGAACTTGGGAGCTTTGACGTAATACTCGACCCTTTGATAGTGTAGCTCGGGAAAAAATACTTCGGGCATTCAGCGTAGTAGCTTGAGGCAACATGAGCTGTGATGTAGTAATCTGGAGCCTTGGTGGAGTAGCACTTGAGAGCCTCAGTGTAGTAAGCTGGAGCAGCGGAAGTTGATGCTTAATAGTAAGACGGCACGGCAGTGTTGTGCTTTGGTACCCGCCATACCCAGGAGACATCGGTACACCAGTGGTCGACCCAGCCATCAACGATACAACACCCAACAGCAGCACGACGCCATTGTTTACTTTACAATTAATAAATTTTTATATTCAAATATGGTTCTGGTATATTAACAAATAGAAAAACGTAGAGTTGAGAAACATTTTTACCTTTACTTAAAACTTGTAATGGGACGAAGAATGAAGTTGATGACTAAGTGCACGGCAGTTCCTGTTGCTGTAACGGAGATGCTCATTCGGCTGCTGAATTCTTTCACCTTTTCTCTCCTTTCATACGAGTAGACAATAAATAATTTGTACATTTAGTGGATGCCATATTAAAACTCCACATAACAGAATATTTACCATGATATGTAGTGGTGTAGTACTCCAATGCCTTGGTGGTGTAGTGTTTGGGAGCCTCAGTGTAATGAGCTGGAGCAGCGTATGTTGCAGTAGTACTCCGGTGCCTTGGTGGTGTAAAAATTAGTGCCCTCGGTACAGCACTAAGGCACTTTGGTGTAGAGTATCGGAGCAACAATTGCCTTAGTGGTGTAGTACTTCGGAGCATCGGTGTAGTAATCGACCCTTAGGTGGTGTAGGTCGGGGAAGAATAATACAGCGGGGATTCGGTGTAGTAGCTCAGGGCAGCATAAGTTGTGGAACAATAATCTGGAGCCTTGGTGCAGTACTTAGGGGCCTCGGTGTAGCAACTGGTCGTGTAGTGTGTTGTGTAGTAAAGCGGCGGCGTTGGGATTTGTTATCCGCCATACCCAGGAGACATCGGTACATCATGGCTGAAACCAGCCATCAACGATAGAATACACAAGTGCAGCACGACGCGATAATTTACTAAACACAATCATTTTAACATTAATATGAAATTATATTAACTGGCATGTTAACAAATAAGAAGTTGATTCACAACTACATGTAAAAATGTTTAACCATGATTTAAACTAGCAATTCGACGAAGAATGCAGTTAGTGACAAATGGTGCACTGCAGATTTGCTTTTGCTATATCGGAAATGCTCACTCAACTGATTTCTTTCGCATTTTCTTTGACCTTATGTACGACTTAACAATTAATATACAAAAATATCTAGCATGTTAACAAAGAGAAACAAAAATAGAAATTGATACATAAATCCATATAACAGCAGAATATTTACCCATGACTGAGAATTGACAATACGATGACAAGAATGCAGTTGATGACAATAGTGTACTGCAACTCTTACCGTGTCGGAGATACTCGCTCGACTGATCTCTGTGGACTTTTCTTTTGCCTTTTATACGACTTATTTCTCACCCCTCCTCTTAATCCTTGCGGCTATGTTATCTTCTTGATAATGATGCAAAACGACCCGTTCAGACCCAACCTCTACACCACTGCATGACAAGTTTTAAGTAATGATCTCCGTGACCTTCGATTGAAGAAAATGCAAACTGGTATTTCCTTCTGCAGGTTAGGGGATGGGTCTACAAAAACCAATATCAAAGTGAATACCAAATAGCTTACCCTTGCGGCTATTTTACCTTTTGATAATGATGAAACACGTGTCATTCTCACCCAACCTCTACTTCATCGCATGCCAGTTTTACGTAATGTTTCTCTTGACCTTGAAGCGAGAAGGATATCGTGTCTGGACAAACTGGCCGATCTGTCGGCAGGTTGACCTGCATGCAAATATACAACGAAGACATGCAAAAAATGTAACGAATCTAAAACTCCTCACACATGTTGACTGCAAGACTGTTACCTCGTGTATGAGTGAGGATTCCCCAGAGTCCAATTATTCCAAACTGATATCAAGACGTCGCAAAAGGCCAGTAACAGCAACCAGCGCCAAATCCATTGACCCATTGACCCCAAAAACGAAATTCATAACATTCGTGTTTGCACATCTGTTGGAAAGAATGAAATTATTATTGTCTATATGGATTCATATGGCTATATAATTCATGTACATTATATGTTTTCATGTAAAGATCTGGTACATGTACATACACATTGCAGGTTTCAGGTTATTCACTTCACACTCTTCATGTCACTGAAACTCTAAGCAGCAATGGTTAGTTATTTACGTTATTTACAAATTTTCACAAATTTACCTATAAGAAATAAAACTCTACCTTAGTCTTAGCTGGGTTGCCTTCTAAACCAAAGAAAAAACAGCCATAACAAAAAACATGATGTTGCAGGGTACGTCACCAAAATTGCAAGATTTAGAAAAGATCCTATGAGCAAGAATACCTATATTTTATGAAAATCTGAATTGTAATGGTCTGGTAACAGTCATGGGGAAATACCTCTGGGAAATATCTTATCTCGATACATTTTTATTCCTCTAAGTGTGGGCTTCAAACATGAGTTTTAGGCTTTAGACAGCATGATGGGTCTATGGGATGGAAAGTGACTGAGCACTAAGTCAACTTGCTGGAATGACTTACAGTAGGCCTATGCAAGTATGCATCTAAAATTTGGTAGAAAAAAGTTACTAAGAAAATTAGGTCAAGATAAACCTACATATATTACGAAGTTCAATTTGGTATATGAAATCACAGGAATATAAGAATAAACATGATCTATAAACTTGATCTATGAAAAAATTAGCAACCAATTGTTTCGCCATTTTGCCTCCTTTCAGGGCGTCCCTAAACTGCGAAAGCGAAACGCGAAACGCGAAACGCCTAAAATGCGAAACAGCTGTGCGAAACGGACCCAAAAGTTGGGACCCTGTTTCGCATTTTAGTCTTTGGGTCCGTACTAAACTGCGAAATCGGTGTGTGCGAAACGTCGCAGTGTAAACGTCTTGGTAGCAGACGACAATGGACGCCGTCAACAAACAAATGTTAAGAGTTTCAAATTTTCGAGACTTCGAGTTTCGCGCACCTTATGGCTGGTCCGCTGGTCTATTTGTGTGTTGACCATGAATACGAAATACCTTGAATGCAATATGCAATAGGTGTTTTTAATTAGAAGATTGGTATAAAAAAATTAATGGAACTTCTCGTTTCCATGTATCAGTATCAATCAGATTAACATTCTTAATTTTAAGGAAAGTTTTAGCTGATTAAATTTTAGCTTGATTTGGAACATGGTAGCTTTGATTTTTAGCTTGATATAAGGCACTCATACTGTTATGGCCGATTCTTTCTTTGTGCACGTACCTACTGGTTGATTTAAATTATTTAATGTAATGTATAATCCCTGGGCCATTACCTAATATTTTATTATTTAAAAATATCACCATAACGTGCTGCTCTATGTCTTTCATTAGTTTAATAATCGTAAAATGCGCATTAAAACATACAGGGGTAGTGGCGAAGAAATCGAATTTGATTGCCCCCCTTCCTCCTTTAATGCCTCATCATAGCGGGAGACAATGAAAAATGGCGGCAATCTCCGTCAATTTGGACCTCTGTGGAGAAAAGGAAAACTTTTTGTTTCGCAAGATGTTTCGCTCTTTAGTATGCCCTCCGGCATTTGGTCCCGCGAAACGGTCCCACAATTTTGGTCCGTTTCGCACAGCTTTTCCGCATTTTAGGCGTTTCGCGTTTCGCGTTTCGCTTTCGCAGTTTAGGGACGCCCCTCCTTTCACGATGTAACAACAACAAGGGCGACACTGGCGACATCTAGTAATGAGTTTTGAATCTTCAGTTAGTTTCACAGTCACATCACAGTCATCACATGACTCGTTTGTTACTTCAAATTAAAAAAACAAAAAACAATTCCAAAGTTAAACAACGGAGATCGTATTATAAGTTAACTATTTTTAAGTAATAGATCACACAATGTTTAGTTAATGATTCTCACTGCAATATGAAGCGAATAAAAGAAACGATGATTAAGCGAACTTTACCCTACTTCATCATTAGGTGCAACTGTAATGGCAAATTTTAGTTATTACTATGTCAGAAGAACATAGAAAAACCACATAATGTAAACTTACAGTTAGCATCAATTAAAAAATTTTTAATCAGCTTCTTGATTTTCCATAGAGAAATTTCGAATTTTGTCTTTCTGCCGCCCACCTTGGTTTTAGCTTTTAGCCAATCAAAGCTTGTTTTTATTTTATCCTCCGGGCACCTTCAAGCTATTCATTTCGTCTGCCATGTCATCAGCACTTAAACCAGAAATATCTTTTGAGTTTTGACGTGCCTCTATTACAATTACACGTCTAGAATGTGGTTTTTGTTTGTCTTGGCGATTATTTCATCTATAATTTTGATTTTGTGCGTGACCCTTGCAATTGGTATGTATCAAACTTTAGCTGTAGTTTGTCACGGCACAAACCCTAGCCAAGGCAGTAGCCGGTTTGAAAAACAAAACGCTAATTGAGAGATCAATGAGAATTTATAAGCTCACTATTACTTTGATTTAAAAGCAATAATTTATGTAAATATTTGTTTTATTTGCAGCTGCTGGGTTATACTTTCTAGCTGAATTGGTTGAGGAATATACCAGCATTACAAGCAAAATTATTCGTTACATGATATGGGTAAGGCTTATAAATAGCAATTCGAAAGACTATTGTAAATCAAGTACAATTTCATTTTTATTACAGGCAAATCTTGTTATTCAATTTGGACTTGGAATATTTGAGTCATTCCCAATTAGCCTTTTACTTTGTAATGTCATTCATCAACTGTGTAATTTGTCAATTTTGAAGACATTTCCTTACTTTATTTTAACATCACCATCATTCATCCTCAGTCTAGGTAACAAAACTTGTTCTGCAGTTTAATTTTATTATAAACAATTTAATTTCATTTATTCTCATAGCTTCTCTTGGACTGAACCACTATTGGGCTTTTGCGTTTTTTGGGACAAAGTATTTCCCCTTTCTAGAGGTAAGCTACATCATATTTTCCAAGGTAAAATCACAAGTTGTAACCATTGATTGGGTCATTAATTTTAGGTGTTGGCTTACTTTACCATCTCACTATGGATGATCCCATTTTTATTCTTTGTCAGCCTTTCTGCAAATGAGTATGTTCTCCCAACAACATCAGAAAGAGGACCACTCATTAGTAAGTTGCCCACATTATTTCATTCTATGCTCAAAATCTAACAGCTATTATATTGTTAACTTGCATTATTAGATAATGAAGATGACTTGGTCTCTCACTATTTTTCAAATAACAAGAAGAAATATGGGCTGTTATATTTTTTCAACTACATCAAAGACTTATCATGGATCTCCCCGCAAAAGCAATTTTAATACATCTTGAAATGAAATATTTGTATTGATTGATATTAATACCAGAAACAAATACACATTAGGCGCTTTGTACAAACACGAATAATAAGTTGTCATGGTTACATATTTTAGAGCCAATCATGCACACTATTGTAGGAATGTTACAATAAAAGACGAAACGGGAGAGTCTAATAAAAGAAGCGAGTAAAGAGTGAAATAAAAAATTTGTTTTTTGCAAAGAATAGATAAAGAATAAGAATTTTGAAATCATAATTTCACGCGAGTTGTGAAAGTGTTGGAGGAGTTTTCGCTTTAGGCAAACTCCTGGGCACTTCACGAGATTCACTGATGTTGTTCTTTCGACTCGAGTACGAACCTAGAGAGACGAGCGTCGAGGCAATTGCGAGCCCTAAATTGATATTAACAATTAAAAACCAAATTAGAAGGATTTTTCTAATAATGCCTCAATAAAATTAACAATGGCTTAAACTTAATCAAACTTAACAAATGGTCTAATAAAATTAACAAGAATGAATCAAAGTGAAGTACCCGACTGTCCTGGGGGTGTGTAGGGAAGAGTCCCATTTGGAAGTCGTATCAAAAGCGATAGCACAGCAGCCTTCTGATCGACGCAAGGTTCTAAAGCAATCGGACTTGGACGGAACTGCAAAATAATACGCATGATCTGTGAAATTAATGGTTACGTATTGATCTCTGATGGGACTTACCCTGCGTCTTCGACGGACGGCATTAGAAGTAACTGCTGATGAATGGGAAGATGAAGATGAGGGAGCTGGGGTTACGTTGTTGCACAGACTCGTTTCAATTATATGTTGATTCATAGAACCACTTTGAGTGCCCCCTACCGTGACTCCTTGACTTCGACTTTCAACTAAATTTATATGAGTTATTATTAACACATAACAATGAAATATGAATAAAAATTACTCAAATACTGACCTGACGTACATCTATTATTAGGGACGGGGGCACGACGAGGGAAATTGGGCGGCACTTGGAGTTCCACAAGTACGTGCGAAAATGGGCGAGAGGCCATTTGTTCCATCTCTACAAACAATCTCTGTCGCCTAAATGAAAAAAAATAAGACGTGAGAACACATATTATTAAGAGTTAGAAGGCAAAAATGGCTGGGAATTGGACGGGAAAATGTCTTTACCTTCGATACATGTCGTACTTCTGCTTGATTTTCCACAAAATTGCGGCCATCATGAGCAGGGATATAAAGCAAGCAGAAAAGGTGATGAAAAACTGTTGCAACTCCAATTTTGGATGTTGACTGAAGGAGACCTGAAATTGTTGAACGAAAATGTGTATCGTTTCTTTACATTCAAGCTAGAATTTTCTAATACCGTAATTTGGATTGGCGAGCGGAAATCGTAGACGTATACGTAAAACGTAGTATTCTCTTCACTGCCGAAGTGATACTCATTACGTTGAAATCTCGATTTGAATGTGGTGCAATTGTAATTAAACAATATATACTTTTCTTCGTCAATGTCTTCAGCATCCACCTGAGGGGTAAAAAAAAAAGAAAAATTTGAGTCCGAACAATGACATTCAATCTGAGGTGAACAACCTTGGCTGATCTAACACTGATGTTCAGCTTGGCCAGCGTGGAGCACTGTACACTGAATTCAAGATCAAGGTCAGGCTTCAGGGGTACGTTGCGGAAATTGATCTGCTTGATGTGGCGGTCTTCTTTCTTGGAGAGATTGAACGTAAATTGAAAATCGAGTTGTAGGTCGTAATAGCATGTCGGTAACACTGTCCAGTTGGCCGGGACACCAGAGTTGGTGTTGGCATGTGACGATACTGTTAGTAGCCCAGGTGAGTAATGATTTGCTAAATCACATCGTTCACAGTGATCCCCCACAACGCCTTTAGTGGTGCAGAAGCAACGACCTGTGAGGGGATGACATTGTGTTCCATGTCCACTGCCTTTAATTTAAAACCAGTACACATGGATTAGAGATGTTTCCAAAAATACAGAATATCAAAGATTTGTCATACATTGGCAAGGTGAACATGTTCCTCCATTCACTGGATTTCCAAAGTAGCCTGAAGTACAGGTTTCACAATGGGGACCTGGTTAAATTGATTAAAAGACGTTATTAATAAAATCATAATCAGCAAAACAAATAAACTACGAGTGATTACCTTCGGTAAGGTGTAAGCAAGGCTGATTGCATTTCTGAGTTCCCTCAATGCACGTACTATGACCATTACATTGGCACGGTGGACAACTGGTGAAGAACCACTGTTGACTGGGACAGAACAGTTCTGTACGAAAGTTCAGTACATTTGTCACAGGACCACTGAAACCACCTGGCATGCAAGTTCCTGTTCCTCGGTTTGAACCATCATCACACCAACCGCAAGCGGGATCCTCCTACAAATATCCGAGAAAAAAATAATATTGAAGGTTATTCCACATTTCAACCATTCGCATGTCCGTATTCAACCTGGCATTCGGAACAGCTGCGATGTGATTTGCACGTAGTCATTTTCGTATAGACACTTGCTCCTAGAGGTACATTTCGTTGTCCTGATGAACCCCCGTCTTCAAGTTGCGGGAAGTCCAAATCTCGGCATTTGTTCTCATGTGTAGTCCATTCGGTGCAGAGACCATATGGAAAGGAAGGAATGTAGGCGTTCTTGTCAACACAGCGATTCTGATTTGAGCACCACAAGCAAGGACCCTGTCAAATAATTCCAGTAACGAATGATTCCTACGTGGTTATTAAAATGATGATATTGAAATACCTGGGTGCAATTTCTGCAATTGGTACGCAAACTGCATGCTGCATCACATACTTGATCTTCCTTAACGTCAACTTTCTCAGTACGGTTCCCCATCTAAAATTCGAAACACAAGGTCAATGTAAAATATAATCAGAAAAAAAGAACGTTAATATGAAACCAAACCGCTGATTTCTATCAATTAGGTACTTTTTTTTATATATGACAAATTCTTCACGACATGCAAAATCTAATTTAAAAACGTCATGACCTTTTTTAATATCATTCAAGTTTATCTGAATCTTTTAAAATGGGTAATGAAACGTGCAAAGGCCGGACACTTAATAAAAGCCATCCGTATGAATGAAAGTCGTGTTCATGAAAAAACGAAAGCAATCGTGCTGTTTAAATAAGGAATTTAAGAAAGAGACGCAAATGACAAGATGTAACCTTGCGCACATATGAGTAGCAACGGGCGTCAGGCTCCCAATGGCAATGCGGTTCCGTATGGCAGGCTGAGCAGCTGAAAAGCAAATCGGCTTTATGAAAAGTTTCAAAGGCTTAACTTCGACACCGGATTACTGTACCTATGCAACAGCCTACAAGAGTTGGCGTCGGCCACTTGACAGTGCTCTAGTGAAGGAATTGCTTTTGTATGTGTAAGCCCTTCTTTACACTTGGCATATTGGCAATTATGGCCACACCAGACGCAGTTAAATGTCGTATGCAAACAGGTCGGGCAACTCGAAATTGAACCACACTGCAAAGTTGAATTGATTGCATATCCTATCGCCGAGGCAGAAGAAGACCATTCAGTCTGGGAGTTTGGCGACTCTGGAAACGCTAAAAAGAAGATTTCTTACTAGTTACATTTGATGGGAGGAAAAAAAGCAAAGGAAAAGTAGAATTCCAATTACCTAAACCTGGACATTTTTCATATCCTTCTTTAGATACACTGGCTAAAGGCTCGCATTTCTTGGCTGCTTTGTTCCAAACACACTTTACACCAGGCATGGCGGTAAGACATTGCTCCTTGGTTGCGAGAGATGTACAAATGCCAACAATGTAAACTAGAACATCACTCTTCAATCGCCCGTCAAACCCGCCAAAAATCAACATTCCATAAGGAAGCAATGGTTGGTGGTACTCATCACTATCATTCAAATCTGGAAAATAAAGTTGTTTATTACTTCGGAAAAAAAAATGAAGTTAAGAATTTTATTACCTGAGGAAGGACCAAATGAAGCAGCTAAATGCCCGTAACGAGACAGATCGCCACCAACGCTGGTGGCCGCCGGCTGATTTAATTTGAACCAAGTGTCACACACTGTATCGTAGGCGATAAAGTCTGATGAATAACACTTGGCACCCTAATTTACGTATGAAATCAACACATTAGAAAGTTTCGAGAAAATTCATTTTAAAAAATAAATAAATAAATAAATACGCCATACATTGCTAATTGCCGTTTCGTTATGTGTGTTTCCTCCGTAAACAAGCATGAGGCCACCGCTCATAATGGCGGAATGTAGATAACGGTAGGAACCACTCGACGGATGAACACGCCAAACTCTTAGCGCCGGATCGTAAGAATGTAGGGCATCCGTCAAACCATAGGCAGAGCTACTTTCTGACTGGTAACCGCCGTAGACATATATGCGTTTCGTTAAAGGATCCCATACAGAACTGTGGCCATAGGATCCCTGAACCAGGGCACCAGAACTGGACACTACACTCCACTGTCGACTATCTGAAATTGTGTTAGTCAAAGAAAATAAACAGAATTATGAGCTAAAATCGTTTTCTATATTTTTAAGATATGCAATTTTACCTATACTGTACTCTTGCAGAATGTTGAGGTATCCATAAATAGGATTGTAACCAAAAATTACATACATCTTATCCTTGACCAAGACTGCAGTGTGGCCCGTAGTTGCTACCGGGCCACACAATCGATGATGGCACTCTTTATTTTTACTGGGCGCTACGAGTATCCATTCTTTTGTAGACAGGTCAAGGCTCCATAATTGGGACGAGACGGAACCATCATGAGTAACGCCTCCATACATATATAAAACTCCCTGAAGCAGGTAAAATTAGTAGGTTGGGTTCTTTTGGCAATCGATATTAGGTGTGGTAGCGAAACACCGAAAATAAAACATGAATTCGCCAGCACTATCGGTCTATCCTTACCTCATGTATTAGAGTTGAGTGGCCGTGACGCAATGTTGGAATGAACAGTCCGTTTGTTTCTACGCGGGACCAGTCGTTTCCTATTGATTAAAATATTTGAATTAACTGAAATTCCATCATCCATAACAATCCTCACAAACCTGATATATTAAAAGCCATAGTTAACGGTAACTTAAGATCTAATCCATGCCCTCCAACGACCCATAGAATGCCTTTCCAGACAGATCCACTACTTTGAGTGCGAGCCAGACGTTCGTCGCGAGTTCCATTGAATTCCCAGACACTGGTCCAAAATCCTCTGTCCCTAGTCTGATTACAGTCAAGCCCTTTTTGAAAAAAAGAATCAGAGATTTATTATTGTTATACAGAAAGCCTAGCTTTCTAGCATAGCTAGTGCTATAATACCTGACCATCCTTCATCACAGACACAGCTGTGAGTTTCCATATTGCATACACCATGTTTGCTACAATTATTAGGGCAGACAGCATACTGACAGCTATGTCCATAGAAATCAGCATCACAAGTGCAAGTACTTCCAATACATACACCATGGCCAGAACATCTTTTTCCCTCTTCATTAAAAGGGCATGAATTTATACTATATGAAAAGATTATTTTGATTTAGTTGATTGAAAAAGTCTGCCAAAAAAGTAAATAATGCTAATAACATACCTATAAGAAATATTAAATCCTGACATGTTATATGCCAAATCACTGTAAAAGTATAGCAGGATAGTGTTGGAAGTAGAAGTTATTTGATTTAACTCTTCCACCTTGTAATTGCCATATATGGTTAGGCCACTGGAAATGCAAAAAAAAAGTGTTTTCAGCAAAATTCCCTTTTAAGGAGATTGAAATGTTTAAATTTTTCAATAAACAGCCACTTATAGACTAAAACTAACAAAAATATATGTGTTTGTTTTGATAGCGATTTCCCCATTTGTTATACCTGTATACTGCGAGAAGTGAGGCAAAAACAGAATCTCCATCATAGACATAGAGATGATCCCAACTACATTCTGTTGCAAATTCAATGAGCTGTAATCTAAAGAATTAGGGCAAAAATTTATATTAATGAAACCAATACTGTTGCGAGAAATTTTTTGCTTTTCAAAATTTGTGTACTTACGAAATAGTTGCATTGGGCACAGAACTTTGAACAATCCATGCACATTTTGTATCTAATGAATAATTGCTAGGTCCATCAGAAAGGAAGCCAAAAGGACGATTTAACAATATTTTCCCTCTACACTGTGGTATTTCTGCCCAGGTAGGAAGAGGTGAAGGTATATTGAAAAGTTGCTGATCATTTTGTTCACCAAATTCCGACTCGCTGATGCAGGTTTGTGTATGATTGTCGCACTGATAGACTTCTTCAGCCTTGGAAGTTTGGGTTGCAATTAGTAATCCAAGACAGACTAGATATAAGGCTGCTAAACTATGTTTTCTGCGATATTTATAAAATTCTACGGCACTGATAAAGGATGATTGCAACTCCATGTTTCATCCATTCGACTAACAACTAACAACGAGTTTCTCAATAAACAAGAAGAGAACACTCGCAGCAAAACAGTCGTGTCGACTGTCGAAGGCGTGACGTCACATTGCCCACGGGCATGGGCATTGGGAAGACTCGGCTGAGAGAGTTTGCATACTATACCAGCAGCAGCAGCAGCAGCAGGCCAATCACCGGATTTTTCTTCTTTTTTCCTTCTTTATTTTTCAGTCCATTTCTCCACAAGAACCCCGGTGCTGCTCTAGCACCGCCTTTTTTGCTTCAGTCTCTCCAAGGTAAAAGACAAAAATAAGTGAGCAGCGAAATGGGTTTTATCCAGATGTTTTACCACTGCGAAGCACCAGTGGCGGCGAGCCCTTAAAAGAGAATAACAGAGTGCAATGTCCTATTGAAAGAGCCTTTTTTTTTCTTTTTCACGGTAGCACTAATTTATATTCTTCTGCCATCTTTGTCAAACGAACTTAATCAGTTTACCATCGATATTCTCGTGGTGCATTATTTATTAGTGCTGCCTTTCTTTCTGTTTCATCATTTAGGCTAATTGTAGAAGTTCGGTTAAACGAGTTATTTGCCGCGAAATTTTAAATTACATTATGCAATATTAATTTGTGAATCAATGAACACAAATACTAGAATCTCACGCATTGCGCATGAACAAACTATTTAAAAAGTTTCATCTCATAACGGTTTTAATGGGAGGAGGAGCTTGTGTACGAGATTTTTTCCACGGGTTGATTTATCCGGGAAACAAATCTGTCATATCTCATATACTCTTGATTTATGCCAAAATGTCGACTTAGACTCAAAAACTCTACGCAGCAGCACAGCCACATTCGGCGATTTTAGAAAGGATTATATGGCGTCTTGAATATGTGGGTTAAGTAATCCCATAAAGCCAGATTTTCCGACTTTTGTATCCCTGCATAATAAATCAAAATTTAACGCTGAAAATGTCAAAGATGCTGGGGCTGTAAGTGCATCCTCGATCGATACAGAAGTTAGTCATGATTTTCTTGAAAATAACTATGTTTGCAAATACATTTTGATAATCAAATGTTACAGTTTACCACAATAAAAAGATAGTCAATACCGCGTGTACTTCAAACGGAATTCCGATGTCTTTCTATTTGCTCGAATTAGGCCTATACTAGGAAATTCAAGTGCAAATACAAACGTGTTTACCATCTTCTACTCTAGACTGCATGATCGGCTTAATAGATTATGTGTATACGTAATATGTAAATCAAATACCAGGAAATGCAAAAGAGATGTTACAATAATCAAATTCAGCGTTTATTTTCATCCCGGAGAAAGCAAACTTTTGAGTAAATGGTGCTCAAGAGAAGTATTTTCTTGTTAATTTCTCAGCTTTCAGGATCTAGTTTGAAGTTTTTTAGGCTTGAAATTGGTTCTGATCAAATCATTGTGCCCTTCTCTATAGAGAAACAAAAAAGGAAATGACATTACAGCAATGAAAAAAAGTAACATTCTTCTAGACAAAATACCTATTTCTTGCTAGTTCAATTGCTAAGAACTGTACTCTAGGTACAATCATGGAATTAGATTCACAGTATTCCTTGGCTGAGTTAAGGCGAATCAATGTTGCGTAATTGTAATCTTCCACTGTTTCCTTGTAGATTTCACAAAATGATCTCCAGAATTCTTTGGCATCAGCAGATTTGAGTTGTTCTTCGGTTACAAAAGCCACATTGAGGTCAGGAAATGTTTCCCGAAAATGTTTATAAAGTTGATCATCCATTTTGGTCAATCTTAAAACTTTAGGGTCCACTGAGCTCAATAACTACTGATCAATTGAAATTTAATGACACAACTCATGGCTGGAAAAATAAACGACTCAATAGACTTACATTGAAGTAGATTTCAGCATGTTCGAATGCTTTAATGGCCCATAATTCTTCAATCATAGACTGCAAAATTAAGAGAGTAAAATTAAGAAAAATATTGTTGAAAACCAAATGTGTATGATCTTACATCATTCACGAACTCCTCTGCTGGTCGCTCCAACACCGAGGCTGCAGCAAGCAATCCATCAGCTCCCTGTTTTATAAATGAAGAACAATTTATTTAAGCATTCGAATAAAATAGCACGTCAACTCACGATGTCTTTTCCGAAATTTTCCACAGCCATGACAAATTATTATTAACTTTTTCGTTAAGAATGAATTCTGACCGAAAGGACGACACACGATTTATAAAACATCAACTCGTGGATCTAGCAGACGAAATCCAATTTGACACTTTATGCCATCTAGCAGATATTAATAACACCAAATTGAACTCGCAGAAATTTTTCAAAAAAGAGAAAATAAACAAAAAATTTCGTTGTTTCTTCTTTGTTTTTTAATAATGAAAGAACATGTAGCAGTTACTTTAAGTATCTTCACACTCATAAAGAAATAACAACCAGCCGTGATTGCCGTGATTACTAACAAAATATTTAAACAGTGATGCCTTCAAAATACACAAATAATTGATCATTAAAGGGCTTTGTATGTGTATTTTGGTAAAGAAAACGTGGCAATTTTTCGCAACGGTGTTATCTTTCCCCGGCAACGATGGTGTACGTTCACATCCTTGATTGTGTTACTGTTAGAGAGAACATTGTTGTGTAAATATGCCGTCCCCGTTGCGGAGCAGCGGTCATCCGCTCGGTGTTGGCTAAAATATACACAAAATCAGTTGCTATTGTTGTGTTAAATTTGGACTGTCCGAAAGACATGATTTCCGGCAAAAATTAAATTTCACCAGTATACTTTGTAATCACCAGGCCGTTTCATACAGGGCTGTATAATGGACGGAAACGAGTCAACACAACTATGAATAGTTTGTTTGTCTACTCTTATTTCAATCACGTTTTATTTTACCGACTGGCTATTGCAACATCTGGACACAACCGGAAATGCGGTATTGGTGTATATAATACATTATTAGTTTATTACCTCACATTTCAATAGTATTTGTAGCAAAAATAAAATAAATAAAAACAGACACAAACAAACGAGGTATTAATTATAACGTAGGGAGGATGTGGATTTACAATGCACAATCAAAAAAAGATAAAAATGTAAGGTGTGAAACGATCAAAAAGAAATTCAGTCAAAGGGCGTTTTTTTTTTTTGGTTGTCGATTGACCTTAATTAATAAAAATAAAAAAATCTTAAAATGGCATTGATACAACCTGGATGTTATCCAGACCTTGCCTTTCAAACGCATCAGACAGATCGGATGGACAGGTTCTCGCTTCAAACGAAATTGAAAGATGGCGACCTTACATTTTTCTTTCTTTTGATTTGATCTTTTTATTTTTAATTTTCTCGGTTGTTCGAGGTAGTATCGAATTTCAATTTCAAGGTGTCTGCCCTGTCTCTTTGTGTAAAACTGTTAACAGGTTCATTATTAATGATGGGCGTCACAAAGTCACGACGAACGATGTTGGAAAGGCAATCAACGCGCGTGAGTTATTATATGTTGTTCTCCGATTGGATACATGAACAGGTTTGCTTACGGATGGAGAGACCCACCCTCGATCAATTTTCTTTGACAAGAAGCCAAGTAGCTTTGTATGACTATCCCACGTCCAACATATTATTATATGCGTCCTTCTCTCTCTCTCTCTACGCGCTTTAGACGGTACGGGCTGTCTCAGGGTCGATTAGGACGTTATTTTTTGGTTGTTTTCTGGTTTCTAGACCGTAACGAATATTTAGTGCCCCATTATACTTACAAGTTTGGTTGGACCGCTCAAAAGCCTGGGCCATAAAGCAAACTGTGCAATTAACGAAAGCCCAAATCCCCTATTTCAATTTCGATGCCTCGGGTCGATTTGAGTCGCTGTATGGTTTATTTTGAGCGGAAACTCCCATGTCCAGCAAAAGCTCGAGGGGGTTAATTCGGTGCAATTCGCTTTTGATTGGAGCGAATCAATATCAAGTTTTGGGGGGAAAGCGGGAATCGTGTAAAAAGGCAATTAACGGGTGAGTCATTGCGAATGAATAAAAATAAAACGTTCGTCAATTGAGATTCTTTTAAATAATAAAAAAAAGAATCTACGACTCTCTCTCTCTCTCTCGAGTGTGTGTGTGTGTTAAAAATACATTGGGCAAAAGTGTGTCAATAGTGACTAATATTTTCTCGCCATCATCTCAAGACCCTTTTTGCCCATTCTCTCGAAAGTACAGGCGGAAAATCACATCCAATATTTGATTCACAATCACCTTTCACCGGAGTCACTCCTTTTTTTTTCTCTTTCTCAGATCGATCTTATCGCCTTATATATAAATGGCGATTCCTCGCTCATGTTTTTACATTTTTCTTCTTAAAAGAAATTACACACATACACAAAAAACGAGCAGTATCTATTGCACTTAGATAGTAGTATTTCCATTTTTGAATTTTTGCTATTGCAGCGCTTAATCAAATTATTCTAGACGAAATAAAAAACAACAACAACAACCGTCTCTACACTGAAATCGGGAAAATACGACATCAGCAACATTTGGTTTCTATTCCCCCCCCCTCTGGAAAATTGCGAACGTTGCACGGAGTGTCCAATATTTCCCGCAGGGGCACTCCCTAACCATTATTAAATAGAGAGAGAAAACAATAAGAGGGACGGTAACTTCCCTCCGGCTGGAAGAAATTGCAACGTTTTTCCATACATATTTCTTTTAGTGAAACGTCATCATTTTTTTCGGGAGGAACCAAACAAAAAACGGAAAATTTTCAAGTCGAAAGCGTGTGGCCGTTATCTTTTTTTGTTGTTAAGCATTTACGTATTTTTATGCTTCTTCGTACTACGTGTAGCATCGCTGAAATTCACCTCAAGCGCACACACACATTGTCATGCTTTCTCTTTTTTGAAATTATTTTTAGTTTTCCATCGTTACACACACGGAGAAGGAAAAAAATATTAATTTGATTTATCTGATTGACCTTAAAGCGTCAACGCCCTACTTGCAGAAATTGAATCGATTCTATTATTATCGTCATCCTCGATGTTTTTTGTATTGCGGATCTAGAAATGTTTTGAGAGAGCTCTTTTGAAAATTGGGTGGGAAAAACTATTGAAATATTGAAATGTCGCTGATTGGAATGTGTCTGTCATCCGTGTCGCATGTTGTGTATTATATAGACGCGCATGCGTTCCTCGACTATTGATTAGTCCGTGTGTGTATACCGTCATAACACCGACTGGATCGGGCATCTCTTGACTTTTCCCTCGTTGATTGTTTGCGATATTTGGGAATCTTGCCAAAACTATTTATCTTCTTCTTCTTCTTCTTCCTCCTTTCTTGCTTGTTTTTCAGTGTACACCAGCTCAGCTCAAGCTCAGCTCGTTTCCAACGTAATAAAACCGACCCGCATTCCTTTGTCTCATTTCTGAAGCAAGTTATTCACCAAAGTAATTAGATAACAAGCTCCGGACGAGAGCGGCTGGTGGGAAAAACAACAAGTATTTCTAACAATCTATCGCGCATTTTTTTTCGCCAATTACCTAATTGAAAAGATCAATGTACGCATTCATTACGTACACACGGCCAATCCGATTGGATTTGAATGTTAGTCGATCCACACAGCTGTTAATAATAAACTAACAAGAGTCGACATAATGTAACAGTCTTAAGTCGGTGATGATTGCGCGGTTGAGACGCACCAGCGGTTAGCCAAGATTCATTAAGTTAGTGTGTGTGTCACGTGAGAGAAGGTAATTGGAGCAGAGCTCGGGACCAATGCGAACACACACACACACACTCTGTGTGTGTGTATAAAAATAGGGACCGTAATGTTTCTGGCACTCACGCGGACCCCGCCGTCTATCCTTTTGTCTGCCGTGATTGAGGCCGCCAATCCCGCGCGATTCATCAGACGGTAATTGATTTGTCTTGTCATCATTTTGCGATCGAGCAGCCACCAGAAAAAGAAAAGACTCTTAACCTAATTGAACGAGCGGCAAAATGATCTTGATACAATTTCGTCGGATCCAGCGAAACAAAAATATAAAATAATAAAAAATAATACTTGTCCAATCAGTTGCGCGCCCCCGACAGTTGCCATAAATTGCGCGTATAGTATTATTATATTCTAAAGAGTCTTGTGACTTTATATGCGCACGCCGTGAAACCTCTGCGTTCTTCTTCTTCTTCTTCTTTTTTAGATTGTATTTTTTCATGGTCTCATCGAACGATGGCGATGGCGACGGCGGCCTTTTTTATCGTCACGACGCGCAAAATGGCGTTGCACGAACAATTCAAAGTGTATGACCACCCGCGGCAACGACTTTCTGATTCCCTACATAGATTCTCTCATTTCCAGTTGGACGGCCGACACCAAAAAATTTATGGATAATTGATCGCATCTCGTTTCTGCGTACATCTACCGAAAAAAAAAAAAAAACCCAGAAAAAAAAAATAACTTCCCAGGAATTATCAATTAAGAATGAAACACGCAATTGCGCGTTTGGACTGATTTAACCTTCGCACCCGCGAAAATAATTTCACGCAAAGTTCAAGGTTATCTTCAATTACATTCACACAAACATTGCGTGAATTCTTCTTTGGAAAAACAAAACAAAAAACCATCAACACAAAAATTGATGCGGTGCTATAGATCGTTCGGAGCGCTCAATTACGCAATTCCCGCGACCGCTGATTGGGTGGTCCTCCGCTATGTGTGTGTTTATGTTTACCCTTTCTCCTTTTTCCGCGTGGAATTTTCTTTTTTAAATAAATTTAAAAAAAAAAAAAAGTTAAAAACAAAACTTGTTGGTCGTCGTCCTCTTTCTGGCCGATTATAGACGACGACAAGATTTATATATGCAAAGCCGAGAGAGATCTAGAGCAAAAGAGGCGTCACCAGCATCTAGTCATATATAAGATGGGGGGGATTTCGTGTGCCAAAATCGTCATAGACAAATAATAGGAAAGAAGCAAGCCTATATACACATATACACGCACGTTGTTTGGCTGTGTAGAAAGCTTATCGGCATCTCTACTATAGCTAAAAACAAAGCGATTTGGGTGTATAGCCTATCTACGGTTCGTAGCAGCAGCAGCAATGGCCAAAGGGGCTCGTTCATTCGTTCTTTGCTCGGGAGTAGTAGAGAGAGATGGGGAATGATTATACGACCCAAAAGTCACAAACTATATGGAAAAGGGACGAGAGATGGAGGGGCTTTTAGTGTGTGTGTGTGTGTGTGTACAACGGGCATCACTGCAGAAGAGCCAAGTGCGAAACCTTTCCATGTCTGGGCTAATGACGTCGAGCTCGCACACACACACACACTCCCGAGGCGTCACTACTATCCTACACTCACACATTGGTTGCTTTTATATAGGCAACGGGTAAAAGTTCCCTCCTCTAGCCTATTCACGCTCAAAATGTATACAGCAACCATTTTTGTTATCACATTATTTCGGGATGATGATGAAACACTAAATCTTCCAGTAGTAGATGAGTGTGATGTTCAGCATTTCTATTTCTCTTTTTGATTCTAATGACAAATTTCCTTTTATTGTTGAGATCTGATCAAGAGCCAGCAACAGCAAAGAGCGCCAGCAGCACACACGCCAATTTATTATTTCCCAGCTCCCGGTTAGATCTCTATCCCCTTTTTATTTATTTCTAAAAAAATTCCTTGATGATTCTCATCACGTATTCAATCGTTTTTCTTAAGAGAGATGAGCCGGATACGAAAAATTGGCACGAACCACGTTTAAAAGAATGAATAGGGGAGACAAGAACAGCAAAAACTGCTGAATTTCTTATAGAATATTCAAAGTCAATCAACACCGCGCTATCAATAATTAACGGGACGTCATGTATAATCAAAACAACAAAAACAAGTATTGAATCGAACACGATTTTCTCTTTCCGTTTCTATTCACAAATTGGAAATACCCAAAAAATAAAAGAATTGAAAAAGAGAAAAAAAAGGAAACAACGGTATATCCTACGTACACCTATACTTCTACTACTACTGCTCGGCTGTTGTGTATGGAACTCCAGAGAGAGAGAGAGAGAGAGAGAGAGAGAGAAAAGTGGGCCAGTCAATAGCCGAAGGCTCTAATTATAGACACTCGTATATTCCCTTTAGACTTTAGATTCTTTCCTTTTGCTTCGCATTTTCACCGTGTGTGCGTGTATACAACAAAATTCTATCTGTGGCTTTCTCTCTCTTTACTTCTTCTTCTTTTCAAAGAGATGTGTTGTACAGCACAAGTCGGTGCGATGGATTACGTCTATACACCGGATAAGAATTTCGGCCAATTGGGAAAGGGGCGAGCTCAAAGGTCTCTTTTTTCTACCCAAACCGGTGTGAGGTACAGTCGGGAGCAGCATGCAATTAACATAAGACCGGTCTTGATGTATACCCTCCATGCAGCTGTTGTGTTATATTGTGTCTGCTGTTGTTGCTTGTATTCTTTCACGGACCAACGGACATGTTCATCTGTCAGCTTTTCCTTTTTGACCAAAACGTGTACAAATGCTGGCCGATTATCTCTCCATAGTCTGCGAGACAGCAGAGAGAGAGAGAGTTGACGGGCTCAACCTATTTCTTCTTGGAGTCCCAACATTTCTCAGTTTGATGTTTGTCTAGCCAATAATAAAAATGCGAGTCAATTATACAGCTGCAGCAGCAGCAATTGTATGGACGTATAATCTCCCGTTTCCGCGTATTCTTGGCCATCTAACATAGTATAGATCGCGAGGATCGGATAAACCCCGCAACTGTGTGTTGAGAAGAGTGCAAAGGCCAAAATGTCCACAGATAAAAATGTCAGCGCGTGTGCATGTTTGACGTGAATGAACAACATGTCGCACAGCACCAAACATTAGGGCAGACAATATAAACTGGCGTGGATTTAATACCTTTTATTTTTCGCTTTCAAAAGGTGGGCGGACACGGGACAGCAGCACAACGTTCAAGTAGCTGCTGGATGGGAAAAGGTGTTCCGCGCTGTTTTGTTTCTGGTTTGCTGAGAGCACAGCGCAGCAAGACCATGCGGCTTTAGTAGAAGAGAAAGCTGGTGGTTTTCTTCTTCTTACGACACTCACTCACGAACCAACGGGAGAAGAAGAAGAAGAAGAAGAAGACGAAAAAAAATAAAACAGAAAATCCCGAAAGGAGAGAGAGAGAAGGGGGGAGTAGAGTAGTATAGAACCCAATGCTCGCCCGTGTGCCTCACGCAGAAAGCGCCAAGCGGGCGTCCTGAATACATCTCTCCCGCACGACCGCTGCCTGTGTATAGTGTGCGCGATATATAGCCAACGCCCCTCGTGCTGTCTGTGTGTGTGTGTGTGGCTAGTAAAAAAGAAAACAAAAAACAAAAAAAGTGAAAGTGCGCCAGGCCATTTCTTTTTATCTCTCGCCGTGTGCTGCTGCTGCTGCTCTCGAAAACTATTTGGTTTTTGGCCATCAACTTTTGATTTAATATCGCCCATATTTTTCGAGAGAAATAGGAAAGCGGTGCGTGTGTGTTTTTCGATTGATTCGTGACAAAATAGAGATAACTGGATTTCGGGTCATAAACACCAAGGACTGAAATCGAGTTGTTGTTGTTTTGGGAGAGAAAAAACAAATAAGTTGAGAGCGAAACATGATTGTGTTTGCCGGTTGTTATTTTCAAATGCCGGCGGTGGTGCCGCCCCGACCGATTGCGTCGTCGACCGTCGATCTCAACCGCGTCCAAGGCCCTGGCGGCAGCTAATGAAATGCTAGTGCTCTGCCCATCATCATCATCCGTGTCATTTGCTGGTGAGAGAAATTTCAAAAGAAGATAATCTCTCGACCGCCCAGACATATAAATACTGTCAACTCATCAACAATTTCAAGTGTGATTAGGTCGATTGCCCATTTGGTTTCTTTCTAATATGCTAATGCGTCGGGGTTGGTCTGCCGACAGCCAGTCAATAATCTCGACTATTAAGCAGCTAGATATCCGCTGATGGTGCTGTGAATTTCATTCTCACGACTCGTCAAATTCGCCCAGATGCGCCAAACCAAAATCGGATATCTAGATTTTTTGGGTTGGAAATCTGATCGCACTAATGCTGCAGCTGCAGCTCTGGCATCTTTGAAATCATAACTCGCTCTTGCGTTATTGTTGCGTGAGTGCCTGGTGGCAGAAACGGAAACGTGAGCCGCCCATCATCCCCCTGTTGTGCAGTTTAGAAACGCGCGCGCCCGCTGCTGCCATGGTGACGGACAATCAGAGGAAATGACAAATTACGTTTCTCTATCCCATTCAAAGATGACGAAGGCTAGGACAATGGCCAAGTCGTGTCTCTTGGTGGGTCTGCTGATGCTCGTGCTCGTGCCTCAAACAACGACGTCACCGGCCGCCCAACAGTTGCCCGATTGGACGCCCAGCAGCGCCGAAATCCAAAGTGAAACGACGACGACAATTAACGACGCCAAGAATGTCACCGACTACCAACCGCCACCACCGCACGCTCGCCCAATTGTGATTCCGTGCCCAGTGGATTGCGTGTGCAAAAACAGCGAAACAGTCGACTGCCGAGGCGCCGGCATTCGAAACATCTCGGCCATCAGCTTTTTATCGAATCAACGCGTCACCAAATTGTGAGTCTATTTTTAAAAAGAGATCGACCGATCGTGTGTTGGGGGGGGGGGGGGGGGGGGCATATCACCGAAAAACGTTTTTATATTATCTGACGTCGTCCAAGTTCAAGGGGGTGGGCGTGATTTATCGGTCGCTTTACACAAGATCCGCTCGATTGGCAACGTTGTCATGCAAACCGCCAACCCCCGCGTGTGTTATATAGCCCCGGCTAAATCCCCTTAAAGTTGATGAAACACGTACACATCACACCCAACATTTCCCCGTGTGACGAACACCACCAACAACAACAGCAACAACAAAAAGAAGGAAGTTGTATAGGGGAGAAAGATGCGCTTGTAATATCTTAAACAAGCAATTCAACTAAAAGCTGAGATATCTCTTGTGTTGTTGGCAAGGTCCGGTCCGATCCGGACTGGAAAAGAAGAAGAAGAAGAGAAACGCGTTAAGGAAAATGGATGTCTGGGCTTTTAATGTTGAAACTTGGCAGATTTATGGTAACACGGTACACTCACACACACACACACAGAGTGGTGTATATATACGAGAACGCCGAGTGTGCTGTGCTGGCCGCTATAGGTTTTTTACTGGATAGAAATTGCCCATAGATTATCCTTTTTGCCGAGTGTATGACAGGCCGGCAGCTATTGGGAAAGAGAGAGAGAGAGAGAGAGAGTCATATTACCCCATGCTGATTCGAGCGATCAGCCGATAGTTTAGATTCTTTTTCCCCCCCCCGTTTGTCCGAGATGAGAAATGGGATGCGATCGAGCAATCATTGAGAGCTCCCCCACCATACGACTACATAATTCAGTGGGCATCATTTTATCATCCTTAAATAATGTACTTTCAATCGGCCGGCATAGCCTATATATCTAAAGAGAGAAATATGGGATACGGAGTCAGTTGTTCGCGGTTAAAAGGTATTGACAGATATGACATGATTAGGCCATCAGGAGCAGTCTCTCAGCAGCTGGGCGGACGTCAATTCTACATCTCCTGATATATCAGATGCGCACAAATATTTTTGTCTAGAATTTCACACTCGACCTTTTTCATGTGATAAAAAGAGCGGGGGAGCAGCGGACGGCCAATTTTGATTATTAAATCGTAAATTTCCTGGTTGAGAGTTTTTCCGCTGTCGTCGTTGGAGGATCTAGACGGGAGAGCTATAACACACAAGGCCAGCAGCAGCAGGGCACTTTTAGTATTTCATCTCAGCGGCCGGCCGGACTGAGAGATGCAAGTTTTCCTCACATAATAACCCGCACACACACACAAACTAAAAATAGATATTACGGCCATCACAACTTTCCCCCCCCCCAATGTTTTCCTACAGCATCTCGCGCTCTTCTTATTATTATTATTACGTCTACGGTCGTATATATAAAGAGGAAAAACCCTTGAGGGGGGAGCCCTGTTGTATTTATTCCTTCCATCTGTTCATGTTATTCAACAATGACGGATAGGATTCATCCAGCCAAGAAAAAATCGAGAGTTGATGGATGGCAAAGTCCTTGCGGCCGATACGGTGTCGCGACCTTGATTCGAGCAACAAGGGGGAGCCCTATCACACTACTGCGGCCTTGCCAACCAACCAACCAAAAAACAACGTAGTATCATATGAATGGATACATAATGACTGATTGATTAGGCGCACTAACCCTGTAACAGTTGAACGAAAAGAAAAACAATGTCCATTGCAATTCCCAATAAGTTAACTTTTCTTATTTTTGATTTGAAAAAAAAAATTTGCCTTGTTGAGCTCGGGAAAAAGTCCTCTCAACCCATCAATCATTCGGGAGAGATCCCGCCGATTATACACCAAAACCTGGTCCTTTTTTGTTCAACTCGAATGGAGTTTTTGATTCTTTTTCTTCACGCTACTACCAGAGATAATAGGAGGAGAGCCACTTTTGCCTTCTGCCCATTGTCTATAGGTAGTGAATCGGCTGACACAGTTGGCACACACGACTCACGCTACAGCCCGCGTGCTGCTGTAGAGTGCCGGCCGAATGACTGCGTACAGTTTTCTCATCTCGCTCTCTGCGCATACAAAGTCTTTTTTTTTATTTTATTTCACGCGGGATTTTTTTTCCCGACTTAAAAAAAATCGTTGCTGAGGAACACACACGACAAAAGGGGGGGGGGGGATGGCTACAATGCTGCAGTGTTGGGCGGGAATATATAGAAGAAGGGAGGGATCTCATTTCTCTCTCCCGGCGACGCGCAAGATATAGCCGCCCGAGCAGCCCCCGCGGCCGTTGTAATGAAACGTGACGACAAGGTTACGACCGCCTTCACTCTGCTCTCCTATGTCGTTCGTTCGTTCGTTCGTTGTGTGGCAAAACCAAATAAAGATTCTTCTTCTTCTACTTTCTATTTTTTTTCTTTTTCGGGTCCCGCGCAGCTTTGGCTTTTTTTTTTTTATTATTTATCTTTCACCGCCCACTTCTCCATCATATCTCCTCCCGAAGAATTTTTGGTCCACGCTCCGCAAAACTTCTTTTCACTTCCTAACCAACGGAGCGGATATACATTGCAAAATTAGGCGAACGATGACGACGACGACGACACTATAAAGAGAGAGAGCGTCTCGTGCGTATACAGACACATTTTTCTCTTTTTCTTTTGCGGGAGTTGAAGGGAAAACTCGGCCAACCGACGCGTGATAAAACAATAACCAAATCATCCAGCGACTGGGGGGAATTTTCCCCCCTTATACAATTACCGAGACCCTTTTCCAAAAGAAACTTGCACACAGAGACAACTTCTAAAGAGAATGTTAAATTGTGTATGTGGAGGAGGTAATACATCTCAGTTGGCACATTTCGTCGCCAGAGCAGCGTGAATGCCCATATTCGGTTGAGAGGGGGGACGATATTATAGACGGCCAATCTTTCATCTTTTTTCTGGGGACTCATTAGAATAGATGCGGGCGGCTGTCACGGACGAGAGTCACCGCCGAATCAAATGGCTCCATATCTATTATTACGACTCTACTAGTATATACATATCATCGATAACGTGCGAAGACTGATGGCCTCTATCACACCCCGGGAATGTGATGTAGAAAGACAAAAAAATAGAAGAAATCAAAGAAATAAAAACCGGTCGGTTTTCGCGTGCATTCTAGTATTTTCACGGATGACCAATTCAATTCAAATCATTACGCCAGCGTTTCTTGATGTGTATAGACAGGCCTGACCTTACAATTATGCTGTTGCTCTCGAGTGTTTGTTGGTAATCTCTTCTTAACAATCGAAATGATTGAGTCTATGGCATCGTTCCAATATTAAGGCGAAACCAAAACAAACAAGAAAAATCTCCTTTTTCCTGTTATTGGATCTGATTCGCTTGAATTGATATATGCACCACGCCAGACGGGATATTGTTGTATAGGGACCCAATATCAGAGCTCGACCTTCTCTCTCCAGCATTGTGTACAACTTCATGGACCAGCGCAGCTGCTGCATCTAGCTAGCCACTTCACAGATTTCGTTAAGACTTTTGACAAAAGAATCCTCTATGGTTTCGCTATATGGCCTGTCTCTTTTTTCAACAACAACAACCTTTGACTATTTTTTTTAGCCTCTACATGTACACAGCCCACACACACACCGGTGGTGCCCTATAAATTCTATGGCCGATTACGACATTCCCCCGGCGAAATGAACGACCCAAAAGCCGCGTTCATTTGAGGTTGGAATAAAAACGTCTAGTCTAGTCGCTAACCAGACGACTGTAAAAATATTAAGACTGCCAAAGCTTGTGCGATAGTTCGCGGGGATAAATGTGGTGGGGGTCTGTGGAACGAAGGAGGACGACGTGGACGGTCTCGACATGTAGACACAACATTTGGTGCTGCGCTTTGTTCCGGGAGTCTAAGGCGCTTGAATGGATGTCCTTTTGTCAGTCTCGTCTCCGATTCGATTACTCACGGACGATGTAAGGTTATTGTTTCTGTCGCACAAGAGCATCGCCTGGCCTGGCCTGGCCTGGCCTGGCCCTGGGTGTTGTACATTTACGATACGAGGGAGCGACACACGGCAGGTCATAAAATGTTGCTAGACTTGGCACTTTGCTTGAAGGGGTTTAAAGTTGAAAAATACTATATTCGAATTTGATTGTTTTACTAGACAAAGTGGAGAGGTACTATAAAACAAGCCTGATCTGCAGACGTTGTAGTCGTTGTACTCAACGTGCTGAGTTATCTAATGAACCCTGTGACTGAGTCAACGAAAACGGAAAGAGAAAACAAAAGTTCCAGCAGTCGACCCCCTAGCCCAGGAATAATCGCACTGGGTACTATGTAACCGATTTTGTAACCAATGACGCCAAATAGTCAAAAGAGGAAGAATAGAGAAACATTTGTCCTACCTTTAAGCCTGGGAAATCCGGCCAGGCATTCACAAAGTGCTCGATCCGCTGAAAAGTTGAATCCAGCAGGCGGAATAGGGAAAAATGGGGTCCTCGTGAATACACCCACACTCACATGGGCGTACACGAGGACAGAGGGAAAGATTTAGCTAGGCCGGCATCGGTTGTTTCTCCAATCAAACAGGATACTGCTTATCTGCATTAAACAATTTTTTTTAAAATGGGTTACGAATAATAATCACAGAACCAAAAACAAGTAAGGAGAAATTGAGAATGGGACAGTGAGTAAACCCCAATTGTTAATAAACAGGTTTCCATATAAACATTTATGTAAGTCATACATTAACAATACATCTAGCTGGTCACAGGTTAATCAAAGTAACGAAAAATATTTACCCAATCGATGAATAACTATTAGATTGTTGGTGATGACAGGTCCACAGCAGCACCAGCAAAACTTGTGTATCTTGTGGTTATGACCCTGGGTTATGATGGCTGGCTCTGGCCTCAAACCTGCAACAAAGAAAAGGTTATACATGGTGCAAACAAACTGCCATGCATTGACAGGGGGGCTTACATGATCAATGCTAGTCAGGAACATTTCACAAATTTGGAATAAGTTTATTTCTTTTTTATTTGATCTCCCATGCAATCGTTCTATTTGTTTTCTTAGTTTTATTTACCTGATGAATAACAGCATGCAGTGTGTGTGTAATAAGCGAATCTATATAAAGACACAACCAGAGTTTATACACGTCGACCACATTTTTTGTTCTGCTACCTTTTATAGTTCAGCCACGTACGTTTTCAAATACGTGATTGTTCAGTTTTCTTTGCAATATTGAACTTCGTTCCTTCTTTTTCGAAACTAAACTAAATGAAAGCAGACGACACTAATTTTCTAATTAGCTGTAAGATATCGATCGAAATTATTTTCTAAAATCGACAAGTAAAAATTGTTCAATTCAAATTTCCTCACAACAAGACCCTTGCTACATACTCCATAGTCTGTGGTTGTTGCTGTTGTTGCCCAGCATTTTTGAATCTCCTTTTGCTGCTCTGGGTGACACTTTTTTTTTATTCTGACACACTTTCCTTTTTATTTTCTGGTACTGGTACTGCCCGGCTCTTGTATGCACACTGTGTGAGAGAGCTGGCTAGCTAGTACTAGCTGGCCCACAAAACATTAATCATTGTAAAAAACCCGTGGATGACGTCAGCGAATGTGCTTGGCTGTCGAGTGCATAGTAGTATAGTCGACTGGAAGCAATAAATCGACGACAAGAAAAGACGCCGAGACCGACGCTAGAGTTAGGTGACTATAGTCCTCTTCTCCCTCCCTGCCTCCCTCCTCCCAGCATCGCCGGCCATAAAACTATAAGGGGAAGAAATTTCTTAAAAAGAAGAAGATATAGGCCGTCCTGACAAACACAGGCACACGAGCCGTGGCTGGAAATTTAATTTATTTCCCTTTGACGCTATAGGCGCACGCCCTATCCAGCAGTCTCTTTGATTCGATTTACTTTTTTCCGTCTTTGGGTGCATGTATAAACGAGTCAAATTGAATATTTGTCGTGAAAAGAAAATCTAGTAAACAAACGTGACGTGGCGCGTTGGATTATTTCAAAAAATAAAAAGCTAAAGGGCAAATCATCAGCCGAGTTATTTTCTTAAGATTCAAGCCAATTGAGCTGTTTAATAGAGAGAAAAAAGAAGAATATAATATAACTATATAATATATACTATAAGAAGGAGATCGTTCTAATAAAAAATGCCGTTTGGCTTGATGTGTACAATTTCAGACCTTTTTTTGAGCCGCCCAGCGCGCGCAGAATAAAACGAGAGAGAGAGAGAGAGAGAGAAGCCATGATATCATTCCTTTGTGATTTTTGCTGTTGAAGCTTCTTTTTTCTTTTTCTTTCACGGGGATCATAGCGCCGGCCAACAAGGATAAACCAACAGGAAGCCAAAAGATTCTGTCTATATAGTATGGTCTCCCCCCTTCTTAGAACTTCTTCTTCTTCTTCTGTTGGGCTTGCTTCCAACAATCAAAGCTCGCGTCCGCTATATCTCTCTCGATGGCCCTCCTCCTGTTATACATATAAAAATGTGTTTTTCGTCTTCTTCGCATACGTAATTATACAAACGGCCGAGAGAGCCGGAGACACTTGGGCAAGCAAAAAAACTTTCGACTCGATGATGAATTGTCAAGTCTTTCTTCTTCTTCTTCTAGATTTGGTTTAGAGTTCACATATTTACAAAGTTGTGTTGTTGTTGTTGTTTGTTGTTGTTGGACTATCCAATTCTTCTTTTTTTGATATTTGGCGGCGCCTTGAAGTATAATAATATCACTCCACTTAAGGAGAAAGACGACGACGAAGAGAGAAGGAGAGAATATCGGACTGTGCACACGAAAACTGATGTCGGACACCGGAATTTTTTGGAAAGAAAAAATTTATAAATTGTCGAGTCTCTTCTTAGCTTCTTCTTCTTATTCTTCTTCCATATAAACGATGTTTTCCGGCTATATTTTACGGCCTTTCCTTCTCCCTTCTCTGCCGCTATTTTGGCCGCCATCCAGCAGAAGCAGAGTGCCCCCTGTGTGTAAAGAAAAGAAGAAAAGAAAATTTATCTATTTATTTCCTTTGTGTATGACTTTTCTTCTTCTTCTTGATGATTCGGCACTAGAGAACTCGGATCGTTTAAGAGGGGGGAAAAGAGACACCGGTGGCCAATCTATCCGGATCAAGTTGAACGCGGTCTTGTATTATCTAATAATAATAATGAGATCAAACGCTTCGACGCAATCGTGTTAGAGAGAGAGCAATCGAATCAACTTTGAGCTGGGCATTTATCGGCCAGCAGATGCGAAAAGAAAAGTAAAAAAAACAATGTCGCATTACATTAAAGGGGTGGCTCTCAGACTTAACGTCCTATATTCTTCCGGTTCTTCACAAAGTTGCTGCAGGTCGTTCAATCTTTTCTATACGAAGGCTTCGCTCTCTTCTTGATCGTTCCCGGCGACCGTATTTTTCTTGCAGCCAGCCACATCTAAAGCCGCTATTGTTGTATCGATTTTCAGTCGAGGGTACGCACTTTACCATAAATACATCAAGCCTCTCTATAGATGTACGTACATACGTAGATATACTTTATTTTTTTGCCCACCGTCTGTTGCTGCTGGTATGGTCGAGCGTGACTTTGCCAGTGTCTAGACCGAAGACAAAGTCGTTTGATTTATTTCTTCAAAAGAATTTTTACAACTTTTTTCCGAAACGAATATCAATCGCTGGGTATTATAATAACTGCAAATGTGTCAACGAGCTCTTTATTGTTATATCTCAGCTAAATATATAAGATGGCCAGTTTGGCATCGCAGTTGGTACCTAATGAAATCATATTTAGCGGCTCCTTATACAATTAAACCGCTCATTTTAAATCGGAATCAAAGGGAAAGCAAAAGGCCGGCCGAGAACCTGCGATTGGCATCGCTCGGTATATCCCCCAGAAATGTCTACTTAATTCCCTCCTGGGGCGTGGGGAGTATGATGATGGCATCACAGTGACTATACGACACCCAGTGTCGGTCGGAGTCGAAGAGATGGAAATGTGAACGCGCCACTTGCTTGTTTTTCTTTTTACTCTTCCCTGGGTGGTGGCTTATCTCATTCGTTCTCATTCTCTGCCGACATTTGGCTGTCGCTCCGCATCCCCTTTAGATTTCCAGCTGGATGTCTATCTATGTATATATTTATAATGTATGTGTTCCAGGAGGTCCCCTTAGACTCCTGTGAATATCCAGCTCGCGCCTTTTTTTTTTTTTTTAAATAATGTTTCTATTCATTTAGGTATTCCTTTCTTTTATTTTATTCCCTACCGCATTATGCGCTTTGTGTGTGTGTGTGTCCAGGGCGCACTCCCTGGACGACGTCACAGCAGCGGCTCTCCCATCATCCATTATCAAGTCGCTGGTATTAAGACACAAAGATCTCTGCGGTCCAGTCTCTATTGTGTGTGCTACTTCTCCCAACTTACGTATATCATATATCTTTCATTCATTCAAATATTACTGGGGTGGGTCGTGGAGTAACTTGATATCGGTGAATTCCAGTGTTAGGCCATTAGGCCTCTGTTGGCGGTTCTTTATTAATTATAGACCCAAAAAGCCATTATATAAGTGAAGGTTCGATATAACAAAAGCTTTTCGGGCTCTCTCTCTCAGTCCATTGTTTACTCGACAACTCACTCATCTGTTAAGATGGTTAAGTGCAATCAATGTTTGTCTATATGGCCGCCAGCGAGGCCATTGTGTGTTATTCTTGCACACCCACCCACCAAAAGAAGAGAAGGCGCCCACATACCATCGTCAACTAGGTCATTTCTCACACAAGCCAGCAAAGGAGCTAAGAAAATCAAATACCAGTCGGATTGCCATTACGCAACATTTTTTTATTTTCTTCCCAAAAACAACCCAAAAAATATTTGCCCGTGTGTGCACAACCAATCAGCACAATTGTGTGTGTTTAGATAGAAACGCGCTGAAAGGTCCCTGTCGCCACCTATGCGCTCGCTATAACTCAATCTAGGAATTTAATTAAATCAGACTCTACTTAAGAGTTATAGAAAGAGATCTAAATATAGCGCTCAATCAAAAGATTTTCACAATTTAAATTGTTGCCAGGGGGCCAAAAAAAAAGAACCCTCGTCGTTTTTTGTTGTGTCGGGTGTCGAACGAGGCGTGACGAACGTTGGCGAAGGTTCTTTTTTTTTTTTAAATTCAAAAACAGCCGCTCGTTCGTGATTTTTGAAATTGTGACAGCGTTACACTTTTGTTTGTTTCCCTCTTATCGACAGTTTCCCTTTTGAAAAAATTTCGGAAATTGGATACGACCGACCCCGAAACCAATTTTTTTGTTTTTCGTGATCGGTGGCTGTTGCGGATGATGGAATGATTACGTCACGCGTTCATTCATTTCAATTTGCCCAGCGGAAATACAGCGTCATCGCTTGGGAGAAAAACAAAACAATTAGCGGGAAATTTGAATTAATTAATCCTGTCTAAAAACATTTCTGAATTTATTATTATACACACGCTCTCTCTATATAGTACTGTATATAATAAATGTAGATCACATTTCGTCCGCTTTAACCTTAATCCCTTTGACCAAAAATAAGAAAACCCAGCGAAGGAAAGAAACTAGACCGTCGGGAGAAAGGCAAAAGCGCTTTCTAAATAACTTTGCGCCAGTCTCAAAACGTAAAAGGAAATGAATTTTTTTCACGGGAAAGGAGATTTCCAATCGTTTAACAAGAATCACGTGATATTAATAGAACGATGCTAGGCTGATTTAGACTCTAAATGGACGAGTTGCGATTCTTTGGCAAATGGCCGATCTATAGAAACAATCAACGTTTCAAAAGGCTAATTTTTGCGGATCGAGTTATAGATTACATTCCATATGCCGGCCAACAATTTGCTGTACGGACGCGAGCAGCAGCTACTCACAAATCTGCGCTTTCCACTACCATCACCTTCTAGGTCGATCGATGGGTTCATCCATGAAAGGAAACAAAAAGAAATCGCTTGTTATACAGTACCCACCAAACTATTAGGTACACCCCCCTATTTTCAATGCATTCTTATGGCACTACGTGTCCTAGAAAAAATGCAATAACTCTTGAACCGCTTGGGCTAGATTTTTTTCCTTTTGGCCCTGAGTAGATCTAATGATGATCTACATTTTTTCTACACATGAAGTTGTCGTAGGATTAACCCCCACGGCGCTACGGTATCGTTCAGTTTATTAGGTACACCCGTTTTCCCCCCATATGCGCCGTGTTAAATACGGCGTTTTCCAAAATTTACAAAAAATACTAAAAATCAAGCTAAAATCTTTTTCTTTGTGCCAAAAGATGCAGAATTCTTCACTCTATACGAATATAAAGAATAATTTACAATCAAATCAACTCAGAGAACCCTTCCCTATACCTCAAAGTTTTCCACTTCAAAATTTGTACTTTTTTCAACAAACTTGCACTTTCGCCAGCAGAGGGCGCCCAATATCGCCAAATTTTGAAGTGGAAAACTTTGAGGTATAGGGAAGGGTTCTCTGAGTTGGTTTGATTGTAAATTATTCTTTATTTTCGCATAGAGTGAAGAATTCTGCATCTTTTGGCACAAAGAAAAAGATTTTAGCTTGATTTTTAGTATTTATTGTAAATTTTCGAAAACGCCGTATTTAACACGGCGCATATGGGGGGAAAACGGGTGTACCTAATAAACTGAACGATACTGTAGCGCCGTGGGGGTTAATCCTACGACAACTTCATGTGTAGAAAAAATGTAGATCATCATTAGATCTACTCAGGGCCAAAAGGAAAAAAATCTAGCCCAAGCGGTTCAAGAGTTATTGCATTTTTCTAGGACACGTAGTGCCATAAGAATGCATTGAAAATAGGGGGGTGTACCTAATAGTTTGGTGGGTACTGTATAGACTACTAGAGTCTAAAGAGTGTATAAGTATAGAAAAAAAGCTGGAGAGAGAGAGAGGTTAGAGAGACGATGAATTAACCTGTCAGCCGGGGACTGAAAGTTCTCGTTCTTATTTTTGTTCCTTCTTATATTCTATATAATAGCCTATTCGGTCCGTTGGCGATGCCAAAAATGTTTCTCCCGCTGGCCTTTTTTTATTTCCCAATGTTTTCTTCGTATAGATTCCTGCCTGCTCGTCATTTTCCCTCGATTCCTTATCACACTCTATACGCCGATACCGGAATACAAATCGAGTTGCTTATCCGACCGACTGTATAAACCATCGATAAAAGTTGGCCAGCGGGATCCAGGATCCTCCTCCATCAGCCATCCAACTCGGAAATAAAATACATAATGGCCGCCGCCGCCTATAGAGCTCGTTGTTGATGTACAATTTATCCTTACATTATATTAGATTTCGGGTGTATAGTAATATTATTAATTTTTTTTTCCCAGCCGCCAATTTTTTTCGTGTTGTTTTTTTAAGTCCCCCCCCCCCCCTCTTTGGTGTCTGTAATAACACGACTGATAAAATTAACGGCTTCCGCTCCGCTCTACATATATCGGGCCGGCCCAGCACACCATGTGCTGACGACACATTTCGCTACACTTTTTCTTTTTTCTTTTTCCAAGGGCGTAGCCAATTAGAATTTGCTTGGAAAAGGAAATGCCCCTTTTTTGTTTTTTCATCTTAGCGCTTGTGAGCTAATGCGTCTAGACTCTAGGAAATCACACGCAAGTATATATACAGTCGACGACCTAAATAAGCCCCTCCGATGGGTTTCCTCTCTCTCTAGATTTTTTGACTATAATAACACATACAGGAGCTAAAATAGGACCGTATAGCGATGGGATGAATACTAAATGGATTTATTAAAACAATAAACAACACATTCCCGCCGTCTATAGTTTTTGTTTTTTTAATTTTTCCCGCTGAGCGGCCGCCATGTTGCAAATGTTTCTTCCGCTTGCGTGCGGAGCTAATCCTCTTGTCTCATTCCACCCAGATGGTTAGCGTCTCAAAAGTGCTGCTGCGCTACTTGCTGCAGCCCTTTTTTTTTTTGGTTTTTGTTTTAACTGTCGTGTCATTCATCCGCCACCGGTCGTCGCGGTTGGTCCCCCCCGCGCAGAGAAATCGAACCATTTGCTGCTGGGCTGCACGCCGAGCCTTTTTTATTTTTCTTTTTCTTATAATACAAAAGACTAGCTCTCCTTTCGAGCAGTACGTCTCGATGATGGCGTCAGGCCAACAACAATATTGCGCTTTACACTTCTAGCAGCGTCAACCCGAGCGTATCACACACACACACATATATCCACTCGAGCAGTTACGATTCCATTTCCTTCCAGCGCAGCAACGACAAAATAAGGACGCCTCTTATATACTCTAGTGTGTGTGTGTGTGTGTGTGTATAAAGCGGGTCTTAATTAGATAAGTCGTTCGGGTGGATCATAACAAGACAAAAAGAAGATAAAAAGATAAAAGTTTCTCCCCCGACAGAAGAATAAAAAAGGACAAATTTCCCCCATCAGAGTCTCTTTTTCGACTATAGTATTTTTAGAATTGATTGTGTCTGGTCTAGGTCACTGTCAGGCCGTCATGTGACTGCTAACAAGTCGGGACGAAAAAATTCCCGATATATTTCATCGTCTCTCTCTCTCTCTCTAGCTTTAGCTCTCTCGCTCCGAAAAGGGCCATCAAGGCACGTGATGTTCTACACGTCCGACGCACAATAACAGTCTTGATTTTTTACCTTGCGAATTACACGAGAAAGTTTCCCATTTGGTTTTTTCTTTAGAAATCCTCGCATCGACACGTGTGTGCCCCGAATCTTTTAGAGTTGACCATGGAGGAAATCAAAGGAAAAACATTTTTTTTTTTTCTCATTCAAATGATCAACGTATAAACACGCATGTGATATCATTAAAAAAATAAATAAATAAATAAATACTGGATTCGGTATGGCCCTGGGCCCGTATACGGCCCGGCTCGAAAAGTTAATAGGCACCGCGCGCTGTCTATTGTAGTATATATATAGCTGAGATATATAATATTCGCTGGAAATGATGGGTTTGTTTGGCTAATTGCGCATTTGAACCGAAACGAAACGCATTGGCTACGCCTGGTAGAATAGCTGAGACGGGTGATTAGCATAATAGTGCAACAAGAATGTTGTATGCGATATTTATACGAGGGCGATACTGCGATAGGGAAGGAATATTTCGTTTTCAATCGAGCGGTGATGAATATAAAGCGAACCAAGATGCAAGTCGATTAACTGTGAATATTTTATCGGAGGGCGTAATAAAAATGCCGGAGAGCAAACAAAGGGCAGATATAAAAAAATAAACCCAAAAAAGTCGATCGCCATTTATGCGCATATTTTTCTTTAATTCGTAAAATACTATAACATTTATTTTTTTGTCTTGTCCTTTTTTTTTTGTTCAGGGACCTCAGTCACACCGACGTAACCAAAATAGGACCCATGGCTTTCCAACACATGACCTTTCTGGAAGATTTGTAAGTTGTCACCAGAAAATTTGTTTTTCAAATTTTATTTTTTTTTCCTTATACTGCGCGCGTGTTGTTCGACTCGACAGGAATTTAGCGGGAAATAGTTTGAACGACATAGACATCGACGCCTTTCACCATCCTCGGCTCAAATCCTTGTAAGTCATCCTTCGAATTATTCGCGGAAAAATAAAAAAAATGCAATTTCAAATTTTGTTTAAGAATCGACAAACATGAAATTGTTATTAACCCTAATGTACGCACGTATCCCCCCCCCCACAACCATTGTATAGTCGGCGTTTTTCGCCAAAAAGATTGGAAGAATAATCGACGTGATATGCAAATCTGTATAGACGCATAATAATAAAAAAAAGGGTTGCATGGTGTTCTTCTTCTTTCTTATTCTTTTTTCAGTTTCTGTATTTTGTTATTTTGTATTTCCCGCGCGCCGTGAGAGAGTTGCTCCATCTAAGCAAATGTCCCTTTTCCAGGTCACTACAGAAAACTAACATCAAATCCGTTCCTACGAGCTTGTTTTCACATCTTCCTAGTCTCCAGTCCATGTAAGTAGCCTATAACTACTTATATGTGTATACACTATACAGGCTCGTTTCCCACGACGACAGCCAAAAAACCCTTTTTTTTTGCATTACCGATTTTGCGCGCACACAACTCGCGAAATCGTCGTCCCTTCTTCTTCTTTTTATATTTTATTACAAGTTGTTTTCCACTCCAGCAAACTCTTTAGATTATTCCTTGACGATCTGATCTATTTGTACAGTCTCATATCTTCGTAGATCAATGAAACCTAACAACTAAAAAAGAATAAAAACACCCGCGCTGAATTTGAATTTGAATTTGAATTGAAAAAGAAAAAATTTGGTTTTAACAAATTTGAATATTCTTTTGTTTGAAACGCACACGCAGACGTTTGGACAGCAACGACTTAAGCCAACTGGATCCTCTCCTCTTTACGGGCTTGCCGTCGCTTCGACAATTGCGTCTTGATGTCAATCGACTGAGCGCCGTCCCCCAAGAGGCCCTATCTCGTGTTACTACCCTTGAAGTTTTGTAAGTTGCGCAGTTTGATATCTATTTATTTTTATTCGATTTTTTTACCGCATTTTTTCACATCTATCTGTACACCGTTTTGACACATGTCAAACTGTACCCAAAACATTCTGCCAACCATTTACAGAAATTTGAGCTACAACCGAATCAAGGCTATTACAGCGGGAGCTTTTCGAAACCTCACCTTCCTAAACGTTTTGTAAGTATAATCCCTGTTTATTTATACCGATATACTATATATAAGAGTGCTGCACTTAAAGCGATTTAATGCCTCCGGGCATATATAAAAACACGATTTGCGCTGTGGAAAACAAATGGGGAAATAAAAACCCTGGATAAATAACCCAACCAACCAGCACACACTTTACACAGCTCGGACTATTTGTTGACCAGCCCCTAAAGCAATATCAATTGAAAGGAGGGAAACTAAAAAAACAAAGTTTTTTCTTCGAATCCAAAACAAAACAAAAAAAGTGGCAGACTTGTTTGCACGAGATTATATATTGATAAAACGCATCGATTTTCCGCCCAAGCTTGCTGAGTACGTGGGTGGTGATGGTGGTGGTGGTCTATAAAGAAATAAGGGGATTTCAAGTCACTTAAGATCTAAACGGCGGAAGCCACACAGCACGAGCTATATTTCCGCCTACTTGTTTGTATTACGAGAGCCGCCGGACTGTTTGCTCTCTCTCTCTCCATATTGGCTAGGAGCTCGAATTTCACGGTGGTCTATGTGTACTCATTCACTAACTCTAGCTCTTACATATCTGGTGCAAAGCAGAGCCAGAACACACACACATAGAAATCCAAGACGGAGAAAGAGGACAAACAGACCACTATTTATGGATTGTTATTGTGTTTAATGATGGGATTGAACTGAGAATGTCGAGAGAGATTTCAAATCAAGTTTGAAGAAAAAAAAAAAAAATAAGCACTTAGTATTGGCTGACGCAACTTGGTGCGGGTGATTGACGGACGCCGTCGACCTTAATATCCCGAGCTCTTCGTACACTTTCTCTCTCCATCAATAGACCCCCCAGAAATCCTGTAAGGAAATGAGTCGATCCGCCGAGCCATGAAACGTTTCGCTGAGTGAACTTTATTGCCTTTACAGCTTCTATTTCTCCGCACAGCTCACAAACAAAACAAAACAAACCCCAATTCATAACTAAGAAGTATTTCACTTGGAAAAACCGTTTGGAGAATGACCTTTTCTGAAACTATAAGTCATGGGGCAATTTAAAAAAACCTACAGCGCAGTAGATTTCCTTGTAACTCGCTTGGATAAATGGCGACGCAAATAAACTCTGCACACAAATAATAAAAGCAACGAAAGTAGAAGAAGAAGAAGAAGAAGAAAAGATTTGTGAATCAAATTTCGAGACGTTAACAATTCAGAAGAGAATTGTCTATCTCTGCTGGTTATCTCTCTATATAGACGTCTAATCTGATTATTTTTTTACTTTTTTGTTTGGTCTTGTGTGTGTCTTTTCGCAGAGTCCTTGATCACAATGAAATAGACTACATCGACGATGACGCATTCATCGGACTCTTCTCCTTGAAAGTCCTGTAAGTTTTTTAAAACTCTACCGTTAGTTTAAGCATGTCGGCTGCGCCATGCAAATGTGAGCAAGGACACACAAAAACCCCTGGGAGACGCATATAACGCTATACAGTCAAATCTAGCTCAACATCATTATTGATGTGTTTTTCTCGTTGTGTTGCAACAGTGAGCTGAGGCACAACGCCATCAACCGAATTGAGCCGCCCTATTTCAGACAAGTCCCGCTGCTGGCCGAACTGTAAATTGAATTGTTCTTTCATTTGCTAATGAATGGGGTTCATTAAAAAAAAAAATAAAACTGCTGACTGATTGTGTGTAGATACATGAACAACAACAACGTCACTCTCGTCAAGGCCGGCCTATTCCAGCAGGTATCACGTGTGGTGGTACTAGAACTGCGCGGCAACCCACTCGTCAACGTCCAACTGGAAGCCTTCGCTTTCCTTCCGCGGTTGAAAAAATTGTGCGTCAATCAAAAGTTCTAAACTTTGACATTAAAAAAAAAAATTCGCTCATTTAAAAAATTCACGAAATGTAATCATTGGAAATTTCACGACAGAATTCTATCTGAAGTCAAAGAGCTCCGCCATTTCCCGCTGCTGAACGGGACCGGTGCGCTGGAACTGATCCGGATCGACCGGGCGAAAATAAAACAGATTCCCTCGTACACTTGCCAACATTCTCCACATTTGCGCAGTCTGTAAGTTATTCATTTCGAACTCTCTGCCGTCCTGAAATATTTCTCTTTTTCAATCTGGAATTCTTTGTAATAACAAAAATAAAAATAAGGGATCTCAAATCCAACTTGATCGAAGCCCTACCCGATTTCTCCCACTGCCGGAGCCTCCGCCTCGTGTAAGTATACATCAAAATGACACGAACTTTGAACGTTTCTTTTTTTAATTTTGATTCTCATTTCGATGCCGAGAGCAGAGATCTCAGCCACAACCGAATCACGAATCTGCCCAACCACGCTTTCCAGCATCAAATTCATCTGCACGACCTGCTCCTGTCCAACAACCGCATTCAAACCGTACCCGAACACGCCTTCGACGGACTGCGCAAACTGAAAACCCTGTAAGTCCAGCCCTTATTATTATTACATTTTACTTTTTTAAATTCTCTAAATGCCATTTTTTTTTTCAAATTGATTTATTATACGTGCAATCTATTAAAAAGGGATATGTCGGAAAACGCCATTGAATCGATTCATCCCGACACTTTTCTGCCGCTGAGCGAAATTCAGGACGTGTAAGTTTTTGTTGGACGATTGAATAATTTGATTGGCTTTTTATTCGATTGGTTTTTGTAATAATACCAGCAATCTTGGGCACAATGGGTTCCCGGTTTTCCCGTCGGTCGGCCTGGAAAACGCCCTGCACATCAAAGTGCACAACAATCCCAACCTGCGCGAATTCCCGTTGCCGGCCTCGTTTCCCCGCGTCAAGACGCTGGCCCTCTCCTACGCCTACCATTGCTGCCCGTTCCAGCAGAGCTCGTCGTATTCAATCATCAACGGCGTCGGCGGGGAAGACAGCTCGCTGAGAGACTCAATTATCTTTCCATCCAGCGAGCACGGCATCGACCTGACGGCCTGGGCCAGAGGCGAAGCCGTCTGGACCGATTCTAGTAAGAAAAAAAAAACCCAACAAAGTTCTTCTTCCCGAAATAACACCACAGTAGATTACTTTTCCCATTTCTAAACCGCCAATTTTTGTGTGGTGTAATGTGTTTTCTAAAACAGATCCAATGTGGGCAAACATGAGCCAGCAATTTGGTTCGCCGGCTAATCACCTCAACCTCAGCGAAGCGGACATTGAGAAACTGTTGAGCTCGGTTAGCAACGTCAAATCGGGTCTCCTATTTATGACGGCCAAGAAAAACTACGACAAAAAGAATCCAGCAGTCACTTGCATCCCGGAGCCCAGTAAGTTTTTTGGGGTTTTCTATCCTGGGCCATGAATAATTCAGATTTATTATTTTGCATACCTGTTTGTCAATGTAATCTATGCTGCGCACCATACAGGTCCGTTTATGCCCTGTCAAGATTTGTTTGATTGGTGGTCGCTCCGCTGCGGAGTCTGGATCGTCTTTCTGATGGCCCTGCTCGGCAACGGCGCCGTTGTCTTCGTCCTAATCTTTGCTCGATCAAAGATTGACGTCCCCAGATTCCTGGTCTGCAATCTCGGAATGGCCGATTTCTTCATGGGAATCTATCTGGGATTCCTGGCCGTCGTTGACGCATCGACGCTGGGCGAGTTCCGCATGTACGCCATTCCTTGGCAACTGTCGGCCGGCTGCCAGGTGAGTTTTGGCGCAAAACATATAAGAAACCGCAATTTCCTTTTTCTATCGGATATTTGCATAAACGAAGAGGTGCATGTGTGGCGACAGCAAGTGGTACCCTCTTGAACAAACAATTTTCTAGACTTTGCATTTTGCTGAAGTGTTTAAAGTTGGAAAAAAAGTCAAATTGATTGTTTACCCTCTGCCAAAATTGCGAGGTAGCCTAGTACAAAACAAGCCTGATCTGCAGTCGTTACAAATGAGTTATCTAATGAACCCTAACTGAGTCAACAAAAAACGCAAAGGAAAACAGTTCCAGTCAACTGCCTAGCTCAGGATAAAACATACTCCGTGACTGACTACGTAACGATTCATAACCAACGCCATCAAATAGTCAAAAAGGAAGAATAGAGTTAGATTTTTCCTACCTTTAAGCCTGGGAAATGTACAGCCAGACATCCAAAAAATGCTTTCATCCGCTGAAAAGTTGAATCCAGCAGGCGGAATAGGGAAAAATGGGGTCCTCGTGAATAAACCCACATGGACGTACACGAGGACAGACGACATTAAAAGAAAAGGAATTCTCCAATATGACATGGAATGCTGCTTATCTGGATTAAAAATGAAGAATGGGTTACGAAACAAATATTGACAGAATCAACAAGCAAGGAAAAGTTGAGAATAAGACTGTGGGTAAACCCAGATTTTTAATAAACAGGAATATTAAAGGTTTCCATGCAGATTTATGCAAGTCATGCATCTTCAATGTATCTAGCAGGTCAAGGGTTAATCAAAGTAACGAAAAACATTACCCAAGCTCGATGAGATTGTTGGTGATGACAGGTCATCAACACCAGCAAACATTGCTTATCTTGTGGTTCTGATGGCTGGCACTGGCACTGGTCTGTTCCTTTCAACACAAAGGAAAAAGTTACATAGTGCAAACTGCAAAACAAACTGTACAATGCATTGACAGCATGGCCTACTGAAATACCGGCCCAACGGCTGGCTATCTCCCTGTTGCCGAATGATTTCATAGCCGAATGATTTCGTAAGCTCGTAAGTTTCGTAAGACGTTCCACATTCCATGGTTCTGAAGGAGCTTACGACCCTCTGGCTATGAAATCATTCGGCAACAGGGAGATAGCCAGCCCTTGGGCCGGTATTTCAGTAGGCCATGATTGACAGGAAGGCTTACATGATCAATGCTAGTCAGGAAACTAACATTTCACAAATTTAAAACAGGTTTAATTATTTCTACTTAAGCTCACAATCATCCTATTCGTATTCTTAAGTTTTATTTTACCTGCTAGTATAGAGTGTGTGTGTTAAGAGATTCTATAAAAAGGCGCGACCGGAGTTTACACAATGACTAAAGCAGACGACGACACTAATCTTCTAAATGGCGATTTAAGATATCGATATTAAAAATCAACCCCCTCCCGCCTAAATCCAAACCGCTCAAAAAACGATCAAAGTGGTTTTCCTTTTCTCACATTTGCTGAACGGGCTCGGAATTATTTTAGTATCTATTAGTCTCAATAAAATTAAAAATGATCCCGCAGATAGCTAATTACTTTCTTAAGAGCCTCGCCTAAATTAGCATATCTAATCTAATTCATATCATTGTGTCATCAGGTGGCCGGTTTCTTTGGTGTGCTGAGCTCCGAGCTGTCCGTTTTCACGTTGGCCGTCATCACGATGGAGCGCAACTACGCCATCACGCACGCCATGCATCTCAACAAGCGATTATCGCTGCGCCATGCCAGTTACATCATGGCCGCCGGATGGCTGTTCGCCCTCATCATGGCCTTCCTGCCGCTGGTGGGCGTTTCCGACTATCGCAAATTCGCCGTCTGCCTCCCCTTCGAAGTTGGCAATTCCGTCAGCAAGGGCTACGTCGTCTTCCTAATGGTCATCAACGGCGTCGCCTTTCTCATCCTCATGGGCTGCTATTTAAAGGTATATGACGCAACATCCCCTCCAATAATTATAATTATAGAAATCCTGACGGATGTTTTTTCCGACTTCCGGTCCTAATGGCTTTTAGATGTACTGCGCTATTCGAGGCTCGCAGGCGTGGAATTCTAACGACTCGAGGATTGCCAAAAGGATGGCCCTGCTGGTCTTCACCGATTTCCTGTGCTGGGCGCCCATCGCTTTTTTCTCGCTGACGGCCGCCTCCGGCCTCCAATTCGTTTCGCTCGAGGAAGCCAAAATCTTCACCGTCTTCATCCTGCCGCTCAATTCCTGCTGCAATCCTTTCCTCTACGCCATCCTGACCAAGCAGTTCAAAAAGGATTGCGTCCTCATCTGCAAGGCCATCGAGGAGTCGCGCGTGACCCGCGGGATCGGCCGATGCCGTCACAGCTCCAATTTCAGCAACCGCCAGACACCGGGCAACACCAACAGCCTGGGCGATCGCAATTCAGGATCAAAGGACGGCAGCTCGTGCCAATGTCAGGGCAGAGGACTCTTGAAGGAGGACAAGCTGTCCGGCTCGTCCCAGCCACACCGGCATCAGCACGCCCAGCACCGGCACAATCGGACCAGCCGGCTGGGATGGTTCCGCTCGCCGCTCCGCGCTTTCCTGCGCAGGATCCGGGCGGCCGAGCGCGAAATGGGCGAGTCCTCGTCGTCGGCCAACGAGTACGCCTACCAGATCGCCGAGATCCAGCAGAAGCAGCTGAACAGGAACAAGCATCACCGACGGGCCGAATCGGTGTCCAGCGACACTTACAGCACTTCGCGCTCCGATTCCGTCAAGGCCGTCGGATGCGGATTGCCGTTGCGCATGGTCGGAAGGAGGAGGAACTCGTGGACCGTCACCCGAAAGCCTTCGTCCGATTCCAATCTGTCGTCGTCCAGGAATGATTCGTCCACTTCGGCCATGACCGCTTCCACCAGCGCTGGAACGACCACCTGGAGGAATTCCAGATCTTCCGTCTCCAGCGACGGAGGATCTTCTAATAAAGGTTTGATAATTAAAGCGATCAAATTATTATTATGATTAATTATTATCTATTTAATCAAATTATTATTTTATTTATTTTTTGTTATGTTATCTCAATCAGAACGACTTGATTTTTTATCCTAATTAAAAATGCAAATTATGTTATAATTTACAGGAAGTTTGCGGGATCGTGAGAAATTAGCATCGGGAGTGGCCAAGAGCGGAGCCAAGGCGATGCCGCCGATGATTTACGTGCCGCCGATCGACGGCCAGCGTAGGTCGTCCAGCATGCGAGAGAAGGCCGGCCGCAATTTGCCTACGTCTCCACTAGCCGCCGGCATACTGCGCCAGCAATCGGTGGCCACGCCCACCGGCAACTTTGTCCACCGCACCGTCATCCCGCACGTGACGTCTTCGGTGGCCGGCGCCTGTCTGATGGATCCGTCGGCGGACGGGATGGCCTGCGAGTCCTTCGAGGCGGCCGGCATCCGACACGTTGGCGCCAAATGCAAACCGCGTCTGACCCGTCAGATCGCCGTCCAGGACGACTTGGCCGGCAACAACCTGCAATGTCCGCCATCGTCGGGCTACAACAAATGCGTCTCGTTCAACACGGCCAACATCATGGTGTTGCCCAGCAGCAAGGAGGACCATCTGCAGCGCCAGCAGCACTACTGCCCGCTGCACTCGCCGCGATCCTTGCAGGGCGTGTGGGAGAGTTCCATCGAGGAGGACTACGAGGACGTTGCGGAAGAGCCGAAAAGGAACCGATCGGCCATCGACAAGGACAAAATCTTCTCGGCCGTGGCTTCCATCTACACGAATCGCGACAAAAATCGACTGGGACTCTCGGGATTCATTCCCAGGAAGCTCAGCACCATTTCGTCGCGCAGCTGCAGCATCAATCCCGACAACGAAGCCGGAACGGACGAAACATTCGAAATCATCGACGAATCGCAGCCCAGCAGCGGACAGGCGGCCGCCGCCACGGCGCTCCTGACTCCTGCAGTCAAATCCAGTCAAGTCGATCCTGCAGCGTCCAGGGCGTTCAAGTCGAGCAACGAATTGCTCAACGTCTACGCCACCAAGAGACACAAGAGCAATAAGGAAGCTGAGCTGTCCAAAAGTGATCACGATTTGTACCAGCCCAAGATGAGCCATCCGCCATCGAAATCGTCGCAGCGCAAATCCATCGGCTCCTCATCCATCGTCCGGTTGATCGTGACGCCCGAAAACAGTTCGTCGTCTGCTTCTTCATCCAGCGCTCGAGTGGTGGAAGAAACGCGTTTCGGAGCCGACGACATGGTCCTGGTCCATCCCAGGCCGGACGCCGTTCAGTCACCTGATTCAGGATCGGTTCTCAATCAAAAGGAGTTGGACGACGACGACGACTCGTCCCAGCACCAACAAGAAATGGATCCTTTAATGCAATAAAATTTGAAAAACAAAAACAAAAAAAGTGAATGCATTGCATCCTCAGTTAAAAATATTTCGCAAAAAGTCGCCTTCCTTGTTTAAAAAAAAAATTAATCTGATATAATATAACCTACTTAAAAAAAAGCTTATTCGCTATGGTGCCAAACGTGTTTTTGATTTCGAGAGCTCTGAATTATTGCCCGCCGCTTTTTGTAGCTTCTTTTTGCAGCCTTTTTTCGATTGACATGCCAATAATAATACTATCGATGTTTGTACGTATCTTGTGTACCATTTGTTGCCACAAATCTTGCATTCCTCTGTATAGTATTATATAGCAACAAAACACAGAGCTGTAAATCGTGTATTTATCAACATAAAACCAAACCAAACAGAAAAAGACACACAACTTGTATAACTCACTGTCTCTTGTCAAGAGTCGCCTTTTACTCTATTTGGTCGTTTACCATGGCAGCTATAGTATCTCCCATTTAGAGTAGAGCGCAGCTTTATATCTCTCTAGCCTTCTCTAGACATATACAAGTCTGATGGCTTAACGTTAGTTATCCTTGATTAAGAACCGACATGACGTGCAGCCTTGTTAGATAGATTCGGCTGTCCAACCTTTAATGGACGTCGAGTGTCCTTGTCACGACCGAAATTGACGATCATCTATTTGAAGCCATTCCTATCAAAAATTTAGTTATAGTTGAAATAGTAGTCAAAGACTATAAAGTCAATAATAATAGCAGACTTGTGTGTGTATTGTACAGTATATAAACCCACGAGTAGATAACTGCTCCAATTAATGATTCACAGTTTTAGGACGCGGCTATCCTTCATTGCAATGACAAATATTCATAGAAGTTTACAGACTAGGATCATTGATATGGATACAAATGGTGCGATAGTAGAACGATGAAATTTTAAGAGGTTGTTGTATACAGGGGGAAAAATAATCATCACGAGCGATTGAACCCCTACAACGGGGTAGTGAATCCGTTGTTGTTGCTGTCGTCGTCGTCATCCTCTTCCTCGTCGCTGTAGAAGAAATGGCTGCCCTCCTGAGGTGGCCAGCGCATTGGGCGGACGTCGGAAGCGACGTCCAGGAGCCCAACCGCTCCCGACATCCAGTCGTCGGTGGTCATCAGGGTCGACGGCGGGAGCGGCTGCTTTTCGGCCGCGAACAGCTGATGACGTCCGCATTGATTTTCCGGGCTCAAACTGGTAGCGCTGGGCGAAAAGAGTTCGTAGGAAGCGACTCGACTTCCGCCGTAAGCCGCCGCCGAAGGATAGCGATAGTTGTCCGGCAGTCGGGGCTTGGTCACCGGCGGAGCTGAGAATCCTCGCCAAGGATTCAACTCGGATTCGTTGGAGAGCCGGTCGGGTACCAGGGCCAGGGGCAGGCCGACTCGCTGGAGGGCCAGATTCCGCTCCCAGTGGATCAGTTCCATTTGGTAGAATCGTTTCTCTTCGGTTAACCTTTGAAGCTCGGCGTCACGATCGGCTAGGACCTAGTATAGGTACATCTTAGGTCTGTTGTTCACCTTTTAATTTGAATTCAATTTACCTGGTGCATTTCTAAAATGATTTGTTGGGCTTCGGCGTGTTCGGGATCGTCACAGCCCATGACTCCCGATTGCATTTGCTCAAACTGTTCGATTTTGATCGAGAGACACTCTTCGGACAAGTCTACCTGATGCTGGGTGATGCTGGCCGACAGCGGACGCATGATGGAAGAGAGATTGCCGATGTCCAGCTCTGGGCCAGGTCTCAAATTGTCTTGACTGGCTGCAGCGCTCGTAGATGGCGAACATCCGTCACCTGCACCTCGACTGTATACACAAAATGTTTTTTTTTTTTTGTTGGTAATTATATAAGAAACAATTCAACCGCGAAATGGTATAGACTCGTGTTGAACAGCAATATATTGGAACAGTCATCAATCCATCAAATTATATAACTTCGCATTAAATTTAGAATTATCCGGATAATAAGCTGTCGATTACACAAATCGGCTTGTTATGTATGTGTCATTTGGTTTTTAAAGACGCAACTTATTTTTTTAAAAAGAAGTATTTATGTCTTATGGTTTTTTTGTAGTTAAAATTTTTATTGGGTTCGAACGAACAGGATGCAGACCTGAAATTTTGACGGTCACGGTTTTGTTTTGTCGTTGTCGTTGTCAAATCGATTTTGGCATAGCTCTTATATTGTCTTGACGGCTATGATTTATGCTGATGCTCGGCACACGCCTGGTCTGTCTGGACATGGAAGGGGGATGGATTTGGCACCAATTATTCAACATTCAATTCTTTTTGCCCAGCCAACAGCCATCAATCAAGTGGGGTGGAAAAAAAAAAAGGAGTGGGGTATTTTTGCAGCATGTCGAACGTCAAAAAATCCCAGGCGGTGATCGGGAAGGAGAACATAGGGCAAGAGTCAAGGCCAGAGCTATCCATTTTCGAATGCTCTCTCAAAATTGAAAGAAAGAAATAAAGAAAAGAAACAGCAAAAACAAATGGCAGTCACAAATAATCGCACATTTCAAATTCAAAAGAAAACTTTTCACCCGGGGGGGTAGTTAAATTAGTGCACGCAAAGAGGAGAAGATGGCGAGGACGTCAAGGTAATAAATCAGGATCTTTTTGTTGGGAGGAGCTGGTTGTGAATAATACATGCTCATTATGCTTATAATCAAAATATAAAGAAAGTCTTTATGAATTCCTGTATAGCGTTTCATTACGATTTTCAGTTGGAAATGTGAATGAAACTTTGACAAAACTACGGTGATGATGAGAAAACCGGAAGCTGAACTGAACCCGTACGAATTGGAAAAAAAAAAAAAAAAATTTTGTGATTGGCTGTTTGGCCGTCGAATTTTTTAAAAGCCGAAAAAGCTCTAACCACTTGTAAGTTTAACGACGGCCAAAAGTGCAACTAAGAAAATAACAGTGAAGTATAACCAGGTCGACCAGCTGGTGAAAATGAGATAGCAAGCGAAAGCGACGAGGATGACGAAGAATAATGGAAATGTTTCAGGAAAACTGTCGGGCCCAAAAGGAAGAATAGAAAATCGTTAATTTATAGAATGCGGTTTGGAAAAAAATCAAAAGGATAATCATCACACCCTCACAACAATTTCAAGTAAAACAAAAGAATAAAATTCGGAAGAAAAAGAATAATGAAACTGTAGGGTGGGAAATCCATTCAAGAAATATGATTCAAAATGCATTTGAAAAATTATGTAATAGTCAAAAACACCATTCAAACAAGCAAAAACCAGTGAACCGATCCGCGAGAGTGTACAGCGCATTTTAAGCGCCAACAGAGAGCTTTTTTGAAAGGTTGAAAAATAAGATTTGAATAATAATTTTAAAAAACCATTTCTTCTTTATACTTATACGAAGCCATTTTCTTTTAACATTTAATGTAAATTATATAATTGTGATCTAAAATTCTAGATAACTAACTTCTGATTAAATAACTTCTTATTGTATATTTATCTTTAAAACATATAACAATTGGACGAAACGTCAAAAGCTCTTAAGACGGGAGGAAATCAAAGATTTTTATCGAAATAAAACAGAATTTTAAATTCAAAGGGGGGAAAAAATTTGTTTTGCATTTATACGTTCGATTTTTTGGGTTTGCCTAATTTGTAGCCACTTACCCGTTGGGTGGTGCGGATTCATCGTAATCATCTTCGCCGCTGCTCTCCGTAGTGCTGGCGGTGCTCTCATCGCAGCTGTGTCGTCGGGAACTAGACATGTCTTTATTGGATTCGCTTTGATCTTCTCCGGAGCGTTTCCGTAATTCTTCCAACTGTTCCTCTTGTTGCGTAATGACTTCTTCCAATCGGTTAAGCTCCTGTTGTCTCTGAGAAGACTTTGTGGGCATTCCAAATGGGGAAAAGGTTCAGATGGTATATAATGACAATTCCAGTTTAATCACTCGGCATACCTGTTTGTTGGCGTCGTTGAGTCGCTTCTGAAGATCAGAAATGTGCTCCTGCAGAGACTGCAGTTGGGTTTGATAATGTTCTCCCAGTTGGGTCAATGCCTCTTGCTTTTCCTCCTCAATGAGGCTCTGAAGAGCGTCTATGGAGTAAACTATTTTAAGCGCAATATACTGAGATGTGAGTTTTAGGGTAGGACTTCAGACGAAAAACCATTCGTGCACACAAAAGAGCCTGTTATATGTATCGACTACGACTCGGCTAGAAGGAAATCTGACATGCGGGTTGAAAATGATACACGGTGATATTTTACTCAATTGGCTTTGATGTTGAACTTCGATCGTTGTCAGCTTCTCCTCATAGTTTTGCTCTAGGGCTTCCTGATTCTCCTCGATGGAGGATCCGCACTGCTCTGTGTCGTGCATAATTCAAATGGATGTAAAATATTTTTGAATTGTCGTCGTAAAATTTAAAGTTTATACTTAGTTCTTCGGCGTGTTTCTTTTCGACTTGTTCCATGAATTCCACGTGCGAGTCCTGAACTCTGTTCAATTGTCTTCGCAAATCACATAATTCTCGATCAGCTTCAGCCCGGGTGGTTTCGATCTGTTTATTTAATTTAGCTTCTCGCTGCTGGAACGAATTCTTCAGCTCGGTCATCTGTAAAAATTAGCGCAAAAGAAAATGTTGAAATAAAATTAGAAACAAGAAAGTAAAATGACTGGGAATCAACTGACTTGATGGTTCATCGCCAATTGCTGGGCATCAAACTGCCTTTTCAAGGTGGTGATTTGTTCATCTTTCTCACGAACGACCTGGCGGATGGCTTTCAGCATTTCCTCCTCATTGGAAGCCACCAATTCGGCTCGTAACCGGTTGTATTCGCTGAGCGAATTCTCCTTCCATTTGGCCTCCATCTCTTGTTGTTGCTTGCGCGTGCAGCCGTTCATTCGGAGCTTGTGCAGATCGTCTTCCAGGATTTTCTCCGTCTCTTTTAAGTGGTCGACTTGACGGGCAGCCGTCCTAATGACCCTCTGCTGCTCAAAGACCAGACCTCGCAATTGAGTCACTTCAGCTTCGAAACTCTTGAGGTGAGCAATCTGGCCATATTGCGCGAAATAATAAAAATTAACCCTCAAGTACATATCATATTAAACATTGACGTACTTCTGTTAGTTTTGCATCAATGTCCCGTTTGTCGTCGACGAGCTTCTGGTACTCGATTGCCATCTCGTTTTTGAATCGCTCTTCGGCCGATTTCTCGGCTTCGACCAGTTTCTTTTTATAGTCGCGCTCAATCTCGCCCAGCTTCCACTCGAAATCGTCCAAAAGCTGCGATTCTCTCGAGGCGTCGCGCAGCATTTTCGACTCGATTTCGGCTTTTTCCTCGAGGGCTTCTTCCAAAGCCTACCGTAGTAACAACCGGAATTGTCAAAGAAAATGTTTTTATTAAATTGATGACTGTTTTCTATACCTCCTGTAAAAGCCGCAATTCCTCTTCTCGTTCGTTGTCAATGAGTTCATGCTCCTTGTTCCAGTCGGCTTCTAAGCGTTCGATTGCTTCCAGTTGGGTCTGCCGGTCCTCATCGGCCAGCATGGCTTCCAGCTGTTCCACCCTGTCATTCTTCTCCTTCAGCTCCGTTTCCAATTGTCGGACTTGCTCCTCCATCATGGCCAGCAAGTCCAGCGACTGGTCTTCCTCGGCTGTCGTCATTTTCTCGTCCTGCTGGACGACTTGAGTCAGGAAAAACAACAATTTACATGAAACGGTAAAAGGAATACTTAGAAACAAATCAAAATGGGGCTAAATGTGCGATTAACTTCAACGTGTTAGCACAACGCCACTCGTAAGGCAGTATAGCTAGCGTTAGTTTTGAGTGTGTGTGCGATTCTGGAACTGAGGAGGAGGAGTTTGGAATAATACTTGAGGTTGCGTCGTGTGGAAGAGGTGAAGAATCCTCGGATAAAAACGGAGCTTCTTCCCTCAAATCTCTTTGTGCTATCATGATTGATAGTTTATGCTCCGCATCCGGTACGGCCGAGTCTGTGACGTCAACAGGATCGCAAATAATAACAGTTTCCTCATCATTGAAGGAGACGCGGCGACGACAACGAGACTGCTGTTGTTTATCGTCAACGTTCAGTTTGGATAAATCTTTTGCCACCATCAGACTGCTGGAAATTTCAGATGTGTCAGGATCAGAATTAGAACTTTTGCCAGGCTGTTGAGACAGACTACAATTCATTTCCGGCTGAATGACTTCTTGCGCTTCGCAAAACACATCCTCGGGCGGTTCCTCCGGGGGCTGGAAAACATCATCCGGTTCGGATGAGCTAGGAACTTGTGCTTCCACTTGATCATGACTGGAGAAGTCAATTAAAGTCTTTGCGGTGAGCGTGAAATCTTTGTCTTCGGCAATTAAAACAATGACAGGAGGAGCAGCAGGAGCAGCAGGAACTTCGGCAACTTTCTGACTAGCGGCAACGTTGGACGTTGACGAGTTGACGTTGGGCTGCTCTGATTCCGGTTTGAACGCTACAATTTTCTTTGTCTCTTTGAGAGTTTTCTTGTCACTTTTGATTTTCTTCTTGCCCTGATTGTCCTCATCCGCACAATCGGCCGTCTGCTGCTCAGGCTTCGACTCTTTGCAAGCGCTTTTCTTACGGAAGAAGGAGAACATGATGGCAGTCACTTAAAAATCAGGATTGAACATGAACGCTTCCACCGAAATTTATATCAGATATAGCCAGGAATCGAGCGATCCAGACGTTACTGCTCGACAAAGCCACTAGAAGCTTACTGGGGGCCTTCATTTCATCCGCCCGCTCGTGTTTTCTGTTTGCTACCAAATCCACTTTGGCTCCGAGCCCAAAGGTGAGCACTACTCTGATCCATCGCGGCTCTATCCAGTGAAACGTCACCTCCGACTTCGTTACAAGCAAGTTATGAGCACACTTTAAAAAACGACCCTTATTTTGTTAAAAATGATTCGCTGGGAAAAACCTACAACTTTGTTAAGCGGGTGACAAAAGAAAAATGGGAAAAAAGAAATCGTCAATTGTCTTTCAACACGTTATGAATCGAATTCGATCTGCCATTCGTTAGACAGGATTGTAAAACAATTGCCATCTTTCAGTGATACTCGTTTAGCATGGAACAAGTTGATAGTCTAACTGAATGATCGATCACGAAAGCAAACTATCCTATAGTCACATCGTGTATCAAAATGTCAGTCGACGAGTGCTGCAGATGGAACCGATGGGAGGTCAAATATTTGAAACCCAAAATAAAGCCATCGCCAGATTTGACAAGGCACACAGAGCGACACACTTTATTTATATATTTGGAAGTGGGTGTGGGGGTTCGGTGTGTGTGTGTGTGGAAGGACAAGTCCAGATTTCATTGTGACCCAGTTTCCACCAAGTTAATTCCAAGTTAACGATGCATGGGACAACGCAATTGGCCAAAGAGTCCGCTTTAATGAGATTGCGAATTCATCGAGACAACCGTGGCGCTAATGCTGGACGTCTCGACTGAGTGTGCAGCGTCCATCTCACACACAGAGTTTTCGTCGCGCAGTAAAAATAGACGAGGATTCGGGATGTGTGTAAAAAAGAAGAAGAAGAGAAAAGAAGTGTGTCAAGAAACCGTCTTCCACGCGCTGCCGTGTACACAACCAGCTTCCTGTCCTAGCCTGCTGAGATCCATTGGCTGGCTCCGATGCCGACTTCTATTTATAGAAATCAACTTTTCCATCTGCCTGCGCTCCCGAAACCTACATGCTTTTCTTTTTTTCTTTCTTTTTCCTTTTCACCAGTTAGGACATCCATCGGTTTCTCAATTCCGCATCCTGACTTGTGTGAAAACGTTGGAGGGGCATTGCGTTATTCCGGGACTTTTGACGTCAATGACGTTAATGTGGAGCCAACAAAGCGGCAAAACGTCTCACGCTCGACCGGATGAGAAATGGTGTAAAAACTGCTAGAGGTCAACAAAAATCGCCAAAGCTGTGCGATAGCCACATCTCGACCAATTTTTTTTTCTTGTTTGCAGAAGGTGGATATTGAAAATAGAGCTAAACGCCAGCCTCACTCATCAGTGAGAGGCGAAAAAAACAAAAATAAAAATAAACGGCATGAGAAAACAAAATAAATAACCATGAGTCTCAGCTCTCTTTCACAAAAATCCAGCTCGCTATGACCAACATTAAAAATAAAACTCACTCACTTCTCTATTTTGAGGAGAAAGAAACACTAAGCGCGCCGAGTCTAGTCACGTCCAAGTGTTGAAAGTTGAAACAGCTGTGGGTCGGTCGGTCAAATTAAATGCTACGCGGTCGCGGGAGGCGGAGCGTTGGTTGAAAACACGCACACTGAAGTTTCCTGAGAGAGAGAGAGAGACAACACTGTCGATAACGAGATGAAACGCTGCGATTGCACGCTCCAGATTGACCGGCTAACACCTTCTGTCGATCACTCGTATGATGCCGGTCAACTGAAGAGAAATAAGGCTTTCCCGACCCACACACACGCACGCAATCATGCCTCGGTAGACAAAAGACAACCTCCCTAGAGAATTACACTTGACAGAAAGTGTAGCGACGAGCATGTAGGAAAGGTGCCAGTTGTAACGGCTAAGCAGCATCCGGGAGGAGAATGTTCTACACTCGGTTCACTTGGAGATTTATAGGAGCAACAAATTTAACAGAGGCAAGGAAAGGAATAATGTTAAAAATAAATGCGAAAACAAAATGTCTTGTACCTTTCACCAATTTATTAATGCAGCCTTTACATACATAGTGCCTAAATAAACCCTGACATTAGTTGGGGTACTTGTGATGGCTCCTTTAAAATTCAATAGCGAAAGGAAAGTAGGGGTGATCTGCAACCCACTCGTGGTGAAGGTATCTTTCGTTGCAATCTAGGGAATTCAGTTTGACCATATCTTCTTCCGACAGACGGAAACTACCAACGCTAAAGTTTTCTTCGATCCTGACTTTTGACACGGACTTCGGTATAACAGCAACTCCACGTTCAATCTGAGAAAATAATGATTTTTAATTATTGACTCTACTTTACTAGACTGAATTCGAGATAAAGCAAACATTACCTGATAGCGAATTAGAACTTGAGCCGGTGATTTACCATGTTTCTTGGCAATTTCTAGCACAGCAGGATCTTGCAACAAAGAAGGATCTCCAGGTTTTGCCCAAGGACGATCAGGTGAACCCAGCGGACTGTACGCGGTTAAAACAATGTGTCTCTTTGCACAATAATCCAGCAGTTTTTCTTGATTTAAATAAGGGTGACATTCCACCTATGCAAAAACAAATTTTCCCAATTATTCTTCAGCCTGGTTGTTTTCCTTCGCAAGCGTTTTTTTTAATGATATATAATATTAATTGCGTACCTGATTTGTAACCGGTTTAATCGTGCAAATGTCACAGATTCGCTGCAACTGGTAACTGTTAAAATTAGAGAGACCAATCGAACGAGTGAGTCCACTTTGTACGCAAGCCTCCATTGCCCTCCATGTTTCGACATAATCTACATGGGAGTAAATTAGCTTTCCATTTTCATCTACTGGATTTAAACCAGAATTTTCCTAGCAAAAAAATGTTCAGAATTATATTGATAAAATTAGCAATTCACCAATCCAAACTATATGTTAAATAACAAAGGCGTGAAATGGTGGTTAAAAATTACTTTGAATGACATCGGGGAATGAATGAGATACAAATCCAAATAATCAAGTTGAAGTTGTTTCAGGGATTCACGTAGCCCAGCTTCCACCAAATCTGGTCTGTGGTGGGAATTCCAGAGCTAGAAATAATAAATTAACATTTACTATTGCATTATTTCCCGAACACAGATATTACAGAAAAACATTATTTACCTTGCTAACAATGTACAGGTCTTCCCGCTTAACAATTCCACTTGTTATTACATTATGTAATGCAACTCCTACTTCATGTTCATTCTCATAGACCATTGCACAGTCTATATGACGATATCCAATAGTAATTGCATCTTGCACTGCTTTCTCTACTTCTCCAGGGACAGACTGTCAAATATTTAAAAACACAATTACATGCTGATACTAAGATTATTACTTTTTATCATGCTGTTTACTATTACCTTCCAAGTGCCAAGTCCTAGTAAAGGCATTTCTGTTCCATTGTTCAGTTTGATTTTTTCCTGCATTCTTGTTAATTTTTATTTAAAATACAGTATTATTGATTAACAAATAACAATTGATGAAAAAAGGGCTAGCGCACGTTTATCAGAGAACTCAAACGGACGTCTGTTAGATTTTTGCCTTTTTTGGCTACCAAGGGTGCTGCTAAATCACATGAATGAATGATCGATTGGTATTTTTAGGATTTGATATTTAAAAACATGTTATATAAGATATACACATGAGTTTAAACTATATTACAAATCGGATAAACTGTGTATAGTACAAAGTGACACTGTACAAAGTCGAACTGAAGTTTATTTATATACATGATTTTTTAACTTTGAAATGGAATGAATTATCAATGTACAATGCAAAAGAAATGATAAGTATTGTCCATTTTTAGTTATCTCGCATCGTCACTTAACACACCTATAAAGCTATAAACTTTGTCCAAGGACATTGACGTTTGCAAATCATAAAATATTATATTCAAATATAGCGCGTTGAACGTCACCTAGTGGAAATATTTGGAAGCTACAATTGAATTTGAATTTAACTTGATGAAGAGATACACGCAATAAGGTGTGAAAAAAAAATTTAAGAAAAGTCGATCACGCTTGTTTAATTTTTTTTTTTATTTACTATTATTTTTGTTTTCTTCCTAAGCTGGAGAAGTAAAATTCTAGTCGTGGCTCGGAATTTAGATGAAAAATTACTTGATAGTAGGCCTACATGGAGACGGGGAAAATTCAAATTCAACTGTAATCTTCAATAATTAAATTTCTCGGGGAAATACACAGATTTTCTCCTTGAAATGGAGAAATTAAACCGGTAGTCTGAGGGAAATGAAAAGAATGAAGGAAGAATAGAAATCGTGCGTTTTAATATTCGCCCAAATCTTTTATTTTATGAATCCTCGCCAGCTGAAGGCAATAACAGATATCATATGACTTGCCCTAATTTTCCCTTTCGTCATAGGTATTATATTTTTCATTCGGCGAATAAAATATTACACAACGTATCGCCGTGGTCGCGGGTGGCACAACGTAAACTGTATAATAGCGACATCTCTTCAGATGACTTGATGCGCGTATTATTTGGGAAAGCGGAGAAAAGAAAGAAAAGAAGCGAGTTGCAGAGCTATATAAACCGTTTTGTTGTCTTATTGTTCATTCAGATTTCTTCTTCCTACAGGCTTGACTACTCGACAGCTCGTGAGCACTTGCGTGAGCATCATGAATTTTCTTAACGTAAGTTTGGCCAAATTTTAATAGAAATAATATAATTTAATGAATAACAGATTTTACTCTATGCTGTCCTTAGTTGAGAAACATGGCGATCTTTACTTGCCTGATTTTCCTTCAGCTGTCCATCACCGACGCCAATCCGATCCTTTCATCCAAGTTTGCAACAATGGGCAATCGCCAGTTAGGGCGGAAGCTTGTCAACTTTCAGCGCTTCATCCGCAGCCATGCAAATTTGACAGAAGATAACCAGATAGTTGATGTTGAAGCTACTAGTGAGCCTTTTGTGGCAACAACTGAAGACTTGGCCCCGAAAGACGACACTTTCGATAGTACTGAGTCATCCCCAATCCAAAGTCCGTTCAGTTTTGTCATTTCAACTGCATCTGATCCGTCGGAAGAGCTTCCGTCGCTTCCGCTGGATGCCAACTTTCTGCAGGATACAACTGAAAACATTACTCCCGTGTCTGACATTCAAGATGTTTCCATTATGCCAGTCGTCGACATCACCGAGTCTATCGCCAAGGAATTGGAAGATCTTTCTGTCAATCCTGAGGACGGATCACAGCCTTCACCAACGGACTTTCTGATAAATCCTCAAGGTTCGATTGAGGAAATGGAAATCCAGTCACGATCTGTTGCATCAACATCTTATTCAGTAGATCCTCCTCAATCTTATTTACACGCCTCTGTTACGACAGCTTCACCAGATTTACTGTTTACCGTTGCTCCGGCGGATGCCTCAACGGAAATTTCCAACAAAGAGTCCACCAATAAGACAGAGTATTCCTCCTTCACTTCCAACGAAGAAGAAGAACAAGAAAACATTTCTAACGTTGTGATGACGCATCTGTCTGAAAAATCAACAGATTACCATGAATCCAATTCGAACGAGGAAGAATATCCCGTGGTAGTTCCCGCAATAGTAATAACCAAGCTTTTAACAAACATTGCAGAGAATCCCTCGACGACGGAAGCACCTCAATCCACTTCTACCGAGCCTTCCAATCTACCCGATTTCCCTATTTTCTATCCAGGGTTACGTATTGCAACCACTCCGCAAACTCCTGAGAAAGTAGATCCTTTTCCATTGAACCCGAGCTGGTCAATGAAGATGAACGATATTTTTTCGACTGATCAACAACTACAATCTGGACTTGAAAATAAGATGCAACCCCAGTATCACCCCAGGGATGTGCTGCCACAGTTCAAGCCCAATCAGCATTTGTATCCTGATGTTCCTAATTCGTACTACACGTTCCAACCCAATCAACCTAAATTTCGCCAGGTCGGCTCTATCGATCCTCCGCGTGCTCCTTATCCTCACCCGCAAGGAAACGGCAACCCTTTTTATTACCGTCCGTTCGAATCGGCTCTTCCCAAACCGAGGAGGTTGGTCTTCCCTCCGATATCCAACACGCGTGAAAATTTTCGCTTTCATGTCAATTGGGCGGACGAACTGATGGGTCGATCTAATTGGGCTTAATTTTAATTTGAATGTCTTGTGATTGTCTGTTGCTGACGACTGCTGTGCTTTCGTTAGCCTCGAGTTGCAATTTTTTAAATTCCTAGCTTGCATTGTACGAAAAATAAATCAATAAATGGTATGCATATATAGCCCATACTGCCGATATTATTAAAACTATTTTCTCCCGAGTTTTGGAAAGTATCAGTACCTATTCATATTCTGCGCAAAAGATTATTAAATATGAACTGAACTAGAATTATGTTCACTTTTTCGAGACGAATAACTGTTATTGTCTTTTTCCATGTTACTTGACGGTCTACAGCAATAAAACTTTCGCTCGACTTTTTCTTTCTCCGAGTCCAAATGTTGTTAACATAATAACGATGACATAAAACAATGACTTCCAACAATGTGCCACTTTCAACTACAACTACAGAGTTTTACGACTTAATGTTGTTTCCAAAGTAGTGCTTACTTGCAGTTAACCTATATTATTATGCGAAATGCGAGACGATATATTTTCTACTCTGCAGTGAAACCTGCAATGAATTTGGCTTTACTTTTTTAATATTCCATCATCTTTAAAAATACAGACCGGAATAAAGGACTTGACAAACAAAAGATTTGCCAGTATTTGTCTGTGTACGTTGTATATTCAATACCACTTAATATCTTTCATACCAACAAAAGTACGTGAATAAGTGAACATCGTTTTTGTAGCGAAAGGGAATGTATATAGGAAGCAGTCATATAGTATTTTCTTGCTGTTGTTTTGTCTTTCTCTGAAGATGTCTGAAGTCGAGCACTTGGTTAATCAAAGTAGATTTTTAAAAATTAGTTCAGCCGGAGTATGATGGCTGCTGCGCTTGAAAAGTGGTCTGTTGAACGGAAGGATCATAGTAGACTGATCCGGGAGCGCCAGGGCCTGGAGCGCCGATGGGAGCTGGAGCACCGGGTCCTGGAGCGCCCATGGGAAGTGGAGCACCGGGTCCTGGAGCTCCAACAGGTGGAGGAGATCCGGGACTGCCTTGGGGTCCAGTAGGACCGGGAGCGCCGGTAAAACCAGGCGATCCTGCGATTCCTTGAGGCCCTGTTGGTCCTGGGCTACCCTGAGCTCCGAATGCGCCTTTAGGTCCGATCGGACCAGGGGCGCCAATGAAGCCAGGTGCGCCTTGATTGCCTTGCGGTCCCATATCGCCAACCGGTCCCATCGGTCCAGGGCTACCAGGTCTGCCTAGTTGGCCGGGTTGGCCTTCGGCTCCTACTGGCCCAGGAGCACCAGGTGCTCCTGGGAAGCCGGGGAAACCGATGAAACCATCTTTGCCAGGTTTACCAGGTTGTCCAACTTCACCTAATGTGAGAAAAGGGAATTAGTTAAATAGAAACTTAATAAAGGTTTCATTAATTGAAATACCAGCGGGGCCAGGTTGTCCGTTTAATCCTTCCCTGCCTGGGGGACCTATCAAAAGTTAACAGTTCAGAAATTAGCTCATTATTTTTATTCAAATTAACATTAATTGGGAAAACCTTACCTGTTTTACCGGGGAAACCGTCTTTTCCTGGAGCGCCGTTGAAACCAGCTGGGCCAACAGGTCCCATTTGTCCCATTGGGCCGGGCTGAGTGCTTGGTGCGCCGTTGATTCCATCCTTGCCGGGCATTCCATTGAAACCGTTATTTCCAGCTTCACCCTTAGGGCCAGGACCTCCGCTGAAGCCATTCGTTCCAGGTTTTCCAACAGGTCCAACTGGGCCGGGAGCGCCAATTTCGCCAATAGGGCCAGGAGCGCCAGGGAAACCGGGCCATCCGTCTTTACCAGCGGGACCCGGAGCGCCAACGGGACCGGGAACGGTTGAGATCAAAGTCGGACCAACTGGGCCTTGTTCACCTTTGGGTCCTGGGGCTCCATTCAAGCCGTTGTAGCCATCTTTGCCTGGTGCTCCTAGAGCTCCAATTGGGCCTGGTGCTCCGGTGAATCCACGCTCTCCCTTGACTCCGTGGTAGCCATCTACACCGGCGGGACCAGGAGCTCCATTGTAACCTGCTGCGCCCTTATCTCCCTTTGCGCCAGGAGCGCCATCGTATCCAGGAGCGCCTACAGCCCCAGCTGCGCCATTCATTCCAGGATTGCCAGCGTATCCGGCTTCTCCCTTTACTCCGGGTGCGCCGGCTGGACCAGCTGGACCAGGAGGACCCACAATCACTTGCTGACGTTGTTTGTAGCTAGGTCCGTAACTGGTGTCTTGATCTGCGCTAGGAGATGCTCCGGGAGGTCCAGGTGGTCCAGGAGGTCCCTTGAGCCAAGGTAGCTTCCTACTCAGTCGTTCAGAAACGTAAATATTCTGAGCAAAACATGATTTATGCAACAGGGAAAACTTACTCCATGAATTTGTTCCATTCCTTCTGAACTTCGTCAATATTTGATGGCGCTCTAACTCCGGTCGGGCTTACGTAGTTACCATAAGAACTCGCTAATGGAGGACCAGCTGCGTTCTGGGGAGCTGGTGCATAATTGGGAGCGGCAAATGCCGTAGCAGCCAAGAAAGGAATAATCGCCTGATTGAACACAATATCAGTTAAATTAGATGCTAACATTATTGTTAATTTTAAATATCCAACTTACCAATCCCCTCATGTCTATATTAATATCTCGACACTGATACCTTTTCTCTTCACCGAATGGCAAAACAGGAACTTCTGTAAAAATTTAAAGTATTAAAATAAAAACAAATAACTATCCATTTTTTCCAAATGCAAACTGAATATTTTTAGCGCCAGTTTATAGTTCTGTGGATTTTTACGAAGAAGATGCACACACAATAATTTCAGATGTTTAAATACCTTATTGCTGGAGAAGATGTTTCGCCGTTCACAATCAACTCGACACTGACCTTAGACTACCGAGCACCTGCCTTTTGTAGGGACGTAGAGTCTAGTGGAACGGTTAACTTAACCTATATTCCAACCTTTACGAGTTTGACACCAATAATCTCGCTGAAGAACCTTTCACCTGGCTGACCGTGTTCCCTCTTTGCCCTAGATTGACCTTCGACAACATTACAAGTCTTGTGCTCCACGCACAGTGAAAGTGAAAAAGTTCTTTCTTACCTGTACAACACCTTAGCAACGGTAAAAATTGAGGGCAAAGGGGAATAGGGTCACCAAGGTGAAAGGCTTTGCTCAGAATAATTCTTCCCTTCCACATTGTTGTAGGAGAAGGAAACTGAAATCTTGGCAGACTTCTTCAAAACATTTGACTGTGATGAGCATTTAAAAATGGTCTAGACACTCAGTAAAGTTTGAAGATCTTGCTTAACTAGACTTTTTACGGCTATAAGATGTGTGTGACGAATTAAAAGTAAATAAATCTGATGACATGTGAAAAATTGGCCGCGAGAGAATCGAATCATTTTCCTATTATTTTTGCTTTTTTTAATCAGAGTGATCTATTAATACGGGATTGCTCAACATTTAATTTATGAGTCAAACTTAAAGGACCTTTGTCGAACGTGCCCCGTCTAGACAATCTGAATCCCAATTTGAAACAACAGCCTGGTGGCTGAATGTGGCCAAATCCAAATTTAATGACATATCATTTAAGTAGCTAGCACTAAAGTTATATCACCCTACCCCTAGTTATTTCTCGTTAATTGTATGTCACTATCTGACAGTTTACAATTTCCCCTTTCAACAGGTATGGTTAAACGACATTAAATTATGACAGGCAAAGCGACCGTCTAATAGGCTCCAAGGGCGTGAACAAGCAAATTCACTCCATTAATTAAATTGTGATGAATTAGCTTTTTGTCAGGCGTATTATGTCATTTCAAAGTCCCAAATAAAGCACAGGAGCATTTAATCAATATTGAATAAAAATCACCAGCATTTGATTTTTACAAAAGATGCATAGATCATTATGCAAATAAAAGAAAGGAGATAACAAAGGTCATCAGTTTGATGATTTGCATCCATTCCCTTTCTCGAGAAAAAAAGGAAAATTTGTTTTTCTTTTACCAAAATTATGTAGAAAAATTTGCTTACCCACCCCCTTATTTTTCTTATTCTACCTACGACCAAAAGGAACCTTTTGAAAAAAAATTCCGTTTTTGCATAATTCCGTTTTCCTATTCCGGAACCCACAAAATTAGGTGTCGATGAGTCAAGTGAGAAAAAAAGAAAAACCACCCACCAAAATTCTAAGATGGCCGACTTATCTATAAGGTAACAACCCTTTCACCCACCCACCGCCACCACCCCGTTTCTTGTCTGCCCTAAGGTGACCCCAGCACGTAATGGTAGCATCAGCACGCAAACGAACAAAAAGCAGGTGTTATCAGTATCTTCGTGACAAGCTAAGCCACCGGAGGTCAAGTTTATTGTGCTCGTCGCTCAAAAATTACAAAAATATTTTTTGTAAATTTTGTTTTTTCAATTGTTAAAATTCCACCAAACATAAGAAGAGATTAGACTCACAACTTTTTCTCGCTGAAAAGAACAAACAATACTTTTCGTGTTTCTTTTCTCTCCCATCCAACAAGAACAAGTGGGAGTGATTCGGTGCTTATTAGCCAGTTTTACGAGTGTCTATACGTGTGTTGTGACGACGCCACCAGCATGATGAATAACGAGTCTATCTGCCATCAGCAGCAGCCAAGCACCCTCACTGTTGATACACTTTCCTACAAGGAACTTCAATCGTTGGCCATGTCCCTCAGTTTGCCCGGCAAGATGAAGGTATTGATCCACTTTCGAGAGATTACTCACTTAACTTATCTCATTATATTTCCAGCAAGGTGTTTTAGTGGAAGCCATCAAAGCTCGACAAAACAACAACGAAGAAGCTGTCGCTTTGATTTTGGAAGCCAATCGCCAAAGGAGGATCCTCCGCCGGGAACAAAATTTGCGAACACAGCAGCAACAACTATTAAAACTAAAAAATGGTAAACTTAAATTCCTGATTCAATTGTGCTATACTTTTCGGTAATGTTCAATTTGTTTTATAGCTGCAGAGAAAGAAGTCGCCGACAACCAAACGAATTGCATGACCCGATTGAAAATGAAACGATCGGCCAGCGAAATGGAAATGGATCCGACGTACATTGTCGACGAGGAGACGTACAAACGATCAAAGTTGGCAGCTGCCTTGATCCAGCAGCCGATGAGACAGCAGTCCCGAGGCTCGGCCGGCTGCTCGTTCAGTTTGTTGACGACGGGAGCCACTTCCATCACGATCCGTAAAGAACATCAATATCAATCAAGCATGGGCGGATGCAGCACGTGGGAACAACAGCAGCAGCCGATGATGAGTCCGGTTATTCCATCACTGGCCATGATGCAGCAGAAACCCTTGCCGGATCTCTCGAAAGAACTATCGATCCTGATGCCCGTGCTGAGCGACTGCAGCGGAGTCAATCCGGCCAACAACAACAACAAGAGTTGCTGCAGTGTGAGCAGCGTTAGCGCCACCAGTTCCGTCGGCTGCTGGAAATCTGGCGGAAGTAGTGACCAATCGCTTCCGCAGAGCAGTTTTGATAGCTGCGATTCCGGATGGATGGGAGCCGACGATTCCTACGATCTCAATACGTGGAAGAACCTTCAAAACATAAAATTGAACAACAACAGTTTTGAGAATACGGTACCGCCTCCATCCCTCCACACACCACCGAATTCATCCAGCGGCTATTTCGATGCGACAGCAGCGCCCGACACGTCCATTAGCAGTAGTGAAATTTATACTCCGGAAGATTTCACATCCGCCAACAACCCCAATTCGTCTTCTGTCACGGCCACCGGTTCCAATTACAACACAGACTTTCCATTGCCCCTTGAATCTTCTCATTCGTTTCCAGATGCCAACGTTAAACAAGATCCTTGTTCTTCTTCGTCGACGTGGTGTGAATCTTTCATCCAGCAGACGCAGTCGTTCCCCCAATCGCAGTTGCAGCCTCAATCAAAGTACCAGCAGTCAAATATGCAAAATGGCCGCAACGGAGTTTGCTCTACGATGTCGACTGAATCCCGCGTGACCGCCAAGGATTGCCCCTACGACTTTGACTGTTACCGGCTGGGTGGCCCATTCTTCCGCATCCAGCGGCCTGGTAATCCGACGTCCGTCGTTGTCCCCAGCGGTCGCACCTCGACGCTGACAACCTTTTGTAACATGTTGCCCCGAATTGCCTCTTATGTTCAGTGAATTTAATCAATTCATGAATTTCGTGTTTGCTCAATTTAAATTATTGCGCCTTGTAACATTTGCCGCCTTTCCCTTGATTGAACCCATAAAAACCTGACCCCGCCCTCTCCTGCCCGGTTGTTGAAGTTAATTTAATTTAAAAAGTGATTGCTCGATATAATTTACTTATCGATTTAATTTACCCCGTTTTGTCTCTTGTGTGTGTGTTTTGTTTTGCCGTGTTTGCCCAGCAGCCAATAAGAGGTTGTCTCATCTGTTGTCCCTTTTGTTGTTTTTAGTTGATTGGTCGCAGGCTACCAGCGTTCTTGCGGAAAATATACGCAACTTTGTTTTGCCTTAAAGTTAACTTGACATTGATTAATTTTTAATTATATGCAAGTTCTATTTGTAGGGGGGTGACGTCATATTTGGAAATGCGGCAAGTTAAACAAGGCTCTTCTTGACACACAGGTAAATCTCGGTAATTTCTTTTATACGTTTATTGCACCATGTAACAAATTGTTTTCAAAAAAGTTATAATCGGATCAAAACAAAATTCTAGGACTTTAACTACAAAATTTCAATAGGAAATCAATCAGGAAACAATTTGAAAATGGGTGAATCAAGCCGTCATCAAATCGTAAAACGAACGATGAGCTCTACCGACTTTGGCGTTCCAGTTGATTTGTTTTCCCAAATTTTCACGCGTGTTAGATATCGGAGGGAATCCCATTTGCTTGGGCTGGAGAGGAGCCGAGTCAAACGAACGGAGAGGTGTGTTATTGTTTGTGAAATGGTACCGATACTTTGGTTGGTCGACAGGCGCTGACGGATAATACAGACGCCTCTCAGGATTGGGAGCGATCGGAGCAACAGCAACGGATGATGACTTGACTTTTCTAGGATTTACTAAAACAATATTTTTGTCGCTCCCTTTTTCTCCTTCTAGCACTGGGAAAAATTCCTCGTTTTCTGACATCAAAGGTGCGGTATTAGAAGTATCTTCAATTTGACTCTCTTGGGTCGTATCTTGAAACGGATCGCCATTCCCGGTGTATTGTTGCTGGTTGCTGTCGATTTTCCGGATAAGAAACGGATGACTGTTCTCTTCAGCAGTCAATGAAGACCGAATCGAACTGCCACAGGTAATTGACAACAGTGGAAATAGAAAAAGGCAGGTAAAGAGCGATACGTATTTTACGTTCATCATCTAAGGAAAAAATCGTAAAATAATTTTAATTACTGTTCACGTTGAGTATTTTTGTGTGTTACAGGAACTTACGCTTGGAAAAGGGATGATCCTACAGAAAACGCTAGGTGATTTTGAATATCTGGAGCGGTGGTAGTTGGTGACTGAATAAGAAATGCAATTGGCAGGCTTATATAGCTCAGAAGTTGGCTCATTTTCTTCCATTTCAGTTTTGCCCATTAGTTGAAGAGCTCAAGCAATAAGCTGGTAACCGCAAATCATCTCGTGATGTTTAGTTTAGAAAAAAAAAATTGCTTCCGTTATCGCTACCAGAAGACAAGCTGAATGGCAGAAGAAATAAAAGGGAAAACCGGGACGAGTGATTATTAATTCACAGTCTGTTGTATCGCCCAGTTTGCGAAGGGGTAGACGCGCTAGCGATTTCCTATTCTTACTTTCAGACGAAATAACTAATTTCTCTCGTTTTTTTTTTAAGAGGAAAGTTGCATTATTCCCAGGCTTTTATTAGCTCTTCCGGCAGAAACAACATAAAAACGTCGATGGATGGACAACAATTTGCGAAATTTTGTTTCCTCTTTTCACCTTTTCTCAAATGATGGGCATCGGCCGATTATAGCGAATCGCAATATCGATAGTCTATGGTTTATTTTGGTGTTGCCGTGTTGACGTGATCTCCAATTAATTTAAGTTGAATTCTGTACTAACGGATATTTATTTTTTTATCGTTTCCCATAATTGGAAACCCTTTCATGGTTGCCCAAAGACGTGAACAGCGAGACCTCATTCGCCCTTATTGGAAAATAATTAGGCCTAGCCATGGTCAGCCGTGTCTTCTTAATCTTCTCTGTTTTCTCGATCGTTAAATATCCAAGAGATTATTTCGTTCACAATCATTTTCCTGTTTGGCCAGTCGATGGCAATGCCAAAAATCTCGCGTCCCCGCAACATTATGTTTTTGGGGTTTTTTTTTGCTTTTTTTTGTTTGCGTAAGCCACAATCAAATATTTCAATTAATGAACTTGATCGATCACAAGTTCGTGCGCAATTTGGCATAACAAGATCTCATATGGAGAAAGCGTCACTAGAGTTTTTAATTGTAATTAGTGAAGCAGAGACACCAACGTTAGGTGAACCTCGAATGGTTTAATATTCAGTCGCCACACATTTGATGGTAGGACGGCTGGATCGCGGCAGATTTCGGCTTAATTTTTGGAAGTCACTCCCATGTGATCCTTCTCCAGTTGAGGATGTGGCGCTCGCATCGGTTCCTCACCTAGGCGAGCGCCACCGGAGGTATCCGCCGGAGTGGACTACTTGACAATGAAATTTTAAAATCTTAGTATAGACCGAGGTATAGAGTCGGCACCCCTTTACACTGCAACACGACGCAAAGGGGTCGGCTTGACCCATACCTTTGGATTCGAATAAGGTCTATACCATTTTAATCGATTTCCTGTTTCTTTATTCCCAATTTGAAAATCGTTTTCACCGCCGTCAATTCGTCTGTTTGTTTATGTCGCAGTTCGACCGGTTCTTCTTTTTATCCAATCAGGGTGGTGTGTGCGTGTAAATTAGTGGATTGATATGAGGTGTAGGGAACATTGTTTTGCCAAAGGATGTGCGCAAAGCTCCACGACTGCATAAAGCAAAAGGTTTTCTGTAATGTCGGTATGGCTGAAAAAAAGTAAAAATGGTTAAACAAAAAGTAGTAAATGCGGTGATGGTAATCTAGATTTGGGCTTTGTTGGGTTTCTCTAATGATATACCTGATTATCTACCTGGTTCCGATTGACTAGCTAGCTGATTGACAACCTGGTGTCCAGCAACACGAAAATGTTATTTACAAGGAATTACTTTCTTATGTCACAAGTCGTAGTCAGTTTTAATTAGCAGAGCTTGATTGTCTTATCTTTAAGTAACTCCGTTGCTGTCTAGGAAAAATAATTCTAGATTTTTCGTACCGTTTCGTACTGGAATAATTGATACATAGCCTACAATGCAAGTCTTTTTTGGCTGATTCTTTTGCGGTAAGAAATACATTTACATTTTACGGGCATTTTAGACATTTCCATAACGATAATGAATCATAGCCTATATCCAATAACCTGAACAGAATCCACAAAAATCTCTGCGCTCTTGTCACGCAACCGCACAAAACGGAATCGATATTTGTGTTTGAAGCATAACGCAAATTGCTGTGTTTAATTCTCTAATAAAAGCCCTGTTTCTTTCTTATATACATAGCACGTATGAACCACACCATGTTAATCAGTAACTTTAAAAAAGAAAATTTTTATGGCAGCGGTGGGATTCGAACCCACGCCTCGAGAGACTGGTGCCTAAAACCAGCGCCTTAGACCACTCGGCCACGCTACCTATGAAAACTTAATTTTAGAATCATTCGTTTCAAAGCCGTTTAGGTCTTTCATATTAACAAGTAAAAATCTCGAAATGCCCTATGCTATTGCCCTTTGATTTGATATCGTTTGCATGTATCAAGCGCTCGTAAACGAGGACGCTAGCTTGTTATTAAAAATATATTTCTATGAATAGATAGATAAATCGATAGTGACACGCGTTCAGCATATATCAGTAGGCAACGAAGCCGCAATTCTTTACACCTTAGGCAGGTAGTCTAAGTTAATACTACTAATATTCTTTTTAACCGCATTCCGTTCTAATGGATTCTAAACAAGGAAATATGAAAACAACTTCTAGAATAGTAGAATGACGCTTTTTAAGGAAACGGTTAATTACACTCAACAAAATGTCTAGTGGAAGAGATCAATAGATCTGACCTGGTCTGACCTTTCGTCATTCTATTACAATTTATTCTAGAATCTTGTGTGGATTTGTGCACAGTTACTTCCTGGCATTCCAAAAAAAAAATGTTTTGTACGCCGAAACCTCTAAATATCTAGTTAATGAAAATACTTCACAAAAAATTGGCTTGCTGCTACATCCTTCCACATTTTTTTTTTAATTGAGCAATTTCAGGCTGCCGGTTGCCGGCCTGCCCTGCTGCCCGTATTTGATAAAATATAACATTTAGACTTCGCGCCGTCAAATTTTATAAAATTTGTAACACTGCTCCCATTCACCGAAGTTCGTGACGTCTGCACTGCATTACAATGATGGCAGCAATAATCACAGGCTCACAGTACACAGTCCCACACTCTCACAGCATCGTTCCACCTTCCTCTAAGCGCTATTAAAGGTCACAAACTTAGCTGCTAGAATAGTGACTGTGTAAGTGTTCTCTCCCTTTATTCTGTGGTAGTAATGGACATTTGCCAAATTTTTCCGTTCGTGCTTTGTTTTCTTTTGTTACTCGATTTCCCAATTGTAGTACCTGTGTTATTTATGGGTGTCGAGTCTCCCAAGTCTCAACACGACAAAGCAGTCAAGTCAAGAAAATGATGATTGAAAAGCCCTGGGCACGGGCAAATCTTATTTGACTTGAAAACTTGCAGACTATTGTATCGGGAAGGATGATGTTCCTTTAACTTTCTCCACTGTGCTCAAGTAAGAAATATGTAGGCTACTTTAGTTTACCATTTATTGGTTTATTCGATTTTTTTGTTTTGTTTGAACAACAGAGTTGATGCTTCGAGCTGAAAGGAAGTTCGGCAATATTTGAGTCACGTCTGTGAATCTTTGCTGACTGGCAGTTCAAGCGACGTTCCTACTGTAATAATTTTGGAAGATTTACACCTGGCTCCTTCCCTTTGCGATATCTTTGCGCCACTGTCTCACTTTGAGTCGGTTAGAGAGAACCAAAAATTCCCGTACCTTATCGGCACTACAGGCCCAATGGCGCAATCCTCGGTGCACCTCCAGTTACAGTTTAATTTCAGGTAATTGACGACTAACAAACGTAGTTGTCAGTGGAGCTAATTATTTTATTTTGTCATTAGGTGGATTCTTTTGGCAAATCATGCAGAGCCGGTTCAAGGCCTTATCCAGCGTTTCTTACGTCGTCGCTTGATTCAAAGTCAACTGCTGGCTAAATCACGCGACGGAGCATTGGAGCGAGTTGTCGAGTGGATCCCTCGTTGTTGGGCCCACCTGAACAAATTTCTGGAGACTCACAATTCGGCTGACGTGACGATTGGCCCACGTTGGTTCCTACAGGTCCCAGCTGATTCGACGTGCTCACAAATTTGGTTCACCGATCTTTGGAATTATACTTTGGGGCCATACCTGCTGCACGCAGCTAAAGAAGGGCTTCAGCTCTATGGAAAACGAGCGCTATGGGAAGATCCTACGTCATGGATCATATCCACTTATCCTTGGGCTCAAGGCAGTGCCTGTGATGCTCTTATGCGGTAATAACCTTTTCTTGTGTAAAACGACAAACATATTGACATAAAATAACAAAAAAATATTTTCAGACTTCGACCTGAAGATGTTGGTTACGACTCGGCAACAAGATCAAATTCTACGAGTACCTCAAACAAGGATCGAGATCCATTGGTAACTAAAAAAAACTAGTTTAGAAATGAATGAAAATCAAATTATTTTCATCGTTGGTTATTTTTTTAATAGGTTAACATGCTAATTAAACTGCAAGAAGCAGCCGGCCTCCCAAGTCCAGTGGACAACTCAGAAAATAGTTCCGAATCACTAGCCAGTGGAAGCGAGTCCAAAGTGACTAATGATACAGTTTAAAAAGTACCAAAGATCTGCAATTTAAAAAAGTGTAATAACCAAGCCACAAGCCATCATTGTTTACATATTATAGCACTTAATCTTTGTCTTTTTTAATCAAATACTAAATCTGTTTCAATGAATTTTCGAAACGGATTCTCGTTTGTCACTGTGTCGAAAGAAATCTTTGCATTTTATGTTGTTCTTACATCTATATGATCCATTGACGGCGTTTTAAAATAATTTGATTTCATATTTTTGTACTAGTAAAATATTGTGTGCTATGAATTTCCCAGTTCAATAAAGTGTTTGGTAAGTTATGGAATTACAAGATTTTTTTCGATTGTGTTTGCGAACAATACACCGCATTTTTTACCTTCTCCTTCCCTATTTAAATTTTAAATGTCACGGTAATAATTTTAAATGTTGGACAAAATAAGTACCTTACAAATAGAAACTATTTAGCTTTGAATAATTTGAATAGAAAGACATAGCTTCACTATTGGATTATAGTTATACCATTTGATCTAGCTGATGTCACAAACACTCTAGGTCACACGAAAACTTCAGCTGAAATTTTCTGAAACATTAAGCCTATAGAATGCAATGAGAATCATTAGCTAAATGTTGTGTTATTTAAAGACGGTTAAACTTACCTCAAAATCCTAATCTGAATTTGTTTTGTTTAAAAAAGTATTATTTAGACGAAGCGGTCGCATTTTGAGCGCTGTTCTTTTGGTACTGGTTCTTTACTGACCGCTAGATGCCACTGACTTCAATTGATTTGTCTGCATCATGAAATGAAACATGGCGAAACAAATTGTTGCTATTGTATACTTATTTTTCTGTGATTCCGAATACTGAATTGAACTTCGTTTGTGTAGGTTTATCTTGACCTAGTTTCCTTATTTTTGTATATTACATCCATTTCTTCAAATTCTAGAAAGTCGACCGTCATTACAACAAGTTGACTTATCACTTATCAGTCAATTTCCATCCGGCCATTAGATCCTTATACTCTCAAAAGCCTGAAACTCATATTTGAAGCTCACATACAGTGGAATAAGACAAAAGTTATTACTCATGGACCATAGGATATTTTCTGAATCTTGCAAGTGTAACCTGTGTCAGAATGTTTGTCGAGTGTACAACTGTTTCTACACTATACAGCCGTTCAGAAGGCAACCCAGCTGAGAGGTATGTAGAGTTTTATTTTGCATTGATAAATTTGTGTAAATTTGTAAATAATATAGATAATTTTCCTTGTCCCATTGCTACTTAGAGTTCCAGTTTCAGTGAATGAACATGAAGTGTGTGAAGTGTATTTAGTACATTTACCAGATCTGCTTGATGAAAGTCAAATGCCTTACTGAATTCGTCACCCAAATGATAAAGGTAAACATCATTATCACCTTTTACCATGCTACTATGAGTAAATTTTGTTTAAGCTTCCTATTAATTCCCAACTCGTTTTTAAAGAACTATTTGTGACGTCCCCTGAGATCGAGAGTCGGCCGCCAGTTTCAATCTACAACGCAGTTTCTTCATGGAATCGTGAGGTCCTGGCACGGAGATCCTTGAGCCAACGCTGGCTTTTGTCCATGACAGAAAAGGGACTTCCACCAACGTTCGGATGCTTATCTTCACGACGTACGCTGCTTCTTGTGCTTCACTGTTGAATTAAATCACTTCAGTGTTCGCTTCCGTCCGCTGTGAAATACCTGCAGTCACTCGCCACGGGATTATGCCCAGGTAACCAATAATTGACTTACTTTCGTAGATTATCTGCTAATAATCTTCTTGCGTTAAACTCTGTGTATGCGTAGTAATTCCAAATCAGGCCCTTTTTTGCGCGCCCATAGACGTTTCTTTTTTCTAACGCTAGATGGCTTTTCGATAATTTTCAGCTGTCAAAACAGTCAGTTTGCACATCTCTTTAAACATTTATTAGCACTTCGGAAGTTAATGTGTGGAAATTTTTTTGTGATTACTGACGATAACTATTACCACCAACAAAGCTCACTTGTTAGATTTTTAATATTGTGTTTTTTTTTCTACTTCCGGTTTTCTCATTTCAGTCAGTAGTTCAGTATATATTCATTCCACGCACAAAAGAACCACATATTCGTGATCCTCGTCAAATGTGTGGTAAAGTTCATGTTTTTATTTGTACATACGAGTACTTCCGGTTTTAAGAATTTTCCTGAACTATAGTTCAGGAAAATTCTCGATTTCGGCAAAATTTTGGATTTCGCTTAAATCTCTTCTAATCGACCCCAAATTTCATGGAGATCACGAATATTTGGTTTAATTTGACGGCAGGTCAATAGTTAGGCGCTATCGCTTACTTCCGGTATACTTCCGGAAAATTTTATTAAAACTAGCAAGTTAGCTTTGTTCTGTATACAGTTATTAATATTGAAAACTAAATTTTAAGCAATTAAAAGTTCGCCTTTAAAGTTTTGAGCCAAAAAACTAGATCAATGTACCTTTATGTATTATGTAACTTTTATTGGCATTTCACTTAATAAGAATTGTTTTTTCTTTATTCATGTAATGCAGAGGAGACCGCGAGAAGATGGACGCCGGTAACGCCGGTAACTCCAAAATGTCAGCGCGGATCATCATTTGTTGTTGGTAATATTTGTGTTTGTGTTAGTGAACCCGTTGGCTGCCACGCCTTTGTTCTCCCCTGTGTTAGTTCCTTAGCACGGGCCGTGCTGTTCGGTCTCGTGGTTCACATGCCGCGGGGTCGGATAGTCGCACCAGCCCCAGATTCGCCGCAAGGCGCCTGTTAGGCAGTGCACCATAGGGAATTCCCCCTTGTCGATGCGGTGATGGATTCTAGAGGCGTGCATTCCATCTTCTCCTGTCACCGTGTCAGCCCGGACTTGTCAGCAATGGCAAGTCTCACCTTTTGTCATGGATCCTTCAGACATGGCGCGTAGAGTAGTAGAAGAACAACCTACGGGTTGTATGGCGTGGCAGCCAACGGGTTAACTTAAGTGTATGTATGTACTATGTAATTATGTATGTATAATATGTGTGATTGTAAAATATGGTGGAATTGTGGGTGGAGGTGGGATAATAAAGCAATTCTTTTTCATGTTTTTGTCCAAATTGTGTCTGAGTAATTTATAACAAAGTAAGGTTTAGCAGATAAAAGATTATATTTGTTACACTTTTAAGTGCTCCATTCATGCATAAATGATCAGTCACTTGGCTATTATAAGGACATTAAAAAACCTTTTTCCATCTCCCTTATCTCAAAACTTCCTGTGAAAGAGCCTATCACAACGTCTGCCATGAATTCCTTCAGAACCTAAATGTCAAGTAAACTGTTAACTCTAAAATCTTTGAGTGAACACTAAACAGTCCATCGCTTTCGTAACTTACCCTGAAAAAGAATTCCGTCCAAGCACCAGGATATGTCCTATGAAGATCGACTGCTTGGAGTAAATACTATGATGGAGCTGGACTTACTGATTGGAGTAATACTATGGTTCCTTGGTGTAGTAAACTATTGCAGCGTACGTGGTTGTGTAATATGCGGCTTCTTCGGTGTAGTACTTGAGTGCTTAGGTGTCGTAGCTAGGTTTAGCGTAGGTTGTGGTGTAGCAAACTGGAGCATCAGTGTGGTATTCCTTGTCAACTTAGTACGAAGGAGCAGCTTCTGTGTAGTAATAAGTCGGGACTGCGTAATACTTGGCCGCCTCAGTTGTGGTTGTGTAGATCGGGGCAGAGTAGTACTTCGGCGATTCGGTGTAGTATTCGACAGTTTTGGTGGAGTAATTAGCTGAAGCCTCGGTGTAGTAGCTGGAAACGGAGTAGTACTTAGGCCCCGGTGTTGTAGGATGAGACGTTCGTTTTCGTGTAGTACTCCGGTACCTTGATGGTGTAGTAGCTCGGGGCAGCTTAAGTTGTGGTATTATACTCCAGTGCCTTAGTGGTGTAGTACTTGGGTGCCTCGGTGGTGCAGTAACTGGTCTTTGCATAAGTTGTTGTCGTGAAGTAAGGCGGCGGCGTTGTGGTTTGGTATCCGCCATACCAAGGAGACATCGGTGCACCAGTGGTCGACCCAGCCATCAACGATACAACACCCAACAGCAGCACGACACTTTAGTTTAAACAATCAATACATTTAAACATTATTATTCAATAATAAGTAATAACTGGAACATGAACAAACAGAAAACAGTAAGTTGATACAAAACTCAATGAAAATAACAAAACAAAAAAGAAACAGAATATCTACCCATAATTGCGATTTGGTTACACGATGAGGAATGCAGTTGGTGACAGATGCTGAACACACTGCAGATGTTGAAGTGTCGGAGATACTCACTCTACTGATTTCGATATTCGATCGCCTTTTCTCTCTCCTTATCTTCTTTTCTTTAGATGACTCATTTTACGCAGAGTAATACTTCGGGGCGTCGGTGTAGTAGCTCGGGGCAGCGTAGGTTGTGGTGTAGTAGTTGGGCGGCTTCGCGGGGCAAGCGGTGTTGTTGTATTAGGGGACTTGGTGTAGTAGGCAGGGGCAGCATACGTAGTCGTGTATTATTGGTGTAGGGGGGGGGGGGGGGGGCATCTTGGGAGCATCGGTGTAGTACTCCGGCTCTTTGGTGATGTAGCTAGGGGCAGATTTATACTTCGGGGTTTCGGTGTAGTAGCTCGGGACATCATAAGTTGTGGTGTAATACTCTGGAGCCTTAGTGGTGTTGCAACTGGTCTTTGCGAAAGTTGTTGTCGTGTAGTAAGGCGGCGGCGTTGCGGTTTGGTATCCGCCATACCCAGGAGACATCGATACACGAGTGGCCGACCCAGCCATCAACGATACAACACCCAACAGCAGCACGACGCCATAGTTTACTAGACAATACATAATTTGAACATTAATGTGCAATAATGACTGGCATGTTAACAAATAGAAAGTGAATTCACAACTCCATATAATAATGTTTACCCATGATTTAAAACTAGTAATGTGACGAAGAATGCAGTTTGTGAAAAATTGCACTGCAGTTGCTGTTGCCACGTCGGAGATGCTCACTCGACTGATTACTTTCGCCTTTTCTCAATCTTTTTATACGATTTTTTTATCACCCTCACCTCTTAAGCCTTGCGGCTGTTCTACCTTCTTGATAATGATACAAAAAGTCCCGTTCTCACCCAGCCTCTACACCACTGCATGCCACGTTTTTCGTAATGATCTCCATGACCTTCGATTGAAGGAAATGGAAACTAACCTTTCCTTCTGCAGGTAGACGTTGCTGGGGATGGGTCTACAAACACCAATATCAAAATGAATACCTAATGGCTAAGCCTTGCAGCTATTGTACCTGCTACAAGCAGCAATTGTTTTGCCTAAATATAACCAATTATTAGCCGATTCTAATGAAAAAGGGCAGTTGAAGTGATTGTATGCACCTTATGATCATTCCTCAACTGTATGGGGCTTTTCAAATTCCTTCTTGGCCCCAACAGTTCATTTGATGGGGGCTCGAGTAGTGTCTTTTGTCCATGACAAGAGTTCATCACCAAAGCCAATTACTTTCCAGTTGCAGATTTTTTTTACATAGATGCGTTTGAACCAGCATTCACGCCCATGTCGGTAGTGACCCAAAGATTCTAAAGGTTGAAAAGAGAAATAAAGAATTTTGTTAAAATATCCATAGAAAGTTATTATACTAATAAAACACACAATTACAAGTAGCTAGACTTATTCAATAATTTTGTTGTTCAAATTGTAAGAGATTTACTGTAGAAGATGTTGAATGAAAAGTTACCAATTTAAACTTTTTTCTCTGTTGAACCTTGAACACATTCGAAAACTGGATTGTCATTTGACGATTCCACCCTTTTTTACACCAATTTTGATATTCTTCTCACTGGCTTTTCTTTGCACTGATAGTTTGTTGTCCCATCACAATCAACATCAATCCATGTAGAATGGATATTGGAATTCTTCAAATTTCAGACAAAAATTGTGTCTGGCAGTACACATCTAGGTAGGTGTTGTTGACTTGCTGTCACTGAATGTTAAAGTTTACTTCATTAAGTACTTGTTAATAATCACTTTATTCTTCAAGAGCAGAGGTAACTTCAACAGTCACATTGTACATGAAAAGCTTAGGCCTGCTGCTGTTGGCATTGGAGCTATTCGTGGGGTGACCTTGACCACGCAGAACAAGTCCCAAATTCTTTTCTAGGAAGGAGATTGAAAAATCAAAACAATCGCCTCACCTCACTTCTTGAATCAATCTGATCTGAACACGTGTGCTGTTCCAACGTTTCCTTGATTTGACTTGGAACACTTTGTTTCAACCACGTCACACTCACACGTGAGTAACATAAGTAAAGCAATTGAGAAACAACAGCAAACTTGACGACTCACTACAATTAAACGATTCAATCAAACTCTGCAAAATTATGACGATTATAGCGGTATAGCCTCACCATCTACTGCAGACGAACTACCGTGGAGAAGCGGTGTTGCCCTTTTACGTAGCTCAGTAAAATGTTGTGACTTGCCTCTAGTTACTATTCACGCAAGAAGATGGCGTTTCATGCAACACTACAAGAAGCACAACTTCTGAATCCTCCGGGTCTCCGGTTAGGCGGTTATAATAAGGAAAAACGGTCTCTTAAGATTAAAAAAAAAAAACGCACAAAACCCAAGCCGTTGCGGATCCATTACGACATGAACACTGTCACTGTCAGCAGTGTCAGCAGTTGTCAAGAGGGACTTTGAACGGTACATTTATTTACTTTTCTGCAAAGTTGCATAACATTAGTCACTTATCATTGCATAACAAGAGTCCCTAGACCACGTCCACATCTTGTTATATTTGGCGATAGAATTATTTTTGCTCGAATGCGTCTACGTGTGTCCCAAATTCAAATGTCGTCGCCTCGGTCTTTAACGCCAATGTCTGACTATGTTGAACGTCCCGTCCCTTGCACCACCAACAATCCTCCTCTGCCAATAAAATTCGCATCGCCAATTGCTCAACAATTCCAAATTTGTCGTCCGTGTTGTCCTGCATCAAAATTGGAATAGGACGACAAAGTATATAACGAACGACGAGTCACCATAACAAAGATAATAATATGCCAACGCCATTTTGAATAAATTTCAAAATCGAGATTTCAAGTTGTCATTGCCAAACTTTGTTGATAGCTCTACACGTGCACACAACCTAGAGAGGGATGATTTTCAGGACATGTTTCCTGATGGAATGCTACGTGGTGTGCCAATCACGTCTGCAACATCGCATGCCTGAAATGGTAGAGAAAACAGCACCATGCATATAATTACGTGCATTACAAAATTGGGCGAGGGAAATTGGATTGTTTTTATTGCTTCGCCAGATGCCTATATTCCACTCGTTTTTTTACGACGGAAGTGTCTGAAGCCGCAAATCATCATACTACTTATTTTTAAGAAACAAGTCTTGTACTTTTCAACCGGTTTACGACCGTAAATTTGATCAAAAATTCCCAGTACTTGAAGTAATAAGGAAAATAGGCAGCTATCTATGGTGTGGAATGTCGACATTTCAGCAAAGAATAATTAGAAGATCATTAATCTAAATGCAATATAGAATGCACTACTTAATTAATGATCTACGCAGTCCTGTAAAATGCAGCATATCGTTATTAAATGGGGGACAGTTTTGAGCTCAAAATAATTCCACAATAGTATCTCGAAATTTCTTTTTGAAAAGGAACATAAGCCAGTCCAAAATGGAGTTTTCATTTTAATAGTCAAAGAGTCTCTTTTATTGCGCTATAGAGTGCCTTAAGGGACATTACCTGCAGGCAACTGATACATTAACTATGATGTAAAAAAGGCGTGTCAATAATTGAATGATGTTTCACAGCGCACACCCACGAACATGATGAATAAAAAAACAACATGAAACAGCCAGTGATCAATCCATCTCTATTACGATAATTATCCAAGTTGCTGCCGGTGGTAGTGCTGTCTCGTGTGCTTCCTGCTCTCTACAATCTATTTTCTCGTCCATGATGGATATGTGCCTTGGTGTGTTTGTTGGATGACGTTGTCTTTCTTATTCACTCTCTATCCCCCGGGAAATTGGATAATTATGGGTACAGTTCGTTATACAATAGATATATAGTTACACTATATGGCTTTTCACGTAGGCCTATACATGTGACCCAATAGCCTACTTTCCACGTTGTGACGCATCTTGACTGGAACGGATACGGCTTTAGGCTTGACGATCCCTCGACGTGTCATGTCTTTGAGTCCCTTCACGGTGATTGGCAATAAATATAGTATAGTGTATACAAGTTTTCTTCGACTTCCTCTTTTTCCATGTATAGACGTGTGTTGATGCGATGATGCGCGACAACTTTTGTGTTGAAAACCTTCCAAAAGTTATCCGTACCGAACGATTCTACATCGACTGTTTCATCCGGAAATTGCATTTTGAGTTCGCTTTCGTCTGTAGGCTATGTGACGAACTGGGTTTTTGTTAATCTTTGCGCAATCTGCAGCTTAAGGCGCTACGTATACTTATATAGCTTTGAAGCAATTACAATTATAATAAGCTGTGTACGTGCCGTGGAACCAAACTGAATCCATACAAATAGTCAAATACTTGAAAAATATTTTCGCGCTGCGACTCGCTCTAACACAGAAATTTATTAGCATATTAGAAAAGACTGTGAGACTGTCCTTGACCCTAAGACTAGGTTTCCTACTAGCTATATGCATGCAAGAGTGACTTGATCATAATTTATTCTTGAATATTAAACGGTCACGGTTGCATGTTGTCGGATGACGTAGCAATTCTGGATACATCCGGAAAAGTGCATAAAATGTAGCAACATCAGAGTTTGATGTTATTTCTCGTTTTGATAATAATTTAATAAAGCTGAATATAACAAGGAGTGGTAACCAGAATAAACTGCTTTTCTGCACAACAAAATAACTCGCATATTGCTATAACGGCAGAAATTTTCATCTTCGAATTCCAATTCCATCAACTCGACATTTGGGAGATTGTCAACCACGCCCGACTTATTGTTCAAGGCTTCTGGTGAATAAAGTCGCACCCGTAAATATATTAGCAGAGAACCCTTCAAGCTAAATCTCCGCACTCTCGAGCAAAAATCTCGCAAGCCGATTAAGAAAATAAAAGCACAAGTCTGCCATCTGGGAAACATGTTCATCGAATCTCCCACGACCACGAAAAATAAATAATCTCATCATTTACCGGTCCGAAAAAGAATTCCAAACATTCACGCCCAATTCCCAAAATTCAGACTCTTTCAAGCTGTGATATCCTCACCTTCTAGCCCCTCAAATACCTTCGACATTTCTCCAATCAAAAAAGTGTCCAATTTACATTGAAGCGGAAATGACGCCAAGGAAAAGGCGCGTGCCTCTACAGCATTTGTTGCGTCACACAATATAGTATAGTAGCTATTGTTTCAAATGTAAAAAAAGCCTATATGGTCGAACGAATGCGTGACCTCAATAGCAAGTTCCGTATGCATACCTCCTCGTACGGTCGCATCATTTTGTGCCACACAGCCCAAATTTGGTTGGTGGCTTTACCTTTGGAATTCCCACGAGCCTATACACAAAGTGACTTTGCCTCAAGAGAAAGCAAACAACCCATACAATCGATTCACCATAGCGCGTTTCTTATTTACGCTCGACCGCTGTCGTATTAACTTTCGCGATTTATTTAGCCATTATTTTTAAATCAAACCAACTTAAAACATTTCGATACCGGCAGAAAATTAATCAAAGAAATTAAAAAGTTCAACTCTTTTTTTAAATGTATCGACAACTTGGCTATACACGCAGGGAAAAAAATTCCACTTATTAAAAAAAAATGTTTCAGTAGCTCCAGAGTGGGAGGTCCTTAAAGTTCGTTGCTCCTCAAAATGAGTCTCGGAAAGAAACAATACATGGAGCATCAGCTTCCCAAATCTTTGTTAGTTCAACGGCCCCCAGGACATTTCCCATTCTGCACATATGCCCAAACTTTAGTTAACAACCCTCTGAAGAAAACTCCCAGACTACAAATAAAAATGAAATCGCTATGACAGTCTGCTTTTTTAAAAAACAAAACAATAAAATGTAACCTGCTGAACTAAGAATAATATGCAGGGAAAACTTGGTGAACTCGGTGATTCTGTAAAAATAAAAAGAGTAAGCCTCCTCACCTTTATCGGCCCCATGGGGTCATCTAGACAAGGAAATGTTACGTATTCTAAATTTCTTTTATCAACGCATATGGGAGGATAAAGGCAAACGCCGCCTTGTGATCTACAACGGACCCTCTACTGAATAAATATACACTCGGAAAAGTATACCGACCTTCTTTCATGTGAGCTTTCTTTAAAAAAAATACGTGGACACAGCGAAAATATTCTTCTTCGCACAGGTAGTCGACCGTTTTTGAGGCGTAAAAATGAGTGTGAGAAATTCTCGTCAAGATAAACACGTCCATCATTTTATGGACATTTTTTAGCTTAGGAGTAGGGATTTTAGGATTTATTCAATGTCAGTGGGACACGCGGATTTCCTGAGGGCTCGACCAACAATTAGCGCGAATTTAACGTGGGATCAAAGTAGAAATTGTGAAAGACTTACTTTTGTTTGAACGAAGAACTTGAAACGAAAATGTCAGTTTTGTATGAATGGCTAATTTTTTTATTATTAGCCTACCAAAATCAGTCACAAAATGGTACAAAATAAGACACGATCTTTGAGCAAGACATTTTGTTTGTTTGTTTTTCACTATAACGTACCGAAACTGAAAATGATAGACAAATCAGAATTGTTGATTAAGATTACACTTGTGGTTGGCTGTCAATGAGACAGAGAAAACAGGCTAAACAGCATTCATAAAATTCTTATGAAGATGAAAATAATGCATATTGTTCTGCTGAAATATTTATACGAATTTGACTAATGTTATTATTCATCCACGTAAAAAGTGGATTTCAAAAAAAATGTTTTTAGCTAATTCGCGCTTGCTACCAACTATTGCCTTTTCTTTTAAAGCGGAATTGATTATAACAAAAGAAGCTTGATTAAAAAAAAAAAATGTTTCTATCGGTTTGATATATTGAAGTAAATGGCCCAAAACTTGGTTTGAGAACCAAATGAGTTGATTGTTAAAAAGCTGAGCTAGTTCAAGATGCAAGAGTTGTTTTTCTATTGGCTTTTCTTGACCGTGTCCACTTTGACGACATGGGGGGAGAATTTCCGAAAGGCAAAACGGACGAAACAGACAATGAGATAAATGAGCGTGAATAGTACAGCCGTGTAGATAAAAGTCACATCTATCGATTCCCGTTCGATAGGAGACAACCTACAAGCGGCCGGTCGCAGATGAGGAGCTCCCCTGTGGCGGATGACGTACTCTATGGCATGAACGGCTCGTTCCAGGGGCCGGTCCAGGTCAATTTGGTCGTGCATTAGATTAGAGAGCTTTTGGGCATTTTCTTTGTACCTAAAAACCCACATCAAAAAATGAAATAACGCTTCCAATGAATAAAAAAAGAGAATAATTTCGTGGGTGTCATTACTTTGGATTGTTCACTATTTCTGTGATGGCGTTAAAAAGAATGTCTTCCGTCAGGGTAATCCAATTCAAATAGATGGCGTATCCGTCTCTTTCAGCCTTAATGACGTAATTCACTTGGTCTCCGAAAACAGGAAACCCGATCAAAGGCACACCGTTCCAGACCGTCTCTTGATTGCTGTACAGCCCACCGTGCGTCATTAGCAACCGCATTTTCGGATGAGCCAGTAGGTCCTGGAGCGGCGGAAGCCATGTGGAGAGCTTCACATTCGGCGGGAGATCTGTCATGCCCGACTCGTCTTCCCACTTCCACAGGACGCGGAAAGGCAGGCGACTAAATGCGGAAACGAATATTCTGCGCGTCGCCTCCGGCATGCTGGCTCCTCGGAGGATAGAGCCGAAACTCAGGACAATAAATCCAGCGTCGCTTGACCCGTTGACGAAACTCTCCACTTCCTACTTTCAAAATTTTATGGTAAAAGAGGTTTGTTGCTAGGGCAAGTAATAAAACAAAAAAATGCTCGAACCTGTGGTAAAGGTCTGGGCGGAACCAAATGGAGACCACCGGCTTCGACAATCAGCGCAGATTTAAAGTACTGGTAATTAATGACGGGATGCGTATTGGTGATTAAGAGACTCAGATTTCTCTCGATCTCCTTGACGGGTGAAAGTGGAACTGTGGAATTGATCCAGGCTTCCGCCGCCACCTGATCCACTCTCGGCAGAATGAACCAATTCCGGTAGTAGATGACCATGACGTTGAGGAAAACGTTGACGATGCGCTGCGGCAAGTTCATTTCTTCGGTGAAATCCGTGCAGAGAGCGGGAAACTGTTGGAAGGACAAGGGGGAGCAGGTGTAGTCCAACATCCACGGCAGCGGAGGCAGAGCGCTCAGGTAGATGAAAGGGGCCTGGAAGTGTTGCACCAGCGGCAGCATACAGTCGTTCATGAAAGCTTCGATAACGATCAAATCAAAATGCTCTCGGCTGGCAATCAGTTGATGAAACACCGGCTCTCTGTAAACAGCTTTGCAGACGTTGGACAGCCGATCCGGCAGCGTCAGCATCAGGGCGATGGGACTGGAAAAAACCCCGGGCGAGATAATAATAATAAAAAGTAAATAAATATTTATAAAAGTTGGTAAAGATTAGGAAATTATTCATTTAACTTGTTGCTGTTGAAACCGATTTCGTGTCGGCTGTTCATTTTCTGCAGCGAGGCCGAATGCAGGTGAGTTACATTGGCTATATCTTCCCTTGGCTTCAAACCGTTCCAATGAGTTATGGTATGCCCACGGCTAGCCAAGGCTTTAATGCTGTAGAAGAAGACGTGCGTATGGCTGTACGAGGTGAACGGCGATAAGAATAGAATATTCGCCGCTGAGGCCACTTCTATTATTGCCAACCCGGCAATTAACCAGAGGACACCCGGAGCCAATTTCAACTTCATTTCCCGTTCACCAACCTGAAAGTAGTAAAATAATATTCAACCGCACTAGAAAGAAAACCAATTTTACAAACACTTTTATGCATGCAATCTAAGCAATAAATCAAACACGTTTATCCTACCAGTCGCATAATAAGAGCTGAAAGTATACGGGAAAAACCAAAAAGGATAGTCGTCGTCCTCACCGACGTTGCGCAAATGGATAACGGAACAAGAGGAAAGGCGGTGAATTGTTTATGGCATCTTGTTTAATAAAGACTATGGATTAGGTTACGCCAACTCTTTTAGCAATTAACGCTAAAAACCATACGACACAAAAGTAAATAAGAAGAAATTTCCAGTTGTGAATGACACACTTTTATTTCCCAGACAGTTGACACAAGACCAACTGTGGGTTGAATCGACTATTTCTTTGTTGACGAGTCTGGACGTTCTGTTTTTCATTAGTAATTCTCTCCTAGCGCGAAAATCACGCACGACAAACGCTTGACAGAAAACAAAGAAATAGCTTGAAATTAATGTTTCCTGTACTTATTGGGTAGTTCTGGCATTCATGTCAAACGGGACATACAATAAAGAAAAGAATTAAAGAAATTTCTTTGACGTAATACCAAAAAGAAAGCTTTATAGCATTGATCAACCTTAAAAAGGACACGGATAAGCAGATGCCACACATTCAAATAGGACGACAAAATCGAGCTGGATTTTACGACTTTTTATTAGCACCTTGTTGGTGATAAATACATTGATATTGCATGGCAACTGACGAATTTCACACGGGAATATTCCTAGTCACTAAAAGTTACGCCTTCACTACTACTTACAGGTGTTGGACGATTTCATACAAGTCCCGTAATGTAAACAGGGTGTAACTAAGGCCTTCTAACAACTACAAAATAATCTGTGATTGCACTGTACTGTTTCAAGGTTTGAAAAGGTAAAAATCGCGCCAATTCTGTTATGTAAACGGGAAAAATTCTCTAGCATTGAGGTTTGGTAATAACACCTTATTTAAACGCAAAAACGCATGAGTTTGCGAACGGCCAGCACTTAATGGGTACAACAACTGCACTTTGGACCTGACCTATGTTGTTTGAGCGTATGCAATAATGCCAAGTACAGGGGCGTTTTAAACACACTGAATTACAAGTGAGGATGTCAAATTCTTTTAAACTTAATTGTTAAAAAATAAAAATATGTTTGGGATTTTTCTCTTACCTAAATGTTCACCGACGAAAATGAGAAGATGCGATGTCGAACAAAAATCCGTTGGGCGTACGATATCACTGGACCATCGGCGAGGAAACAAGTGCAAATGGCCTTAAAGATGAACGAGAAAAATAGAAGATGCGAGTCTGAGCGTACACATCCGTCAACTTCAGAGTCGAGACGCGCTTTGAAGTTTGAAGACTTACCTGGGTTCAACATCAAGATAGGTGGGTACCTACCTGGCTGCGACCTAGGGCTGCCCATACCTGTAGCCTCGGGGAAAGAGGAATTCCGTCTTCTTGGCTGACGCCTAATGAAGGAGCAGCCGGCTTTTACTGACCTACACCAGCGCGTAGCTCGACAGGATGCCTACTACTACTGAGAACATGGGAACATTTCACACTGCCCTCTAGGCAGGTGTATTCAACTTGGAGAGGGAGGGGGGAATATAAAAATTATTAAAAAATTTTTTAATTCAATCACTTCCCATTGGTCGTCCGTTGATTGAGGGTACGGTAACCTTAAACCTTCGACGGAAACTCACAAGGTTGAATGAATGTAGACATTTTCCGTTATCCGGTTATCGACTCTTCTAGCGCAGGTTGGATGACATATGGTGGACATTTACGCCCATCATTTTGAAAACTTTGTCTGGCTCCGTCTATCGTCCCATACTACATGCTCATCCTCCGTGAAGGGAGGTAACATCCATCTTGCTTTTTAATTGGCATCAAGTCACAACAACAGCTGCCTTCATTCTAACTAGCAGTTTAGAACGATAGAAAACGTTATCACGCTTTTGCCGCCAATTCAAATACGGTACAGAGACCCGCAATGTAGAAAGTACTACGGGAATTTTCCCATGCGCGTAGACGATTGTAGTAAAGTCTGCGTAAAACCAGTTTTTTTCTCTAGTATTACGAAATACAGGCATGGGAAAAAAAGAAGGAACAAAACGAGTGAATGAGCTTTGACTCCTAGACGCGTGTTGGTCGGCTAGCGCTACAACACACCCTCAAGCTTGAATATTTTTTCACGTGCCAAGGTCAAAGCATCAAAAGGAAAAGAAATGAAACACACGCGTTTTTCGAAAAAGGGCCTCCCAACGACTTCTTTTTCACCGAGCCGAGTTGCTGGATAGTTTCGAGCACACATCATACGGATAGTACAGCAAACTTATTTAAGATTATTTTTTTTTTTTTAAATGTGTTTTTAAGTATCCTTAAAAGAGACGAGTGGGGAAAAAACGTTCGTAAAAATGAAAACATTTATGGAAAGAAATCCTGACGAGAAGTACCAGGTGTTGGGCGTTTGGTCGTCATCAAAAAGATTTCAAGAAACTCCTCCATGCGCCATGATCAGACTTATTTTTAGCGAGCAAAATTTGAATTATTTTTAAAAATTTCTTCCACGTCGCAGTGCAGACAGGGTGCGTTGTCATGCAAGTTACAGCCTGTAAATTTTTCATAGGGTAGTGTGTACGCCCATGCCGTGTACAGTTAGTCGGTTACCTAAAACACCGCACTGGGTCAAGGCGTAAAGGTATCCTCTAAATCTGAATACATTTAGGGAAAAAGTCGAACCGACTTTGTTTGCTGTTCGTCACGTATGCCAAAAACATAAATTAACAAGACAAAGAAATGCTTGGGAAAATTTCGTGACTTCTACAGTTGAAAATAGTGGGTTCAACAACTTATTTTTCAATTCTACAGTCTCCATTTTTGGCAAAATGGCACCATAATTTCTAGAGCTTGTTAACTCAACCTTTTTTCCTTAACTCTTCTCCTTTTTTCCTTCGTCTTAAAATGGTAGACGCTTTTTCCTGCAAGCATTTCATCATTAAACTTAAAAGATTTGAAAATGGTACTTGCCTTTTCGGAAGATTGACCACCTTCAGTCTTGATGTTATACTCGTTGTATTTCGTTTGAGTGCTTCAAACCAACAGTTAACAACATAGAAATCTGACGATTCTGTTAACATAAACATAGTCTCTTCAATCGTCACTTTCTTCTTCCTCCTCGGCTTCCTCGTCATCGTCACTTTCTTCATCTTGGTCAGCAGCAGATTCCATGTTCGCTTCGTTGTCAGCTTTGCCATTTTCCTCCTCATCACTCTCTTCTTCATCGTCGTCCTCTTCCTCTTCTTCTTCATCGCCATTCATATCATCGTCCTCCAGTTTCAATTTTTTGCTTGGCGACTGTTTGGAATCTTTCACCTAAAAATCACAGAAACATGTAACAACATCTGGTAAAGATAACATCACTCAATACGAAAACATACCAAAGCGGCATCAACTGATTTGGCAGCAGTTTTCTGGTCTCCAGTCCAAGTTTCGCCCAACTTTGGCATGTCTGCCAACAAGCAACTGTATGCTGGGATAAGATAAACCTTTTTACCGAGGATCTTGGGACTTTTGGTTTCGCTTAGAATTGCCTTAACTCGGTCAAGGCTTCCGAAACGAAAAGAAGCATGACTAAAATTGGATTTTAAAAAATCAATTAATATTTGTTGTTGGTCTAACTTAGTAAAGACGAAATAATACCAGTAATCCGACGATGGGAACGTTGTATGGTAAAGCGTCACTGAATTAGCATCTGGGTAAAGGGAAGCCAATTCTTTAAGGGTTGCCTTTTTAGGGATGTCACGTACAACGATTCTATTAATGAAGAAATACAAAAATTAACATCGATTCACAATCCCTGAGTACAAGGTAGAAATTACTGGTTCGGTTGAATGCTAGCCTTTGCGAGGTTATTGACTTTCATTGCAGTACTCTCTCGACCGAATTTAAGATCGCCGCGATCCTTCATTCCAGGTAGTTTCTTGAGGTAGGCATTGGCTTCTTCAGCTGTTGCAAATTCTGCCATGCAACTGGAAAATTAAAAAAATTTTAAACACAACTTGTATGCAAGAAATGGTACAACAATTTACCTAGATTTATCTTTCAAAAATTCTACAGAAAGAATATTGCTATCAAGTTCCTTAACAGCATCTTCTTCTTGTTCTGAAGTAAATTGGAGGAATATCTGTCGGTTTTCTATAGACTAAATCATAACAGACAAAATCAATAAATTATCAATTCACTTAATGTCTTAACAAAGTATATACCTGGTTTCTCGCTGATTTTAGACCCATGTAATCAACTGATTCAACGTCATCATCTTTTTCTAATTCAGTTTTAGCTTTTTCAAGAGATTCAATATCTTTGAACAAAAGAAAAAAATCTTTGTTGTCTGTAGATTTTTGGAATCTAGAATGTAGTCCAGGGAATTGTTGTAGAACATCTTTGTCTGATGGAACATCTGCTGTTTTGTAAGAGATCCTTAGTTGAAGAGCATGAGCAATTTCATGGCAAACGGGGGGTCCTTCTTCGTTTGAATTTCTGCCCCTTGAGCTTCCATTGAAATCTCTGTTGCCTCCTCTAAAAGCTCCTCTCATGGAACCACGGTCACCTCCACGGAAAGATCCTCGACCACCGCGATCTCCTCGTCCACCTCGGTCACCTCCACGAAAACCACGAGAACCTCCTCGACCGCCACCTCGGTCTCCTCCAAAACCACGGCCTCGACCACGAGATCCACCTCGAGAATTTGTTACCTACAAAAAGCGGTTACGAAAAGTCATATCAAAAATCGTCTGAGCAGTTACTGAATTATAACACATTTATTCTTACCTCAAAAGCCATTTGTAATATATTGTAAAGTCAAATTGAGTGTATAAGTGAAAAATGTCGCGTGCTCACAACGTGTTCTATCGTTTTTAATGACAATTTGACTAGCAGACGACACATGAAGGCAATAATGCCAGATGAGCAAAAATGTTATCCGATTTCGAAGCTTGTCAAAAAATGTCAGATTTGAAAAGTGAAATTCACATTGAATTTTTGAAAATTCTGATTGATTAAAAAAAATAATACTCCACTGTCGAAAGTTAAGTAAACAGTAATAACTGTGATACTCCCAGTAATGAAATTTCATAAAATGTCAGCTCACAAGATCTTTTCTTGTGTCAGACTTTCTTGTAGCCTACTGAAGAACCATAAGAGGCTTGTTAAAATAATCCCACTACATCAATAAAAGGGCGTTACTATAACAGCGACAATTCTTTATTGAGTTATATACTTTACAGGATTAATGCTAGAGCTAGACATTGTAATAATTTAACAGCGAGGCCGACTAAATTCATTAGACCCATCACAAGAAATGGTTGAACTTGGTATGAAATGTAGTACTCATGCATTGATAAGTTGAATTAACTTGAATCAAGGAGTGAAATAAATTATGCGGATATGTCGGTATAGAGAAAGCCAAAGTTATACGACGAAGCGCTGGTTTATACGATCCTCTTTTAACGGACTCTGGCTCGAACCCGATTTTTGATAGACCTGCCATAAAATGAAAAACATTCGCTCTTGAAACTGTAAAAGATCTCCACTCCAATTTTTGACTGTAAAAGTTACATCATAGACGCCCACTGTCCGTCGCAGACGTCGTTAAACGTCATGGTGTAAACAGATTTACCGCCGAGCTCGCCGGGACCGCGGCACTTGGGTTGATAATCCCATATCAAATCAGAGTGTTCGTTGATCCATCTGGAATAGACCAAGAGCAGTTCAAAATAAAAAAACCCCTTTTTTCGTTCTCTAGTCCACGAGATAACCGCAATCAAATTGATCTGTACCTCGTCAGATAAAGGATGGAGCAATCGCAGTGCCAGGGATTCTTGATCAAATTCACGTACTGGAGATTCTTGAGTGGCTCCAGAGTTCCTTCTGGAAGGAACATGAAGTGATTGCTGTCGAGTTGCCTGTCAAAAGATATTCAAAAACATATTCTTGCAAACTCAGTCAAAAAAAGAAAGAAAGAAATAATAATAAATCTCGTCTTTTTTAATATTTTGCGGTTGAATAACTGACATCCGCTGGAGTTTGGGCACGGGCTCGAAGACGTCGTGCGGCAGCGTCGTCAAAAGATTGTTGTTGAGAGCCAGCCACAGCAATTGGGGGAGTCCGATGAAAGCTTCCGAATCAATATCACGGAGATTATTGGAAAGTATGAATAATTTCTCCAGCCGTTCCATGCCAGTGAATACACCGGACGACAGATTTTCCAATAAGTTCCCGCCAATGTGCAGCTCGTGCAACTGTCCCAGACTTTTGAATTAGAAAAAATAAAAATCAGTTTCCCCCTTTGTTAACCATTTCAAATGTATAACTACAATTTTGTGTAATAGAATTGAAGATGTCTATAATCTATTCGTTGCTGGGGAAAAAAAAACAACCTTGAAAAGATTCCGGGGGAGATGTGGACGATGGAATTGCCGGTTAAGACTAGCTGATTCAGACTTGTGAGATCGTGAAAGATCTTGTTTGGCAAGTCGGCGATTTCATTATTCTGCAGCTGAAGCACTTCGACGTCGGCCAATCCGCGAAAGAGTCCCGCAGGCAGGAATTTGACTTTGTTGTCGCTGATTTTAACCGTCTTTAACTTCATTAAACCTATTTTTTGAATTTAAAAAAAAAATTCAAATTCCCCGCGCCATGAGTTGATTGATTGATCGTTATACCGTCGAGGAGTAACGGCGGGAGTTCGGTGAGTTCATTTCGGGACAAGTCGACATCTTCGAGTTGATTAAGACCGCGCAGTAAATACTCGTCCAGTCGCTCTAATTTATTGCTAGACAAATGAAGTACAGTCAGGCGCCTCAGTGTCCGGAATACTCCGACTGGCACCTCACTCAGTTCGTTATTGGAGATATCTCTGCGTTGAAAAAAAAAGATATAACAAATAGGAAATTTTAGATTAGATTTCTCTTTCCCTCATTCAACAACCCATCAACTGGATGGGGGGGGGGGATGAAGCGCACAGTAGACGAAAGAGTCATGTAATAATTAGAAAAAGCCAAAAAACTTGCAGCGTTTCCAGATTGATGTTGGCGATGAATATCTTCTCGTCGAGGACTTTCAGTTTATTTTTGTGTATCTTCCTGCGGGGATGTGGAGAGAGAAAAGAGACGACGCGTCAACAAACAACCGGAATGTATCAAAAGCCAAAATGACTGATGCGGCTCACATCCGCGCTCGCGCTGGATAGGCATCAAATAATCTCATCGCCAATCAAAAAGAAGATGATTGCGAAACGGAGGTTTCATGTTGTGTGTGTATACGTATATATATATCCTCCACGCGCTGGCGCGTTGTGTAATAATAATAATAATAATAAAAACATGCACTCACAGATTGATCAAATTCTCCAGGCTGTCAAATACCGTGTCGGGGAGATACTCGATCTGGTTGTCAAATAAATCCCTTGGGTCGACGAACGTTGACGAAAGAGGCGCCAAACGTTAATTAATCAACGCAGTAATAGAGAAATTGAAACAAGAAACATAATAAATATAGTGGACATAGTCAAATCAGTACAAATAGTATATATAGTCGCCCAGATGGGTTCGTCATCGTCGAGTAACGATCAACATCTCACTAAAATATAATTCTTTTTTGGGCGGAGACCCCAGCCAAAAAAGAAGCTATAGCTACACACGATGACGGAACATGTGCGCTGCTGCTGCTGCTGGCCCAGCGGTTGGAAAACAAACAAAAGAGCAGCAGCAGCAGAGCTATAGCACACAGCAGGAAGATATATATATTTGTCTGACAAACTCACAATTCGTTGAGTAGAATCATGCCTTTGAAGGCGTCCTTGTTGAGCGTGCCGAGTCGATTGGCCCCCATATCCCTGATGGTTGATGATGATGACGGAACATGCAACAAAAAAAAACACGCAGCACAAGCGCGTGATGATGGATGAGAGCTCGCCTTCCCCGCTTATTTTTCACTTCGATTATTATTGGACACAACACAACAACAGCAAACTGCGCTCTCTGTATATAGACGCCCTTGGCGTGCTGTTCATCATTCTTTTTTTCTGGCGCTTGTTTGTCAAATTATTCGTTTACGTCACAATTCAACACATTTGACACGGCCATTTTCGCTGGGAAATGGATATGTACATATAGAAAACATGATAACTTACAAGGCTTTGGTATCGTGCGGGATGTTCTGGCTGCGCGGGACGAAAGTCAAATCCAACCGCCAACACGAAACGGTCCGAGTTTCGGCCGTGCACGTACAAGGCCTAATACGAATTCCAAATTTAATTAATGACACACTCGTTTAGAGTTTAATATCATTTGAAATTGAATTGGTTATTACCCTTCGGAACATTTGTTCCAGCGTGGTACACTCTTGTCCAGCGTCCAAACTACAATCAAATGAAATAATTCAATCATTATTTAAGAAATTTAATATATTCTAATTAGGCCTACACCGGCCTACACGATATGCAAGATATGTAAGAATAACCTAATAAAGTCTATACTATTCTAATGAAGTAATTAGGCCTACTCTTATATACACGAATGAATATCACAAGACCAACCTGACTGTTCCAGACTGCGGATTCTCTGCTCCATCAAATGAATGATTTTCCTGAGCGCATCCTGGGCGTCTTTGCCGGCCCCGACGGCCTGCTGTAGTTCGCCGATCAGGGTCCGACTTTGGCTCTGCACTTTTTCCTTCTCGTCCAGGATGCTGTAGAGCTCGTCCCTGGCCCGTCCGAGCGCATCGCACGGGCTGAGGATACATTGACCCGTGACTTCGTCGACAAAGGGCGTCGGGCCGAGGTCCAGCGGCTTGTACTTGTGGTAAATCGTCCGGCTGGGCGGTGGAGCGCCAGCCTTTGACTCTACAATCACCAAGCCTACCAACAGTATCAATAACAACCGCATCATAATATTGAAAAAACAACCAACGACTGGGTTTTCGGGGGGTGTTGTAAAATGACTCCTGTCAACGTCTCCAGTCGGCCGGATACTAGCCTATTATATGTTCAAGTCCGTGTCAACTCCCACCTCGGTTGTAAAGTGGAAAAAATCATAATAACGCAATAAGACATTTCGCACTGAACCGAGTCGAAATGAATCCAAACAAGTGGAGTGTGTCGAAATATCTAAGACTTCTTTTAAAGCTGCTGTCTATAGACCTTTGGCAAATACTGTACATATCTAAATCGCCTACAATAATGTCCTTATTTCTATCAAAGCGTATAGGCCAAGACTCGTCTCTCTCTCTGCGAACCATGCAATCCTGTTAAATTGTTCGGAGTCGCCGGGGAAAAAGAAAGAAATTCTAAAGAATAAAGGAATAAGGAGATCGTAAAAGAACAGACAAGAAAGAAGAAAAAGAAGACTGTAGAGGTCAAAGAAGAACTAGACTTGTGTGTTTTTTTGGACTCTCTCCAAGCAGAGCTTATAGATATATAGACGGTATATATACTATGTGAACGACAGCTATATAGAACTCTTTTCTCTCTCTCTCTCTCTGCTGCTGTCCGGACTCGATGGACTCTCTCTCGGCATCCTCCCAGCCGTGAGTAATCCATTTTCTCCGGCAAGTTATATAGACGACCGTTATATATACACACACACACAATCGCATCAGTTCCGCCGGCGACGGCAACATCTTCCGGGATATATAGAGTCGTCGTCTCTTTAAACATCTAGATATATAATATAATATAGCCATCATTTGTGTGTATACAAAGTATCACTCTCTCTTTATTTTATTTTTTTTCAGACTCTTCTCTCTCTCTTTTCTGAAAAAACAAGACATAAAAAGGAAAAGATAACGTCATGCATCCTCCTTCAAATATAAAAGAAGAACGTCGATGTCGGAAGATATGGAAAACAAAAGGGGTCCAGCCGTAAAGAAAATAAAGGACGTCATATCCGCGCGCTGGCGCTGGTCTAGAGACGCGCTTGCATATGATGAAACTGTTTCCAATTAAGAAGAGCTTCCATGTCCGTTGCCTTTTTGTTTTTTTGCCACCGTTGATGGTAAACAGTTTTCTATCTCTTTTTCAAGAACGTCAAAAAAGCCGCAGCAGCACGTGCCGCTTCTTCTCTTTTCTTTTTGTACCCAAGCCACTTCAGATGAAAGTAGACCCTTTCACCCCTGTAGTGTGTATACACGACGTCTATTGTTATATTCCTGGCCTTCGCGATAAACATTGTTTTCTCTCTAGCTTATACTTACTTAGACTTCCCCCTTTTCCACCCATCTTAGCGTGTCCTGTTTATTTTCCAAGCCAACAACTTCTCCTTAACTGAGCTTGTTCTTTGCCTTTGTATATTATGTTCGTTTTCCACGACGCCGAAATAACAGCAGTTGCTCTATTGCCCCCTCTCCACTTTGCCTTTGACAATTAAATCTCTCGTTTTTTTTTTTTTTTTTTCAAAATATACGATCAAATAATAGTGCGCAGTTCACCAAGATTTAGCAGACGGAATTTTCTTTAAGCCTTGGGGCTTTGGACATCTATTTTTGGATTGTTTCAAATTGACTTGGTTGAATTTTATGAATATTGACGATGTTGTTGTTGTATAGGAAATTTCAATTTCGCCAAAATGTCATTTATTATTATTTTTTTAATTTAATTTCGTTTATTTTTTCGAGGCGTTGACGGAAGGTTCGCACGCCATTTGGCAACTCCGCGGCGACTTTCAATTTTTCTTGACAGCTCATTTGCAGACGGACGTCAAAGGCGGGAATCAAAACAACCAACATGGAAGCTCATCGCAAATCTTGTTTCGAAGCCTTGCGACACAAAAATGCCTGCTCGATCGATGAACTCAAGTCTAGACTGCGAAAGGTATCAAGATAAATCTGCTCTGCTGCGTGTCTCTGTATTAACGTTCGTTACTTTTTTTCTTGTTTCTAATGTTTCTTGGTGGCAGCTTTACGTCCAAGACTTGAAGGTCAAGCGAGACAAGATATTGAAAGATAAACGAGATATCGTCATTTCAGAGGAAGATGAGGTCGATTTCTATAAACGCTATTGTCGAGAGTTTTTCGGCCGCCATGAGGATCCTGTCGACGTGGATGATGCTCTTTTACACCAAATTTGGGAGGAAATCAGGCTTGAAGGTTTTTGACACTTTGCTTTTTATTTGATTGTCTACAGTTGAATTCATATTTTATTTGTTTTATCTCAGAGATTGAAAAAGCAGAAGCCAACTTGTTTGAAAGCTTGGTTGACCATTCCAGCGGTGACCAAATCGTCTGCCCTGTCTGTCTGAAATTGCCAGCTCAACTGGACAAAAGTCACTGTTTGACCTGCAGCTGCGGTCTCAAGTTCCCGCTGCCAAACCACATTGACCTCAAGGACTTTGAGGCCACTCTCCTGACGGGGAATGACATTCACAGCGAAACCTGCAAGTCCACTCCAATGTATAGGGTCCGTCCAACCAGTGAGAACAGCCTCCAGTTCATCTCCAGCTGCGAGTCTTGCCTCTACTTCAACATCTTCCTAGAGACCCCAATCTAAGGCATGCCAATCTCAATTCTGTACTGTGCCTCATTACTGTGTCTTAATCGTGAATTATTCAATTCTCTTTCGCTCAACAACTAAATCAACAAACAAAAATAGGCATGGATATTTATATATATACATACCCACCCCCGATTTTCCCCCCGCTAGGGGTTATGTGCTCGTATACCTAATAAATTTGTTTATCTCTCTACGGTTGCGCTTTGAAGTCTAGACATTCCTCAAAACGACCGTGGGCCCCAGTTGGAACGAGGGGCAAATTTCGGGATGGCGTTCAAAAAATTCCTCTGACTTAATCTCTCTCTCTCTCTCTCTCGTTCGTCAAAGTAGGAAGAAGAAGAAGACCATTCCAAAAGGAGAAGGGCGGGGGGAAGAAGAAAAAAAAAAGAGACGGGCGGAAAATTGTGAAAAACAAAACGAGAATTGACAAGGAGGGATATATACTATATTCGCTGGCTGCCAGATGTTTCAGCACTTTTCCCCGCGCAGAGTTCCATCGGCTGTGGTATGCACGTCAAGGAGAGAGAAAGGGGGCCGTCCAGGACGAATATGACACACACACGTGAATGTTTCAAATGGGCGGGAGATTCATCTCTCCATGAACTTGTGTGTGTGTACAGCAGGAGCTTCTCTCCCCTCCTCGTTCGGCCCGGGAGAAAATATCTCGGCACGCGACTCTCGCAGCTGCGTCTCTCGCTAAAAACTCTCAAGGGGTTGCTGCAACCGTTGAACAAGAACGAAGCAACAAGACACACACACACACGGGAAAATGTTTGTCTTTTTATTTAATTTTTTTATATTTTTTTTTTTTTTAAACAGTTTGGCGTGCCAACTTCCTTTGGGGCCAGCGGAAGGGACAAATCACGGCCAGCCTCTATTTATTTTATTTTTTTTCTGCGCTGGACTTTCGGGTCGTGAAAATGGCCTATATAATACGAGAGACTCGCCCCTAACTGCTGGTGCTTGAGTAGTTCTTCTTTTGATCTCTCTCTTACACGGGGGTTTCAAAAACTCTGGCGGGTGCTGATTTATTAAGGCTTGGGTAAGTTTGGAGTTTCGAAAATCCCGCGCCAGAAAAAATGCGCAGCGAAAGGTGGACAGGAAGAATATAGCCGGGCGCAGAAGAAGAAGAAGAAGTTCCTTTTCGGCTCATTAAGTCCGGATGAATCATCGACTGCTGTCTTCGCTGCTTTCGCTAGTTGCTAATATAGAATTTCTTTTTCTTTTTTTCTTTTTGCTGGGTTTGGTGGTGTAGTAGTGGGGGAACTGTTTCCTATCAGAATTATTGGCCCCGGTGACTAATACTATTCGTTTCTTTTGCCGACTGGAACAGACGCGCAAAAGGGTTCGCCCGTCACATGTCAAGGGCCCTCCCATTTCTCCTTGGGGTCCTCTCTCGGCTCTCGGCAACTGGGGAAAAAGATGCCAAAATTACAAAATAGTAAAAGATTAGGAAAGACGTACTAACGAGGGGCTGCTGCTGCTCGGCTCCTGCTCGGCTGGAGGATATAGTCTAAAAGTCTGGCTGCTGCTGGCACGGAAGCAGTTGCTTTGCCAACCAAATGGAAACGGTCATCTTTCTTTTTTTCCTTTTTTCCCAACTTTTCTGGCTTCTACCAACCTTTTCCTGTTTGGGAGAAGAGGAAGAAGAAGAAGTAGCGCGCACATCCCCTCCCCCTCCCTTTTTTTTCTCTCCCTTTGGCTCCTGACTCTCTTTATGCGGAACGATTCCGCGCCGGATTGCTGATGGAAGGAAGGAAGAAAAACCAACAAATTCTGTTGAATTGACGCCCAACGGAAATTGAATGATTTTCAAAACATTTCTACATTCGATTGCAGACAAAATGTTATCCACAGCTGACTGGGCAACATTTTGATTTTGATCAAGACATCTAGACTGTGTGTGTGTGGATATGTTTGACGTGGCCTTGATTTAGCCAAATGTTGCAGCTCGATGGGAGACGCGATGATTATGTCTTGGAAGAAGAGATTGGGAGGACTTTTGGGGGCCGGCGTCGGCGGGTGGACGGTCCGACCTTGGCGTTGCTCGCAACCAGCCATCCCTCACGCCTAATAGCCGCAATAACAGCCCAGTGGCGCTGTTATGTTGTCTTCTCTCTTTGAGATATCTCGGCGGTTTATTATTGAAGTTGGCGCTTTAGTTAAGAGTCCGTCCTACAAAAAAGAAAAAGAAAAATCTGTTTTTTTTTGTGTGTGTTGTTGTTGCTTATAACACAATTTCATTCGACACGGGCAGCAGAGGCTGTGTCTGTTAAAGGCGTTCCGCCGAGGCTCTCTTCCTCCGGCGGATGCTGGAGATTGGTCGCGGCTGTTGTGTTCCAAAACTTTCAGAGACTTGACAGCAGCAGCGCGCACACACAGCCTCCCGTCCCCGGCTAAAGTTAAAAAACATCTTTCTTTGCTGGGCCAGAAAGAAAAAAAGGGGGGTGATAATATTTTGTGTAAGAAATTTTTTTCCTTCCGTCGGATGGATGGAAGACGGATCTATCAGCTGACTTCTTTTTTTTTTATTTTGGATTTCTTTACTATTTTCTTGGCCGCGTGTCGACTGTTGACCTCGCTCCCGTTCAATTTTTTATTTGGTTGTTCCAACCTCTAAAGTCTGTCCGTCTCTCCTGCCCAGCTGTTTGAGTCGGACTCGACCAAACGACACACGTCCCTTTTAAAAAGAGAAGCGCCACCGATGAAGGAAGAGAACCAAAAGGGGAGTGTCTATACCCCATTAGATGCTCCGGCTGCCGCCCCGTGGGTTGTTGCCCCTGTTCCAGCAAAAACGTCCAGCACCAACAAGAAAAAAAATAAACCAAAAAAAATAACCAAAAAGAATTATATATATATCTATCTAAGGGGCGGGTTTGCTGGTGAAGTAGAAGAAGAAGACGCGCAGTTGCCCCTTTTTTCTTTGGGTTCCGGAGCCAAACAGCCACAGCGGGAGGGGGGAAGTCATCGGAACCGCAGTGCTCATAGCGTTCCGCCGCCGGAATTAGATGTATAGTAGTATATGTAGTCTATAGACACATTGATCAGCTGTAGTACATATCTCTCTGGCCAAATAAGATGGATGATGATGGCCATCAGAGAGAGTCTGGTGTGGCGAGAGCCAGTCCCCCCCCCCTCATCCATCGTAGACGGACAAGGAAGGAAAAATAATAAAAAATTCCGTCATTTCTTTTTTATTTTTATTTGAAGGAAAAATATTAAATTCATTTGGGTTTTTCCAATATTATATAATCCTGTTGCTCGACGACGACGACGGAACCAACGCGCGCGCTCCGGATGTGTGTTTGTGCGGAGGAATAAATCCATCAGCGGCTGGATGCGAGTTTCTAAACATCAACAGCTCAAGAATTTTCTTACGCCGGCAAAAGAAAATAATAATGGCCGTCGTCATTAATGAACGAGGTGACGATAGGCGATCGATCTTTGAATTTTAATGATATGAATAAGGAATTATGAATATAGTCTAATCCCCCTACACTGGCCGACGAAGGAGGCGGGTGTAAACCAACTGCCAAGTTCATTTGACGGGAAAGATGACGAAATATTTTAACTTGACGCACTTAACCGCCAATGCCTTGAAAATGTTCATTTGCCTACATGTTCTATTCTTTTGGGTTTTGGATGCTGCCCGTTTCTCCTCCACTCTGGCACTCCCCACATGTATATTAAGTCACCGCACACGAAAGTAGCTAATAGCGAGTTAATCACGGTCATTAATTACTTCATGGTATGTTTCGCGAAACCAATAAATGAGCTACATTCTTTGTAACACATTGCGACGGATATGATTCTTCTTAAGGCTTTAGCCATATAATAACAAGGAAACTGATAAACCAGCGCTTGAGGGTTGACATTATTCATCTACAGTTTCGTAACACTTACAAGATGCAGTTAAATTTATTATTAAGATTGATTTTGCTTGTCCTCTCCACTTTTAATCTTATTGGATGGCAAGAATAGGATCTGGGTGATCTAAATATGGCCAACATGCATTGAGGTTCAGCTAATTCAGTCACCACGTGGTTCACAGGAGAGGAAGTAATCACTCTAATTGAACTGTGCCGAAGCATGGAATATTAATAGACTATCGCTAGAAAAGACGACGATAGCAATAATTATAGATTGAGAATCGCCGAATTACCGAAAAGTAATTGCGAATGTTTCAGATGAAAAACAGATTATTGTCAAATGCATCAAACCAATCAATGCTCACGCGTCAGATCCGTAATACGCTTCAATCATCGGCGACTAAATATGAATGTTAAACAATTGTTCCAGTGTTGATATGAATAGAGGGTGAGAGCGCAGCTGTGGACGCATCGTATCGGATTGCGGAACTGCACACGAAAGTCGCTAATAGCGAATTCATCTCGGCAATTATGCACTCCATGGGTATAGTACCGCGAAACAAATAAATGAGCTATATACATTGTAACATATTGCGACAGATATGATATTTCTAAAGGCATCGGTTAATAATAGCAACAAAATTGATAAGACAGTGCTCGAGCGTTCACATTTTTCAACTTCACTCTTTAAACGCCTATAAGATGTATGTTTGATTTATCGTTTAACTAGAATTAACCAATCCTCTGTCCGATCACAATATTTTGAGGGGTTTCCCTGGTATCATATTGGATCAAATCAACAGCGTGACAAACCAACATCTACATTGGTACGGCTTAAGGACTCAAGGAAATGGTCAATACCTTTTACATAACTATGATGCAGCATAGAATATTAATATTGTATCGCTAGAGAAGACGACGGTGGCAATAATGATAAACTGAGAATCGCCGAATTACCGAAAAATAATTGCGTATGTTTCAGATGATAAACAGAAACTTGTCAAATGCATAAAACAAATTAATGTTCACAAGTCAAATCTGGAATACGCTACAAGGATCAGCGACTATATATGAAAGTAAGACAATTCGGAGAAATAAAATTGCATCTCGCCTTTGTTGATATGATTCAAGTTCGTTCAACATTTCAAAAATGATATCCCCCCCCCAAAAAAAAAAAATTAATACAAAATAATCGAATCAAAAGGAAAATTTGTTGTTTCCTGAAACATTTACGTAAATATTATATTTACATCGACGTCGCAATCATTTTGAAGCCGATTTTCTTCTCTCCTTCCATCGTCCAATTTGAAATAGACTCTGTTATTTTTCGGTGGCCGATAGCCAAGAGGGGATATGACGTCAATCCGGCATCGTATTATATAGCCGGGGCGACCGGATATATCTCGCGTAGTAGTAGAGTATAGTACGTAGTAGACGTAGTAAATAGTATAGACACTTAAGATATATACACAATCTATCCCTTTTGTTTGTTTTTTCAAAAGAAAAAGAAACAAAATTCTTTTTCCTTTTTTTTGGTCAATTTGCGTCGATGGGAATAATCGCGCCAAAATATCTCAAATAAAATACAAACGACAAACGGGACCGGGGTAGTATAGTAGCAGTTTGATGTAGCCGAAAACACAAACGACAAAAGAACAAAAAGGGGCCATCACCGGGGTTCTCCTGAGTGCTGATGGTGGAGATCCGTATAGTTTGGTGCCAGCAGCCCCGGCATTTCTTTTCAAACATTGTTGGAACGTATATACGTCTTATTTTTTCCTTTCTAATAGACATGTTTATCAAATATCATTTATAGATTATCTAACATCAATATCTCAATCTAAAATAAATAATAATAAGACGCCGATATTTCATATTAATTAGACCGACTTCATAGACATTCGAATTCTCTTTTCCATCCGTGACAAAATTTCCAGATGGATCGATTGAGGTCCGCTTCTCTTTTTCTTTGAAATAATTATTCGACACTGGATGTGCGGTTATATGATCTCACCCAGTTCTGTCACTTGTTCCTCTCCGTCCGCCGACAGTATAGCCGCTGGTTATTTGATGGGCGGCCCATCACCCAACGATTTTTTTGTTTGGTATTTTTTTCCTGGCCGATTCCACCACCACCACCACCGGGCACACAGCACAACTTTGGAATTTACGAGCGACGAGCTCTAGAGAGAAGAGCGCGCGGTTGAGCGTGTGAGCGCAATTTTACGCTCCACTGAACTTTTTCTCTTCCAACTTTTGTGTGTTGCGCGTTCACATCTTTTTTTTCTTTTCTTTTTGGGTTGTTGTTGTTGTTGTTTCTCTCTCACCGTGTTCCGTCTGCGGCCGATGTGGGTTGCGGTAGGATACACGCCCGTCATCGCCACCATTTCTCGGTTGGCACCAGCAACAACACACCGTAGTAGCCTATACAGAGAGGCTTGTACAGGCGATTAAGAGAAAACCTTTCCCTGCTATCGACAAAATAAAATATGGCCTAACTATCTCGTCATTGACGCACACACCGGCCGACGACGACGACGCTATAATATCGACGGCCAGCAACACACCTGCGCCCATTCTATTACACACATCAGGTCGGCGGGCACAAAAAAAAATTCATCAGTTGTTGCCCGCAGGGTCTTCACGATGTGCAAGCGTTTTCCTTTCCAATTTTTTCTTTTTTCTATATCGGCGTGAATATTAGACGCATAAAGGCGATTCTCGGTAACGAACGCCCCTCCGGCAGTGAACGTCTTTAAATCTATAGTCGAGAAAAAATAGAAACCCAATTGATTCCGCACAGGAATATAGCGTATCAAATATACAAAAGGAAAAATAGTTTGAGCGTCGGACCCTTACAGTTGCTGAACTGCGCGTTTGGCTGGGAAAATAAATGTTGTCCACAAAGCGTTTGAGCAAAGCGGATTCCTGGCATAGATTGCGCGTTTCCATTCTGCGGACCCAAGGAGGAGAGAGACTCTCAACTGTCTGAATAGTTTCGGAAATGCTCGGAATCTCTTATCCAATTATGGGATCAGGAATTAAAATTTTTAAAAAAGGGGGGCGAATGATTCTATGATGGAAATAATAACGGGGCCGGCCAAGATATATCGATGCTGGACATATTCGTTTAATTTTTTTTTATATTTTCGGTAGAAAAGAAGAAGAAAAACCTGTGCTTGATCGTGTACTCGATTGCCCCCAACCGACTATACAGTTGTATGATATAATCTACTATATATCCTACGCTGGCCATTTACACATCTCGATTTTGGTTCGATTCGACATGGAGAAAAACACTCAAAAGAAAAAAAACGGCCATTAAAAAAACACGTCCGGTTTGATTATGTTCATTTTTGTTTGGGCAGAAGAAAAAAAGAACCGAAATTTGGGATGATGGCCCTTTCACGAAGTGAAACGGGACGAGCTTTTCTGTATAAGGGATTCTTCTAATCGGCCAAATTATTATATGTAGTACTACGTCGGGCGATTGCCAATCTTGATGCCCTTTTTTTTAAATGGGTTCGGCGAATTTTTTCGGTCGGAAGTCGACCGACAAACAACAGCAGTCGATTGCCCATTGACAAATTCGAACTGAATTGATTCCGCGTATTTTCCTGGCGTTTCCACCAAAACCGATGTGACAAGTCTATTTGAATTTTCGCCCCTGGGGAAGGGGGCTATGTCGACCGGAAAATACCCAGGATTCATTCATCTTTTTATTCACGAATTTGAACGATTAAAAAATATCAATCAAATCACACCAACAACAAAAAATACTATGCATATCCAAATTCGGGGTGGACATTTTCGCTTTTCTTTCGATTCATACAAAAAATTTGGAACTTGCTTCTTCTTCTCACGATGACAATTTAATCACCCAATTAGCGTCGTTGTCGTCTGGGCTCTGTCTATAGACCGGAATTTCCAGTCGGTTCTTCGCCTGTTGGATTCGTTCAATTCAAGTGTCTGCTGCTGTCCGTCATCCGTCGTATTCCGGGTTTCATTGTGTATCTGAGCAGCTTTCCCGGGAAACGTTTTGAAAATAAAACCGGCGATGCCAATCATATATCGTCGCAGACTCTCTCGTGTTCAAATCGTAATTAATTCGGGAGAAATCATCAATTTTTCTCCGAGAAAATTCGGGTAAATAGCCTCACCTAACCCAAGTTCCCAACTACAAATGGATTAAAATCCAGTTTTTTTTAAATCAGCAATAATTTCGAGTTGGCAATAAAATATTCAAAAAAAAAAAAGAAAAGAAAAAAATCCAATATTCTATTAAAATTTTCAATAACTCGTTCAAATTCATAATAATCTCGTTTTCGAATTTTCTTCTGAAGAATCCATTATCGATAGTCATCTCATCCATCCGACGCAGCAAGTGCTCTGCTTCGATCCGTCTGTTCTCAAAAGCATCAGCCAAAATGTGGCCGGAGGCGGACACGCTAAGCTCCATTAGCATGTTACGACTGTATAAGAGAGAAGAGATAAACCTAATCGACAAGTCGCTATTTGCTGAGACTGCGAAGAAAAATCCGCCAGCAGAGACTCCCGACAAGCGGTCAACACACACACACACACGCACACACACAGATATCACAATTCGATTCCAGGGTTATTTCACAGTCTGGAATTTATTTTATCTGCGGGTTTCATGCAAATTTTGAATTCTGCTAGGGGGTGGGGGGACTCTTCGGCGTTACTTGTTCAGACGTAAACGTAATACAATTTAATTATATTTAGTTACTTAAAAATCATCCCGGTACCGTTCAGCTATTTTCTTGGATTTTTTTGTGTGTAGTTAGTTTAGATTTAGGGGAAGGGTGCGATTTTTAATATCGATATCTTAATTCTAAAGAGTGGTTAATTAGAATACGAGTGTCGTCTGCTTGACTGCTTTCGTTTCACAGTTAAAGAGACGAAGTTTCAGCTATTTTTTAAGTTATTACAGAAAACTTGACGATCATTTGTTTAAAAAACGTGGCTGCACGAGAAATAGCAGAACAAAAAAAAATGTCGTGTCGTGTGTCGTGTGAACTTTGGTGTCGTGACTCCCCATGCTCTCCCCTCCATGCTATTTCTCAGGTAGATAAAATGAAGATTACGAATGGAATGATTTTGGGAGCTTAAATACAAGAGTTGAACCTGTTCTAAATGTGTGAAATGTTAGTGCACCTGACTGCAGTGACTGGCATTGATCATGTGTGCTCCCTGCCAATGCATGGCAGTCTCTATTAAACTTTGTTAACTCTTTTCACCTATTAAACTTTTCCTTTGTGCAAATTTCAGGGCTGGGCCAGCCTTTGTAAACACAAGATGTGCAAGTTTTGATACTGACCTGTCACCACCAACCATCCCAGTCTCATCGCTTGGGTATTAGAGATACCCTTTAGATTTTTCGTTATTCACTTTTATTAACCTGGGAACTGCTAGATTATGTAATGATGCCTTCACTCACTAATTAACAATCAGGGCTTACCCACTGTCTCATTTTCAACTTTCCCCAGTTACTTGTTGTCAAAATTTTTTTCGTAACCCATTTTTTTATTTTCTAGATAAACAGCATGTCCAGTTTAATTGGGAAAACTGTGTCGTCCTCGTGTACAACCATGTGAAGGTGGTTGTATTCACGAGGACTCGCTTTGTTTTTCCTATCCTACCTGGCGTCAACTTATCTGCGGATGAGCACTTGTGGATGCCTGGCTGTGGATTTCCCGGGCTACAAGGTAGGACACATGTTTCTCTAGTCTTCCTTTTTTTACTCATTCGGTGGCGTTGATTATGCCATTGTTGATACGGAGTCACGATTATTCATGAGCTAAGCAGTTGACTGTCAGAACTGTTAATTCTCTCAGTTTGGGTGGATGAAATAACTCGTAACGACTGCAGATCAGGCTTGTTTTCTACTACCTCACACTTTGTCTGTGGGTCTAAACAATTCAATTTCGTAAATGTTGAACTTTAAACACTTTTAAAGCAATGTGCAAAGTCTCTATCAAATTGTCTGTCCAAGAAGGACCTGCGGCCACACACGGCCACCTCCTCGTTCGATTTGATTTTCCCTTTTGACTTGTTTGGGTTTCGTGAGTGAGTTGAGCAATGAGCATCTTGTGCGTGTGTGTGTACCCATGTCTGGTGTGTGTGTGTGAACAGACAGTGCGGTTGGTACATTAGCGAAATCGTCTACATCTCAGCCAGACAAACCGGAGCCACTTAAACGGGACCAAACACACACACACACACACACACACAAAAGCGAACAAGAAAACCAACAGCAGCCACGCCCTGCGGGGGGTTGGTTGGTTGGTGGTTACAAGTCCCGAAAGAATATATACTATATCTATCTTCTATATAACTCTTAAACTATATCATAGTCATAAAGTAACATGACTATTAGACTCCACCATGGCTCTCGATCTAGGTCAATGGTCTCCTTTTTTTAATATTTTTCTGACAGAAGACTAAAAAGAAAAGAAAAAATCTTTTTGCCAACTTTTTATTGGCAATTTTTTATTTACTTTTGTGCGGTTGTTGTTGCTGTTGTTGTTGTTGCTGGGATATTAAATTTAAAAAGAGGGCTGGAAAAAAAAATGGCTGGAAGGGGGTTATAAAACTTGGCCTAACTGATGATATTATATTATCCGGCCAAGCGGAAGGAAATTGGGGGGGAAAGAGATTTGTTTAAAAATAAGAAGAAGAAGATCTTTAGCGCGTCCGATCTTCACTCCATCACGACGGGAGACGAGTGATGTGTGTGCCCGCCACCCCCAGTCGCTCGTGGGTGGGGCCACCACCGCCACCAGCACCCGGTTCATTGCCAAACTGTTTTTCTCTTTCCGCGTCTTCATTTCCCCGACTCTCATTTTCTTTTTCCAGCCCGTCACACGGGGTGTGGTCGACGACGGACACGACCCACCCTCTTTTTTCTTTCGACTATGCAAAAACTGACGAGAGACTCTTACCACCTCTCTTTTTCTTTTTTGTCAGCGCGTTGACCAAATATATTTAGAACTTTAGCGCGTGACGCTCTGAAGTTGCTATCCTGGCTTTTTATTTTTATTTTCTTCAACAGTTTTTATTTAAATTATCATTTTTTTTTTTTTGTAACTGTTTGGCTTCAGTGATTACGGATCGTTTAATTGAATTTGGCGCCGTAAACGTTTTGGCAGGGTCCGCTCCCAAAAAGTTTGAAAAAAAAATTTCTTTTTAAATTTCCCGCGAAAAAAAAAAATCCTCCTCCTGCCATTTTGTTTTTTAAATCCTGGCCAAAGACATTGAGATGTCATTTATATATATATATATATTCGGCGCTCCCTTTATTTTTTTTTTACTTATATCTTCTGGCCCGTCGTTTTTGTGCGTCTCTCCCGGACGAACGAACCAACGACGATCTACGATGATTCCGGTTGAGACGACGCGAGAGAGAGAGAGCAAACGCCATGCCAAAAGTTAGACACAGTGGGACTCCCGGACCGTCAGTCGGTGTGTGTGTCCGTAAAACTCTTTTGTGATCTCTTTTCTTACTATCCATTTCCTCCTTTTTCCCCCCTTTCCATCCGCACGACGACGACGACAAGTCTTGTTCCATCCCTTGTTATAATAAAGCACTCGCCGATTGCTCAGAGGCTGGTTGTGTGTGTCTCTTATCTCCTGGCTGGCTCTCTATTCCGTCTCTCTCTCTCTGTGTGGCACAGCGGAAAAAGAAAAGAAAAAAAGGGGTCTAGCTCTCTTGTTATTCTTCTTCTTCTTGTTATACCCTCCTCCTTTTGCCTGGCAGCCGAGCAGCACAAGCCGAGCAGACCGGATAGTTTACGAGGCGGATGAAGAGCGCCGACAAGTCAGCAGCAACTCTCCCATTTTCCCATTTTCTTTTTTATTTTGAGAAAAAAGATTTTGAGTTTTCGGGGGGACTCCGATCGACTTCCGTATTAAGAAGAGGAAACGCAATTTGATCTTTCCGCCATCTGTCAATCGAAATTCATGCGCTAGCGCGGGAATGACTTGAAGACTTGATTATTATTAAGGGCCGGCTATAAAAGAAAAGAAAAAAAGCTTTTATTTTTTTTCTTTCCGTCCGTCCGTCCGTCTTGGCAAAGAGCCGATATTAAGTCTGTGAGTTTCTTCTTCTGACTTTTGGGTGGGGGGGGGGGATGAGTGTTCCATCTCGTCGGGTCGTCGAAGACACACGGCCCGAAACCCGCAACGTCCGCGCTAATTTTAGTCGACTTGTTTTTTGTCTTCCGTTAAAAACGACGACGGGACGCGGGCGCTTCGTGTGTTGACTCAGTGGGGGCAACCTCCAAAACGACCAAACTTTTTTTTTTTTTTTAAATGTAACTCAATCTCGAACAATACGAGCGCAAAATTTAAGAATTATTATTTTTTTTTTTCTGCCCAGTCATTTTTGGCCGGCCCAACAACAACAGCGATGTAGTCACCCGTCCGTCTCTCTCCTCTCTTCTCTCCTCTCGCTAAATGAGTGTAAATATAGAGACGTATAAATACATGAGACGAGTCGAGATGGCCGTCCGCCTTCAGAGTGGACATTCATTCCGGTTCGGGGTGGGCAGCAGCAGCAGTAGCAGTGTCGCATCTGGTGCGTGATCCATCATCACTCGCCTCCTCCACCCCTCCTCGTCTGCTGCTGCTGGACTGGCACCCAATCAGGACTGCGTCGAGAGAGAAAGTGAAAGAAAGAAAGAAATTGAAACGATGACGGACTTGGCTCTCATCTTGTTTCAAGCCCAGCAAAAGAGAGGGGAGGAGCCTCCTAGTCAGGAGCTAATCTGCGCAAAAAGGAAAAAGAAGAAGAAGAAGAAGAAGTTTTGTTTCGCCGGCCATTCATCAAGGCGAAAGTCCGTGCAAGCGGCGACACAACAATGTCCACGTCAGAGACACAGTCTGAGAGAAAAAGAGCGGCGGCGGCGGCTGCTGCCCGGCTCACTGTCGTTTCGTGCTGGACCGAGAAAAATAAAATAAAAGAGTTTGCCGGGTGTTTTTTCTTCTTCAACGGCGGACAGCAGTGAGGAGGGGGGGGGGGATAGAAGAAGAATAGAAAGAAACGTCGTTGTCTTTGATTTTCTTATTTGATGATGTATACACAGCAACCAAATTCCAAAAGCTACTACTATAAGACACACACACACACACACTCTAGCTCTTTTTCTTTTTGTTATTTTTAAAATCAGAATAAAGAAAATAAAGAGTCCAGCTCTTTGCACTTGAGATTAGGAGGGACCGGCATCACACACAGCCAGTCACGTCAGTCCCCAGATAGATTTTATTGATTCTTTTTTTTTTGTTTTTCTCCGGTAAAAAACTGATCCGGTCGTGAAGTACGACTCGAAAAAAACACATCGCTGTAATAACATCCCGTCCAGCTGCTGCTGCTGCTGGCCGAGTAGTAGTAGTAATGCTGTAGGTGATATAGACAGCTAGAGAGAAAGAGAGAGAGTGGTTATTCTTATTCTTCTCTGTCAGGCAGAGATTAGCAGTTCAGTTTCTTGTACGCCACTTTCTTGGAGGTCTCTGCCCACTTTGATTTTATTTTTGTGAAGAAAAAAAAAGATTATCAGTCTCTGAGAAATGGGAAGGAATATAAATAAATATGTAATCCTCTGCGGTCGGGTTTTTTTGCGGCGCCAAATCAAACGGGCACACACACACACAGAGCAGTCGAACGTAATGTAACAATGGCCGGCCAGAATCTAATGCCAACCGCACAGCATCTCACCAGCTGCCACTCGATTCACGGCCAATACCTTTTTAAGGTATTCAAACTTTTGTCCGTCCGTCTGTGTGCGTATGTGTGTGTGTGGGGTTGTTGGTGATTTTTTTTATTTTCTCTCAGTGGCAGGCATCGATCTGCCGAGACTGGCCCATTACAAGTTTCCCAATCATCTGATGGATGTCGGAGTCGTCCGACTGCCACTTGATTGACGGACTTGTGTGCGTGTGATTTGTCTGCAACTGAAGATATTTTGGGGTTTCTTTTATTTTTTAAGTTGGCCGTTTTTATTCGCTGGCCATTATTAACCGGAGAAAACCAAAATCAAATCAAAACGATTTGGCGGTTTCGACTCGTTTTTTTTGAATTTCTTGAATCAGATGTTTTGATTCGAGTTCAATTATTTGATTATTAATAATGTTTAATTAAACATTGATACGAGTGTGAGGGGGTTTAGTTGTCATTTGGTTTGCGATCGTCTGCGATCAGAAAGAGGCGGGGCCAGGAGAAACCCTGGAGCGCGCAGCTCGGCGGTTTGGGTTCGGTTTTCAAATGGGCGGAGTTTCGAACGGGTTTTTTTTTTATTTTTCTTTTGGCCCGAGTCTCTCTTTCTCTACACGTCTACACACAGCACACACAGCCCGGCTATGTATATACGCTAGTCTTACTACACACTACTACTACTACACTCTAGTAGAGAATATATAGTCAAAGGCTCTGACTGACCGGCCGGGCATAGAGCGTTAGACTGTCGAGACGAACGCAGTCGGCAAAAGAGAGAACCACACAGAGAACAACATTTTGTTGAAATTCATTTCCCACCCGACCCGAATCGAATTTGATTTTCGTTCCCACCAAATTGTTTTCCCTTCACGACAAAAGAAAAAGAGGAAAAAACAAACAAAAAACAAAACAAATTTAATTGTAAAACATTTCCCGTTTTTTTTTCCCCAAACGAATTTCAATTTTCGAAACATTTTCGCGCCACCCCAAAACTGTTCAAAAAAAATTTTGTAATTTTTGAAAACTCATTTAATTTTTTCGGTTGGGGTTTTAATCGGCTGGGCGAAAAAATCCGCGCTAACGGAATATCTGTTTAAAAAACAAAAAACAAGTGCCGGTTTGAAAAAGATTTAGTGAGCGCGCTCCTTTTTTTTTGTTGAAATTATTATTTTTGTTTGAAATTTTCTCATTCACGACATTTTGGGTTTAATTATTCCGCTCTGATTTGTCGACTGAAATTATTCAAAAAAACGGACCGAAAAAACTGGAAAAGTGAATTTTTTGTTTTTCGGCTGAGCTTCTTTCTGGTGTTTTCGTGAGTTGTTGTTGTGTTGTTGAGTGGTTCGTGAGTGAGAGTGGAAAAAAAAAAAATCAAAATTCAAGAGAAAAAGTGATTGGTGTGAGCTGGTCGTCTATATAGGCGGGCGATCGGCTGGACGACGATGTGATCGTCGGGACGAGGATGTCACTGACGACGACGGACCAAAGAGTCAGCAGCCTCAGCTCCTCCAGTTCTATTCCTCGTGTCCATCACTGTTGCCCGGCTCTGTTGATTGGTGGTGGTAATAATCTCAATCGAGTCGAGTTCGCCGCCCTATGGCCGGTCGGTCTGCCGCGCTGTTATGGCCCGTCTATTTGTGCTCTGAGCAGCAGCAGCAGCAGCAGCTGCCGTCGCAGTTGTTTCCGTGATGCCGGCCGACAGCCACCGCAAGCCAAGTGTTGCTGGACAGTGTCCGCGCCCCGCGCCGCGACGACTTGCCGACCATCCCAGCCGGCCGCTCGATGATCGGCCCATGCCGCCCATCCTCGACAACCCCAACAGCAACAACAACAACAACAACAACAACAGCAACAGTATGACGAATCGGATGCGATCGGTGATTGTGAGCGACACGGGGCCACCGCCGTTGGGGCCGTTGCCGGCCGTCGCCCGCCGACGATGGACGGGATTAGCCGCGGTGGCCGTGGTGTTCGAGTGCTGCTGCAGTAGTAGTGATCGATTGAGAAAGAGCGTCCAGCTGCCAGTGGTGCTCCTCCTTTTGGTGATGTTGTCGGCCCTGCCAAACAGTTGCACCTCGGCCGCCTCCATCCAGCAGCAGCAGCAGCAATTGCAGCCGGCCAGCACTTTGGCGGTCGGGCGCAGCAGCCGAGCCGGACAACACAATCGCCACCATCCGACGACGACGACGACGTCGAGATCCGTCGTCCCATCCAATCGGCTCCTGACGGAATGCCCGTGGCTGGAATGGGAGCCCAACAATAGCGGCCTGTCCGTCTCCGAGTCGAGTGTGCAGCACCACCAGGCGGACATGGCCGGCACGCGGGCCTACATGGCCCCCGTAGTGTTTGAAGGCAAGGCCCGTTCCAGGAGCGACGGGCCCGTCTACCGGGTCACCTTCGACGTTGTGACAGTGTACAAAGGTGAAGTGGCCCTGACCGGCTCCCAAGTGCGCTTAGAATTCAAAAGCGGAACAACAACAACAACAGCAACAACAGCAACAGCGGCGGCTAATTCGAAATCGCTGCGATCGTTGAGTCACAATTCGGCGACGGGCCGCTCTCGGACCTTATCGGCCGGTCGCCGGATCAGTGCTAGTAGTGATGGTGCTGGCCAAAGTCCAGTTCGTCGCCGCCAGCCGGGCCAGGGCCAGCAGCCGCACCATCACCGTCACCAGCACCACAACACGCGCGAGTGTCTAGTGACGGCCGAGATCCGGACGGGTCGGCGCTACCTGGTCTTCGCCGCCCATTGGGGACCCAATAATTTCACGGCCTTTGGCTCGCCGTTGGTCCACACCAAGAAGAGCCTCAAAGATGTGCGGTCGACGCTCTGCCCGCGCTGTGGTGAGTCACTTTTTCTTCCTTCCTTTTTTTTTTCCTATTTTGCCCGGCATATAAGAAGAAGAAAATGCTGAGCGAAGGGCGGCCGCCCATCAGGAATATATCATCTCTCCCCCCCTTCCTTTTTGCTGCTGTGCTGCTCTTTTTTGGCTCCCGAAAGACGAAAAATTGTTTCGTATTTTTGTTTCTCTCTCGTTTGTGTGTGACACAGTGGCGAGCACATCTGGCTCGACTCGGTCCCTCACACACTGCTGGGCTACTAGCTCCTGCTGGGCTGGTGGGGAAATTCAAACTTTTTTATTTTTTCTCTTTTTTTTCTCTCAACGGGAAATTTATTTTGGGAAGCTGGGCCAGCCAAACGGTGTGTGTGTGTATGTGTTGCGGGGGGGGGGGACTCTTTCTTGTTTTGAGTTTTGTGTGTGTGTGTGAATGTTATCTCATTTGGCAGCGCCAGCTGAAACTTCCACACACACACACGAGAGAGAGAGAAAGAGAGAGGAGCAAACATGAAATTTTGAATTTTTTCGGGGCTTTCACCAGAGGAGAGGAGACAAACAAACTGTGGGCAGTTTAAACAGTTGCCCCTCAAAAAGATATTGGCTTTTTTTTTTTTTTTCGGCCGGCAATTGTTTTATTTTTCGTGTTACCAATAAGGGTGTGGTCCTCTTCTTCTTCTTCTTTCAACTTGTCTAACCCCAAAAAAAGAAATTCGGGATAATGTGGCGCGCGTCGGTTTGGTTTCTCTGCCCTTTTGTCGGCGTCGGTGTTTCTTTTGTGCTCGCGTCCGTCCACCACTTGAAGGTGCACACATCGACTGGTGGAGCTAAGAAGAGGGTAGAGAGAAAAAGATAAGCCCAAACCGCCGGACAAGAACAACAAAAGGTTAGGTTGCTTGCACACACACTGAAAGGAGAGAGAGAAAGGTGTGACGCAATGATTTGCTGTGTCGGGTCGCAGAGTTTTAAGACTCGAGAGAGAGAGCTGGAACAGGTGGAGAGTGTTCCATCAAGGGTGGTCTATCGGTTCTACTAAAAATGAAAATGAAACCAAATCAAGATCGGATTTTTCAAAATTTCAAAAAAAAAGAAAAACTCGTTTTTCTCTCATCTTTTATGTAACTCTCGAATGATTTTTCTTTTTCTCTCCCCCCCCCACACACACATTTATAATCGTCGGCTGTGTGTATAGACCAGCCGGGAATTATATTCGACGGCATGTCTCTCTCTCTGGCCGTCTGTGTGTGTGTGTGTTGAAACGTTGGTGGCGAGGAAGGAGAGGGGGGATGATATTATTATGACGAGTTATTATGGAGCTTTTTCCGTCCGTCGTCGTCTGAGCTGGGCGCGTTGGAAGATTCAACGGGCAAATGCAGTCGACTCTTGCTGTTGCTCTACAATTTTTATTCGTCTGATTTCCTTGTGTTTCTTTTTGAATTTGAATTTCCCGCCGGTGGAAATTTCCACTCGCTCATTGGTTATCACGCTCGACGGGATTTCCCGTCTGTGTCGCGGGCTTATGTTAGATAACATCGCCGACGTAATGATATCATTCCAGCCCTTGTTAATCAATCAACCTAAAGCGAGAAAAACAGAAAAAGAAAAAAAGAAAGAAAAATGAGAAAAACTTTCTCGGTTGAATCAGAGATCCCCCCCAAAAGAAACAACTTGTGTCTGTGACTCGAGCGTGTACCTCGAGCATTTTTATGGTAGACACACACCAGGTCACTTCCGGTGGAGCTCCTGGTGGTTCTGGGGTTGTATAGTCATCGGTTTTTTTGGGGGGATAACAAACACAAAAAAAAAGACCAGAAAACTTTTGTTTCTTTCCGGTCCTTTACCTGTTCACGTCGAATTTCTCTCTCTCTCTGTGTGTGTGTGTACAACACACACAGACGAAAAGCAGCAGGAATGTTATACCTACACTCAAACAAATGACGAACGACTGGAAGAGCGGGGGGGAATTGTATCATAAATCGGAGCCGCAGTCGGCTGGAACGCGAGCGTAACAATAAAGCTTCAATGATGACCCCGCCCCCATCGACTTCTTCTTGATTTTATTTTTCTCTTTTTTTTCCTCCATAAAATTTAATTTAAAAAAAAAGGGAAAAAAAATCAAACTGGCGCGAGAATTGAATTTAATAGACAATCCAAGTGTCGGTATAGTTCCACTTTTGAAATTTTTCTGGGGTGGGTGGGTGGATGGATGGAAACGGGAGCTGATGGGCCCGCCCAGGGCGATCGAGAAAGTCTAGACGGCCATCGGCCATCACTGTGAGCGACCGCACCCATCTCAGACACACGCAAGACGAAAATTGCCGAGCTACAAACTTCCGGTCTATTAAAAAAATGGAAAGACATTTTTGAATTTTGAATTTTCTTTTCTTTTTTGCGCGCGCGCGCTATTTAAATTAAATTCGAATATCCGGCTTGAACCGGAAGAATTGGAGATGAACACATATAGAACGCCGACGCCACCACCCTGTGATTATTACGCACAAGGTGGGCGGATGTGCTGATGCATAACAAAAAGGATCCCGTCATGGCGGAACGGACCCCGAAACTTCTTTTTTTCTTTTTCTTTTTCTTTTTTAAAAAGGGAAAATGTGTCTAGCGGAAACAAGAAATAAAACCGAATTGCGTCATAGGAAAATTACGGTTGGGATATTGATTGATTGGCTTCGATTGCGAGTGACATCACCGCAATAAATAAATTTAAAAAACAACAACCCAAATAATTTTTTTTTTTCAAGTATTTTATAATGACGCAATTTTTTCGTTCAAAAATAATAAAAATAAAATTCCAAACCCGTTGGAGATTGAAGAACGAGTCGGAATATTTCAGATTATACACGCAGTGTGTTGTATAGACACTAGCGCGCACACACACATTTGGGTAATGGAGGGCGCGGTGTTATTGTTACGTGTTATCGCTTTGACCAGTGGGTGCTGTTTTTTTTTCTCTCTCTTTTGACTCTTACCAGTTATTGAGTACGGGGGCCAGCAAAATGTACATGTCTTTTTTGGTTTGTCCAGTCGCCTTTTATTTTATTTTTTTTTGCTGGGAATTGTTCAAGGTTTCGTCCGCCCTTGAAGGAGAACATCAGGGACATTTTCCCATCGATTGTCGTACGCCAGCACGTCAACGTAGTAGCTCTCGTTTGTTATACATTTGAATATTATATGAAAACAGAAAAGAAAGAAAAATGTGCCCAGGCTGATTAGTTTGATTCATGCCGGCCTTTCTCTTTCTCTCTCTGGTCGTCGGATATTGACTTTTCGAAATTCTTTGTTGCATCAACCCCCCCCCACCGTTGGACCCAAAAGTTGTAAAGTAACAAAGCCCATGTTCTTCTTCTTCTTTCTCCTTTGGTCCGTCTGTTCGCCTCAAAAGCCGCGACGAATGATAGCAGATGGACCCATCCGTCAAGGGCTCTCTCTCTCTCTCTTCAAGCGCTCGTCAAGTCGTTGTCAAGGCGAAATCAGCCACACAATCTCTTCTTCTTCTTCTTCTTCTTCTTTCCATTCGCCTTCTTTTTTTCCAAGAAGGTTAGACGCCAGGAATTTTCTGGGAGGTTTTTGTTTCTCCTTTTTTTTTATTTTTTCCAAATATTTTCCAAGGGGAAAAAATAAGTGAAACAGCTGGACAACACGTTCGCCAACAAGTCGTTTGTATATTCTAATAGTTGTTGTACTTGTTTTGTTTCTTTTTTTCTGTTTTTGAAAAAAATTATTAGAGTCGACCAGGTATTTGATATAGAGACATGTGTATAACCTATTTTTTCTTTGGGCCCTCTCGCCCGTCTCTCTCCTGCTGGCCCAGCGCATACCCCTATACACAGCTACACATACGCTGGGGAATTCGATCAATTTCATCCCGTTTTCTTCGAGTCTAATCAACACACGCCAAAAAACCGTATAGATGAATTAAGAAAAAGAAGAGAGTTGAAGGTGTTCATGTATTCGATTCCTCATTGATGGCCACTGCTGCTGGGCTGGCGCGGTCGCTGTGGTTTTTTTTTTTATTTTTTCAAATTGACCGCGCGCCGGACCCATCACCGGTTGTTGTTTTTTACACGATCGTCGTCATATCATTCCCGTTTTCTACATGTATATATTGTCTCTCTCTTCTTATGTACATGTTGCCCTCCTCCCCTCCAGACATTTTTTTAAAGTTTTTTGTACAAGGAAAGAAACTTGGTCAAAACGCACTCACGCGGCAGATGGTCTCTTTCGATACCATACGTGACCATCTCCCGTACATTTTTCTTCTTTTTTTTCGTGTGTGGCTTTTTTTTTTTTTGTCTATTGAAAAAATTGAATTTTTTTATTTCAATTCAAATTTAGCGCCAATTTTTGGGGGTTTTAAAAATTTGATTTGGAATATTTTAAAATTTGAAAGATTGAAACGAGCGATTAAAAGGTCTATCGATATTCTCAACCCCCCCCCCCCCCCAAAATCCATTTCGTGTGAAATAGCCAAGCGTGAGTGTGTGTCGGACGTCAATTGAACGCAGTTCGTGACTGGTGGGCGGTATTAAATATATTCGCCGGGAGAGACTACCGGTGATGGAGAGTGTCTCTCAAGTGCTATCGCAGAGTATATAGAGCTATACCGGGCCATAGTCTATACATCTCTAGCTGTTGCGTGCTCACATCAGGCATTATATATATATAGCGCGCGCGGCGGTCGTTGATATCTCTATCACGCCCGCGCCCGCCGTCCGTCCGTCCGGTCCCGATAGATGTGATGCGGGGGAGAGCCGTCTACAATGATTAGCATTGACCTTGTTTTTTTTTAGAAATAAAATGAAATCAAAATGTTCTTTCGGCCCAACGAGACGGCCATTTGTGTGTGCTGTGTGCTGTGGGCAAGCGAAGAAGAAGAATTTGTCCGTCTCGTGAGTCCCGTTTTCTGGCTATTGGGTAAATATCGAAAGGAGGACCTAGTCAAGAAAAGAAGCCAAAGGAGAAGAAGACGATCAGACATGTAGAGAAGAAGAGGAAAGAAAAGCCAAAAAGAAAAAGAAGAAAAAAAAAGGACGAAATGAAAAATTGGTCAGAAATCCAACGGATTGGAATCCAGTGGGAATTTAAATGGAATTAAAGACATCTTTTTTGCTGCTGCTGCTGCTGCGCCAGTCAGTCAGTCAGTCGCATCTCGTTGTCTATTCTCTCTTCTCTTATTCTTTTCCTCTTCTTCTCCTTCTTCTTCTTCTTGCTGGACACTGCCGCCGTTTATATTGCATTCAACTCACGCGTGAATCTAAAAGAGATCCCGACCGACCGAGAGAGAGAAGAGGTCCTGGCCCGGCTGCTGCTGCTGCTGCCCGGCTGCCAACAAAAAGAAAAAGAGACAGACAGACAGAGAGAGAGAGGACAGATAATCCCTTTCACGAACGAAGAAGAAGAAGAAGAAACTTATAGCAGCAGCAGCAGCGGCTAGGGTGTTCTCCATTTTCTACACTCGTTTATTGTTTTTGCTTTTTTCTTTTAAAAATAAAAAGAGAGATATAGAAAATTATAGTGGCGCAAGTGCTGGTCGTTTGCTGGCGTATAGGGCGCCCCTTTTTCTGTTTTTGAAAAAAATAAGAATTTCTCTCTTCTTCTTCTTCTTCTTCTTCTTCTTCTTTCGACCAAAGTTAAAAGAAGAAAAACAGAAAGGAAAGGAGAAGAGAGACTTGGTTAGACATCTGCGTGCTGAATATCCAATGCCGAGAGATTTCTCGGCAGGTTCAAACTGAAATCAAAAAATTCTTTTCGTTTCAATCAATTCCACCGTTTCGCCTTTTGTCTTATTCGTCGGATTTTCCTTTGATTTCTCCACGAGTCCCTACGTCTGTGTGTGTGTGTGTGATGTTGGACTGGTCGCATTTTCTTTGGATGGCCTTTTTGGCCTTTGCCATTTCGATGGTTATCGCCCTGATGCGAGGTGACAGTTTTCTGTTGGTTGGACCGGCGTGAACGACACGCAAAAAAATAAAACAAAAAAAAACAGAAGAACCGGACCGCCGTCCAAACAGTATAGGTCACCTGGTCACACGGTGGGATTCTTTTGCGTGCGAAAAAATAACAGTTGTTTTGAAAAAGAAACAAAAAAAAACTATTACGTACATTCCCGGCGTGAATCACAAAACATTTGTTTGATTTGTTTGATTGAATTCACTTTCCAGTTGTTTAGACGCCATCAACTCTGCAGCAGTTTGCAAGAGTTCTCCCTGTGTGTGTGTCTATAAGAGTTGACGGTCAATCATCAAGGTGTGTGTGTGTGTAAAAGAGATGCTGGCAGTGGTAGTAGTAGTAGTAGTACATGATGGGTGGGCCGGTCAAATTTTATTTTTGAAAAGAAATCACGGCGACTTTTCTTATATGTAAGAAAAAAAGACATGATCAATGATGAGGATGATAAAAGACTTTTTTTTTTATTATTATTTTACAACCGGAGGAAAAAGAAATGAAGCGGCCACCTGTGCGCACCTGGTTTAGATAAATATTTTTATTTTATTTTATTTTATTTTATCCTTTTTTTTGCCCAGTTGTCCTCCTATATAGCTCCAGGTATGTGGATGGCTGGCGGGGCCCCGGCACACACACACACACACACACACAACTCTTGAGCGCGTAGATTCCATCCATCAAGGGATCGTAATCGAATCATTATCATCGGTATACTTTTCTTTCTTCTTCTTCTTTTCTCTCGGCGAGCCGATGGGCGATGGCTTATCGTCAAAATGGCGGCGGGATAGACCAACGTTTGGGTGGGCGCACGCACACACCATCATCAATACACTTTACTCGTCGTTTTCGGGGGCCTTCCTTGGTTGCTGGACGCCGCCGCCGCCGCCGTCATGACCAAATTCGTCCGTCCGTCCGTCCGTCGTCCCCACAGAAAGGAGAGAGGGGGGGCTCCGCATTCCTTTTGACTAGAAGCTTTCTTTTATATACGTGGATGTCCATTTCAACAGTGTCTAGTTCTTCCTCTTCTTCGCCTTCGCCTTCTCCATTCCGTATGCAAATGTACACAAATGCCCCACAGCCAATCAACAAACAGAAAGGGAAGCACCCCCCCCAACCCCACCCAAATACAAAACATTTTCTTCCGTTTCATTTCGTTTGATTACACAACGACACAAATCGATTGAATCCAATGTCAAATAATCTTTTTTTTTCCCCAGGGGGGTCTCCTGGTGATTGAAATCAATCATTTTTCTAACGTATAGTTGATTTAGTAGTAGAGAGTATGTATAGTAGTCCCTGGACTGCGTGTTCAACTTGCAACAGTGTCACATGCATTTTCTATTTTCGTGTTGCGGGAATGAACCAAAATCCCCAAAGAAAGAAAAACTGAGAAAAATCGTTGACATTTTCTCCTTGTCCTGGACACCTTTTGGCTGGTCGCCCTCATCTATCGAATAGAATATAGAATATAGCTAAGGGGAAATATGTGTGACATTCCAGCAGCGCACACACACACATGTCCTATATCGTGACTTGCACAAGTATATATAGGGTCCGTGCCTGTATGTTTCCAGTCAAAAGTTTAAAAAAAAAAACAAACCCAGAAATATGATGGAAAACGAATCAAATCGAAACATAATCAAGAACGGACGACGTCGGACGGAATCGAACATTTCGCCGCCCCAATCAACTCTCCTCTACTTGACCTTAATTTCCGTCCGTCGTGAAAACAAATGCTGCACACATTCCATCGGACGAGACCGCAAGTGTGTAAGATGTACACACACACACACACGGTTGTACACATTTTTATCTATTTTCTAAATAAAAGAATCGGTGGAAAAACCAAAAAAGATAAGAGAAAAAAAACGAAAAAAGTTTTGAGGGCGGACACCCCATACTTTGGGTCGGTCCAGCCGGTTGACGGATGGGTCCCGCGGTACTCTACTTGAAATATCTCTCTCTCTCTCTCTCCCGAAAAAAAAATTGAAGGGAAAATACACACGCCGTTGAAAACGCGCGGTTTTTTTTTAGCCGAGAGCATCTTTTATGTTTTCCATTTTATTTTATTTTATTTTATTTTTGTGGGCGACGTCGGGCCGCGGGAGTGAGCGTGTGCGTGTGGGTATATTCTTTTTGATTCCCGCGTGAAGAGCCAGACTGCTTGGCTGCTCCGAGTGGCCTTGGGCGGTTTTGCGTTCGTTCGGGAGTAGCGCCCGGTTTCTCTCTCCCACCACCTCGAAAAGAAAAACACGAACGAACCAACGAAACGACGACGACTGATGGTCACAAATATAAACGATAGTCTGGTGTGGTCCTGGTATTTTATTTTTTCTTTTTCTTTTTTTTTTCTTTCGGGAGAGAGTTGGCTGATGCGTAGCCGAGCTGCTACTTTCGACCTTCTTCTTCTTCTTCTTCTTCTTGTATTCGTTCTCCTTTTTCTTTTCTTTTTTTTCTCTCTCTCTCTCTCCTATTCTTTTCCTTTTTTCCCGCGGTCGTTGTGCGCGCCACATCCCTCCCGAACTACATAACGCCTCAAACATTTTTTTTTTCTTTTTTCTTTCTTATTTTTACCTGCTGCGATTATTGAAAGTGAGCACAGGTTGTTGTTGCTTATGGGTCTGCTCGGAAAACATGGCCTCCAACCGCGTTCATATCGCCCGCCCGCCCTTCTTCCACTATATTTTTGTCCTTTTTTTTCCCCTTTTGGGGGTTTTTGAGGAGGACCTCAGGGTCCAGCACGTCCGGAAGTGGAAGGAAAAATGAAATAAACTCACGAAAATTTGCGGGGACTTGTGGCTTTCCTTTTGTGTCGTACGATTTTTGTCGAAATGATTTCATAATTTTACATTTTTTCCTTAAAAAGGAACAAAAAAAAAAATGTTTAAAAGAACCGGTCGCACTCTACAAAAAAATTTTAACATTTTTTTTTTTTTTTTTTTTTTTCCTAATCAGAATCTCATTGAACTTCGCTTTGAATTCATTAGTCGACTCATTCAACCAAAACGTTTTGTGTCAGGTTATGCTGGTTTTCTACCTTTTTTTCTTCTTTTTTATGAAATCAAATTTTTTGATATGAACGTGATGAAGACAGCCAAGCAACACACACACAAGGCTAGTTTTTTTTTCTATGGAATTGAAATATTATTTTTAAAAAATGAAAAAAAAACGACATGTACATACAACTGGCGATCATTTTTTGGGGTTTGTCTGTTGTGTGTCTCGAATCGCATTTTTGTGGTTCGTTTTTTTTTTTTATTTTATTTTATTTTATTTCATTTTTTTAAGGACAAGCAAATCATCTGGGCCAAGCAAAAAAACCCTCAGAGCTTGAAGTGAAAAAAAAGAAAGAAAAGAAAAAACCACCGAATATCCCGATAGAGAAAAACGAAATAATGACAGAGTATATGTAACACGATCAAATTCAAAGCCATCCATCTTTTCACGTGTATAATATTTTTTCTCGAAAAAAATGTTTCAATTGGAAATAGTTCCTGGAAATTTGTTTCAAAAACTTGGCTTTTACACAGACACACACTCTCTCTCCCCCCCTACGTGTTATACAGTTGGGAAAATAAATTTTATTTTATTTTACTTTATTTGACGGTGGCGATATTTTTAGCTCCGGGAGAGAGTCACACACAAGACACAAGGGGGAGGAGGACCCGCCCAGATTTTGTTTTTAGTAGACGGATATTTAAATTGAATTGATTTGAGTTCAAATATTATTAGTAAATGCCGGGACAAGTATTTCTCAAAAGTTTCATGTCCTTTTAATCAAAAACGGCGATTAAAAATGGATCGAAATGTTCCCCTATAATTGATTGTCCGTCCTTCGAGTTTCTGATTAATCGAGATGAATTACGTGTACATTCTTTACAAAGAAACCGGACGAGATATTTGATTGAGATAATTTTTTTAAATTTCAAATCGAGCGCTCTTATTATAATCTCAAAAAAGATTGATGGGGTTGCGCAACCGTAATCGAGCAATAACAACACGGCCGGCCCCCAATGCTGAGTCGGGATGACAGCCAGCAGTCGGACCGTCGAAAATCATATCACATCACCTGCATAATGGCCACTTATAATGTGTGTGTAGACTCTTTGGAATCCAATTCTCCTTTTCTTTTCGGTTTTGCCCTAGCAGTGCTAGCTAGTATAGTCTCACATGTGTGTGTGTATATAAGAACAAGAAAAACAGATTCCACTTTGTGAAGCTTCTGGGAAAAAAGTTGCTGGGCAATGTTTCGTGACGCAGATAATCCGTTAGACACACGAGACCGCCGCCATTTTCTTCTTCTTCTTCTTCTTGGACATTTTGATTCCTCCCCCCCCCCTCCTTTTTATTATCAGATGATGTCAGTTTCACTTTCTTGATATTACCCATCTCACGATTTGAAAAATCTTTTTTACCCGCCTTTTTATTTTGATTCCCATTCCTCCGGAGATGGTAGTGTCGTCGTCGTTCTCAAACCTGTCGCCCCTGACCACTTTTTTTTTATTTGGAGGGGGGGACAAAGTTGTCCCGATCGTTCGGATAGAAAAAATTTTCCGCTGAAAAAGAAATTCGTGGAATTTTTGGTTTCCATTTGATTTGTTTGTATTTTTTTATTACATTTTATTGTTGATACAACCGCGCGCGTGTGTACGTATGATTCCCCGAATTTCTTCAACATTTTTATTAGTAATTCAAAATTTGCATATGACGCAATGGATTCGAAATTTTGGTCTAAATGTCAAAAATATATTTTAATTTGATTTTGTCTTAATAAACAGCACGGTCTCCAGTGGCGTACGGACTGGAGGACTCTGTGACGGTCAAGAAACAGCAGAGGCTCATCCTGCGCTGCCGGACGAGAGGCAATCCGGTGCCGGGAGTCGTCTGGTACAAGGACGGCAAGCCGTTGAACGCGGCCAGCAAACGGGTCCGCATTAAAACCAAAAGGTAAACGCAATCTCTTCCTGGTTGTCTTATTATGTTGTTCATTATCAAATGAAATCCAATTAATTCATTTTCAGGCGTCGATCGACGCTGAGAATCCGCTGCGTCAAGGAAGAAGACGCCGGACTGTACGAGTGCCGGCCAAGCAACGTGATCGGCACCGGTACGGCTTCGCGATCCAAAGTCACTGTCGTCAAAGTCACTGCCGGCCCGTCGTCATCCTCCGATCCGTCCTCGTCGTCGAAACTGAGTAGCAGCCTGAGGCCATCCAACGGTACACCTACTTACTACCTACTTACTGATTTTGACCGTCTACTTGATTTCAAAAGAATCGACAAAAATAACCAGATGCGACTCTGCTGTGGACACGGGCAGACAACACACACACACACACACACTGGAAAAAAAATAATCAAAATCAAAAATCGAAAGAATTTATCAAGTAAAAGAGTTGAGGAATGTTTTGGGACGAAAAAAGAATTCCGCTGGTGGGATTTTAGAAATGCCGGTCCGGTCGTCGTCTCTTTTCTTAGCGGCCCTTTATTGACAAGTGTGCATAGAAGAGAAAAAAAAAAGCTGGGCCGATCTATTGGAATTCTACCGCTCAACTGTGTGATTGCTGCTGCTGCTGCTGCTGCTGGATTTTTATTTATTTTTATTTTTTCCGTTAAGAGACCGGCCAGCAGCAGCAGCAGGAGGGAGTCCAGCACACAGCGGGTGAAAACACAACAAATTGTAGATGGATTGATGCTGACCGAAAGAGGAAGAGAGAGAGTAATGGCGTCGGCCGGCCCCGATTAATGGGCCCACGTCAAACTCGCTATAGAGCTGGCCAGCAGGCTCTTTGGGTGGTGGGGGGGGGGGGGGAGCCGAGAGAAAAAAAAAAGCCCCAAAAGCTTTGGGACAAGCAGAGATTCCTCCTCACTCTGATTATTCCTAGTGTTGACATTCAAAGGCGGTCTCCTCCTCCTCCTCCTCCTGCCCAGCAGCTTGACCCACTGAATCCTTATTCAGCACACACACGGCCAGCAGAGAGAGATTCCTTCTAGACACAATTTGCCGGCCAGCCGCCGCCGCCGAGCCAAGAACCGATTGTCATCATCACAAATCGCCTCAACAGAAAATGAAACTTTTTTATTTTATTTTATTTTATTTTATTTAAAAAAAACACTAAGGAGCAGCAGGTGATCTATAAAGTTCTGGAGAGGCGGCCGACCACTGCCCAGCACCCCAAACTTGGGTGGTCGCCTAATATGTCAAGAGTTCCCATTGCGATGAGAAAAAAAGAATCAGAAAACAGGTTTCCAGCAGCTTCTAAAGGGCCGTCCGTGTGTGTGTGTTTGTTGCCCATTTGTGAAGTATCATCGCGAGCTGCCTTTTTCTCTCGTGTCTGTGTCCAGCAACGCAATTATAGACAAATTGAGCTGGGGGAATTTATTAATCGATGGTTGCTTTTTGTTTTGGTTGTCTTTTTTAATGATCATAAATAATCCATTTGATGATTATTAGGATCTTCTTCTACGTCGTCGTCGTCGTCGTCGCTGTGGCCGCTGATCGCCCTGCCGTGCCCGATCGACTCGTTTTGCCTCAACGGCGGCACTTGCAAATACTACGAGGCCGTCGGCGAGCTCGTCTGCCAGTAAGTTTTTCGCTTGCCTTATTTCGATCGCGTGACCTTATTCAACTATCAAAATGGCCTCGCCAAAAGAAAGAAACGAAAACAAAAAATCTTTTATCCGAAAAAAGACGAAAATATCGATGGCATTTTTCATTTGATATTTTTTCCTTTTTTCTTTTCTCTGTGTGTTTCTCTCTCTCAGGTGCGCCGAGGGCTACAAGGGCCAGCGCTGCGAAAACAAGGACATTTACAATTTAGGAAGTAAGTCGTCCGTTTGGGCCTTTTAAAAAAACAAACCAAATAGAAAACGAAAATATTTTTATATATATCTAAGAAAAGATGTGGGGTGTTTTTCATCTTTTTTTGACCTGTTATATTACGTATAAACTACCGGTGTCAGACATCCATTGTGCCAAAAGAGTATACCCCCCGTCCACCGGTCCGTCCGTTTTCCAACTATTAGACATTTACTGGCGTCTGCCAACGATCCACACACGCACAATCTAGAGCCCAATGACGTCACATAAAAGTCATGTGTCGTGTGTGTGTGTGTCTGGGTCGCGGAGCTCAACACACAAATTCAAAAAATGTCAACCGTTTTCTTCTAGACTCGACCATATATATAAAGTCGCCAGGGAAACACACACACACGCAACAATTTCTCTCTCTCTCTCTCTCTCTCTCATTTGCATATTCTTTTATAAGCTCGTATTATTGACTTATTATTACATTTTTTTTTATTACCTTCACACACACAAAATATTTTGGTTGTCTTTTTTTGATCGAGGAAAAAAAAATAGAAGAATAATTTTTTATTATTTTTTGTAAATGTTGACTTGATCGGAATGAACGCAATTTTTTTCCCCTAAATTTTCCAATTCGTAGAATAATTTTTTGATTTTAAATTCAGAGCCGTTCCCCCCCCCCCCCTCCTTATCCTATTAAAGAGACAAAAGAAATCATCATGGTATATAATGCACGCTTTTTTAAATATTTTTCACGCTAACGGGGGTTTGTTGTTCATTACACCTGATTTTTATTTTTAATTATTATTATTATTATTTTTATTACTCGCTTTTCTGCATACATATACACCCCGATTTTTTCTTTATACGAAACAACAAGAAAAACAAAAGAAATTTTGATTGATTCAATTCTAATGACCATCCAAACTCTTGACAATTCAGCCGATACGTTGGGTGGTGTCGAAGCCGATATGAGGACGCTCGCCTTGTACTTGGGCAAGTGAAAACCCAAAAAAAAACTCAAAACTCGAAAAAAATCAAAAATCAACACACACACAAACAAACCAAAAAAACGCAAAATTTTCAATAAAAAAAAATTCAAAAAAATAAAAAAAAGACATGCGAAATCATCGTCATCATCATCACCCGTTTTTAGGTAATATTATACGGTCGTAAAATTATATATGTGACACCGCTTTATATTTTTCTTTTTGTTACACATTTTTCCTGGGCTTTTATTATTTTAAAATGTTGATTGGCTTTTTGATTTCTTCTTTCCACTTTTAACCGCTTCTCGCTTGTGCTTGGAAATGATGTACCTTGGGTTTTTTTTTTCATTTAATATATCTAAATACTTATATGTATATTTTATTTCTCTTTGATTTGTATTCTTTATACCCAACTAACTGCGGTTGATTGATGCACGGCCAAGGTCCGCCCATCACAGCGTCTCTTCTTCTTACTTTTTTGACCGAATCATTCTGATTAATAGTCTGGCGGCGTTTGTCCCGAGTGCGCAACCGTCGAAAGGCAACGGGAAAAAAAAAACTTTCGCCATTCTTATCATCTTTTTCCCGACAATTTTTATATCATTTTGTGCCCACCACCGAAAAAAAAAAAAAGAAAACAAATGTCAAATAACCAAACAAAATGATGGTCGCATTAAATATTTTTGGTGTGGGGATTTAAGAGTATGTATAGTAGTAGTAGTAGTGGGTAGTAGTTGACTCGTCAAATTTGGAAACAACTCGTTACATTTTCTGACTCTTGGCTGGTGATTTTGTTTGGTTTGATTTGTTCGATTGTTTGGTGGAGATACAAACGACACGCTTTCGCTTCGGTTGTTTGGTTTGTTATTTTTCTGGAGGGGGGTTTTGCATTTTTGCGGAGTAGATATTTCGACAAAAAAAGAGGAGAGACTTTCCTGGAAAAATTAGTCACAAGTGCCGGTTAAAAAAAAAAGAAAATAAAGAAAAAATGATCCTGCTCAACCGATAGATATAGAAAAAAAAAAAAGAACTCGTTGCACGCACATCAGCAGGTTGACTCGCACACCGTTTCGTGTGAGTGACACAATAAGAGTGCCGGGCGAATCAAAGTGTGACCTTTCCCTTTTTATTGGGAGTCCAGCAGGTAGACGTTTATATATGTGCCACCCATCATTGCATAACTAGTTTAGTTTAGTTGTTTTTTTTTTCTTGTGGACTACTTACGGATCGACGGTTCAATCAAACGCTCGCCTAATATTCCCCCTCGCACACACACAACTTTGTCTCCATCTTCTTCTTTTATTTTTTATTTTGAAATCATTTCTGTTGAAAAACAAATGAAATATTTTCAAATTAAATGAAAAAAGAAAAACAAAAAGGGGAAGAATGGACACAAATTTATGCTGGAATGTTTCTCTATCCCCCCAGTTATTTGTATAACGACTAGTACTACCACTGCTCCGTAGTCAAACCAAAAAACAAGAAAAAACCAAACATAAAGTAAAAAGAGTTCGAACAGGATTCGTTGGACTCTGAAAAACAAACGTCGCCTCTTTGATATAGATTCTTCCGATTGATTTCTGTACACAACTCTTTTTTAAAAGCAAAATCATGTAAAAGGTCGTTGTTCCCGTGATACAGAAAAATAATAATCATGCCGAGATACCTGACCGAACCAAAGCTTTAAGTTCTTTATTTTATTTTATTTTATTTTATTTTATTTCCCTTCCGAAAAATATTTGTCTTTTTTTATTTGATTTCATTTTGTCATCTAGTCGATTCCATCTATAGTCAGGTTCATTTTTTTCGCTTGACGTTTCCACTGCGCACGGGACGACGTCTTTGTTGTCACCTCTCTGATTAGCAGAGCCGGCCAGCGGCAATCAAAACTTTAAAAAACAAAACAATTTCACAATTTTCTCACCAGTCTCTCTTACGTATAGGCATCTCCTCCTGTTACGTCAAAGAACTCACTGCGCTCCACACAAAAAAACAAATTCCCCGGAAAAAATCTCTGAAAAACCTGATCGGCTTCTTTTGACAGTGTATAACTTTCTAAGCGTCGTCGGCTAGAAAGAATATAATCATATAATCATAAAAAGAAACAAACCAAACAAAAAATAATAATAATAATAATCATCATATTATTGTTATTTTTCTTTTTTCTTGGGGAAAAACAAAATGAAAATGGTTGAAAAATAATTTTGCGCTATCTGGAAAATATCTACAATATGATGGTTTTGGCAATATACAGTGTCTGTGCGTCTGAAATATTGGAATAACTATGGTGAGACCGACGACTGGTAGTTCTGGTCGTGCTAATGTCACGGAATAGATTAATCAAAAGTCTCTCCAAGACATGTATTTCTCGAGTTTATTACACATTTAGACTTTTGATTATTACAAATGACCGTTATTACCCACGTTGAATTTCAATTTTAAAAAATCAAATCAATACGCTGTAGAATATTTCGAAATGTAGACTCTCTAGCGGAGCGCAGATTTTTAGAGACACGCGTCCATCGCATACGCACACGCACATTTCGTCGCTTTAGGAATTTATTCAATTTTTTTTTTTTCTGTTACTACATGTCAAATGTATTTAAGGCAGCACACACACACACACACACACACACACTGTCTGTATGTGTCTCTTTCTCTCCTTTTTTAGTTATCCTAACAAATAACCCAACGCAAAAAACACAAACAAAAACAAAACGAAATTTGTATGACACAATGTTGTGTTCGACTGATGTAGTTTGTCGTATATATATGTACGTATGGCGGATTTTTCGGAATCGAAACAATTCGACACAAATTTTCGTTTGGGTTTTGTCGTAACCGGTCCTTTTCCTTCTCTGCTCTACTCTACTCTACTCTCTCTCTCTTTGTATAGATACTATATACTGGTAGTCTCTTGTTATTTCCCTCTAAACTATTCTTCTCTGTCTTTAATGGCATATAATATTTAATGCTATCCAAAAATAATGAGCCGTGTTTTATCTTTCTCCACAAAAATTAATAACCCATCGCTTTCGATTCAGACTGGAATGTGAGCCCCCCTCTCTTTCTCTCAAATGAGACACAAAAAGGGCCTTTTGAAATTGATGTGCGTCTTTTATTTTTTGATTGGCCGGCAGAGGGCGGCAAGTGCAGAGGCGGCGGAGGCCGGATGGTGGGAACCAAATGCGTGCCGACGTACGGCGGAGTGGCTGGAATCGGAGGTGGAACGTCGGGCTCGCTCCTGGGTCCGACGGCGGCGGCCGGCTGGGCGGCCGTGCCCAATTCCAACAACCAGCTCACCTGGTGGCACTGGATCCAGGCGTCGGGCAATAAAATGAGCGGCGGCGGCGGCGGCGGCGCTGGTGGCGAGACGGACGACGACCAGAATTGCGGCGGAGATGACGACGACGATTAAATAAAACAACAACAACAACCACCCCAAAAAAAGAAACAGAAAAAAACAACAACAACTTTTTCTTCTTCCTCCTTCAACTTTGACTTTATTTTCCACCCCACGTCCGGATGGGCGGAGAACCTTCTCGACAGCAGCAACGACCGACAGCTGTGAGCTGCTGCTGCCCGCCCGCGCATCACTTTAGTTTTTCTCTCTCTCTCTCTTCTTAAATGTTCTTCTTTTTTTAAAGAAAAGCTTCTTCTTCTTCTTGTCCTTTTTCATCGCTCGGATCAATCAACGGTAAGCTGATTTATTATCCTTGCCCGGGAAATGGACAGACTGCTGCTGCTGCTGCCGGCCCGGCCCCCCCATATCCGCGCGCCTGACTCGTGGCTGCAGCAAATTGCCAGACCAAATAATATCAATAAATACGGGCCCGGTTCTTTTTCTTTCTTTCTTTTTCCGCCCGCTAGAAATAATAAACACACACACACGGCATCTCAGCAAAGTCACCGGGCAAAAGGGGCTGGCTGGCTGGCTGGCGCAGTAGTATCTGTTTGACCCATAGCACTCTGTTGCTGCTGCTCCTTTATGGATGGCCCAGCTTGACTCTGCGCATTTATTTTCATTGGCAGGTATTTTCGTCTCGTGTCCAACGAGGAGAGAGAGGCAGGGGAAGAAACGGACGGGAAGAAAAAGGCGCACCGAAATTTTTGTTTTTTTTTTTTGAAAAAGGAAAAAAATTGTTTTTTTTTCCCCAATTTTATTTCGGTCGTCTGTAGCTCAGAGTGCGGACGCACTCCGGAGGCGGTTTTTTCTTTAAAAAAAAAATAATTAAATTTAAATTAAAAAAAATCGAAAAAAAAAAATTGAATTCGAATGGAAAACGAGTAGTCACTTTTTAAAAACTGCGAAGACGACGAGATGAAATAAGCGCGGGGATCCACACAGCAACGTCCAACGAAAATGAAAAAAACATGTTATAATATTATAATGTGCTTATATTTGTACAGCTATAGTATACCTGTGTATACCGTATTTTACCAAAATGTTATTTGGAACCAGTTTCTTTTCCTCCACTCTCCCCTCCCCCCTTACCGAACAAATTTTCTTGATTTCTTATTAAATGGCGGTGCATTCAAAAAATGTCTTTTCTTAAATGGTACACACACAAAACTATTTCCCCCAGTAAAAATGTCCCAAATATTTTTTTTTTCTCTTTTTCTGAAAATTCTCTCAAACCTTCCGATCGATTTCGGCCAGTATTTTGTCTAAAAGAAAAAAAGGGCTTTTGTTTTTTCAAGTAAACAATAATCTGTGCATGTTTGATGTAACTCCAGCTCGTCCCTTTTTTTCAAATAATTTATATAATAATTGAGCCAAACAGCACAGTTGATCTATACTCTTTGAATTCTATTCGTCTCTGTTGTTGTAATGACGTGTGTGTTGCCCAGCTTTTTCTGCCTCTCCTATATAACCGCCACAGCAGCTCCTCTCCGATCAAGTCGAAATGCGAATAAGGATATAATAATTAAATGTGTAAAGAACAGACCATCAGACGAATCAAAAAAAGAAATTGGAGATTAAAAAAAAAAAAAAAACATAATTTTAGAAAAAAAAGTCATAGAGGCTGAATGTATTTTTATTTGAATTTTTTTTTATACAAATTTTTGTTATATGTATATTATAAATAGTATTTTCATTTTTTTTTTCGTCGTGGAGAAAATTAAAATTTTTGGGTTCTCCCTTTGAATTATTTTTTGGATTTTATAAAGATCGATTTTTTAAATAATTCACCAGCGCGCCACCGCCACTGATGTTTTCTCTCTCCTTAAAAAAAATAATAATATTCCATTAATGGAAAAAAAAGGAAGTGAAATTAATTTCTTGATGACGCTTTTTTTTCATATTTCAAACAAATAAAATAAAAGAAACAAAAATTGCGCTTATAACTCCCCCGCGGATTTTTGATGTTCTCGTTGCAATCGAAAGCTCTCCTCTCTACCACCACCACCATCAATTGTCTGAAATTGAAAAGAAGAGAAGTTGGAAACAAACAAACAAAACAAAAGAAAGCGAACGAAAAAAAAAATAAAATCAAGTAAAACGAAATTGGGGTTATCACCTTTTGTTTGTTTGTTTGTTACCTTTTTCACTTCAACTTTCTTTCTTGTAGTATATTTTTTTCGCGTTGAAAGGAAGGAGCTTTTTGAGAAACAAAAAAGAACATGAGGACACACAATCCGCAGCAATTGTTTTGTTAGCATTGTTATTTTTCTCTCTCTCTCTCTCCCTCTCTCTCCCGTTCGCTCTCGTGTGTGTATCGTGTCGTGTGCGGGCGTGTCAAAGTTAACTCTCGTGTATAGTCAAAACAATGGCGGCTTTTTTATATATATATATATATTATTACTTCATTTTCGATAGGATGTATACCAACCTTGTATATCCATCGATTTATATACTCCTATATTACCACCCCCCTTCGACACCCTCCCGCAAAACAACAAAAATGTCAGCTGTTTGTTCAGTTCATTAATTCCAGTAATTAAATTAGTGACGGCAGCCAATAATGAAAAACACAACCGAAACCAAATCCAATCCACCACCAATCCACCACCAGATCACTGATGTTCCATGTCATATATTTTTTTTTTTGTCCAAGTTTTCTTTTTAATTCGTCGCCGTTGGCCAACATCACACGACAGCACGAAACACACCACACACACACACATAACACACACACACTTTTATAAATCATTTTTTTTTAAAGCCTGCACACATCACAGTTTGGAAAAAAAAGTCGTTTCGAAATTGAGGTAATAATCAAATAGAAAATAATGAAATTTGAAATAAATAAGAAAATCTAAAAAAAAAAAAAAAAATGAAAATTTTTAAAATAAATAAAAAAAAAATCTCCAATATGCCAACGCAATCAAAATCCGAAACACTCCTGGAAAATTAAGCCGTTTGTAAATCATCGGTAATCATATTGAAATGAATTATTAACAAACACGTAAATAACAATCAATTTAATTCTCTCCCCTCCCCCCCCAACGAATATATAACCGCATTACACACACACACACACACACACACAACACAACATCTAATACACATGCAATAATTAAAAATATATAACCCTCGCCGTTTTTCTTTACAGGGTTTCGATGATTTTTTTTTTACATGTATACATCACATAAAAAAGAAACACATTTTTGTTCGAAATTAATTTTCATCGTCACAGTAAATAGCAAAAGAAATTTCGTTTTATTTTAATTTTTTTTTAGATTTGTGTTTTTCAGTTATTTTGTTATTATGATTTTTTCTATACAAACCAACCCGATTCTTGTCGTTTGTCGTTGTTGTTATTGTCCAGAAATATTAAAAAATAATAATATGTTTTTTCTCTCGCTGGTCTACTTCGTCTTTTACTTTTTATCTTCTATATTACTTTTAAATAATTCTTTCTATTTTGTTGTTCATTTTTTTTTACTCAACATCAACTTTTTGTTGCATTGTTTGTGACTTTATATAAATATATATACTTGCTGCCCCTCTCTATTATATATATATTATATATACAAACAGTACGCACACCAAATGATTGTAAATAAATATACTATAGTGACAGTAAAAAATCCAAGACTCTCCCAACTTGAAATTATTTGTCCATCATATTAAAATGTCCTGGGCGAAGTCGATGAGTCGACTTTTTCTTAAAATCAGATATATCTTAATTGGATTAGACACATAATTAAAAGAAGCCAAAATTCCACGTTCGTGTCTCTCCCTCATCACAGTTCATCAAGTGGAAAACGTTGTCGCGGGTTAAGCTGGGATTTTCCACGAAAAAATAAACCTGATTTAGTCTATTGATATATCTGCTGCTGGGTAGTTAACCACGTCGTCGTCGTCGTCCAGATCTAATGCAGTTTTTGTTATTCGACGGTTGGCGAAACCGGGGGTATATATAATTCCTCGAATGGGTGTTTACACATCCACCCAGCAGCAGGCAAAAAAAAGTTGAATCTAAAAGATCCGAAATGTATACAGTTGGCAGCGTTCTTCTCACGAAAAATCTAATTCTCCTTTTGGGAAAGGGGATAAAACGCGATGCCGCCATCTTCACCTCTCATCGCTCGGCGGCATTTGGGTGCCGTTGTTAAATAAACACACACGGAGGAAGAGGGGGGAAATAATATCGGGCCCACAAGATGAACGAGATGGAGTTCACACGGGCGTCAATAAATAAAATCCGATCGAGACGAGAAAGAAAAATAAAGATGTAATAATCGCCGATGAGCAACACAACAGCTGTGTGATCTTTATCGGCGAGCAAAGAAAAAAAAGCTCAGCTGGTTGATTGACATAATGACTGGACTGGAACGTTTTATTTTCTATTTTATTTTATTTTCTCTTCTCTATGTGTGTGTGTGTATTGGCCGGCGGCAGAGCGTACGCATATGAGTCGGAGAGGGGCCCCTTTTTAAACATGCAGATGATAATCTCTCGGCGACGATATCAAATGCATTTATTTGATATGGTGCGCTGCTGCTGCTGCGCCGAAGAGCCACCCGAGAGAGAGAGAGAGAGAGAGAGAGATCGGTTCGTGTGTGTATCTGCTCTCCCGCGTTCGTGTGTGTAATACTTTCACGTTGGGCATTTGAATTATTCCGACGTCGAGGTATTCCTCAGTTGAGACTCTCGGGTTCCTCCATCGTCGCGCATGCCATGACCATATCGAGGGAGAAAGAGAGCTTTTGCCCAGCACACACACACGGTGGATCTAGTCGTCGGCCGGGGCTATCGCATGTCTCTCTCTTCTCTCCTTCAAGTTCAAAAGTATCCCAGTGCTGCACGCGCGCTCGCTCCAATCCCCAACTTGTGCAGCACAGTTACACTGAACTGATGGTGGATGGACGACACACACACGACTTAAGTGGCTCGCCTTCTGCTGCTGCTGCTGGCCCGTCCAAACTTGGCGGGCGGCGGCATCGCGCCCGTCAACGCGCAACTGCATTCTCTTTTTTTGTTTTGTTTTGTTTCTTTCCTCTATGGTGGCCATCACGCTATAGATTCTTTTATCTTTTTAGCCTCTCTTATTCAACTGAGACTCGACGACTGTAGAATAACGACAATGTCGGCGCGGAGGACATTTCGGCTGGATGGCGCTTCCGCCTTTATAAACCGCTGATGGATCAAATTCATTTCTACTATAACGTTTGGTTTGTTATTTCCTCATTTTGTTGCTTGGGCTGCGGTAGGGGAGGACCGCTGCTGGTGAGGTACCGGCAGGAGCTTTTTGGAGGAGAATCGACGGGATGATGCAACAACCATCTCCCTCCGTCGTTGGGTTGAGCAACGAATCAAAGCGTTGCGCTGTTGTTCGAGAGTCGGCCATCAATCTACGAGGAATACTTTTTTTTTCGCCATGGCGGATTCCATCGCAGAATTTTTATCCCAGGGTCTCTTGAATGTATTAGTTGCTTTTATGCGGCCAAAGAGATGGATGGACGGACGTGAGCTACGGAATGAAATAAGAGAGGAAAAGAAAGAAAGAAAGAAAGAAAAAAACACTCTCGCCCCGTCACAGCAGTGAGTGCTGCTGGTATATAATAGTTTGACCGCACAGATAGCGTCCAATCTCGACTCCATTTATTGCAGACCCTTTTCGAAAATAATTGAACCATTTACCTACTTCTGTGCGTCTAGTAAGTAGTACTGTCTCTGACTTCTTTTTCTTTTGGTCGATTTCAAGATTGGCCAGCTGTTTTTTTGCTTTTGTTGTTGCGTTTGCATTTTTTGGGGCTTTTTAGGTCGCACTCGGGACGCTTAAAGCTTCTTGCGTCAGTCCATAGATGGCAACGATTGCTATGGTGGATTGATTTGAACAGACAATACAGCATTTGTAAAAAGAAGTATTTTTGTAGGTTTGTACTTTGCTAATCATCTTTTATTCCTTATCATCAAGGGGTAATTGGTTACAACATTTCATCTGATCGTCTTGCATATGAACTTGGCTAAATCATTACAATTACCCAATTTTTCGCAATGCAATTCATTAGAATTGGCAAAAGGATAAGCATTGCCCTCGAACCGTTACATGAAGTAACACACTCAATTGACATTACATAATATAATAATGTAATAATAATAAAATAAAAATTTAATTGACTTATTTTCCGCTAACTTAAATTTAGAGTCATCTAGCGGTATTTTCCAAATACAAAATTTTTAGGGAATGGAAATAAAAATAAAGGTTCAAGAGATGTTAAATGTTTTATTTTAAATGTTTTATTTCACGAAAATATTATAATAGAATAAAAATGCAATCGAAAATTTTATATTTGACAAATTATTTGTCAGACATTTTATTAGCAGCGTGAGATAAGACTCAGACACGGCATCATTACATCAGCTGAGTGGCTGAGCCGTCATTCTCATTCTTGGCCGTAGAATTCGTCAGTCGTCAGTCGTGTTTTGTGCTCTGTTCGTTTATAACTTTGGGAAGAGGGATCGAATCACGCTGCGTTGAAGAATAGAAGGCAATTATTCATTTTCAAAATAAACTAAACTAACTAGAATGTGAAGGTTCTATTTTCTATGTAGCAGGAAACTACAAAGTGATAAATCATTGCAGTTTGAATCTGGTTCAAACATTAGACACATAAAATTCCAAAAGCTGTCATAAAACTTGGTAAGATAAACCAGCCGTCACATTCAAATCATGTTCAAATTGCCCTCAATGCTTATCAAAATTTCTTTAAAGGTCATATTGGATGGAGAAAGAGCTTGTGGGTTGGGCTAAGATTGCAAGATTGTTGTGTTACAAAATTTTCCAACATCGAAAAATTTGCAATCATCACTACTTCAAATCAAGAGAAGATGGTATGTGGTATAATCAGTTATGAAACCTTTCTGAAAAGTATAAGGTTTAGCAATCATTGTTTGGTGGATTGTTTTTATGTTTGTTCCCATGTTCTCATGCTCACACCCCACTAAGAGGAATGGACTAGTTAATAGTTTAGTTTTAATAGACTAGTTAATAGTTTAGTTTTAATAGACTAGTTAATAGACTAGCAGTATTTCGTTGTCGCCTACCATGTTCATGATGGACAAAGTCGAAAAGTAGGTGGAGACAGTCGTCAGGATGATTCCGACGACCAGTGTGATTTTGACCGGTACGGGATTGGATTTGTCACCAAGGAGAGTCACAGCTGCACAGATGAATCTTCCATCGAAATCCATTAGCTCTCTTTATGGCGGACATAGGACTTAGAATCATCTGTCGTGTCAGTTGTTCACACAAGTCTGTCGGAGAACACGAATCTTTGCTTCTGCTGTCGTACTCGACAATGTAGACATGATTGAACTTGAAACTAAAGTACTAGACTAGTTGCTGATTCACTTTACCGGAAAGATTCTGAAATTGCCAATTGCCTAGCTGTAGTTTAAAGAGATTTTGCTCAATCCGTAGTTAAACAACACGGTGCTGATACGGTATTACGGTTGAACACATTGTGATTCGTGATTGGATAGGTGCGGTATTTGTTATTTTTCAAGTTCAAGACCGCGAGGAAATATTTCGCTATTTTAGATCTTTGTTCTTAGTATATGCCGCAAACAGCTACTATTTCTTTAACAATTAAAAGTTGTATAATTAATTGTGCGTGTTTTAGCTTAGTTACATAGCTGTTATAATTCCGATTTTTGCGAAGAAGTGTTGGTGTGGATCTAGTATACCAAAATAATTTCATTGTATTGTATTGTAGATTTTCAAAAATTCATTTGACCGCGTTCCGTGTTGTTAAAAAGTGTCCATTACACTGTTACAGCGCTGCGTTGCTAATTATCTGACAAGTGAGCAGGCGAAGAAAAATAAGAACAATCGAAGGCGTCGATCGAAGGTTGTAATGCCATCGTTTCTTTGTCTCTATCTTGAATTTCACCCGCTACCTTCTCAAGGGTGTACCCGCTATTCCTTTCTTGAAGAAGTTACCACTCTATTGAGATCATTACGGCTCCAAACGAACTGGAGATCGGTTGTATAGTTCAATGTTGGAAGAAAGGGTTTAAGCTATTTTCGATTTTGCCAATAAAACCAAGTGGGCTTTATATCGTGGCGCCCACGTCTCCTTATTCACACTTAAAAACTTAAACTGGCTATAGGTTAATATTTGTCGCGATTTTATTAAATCCTCTAATGGCATGTTCCCAACCTAACGCTTGTTTAATTTGAATAAATGTCTTACAGGATGTGGCTCGGATTGGAACTTCATTTAGACTTTGGATGCTGTAAAAAACTGAAGAAGAAACGCGAGTTAACGATACTGCAGTGGTAAGCACTTGTTTTTCACTTTTTCGTTAAAAAACTAATAATGAAATTTTGAAGTGAAGGTCAACTTAATCATACAGACTGGCATTTTTATGGTGGAGGATTCAGAAGATAAACCTGCCTGCTTTTGGAACAGGTTCACTTCATTATTCGCCCTATTGATTTACCTGGGGAATCCATCATTCCACTAGTCTGTTACGAAAGTGATGCTAGTTACAAACGACACAATCTTCTCGAAAGTCTTCGAAGTCGACTAAAGAAGGAGAATTTATTGCGAGCAGAACAGGAATTAACATTCGTTTTCTAACCAATGAACAACTGGGTGCGTAAAGCTCAACACATCACACGGGGGACATTTCTTGTCATTGCAACAATATTATGGTATTTGAGCACTTTAACTCAACGTTGCCTAAATGTATAACTTTTTCTTATTGCTATTAATTGGTAACGGGTATAGATTCAAACTGACGCCGGTTGAGACTGGTTTGGGTCTTAAAATCCACTGGACTCATCAGACTATTCCGTTTCCTGCATGCTGATACACTTTGGATCCTGCGACAAGTACCGAATACTCGACGGATCGTCTGATAATTTAGAGCAAACATTTTGGGGCATCTCTCGTTCGACATTTCAGCGCATTCTACCTCCCGCTTAAATCGACGGTTTGCAACTTAACCATAAATTTGTGTAGGAAAAAATGTTTAAAAATCCTTTGGTTTCAATGAAGTGAATGATCATGTGTTTGAAACTTAGATAAGTTTGCAGAGGAAGAGAGGAATATTTTCAAAAAAGCCGACTGTCCTTCAAACGGTTTGAAATGAAAGATTTATTTATTCACCAAGAAACGAGTCAAACGACTTACATGTCAAATGGTATAAAGTGAGTTTGAAGCCATGACCATTTGGTATTCATTTTGATATTGGTTTTTGTAGACCCATCCCCAGCAACGTCAACTTGCAGAAGGAAAGGCCAGTTTCCATGTACAATCGAAGGTCACGGAGATCATTACGTAAAACGTGTTATGCAGTGATGTAGAGGTTGGGTGAGAACAACACGTGTTGCATCAAGCAGGTACAATAGCCGCTAGGCTTAGCCATTTGGTATTCATTTTGATATTGGTTTTTGTAGACCCATCCCCAGCAACGTTACCTGCAGAAGGAAAGGCCAGATAGCATTTCCTTCAATCGAAGGTCATGGAGATCATTACGAAAAACGTGTCATGCAGTGGTGTAGAGGCTGGGTGAGAACGGGACTTTTTGTATCATTATCAAGAAGATAGAACAGCCGCAAGGTTTGAGAGGTGAGGGTAAGAAAAAAATCGTATACAAGGATTGAGAAAAGGCGAAAGTAATCAGTCGAGTGAGCATCTCCGACACGGAAACAACTGAAGTGCACTATTCGTCACCAATTGTATTCTTCTTTATATTATAATCAGTTTGCAATCATGGGTAAATATTCTGTTATTACATGGAGTTTTAAATATGCCAATTATTGAATATCCAAATTATCCATTGTCTAGTCGCATAAAAGGAGAGAAAAGGCGATAGAAATTGGTTGAGTGGTTATATCCGACGTGGTAACAGCAACTGCAGTGCAATTTTTCACAAACTGCATTACTCGTCACATTACTAGTTTTAAATAATGAGTAAACATTTTTACATGGAGTTGTGAATTCACTTTCTATTTTTTGACATGCCAGTCATTATTGCACATTAATGTTCAAATTATGTATTGTCTAGTAAACTATGGCGTCGTGTTGCTGTTGGGTGTTGTATCGTTGATGGCTGGGTCGGCCACTGGTGTACCGATGTCTCCTGGGTATGGCGGATACCAAACCGCAACGCCGCCGCCTTACTACACGGCAACAACTTTCGCAAAGACCAGTTACAACACCACTAAGGCTCCAGAGTATTACACCACAACTTAAGCTGCCCCGAGCTACTACACCATCAAGGTACCGGAGTACTACACGAAAACGAACGTCTCATCCTACAACACCGGGGCCTAAGTACTACTCCGTTTCCAGCTACTACACCGAGGCTTCAGCTAATTACTCCACCAAAACTGTCGAATACTACACCGAATCGCCGAAGTACTACTCTGCCCCGATCTACACAACCACAACTGAGGCGGCCAAGTATTACGCAGTCCCGACTTATTACTACACAGAAGCTGCTCCTTCGTACTAAGTTGACAAGGAATACCACACTGATGCTCCAGTTTGCTACAGCACAACCTACGCTAAACCTAGCTACGACACCTAAGCACTCAAGTACTACACCGAAGAAGCCGCATATTACACAACCACGTACGCTGCAATAGTTTACTACACCAAGGAACCATAGTATTACTCTACTCCAAGCAATCGATCTTCATAGGACATATCCTGGTGCTTGGACGGAATTCTTTTTCAGGGTAAGTTACGAAAGCGATGGACTGTTTAGTGTTCACTCAAAGATTTTAGAGTTAACAGTTTACTTGACATTTAGGTTCTGAAGGAATTCATGGCAGACGTTGTGATAGGCTCTTTCACAGGAAGTTTTGAGATAAGGGAGATGGAAAAAGGTTTTTTAATGTCCTTATAATAGCCAAGTGACTGATCATTTATGCATGAATGGAGCACTTAAAAGTGTAACAAATATAATCTTTTATCTGCTAAACCTTACTTTGTTATAAATTACTCAGACACAATTTGGACAAAAACATGAAAAAGAATTGCTTTATTATCCCACCTCCACCCACAATTCCACCATATTTTACAATCACACATATTATACATACATAATTACATAGTACATACATACACTTAAGTTAACCCGTTGGCTGCCACGCCATACAACCCGTAGGTTGTTCTTCTACTACTCTACGCGCCATGTCTGAAGGATCCATGACAAAAGGTGAGACTTGCCATTGCTGACAAGTCCGGGCTGACACGGTGACAGGAGAAGATGGAATGCACGCCTCTAGAATCCATCACCGCATCGACAAGAGGGAATTCCCTATGGTGCACTGCCTAACAGGCGCCTTGCGGCGAATCTGGGGCTGGTGCGACTATCCGACCCCGCGGCATGTGAACCACGAGACCGAACAGCACGGCCCGTGCTAAGGAACTAACACAGGGGAGAACAAAGGCGTGGCAGCCAACGGGTTCACTAACACAAACACAAATATTACCAACAACAAATGATGATCCGCGCTGACATTTTGGAGTTACCGGCGTTACCGGCGTCCATCTTCTCGCGGTCTCCTCTGCATTACATGAATAAAGAAAAAACAATTCTTATTAAGTGAAATGCCAATAAAAGTTACATAATACATAAAGGTACATTGATCTAGTTTTTTGGCTCAAAACTTTAAAGGCGAACTTTTAATTGCTTAAAATTTAGTTTTCAATATTAATAACTGTATACAGAACAAAGCTAACTTGCTAGTTTTAATAAAATTTTCCGGAAGTATACCGGAAGTAAGCGATAGCGCCTAACTATTGACCTGCCGTCAAATTAAACCAAATATTCGTGATCTCCATGAAATTTGGGGTCGATTAGAAGAGATTTAAGCGAAATCCAAAATTTTGCCGAAATCGAGAATTTTCCTGAACTATAGTTCAGGAAAATTCTTAAAACCGGAAGTACTCGTATGTACAAATAAAAACATGAACTTTACCACACATTTGACGAGGATCACGAATATGTGGTTCTTTTGTGCGTGGAATGAATATATACTGAACTACTGAGTGAAATGAGAAAACCGGAAGTAGAAAAAAAAACACAATATTAAAAATCTAACAAGTGAGCTTTGTTGGTGGAATAGTTATCGTCAGTAATCACAAAAAAATTTCCACACATTAACTTCCGAAGTGCTAATAAATGTTGAAAGAGATGTGCAAACTGACTGTTTTGACAGCTGAAAATTATCGAAAAGCCATCTAGCATTAGAAAAAAGAAACGTCTATGGGCGCGCAAAAAAGGGCCTGATTTGGAATTACTACGCATACACAGAGTTTAACGCAAGAAGATTATTAGCAGATAATCTACGAAAGTAAGTCAATTATTAGTTACCTGGGCATAATCCCGTGGCGAGTGACTGCAGGTATTTCACAGCGGACGGAAGCGAACACTGAAGTGATTTAATTCAACAGTGAAGCACAAGAAGCAGCGTACGTCGTGAAGATAAGCATCCGAATGTTGGTGGAAGTCCCTTTTCTGTCATGGACAAAAGCCAGCGTTGGCTCAAGGATCTCCGTGCCAGGACCTCACGATTCCATGAAGAAACTGCGTTGTAGATTGAAACTGGCGGCCGACTCTCGATCTCAGGGGACGTCACAAATAGTTCTGTAAAAACGAGTTGGGAATTAATAGGAAGCTTAAACAAAATTTACTCATAGTAGCATGGTAAAAGGTGATAATGATGTTTACCTTTATCATTTGGGTGACGAATTCAGTAAGGCATTTGACTTTCATCAAGCAGATCTGGTAAATGTACTAAATACACTTCACACACTTCATGTTCATTCACTGAAACTGGAACTCTAAGTAGCAATCGGATAAGGAATAAAATTGTCTATATTATTTGCAAATTTACACAAATTTATCTATGACAAATAAAACTCTACATACCTCTCAGCTGGGTTGCCTTCTGAACGGCTGTATAGTGTAGAAACAGTTGTACACTCGACAAACATTCTGACACAGGTTACACTTGCAAGATTCAGAAAATATCCTATGGTCCATGAGTAATAACTTTTGTCTTATTCCACTGTATGTGAGCTTCAAGCCTTCAAATATGAGTTTCAGGCTTTTGAGAGTATAAGGATCTAATGGCCGGATGGAAATTGACTGATAAGTGATAAGTCAACTTGTTGTAATGACGGTCGACTTTTCTAGAATTTGAAGAAATGGATGTAATATACAAAAATAAGGAAACTAGGTCAAATTAAACCTACACAAACGAAGTTCAATTCAGTATTCGGAATCACAGAAAAATAAGTATACAATAGCAACAATTTGTTTCGCCATGTTTCATTTCATGATGCAGGCAAATGACAAATCAATTGAAGTCAGTGGCATCTAGCGGTCAGTAAAGAACCAGTACCAAAAGAACAGCGCTCAAAATGCGACCGCTTCGTCTAAATAATACTTTTTTAAACAAAACAAATTCAGATTAGGATTTTGAGGTAAGTTTAACCGTCTTTAAATAACACAACATTTAGCTAATGATTCTCATTGCATTCTAGGCTTAATGTTTCAGAAAATTTCAGCTGAAGTTTTCGTGTGACCTAGGGTGTTTGTGACATCAGAGATCATAGATCAAATGGTATAACTATAATCCAATAGTGAAGCTATGTCTTTCTATTCAAATTATTCAAAGCTAAATAGTTTCTATTTGTAAGGTACTTATTTTGTCCAACATTTAAAATTATTACCGTGACATTTAAAATTTAAATAGGGAAGGAGAAGGTAAAAAATGCGGTGTATTGTTCGCAAACACAATCGAAAAAAAATCTTGTAATTCCATAACTTACCAAACACTTTATTGAACTGGGAAATTTATAGCACACAATATTTTACTAGTACAAAAATATGAAATCAAATTATTTTAAAACGCCGTCAATGGATCATATAGATGTAAGAACAACATAAAATGCAAAGATTTCTTTCGACACAGTGACAAACGAGAATCCGCTTCGAAAATTCATTGAAACAGATTTAGTATTTGATTAAAAAAGACAAAGAATAAGTGCTATAATATGTAAACAATGATGGCTTGTGGCTTGGTTATTACACTTTTTTAAATTGCAGATCTTTGGTACTTTTTAAACTGTATCATTAGTCACTTTGGACTCGCTTCCACTGGCTAGTGATTCGGAACTATTTTCTGAGTTGTCCACTGGACTTGGGAGGCCGGCTGCTTCTTGCAGTTTAATTAGCATGTTAACCTATTAAAAAAATAACCAACGATGAAAATAATTTGATTTTCATTCATTTCTAAACTAGTTTTTTTTAGTTACCAATGGATCTCGATCCTTGTTTGAGGTACTCGTAGAATTTGATCTTGTTGCCGAGTCGTAACCAACATCTTCAGGTCGAAGTCTGAAAATATTTTTTTGTTATTTTATGTCAATATGTTTGTCGTTTTACACAAGAAAAGGTTATTACCGCATAAGAGCATCACAGGCACTGCCTTGAGCCCAAGGATAAGTGGATATGATCCATGACGTAGGATCTTCCCATAGCGCTCGTTTTCCATAGAGCTGAAGCCCTTCTTTAGCTGCGTGCAGCAGGTACGGCCCCAAAGTATAATTCCAAAGATCGGTGAACCAAATTTGTGAGCACGTCGAATCAGCTGGGACCTGTAGGAACCAACGTGGGCCAATCGTCACGTCAGCCGAATTGTGAGTCTCCAGAAATTTGTTCAGGTGGGCCCAACAACGAGGGATCCACTCGACAACTCGCTCCAATGCTCCGTCGCGTGATTTAGCCAGCAGTTGACTTTGAATCAAGCGACGACGTAAGAAACGCTGGATAAGGCCTTGAACCGGCTCTGCATGATTTGCCAAAAGAATCCACCTAATGACGAGGAAAGTTACAAAATAAAATAATTAGCTCCACTGACAACTACGTTTGTTAGTCACAATTACCTGAAATTAAACTGTAACTGGAGGTGCACCGAGGATTGCGCCATTGGGCCTGTAGTGCCAATAAGGTACGGGAATTTTTGGTTCTCTCTAACCGACTCAAAGTGAGACAGTGGCGCAAAGATATCGCAAAGGGAAGGAGCCAGGTGTAAATCTTCCAAAATTATTACAGTAGGAACGTCGCTTGAACTGCCAGTCAGCAAAGATTCACAGACGTGACTCAAATATTGCCGAACTTCCTTACAGCTCGAAGCATCAACTCTATTGTCAAACAAGGAAAACAAAATGTGAATAAACCAATAAATGGTAAAATAGCTAAAGTAAATATTTCTTACTTGAGCACAGTGGTGGAAGTTGAAGGAACATCATCCTTCCCGATACAATAGTCGGCAAGTTTTCGAGCCAAATAAGATTTGCCCGTTCCTGAAGGTCCACTCAGGATGACTCGTCCATGTTCGTTCAATAACGACACATATCTGTCAAAGAATAATAATGAAATTTGCACATTTGAACCAGACTTGAAAAAATGAATGAAAATTCACCTGCTGAGTATAGGTAGAGGTATGAGCGTGTCTAGTGCGAGGCAAGCTGGCAAGTCATATTTGGAGCTTTGTTTCACTATTAAAGCGATGTAATTGCAATCGCCCACCAAATAGCCACACGGTAGCAGTTCAGGAGGAGTAGCAACTTCTTCGTCGGTGTTCAACGATCGCACAATTTCTCCAACACGATAGGAAGACAGGCATTCTTCATCCAATCCAAGGTGAGATTGAGGGTCAACCTGTCGCAAGTACTCGTTAAAGAGCTTGCCAACAGAGTGGTCCAGATGATCCCAACGAGTCTTTCCGCTGACAGCGACATATCCAATCAACCACAAATGAGTAGTATCGATTGCCGATGTGACATCATCCTCGTCCTCTTGCTTTATGTGGAGATGTATAGCGATCGATTTGCTGTCCTTGTCATTGTCCAGTCCAAGCATCCAATCTAAAAAATAAAAAAAGGTTTTAAGCCATCGGTTGGTATTTTCCGGATAGAGGAATTCCAATTTCGAACTACCAGTAATGACAGATGCTTCATCGGCTGGCGATCGACGATGGGATCCACGACGATCAACCGTATGATGAGGAGATGAGACAGCTGATTTTTGATCTACTTGGCGATGAAGTCTCTCATTGTCTTGCTTCAGCGTAAGCATTTCGTTCTAAAATGAAAAGAAAAACGAATGAGGTTGGATGAACAATGTTCAATACAGTTTGTACGACCTACCCTCATCCTGGAAACCGTTTCCTTGAGCGCTTCCAATTGGTGGGCAGATGATAGCGCTTCGAGACGGATATCGGTCAGCACCATATCCTTTTCTCTGAGCTGTTTCTTGAGTTCTTGAACAGTTTCTGGAACGGCTACCGATCGATCGGCATCGCCATCTGTCACGTCCATCTGACTATGGGGATGTGGATGGTGACTAGCTAACATAGGAGAGGAAGGAGCCGACCAAGTGCTGCCCATTCCACGTACGGGACCGGAAGAATCTTCAGAGTCTGATCCAGTGCCCTGGCGAGGCCCTCCTCCTTGAGGTCGTTTGGAGCGTGAAAAAGCTTTTGAGAACGAATTACGCAACCAGGATTTCTTTTTCAGTGAAGGAGAAGGTGAAGGTGAGCAGGATCCATTGGGCTGGGATGGCGACAAGGATGAAACCGAGCTCATATTCGTCGTCTGAGAAGTCACGCTCGAAACGGAATCGCTAGACAGTTGACGTGATATTGTTGCATGGTTGGAATGCGAGTCCATTTTCCCCAAGGACCCAGCATCGAACCCTTGCTTACGTAATTGATCAATAAACTGGCGTAAATCCTGTACTTCATTTTCCTGCAGATTTAAACATATTTTTTTCAATTAAACCTCCTATCTTTCACAATGATCCTTATATCTTTAGTTTACCTTATGCTCGGCTGTCATGGTCAGTGATTGTAAGCGACTAGTCATGCTGGCCAACGATTGTTCGAAAGCAGCAACTACGTGAGCCTAGTAGAATAAAAGATGAGATAAAATGAAAAATAAATTTCGATCGGACAAGATATCAATCTACACTTACATTAGTGGACAGTTGTCCAGACAACGTGTTTACTTTCTCGTGAGCTTCAGCTAATTCCCGTCTCAACTTGCGGATTTCCGATGCCTGTTTCTCTTCTTGGGAGGAATATAAGGAACTAGCTGTCGAAACCAGACTGAGGGATGATCCGTGGCCTGTTGAGTAATGAATTTCGTTGGTAATGTTTGGTAAATCAGATGAAAAGGGGGGGAAACACTTACAATCTTCTTCTTTGGAATTCATTCTAGAGAGTGACAGGAGAGCGCTGTAGTTGCCTAGCGAAGACCGTGACGTAGATGATCCCGCGTAACGATGGTTACTTGTAGTGTCACTACCGTTTTCTTGTACGTGATTACTGAAATTGTTGAGCTCACTCTCTTCATTGCGTTGCAACATGGAAGGATACACCTTTTCTGACTTTGTCGAACTATACAAAATCAAGTCATTAATCAAGTTTTCCTTGGTAAAAAGAAATAAAAATGTTCTTACCGAACGCTGTTGCTACGATTCAATCGAGGACTTGGCGGGTTATTCAGCCAAGGTATTTTAGGGCCATGTGCAGAATCTAAATTCGTCTCTGGATTAATCGCCAAATCTAAGAGCCAAAAATAAACAAAATGGTTAGAATGGAACTGATAGAAACAACTAAAATGGTCGAAAAAAAAATAAGAATTTCAAGCAAAATACCATTGGCGTTCTTGGGATGGTACTTGTTCCAGTAGGCCGTGTAGGGCGTGTCACTAAGTGATCCGTCCGTATGCATGTTCCTGCCGTTGACGACGTACTTGATGGACTTGTCTTTGTCACGCAACTTATCACCAGACTGAGACGCTCCAGGCGAGTCTAGATTCAAATCCGTTTCTCCATTCAGTTCGCTGACGCCGGCAAATAAATGTGCAGCGAAATTGGCATGCGCTAAACGCTTCTCTTCCATGCCTTTATTTTGGATTGTTGTTGTAGTTGGTTAGTCGTGCGGAGTTAAAAGGTTACAAGAATGCAGTACGGTGATAAGTAAGATTAATCATTGGGTTTAGCTTATTAAATGAACATTACCTCTGGCATTGATGTGGTTGAAATGGGATTTCGGAAGACTCTGTGTGCCGGAAAGTAACAAGCGTTCCCGAATGTTGTGCGACAGTTGATTGGCAATGGGGGCAGTGAGCGAATAAGATTTAAAGCCCGTTTGCTGATTGGCCACTTTTCCATTGACAGTGGCGGACGAGGGACCAACGGGCAAAGCGAATTTCACTCCGCCGTTGGTAGTTTGGTATTCAGAGTCGCTGAAAGATCCGCACGGCTGGTTGAGCGATGATTGCGTAGATGTCGGAGGCGCCTTGTACTGGGTCGGCTTCAGCGTTCGTCCGCCAAGGTCCGTTTGAGTTCCACCACTGACTTTCAAACGAGTTTTGGGTCTTTCTAAGCTTCGATTCGAGTTGGCTGGAACATTGTTCTCTCGGTGTTGGTCTTCCATCAGCTTCGGAACCGTAGCCACATTGGCCGTCTTGTAAGTGACTGCCTTTCCGTTCATAGTCGACGAATCGTAACGCTTGACATCCAATCCCGGATACCCAGTGTTCTTCTTGACGTAGCCAAACGAGGCCGGAACGCCTTTTGCCGGTTGGCGTCGTTCGCTCGTTTCACTTTCCGTATACACTTTACTCCGCTTGCCCGACTCGATGGTGTTCAATTTTTTGTGCTCCGTCTTTCTAGGGGAGGGGACTTCCTGCTGTTGGGATCGTGATCGTTCCCGGGAGTCGCTCTTCCAAAGTTCCGTTTGGAACCTTTCCGATGATGGCAAGCGGCCGGCCTCGATAAACTTCTTCCATTGCGAACTCGATATTTGTCTGCTTTCAACAAAAGTTTAGATATATTGCTAGGGCTCTAAAGTAAGCCCCCCGTTGTTTCTACACTTAAGCCTAGACGTACTTGTAAGGAGAAGTTTCAGCGACAGCGGGTGGATGACGGCGATTCTGCAGAGGCGTTCCATAACCATGGGGAATACCAGGGTAGACACCTCCATTGTGTTCCATCTGAGAAAAAAAATTAATCGATAGACACCTAACCCTTTTCAAAATCGATCAAAAAATAATTTATTTAAATACCTTGAAATGAAGTCCATAAACGTCGGTCCAAGGATCTGAAATGCCACTGGACAGCGAACTGGAGTCGTCGTAACTACGAGCCGAATAAAAAGACACGAGAACAACCACAAAAAAGAAGGAGGAATGAATATAAAAACGACGCCAGCAACCGAATGTGAGTGTGTTCCGTCCCCAAATGTTTGTTTCGAGTGAATCTCCCCACGCCGGAATACACACACACAGCACAAGAGCTGCGAAAAATCTACTGGGGCGCAATGGTCGGGACCCCTCTTGCATGCAGAAGAGAGAGAGAGAGGGGCGAGAGGAAATCAATAGCGGCAGCTGCTGCGCGTGCGTTGACGGCCACTGAGTGTTACACCATCAAAGCAGCAGTCTCGCCTGGTCTCTGATACCCGACCCCTACCGCCACTGACCTCATCGTATTACTCGTATATCTTCTATTCATTTAGTGCTCTCGCTCAGTTTACGACATAATTAATCGAATTGGAAAGGGTCTAATGATGTCCATTCAAAGATTTCTTGCTCCGCAACATTTCGTAATGTCACTCGACTCTTTCGAGAACAGCTGATCATTAAATGTCTCACCTGTCTTCATCTTTATTGCGCTGAGTCACCGCCAAATAATGGAGCTTCCGAGCATAGAGAGATGCACCGCCCTCCGACAAGTAGCCATCGAGCGGATCGGCGTACGAAGTGTTTGCCGCCCGTTTGACTGTCGTTGGACTCTCGTGAAACGACTGGCTGGGTCCGTTTGAATACTCGTGCCGCTTGCCGAGACCCTTGCTGGCGGGAAATATCGTCATGGGTTGAATGTTCATCGATTCGTCCTCGTCGTCATCTTGACACTGGCCCGTGGGGTCACTGATGTCACTGGAAGAAGGTGGAGACGTTTCCAGGTCGCTGGTCGTCATGGGAAACACTTTGGCCACGAAACTACTGTTGTTGTTCAAAGACCGAGCATTGTCGGCCTTGCAATCGTCCGCTTGATCGCTCTCAGATGGAGGTATGAGATCGGCTCGGTCGGCCAACTTTTCCTGCGGTTTGATTTCCAACTGCTGCTGCTGATTTGCTTGATCAACAACGTCCGAAGGGATGTGGCCTGGTTGGTTTTGAGAGCGGGATACAGTGGGCTGCTGACTACTTGGCTCACTAGTGTCCGCAATCGAAGGAATACGCGTAGTGGGACTATCCGTGCCGCTATTGCACTTGACGGCCACTTGACTTGATGGCGTAGTTTCCCTAAGAGAAACGGCTGGAGAGTTTCCCAACAAATTAGAATCGTGAGGCGGCAAAGGAGCAGCAGAAGAAGAAGCGCTATCCACAGCAGTTGAATTTGTAGCAGAGGGTTCCACCATCATCATCTCGGACTTGCAACTAGCCTTATTAGAAGCGGTCGGTACTTCTTTCCCATCACCGGGTGTTCTCTCCAGGACGGCCTCCTCCGTTGCACTTGGCTTCCTCACAACTTTGGCGGTACCTTTAACGGCAGCTGTCGGCTTGGGTATACCGCTACCGCCAGAGCAAAAGGGTTTGGCAGCCATCGTCGTCACCGGGGCTGGTTGCTCGTTCACTTTGACAATGTTGCTAATCTCTTCAGTTTCGGCCAATCGTTTCCCTTTGGGCGACAATTTGGGCGAGTTTTTCGCTCGAGTTCTGATGCTTCTCTCTTTGGTACCGTTTTGCACTACAAGAGCGTTGGGTATCGTCTTCTTTTGCGGTGGTGGTTGGTCGAAAACCGCCAAAGTTGTCAGTGGAGTTGCATGACCGTTACTGCTGTTGAACGAACTTGAATCTCCCTGCTCTGAACGCCCAGAACTGAACCCACTCGAACTAGATGGCCTCTTCGATAGGGCAGTTGGGATACCTTTATATCATTTTAAAATCAAAGATTAATGTTACGAGTCTTGAAATAGATGTGTGACATTTTACTTACCAACAGATTTTTCATTGGGCTTGAATAATTTAAATTTATCTAGCATGGATTGCTTCTGCATTGGATGAGCGGCCAGTGGAGTCTTGATTGAATTAATCCTAGTAAAAAGAGAAAATTTATGATAAAGACATGTACGCTTTCACTCCAATACAAATAATGAGTCTTATTACTTTACTGATGAATTTGTTTTAGTTGGAGTTCGTGGTATGAGTGAACCAGTTGAAGAGAGGTTGCCACTTCCTGTTGACAGCAATAAAATGAAATAAAAGAAACTGTGTGTGGCCCTAAAAAGAATATGTGCAATTTTACCAGTGCTGCAAAGGCTGGGACTAGCTGATCGAGAACTGGCAGCAGATGTAGCAGTGCTGGAAATCGGTCTCAGCTGTGGAGAACCTGAGACAAACAAAAAAAGAACACTTAGGAACACTCTGATTCCGACAGGTGGTTTCTCCAAGGAAAGTCAAGTCAATGCACAGGGAATTTCAGACTAGCAGAAGTAAACACTAAACAGTAACATGTGGTAGATCAAAGATATCAGTAAACCAATACAAACCCTGAATTTATTCCTCAATAGAACACACTGGAAGCTTCACTGTGATGCAATTGGGAAAAAGCAACCACAGTGCAACAACTCAGTGTGTAGACTACATGTTGTATCAAAACCTTTCTCTCTCTCTCTCTCACCCTTCGTATCATTTCCGCTGTTGACTTGACTCTCAAACACACGAGGGTCAACCCTCACTGCCCCGGGGCTCAATCCCTACCCTTTTGTTCCGTTTTTCTTGTTTTTTCCCACAGTCTATTTTAATTGCATTAGAGGAAATTACCATTAGCAACGTCCAAGCCTGACGGTTTTAATCGAACGACTGATTAAAAGAGATATTTTTCCAATGAAAGATAAGATTTTTTGGTTGGCCTTTCGACTTCCGACATCAATTTTAAAAAGTTTCGGTTTACGTAGTTACCATAATGAACACTAGATGGCACCGCTATTTTCGAGATCATCTGCATTTGCCCGGGTCTTTTGACGAGTCCAACCGCCGGAATCGACGAAACATTCGTCTTGGCAATCGGAATCCTTTATTAAACGATAAATAAAAATTATCCGTTAAAATTAACTTGATGGAAATTATCAAATTCAAAAACGAAATTTTACTTGGCCATTTCTTGTTGCTGCTGCTGCTGTTGTTGATGCTGTAATTTCTGTTGCTGTTTGTAGCGCGACAGGGCGAAAAAGACGGTGAGGATGGATTTCAAATTACCCTGGTGTATCTCACTGGCCGTGACGTCGTCCAGTGGAATGCCCAGCGCCGTCAGCAGTCTCAGGCAAGTGGCGATGTTATCAATCTGTGTTTTTGTTGCACGAAATAAAAAGGAAATTTTCCCCCAAAAAAAAGAATAAATAACAATAGATCATCAAAGAATATATGCGCACACGGATGACCACATATGCTGTGCAGCTCTGGCCCATCCATTCCATCACCAAAAAAAAACCCGAAAATGCCTGCTGTCTAAATATACAGAACGAACCCCGTGTAACCTTAAAAGAATTCTTTTTTCAGACCCCCGAGAAAAAAAGGAAAATTTCACCCATCCAAAAAAGGGAGGGATAACGAGGGTTTTTCTTTAAGGGCAGCAACAAAACATGTAACAGAAGCGTAGAAAGAAAGAAAAGAAAAAAAGATAAATGAGAAAGATATCCTGAAAAGTCCTTCTTTCTCTCACCACCACCACCAGTGGAAAACATTTTCTTTTTTTAAAAAGCCGGTAGTAGTAGTATTTATATACACTCTTTTCACGGTTCTCTAATTTTCGCCCCCCCCCCCTCTAAAAAAAACTATCGGGTGATATTGAATTCCCCCCCACGCCTGTCTGTCTCATGCCCAGTTCAGCTGGGAGATGCTGGGCGCGCGTCTACAGAATAGACGATAAGGAGTGTCACTAATCCATTAGAAAGTCACTCAATTTTATAGCCTGTAAAACTCTACAGATTCTTTTATTTTCTTTCCAAATCCTAATTGACTCGCTTATATCAACAACAACCTAAAAAAAAGCCAGCGCGGTGATAACCGCCATTTTCACCTTATCTGATTTTTGTTGTCCATTTTCTCCAAGCTTTCCCCAAAACCAAAAATCCCAAAAAAGGAAACTGAGATAACCGCGAACCGTAAGGTACACACAACAACAACAACAGCAACATTTAACGACAGAAAGAAGAAGAGTCGTGCTGAGCGCCTATCCAAGCGCCCAGGTAGAAACACTTAGTACGTTACCCTGATTACAGCGCAACCCCCCCGGAAAATGTAGAGCAACAGCAGTTGTAAAACCCAAAAAAGCTTTAAACAGATATCAAACGAAATATACAGTTTGCGTGTGTATGTACAGAGAGAAATTGGATCACGGCAAAAAGAAGAGAAACATAAAACCTACATGGAGTCGCTAGTTGCTGGACCGTTATATATCTCTCCGGTATTTTTTTAAAGTTATTTACAGAGTTTTTTTAGGAGGGACCTCCGACTGTGCGCAACCACTTCCGCCATGGCCAACGGCCACCATCATTTTACCAGAATTGATTTCCGCTTCTTTTCTTTCCTTTTTTTTCAAAAATGGCGCGTCTTGGAATTTCTCGACTGGCGATTCCAAACGAAACAAAATCCGCGATTTGAACGTCTTCTCACTAGACAACAAAATGAAACACTTCCTGGGGGGGAATTTGGGACAATCCGGTCAGAGATAATAATCACACGAGATAAAAATCACGGGATGTCTTCTTCGCAAGTTTTAGCACGTTGAATTGGACGCTATAAAACCATAAAAATGTTTTTTGTCCTGTCCGAAACTGACGACGGGACTGGGCACTGTCTACACTGATGGTCAGACGAGCTAGAAAAAAAAATAAAAAACCGGCCAACAGGTTGTTGCTGTCTTGCTGTTCGGTCGGGATGCCAGTTGTGTACTGACCGCTTAAGCCCCTTCCAGCTGATATATCCGAGGCGAATATAATCCAACAGAAGGGGGCGACTCCTCCCACACAACACAATACAATGCAGCAGACTATCCCATCGGTATGTACGGCCACTTATGACTCGTTCACTTGGACCCAGCCGTTGCCCTCCTATCTCCACCAAACCGCGACGCCATGTTGATTTATCTCCTTGCCTGTGTGTCTGTCCGTCCACTTTACCTGTGCACAATTGTCCAATTTTCTTTATTTCCTGCGAATATCATAGCGGAGAAACATGTCGATATTATTTGAAAGGACACACACGTCTGGGACAGCCAAACAAAAACCAACGGGAACTTGTCGGTTGGCCGATTGCGATGAATGCGCAATGAACGAAACGGCGTGGCGGCCGATGAGCCTTCCTCCTCTTATTCTTTTCTGCGGGGAATGATTCCAATGTTTTTCTTCTGCCGTTCCGCAGCGCTAAACTCGGCGTTCACACACCATAGGACACACGAACGGCCGTAAAAGAAAAATAACACGTATAAGATGTATATAAAAAAAAGAAGCGCGTGACAACGAACCCTGTGACTTTCGCATCGTTGCCTATAAGAACGTCGTATAGATTTGTATTTTTAACAACCGTTTCTTTCTTCCTATCGGGATTGTAACATATACGCAGCGTGAAATCGGTCGAGCTGGCGGGTTCGTGTCAACCCCATACAGTTGGGTCATCCAAGCACACCGCCTGTTTGGGCTTCAATGAAACGGCAGCGATTTTCTATTGGAATCTCCTGCCATTTCCCACGAGCGGCGGCGGCAGTTCAGCTTCTTCTTATTCGACAATATAATTTTTTAACGGCCTGCGAAAAAGCGTGTGTCTAATCTTTTTTCGGATTATTTTATTTTTTTCTCTATAGCAGTGTACCGCTAGTATTCAGTGTTCAATGTTCAAATCGGGTGACGCTAGATGGTGTGATTTACACCCTCTCAACGACGGGAGACGGACGGACAAGAGCTGGAAACATTTTTATTGCTGTTTGCTCAGCTATGCTACATGGGGATGTTATATAGACGCGTTCACTCCGTGTGTATATAAAAGCCCAGTAAATCTCTCGGGGGGAGATATTTTTTCTTTAAAATAAAAAAAGATAACGAAAAAGAAAATAGTAAAATCAAACAGTACTATACGCGCATATGCATGTATACAAGATAGATAGATCTCTCTCAAGTTTCTCACCCCTAGCCCATGTCAATGTATATTTTTTCCCTTCTTGTCGGATGTTGGATGTCTATAATAGCCAGATCTACTGATGCGGATGGAAGATCGATGATCGAACCGAATCAACAAACATTTCGGGTAATAATTCTCTCGACACAGACGCCAGAATTGAGCGCGCGGGAATTTTGAAAATTGTCTTAGTTACATACTAGTAGGCATTTAGTCGAGTGGAGGGAATTTTCTCACGTTACTACTACGAGTGTTGCGTAATAATAATAAAAACCGTCTCGAGTTGAAACAGGACAATCGATTGTTTTTCAAGCTCCGGCGCCTATAAATCGTCTCGATAGAGCCGTATAAACATAAGGAGCCCCTTTTGAGAGTGGACAGGCGACGGCAGGCGCCGCTGTGTGAGAGAGCCGGCCGAGAACGACCGCCGCGCAACTCGACGGGTGGCTATAAATTGCACACGAGCGGCAGCAGCGGCAGCCGCCGCCGCCGCAACGGCGCGCGGTGTTGAATACAAGAGAGAGAAAGTATATCAGCGGACCCCAGCAGCAGCAGCAGGAGCGGAGTAATGGATTCATGATTGCTGCGGCCCATCTGCGGGAGACCCAGCAGAAAGAATCGGACATTAGATTTCTCCCGCCGGCCAACGCGTGAAACGTCCACAGCTTTTTTTAAAAAAAAGGGCCACCCGCCACAAACGACAGAGGTTTTGCCAAGATAATCAGCGACGCTATTTGATTTCGAAATGATATAATTTCGAATAATCTAATCATCTCCTACAGATCCAACTTTTTCTAATTTGAATTCAACAGCGCGGGAATTTCAAATTTTCAAATTAAATAAAAAAAAGGGTTCTTCTTCTTTTACTTTTAATCGTCATTAACGAACTAAATAACCACATTAAAACCAATCAGCCTTTCTCCCCTCCCCCCCCCCCTTGTTAAAGTTGAAATTGAAAATTTTGCCGCATCATGAATTCATGGTGGTAATAAAAAGACGGTCGTATAATCGTTCCAACAATTTCCTTTTTCTGAGTAAGGAATATAAGGGGGGGAGAGGGAGAGATGATGGGAAAATAAGTGAGTTTCTCTTTTTTTTCTTTCTTTTTTTCTTGTTTTGTTAATTCTATAATAAAGAGTCGAGTTTCTGGTTTGTTAATTCCAGCAAGCGGAAACGAAGAAGAAAATGTGTTACATCCCATCACGCGGAGATTCTCTTTTTCTTATTTTCTTATTTCAAATTTCCCGGCTGGATGCGTGACGTGGACTGGAGCCAGCACTTTAGTGACATATTCTCAGGTAGGACAAAATAATAATAACACAATCAACAACACTACTATATACGACACGAAAATTCCCATTTTTTCGTTATCCATTTCACATATTTGTAAAGTGTGTGTGTGGATGCGCGGGCTGCCAACGGATGTCACGTTCTCTCGTTCGTTCCGCCGGATTATCACTTTGAATAGCCGAGAGTCTTCTTTTCTTTTTTCTTACAAAATACATCTAACGTATACGCGGGGTATAGAATAACGCGTGGCCCATTTTTAAGCCACCACGAAAGAAAAAGAAAAATGGCCTTTTTCTTTTGGTTTGTGTTGAATAAATCAAGAAAATAAAGAAGGTGAAACCGATTGGTTATACAACAACACCTGCCGCGTTGTTGTTGGCGGCGGCTATTGTTTCCCTCCGGTGAATAGAATAGCCCAACCTTCTCCCATTACAATCAAAAAGAACCTTGTAAAAATAAGATAAAACAAGTAGGTGAACTGCGCTGTGATTCAACAAGAAGACGAAAATAAATAAAAATAAATAAAAACGAGATGTATAACAACAACACCCATCATTCAAATATCCGGCCTCTGTCTGTATAGTACATGTTGTTTACATCCATGTCTAAATGAAAAGGAAAAGCGCCGTCACGATCTCTCCAGCTCTAGCTCAAACAACCTACTTAATTCTAAATGAATTTTGAAAAATTCCACTCACCATTTGCGAGGCGTTTTTCGGTTTGCGATTGACGTCGGGTAATTTCTGATTGGCTGTCGAGAAAACAAACAAAAGAAAAAAGAACAAATATAAATAAACGGATGATTATTTATTTACAAGATGATGATGGATGGATCAAAAATTGTGTGTGTAAAATGTGCCGTGATGATGATGGGCATAGCATTATTTTTGTTTGCCCACACACACGAAGCTGTCGAGATGGATGATGTAAGCCCCAGCAGATTAAATGATTATTCTAAGTTAGTTGATTCGACTGGTAACTCACCGACAGCTTCGATGACGTCGGCCAGAATCACTCCATCGGTGACATCGTTAGGCAGATCCTGGATGCGTCGCTTCGACTTGACCTTCTCCAGGTAGTGATTGGCCCAGTCGGTGTAGATCTGTCAACAGAGTCCACCAACCACAAAACATTAGTCCAGCAAATAACATTTTAAAAATAAATAAATAAATAAAAAGGGAGGAAACAGCTGTTGTTGCCACTAATGACGTAATACACACCCCTTATTCAAATTTTTGTAAGTCTCTAGTATATTTAATTGGCTCTATGTCTAACAAGAGATGATGTGTGAATATTCAACAGCAGGATGCGCTTAGATTGGACTCTCGGAATGACTCGGGTGAAAATTTAAAAATAGGGCCGGTGATGTTGCGGAGCGGAATGCGGGCGATTTGAAAAACAGTTGCGAGTCGCGTCGTGTACATTACCGAACACGTGGCCAACAGATGAGCCATCAGTCACACACAAACAACACACAAAATGTCCCGGCCTCATCTTATTATTGACTCGCAACGAGACCGGCAAGTTCATTACGCAACCGGAAATGTAAGAGTTATTCCGCCTGGTGTGTACCGACGACCCGAAAATTCTTTTTGATTTTTCTTCCATGGCGAATTTGCATAAATCAATCAATATTAAAACTAATAATATCTCTCTACTACCTGGGTGATGGATCTGTTTTGCTGTGACTCTGCGGGAACAAGAGCCACCAGAGGACGCGAAGAATGTTTGATCGATTGTTGTTGTCTTTTGGGTGGTTGCTGTTGTTGCTGTTGTTGTTGCTGCGGGCGCAGTTGGGAGTAAAGATTCTCGTTGGAATCTCGGGTGCGTAGACACGCCATGAGAATCACAAAAAAAAACGGTGACGATCTCAACACAAGACAACACGCGTGAGCAAGGCCTCGTTTGATAATATTTCCAGATGGAGGAAACACAACCCAAAAATTCAACACGGCATCATCACACCCTTTTTTTTCATTTTCCTCGTTTCTCGAAAATATCTCACACGCAACACTTCACGAAAGAAAAATAATCGATGATTATTTTGGCCGATTACGGCGAAATCCTCAATTGAATTTCCCGACCGTAGATGGACCGCGCGTATAGAAATGGGCGGCAAACCCTCCAATTCCATCAATCTCCCGAGATGGACACAAGACACAACAAAAGAAAAAGTTTTTCAAATAAAAAAGTAGTGATCGGGGAGTAGTTTGTGTAATTCACTTTCAATCAATCTAAAAGAAAATCTAAAAAGATAAAACTTTCTCCCCTCTTATTCTTGTTTCCTTGTGTTATATAGGAAAACAGAAAGAGCCCATTCGGAGGGAAACCTTCTTTTTCTTCTTCTTCTTGTATTGGGTTCGAGTTTATTATTATTACGTTGGACTGTGATGGCGGTGGTGCTGACCGTGTTATTGGCTGGCGGCCAGTCGCCTGAAAGCATTTCGCTCCTTCATTTCCTGACACACTCACGGACTGACGGACGGAGTAGAGGAGGCCTAGTATTACGTACGTTAGGAAAGACTAGACGCTTGTGTCTGTCTCTAATACCGACAGCACGGCGGTAAACCGAGATGGGCCATATCGTTCATCGGCCGCAATTCAATCCCGCTGTATACACTCTTACACTTTGCAATTTGCAGCCCAGAAAAATGAAAACAAAACCAAATGCAAATGAACAAAAATTCACGAGTCGAACAACGGCACTTTGAAGATGAGATGCGGGTCCCCTGCGTTTCTGGTTGGCGACCGTAGCGACTAGAAGGTAGAAGGAAACTGGTAGAGAATTTCCTTTTTTTTCTTTCTCTTTTCCCAGCATCTCTGTTGTATGTATACAAGACGGGCAGAAGCACAGCCCACTGCAGGCAGGAGGAAAGAGAGGAGGGTTGAAAAACCTGATGGCGAAACACACACAAACGCAGAGAGACTCTAGACGACACACAAGCTCTAAATTTAGACCGGTCCGACACATAACTATATCTTTGAGACAACAGCGCACAATGCATAAGGTGCTGCTCCTTCGGGATTGCAGCATTTGAGCCGAGAGAGACCCTATATTTCTTTGCTGTCATTCAAAATCAGCTGATTCATTTTGACACTTTCTAGCGCGTTCGGGAGCGAGGGTAAAACATTAACGTTTGCCTCTCGTGTTAATTGTCTTTTTCCTTATCGTTTCCTCAGTAAAGTTTTCCCAATTTGAAAAAAAGAGGATCAACAGCAGATGCTAGTGGAATTAGCAGCGCTCCCCCATGTACCTCGTTGGATCATTTCCGTCCCTCCCCCTTAATATATAAGTTTCGCTTGCAACTGTTGCGATCAACTTCATTAGCATATCCCCTCAAAAAGAAAGTTACGTAAATACATACTCAGAGAGAGAGAGAGAAAGAGAGCCCGGAGACTTGTGTATACTGTCGATGGAAGCCAAGAAATGGCGCTAGAAATAACTTCCATTCCAGCTGTCGAGCGATCCTTCATCGCGCAACATCAACCGTATCCATTCTCTCTCGTCGACTCAGATACTTGTTTGACTGTGTGTGTGTGTGCAACTTCCGTTTGTATAGTCCAACACGTCCCTATCATCCGATATCTTTCACAAATCGACGAGTCAAAATCCATCTAGTATTTTTTAAAATATTTCTGCTCTCACAAAGGGCATTATATCCTAACTATTTCATACATGTCTGAGCTGCTGCTGCTGCAAATGTTTGACTATAAGGTAAGACGAGAAGGCATACACCAAGAAAAGAGAGGGGGGAGTGTATGTGTGATGAAAAACTATCCAGCACAAAGTATTAAAAAAAAGGAGGGCGGATTATGATAGACCCACCGCATGAAAAAGGGAAGAAAAATATGTCTGAGACGTTTCTTTTTTGAAACTAGGGTGTGTGTATAGAGCTATAGGTAATACGGCCCGGAAAGTATATATACAGTACACAAAGATGGTGTCTGCCTGTGTGTATAGGAGGTCATTGGAGACTTGGAGCTAGAGCTAGTAAAAAGGGAAAGTAAATAATAATACCGTACACAGCACATCACATCAGCTGGTGGAGAGAGTAAGAAATAAGGGAGAAGCGGAAGTCGAGGGAGAGAGAGACAGGAAATATAAGACGGAAAGTGCTCGGCACAGAGATGAGGAAGGCTCTTGTGTGTACTCGTCTTCAGCAGGTCTCGGGTGTAGGTGAAGGACGGCTGCGAGCAGGGGAGTGTATACACATAGCCATGGCAACACCCTTCCTTTTTCTAGCTTCTAGCTTCTTCTTTTTGGGCCTTTTTTTCCATTTGATATAAAATATAAGCCGTGAACGAGCAAAGAGAAGTGTACACATACGGAATGAATGAAACTGGTGTGTTGTACACAGACACCGTGTCAATATTCTCTACGTCACATATAGCCGAGGTACGCACAAGAGCCCTCGAATCATCGCGTGTCTGTACGTCTAACTGTGAAACTTATCTCTCTCTCGAAACAAATCAAACATATCTGAATCCCGTGTGTTATATTGAGGAGAGCGCCGAGACAAATTCGGTCACGAACCCACCCCCACCCCTGAAATAGTTTGGGAAAATAAAAAAGAAATCAGAGTGAAGAGAGGGAGAGAGAAAAGGCAATTCTATAGTTGTACATTCTCCCTCTTTCTATCTTTCTATCGGGGAAAAACAGATAGAAAGATATATCAATTTGTTTGTCTTGGAACGGGGGCTCAAATCAAACGAGGGGGTGTGACGGAAGGTTGTGTGAGGGTGGCACACACACCGAAACGAATAAATTGAAAAAGAATCGATCGATGTGTGTAGGGGGGGAGAGGATCAAGTGCATCTTATATAAAAGAAGAAGATCGCGGGAGAAGAAAAAATAAATAGGAAAGCGCAGCCGAGCGAAATGTAGAATACTACACAAAAAAGCCCGGAAGGCTTCTCACGAATGAATCACGAAAAAAATAATGTTGAACGCGGGTTGTTGTGCCAAGTTGAGATGTTATTTGGCCAGTTGGAGCAGGAGGGCGTGGTCGGGGGGAGAGAAAAAATATCTTTCACACGCCTCATTCGTGCTGCTCACGTTAGTGCCTCACTGCGTCGTAATAGAGAGTCGCCATCAAAGAAAATCACGAGGCCATTGATGGAAAGGACGAGGCGTTGGGTTATGGCGTCTTGCAATAATAATAACATAAGAGTCTCCGGTTCTCTCTCCACCCCCACCCGTGCCAAGAAAAACCCCCGGAACGATTTCTTTATTTTTATTTTACGACTACTCGGTCCCGGGTCAAGTTTGATATTGGCCGTCGAGTGGGCCATCCATTCCCAGTCTTTTATGCGGGTGATTTGCCGAGAGTCTCAATTGGCAACGACAAAAGAAAAACGAAACAAATCAAAATAACTTTCGACTATTTGAGCTTTCCAATCTCCAATTTCATTCGCCGAAATAATTGACCCAAACAATTTCAAACGAAGATTATCGATGACATCATTCGGTTGGCTCTAATTCGACGGCGGTCGGGACTAATAACCAACCCCCTTCCACGAAAAGAAAGAAAAAGATAGACTCCCAAGTCAGGAGCTCTCGAGTGTATTTCGGGAGCGATAAGAAGTGAAGAAAAAAGAAACATATTGTAGAGAGAGTAGAGTAGAGAGTAGTATATAGAGAAAAGTCTTCTGGGAACAACGGTGCGGGTTATTCTCTGTCCGTGTTGTCATTGCAGATCACGTCCCGAGCCTCTCTGCCTCTGCATCTGTACAACTCAATAAGTTTGGACAAGAAGGAGCGGGGAAAAACTTTCTTTCTTATACACATAGGGAGGCTGCTGCTGGGCTCCTATTCAGCTGATGTCAGCCCATCGTATTTGTCCGATAGACTCTCTCCCCCCTACCACTACCACCACCACCACCTTTTGTGTAATAGCTCTAGACATTCTCTTTGCGTGTTATGCGTTCGCACTGATGAACATTAGAACTATATATACGTACACTAATACCAGACGACCCCTAGCTCTTCTTCGTCAATATCTACTCTGTCCCTTTTTTCCAGCCGGCTGGATATAATTTCCTTCCGGCCATTCCTTTGACTGTGAGCTCTCCCCTCCTTTTGAGTCGTCGTCTTTTAGCTAATGCGCATATGCACGCGCCCCCGTCTTTGATGCTGGGCATGACTGGCATACCCACACGGTTTGTGCCATCGGGGGGGTTTCAACTTTTCTCTTCTTTAAGATGAGGATCAGAGCCGAGACGGCATGGGCATCATGACGGATGGATAAGACACACAAGGCCACCTGGTGTGTCTTGTATAGGAGCAACAGGAATAATAATAATCATTTGTCTGTACTCTTTTTTCTTTTGGGAGAGAGAAAGAAAAATATTTGTTTATTTATTCAACCCCCCTCCGTACGTATACTATGTAGACCAAACTGAAGCCAACTGGGGTTTTTCCAAATTTATTATTACCCAAATGGATGGTCTCCCTCGTCGCTTATTTTTCTATTTTTTTCAAAATGATATTTAGACTCTTTGCTAACTAGGTCCCCCTTTTTGATATTGTCTAAATGAGTCCTATTCAGTTTAAATACAATAAATAATAGTTTGAGTATATAAGGGAGGCCCTCGACGCTATATATTTGACAACATATATATATATCTCCCGCTCGGATGAATTCGACCGGGAATGATCATCATAAAAGCGAGGGAGAGACATGGAATATGAGACAGGTTGCAAGTATATATATACAAGCCAAAGAGAGCTAGGGGGGTGAATGTATATATATATGACTGTTGTCCGGGCAGCACAATCCCCCCACCCTCTATCCAACCAGGGTGCTGTAAATATAACATGGATGACTGATTTAGTTCTCTTATCCGCTGTTTTAGTTTCTCCAAAGATTTCCCCCCTCGACAATTTTCGTGATCAAACATCAAACAAGACCCATGCCCAACACCACTCTCATTAAGATCCGACATTCCTGATTGCGCTAGCCTCTAATCTCTCTCTTGCCATCCAAAAAGTATAGACCTCCCACCAGCCCAGCCCAGCCAAGCCACAGCACAGGCCAGCCAGAGTTGAACCCTCTGTGCCGGCCTCTCTCGGCCTTGTTGTTTTTCAAAAATTTATGTATGTAAAGCCGACGAAAAGACCACCAGGAGGTTTTTCGTCTGACCGAACGAGATTTGGTTTTGAGATGTTATTTTTATTTTGAAAAGATAACACACGAAAAAATCCCTTTTGATTGAATTCCCCCCACCGTGCCCGGCCCCAGTCCGGCCTATAAGGAATTTCTTTCCATAGCTAACAAAAATATTTAAAAAAAGAAATCTTCCGGGAATGATTTCACTGGAAAAATAAAAAAATAAAATAAGTTCTTCCCTTTTTTTTATTACGTTTAATATTGCCAGCGGGCATCAGCTGATGGATGACTTTTCTATAACCGTGAAAGATAACACAGAAAAAGTTTCAAAGAGAGGCTGTGTGAAATGTGTGTGTCGTTTTTCGTCTTGTCAGCGAGATAGAACGACTCAATTGAACCGAGAGCTATCTGCTCCTGTCTGTACCTCGTCACGTTTGCAGCTGATTGCTGATGCTGGGCGCCCGGCGACAACTTTCTTTCCAACCGTGGGGTCCGTCCCTGTGTGTGACACACAACTGGTAATCTAAGATATAGTATATAGGGCGTGTGTGTGTGTGTGTGTGTGGCGAAAACCTTTGATCCTTGTGAGCATTTCGAAAAAGCTCCAACGCCAAGAAGATTGAAAAAAGGTTTTTCGATTGTCCTTTTGGCTGTCGAAGCTTTTCATCAGGATCTTTGGACCACAGCTGCTGGTATTGTGTACGTGTTATTTAGTATCTTAGGGGGCGTCACGACGCTCTTTCAACCCCCCTCTTTCTCTCGGCGGGAGCTGTTGATTTTCTCACCTCACTCCCCTTGGGCACTTTGATAAGGAGCGAGCTGGACCCTATCAAACTCTACGGCGGCGGTGGCTCCTAGTCCCTTTCATTTTTCAACGCGGCAATTCTCCCTCAGGCAACTTTGCCACTTTAGTGGAAAGAAGAAAAAGTCTCGGCTGTCTGTCATCCTTGACAACCCTATTGCGCATTTCCATTCGGCACATTCGCTCCCCCCTGGTAGAATTTCCATCACGTAAGAGAAGGGGAGTGAGACAGTCCACAGTCCACACGGAGATCCAATCAAATGGATAGACGTGAGGAGCTAGGGATGTGCTAGGATGTGCTGTACGTCTTCCACCCTTTAGACCAACCCCACCATTTGATTCCTATCGATTTTTCTTGGATAGTTCCACCAGATTTTATTCATTCGAAGATTTTGATGGTTCCACAAGATGACGCAATTCCACTTTAGACAGAGATATCTAATAGCCTATTATTAGAGACGGGACAATGCACGGCACTCGGTTGCTTAATAGACCGGATGATCCTTTTTCTTTCGTCATTCGTATTGTCATAATACAAGGTGAATGCTACTATATATAGGGTGGGGAGGGGAGGGATTACATCATCCATTTATTATGAGGCTGGTTAAAAAGGGAAGTTGCGATAGGTGGTCTCCCCTCTAGAAGAAAGTAGAGAGACTGATGGACTAGATGTGAAGGGTGTGGTCCCCCCTACTCTTGCAAGAAAAGGAAATACCCTTGCAATGAGAGTCCCCGTTACCATGGCGACAATAGAAGCTCATTACTCTTGCGCCCGGCTGATCCCAGCAAGGAAAGGAAAGACGAAAAACGCAATCCCAAAAAGATATAAGGTGAATGATACATCAATATGTACACCAGTAGAGAGAGGGGGAGGAGGAGGAATAGGGGGGCTCGTGCCATTAGAGGTTTTGTTGCAAAGCGCCTACGGCTGCATAGGGCTTTAATAGGTTGACATATATTTCCATCCTGTATAGAGACTCTCTCTCACCCCTCGGTTTCTCCTCGATGACGATTGATTGCGCCACTCGCCCTCCAATTCAACCATCTAATGTAGCGGCACACACAGCACAGCAGTGAACCCTCCCTTTCCAGTTCCATCAGCTCCCGCCAGTACCTCACGTCTATACACACACGACCGTATGGATTAAGCTAATTGCATTATTTCGCCAACTTAATTGTTGTCGGTTCTTTTCGATGTAATGACGATGAATTATACCAACAGTAAATATATACAGTTAGCTGTATAGCGACGACAGCGACTATAACTCTCGTTTCTATGAGCGGCGTAAATTCGGGCTGACTTTTGGAATCTCTATTTTTTCTTCTGGCGTGTAACTCTAGACTCTATCATCATTACGCTGGTTGTTTATTATCTATGATAGTTGGTATTTCGTATTTTTCTTTCTTACCTGTGTGGTCTCGCTGGGCGTGTATTTACGGGGCGGCCTTAAATGGCCGTTGCTTCCCTGCGATGTCGTCCCTTGTGTCATCATCTTCGGTTAGCTCGGCACACCTGCATCAAGTTAACAAAATAAGAAAATGTGTTTTTTTAAAAAAGGCTATCGCTCTCCCAGATGGTCATATAATCATAAATCTAAACAATGTATTATTATTATACAGGCTCTCTCTGCGATATGTGACACGAAGCGGAAATGATCGTCAACAAGAGCTTCCGTATATTTTTTGAATACCCCAAAAAATGGTTTTTCCCAAAAGGCGTTGCTTCATTTACATAGAAAGATTTTTTTTGTTTATTTTATTATTTCTTTTTAGCTGCAGACATTCCAAACAACTATAGTTGTTGTTGTTGTTCGACCTTGTTGGATGCAACCCAGCGAAACTCTCTTTTGGTGGGGAGAGAAGTTGAGTGTGTAACTTTCACTCGTGCCTTACCATCCAGCCAGCCAGCCAGCCACCGCCAGCATCACGAAAAAAAAAGATGGAAGAATAAGTTTTGGACCATCACGCTCTTCTTACATAGGTACTACTATACTATACTACCACCCGTGAATTTAACACAACATTCACCGATCTCCTTTTATGGTAATCTTTCTTGGCCAGCAGCCTTTCGTCGTCCGTACATATACCAAACACCTACCTATTTATTAAAATGCCATCCATTTTATATTTTTTCGATATTAAAAAAGATAATTTGATTAGATAAAAAAAAAGTTTTGGATTCTTTTGGCCTTTGGATGTATTGGCGCCCATAGAAAAATTATATAGGACGTGGGCTATCACCTCTGTTACAATCTCATCCGTCATTTGTGAACGACGAGGTCCAATTGGCGGCGCGGGAAATTTGAATGAACACCTGTCAATCAAATACTGGCCAGAGAGAGAGAGAGAGTGGATGTATATCTAAAACACGACAATCTTGACACCAATCTTTTTGATTGAGGGCGAATCGAGTCGACTGACACTGTCTATTTCTCCTCTCCCAGCAATAGAGTCGCAATAACTTCTTTCTCTTTCATCCCAAAAAATTAGAATGCCAAATGTTATACATATCACATTCTCTCCTAGATTGAGCGAACGTCGGTGGTAGTCTATAACGGATCACCTGCGATATGGCGGTGGGTCTATTACATTTCAAAAAGAGCGCCTTTGATTGTCAGCAGCAGCAGAGTCGTGGGGTGAAACATGTGTGGGAAAAAAAGACGCTAGACGCTGGGCGCGCGCGAGAGGTACGGTCGTGAGTAAAAAAAAAAAGTTTCGGAAATAGGATGGATGATGATCCCGAAAACAACACGGGAGCTCTTCAGCAGCAGCGGCGGCACGGCCCTGGGAATGGCATAAGTCCCTTCCATTAGGATGCGGCCCTTCGTGACTGGGGATCTAACGCACGTACGGATGGTAGATATACACAGTATACAGAAGCGAAAAAAAAAATCACTTTGCCAGCAGCATCCCCACGTCACTGTCTCCGGCGTAATCCCATCTGAGAACCACGACACATTTGCATATAACATCATCAGATGTTCTCCGCACAGAATAGTTGAAAGCGTCTACATTTAGATTTAGATTTCCTTTTTGATATTATTCAGCTCATTCCCCTCAGTATCTAACCCCCCTCTTTTAGATATAATAAGTCTGTACATTGTACAACCATACGAGATGTATGGAATTATATACGGTGTCTAATCGTCGCATTGCGTGATGGGTCGGCGGCAGATTCTTCATTTGTGCGCCGCTTGAACTGCGACCGAAAACTGGCGGTCTATTTGAACTGGCACGCACGCGTCGCAGTTGTTGTATTCAAATGTGGCAGCAAATCGACGAAAACGGCACGCCAGACTTACTCAACTATGTCTGTACTACACCCAACAATAATAAGTTTGGATATACTATACACCCGTACGGTATACTATATAGAAAGGTATAACAAATTTCACAGGTGTAAGACGCAGCGGAGAAACCTGATTTTTGGACTTTTTTTTGTCACTTCAACTTTCCTTTTTTATTGAAAAATTGAAATGATTATTTGTGGGTGAAGGGCGATTCATACGCTCGGGCGACACTCACGATTTTTTGGCTAGAAATTTGAATCAAATTGAATAACATTCCGCTCGTCTAGACACGGCGTAATAATTCTTATAACTCTCTGATGGTGGATTATTTTTCGTGATGATGGGACGATTATTTTGGTTGAGAGAGGGGGGGGGGGGTTGTTGTCCGTTATTGTCGTTGTACCTGTTGTTGCCCAAACGACTGGGCAGGAATAAGATGATGATGATGATGATTTCGGTCAAATAATGGCACCATCGTCTTTCTGAAAACGGACCAAATCCCTTCAGGCCATCGTAGAGAGATAAATTATACAAGTCCGTTCGGGGGGAAATAAATTTCGTCCCAGTCGACAACTCCCATCCGCCCGTACGAAACGAACGAAAAACAAAAAAAATCCAATGACTTTTTTAAAAAAATCTCTTTTTTAATTTTTATTTGTTGGGCTCCCGCGGGCTAGAATGTTTATAAATAATATCGCAGCGCTCACTGAACTGTGTAATAGTAGACACACACAAACACCCGAGCCGAGCCAAGAGATGAACTGCTGTCCGATATCAATTCAAACGAATTGTGTAAACACCCCAAAACTCTACACGTGTCGAGTGAAAATAAATATACACGCCGCAGTCGGCTCAGCGCGTGAGATATGTGAAAATTGTTGGCACACACAGAGACACGCACGCAAACGGGCGTCCGCTCTGGGCGAGAACGGGACACAGACTGAGGCCCGGCAGAGCCCAGCCAAGCCAACGACTCACACACAGCACCGAAGGAAAACTATAGTAGAACGTCGGCCGGCAATATACACGGTGCTGTGTTACACTCACGAGGCCCACAAGTGACTCACGAGACGACGACCGGTGTGGGTTGTTTTTCACGTTTCGTTTTTGTTACATCTCGTGCTGCAGTTGCTGCTGCTGTGCGCTAGCGCAGTGGACCCGACGGAAGCGCTGCCATCTGCTTTCTACCCGCCAAACTAAACGAATTTCAAACATGTTTAGTGACTCAATTTTGGGGGAAAAAAGTTTGGACGGCAAAACAAACACGGTCACGCCAGGTGTTTAGTTATTTAATTAAGTTGCCTTGGCACCGCTAAAGTTTTGTGAAAAGATTCGACACTCAACTTTTGAGGGGTAACGGCCGTAGGGACCAAAAGAGTCGAGCGCGCGCGCGCGCGTGATTTGAAATCATGATGAGAATTTTTCTAAAAAAATTTCTTTTTTTCACGTGATTTTTGAATTGTAAATTTTTGTTTTTTAAAAATAAAAAAGAAGAAAAAACCTCATCATTCGCGCGTTTCTATTTTTTCCCGTTTGGTTGTTTTCGGTTTTTACGAGCGCACATTCGAATATTATTATTTTGTTTTTTTCCCGACCGACCGACCGAATAACAACACAAAATTCAAATGATGACCATTGAGAGCCCAAGTTGTTGATTCATTCCCCTCTCCTCAATGTATGTGTGTGTGTGTATATTCTCCCCCAGCTGCCGCTCGCATAGTTTCGTTCCTTTTTTTCTTTCTTTTCTTTCGGGTTGAAAAGAGGCAGCGGCCGGCTCACGACATTGTCGTAAACAATGGCGCGCGAGAGAGAGAAAACCGGTTCTATTCTCAAATATTCCCGCAACTGTATAGTACACACACGCACGCAGGCAAAAAGGCAGGGCCACCGAATATAAGCCCATCAACTGGCGTGTACAAAAGCATGCAAGAGATTTTCTTCATCATCTTCTTTTTCAAAAAAAGAAACGTACGTCGGGAATCATAAGGAAAATCGTTGCCAAAACGGAAGGGGGCTCTCCGAAACAAATGCCCGTGTCGTAAAATATTATACGAGGCATTGGCAGCCATCGTTTCGTCATGGTAACCGACCGCGCCCTTAATAAAGCCATGCTATATAGTCAAGTCAAGCTATAATATATCCACAGTTATTTATTTCTCTCTGATGGAGAAAAGTCAAAAAGAATAAGAACATTTTGATCTTTGGTGCCCTGGCACTAAAGTCTCTGACATCTATAACCCACAGTCAATATGTCCATCTTCTATGTTTTCCAACCCGATAAATAACACAAAAAAGAAACTCGTTCAAAATGCCATCATCATTGTCTAGCTTGTTTTTATTGGAACACACAACACAAGCGCGTTTCAATTGTTTTTTGTTTTGTTTGTTTTTTCCAGAGTCGAACGTCAATCCTGACTGGCGCGTAACTCGAAAACAAAAGGGAAATGAAAAGAAACTCAAACTGCTGAACTCTGGCAAACAAATAAAGTTTGTTCGGCTGCAATAATGAACGCGCGTTATTCAAAGTCGTTAAAAAAGGATCTCTTTTCGATCGTCTGCTTCCAACAAATGGGCGCGCGCGTTCAAAAAAAGTGGATGAAATTATATATAACGAGTGCGACGCTAACGAAGAAGCCGACGCGCAGTATAATTACCATCTAATTAGACAAAGGTATACGAAAATAAGACAATTTTACTGTACGAGATTTAACGATTGAAATTTTTCGAAACAAAAGTTTTCGGTCGACAAAGCTTGTTAGCGGGATTTTTATAAGTTTATTTTTAAAAAGGCGATTTCTATCATCAAAGAATATCTCGTTAAAAATGTAGGCATAGCACCGACACATTTGTGTGTCGGATTATCCGAATATTTTTAAATGTTTAACTCAATATTCAGATATTTTTCTCTACTAGCTGCTGGTCGAGCTGCCGCCCATCTGAAGGAAATCAAAGAAATATCACACACAAGCTACTACATTTCTCTCCCCCCCCCCCGGAATTTGAATTGCTAATAATATAATACAACGCCGGACGCGCTATACAGCACATTACTTATATAAATATAGTGCCTTTGTGTGTTTGTATCACTCTAGTCGATTATTTTTCGATTTCTTTTTCTTATACAAACGAGAGCTGCTGTTTGATGAATGGGTTGGCCGACAACATTTTTGTGTTGTTCACATATATATATATACATCAATGTAAATCTATTCAGCGCATTCACACAACAAGTATAATAATATCTAGGCCCAATGTAAAATCTGGTAAAACAGTCCCATTCATCAAACGCGGGATCTTGGTGTTGATTGATCTGAATCAGCGCGGCAACTACAAACACGAGTGACTAACGAGTTGGACATTGGCATTCCCAGCACTCGAATGTATAATAGCCGGAAAAAATTCCCGGACCAAAATTCTCCGGCGGCCTTCTTTTTCTTTATTTTCTCCCGACTGGATATGATACGACGAATAATCAGTGATTGATGACTGCAGACAAATGATAACTGCAACCGGCCTTGATATGAATTATATTACCCCCTGGACACAAAATGGAAGCCAAAACAAAAAAGATATTGCGCGCGACGCAAAAAAGAATACGAAACGAGTTGACATTTCGGTTGGATTATTACGTGCCGCCGCTGGATCGTCAGCGCAGCCGCACGGCAGCAGCTCCCGGCGGGTGACTCACTGAGTCACGATCTTGTTTTTTGTATGTAATAAAAATCTATGTGTGTTAAAAATGGAGGTCGAGTCACTCTCTCTATTTTTTTGTACCCCCCGGTCGATTGATTGCGTCAAAACTGTCAAAGAAAAAAACCCAAAATAAATCCGACCCCCTTTGGCGACGGGAAATTGTCAAAGCGACGAATCCCTTTTGCATCATAACCACAAATTTTTCTGAGCTGGTTGGCATTTCACCATATTAGTCGTGCGGTTATTTCGTTTCTATTGAAAAATGTAAAACTGGCAAATAGGGAAGATGATGGAACGCAGCTGGCCAGCCAGTTTATTATTACACTGTCGAGTGCACATCTTTTTGAGCTGGACAGGCAGCAGCTAAGTAATTGGCGAATGAATGCCAAGACCAACAACAACAACACATGCTGGACCCGTATAGCAGCAGCTTGCGTATTTTATCCCTATAGATAATTATAAGAGCCCGCTCTTCTTTTGATTTTATTTATTTTCCCTTCCGGGCGGATTGCCAAACTCTCTTGTCAGCCCCGTTTCATCCCGAACCCTTGAAGAGAGGCTATTTTCAGAGTCCCTCGCTCTCCACTATATACATGTGCACACACACACATCGAGATAGTTGTTTAGAGAGAAAAAAGACCGACTTTTAACTGAACGATGTAGTGGAAAGAAGATCAAGGTGGACTGGTCCTATATGTCTTGTTTCCGGTTGAGTGCATTTGTTCAAAAAAGATTTGTATTTTATTTTTATTTTCTAAACACAACCAACTACGCCCCATCAGCCGCAGAGCAAGCGGGCGGGGTCTTTGATCTTGTCTGACTGTCGTCTATTCTTTCGAGACCCAAAACAAGCCCAGAAGCGCTGAATCTTTCAGTTGGGAGACACATATTAGGCCTGCTGGTAAGAACGGCAGAGCTTCAAATCAACTTGAGCGGTTTTCCCTTCATCAGCAGCACACAGCGGCCCAGCGGCTAAATTTGGATGCGTACGAAATTGGCCCGCTTTCATCTCCGTTCGTGATTATTTTATTTAAAAAAAAATTATTTTAAAAAAAGTTGAATTTCATTTTCGGACCTGGATAAAAAATAATAAAAAAATAATACCTAAAATAATACCTGGATAAAATAATAAAAATAATAAATAAAATATAAACACGGCAATATATTATTCCGACGCTGAATAATCATCTCGTGAAATGGGCGTCATCATTACCGCGTGGCTTATGACCGTTGGTTCCCTTTTTTGAGATGGTCCGAGACGGTGTTTTATTATTATTTTTATGACACAACAACTCCTTCCTAAGAAATCAGCCGAAGGTCATTCGACTCGTTAGTCCCGTACACACACACAAAGTTGCGTGAACTAACCGAAATCTTTGGCTGTACAGCGCACGTAGCAAAAAGATTCGTGAGTCCCTACCAAAAAAGTCTTGACACCTGTCAAACAAAATAAAACGCGCTGAAAAGTTTGAGTTGCACACAACCGAAAAATTTTCCCGGATGATGTTTTGTTATGTACATGCGTGGGTGTGTTCTCTCTTCTCTCGGCGTGTTGCGGGCGAGTTGCCACATACTAGACAACGTTAGACGTGACTGCGTGACTCATGCCGAACGTGAACTAGTCATTATTCAACCCCCTTCTCTCTTTTGTGTACGACCAAGTCCTAGCTCGCCATAATTGATGATGAAATAAGCTTTTACTTCTCTCTACCACCGCAGATAGAAGGGTTTTTTTTCACTTGCGTCAGTCTGGATAAGCCATTCATTATTGTGGCTGACAGAAGTTAACTCGCAATGGGAACGTCCCTCTGTTTTCCATTCCGCATTCCGCAAATGAACCTGCCCGGAATCTTTTGTTTTGTTTTTATCCCCCAACGCCATCTAACGGCGAACAAATACACCAAACTTGTTTTTCTTTCAAAAAATGGATTTGGGGGGCCCATCAATCAAAAATACTAAAATAGCCTTTTCTAAAATTTGCATACAAAAAATGTAGTCTGAGAAAGTTCAGGTAGACTCACCATTTCTCCAACTTGATTCCCGGATATTTCTGGTAACAAAAAAGTAGGTTGATCTTCGTGGGCAGGTGGGCTGTGTAATCATCTCGTGGGTTTTGTAGCTGTTCATTTTCAACTCATCGGGCAGTAGTAGGGAGATTGACTCTTGCCAGATTCAATTAGCCAATCAAAGATGTAAGTGATGGGATGCTGTTCTTCTTTGAAAACTTGTTTGGGACTTCGTAGAGTCTCAAATATAGGTTGGCCAAGAACACAGTTTATAACTAGGGCACGAATGATATGGTTACGCTCATGACGTTGACTAAGCCTAAACATGTTGATGGTCACTTGAGAAATTAATTTCACCGCGTGGACCAGCACAAGAGCCCACACGAATAAATGAATTGTCTTGAGTTGGAAATCAAATTTCAACAAACATGTGCTCACTGAATTCACTACAGTGAAGGTAGGTCTATCAAGGTTCATGACTACGAGGTTACTGCTCATTAGAATAAAAGGTAAATGGGGGTAGGGTAATCAAAATGGCCATCTAGGTTTAGTCGCCCACACCACGACACTTTTACTTTCTTAAGGGTAAGGGTTTAAATAAATTTGAAATGCCAGGAATTTGTGAAAACGAATTAATGTAAATGTATTTTATTGTTGGACGAATCAACAAATTTCAACTATTTATAAATCGATTTTCCCGGATGATCGTACGAGATTGCGTTTAACGAAATCAATGACGTAAAAATAAATAATTCGATTAAATAATAATGAAAGGCTCGAAACCGGATAAGTTGCTCAGAGATGTGTTGGTTTCCAGTGCGAGAATCAGGTGATCGGTCATCCAATTGGGCAAATATTGTATTGCGTAAGCCACGACTTTTTCAGAAGGCGAAGCGATTATGTATCGATCCTTTGGGCGCAATTGGGCAATCGATTGAGCCATGGCATTCACGACGGCACTCGTGTCTTTCTCCTGTTCAATGACCGAGGAAAATGTAATCATTTTATATAATACCCCAAAACTACTCGACCGTGGAAAGATAAAAGAAATAAATTTTTATGTACCGACAATTCCATGGATATTTGACCGATTTCAATCTGTTTTTCGACGCAGTTGTTCCCGTAATCCATCCGGAGCTGGTCGTCCAATTGATCCCACATTCTCCGCACCGTTCGGGAGAAATTGAATTTGTCCGAATTGAAGTTAAGGGCGTCCGTGAAATTCCCCGGCTCAACCACGACGACTTGAACGTTGAAACGTTTCATTTCCAGTCGAAGGATGGCCGAATAAGACTCGATGGCGCCTTTTGTGATGGTGAATGGGCCGTTAAATGGAGACGGAGTCCGGTTCAGGATGGAGGAGACATTCACGATCCTTCCTTGGCTCTTGCGGATGAGCGGCAGGAAAGCGTTTGTCACGCGGATGACGCCAAATAAATTGACCGACATGACCTGTGTTAACCATATTCCCCAAAACGGAATTTAATCAAATTTCTATTGAATTTCTAACTCGTCTGTACCTTTTCATAGGCTTCGTTAGACGTCCATTCCAAAAAGCCTGTGCAGCAGGATTGGGCGGCATTGTTGACGACACCCCAAAGGCCTTGCAGCGGAAGGTTGTATTTAACATATTCGAGAGCTTTGTCGACATGTTCCTGATTTGTGACGTCCATTCGGATGACGTGAAGTCGTCCCGTCGCTTCGTCAAATCTTTTCAATTCGATGGCTCCGTCGCTCTTCTCGTCCAAACAACCCGCAAAGACGGTGAACCCCATGGCGTGCAATTTCTTGGCCAGTCCGTATCCGTATCCGGAATCGCATCCGGTGATCAAAACAGCCCGTCCTTCTTGCGTAACCTATCAAACAATATTTTCGTTAGAACATATTTGTCGATATCATTTGAAAATTAGAATCAATTTTAAGAGTCAATAAATGTCGCACCTGAAGTGAATTGTAGTTGGTACAAATTAGCAGGGCGAATCCGGCTCCACACAAAATAAAATAAGCCAACGAGAAATCACCCAGGACATAGGCCAGGTAAAAACACGTGAAAGCGGCCAATAATTGCCATTTGAAAAGGTGTCGGAGCTCGGCGAAAATGTCTGTAACATATTCTTGGGCTTCTTTCAAATCCTCGGCCTTCATCTTGATACGCACACTGACGAGCCTCTATTTCGAGTGATGCTTTTAGGTGCAGAGTTGCGCACATTGTGACGAGCAAAACAATCAAATTGGACTTGTCTCTCATATGCGTGTTGCTTTTTGGGTTGACTCACCGCATATCGATAACCGGTTGATGTGTACTACAAGTTGCATGAGGGAGAGCAAATCAACTGGCAGACGCTAGCAGTGTATAGCGATGGGTTCGTTTCACGGTACTCGTGACTTTCCGGTTTCCAGCAAAAAAAAAACAGAGTTGAATATTCACGCACCGGTTTCATTGGCACCATTCTTATATATGATCTTCGTATGTGTAAAGAGGCTTCAGGACTTGGTACACATTTCCTAAAAACATTAAAATACAAAAAACAAGTTCGTTTTTTTTTCTTTCCAGACAGGAGAAACGAAACAAAAAAAAAGAAGCAGCGCAAGAAATCTAAAGCTCATCAACATATGTTAAGAAATAGCTAGTGTGATATTTAATTTGATGGACTATTCTATGAGATTGAGACTGAATTTTACAAAGCCCAACTTCAACAGTATAAGATGTAATAAAATTAATGATGACTTTATCCCGTTTATTATTTTATTCAAATTCCTGAAGGTACAAGCAATTATGACCGTTTTGACGTTTCAATTTCTCTCGCTCTTTATTCGTATAATTTCAGTTAAAAAAAAAATAATATAATCTCATTCAATATAATCTTATTCAGTGTCAACTTTCAGATGACAACTGAAATGAACGAGGGGTGCGGTTTTATTCGAATAAAAGTTTAAAATAACGGTACAACAGTCAGCAACCGGCTCCCGGTGTGTACTTTCGAATAATTCAAATTAAAAAAGAAAAATCTGGTATTATAAAGAAGCGAAACCGTTACGTTTGGCCATCCCAAATAAAGAAATATACATACTATATTCTCCGAAAAACGATCTGATATTGCTCGGAGGCCAAGTAAAAATTCAAGAAAACCAGTTTTTGATAAATGTTTTGCTGGCCTTGCTTAATTATAACATACATGCGAAGGCTTAGTCTCTATATTCGACCTCGCCTGTTAGATAATACAGGTTCTAGCCTTTACATATTTGGGTTACGTAGGAAAAAAATGAATTTAATCAAGCAAAAAAAAATATATATCAGTCCGGATTGCATCGCTGATGTGGAAAGCTGAGCACATGTTTAGAATTCATTTTGATTTTTAATCTGATTGATGCTATGTAATGAATAGTACGAATGTGCAGTACGCTATAAAATACTTCAAAAGTTATGGAAATATTTTACGGCCTGTTTATTCGATAATCTTATTTTTTGGAAGAGAAGAGTGCAGAAAGTTATTTTCCAGCCTGGAGAGAAAGCACGAAAGGCTCCGTGTCTATTCTTCGTGCATAGGCCATTAGGGCAATGAACTTTCTTTGTCAAAAGTCTTGGTGTATTATTTCGACAACCGGTTTAGACACCGTGATTACCCCCATGTTATAAAATGGCTGCTGGAATAAGTTTTCTGTAGCGAGCCTATATATCAATTTGATCGTCTAATTCACCTCTATACTTTGACGGACTGGAAGGACGAATCTGCATACGCGTTGTTGGGTCCGGATCAGTAATCACGCTGGATCGTCGCCCTTTATTACCATTTTACAGTACTACAAAAATGTGTACGATTTAAATGAAATTATGCCCAATTTATTTGGCCGATCGCAAAATTAATAATTATGAGAAATCAATAAGAATTTATAGTTGGCGGTTTACAAATGTTGATCAGTATTTTGAGTTTGATATTTAAATTTGCCAATTTTCTCTCATCACTCAGTCAATGATATCATTCAACGAATCATAGACATTAAAGAAAGTACGGTGGCGAGCGAAGGAATCAAAACCAAATATTTGACATAAGGCACAGCTTCGATGGGAAAGGTTTGACTTTCAATTGCCATCACCATCCGATCGCTAATCCAGAGCGGCAAATTCTGCATTCCGTAAGCCATGATTTTGTCAGACGTGTTGGCCACGAAATATCGAGTCTTTGGGTGGAGTCGGCAAACTGCCTTCGCCATGGCATCCACAACGGCCTGCGGTTCTCCGGTCTATCCATCGGTCCAAAAAAAGATTCATTCAATACGATATTATATTTAAATGACTTATTATTTAGTAGGCTTTACTTACCGAAATTTCTACCAACTTTTGTGAGATTGAGATTTCTCTTTCTAAACATTCCAGTCCGTAATCATTCTGAATTTTCTCGTCCAACTGGTCCCACATGCGGCGAGAGTTGAAGGCGAAACCGCCTTGACCGTTGCAGGTGCTGAAGTTCGTGGCCGTCATGAAATTGCCCGGCTCGATCACGACGACTTTGACGTTGAAGCGTTTCATCTCCAGTCGAAGGATGGCCGAATAAGAGTCGATGGCATTTTTAGTGATCGAGTAGGAACCGGCGAACGGAGTCGCCATGCGGGCCATGATGGAGGAGACATTCACGATCCTTCCTTGGCTCTTGCGGATGAGCGGTAGAAAAGCGTTGGTCACGCGGATGACGCCAAACAAATTGACCGACATCACCTGCATCATCATGTCGTAATATTAAATGTTATACACCATTTAAATGTGGCCAAATATTTGTCTGTGAACAAGTATACCTTTTCGTAAACTGACATCGGAGTCCATTCCAAGAAACCTGGAGTGCTGGACTGGCCGGCATTATTGACGAGGCCCCAGAGTCCATTCTCCGGGAGATGTTTCTCCACATATTCGAGAGCGTTGTCGACATCTTCCTGCTTTGAGACGTCCATTTGAATGACATGTAGCCGTCCCGATTCATCGCCAAGTCTTTTCAGTCTGGTGGCTCCGTTACTTTTCTCATCGAAACAAGTGGCAAAGACAGTGAACCCCATGGCGTGTAATTTCTTCGACAGTTCGTGTCCGAATCCCGTGTCACATCCGGTGACGAACACAGCGCGCCCATTGGACGCAATCTGAAATTCATCAATAGGTAAACATTTAATTACATAAAAGAGAAAGCCGAGAACTCTGTTTTCTTTTTGACACTTATATTATATTGACAGGTATAAGTTAAAATTCACAAATTAGTAAACAGTGAGTTTGCAAGAAAATTTCGACATTCAAGATATCTATGGCCGTATTTTGAGTGACGCAGCGAAAAATTGTTGTCACGAAACTGGTTTGCCATTTTCTATTGGAATTTAGGAACAGGTTGTTCTTTGATTATATAAGTAGTAGTACTGGGTTAACATTTTTTACGTTGAAATAGAAATATCAAATTTTTTTAAATTTTGAAATCGCATAATAGTGTGTAAACTGCAACGATTTACTATATCAATTTTTGGCGCAATAAATGGCGGGACTATTTAAAATGCTTACCGAGAAAGTGTCGAAAATGGTTGAAATAAAGAGAACGAGTCCAGCTCCGCAAAAGAAATAATAGCACATTGTGAACTTGGAAAACAGATAAGCTAGATTTAAACACATGAAAGACAAGAACAATTGCCAGTTTTGATCCATAATGGTTTCCAGGATGAAGCGTTCCACTTGTTTAACCAGCAACATCTTTGTAGCACATCAACGGATCGAACCTTCGCGTTCAATCAACGAAATATCACGCGAATAGCTAGCTGTGTATGATGTTGACTAATACGCAGTCACACACATTGTGGGCAAGTTCAGCAACAGTGTCTTAGAATAAGGCACGCAGCTTCGTCTTTGCAAGCAACACAAAAGGTCGCCTTTATTTTGTTTGACTCCCCGTATATCGTCAGTAACCGGTTAATGAAGTAGGGCAGAGTTACTGGGAAAAAGCGCATGTCGGAAAATGTTGCTCGGTCGTGTACGTTGAACAATCTCAGCAGTTCTATCGCTCGATGTACAAATTTCAATGCTAATATGTTATACGTATACGCGGAAGACCCGAGCAGATTGATTTAACCTACTAATATTCGTGAATACATCTGTGCGGGGTCACACTTCGCACATGTCGTCCCAAAAAAAACCAGACGATTATTCGTAATTATATTAGCTTCTGGCTTTTATAGCAGAACAGGTTACGTTTAAATTATTTTGGGCAGGGTTGGCTTTCAACAAGATTTCCAAGTGAATTAATTTAATATTCTGAATTTGTTTTTATATAAAACAGAAGTAGTATAATTGCTGCTGAGTAGTACTGACAGAGAGAAAGTGGAAGGTTGCGTATTACAAGTGATATGCATTAAGGCTAAGGCTATATGCTTCTGGCCATTTCATTCGGGATTCTTGCATTTCTTGCGGATAAGTATAGTCGTTAGCGCAACATAAGAAAGCGCGTTGAAACAAATGACGATATCATACTTGAGGGCAAAATGAAATTGTTTTGTCCCTTCTTATTTATGGAACATTACATACAAATCATTGCACCCAACCAAAGTAAAGTGGCGAAAAAAGGAATCAAAACGACATATTTGAAATATTGCATACTATCGAATAGAACGGGATTATCTATAATGGCCAACAACAGACGATCGCTAATCAAGAGCGGCAAAAACTGCATTCCATAAGCCATTATTTTGTCAGACATGTTGGCCACGAAATATCGGTTCTTTGGGTAGAGTCGGGAAACTGCGTTCACCATGGCATCAACAACAGTATGGGATTCTCCGGTCTGTCATATTTGCAATAAATAAATAATTAATCATATTCATGCATGTAATTGTTAAACACTTACCGAAATTTCTGCCAGCTTCCGATTGATGGAAATTACTTGTTGGAAACATTTCTCTCCGTAATCGTTTTTTATTTTCTCGTCCAATTGATCCCACAAGCGACGTGATTGGCAAGTATCTTCACCAGCATTGCTTTTATTAATATTCGTGGCCGCCATAAAGTTGCCCGGTTCAATCACGACGACTTGGACGTTGAAACGTTTCATTTCCAGTCGAAGAATGGCCGAATAAGACTCGATGGCGCCTTTGGTAATAGTGTAGCAGCCAGAAAACGGAGATGTCATGCGGTCCATGATGGAGGAAACATTCACGATCCTTCCTTGGCTCTTGCGGATGAGCGGCAGAAACGCGTTGGTCACGCGGATGGCGCCAAACAAATTGACCGACATTTCCTGATCACGTAAAATATAATTTAAATAGATCTAGAAATCATTCTTCATCTATTTTAACGATTTTTAATTTTACCTTCTCGAGAACATAAGTTGGAATCCATTCGAAACAACCTGGACTGCTGTATTGCCCGGCATTGTTAACGACACCCCAGAGTCCATTCTCCGGAAGATGTTTCTCCACGTAGTCGAGAGCTTGGTCCACCTCTTCTTGTTTGGTGACGTTCATTTGAATGACATGAAGCCGTTGTCCCGTTTCGTCGCCAGTTCTGTTTAGTTCGATGGCTCCGTTGCTCTTCTCGTCCAAACAACCCGCAAAGACGGTGAATCCCATTGCATTTAATTTCTTCGCAAGCTCGTTTCCAAATCCCGAATCACACCCGGTGATCAAAACAGCACGTCCAGTAGATACAAGCTGAAATTCATCAGTCCGTTAAATTGCTTATAAGGAAATGGAGAAAAAAGAAAATTCCGAAATTTGGGATTTGCTCATGCTATACTATACGTAGTTGCCGTATAGCGAATTCGCAAGAATGTGTCGTCATAATTTAGAAAATGTACACGCAATGACAAATGACACAGCAAAAACGCTGCTTGCTTTCACGAAACTGGTTGGCATTAGATCAGGAAAAGATTCTTTGGTACAGTCAACTCAAAATCTGCTTCTTATTTTTGCATTGATTTAAATAAAACCGCTATTGTGTGTCACAAATTTTCAATGGTAAATGAGTGGAAATTAGTAGAACAATTATGTCACAATAATTGGGTCAATATTTCAAGTGCTTACCGAGAGAGTTCCAAAGTAGACTGAAATCAAGAAAGCGAATCCGGCGATGCACAAGAGAAAAGAGCACAGTGGGAACTTGGCTATTGCATAAGCTAGGTTAAAACATATAAATGACAACAACAATGGCCAGTTTTGATCCAGAATCGTTTCCAGGATGAATTCTTCAACTTTTTTAGCGATCATTTTTGGTAGCACTTCAGTGGGGAAATCCCCCTCGTTCACTAGCGAAATTTCACTTGAATATGTTTTTGCATGATGCTTACTTATTCGCAGTTGCACGCGTTGTGGGAGTAACACAGTCTGAGAGTCTAGACCTTAGGCATGTGGGCTCACTCACCGCAGGGTATTTCGTCGGTAACCGTGTCAAAAGAAATAGGAGAGAGTTTTTTTAAAAGAGAAAATAGCGATAAATTTGGTTAGAAAACGCGTCCGTTATGTAAGAATTAGTCAAACCGAGAAAATTTTGCGCAAGTGTTATACGCACTGGGTTGGCTCAAATAAGATGATGTTATTTTAGTTACGATCGTAAGATTTCTCAAATTCCCCCAACTACCCCAATGTTGGCCCCATTTCCCATTTTTGTAGTGCTTAATTGACTTGTTGCCTTGAGTTTGCGAAAAAATTTGCGGTGCCGTTGGCTTTAGGTAATTATAGCATTTATTCCTCTTGATGACTTCCAAGTGGGTGTTGGAGGGTCTTATTGTGACGGTTTCGATCTAAAAGTGATTATCTGCGAGGTTTCGTGCAATTTTTTACTTTGATCTTGATTGTGGAAGTGCTCAGTGAAATTTGATGATGATGAGAGCTTTTATTGTTTTTGCGCAATTTGGATTTAGGGGGGAGGTTCGATTAAAAAATTTCTATCGATATTTTACTGCTAATTAGAAAATTAGTGTCGTCTGCTAACTCTGCTTTGTTTGATTGTTTCGTTTGCAAGTTTGAAAAAGAGACAAAGTTTAAGATTGCAAAGAAAACTGAACGAAAACTTCTTTGGAAACGTACGTGGCTGCACGAAAAAAAAGCAGAACAAATGAAATTACGAAAATGTGGTCGTCGTGTCAACTCTAGTCGCGTCTATTTCTAGAATCGCTTAATACGCACTCCATGCTGTCTATAGCAGGTAAAAAACTAAAAATACGAACAGAATGATTATGGGAGCTTAAATAGAATAGTTGAACCTGTTTATGTGTGAAATGTGAGTTCCTGGTTATTTTTTATCATGTCCTGTCGATGCATTGCAGTTTGTTTGCACTATGTAATTTTTTTCCTTTGTTCAGATTTGAGGCCAGAGCCAGCCATGATTATCACAAGTTATGCCAGTTTTGCTTCAATCTCAGCTTCATATCTTAGGTAATGAAATTGATTGATGATGAGCCATTTTTCGTTACTTTTATTAACCTGCGACCTGCTAGATGTATCAATGATACATGACTCGCATAAATGTGCATGGACACCTTAAATTCTCCCATTTAGTAACAATTAGGGCTTATCAACTGTCTTCTTTCTTAATTTCCCTTACTTGTTGTTTCTGTAAATATTCTTCGTAAACCCATTTTTTATTTTGATAAACAACATCCCTCTAGATTGGAGAACCTACCGATGTCAGTGGAGTTAAGGATCTGTTCTCCCCCTTTCTTTAAATCTCCACTGTCCTCGTGTACACCCATCACGAGTCTGAAGTCCTTTTTTCCTATCCTGCCTCACTGCCTGGTGGATTCAATTTTTCAGCGGATGGAGCACTTGTGGCCTGGCCGCATTTCCCAGGCTTAAAGGTAGGGAAAATGTGTCTGCATTCTTGTTTTTTGACTATTTGGTGGCGTTGGTTATGAATCGTTACGTATCGAATTATGAGTATGATCGAGTTCAATCGAGTAGTACGTACGATTTTTCCTGAGCTATGCGATTGACTGTGAACTCTCTTGCCGTTAAATAACTCATTTGTAAAACTACTGCACAGATAAGGCTTGTTTTTTACTACCTCACAACTTTGTCTCTGGGTCAATCATCAAATTCAAAAACATTTTAACTTTTAACACTTGAAGAAAAATGCAAAGTCTAGAAGATGTCGTCCCTTATCGCTTGTTGACTTTTGCGCGTTCTGGATTTTATCAGTGACTTTGTATCACTTTCGAAATAGATACCATTTTCCACAGGGGATGTAGCTCAGATGGTAGAGCGCTCGCTTAGCATGCGAGAAGTACGGGGATCGATACCCTGCATCTCCAACTGTTTTTCTTTTTGCGAAACATTATTTTAATAACCTATGGGATTTTATGCCGAATGCCAGAAAGTTAAACTAAAATAAAGAAATTTATTTGCATTTTTATAGGGTATTTGCAGTAAATATGCGTGCGTGTTAGTCACAGTCCACAGCATGATAATTAAATTCTTTACTACGTTATTTACTGAACATTTGATTTTTCGTTTCAATTTAAATTAACATTAAATTAGAACAAGTAGCAGAATAAATAGTATCACATTTTTATTTGAGCCTATGCTGTTAGATTTTTTTTTAAGCCAGATTTCTGGGTAAACATTAAAACGGGAAATACCAAATGGTAAAACGGAACGAAAACATAAACGAGTCGTGATTTAGCGGTACAAGTTAATTAACTGCGACTGGAATGAGAGTCTCAAACGGTCAGTCAAAGTGGTAGGCAAAAACTGAATGGAATAGGTCATAATTTTGTCCAAGAGACTAGCTTCCAAATAGCGGTTTTTCGGATGTTCTCGGTAAAGGGCGTCCGTCATAGAAGTTATTACCGAGCCACTGTCCCTCTCCTTCAAAAATATCGTAAATTAAAAATTGAAGAAACATTTTCATTTGATCAAGTTACGAGGGTATAAGCCTACTTACCGAAAACTTCATAAGTATTTCACCAATCCGAAGCTGCCTATCGAAATTCGCTTTCCCGTAGTCCTTTTTAACCGACTCGTCCAGTCGATCCCACGTTTCATTGGCCATGGCGTTCAAGCCTTCTTTGCCGGAGATGACATTGGTGGCGGCCAAGAAATTGCCAGGCTCGATCATACTGACTTTAACCTTAAACGGGATCATCTCGAAGCGAAGAATGTCCGAAAAAGCCTCCATTGCAAATTTGGTGATGCTGTAAGCACCCAGGAACGGATCGGCAACACGGCCCAGAACGGAGGAGACGTTCACTATGCGGCCTTGGCTCTTGCGGATGAGTGGCAAGAATGCTTTTGTCACACGGATTGTGCCAAACAAGTTTACAGAGGCGACCTGTGGGTAACACAATTCAGATAAGGAATATTAATTTAAAGAAAGACACAAATATTTATCTTTTGGGTTATTAAATGGGTACCGCTTTGTAATCTTCTATGGGAAGCCATTCTAAAAATCCCACGATGTAGCGACCCGCATTGTTGACCACACCCCAGAGGCCCAACTTGGGCAAATGCCTTTCCACGTATGCGCGAGCTCGATCGACATCTTCTTGGTTAGTGACGTCCATTTCGATTACGTGCAGTCGTCCAGTCTCATTACCAATGCTTTGCAGACCCAGAGCTCCGTAGCTCTTTTCGTTCAAACAACAGGCAAAGACGGTGAAGTCCATGGAATGTAAATTTTCGGCCAGTTGATGGCCGAAGCCCGAGTCACATCCGGTGATGAGAACAGCTCGACCTTTAGGTTTGATCTACAACCATCGTTTTAAAAAATTAAAAAGTTAAGCGGTAAATAAAAGACGCTAAGAAACTTACGGAAATGGAATTGTAGTAGCCGTAAAACAGTTGGGCGATTCCAGTCAAGACCAAAGCAAAACACCATAGGGGGAAAACGTAAGAAATAAAATAAGCGAGATTGAAACAAATGACTGCTGGCAGAAATTGCCATTTCAGAACTTTCAAATATCCCATTTTGTTTGCTGCGATCGGGTGTGCAAGAGGTGTGCCAAGCACGTCTTCCATTGCAAAATGCCAACTGCCAACGAAATGTTACAGTTAACTAGCTATTTTATACACATATTCTGCATGCGTTTCAAAAACGATTTAAAGAAAAAGCTCCCTCTTTATCATCCAACGTTTTTTCTCTTTAAAATTACGATTGCAAGACGATTCTTTCATAGTTTCAACGAATTTAAGAACGTCGGAAATGCCAGTTTATAAGCGCTTTCCAAGAATATTGTGTTACTCTAACCCTGCTCAACAAAGACAAGCTGTTATATAATTATTGTATCCAATTAGTTCATTGAGTAGTGTACACGCAGAAAAAATTAATCATACATGTACTTGAGTAATTGAGTGTGGAAAAAGAGTCTCAGATGATTAGAAAGAAAGGTGGGCAAGAACTGAATGCAACAGGCCATTGTTCTATCGAACAGATTAGCTTCGAAATAGCGGTACTTGGGAAACAATCGGCAAAGGGCATCGGACATGGCGTTGATAACACAACCGATATCTCTTTCCTGAATAGAAAATTTCAGATCAAACAACATTAGTCTTGGAAAATTGGGAACATGTGAACAAATAAAAGAGACATACCGCCAAATTCAAAAACGCTTCCCAAAGACGAGTTTGTCTTGATAAACTCTCCTCCCCGTAATCTTGTTTAACGGAATCGGACAACTGATTCCACATTTGGCGGGTCCTGGCATTTGAACCATCTTTGCCTGCGACTATGTTCACTGCTGACATGAAGTTACCCGGTTCAATTAAACTGACTTTCACTTTGAGCGGATTGATCTCCAAGCGGAGAATGTCCGAGAAAGCCTTCATCGCAAATTTGCTGATACAGTAGGCACCTAAAAATGGGTCTGCAACTCGACCCAAGATGGATGAGACGTTAACTATTCTTCCGCGGCTCCTGCAGATTAACGGCAAGAAAGCTTTCGTCACACGCATGACACCGCATACATTAACCGATGAGAGCTTGATAAAGAAAAATGGAATGAGAAATTCACCATAACTGTGATGTCGACACCAATAGCAATATATACCGACTCATAGGTTTCCAAGGGGAGCCATTCCAAAAAGCCCAATCTGTAGCAACTGGCATTGTTAACGATACCCCAAAGTCCCTTCTTCGGGAGGCGATCCTCCACAATTTTGCGAGCTCTATCCACATCTTTTTGGCTGGTGACGTCCATTTGAATAACATGCATACGACTAGTGCGACTGCCAATCTTTCTTAGACCTACAGCAACAGCGCTCGTCTCACTAGTCAAGCAGCAGGCAAACACGGTGAACTTCATGGCATGCAATCTCTCAGCTAATAAATGTCCGAAGCCGGAATCACAGCCGGTGATTAGGACAGCTCGATCTTTAGGCGAGATCTATATTAATGAAATTCAAAATATTGCAAAGACAAATCTCTGATGAATATGAACTCACAGGAACAAGTTATTTTATTTTTACGGAGACAGTTTGGTAGAAGAATAGGACCACTTGGGTTAATCCAACGCCGCCGATGAAAACGCACAACATTGGAAATCTATCTGCTATTGAAAAAGCTACATTTAAACAAATTATAGCTGGTCCAAACTGCCATTTAAAAAATCTAACAAGGAGCATGTTCTTCACTTGAATTTTGTCTTAATACTCGAGAGGTGGTACCGTCTATACCCACGAAGAACGAACCTACAATGAACCAATTCCACCGAATTCTCCTCTATATATACACTACACATTACGAATAGCCTAGACAATTTTGTTGCACTGGTGTTAGCGGACTGTTTAAGCGCAATACTTTTAATTGAATCAAACAGAAAAAAAGATAATCAAAACTTGTTATGGGATATGAAATTGCTATGTGTAATGGCAAAGCGAAGATTAATGATTGATAGTGAGTAGCTGTGCGTGAAAGATCAGTCGCAGACGGTCAACAAACGAAGTGGGCAAATATTGAATCATCACGGTCAGAAGTTTGTCGAGCATCGAGGTTTCCAAGTAGCGGTTTTTGGGATGTTCTCTGTAAAGTGCTTCTGTCATAGCGTTAATAACGAAACTGCCATCTCTTTTCTGTTTCGCAGAGCATAAAAATTAACGCGCAATTAGGATAGGAAAGATTTTTAAATTTAAATTTAAAAATAATTTACCGATAAATCGAGGAGAATTTCACCGATCCGAACTTGTCTCTCTAAACTGTCTCTCTCATAGTCTTTCTGAAGCGACTCGTCCAATTTGTCCCACATGTGACGTGCCATCAGAACCAAATCGTCTTTGCAGGAATTGCTGTTGGCCGATGAGAAGTAATTACCTGGTTCAATCGTGCTTACCTGAACTTTGAAGGGTTTCATTTCGAGACGAAGGACATCCGAGAAAGCCTCAAGCCCGTGCTTGGTGATGCAATAGGCACCCATGAACGGTGCCGCAACACGACCCAATATTGATGACACATTGATTATTCTTCCTTGGTTCTGGCGGACTAGCGGCAAAAAGGCTTTCGTCACGCGTATTGCGCCAAACAAATTGACCGATGCGAGCTGTCAAAATATTAATCAAAATTAAGAATCGCTACAAATTATTAGGTGATAAATAAAATTAGAAATCAAGCCTACCGTTTTGTATGTTTCAACCGGGAGCCATTCCAAGAATCCCACATCGTATCGATCAGCATTGTTAACGATACCCCAGAGACCCATTATTGGAAGGTGGTTTTCCACATATTCACGAGCTTCGTCGACATCTTTTTGAATATTCACGTCCATGTGAACGACGTGCATTCGTCCGGTCCTTTTACCGTTGCTTTTCAAACTTAAAGATCCTTTACTTGTTTCATCCAAGCAACAAGCAAAGACATAGAAATTCATGGCGTGTAATTTTTCTGCCAACTGATGTCCGAAACCGGAATCACATCCGGTGATTACAACAGCTCGTTCTTTCGGTTCGATCTGCGGCCAAATTCAATATTTGCTTGAGACGAGGTAATTAATAATCAAATAAAATTTGCTTACCGAAAGAGAATTGTAGTAGATGCGGGTCAATTGGGAAAGTCCGGCCCCGACCATAAGAATGCAACAAACCGTTGATAAATCGGCCACTAAATATGCCAGATTGAACCAGATTATTGCTGGGAAAAGATCCCAGTTCACAATTTGGAAGAGTCTTGTTTGATGGTTTTCCATGATTTACGGTTGTGAAGTGAATGGCAGGCAATAAAGAATAATAGATGAACCGAAATTTCAGACCACATCGACTTTTTTTATGCTGTTACATAAATAGCAGTGTTGCGCAAAATGTTCAACGTTGCACTGGAATAACATAATAAAATAAGTAGCCTACAATTTTGTTCATAGGAATTTCAAAAATTGGACGTCTAAACCACGTATGTGTGCTAGGAAATAAGCAACCCCATGGGATTCATTTGAGAAAAAAGGCGTTTTTTTTTGCAAAATTCGTTTGAATTCTGAATTATAAAGAAAAAGTTGGTCTCTTTAAGCCGAAGTGTCGGCATAATTGCAACCTGCGGAGCGAAAGAAACTAAAAACAAGGCAACAAGAAAAGAAAGGAAACTCTGAAAGTGTTGTACACTAGCTAAAGTGGGGAATTGCGATTCAAATTTGCCGCTTGGGTTTTGGATATCCTTAGTTTAGGTTAGGCCTACATTTCTCACATTCCTTTCCCGCATTTTACCACCTCCATGTAAACAAAAAACAGGTGGAGAGTAGGAGGAGACGTAAATTGACAGACTGTGAGCGCTGTGAGATTCAATTCATCAATTGCAGTCTTCGGTTGAAGTACGAATATCAGGCATTTATAATCATATTAATAGTTTACTGTTTAAGTTTAATGTACTAAATACTAAGTTTTAACATCATTCTATTAATAAAATAGGGTTTCAGTGTTTCACATAGTGCCTGTTGAGTGTTGACGACAAAAATGACGACAGGAGTTGTTTACGACCAGCGCATGGCTGACCACAAGTGCTTGTGGGATTTAAAATACAACGAAAAACCCGAAAGATTTATTAATGTACTGAGACGGTAAATACTGAAATTATTTTAAACAAGATGAAAATGCTTGATTTTTCAATTTTCTGATGTTACTTTTCATCAACTGCAATTATAATAACATTTGCTTTCTCCATCTCTTATCTATTTGCGCTTACAAACAAAGATGTGAGGAGCTAAAACTTTTGCAAAGATGCCTTCCTCTCAAACCGAGAGAAGCTACAGAAAAAGAATTACTGAAGCTGCACACACCTGATATGATAAGCATCTTAAAGGACACAGAAAGCATTTCTGATGAAGAAGCCTTAGAAAAACTAAGTTCCAAGTATGATTTTCTGTATATTCATCCGGTAAGGTTTATTCTTTTGAAATATTTCCCCCACTAATTTCATACATTTATCAATGTTTTTTTTTAAATTCATTGTTTAGAGCACCTATCAGTTATCATTGTTGGCTGCTGGATCAACAGTTGAGCTGGTATCTAACATACTAGATGGGAAAATAAGAAATGGAATGGCAATTATTAGGTATGTATGAAATGTTTGAAGAAGTCTTGCCTGATTGTATTAATTACCTAATTAATAAAATTCTAATAATTACCAAATATAGACCACCTGGTCACCACGCAATGAAAAGTGAGTACTGTGGATACTGTTTTTACAACAACGTCGCAATTGCTGCCCAACATGCCCTTGATAATCGCGGCCTAAAAAGGATACTAATAGTGGATTGGGACATTCATCATGGACAAGCTACTCAGCAAATGTTTTATGATGATCCAAGGTAACTGTGAATCCTGTTGGTTTTAAATTTTGTGTGTGAAGTCTTATGTCTCTCACCTTCTTTGTGCACAGGGTTTTGTATTTTTCGATTCACGGATTTCAAAACGGAGCATTTTGGCCTCATTTGCGAGAATCTGATTACCACAACATCGGCCGTGGTGCTGGCTTAGGCTATAACATCAATGTGCCAATGAACGAGGTTAAAATGGGCAACAGTGATTATATGGCGATATTTCATCAACTCCTCTTACCCATCGCTTATGAGGTGTGGAATTTTTAGTCGCGTTATTCCGTGATAGGCTAAATTCTGGGTGCAATCTTTATTATTTACCTTCACAGTTTAATCCTGAACTAATTATAGTAAGCGCTGGTTACGACGCTGCTCTTGGATGCCCAGAGGTAATGTCGGAATCAAAATATTTAATGTTGTGTACATAATTCCATACTGTATTATTTCTTGCTTGAAACAGGGTGAAATGGAAATAACACCGGCGTGCTATAGCCATTTTACGAATTCCCTTATGGGTCTGGCAAATGGTCGGCTAGCTGTAGTCCTTGAAGTAAGTGTCATTGTAACGGACGCAATCCAACAAATCTCACTAAAATTACTTTCAGGGAGGATACTGCTTGAAATCTTTGTCTGAAGGTGCTGCTCTAACATTGCGGACCTTGCTCGGCGACCCTTGTCCACCTCTCTTAAGCAATCTGGACACACCCACTAAAAGGTTCGTTATAGAAAGTGCTGATTCTCTCCTATTGGCTTTATTTTACCAACATTAACATTTTTAAAGTGCCCAAAACACGATTTTGAGTGTCATGTATGTCCTGCGCCGTTACTGGAAATGTCTTCAACATCTTGAAGTGTTTAGTGTTCAAGAAATTAAGGATGCGACGAAAATTCGTGAGAACCAATTCTGGCCGCAAATAGAATTTTTGGGCAGTGACGAAAAACCAGAAACATATCCAACCCGTGATATTTGTCCTGTGCAGGATCCGAAAGTTGCTGCAGAGCTTGATGCTCAGCTGGATGTTTTGATTGCTGGTTAACAATTTATTCATATTTGGTTTTGAACGTAACTAATCACTTCATTTTTTAAAATCAGGTACATGTTTGGACGTCCAACAGTATCGTGTTGGCTTCGTTGCAAACTCGACAGAATCTATAGAGTCACTATCCGAAATAGTTCAGCGCTGCCACATGCTCCCAACAGTTAGTGTATTCTTTTAATCATACGATGCAGTCTTAAAAATTTGAAATATTGGATAGGACCGAACTGAGACCGGGACTGGAGGAACAACCTCGGGAATTCTTTTGAATGTACGATCGGATTGACGCTCTTTTCAGAACTTCCTTTTTTAAAATTGTCGTATTCAGTTGATAGATAGTCTCGTTGATGGAACATGTCGAAGTGGTATCGCGATTGGCGACAACTCCTGTAATATTGTGGTCGATTCTTTGAAATATGCCATCGACGACCGAAGCCTTCAAAAGTAAGTTTCCTGCTACAACAATGTAAGGGAATGTTTGACTAGGAATTCGACGACTAATCATCATCTGTTTCATGCAGTGTGATGTTTATCGACATGAGAACTCATCCTGATCGCGAGATACAAAAGTTTTTCCAAGAAAATGTTCGTATTTTATACGCGTCGCTGTTTGCCTTTCTTGACTCATGTGGGTCGGAATCCGTTGGGGCTAAAAAATTTGCTGTCAACGTTGGCTTACAGGTTTTTATGAATTTATCTTCAAAAATTGTAAAAGGTCAAAACAAAAAATATGTTCTATCGCATCTTTGAAATTTTAGCAAAGTTGTGGAGATGGGGATGTTTTATCTGCTTTATTCCGTATCCTGTTGCCTGTGGCCTATCAGTTTGGACCCCAGTTAATTGTCGTGGCTGCTGATCATTCGCCATCAGGTACCGAAAATATTTTACAATTTTTTTTTTTTTTAATTCGTAACTTTCCAACTCATTTGTTAAAAATCACTTAGGAGGTGTTTCATCCGAATGTTTCGGTCAAGTCATTCACCTCTTAACATCGTTAAGTGGAGGTCGGTTAGCTGTTATTTTTCAACACAACAAGGATCCCAGTTCTTCATTAAGTGGGCTCACAATTTGCGTCAAAGCTCTGTTGGGAGATCCCATGTCAACTCCGGAAGGAACCAACCATCAACTAAATGTCGTATCAATGTGCGCAATTCGAAACGTAATCCGAGAGCAAAATGTCTTTTGGAATGCTTTAAAATTTGAAGTGCAAGTACCAGATATTAATGTTCTCATTCCACCGTACATGAATGATGAGAAGGTTTTGAGATACAACCCCGAGCTTCTCCAACATTAATTCCATTTACTCTCCAACTTTAAACAATCCGATTTTCCCTCTAGCACCGACTGTTTTTAAATCTGTTGTGTCAGTTAACCTCAACCCCTAAGGATCGTGAAGCGTTACCGTTCACTCGGTAACGCAAATTCTATTAAGGCTCGCACAATGAAGTACGAGCGTGTACGTGTATGAAGGTCGAATACTATGTAGTGCCACTCCAAACAACTTTCCTTTCGACTAGTTTCAATAAATTTTCTCATCTAAACAGCTTAAATTTATTCTATTTTAACTGTGTCACAAATTTCATGTCAATATGAATGTGAACGACACAAAATTCCCTTTCTTCATTCGCCAGTCGAAATCAAGCAACCAATCCTCCCCCCTCTTAACTAAACGCCAATATTTTAACAGTCCTGAGATATTCGTATGCAATAGCGCTACCAACTTGTACCGTAAGAATTAATATCCGTTTTTTGCTATCCTAGTTAAGTAGTTTATCTCTCTTCATTCCGATTCCCTCACTACGCTTCTACTCAACTGTCAACACCTTTCACTTACATAGTTGACCATCTGAATGGTCAAACAAAATCCATTAAAATTTGAAGCAGAAATACTAGAGTAACTAGTTGGACTTGTGGCTAGTCATGCAGAATCAGCATTTTAGTGCGTGTGTGTTTTTCTTGCGTACATTTACATTTCTCGTGGATATACATATTTGATATTTCCAGATATCAAGAGTTCACTGTTTAATTGCGCCTCTTTTGTCATTCGTTTTAATTATCTGGCTCATTTTCTTTTCATGAACTGCGCTTCACTTTCTTAAAAACAAAAAAAAGGTAAAATAAAAACTCTTTCGACGTCTCCCGGGTTTTCAACAGCTCGTTGTCAATTCTCTCGTTATCTAGAGCACTTCTTTGGTTGTGGCCTCAAATTCTTGTTAATTAATACAATTATTTCAAATTTTCAAATTGATTTACCGAAAATTAATTTTTTTTTTAATTTTTTTAAACCTACTTTGTTCATATCCATGCAACCTATCACCCTCCCTCCTTTCTCTCTCCTGTGTATCTCCTGCGTCAAGACAAGAAAAAATTGACAACGGATTTTGTATTCATATAGACTGAATTTGCGCCTTATTAATGAATGATCATTTTATTGAAAAGTGAGCATATTTTGTCGCAGCTTGATGATTAAGAACAAGGCATAAGAATTTTATCTTAACCTATATCAAAGGTACAATCTTATTTCAATTTTTTTCCCTCAACGCCATTAAAATTTACATCTGGCGCAACCTATAACAACACATTGATTTTAGAGTCAATTATGGTATAATTAACTATCCCTTATACTTGCAGCACGTCTTGGGGCTTCTAATGACTGTTCTGGGGCGGCAGACGACGTGGCTACCACCACGGGCGGCTGAGCTAGCCATACCAGAACAGTTATTGTATCCTAAACCATTCAGCGCAACAACCTGGGAAGAAGTTAATAACTCTCTCAATCGAACGTTAAATATAAATACAAAGTAAAGAAAAACTGAAGTGATGGAACCATAGCAATAGGAACAGGTGACGTTCGTGTAAACTAGACTTGTACGTATGCAGTAATGTGTTAATCAATACAATTTGCATGGCGCAACAAAGTTCACAAAGAGGAATTTTTTTAAAATAATAATTTCATGTTTTTTAACGCCATTTTCTTTGCCCGACCAATAATCTTCCCTATGCTGAATGTTTTTGACGTCATCCGAGTCCCTTTTGTCGTCCAGGAACATATCACTGGAACATGTAAATTTGCGCTGACATTTTCATCGCCTGGCTCTTTTATTTTTTCCATATTGCGGTTGATTGAGCTCGGGGCACTGGATTATCGATTTATATGCGCAGCATTGGGCGCTGAGAGAAATATTAACATGCAGCCCGCAGTGCGGTTTGTTGACTTTTTTTTCTCCCCCTTTCCAGCCAACAATGTTGTTGTTATTGTTGTGTCATGGCTTGTTATTTTGCGCCGGGTTTTTGTTGTCCCGTCTCCGCACCGCCCACATAGCCTTCTTCTCTCTAAAGGGCATGGCCGACAGCCTGCTGCTGGACGCTTGTTGGGTCCTTTTTAAAAATAGATTTTTGTTTTTGCTTCACACATGCACACCAGACAGGAATATTAGACGCCGTAAAACATCCCAATATGCAAATGTCCCATTTTACTGTCGTCCAAAACAGACCGTTTCGACATTTTTCTTTCGAATGATTTACTACATTTCAGCCGCTTTTATTTTGACTCTGCCAAATGGTTTGTTGGCCGATTGGGACCCGTCGTCACTTTGATACACAATCCAGATCCTATACTAGTATACTCTCGGTCTAATATTTATGGTCTAATTATATTTTTACGATCGAATTTTGTGCTGCGGTGGTGTGTAACACGAGAGCCTCAAAGACCATTCCGTCATACTCCCGTCATAAATTTCTTTAGCGGGTCAATCAGTTATATCCGGTGATTTTCAAGCGACGATAAAAGATTTTAAAAAACGAATGGACTATTGATGCCAAGCGTTATTTTTTTAAAAACAAATGGGTCACTCTTCTGCCCTTTTCAATTGCGCATTTCTGTCACGTTGAAGCGCGGGAATCAATTTTTTTTTCAAATCGAGTCGTCTAGACGATTTAGGGAAACAAAAAAGTGACACAAAGAGTGACGAAAGGTACGAAAATAATGGTCCTTTTTGCCCAGCACCTTTTCTTTTCTAATCTACAATTTATAGCGAAAATTTTTCTTTTTTGTTTTTTGATCGATAAATCGATTCATATCGCAGCCGGAATAAGTACAGAGAAAAACTAACTTGTTTTGTGACTTATTAAGCTGAAAGTTTAGAAACATTCCCGACACTTGGGACTATATATACCGGCCTGTGCTAGGTTTCCCCCCTTTTGGGATCGAATCATTGACGGACAGTTCCATCACGAGGCGACGCACACACACATCGGCAATCTTCTTTTGTGTGTGTCTGTCGTGTTGTAGAGCATCTGTTTTCTTCTTTCTTTTCATTTCCTATCGTCTAGTTTGATGAGGTGTCGGATCGATCGGGAAAAGGAGAAGATGATTCTTCTCGCCAAAAGAGAGAAAAACGTCCACGCAAATTGCGCGCGTGTGTTCTAATATTGTGTAACAAAAGTGCTGTGTGCGCAGGGCCGAAATAATTGGTAACCAGAGTCCTACACTCCCGCCAGGATTATTATTATGAAACCATCGCCAAAAAATAGAACAAAATCATCATAATAATAAAGTAGAGCCTGGGCGTCAACCTATCCCCCTTAATTGCAGTGCAAATCATTCAAAATGGTGTGGCATGTTGATTCCTGTGATTGTGATGAGGTGATGACAATTCGCATTCTCATCATTTTGCCTATTTGTTTATTTGTCATGGTTATTAGCACTTTTAGTACAAGAGTAGCTGTCTATCGGGTTATTGCATTTTGCCATAACACCTTTCGACCAACTTAGCAGAGTTTTTCAAGAAAGATGTTATTGGTCTTGATTCTTAATGTTGGCTTAGATAAACTTTAAATGGTTTCATTGTTTTCATTAAAAGATAACAAAACATTTAGCTAATAATTCTTCTTGCATTCTTGACTAAATGTTTTCAGACATGAACTGCAGCTAAAGTTTTCGTGTGCCCCAAGTGCTCTTGACAATAGCATGGTCTCGTCCAATAAAGCAAGCTGTGTCTTTCATAACCAAGGAATTTCTATTTGTAAGGTAGTTATTTTGATCAATTTTTCTTTTTATTACTGTGAAATTTAATATGGTATGTAGTATAATTAGTTATGAAACCTTTCCGAAAGGTATAAGGTTTAGCAATCATCATTTGGTGGATTGTTTTGATGTTTGTTCCCATGTCTAAAGATAAATCCTAGCTCACACCCCACTAAGAGGAATAGACTAGTTAATGTTTTAATAGACTAGCAGTATTTCGTTGTCGCCTACCATGTTCATGAAGGACAAAGTTTGAAAAGTAGGTGGAGATAGTTGTCAGGATGATTCCGACGACCAGTGTGATTTTGACCGTTACGGGATTGGATTTGTCACCAAGGTGAGTCACAGCTGCACAGATGAATCTTCCATCGAAATCCATTAGCTCTTTTTATGGCGGACATAGGACTTAGAATCATCTGTCGTGTCAGTTGTTCACACAAGTCTGTCGGAGAACACGAATCTTTACTAGACATGATTGAACTTGAAACTAAAGTACTAGACTAGTGGCTGATTCACTTTACCGGAAAGATTCTAAAATTGCCAATTACCTAGCTGTAGTTTAAAGAGATTTTGCTTAATCCGCAGTTAAACAACACGGTGCTGATCCGGTATTCCGGTTGAACACATTGTGATTCGTGGTTGGATAAGTGCGGTATTTGTTATGTTCCAAGTTCAAGACCGCGAGGAAATATTTCGCTATTTTAGATCTTTGTTCTTAGTAGGCCTATACATGCCGCAAACAGTTACCATTTTTTTAACAATTAAAAGTTGTATAACTAATTGTGCGTGTTTTAGCTTAGTTACAGAGCTGTTATGATTCCGATTTTTGCGAAGAAGTGTTGGTGTGGATCTAGTATACAAAAATAATTTCATTGTATTGTATTGTAGATTTTCAAAAATTCATTTGACCGCGTTCCGTGATGTTAAAAAGTGTCCATTACACTGTTTCAGCGCTGCGTTGCTAATTATCTGACAAGTTAGCAGGCGAAGAAAAATAAGAACAATCGAAGGCGTCGATCGAAGGTTGTAATGCCATCGTTTCTTTGTCTCTATCTTGAATTTCACCCGTTACCTTCTCAAGGGTGTACCCGTTCATTCCTTTCTTGAAGATGTGTTACCACTCTATTGAGATCATTACGGCTCCAAACGAACTGGAGATCGGTTGTATAGTTCAATGTTGGAAGAAAGGGTTAAGCTATTTTCGATTTTGCCAATAAAACCAAGTGGGCTTTATATCGTGGGCGCCCACGTCTCCTTATTCACACTTAAAAATTTAAGCTGGCTACATGGCTAACAGGTAAATATTTGTCGCGATTTTATTGAATTCTCTAATGGCATGTTCCCAACCTAACGATTGTTTACTTTGAATAATTGATTGGAAATGGATAATGGATTGGAACTTCATTTCGACTTCGGATGCTGTAAAAAACTGAAGAAGAACCGCAAGCTAACGATACTGCTATGGTAAGCACTTGTTTTTCACTTTTTCGTTAAAAAACTAATAATGAAATTTTGAAGTGAAGGTCAACTTAATCATACAGACTGGCATTTTTATGGTGGAGGATTCAGAAGATAAACCTGTCTGCTTTTGGAACAGGTTCACTTCATTATTCGACCTATTGATTTACCTGGGGAAGCCATCATTCCACTAGTCTGTTACGAAAGTGCTAGTTACAAACGACACAATCTTCTCGAAAGTTTTCGAAGTCGACTAAAGAAGGAGAATTTATTGCGAGCAGAACAGGATTTGACATTCGTTTTCTAATCAATGAACAACTGGATGCGTAAAGCTCAACAGATGACACGGGGGTTTTCTTGTCATTGCAACTATATTATGGTATTTGAGCACTTTAACTCAACGTTGCCTAAATGTCTAACTTTTTCTTATTGCTATTAATTGCCTGGTAACGGGTATAGCTTCAAACTGACGCTGCCGGTTGAGACTGGTTTGGGTCTTAAAATCCACTGGACTCATCAGACTATTCCGTTTCCTGCATGCTGATACACTTTGGATCCGGCGTCAAGTACCGAATACTCGACGGATCGTGTGATAATTTAGAGCAAACATTTTGGGGCATCTCTCGTTCGACATTTCAGCGCATTCTACCTCCCGCTTAAATCGACGGTTTGCAACTTAACCATAAATTTGTGTAGGAAAAAATTATTAAAAATAATCCTTTGGTTTCAATGAAGTGAATGATAATGTGTTTGAAACTTAGTTAAGTTTGCAGAGGAAGAGAAGAATATTTTCAAAAAAGCCGACTGTGCTTCAAACGGTTTGAAATGAAAGATTTATTCATTCACAAAGAAACGAGTCAAACGACTCGCATGTCAAATGGTATAAAGTGAGTTTGAAGCCATGACCATTTGGTATTCATTTTGATATTGGTTTTTGCAGACCCATCCCCAGCAACGTCAACTTGCAGAAGGAAAGGCCAGTTTCCATGTACAATTGAAGGTCATGGAGATCATTACGTAAAACGTGTTATGCAGTGATGTAGAGGTTGGGTGAGAACAACACGTGTTGCATCAAGCAGGTACAATAGCCGCTAGGCTTAGCCATTTGGTATTCATTTTGATATTTGTTTTTGTAGACCCATCCCCAGCATCGTCTACCTCTACCAGTCTACGTGCAGAAGGAAAGGCCAGATAGCATTTCCTTCAATCGAAGGTCACGGAGATCATTCCGTAAAACGTGTCATGCAGTGGTGTAGAGGTTGGGTGAGAACGGGACGTTTTGCATCATTATGAAGAAGGTGGATAGTCACAAGGCTTGAGTCGAGGGTGAGAAAAAATCGTAGATAAGGAGAGAGAAAAGGCGATAGAAATCAGTCGAGTGAGCATCTCCGACACGGCAACAACTGCCTTCTTCATCGTATAACTAGATCGCAATCATGGGTATATGTTCTGTTTTTTACATCGAGTTTTGTTGTATTAATGCTTATTTGGACTATTGGTTAATATGCTATTTTTATTAATTGTTTAGTTAACTATGGCATCGTGCTTCTGTTGAGTTTTGTATCGATGGTTGGGTCGGCCATTGGTGTATCTATGTCTCCTGGGTGATGTCACCAACTGCATTCCTCGTCGTAAAAGCAATTCGCAATCATGGGTAAATATTCTGTTAAGTTAGTTAATTTAGTGTCAGTAGTTTCTTGTAATATGGTTAAATTATTTAACCAGTTACAAGTGTTGCGTAATTCCAAAGCAGTTACAATTGCCGCAAGAAGGTGAATCAGGAGAAAGAATATAGTTTTAAACGAGAGAGAAAGGGCTATAGAAATCAGTCGAATGAGCATCTCCGATACGGCAACATTTGCAGCGCACCATCTTCAACTGGATTGTTCATCGTATAACCGGTTCGTAATTATGGTAAAAAATTTTGTTTTCTATATTGAGTTAAACATCAATCCTACTATTTTCTATTAGATAACATTCCAGTTGTTATTAAATATCAATGTTTAAATTTATTAATTGTATTAACTATAGCGTCTTTGATGGCTGGGTCGACCACTGGTGTATCGATTTCACCTTGGTATGGTGGATACCAAACCGCAGTGCCATCGCCTTACTACAAAATACCATACGCAAAAACCGGTTACTACACCACTAAGGCCCTACAGTGTTGCACCACAACTTGTGATGCCCCGAGCTACTTCACTGAAACCCCAAAGTACAAAACCCGAAGTAACTCTGCCCGAGCTACATCACCAAAGATCCGGAGTATTACACCGAGGCTCCCAAGTACTACACTAATGCCCGGAATACTACACGACTACGTCTGCTGCCCCTGGCTACAACACCAAGGCCCCTAATTACAACAACACCGAAGCGCCCAAGGATTACACTACAACCTACGCTGCCCCGAGCTACTACACCGACGCCCGAAGTATTTCTCTGCTTAAAAGGAGTTGTCTAAAAAAAAAGAAATCAGTCGAGTGAGGATCTCCGACACTTCAACATCTTCAGTGCACTGTTTGTTATCAGCTGCATTCCTCATTTTGTAACCAAATCGCAATTATGGGTAGATATTATGTTTTTATTCATTGACTTTTGGGTATCAATCCTATTGTTTTCTATTTGTTAACATTCCAGTTATTATTTAATATTAATGTTTAAATTTATTATTTGTTTTAACTGTAGCGTCGTGCTGCTGTTGGGTGTTGAATCGTTGACGGCTGGGTCGATCACTGGTGTACCGATGTCTCCTTGGTATGGCGGATACCAAACCGCAACGCCGCCGCCTTATTACACGTCAACAACTTACGCAAAGACCACTTACTACACCGAGGCACCCAAGTACTACACCGCTAAGGCGCTGGAGTATTATACCACAACTTACGCTGCCCCGAGCTACTACACCGAAGTGTTACTCTGCCCCGAGCTACTACACCGAAGTAATACTCTGCCCCGAGCTACTACACCGAAGTAATACTCTGCCCCGAGCTACTACACCGAAGTGTTACTCTGCCCCGAGCTACTACACCACCTAGGCATCGGAGTATTACACGACTGCGTATGCTTCTCCATCCTACTACACCAAGGCCTAAGTACTACTCTGTTTCCAGCTACTACACCGAGGCTTCAGCTTATTACTCCACCAAAACGATCGAATACTACACCGAAGTGCCAAACTACTAGTCTGCCCCGATCTATACAACCACAACTGAGGCGGCCAAATATTACGCAGTCCCGACTTACTACACAGAAGCTGCTACTTCGTACTAAGTTGAACAGAAATACCACACTGATGCTCCAGTTTACTACACCACAACCTACGCAAAACCTAGCTACGACACCTCGACACGGTGTAGCTCTCAAGTACTACACCGAAGGAACTGCATATTACACAACCACGTACGCTGCAATAGTTTACTACACCGAGAAACCCTAGTATTACCCTGCTCCAACTATGGATCACAAGTACTACACTAGCAAGGCTCCCGAGTATTACACCACTTCTTACGCTGCTCCAACCTATACACATCGAAGTTCAAAAGTATTCCTCTTCCCCCAGTTACTTCACTACTGAGGAACCTGAATATTACACCATAACCTACGCTTCTCCAGCTGACAACAAGGAGACTTCTAAAAACTAGAGCTGAATATTAATATTGCTATTTGTATCCAGATTTGCCGGTTATTTTTTAATAGTTAATAGTAATCGGAATTTGATTGTTGATGTTTAATGAGAAATAAATATTTTTTTGTTGAACATCTTGTAAGACTTCCCTTAATTTGTAAGCCTTTTGACATTGAGACAGATGTTCGTATTTTGGTTGATTTCACATTTTGAAGGTGACTGCTGCTCTAGTCGATCTTCATGAGATATATCCTGGTGCTTGGACGGAATTCTTTTTCAGGGTAAGTTACGAAAACGACGTACTGTTTAGTGCTCACTCGATTGTTAGAGTTAACAGTTTACTTGACATTTAGGTCCTGAAGGAGTTCATGGCAGATGTTGTGTTTGGCTCTTTCACAGGAATGTTTGAAAGAAGTGAGATCGAAAAAGGTTTTTTAATGTCTTTATAAATAATAGCCAAGTGACTGATCATTTATGCATGAATGTAACACTTAAAAGTGTAACAAATATAATGTTTTACCTGCTAAACATTACTTTGTTATAAAAACCTCAGACACAATTTGGACAAAAACATGAAAAGGAATTGCTTTATTATCCCACCTCCACCCACAATTCCACCACATTTTACAATCACCCAAATTATACATACATACATACATACATACATACACTTAAGTTAACCCGTTGGCTGCCACGCGATACAACCCGTAGGTTGTTCTTCTACTACTCTACGCGCCATGTCTGAAGGATCCATGACAAAAGGTGAGACTTGCCATTGCTGACAAGTCCGGGCTGACACGGTGACAGGAGAAGATGGAATGCACGCCTCTAGAATCCATCACCGCATCGACAAGGGGGAATTCTCTATGGTGCACTGCCTAACAGGCGCCTTGCGGCGAATCTTGGGCTGGTGCGACTGTCAGACCCCGCGGCATGTAAACCACGAGACCGAACAGCGCGGCCCGTGCTAAGGAGCTAACACAGGGAAAAACAAAGGCGTGGCAGCCAACGGGTTAACTAACACAAACAAACAAAAATATTACCACACCAAATGATGATCCGCGCTGACATTTTGGAGATGCCGGTGATGTTTTGGTGTCCATCTTCTCGACGTCTCCGCTGTATTACCTGGATAAAGAGAAAAAAATTCTTAAGTGACATGCCAATAAAAGTTATATAATACAAATAGGTACATTGATCTAGTCTTTTTGCTCAAAACTTTAAAGGCGCACTTTTAATTGCTTAAAATCTAGCTTTCAATATTGAGAACTGCACACAGAACAAAGTTCACTTGCTAGTTTTAAGAAAATTTTTCGGATCTACACCGGAAGTAGGCGATAGCGCCTTAACTATTGAGCTGTCGTCAAATTTAATCACATATTCGTGATCTCCATGAAATTTGGGGTCGATTAGGGGTGATTTTTTTTAAGAAAAAGCTAATATCGAAAATTTAACAAGTGAGCTTTGTTGGTGGAATAGTTATCGTCAGTTTTCACTAAAAAATTTCCACACAACAGCTGCCGATAAATGTTTAAAGAGATTTGCAAAGTAACTGAAACTGACTGTTTTGACAGCTAAAAATGATGGAAAAGCCATCTAGCGTTAGAAAAAAGAAACGTCTAAGAAACACTTTGTTTGCGCGCAAGAAGTGCCTGAGTTTAGATTCTTACACAGTCACAGAGTTTAACGCAAGTAGATTAATAGTAGATAATCTACGAAAGTAATCAATTATCGGTAACCTGGGCATAATCCCGTGGCGAGTGACTGCAGGTATTTCACAGCGTACGGAAGCGAACACTGAAGTGATCTAATTCAACAGTGAAGCACAAGAAGCAGCGTACGTCGTGAAGATAAGGATCCGAACGTTGGTAGAAGTCCCTCTTCTGTCATGGACAAAAGCCAGCGTTGGCTCAAGGATCTCCGTGCTAGGACCTCACGATTCCATGAAGAAACTGCGTTGTAGATTGAAACATGCGGTCGACTCGCGATCTCATGGGACGTCACAAATAGTTCTGTAAAAACGAGTTAGGAATTAAAAGGAAGCTTAAACAAAATTAACTCATAGTAGCATGGTAAAAGGTGATAATGATGTTAACCTTTATCATTTGGGTGACTTCAGTAAGGTATTTGACTTTCATCAAGCAGATCTGGTAAATGTACTAAATACACTTCACACACTTCATGTTCATTCACTGAAACTGGAACTCTAAGTAGCAATGGGATAAGGAAAATTATCTATTATTTACAGATTTACACAAATTTATCTATTAAAAATAAAACTCTACCCATCTCTCGGCTGGGTTGCCTTCTGAATGGCTGTAGCATCTAGACACAGTTGTACACTCGAGAAACATTCTGACACAGGTTACACTTGCAAGATTCAGAAAAGATGCCCATGCGCAAGAACTTTTGCATAATTCCACTGTATGCTGGCTTCAAATATGAGTTTCAGGCTTTTGACAGCATAAGGATCTAATGGATGGAAATTGACTGAGCACTAAGTCAACTTGTCGGAATGATGGACTGACGACTGACTTTCTAGAATTTGAAGAAATGGATGTAATATAAAAAAATAAGGAAACTAGGTCAAGATAAACCTACACAAACGAAGTTCAATTCAGTATTCGGAATCACAGAAAAATAAGTATACAATAGCAACAATTTGTTTCGCCATGTTTCATGATTGGTATTGGTATTGGTATTTTTAGGTGCCGTCTGCTTTATTCACAGACTGGTCTTCTAATCTAGATGACCTTACGCACCGGCGATAGTAGATTGCTATGGTTTTTTTTGTTCGATGGCGTGAGCAGTGTAAGTGTTGTATTGTGTGGAAAGAGCCCCAAGGAGGGGGATGGAAGTACCATCATTGTGTACGATTTTTACTAGCTAGTGCCCTGTGTAGGAAGAGATCTGTATTGTATGTGTAGTGGTAGTGCCCGGGTATGGGAGCAACTATGCTCACCAGGAGAGTCGAACTCAGGTCTCCGGTGCCCCCCGATCACCAAGCGACGCCTTATCCGACTCACCTACCCGCCCCCCGCCATGTTTCATGATGCAAGAGTACATTATGATTCATGACAAAACAACTGAAGACAGTGGCATCTAGCGGTCAGTAAAGAAGGGTTGCTGACAGTAGAACTCCAAAGACAGAAGAACTCCACCGAACCCCAATATTTTTTAAATTTAAATCAATTTTGAAAATTTCTTTGTATGCGACAGTAGAACTCTAAAGACATAAGAATTCCTTTTTTTAAATATTATGAAAAATACCCGACAATAGAACTCCAGTGCCCGACAGTAGAACTCCACTACGCGACAATAGAACTACAATAAATTCTTTCTATTGTCGAACATGAAAATAATAAAAGAATTTATTGGAGTTCTATTGTCGCGTAGTGGAGTTCTACTGTCAGGCACTGGATTTCTATTGTTGGGTATTTTTAATAATATTTAAAAAATGAGTTCTTATAATCTTATATCTTTGGAGTTCTACTACTGTCGCATACAAAGAAATTTTTAAAAATTATTTAAAGTATTAGGGTTCTATTGTCATTGGAGCACAGCATGGTTTCCCAATCTTTATAAACTTCAAGAGTCATCTACACATAAAAAAAATAACTTGTCACAATTTCAGGGTAACGCACATGCAATAAAAATTTAATTGCATCTGCTGTATAACACCAAGGCAGTCACACTCACCATTGTCAACCCGATTCAACTGGAATGAACACGTCACATATTCTAAGAAATACATCTACCAAGCAATCCAGCTAACTTCAAACCCCCATACATAGGACAATGTTATGCTGTCACCTTATAACAAAAACAAAAATGCAAAAATGCTTCAGCACTATAAAATTTGTCTTAATTGATTCTACAGTTAGCAAGACTGATATATAGTTCCAACCATGTGGTTTAACTGGTTTTTTAATAATAATTCACCATGTACGAAAAGGAGAGCTGAGAAAAAAATAGGATTAAAGGAACTATGCCTTGTGTCTTATCTGAATGTCAACATGTCAAATTCAGCCCATCAGTCAATCCATGTGCGCTGGGAAGAGGAGTTGACACTCGAATGCATGAATTCGATACCAGCTTTTATTGGAGGACCCTATTAAACTACTGCTTCCGGATACGTGTTGGCTGATTGTTCCACTGTTTAAAACAGCGCAATTTTTTTTCAATTTGTGTTCTTGAATTAATCTTTTAATGAAAAAAAGGAAATCATTAAAATTAGGGATCTGATAAAACTTACCAGGAAATAATAAGTTGATTCAGGAAGTCTAGCATAAACTTGTTGACCAAATCTTAGAAATTGAACTTTTAACAAGACAGTCTTTGCAAACCAATCTCCTTCTAGCTGGCTGTTAAAATGCATTTTCTGTGTGTGTTATCTACACACACTTGTCACAGACCCAGATGAACTTGGAGATTCCTGCCAAATAAAACAAAGCCTGAGAATAGAAATTATTTTTCAAACAGAAAAAAAAAGTTATTTTTACAGAAAAATATATCAAATCAACCAAAGTCTTACCTAATATTTCGCAGCAGGTGCACAAGTTTGCAAGACAGTTTGATTTTGATTGAAATATTTTTATCCGATATGGATTCAAGAGTAGTAGTAATAGAAACTGTGTACGGTCCTGTAAGTTATAAATGAGAAGTCTGAGAAGACCAAACATGGAGTCAGAACGACAGGTGATGATCAGATAAAATTAATATTTTTCAGAAGTCAGAATAATATTAGCAGCAGTCTCACCATCTGCCCGATTTATAAAGAACCTTTGGAGAACTGCAGCTGGAATTGAAAGTTTCGCAAAAATGATCAGAGAATCAACTGATTGAAGGGTACGCATTCTCGAATATTTAACTTCATACTCGTTCATACTTTATAGTCCGGGCTGTTGATATTTAACTATATAAGGGAAAAAGAAATACCATCAGTGGAATTTTCTCATTTAATTATATCATTATTTACACAATATTGAATCAATCAAGCAAGGGAATTTCATAATTGACAGGGATGACAAGATCTTCTAATATTGTTTTGTAAAAAGAAAATTCTCCCACATATCCCCCTAAAAAAAGAAAGTCTTACATCGCAATTAAGACAAGCTGACTGCTTAGATTGACAACGCTAGATCGCGGCCGGAATTTTTACCTTTCAAAAGATTTAAATGATCAGCTTAATTCATGCGAAATAAGTTGGCTTTTAACCCGCACCATTTTGAAGCTTTGAGACGGGCGCGCTATACAGTAACGAAAGTTCGCTCTGAACGGGGTAAGTAGCACACATTGATTCCACAGTATAAAAGGACTGAAATATCCGATTGAAAGTTACATTGTCTCTGACAGTCTTTTGCTACTTCAGTCGCACTTTTGCTCCCAACCGAATTTCTAGGATGTTTGCAAAACAACTTTTCTTCTTGATTGGCCTACTGTCTTTTTCTTGGGCTCAGTTTAATCTTCTCGCAGGAAATCCACTACTACAAGGCGTTACTTCTTACACTTTTAGTATGGTAACTACAACGAAGACCAAACCTACGTCTTGCTACGTTACATCGGGCGGCGTCTCCCAATGTCGACGGAAGCGTGGAATAGATGAGAAACCGCAGTTGCTTCAATTTGACGATTTTATCATTTCTCCGTCAACGGTTTACGAGTAAAAACTTTTTGTGTCTATTCTGCCGGATAAAATTTGAATCTTTTGTTATATTTCTTTTCTACACAGGATTGAAACTACAGCTGCTCCGGTTGCGATCGATTCGCGCGTCGATTCAAATTCGCTTTGGAGTTCGTTTAATGAAGACATGGAATATCGCACCTCCCAAAACCTTTTCCGTCAACTCGTCTCTAATGGCCGCAATAATTTGTTCAATGTCGGCAATTGCGGCCAATCGTTTGTCAATTTCAGTCAGTTGATGAACTGTTTAGGCTTGAGCCTCCAGGACACAACAACGCTGACTGCCACCTTTACGGAAACCAAGACCATTTCAACAGGTTTCACTACATTCACCATTGCCGGTTGTACTCCAGCAGGATTTCCGTACACTACTTGCCCACAAGGAACTTCTAGCACCACCACTACCACCACCACCGCTAGTACCAATTTGCTAGGAGGACTTGCAGGAACTGTTCCCAATGTTGTTAATACTTTGTTACCATCTCCTGTACCAGGCATTGTAAATCCAATTTTGCCACCTGTTACTAATGTCGTCTCGACGCTGCCCCTACCCGGCCAAGGAGTTGTTCCAGGCTCAGGAACCACAGGAAGCTTGTTAGGAGGACTTTTGCCAGGAGGAACTGTTCCGGTAGTAGGAGGACTATTGCCAGGCCAAACAAGTACAACAGGTCTTTTGGGAGGACTCTTGCCAGGAGTCAGTAACCTTCCAGTAGTCGGAGGATTGCCATTAGTCGGGGCACCACGAGGAAGTACTACAGGAGGCTTACCAGTTGTCGGAGGACTACCGTCAGGTGGTTCTACAGGAGGATTGCCAGTAGTCGGAGCACCACAAGGAAGTACTACAGGAGGCTTACCAGCTGTCGGAGGACTACCGTCAGGTGGTTCTACAGGAGGATTGCCATTAGTTGGAGGACTACAACAAGGAGGTACTACAGGAGTCTTACCAATTGTAGGAGGACTATTGTCAGGTGGTAGGCCTACCACAGGAAGATTGCCCAATCTGGGAGGTCTGCTGGCGGGTACCCCTATAGGCGGATTGCCCATTCTAGGAGGCGGAGGTGTCCGAAGAGATGGTTTCCAACGGATGCCACTTGCATACAGTTCCTTATATGTCTGAAATTGTTCGAAGTAAACAACTGATCGATGGGTCATGATGTTGCCTTGACGAGTTTTCTGCTCCTGCTTTTAGAATTTTTCATTTATTAAATGTAATCTCGCTGGATAGAAATTTGCCCACAACATGCATGAATCATATGACAGGCAAGCCTTCTTATTCTCTTAAAACAAGCTTTGAGTTTCTTTCAGTGCCAATTGTTTATGTGTCTGGTAGTGTTCGTTTTTGGGGTTAATAAACTATTCTTTGGATTGAAAACTGTCGACAAAGATTTCTCTACCACTTACTTCATTCAATTTTTATCATTTTAAGAATGAGTGATATCTCATCGAAGTGTGGTGAAATGGCTAGAGACAATAATGTAAAATTTTCCCGCCTCCTCAACAATACACGGTTATCAATCATTACACACACACACCTGTTTGCAATCGTTACGAACTCTTAGAAAACCACACTATACTATTTTACCTCGCGGTCAAAGAAGTCTATATTGGCACCACGGTTCGGATTTTTATTGGGAAAAAAAGGCCATTCACTGATTTCATTCGTTTTTTGGCGAAGCAAACGTAACGACGCGTGAGTCCATTCAAACCCAAAATCTCTAATAATTCTTCGTCTGCTCCTGCGACGCCTGTCTAGTGGCTCGCAGCGCTGCCGGTTCGTTTTTACATTGGCAACACTTTCAATTCACAACCTTTTCTTTACAAAATTAAGCACTTTAGAATTTTAGAAATATGTTGTATGTTAGAAAATTACTCGGAAATAACGGTTCCTCGTGAAATCAGCGACACGTTTTTCCCAACCTGTTAGATACCTATTTTAAAATCTACGTAATTAAATTGCAACTGAATGCGCGTTTGACATGGCACACTGTATTAGACACTTGTGGATAGACAAAAAAAATGAACAAAAATATGATCCGATCCCGCAGAAATTTTCATGGAGAAAAAAAGGACCCCCATCAACGAACGTTGGTCATTTATCAGAATTAGAGATGATGCCGACAATCAAGAAGAGCGCAACATAGGAAAACGTGAAACCAATAATCGTAAATATAGGAATAAAAGAAAAAATTTGGTTTCGCGAGCTTTCAATTTCAAGTAGAGATAAGGTTATGTCGCGGCAGAGAAGAACAGTGAGTAGAAGAAAGACTTGAGATTGCTGAAGAATTTTTTTTTTACTAGTTCATTACATGTCGGTGTCGTATCTCAAACCGCATGGGTGACGGAATTCTTGATTTCGTTCGTGAATCCATTTGTTAGATACTGAAAAAAAAAAACATTTAAAATTAAAATACAATCGAAATCTTGCAATTCCAAAAATAAGGATTACCCCATTTGGATCCAGTAAGGACGGGACAAGCGGCATGGCGAGTCAACTCGTTACCCTCACCATTGGGATGCAAATTGTACCAAAAGGCAGCACTTCCTTTCTGTGGCCACAGAGCCAGGTTAAGTTTGGGGAAGACAGTTGCGCCACCGGCCTCGACTTCGCTCATCTATAACCACGGGAAAAAATAATTTAGTACGAGTAAAAATTTAAATTGATAAAACTACACGACAAGAACAACACCGCCACCATCAGCTTCAAATGTCACATCACGTTATGGGTAAACCACAAATTTTACACACAGAAATTCCTAAAAGGCATATGAAGTCGCCCATAGAAGAATTAGTTAAGTGATCCGAAAGTTCATTTGGTGACGTGTTGTATCGTGGAAAGGAAGTGCGTTGTTCTTTACGAGTGAACAAGTGTGTTAAAACTCACGTAGAAAAGCCAAGTGGCAACACGGTTGCCCCATCCCAAATCTTTGAAGGCGTTGACTTCCTCTTTCTGTCGTTACCGATGAAACGGGCGCAAAGGGGGACAACCACAAGCAAAAAACAAAAAAAAATTACAGTTAATAAATTGGCACTTACATACATCAGCCAGGTCGCGATGCGATTGCCAGTGCCGAGTCCTTGGAAGGCCTTAACCTCCGAAGGCTTCAGCAAAACGCAAATCGTCAAAGAAATGAAGATTTAAGAACACTTTTGGCAGAAAATGCGCCGTGAAACCAAATATTGAATCATTAGAAAGAAAAAGAACGTTTGTATACCCTAGCGTAATCAAAATGAGGCTCGTAATGCCCACCAATGCCGTAATTGACTACTTGGAGATCTTCAGCTGTGGCCATATCGAGTCCGGTTACATCACCAACACGACGGGTCACCTGTAATCATACATTCGACGGTGTGAACAAATTAAAAATCGCTTGTTGGTGTTTGCTTTTCACTAACCTTGAAAACATGATCGTGTTCTTCGCTTTTCAACCAGGCGGATTTTGAAATACGGTAGTTAGCTGGCTCGAGGTTACCAGTTACACTGTTCTGTACAGTTGCTCGCTTAAACTATAGTACAGAAAAAGTAGAATTTAATTTTTTTTGCTATTAATTAAATAAATAAAACTGTACCCTTGGTTGAGCCATCTTTTTCACGGTTTCGATCTCGTCATCGTTAATAACATTGTGGTAAATGACGATAAGAGGTTTATGGAAAGCCTCCTCCATCTTAACGGGTTGAATGTATAAGTAGGGCACATTGTTGGTTACATAACGGCAGCGAAGACGGCCTTCGATTTTAGGATCCATCAACTTTTCACCTCTGCAGAGAACACCGAACACGTTATCTACGAAAGAATACTTAAAGTTTGGGTAATCTTTTTACCTGCACAGCTTTTCATAGTTCTCTCGTTCAGGTAGTTGGTCACTGGGTTTTGTTAGCTTCAAGTTGGCAGTGTTGAACGGTTCATCCATGACCACGTTATCCTCACTGTGAAGCAAATAATTCATAAAATCACAGAACCTCAATTGAATTTTCACATCAACTCACTCTCCAGTCTCTCCACGTCGCTGAATGACTCCCTGCTGACGAAGGAGATCTTCGTAGTACTTTTTGTTGCCGAGTGCGCGTTGGTGGAACGGAACAAGCTTGAGAAGTTCATGAGTCAATTGAAGAGCTTCCTTGACGTTTCCTGGATTGAAAAAATTCAATGGTTATTTGTAATGTCTATGATTCAATGCTCGATGCACTTTATACCTTGTTTAAATGTTGAAAAAGCCAAATATTCGAGAATATCTTGACGAGTGACAGTCTTGTTTGACTCACTTTCAAACTTGTTCAAAGCCTCTCCCATCCACAAAACAGTGTGGTAGTGATCGCCGTTGTTGTAAGACTGCCGACCAAGTTCCCAACAATCACCAGCTGTCCATTTTCAACGTTTACATTAATGGTTACTTGCACGCAAATCCCTGAAGTGTGTAAGTTAATTACCGGTTAGCTGACGAGAATATTTCTTCCCCAGCAGCTTTCCTTCGGCCAAAGCATGGGTATCCAGCTTGTAAGTGTCTTGGAGTCTCATCAGGGCTGCTGCTGCTCCATTCAAGTCCTCATCAGATGGGAAGCGCAACACACTACGATGTTGAGTAATGTTTTGAATGAAGGCTGTTGAACAAATTGCAGCAATTAGATAAATACAGTTCAAAGTCTTTCACATTATTTGAACATACCAGGGCCAACATTTTGGGTCATGACTCCTTCTACCTGCTTCCAATCAGAGGTCAGGCGTTTAACAAGCAAATAGGCATTGATAGGGTTGGCCAAGTACTTTGACACATCAGCACTGGCCTCCTGATACATGCTTTCATAATCTTCAAGATATCTGTTGGAAATGAAGACATAGTATTTAAGCTGCACATTCAATACAAAACAATTTGTCTTACCCTCTCAGGCGCTTTAACCTGATCTCTTCAGCTTGGATGTAGTTATCAAGGTGTCTTACAAGTTCCAACTCAGTTGATACGAGACCCTCCATGTCCGCCAAGGCAGTAAACACTTCACCAAAAACAGCATTTGATTGCATAAGAAGGAAAAGTACTGGTACACAGGTGATGATATGCATGTTGATGCCTATTTAAAATGAAAGAGAATATATAATGAGCTTAAATCATTCAATTAAAAAAATTGCGTCGTAATACTTTTCAACGGGAAACCGTCGTACACAAAGGATTTATGGCTAGTTTCAAAATTATGGCAGATTGTTAAATGACGAGATTTTTTGATTGCATTAATGACCCGCCCTACGCCTCGTAAGGCTAACGAGCAACAAAATTTACGGTTAAAAAATGGCAGCGAATGTGAATCTGTCGGCGTAAAAACTCTCAACCAACTGAGAGCACAGAATCACGTACACACTTAACGAAACATCTGTGTCTTTGACAGAAGGGCGGAGGGGGGAGGTTGGGCAGCCTTGACTTGACTTGGCCTGTCCTTGAAAAGTCGTCTGCTGCTTTGTTCCTTGAGGCTGTGCGCATCCTATTGGCAAATCGCCTTGCATTATTTACGCGGTCAACACGAATCAATTCAAATTTGTTTGTTTGTTGTAAGTGAGCTGTAGATATAGTAATGTAACTTTCCCGATAAGATCCCCCGATATTTATAAAGCTTAATCTCCTCTCCCTGATAGGGAACGTTGGCTAGACAACAGAACTACTCAAATATCTTTCGTATTGACAGTTGGTAACAGACGCGTTGGCCACAATGAAGTTTCTCGCTGGTTTCGTGATCGCTTTCTTTGCAAATGTTTGCTTTGCTGCGCCATCAACGTACAAAGTTGGTGTTGGAATTGCTGATGTCACCGGACCTGCGGCTGAAATTAACACGGTAGAATGTCTATGATTCCATCTGTCCATCTTGATAGAGTTTTCTTAGCTTTTATAAAAATACGTATGTACGTGAGTGAAAGGTAGTAGCCGTTAGCACTCATGTGCTGGTGAAAGTGTGTCATCCTTTGTAGTTTTGTTTTTCATTTGTACACTCTCCCCCGAAGATGTTTCGTGAAAGCTTTCCTGGAAATCCCCTTGTAAAATTTTAAGAGCCTTATAAGCCTTTCAAAGATCCAAAAATTTTTAATAGAAATACCCAAGTGCATTGCAACATTGTCTGCTCAACTGTGAAGCTAACAGTAAAACGCCGTTCGACATTGGAATTTGTTTCACATTCATTTTTCAATCATCTTTGTTTGTTTTTTTCTGATGGCAGATGGGGTACGCTAGCCCTACACCGCTGACTTCCGGAATCCACACACGCCTGTACTCCCGAGCCTTCGTGATCGATGACACTCTCAGCCGGGTCGTCTTTGTTAGTGTGGATGTCTGTATGATTGACCAAAGCGTCAAAACCGAGGTATACTATAGTATAGTAATGTTTCGAAAGTTGCGTGTTTGTTATGCTGTGTGGTGGTTTACGTGCGTGAAGACAAAATGGCTGGTGGGTAAGATGTTTTCCACGAGGAAATAAAAGCAAGAAGAGCTGGACGTCTAGGAAGAGAAAAGTAGCGCTACTTTCACTCGTCCTCATCACAGACAAAAAGAAGAAACATCTCTCGGGGTTCGGTCGCCTCATTTATTATAGATGCGCTTTTATGTATGCCATACTTTCACCGCTCCAAAAGAACTTTGAAGAAGCTATCCGGAAGGTGACCTAATTCTTTCATTTTCCTCTTTACCCCCCCAAAAAAAGTTGCCCGCTATGTTGACTATAATTATGGTCATTCGGAAAATCGTTGAAACCGAACGAGTTTTAACGATTGGAGCTGAATAATTGATAACGCGTCGTGCGTTAGATATAAAAATGTTGACTTACTTTGACTGATAAGATGTCTGGATGAATAATAATACGTCCTCGTTTGGGTAAACAAAAAGAAACTGAACTAGTTTGATTCGCACACTTGAGGAAAAAGAACCCCAAAACAAAAAATTCAGCAGCGGTTTGTTATCGTTTCGAGAAAAGCCGAGTTTATCCGACTAAAGTCGGTAGGCAACTGAAAGCCGAGCTCAGTAACACGTGGGATGTTAGGATGCATATATATGTGTGTACAAAAAGGAACGGGCAGTGCATTTCGTGTCTGGTCCCGCCTCCTTTTTCTACATACCCCAACGGCTCTCTCTCTCTCTCCACGCACCAGTTACCCACATACAACACTCGTCCAACCATTCGTCTAATCTTTTGGACCTTTCATTTTTCTTTCTAGCTCGTACCCATCGTCTTATTCTCTCATCTGCTTTAATATTATGATTCAAAATTCATTTTATTTGGGTTCCACGGAACTCCTGATGCTGCTGCGGGAAATGCGTGAATAAGTTAAAAACAACCAATCGTTCGTTGTGGTATCTCCGCGGTGGTATTTCTAAAAACCGAATTTAAAATAGATATTTGAGGGCGCGTTCCAGATGCGGCTATAACTTCTTCAAGTTGAAGAGGGAGGGGGAAAGCGAAGAAGAAGAAGAAGAAGAAGAGGGATCGCTAGTGCTGTTGCCTACGTGACTCCCGAAGCCCAAATATTCTTCTAGAACGATGCCTACGTGAGTGCGCACACTGTCCGTTACTCGGAGCGAATTCAGAGAGAAAGCGGGGGGCCTTTTACGTACACCAGTACACATTTCCCCGCTCAATTTGATGATAGTTCTTTTCACAATCAGCAGTACAGACATGACAGGTGTTATTTTGGATATTTGTTTATAGAATCCACGCGCTTTCCCGAAATAATGCAACGTAATGTCTACGAAAAAATAATGCAGTCGAGTATAGTTTCCATTTCTTTTGGGACTTTTCTCAGAGCTCAGACTTGGAGTTTTCTGTTTATGGCTCGTTTTCTTGACTGTAACTCGAGACTTGTGTTTACTTTTAAACAGCGTCTCCCTCTCTCTCTGTTCCTTCTAGATAGTTCTCGACAAGAGTTTTGTGCTGTAGCCTCTCCACTATAGCTCTGCTTTCTACATTAATTTGTATGGAAGGGAAAAAAAGGGAGCGGGGGCGATGGCAAAACAGTTGGGGTGTGTGTGTGCCCCGACAAATCTAAGTGTCCGCCATTATCAACTGTTTTCTTATACTATGTAACGTTATTAATTCAATGCTGGTCTACGTGACGATAAAGTCGGCGTGATTATTCTTTTCCCTACTTTCTCCAAATGACCATCTTCTTTTTTATTCGAATCACAACGAAAAATAACCTGTTTGTTATTCGGCCATGTCACACATATTCCCTCCCCCGTTTAAACAGAATTCGGTCGAGCTAACCGGTTAGCTCAAAAAATTTGGGAGTTGTCGCTCTCTCTCCCTATATACATATCAGCCGGACGGAGGAGAAAGCTCTAATCACTCCCGCAGACGTGACCCATCTTTGAGATACCCGAGATATACATATTCCCGGGACTCTGGATATCTCTAGATGTGGAGGCGAACTTGAGAGAAGGTCATCGTCTCCCGATTCAGCCAGTTCCCGGGGTGTGTAACTATACACACAGCACACATATGTTTGTGTCTGTACAAGTCACGTACCCTTGGGGCACTCATTGATGACCTAAACCCACCAGCAACCCATAAATGAAAACGCCCAGCGGCTAGCAATCCCGTTGTTGTTATTCTTTCTCCTATACGGAAATTCCCGTCCTGATGCTAAATGGCTTATTACAGTTACGGGAATTGGCAAAGGCGACAACCGCAAAATAAAAAATTGAATTCCCAGATTCGTACTTTGCAAATCGCAACCTTCAATTGCGCGTTTAGTCTGTTCGTTTTTGTTTTTCTATCGATAATATGTTTTTCTTTCTCTCACGAATTAATCGTTTTGCTCTTCTATATAATAATGTAGGTCGTGAAGCAACTGCAGGGCAAGTACGGCGGCATGTACTCGGCCCAGAACGTCGTGCTGAGCGGAACCCACACGCATTCGGGACCGGGCGGCTATCTTCAGTACGTTCTATTAATCATAACCAGCAAAGGATGGGTCCAGCAATCTTTTGATGCTCTTGTCGCTGGTATTGTTCAGGTATATCAAAAATATAACGGGATCACCATCTGCGCAATTTTCGTCTCAAATTTTCCCTTCCCGTTTTAATTTATGACACGCGCGAAAGAGCGTCGTTGAAGCTCACAACGAGAACGCCATGAGAGATGCGCATATTTATTACGCCACAGATATTTTAGTCGACGCCAACATTAATCGCAGTCCATCGTCTTATTTGAACAATCCGGCATGGGAAAGAGCCAAGTGAGATTAAATTACATTAACAGATATCCGCCCGGAATTAATTTTCTAAATCGCCATCACAGGTACACGTACAACACGGACAAGGATATGGTCCAGCTGAAATTCGTTTCGGTAGCGGATGGTGAACCAATTGGCGTTATCAATTGGTACGCTGTCCATCTCACCAGCATGAATAAAACAAATCAATACATTTCGTCGGACAACAAAGGCTACGCTGGGTTATTATTCGAGGCGGAAATTAACGGACCTGACATCATGCCAGGAAAAGTTCGTCATTATTTCGCTTTTTCTAATGTTTTTAATTCAATAATAAGTAATTCACGAGCGTCTGTGATGAATGCAGGGTCCGTTTGTAGCGGCTTTCGCCAGCTCTAATCTTGGGGATGTGTCGCCCAACACGATGGGAGCCAAGTGCCTCGATACAGGACTCCCGTGTGATTTCGTGAGCTCTTCGTGCAACAACCGAACGCAGCTATGCATCGCTTTCGGACCCGGAAAAGACATGGTTGACAGCACCCGCATTATTGGAGATAAACAATTTCAAAAAGCTTGGGTAAAACTCATTTGATATTTCCTTCAAACAACTCAAAAACCGCGACTAAATGTTTCCTCAATTTTATACATTTGAATTCACAGGAGATGTACAGCAAAGACAATTCCGAATTGGAACCACTGGAAGGTCCCGTTCAGTTCGCCCATCAATTTGTTAACATGCCTAATTACACCGTTGAGGTCCAAGATCCCGTCAATGGGCTAACGACGGTAATAAGGAACTTTTAAGTCCTATGGTCAATATTCGATCAACATTTAATTCCCTTTTTTTTTTAATTCGATAAATCAGGTGAAACTGTGTTCGCCGGCTTTAGGCTACGCATTTGCTGCTGGATGCGTGGACGGAGCGGGCGCCTTCGATTTTACGCAGGGGACGACTTCCGGAAACGATTTCTGGAATTTAGTGGCAACCGCCTTGGTTGAGCCGAGCGAAGAAGTTCAGAAATGCCACGCTCCCAAGCCTGTTTTGCTTTCCACCGGAGAGGTTAGTATTATGTGATGCTATCCTTTGTTAAACCTACTTAGAAATTCAGTTATTGGAAAGGTAAAACAAACAGTGCATCAGCTGATTCCTTGCTCCCGCCTAACTGGTTTGTTCTCGTACTGGTCACGCTAGCAAAGTATCCAAGTCACACGAACGTCTTATTCGTCACGTATGCCACCGCTAGTCGCTCCACCTTGTGGGAGTTTTATTCTTCGTTACGATCTAGTTGCGAGTTCGCCCATATCACTTCTTTCTAGTTGTTAACTATTGTAGCATGCTGATATGAGTAACCTCGTTTCTTTTTCGTGAGATCTGTGGGAAGAAGTCAACGACGTTAAGTATACAACCGTACAGCCCCTTGTCTACACACTCTATGAGGGCGTTGCAGTAGGCTATAACGAACATAACGGTCCGGCGGTAGAATGTAGACACAATGCAATTCAAATTTCCCACGATAAATTGGTTGAAAAATACGAATTTAATTCAAGTTGAATGAGCTGAAAGCAATACTAAAATTATTAACGAAACTTAATCTTCTGGAAAACTTAAAAAAAAAACGTCAGATGTACATAGTGTTAGACTGATATGATTATAAGATACCTTCAATTCTAATTAAAACATGGCGTTTGTGTTTTGACAAGATAACCTGGCCATATGCTTGGCATCCCAGCATTGTGGAAACGCAGCTGTTTCGAATTGGGCAACTATTGATAGCGGCCGTTCCGGGTGAATTCACAACCATGGCAGGCAGGAGACTTCGTGAAGCTCTGAATGCCGAAGCCGTTAACAGTGGTGGGCCATCAAATACTAAAACAGTCATCGCTGGACTTTCCAATGTATACAGTCATTACGTCACCACTTATGAGGAGTACCAGGTATACCAAAAGAAAAAAAGTTACCTGTTCCCATTTTTAAAAACTTCAATATAGCTAAACGTTTTATTCTATCCGAATGATAAAACAAATTTTCAGATGCAACGGTACGAGGCCGGCTCCGTAATTTATGGCCCACATACTCTGTCCGCTCACCTGGATCAGTACAAGAAATTGACTCGGAGCATTTTTAAGGTATTAAATTGCTCACATTAAATTTGAGTCACAAAAAAGGAACTTTCATAAATTGATGGCGATAATTATTAGAATGAAGTCATAGACGACGGTCCGGTCCCACCGTTTTTGCTGGACAATCAGATCTCCCTGGTATCTGGCGTCGTTTTCGATAGACCGGCCTTTGAGCACGAATTTGGCGACTGTCTCGTTCAACCGTACCCATTCGTGCGACCCAACGAGACTGTAACTGCGACATTCGTAAGAAATTAATTTTTTTACCTGTAACCGATTAGCCATTTTCAGGTTATTTCTTATTGTAATGCGACTTAATTAGGTTGCCGGCCACCCGCGTAACAATCTGATGTCGGAAGATACTTTCATGACTGTGGAAGCCAAACAATCCGATAATAGCTGGAAAGTTATCCGAACAGACGCTCATTTCGATACATTGTAGGCTCACGAGTTTAACGGTTGTATATTTTTTATTGAGACCCGTTCCTCATTATCCATTTCTCAGCTTCTTTTGGGAAAAAACGTCAGCTGTTGGACAGAGTGAGGCGCATCTACGCTGGATCGTTCCAGTCGACACTCCGGAAGGCGAATATCGCATTTCACACTATGGCTATTACAAAAATATCGACGCTAATGTCTTCCCTTACAACGGCACCACCCAGTCCTTCGAGGTAAGCCTAATCTAGTACCGTAAGAGGATGCGGCAACAAGATGCTTGTTTTGGTAGTATCCCGAAATTTAACAGAATTCATTTTGTAATAACGGCAGGTTTCAGCTGGAGCTGCATGAGTGGCCCACCATTCGTTTCCTCTTCGAAAGAAATATTATTCTAATAACGAAGACGACACCTGCTTTATTTTTAAACTTTTGTTTAGGTACAGCTCTGTGGGTATATGGAAAATATACAGGGAATATTTCACTTCGAGAAAAATGAATGACCTAACAGGTTTTCAGTGAAATCAGTCGGTGAACAGTTATCTCCATTTAGGAACTAACACATAATTGAACATTTAGGTTAACTCCTGTCCCTTTAGCACCATTTCTTCTCCTAACCTCTCTATCCATACGTCGATGGCGCTGAAGATCTCGAACATTGTCGTCTACAATTTTCCTTATTCATCTACCGGGTTTTCTCGTACGTTTTAGTCGAATTTGACAGAAGGGAAACTGAAATTACGCCGCAGGGAAATGTACTCGATTGAAATATTCGCAAATAACGGATTCGAAGAGGTGAAAGCTTCGTCCCAATTTCGTCTACCGTTTTGTGAAACGCTTTTCTCAGGTGCGCCTTTGAAGTACGCGCGTGGCTGAGGCTAATGCTCTTTATGATCATAAATCATTCGGCAGGAAGTTCCCCGAGTTTAATTGCAAATCCGCGCGTGCTGCTCAAGCTAATAATGTTGGAGGAGTTACATCGTCATGGGAAATATTTTCAAACTTTCCCTTTAGGTTTGTCAAGGTGGTTTCACTTATTATCAGTCAAGATTTGGTACGCTGAACATTTTTCCGTTTTTTCTAAATTTTCCCTTTTTATTAATTTAACTAGAAAGTGGTAGACAACTGAATTTGATAAGAAAATATGTTGGGATAGTCTGAAAAGGTAAAATGTCTACCTGGGGACGAAAATTTCTAAACTTTTTGTTGCTAGGGTGTTTTCTGTCTGGGTTTTTATTTTTAGGGGTCACTTTCCTTTGTTGTCGAGGCCTAGAAAACAGAACATTGGAATTTTTCAAATGACCTTAGCCTATTTGAGGTCAGGTAGGGTAGGACCGGGTACGGCGGCAAATCAGAATCCGGTTTAACTGACATCCGGATGGGCATTCTGTGTTTAAGAAAAATTTAGATCGACCGTTTCGGGTGAAAGCGCTTCGTCGTACGTGCTGCACTTACCCTATGCATTAGGGTCATCAACTCAGATACTTTCCTATTTGTGGAGAAACTGGGAAAAGAAATCGGTCGAGAAGCGGAAAGCGAAACATTTGCGCAATATAATAGCACCCGACGATTTCGAAAAAAAAATAAAATAAAAATAGTGCGACAAAAATAGCCCAATAACAACCGAAAATAACAATCGCTAACCATGTTTAGTGAATAAATGCGACGCGAGATAATACCCGTATTTGGTAACGGACATGTTCTGACTCATTGACGGCCATGAAAAATTGAAGGAAACTCTTTCGGATTTATTCCACAGCTGAGCGCCGATGATTCTGTGTGTGCGTACAGATAAGTCAAGTTCTAATCCATTGCGGTTAACTTCTAACTGGACATCTTACAGGCTTTTCACGCGTGAATTATAAGCGTGGACGAATGCGTCTGGCAGCAGGTTTACTTTCTCTTTCGTTAAACAGACTCACGAAACATAGCCATAAACAAAGATGTCCCATCTTATTGATACTTTGCTGTGAGAACATTTTCTTCCCCTTTTTCTTTTGTAACCAAGAACTTATAGCTGTTTTCTTTTTCTTTGGTTACAAAACAAGTTACACACGAAAACTGTATGCGATGATGAAATTCGAGCGGTATCTTTGGTCAAGGGATGGATGCGCTTCTGTCTGTACCGCCAGCATATGTTAGCTCGATTACAAGAGTGCTTTCGATTTCCCAATCAACTTTTTATTATTCACTGTTGTTCTCTGCATGAGGAAAAACAGCGGAATAATTTGACTTTGGGACCTTGAGAGTTTTAGAAGAAGATCTCGAACAATTGTCGGTTCGAAACGAGTTTTGTAAAATTTGATTAGAGGAATCTATTCTCAGCACATAATGGTTTGTGCGAAGAAGTGCGAATACGCTGTACATTATTAAGTCAATTATATTCGTAGGCAATCAGAATGTCATCATTTGGTTGAAATGATAGACAATTGCCGACACTACTGTTCTTTGACGTTTCGCCATGCGTTTCGCGCTAGAGTAATTTCGACTGCACTTAATTACATGTGTTTATATTTGACATCGCAATTGAAATAATAATAGTTTTCTTCTTCGCATACATGGCACAATTCTCCTTAAAGCTTTGAACAGGTTTCGTTGCACTCAATAATTTCTGTCAGTTTGATATGAAAATATGTTGAATAATGCAGCAAAGACGCCTAACTTCTAACTGGAATGTCATTAACTTTTACGAGTTTCCTATACAAATACTGCATGAATCGAATCGAAAATCTATACTTCCCATTATTGATGTGATTATTTATTTGGCAGAAATTTGCAAAGATCGGTTGTACACTTTATTCGGTACCGGATCGGAAAGTCTAAAACGGTCTAGAACTATAGTAGCGCTGTCTAGGAGTAACTTATGTAACTCTATACTAGCTATATTTGAAAGGTAGATTTTGCTTTGCAAGAAAGATTTCAAATTTTTGTGTTTTTTCAACGCATTAAATAAGTCTAAATTAAGATGCCTCTTTTAACTAGTTCGTATAACGTCGGTATGTCATTAGTCAACCGCAGCCACGAACGTAATTTTAGAGTTCGTGGTCACAACTTGGAACAAAGTATCAGGTACTCCAAATCTCTCAGTGCAAAACCCAGTTTGACAAATTTTTATGCGTGCGTAGTCAACTGTGCGTGTTTCAAATTTTTCGAGCTGTTCGTTAAAGCCTAGATGAAAAGAGTAATCATACAAAGTGACGTGATGACGAAATTCCCTAAAAAACAGGTTCTATTTCAGACTGTGCTGCGGTACAAGCGTGCGCACTTGACTTACAGTGCAAGTGAGATAAGCTTAATAGTGAATACTAATCCAAACTTTAAAAAAAATCAAAATTGAAGATATTTTAATACAATCGCCTCCGAAGAGGATGTCAAGATGTCAAGAGCGTTGACGGTGGAATCAGAGTTTCAGCGACCTCAATGGTGTAAATCAAACATTTCAATTAATCAAAATTTTGTAAAACACTTCGCTGAAAAAAAGCCTTAATAATCCTTATCAAGTCTCCCTTCCCTTATTTTCTGAATTTGAATTGGTGTTCTGCTGTCATCTAGCGTTCAAATATCACACTTCGAAGTTTCTTTGTGTATTTCTTTTAGCCCTAAATATTCAAATTATTCAAACTTCATCTTTATCTGAAGGTCCTTCAGATGGGTCGATAAATCATGCGTTAAATTCCCGTGTTCCCTTTTGAATTTTTGGGCTCAGAAAATTTTGTTGTCAACCGATGTTATACTTATACCAGTGTTATACGTTAAACAAGATCTGACTAAAGTGGAAGACCAACCTTTTTTTTGCCCTTGAGATCGTCACGTAGGCCCTACTACAAAACGAACCATTTCGTGTGGCGTCGTGCGGTTGTGAAACCTCAACCCATGCTTCTCACTAAAGTTATTAGCTCCGCCCCAAAAGTATTAGCGCTCAATTTCAAATCAGAATTTACTTTTGATGTCATTTTCAGCACTCCCTTAAACCCTAATAATTCGAAACACCGATTTGTTTTCCGTAGCAAAGAGAGCAAAGAGGCAAAGAAGGCTCCGGTGTGGCGGCAGGGCCGGCCGGCCGGCTTGGCCCTATACAATTTTCTAGCTGCACTTTGCTTGAAGTGTTTAAAGTCAAAATATTTTCAAATTTGATTGTTTATCCACAGTCAAAGTTGTGAGGTACAAAACAAACCTGAGCTGTAGTCGTCCTACAAACGAGTTATTTAAAAAAAAATCTGACTGAGTCAACAATAAAAGGCAAGAGAAAACAATTCCAGTCAACCACGTAGCACAGGAATAATCGTACTCCGTAGGCTACTATGTCACGATTGATAATCAATAACGCCACCCAATAGTCAAGACGGTAGAATAGAGAAACATTTTCCCTACCTTTGAGCCTGGGAAATACAGCCAGGCATCCACGAGTGCTCCATCCGCAGAAGTTGAATCCTCCAGGCGGGATAGGGAAAAGGACTCGTGAATACACCCACACTCACATGGGCGTACACGAGATTAACAAAAGGGGGGGGGGGGGAGAGGGAAGAGATCCGTAGCTCGACCGATATCGGTAGTTTCTCCATTCCAACAGAGATGCTGTTTGTCTAAATAAAAAATTAAAAAATTGGGTTACGAAAAATATGTATATACAGAAACAACAAATAAGGAAAAGTGAAGTTAGTGAGTCTCATGAGAATGAGACAGACCCTAATTGTTAACCAAAAAAAAACAAGAGAATTTAAGGTTTCTGTGTAAAATATCAAGTAGATCACAGGTTATTAAAGTAATAAAAATCATTACCCAAGCAATGATACTGGGCTTGCTGATGTGGGTGATGACAGTTCGATCTCAGCACAAGCAAAACTTGCATATCTCATGGTTATTATGGGTAAGTCTTCTGGCCTCAAATCTGCACAAAAGAAAGAGTTACTTAGTGCAAATCAAACTGCCATGCATCAACAGGCGGCTTACATGATAAAAGCTAAACCAGGAAGCAGGAACTAACATTTCACACATTTAGAACAGGTTCAACTATTCTATTTAAGCTCCCATAATTATTACATTTGTATTCTTAGTTTTTTACCTGCTAGTATATAGACAGCAAAGAGTATGTATTAAGCGATTCCTTAAAGAGACGCGACCAGAGTTGACACGACGACCACATTTTGTAATTTAAAACTTGTATAAACAAAACCAAAAGCAGACGACACTAGCCTTTTAGATATCGATAAATAAAAATCAAAACAAACAAAGCGATTTTTTTCTAGTGCCTACATGTGGGCAGTTGTATGAATTATGAAATTACTTTTTGTCGACCAGATTAAAAAAATATATATTATTTACTAACTCTCGTAGGAAGACTCATTCGAAGAGAAGACTCAAGAATGTTTGTTTCACGCACACACATAGCCAAACAAAATATTCAGAAGGAAAACGCCGCTGGAAGTAAAAGGCGGGACTTGTAAAGACTGAAACCTGTTTTAAACGCATATTTAACTGGTTGTCTCACGAGTAAGAGTGTAGTTGACAGCCGACTGAAATCGACTAAACTTGGCTTCATTGTGTGTCCTCCAACGAAACTAAAACCGACTAAAACGGTTCAAGTGGAATTAGCATATCTGTGAAAATTTGTTTGACACACCAATCACCATGTGTATTTTGCCCTGTTTAACTGTGATTCTCTTTTTGCAATCAAATGTCGTCTTCGGTGAAATGTTCACTGCCTTGGCAGACTTGGAAGGACTCGTCTTAACAGAGTTGGAGCTGGTAAAGCAACTTGATACTTACATCCAGGAAGAAGAAAACAAACTGAAACTTTTGAGAGGGTAAGTAGATTACACAACCCTTTCTTCTCATTAATTATGCAACTCATCTGTTTTGATAAATTGCAAAAGACACATGGAAGAATATGAAAACATGTATCAGGAAGCCAGTGCAGATGTTTCAAAGTACTTGGCCAACCCAGTCAATGCTTATTTGCTTGTCAAAAGCCTGACATCAGACTGGAAGAAGATTGAAGGGGTCATGTCCCAAAATTTTGGCTCTGGTTTGTTGGATCCATACGATATGCTGGCCTTCAACTTATTTTAATCAATTCTTTTGAGTAGCCTTTCTCAAAAACATTACTCAACACCGTAGCGATTTGCGTTTCCCTTCGGATGAGGACTTGAATGGAGCAGCAGTTGCCCTTATGAGACTCCAAGATACTTATAAACTAGACACCCATGCTTTGGCCAAAGGGGAGCTGTTGGGGAAAAAATATTCTCGTCAGCTTACCGGTAATCAAAAGTTCTAATAACCAGGTGAATAACTTTCATTGTGGCAATATTTTTACAGCTGGAGATTGCTGGGAACTTGGTCGGCAATCGTACAACAACGGCGATCACTATCACACGGTTCTGTGGATGGGAGAAGCTTTAAACAAGTGGGACGACGAATCAAACAAAACTGTCGCTCGAGAAGATATTCTCGATTACTTGTCGTTTTCCACATTTAAACAAGGTGGGATGAAACTGAGATTTCATTTAAAATTATCTCTTATTTATTTGGTAATCAATTTAGGGAATGTCAAGGAAGCCCTACTGTTGACTAATGAACTGCTTCAGATTGTTCCGTACCATCAACGCGCCATTGGAAATAAAAAACATTACGAAGATGTCCTTCGTAAAGAAGGAATCTTGTTACCGATTGGTCCACCTAATGGAGAAGGTGAAAGGTAAGTCGAACCCTTTTTAAAATTCTATTCCGGTGGCCTTCGACTGTTTATCCTTTTTTTACAGGGCGGAAGAGATGATCCTGACTAAACCATTTAATACTGCCAATCTAAAGTTAAAGAAACCTATTGATAATTTAGAGGAAAGAGATAAATACGAAAAGCTCTGCAGGTATTGAATTTTCTTTCCTATTATTTTTAACTTCTTCCGGATATTCAGGTTTGTATTGACGAATTTTTAAACAGAGGTGAGAAGTTGATGGATCCTAAAATCGAAGGCCGTCTACGATGTCGCTACGTCACCAATAACGTGCCATTCTTTTTCATTCAACCCATCAAGATGGAGGAGGCATTACTGAAACCGAAGATAGTCGTTTATCACGATGTTATGTCCGATGACGAAATTGAAACTGTCAAGAAAATGGCTAAGCCCAGGGTGGGGTGAAATATTTATGCTGTAAACAATTCCAAACATAATAACCTTACAACTTGTTGGGATAATAGTTTAAACGTGCCACTATTCGGAATAGCAAAACCGGAGAGCTGGAACCAGCGAATTATCGGATCTCGAAATCTGCCTGGTTGAAAAGTGAAGAACACGATCACATATTGAAGGTTAGTGAATTGCAAAGTCAATTATCAGCTCACAAAATATTGCATTTCTGCGTGTTTCTTACAGGTGACCCGTCGTGTTGGCGATGTAACCGGACTTGATATGGCCACAGCTGAAGATCTCCAAGTAGTCAATTACGGCATTGGCGGGCATTACGAACCTCATTTTGATTACGCCAGAGTAAGCGCTTTTATCCAATCGTATATTCTGTATTTATTATTTACAACACGGAAGCAGCAAATAAAATTTTCTTTGTGTAACGATTTGTCTGCTGAAGTCATCGGAAAACATGTCAATCCAATGACTCGGTTTACGCAATCGTATCTCGACTTACCTAATAGCTGTTGTTTGAAGTGTAAGTTTTATCAGTTGTTCTTAATTATTGATTTAATTTGTCTTATATATGTTCCGTGCCCTCTTCTGTGTCAATAGACAGAGACAGCCGAAGCCTTTAAAGAACTCGGATGGGGTAATCGTATCGCTACTTGGCTGTTCTACGTGAGTAACTATTTAAAACATTCTACTGCTTTGCCCTCGTTTATAAATCAGCGCATTTTATAAGAGATTTTGGAAAAATGTTGTCGACAGATGAGTGACGTTGAGGCCGGTGGTGCCACTGTCTTCCCCCCAACTGGCGCAGCTGTATGGCCTAGGAAAGGAAGCGCTGCATTTTGGTACAACTTGTATCCAAATGGTAAAGGTAACGAGTTGACTCGTCATGCCGCTTGTCCAGTCCTTTCTGGATCTAAATGGGGTAAGAAATTTTTGAACTTACGAAATCCAAATACCTACCAAACTAATTGTTACTATTTTATTCATGCATTTCAGTTTCTAACAGATGGATTCACGAACATAGGCAGGAATTCCGTCGCCCTTGTGGTTTAACATTTGACGCCGAAATGTAAAATTGTCTTTGATCATTAAATCTTTTTTTCGCTAATGTAATAACATTTTAGTGACTTTTGAAATGTTCTCTTCAATATCGAATAATTGACTAACATTTTTGCTTAATTTCTCTTCCCTCAAGTGCAATACAAATTGTTTATATTTGAAATACCCTGCTGCGGTTTACACGTTTTGTTATTTTAGGGCCAAATGTTAAATCGATCTGACGATTAGGGAAGTAACGGACATACCAGGTGTTGTCTATTGTTCACCTGACTTTGAAAATCTATAAACTAACCGCCGTTTCTACATCCGGTCCCTCCATCCTTATACTACGCATATTTTATTTCATCATAAAAAAATTCTGACGATTGTGTCAGATAACTTGAAGAAAGCCCTTTTATAGTCTTCGTTTCAAGCTGACAAGTTTCTGCAAGATTGATCTCACAGAGCTCAAGGACTCGATAGTCCAAAAAGTCAATGACTTCTGATGCCTTGAAGCAATAAAAGAATGAGAAAACTGGGAGAACAAAAGAACTCTTAATCGGTTTCATTTTGAGAATCAGGCAAAGTTACAGTATATGAATAGTCATACCATATGCGCTCTTCTGGCAAGCAATTTCAACATTATCCATTTAATATTTTCTACCGGAAAACAATTCCTTACCACGAATTTAATAAGGAAATAAAACGTTTCCCAGATTAAAAGAAGTGGAAATTCATTGTCACGCTAATCTGGTTCACGTAATTATAAAGGTGTACAGTTGTACACCACACAGCACGCTCCCACCACAAACCAATTTTACGTTTGGGGCGCACCGCGGGTTTTTCCCTGTTTTGGCATCAATAATACGATTATAAATGATGGGTTCTGAAATTTGTGGTTCGTTACCTTTTTCTTTAAAATAAAGTATAGGTTGCAGAACCCAATTTACTTTTTTTACGTCTAAAACGACTACCACAGGCGAGTGGACTTTTAATGAAATCAAACGTATATACACGCGGGCGCTGTAAATGGACATAGCCCTTTCTGGCCAGTGCTCTTGGTAATGACCTTGATGGTTCTTGAGTCCGTTTGTGTTGCGTGAACGCACCTTTAATAAATAGAGAACCTGAAGCGCTGCCGGAGTGGGGAAAATGAAATTGAGGAGGAGGGACTTGGACATTATTTTTGCTTCTATAGCCGCAGTCATCTGCTGGACTGCTGCATCGCACACGTGTGAAGTGAAAATATTTTTAGTTGGATACCGACCAAGGTACGAAAAAGATAACATTAATTCAGCGGTGTCAACCAATCTACTTCCATTTTGGTTTTGAAATAATCTGAAAACAAAGCCACCTGTACACTCTCTATAGCTCGACCGTCAACAAACACAACATCTAATCAGACAAAAGTAAGAACTATAGTTTAATCATTAAAACCGATTAAAACATACTATTTATTGTATTATTTTTAAAATATTAGTAGCGTTGCATCAACAGACAATTAAGTACATTTCAAAAATTAAATGATAACTGATGCAGAGTGCAGATTTTATAGAGTTTTAGAAACAAACATTCAAAATGTGTCAATTCATCATCATCCGGAAAGCGGATTAATTTTTGCGCTGTCTATTATTTAGGCCTACCGCGAAATACGAAACAGGTGTTTTTTTCTCAAAAAACTTGACGGCCTTTATTTAGCCAATAAAATAACTAACAATAACGCTCTAACAAAGTGTAAATAAAAGGCCACATTTTTGGTCATGCAGTGAGGAACCGTCTTTTTTATTACTTTATTTTCTTATTCTCATCTAAGTAGGTACGTATCCCGAGGCTTATTTTTTCTTGGCCAGACCGGGTTCTTTTTTTCAAATAGATGTTGTCATGTGGATGAGCACGCATTTTCTCGATCAAGCAACTCACTTTTTGTATACAGCAACGAAAGCAAATTCCCGCGAGCTATGCCAAGTAGCCTCCCAGGATCAAACACGTTATACACAATGAAATGCAATTCCGATGAAAACCGAAAGTTGAACTCTCTCCTTGACACAGAGCAATCAAAATATTGCTGAGCAATGCGGAAACTAATACGTGTCAATCAACAGCAATACTAATTTGCGCCGTATTTCTTTTAATCTCTCTATACCGATTTAGAGGACAAATACAAGATTCAAGGACGCGTTATTAAGATAATTCACTAAAAAATTTGACTATCAAATTAACTGGATTGAACTGGTTCTCAACGGTGCTACTATAGCCATACAAATTGAGATCAATCTTTCAAGTAATTATAGCGCGAGTGAAATGACTTTCCATGTCAATTGCGCTTGAGGGAATAAATATATAGTAATTTAGAAAATAAAAAAAAAATGACGTGATGTGTTAGACAGCGACGCCAGCTTGCTACTGTGATGCAGAGATTGTAAGGCTGCTGATGTTTGTTAACAAACGTTGGGTTTCCTGTTTGGATAATTTTTAAATTCTAATTTTTCTAGTACCTTAACCTGTAGCTATTTTCAAGGTGTCTATGGGGTGCGGATTGAACACTTTTTCCAAAAAAAATGTTCAAAAATCGATTACCATATTTGATCTGAAAACAAATTGATAATCGATTCGAATATTGAAACCAAGTTGAAAATAAATTCAAAAATTGAAAACGTTTTGAAAATGAATTCATAAATTGAAAATGATTTTGATAAATGAAAATGATTTTGAAAAATGTAAATGATTTCGAAAAACTAAAATGAATTTGAAAAACTAATATGATTTCGAAAAATGAAAACGAATTTGAAAAATGAAAATGAACTTGAATATCCATACAATTTCGGGAGTGCGATATGACACCACCCTACTCTATCCCCAGCTCTCTCCGGATGCTATAGCCACCCCGAGACAACCGACTAGCCATTGATGGCTATGTCGCTGATTCCAGCCAGCTAGGCCGTCAGCGATACTGTCAGCCCTTGCCGGGCGGTGCTGGCCACCGCTGCCGCCACAACGGCCGCCACTAAAGTCTCTCTCGACCGCAGGCCGAGTATTCTACACAAAAATAGATTACACGATCCAACGTGAAAAGTTTCATGTTCCTGCAGTAAATGACACACAGCCTACCCAGCAACGATGAAGACGGAACGGCCGAATGGGTGGCTTTCACCTGAGAAAAGTTCCAGTCACGCCTCGGTATGACGTTCTCGCGAAGTTCTCGTCATTCCACTAACTGCCAACTGCCCGGAAAGAAGTGTTCTGGTACGTTTCGCTGGATAGGCCTATGCGTCCTGTACTGCTGCGATACTCTGCCGTTCAATCCGACGAGAAGAAGAAGGCGGACACGCCGTCTTGCTGACGTGGATCCTCATGTTGGTGCTGGCCCTGCTGGAAATTATCCGCTATCTAAGCGGATTGGGGAGCTGGACTTCTCTATTGTCTCTACGTCTTTGCCATGTGGTCCACTTGCGCCGGAAGTGATATACAATTGGGCCATTTCCAAGGAAGAGCTCATTGGAAGGATGGCTCTGTCTCAGCTGCAGCGACGGATTGAACACCAAAAATTGGCGCAACGTCTATCTTTTCTACCATCATGGAGGCAGCGGACATGGCGGTGGAGGCCAAAGAAGAGGATCCAAATGGTCATGTTGCTCATGTCCGTTTCAACAGAAAAGCTTTTTTTTCATGGCCGGCCTCAAATAAAAGTAGTCGTATAGGAACATGAAACTTTTCACGTTGGATCGTGTAATCTATTTTTGTGTAGGGTAATACTCGGCCTGCGGTCGAGAGAGACTTTAGCGGCGGCCGTTGTGGCGGCAGCGGTGGCCAGCACCGCCCGGCAAGGGCTGACAGTATCGCTGACGGCCTAGCTGGCTGGAATCAGCGACATAGCCATCAATGGCTAGTCGGTTGTCTCGGGGTGGCTATAGCATCCGGAGAGAGCTGGGGATAGAGTAGGGTGGTGTCATATCGCACTCCCGAAATTGTATGGATATTCAAGTTCATTTTCATTTTTCAAGTTCATTTTCATTTTTCAAATTCGTTTTCATTTTTCGAAATCATTTTAGTTTTTCAAATTCATTTTAGTTTTTCGAAATCATTTTCATTTTTCAAAATCATTTTCAATTTATGAAATCAATTTCAAAACATTTTCAATTTTTGAATTTATTTTCAACTTGGTTTCAATATTCGAATCGATTATCAATTTGTTTTCAGATCAAATATGGTAATCGATTTTTGAACATTTTTTTTGGAAAAAGTGTTCAATCCGCACCCCATAGGTGTCCATGCCAATTCAAATGAAAAGCTGAGAGAGAAGGTCGGAGAAGGTTATAAATCAAAACCCAGCCATGTTAGACAGCTTGTTTCACTACGTCCTTCGTTATCCGTCATGCCACAACTTTCCCCATCGTCCAGACTGACATTCGTCGGGGTTATGAAGTACCAACAATGACTATAAATATTCACGCCGTGTATAAACTATTCGTTGCATGAATACTTTATACAGAATGTTTTGAAAGACATGGTTATTTTCCCATTATTTTTCTGTGGACGGAAGAGCTTTTTTTTTTTGAAACGAAAGTGCTAGTTTTCTCACACGCCAAACAAAGAGCGAGAAATTCTTGCAAAAAATGACAGCTGTCATGTACGTCATTCTGGCGGTGTAAATATCAGCACGTGAAATGCATTGCCTTTTATCTCAGCACGAACTATCCCTTCAGAAATTCTCACGCGCTGACGTAATCATATGTATACTAAACATGTCCGCATATCTACGATGGATGAGATCTCATATCTAACACTGAATTTTTTGTTGCGCTGTCTGGTTATTCTATTCGATAGCTACTTTTTTTTCTTCTTTAAAGCGTTATCATTGGTCGAAATAATTAGTTGGAGTTAACGATTCAACAATTATTTTTTAAAAGTGTATATTTTAACAACACAATTCTTTTTTTAAAATAGGCCTCGCGCTTGGCGTTGCGATGGTTGTTCCAATATACCTATCTGCACTCATTCTCATACTACAGTGCCATGCAGCTTGTGGTGAGATCTTTAGCTCGTTGGCAGACATGGAAGGCCTTGTTTCAACAGAATTCGAGCTGATGAAACAACTGGATAATTATATCCAGGAAGAGGAGATCCGTCTGAAGCGCTTAAGAGGGTATAATACTTTATCTTGCATAACTGAGAGAATATGCCTTATACCATATTTCTCTTTGGCCAGATTTCTGGAGGAGTATGAAAACAATCATCACGAAGCCAGCGAAGATGTCTCCAAGTACTTGGCAAATCCTCTGAACGCTTATTTACTAGTCAAGCGACTCACCTCTGATTGGAAGAAAGTAGAAGGTGTTATGACGCAAAATGCTGGCACCGGTATGTTATTAGATAACATCATATATAACTTCTAGTCTCTATTAATTAATTGGATGCGTCCACAGCCTTTATGATCAACATCACTCAGCATCGGGGTGTGTTGTACTTCCCATCTGAGGAGGATTTGAATGGAGCAGCAGTAGCTCTTATGAGACTTCAGGACACCTATAAGCTGGATACACACGCTCTGGCTAACGGGGATCTGTTGGGCAAGAAATACTCTCGCCAGCTAACTGGTAAAGGCTTATTCAAAGCGATATCAAGTGTATTATTTTCATTATGGCATTATTATTTGTACAGCTGGAGATTGCTGGGAACTGGGTCGGCAGTCGTACAACAACGGCGATCACTACCACACGGTTCTGTGGATGGGAGAAGCTTTGAACAAGTGGGACGACGAATCAAACAAAACTGTTACTCGAAATGAAATTCTTGAATATTTGGCCTTTTCTACTTTTAAACAAGGTGCGCAGGATATTAAATAGCGACAGAACATGAGCAACTTTATAATTATTGATTATTAAAATATGTAGGAAACGTCAAGGAAGCATTACAGTTGACTAACGAACTGCTCAAGATTGTTCCGTACCATCAACGCGCAATCGGCAACAAGAAACATTATGAAGACGTCCTTCGTCAACTCGGAGTAATCCCAGAGCATGGAAAGACTGATGAGTATGTTCTTTTTTTGTTTTTTCTTATTGATTGGGTTTATATCAATTCATTTTTTCAGTAGTAGTGACGATGGCATGAGTGAACCATTTAACACGGCAAATCTCAAGCTGAAAAAACCTTCTCCGACCTCTGGTATTTCAAATGATCACTGGGATAAATATGAGAAGCTCTGCAGGTTAGAATTTCCATAGTTAATTAGACTTCATATTTTTTTAAACTATATTTTTTATATTATATTTGAAGAGGAGAGAAATTGATGGATCCAAAAATCGAAGGTCATCTCCGATGCCGTTATGTAACCAATGACGATCCCTACTTTTTCATTCAACCGCTGAAGATGGAAGAAGCGTTCCTCAAACCGCTTCTTGTAATTTACCACGATGTTATCTTTGATGAAGAGATTGAAACCGTTAAGAAACTTGCTCATCCAAGGGTTAGTGATAACCTCAAATAACTAATTATCTATTCATTTCGATCAATTTGTTAAAATGTCCAATCCACCGCTTATAGTTTAAAAGGACCACTGTTGTGAACAGCGCAACGGGCAAACTCGAGACCGCCAAGTACCGTATATCTAAGGCGGCATTTTTGAAAAACGAAGAACACCATCACGTGTTGAAGGTTAGTCAAAGGAAAATTCAATTTACGTTCAACTAGGTATTAAAATTAGGCTTCGCCATTTGGATCAGATGTCTCGTCGAGTTGGTGCCATTACCGGACTCGACATGTCAACAGCTGAGGACCTCCAAATTTGCAATTACGGCATTGGTGGTCATTATGAGCCTCATTTTGATTACGCCAGGGTAAAAACAATTACGCGAAGTTATAAGAAAAAGTATCACATTTCTAATTTCGTCATTTTTAAATTATTCGTTTATGTTTTCTTCTCCGCTCAATCGAAAATTGGATTCCAACAGAAAAATGAAACCATTATTGGCCTCAATAACGATTCAGGATGGCGTAATCGCATTGCCACTTGGTTATTTTACGTGAGTTTCAATTTATAGCTTGTGTTACTTTTATAATTACTTACATCTTTTACATGGGACTTAGAATATTGGATTTACATTTTAGTCACTTATAAATTTCATAAATGTTCCTATTTACAGATGAGTGATGTCGAGGCTGGTGGTGCAACTGTCTTCCCAGCGCTCAATGTCGCTCTTTGGCCGCAGAAAGGTAGCGCTGCCTTTTGGTACAACTTGTTTCCAAATGGCGAGGGTAACGAGTTGACTCGCCACGCTGCTTGCCCTGTACTTACTGGATCCAAATGGGGTATGACACATTATCAGACTATAGGAATTTTGAATTCGAAAATTAATTTTTATTATTCTACAACCATTCCAGTTGCCAATAAATGGATTCACGAGAAAAATCAAGAATTCCGTCGACCTTGCGGGTTAACAGTCGACGCCGAAACATAAAGCCAATAGTTCTAAATGAATCAATCATTTCTCAAGCAGTCTCAAAACTGTCCAGAATAGTCTGGGATTATTGCTCGCTCTACTGTGTTGTTATACACCTCCATGAAATGTTTTATTGGGGATCAGATCATCGGATCATGTTTATGTGTACTACTTTTGTTTCCGTCGCAAATTTTTGAATTAAATAAAATTTTTATTGGTATTTCCATTGACCATTTGATTGCATTCATTTCCGATTTTCAACATTTGAAAAATCTCCGCTGTGCGTTCCATTTGGAATCCAAGAATTATCAAAAGTAACAAATGAGTGCAAGAGAATTGGTAATATTATTTTTAAAAAAACGGACGATCTAGCGCATCAGCAATGACAAATAAAATACAGTTCATTCGTTTTATTATTTCATAATTGATTATTCATGCGTTAAATTGCAAATCACAAGGACGCCGAAATTCTTGACTTCTCTCGTGAATCCATTTGTTGGATACTAAAAATAGAGTTGAAAAAACAGTGTTAATTCAAGGTTACTTATCTGTAAATTTGTAAAACAATTCATCAGCTACCCCATTTTGACCCAGTTAGAACGGGGCAACCTGCGTGGAGGGTGTCTTCGTCACCGTTTCCATTGGGACGCAAATTGTACCAAAAAGCAGCACTTCCTTTCTGTGGCCAAAGAGCCGCGCCAACAGCCGGAAAGACAGTCGCCCCACCAGCTTCAACATCGCTCATCTATTTCTCGGCGGGGAAAACGTATTTAAGCAAATAACAAAATAATTACAGCAATTAAGCAACGTTGCCTTTATAAACTAAACGCAAGGTGGCAAGATATGCGTGAAACTGCAACTGTTGTTAGGAAGTATTAGATAACACACAGCGAAAATTTATAATTATTTTGAAAAACTTACGTAGAATAGCCAAGTAGCGATGCGATTGCCCCAGTCCAAATCTCTGGGACCGTGAATTTCCCCTTGCTATGGGCGTGAGAAAAAAAAATCTAATAACATCACCTTTTGGACAGCCAAATAACCGACTGTTGAAGACAACAGCATATAAAATTCCTACCCTGGCGTAATCAAAATGTGGCACATAGTGTCCACCGATTCCGTAATTGCAAACCTGCAAATCCTCAGAGGCGGCCATGTCCAGTCCAGTAATATCGCCAACTCGTCTAGACATCTAAAGAAACAAAAAATCTATAACAATAAAACTGTTCATGCCATAATTCAGCAAGAGGCTTATTGGCGATTTTTTCAACAAACCTTTAGTATGAGATTGTGCTCACTGTCTTTCAAAAAGGCCGCTTTGGCAATACGATACTGGACTGGCATACTTCTACCCGTGTCTCTGTCTGTAACACTGGTTCTCTTGAACTGTATTATCGATGACGAAATGTCACACAGTTAAGCAGTTATTCTTCTTTTTAAAAATTAGATTTAGCGAATAGTAGCCTACTCTTGGCTGAGCCAGCTTTTTGACGACGTCAATCTCGGCATCAAAGATAACACCGTGGTAAATGACAAGAAGCGGTTTGAGCAAGGCTTCCTCCATCTTAACGGGTTGAATGAAGAAGAACGGCACGTTATTGGTTACGTAACGGCATCGGAGACGGCCTTCGACTTTGGGATCCAACAACTTTTCACCTCTGAAGTGAGCCTGCACACGTTATTACACTCCGAGAAGAGCACTCAACTCCAAGACAAATTTTACCTGCATAGTTTTTCATAATTATCCCAGTGATCTCTCCGCAATCCAAAGGTCCCAATTGATTTGTTCAACTTTAGTTTGGTAGTATTGAATCGCTCCTCTATGTTGCTGGCCCTGTAATTTTAAATAGGATAATTAAATTCATTAAAAAATAACGTGTAAGAATGAGCGACAGATACTTCACATCAGACACTCCCTGTTGAAGGAGGAGTTTCTCGTAGTGTTTGATGTTGTCTAGTGCTTGCTGATGATAGGGGACAATCTTGAGCAGCTCTCGAGTTAAGTGGAGGGCCTCTTTGACGTTACCTGATTTCGAAACGCCTAGTTATTCCATTTCTGAGTCCATTAATAAAACAAATGATTTGTCACGTCACCTTGTTTGTACGTCGAAAAGGCCAAATATCCGAGAATATCTTGACGGGTGACAGTTTTGTTCGATTCGTCTTCGAATTTGTTTAAAGCTTCTGCCATCCACAGAACCGTGTGGTAGTGGTCGCCGTTGTTGTACGACTGCCGACCCAGTTCCCAGCAATCGTCAGCTGAACGTAACCCAGCAGTATATACAAGGTAAGATGAAATAAAACAAAATCCCCTCTCTTGGCATGCACCTTTGTTTAGTTTTACCTGTCAGTCGACGAGAGCTCTTCTTGCCCAAAACTTTGCCTTCGGCCAGGGCGTGAGTGTCTAGTTTATAAGTATCTTGGAGTCGCATAAGAGCAACGGCTGCCCCATTCAAGTCCTCCTCAGATGGGAAACGTAACGAGGTCCGGTGCTGAGTGATATTCTTAATGTAGACTATATGTGCCAAATCGTTATATAGGATCATTATAAATATAAGGACGCAAGTCTTATTATTTACTGTACTACTATACCAGAACCAGCGTTCCGAGAAATGACTCGTTCAACTTTCTTCCAATCGGAGGTAAGACGCTTGACAAGTAAATACGCATTCACCGGACTGGCCAAAAACTTTGACACGTCCGCACTGGCTTCCTGGTGCATTGTTTCGTATTCCTCTAGAAAACTAATGAAAATGTTACAAGGGTAAAAACAATTTTGATTTAAAAATGACAGCTGTCGATGCGGAATTCTTACCTTCTTAATTGCTTCAATCTGATCTCTTCATCTTGAATGTAATTATCAAGGTGTCTCACAAGTTCCGACTCTGTCGACACGAGGCTCTCCATATCGGCCAGTGCTGTAAACAGCTCGGAAGAAACCGTGTGCGATTGCAGGAGTAGGAAGAAGGCCAACATCCGTACGATAATTATCTCCATTTCCGTGCCTGCTATTTTAGGACAAATTAAATTTTAATAATTCTCGAATACATTTCAAGATAATACGGGTTGAGTGCAATGTGGACGTTAAAATTGATACGTCATCAAGGTAAGATTATTTATCTGGCGAGATCTATAGACGTTCAATAAGCTCAATATCGTTAGATAGCTTTGCGATAATCTATTTGTTATCCCATCACGACCAAAACATGTTATTTACAATCTAATCTCGGCGTGATATCGTTCGATTTCTGTCCACCGGCCATGACAACGGGCAACAGAAATCCTTCGCGCTTGTCGATAGTCGATAGTCGATGGGGAGACGTGTCGGGAAAACCATGGAGCTACTTTTTCGCTTGGTCGTGCTGTCATCATTAGTTTGCCATGTATGTTTTGCTGAGCCGTCTGTTTACCAAGTTGGCGCCGGAATTGCTGATGTCACGGGACCTGCGGCTGACATCAACATGGTATGTATACTATATGTGTTTGTTTGTTGTTCCGTAGAGTATCTATATTTGTGCGGAAGGCGTGATGCGTGCGTGAAATTAATAGAAATGTAGACCTACACTCATGTCAGTAGCCTGGACCTTGAAATCTGTTTTTTAAATTTTTTAAAGTTTCTTCATTTCGTTCAGACGAAGAAAATATTCATGTAATCATTTCTTGCTGGCCATTCAAAAATGTTGGCTGCTTATCTATGCAACAAATCGATAGCGCTAGATGAACGATAAATATTATTATTTAGAATGTAATCGTTTTGTAAGTATTCGCTAGTCCATTCTTAATTGAGTCTGCTTTTATTAGATGGGTTACGCAAATCCGGCTCAATTATCTGCCGGAATCCACACTCGCCAGTACTCCCGAGCTTTCATAATCAACGATGGATCCCAAAGTGTCGTCTTTATCAGCGTGGATTGCGCGTTAATGGACCAAGTCATCAAAACCGAGGTGCGTATATAAATTCCTTTGCTTAACCAGGCGAGTGTCATTGTTAATTGCATCAGAGTCAGTCCAAAACTATTTGAATGGCTAGTTTTCTATTTCGCCATTTATTTGAATAGATATTTCCCTATTTTGTTTTGTTTGGCCCTACATCAATTATTTACTTACGTTAACTGATAAGATGCTAAGCTGCCAGACACAATGGATTTTCCCACTATTCCACTGTAAACCAAATTAAAACGAACTTGTTCGTTGCACAGCACTCGACCAACGATGTTGGAAACCGGGGGAATCAAGTTGATTCTATTGCGGTCGGTAGTCAACTGAAATTTTTTCGATACAATCACACGGAAGACGAGCATTTAAACTATACAGGTAGCACATAAGTTGAAGTCCCGCCTTCTCTTTCTTGTTTTCGCCCGGAGGCGCTCTTTTCTCGGCAACTATCGAATTAAAAATAATAGTTTTTGTGTGTGATGTTACTCTTTTCCTTATTGAAAGAATTCCGATCATTTTTCGGTTTCGGCAAGTTGACGCAACAAGCGCAGAAACCGGTTTCGATTCCTTTGGCTCTGGCCGGCTCTGGCGCATTTATCATAGATTCATTTGAACGCCTGTTAATCAATTCACTTGACATTTAATTAGGTCTCAAGGAGACTTGAGTTACAGTACAAAGGCGTGTACACGGCCAAGAATGTGGTTATCAGTGGGACACATACGCATTCGGGACCGGGTGGCTACCTTCAATATGTTCTCTTCCTCGTTACCAGCAAAGGCTGGGTCCAGCAATCATACGATGCTTTGGTCGACGGTATTGTACAGGTAAAATAAAAACTACAACACATATCGTCTAGCCTTCTGTGGTTTCAATAATTAATCATCCGAACGTTTTACTTTATTGATTCAAAGAGCGTCGAACGAGCTCACACCAACATGATTCCAGCAAATATCTATTACGCAAGTGATATTTTAATCGACGCCAACATCAATCGCAGCCCTGCTTCTTATTTGAACAATCCATCATGGGAAAGAGCCAAGTGAGTGTCATCTAATTTAAAATTAGCAGCTTCCCGCCAGGAATTTAATTTTTAAATCGCCATCACAGGTACACGTACAACACGGACAAGGATATGGTCCAGCTGAAATTCGTCTCGGCAGCAGATGGTAAACCGATCGGCGTTATCAACTGGTACGCCGTTCACTGCACCAGCATGAATAACACCAACCCGTACATTTCTTCGGACAACAAAGGCTATGCTGGGTTATTATTCGAGGCGGAAATCAACGGACCTGACATCATGCCAGGCAAAGTTCGTCATTATTTCGCTCGCCAATGTTTTTAATTCAATAATAAGTAATTCACGAGCGTCTGTGATGAATGCAGGGTCCGTTTGTAGCGGCTTTCGCCAGTACCAATCTTGGGGATGTGTCGCCCAACACGATGGGAGCCAAGTGCCTCGATACAGGACTCCCGTGTGATTTCGTGAGCTCTTCGTGCAACAACCGAACGCAGCTATGCATCGCCTTCGGACCCGGAAAAGACATGGTTGAAAGCACCCAAATTATCGGAGATAGGCAATTTCAAAAAGCTTGGGTAATTTTATTCGCGGGAAAATGGTGATACATGAGCATCACCTAACATTATTCAAGTGTTTATACTCAAACAATTCGCTTTTGGTGTTGACAGAACATGTATGATGTAGCCGACACGGAGCTGGAAGCCCTGGAAGGTCCCGTTCAGTTTGCCCATCAATTTGTTGACATGCCCAATTACAACGTTGAGGTCCAAGATCCCGTCAATGGGCCAACGACGGTAAGAAATATGGGATTATGTATTAGTACAATAAATTATAAAATTTCTTATGTACATCAGGTGAAGCTGTGCAAGCCGGCCATGGGCTACAGCTTCGCAGCTGGAACCACTGACGGACCTGGTGCCTTCGATTTCACACAGGGAGTGACTTCTCCCAACGACTTTTGGAATCTTGTGGGTTAGTTGAGATTTTATTCGTTTCTATTTAATCAGGATGTTAATTTTCTCACGTCGTTAAATAGGTTCCGCACTGGTTGAACCGAGCGAAGAAGTGAAGCAATGCCAATCACCCAAACCCGTTTTACTTTCAACTGGAGAGGTACTATTATTTTATTAACGCTAGCCCTTATAACTTTTTGCATAAAAATTTGCTAAGCGAATTAGTTTTAATTAATAATATTTCCTAATACAGATTTCCTGGCCGTACGCCTGGCATCCTGATATCGTGGAAACACAAATCTTGCGCATCGGGCAGTTCCTGATTGCGGCCGTTCCGGGTGAATTCACGACAATGGCCGGAAGACGCCTCCGCGACGCACTAAATTCCGAAGCCATTAATAACGGCGGGCCATCTAGCGTTAAGACAGTTATTGCCGGACTCTCTAACGGCTACACTCATTACATCACCACGTTTGAAGAATATCAGGTAAAGTTTTCTGAATTATCTTCTTTTAAATTACCAAATCAAATTATAGCGATTTGTGCGGTACAGATTCAACGATACGAAGGTGCCTCGACCATTTATGGACCGCATACTCATTCCGCTTACCTGGATCAGTACAGGAAATTAACAAGAAGCATCTTCAAGGTATGAAATTTCTCGATGTTACGTCACTATGCAAAATGTATAACCTTCAAAAACTTCTATGATTGATAGAGTGAACCCGTGGACGCCGGGCCAACTCCGCCGTTTTTGCTGGACGAGCAGATCTCCCTGGTACCTGGCGTCGTTTTCGATAGGCCGGCCTTCGAGCGCAAGTTCGGTGACTGTCTTGTCCAACCGTATCCGTTCGTGCGACCCAACGAGACTGTGACTGCGACATTCGTATGAATCCAACATGACTTAATTGTGTCACTTTTGTATCAGACTAATCGGAATTGGATTTGGATCGCCAGGTGGCCGGCCACCCGCGTAACAATCTGATGTTGGGAAATTCTTTCATGGCTGTGGAAGCCAAGCAATCCGATAGTAGCTGGAAAGTCATCCGAACGGACGCTCATTTCGATACATTGTATAGGCTCACGTTGGTGTCGGAGCATTGAACGCTTACGTATATTCATTTTCTCTGTTCACTTTTAGTTTCTTTTGGGAAAGAACGTCAGCTGTTGGGCAGAGTGAGGCGCATTTGCGCTGGATCGTGCCAGCTGACACTCCGGAAGGCGAATATCGCATTTCACACTTTGGCTATTACAAAAATATCGACGCTAATGTCTTCCCTTACAACGGCACCACCCAATCTTTTAGCGTAAGTTGATCGAACACAAAAACAAATTTTTTGTGTTGCTAATGTTTAATGTAATTGAATTAATTTCTAATAACAGGTTGGAGCTTAATACACGACGATTTTTCTTGTAACTAAATCAAGCTTCAAATAAGCTTAGAAATGCAAAATGCTGATTAATCGAATTAGAGTTGGATTGAGAAAATACAAAGTTTATCCTGATTTGGTTCTTAAATTCTTATAACCAGTTTTGTCTTAAATTCTTTAGGACATATCCAATAAGCGCTTTACCATGTGAAATGATTTTCCGTCAAAGAGTAAAAGAATTGTCAGTGAATATGAGTTTATTCAATTTCAGCTAAATGGATCAGCTTTTCTTACCCAATCAAAGATGGCTTCGTTCGTTGTTCTTTCCTTTTTTAATCGAGGATTTTAATCCCTTTGACAAGTGGGCGTATTCGATCGTTTCCTTGGTTTAATTCGTTCAAAATATTTTACCGAGCTCTTTCCTCAATTTTTCTTTCCCTGTCCCCATCTTAGTTTTCTTGCACAACACAACAATAAACAAATAAACAATTAACAAATCTGTTACACCGGTAAGAACCTTCTTCCTTCACTACCCTTACTTTCCCCCCGTAGGCCCGTAGTTGCAAATAACCGCCAAAAATCAGAGAACAGTCGAACAAGGGCAAGCTAGGTCAGAGAAATATTTTCTCCATATGAACTATTTTGTGTGTGAACTTTTATAAAAAAAGCTTGTGAATTTAAACGTGTGTGTAAGATTTCTATTGAAAATGATTTTAAGCAGTGACTGTGTTTTTACATTTGGTGTGAATCATGCACGAACTTTTAAGTCGTGTGCCTGGCGTGAGCATTCGGCGTGGCGTGCAGACTGGAATCTTCCGCGAACGTTTGGACCTGAATCATCAATTTCCTTTTTCTGTAAGTCGCCATTAATTTAGTTTTTGAGAATAGATCCATGCATCATGTCGAAGTAGAGCCAAATAGTTTGGGCTCCCCGAGCATTGAGAGCTCAAAAGTTTCTTGCAAGTTCTGAAAATTCGATTTTCGTTTAACGTGAAGTGGAAACGATTTACTGGCCCACCCATGTAACTTTTTCACCTAAATATCGCTAGTTGTTTATACTGTATTACCAGTGCTGTGAAAGCTGAACAATTAGTTACGTTTATTGAAATGGCCCAATTAATTTGATAATTTCATCTTTCCGGGTACTTTGTCATTGTCTTTGTGTTTTGGGCGGGAGGGTTTGGAATGGCAGCAAACTTTCTTTAAATTTCTTTAATAATTTTGAGTAGAAACAAGTAGGCTGCTTTCCTACAAGCATGACGAATTTTGAGGCTTTTGAGATTGTGATTTCGAATGGAATTACATTGGCGTACTATTTCACTACATTTCGAAATCCGATTTTGGGCCACAAGGACGACGGAATTCTTGTCCTCGTTCATGAATCCAATAATTGGCCACTGAAATATTAAAATGTAATTTGTTGTTTTTTGTTCTTTGGAGTAAAGAGGAAATTGCTTTTAAAAAAACCGTTACCCCATTTGGATCCTGTAAGAACGGGGCAGCCCGCATGTTGAGTCATTTCGTTTCCTTCGCCATTCGGATATAAATTATACCAAAATGCAGCACTTCCTTTTTGCGGCCACAGGGAAAGGTTTAGTTTCGGGAAAACGGTGGCGCCGCCGGCCTCAACGTCACTCATCTGTAATGACATTTAGAAATTTTCAGTTGGGAAAAACCAGAGCATTTGAGTAAAGATCGTTTAAATGTTTTTTAAAACTTACGTAGAACAGCAAAGTGGCAATACGACCACCCCATCCAAAATCTTGTTGAACTTCTCCTTTCTGTTTATTTCAACGAAAAGAACAAGCCTTTAGCGTAAAGAAAGTTAGACGTTCAAATAGGATTTTTCTTTACCCTGGCATAGTCGTAGTGAGGCTCGTAATGTCCACCAATGCCGTAATTGCAAACTTGGAGATCTTCGGACGTGGCCATGTCGAGTCCGGTAATATCACCAACGCGAAAATTAATCTGGAATGAAATGTAGAATTTTTTAAAGCAAAATAACAGATGATAACTTCTTTCTCCTTTTTAACCGACGTCAGAAACGTAATCGTGTTCTTCATGTTTCAGCCAGGCAGATTTTGCAATTCGATAGCGAGAAACTTCACGTGCGCCACTCTCTTTCTTCTGAACAGTTGCACGTGCAAACTATTTAGAGCCGTAGAGAATGATTTTATTTCGTTGAACAGGCATTTGTGTAAATATTTGAAAGTTCTCTTTTACTCTTGGTTGGGCTAGCCTCTTGATGGTTTCAATCTCTTCATCGGAAATAATGTCATGATAAACGACTATCCTCGGTTTCAGTAATGCCTCCTCCATCTTGATGGGCTGAATGAAAAAGTAGGGCACATTGTTGGTTACGTAACGGCATCGTAGACGGCCTTCTAGTTTGGGATCCATCAACTTTTCACCTCTGCAAAGATAACTTGTTACTTAACCTTGGAAATTTTTTAACGGATTTTAGAAGGAAGTCTAATACCTGCAAAGCTGTTCGTACACATCCCAATGTTCTGTAGTTCCGGGGGGTTTCGTCAACTTTAGTTTGGTTGTGTCGAATGGTTCGCTCATGTTGATGTTATCCTCGCTAAAGAGAAAAAAAAAAAGAAACTCACGTTAAAATCTTTCGCACATTAATTTGGGATCTCGTGAAAAATGGAACGTACTCCCCAGTTTCTCCACGTCGCTCAGTTACTCCGAGTTGACGAAGCAGTTTCTCATAATGCCTTTTGTTCCCAAGTGCACGCTGATGGTAGGGAACTATCTTGAGCAGCTCGTTAGTCATTTGTAAAGCTTCTTTCAAGTTCCCTGGATTTCCAAGTATACCATTTAGTTTCTCTGCCGTCAATTTTACTCGATTAATTCATTAGCATGCAAGTATTCGTCACACCTTGTTTATATGTAGAAAAGGCCAAATAATCTAAAATGTCTTCCCGCGCAACAGTTTTGTTCGATTCGTCTTCGAATTTGTTTAAAGCTTCTGCCATCCACAGAACCGTGTGGTAGTGATCGCCGTTGTTGTACGACTGTCGACCCAGTTCCCAACAATCGCCAGCTGGACAAAACATGTTGGTCAACAGAATTGCACGGAAGCTCTCAAGTGACACACATGGTTACCAGTGAGATGACGAGAATATTTTTTCCCTCCTAAAAGCTTTCCTTCTGCTAAAGCGTGCGTATCTAGTTTATAAGTGTCTTGAAGTCTCATCAGTGCGACTGCTGCTCCATTTAAGTCTTCTTCGTTAGGGAAACGCAGTAAACTGCGGTGCTGAGTGATGTTTTGAATATAGGCTATGCGAAAAAGAATTCAGTATTTCAACTTCAAAGTTAAAACTGATGAAAGAAGAACTCAATATCCATGTACCAGAACCAGCATTTTTGCTGATGACTCCTTCTACTTTCTTCCAGTCAGATGTGAGTCGCTTAACAAGTAAATATGCATTGACTGGGTTGGACAAGTATTTCGGCACATCTGCGATGGCTTCCTGGTACATGCTCTCGTACTCTTCGAGAATTCTGACGTAATGAAAAAAAAAAGAAATTAGAAATTTTCGCCCTTTGGGGGAGCAGATTGAGTTTTTCATTTTTCACCCTCTCAGTTGTTTCATCCTTTTCTCCTCTTCCTGGATGTAAGTGTCAAGGTGTTTGACTAGCTCGAACTCGGTAGCTATCAGACCCTCCATGTCTGCCATGGCTGTGAAAACATCCCCGAAAGCAGTTTTTGATTGCGTGACCAGTAGAATTAGAGCAGGTATCAAGGTAGTAATTTGCATGATGAGAAGAAGCTATTTGAGATTTTTAAAATTGAATTAGTGAATTCAGTGAAATTATTTTAGAATTTCATAGCGAAACAAACGGCCAGCCTTTCCACCCGTGACACGTCAAAGAAGCCGAAACCATTTTAAAACCCTATTTTTTCCCATTATGGCTTTTCTTTTTTCCAAAGTTTTTTTTTTACGATGAATTCGTATGCGCTGGGCGAGCACTGGAAGCTTTCGATATACTGTAGCCCTGGCTCAGCAGGGGATCTGTCACGCATCACCAGCCTGCACGCATTTTCCTGTACCAGCGTTTTTTTTTACTCTTCAGATCGCGTCATTTAGCACGAGTCCGTTCCTTAACACTTGTTTTCCATATTGGTGAGGTCAGTCTTATCTGAAATGTTGGTGTCCTGTTGGTCGTCAGCCAACACTGCCGAAAAGGTTGATCGACTCGTTCCTTCAACTTTTTGCCATGAAATTTTATATTTAAGTTAACCCCCCCCCCCCCCCCCCCCCACGCGTTTGAATTTCCGGATCAGCCGTTCCACCGGGTTCCGTTGTCAATAGCCATGTTGCTTTGAACACGAATAAAAGTTTTTTGTTGGAGAATAACAATGTTACTTACCGTAACTTCCAAACTCTAAAAAGTTCCTGTATCGATTGTTTCGAATAATGCAACTGAGGACACAATTTAATTTTTTTCCAAGTTGTGCAAAGACTGCAAGTGCATTCTGTCAAGGTTGGCGGCCAACTGCACTTCTCATTGCATGCTGGCACGTGAGGAAAGCAGTTGAATGTTTTGTGAGAGCAGCCTTAGTCCCGCCTTTTTTCTTTCCTATCAAGTATTTCTCACATCACGGCACACACGTAAAACACAACAGTCGTCTCCTTCTGAAACATTTACTTCCCTTTTCGTCCGTGGGCGAAGCCAGTTTTGTTCCCTTCTGTCACGCAAACCTGTATTAAACACACCCCGTCAACGATGAAATTCGTAAGAGCATCACGGATATTACCAATACGATGGACGATACGGAACTTGAACATCTGCGATGTTGAAATTACTTTCGGTCGAAAATTCTACTTGTTTAATGCCAGAAAATAGCTTATTTTTTTCCTCTCAACGTTCTTGGTAATTTATGCTCTGAGGAAGAGGGAAACAGCAGTAGTCGACTTTAACCTTGAATTCGCTTTCTAAAGTGATGATCCATCTTGAAGCGCCCAGCGTCGTCATGAAACAGGTTTTCAACCCGTTCTCTCGAGCTATCACTTGTTCGTGATGGATTCAAAAATTTTACGGTGTTGAATCAAAAACATCACTCCCTAGTCCTTGAAAGTGTTTTTCTTTCGACGATCCTTCAAATTCTTGTGATGAGAAATTCCCAAGTGGAATAAAAAAAAGGAATGATGAAACGCGGAAAATTGTACTGAGCTTCTTGCACTTGAATACCGGTAGTCCTCCATGCGAAGGAAAGCTCTAATTCATTTCTTTGTCAAAACTCTTTGTTGAGTGCATCTTTCAGTTAGTACTTAACAAAAATTGAGAGCGTTTGTTTAACTGTTCTTTGTCGGTATTCAATTTTCGTTGATTACTAGCAAACTACATGTAACTGTACAGACACTGTAAATAATTATTTTCTGGGTTTAATAGCGAAAAAGGAAAACTTTAAAAGAAATTCTAATTGCTCCATCTTTCTCGTTGTGCACCACATTAAAAATTACGCGCGTTATATCCGCTACGGTTTTCACATTCTTTTTAATGTTTTTCTTCTTCTGATACGCTACATAAAACACCGAATGTTGAAGATGAAAGCGGTTAAAACTTGAAAGTCCATATTTATTTTTTATCAGCGTAGCCGAGTACTTTGTTTCTCTTTCCGCTTTTCTCTTTGACATTTTACCCTTCTGGTTTTATAATTGGTGTTTGAAGGACGAAGTATTTATCGTTCGATGCGATACAGTTTTCGTCATTTTTCCAACAGTGAGATGCGACGGAAGTTCAGTTCATTTTTTTCACTACAGTCATACCAGGTATTGAAAAGGTTATTTCGCTAGCTGGCTAAGTTCACGTGCTGTTTGGACGGACAGCGCAATCAGGCGAATTTCTCTATTCGGCCAGGGCGAATGGAAAGGCGGGAAAAAAATTATTCATACATTTTTTGAATGCGTGTGTTATTATTTACGGGGAAAAAAACACCAGGTGAATTTTGTTATACATTTTTCTATGCACAAACTTGGACTCTAACACTAGATGGAGGCTTTATTTGGTTAAATATTTCCGTTTTTAAATCCTTTTGTAAAAAAAAAAAAATTACGGGCACTATTGTTTGAATGACGAGGTAAACTACAACCAATCGAGCGTTACTCGGTGATGTAGTACTCAGTGTAAACGTATTCTTCTTCATTCATAATAGGAATCTCCGTGTAGAGACAGACTACAACCTCCTTTTTTCTTTTGAAATATTTCATTGAGGAAAAACGCATCTGCGACGAGCCAGAACATCCATTTTGTGGCCATCGCAGGTGTCCTTAAAACCGTTAAAACATATTTGATAAAAACCACAAACGCTCAATTTGGTTATTCGGTAATCGCTAATCGGACATGAATCAGCGAATGCACATGTATGCTAATTGGAGTTGGATTAGCGAATACAATTGCTAATTTTATTAGGCATTCACTAGCGCAAGCACTCGCCTTGCCTCTTGTTCGATTCCTTGCCTCTCCAAATTGTGTAATGCCCGCGCAATCACAGAAGTACGGACGTGTCGTATACTACTCTACTCAAGCAAAACTATTTCAATTTGTAATTGGGAAATTCTTGTTATAATCTCTCAATTGAGCTTGTCACCTTGTCTGCGGAGGAAAATGGCTTTCATTAATTTAGCGGCAAAGTCGAGTTTCATTTGGCAACAGTGCTAAATTAATGGCTGCACGAAAAATAACACATAAATAATTAAAAAAAATTGATAGTTTTGTCTTTCAGACCTCATAGTTTAACTGCTACACTTGAAATTACTTAGCAGGTAAATAAATTTAAAACTAAGAATAAAAATAGGGTAATAACAAGGGCTTTAATCAAAAGCAGTGAATTCGCTGGTACAGTCTACTGTACCAAGCTTTTAAATTTTAATTCTGACTACCACTTGGTAGCACATGTTGGCTCGCAGTCAATGCATGGCATGATTTGCATGCATTTTCCATTTACTTTGTTTGATTTGTAAGTACATGTTCCCCTTTTTCTTCATATTGCAGGTCTGAGTACTGAGCCAGCCATCCTTCCAGCCATCATCATCAACATCAAGGATTGCTCGTCATCAGCAGTAGCAGTGTCAGCTTCATTGGTAGTGTATTCATTGTGTGATGCTCTACTTATTATTCTCCTATATCCCTTCTCACTATATTTTAATGAATTGCATGGCTTGCTTATGCCTAGTGTGCTCCATTAAAATTTTGCATTCTCTGGTTTATTAAAAATGAAAGTATACCTAGTCGTCTCATTCTAACTTTTCCTTGTGGCTTCTATATTTTCTATAATATTTATTCATTTTTCTAATATAGAAAAAACCGCAGCCTGTTCGATTGGAGAGCCCACAGCAGATACATCTCTTCTTCCCCCTTCTTAAAAAAATCTCAATGTCCTCGTGTACGCTCATGTGAATGTGTGTGTATTCACGAGGACTCCCTTCCTCCTACCCCACCTGGCGTGTTCAAATTCTGTTCGGATAGATCACTTGGAGATGTCTGGCTGTATTTCCCAGACAGCACGGTAGGAATAATTTACTTTATTTTCCATTTGTTTTTCGCTTTTGGGGGGCCTTGATTTTCATTTCAACATTTCCCCGACCGAAGGCTGTTATGTAAGTTGCCCACCTGCCCCTTGGCAGCGAAATGCGGAGAGCGAAAAAACTATTAAATGAGTATTTAATCTGTTGGGTCATCATTGAGTTTATCACCGCTTTCAGAGTGTTACGATTACTGAGTCACCATTAGGTCTTTCATGAGTAGAGGGCGAACGTCAACGCTATCTTCTTTGTTTAGTGGGGTCAGCATAGTGTTCGACTAAACTGTCTTTCCATCAGGTCAACTAAAAATGACTGAAGTCACATTAGGAATAAATTTAACCGGAGTTTTGAGTCAGCGGAATTATTTTACTTTGCAACATCCGAGATTTTCGGACACTCAAATATGTACAAAGTCCTTGCCAATTTTTTCATTTAAATTTTTCGTACGAACCTTCTCTTATGACAATTGTTCTCGTATGACTGTTTTCGAATTTTTAAATGGGATCATATAGTTGCACTTCCATGGCTCCAATCCCATTTCCCCTGAAAATTGGCAACTGCCAATCTTGTCTTCTTGTTATTTCACTATAACAACGAAACTATTTCGATAGACTCGCGACGCACTTCGTGCAGTCTATTCTTGTTTTGCAGAAATTTTAACTGCCATCTTTCTCGTCTACATCTTTTGTGTGTTTGTGATTGAAAATCAGATACCTAGTCTTGACCGCTTTTTATTTGTTTCTAGCTCAGTCATTTGCGACGAATTTTTATTATTTTGAAGGTCCCCCTCCTTTTCCTTTTGTTACATTAATCTCATTCAAATCTTAAAAGTATTCCGAGTTCGTTAATCATTTTTGGATTATTTAACGAGAGGCTCTAGTATCCTTCGTTCAACAAAAAAAAAAGCTCTTGAAGAAAGAAAACAAATTGAACGTTATCTTTCAATTGACACATGCGATCCTATTTCGGGTATCCTAAACAAACTCATACAAACCGTCGATGATTATACACACAGTTCATGTTAAAAAAAAATGTTTATGTTAAAAAAAAATGTTTATGTTAAAAAAAAAAAAAAAAAAACTTTTGAAACTCCTCCCGTTATCTAAGTTTCAAAAGTTGTATAACTGTTTGCGCGTGTATTTTCTTCGTTGCTAAAGTTGCGTGAAGCGTTTGCTTTGGAAAGCGCGACGACCATAAATATTTACTGACGATTACGTAGAAAATCCAGCACAGGGCACGATATGTATTTTTTTAATGCTAAGGTTGACATTCTGGGTAAAATCTCACTTGAATGACATTTTTATCGAAAAACGAAGTAATTGTCTTTCTCAACCGAATATAGCATTTTAAAACTTAACATCTATCCGCCTTTTTATTTAAGATAGAATCTCGTTCCGTTATTTCATCATTCATGACATCGCAAGTAGCGTCAGGAGGGAAATCTTTTCTCGTTCAGTTTAGATTGAAAAAACAAAACAAAAATGAAGCTCTTTACATTTTCATAAAGCTGAACGGTACGATAAAGCATTTGCGTGCCATACGTGAAAGCCGGTGAAAGCTGGAAGTTGAAAATTGTTGAAATGTGTCCTTAATGCCTGGAAATTTGTTCATTTTGTTTGTCTGCTCTTAAAGGAAAGTAGAGGAAAAAGAGAATTTATGCTGACACCGTCACATATTGGCGTGAACGTATGGATTAGATTGTTAACGAATCACGCACGTCCGCCATATATGGCGTCACCAAGCGTCCCTATCGTCTCCTCGGGCGCGACGTGTGAAATTGATCAAACAGATATAAACCATTTCTTTTTGTTTTCATAGAAAACATACTTGTGTATTATCACGCACCTTCTCTCAACGCAAATGAAAAATATTACTAAATGTTACGATTTTGTCTTCACCTTCGAATTTTGTCTTATTATTGGCCGACTTCCCTAGACATCCGGGTCCTTGGGAACAAACTTGAGGAATCCTCCTCTCTCAATTGCATAGCATAGAAAGGATGTTGTAACCGCAAAGACAGATTCGTTTTAGAGACTCTTTTTTTTTATCTTGATTTAATTCGTTCGGATTCGTTCGGAAGTTGTAAGGAGCGGTTAAAAGAAATCGATGACTGATCAATGCGGGAGCCTTGACTATTTCGAAATATTTTACAGACACATTTTTAATTGACTTCTTCCAGTTAAAAAAAAAGTGAAAAGGTTTCAGGGGGAAAACCGGAAAGTTTGCAGCTCCTTCAATTTGCGTCATGAAGTCACAGGGCAATGGTTTCCGAATCGTTGCGGATGAAACTCCAGTCGAGCTGTTTTGAATCAGTTATTCGTCTCGGCTCATAAAAAGAAATGAAAGTGCAGAACAAAAAAAAAAAAAAATCCCCCGAAAAGTGTCCATGATATTGATAGTAAAACGATACTCTTAACAAATTTATTTTCAATCATTGACTCTGTAATTGAATTACGTCAAAGATCTATTGATAATTGACCCTTCTGGTCTTGTTGTCAGTGTTTTCGGCGAAGTATTTGTTTTTGCTTGGTCTCTTGTGATGTGGTAACTTGGTCATAGTTTTATGATTTTTTTTTTCAAATTCAAGTGTGAGATACCGACGGGCGCAAAGTATATCTTTATATTTTGTAGCTTTTTTCAATACTGCAAAAGGAAGTGGAAGCGGCTTTGTTTTCAAATCAACCACCAGATTTTTAAAAAGAATTTTTAGCCATCTATTGGCTGCTTGAGGGAGAAACTGAAATTGCTGATGTCGAATTCCGCATTTCTGGGACGCATTTCACAAGTCTTAGCAGAAAGAATTAAAGAAAGACAAAAAACAAACAAAACAACAAATAAAAATGTGGAACAATGAAATGAAATTAAATCGTAATTCATACAAGTAATAGAACTAAGGAAAATTAAAGGGAAACATTCAATTGACCTATACATTCAGTAGAATTTCATATAAGTAGGTCCAAACAAATGTTGCAACCCTTCTTGTAATTAACAAAACATCTGCTCAACCATTAGTATAAAAAGTGTTGCAAATTTGTTACGTTGTTTTGTGCGCTTGATGTCTTTTCCTTCTGTCGTTATCCCCAATTACCCAATTTGCGAATTCCGTCGAGAACACTCGTCTAGGGGCGAAATTGGTTGGTAAAAAAGAAAAAGCGACAATGTAATGGGGTAACAGCTGGAACAAGTGGATGTAAACTAATGACGTTGCTTTTTTTTTAAAGTTTCTTTTTGAAGTGGAATGTCCATAAAGTCCCCTTCACGAGTTGTTAAGAGACACCGTGTATTATAGCAAACGGGCCAATGAATTCTGAATGTGCGGATTTTCTTTTTGCGGAATCGCTGGGTGAAACCCCGAAAGGGCATGTCGTATCTTCACGCCCTTTTATGGTGTGGAAACATGCAGATGCGTGCGCTTTTGATGGCAGATAAAGAGGGCGTCGGGAGGAAATAACTTCACAAGTGGATTGTCAGATATTCATCCAACGATCCGTCTAATCTGACTCGTTGAACTCGGTTGTACTCCATCCCGCTCTTATCTCCTTGTGTCGTTTTGATTATGCCGGTCATTGTTCGTCAGGGAAATTCGAGTGAATCGACCCGGATGAGATTTTTTATTTCCACGCCAAACCAGACTTTGTTTTCGACACTGTTTGCGTGTACTGCATAGCAGCAAAGATCGTGCACGAAGAACATCAAAGTCTGGTGACGCATGTTGCTGAGTCTTCAATAATGCAAATGATTTACGCACGGCGAAGTCCTTGTGGCGATGGTAACATCTCTAAATATAGGAAGATTTCTTTGCTGCTTGGAGAAACAAATGTCCGATGTCATGGCAACCGACTGACGGTCTTGCAAAACGCAAGCCGTAATTATTGACGCGCAGATGTTGTTGTTGGCCATAAAAGTTGGACATAGTCGTCCATCTCCATGGCGATGTTAATTTAGTTTGGGCAAGTTTAATCAAAAGGTCATCGGGCAAAGTCGAAGGTTGCTACCTCATTCAAAATTGGAGAAGAGGGACTAGTAACCATAGTGACCGCCAAAAGTTTTGGAGCGCGATCAAAAGATTTTCACATTTTGGCTTTAGGACAACATGTATAGAAGATAGAAACATCCACCAATTCCCTGACGTACATTTTCAATATAGACATTTCATATGAATCATTGAATGGCGACAAGACCGACTCCATTTCGATGATTACATTTTCCATCACAAGTAGCTCTATTTCGGGCTAGAATCTTTTATAACCTTCTCTTTTCGGACATATACTCTCATTCGGATAGGCAGCTGCCAACTCGGCTGTAATCAGGATCAGTTCAAAGATGAGACTTTACCGCTATGCTTGTTTGGACAGGTTTTCAGATGGGTTACGATTCATCAGCATCATGTCCAAATCCGAGATGGACTTGGACTACTTACACACACACTTCCGTTACAAGGTCTCGTGCCACTCGTGATATGCTGCTGACTTTGCTACAGGCCTTTGGTCTTTAAGTTTTCACCACTGGGAGGCAATGAAGACTTACGCAACTAGGGACGTAAACCCTCCGCAGGGAAATCAATAGAGTTTGTCGCTATTGGTCTATCGCTGAAGGTGCAATGGACCAACTCGCATCACGGAGGTTTCGCGTTATCTTCAGATACGCTAGCGGTACCTATTTCTGTTCGACTGACTACCGTCTTGTTTCTTTGTTCTCTTTTGTCCCGTCTCATCCCGGAGAAGAAAGGGAGGACTACAAGTCTCTTTTTGATTAAAAAGTTTGATAATAAAATCGCTTCTCCTCCGAAATATATCGGACATCTGTCTTTTGACGAGGTTTCTCAATCGATCATCGGTGGACAGAAAAGAGGAGGGCGCGGAGATGTGTGACAGATCGGGTAACATTAAAAAAAAAAGAAAATAAACAAAGTAAAGATGTTAAAGAAAAGCGAGTGAATGGAGAAAGGTCCGGCGGGAGCCGATCCCCTGTGGGGACAAGGGAGAGAAACGAGATTTATCGGTCCTTTCTAAAAGAGATCCCATCAGGAGCGTTCATGTCCATATATCAATACGGTCGTCGTCGCCGCCGCTTCGGGTCAGAGGGTCGCTATGCATTTTCGTTGTTGTAGAGGAGAGCTATAGATCACATTCTTTTCTTTTTTTCTTTTCTTTTTTTCCTTTTGATATCAAGCGGCTCTTTCTTTAACCCCTCTAACCCATGGTAGCATTAAGGCCGTCACCCAGAACTTTGGTGGTAGCCGTAGTACGCGCCTGACTTCATATACTATTTGGGATAGATTGTGAGATTTGTGACAGCGCGAACTTTTTTATTTTCTCATTCTTTCCTCATATTGCGATATGAAATAAAAAAATAGTCGAAAGAAAAATGCAGGCCCATTTCCTCTCGGAAAGCATCGAGAAAAAAAAATGTGTAGTGCCTCTTTTATATTCGTCTGCAGAGGCATTAAAGATTGAAGCTTTTTGCTGCAGCAGATCCTTTGCTCGGTCTGATGGGAAAAGGAGGTAATCGAGTTTAAGGGCTTCTGATGGACGTCGACGTCCGGTCTAAATAATCCCCCTAGCTTCAGGGATAGAAACAAGACGAGGATCGCATAGCCAATGAACGTCCAAATTATAGCAGTAAAGGGAGAAAAAACAGAACACAAGCGGGGGACGAATGCGACTATAATAACAGGAGTAATAGCCGATGAGGAAGCAAATAAAATGCCATCAGTGTGGTAATCTATATACAGTTTTTTCTTTTTCATTTGAATGCAACATTGGTTCAGCGCTTTTATTTATTTTGTTTTCCAATTCCGTGTGCCGTTGTCGTCAAACCCAATAGACGACGATGGAACAAGGAAGATGGATGGAGATTGGTTGAATTGTTTGGCAACGTGCGGATGTATGTCCCTTTTTTTTTCCTTTTTGGCTACTCTTCTGTCTCACGATGATTGGGGGGAGCACAGTCGCGAAGCCACTGCGGAACCACAATTTTATTCTTATCTTAAGCCCTTCTTTTTGTGCGTGTGTGTGTGTTTTTGGCTTCGGATTCGATAGCTTTTCGTTCGATTTGTAGCGATTGGAAAAGAAACAGTTGCAAGTAAAACTGTGCGTAAAGCGGATAGTTTCCCTTTGATGCAGAAGTGAAGTCATATAGGACGTTATGGAGATGTTGAAAGAGAAAAGGAACTGGATACGATAAACTGAGATGAAGGAGTGAACCGGATAAAGGAGCGAGGAAATAAAATGGCTGAAGAATAGTTTGAAGGATTTTATTTCCGTCCTTGTCGTCGTGCGGTTTCTGACAACCTGGGTTCCAAGGGAGAACATTTCCTCGTTCCAGCTCTTGTCTTTACAGTTTCCCTTTTTCTTTTTGGGTTCTATCATGGGCAACTGATGGTCCCTACCTCCAGCCTTGGTATATAAAAAGCCAACGCCAGAGAAAGAAGATGGAGAGGCCTTTTTTTCTTTTCTACTTTTTGTATTTTAGGGGGGAGCTTCCTAGAAGATTCCGCGTGAGCGAAATTCCCGAAAACCATGTGTGTGTAGTTGTGTGTCTCTCGGTTCGTTTCCTGGTGGGCATTTTCCGTGGGCCCGTGACGCCGCCAAGGAGCGGGGTTGCCGCAGCAGTCTGTTTCCTTGCGTTTCGACGGTGACTCGGTCTTACCTTATCCTCTTCGTCGAAGCTTTGACTATTGCCACTTAATACTCTTCTCTTCTTTTTGTACAAAGGCCGTACACTCAGCCACACTATCTGCGTTACTTGATGGTGGCAGGCATTCCGTGAACGGGTTCCTTATGTGTATTGATCCCGCGTTTGCACTTGTGCATAAGAGTGAACCTTTTGAAACGTTTATTTCCGCGACTATGGAAAAGTGTTAGTGAGTGTTATGTGGGCGGGTCGTACGGCCGTTGGCTAGAAGAGCGGGCAGCTGTTCAGAGGTCGTGTCGGGTGGGAAAAAAACAGGGAAAAGGGGTGAAACAGAATGCGAGAGTGAGCGTGAAAGAAGCTGTATAGTGAGGGAAATAAAGGCAGGACGAAGAAAAGGAGCGCCGAGTGTCGGCCGTTCAAAAGTTGCTGGGCCACTGCGTCGTCGGTGGCAGTCGGTGACTGGACCTTCTTGTCTTTTGTGTGTCTTTCAACTCGTGGCGGATTTGACTACGACTTTCTAGTCTCTAGAGATTCTTGTCGTGTAATAGAGACTGGACTAGTGGAAAACATTTGGAATCCGATTGATCCATCAAACAAGTTGTTGCGTCGTAGCAGTTTGAAAAAAAGTAGACAGCAACACAATGTCTACAAAGAAAGAAATGGCCAAGATTGATCAGATGGAAGCGGGATCTAATAAACCAAAGTCAGCGGGTAAATATCATTTGGGTGCATTCAATGTGTTGTTGGTAGTGGTGCAGACGCTGCTGTTGTTGTATTAACTCGTGCATGCAGTTGTTGTGATGATGAAAGAGAAAAACAATAGTCGCTAGTTACAACAATGAATTGCGCAACGACTTCAACATGGGATGAGCAAACGCAACTGCAGTCACTAGTTGGAAGCCAAAGTCACGAGCATTGCTACCCCAGACATTGTCCTTGTTTATCTTGGCCATCTTTCGCCGCTGTCCCTTATCCAGTAGCCCATTTTCTTGCTTATTTCATTCCCGAGACTGGGGACGGGCCCTACTTTCACAAAAAAGAAAATCCCATCCATCATTCTGGAGACGCAGAGTCCTGGGGACAAGAACGGGCGGGGACTTGTATACCTTTTCCTTGTTATTCAGCTTGGCCCTTACTTCTTGATTGAGGCGTCTGTCACGCGCGCTGCAACTCGTAATGAAATCTCCGTGTCGCTTGCAAAACAAACACGACGTTTAATGTCTTCTCAATCCGCTCAGCTTAGTGTAACCACCTGGCACCCGCCATTGCCAGTTAAGTGTGCGTGTCCGAAACTTCTTCTCATTTTCTTCTCTTTGATGGAGTGCAGGTTTGTTTCGGGATTTATTAAGTTATTCCTGCCTTTCTTTCATTTCGGACAGGAAAGAAAAGGAAAGAAGACGCACAAGTTTGGAAACTATTTTCGGGTAGGAAGCACAAAGGAAATATTAGTAGATAAGTGAAATGAATTTTTTCGTTCGTAACGGTACTTTGTAACGTATTTCTGCGTTCGTAATGGTACTGGGGTCTGAATTGAGTCGGCCATATCCGTCCAATACTGGGGAGCCCGCTCTCATATTTGTATGAGCAGTGGTTGCGGCCATGGTGGATTCAATCTGAGGCGGACGGCTATGACTTGGCTCGAAACAAAAGACGATAAAGAGATATCATATAAAGGGTTGGAAAAAGGAAAGAGATAGAGAGAGAGGAAAGAGAGAGTGAAAGGGAGCCTTCGGCGCGGAATTCCTGATCATTCAGTTCCGTCTTTCGCCACGCTGGTCAAAGTGCTTGTGACTAGCGAGCTGGATATTGGTTTCCGGATCCCGCAACTGTCGCTATCTTATACAACGACCTATTTTTAGTGTGAGGCTCGTTTCGTCTCTTTTCACCGTAACTTTGAGTCGGGACAAATGCGTGTGGGGTAGATGGAATCACTATATCAGGTTTCCTTGGTGGATGATGACATTGATGGCCAGAGAATGAGCGGCTGGCATCTTCGTCAGCTCGCGTTAATAATGAAAATCTTGAATGGCGCAAATATGGAAGGGTATGGACAGGCGGACGGGTTGTTTGCAAAAATGGCCGTCATCATTAGAGTGATTGAACCTAAAGTGGCACCACCCCAGATTATTACAATGAGACACTGTGAGCAGCGGGTGATTTCCTTTTCTATTTCCTGGATAACCAGTCGAGGATGTTCTCCTATTTTTAGAATCCGTTCTCTTCCTCGAAGATTGCTCATTTCGATTCATGTATTCATCAGAAGGCAGGAAGAGGAAAAAGAAAAAAAAAGTACAAGAATGAGAAGAAGAAGCGAAGGCTTACTGTTAAATGTGAGGCTCATACTTATGACCTCGTTATCCCTCCTCCTTTCAGTGCTGCTGTAGATGATGAGACTGCGAAAAAAGCGGAATAAATAGAAGCCTCTTCTGTTGAGACTCCTATGTGTATCGATCGCATTTTTTGTGTAGTAAGTATAAGTATGGGGGGGAAAAAGACGGGCAAGAACAGACCGAGCCCAGCAGCGGTCGGGAAACAAACACACATGGTCGGTCGGTCATTCGATCGCTGCACCGGTTGTCGGCAATGTCTTTTCCGGACCCTTTTCTCTGTGAACTTCCTTTTCATCGTGTAATTTTCTTTTCTTTCTTTGAAAATAAAGAAGAGAAATTCATGAATCGGATGAAAGTCCTGGCATTATCAATGAAATCATTGACTTCTCTTGTGCGACAATAAAGAGACAGCGTAGTAACCCATCGCAACTTTTCAACATTCTTTGGTGTGAAGTTGCCAAAATGAGAGTCCTCTTGAGCGGCTCATGGCATAACAAGCGTATGGTCCCACTATCGCTATTCAGAGTTGCACAGTCAGGCAATCGATCCTATTCAACTATTTGTATTAGTAACATCGCCAATGACGTAGAATTGTGTATAGATTTCGTATGTCTGCGGCTCATGAATTTTTACATTCAACACTTTGGGCGGAAACCTGGGAATTCATTGATTTTCAATCTGGATCACGTATTTTTTTTTTTCTTGTTTACTTGTTTTATTTACTTTCTTCATTCTTTTCTTGATCCCTTTCTCTCTTTTTATGTTTTGATCCGACGGCATCTTCTCTTTGTTGGCGCCGCAATATACTTCTGTACGTTGGCCGGATCTTCTCTCTTCGGTCGACAGACCCCGTCGGCTACAACATCAACAGAGGTGAGTCACACACACAAAATACTGACAGATACTATAACAATCGAAAGAACAAGTCTGGTACTCTGAAATGTTTAAAGTGGCGTAAAAGAGTAGTAGGTCTTCCACCGTTGCTGGTGGTGCCTTTGAGGAACAAAGAAACGAATCATAATGATTTTCTTTTTCGATTTCTTTGCAACCGCTACAACCGCCGCCTCCATCAAACCAGTAACTCATTATGCAGAGTGGATCCGTGTTTTCTTCCACTTTATTTTCTACTTTCCCCGCTGGAAATCTTTCCCAATCCTTAGCACTCAAACACACAGACATCCCACACGTCGTGTTACGTCGGTGTAATGGCATTCAAAGCGGTTCAGCTACATAATTTTGATGGGGCGTTCCCGTCCTTCTTTTTCTTCGCAGTTACTAGTCCCGGTTTTTTTTAATGCGGCTAAAAGAATGGATGACATATCTCTTCTCGCAGAAAATAAAAAAAAAAAATGGAAAAACGGGAAGGAGTGAAGTATTAAAATCGAATAAAATCGAACGAAAGTTTCTTTGAATAGCGTCTCAATTGCTGCAGATCTCGTTAGACATGATCAAGACTCCTTTCTTTCCCTCATATCTTTTGCCTCCCATTGGCGACCGCTAGGTCTCTTTAACTTCTTTTTATTCTGTGGCTATAGACCGTCGTCTCAAAGCCAATGGATCAGACTTTCCCGTTTTTCTCCAGGTCGTATTTGATTTAATTCAGCTTTAACTATTCTCACACAAAAAGATCCGGAACAAACTTTTCCGCCAAGAAATCGTCGGCCTCACCCGCATCAGGGACACAATGCAATTTGCCGGACGTTGAACAAATTCTCTTTTCTTTTCTTGTACCGTTTTTCACGCGTCACCTAAATCAATAAAAAATGTTTCAAAACAATTATGGGAACTGAGGGGGGAAAAAGGCGACTTCTGAATGTACACACATCAAGGTGTTGGTAGTGTATCGGGTTTGTGTGGACACACTCTACGCTTGTGTATTACTTCTTTCTTGTTTTTCTTTTTTTTTTTGCCTTCGCTTCTTTTGGCTTTTCCTCTCGCCGAGAAGGCGGAGAGACGTCGGGCCATTAGTATAGAGTCTGTGCGCGCGGTCGCAGTCCAGTCACTTGTCCGCCGGTCTGGGCCTGAACGAGACCCATCAGATCGTCTCTCCATCTTTCACTCTCTCTTTTCTCGGTTGTTGATTTGGTGTTTCGCTTTCATCTTCAACCTGAAAATCAGTTGTCGAGACGACGAACAAATAATTTCATCAGTGACACGAAAAGCTGTGATTGTTCCATCGAAATATCCCCGTGACACTGTGAGACTAGCAGGCGTGAGGAGTAGAAAAAAAAAGAATTTCTTTAGAATACCGGTAAGAAGTTGGATTTCTTTATCTTTTTAGTTTCTTCTCCTGTTTGTTTACTTTGAACCCCCCCGCGTGTTGGCGCTGACGGCACCTTGTCATCATCTGCACCTGATGAGTTCTAGATGGTCTGTGTGTCTCTTTTGTTTGGTTTTGTCTGCTCCGGGTGTTGTTGGTGCGCTGTGATAGTTTCTCTCACACAAACTCATTTTCTTAGTCCATTTTCCATCTACAAACTGTGAAAACCGAGCAGACACCACAACATCTCCACTGACGCGTCCACACCATAGTCTTCTGGTCAATAATACCACAACATCCAGTCTTGGGTCGTCCAGTTGTAGTAGCCTAATTCAAGTGTAGCAGCAACTCAGTTGTGAGGAGGAATTCCAAGCCCATCATTCCCTTGTCGGGTAACGTGAATTTGGCTTTGTCGAGTGATCACGTCACGTTGCCCTCGTCGCAACTTGTTCACGGACCGATAAACATTTTGAACGGGAAAGATCCAGCAACGTCGATGATGACGTCGGGTATTCTTGATCCATAGATAGAGAAAAGGCAAAAAGAAAAACGAGAAAAAGGATGATGGAAAGGGCCGAGAGAATTGTGAGGTCTGAAGTAGCTTGAACCCATTCAATTTCGTACAATTCCATTGGCTTTTTACGTAAATCCGCATGAAGAAAAGGAAGAAAAGAAAGGGGAAATCAACGTAAAATCATTAAAAAGTTTCTTGATCCTTTTGCATGTTTCTCTTGTCCCCCAAATTGCATTACGTACAACTTGAAAGATACACAGGGCGAAGAAAGAGGAAAGAGATAGTACTACATCATCTCGACTTCTTGCCTTCTCGAGTCCTGACGGCCGACAATAATGTAATTCGGCGGGCGGGAACGGGTAAAAGATGGAATGCTTTTTGGGGAGAGTTGGCCGCTAATGCTGTAGTCGGCTCAGACTAGACCCGAGACTGTAGAGTGTATTATAGTGCTTGCCTCTGCTGCTTTTCAGTTTCTCTGACGTTGCTGATGTCTCTTTTGTTTCCCTGTTGCCGCAACGCGCTGCTTTTGCCCCGGCCCCAACGGCGCTTGGAGTATAACAATGTGTCGACCCCAATAGACGCGGACAATCAGTCACTCTCTCTCACTTCCCCCCTCGATGCAATTCTTTGCAAACAAGAATCTGTCAGGAATATTTGTGGAGAAAGAAATGGTGAGGCGAAGCGAAAAATCGCCATTACAATAATTCGTGCCGAGGAGGATCTGATGATAGGTCGGTGATCGTCTTGTGTCGCTTCCGTTGTCATTTACGTGCGGAATCAAACCCAAAGGAAAAGGGATGAAATGACCGTGTTTGGGTCGCGCGCGGAATTATTGATTGCTTCGGGGAGAGCGTCGAGTCTTTGCCCGTCTTGATGTGGCCAATTGGAACGTGTACAAAATCCTGTCGACGTGAGGTTTCTCAGCCCGCGACAGCAAACACGACCACAAGATCTCGATGTATAAAGAGGATACTCTCTACGCCCGACATACAACCAATGCAAAACAACAAACAGACAATAAGAGACTAGAGCAACAAAACAAACGTAATGAGTGAGTTATCCCGCTGGGTGTATTCTGTGTGACATGATGATGCAGAGATACCGTAGGCTAGCCTTCTTCATTTTCTCTTTCCTAGTCTCCGGTACTGTCATTTTGTCCTTGCTCTGTGGCACCGTAGTTTTTGTCTGCTCTGTGGCTCTCTTGCACGACTGGTCGATTATCATCTGGCGTTCCATCAAGTCTCCGATAGGAATCGATAATTAATCCAGACTTAACAAGCACAGGACAGAGTCATGCCGAACCCATCAGTTCTTTCCGTCTTGTCATTGAAAGTGAAATTTTTAGTCAATTAACCAATTGATAATGTTGGGATCGTGGGAATTCTATTTCCCAAATTATCATAGGCCGTTACGGGAACAACGGCCAATTTATGTGTCGGTTTCGATTTGCTGTGCTGTGATGACAGCCGACTTTGGCTCCCAACCAGAGAGATTTGAAACAACTGACTTTTGACAAAGTGTGACAGTTCCACACATAATACAATAACGACTTAGGGCAGTTGCTGGAAACAGAAAGGATTAGGTTGATTGACGTGAATCCCATATTATCATGGTGGAACTCGGGAGCCGATAGCAACTGGAAAAGCCAGGGGACTGTGTCTAGTGAGTGTGCCGTATTATGTTTGCCGGATCTGGTTCTCTCAGTTTATATGGTTGACTGGTTCGTGTCTAGCTTCATCGCCATCAACATGATATGATGATGACCGACATTGGGGGATGTACGAGACTTTGAAGGAAAGTATGGTGGGCTGCGCATACATTACTTCCGGATAGGCCGGACCTTGCGCGAGGGGCAAGCAGCGTAGAGTTTTTTTGTTGCTTATTGTAATAACATCCGCCCACTGGGGGGCAGTAGAAAAGATAGTGGTGGTGGTGGTGTTGTCGAGTTCATATTATTATTTACACACGCACGCCAAATAGACATTACAACATTAAGAACAGAGAGCAGCCGAGAAGAGCTAGAGGTCCGAGACGGTTCTTTGTTTCCGACAAGGGCGGAGTATGTCCATTTCTGTATGTTTCTTCTTTGGTTTGACGCTTGTAACGAGCCGCGGACGGTGATCTCGTCTTCGGAGCTGAATTCATATAAAGATAACACTTTACGACCTCCTCCCCGCAATAGCCTGTCGTATTCCAATAGTCTCTATCTCTTTTTATTGGAGGCAATATCGCGAGTAGTGTGGCCATTTCCTGTCCCCTCTTGTCTTTCCGCTTTTCTCCTTTTATTTTTGCTCGCCTTCTTTTTGGTTTGATTTAAAAAGTGGAGGCGAAAGAAAGAAAGAAATTGGGTTGATGGATCTGCTCGGAATAAAACCAACAACACCCCCAAAAAATGGAAGGGATAGACGAGATAGAGACATTGCGTCGGTTGGAGACGCGGCAGCAGTTCCTTTCGCCAGAGAGTCGATCGTGTTAGACGGAAATCAAAGAAGAAAAAATCCACTGCTAGTGACGTCGTTCCATCCATCCATCAGTTTGAATTCTATTTTCCCTTCACTCTCCTTGTTTATTCTTCCTCTGTTTTGTTGTTGTTTTTGAAGGGTTTCGGAATAGGCAATGCCCATTCTTTAAATATTTCGATATAGAATGAAAAAGTTTGAAAAAGGCTTCAGTACCTTTTTCAAGTGATTTAACTTTCACTCTTTGCTCTCAAATCGGCTGAGCGTATTTCGCTCCCATTCTATCCGACGGCTGAAATGAAACAGCAGTAGGACGTAAAGTTTGATTGGCCGGGTTCTGGAATTGGCGTAGAATCTAATCACCTGAATGGCGAGACACTTACTGTGACCCATCTATAAACTGGTCATCCAGAATCTTTTGCAATCTCCATAACTTCACTGATTCACTATGCCACCGATTGGATGCTGGACGGATTTTCCAGTCATAACCATCGCCTTACCAATTGAACGAACGAAAGGTTCTTGAGAGTCTGTTAAAGAAGTGTGCGAATTCGCGGTGGCCATACGGATCGCGTCCGGTTTTTCTGGCATTCTTCCTTGCACTTCTCTGACCGTCGATGCTATTAATGTCGAATCGCCATCTATAAATCTCCTTAAACCTCCCGAGACTTTGTTCCTTTTTCTGCTTCATTCTGTCCTTTTTTCTTGGCATTGAAACAAAATAGGTGCGGCCCGCAACGGCAACGCAAAAGTCGCATTGGGTCTACCGCGCTTAGTCGTAAATCTTTGGTCGACGTATTATTATTATTCTCAAATATATTTCAACACTCTCCTCCTAAGTCGTAAATGCCCTTATTGTCAAAGGGACCCCTCCTCTCTCGCCCTAACCTTTTTGCGTTATTCATTTAAAGCGATGCGGTGCTGTATAGACGTTAGGGCAAGTGAGAATCAAGGATTCTCGCGTATAGCTTTCGTGAGTTGCATCATTCAGCGCAGGTCGCAAGATGTGGAAATGAGACGGCGGGGATTTACTGGTGTGGGTTATTTCCATGCAGTATCTCTACGCAATACATCTACATATATATCAGTCTGATTTAAGAAGTCTGCCGACAGCGACGCTATAGTGCCATCCAACACGAGTTGATTGCGCGACGCAGCCGTGCGCGTTTGTCGGCTCTGTGTTTGTTGTCACCGCCGGCGCCCGTGACGGCACTCTGCGTTCTACGTATAGCAACCTCTTATTATCATTTTTGCCCTTCCTAGTCAAGACGTGAATATGATGGTTGAAAACGATTTGGACCAGTTCACCTATCATGCGGGGAGCCCAGAGGGATAAAAAGAAAACGGGGTCGGCAGCAGTCAGGGTTTGATGCGACCAATATATTTGCGATCTTTATTTGTAAAACTTCCCGAGATCCCGGGGAATGAAAAGGCAGTGGGTTGTCATGGTAACTTTTGCAACATAGCGCTATAGGCGAGGGGTGGGTTGGCTGAGATATTGCTTATCGTCGTTTAGTTTATTCTCGCAGCCACTGGGAGTCGTGTGGTAACACAAAAAGACCGCCCCGTCTGAAAAGCCTTCAGCTTTAATGTTTTTCCCCTTTTATCCGTCAGTATCCTGGGAAGGGTAGTGAGAGAAAGAACTTGATTATTTGTTGCTTTTCCCTCTTTTTTGGCCAGAGATCATAAGTGGTCCTGCTAGAAAAAGAAAACTGTAATCGAATTAGACTTCCTCTTTGATCCTCTTCGTACATATCATCTCCTTCTGAAAGGTTGTCTTAATTGTCATCTTCAGTTACATTTTTTCTCGTGTAAGTTGTTGTTTATTCATTTCTCTGTATCTTGGGTCCTCTAGTCGTCTAGTGCTGCGCTACCAATTCGTCGTCTGAGTGGAATCGTGACTGTTGTATCTGTTATTGTTGGCCGAGAATAAAAAAAGAGAGCGGAACATACGAAAAAATAGGACAGGAAAAAAAAGGAAAGGTTGAAGTGTTAGTCAGCGTCTTCCGTTCAGTCAGCTGGAGCAGTTTGTAATTGATGATGCAGCGTTTGTTCATATTTCTTTTTTACGCCGGGAAAAGACAATCGTTACAAAAACAGTAGTAAATCATTCGTGAAGGGTGAAGGAGTTTCACGAAATTCCATCTGCTTGAATCATGAATACGAAATAACTTCATTTTCGCGGGGTCGTCTGAGACGGAATAGTACTCTATACTCTCATGCAAGTACTAGAATGGTTCAGCGTTAAAATCTAATTTTTTCGTACTTGTGGGTGTCACTAAATTATTATTATTTTTTTCTTGTTCCACACGACTATCTTCAACCGATCCTTTCCACGCAGCGGATAGGTGGCAGGATAGTCTTTTTACGAGTATTTACGACTCTCGGAATCAGATGTTTCATTTCTGCAGCTGACATTCTAGCGCGCGTTCTTTAAAAATTGAATGATTTCAACGATAGTTAAATAAATAATTGTCGTTGCAAAACTTCGTTCGACACAGCCGAGCCACCATACTAGACTTGACCGGCTTCATGGCGATGAATTTTTCATTTAAGTAGGGGGGGGGGGGGCCGGAAAAGACGACAGAAGTGCATTTAGCGTAATGAATTTCGTTATAGTGTTCAATGGAACCCCCCAAATCCCTAGCCATACAAAGACTGTCTGGAGATTTGTTGTCGCTTGGCTGTTAAAACGAATCATTCGCCTCCATTCTATTCTTTTTGGCTGCCTTCTTTGCTTTGTTATTTACTTCCGGTTCCGGTGACAGTTTTCTTTTTCCTTTTTTTTTTTATCGCTCCTAGCGCTGTCTGGAAGAGAAACGGGAAAGGATATAAATGTGCCCGGTTCTCTCTTTCTCCGTATTTTTTCTTCATTATGAAGCTCGGAGACTGCTTCTATAAATACTAAATTTTACTGCCAGTCCATCTTTCCGATCCGGCTGTCGCAGCAGACCAAACGCAGAATATCTCGACTCCGTAAATTCATAGACCTAAATAAACAGGATTCTCATTATGCCTGACGCATTGCCAACAAATTCTGCCTCGCGAACGGGCTTTTTGATTTCGATTTACTGCTTGCCAGCCAGATACCAAACGTTTCCAACGTAGCATTAACATTTTTTTATCTAATTTTAGTTGCTCTGGATTAAATTCCCGAATGACTAAGAGGCCTAATTTGAATTTTCCAGAGATGAACGCGCTTAAGTTCACTTTGAACGCTGACCACTTTAGTTTGGAATTAAAAATATTTGATTTTGTTCTTTTCGTGATTTTTTGTTAATGGAGTTTTTGGTTGAAACGAAATTTTATTTTTTTTATTTTTTTTTTTTAAGAAATAGGCAAATAGTGGTTTGTAGGCTAGGTTGCGTCTGACATCTAGCGCTGAGTATAGGTACTGTATAGGAAAATCAACCTTCTATCTTAAATACCTGAAAAACATACGAAGCTTTTTCACGTAATCAAGATTGAATTGTACACGTACACACATATATGTGTTTCGCTAGTGTATGCACATACATAAGCGAAACTTGTATCAGACCGACTAAGGCAATAATCCAACTGTCATTGAAGATAATGAGTAACGATTGTTGATTGCTAATCGAAAGCCAACCACAAACAAAGGGTAGCAAAGGATTTCTTGCAAGAATGGATAAATCTCGTCGAGGTGGTGAGGAAGTTGATAACGTACACACACACACAGCCGACGGAATGGCTTAGACTTCAGGCTCGGAGCTTGATGGATTTCGCCTTAATTGACAAAGCGATATTTTGCCGATTATTGCGTTCCGTTCACTTTGTGGTTCAAACGCGTTCTCTGGAACAAAAGGAAGACGGGATAGAACTTTTGTGGCTCGAGCGCCAATGTCAATGGATAGGAAGATTGATTGGAGTTTTTATGTGTCTACCGCTCGGAACATAACGCTCTATATCCAACTTTTTCTGTTCGTTTTTTGCAGCAAAATACGATCTTACACGCTACTACGAACTCGCAGACAGCTCGCAGACAACTCGCAGACAACTTTGATATCCGTTCTCCGTCTTGTTTCTAGATTTCGTTTACAGCCATCTCAAAAATTCGTATTCGTTTGCGAGAAAATTGATTGAATTGAAAGTGCGTTGCCATCATGTGCCGTCAGCTTCGCATGCTCTCCCTTCCACATTTTCTTAGATATGTCATTTTTTTGTTTGTTGAATGTCAACAACGTTTGATCTCTTGGTTTTGTTAATGTTTATAATCCTGTTTGTGAAAGTAACAATAAGAACCATTATATGCAAACTGTTTCGTACAATTTGGGAACCTCGCGATTGCGTTTTTATAGCGAAAGGAACATCTGTAACAATGGGAGTTCAAACTGTGGAAGTGTCGTCGGTCAATCGCCCAAGTACTTTGCTGCCGCCGCCATTAGTACTACCCCCGACGACGACGGAATCACGTTCAATTGCAATCACAGCCAGTGATGTAGAAAAAGGCGCCACCAGTGCTGATCAATGGGGCAAAAATATGCAGAGATGGCGCAACGATAACATTGACATCGGAAAAGGTTCGTAAGTTTTATCATTACACCGCCCCTCCCTCCCCATGGCATTGCGAAGGCGATCGATTGGGGTATTACGTGAATTATGTAAAGTCTTTGCGATGAATATTCGACACGTAAGCCGCTTGCCTATTTGTTCAAATTAGGACTGCAACCGAAGAAATGGCCCAAAAGTACTCGCAGCAGCTTTCATTATTTGAGTAGGGATGAGTGTAGATGTTGAGAGAGAACAACTAAAATAGCGCGCCGTTGAACAACGTCATCGATCCGATTCTTACAAGTTTGTTCGTCTTTTGGATTCTCTATCGTTGTCGAATCCAAGTAAACCCCAAATACTCTGCCACTTTTGAAACTTTCGTTGTATCGCCAAAGTAGCTATATGCAATGAACCTCTTTGTCTCTTTGTCTAAGGATCAGGCCCGCTTCAAATCCAGTGAACTATGGATCAACTCCAATACATAATGCGGTGCTTTTTCTTTCAGACTTCCCTTCGTCTTTTCCGTCTTTGCTTGTCTTTGATATCCCAGAGAAAAGGGGCGCTCCCGTCATTGACTAGCTGAAATCGATCCAGCGATGGCAGTTCGACTACTACTAATGCTAGCACCTTTTCAATATCCAAATATCATCCGCTTGATGCCTAGGAGAGAGGACGGAGAAGAGACAACAAAGTCAACATAAAAAAGAGAAATGTAGGTCCTTTCTCTTGTTGGCTGACGTTTTCATTTGTTTGGTTTTCCCATATCTACTGGCCCATGCAGCTCCTCTAGGGGATAGATGATGTTGATTGCGAATTCTCTCAAAATTGAAAGTTGATGAGAAAAGAAAACGTTGGCGCTTTATCTTCATCCACGCCAACATACTGTCTCTTGCGTCTTTCTTTTATAGCGTCGGTGCCTGTGTTGCCACAGGCCAAAAAGGTTTCATGATTGATATCTTTTCAGTTGGATTCCAGGGTTTCTAGCGCGTGTCTACTATCCTCCCGTTGTAGGTGTTGCCTTTGTTGTTTTTTTTTCCTGCTCCTCCTCTTGTTGTTGGCTAAGTGATGACCCGGATACCAACATGACAGGTCCGTTTGTATGGGGATCCTCGGGGAGTGTTGCCGTGATTGTGTGTAGTAGAGAGTGGCCTTAGAAAGATGTCCAATGTATATGCGTGTGTCAAGAACATCAGGAAGGTTCCGAGAATCGCCTGGATGCACTTCGAACGAGGTATGGTGCCCGTCGACATCCACTAAAAGTTTACACTCCTCTTACGAGAAAGAAAAACGATCCAAACTCTCGTTCACTCACTATCAGTCTTTTCCCCGCGCAGGGTGGTTGCTGTTATATTGTCGAAGACGAAGACAGTTTTGTTACTGTGCCAAAGACACAAACCTATGTTGTGGACTAACTTTCGGCCAAAAATGTACTGTTTTCTGACCTTCCACTTTCCTACGAACGTTGCTGTCGTTGTATCGGACAGATCAGGGAAAGGCAAAGTCCGTTCGCGTGTGTATTTATGTGACTGACTGGCGAAATGTCCGTCTATATCAAATCAATCTAATTCCATCATTCCCTGTCCTTCCAAATGGGAATAGAGCGACAGGAGCAATCTCCTCATTTTCCATAGAGATGCACTGAAGCGCGAGCAAATATCCCTCTTTTGTGGGACGTGTCCTTCATCCAATCTCTAGCACGACAGGTTTTTTTCTTTTTCTATTTTTTTCTCAAAACGAGTCGCAGAGACAGAAATTCATCGGTCGTTTGGTTCCGTCGGTGATGTGTGTCATTACCAGGTCGACTTGGTCACGCAATGGCCGGGAGACCACGAACCTGCTTTTTTTTTCTTTTCTATTCCTTATTTTGGCCTTTTGGGGTGTGCAAGGGCTTCGTCTTCCTGCTTCTTTTTCGTTCTCTCTGAGAGAGTCTCTCAGTTCTCTTTTGCCTTGTGCTCGTTGGGTTGTGCTCGATATCGTCAGCCAGAGCCAAGAGTCGCGCACAGGCGCCGGTGATTCGCAGTCACAACTCGGTCGCCGTTGATATTAGACGAATAACGTGCATCTCTCCTTCCGCTCCCGACACTCATCGGTTCACGTTCTTCACTTGTTTTCTATCGTTAAAACGGCGCGAGAAGGAAATTTTTACGAAAATTTCGAACTCGTTCGTGTTGAAGTTTTTCAACTACGACCGTATCAGTGAATTGTCAGAAAATGACAGGCCGGCGTTGTGCGCATTCGTGATTGTTTACTTCACGAAAAGGTAGCGTGATTGTTGATACATACCCCCCCCCCTTACTTGTTTGTCTAGCCAATTTTGACTACCGAGTTTTTTAACAGTTTGTTCATTACTTGCGAATTTGTGGTTTGGGTGGTTGAATCCGAAAAAGAACATGGGACCGATTGATCCGGAAGGAAGCGATACGAAAGCTATTGTAACTGGCTCTCTCTCATCGGGTTCTTCATCTCCAAACATGGCGGCTTCGGCTCCGGTGATGCCGAGGAGCGATGAGAGACCTGTGGTGACCACAATTACGATCACGGGTGTGGATGGAACGCAGCAAACTAATGACGAGGCGGCTGCTTCGCTAGTTCCGCTTCAGATGCCCGATGTCGCTCACTCTCCACCAAGCGGTTACTCTTCCGTCTACGTCACTAATAGGATGAATAACATTCAATTAGGAGGTAAGATACCAAGACGAGGCCAAATCTTCCTATTTATGGTTCATGCCTTAAAGCACCTAGAAGTTTGGTTGATGCAGCGACAACTTTCGTCTCCAGGATGGAAAATAAGATCAGATTAGAGAAGTGACGCCGAATAATCTCGCCTACTGAATCGAGATGTAGTAGGAGCTAGGAGTGAGAGGGAAATGTTGTTGCATCTTTGACGTCAACGACTCTGCAGCGGTGGTACTAAAATTAAATTGGAGAATTGATCGCAACCTCAAAAAGATTCAGTATGGAATGGAAAGAAAAAGTCAAATATTCGAGTTATTGGACAATTGCATTTGTTCTATTTCTTCTTTTGCATCATTCCGCCCATGGTTGCCAAGTATCAAATCATACGCCGCAGTATTTTCCCTTTATTCTTGCACATCTTTTTATTTGACTTGTTTTGAGTAGACAGGAAGTTATGAAGCGAAAGGTCGCTGCCCTGTCATCCTCAAAGATAAATCTGAACGCGAAATTTGAATGCAAGCTTGAACATAAATCTACTGTATCATGCGATTATTCAAAACTTCATGGGAATCCACTGATATAGAACCGGATATGTTTGTTTTACTTCGATCTAATATTACAGCTACTAGATGATGCATCTCGGTCTCATCTATCACCATAAAGACCGCCCAAGGAGATGCTCTTCAATATTTTCTTTGTAGGCGATGGTTTTTTTTATTTCCTTTTCTTGGTATGGAACTGCTTCGTGTCAGTTTGATAGATAGCCTTCGTTATAAAAGGGGTTGGAATGGGGTTCACCTTATGTTTGTTGTCATCTTGTATGTTTGTTCTCGTTTTTGCTCTTTGGGCTGACTTCAAGTAGCGACTCGGAAGAGGGAAAAATGGCGAGAAAGGGGAAAGGCACATACAACAGATTTCATCAATTGGTTTGTTTTGTTGATGTTGGGAGCCAATCGCGGCAGCAGCAATCCGATGGAGAGCGCTGAGGAAATGACGATAACGACGAAGACGCGGACGACAACAATTGAGATCGAAGAGATGGGGGGATGCTCGCGCCACGTTTGAATTGTGCCGTTTCCAACGGGAGGAGATGACTCCCATGTTTTTTCTCCTGTTTGTCGTCGCATCCGCTTTCATCTATCTCTTTCGACATCGTTAAACCAATCATCGAGTTGGACCAAACAGAAAAAAAAGAGAGAAACGGTGGAATTTTGTGCTGCCCAGATATCGCTGTGTTCTTTTTTTTTTTAATTTTTTCTCCTTGCTTTGTGTTGGCGCTCACGCGGGACTCGAGAGCAATTTGGCCGGCCGTTGGCGCCCAGCGTTAGCGTCGATGGTTATTTTTCTTTCTATGGATGGAAAATAAGTTCTGCAGAGCACATACTGATTACTTTCTGTATTATATTTGGGTCGTACTTTTTTCAATTCCCCAACGTTGTCATACTCTTCGGGGGTTGCAGATCTGTTCGGAATTAAATCCCATGAAACTCCTTTGCTATTTTTACATTGGGTTTTTCAATGCATTAACTCTTCGTTCGATTTTTTGGGATGCTGTTTTCACTGGTGGAAGAGAAGATGAAAATTGTTTTTCAGTTTCCGGTCGTTGATGCTTCTCGCCAACTCCAACTAACTCGACGCCGATAAAAGCCATGCGGTCACCATTTTGTGGACATTGGAATCAAGACTAGGGAAGAAGTCAATCAATAAAGAAAATGGGAAGCGATGAACGTTGGCGGGTGGAGGAGGCGTGCAGTGTCGGATGCCAAACGCACAAGATGCCCCCCCCCCCCCCCTCCAAGTTCTTATTGTTCCGAGCCAAAAACAACGGCGATAGTAGTGTCTTTGACGAGTTGATGATGATGGGAGATTCTTCATCCTCTTGAACAAAACCTCAATCTTTTGGAATGAGTTTATTCGGAGGCGAAAGGGGCAAACGTTGTCGGGGTGGACAACAAGAATTTCGAGTGGCCAAGTCGGGACAGCAGTTGGAGGAGAGAAAAGAATGGATGACGTACGAAGAAGATCGATCTTGACTTGTGCCGACTTGTGAGTTTTCAGAGACTGCTATAGGACAAACAAGTAGTCTAGGGGATTCGTAATGACGCTCCTGTTTGAAGTATTCCGCTAGTCTTTTCCCGTCTTTCTTATGCCTTTGCGTATATTGCTGTCTCATCTCTCAATCACTTGACCGTCTTCTTTGTTCCTATTTTTCCTTGCATATTGAACGATGAGGGATGGCAGGTTCAATCCATCTAAGACTTTTAAGACTCCCAACCACCCGAGCGTGTTTTCTTGAAATATGTAAAGTATTTCACGTCGTCGTGGGAAAAGCAAATCTATCGAGCACCCGCTCCCGCATTCTAGAAGCTTCATCCAGCGGTTCATCTCTCTTTTCCTCTGGGTCCTGTTTGTCTTGGAAATTGATTTCATTATATCAAAGGAAAAAACGGGGACTTGTATGTCAGAAGCGGAACGCATATTTTTCCATTTCGTGTTGCTACAGCTGATTGATCCAACACTCGCACACTGCAAACGTGGTGGCTCCTCCTGTATAGCTGGCGCTTCATTTGGGTTTATTTTATTATCATTTCTTTTCAACTCCCCTCATATAATTTCGTCAAAAGGAAACTAACGTGTTGTGTATCAAAATAAAATAAAAACCCTTTCTTTATTTTGGGTATCAACTTGTATTTTTTGAATGCCAAAAATTAAACTCATCAATTATTTGTTGGGATTTAATGGATACAAGTAAATAACATGACTAACGAAAGTGCACACTTTTAATCGCCGCCAACGTCATCGCGTTGCAAAAAAAAAGTGAATAATGGACAGGATTATCGCGTGCGTTGCCGTTTTGCCGGTCGACTCGTTACGTTGTGTTCGTGGTTCTAGACGCCCGTCCGTTTCAGTGCTGCTGGCGGATAATATTAAATTACCTTTGTCAGCTCACCCAACCCAGTCCAAACTCTAGGGTATAAACTCGGCACGGACTGGAGTAGAGTTGAAAGCCGGCAGTTTTGTTTAACCACGGGCAATCTCTCTCCATCTCGCTCTGGGTAGCTCCCGTGACAAAGTTTTCAAAGCGAACGCGAATGAAATCAGACCAATAGACTGGCCGGTGTCCGCGGGGCTTAAAGTGGAAGTTGTTGCCATGATGATGATGCACTTCGAATCGATTGAATAGTTTAAACAATAATTTTAATTCCGTTCTAAACGCTTATTCAATAGATATTGTGACGGGGAAAATCCCCCAGGTGAAATTGCTTTTGCAAAGTGAAATTCTCTGGTCTCCACTGTACGGTTTGAACCGTATGAAATTCGTTGCATTGCGGACGTGTTTGATCGTGAGAACGTGCGTGCTGTGTAGCTAGTTTGGCCGTGGAGGCGGAGTTACCCAGCTTATGGTGGCAGCGCATGCGTCCTCGTCGTTCCACAAGCTTTTGGTTCGGCTTGATCTATTTTGTTTTTTTTATTTGCCTCGTTTCTTTACTCCTCGACGGCGACGTCGACGTCCCTCATTCGAACTGCACTGCGGGCAAGAGCCTTGGACCTCCTCCACCCTCTACCACCACCCGATTTACCATCTAAACCGTCACACTCGCCTTCTTGGCTTCGACTCCCGAACAAGTTCCCTAGGAATTTCTTCAGTTCGACACCCGTCCCGCTCTCAGCCGCGTGTTCTCTTTTTTTATTCTTTCTTTCTTTCTTTCTTTCTTTCTTTCTTTAACTTGTTTATTTTTCCCGTTTGGCGCGTTCCGTGTCTCACGGCTCTGCCACCCCTTTTTTCATTGTCTCATTCGGGAGGACAGGGGACAGATCATCAGTGAACGTTGTGGCAGACGATATCGCTGTGACTCGTTCGTCCGTCGTATGAGATTGTGAACCTATAGTGTGTCTGTTGATGGCCGAAATCGGCATTCTCTCCATTGGTCACCATCTGTTCTCCTAAAAAGAAGGAAACGTGCAGCAGACGGACAAACAGTTTTGCGCTGTACTCGTTGACGTTTTGTAACGTAGACTTAATCGTTTCACCGAGCCATGTGGAAAAGCGTCAAAGAAACTTGCCGTGAAAACGGACTGGCTTGTAAGTATTTAATCTATTTCATTTTTTTTTTTCGTTTTGCTTTGGTTGGTTTTGATTTCCCAACCGAATCATTTGAATTTGGCGCTTGAAGTTGTCGGCAAGCAATTACATGAAGACTCAAAGGTAAAGCTCCCTGAAATCCCTGCGAAAGTGTCGGATTACCAAACAAGCGTGGGGCTAATGATCGTTATCGATACGATTAAGTTGGAGGAAGCCCTTCAGATGGCTTACATCCCAACGCTCTTTCAGACTTGCCTCTGTCAAGAGCCCTGAGAATCAGGAAGAAAAATATGTTGACTGATTTGTGTGGGTATTTGATTTTCAATCTTGTTTTTTTTTCCTGATTTCTTTTCACAACAAATAGCGACGTTTTCGTATATTTTGGAAGTGAATTAGAAAGAAAATGGTAAAAGAAAATAGATTTGGGAAAGAAAGAGAAAGAGGATGATGATGAAAATGATCACGGGAGAGCGTGATCGATCGTTTTATAACGACGGTTCTAATTGGAGAAGAGAAAACTATTCAGCAGAAGCGGAAGGCCGGCTGTCATCACCTTCTCCCGTTCGGTTCGAAAAATCTTTCTTACTCTTCCAAAAAGATGATCTACGACCGGTCTCTGGTACTTCTAATGAAACTCTTGTTATCTTCTTTCTCATTCCTCCTTTATTCCTGGAAGTTTCGATTCACGTCGACTTGGATGTCTTTTGAGTCTTTTTTTTATTCCTTTGATCATCTGCAACCGACAGCCGACGGGGTTTTCCATTGGGTTTTCTTTTAGAGACGTGACTGAGTTATTCGTCATATCGAGCCAAATCCATTTGACCAGTTGTGTTGGTGTTGATCTCGTTGCTGTGGGTGGTAGAACTTGTTTGACTAACACGACGAGATTGAACGCTGCGTGTACGCCATATTTACTGGATTAAGGTTTCCATCAAACGGATTTACTCTCCGTGCGTGCGGAGGCAATTGGAAAAGACGTCAGACACTTTTTCCTATATAGTCCAAGCTATTCTCAAATAAAACAAATCGTTCCCTACCTAACGACCAATTGCATACGGCACTCTTCCATCTTCCGAGTTTTTCATTTGAAAAGGATAAAAATCTTAACCAATTTTTCATGGTCCTTCGTCGTGTTGCGTGTCGGTTGTCTGCCGTGTTTACCGTCGACGTTGGGCGGGGTAGGTGAAGTGATGGAAACTTTGTTTGCGTCTTGTTGCATTTGCAATTGTCGGTGAAAAATGTCACGGCGAGACTAACATTTGCGTTTCCAAGTAAAAATAGGAGTAAAAGCGGAAAAGGTTTTCTGTGCATCCGCAATTGTCAGTTTGAAGTCACGCACAACGTCCATTGACGCACATGCTCGAGTTGTCCGTCTCGTCGACGCTGGGGAGCAAAAATCAATTCGACGAGGGTCTATTTCTCTCTGCTTTCCTTTACGACATGAAATCAAATCAAATTGAAATGCGAGAGCGAAAGGACTCACCGGTCGGCCAGTCCTCTCCACGTATATAACGGGGGAAATAATTGCATGTTATCCCACATGACATTGTCAATGTATTTATATGACCCGCGTCTGAAACTGAGCCCCAGAGTGTCTTTATATGCCGCCCACTGGCCTATTTGCCCAAACTGCCGGCAAGAGGGAAAAGCAGGAATGTGTTTGCGCGCAGCATAAAATGTCCTTTGTGAAATCTTTTAAGATGAAAAATTCAAGCAGAAAAAGGAGCGACAGACAGGCGAAAAGGAAAGAGAGAGAACGTGGAAAATTTTTCGATGGACAGGACATCTGAGAGACGCAGCACTTATTGTGACTGGATCGATGCTGTTACACAGGAGGGAAAAAGGGGAGTTGGGAAAAGGACTTGAATCAATGGGAACTCAACGTCACAACACGAAAAAGATCTTCTCTTTTTGTGTTTTTATTTGTTTTTCGTCTCTTGTCGGAAAATAAGCTCATGTGAGCCATATCCTTGTCAAAAACGTCATCCACGTCTTATTATTTTCCAACAGAGAATAATACGACAAAGTTTGTTTCCCTCCATTTTCTTGCAACGCTGTTGGCGTTCTATTGAGCCTATCAGCTTAGTTGTTCCTCTCGGTCGTCTGGGGATTCGTTCGGCACCTCTCGTCAAAGTTATCACGTCGTTAGCCCTCCATTTACCGTGGCTATATTCACGCAGACTATAAGAACGTCATTTGGCAGTGAACTCACGGTCTACGCAACAACTTTAGTCTCCTCCTCCAGCATCATCATCATCCGACGCCTTTGGTCCGTCTCCAGGCCCGCTGAAATGCTCAGCCAAACGTGAACATCCTCCTCATTCGCCTCTCCTCTCTCTCAGCTCTCCCATCTCTTATTTTTCGAACCTCCTGTTTTTTTCTAAACTAGTTTTTCTTTCCTTATGTCTACTAGACCAGAAAGAAGAAGGGCTCCGGCCGAAACTTCGTTTTCATTAAGAAAGCGTGAAACAATCATGTGCACATGTCTCTGTTCTTCTAGTACGGTCTAAAGGTGTCGAGGAAAGGAACAGAAAGGACGAGCGTAAACTAATAAAGAGATCAGCCTCTCCTTTGTTCTTCGCTCGTCTTGGATGGGACCATACGTGTGTGTGTATCTCTCTGAGTGTATTTATAAAACAGACCAATTCCCCCCGGTGTGGAAGTGGATAGACCCCAGAACATTTTGGCTGTCTCTTTTCACTCCGCCGAATGCCCCGGTCTCATCCCGACCGCAAACAAACGAAGGACGTGTGTTGGCCGCTCAGTGGTCTGACATGAAAGACAGCGAGACCATCAAAGATATTGTCCCTTTCTTTTTCTTTTTTGGAGAGGACAAAGTTTTTTCTTGTTATTTTCTCTTTTCTCTTGCGTCGAACGGAAAAAAAAGGACGAAAAACACGGTCGTTACTTTCTCGGTTAGTTTCACGCTCATCGCTCGTGTTTGGGCTCCTTACGCTCCTTAGAGATCCTAGTCGTGCATGCTACTGAAATCTTGTCCAGTACAGCTGCTGCCCATTACCGGGTGGGTCATCATCAATACATACCGACCTGCTTCATTTGTCTTCCTTTTCATCGTTTTCCAATGGGAATGGAATGCCGGTACGGCAACCTAAAAGAAAAGCGTTGCTTAACCTTGTCGTGGCCTGATGACGTCACTTGTTTATTATTTGAATGGAATCCAACTGGCCAAATTAACCGGCGTTCTGATTGACAATGACATGATGACTTATCGGTTCGTTAGTGTAGGAGGGTCCACTCTGGGAGTTCTGGGCGGTTCATCAAGGATTTCTGGCTTCTCGTTAGTTCTAAAACAAGTTGACTCGACTCTGCGAGTTGGGTCGATAGATTCTGTCGTCGAATGCGGACACATGTGCGTGCCAGTATCGTACAAGAGTATCAATATAGCTCAGTTGATGGATAGCTAATTGCGACTCTATTCAACGGAGCGCAATTGGAAGAGCTCCTTGATCCGCCCTTGCGCAGTCGCCTGCCGTCTCTTTGTCTTCTCCCAAGTCTTGGCATTTCTCTTTGTCGCTCTATGGTAACGTAGCTATACATAAATATCGAGTAAAATTGCATTACGGGATGGATATGATGCGTTCAAAAAGCTATTTACATACGAGAATCGCTAGGGAATTGCCTATCCGGCGCCAAGGCGAACCGGAGGTGCGTAGAGGGATTGCCACGACGCCTGGCGATCAGAAGTGGAACCTGAACAACATCAAAGTCTTTTGAGCCGTGTAGGGCTCTAGACCATAAAAGGAACCCCTATAAGTATCTGGAAAAGAGGAAACAGGAGAAAAAGAAGAGAACGGAAAGCGAGTTGGCATTTGTCCTCAACCGACGATGTCGTTGACGTCGTCGAATACTTTTTTTTTATTTTTTTTATTTAAGCGACAGCAGCGATGTCGTCAGATCTTCATCTCCTATCTTTCCCTGTCACTTGCCTCTTCAAAAAAAAGGGAGAAAGAATAGAAAAAAAAGTCCATTGGACGGTGCTCCGTGAATCGCTTTCCGGTGCCCTTTGATATTCTGACTCGGCCCATCGTCTCCCATCTTCATCGTTTTCCATCGCCCAACTGTGCGACACTCGAAAAGAGACTATTACATTTGGGAAATGGAAATCCGTCAAGGCTATTACGTTTGGGGCTTATTTAGCCAAAATAGAGTGTGACACGGCGCGCCCGCTTGAAAGTGTTTCAATGGTCGATTCCATCAACTCTGCCTCTTCTCGCCGCCCACTTCTTCCTACGCCACACTTAGACATACTCCCCGGAGCTTTCCCTCCTTCCATTTCCGTTTTTTTTTTAACTCGTTTCGTCAGCAGCGCATCGAGTTTTAGATTACTCTGGCGCAAGTATAAATAGACAGCGCGGACATTTACTATCGTATCACTGACAATCGAAGGAGGATATTGAGCAATATCATCAACGAGTATAACGGTGTTTGCGGAATCCTACACATTCAAATATATCTCTCCTAAAGATCAAAGGATCCAATAATGGCCTACAAATAAGATGTCGCAATGTCCAGTTGAACAACAAACGACGAAAAGGGCGGGGGGGAGCATGTCTCCTTCACGCTCCGGCAATCCAACTGAAATTCCTATAACAAGGCAAAGAATTTCGAGTCGGGGCTTTCTAATTAGAAGCGTTGGGCCAAGATGAGCTTCGTTTTCTTTTCAGCCAAACTGGAATTCGATGGCCACTCCAGTATATAGTCTCCTCGAAATGTTTGGGTCCTCTCGTCATGCTCACTCAAGTGACTGACGGTGCGCTGCTGCTGCACTAGCTGCTTATTCTTGCTCTTGACTTTGCAGGATGTCCTGTGCATCTTTGCAATTAAAAAAAAAAAACCTGAGTGAATTTCACTCGGGAATGCATTGCCCTGCGAAACTTTGAAAAGCCAACAAGACTAAAAGCTGGCACAGCTTCACAAACAGGCTCGACGCCATTTTCAGTTCGTCTTAGACTCTCAACTTCGTCATCCATCATTTTGTCAGACTCCTTTTGTATTTTGCCACTTTTTGGGGAGAATTCGACACCAATTTAGTTTACATTCTCGGGCCCCCATTGTTAATCCTTTGAATGAGAAATTCCTGGCTAACTTTTGGATTTTCGGCCGCCAAATTAATGATCAAGTTGATGGCCTCATTTTAACTTCTTGATTACTAGCCTCTTTCATACAAAAACAACTTTTGAAACTGCTATTTGGAACTTTTTTGGTCGACTTTGTAATTTCCAAGTTTTATTATTGTTACGTGGCTACGTCACAAACCATGCCAGAAAAACTAAAATAGAGTTGGGCTTTTCAGAACGGTGGTAGCATTATTAATAAGCTTCCTTTTTCCAGGGAAATATTAATGTATTTTGAAAAAAAAAGAAAAGTTATGTTTCTATGCACTTTAAACCATTCTCCTGCTACACGCTCCCCGTTTCCGGTTTGGTGCTCATTATTGAAACAAAATCGTGCTGGAAAAAAAAAAGTTTAAAACCCTTAACTTTTTATGCGTTTGCGTATGGAAATTATATCAATACCATGGATAGTCATGCAGTATAAAAGACGCCTTCTTTTTGTAACTTCCCTCTAAGCGATGTATAACTTTGTAATCTCAATAGACAAAAGGGTAAATACAGAACAGATTGTATAGGCTATAAAGTGGGATCTCAAAATCCCCCAAAATTCCGGCAGTCAGTTTTCTATAAAGTTGTCGCCGTGTATACAAAGAAGTTTCTGCGTGACGACAACCATATTGTTGACATTATGCTATATGGGAGACGAGTTGCGAAGAGTATAAAGTGGAAAAAAGAAAAAAAAAAAGAAAATGTTATTGATGGCGGCTGTATTTTGACGGGACACAATATTACTTTTTGTCTTTATTGTCTTTTCAACGTTGTGTGCCGTATCTTTTCTTGCACGTCGGTTTGTGTTTGGGGTTTTCCTTTTTACTTTGAGATTGTCCAATGTATTTTTATATAAACAGGATCGGAAAGGGAAAAGAAAAACGAGAATGTCATTCGTCTGCTGGTGCCGCCAGCAGCAGACCAGCTGATGTGAACTTTGCCTGCTCTCGACATAGTTTGTCTTCTTGTTTACACGCTAAGGGCTCTCGGTACAACAAAGGGCCCAAATGTCATCCGTCATCCGCACGCGGATGCATCGCAGTTCAGAAATCCCCCTCCCGCCATACATCACGAGAATTGGCGCAGTATCTCGTTGCTGTATCTCTTTCCTCGCATTACTAATACTTTGCTTTGGCGCTCTTTCACGGGGACATTTTACAGTTTGCTTTGCGCCGCTCATGTGGAGAGAGTAGAGTCCAGTCTCTTTTCTTTTGTGGTTGAGTGGACATTGGACATTCGGTTCTGTTCTGACGTTTTCGTATTTCATCATCTGTCTCTTGCCGACTATTGCGACGACGTAGGATTGTCTCAGGAAACGACCATTCGGATGGCCATCCGGGATAACCGTCCGGGAATCCTCGGACCGGATGGTTGTCCGCAACCGGCTAGAAGCTGACACAACCGTTTATAGTCTGGGCACACAAACAGAAGCGTATCGCCGTATTTGTACGCTCCATTCTCTTTCTGTTCTGCTGTTCATCATCGCTTCAATCATCGTGCCATCCGCGCGCTTACAGTCTGTCCTCGTCCATTGGCAATCAAACAACGTCGTCGCCCTCTGTTTTGTTATTGACTCGTTTCTTCTGACAAAAACAAAACAAAGCTAAACAAAGCCCATCCAACAGAGGCACTTGATGTGGGAACAGGCGACGATAAAGCGCCCGGCGTTGATGTGATTTCAATCAACGTAAACGGCCAGGCTCACTTTCTCCAAATCCCCATTAGATAAAAAGTATGTTCCTCTTCTTTTTTTCTTCTTACGCATAATGGAAAGGAACAGATCATCGCCTACGGATATCTCAAACTGCTGCGACCCGGAATTGATTCCCCTCTTCTTCCTTGCTGTTCCTTTCCCGTCTGTTCGATGCCGCATCCGCACCGCATCCATCAAAGAAGAATTTTTTTTTTTTTTTTTTTTGCTTCCGTCGCGTTTTCTTTTATTTCGCGTTCGACTATTAACGTTGGACCTGATGAAACGTTGCCAGACGGAGAAGTCTTTTAGATGTATCGTATGTATAGTGTATTCTACTGAATACTTTGATGTGTTTTTGACATCATCAGTTGCAAGACGAGGACGAGTTGAATGGGGAATGGAAGATCAAGACTATCGGCTAAACCGGAAGAAGACGTGATGGTATTTAATAACGAGATCTATTCGCCTGACTCTAGCTCAACAGCTTCCGGTCGACGGAGCCAAAAACTCATCTGCATTTCATTGGCTGGCCTCTTTTTCTTGGTGATAGCTCCCCAGGAATAGAAGACGATTTATAGGATTAGAAGTTATAGGAAAACGAAACCTAAAAAAAGGAGGGAAATAAGATACGTCAAATCAAGAAAAAGAATCTCGGCCCCATGAAAAGGGACCCGACCGACCCACTGGCTGACGTAATACGAAACCGTTCGATGGGTTTTCACCTAAAGTCACGATCGTCGCTGGTCACTACGCCGATTCGTTTAGTCTCTTTCCCAAGTTGATCATTACAGGGAGACACAATCCGCTTCACACCCACTGACTTTGTGATAGGAACGATTTCGTTGGCAATCAGTGCCGTATAGCATCGAGAAAAGAGGGCTGTATGGGCTTCTGGTTGGTTGGAAACAAAAGAGAACTGCCCGTGTCAATTTGCTCCGGCATTGTGTGCTGTATAGAGGGGTAGGAGTTGCTGGTGATGATGCTGACGCCCGAACTTCTTTTATCCCCCTAAAACGTGTGTCGTGATGATGGTGGTAATCATTATAGACGTGGCTAGAAGGGACAGATGATGATGGTCGAAGATTGGCTCCCACCATTCATTTTACGTCCGAACGTTTTCTTAAATCTCTTTTCTTTCTTCCTCTCTGAGTTTCGGCGGCGATTTTGACTTTTTACAAAGTCAATTTAAAGTTGCCAATTCATAAAAGAAAGGGTCTTTAGCGACTCTGTATAAAAGTGCCGAACACAATGATGGGGTACAAAAGCGACTTGATTAGGGTATAACACGGGAACAATTGAGTCGCCGTTTTATCGTCTTTTTCCCACTTTTTCCCACTCGCACACTTTTCGCTGCGTCTTTTCTTTTTTGATTTGTCTCGCGTGCCCCAACAATTCTTCGCCCTGCCTATTCCTTTATACATATACAATTTATTTATATTCTTTTCTTTTCTTTTTTCTTTTTTTTTTGTTGGCTGTGTGCTCGTTCTTTTAGCCGCCATGATGATGAACTAGACATTCAGAGCTGAGCTCGTTCCGCCGGCGCTGAAATAATGCAATCAGCCGTACAGCGCGCGTGCGTGCATTACACAAAAGGAGGCCCAGCGCAGAGTGGCCGGGATTTTCTTTTTTTCCATATTCTCTCTCTCCCCTTTGTGTGTGTATACATCTATACATTTATACTGTTAGCATTATATCTGCAGTATAGATGTATGCAGCCGCCTGGGGGAAATCGGTTTGATGTGAATATGTATAGAGAGGAAAGAACGGTGGAATCAAAAGGAGTGAGAGTACGAGAGAGAATAGAGTGTATACTCCCGTATATAAGATTATAGGAGAAAAACAGAGAAGAGTGGACTGGTTTTCTCCGGGGAGGAACCCGTAACATCAGCGTCCTGTCCCGCCTTGATTGGCCCTGGCCGGCAGATGGCGATTTCTTCCATCTTTCTTTTATTTTGTGTTTTTTTCTTTTTGGAGGGGCGAGTAGCTTCCATGTTTTTCTTCCATTTCTCTGGCGAGTCTAGTCCTCCTTCATCCCGGTCGTTGGGGTTTATTACAGTCACCGCGAAACTGTCGTTGCCTTCATGAATTATGGAGAAAGATCCGAGGCAAGTGGTTGCTTCTGCTACTCCGCGGCTACTTTCTTTAATAATAATTCGTCGACAGCTATATGGGAACGAAGGTGAAACGGAATCTACTTTTCTTCCGGCGTAAATTTTTCCCTTGGCAACGGCTGCGACCAAGAATCGAAAGGTCAAAACAGTTTGACGGAGCTCTGAATCGCTGCGATAATCAAATTGAATAGGCACGACACACGGAACTGAATCAATCAGCAGCTAGAAAGAAACGGAAATAAGAATTTGGTCGACAGGTCGGCAATCAAATATTTGATCGAATCTGTCCAATCTGCTCCAAACCCAAACGCTCGTCTTGGGTTGCAATTTCTCCCTTCTTTCCTCTGTCAATCCAGTCAAGTCCTCTCGGAGCCGCTCTTCACGGCGCATATATATAACATGTGAGTAGGAGGGTCCTAGGTCCTATCTATCGCTTGGTATGCGAAGGTTCGGCGAGCAATAGTAGGCGGAAGGAGAGGGGAGTGAAGAAAGGAAGGAGCTAGCCAAGAGAAGAAAAGAGGAGAAAGACGGAGAGTGCGTCGGCGGCCAGAAAAGACGCGAGCACTGACAAAAGACGCCGCGAGGTGTCACAAATCGGACATGGACGCAGCTCGTGCTGAGCTGCAGTAAGAGCGGCGTCGGGAGCCGGGCAAGGAATAGAGCTTAGCGCTAGGGAGAGGGTGTCGGGCGTGTCGATGGTCGGCGGCGCTCAGTCGGGACATGTTCGCCTTAGAGTTGGCATCGGCCCCCGTCACTTCGTCCTTTTCGGATCGTTTTGGCGGTGGAAGCGCAGCTAACGGAGATGAGGCGGGCTCGTCCATCCCACCCGAATTCAGGAGCAAGTACAGCACCTCCTTTGCCGATTACCCACAGCCGCTGTCGGACCCAGTCAGGACCAGAATTTGGGGGCCGCCTGTCGTTCGCGGATCAGCAGGCAAGAGTCTTTCTCTCAGGGTTTAGTGAGTCGCTAATGGCAATCAAACGCAGGTGGCGTGCAACTGCGAAAATGTGTGCTTTTTGTTTTTCTTTTCCCGTGTCCGGTGTGAATTGAATGGGCTGATTTAATTCTTTCGGTTCCATCGGCGTTCCAAGAAAAAATTGTTGAGTGTCAGTCAATTAGAGAAACGTGTTATTGCCGAGTCATTCGTAATCTTATTTCACCCATTATCCTCTATTTAACAGCAGACCCTGGTGGACCTGGCATCTGTGCATTCATCTTGACACTCTTCTCGTTCCTGCTCATTCTGGCAACTTTCCCGCTCTCGCTATGCTTCTCTGTCAAGGTAAGACATTTCACTTTGGATGTAATAATACTAGCCTACGCTCACCAGTGTTACTCACAGCGAGGGAAGCAATAATTTCAATTTAATCGGCTTACATGTCGCACAATCTTGGGGACATTTTCCTTTTAAATTTGTCGCCGTTTCAGTTTGGCAAGTTTCCCTAATTCCGTTGGTGCGTCACCGCCCGTTGTGATTCGACACTCCATTACCAATTTTTTCGATCCATTTATAATGCTCCCTTTTGATCATTAACGATTTGGTGCGTCGTCAGTTGCTGCTGCCGTGACGGGTTTTTTCTACTTTTGAAACAAAACCAGGCCAACAAAATCGATGTGAAATAATTAAATTTGAATTTGATTCGATTCCCCCTTTTTCTCCTTATATCCTTCTCCCTACTATGTACGATGCCGTGTGTTTCCCTTTCGCTCGAATAATGTATGTTTTAAAAAAAGCTTAATGCATGCTCCGCAGAGTTTACCGAACGTGGCTTACACAGTCGAAATGAAAAAGAAAAAAAAGGCCACAATCAAATCAAGCTCATCCGGCATATCCGCAGTGCGGGTAAAACACTTGAGGAATATTCAGTGGCCGCTTTTCAACTATTCCGCCCTTATGTCGCTCGTATTCTCTTGAGAGAGCAGAAGAGTATAAAGGAAAGAACAGGGTTGTCTACATTCTTGATGAGGAGAACATTATTAGCTCTTGTACTTGGTACGCTTGAGGAGAACAGGACGGTGTACACTGTCGAAAGGGTATATAGCAGCAGCCGCGGGAGCTGGTGAATTTAATGCCAAGTCCCTGCGCTAAGTTAAACCCTTTCCGTTTCTCTTTATTCGCGTTCCGGATCTCGTCGTTGTGGTTTGAAAATACACAAAGCGAAGAGCGATGCGGGACTAGTGGTTCGTGAACAGAGCGAGGTAAATAAGGGGGGGGGGCTTTGACTTGTCTTCAGAACAACGATTCTAAACGAGGAGAGAGAGAGCTAAAGCTATAGACGGGGTTCTTAATTGGCAAGTTGATGTTGGTTGCGGTTGAAGGAGAAGAGAAGAGAAGAGAGCTCTTTTCATCCTCTTCTGGGTAGATTGGAGTGTCGACAGCAAGCGAACAAAGTTTTAAATAATGAGCCACCAGCAGCCAACAGACGCAAATAGATGTGTGTAGTGTACGGTATATATGGTCCGTGGTGGAGGCCTGCTCTTTTTCGGTGAGTTATGCAACGACCCAAAGTTCTCAATCCCCAATTTGTCTGCTCGCGAGGGGGGGATCTTCGCTTCTCTCTGCCTTTAATATCCCCACCAATCATGTCAAAGTTTTGTTGATTTTCCTTTATACGCCATCTGATGACTTGCAAAGGTATTTACTCACGCTCCGGTTGTTTATTATTCACGCCGCTAGGTGGTTCAAGAGTACGAGCGAGCCGTTATTTTCCGCTTGGGTCGTCTGCTCAAAGGCGGAGCCCGAGGTCCCGGCATCTTCTTCATCGTTCCGTGCATCGATACTTACCGCAAAGTTGATCTTCGTACCGTCTCGTTCGACGTCCCACCGCAAGAGGTAAGCAACTAGTTGCTGGTTTGAGTTTTTTTTTTTTTTTTTTTCTTCTTTTTGTAATCACTTCCATTTGCGCTTCGCCGACCATATCATCTGCGCTACGATCCTCTCTCAATAATTTTCCTTTCCAATTTGGAGAGGAAAGAGTCGATTATATTTATTGTTTTTTTAAATTATCGTCGATTTGGTGGGGAGGGGGGGGGTATTAGCGTCAATAAGCACGGGAGACTGGGTGTGAAGGAGATTCCAATAACTCGCTTGAATGAAAGATAAAATGAGATAATGGCGTTTTTTTTCCCTGCTAACTCCGCCGGAACGAAAGGCTTATGCATAGACATTATTTCCTGTTTTTTTTTTTTTTTTTTTTTCTGGTACCTCCCTCTTAATAACACTGAATTTTGATTAATTATATAGCTGAATAGATGATAAGGTTTAAGAATCGATTCGCTTGTTTGATTCGCCTTTTTTTCAATTATTTATCATCAAGTCCATAAATTTACTTTTCTACTTTGTCGTTGCACAATCTTTTATTCGATTGCAGTTCCCGGAGGGGAAATCTTTACGCGTAATCATTTAATAGCCCCCTTCAAAAACGTTCTGTTTGTCAAATTGATTTTGCTAACTTTAAATCAATTTCCTTGCCTACAACGGGCCGTGAAGTGTGACCATCTGCCAATGCGGGAATAACAAAATAACTACGCGTAAAGATTTTTCCTTGGGCAATTCTCTACATGGTATTACAACGGGCATGGACGTTGTGATGCATTTCAGAATAAGAGAAAGGGGGAGGGGAGTTTTTTTTAAATCTGAACATTTCAATCGATGTTTATTAATTATTATAAATTCAATGATGTTATTTATTTCTAATGATTTCATTGATATTTCGATTCGGTCAAACAAAATTATCCGAATCTAGCGTGAAATCATTTACCCCATTTATTCTCTTTGTACCACATTATATATTATTATCATATTCTTTTTTTTAAATGAAATTACATTATCTTTATCCCCCTCCCTCCCCCTCCCCTGGTTGAATGTGGAACGGAGCCATTTGGAATCTGTGCGATGATACAAAAATCGAAATCTCATTTCTCGACAACATGTTGACATTATTTTCCGTCAACTTTTTTATACTAGATTCTTTTATTGTGTTATTTTTTCAGTTTTCTTTATTCGGTTGGACGGGCGATGAGTTTGTTTCGATTATTGGATTTGTGTTTAAAACATTTTTTTTTTAAATATTATTCACTATTCTGGATATTTATTGTTCTAGTGCTGTTGTGCTGGGGGTGTGTTTTCATTTATTTTATCTGATCGTCATATTTTTTTTTTTCTTATTTCTGTTTTTTTCTTTACAGAATTATATTTTCATATTAGAAAGAGTCAATATCTAGTGAGAGATTGTGCCAAGCAAAGCGGATGATGTGAACATGACATTAATATTTATGCAATAGTCATTTTTGATTTCCAAATTCTGACTGGATATTTATACTTAACGTTTCAAATTGTTCAAATTGAAAGGAGAAAAAAAAATTGGGCGAGGGTTAAGAGGGATGAAAAGAGATTAGAGAAAAGAAAAACCAAACAAATTAGAAATTTGCACACCGCCACCTTGTGTTATCAATGCAGGTCTTGTCGCGTGACTCGGTCACGGTGAGCGTAGACGCCGTAGTCTACTACCGCGTCAAAAACCCCATCATGGCCACCAACAACGTCGAGGACTACAGGTTAGCCCCAATCCCCACCAAACAAAAAAGCTACCGCTACAAATTTGCCACACCAATACACGAATTAAAAAACAAACAAAAAACAAACATATAAACAAAAGTCATCTGTCATATCTAAACAAAAGAAAACCCTATATGATAAAATCCTTAATAGTTGAGCTTTTTTAAAAAAAACATTTAAACATAACCGGAATGTTGTTTTTTGATCACCTTTACATATATACTAATCATCTACCTTTCACGAACAACTAAAAAACCAGTCCCGTATTTTGTTTGATAACGACACTAACGAACAACGAATCCCTCAGTAGATTTGATCTTTTTGTGCATGAATGTGTGGGAAAAGCCTTTGCCTGATTCATCTTATGCATCCGCTGGCGTGAATGAAACACCGAGCCTGCTTGTTGTTTTCTTTCTGGTAATGAGTAAAAATCTTAACGGTAGTTAAAATGTATTTTCTTTAAAAACAAACAAATGGAGCTTGTTACGATTCAGTTTCCAACTTTGACAGTGGTCAAAGTTGTCCGCCGAAATTATGGCAAATTAAGGGAAGGTGGGACCGACGTTAAGAATTACCGGCGCACACAATTTATATGGGACTATTTTCTGTTTTCCTGTGCAAAAAGCGCAACTGCAACGCTAAATAGGTTCGTGCTGATTTGATTTGTCCAATTACGTGATGTCGTCAGGTGTAAGTCACGACACACGTTTCAAAGTTGAGGCGCTCTATTTCGAATTGTGCACACATTTTATTGGTTTGCGGTGGATCGACCTTGCGAGTGAATTCAAAAGCTTATGGATTTGTTTTTGTTCTTTCTCGATTGCGGCAAAAGTATGACAAATTCGGTTAAGAATTTAAAAAATAACGGTTTCCCCATCACCATCCACCGGTTGGTTTTTTTTTTTTTTTTTTTTTTTTCTAAGTTGTTTTTGAAACTTTTCGCCGCCCCTTATCGCCGGTTATGAGCCACTGTCCTAGACACACATCCAGCCACAAACCATCCTACATACCGCGGTTGATCCTCATTATGATTAAATCTGATTCCAAGCAGATGTCCAATGATTCTTAGCCAACATCCTACACACATCACCTTATTCTATGTTTGCATGATATCCTTCTTTATATTGTCCAGATCTTGTCACGCGACTCCGTGACGGTGGCCGTCGACGCGGTCGTCTATTACCGCGTGCAAAATCCAACCATAGCCGTTTCCAATGTGGAAAATTTCAGGTAAAATTCCTCACCCACAACAACTCTCCAAAAAAACAAACGGATGTTGGAAAACATCAGAAAGACGAAAACTATAACCTATAATAACTGTCAATTCTATTTACACCATAACATCAGACCACACATGTATGATTTCACTTTGAATTTTCTCTCCCTTCAAAGCATTTATTCGTTTCCTTCAAACATCTCTCAGACCCAGAGTCTCTTTTAACACACACACTCTCCTTCTCTCTCTTATTAATATCCTTCGATCGGCGGTACTTTTTTTTTGGAATGTAGATCACCCGATCTTTTTTTTAAAAATTATTAAATTACTTTCGCTAATTATTATCTTTCATAATGGACGATGGCAGAACAATATAACTGTTAAACCATTTGGAAAAATAAGAAAGAGAAAGGATTGAAAACATGGCCAGTATCCATTTAAAGTGTAAGCTGTGCTGTTTTCGACAGTTGTTTATGGGGCCCCGCCCTGCTGGTGCCTATTTAATACCAGAGGTGCGCTTCATTTTTCATGATTTTCGTTTCGGATCTGTTTCATAGAAGGGGTCAGTCTATAACGAGGAATTCGCTATTGTTAAAAGAGTCTTTTTTTTAAATAAAAAGAAATAGTTAAATAAAAAAAAGTGCTATCGCTTCTACATGAAAAGCTACGGATATAAATAACGAGTAACCTAAACCTCGCCGAGCAAGTTCAATCAAACGGATAGTACACAGTATGTTTGTAGTCACCATTATTTCGTATGGCAAATCTCCAACCGTATCACTTTCGGTTCTTTTCTGTTTTTTTGTTTTGTTTTGTCTTTTTGTTGAGAAAACCCTTACAGCGTGGGTCCTATTTCGTAACAATTGGAAAGAAACAGCTTTAAATTTTAACGGTCGAAACAAGAGGTCTTGTGCTTTATTCGGAACAAGTTTCGTGGATTGCGATTGGCATCTCTATTCCCTTGTTTTTTCTTTACCCTCCCTGATTCGAAAGTCAAACCTCTGTACATTTGATTTCCAACAACAACACCACCAAACAATCACTATAATACCATTTTTGCGAGTGCAAGTTGTTTATAAAGCCAAAAGAAAGCAGTCTCTTCTCTCTATTTTGAATCTCAATTTCTCCCAACTGATTTATTTGTTGATTGGATGGTCTTTTTGCGCTCAACACACCAGAACCTCTCGCATGGTTTCTTCTCATACATCTTCATTATTTTATATTCCTCTCTAAACATTTGATTATTATGACATCATATCTATCCTTATCTATTATCGTCCACTTATTGTCATTGATATTGTTTCGATTTTTTGGAAGTTTCAAAAATCCCCTCGGTATTATTATTATATCTCACTTAAACCATTTTTCCCTCCTGAAAGTCGAATTTAATTTGGCCCAAGACACACCTTGAAATTGATACTCTGGCTATAAAAGAAAAACAAAAGAAACAATTACCAATTAAAGCGTTTCCAACATTATTGCTACACAGAATGAAAGAGTATCAATTGATAGTGTGATATAGTGGTTAACATCTTCTCACCACTTTTAGCCATTTTTACGCTTCAAATGGAGCCATCGCTTCTCCGAATGGCTTCATTTGCGCCACTGACGTGCGCCATTTTCATTCACACGGCACACCAAACACACACACATTTAGACACACATATCCTTGCTAAAACTCAAAATTTATTCTTCCATATCTTCATAAAAATGCATGAGTAACCGAATCCAAAAGAGAGTCGTAATGGGCGTCCAATTTCTATATCATAAAGCCAAACGGCGTTTTTGATTCAAAATCTCTAAATAAATATATTTATATCTTGCGAAATTTCTGTTATTTTTTTTAATCTTCCTAAATCTTTCGGACTTGTTTCTTTCATTCTTTCTTCTATTATTATTATTATTATTCGTGAGCGTTCACCATGACGACTCTCCACCGTCAAGATGAAATCGAAACCCCTTCATTATTCACTTCCCAACCGAAATACATCCCCAATACCACACACCTTGAACAGTTGCGCCCTCCCTCCGTTTTTTGTCTTTCTATTGTTCTCTTTTAAACTTTATTGTTGTGTATAACAGCCACTCGACCCGCTTGCTGGCGGCCACGACACTTCGTAACGTCTTGGGTACGAAAAACTTGGCCGAAATCCTGTCGGAGCGCGAGACCATCTCTCATACAATGCAGAGCTCGTTGGACGAGGCCACCGACCCTTGGGGTGTTAAAGTCGAACGTGTCGAAATGTAATTCGAGCAGTTATTTTATTTTATTTTATTTTACACTTTAATAATTCTTCTACCTTTTTTTTTTAACGGTTCGTGTGGTGATGGTTAACGACTTGCCTATTTTTATTCTTGTTTTTTTACAGTAAGGACGTTCGTTTGCCGGTGCAACTGCAACGTGCCATGGCTGCCGAAGCCGAGGCTGCGCGTGAAGCTCGCGCTAAAGTCATTGCCGCCGAGGGAGAACAGAAAGCCTCACGTGCTCTGAGGGATGCCGCTGAAGTCATTGCCGAATCGCCGGCCGCTCTTCAGGTGAAAAACAATTTTTAATAAATTGGTTTCAAAAATATTAATCGGTTTAACCGGCCATTTTTGGCTTGGTGAATTTATTTTTTGCAGTTGCGCTACCTGCAAACGCTCAACACCATCTCGGCCGAGAAGAACTCGACCATCATATTTCCGTTGCCGATCGACATTTTGAAACATTTCATCAAACCCGGCAAGGTCGACAAATACGACCTATGAGCAAGGAGGAGGATTTGTTCCGGCCGGATCGGCATCACGTCAAAGACACATTTGCAATCGACATAACTTTTTCGGTCAAAGTATAACGACCGTACTGCCCAATAATCATTGTAAAGCTAAAAGAAGAAGAAGAAGACAAAAAATAGGAACAGCATATTGTGTATCATTAAATTTCAAAAATGACATCAGCATATATACAAAATCACGAGAAAATTTATCCGACGCGAGCCATCACATACACATAATACGCGCATAGACGGCGAATCGTGACACACGCTATACAAGAATCAACTGAATACATTTTTTCTGCCACTGACGAATAAAAATATTTAACCGAAAAACAAAATGAAAAAAAAAATGAAAAAAACACGATTCTTTTTTTTTAAATAATAATAAAAAAACAAAACAAAAAAACAAAATACCGGCGAAAGGATTTATAATCAAATAGCGGCCCACCTGAATTCCCTCCGCCGTCATTTCATTATTTTATTCTAATATATCCCCTCCCCTTCACTCGAATTTTATTAACCGGATCTTTTTATTTTTTTCTTCTTTTCTCGTTTGATTCGATGAATTTGCGTTTCCTCGTTCACGAAATCCGTGGCATTAAATTTTCAATAAGAATATGAACTGGCATATCTGGCCATTTCATCATCCATAAAACCCCCTGCGCTACAAAAATTTGTACAATTTCGTACAAGTGTGTTTGGCTAATTTCATTATAAATGACATAAACAAATTTTGATTGTTTTCGAATAAATTTTAAGCACGAATTGGGTTTATATAAATATTACTATTATAATAACTGTCATCATCCCCATCATCATCGGTAACTCTTTATAATAATAATAAGAAAATCACTTTTAATGCTTCATCCATGGTTGGGAGAGGGGGAGGGGATAGTTGTCCAAATGTAACATCCCTTCCCTCATCTCTACGTCTATTTTTTTTTCCCTCCATTCCTCTCGTCTGTGTCTCTCGTCTTATTCCTTTCATCTTCTTGTTCTCTTTTGTGTACGTCTGGTGCTTGAGAAAGAACGATGATTAACATCGGTGCTGCTGCTGCTGGGTTTTATTCATCACTGTGTAAACCTCTTCTTGGTCCACAATCACGGAGATTTTCTTTTGATTCCTCCATCTTTTTTCTTGATGGCGGAGCGACTTAGATTATATAACTACATTCTATAATACACTAGTCACTAGTCTTAATACACACTATATCTATGTTCGGCCCCCCGCCCACTTTAAATCCCCCCCCCTTTTTTTTCTTTTTGATGAGATAAGAAATAACCCCAAAAATCTTCTTTTGGAATTCTGTTATTTTTATCATTAGGCATTTCTCTCTCTCAAAAAAATTAATTATTATTAAACATCATCATTATCATTGTTATTATTACTTATCTGTTAATACACGATTGCAACAATCACGTGAGAAACGGACAAGAAAATACTGTTGATTGTTGACTCATTTTTCCTCGTTACGTCATTTCGTTGGACTTTTTTCTAATAACAAAATTTTCCAAAATGGCCGAACAACCCTGAAACGGACAAACAAAAAAATAAAAAAAGATGGGGGAGGTAATATATAAGAAAAGAGAAAAAATGAAAAAAAAAAAGGTTTGTTTCGTTCATCGTCGTAAAAAGAAAAATACCCAAAAAGATACAATGGGTTACTCAATAAGCATGACTAATTGCCGCCCTGAGATAATATTGTATAGCTCGCGCGCGCTTAGGCCTTTTTTCTCTTCTCTTCTTTAGGTTGTTAATGGTTATCGTGGGAGTGTGTGTGTGTGTGTGTTTTGGCTTTTAAGAGAGAAAATGTTTGGCCTTTCTAAATAATAACGACCTTCGACAGTAGAGATTTGCAATCTCTTGAAAAAAAGATATCCCGAGAATTTTTCAATCACATTCCTTTTCATTTCAATTTAGTTTTGGTTTTTTTTTTTTCTCCCTTAGATTCCCGTTAGTCGTTAACGAAGTGTGTAACTGGACTTTCCCCCAACGGCCAAATGCTGCGATTGTTGTATAATGGCTGCGACACAAAACACACCTTTGCGGGAGGGGGGGGGGGGGGGTTACAACCTTTTTTCGGTTAACCTCTTTTTTTATTTTTGCTGATGGTTCGATAAATCGTGAAAAAACACATTTACAAACATTTCGACAAAACTTTTTATTTGTATTTTACAATGCCCAGCGGGATTGAAGAGAGTTTTGTGTGTCGTTTGATTTGTGTGAAGAAATCTGTCAAAACATTTTTCTTTTTTCTTTCCAGAAAAATACTCACATGATTGAGGGAAAATGTCTCGTCTCCTGATTTGTATTCAGCTCGAGGATTTACAGTTGAATGGCTCTTGATTGAGTTGACGATCTTGTCTATTATGGCCGACTTCCGGATTTATAAAAGGGAGAAAAAATCAAATAAAAATAAAAAAAAGCTTCTTTTTTTCTTTTTCTTACCCAGCCCCATTTTAGAACTTTGCCCACTTGGCAACAGCGCCAACGTGAAAGAAGGAGGGAAACTACAGTAGAGACACATTGGCCCAGAGTCAGTCTGTGTTCGGCCGTCGACCCGTTCGCCACGCGTCCAACGTTACTCTCTTTATTTCGTCAAGTGTTGGTGTGTGTGTGTGTGCGGTTAAACTTTAACCAACCCAAACACGCCGTTGAATGGCAGTAGAGATTCGATTGGAAATTTGTGATCTCTCCCCTGAGGTTTTGTTTAATTGAGAAAGTTTCGATTGGAGAAAACGTGTGAATTCGGTCATCAAGAAGAAGAAGAAGAACTGGACGATGACCGCAGTGAATCAAAAGTGACAGAGAAGAATAAAAAAGATACTCGAGTTATACCCGAAAGAAAAGATATCTACAAGAAACAGAGTGAACTCTTGATTGATGGTGACTGGTTGTGTGTGTGTGTGTGTGTTTATTTCGTTTGGCTGGCGAAAAAAAGAACAAGTCTTAACTTGTTAATTGAGGAAAATGGCCAACATTAACCATCTGTCTCCGAGGCCGAGTAACCGGATGCTGTTGAGCAGAAGCAAACGGATCCCGCCGTTCCCGTGCCGAGTTGAAGGATGGCTCAACATATGCGGTAAGTGCACAGCGCCATTTCCTTGAACGTTAGTCTAGTCAAAAAGAAAGAGCCAGATGGCTTTGGCACTCATTAGGCCTCCATTTCTCTTATTTGTTGTTTTTCTACTTGACTTATTGCTGACTGTGTTTCAACTGGAATTTGACGGTTTCCAACTAAACGGATTAGACCACGGGACCGTGTCATTCACGACTCGTAGTGCGCATTGCCTTAATCCAATATTTAGGCAGCAGAGAGAGGGTGGAGGGAGGCAATAAAAGAAATGCAATTGTTGTAGATATTGATTTGACCGTGTCTGTCACCCATGTCGGCCATTACTTGGAACCAACGTGTTTGGGGTGTTCAGACGGCCAGCCGTTTCGAGTAGCAGCGTGCGTGTCTGATGACTGTCCCATTAAAAGACTCTCGTGTCTGTAATGCGAGAATGGCCATCTCCCATCCTTCCTCCCATCCTTTTTTTTCACGAGATGGAATGTTACATGTAATCGCCTTAGACTCCCCCCTTTATTAGATTTTTTTTTCGTTCGTTATATTTCACTTGCTGATTGATTTCCTTACCTGAATGAAATATTTTTGTCGTCGTCTTCAAGGGAGAAATTCTTTTTTTCGTTCACAATTATCGTTCAGTTTTTGTGTGCGCCCTGTTTGCGGTTGAATATTTCCGTTAATCGTGAAAGCCCCCACCCCGCCCGGGGCGCATATACAAATGGGATGTTTGTTTGGGAAAACAACAAACATCAACTCTAGCTCGACTATCAAGTTAGGTAGGTACCGTAGATAAGAATGGGGGGGGGGGGGGACGAATTTCGGTTATTTATTTAACGATATAGAAGAGAGAGAGAGTCGGCCATTTATCGATCCCACCCGACTTTGACATGTCTCTAACCCCTTTGCGACTCACGAGAAAAATGCACGTTACAACAAGGAATGTTACGACTATGTGTGTGTGCTGCAGCGCAACCTTTTTGTCTAGATAGGAACGTCTGCACACACACACATATACAAAGCCGTGATTTCCGGCGTGAGCGGAGTTTTTATTTTTTTTATTTCCTCATGTGACAGGCATGACCTTTTTGATCTCTCACGGTGTATACAGCCGAGGCAAGTCTACTGAACTGCTTGCCTACCTCTGTGTGTGAAAGGCCAACGAACTGCTGCCGGGATAATCGGGCGAAAAAAACGGGCGCGGTTCGTGTGTGTGTGTGTGATTTTAAAGTGGAGGGGGTAGATGATGATGATGATGAGGAACGACGACAAGTCATCGACGTGTTTTTCGTGTGAATATTTTCGTTCTATCCGAACAAAAGGAGAAGAGAGAAAAAGTTCACTGCACTATCATCATCACGTTGTCATTGATGTCTTTTGAATTTTATTATTTTTTTTTCAAGGATGTATCATTATGACACACAACCAAACACACACTCTGTACAGGCTAAGTACACAGTGCGGCTTGATCCAGTTGCACGATAATCTGGTTACATGGCAAACCGATCATCTCGATTGTCTATTTCCGAGGGGGTTTTTCTCTATTTGCGTTTGAAAATGGCGCGTCAAGAGTCTTGTTCAAAATAAAAGAAAAGAAGAACGTCCACTCCTTTTGTCGTTGGGGGTATCGATTTTAGCCTGTGGGCGCGCCAACTTCAAAAAGCCAAAAAGAAAAAAAGAAAAGATGATGATGATCATCATCATCTAGTTTTCATACACAGAATCCCTACGGCGGCAACTATAGGAGACGAGTTGGACCCCAGAGGCTTTTGTGCTCCGGTCGTCCATCGGAGTCGTCGTCGTCGGCAGCAGCGGCGGCGGCGGCGCCCCCGTCTCTTGTTTCTGCCGTGACCGAAACTTAATTAGATTGGCCTTGTGAACTACATGCGCAATAAGAAGAAGAAGAGGAGAGTCCACATGCTGTGAAGATCAAGAACGCGACTCTATATAGAGTCCCCTATACTATATACGCGGATTATTAGACTAGAGTGTATAGCTCTTGGCAGGTAGCTCCTGACGCTTTTTTCATTCACTCAATTCTCTATTTTTCGTGACTTTTTTCTGTTTTATTATTTCGACTATTCCAGTTCTTGTTGTCATTATTTTTTTGTTTCTTCCGCTACCATGACAACGAGCTGTAGAGTGGCTCGGAGGCTTTCTACAGTTCTCTTGATAACTTTGTCCCCCTTTTTCTGAAATTATATAACTAGGGCACACACACACACACACCTTTGTGTACCTCTTGAGCAACTTTTTGACGAGACTGGACGAATTCACTTTGACCGAGTCTATTAAACTTGAATCAAAAGTTCCTCTATTTATATACACCTGGCCCCCCACCATCCAGACGTGTGTGTGTTTACTTTAGTTGCGTGGGCCGGTCTTTTTAACTTAATTATTTGTATGGAGAGAGAGAGACTGTGACTCTTCATATCTTTGGCTGGAGAGTCGCAGTGCACTTTCACGGACCCGCCTATCCATTATGTATCCGGTCCCCCCGGTTTTTGAGGGGGTCCCGACGAGATGGATGGTTTTGGCGGCTGGAAAACTATACACACACAGAGTGTACGAGGCTGTGTGTGTTTGTCCAATTTCGTGTGTGTGTAGGAGACACCTATTGGGTGTGACTGGGCGAGATAGTCAAGTCTCCGAGTATATAGCTTGGCCGGATCAATAATGTATTTTTGGCGCAGGCTGCGCACGCTCTCACGTTTCTTCGCCGAGTTTCGACATCAAAGTTGATGACAATTTTCGTTATACCCCCCGCACCATTTCAATGCCCTTTTAGTCTCTTTCGCTTAGAGAGAGAATCCAATAAAGCTCCGGCAGACAGACACCCAATAATACCCACCGACCTTATGTGTGTTTTTGTATGTATGCGTGGCCCTGGGCCCTGGCTCTCTCTCTCTCCTTTCATCTCTTTTCATTATTGTGTTAATGAAAGCGAGCGATAGATTCGATTGTAGACGTCCCCGAAGAGAGTGAGAGAGACCAGCTTCTCTCGGGCCACCCAATTTTCATGGCTCTATTGAAGTAGGAGTAGACTAGCCGGCCAGAGTCGAGACACATTCCAATATCAAGTTTAGCTTTTTTTGGCTTTAAATAAATTCTAGCGCGACAGATTTCTTGTTGGTTCGCTTTCACCCCGAATAGACTAGGGGCCGACCTTCTTTTCTTTAAGGGAAATTGTGAAATTTCCCAAGGTACATATACTATAATAGAACTGGGTTTGTTTTAAAAAAGAAAAAAAAGACAAATGATTTATTCCGCACTGTTTGGCTTTGAGCTGTTGCTGACATCATCAAACTGCTGTTTAACCACTGCGCACTTATTTCTTTCTTTTTTTTCCTTCGAGTAAAAACGCGCACACACTCAACCAAAAAAAAAAAAGTCTTCAGTTAAACACACGTTTTTTCGTCGGATGGGCTGAGACGGATGGCGGTGGGCTCTACGGTTGGGGGGGAGTACAACAATCAAAAGGTGCTGAAAAGTCTGGGTGGGAGGAGGAAAGAGAGAGATACCTCCTTTTTTTCTTACACGCATAAAGTAAGAGTTTGGCAGGTGTCCCGTTGCACGACCCGTTCGACCCGTTTTGTTTTTTTGTTTTTTTCCCTTGGCTCGTATGAATTTTTATTTTTTCGGTGTATGTAACTTCTTTTCAAAAGGATCGGGGGAATATATATAAGAAATATATATGTTCCAGGGGCACGGAAGAGTTCATCTTCTGCCAGGGAAAAAACAAAAGAAGGTAAAAGAGAATTAAAAAAACGAGTTATTTGTGTGTGTACACCGGCCTCGTAAAATGAGCTACTGAAGAAGCTTTGAACTCTTCCCTTCCCTTCGAAGAATTGTTAAAAGTAAAACAAATCGATCGAGTCGGGAAACCAATAACAAATGTGGGTCGTGAATATAAAGAAAAAAGAGTCCAGCGGCATATGTCGAGCTACTTTATTTGATATTTCCCTTGCTGCCTTTTGACGGAACGATAAAAAAGTATAGGGAAAGAAGAATAAGGAAAGAAGAAATAGTTTTTTTGATATTTTTTTGTTTCAAAAGAATTCCGGCCGTATCATCATCTTGGTTGGGGGTATATATCTACCACCAAGAGATTCACCCAAAAGGTCCGGCCTAAAGGAAGAAAAACCGCAACAACAGAAAAACTAAATTTTTATTATTTTTTAAAATTTTTTCCAATGGCGGCAGTGGCGGCTATTGAATGTCAAACTGGAGAAAATTTTTCTTTCTTTGGAAGAAAAATCAAAATTATTAGTATTAATAATTTCTATTTACACCCATCGAGAGAAAGAAAAAAAAATATAATTCCGGTGGTCACGACCGCTCCCGCGTGTCTTTCTGCGGTCGCCGTGGTGAGAGAAAGCCCAGCCCAAAAAAGAAACATAATAAAAAAGCTTTCTCCTACAAGTTCTAGTTGCATACGTCAATAAAGCTTATTCCTTCCGATTCTTATTCGTCCAATTGTTTTCCCTTTATAAATACTTGCCCATAGTCTCTCTCCTTCCTTCCTTCTTTCCTTCCTTCCTTCCGTGATCAATAAACCCCCACCCACTACTCTGAAAAGGAGGGCCTCAATTCGATCGAAAATGCTTTTTAGGTGGCAAGTCCATATATATCTAAAGGTTTTCTGGTAGCGCAGTACAGCTACTTGATCGATTTAGACTCCCCTCCTCATCCATCCACCTTCCATCAACTGTAATGCACTGGCTGGTAGTATAGTACTTGCTCTTATAGACCTCCAGAGTTGTGATGTACAAGGGGGGTCGGTCCCCCCTTGAGATTCGCCTCCCTTTTTCAGATATTTTCCAGGGGCAAACACACACGAGCAAGAAAGCAAAACTTGTGTGTAGACACAGAAAGGAACTCGTGTGCCTTCTTCTAGTTGCACCACTAGCAACGAGGGACACATGTAGTGTGCGGTACGGGGCTCACGCTAGACTGCACCCCCTCCATTCTTTTTTTGCTAGCACTTGTTCACAGTCCATCGATCTTTTCGGCCTCCCAATTTTCGGTAGATCCATAACAACCAGCCATTTCTGGGCTGCTGGAATAAATTGTTATATCGCTACAGCGCTAACGTCGCCTCCGGCGGCTGTATGGTATATAGTGTGCCGAGAGAATATTGCCGATTGGTTTCATTAACGAGCTTGAACGAATAAGGCGTTTGATTCGTTTGCTGCGCGATTGTTTATTTTAACTGGGAAAATGGATCGGGCCTGCTGCCGCACGCCACCTACGCCGAAACGAAAAGGTGGCGTGACTTTTATTTCTAAATCATTTCGGGTGGGAATAGGAGGAGTTTAAGTCGACCAAAAAAAAAATAAATAAAAAGAAGCGAAACAAAAAAATCTCGTCCTGGAAAAGGATTTTTGGGTTGACTGGGACGACGACGACGACGACGGTCGTCTAATCCTCTTTTGGGGTCGATTCGCATCTTATCTGCTAAACAAACACGAGCCGGAACGGAAGGAAGGAGATTGTGTCTAGAGGGGGGGGGGGGGAAGGAAGGAAGGAAGGAAGGGCTTTTTGTGAGACACACACAATGTCTTCGTTATTTGGATAGAAAAAAGAACGAACGAACGAACGGTAGGGGATTTGCGGATAGTGTCCAGACTTTTTAATGGACCTCGGTGCTTTTTGTCTGTGCGTACAAGGAAATCTCTTTCCCCTCCTCTCTCTCTCGCGTTTGCTCCTATTTATTATTCTGTGGGGTGTGTGCCGGTGGGGGTATAGAGGGGTTATCACGCTTCGATTGATTGCGTCACTGACGTCCACCGATCGGACACATCCAATCTCTCTCTCTCTTTGGTCGACAATATCTACATATTCATTCGACAACCCCCAGCAGTCAGGGTACGTTCTATACCCCATCGATCCGATGGATATTGGATATAGTCCAATACAACAAGAAGTGTGATGGGCACGTCATTGAGACGACCAACTATATAGTATGAAAGGTTGATTCACATTTTTTTTAACGCAATATCACATCATAATAAAGATAAGGAGTTTCCTTTAACAACAACCAAAAAGTAGGAGGGAGAAATGATTTTTTTGGGAGATTTTTTTGTTTCTTGACACGTTGTGGAAACGGCCAGGTGTTTTTATGATGGAAAACCCTGGCCAGCTTTTTTTTATCTTTTAACGCGCCGAATTTTCATGTGTTGAACAAAAAAAAAAAAGAAAAAAATTACATGAAACTATTTTTTTACGATCTGACAAATTTCCCTTTTTGGTTTGACGCGCGGTGTCTATTCCGTAATAATCATAATAATAATAAGAAGAAACCACAATCTAACAAAACTATATTGCCGGAGGGAAGATGTATTGTTGTGTGTGTGATCTCCTCGTTTCCTTTCAATGTTTGATTGCTCGCGGGAGACCCTCATTAGTTAACGAATCGTCTTGATTATGGTCGCCCGTCGTAAAAATCACCCGGCCCCTCTCTCTTCCTCCATGCACACAAAGTCTATAACGAATAACGAACGAACGACGTTGGGTTGTTCTCATTTGTCGGCCGGATCGATACAATCGCTTTTTTTAGTATTCCTATTGATTGACGTGTATTATTGTGATTGTACATGGTCCACCCTCTTTTTATTCGTGCAGAATGTTGATTTCTTTGCAACGGTAAAAAATCAAAAAGTTGTTTGACTTGAAAGGGAAACAATTTCGGGAATTTTTTTTTTCCGCCATACCAGAACGACAACAGCAATAACCGAGTCGAACAAGTGATAGAGAGTCGAAGAGATAATGGCTAGAAAAAATCAAAACCGGAAACGCGCGCGTAATTTTTGTGTTTTTAGGGTAATTATCTTGTCTCTTGCTTTTTTTCGTTTGTTGTTTTTCCTCGTGAGAAACGTTGACGAGCTGCTTTTTCCTTCCAAACATTTTTCTGGCTGTAATGTTTTTCTTTTTTCCTCTTCAGCTTTCGACATGGAAAAGTTCGTGCGTGTCTTTTTCTTTTTCTGGGAAGAAGAACTGAACAAAATGTTATACATTTATTATTTATATCCCCCTATAGAGTGACTATACGCCGTAGTTGGAATAAATCTATAGGGGGGCATTGCGTGCCCGCTCATAGCTCCCGCGGTTCAGTCTCTTTTTTTTTTTGGTCTTCCTCCGAAGTCTGCCGGATTGCGTAACCTTCGAGAGAAAAAATATTTATCATCCCCTTCTATTCGATCGTGACATCGAGATACGACAACCAACAACACTTTTCGAAATGTTATCACGATGGAACCACAACACAATCTGATATCGTCTATACGAACCCGTGTCATGTTTCGTATATTTTGATTATTAGGATGCGGGTTAAGGTAGACTTTCTAACCATATCCTATAGAGCGGGGGCCGGCCTTTCCATCAGACACTTGTATAAAATAAAAAATAGTTGTATATACAAGTACTTATAACTAACCCCAATTTTTGGTTGAGGCTATTGTCATCGGGAGAAATAATAAATTGAGCGACCGCATTTTTTCTTTTTGTACCCTGACACATTGTCGATTTTTTCGGTGCTTGTAATACTTGAAATGGTTAGCGGTAGAGAGGGGGACAATCAGAGAACTGGAAAGTGAAATAACTGCGGTCACACACCTAACATGTGCATTTCTATTTAGTAGATCATTTTTTTTTAATAAAAAAAGAGAAAGATGAATTTTTTAAAAATTTTTGTTTTCTTTCTGGTTGAGGTTTTTTTGAAATTGAGGTCAAACCCTGGCGGCTAAAGTCGCAACGGCCGCCGCCACCGCCGCCACCACTGCCATTAGCGCGTGATTGAATTCCTTTGCCCAGACATTTTCTTCTTCATCATCATCAAAAGAAAATATATATAATATATAATCCTTTTTGTTTTTTTCCTTTTTTTTGAATTTACATTTCGGGAGAGATGGGAGTAGGATAACAGAGTTCTATCTCTCTCTCTCTCAGCGCGCGGAACTAATTACGTGTGGTGCTCATCTTTATGTCTTTGCTTTATTCTAATGAGGTCAGAAAAAAACAAGGCGAACAACTCCACACACACAGAGAGCAGCAATCAACGGCTCTTTTTTTCTTTCTTATGATACACATTTTCCTACTTTTTTTTTGTTTTTTTATCGTTCGTGAATAACTTAATGCAAATCTTGTGACGTGCCGCAAGTGTGTAGTTATTCTTTTTCATTTTTATTTATATGAAGTGTGAGGTGGTTGGCTTCACTATACTACTACGAGCTACTGGTTTATTATTTTCCATTAAGAAGAAATATTTCTTTGAAGAAATTTTTATTTTTTATTATTATTTTTTTAAATCTTTTGGTATGCGGTTTTTGTAACGGCATTTTTTTTGTTTCTCTTTCAAACGATTTTTTTTTTTTTACTTTTTTACCCCCCGGGTAGATTCTTGACTCCGTCGACATCTCTCCGATATCTCCATTCGATAAAACGTCTTATAAAACTAGTGGGGGGGGGGGGGGAATGGGAGGAAAGAATCGTGACTTTTTTGTTATTCACAATATTATTACTTTTAAAGAATACTTTTTACCAGACAATAACAAAAAAAAGTCTGTTCTTTTTCCACAGTTTAATCTTTTCCGTTCAATCTCAATTTTTTTTCCTTCCGTTTAGTTTTTTTGGGGGGAATAGTGCGTGGGGGAAGGAAGTGACGCGCCTAGAATTGGTTAACAAAAAAAAAGTCGACTCCCAGAGTATGTGACTATCGACTCGAAAGATAAAAGAAAACCTAGACAAAAAGTGTTCTTTTATTTTTTTCGACAGAGAAATGAAATAATGCTTAGAAAAAGTCGAAGGGGACAGTTGTGTGTTATCTGACTTCCGCACGACAGGACGTCCTCGGGGCTGGAAAATTGAATGTTGTGACGATACACGTTTCGTCCCGGGAGTCTCTCTCTCTCCGAATAAATAAAAGAAAAACCTTTCGGAGTAACTCCCCCCCAAAAAAAGCCACAGATCTTTTTGTGTACGGCAGGATCGAGTTTTTTCCCCCTCCATTTTGTGCGTGTGGTATGTGTGAGATACATAAAAGAGTCGGCCGGTATTATATCAAACTTGACCCCCTTTAAAAAAAAACAGAAAGAAAACGGGAAGGAAGAAACGAAAAGACACCTGCAGGGGTTGTGCGTGTGTGTGTGAGAACTCAGCACACGCTCACTCACGGGTCAGATTGGTAATTACCTGTCTTGTAGCTTTTTTTTTTCTTTTCTTTCATTCCTTCTTGATTTCACGCCGGGAATGTTGCCGCTGTTGTTTTTTTGTTTCTTCTACGCCAACGTTAACATGCACGTATATGTACACACGCACTCGAACGCGGCGGGGGAAGGTTAGAGAAGCGCGTGCCCTTTTTTTCTTCTTATTTTTGAAAAAAGCGCGCGCATTTAAATGGCCTTAAAAAAAAACTTAAAAAAAGATAAGGAATTTTGTTTTGTTTTGTTTTGATGGCGTACAAAGTGTTACGATGGCGCGCATCGTCAAATGAAAATTGCTAATGACACGTGCTTCCTGCCACCAACACCACCACCACCGGGCCATCAAATATTTTTGAGAAACACCAAAATACCAGCAAAGAAAATGAATAGGGGATTTTGTTAGCGGAGACCAAAAGCAACAAGACACAACCTTTTGGTGCTATAATTATTATTCACCGCGTTATTACGTGAAATGTTTTGAGCTTTTTTTATTTTATTTTTCTTTCCATTTTGGTATTTTTGTAGTCGTTTCTTTTTGCGGGGAAACGATATCGTTATTACGGGTAGTTATTGATCGTCATCATCAAGTCGGAAATGTAATAGAATGAAAGGAGAGAAAGGAGCGGGCGCCTTACGACTGTGCCGACTGTCTTTTAATGTGCGTATTCTGTAAGTGTCATTGGAGCTCCTCGCTGCAAACGAGCCGTGAACAATAGCTTTTGTTTTTTTGCTTCTTCTTCTTGTGGCTGTATAGTTGTTGCTCTGGTGTTGTTCGCTGGCTCCTGCACTCTGTCATTACGACGCAGTTATTATTGCGTGTAATTTATATATTTTTTGTTTTTCAAAACCCAGCGGGAGAAATTTAGAAATTTAAAAGAAACGAAATCCCTTTTTTTTTAACGATTCGTAAACGCGCTCATTTGTTGTTTTGCGCTAAAATCGTCATTTATCAACGAGACATCTAGCGGTGAATTTAGAAACAAATGCCGTAGTTGTTAGCTCGGCCGCTCGATGGCGCGAGCGCGGCAAATATTTGAAACGGCGTAGGCGTCGTAACACGCCAAGTTGGACAACAACAAAAACAAACGGAATAATGATAATAGTAAAAGGGACAGAGGAATGGCCTGATATTGGCTTTCACCCCCTGCAGTGTGCAAATGGGCGGTGGATGTAATCACCTCTTGTTATAAATACACAAATTGTATATAAACATTTTTTTTATTTTCAAATTGGCTCTTCTTTCCTTTTGATCCGTCGTCCCTTGAACTGTCTGATGCGAGACGGAGCTAGGCAAGAGTGAACGCACCACGACAGGACACACACACACACAACACATTTTTTTGAAGGTGAAACCGTTAGATTGGCTTGGCTGAACCACCACCACCGGCCATCTCTCTTACTCTCTGCTGCGCGTGTGTCTACACTTTAACGTCGTATAGAGCAAAACAAAACAAAAAAAAACGGGCGGGGTGTATAGCCTCATCCTTCTTCTTTTGCCATCGAACCTTGTCGAGCCGGTTGAAATATTCTTCGTCTTTTTATTGTTTTGTTGTCTTTTTTTTTCCTTCCCCCTCTCCACCAACCGAAAGGACTTTGAACCGCTCTGCTATCCTCATCGAACATAAATACAATCGATTCTTTTTTTTGTTTTTTCGTACTTGTTGGCTTAGCGCCACATTAACGGCATTTCACCCACACCGGAGCTCCTATCTGTTCGTCATGTTGTCCGTGTTTTCTTTCTTTTCGGTTCATTGCCAAAATTGGCAAGGAGAGAAACACAAAATCGGAATCTGATTGGCGATGGGGTCGACCGAGTTCTTTTTTTCTTTTTCTTCTCGGGGCTTCTTTCTAATTTACATTGAGGCCGGCATGATAGGGAGATGATGTGTCTAAGCGCCATCACCATGTGGTTGATGGTCATCTGAAGAAAATTTGGGAGTTTGTTTGGGAAGAAAAAAAACGAGAGAAAAAAGAAGCGAATCATTAACGGCAAGGATTTTGTTCATTTGCGTCAAGATCCTGCTGAGATGCCTGGGAAGAAGAACATGATGTGCGCAGTTTTCTTTTACCTTTGACGGTGTACGGTATTAAATTGAAGAAGCCAAAAAAAAAAAAAGATCGTCCCTTTGTCGCTGGTGTTATGATCCAACCGAGCCTTCCTATTCCTTATCAAGCGAATAAATAATTCGTCTAGTCTAATAATAAAATAACAACCGTATAAAAGGAGGGAGTAGAAGAAAAAAGATGGTCCCCGAAATGGAATTTTTCAATAAATCTTTGGAGGGAATTTAATTGAGTAGAAAGTTGGGACCCCAACAAAGACGTTTTGAATCTTTTCCGAGGGGAAATGTATATGTATATGTATATGTAGCTAGCCAACTACAACAACAACAGCCGGATCAATCGTTAAAAAAGGAGAAAAAAAGAAGCAGGTTGTCTGGTCGTGTGTGGTGCCCGCATTTTCTGCGTAATAACAATTCCGTTAGGCTTCCCATATTTTTGCATGAGGAGCGTTTACGGAATGTTTTGTGGAAAACATCTCGCAACACAATCTGTCAGCTGTCTTCTCCTAACATTTTGATTGGATTCCAATTATACGGATGAGAATATAGTATAACCAACCGCCGAAATATATATACAGCAGGAGCTGCTAGATTCAGCTGCTACCTATCTTATTTTGAACGTACAGCATAGACGCCCTTAAATGGTTACCGCACGCAATGAGAGTTAACTCACCAATTACGCGCGGCTGCTGTTTCATTTCTTGTTTTTTTTTTTGCGCCGTGAACTTTTTTGTGCCATTCAAAAAAACAATTTTAATGAAGCCAAAAAAAATTTAAATGAAGAATGATGGGAATTACAAATTTAAAAACAAAAATAAAAATAAATAAAATGGAGAAAGTTGTCCCCTGGATTGTCACCCACGCGAAAAACTAAAAAAGTTACGACCGTTACAAAGAAACAAGAAGTTATTATTATTATTATTTTGTTTTTTGTTTTTTGTTTCTGGGTGTCGTTGTGTAATTTTGCGGTTCGTGTGTGTTCAGCTGCCTTTTTTTGAATATTCATTTCTCTCACCTCCCGCTGTGATTCATTGTATCTGCGCACTTTCTACAACCGTTAACTCTTTTTCTCTCTCTCTTTCTCTCTCTCGATGTTGTTGTTTGATTTATACGCCAACGCTCTAGCATATAAATTTTATTTCGAGTCTTGTGAGATGAGAAACCATTTTTTGATTCTTTCGGATTTATGCAAATTCACGCCGTTTGGTTTGTCTCGTTACCGAAGAAGAAGAAAAAAAAAAGGGAAATTGAAAAATGCGTCGGAAGTTGTTTGTTTGCCAGTTTTTTTTTCGGAGGAACGATGACTATTACCCAATTTGCGATCTCTCTCTCCTAAACGTCAGACCGGATGTCCTTTTTTTCTTGTAATGCTTTCAAAGAAAATGAAGGAGAGAAAAAAAAAAGGAAAACAAATAAATGAATAAATCAACCGTTTTCTTTTTCTTATTTCTCACGAAGCGGTCACTCCGGTTTCGAACCGGACTACACCCAAAATGAACTTGGCATTCCTATCTGAAAATTTTTTACATTTTAAACCGGGGCATTAAACAAAGTTCAAAAAATAAAAATAAAGTAGGAGATGATTCTTTAACGTCATTTCTTTACGAAATGAACCCGAAACTTTATTTGATTTTATTTTATTTTAACCTCGCGCGCTATAAATGTCCAAAAATATCCGAAGGTGAATTTTCAGTTTGGCAATCTATGACTAATAATATCAACATCATTTGAGCCGGCGAGAGCTATAATTATCTTTTAGATCAAAGAAGAATGCGTAGACGTAATAACGCCTTGGGAGGAGTCGCGGGTGTAGTATATAGGCAGTATAGACAGACACACGTTGTCTTGATTACAAAGTGTGTCTTGTGTGTTGTGTGCGTTATAAATATAGTTAGTTTAGTAACTCGTGTTACAACCAGTGCGGAAGATCATTTTCATCGTTATTTTTCTTCTTTTCCTCACAACAAACAACCCACTGCTGGCGGCGATTTTATTTTTACCTTTTTTTTCTTCTTCTTCTTCTAAAAGGGCATGTAAAGTTGAAGTCAAATATAAAAATAAAAAAGGAAAATTCTTTAACGGAATGTCGGCAGCAGCCAACATACACACAGCACAACGAATGCGCCGAAGGACTTACCACATTTCAAAGTCTCCGCCCACTTTTGCGTGTGTAAGCGCCTGCCGGCGTTCGGAGCAGAGAGAACGTGCTGCTACAGCTACACACACTCACCTTCTCCTTTTTATTTTCTTCTTCTTCTTTTGCCCAGTGTAGCACTGGGGGGAAAGAGAGAGAGAGAGAGAAGCCTTTTGCCTTGTTTCATCATTTAGTCTCGCTCCTGGTATCGTGACGGTCGTGTCTCCAGAATCATCTGCTTGGCCGTTTTGATATTTCTTCTCTCTTGTTTCGTTCATTCAATACATTCCCGTGTGTGTGTTGTGTGTTGTGTGTGTGATCGACTCTTGGATAATTATCGTGTCGTGTGTAATAACAACCCGACAATTCGCGTGTCTAGTGCGGCCTCTCTCTGTGTGTATTTTCATCTCTTGTATTTCGTGAGTGTCTGACCTCTGCCGAGATTGAGGACGGCGATGATTCTATCAAATTCGGACATCCCGCGTCTTTTTGAAACCTTGAAAATATCAACTTTGTGAAGGGGACGAATTATTCGCACGTACAGGGAAAACAAAAAAAAACAACTAAGCAAGTGGTTTACATTTTGGCCAGCCTAGATAATAGTGTGTGCGCTGGACTTTGGGTTGTTGGCGTTTGACGTTTGCCCTGACCAAATACAGCGGCCACAGTGAAGTTGGACAGAGAGAGAGAGAGAGAGGGACTTGTTGATGCCATCCTTTTGGGGAAGACGCATGTCGTCGCTATAGATGGAGTTCACATTTTGAACAAAAAAAAGAAAATCTCTTTTTTTGTTTCTAGCGTTTGACTTTTTGTCCGAACGTTTCGTGTATTTTTCTTCTTCCCGAAAAAAGAGAGGACGTGATTAGTTTGATCAAGTCCGCGGCGTTTGGCCCGTTGGAGATGAATGAGAATGGCGGCGGCGACGACGGACGCCCGGCACGAATTCGTCACTGCTAGCGTCCAGGGTTTGGTTCACCTGCGATCGGTGCCCGTCGTGAAAAACGAGGCCGGCGGCCAGGATGGATACGGCCAAAAAGCTTCCAGCCGCAGGAAGAGGAAGCCCAGATGCTACCGGGCCCTGTCCGGCGTCAGTTTTCAAAATTCCGTCGACGTGGTCGACTGTTGCAGTTCGTCGTCGACTCTGCGGAGTAGTCGCAGTTTCGACGACGGTTACGGCTGCTGGGAAATGGATCGTGATCAATCGTCTTACTGCTGGACGGACCAGCAGAGGATAATAGCGCCCGGCCCTGCCACCACGTCGACATCGCCGGCCGGGACGGTCCGTGTGACTTTTGTCCACCGGACCATCACGGATTATTCGACCAATCAAATCGTCACTACAGACGAAGAAGAAGAAGAATTGGAAGAAGAAGAAGTTGAATTACAAATTGAAGATTCGGCTGAAGATGAAGATTACGATCAGTCGTCTGCTTCGGTCAGCGTGACTGGCAGCTATCAGCCGCAAACGGTCCAGCAGCAGCAGCAGGCGGTCTCGGGTGGTGGTGGTGGCGGCGGTGGCCAGCAGCAGCAGGAGGAGGTCGATGGAATGAGCCAGGAACAACACATTTACGACACTCCATGTTCGGCCGAAGAGTTGTACCACTCTGACCTGCTGCTCTCTGATTCGGATTTGTCCGGCCTGGATCTGTCCATTTTCGAGCCGGGCAGTAGTCCAACAACAGGGGGGGAGGCCATCGGCGGCTGCCGGGATAATACGACGACGACGGCCACCGTTGCAGGTCACCTGACGGTCGACTGTAACAAGAAAGGCAGAAAGGCTTTTATCTACCGACCCCCGCGGCCGACTCAACGGCAACTGAGTCGCGGGAAAACTTTTCGTGAACGGCTGGCCAAACCCCTGCAGAAATTCTTTCACGTTCCGGCGCCACCCGCTGTCGATTACGCCGCCGAGTACGACGACCACCACTACCACTGCCATCAGCAATCGGCTCGTAATAGTCCCAATACAACACCACCGACAATCGTTACCGACCTCGATCTTCCGCAACAACTATCAACAGGTACCTATAACAGCAGCAGCAACAACAACAACAACAGTAGTGCCGGGCGAGACTGTTATTACTTACTACTAGACGCGTTGGCACCGCAAAATGGCTCTTGCGGTACATTGTCAGCGATTCCCAATAGGCGACAAGTTTTTTCTCCCCTCCAAAAAATGAGATAATAATAGTTATTTAAAGTGATTATTTTTTCTTGTTTTAATGGAATGAAATGGAGGAAACTTTTCGTTTTATTTTTTTACCACCCGAGTAAACTCACGAAAGCGACACGCGTTATTTCCTTATTGGAGGTGTAATTTTGTTCAAATTTTTGTCGGATAGGAATGTTGCACGTATAATACGGTCTCTCTGGTGTTATTATTTCAAGCGGATCTAATTCGTTTTGATTGAGAGAAACGCGTTTTAATTTTGTTTGAAAATGTCGCCGTAAATCTTCGGCGGGAGCGCCGTTATTTCCGACCTTGGTTATATTAGTAGCTAAAGGAAAATTCGAGGGATGTACGTATAATAACACTCTCTTTTGAAAACAACAACAAAAAAAAAAGGCAAATTAGTTTTTATTCAGTTTGTTTTATTGACTTTTATCAGAACGGAACGATTTAACAGTTTTTTTCTCTTATTTTTCCCCTGTCGGGTTCCGTTGCTGGGTGTCGAGTACGGTTCAACCTGGACACACCTTACGGTACTACTAACTATGCTCTATAGTATAGTGGTGGCAAAGGAATCGTATATAAAAGATAATCACTCTTGTGGACTGTGTCAAACCTGTCGGCCGTCATTACCAGTCGTAAAGCCCATGGGGATAACAGCACCTACTACTCTCCCGCTAAAAGCATTCACGTCAAAATGATTGTGCCAACTTTTCTGGCATGGAATAATCATAATAATAATAATTCGATCTCCACCCAAATTCCCCCCTCCCGTTCATTTGCATACACCGGGTTCTCACCTCTGCTGTGTGTTAATCGAAAACATTTAGCAGGGTTTCCAAATTTTAATTTCAAATGACGGACAAAATACCAAGGAGGTTATACAGCACGTCGTCCAATAAATAATTGGCTCCCAAGATTTTTGTTACAGGTGCGGCGACTCTTGTGTGTGTAGAAATGGCGTTTCGTTGTCTTTTTTTTTTTTTTAACTTGTTTTTACGATTATTGGGTGGACGGATAGTCGGCGCGAATATATACATCTTAAAGGAAAGAACAACGCTATATACAAGCTACCATACGTAATTCCCAAATAGAATGGAGCGCATCGGGTGTCTGTCGCCCGATGATAACGTTCCTAAACTGAAACTTTTTCTTCTTCTTCTTCTTCTTTTCCTTCTCATGTGTCAGACAAGAGGGGCCGCAGATCCCGAAAAAGTCTTCTGACCATTTTGAGTCGAGCTCAGCATATAGGTCCGTGATAGAGTGAAAGTTTTTTTTTTTTCATTCCCCCCACACTTTTCCATAAAGAAATATCGTCACTCCTTTTCAGAATATAATATGTGCTACATGATACTACTTTTTTTTTCTTTCCTCCCGCTCTCAGCAGTCCATCGTGATGATCCAGGTCACACTGGACACAATGGAACTCGAATAGGGCAGACAAAAAAAAGGCCAAAGTAAAATGATGACTGGGCAACATTTTTCTCGGTACAACCAGTTTTTATTTTATTTATGAATAGGAAACAACTAAAAAAGGGCCGAGCACCAGATATCTACTTAACAATATCGAGATCTGTTCACAAAAGATGTGATTATTCACTTTCCCGCTATTAATTTGTTGTTGCAAGTTTGTTGTGAAAGTGGAATGTTTTTTTTTTTCGTTTTCTTTCTTTTTTCATTCGGGTTGATGTAATAATGTCCTTTTAGCCAATCAATAGACCCTCATTTGCGTGTGACTGAAATAGTTTGGCATGCGGGATGCTGGTCTCAACTGTGTGGCTTGAAAATGACAATGGGAAATGATTGTGAAATTTATTTCCAGATAACCTTTTTTTTTCTTTTTCTTTTTTCTTTTTTGGCTCAAATGGAATTTTGGATTTGTTTTGTGTGTCTCTTCTTTTTCTGGCATGGGAACCTTCTCACGCATGATTTGCCCGTCGGGTTAGACATTTGGAGTGGTGGACTGGCTCCCGGTTGTGCAACCTTCTCCTTTGGAGAAGAGAGATAAAAGGATGTGTATAGCGCACTAGAATATATATATATAAAATACCGCCATTTTTCTCCTTTTGCCTTATTCCCTTTTAGTTTTTTTTTTCCATCTCGAAACAATATCTTAAGAAATCCTCGAGGCCATTTATATAGGGACCGACACACCCGCGTGAGCCGACTGCTCGTTTCCTTTCACACGAAACGTTATTTGTATACAAAAAAAAAGATATAGATGGGAGACGAGGGAAAAGTTCAGCTAGGCTACTAATTTATCGGCGAAATTATTGCCCAACGACATTTTAAATTCATTTTCCACAACTAAATTCGTTTTCCCGCCCCCTTGTTCGAGCTAAACTAATGAAGTCGTTTAAAAAACGGAAATTTTTTAAATTTGTTCGTCCTTCGCCAATTTTCACCTTTTTTTTTTGTAAGTTGAAATTAATAACTATTAACTCATTTTTCGTGAACAAAAAACATTCGACCATTTTTTAAATTTGGCGTGAATTTTTTTGGGTTTTTGTTGTTGACGAGCTGCCAACTTTCAGATGATGAAGCTGTTGTTGCAAAAAAAAAGTAAGAAAAACAAAAACTGGGGAGGAAAGACTATATATGCGAAGACCCGGTCAAATGTTACATGTAACAACAATCCCGTTAGTTGGCGTGTGTCCACATACGATTGTTTAAGACGAGGTTTGTATTTTTTGTGTGTGTGTGTGTGTTTCTTATATGTATACGACTCTGGTGATGGATAGGGTTCATGCAGATATACAAGAAAATGGTTTGGAGCGACGTACGTATAGGCTGGCTGCTGTTGTCGTCCGGAAATGGATAGCTGGACATGTCCGGTTTTCTTTTTCTTTCTTTCTAGTATAATCAAGTTCTATATATATACGTACGTGATTCCGTCACCTAGTTACCCGAAATAAGATACCCCCCTTCATTTTATGACTGGTAACTGTAAAAATAATAAAAAAAAAGTCTTTTTCGGTTGGTGGTGGACGTGGGAGAGAAGAAATGACAGCTCATCCGTGATCCTCACATCCAGACTTTTTTTTTTTTTTTTTCGTTACGTTTTAGTTCTCAAAGAAGTAAACAAAACAGAGAAGCCCCGGCCGAGAAATCAGTTGAGTGCACGTCGTCTGAGGCATCGGTTGTTGGACCCCCCTCTCGGCCTCTTTTCTCTAGCTCTAGTGTTCGTGTCCTCTCTCTCTCTCTCTCTCTCTCTTGAGCTATATTTTTATTTATTTATACGTGTCGAAAAACTAGCCCTGCGCGCCAAAAGAGTGATGATGATGGCCCAAAGTGTCGCCCATAAATTATTCAGCGACGGATGAAAAAAGAATAAGTTGAATCAACTCGAATTCCCCGTTAGATCGTTCATCGACGCCCACTTCTTCGGTTTTTTTGTTGCTCTAACGGCACCCAGCTTCCCTGCTAAATAAAACATCCGACAGGAATATAATACAAGAAGAAGAAGATGATGATTTGTCATAGCGGCCACATCTTGGCTGCCAAACTTCGCCACTGGGTGTCCACCAGAAGCAAATACAACGACGGTAGATATACCTTATTTTTTCTATGTGCGCTGCTGCTTCTGGATCGCGCAAGAGTACAAAGGAATAAATAGCTCGCGACCGTAATTGATTTTGAAAAGAATCGCTGATGTGGTGACGTTAAGACGCAATTTTTTACGAACGAAAATTTCATTCGAATTTATTCGCCCGTATGTATCGCATCACCTTTTGTGTTGATTCAATTTTCTCAAAAGAGAGCTAGAGAGAGAAGGCAGGTAAAGAATAAACCACGGAGCGTGATTGAATTAGACGCCACCCGCTGTGTGGGTCTCTCGGGCAGCAGCGGGAAAATTTAAAAATAAAAATCTAAAATCCTTGCGTGGAAGTTTTTTCTTCTTTGGGAGAGAAAATGAGGTGATAGTTGGGTTGTAAATTTAGTTGTCTACTAGCTACCTGGAAACACAAAAAAACAGAATGAGACGGATTCAGTCGACCTAATCTTGATGCATATCTCACCGGGTTACCACTCGTCGTCTCCTGTTGCCTACGATGGTAATCAAGAAATGGAAGGAAAAGAAAGAAGAGAGTCCTAGTTGTGGCGCATCATCATCATCCTGTGAGGCGACTCGTGTCGTGTTTGTATTTTATTTATCAAATGGAAAAGCAGAGCGTGACCGACCGCTGCTGCTGCTGCTGCTGCCATCGCCATCACCACCGGGGAAAAAAGTCGGTCACGCCCAATTTGCGTGATGGACATATTCGAGTTCTTATTTTATTTTTTCTTTCAGCAATGCATTCCGCTGCGTTGATTTTATTTTTCTTTTTATTATTGAAATGATAAATCATCATCTCTCCGACACGAAACAACAAACAACATTTTTTCGAATTGTGATATGCACCGAAATGGCCGAAACAACTCTATAGCGCCTTCTACATGACACACACTTTATTTTTTTAAATTAAATTTAAAAAGCCATTCAGAGTTGTTTGATTCGTCTTTGTCTTGTCATATCTCTCGCATTTGAACCAAAGGTGCAGGAGTATGTATGCCCATTTAAGGCTGTTGTTATGTACCAAAACCGGAATCTCTGGCGAATTGAATTTTATTTGATACTGAGAGTCACTCGTCCCGTCGCATTCCATGTGTCGAAATGCCAGCAGCCGTGAATGTTTGATAGTGTACTATAGTCCCGTTTGTTCAGGTCGCAGTTTGTTAATTGATTTTAATGTCCGTTTGTTTTATTTTATTTCAATGTTTTGCAGATAAGGAAGTGGCGCTAGGTCACCATCCGAGCAACAAGTTGACGAACAAGAATGGCGACAAGGCGCCGCTGGTTTCATGGGAGCCGTATTTCTGCGTCCTGCTCCAAGACGAGCAAACTTTTACGGCTTATCGCAGCGAGGAAATGGCCGTGAGTATTTCGTGTTTTTATTCAAATTTCCCGCGTTTTTTTTATATATTCCGGTGTGTTGGGGGGGTTACAAATTGGGATGGAAAAAAGTTTATTCGAAAAGGTGTCCGCTTCAAAAACCCCACCGAAAAGAAAAGTTAAACCCAAACACACAAACCTGTGAAACTTGTGTCTGTGCCGTGTGCTGTGTCCAGCCTTGAACGGAGCTTATATTATATAGCCTTGTATAGGAAGAAACCATTGTAGTTTTCCTTGGGTCTTTTGTTTGTTATTTCCTATATATGTTTGTCGACGAGTTGGGTTTGGAGAAGCCATTCTTTTTCGTTTGATTTAACCTCTCCATTTCGATTGTTTGAGGCCAAAGGGGGGAAATAAAAAATAAAAAAAGGACTTCAGGTTTTTATTTGATTCCTTGTCGCAGCTTTAAGTATATGGCGCGCTATATATGCAACTGTACTACTACAGCAGACAGACTCTGAAGCTATTAAACCGAGGAGAAAGTTAGATGAATAGAATTGTGCTGTAGTGTAGTACGTATTATCAATCCCACCGGATAAATGTTTCTGTTGGACTCATAGAAAGCGACTGAGAAAGTCGTTTGGTTTGGTTGTTGTTGTTTTCCTGGAGACTGGATTATTATGATTATTTTCACTGGAAAACTGGACGAGAAAAATGACGGCGAAATCAATCACACAAATATTTCTTGTACTATCGGGATTTTGTGAATATTTCTTTTTTTTAAATCAAAACTTTTTCTTCTCTTTTTCTTGTCGGGGCTTTTTTTGATTTAACATCACACAGGTCTGTCCAGGTTTCGTAATAAAACGCTCGCACAAACGCCCTGAGGTAAATCGTGTGTGTCTGTGTGTGGATGTTTGTTTGTCCTTTCCGTGTGTGTGTGTTTGTCCATTAGCATGCTGTTGCTCTCCTCCGGTTGCCCTTTTTTAATTTTTTGGTCTTTCATTTTACCATTTTATTTTGTTCAAATTTGGAGCCGGGTCTTGGATGAATCTAAAAGGATATGTGTGCGCGCGCGCGCTCCTTTTTTATTCTTTCTTTTGATTTGAATAACAGAAAACCAACCCAAAAAGTATTTCATTCCATTCCACTTGTAGCCTGCATTGCCTGCTGGCCTGAAATTTATACACCGAGAGAAAAATGATTGGCCAGTTTATTATATTCAGTTGTCGCCCTGTTTATCACATTTGGTTTTTTTGGACGGGAAAAAAAAGTGTCTTTTTTCCTGTTGCGTGCGAAATGTCATTTGCATGGATAGCTTAATAATCTTATCTTTTGTTTTCTTTTTTTTATATTATTTATTTTCCGGCGGGAATTCTGTTTGATTTGAATCGCCTTTGTTGGGGTGTGGCCAGTTGGGCGATATCGTCTTCTCCGACACGCCTCGAATTCGTTTGGATAGCGGCGGACGTCAATTTCGACGTCGCTGGGGCTACGACGGTTCCGCTGGAGGAGGTGCCGGAGGATCTGCGTGCGGCACGGGTCCCGGAAGTCTCAACGGAGGCGCCGGCCATTTGGAAGACATTGAAGAGGACGGCGACGATTTCAGCGACACCTATTCGCTGCGAGATGAAACTTTGTACAATTCGATTCTCCACGAAGGTAAGTCACGACAAAACTTTTCTTTCCTCACACACGTCGTTCCGGGGTCCCTTCTTCCCCCCCCCCCCCCCCCCCCCCTATTCATTGTGTAGTACAAGTGACGTTAGTTGTTTTCAATGGCGCAATAGTGTCGGGAACCAAAAAAAGAAAAATATCAGAATCTACAGGGTTCCCTCCCGGAAGAAGCCAAAAGTTCATCGCATTGTTTAAGAAAAAGAAACAAAAAACAACCACACCTAATTTTTTTTTTCTTTTTTACTTTTCCAACACGAAATTCTTGTCAAAAAATTTGTTTTTCCCAAATTACTATATTTTTTGTCGGGAAAAGAAATGCCACACGTAACAATAGTGGCTCTGGCGTACGTGTTTAAGATTTGACACTGGAGAGAAATCAAAGGAATTCAGGGTGCGGCAGCGCCGTGTCAAACCTTCACATCAAGGAAAATCCTATTGTCTCTCTTTTTCTTCCTCATTTCCTATTTTTATTTGACAAGGGAAAAAATAGAAATATAAAATCTTGTTTGGGGGAGAGAAAAATGGAAACCTTTTAAAAAGTAGGCCATTTTTCACCTGACTGCTGACCCGGAAAAATTAATTTTTCAAGTAGCGCGGGCGGCAGCGGCGGCGCGAGCGCATTTAACGCGCTGATGATCGCCGATCTTTTTTCTTTCCCAAAAAATGTCGACGACCTTTTTTTTTCTTTGAATCAATTTTTTAACGGTTAATTACTTTGTTTCGTCGAACTCGAGAAATTTATTTTTTGGGTTGCACTCATTGCCGAAAGTTTCTCTTATTGTTTCAAATTTCTCACCGGAATTGAATTTCTTTGATTGTTGTCTCGCACACGAAAAGAAGAATGTCGGTTTCGACAGACTAGCTCCTTTAATTTTATACATGTAATTGGGCTCTTTTGTGCGCAATCGGTGCGGAGATATAATACGGAAGAGAATCCGGTTTTAGTCGTTGTCGTTGTTCTTGCCCAACGCGACATCGAGAGAAGTGCGCGACTGCCCCCCGTGATGAATGTGAACGAGTTTTTTTTTATTGCTGAAGAGAGCAGCCAGCAGTTGAGACACCGCGCTCACGATCAGTTAATAAAAACACAATGACGCGGTTCCTTAAATTTTCTTTCTTTGGTTTTCTTGTCTAATGGTCAGCGACCTCGTCCTTGGCAACCCAACCGTCGAGGTCGCCATCCAAAAAACCATTTTGGAGACATTTTCGATACGCGTACAATAATAATGGAGTGGCTGTGTGAATAATTATTATGCAATTCACTTCATTTCATTTTATTTTTTTTTTATTTTTTTCACTCATTTGAATTGTGTTTGGTAAAAAAAAAGGAGTGACCGTGAAAAACTATCGAAACTCAAAGACTGACCGCCCCTGCGGCATTTTTTCAGTCGTGAACAGAAAAAAGCAAAAAAAAGTTATTTTTATGTCTATAACCGTCATCCGCTATTTTAAAGCTTTGCAATGGCTTCCACTATCGGCGCATTATACCAACTTGTTTGCTGAGAACTCTATGGTCCCTTGTATATTTGTGTGTGTTCTTATGTGCTGTTTTTCAGGGGGGGGGGGGGGGGGAGGGAGGAAAGGCTATGGGAAAACAGTCGTGAAGGAAGTTGTTTGTTGTGTGTGTAATAGGCCAAAAGGCTTTTGTTGGCTGGTGACGTGCTTATAAGAAGAACTCGTTGAACCGCTCGCGCCGAGTTGTCCATTTTCTCTCCAAAAGTTCAAAACGCAAATTCCTTTTTTTTCGAAACGCGGAAAAAACGTCAAAAGCTTCGGCAGGGGGTTGGAAGGTCAAGAAAAAAGGGAAAGTTTTCACTTCACTCTCTCTGTTATCCCGTTGTTACTTAAGACACGTTTATTGATTGACTCAGTCGCTATAGACAAACCTGGACGAAATGTTGTAATCAAATTATAAATGCGACTTTTTGATATACCTGTTTTGATTATTTAGTTTCATAAGTCCTGCTGCTGGCCTATGGTCATAAGAGCTGGGCGGCTCGGTTGACTTTCTCGACGAAAAGAGCGTGATTGATATACACGAAATGTTACTTAGCCTTTCTCTCCTTTGGCTAACGATCGAGGAAAGGCGAAATAATTATCAACAACTTTTGACGAGATTGAATGTGATTGTTTAGATTATATACGCGTCGGGTCCCGTAAGGGACTTTCGCTTTTTCTCTTGAAAAATTCTTTTTTTTTCTTCTTGTTGTTGTTGGTTGTTGTTTTCTTGTTTGAGGGGGGGGGGGGGAGGCCGTGATTGTGTGTGTTGGTCTTTTAGGCGCTTGCGTCGTGCCGGTGCCGGCCCACAATCTGAAAATACAACAACGGCTAATACCGCACCATAACACCCCCACACACACACGCCTCCCGACGACTACCCACACCGACGTGAACGATACTATGTATATTTTTTGTTTTTTTCCTCTCTCTCTCGTTCTCCCTTTCCGTTCGTTCGTCCGATTTTTGTTTCTTCATCCCCTCACCAAGACGAAAAATATCGTCAAACATTCCGCCAGTAGTCGTCCTTCAGTCGAGTCGAGCACGACGCTCGCGGCGACATATTTGCGTGTCATTTTTTTGTTTTTCGTCATTTCAAATTACCCGCGCGCCAGCAAAGATCCCAGCCACCACCGCAGTTGTGTTGTTTGTTTTTTGTTTCGTGAAAAATTTCCCTTTTTTTGATCGTGACTGTGGAATCAAAAGAGATTGGGAACGTTCAAAAACCCAAAAGAAATAAATAAAATTCCCCCAAAAAGTGACAAGGTTTTTCGGTCGTGTTTTGTCGTCATGTCGCACAGCCGCATGTGGAATTCGATCGTTAGACGCCGGAGTAAAAACAGCGACCTCTTGCCGCGTAAGTTTTGTCGTCGTTTCGTTTCCCTTTTCTCTTCGGCGCCTATTTTTATCAAAATGTGCCACAAGGCAGACAAGGCTGGAAGAAGAAAAAATAATACATTCCAGGCGCTCCCGTGTGTCTAAATAACTTTTGATATTTAGACTCACGAAAGCTAAAACAAAAGACGGCGAGAAATAATTTTTTTTGTTTTGTTTTTTGGGTTCCGTCTAATAATGCAGCGCTCAGCGGGACATGCTCACGCATCGCTCACGGTCGCTAATGAGATTATAGATTTTTTCTTTTGACTCTTGCACGAAGGGTGGCGCTCGTTATTTTGTTTCACACTAAACGGCTTCGAACCAAAAAAACAAAATTAAAACACACACATACAAAATAACTTATCACCGTCTTTTGTTTGACTTTTTTGCGCTTAAAAGTTAAAACAAATTTGAAATTTTGTATTTTTTTTGTTCTGTTTGTGATGGTGGTCGCCGATAAATGATGGAGGAGGGGGATGTGGTTGTTGTTGTTTTTTTATATTTTGTTGGTTTTTGGTTCATCTCTGGGAAAAAACGTTCGCTAGTGGAGGATGTGCCGATTGCGGCCACTGGCGGGAAGACGACGTCGCCGCCAACTTCTCCGTCGAGACTTCCGGGCTGCGACGTTGTGGCGGGTTCTTCTCCGCCGGAAAGAGTCGCGGTTCGATTGAGACACACTTTCAGCCTGGGACTGTCGGATCGCGGAAAGTTGCGGTCCAGCAACGGCAGCGGTGGCGGCGGCAGTCCCACATCGTCGGGTGTGGATGAGTCGTCGCCTGCCAAAATGTCGTCGCATCCGTTCAGTCCGGAAAGCGTGCGGAAGCGGTTCTCGATTGGCAGCAACGGGAGCGGCTCCGGCAGCAAGAGGAGCAGCTCGACGCTGAGACTCGACTCGCCGACCGAGGATCAACAGCAGCAGCCGCCGCAACTGTTGGAATCGCCCGCCATCAACGTGGTGTCACCTAGCGGCCGAATAAGTAAAGAATTGTTTCCTTGTCAAGTTCACGATTTGGACGCTAGATGTCGCGCGCTGCAAGAAGACACGGATTCTCTCCAATCAGGTCAGAATAAAAACATTCCCCCCCCCCTCCCAACCGAAAAATCTTTTTTTAAATAATACCAAACTGCGTTAAGAAGAAAATGGAGGGGTTATTATATTATTCCTTTTCCCGCTTTTTGTTGTTTCAATTCGGGAGGCTGCGGCCATGATCGAAATGGACTTTTTTTTAACACTTTTTTCGGTGTATAGTCGCCTGAACGGAATGCGAATGAGCTATTTATTTTTTTGGGGTTGTTGTTGTTGAGGAAAAATCTGGAAATGAGTGGCAGTCCGATCACGTCCCACACGCGGCATCTAGCGCGCCATTTACCATAAAATATGATCCCGACTCGAGAGAGAGATTTGATTATTCAACAGTTCGATACCACAATTTCGATTCGAGTGTATTTTTCCATGAAGGAATCAAATGTAAAACCAAAAGAAAAGAAAAAAGAATGAAAAAGAAAATGGAAAGCGATTTATAATAGGTTCACGACTTTGGTGTGCATAGCGCTCGAGTGTCATTGGATTCCAGACGCGCTAACGACTATACGCGCGCAGGGGCCGCCACCGTGTTTATGGCGCGGGAGTGCGCGCGTTCGTGTTTTTTCGAAAGCGACGACGACGACGACGACGATGTCCTTTTTATCCATTTTTATAACAACATTTCCCCTTGCCTGCCTGCCTGCCTGCCTGCCTGCCTGCCTGCCGCTGTATTTTTCGAAAGTCGCTGGTTGGTTACAACACAGAAGGTTACACAAGCCAAGAGACAACAACGAAATGTTGTCGGTAGACGAAACAAAAATCCCGAAGGAGAGAAAAAAAGGAAAAACGATTCGAATGAAATTTAGCGAAACAACGACCAAAACGGTCTCAAGGTTTTTGTCGTTGGGGGTGAAAGTGTCGATTAAATGAATCCTCCTCTCTTGAACGCACGACGACAAAAGACAAATTCTGATTTCTCTTTTTATTTTTTGAGAAAAATAAAAATATTTTGATTTTTTGGGGAGAATTTCATTACGTAATAACTAAACAAAAAAATTTTTCCCGCTAACGATGGGGCAGGTCCGTAGTTCTTTTTTCACGGCCCTTTTTTTAAAATATTTCTCATTGATTGGCTGGAATGTTGTTGTTAAAAAAGAAGAATCAAAATCTGTTTTGATTGGTCATTTTCACGTCGTTTCTTTTTTATTTTCTGAATTACATTAACTCGCGAACCGTCCTCACCATTTTTTCCCGATGATGGAGTTGTTGTTGTTGTATTTTTCTACCCCCTCACGCAGGGCTATTTGGAAAACACCTTTTGTTGTTTTGGGTTTTTTTTTTTTCTCTCTTTTTCTTTAACGATTCGGCGTGAACATTTGTCCGTCCCGGAATTCTCGTGCCATCGTTTTCGTCTCCGCACTATCAAACATCCTTGACCGTAATCGTCTCTGCGCGTATATTTTTATTTCCCCACCCGAAAAAATGTAGAGACAAGTCCCAAATGGCTGCTGCATGCATCACAGACAGAGTCTAAAATATCGTCAACTATATTGAATTACTTAATCCCCGTTTTATTTTTTTATTTTTTTACGGGACTCGAATTTCGAATTTCTGGCGCGCATTCCTGATGCCAATTACGATAGCGTAGAAGATTTTTTAAAAAATCCTTTTTTAAATTATAAAAAAAGAAAATTTGGGAAAGTTGTTTATCTTCCAACCGACATTGGATGCTGTTGTTAAGTGTTGGCTACCCCCTTTTATCTATCGATAAAAGAAGCTCGACTGGGCTCCATCTTTCTTTAATAACGTGTGTAAAGAATGGGAAGAGCCTGAGAGAAGATGTTCTTCTTGTTATCTCCCATTTTTTGATGCGGCGATTTCCTGTCCACTCGGACCCTTTCACAAGGCCCATCACAACACCAACACATACACACTCTATTGTCCATTAACCATATCCACTCCATTCCGCTTTTTAACTTCCGGCAAAAGGGCCGGTCCCCCCCTTTAGGCCTTTTTTCTTTCTCTACGCGACAAATCTAACCAAACGAGAGCGACGGAACGAATCGAATAACACATGTCTAATTCTTGGTACACAACTGCGCATCCGCTCTTTTATTATTATTATTAGAAAAAATAGTAAAATATCACCCGACTCTGTATGCTACTCTCTCGTCGTCTGTGCATATAGTCGACGGGACTATAATTGGCCCGCATTCCTCGTCACGGCCGATTGCGCCGCCCGGCGACTTTTATCTGACACACGCCGAACGACCAGATTTCGGGATTGTGATGATAGATAGATCTACTAAGAAACTCACGTAACATCAGCAGAGCTAGGGGAGGAGGGGAGAAAAATAAAAAATAAAAAAGTGTCTGGAATGTTTCGGGTGTTTGTGCGTCCGCCTACCGACGAAAGAGAAAATGTGTCGTGAACTTTGGAAATTCTTTTCAATTTCGTTTTTGGTGGAAAAGTTTTTCCCTTTTTATGCGCATCTTCCGCCTTTTTTCTTTTCTATTTTTTCACTCCCGTTTTTATGGCTGGTGAAGAGAGAAAAGGGAAATGCATCACGTACACATAATTGGACCAATTGCTACACTTTTATAGTTTCCGAATTCGTATACGTGACCCGCTGTCGATTTCGAAGCTTTTTTTTTCGGCAAAGGCTTTCTCTCTCTCACGCAGCTCGACACAATGTCGTGAGTCGTCCTTTTTGTCACTCTATATCCCATTTTCACTTTTGTTTCATTTTTTCCCAATCAGCGCCAGCGCGCGCCATTTTCAAAAATAAATTTCCACCGTGACGCCAACAGCACACGGGAAATTTCCAACGACAAATTTACGATCCACGCACGGCACAACTACTACACTATAGGCAGACAATGTTGAAGGCGTCGTAAATTGGCCATCTCCTTGATTGGGGCGTCTATATGTATCTATTCAGCCATTGTTGCCTGATTATCATCACCCATTGATTTCGTTTAATAATAAAAGACACAAAATCAAGCAGCCGCGGTTGACACATCTGACTCACCCAAAACATTTTTGTTCTTTGCGAGTGAAAGTTTCTTTTTTAATTCTTTCGTGTGTCGATTCAGAAGCAGAAAGAGAAAAAAAGAAATGACCATCTGCTTTTGATGATACAAGGTCTCCTTTTCCATCATCATCATTCCGAGATGGAACTGTGTTTGAGACCCCAAAAGAGAGAAAAGGCGGAGTGTAGTAGCTTCAAAAAGAGAGATGCGCCCCTCCCACCACCTCCTCTCCTGGCCAGCTCGCCAGCCCTATCGGTACCCTGGCTAGTACACATGTACCGCTAGCTGAAATAGAGAGAAGCGCTCCAGTGGCACTGGACCAAGACGAGAGGCAAACGTTTGCCAGCCCGAGCCAGCGAGCGACCGGCCGCCGCCGCAGTTGCTCCCCAACCGCCAGCGTCGTGTGACGTCGCTTTTATTTTGTGCAGGGTCCGATAGAGTCGTCGGGGTTGTTATTGTGTGACTGTGTCGTCTGTCTCTGTGTGCGTTGTTTCCCCCCTCTCTCTCTAACGGATTTTAGATATTTGAAAAAACACTCACACCAAGTCGTGCGTGAATTTTCGGTCGGGATTCACGACAATTGCCCGACATCAAAAGAGTGAAAGTCTCCCATCATCAAAAAAATTCACGTAATAACGTTTTTTTATATACTATTTGCACAACACAATTTTGTTAGGCTTTTTCTCTGCATGATGGCGAAAATATTTCGACGGTTTGATTCCATTCCAATTATTTCTCTTGAGCGACAAAATGGGCTAGTGGCTGGGGGGTTTATTATTTTAAGTGGAGATCATCCGAGAGTTCAAGAGCTCCCCACTTGAGATCAAAAGAAAAAGAAAACCAAAAAAAGTCTATAACAAAAGTTAATTGGGGTTAAAAGAAAAACTAAAAAACCTTAACCCGATACGGATCGATTTGGAGAAACAAATATGTATTTGGGGTGGATTATTGTGTCATAATAACTGAATGAGACTTGGAAAATAAACATCAGAACCCACAATGTGTGGCCTGATTTTTGTTGACGTGCAGCTTGGCAATCGAAGATAGGGAATGGTCACACGTTTGGGTCGTTAACAATGCGGGTCATGCTGGTGTCTTTTTCGTGACTACCGTTATGACTCCCGCGTGAACCTGGCAGCAGCAGCACACACACCCCGACCGAAATAATAAAAACTTGTCTGTCGACTTAAATCGAAGCGGACAGCTTCAAGTGTCACCATTGAAACCAGTTTGCGCCTCGTCTCACCCAATATTATATATGTGCACACATAACACAGAGAGCGGTTTCAATATTCGAACGGTATTATTCAGTTTTTGTTGTTGGAACTCCGTTAAATTCCCGAATAAAAATGTTTGCGATTCAAAAAAGAAAAAGAGACGAGCATATCAGTGTGGATGTGCTCTTATTTTAAGTGGCAGCTGGGGCTCTCCAAACATGATTAGGTAACATTCAACAGACACAACTCTGTACTGCTGCTGCCAGATGATTATATACACAAAAGCGGGGGCCGCGCTGTGTAGTACACACAAGTTAAGTATAAGTAAGTTACAAACAACAGGAGCTGGCCTGCAAGGGAATATACATAGTGTACACTTTGGCGGGTTTTTATTGACATTTAGCCTGGGTCCTAAAAGCAATTAAGTTGCGTAATTCTTGTTTGCCTCGTGCGGCCTTTCACAATTCCGACGTTTTCTAAAAAAATAATAATAATAATTTTTTTTTTTTTCTTTCTTTCTGTTTAGCCGCTGGCTAGACACTGCAACTTTGTTTGTTATGATTGTCTCTCTCTTGGGCAGATGTACATCCGCACCCCTTGTGTGTGTGTCCACATTGCCCCCTTTCCCTTTTTCGGTCGGGTGTGGGAGGTGGGCGGAGGTGGGTACAATATTTATAGCAGACTGTGGGCCATCGTTATTAGATAGATTATCGCAATGTGAACTTTTTCCAGGCCAACCCTCCCGCTAGGTAGGGACTGTATCAGAGTTAGGGTGGGTGGGTGGGCTGGAACCTTTTTAGACTTAGCATTTCCGGCCGGATGGCGGCCAAGGGGATACACGGTTCCGTGGAGCGCGTGCTGAAAGCTTTACATTATGGAACGAGAAATAATATCTATCTATCATATGATTTTTCTTTTAAAAAAGCGCTGTAAAGGGGAATATCTAAATGATTCCGGCCTTGAGGCTATTTAAATCACTGGCGGGAATTTTCGAAAATCTAAACTTGCTCCGCGCACGCAATATCGTTTGGGGGAAATAAAGTTGCGGAACTGTACGTTTGCCCAGTCACGAAATGGATCGATCGTATATATAGTATTAAAGGGAGGGAACGATATTCTTTTGTTTTTTGTGTTCTGTTCTGCCCAAGGCGATAGTTTCGGAGGGGCATGGCCGTGTCGAGGCTATTTAACGGCTATAACAATTAGATGGCCGTAAATTGTATTTTAACAGGATGAACGGGGCGAGCAGGAAATGTGTCGATGAAGAACTTGAACCTTTTTATTTTATTTTATTTTTTCCAAAGTTTCTCCCTCTCGTCTGTCGTTGGGGGGAGAAGAAGAAATAAGGAAATGGGGTTGTGTCCAAATTAGCGCCGGCACGTTCTCTTTAAAAAATAAAACTTCTCTCTTTTCTCTATTCATTAAAGCATCGCTGTACATTACGTAGTACGAGTCGACTTCTTCTTTATTCTCATTTCCACCCCGTTGATGATGCGAGAGGCCCCGATTCATTGAATGTTCGCTCGAGTGCCGCTTGGCGTCCTCCTTTTTTTGTCTATCTGACGTGAAAGGACCAATCGAATCACATCCGCCGTAATTCTACAGGACATTTTTTTCTTTTTCTTTTCTGAAATGAATTTATGACGGAATTTCTATGACGCAAGCGATCAAACAGATGTTGGACATAGTCAAACGATCAAGGGTGGTGCCACTCTGGCGCGCGGGTGTTGATGAAGAGTTATGATGATTTCTTTTTTTTCTCTTTTTTCAAATCTCCCGCCGAGAAAAGGAACGCGTGATTAACCAACAGATACAACATGTACATATATAACATCGACGAGTCTTTCGTTTTTTTTTTCTCCGTGTTATTCAAAGCCACCCACTCTTGTGTATAAGCTGTGAGACTGCTGCCCCCCTGCTACTAAAAACAATCAGCAGCAGCAGCCATGGCCAGGCTCTTGTACCAGCCTAGCGTATACAGTAGTATAGGCAAATGATTCAGAACATCTGCCTCCGGAAAACAACTTTTAGAAGCCTCTGCTGATGTTGTTTCGCTCGTTAAGTCCCTTCTTCCTTGGCGTTGACTAACTAAACAGCAGCAGCAGCAGCAGCTGGTGACCTCCTTTCCGCCTCTATTTTCACGAGCAATCTGATACGAATCCACACCGAAAATAAACCAATCGGAAAAATAGATTGGCCATTTTTTTTTGTAACGAAATTATTAAGAAATTGGTTGGAATGGAATCAAACAGTCGCCCACCTAATTTTTTTTTAAATAGAAAATTCATAATAAACTGCCGCTATGTTACATCTATTCTTCTTCTTGTGTATGTATAACAGATGCTCGCAGCTTTTCACAAAAAAGATTCGAGCGCACGCGCCATAGCGGCGGCGGCGGCATTTTAATTTCTAAATTTAAAAACTCACAAAAATCGAGGCTAACGAAAAACTGTGGAACCGTGACCGTGTAGAAAGTTTGTTTTTTATTTTTTTTTGAAATTTCTGAGTGAATATTTTGAGCCGATTCTCACTGTGACAAATGGCGGCCGTGCGGTTGGATAGTCCCACCGGCTCTGTCGCTTTCCGTCGACAACAACAACAACAACAAGCAGCTCCTAAAATGTACAACAACGGTGGATGGTCCACTTTGGGGCGATCGACTGGTCGCCAACTCCAACAACAGCAACAACCAGTGACAACAACAACGACAACAACAGCAAACAGTAAAACAATGACGTTGAGAAGACAGCGGAGCCGGAGCCGGAGTGCGGCGTTGCATTGCCTTTCGGTTCCTGAATTATCTTCGGATGAAGAAGAATCGGTGGAAGGAGTTGAAGAAGAAGAAATAGAAGATGATTGCTACTGCTATGCGGATTGGCATCAGCAGGAATCTTATCAGCCGGCTTTGGTGGTCTACGGATTGAATCATCATCAATGGAATAGCGGCGGCGGCGGAGGCGGCCGGAGCAGCACGCCCATCAAAACGGCCACACTACGCTCCGCCCTACGCTCATCCATCAACCACTACGGTGACTAATCACATCTAAGATTCACATTCCATGTTGATTTTTTATTCGTTTGTCTTTTTTAACAACCAACCCCGCGGAGAACATGAACTCTCCGAGCTCATTTTCATCCGGTTGTTGCTGTTGTTCTTACCTTTTTATATTTCCGTCTGATTTAAGCTGGAAGCCATGCTAATGCGAAGCCAACGCGCACATAGTTGTTGTTGCGTAATCCCTTCTTGGATTTAAAATAATAAAATTTCAAAAAAATCTGGACAGCTTTTTTGAGATTTTATAGAAAACGTGATATTTTGTAGAAAAGCTCAAATGGCCCAGCCTTGGCATATCAAATGGCATTCACGTTATGTTCTAATAATAATAACACGGCGCACACACGGGCGCTGGGGGGAGACGTTTATTTTCGAATTATTGGAAATTTGGCATTGAGGTTTTTCTTACTTTTTTAACGCGTCCTTTAATGCGTTCGCACGACTTGACTTGTGCCCAACCAGTGACAAATTGCCGGCCCAGCCCGGCCAGTCTGCGGTGTAAAATTTGTTTTTTATTATTGAAAAAAAAAAAATTATTTTATTTGATATTTCATTACTCTTTGGTTAAATACCGTTTGTTCTTATTCGGTCGATTCGCTATAACGCCATTTCAATGCAGGGTCCTGTATATTATGGTAAAGTCTTTTCCTTTTTTCTTTATTTCCCGCAACTGCGTTCAACCGAGTCAAAAGAGCGTGTCCGTTTCCTTACGATTCACGGCCGGGTGCTTCTCGGTGGGTACTAGGCCATGAGAGACTTTACTACAATCATTTTTTGGCGCAGCGAGAGAGAGAGAGGCGCTTCTCTTTATCAACAACTTCTTCTTCTTTAGTCGGTGTTAAGTGTTTGTTAAGAACGGACGACTTGAGCAGCTCGGAGAAAAAATTTGAATATCTCTGGGACCCAAAATTTTTCTCTTTAATAAAAAGGTAAAAAGTAAAAAGAAAAAGAAAAATTCCAACTTGTGCCAAGAAAATGTCGGGCCAGCGGTGAAATCTTCTTCTTTCTTTTGAAAAAAAAAAATAAAAATAAGAAAAGTTCTATTTCGAGTTTGTTGTGGGGTGATGCGCTCTCTGGTGTAAAGTGTCGGCTCTTTTTTCTTATTTTACTTTTTTTTTACTTTCAAGACTCTCTCTCTCTCAACTGAATGTATAAATATATATATTTAGTTGTTATGTACACGTTCAACATGTTCTTTACAGCTGCCAACACATACAGCGACTCCCGGTGAAACGTAGAGAAAACCATTTAAATTTGATTACATTCATCTCGTGAAAAACATGATATTTTTTACTTGCCTCCCACAAAAGATTGCTATTATATTCCCCCCTTTTTTTCGAATATAATACCAATTTCATGGCCGAATAGTAGCTGATCCTTTTCGTCTCCCCCGCAGCACACAACATCTAAATAAAAGGCCATATACTTCTTGTATAGTTTTCTTCCATCTATATCGCCCAGCTGGGTGTCTACTGTCTACTATAGGGTGAGGGTGAAGGGGGGAGGAGGTTCTAAGGGGAGCATCACCTTATACATATATCTCTCTCTATGTGTGCTACCATTTCTTTTTATGGCTGTACGAGTATAAAGTGACTCATGTTTCTCCATTTATCCCAATGGGTTGTGTGGGTCTGTCTGTGTGCTGAATTGAAGTAGCAGCATACAACAAAGGTCTTTGGATGATTGGACTGTCGGTTAGGGGATTTATCGTCCTGTTGGGGATCGTATTCCAAAAGATAATTTCTTTAACTTTAAATGTGTTTTTTTTTTAGACGCAATTGGTACAAACACAGACCGAGATTGATGATCTTTTCACCTATACCTGTGAAATTCGTACGTAAATAAAAAGGGGAGGGTTATATTCTATAAAAGTTGAAACGTCACTGACTAATGGCATTTCATTCCATTCAAAAGTCACTTTTGTGCTATCAAAGGAGGAAATGGCTTGTGTGTATACACACAGCCAAATAGACAAGTTATTTATTAGGTTCTGTGTGAAAAAGAAGAAGGTGATAAATTGAATTGATCCGTGTTACATGCAAAGTTAAGGTTTATTTTCTGGGGAGGACCCTTTTCTTGATTTTAAGTCTGAGCATATTTACGAGGATGATTATAATAAATACAAGTACAGCAGGAAGGACTAGGACTGTAATCCTCTTTCCCCCCTGGGGGCTAAGGGAAGTGTCGGCCCATACCGTTATTTGTTACACATCCAATTTTATTTATTACACTGGTGTAGTAGTAGTAGTCTTCTACCCCGTCAAGAAAATGGGTCCAACCGTTGCACACACACCCAACACTCGAAAGAATTTTCCTTTTCAACCTGGAAATCATTGGGGACATACATCCATATCCGGTCTCTCTCTATTTTTTCTTTCTTTTGATTTTCGCGCTCTTAATTTCTTTTTTCAAAAAATAATTCCGAGTTGTGTGTGTGCGGTTACTCGCGTGGAAGAATCACGCATTTGCGGTTGTGATTTTTGTGTGTTGAAACGGAAGTCGCTGTATAGCGAAAGTGCTGCCATCCTCCATCACCACACCACACCCTACTTGTATTGTTGTTGTTGTTGTCTCCCCTCTGACGAGTTTGAATAATTTGACAACCGCAAACGAGTCCTTGGGCTCGTCTATACGCATATCCGTATATGCGTGCGGCTCATGTTTCACGCTTTATAATGATGAACTTCTTCTTTTTCTTTTTTTCCTTTATGTGTGTGTGTGTGTGGCTTTCTTTATCTACCGTGTCTATGACGTTTCAATCGTTCACAGGTAAAAAAACTTCCTTTTTTTCTATGAGGAAGATTTTGATTTAAAAAAAAAAGAACCTTATTTGGCGGGAATGACCTCAATCTACGCGATTTCCTAGTTAGTTAGTCAAAAAAAAATTAGTTACGCTGTTTGGTTGTGTGTGTGTCGTTGTTACTGGTCAAACGGAGTGAAACCAGAAGGAAAAAGGTGAAAAGGGCAGTTCGATTAACGGTAATTTCGTCTGGCCGTCAACGCCATCTAGCGGCTATCGAACCAACTACTTCATATCTTTCTTCTTATCAACCAATCTCAAGTGTCCAGTTTGTGTGTGTCTCCAGTCGCATTTTTGAGCGGGAAAAACCGGTTGACCCGAAAATAGCCTACAGGCACAACACACACACACACACACACTAAGTGTGTATAGAGACGCCGCCATTGCCCGTCCTTGCTTGTCGTGTGTATTTTCAAAAGAAAAGTAAAAAAACGTGGGGAGATGATGGTTAAAAGCTTTTCATTTTCAAAAGAAAAAGAAGAGGGGAATATAGTGGAGTGTCGACCGGTTCCACTCCTTCAACAAACATATCCACAGCCAAAAAGATTTTGGGGGGTTTTGTTGAAGGGGCGTGTGTGTGTGCGTAGGTTAACTAGGAAAAATAAACTTTTTTCCCATATCTTGATAATCATTTTCTAACGTAGTAGGCAAGAGATCGTCCATGAAGGCAGACCTCCTTTTCTATTCATCCCCAACTATATTTTTCCTGGGTAACAACTGCTCACAACAACTTTACGCGATTGTTGTTGTTGAAAAAGGGGGTCGTGTTGATTTAGTACAACAACAGTTTTTCTGAGGTTTTTCTCAGAAAGAAAATATATCCTCCAGAGGGAGGAAAGAAAACTATACCACACACACACCAATTTTTCTGACCACTGGGGTGTGCACTGCAGCAGCAGAAGACAGAAGTTGTCGAGTTGTTGGACTGTGCAGTCGACGGCGGCCATCAGTCTGTGTCATGTTCTACCAGTGGTCAGGTGTCGTCTTGTTCGTCTCTTGTTTTTCGTTTGACTATTCGAGAAGACCAAAGTTTTGTTGATTCGTCGTTTCCATGGATACCTTATCCCAGTGAGTTTGACAACAAAATTAAAGATGGCGGAGGCTGTTGGTGGCAGTCAATACGCCAAATCGCGTTTGTCGCGCATGAGAAACGTTCGTGCTAATGCGGCTGGAATGTTGAGACGTGCTCCCAGTTTTCTACCGGAATCTTGTAATGGCGCTGGTGGTGTTGGTAGTTGTGCTGCGAGTGCTGGTGGTGGTTTAAGTCGTGCCGGTAGCACGAAATTGCAACGGAGCAATTCGTCGTCGTCGACGTTTTATGTTCAATTGCCCAAACATTCTTCTGGACGGCCACTTTTCGTTTCCAGACACCGTCAGATGGAACCGGAATCTGAGTCGGAAACATCCGGATGCGAGTCAGGTACTAGCAGACGACACCGTCAAACTGGTTTTTCTTTTAAACTTAACTTGATTGGATTTGACGGGGTGTGTGTGTGTGTTGAGGTGGGTGCTGCTAATCAGTTTCTCTCCCCACATACAAATTTTTATTTTTGAATTGAAAAATAGGAGGGGAGAGCCAAACTACTTTTTCTTTTTCTCTGTTTGTGTTATCTTTTATTTATTTTCAATAGGGAAAACTAATCTCTTTCACCCTCTCTCTCTCTTGTTCACCCACCTGTCAGCTGTTTCTGGTTTGGATAACACTTAAAAACCAACCCCAACATCTTCTACCTGCATCTCTCCCCCCTTTTTCTATAATGAGCCAAGTGTGGGCATGAAAAAAGAATTGACCCCTTCGTAAAATGTAGGAAAATAAGAAACCAAATCGTAGAGAGGACAGTGACATAAAAATGGTGTGGCCCTGATTTTTAACGTAGACTTTACGGTCATTGCATTCAACTAGACTAGCCAATAGTAGCCCAAATAACCGTAACGTTACGGCCCTGTGGGGGGAAGATGATTTCGTGGTTTTAATTCTTTTTTCCTCGACTCGGCTCAACAGATTTCCGACCGAAAAATAAAATAAAAGAGGAGTCTCTTTCCATTATGTTTAAAGGCTCTACTTTTCTTCCCTATCTGGTTAACCTCAGTGGAATGTTTTATTTTTTCTCTTTTGAAATGTAATCATCCGAATCCCCCTCCATTTTATTCCGGCGTGATTTTCCATCGGTTCTTTTTTTTCAATTCCCGTTCTACGGTATTGACTTGGTAAATAAGGATGTTGAACCATTCAGGATGTTGTTGTTGTAGGATCCGCGCAATATTATTAAAATGTACCGCCGCAACAACTACAACAACAACATCCCCAGGTGGTGACACACACGAACTTCTCATTGTTTTTTTCTAAGCCGGGCGTCGGCCCCCAAGCGGGCGTTACTGAGGCACGACTAGAGTTGTTGTTGTTGTTGTAGCATTTATCCATTATTATTGCACAAGACACAAGAATATAAAGAAAGAAAGAGAGAGACCCATTGGTATAGTAGACGTGAATCGACTCTAGTCATGTGAGAAGGAAAAGAAAGAAGCCCAAGAAATCGCCTGCAGGTGAGTCAGCCCAACCCATGTAACATTGTGGGCTGTTGTTGTGTGGGTGCCTGGGCGCTCCTTTCGATATCAGGCAGAAACAGTTGGCATCGATGTTAGGCCCGTAACAGTCGCTACTTTTTGATCCGTCCGCGCTCCGGTTGTCGTTTTTATTTTGGTGTTTGATGCGCTCAAACGAATCCCGCCGAAACGTGAAAACTCATCCATCATATCTCACCGTCTACCGCGAAAATTATCTCCCCCACACTCTCTTTCCATTCGAATGGAATTGGTGTTTTTGGTGATGTTGTTGTTTCGTGACTGGACACCATGCGATCCCACTGGACACTGCGCAGTAAGTGGCGAACGTGGAATTTTTCTCTGATTTAACCTTCGAATTTTATTTTTTGAATGGCACTTTCAATTCTTCAACTGCCACCTAACATACTGGTAGGAAAAACTGGTTTTGTTTCAATCGACCATTTTTTTGATTCGCTACAACAGTTTCTGATTGAAGGACAAGGATGGACAGCCCCCACATTCAAATCCTTATAACCAAACGGTTTTTCTTTTTATTATCCCAAAAAAAGAGTCACACACAAATCGGGTCCGATTTGTTTCGGGAATGCGCGACGGTTAGAGAGAGAGAGAGACTGGAGACCCCGTAGGGTCCCGTGTAACTGTAGATGGTCGTCGATGTTGTTTTTTTTTTTTTTCTTCTCCCCCGTATGACTATCGTGTCCGATAACAATTTCTTCGTGTTTTATTCTTTTTTTTTTCTTTAACAAGATTTTATAAAGATATTTTTATACGATTAGGGAGGGGGATGACTCGTTTATATTTAGACTCTTATAACAATAGGTCCATCATTTTTTTGTTGGTTGGTTGTTTGGTGGTTCCAGCCTCCCGCTGTGGTTAGTTTATAGCTAGGTCTTTTCATATATTTTACGAGTATGTTCTTCCCTGTTTGATTCAAATTTGATCCACTTTCATTCCCGGTATTATTTCAAAATTCCATCCACAACAGATTATCCCGCAAAGTATCCCCTAGTACTATATATACAAGTAGATAGCTCAACCTACTTTCTCCCAAACTCTTTTGGAATCTAACCGAAACAAAAATATATGTTTGGTTGTCTTTTTTTTTCTTCTTTCCATCTTTCGAAACAAGACAAAAAGAAAAACGTGGTAGATTTATGCATACACACACATTTATATGCATCCAGCAGCTGGGCTTGGAGAACAGAATGATGGAGCTCAAGAAAAATGGCTATTAAAACGAGAGAAAAAAAAAAGATGCTCTCGACAACAACAACAACCGTTGGGTTGTGTTGTTGTGGGCCTCCTTCTTCTTTTTCTATCCCCAGCTTCTTTGCGATAAATTACTTAGAGGCTATGTCTTCGGGAGAGTCTGTCGACCCCGGAGCTGCGTCGTTATATCCCTCCTCTTCTTCATCTTTTTGTTTAACTATCTTTGGTTCTTTTCTTCTTTACTTTTTTTTTTAGTATTACCCAGAAAAATAAACGCGCCGAGTAGCGGGTAGAGAGAGAAAAAGGGTTTCCCGAAAAGATTGAACCCGAGCGGTTCTTCTTCTTATTATTATTATTCTTTTGCCTTCATTAACTTTGGATGATGACTATGCGAATGAAATCAACTGGCGATGATCCCACCACACCACACCAATTTTCTTGTTTTTCTATTGTCTATAACATTTTTTGATTCAATAATGACCCGGTCATTATGTTTTATATCTTTACCTGTCTCATTCCGATGCGTTTGATGATGAGTTATAATTAAGCTGCCGCCCTTTTTCGTTGAAAAATTCAACAACACGAAACTTTTTCGTGTTTTTGGCACTGCACAATGGCGAAAAGTTGTGTGTTAAAGTCTTTAAATAATAGAGGAAAACGGCGAGGCCGATTTTGGGGAAGTAAAATTCCATCGGTTCTATTCTTATCGGATCTCCCCTTGACGATATCAGGGGTCCATTGTGTTTGCGCCTCTTTCCACACGACTGGCCGCACACATTTTTTGCAGCTGCGGATATCGTACAATTTTGTACGCGTGTGACCGATAAGAGAGAAAACAGTTTGCCAGGATCAAACTTGATAAGAAATTTGACTGTTGGTGGTGTGGTTTGTTTTTTCAGGTGGGGATAAGGATTTATATTGGCCGTCAATTTGATTATTGGCGGCTGTTAACGTTCGTTTGAATAGGGGGACCCCTTTTTCTCTAAAAATCTGTTTTTACGACCATTATTATAATAATATTTACGATTTTTCTTTTCACAGATACATCGTACGAGAAGGCTTGCGGGGAACGTCGCGGGAGCGCTCCAGTGACGCCCGTCTTGCCTGCGGCCAACCCGGCCAACAACGTGACCAACAACGGATTCGCCCCACGAAACAGCATGGATTCTTCGTCGACCCCATCGCGTTTCGCTGTACGTATTTAATTTTTTTGTGTGTGTCCTTAAAAAATATTTATCCCGATAATCGACCTCTTCCTCCTCAGTAGCTCTCGTTCATTATTTAAAACAAACGCACCACACGTTTAGGCCAAACTGAAATTGTTTGGGCAATAAAAAAAAATGGGTTCTCTCCCGCTGGGAAAAATTTGTCGGAGTTATTGCACGGGACATTTACGCACGTACGGGTATGTACGTAAATAGTTATAAAAAGAAGAAGAAAGAAACAGGTTTTCCCGGTGAATTTTTTTTTAAGCGTGCCATTTCCTTCTTTCCGATCGCATCCCACACGCGCCAGAAAAGAACGTCATCGACCATATCCCGTTTTGCGCAAGAGATTTCTATTCTGTTGTTCTGTGGGGACGGGGGGTTTGACGCTCGGTTGGCCTGTAGATTTCGGTTAGTCGTGCCTTAGCCACCGGGATTTTAACAAGAGTGTGTAGTTTGTTTGTCTAAAAGATTTTGAGTTTTGTTTTATCTCGATACGTTGTGATATAATATCTCACGACGACACAACAATTTCAAGTGTAGTAGCGCCGCGTTCATTTTACTAAGAGTGTCACGATTGGAATTGCATCTGTATAGCGTAGGTGTAGGTGTGGTGGTGGGCATCTAGAAGAAGATGACGAAGAAATGTTGTTGGCTTCAGGCCACCATGGAGGAGCCGATGAGACGGGCGGTTAGTACCGCTTTCTTGCCGCTCATCATCTCCGATTCGCTGGAGAACTTGAAATCCATGGTTTCTAAATTTACTTTTTGCCCAAAAATGTTATTTGATCAGCTGTTGATGTTGTGTCTGACGTTTTGTTGTTTTGTGTTTTTCTACTTAGAATTTCTTTTCCAAACGATCGTTCAAGTCCAATCCGCTGAAACGGACCAAGAGCGTCACCAAGCTGGAACGAAAACGGGCCGTTCTCGACGTCAATCCGTAAGTCAACTCCTTTTTTCATTATATTTAAACAATCAAATCCAGCGGGACAACAACAACCGAGAGTTTTGCAACGGTGTACGACTCTCGGTTTATTTAGAAAAAAAAAAACGAGTTGAGGGGTAAAATCAACACAACTGCGGGGAATTTCGTGATTGATTAAAAAACGGAAGAGGAAGGAAGTTGCGTTTGGAATTCCTCTTCCGGTGAAAACGATCGAGATCGATGATGTGGAGTGGCGGGTCGAACCCGCAAAAGTTGTGCATCCGTCAACATTCGCCGGCGCTCGGTTCCCGTTATTTTTTTTCTTGATGTGTTTGTGCTGTCCGTTTATCTATTTCACTCAGTGAATCAATAAACTTTTTCGCCATCCAGCCAACCAGCCAGCCACAACCACACACACACGTATATAAGTGTCGCCCAGTTGGTGGAGATAAGACGAACTTTTTTATCGTTCACGGCGACTGGATTTGCATTCGGAGCCCACCAACCACCGGGGTTTCCGCAATTGAACGTTGTCTATGATATCTTTATCTGTAAGAAATTGCCCAACAGCTGCATGCGCAGTAGCTGCACAGATCGATTCTTGGCGCATCTCTCCCCTAGCTCTTCTTTTTTATCAATTAGCCTATCTAGCGTTAATTTCGAGACGAAAGGAACTTTCTTCTTCTTCTTCTGCGGGTTTGACGTCTGCTGGCTAATTAAAAGAAAACAAAACTCTTTTGAAGAGTTGGGAACCAGACTGGGCTTTTGGGTTGGGGGGGAATAGATTGGAATAGGAAAAAAAAGGCACAAAGAAAATAACGATAGCGAATCATTTTCCAAGATTTTTCAAATGCGATACGATATAGAGCAACACAGAATAAGGCATATGCATGTTTCTAAAGCTAGATCTCATTTTTAGTCTCAATGGGTACGGGAGAGAGGGGGGCGGGTCCCGCCCGGTGGCAAACCTTTTCAGTCGATGTCGGTCACTCAGACTGAGCGGAGTGTTTTCGTGTAAATTGGCTCTCCCCCACCATCCACATCCATAGCTTTTATTACGTCACTGTACCGTTTGTGTGTGTTAGTCGCAGGCTGCTAATTCAGGTGATGTCATCCCAAAAAATGGACTAGTTTTTGGAAACTGTATTTTTTTTTCTTATTTGTATGGGAATTTCCGTACTATTGAAAAGAGATGATGACTCGCGTGCGGTGATTGCGAGCAAGTGCGACTGTGTCGGGAATATTCCCAACGTGAGTGTTTGTCACTGGCGCGTGACGCATCTTGTGGGAAATTTGTCAGGTGCCGCATTTAGTCGTCGCAACACCTGCTGTTGTTGGGCCACTGTGTGTGTGTGTGGTGTGTGTATAAAAAGGGACGCCAAGTGGCCATTAGGATCCCAGGGACGAGTTGCGATCAACAGAAAAATATATAACTAGGGGTGTTGCGTGAAAAAAATGACGGCACTGGGTCGACTCTACCGACGCCTACGCTCGCGGCTACGAATGTCGGAGCCTCTATTCCGCTGGCCGTGCGTCCAACAGAGAAGGTAGTATAGTTTATAGTCCAGGAAATGTGTCTAGATACAACACATCCTTTTGTCTTTGTCTTGACCGGTCGATCCATCATGGAACAAACATCGCAGCCTTTTTTCTTATTTTTCTTATTTATAGAAATGAAAGATAAAAAGTGGGATGATGACTCCATGTCTTTCTCTTTCCCTCCCACCCAACAACAACTCAAACTCTTGTGTGTGCCAATCACAAAGCGTTTGATGCCAAGAAACAAAAAGTTTTCTCGCCCCGGCCATTTCAGATTAACGCCGAAAACAATTCCCGAAGAAGAAGAAGAAGATGGGAAACGTCATCAGTTTGTTGTTGTGTGATGCTCTAGATGGTGGAATGTTTCCCCCGGGAGTTGTTTCAGTTGATTCAATCACACCCAAGAGAAGAGTGAGTGAGATTGCGCGATTCCTTCCGTCCCTTCCGCCCAGCCAATCATTTCTTCCATCCTAGAAAAATGTTCCAGCGCGACACAAACGACCAGCGACACGTGATTTTGACATTGAACGATTCCCTAAAATAAAATAGAAAAAGCCGATCTCATTTAATACAGCGTAATGCAGAGTGCAGTAGGCGAGGTTAGTTCCAGTCGACTCTCGAAATACAATCAGGAGAGAAGCTATACATAGATCCCGTTACGCACCTGACTATTTCCGCCCCTTAATTCTCTGTTCAAGGGGGGGGGGGGGGGGGCTTTATACAGACAGACTGGGGGGGGAAACTTTGCCCAGTCGGATATTGAGTTGCCATTAGTTTGCGCCGGCCAACTCCGGCTAATGGATCTCCATGATGAAATGGAATGCCAGAGTCCATGAACGAAATTGGCCATTCTAGTTGGCACATTAGTTTAATTGCCTCCTCCCCGTCTGTCTGGCTGGTGTTGTGACACTGGGCGCAACGGATAACTTTGTTCGCTAATGAACGACATGGGGGAATGACGCATTATTGACATTAGAAAACGTCTGTTGTTGTTGTTGTGGTACTCTAATTTGTTTTGTTTTTTGTTGTCTTTTTGTGTTTGCTAAAACAGAGTGGGTTTGTCAAGACTGAGGACGTCACGCTCTCACGAATCGTTGCTGTGCGGGCCCGGCGGTGGATCGTCGCCTCAGAACGCGGTGCAGACGGTGGATCTGTCATCGTCAGAGTCTGGCGATATCGGCGTCAAACAGCTCCACCAGTCGGTTTTAGGCGAGGACCACTGCCTGCAGATTACAAGGCCTTCCGGCAACGTCTACATTGCCTGTTCCAACGCCGAGGAACGTGATCGATGGCGCAATTGGTACTAGACACATGTTACATTTTTCTCTTTTAACTCGCTGGTTGTTGTTTTCACTCTAACCATTTTTGTTGTTTGGTTCTCGATAGTTTGAAGAAGACGATCCAACCTGTCCAGGAACATGTTCGCCGGACTGACAATTCACTCAAGATCTGGATTCTCGAGGCCAAGGGTGTTGCCAACAAGAAATGGTACGATTCGGGATAGTAAAAACAATTTTAATCGATTTTTTTTTTGTTTGTGTTTCTATTTTCGGTCAAGTGAAATGTGAACATTTCTAATGCCATTCATCACTATAACTGACGTACGTCGGGAATCCTAACCTAAATTTGTTTTTCTCTCAAATGAATATTTTAGGTACTTTTGCGAACTGTGTCTGGACAAGAACTTGCACGCCAGGACCGCCGGCAAACAGAAAAACGATTTGTGCTTTTGGGGCCAGCATTTCGAGTTTGACGACCTGCCCGTCGTCCACAACATCAACATCAATCTCTACAGGGAAGCCGACCGTAAGAAGAAAAAGGACAAAACCTTTGTTGGTAAGTTTCACGTGTGTTTTATTCAATTTTACACGAGAAAAAGTTAACCGAAAATTTGTTTGGCCGGCAGGCACCGTCACGATCCCCGTCAACACCATCACGTCACGATTCCTCATTGAGAAATGGTATCCGGTCGTGTCTGAGAAGGGCTCGTCCAAAGATCCTCCCTCGTTGCGGATCAAGTGCAAATACCAGACGGTGGATATCCTTCCGCTGGAAGTTTACGAAGAATTCCTCGAGGTTCGTTTTTTGATATTTCTGATTGATTGATTGATTTCCAGCAATTTTATTTTTTGAATGTCTTGGCTGGCCAAAACAGTATTTGAAGACGGATTACATGACCGTGTGCGACCTGCTGGAACCGGCGATCGGAGTCAAGGCCAAGGAGGACATCGCCACGGCTCTGGTGGCCGTCATGCAACGCGAAGGCTACGCGCAAAAGTTTCTGGCCGATATCGTCATGGCTGACGTGGATCGAATTGGTAAGGATCCAACAAGAGTCATCCATCATTCATCATCATTAGCGTTTGTGTCATCACTTGTGTTGTTAACCTTCCTTCCTGGTTTGTTTGTTTGTTTGTTTTTGCAGACGATGAGCATTTGACTTTCCGCGGCAACTCGCTGGCCACCAAGGCCATGGAAGCCTACATGAAACTGGTGGGCGAGAATTACTTGCAGGACACGCTGGCGGAAGTCATTGGCGGAATCGTCGACCACGCCGCCGATCGAGACTGCGAAGTCGATCCTCTCAAGGTCACCTCGCCGGCCATGCTGGCCAAACAGCAGGCTCATTTGCGTGCCGTTGTCGAGTCGGCCTGGCATTGCATCCTCAAATCCACTCCTTACTTCCCTGCGTAAGTTTTCAGCGTCAGTTTCACGTGGGCGTCCAGGTTTTTATTCATTTTTTTATTTCTTCCAGGGAATTGCAAGAATGTTTCTACACGTATCGCCAACGCTTGGCTGGATTCGGTCGTGAAGAAGTGGCCGATCACCTCATATCCGCTTCCATCTTTCTGCGTTTCCTTTGTCCGGCTATCCTCTCGCCCAGCTTGTTTGGCATCACGCCAGGTATAACCTAACCTATTCATTCATTTTTAATGAGAGAAGAAGAGGGTTTCACAACGTTTACATATTTTGTTTTGGGTTTTTCCAGAATACCCGAGTGATAAAGCGGCCCGCAATCTGACGCTGATTGCCAAGACGCTGCAGACGTTGGCCAATTTCACGCGGTTCCAGGGCAAGGAGAATTTCATGGAGTTTATGAACGATTTCCTGGAGAAGGAAGCGTCGACGATGAAGCAGTACCTGAAGGAGATCTCGAGTCCCTTGTCCAAGGATCAGTGCTACTCCAAGTTTGACGACTACATCGACGTCTGCAAGAATCTCAGCATCTTGCACACGCTCTTCTCGGAGAGTCTCTCCAAAGTGGCGCCGCTCAGCCAGCGCATGGACAGGCTCCAGCGCATTCTCGACGGCATTTCGGCCCATTTGTCGCAACCCGTCACCAGTCTGCCGCCTTATTCACGCCAGACGAGTCTGCCCGTCGTTTCGGCCGGCGTGGTGACAGTCAACGGCCAGCAGCAGCAGCAGCAGAGAAATTGTAACAAGATGGTTGAAGTGGAACGGCCCGGATTTCAGAGCCTCCAGCGCAATGTTTTCCGTTTCAACGACCCGACTGTGACGTCGGTGACGGTGTCCGGCAACGGGAATAATGGCAGCAACAACGCCAATGCTAATAATAGCAATTGCAACGGGCTCCACCTGCAGCAGCAGCAGCAACACTCTGGCGCTGAGGGGAGCACGTCGCCCAAGGCTTCCACTCTGCCGCGCAACGCTCATCTGATGACGCCACCCGTCACCTCGCCGGGCCTCAACGGCAATCTGTCGGCGCCCGGCCGTCGCACTGCCATTGATTTGACGACGAGCGATGATTACGTCATGTTCAGTGCACTCAACCAATCGGCCGACCAGTCTGGCGGTGGTGGGGCTTCCAGTGGTGGCACGCCGCAGCGACAGGCCGGCAGCAACAATCACTACGCCGGCGGTGGTAACAATGGCGGCAGCACGTTCAATGTCAAAAATGGGTCGGCCAAGTACGAACGGGTCCTGGGGTTAGGCTCGGCCAGCAGCAAGCAGGCGGCGGCGGCCAACGCCAACCTGGACGAATTTATCGAGTCGCTTCAGTACGTTGACGAGAGTCCGGACGCCCATTCCGGCGGCGAGGGGGACAACAACACTCAGGGCAGTCAAGTGTCCATCTCGCAGCTCTCGACTGTGGCCAGCTCTGGTTATCAGAGCTTCGCCTACAGTCAGAGTTCCAGTCCGGTTGATCCTACCATCAGCAACGGGGGGCAGGATCCGCCAGCTTCCGGCAACATCAACGGACACCGATCGTCGTCGAGTGGCAGTTTCCGCAAGAGCAACGCCACCAATTCTTCGACTCCCAACAACAACAGCAACAACCTCAACAACGGCAACGAGCACTCGGCCGCCATCGCCTTCACCAATCCCGTCTACAATTTGAGGAACAAGCCGACCACTCCACTACCTCGAGGCTACGCATCCTCTTACGGATACGATAATGTTTTGAACCGGACGCTCAGCTGCGAGGATGTCCAGGTCATAAGCGCCCCGCGGGTCACTCTCATTTCCAACGGCGGCGGATGCGGTGGCAGCAGTCCCAACAACAACAGTCTGAGCAGCGGGACAATGTCCAGGACGCGCATTTCCAGTTCATCGTCGGATTCGACTTCGTGTTTGACGACGCCTCCGCACGAGCGGCGCTTGTTCATATCGACGGCCCCGCGGACCAACCCGCGCTGCATTTACCCATCGCCCGTGCCCGCTCAGGTGTCGCCGGTCGAGAGCAACAACGTCGCGGCCGATTGCCAGTACGTGGCCATGCGCCGCAAAGGCCGAAAGTCGAGCGTGACGAGCATGCAGAACAATTCTAGGAGCCGCATTTACGACTCGTCGTCATCCGACAGCGATTACGACCAGTTGCCGTCCACCAGATTCCGCGACCGCAACGTCAAGAGAGGTTCCAGGATGGCCCTGGACCGTTTCTCCAATCCCAAATCGCTGGACGAGGTAATTTTGATTGAATTTCTTTGATTTAAATTGAAATTTGATTGGATTTTGTTCGGTTTTTTCCCCAGTACGAGAAAGAGATAATGGATTTACGGAACGCGATGGAATCTCTCCAGTCTCGTCTGAGCCGGGCCGAGCAGTTGTACTTGCAGGGAGCCATGCAGGCGGCCCTGGCCGTCAAGGAGCGTGAGCTGGAGGAGAAGCGACGCGATAACGAATCGCGTTCCAGCTTGTCTTCGTCGAGGTACACGCCGTCGCCGATCATGGAGCCGCAGCCGCTGGACGAGGTCAAGGACAACGGCCAGCTCAAGTCGATGATTACGCGCCTCGTTTCGCTCGAGGAGGAACTGCATCGCGAGAAGCGCAAAATGGCAGACAAGCAGAAAGTGATTGAGGCCCAAGTGCAGACGATCCAGGCGCTGGATGCCGCCAACAATCGTCTGCTGTCGGCCCTGGCCCAGCTGCGCAATTACCAGGCGGTCGAGCCGGCCGAGCACGACGAAGTTGAGCGAAACCTCATGTCTTTTGCCCGCAATTCCTTGCCAGAACCGGACTATGGCGGATCGGGCTCACTTTCTTTGGCCAGGCGGATTCTGGCCGACTTGGGTGAAGTCCAGAGCAGTTCTTGTTGATCAAGAACCATAACAGCACTTGTTTTTGTCCTTTAATGGTATTAACAACTATTTATATAGATGTGAAAAAGCAAACAAGAGCAGAATACCCTATATTATTCATCAGGTCGTGAATATTAATGTCAATTTTTTATTTTGTTTTTTTTCTGTGTGTACTGTACCGTTGTCTCGTTTTTGATTGACGTTCTTTTTTTTGGTAACCCCCCCGACTCCAGTCTGAACGAACTTGAAAGTTCCATCTAAAAATTCTGAGACTGGAAAGGTGGTGTGGCAGAGTGTATAAGACGTAATCGCGTGTTGAGATGGACCGTGGCTCTAATAACCCCCATCACGTTTGTTGCATATGGAACGCGATCGTTTCAGTTTACCAAAGACGGTGAATGCCCTAGTTCAAACATTATTTTCTATCTCGATCCTTTTGTTTTTCCTTCTCTCATTCACAAAACACGTTTTCGTCTATATCCCCCCCTTGTACACACGCAGTAGAGCCAGTCTGATGATTTTGTGTGTATGTATGTATGGCCACAATCTCTTTATAATCTCTCCCAATGCAACTCCTTGATCACTCGCCATGTATCAAAAATTCACAGTATCGACAGTTTATGATTCTTCTTTCGTCACTTTCACCATCTTGTGTTTTTGCGCACCCACAATATTTTTCTTCTTTTCTCAATTTGTGTTTATCCAGAAAGAAAACAAAATCGAACCCAATCAGTTATATATACAGAACATTTTCCCCTTCGATCCAATAAAAACATTTAAATCAAGATAAAAAAGAACACAATTTTCAACATATGGCCTGGTCCAGCCAGAATCTTTACATTCACTGTATGTGTGTGACAGTATTTTGTACAAATGTTACGAGATATATATAATAAGAATTACGAAGAAAGAATTTGTTTTGCCCTCCCAAATCATTTTCCCCGTCTATACTTCCAGTTTTGTGTTTGTATCTCGCAATCCGGATATCATAGTTTCTTTCACACTCGGTATATACTGTAGCATTTAATCGTTTGATGGATAAAATCCCTGTGTTGTATAATCTTATGACTACGATATTGAAATCTAAATAAATACTGCGTTCAAAATAACGAAAAAATTTGGGGGCTAGGGGTATCTATTGCTATCTTATCTTTTATCCTGTCTCCTGGTTTGTGATTCTTCCTACTCCATTAAAAATCGACAAAAAGGATAAAGAATCAATAAAGGTAAGATGGTGTGCTCAAGTGGCATGATTTGTTTGATCATAGACATTATATTGACTTGCCAGGTCGATCTCTGATCTGGTACGGCTTTTCTTGATTCAAGATTCTAATACATTTTGTTTATCAAAATTTAGTCGTTTTAAGCTGAACATCTTATATTCAAAGTTCACAGTCGGACTTTTTTGCCGCTTTGGCTGATTGACCTGATTCATGGGCATGGAGAGAATCATCATTACTAACCTCTCCATACCCTACCCCTGGCTGATTGGCTATTTGCAATTGCATGCAGACGTCACTAGGTGGCTAAATATTTCAGTGTGTTTCGGGATTGAACTATTCAGCCTTAGTGTGTTTGTAGGGATGTAGGAGGGGGGGGGGGGTCATCAAAGTTCTGAGAGAGACCGTGAGCGTGAGACGACTTAATACTTATTCAGAACGTGAGAAGTTGTAACATAGGTAAATCATTTCATCTGATGAGTCAATAATCAACGTTAAGCTAGCTTCGAAAATTACCAATGATTCATAGGTAAACTCGAGTGATTTCGTCTGTAATAACTTGTCGGTGATGTGTTCTATTCCGTGTAGCTATATTTTGGATAACCATGTTGGATAACCTTAATGTTTTTCATCAACTCACAGTCTAGTAAACGTGAAAGTCATGCAACCTACCGTCAACTATTTTGTTCAAACTCATTGTATTCTACTGAATGTGTCATCGAAATGATACGGGTAAAAACCATCACTAGCTTTATTTCATGCTAAAACATATATTCTTCTCATGTTTTATTAGGATTAATCTTAATTATCAGCTGTTTCTATTGAACTTGCTAGATCACCGACCCCAGCATGGAACAATCTCTCATTCCATCTTATAGAGAATCTTGGATAACTGATTCGTGGTTTCATGTGTATAAAAGTTCACTTGTCATGTTACTGAACTTTATTAATTGCAGTCTAATATGAATTTTTGTTTTATTTACAGGTTTCTAAATTGGCACGACTGACCATATGAGAAGTTATGTCCTTCCAAGATAAGAAGATTCCTTGTTTGCTAACCCGTTATTGGCTGCTACCCTTGAATCTCCATATTTGTCAACAACAAAAAAAGAGGTTAAATATTGTGATCATGCTATCATCATTGTAAGTTGTGTTTACATTGAATTTAGAGAAGTTGTCATACTAATAGCAATTTTAACGATTGTTTGGTTTATTATTTAGATGTTGCCTATAAGACCAAATGTGGGGCATCTGGTTATCCCTCCGAAATAAGGCAATGACCACACGTTCAACGCGGATCATTCGCTTTGTTGTCATCGAACTTGACTCATTCCATCTTCTGGATTGCTTAGGAAAGCTGATTGGTGTTACCTGTGTAACTTCATTGTCATGTCACTGAATTTAAACTTTGTTTACATTTTCTTTCTTGATTTAGCCATTTAGGTAATGACCGAGAAGATGCGGCCTACAACATGAACATAATTTAGGCGGCCATCATCATTCGACTACCTAACCGGCTTCTACTACCCTGCTCTCAACACAGCACGGAGTTTTACCCTTTAGATTTTTGGCTGTTCGCGATGTGTGATGGCGTTTCCTTGGACGAGATGATTTTAGCGAGAAAAATATTGCGCGAGTATATACTTAAAACTGTTTAATTATTCTTTTACTTATGTTTTTTTTTTTTTTTTCATTTACAGTTTCTAACCTTCAGGTTCCTAAATATGAAAAGTAATGTTCGTTCAAGAAAGTCAACGAGGTCCCTTACTCCCTTGTTTTCTAACCCAATGGCTGCTACCCTTGAATCTCCCTATTTAGCTCCCTACACAGTCCCTCTTGATTTGAGGTATGCTTTTTGTCGCTACAATCTTATTGAAAATTGTTGTCATCCAATTAAATGTTCATTCTGCTTACAGGGTAATCCTTCGCTACTGATCATGGACTTCATTGGTGAAACTGAAAACCGACGAGAGAATGATGTAATCCAAGACTGATAAATTGTGTAGTTAGATTAAATTAAAAGTGCATTTCTGGGCTCCCTTCTTTTCTGTGGCCCCGTTTCCCTATATAACCACTAACCAACGCCCGCCGGTGGTCACTCACCCGCTGTGAAACCAGGAGGAGGGGAGGGCTCTGGTCGAACGGGGACTTGGAAGGCGCATGATCTGAGGGTCATGAGTCTAATCCGGAAGCCTAGTATGACTAATCGCTCCCCAGAAAACTTGCCTCGCACTCTTCTCTCCTCTTCCATTTCCAGGTAATCTCCCTGGATCTACGCCGACACTGCATGTGCGAGTTTTAGAAAGGAATCCGCCACCCAATTTGACAAAAAGTGATAGTTTGTTTTCACGGAAATTGCGTCAGACGGTTGGATTTAGATCACTTTGTTGTTTTTGGATTTTCTTGTGATCTCTCTTCAAAATATTCTGAAAAAGCGAATTAGTTCAATTTTTTAGCTACCAACAATAGCTTTTGACACATCACCTAAATTAATCAAGCTTGAAGAATCGCAATTTGCACCAGTAGACTAGATGCTAATTTCTACATGAGATTTTTGAACTAGAAATTTTTTTACCGTCTGACGCAATTTCCGTGAAAACAAACTATCACTTTTTGTCAAATTGGTTGGCGGATTCCTTTCTAAAAAGCCTCGCACAAAAAAAATTGTCTCGTACCGGACGCTCTGTTTAATGAATTATTAATTTTGTAAGTGTTCCACAATAACAACGAGGTTAACTAGATGTAGATTATATAGATGGTTTATTTATTCAATAATAACATTTACATATTATAGAAAATTGACATTTGTGGGGAAATGGGGGTTTGAGAAATGTTGGTGGAGGTTATGGGGTTTAAGGAATAGATGTGGTTACACAGGTAGGTATATGGATGTGATAAGACAATGGATTTTATCTTATTAAAACAAACCACAAGTTCTTCTATTTAATGAAAATCAACTGCCCCCCCCCCCTATCTCCTCCTCGCTGGTTTCCCAATCGCGAAGGCATGTTTATTATTTGTTCAACGTAAAAATTCCCCGTATTACTATTTTTTTTCATTCTCAACATATAAACGGTTAACTTCATAGACGCAAATAGCAATTAAACAAAATACTGGATGTAACTGATGTAGCACAACACCAGCGATTCAACACCAAGAAACTTTTCTGTTCCTTTTCAACACATAAACGGTTAACTGCATAGACACAAATAACAATTAAAACTGGATGTAACTTTTGTGCACAACACCAGCAGTCCGGCACCAAGGAACAGCAACAGCATAACTCGAAGCAAAAAATCTTTCACCAGTATAGGCTGCAACAACATGCCATATTGGACAGCAACATCACTGCTACGTAAACATAAACCTATGACCAAAATTGAAAATAATGTTTGATCAATGGACATTATGTATAAAATTAAAAAAAAAATCACTTCAAATGGAGTTCACCCAAACATTCTATGTCAACACTATCTGATAACTATAGTTTGAACAAAAATTTACATGTAACTAGATTACTCATTTAAGATTTCAATACAAATTCATTTGAAATTTTTAGTGCTCTGCATCAAAACAAAAACATTCTTCTACAGTATCTGCCTATCTTGTCAACCAATTCCCCTTAAACAATCCATAACTCAATTTACATATGATCAAAGGAAAGAGCTATTGACATGATGAAATCCCCAAATGTTAAAATTAAACAATGTAAGCAATTATAGTAGTCCAAGCATGATACTTCCCAAGGTAGAATTTATAATTTTTATCAAATTACCATTTCAAGGAGTCTTCTTACAGTTCTACTAGATGTCCAACATTTCGGCAACCATAATGCAGCATGATCCAGCGTCAACTCAGATATGGCTGATCCCAGAAGACTTGAAGCATGGGACTCTCCCACACTGCAGGACAACATCAGCACCAAAGACTGCATGCAACAGCTCAATTTAATCACACCTTTCACTGGATGACTGCAACAAATCCATGCGCACATTAGACTGCAACAAAGAAGTGAGACTTCACCTGGCTATTGAAAAACAAAAACAAGTTACTAACAAGGAACAGAATCTCATGTGACATAACAAAACGACAGAAGTATGAAGTTAACTATACAATCTCTCAGAATTACCTTGATAAATCTTACAAAGGAATTTGTAGTTGTCAAGTTTTACAACTTGAAAATAACAAATGTAATCCACATTTCCATAATGGTCTTAACTCATAATTGCAACAGAGAAACAAAGGGGTCTACTCTCTAGTCATTAACTAAATCTGTAGCGATCAACTATCAAATGAATACAAAAAATAATAAAAAAAAAACACAAGATTTCCCAAGTTACAACCAATAATATCAATCAAATTACCAGTTCAAGAAGTTTTCCTGCAGTTACACTTGGGATAGCACCAGCTTGATAAACTGCATGCAGAAGCTGCAACTCAACCATCACTCGATCACACCTTTCACCAGCTGGCTGCAACAAAACCACATTAATGATACTACAGCCATGAAGCTCAGACTTTGTTGTGTTCTAAATTTCTGCAACAGTTGAGCAAAGGGATCTCCATTTCCGACCTGAAAATCAACTAGTAAAAATAAAACCTATTGCATTAATGCAGGAAGATTGATCAACAAAATTACTTTACTAGCTCGCTAGCTCTGAAGTGTTTCTGCACGAGATGAGACGTACAGCTAAATAACAATGGCCGACTTTTCGACAAAATGGACAGCAGTTTCGACCCACGTCATCACATTTGGCCAAGTGAAGTTATATACCAGATTGCCTGTAAATTTAGACAGAGACGTCAAAGATTAATTAAATTTAAGAAATCCAAACTAGCATTACCAATTACATTTAATGGCTAAAAATGTGGATCGACACCAATCAACTTGGAAGACACTTTCAAGTCAGCGTCAGCCGTCAGACCAAAAACAAATGACAAACATTTCTTCCTCACGAAGACACTCGCGCCACCTGGCGGATGGAGGGGGGACAGTCCGCCGTTATGGGCGACCGTAGACCGCCGTTATGGGCGACCGTAGAACTCCACCCGTCCACCGACAATAGAACCCCAATATTTTAAATAATAAAAAAAAAATGTATTTGTATGCGACAGTAGAACTCCAAAGACATAAGATGATAAGAACTCTTTTTTTAAATATTATAAAAATACCCGACAATAGAACTCTAAGAGATCTTGGAGTGACAATTGCTAAAGAAAAAAATTGCGCAAGTTATCTTGTGTGGAGGGTTGTATCAAATAATAGGTGTTGTGTTGTGTTTGCTTCTACTATTACATCGTAAAAAATGCACAGAAATTATAGGAAACAAAAGAAAATAAAATTTATTTTTTAGGGGTGCTGATAATTGTGACTCGTGATGAATGATGATTTGTCATATTTATTATCTTTCTTCAAATTAGTGACTAGTTGGGACTATCTGAAACAACTTCTGGAAGAAAATTGTGATGAAACCTGTGTGAAGATGAGAAAAAGAAAGGGGATGAAGGTTAATTAATTAAAACACGGAATGGCATTTTACTTATTAACGATTACTTATAATATACGAAAGGTATGTAGAAAATAAGACCAGCGAAAATGAAAAGTGGGACATAGAAGTATTGCACTTGTTGGGCCGCGGCTATGGGTGCGACGACCAGGATAGTCGAAACCACCATAACAATAACTGGAATGATGATGATGGGCACCTTTATTTACCAAGAAATGATTAACAATGAAAAAACCAAGGGACAGGAATTTAATAGAATCTGCTAGTAGCACCTTAATTGGTCTATGTTCGTCTTTTTTCGTGAATCCCATTACTATCAACACCACCATAGCAGCGCAATAAAAGATTGAAATTGCGAATCCGAAGAAATCTATTAGCGAAGCTATATCTCCTGGGATGATCAAAAGTATCCCCAAGAGACTCTAAATATAAGTTTGAATATTAGTTTTATAATCCAGGGTTAATGAAGATTCACTTTTACGGTCAGCAATGGGCGTCTTCCTTTCAAAGTGTATGTAAGACAGAAAATCAGGAGATTGACCTTCTCGCCCAACTACATGTGAGATCCTTGAAATACATAATTTAAATTCAAGGACTATTTGAATTTTCTTATTTCCCCTACCTTCCTGCAGCAAACAACGTTCCATTTGTTGTACCAACTACTGATATCACTACTCCGAGCGGAATAAAGAAACTGGCAGAGCCCACAGCCCAGCACTGCATCTCCCCAGTCCTTCAAACAGGATATTAATATGGCATTATAATTAAACTGATTAGTTACTAAAGAAATCTTCTTCTCACCACATCAACCACATGCGAGGAGATTATCTGTTGTGGTGTTAAAACAGTTAGATAGGAAACGTTGATGAGCACATAACAGATGGTGGTTAATGGAAGAGCGATAATAATGGCCAACGGCAGATTCCTAGAAATTAATGCAACGGAAAAATAAAAAGCGTAGTGTACAATCTACATACAGCCTAGGTGTTTATATTTGCATGCGGTGCGGACGCACCTGTACGGATTTTTCAGCTCTTCCGTAATAAACTTTAGATTGTTCCTTAAACCCAAGCAAATAACAAATAAAATCTTATTTTCAGTAATTCAATTTAAGTGTATTACCAGCCACTATAAGCCCAGAGTCCACCATAGAATGCCGTAGCTATTTGTCCGAACGAAGAGGCTGATCCTTCAAACCCAATTTCCAGATTTTCAGTGTACCCTGCATAGTAGTTAGTGTATAGGCCTACTCCAGTTACAAAACAATGATGTTAGCTCAGACTACCATACCTAAACCTAGGTAATACAATCCTCCACCAATAATGATGGCAATGGCAGTCAGTTTTCCAACCGTGAAAATGTTTTGTACGTGCGTAGCGCCCTTTATCGAGTAACAGTTAACAAAAGTAAGGGGACCTGGATAAAATGTGGCAATTTAACAGAAGGTCATTTTCAATAACTTATTCATGTACCTATACAAATGGTAGCCAGAAGTCGATCTAAAACGTAGGTTAAATAATCATCCGGACAAAAATTTACTGCCGTCAGGATAGGCGAACTGAAATACTTGACGAATGAAAGCGATAAAATTGCTACCGATGAAGGGTTAATTAGAAACACTGTAACCCAAGCGAAGATGAAGGCTAATATTGGCCCAAAGAATTTATGCGTCGGCCCAAATGCTTCAAGAAAATATATGTATTCTCCTGTGATATAATTGGAATTTAATTTTAAATTATTCAAACTTTGAATTTTAATAAGACCTTATTCCAATCAAAAGGTATGGGTCAAGCCGACCCCTTTGCGTCGCGTTGCAGTGTGAAGGGGTGCCGTGAACAGGAGATTTTATTTTGGCTCCCCCCATGTGGCATGGGACTAGGCTTGTCGGGTTAATCGTGCCCGAGGGAAGAATAGGGAGGAAAGGAAAGAATGAAGAAAAGAGGGGACCAGACTTTCCTTTTCTCCCTATTCTTCCCTCGGGCACGATTAACCCGACAAGCCTAGTCCCATGCCACATGGGGGGAGCCAAAATAAAATCTCCTGTTCACGGCACCCCTTCACACTGCAACGCGACGCAAAGGGGTCGGCTTGACCCATACCTTTTGATTGGAATAAGGTCTATATAACTTATTTTTCTACACAGGAAACAAAAAGAAAAATTGGCAGCCTTACCTCCAGATTTAGGTATCAACGTACCAATCTCGCAATAAGCTATGGCACCTAAAACGGAAAAAAAAAAAAATAAATGTTTCTTTTCTCAACTGTCACATTTAAGGCAGTCAGAGATAAATTCACGATTCAGTCAGAACTGTTTTCCCCATTATTAGTTTAGAGATTTTCTTTTAAGTTGATGGAGTCCGTAAATTACGTCACTATTACCATGCATAATCTTACAAAAACCGTATAAGCCGGGATTTTGTGAAGTCATCGGTCCGAAATTCAACATACTGCTGGTAATAAACGCAGATCGAGGTGAAAGTGTACATCCGTTTTCAACATTTTTAGTTTTCTATATACCATAGTAAATTGTTCCTATGGCAAAGCAATTGCCCAAAAGGGTGCAATCATATGTTACATTGCCAAAATTTCGCAAGATATTTTAGAAAACCGCAAAAAACACGGAATGTAAAACAGAAAGCTATCAACATCCGTCACAGTCTTACCTTATCAGACAAAACGGTCAAGGATTATTATTTATTACCTTTGTTTTACTATGTTATTTTATGTGAAAGATGTACTTTGGAATGATTTTTAGCCTCGCCCAATGGACTAATACAACAGTTTACGTAAAAAAACAAAAAAAACATGCAGGATTGACTTGCCTAGTAAAGAGTAGACACCACACACACACCAGAGAACGAGACATAATCCAGGAGACCCCGCACTGCAAATAAAATAAAAAAGGGTCGTGAATTTGTTATTTGATTTTGTTTTCATTTTTTGAAATTCATAACCTACTTGTCTAGAAGACTTCCCGCTGATACAAAGATGCCGGAGCCGATCAGAGTTCCCACGATAAAGGTAACGCCACTGAACAGTCCCACCTGAAACCATGCTGGGAAATTAATCAAAGTTTTTACGTGAATCCACAAATGCTTTACAACCCTATCAAAACATTCTAAGACTCGTAAAAATTGCGATTCTAGCAAAAAGAGGGAGTTAACAGTTAAGCCCACAATTCTACTATTATACATCTCCTCCACCTTACAAAAGTAGTAGTAAAAATGTCTTTACCTGCCGCTTCATCAGCATGTCATCTTTGTCTCTAGACTGGTCGTTGCTCAGTCTCTTGAAGTCTTGATACAGCTGTTGATCGAATTGTTTCCATCTTCGTTTGGTGTTGACAATCCATCGTTTCCATTAGCGTTCTCTGAAATGTTAACGTAGGAAGAATTAGGCAAAAGAAATATTACAAATAAGGAATGCATCGGAACCTTGGGACGAACGTTGTCGTGGAACTGAATTATTCTCCGGAGTGGAAGTCATATTTTGAAATATCTAGAAGTAGAGAAGTAAAAGATCTATAATAAATAACGGAAGTAATTTTAAATGTGTTGAACTTCACCTTTCTTTTGAAAATCCGTAATTGACCCGTTCATACGTCGCCAATTGGTTCCGTCAAAATTTTATGCAGACTAAAAGCGAGCACTGTGGAGAAGGAACTAAATAACGAAAGCATCAATGTTCGTAAAAACCCATATACCGGCTAAATATTGGAGGAATATACAGTATAATCTACTACACAAGTATATATGCCGATATCAGCCCAATTTATAACCAATGCCTATCTATTGTCGTGTTGACGATTTTTCTTCCCCTATCCATCTTATTTGAAAACGATTAAACACGCCCATTACTGCCCTAATCCATTGAAGCGTCCACTATCGCACCTTTCATTCACTTTATTAATACGGTCGATTTAAGAAAAATAAGTAAATATTACCTTTACAAAGTAGGATAAAAAAAAGTGCCTTTCACTCTTCTTCACAGTATTTTCTTTAGGTGGATATATACACTTGGCTTTCTCTAAATCTTGGTTCGGCTGTAAATCTTTTTTTGATGCTTGCGACTTTTTGCAGATGCGACAAACTTCGTTAAAACAAATTGAAAGTTCAGGAAAAGTAGGGACATCGCGAGTGGGAATGGATTTCGTTGCTCTAGTACCACTAGACTCAATTATTCAATTTTAAACACGGAATAAGGCCAACAATAATCCGTCGATAATCAATACTTCGCAGCGTAATCCAAATGAGCCTAATCGCCGTTCGAAACTGATCATTTTGCGCAGGCCAGCACAACGAATGGGCCAATGATCCGCTTGATATTATCAATAATTATTGGTTATATTAAATTTTGAAAACGATTACCAGTCCATTTAGGAGTAGCTATAAAAATTACAAAAGTTAGAAAGTTGTCTTGATATTCTCTCATGACCCTTTGCGTATTGTTAAAAGATCAAAAGTGACCATGAATAAAGAAAGTACCGCTTCCCTTTCTAGGAAATCCGCCTTCACTTCAATAATCTCTGTGGTAATGAGTTCGCCCACAACTTCCGTAAACAATTTTCTAGCTGAAAGAATAAGCACAGTTATAATGCGCACCGTGCAGAAATATTGAAATAAATAATACAAGTGAAAATATACACGGGAGATTAGTATCAGATATTCTAGCACCGTCATCCAAAATCAAAATGACGAAAAATATTGTCTTTTTAAATTTGGACTCTTAGTTTTGTTTCGTTATTCTTGGGGGCGCGTTAATTAACCGAAAGAAAGCAATGTCTCAACAAAGATGTTAAGCTACTTTTCAATTATTTCCAGTCTCAAACACTTTTGAAACTTTGCCAGCTTTTAACACGCCTATCGTCATTAGTTATGGTAAGATGAAAGTTCATCTTCTTGCCCAAAAACTATATACATCCCACTACTTATGTCTGCATCAACAATTCTTTAATGAGACGTGGCTGCAGGGCCACTTAAGGTTGGGTCTGCGGTTGGGTGCATCAACACGTATCGTTCAGCACGCCTTAGTTATTTTACATTTTGACTGATCCGTCGTTCTGAATGTTTTAAGGGATACTGTACAATTATGAATTTTTACCTGCACGTTCTGTCGGTCTAGTTGTGGTCTTGTCGAATTCCAGGCCAATTATACGATCCGCTGCATAAGAAGTTCTTCATTCCCACGGACGATCACTTTTGCCAAAGAGTGACCTAACGAGATAAACAATTAACTTTAGAAAGAGTATAATATAATGTATTAACCAAAGTAGCAAGGAAACAGCCTTCCCAAATGAATAAGTTGGGCTTGAGGCTATCTATCAAATTACCGAAAACTTCTGTAAGTATTGACCAACTTTTAATCAGTAAATTAATAGCGCAAATTTAAAGGATTTTTTTTTTCGGCGATGTAAAATAATGTAAAATATCCTAATGAAGAACAAAATAAAAAGCCGATTACAAGTTACCTATTTTATTTTAAGTCATGTTTTATTATATGGTACATTTTAACACAATAACCATGTCCGGCTAGTGCGCATGACTCAAGTCGCTCTACATATGATATCCCATCTGAGAAGTTCGCCTTTCAGTTGTAAACGAAGAAACCAAGGGTGTTGTCCATAGTTGTCGAAAATGAACGATCAGTCGACAGAAATAATTTTAATAAATATTCGTTCAACATTTTTACGTACCTATGAATGTGCGACCCTTGTCGATGGCGATAGAAAACTTTGCATTGTAATTATTGTCGTTAGCACCTAATCTAATTTCGTGGTTTTTATGAACACCTGTTTTTCACGCCAACTGCACTATACCCGCCACGTATTTTAAACCGTCATTTCACTTTCGATCAATCAACTTTGTATCGTTAAGTAATTGCTGCAATTTTGGCGATTGTCTTCCATAACCGACCATTGCCTTACCTAAACAGCAATCGCATTTCCTCCAGACTTTAAACGCGCTTAAATTCCTTCAAAGTCTTCAAAAATATTTCGTTCGTGTTCTTTTCACTTGAGAAAAATGTTTTCCATAATATAGGAAATTCGTTTCAAGATGTTCACATTGAACAACAAAGAAAAAAATTCACTTTCTCAAGTTTAAAAAAAGGACAGAAGGAAATTATACGACGGTCGACGGGATATACCTCGGCCTCGTCATCTTTCAAGTGGAATAAGGGTATATCATGGATTAGAATTTTGATCCTGCTGCTGGAATGCTGGAAACGATCGGCATAAAACAACACACCCCCGACACCCGACAAGAAAAGGGATGGCCTCACGCTTATAAAAAAATCAAGACTTGGGAGAATAACGTTAAAATATTCTAGAACAACTACATCTTAGCTCTTCTGCTGAATCACGCTTAGAACCCACAAATAGGAAATAACTAAATAATAGGATAAAACGGAATGTGTAAATTTATCTTCGCCGCCGTGATTGTGATGATGACGCTGGCTGGCGAGAACTCCACGCATCCAATTGTTAAACACTTTTCCAACAAAATTGTTTTCGCGTGTAAAAAGACACCCTGAAGATTTCTAAGAAAATATTCAGAATTATTGCTAGCAGCAAAATATTAATTGTATCAAAGTCTTTTAAATTTTTTCTACCTGAAATAGTGAAATATTTAATACGGCGATCGTTATTCGACGATTAACTGTCGTCGTCGTTCGACGATTCCGCTTTGTCTTTGGAAGCAATTGTCTGCTCTACCTGTTCAGTCATTTTTGTCTACTCTAAAGCAAAGGTCTTGTCGATCAATTTACATATTTTATTTCTTCAGTTAAAATTTTCCGAGTTGAAATGAGCGACCAACAAGCAAATAAAGAAATTCTTCCACTACCAGGAAGCACAGTTTGGTGCCAAACGCAGACCGAAGTTGTTCAACTGAAGTTTGAGTGGACCTTTCAACAGTTTGCGTTCCTGAAATCTTTTGAAAACTGGGGAGATTATTATTCAGCTGAATTTTTTCACGAAAAAACCCCTGAATCGAAGTGGACTCTGCACTTGATTGATCAGAGTTCCAATATGAAGGTCAACCTGGAAAGGCCTTATCCGAATCACCAATTGGATGGTTCCGTCCGAGTGACGATTGCGATGTCGAATAAAAAACGCGAAAAGATTTTACCGCAAAAACACAGTTTACCTCGCTATACTCAATTGCCTTTTTGTGTTTATCAGATCGAGAAAAAAGTATTGGTGGAATCCGAGTGCTTCGTCAATGGGAAACTCACCATCGACTGTGAGATTGAAAGTTTCATTCCCAAGAGACCGGTCATTCTATCAGGCAAGCCGTCTACAGTGGCAGATTTCCATGAGAAACGATTCAACAATACCGCTCAACTCATTGCTCAACTGGAAGGACTCTATGAAACTATGAAGTTTTCCGACATCACCATTAACGTCCACGGACAAATTTTACATCAATTTAAAGCTCACAAGAACATTTTGGCCGCAAGAAGTCCATTTTTCGCCGCGATGTTTGAGCACCCAACTAAAGAAAATTGAACGAACCAAATCGAAGTTGAAGACGTCGAGCCGGACGTGTTTAATGAAATCCTCCGCTTCATCTACACTGGGAAAGTGTCGGAGTCAAAGATGGGGAAGATGTGCGTCGGAATTCTTGTGGTTGCGGATAAATATCTATTGGGGCAGTTAAAATCGGAATGTGAGACTCAATTAATTCATCGAATGTCGGCAGAAAATTGTCTTGAATTACTTTTAACACCCATGAACACCATCCGGCGTTTTATTTGAGGAAGTACGCGGTCGAATTCTTCCGTCAATTTTCAGGCGAAGTGATGGCGACGGACGAATGGGTAAAGGCCGAAAGGTCATCCGGAGCTATGTCTCACTATCCTGGGAGCTTGTCAAATCTCTCGTTAAAATAAATTTTCAATATTGATTATCTGGTCTCGAGGGGGAAAGAGAAATTCATCACTATGTTCAATTTCTATTATAACGTTCGAATAAAAAGGCCATACATCGTTATTCCTGTGATGTTTGCTCGGCGTTTTTCTAATGGGTGGCGCGCAGTTGCTAGCTGACATCGCCCAGTTCTGTAAGTTAATAGGCGCGGAACAAGATGAAAATATTGGCAAATTATTGCTAAATATAAAAACAAGTTACTAAAGGTTGACAACCATATTAATTCGTGCTTGCTACCAGGAACAAACCACGAGTTTGAAAAGCTTCGATTAGAACAGTTGTTTAGTTTTTGGCTTTTACTTTATCATCTGTAGGTTCAACGACATCATGAGTGTTTAATATATTACGACGTAAAATTATTACAGAAACCATATAAATTTTTCATTAGCCAAAAAGACACGCTGAACCCTGTCCACTTTCAGTTTGTGCCTGACTGAACGTCTGCAGACGCAAGTGTACGGTTTCTATTTTCACGCTGTTCCTATTTGCATTATACTGTGGGGCCATGGTTAAAAGGGAGAATATACCGTAAAACAAGAATAATTTCATACTACTAAACTAGCAATTGAAAATGTAGCTACTATAATAATATAATAATATATAATAGATAATAAATAAAATTGATGGGATTGGGAAGATTGAAAAACAGGACAGACTCGAAACATAGTGTGACCGGTAAAAAGCTGTAGAAGTACGAGTAATCAGCTAATTCAAGCCACCTGTATCCCAGATTCCTGCACAAAACAGATTCTACACGGTAGAGCCAACAACAATAGGTTTCCATTACATCTGAGTCACAGATGCTGTGTCACTTGGATTCGTTCCGAAGCGGACGTGGCTATTCTAATTTGACGAAGAGATAGATGCAATACTTCATACGTGCCCTAATTTCTATCGATCAGATGTGCATTAAAAACAGAGTCAATAATCGGAACTGTATAAAAGGCGGAGGTTTCGAATAGAAATTTCGGCCGCTCATCCAACGCTATACAAGAACATATAGCTCTTCCTGAGGTGAGTTACAGTCAACACGAAATTTGCTTAACGTTCATTTGCCATTAACGAATGGAATACTAATGCAGGTACAGAAAAGGTCAATTTACCTTCGTCGCCGTGATTGTGATGATGGCACTCGCTGCAAGACTCCACGCAGCCGAATCTGGTAAAATTTGAACAGTTATTTTGACGTAAAGTTTTGCTGGGATATCAGTTTCAATTCATTATTTTGTTTCAATCGAATATTAAGGCTAAATTCCTGTTGGGAATCAAAACTAAGTCCGAACATGGAGTACGAAAATCGATTTTCAACGAAACGCACGCGGGGACCAAGAAGCACAGCTCTAAAAAGGGCGTCATTTTCCAAATGCGGCAAATTGGCCACAACGCCTTCTCAGTTTTGGTAATTCATTCCAATCTGTCTCTTACTTGATATCGCTCAAACATTTTGCCCAATTGGTGCCCGAAATATCTCAAACAAAAATTTGCTTCGTTCTAAATTATTCAAATCAAGACCTCAGAAGAAAAGAAACGTCATTTCGGCGCTTTTAAACCTGTCCGTGATTCGCGGAGTTGCTAGACAAGCCCTGCCCTGTTCGGTAAGTTCAATGTGAAATATTCACATCAGAAATTTCCAAGCTGAACATTTTAACAAACTAGATTGACTACCGAACTGATTCGTGCTTGCCTCCTGAGGGACCAAGGCGGATGTGGAAGCTGCTGGGCTCACTCCGCCACTGCTGTGGTTGAATTTGGCAAATGTAAGAAGTCCGATGGAACTGCCCTCGATCTAAGGTTGGTAAAATAGCTTTAACAACAAATATTAGATTAAAAGACTTTATGGAATTTTACATGATTACCAGCGAACAATAGATAGTCGATTGCAGCCGTGAGGACGGCTGCTCCGGTGGATGGAAACAAGTAGCTTGGCAATATTTGGCGTCCAACGGTGGCCAAACTGACGATAGTTCCTATCCTTACACAGCCGAAACTAAACTAACATGCGTTTTCAGTCCTTCGGATATGTCGATCGGAGCTGAAATTTCTTCCTCAGATCCTGTGGAATTGGTCGCTTGGCAAGATCCTACTGCCATGATGACTGTTTTGGCTGGCGGGAGGATCATTTCCATCTATATGCAGCTGCCGGTAAGCGTCTTCAGTTACGAGTAAAATACCTGCTGGATGCACTTTTTATTTGTCAAGTTAACCGTTAAAAATAATTGATCGACTTTTCAATGACGACCAATGAATAGGATCGTATGCTCACCCCATGAACGTCGTTGGTTACGGCACATAGGATCAAAACGATTATTGGGTAAATTTAATCAGCTACTACTTCCTAAAAAAAATTTGAAATTTAAAGTTAATCCCAATTTTTAAAAACAATAAATTAATTAAATCAGGTCGTTCGTTATTCGTGGAGTGAAGGATGGGAAGCCGCCGGATACGTTCTCGTTCGCAGAGGCGTTGACTTATGCTGGATTGAATACTATTCTCGCAGTACTACTATTGTTTAAAGGACAATATTAAAAAAAAAATAATAATAATAATCACCTCTATGTACTTGATTGCATTGTTATTTGATATTCTTGGTTTAAGGCAATACAATTCTGTGTGGGAGTGCCTCGCAATTTTTCGTTGAATATGGCCAATGTCAACATTCATATTTGTATTGCCAAGACCAATTGTTTGGGAAATACCATCAATTATGATGGTATAATAGTAAAATACCTCGTCTTTGGAGGGTACACCCTCCCCAATAAATATTTTACTTAATTCAAACCATGCCCTGTAAGATATTTCAAATTAAGGAATATCTATTTGTCCCAGCCCGATGTCAGATCGAAACGTATGTGCCTAGATATCCTATCCAACGTATGTGCCTAGATATCCAATCCACACTATGAGGAAAGTCGTCTATAAAGGCGGATTTCGATGAAAAATCATTCAGCGACAGTGATCAATGCGAAACAAAAAAGATAGAATTTAACTCACCAATTCGAAGTTAAAGACCTTAAACCGGTCATGTTTAATGAAATCCTCCACTTCATCTTTGCTGGAAAGTGTCGGAATCAACGATTGGGAGATGCCCGCCGGAATACTTGCAGTCGCCGATAAAAATCTGTTGGAACTGTTAAAAATGGAATGCGAGACTCAATTTTCCCATAAAACATCGGCAGAGAATTGTCTGGAATTACTTTAAATAGTGACCAATGAACATCATCCAGCGTTTTATATCAAGTTTCTTCCGAAAATTTCTCAGGTGAAATGATAGCGATGGACGAATGGGAAAAGGCAGAACGAGGTCATCAAGTCATCCAGATCAGTGTTTCAGTATGTTGAAGGTCTCCTCTCGTCAAGTTTCCTTAAAATATATTTAGAATGTTGATTATGTTTAAGACAAGAACTTAAGTACATTTATATTTTCTTTAATACGTGAAGCTGTAATTAATTTGGTCATGTTTTTTTGTAGCATAAGAATTTTCTATTCAGAAATAAATAGACATCGAGTTTTCAATGGTTGTGAATACAGGAAAGCTGCGAGTTGAAGGACTGGACTGAACCTTTGTCAAAATTATAGTTAAACCCATATAGAACAGATCCAGCCAACAGACTGTGACTATTTTCCGAGTCCATCTGTTAGGTACGCAGCTTTCGCTTGTGTTGTTTGATATCTGGCTACAATTCCACACCAAATAATACTTTTCAAGGATTAAAGCTACCGATACGTGTATGCTAATCACCATTTCGTACCCTGTTGACGAGTCCACAATAAACACCCGAGGGGTTCGCACGCATCAAGCTCAACACTCCTTTTTATACACCTTGTTTTAAATATTTTTGGAAATCGTGTACAGAAATAGTTCGTTTACCCATTATTTCTTGATTGTTGGTTAGCTCAATTTTCTTCACCGTTATAAAAATGGCAAAAAGTATTAGCATTCTCATCTTGGTCCATATTTGTGGGGAAATTAATATCCAGGCTGCCGACGATGTCGAAGCCGCTTGTAAGAAATATCAGGTATAGCCCACTTTTAAATGTTTTGTACAATAAACTGATTCCACCAATACTTTCACTCCAAAGGACGAATTCCCGTTAGGAGTTCAAACGAAAGCCGAATTAGGAAAACGCGAATCCATCTTTGAGGAAACGCATGCCAAGATTACGGAGTATACAACTCTAAAAAAAAGGCGCCACTTTTGAAATGTAGCACAACGCCTTCTCAGTCATGGGAATTACTTACCTTTATTGAAATTTTCTGTAAAGTAGATCCGTCTGCTTCCCTTGTTCATTTTAAAGACTGAAGACGAACAGCAACCTTATTTCGGAGCACTTGAACCGGTCCCACCTTCCAATTTGCCTGGTATCTTGTCTGAGCGACAACTGAGCAGAGTAAGTCTATTGAACTACTGTAGACAGGAAATTCGGCTGCTCTGGCGGATGGGAACACGAGGCTTGGCAATACTTGGCTTCCAACTGCGGCCAAACTGACGAAAAATCCTACCCTTACACAGCTAAGGCTGGAGATTGCAAGTTTTGCACTCGGAATATGACAATTGGAGCTCAAATTAATTCTTCAAATCCTGTACAATGGGTTCCAGCAGGAGATCAAAAGGCCATGATGATCAGCATCTTGTCGGGAAAACGAATCCTTTCGATTTATATGCAACTGCCCGATAGTTTCATGAACTAAAAGTAAATGATAAAAAAAAATACACTTAAAATAATTAATTGCTTGCGACATGAAGAAGTGGAGTTTTCAACGACAGCAATTGCGTTTCCAGAAAGGATCACGCTATGAACATCGTCGGATATGCACTCTGAATGGCGTTAATTATTGGGTAAATACGAAAGCAAAATTACCTGTCATCTCAATAACTACATTTTTCTAATGAATTAAAACAAGGTCGTACGAAATTCGTTGGGTAACAAGTGGGGAGCTGCCGGCTACATTCTTGTCCAGCGTGGTGTCGATTTGACCATGATTGAAAAATGCGTTCGTACTACTAACGTAATTTAATCAGATTTCCTTTACTCTATATCTCATCCTATAATTTCTTTTGTTTCCTCATTAATATTAACTAGCAATACAATTATGGGAGAATATCTGTACCGCACACTGAGTCATTCCGCTGATAGTATGAATAACGGAATCAAATGAGAAATTTTTGTTTTTAGTTGCCATCCCCCTATTTTTAGCTTGTAATCTTATTTCTCATCCCCTATTTTATATGAAAATCATTCATCATTGATAATGGCTGTTAACGATACAGAGCTATAGAAAAATATTATACTAAAAATATATCTCAAATTCTTTGGCTACCAACAGACCAATTAATAAATTAGTTGTCAGCTTCTTCCAAAGAATCCCAGAAAAAAAAATCAATGATAACATCCAGATGATTTAAGTAATGCTAAGAGAGTAACATTAGCATTACTCCCAAAAACATTAGCAGAAAACTAAAGAATTATGAACTCTAAATAGAAAAAAAGCGGAAAAGACAATCCACCCTGCGTTTAAAACTTCGTTCACTTTATCAAGGATTCTAACTTTGAACCGTTACCTTCAGTTAACAGCAAAAATTACCGTAAATTCCGTCACAATATTGGCGTGGAAGCATCCGTCACAGGTGAAAGGTGTAGAAAAAGGGGTAGACGAGTCCTTGTGACGGAGAAAAAGTAAAAAGTGAAGAACTGGAAAGAGGAGAATTAAGCAGTGCCGGTATTATGCTCCACATGCTTGGTTTGTCGAGGGATAGTCCCCCACACAGATGGCAGTGAAACAAGTAACACCTAAGCAAATAGCATGACAAATTAATGAATGAAAAATAAAGAAGTCTTGGTTTCTAAAATGACTCACTTTACTTTAAAGGTCTATTCGTGTACACTTGGGCAGGTATCCTTGCTGCTTGCCCAGCAAATTTTGACGACCAATAGTTGTTTGTCGTAGAGATTATAAATTTGTTTGGACCCAGCATCCAACTGAGCCATTAAAAACAAATCTCGATTCTCTCCAACTCTGGAACATCTAGGCAGAAAGTGGGCTGTCCATGTCAATGATTCAGCAATTTTCGGCGTTATAATTTCAACATTCTCAGTGGCTAAAGGTTTTTTTTACAGGCAGTGTTACTTTGTTCGACTTTGTTGCCAGCTGTAGTCACTGTGATAATGGGTGTGTAGACTCGAATATGAGATTCCTGCTATTTCAAGGAAGACATTATTTCCAGGTTAATCAATTTAGGTTGAGATTAATGGTTGAGATTAGTTTTGCCAATAGCTCAAGAAGTTGTAGCCAAATGATCAATGTAATAATTGCACACTGATAAAGGTACACAGGAAAATGTTATCATAGGACTATAGGATTTTAAAGACATACATATCATAGGATAATAGACATTTAAAATACAGTGTAAATTAACCAATGTCTACCTCGTGTGATTTTTGAATCCTGGGATGGTTTCAACATTTATTTGTCTTGGCTTCTTTGTTTCTACCACGTGCATGGCACGGCAGAGGCAACGACTCACGTGTAAAGAGGACCACCAGCAGTCTGGCACCAGTGAATAGCACAAACTGTCAATTTGGATTTTGGGCAATCGAATAACGAAGACGAACTTTTTGGTACTAATTAATGCTTACAACATTCTAACTATGTAACATTACAATTGTTCAAACTTCCGGAAAAAAACCATGCTCATGGCTAAATTGGAAACCTAGCCGACACACCCGTCCCCGTAGCCGAGGCATGACCAGCCGAACGGCGAACGGCCGCCGAATTTACGTGAGACTCTGAGAACTGTGAACCAATGTTGCCAATTTATGAATTGCCAAGCCGACTGATAAAATGTTTGTCAATACAGAGCAATAGATCCCTGGTCGGTTCACGGCTGTGTTGGCTTCCCCATCTCGATTTTAGGGTAAACGTAAGCCGATTTTCAGGGGGTTTTAGGGCGGGGCCTGTCAGAATTGTGAAGGGTAAAAATGAAACAGAGCCATCTAGGCTCTCAAAAGTAGCTGAGCGTAGTAGCTGACACACTCACTAGAGGCGCTCATCCATTTTTACAAATCGGCTTACGTTTACCCTAAAATCGAGATGGGGAAGCCAACACAGCAAGGGCCAAAGGGCCGCAAAGGGCCAAGGTATTCCGTCTCATTTGTTAAAAAAAAAATAATCTGGGCAAATTTGAGAGCATACCAAGACATGGGGGGGGGGGGACTTTTTTTTCTGCCATAATTCCGAACATGGAGGTATGCACTGTCCTGTCATGTTTTATTCAATTGCACTTTGCATCCTTTCCATTCACCGGCGTTAAGTATCGCTATCGGTACACGTGCCCTCACGGTTCTCAAGGGAACTATTGCACACCCGGGGTAAAGTCCCGTTTATGATAGATTTCTTTCCGTTCTGCTTCATCGGAACCGAACGAATAGTTCGCCTTTTCAAAACTCGTTCCTTTTGTACCGCACCCGACTTCCAATTTAATTTAATAGGATATTCGCAATCGGGGAAATGAATGTGCTCATGGCGCTTAACCATCTAATAAAAACTTTGTCTTTTCAAAATTCAAATCAATAATAAAATTAATAAAAATAATAAAAATAAAAATAAATCCGCTCAAAGTTCAAATCCAAACTCCAAAGGCGATATTTTTTAAAAGTCTCTTTCGCCGACTACTAGATGGCTCCCGTGGGGTTGGGCGAGGCCTAAATTGCCTAAATAGAAAACACAATCGCGCGGCTTCAATTTTTGGTTTTCGTTTCGTTTTAGCATGTTTTAGTATTGTTATCATGATTGCAATATTGTGCTTGTGTTCTTCAGTTCTAGCAAGTCAATTTAATTACCCTAATTCTACTAATAAAATTTTGGTGTAGCACAAACTATACCAATTGATGACAAAAAGAATCTGACCATGAGATCTTGGGTTTGCCAGGAGTTTCCTGAAATTGTTATGGTAAGCAACTTCCTCAGTAGTTATGTTATGAAACAAATAGAAATAGGTATAGTTGAAGTGATTTATTAAAATTAAAAATCTGCAATTTATTGCATCTCTTGTTTTGAGTTGCAGATGTTGTGTTTCAATGTCACGCAGTTGGAGTCAAGAGTCGAAGTTTGCATACCAGAGCATGGAGATAGCTTTGGGATCCCAGAATCACTGCTTTATGAAAATGGTAAAGGAGGTTAAATTTTTAGTGCATATGCTTATTTTGCCCCCACCTCTTATCAAATAGAGATTTGAGTACATACTAACAAACTCACATTTTTGATGAATCAAGTTATTGTTATTATTGTTGACGAGCCACTTTTCTCTGGGTCCTTAAACTGGACTTCACAAGCTACTGGTAACAATGACCTTATTATTGAGCTGAATTTAAACAACTCTGACAAGAAAATAAGTCTGCATCTAATCACGTATTTATATTCATATTTATAGGTAATCAAATTTTGAAACATTTCTGTTTATTCTAAGTTTCTGATGACCTGCACCTTTGCATTCATTCATTTACATTGCACAAGAAATTTTTTTATCTCTTGATCTTGAATCCTTATCAAAATAAATAAATGATTTATGTTAGAAGACCAGCTCGTTTGCAAACATGATTTTCATTTTTTAGATAGTCTTTTTTAACTGGTTGTTTGATTAGCTCACTTCCTATGTATAATGTAATAGACGAGTCAGATTTTATTTCAATGGGAAATGAAAAGGGGTCAATGTTTTATTAACTTTTCACAGTTGCTTTACAATTAAAACTTACAAAAGGCCATAATTCCAAATATCATGTACCAGCTTCAATGAGAATCGTAAAATCGAACGTGCAGTTGCTGCAGAGTGCAGACGAATATACCATAACGTCTGCAAGGATATCGTAACGTGGATTTTCCCTCATGTAAATTCCTGGATATTTAATTACGCTTAGTTTATAATATCTTTTTTAAAGATGAATATTACGTGAAATTTTCTTTTTCGAGCGATACAATTAAATTGAACGAGTTGAAATAGAGATAAAGTTCACAAAAATCTGAAATAGTGCTCGCTTGGCTCGTTGCAAACGCAGTGATCCGAGTAGGAGTCTATATATAGGAGTGTCCTAATCCCTTTAAATTATGAATTTTCAGAAGTTTTTCTACACTTTCTCAAACAACTATTCCCCTGATTATCACAGTCTGAAGTTCATTGATACGTCGAAGTAGTATCGTTCTTGAAAATGAGTTTTTCGAAGAAGTTGAAGAGTTTGTTTCGTACGAAGAAGAGGAGCGTAATTGTCAAGGAAAAGTCGACATGCGTACTCTTAAGTTTGATTTACTTTGAAGAAGATCGATATGTACCGAATCGTCCGATAGTTACTTGTGGTCGTCAAAATGCGCTGACACAAGTTTGGACCTTGAATGAACATATCTCAACACCAGTCGACAACGAGAAGCTCCTGGATGTCATTCAACAATCTGCTAAGCCTTCTCTCCCCCAGCAGAACGAGGACACTCTTCCTCCCGTTACCATCCCGGAAGCGTCAACTTTGGTCCCCGTGGCGGTGGAAGATGACAAGTCAGCGGCGGAGTATAGTACTGATTACCCAACATTTATCGATGCAGAGGTACAAACGGATCAAGTAGAGGCGCAGGAAACGGCAGTCGTCGACGTGGACACTCAAACTTCATCGGCAACTATCGAGGATTTTCCGCTACATCCGGATCCGGTAGTTGCGCCGATTCAGCACTCTGACTCCCAGATTCGTCCCGTTGATAATGAAGATCTAACGCAGCCAATCGTACACCGATTATCCCCCGAACCTGCTGTGACTCCTGCTCACACGATTGATTACAAGGAAATGTATGACAATACTTGCATACAGTTTTCAGCGATGCACCGACGGGTGCGAGGACTTATTTCTTCCCGTGCCGTTTTACAACGCGAAAACGTAAGACTCCTTGACCAAATCGAGATAAAGAACAGAGAGCTCGAAGAAGAAATTGCCTCGTCAAGTAAGAATTTGAAAGATTTGGAAAGCGAACACAGCGCCAACCTGGAGAAAATGAGAGGTTTTCACAACACCTTGCTCGAGAACCGTAACATCAAAATCGCTGAACTCGAGCAAACCATCTCAGATTTAAACCAAAAACTCGATGACTTCGAAGATGACAGCCGGACAGAAATGCAAGAAACGAGGAAAAGGTATTCAGTCGTCATCCGAAAGCATAATGAATACTTACAGCAACTAGAATCCCGCATTGAGGAGTTAACGAAGCATAACACCGAGTTAAACCTGTCTATTGACGAACTGGAACTTGCCTCCTTCTCCCTGCCGAATTACTACAAACTTCTGGGTGTGGAACGCGAGAAGGCCTCCAAAGAAAAGGTACAAAGTTGCTTCCGCAAGAAGATGCGTCTAATACACCCGGACAAGATGAAACCCGACGTGGACGAAAAAGCCTTCGCTAAAGCAAAAGCATTAGGTGAAGCCCTTCATAGAGGTAGACTGATTCTATCGGACCCGAATCTCAAAGAACATTACGACGAATGGATCGATATGATTGATATCAAAAACGCTGAAGATAGGATTCGAGAGTATGAGGCCAATGAGGCTCGCTATGCAGAGAGATATTGGAACAAGTACTAACCTGTTCACCTGATGGATTCGCGCTCGCTGAGTTGGATTTTTTTTGTTTTGGTTTTTTTTATCGAAGTTAAGTATAATGGTTGAAGCTGAATGTCAGTCTTGCGATTGGTATTTGTTGATTTGTGATGACGCTCCCTCCTCGTAACAATCCGGAAGGGAATGGTGGGTGAACCTGTCAATGGAGTTGGTGTGTCGCTGTTGTGCGTGGGGACTTCTGAATATACTTTGAACTGCACAAGCTGATTTGTCATTGGGAAGTACGAAAGTGCTTACACAATACAACTCCTCTAACAGTCAGAGAAGTAGGTTGTCCTCACCCTACATGTCAGTGTAACATTTGACTACCTTGACAGGGGGTTTATTTACCCTTAAATGAGTCCACCAATTCTTTACGGTAAGTTACGATGGAGACAGCCGAGCAAGTTGACCATTATCGATTGTAGGGCTGGTTCAGTTTCAATCATTTGCGCTTTGGTTTTTTTAATTTTTTTGTCTTTCTTTTTTCTCAATAAATCGGGTTCTGTCCCATATATAATCTCAATTATTTCTACCGTGTTGTTTTACCTTTTCTTATTCCCCATCATTTATGATACTTTTAAATTCGATGGCATATGTATGCTATTTATTGAACGGCATATGCTATTTTAATTTTCATGAAACAAAAATTACATCAACACATCTCTTCTGGTACATCTGGTACCGTACCTTGCTAAAAACGCAGGTAGCTGACAACAAATGAACTATATTGTCGACGAAGCTGACCCACCATCCCGAAAGATGCTGCTGTTCTCTAGCTCAAATTGATAGGAAGGAACAACAACTTCGGAAATCAAAGGCATGAAATGCAGAAACTGTAGCTTCATGTCAAAGGGTTCTTTTGTTACGTTAGTTAAACATTCTTTTTATGATAGGTACGAATTGAAATGACTTTGTAGGCCTGCAGCATAGATTAGGGCGAATGCCACTTCGTTTTATTGCGTTCTTAAATGCAATTAGCAATAACTTATACTAATACAGACAAATAATTATGTTGACAAATATTTCTTTTTACATAATATATTTCTCTTGATTCAAATCACGACAATAGTTCATTTATAGGATTATTCTTGAACAATAAAAATTCATGTAAACATTCATTTTCTAGTACTTGGCGGGAGCCTTGTAGGCAGGTGCGGGGTAAGCGGGAGCTGCTGCTGGGTATGCGGGAGCTTTGTAAGCTGGGGCAGCATATGTGCTGGGTTTGTACTCGGGGTACTTGGCTACACCCTCGTACTTGACGTCAGCAACGTATCCGTAGCTGTCAGTCTTGTAGGTGACGATCTGGGTGCGGCCATCGGGAAGCAAAACACGGTAAGATCCGGTGGTCACTTTTCCGTCGCTCTTCTCAGAGTGGCCGTAGTTGTTGTAAGATGGGGCATCGTTGACTTCCCAGTCAAAGCTGTATGGCTGTGGGGGCTAAATGGAAAAGAAGACAACACGACATTTGTTAGGATAATCATTTGAACCAAATCACGCTTATCTCTGTGAATAGCGAGTGCTCGTAACTTCTAAAATAATATTGGCTATTAGCCGGCTATTAGTTTTTCTAAGGTAGACTTTTACGTATGATTCAGTCTTGTATCCAGGGGCGGGATAAGCTGGAGCTGCTGGGTAAGCTGGAGCTGGAGTCGGGTATGCGGAATTGGCGGCGGCAACAGCGACGAGAGCGGCGACGATGAGGAACTGTAGATAAATAACCAAATAATCTTTCGGTTACTGTTGATTCCTTATGACTGAACAGGCACTTCTTATAACTTCTTACCTGCATGTTGCTGGAGTTGTTGTACGATTGAATTCAGCTGGATAACTGATATCTAAAGTGGACCGTTTCCATCCTTTATATACCAATCTCACATCATGGGCTGTGATACGTGAAAGAACACTCGTGCAAAATCTGCAGGAGTGGGCGGGCGAAAGATGATAAAAATAGCAAGTGAACGTAGATTTCCTCTGGCGAGCACGAGTCGGGCGCGAAATACATTCGAAATTGGATGAGTCTCTTTCGCCTAACCCGAAATGCCCGTCACCTTCTGGATGATAGTTGAATGGGCGACTCATGCCCACATTTTAGCCTAGATTTCTTTGAACTTTAACTCAACAGTATTACTACATTACGATGTTGTAATTTGGAAAAAAATGCGCCCAACCTACTACCGATATATTATATTTGCTAAACCTTCTGATTAACCGGGTGAAAACGCCCCTCCTGAAAAATCAATGATTTTCACATGACTTTCAGTGCCGGAAAAATTCGGACACTGCTTTTTTAGAGAGAGAAATTTTCTTGCTCTACCCGGCGAGAGAACCATTCCGACAACTTTTCCTTTCTTGGTCGGGAATGTCCGTTAGAAAATCAAGTCGGGAATAGCGATAAAGTCCAAATAGAGAAATTTAGCAACGCTTTGTGTCTTTCTTTTTTTTAAATGACTTGAGCCACATTTACTCGGAATAGAAACAAAGTTCGAATATTTATCATTTGATTTATCCGGATTTATCAGCATGATTTTACGGTGAAAGTTACTAATTGTGGGGGGTTGACAGACATAAATGAGTTCCTGCTAATTAAATCGAATTTTCGTGTACAAGCGAAAATCAATTACCATTCACACAGATGAATTACATGCGTAACGTGAAATTATGCTTAATATCTAGATGGGATTTTGTAGGTTGGGGACTTGTATGTTGGAATTTCGCTTACTGGGATTTTGCTGAATGCGGGGTAAGTTGGAGCATTATAGACCGAAGCAGAGTAAGCTGAGGCGGAGTAAGTGACAGGCGGGTATTGGGCCTCTCCTTCGTACGTGACGTCGGCGGTGTATCCGTTGCTGTCAGCCTTGTAGTTGACGATTTGAGCACGGCCGTCTGGGAGTTCCATGCGGTACGATCCTGTGATCACTTTCCCATCGCTACTCTGAGTATGAGAGTAGTCGTTGTAGGATTCATCCTTAACCGCCCATTCGAAACTATATGGTTGAGGTTTCTGAAATAAAAGTTAAGATTTTTGGACCATACAACAATATAAAAATTGTTGTTTGTGGTTATTAGCATTTAATCAAATATATACGTAGGATTCAGCAGGCTTTTCATAAGCGGGAGATGACTAATCCTTAGTTGGATAAGCGGATTTGGCGGCAACGACAGCAATGAGGCTGACAAGAATCAAGAACTAATCCAGCAAAAGAAATTGTAATTGATCAAAAAGTCGTATTGTTTGTCTTGCCTCCACTTTACCTTCATGTTGACTGTGTCCGAGAGCTGTTAGGTGGTTAAAATCAGATCAATAACTGACTTCTTTGATCGACCAATTCAACAGTTATATACTACACACAGTCCACCTCAAAGTATCATTAATCACTGAGTGATCAAACCGGGTCAAAAGATAACAGGAACCATTAACTGGTTTGGCGTAACATTGAAAGTAGTGGTTGTGGCTATAAGCTTGAGGGCGGAAAATTTTCCAAAGCACCCTGGAGTAAAAAAAAAGTAATGAAAGTATAAAAACAAAAACAATTATTTCATATAAATAAAGAATTGTTACAATCGATTTCCATTTTGGATGTGGATATCTTCCACAAATCGTGTCTTATTGGTAAAACTGTCCCATACCGGGTTTATAGGAACAGGAGTCTTATCCATGCTGAATATGGTGGCGAAGTCTACAATTGACAAATTAAATTAACTTAAAAAATAATTTGTTTTATATAAGTATCTAATAGTTTTGTGACTTACCAATATTGTGGCCTTTTCTAGTAAAGAGACGACTGAGAACGTGAACTGGTCCATCCAGTACAGCCTGTAAGGTCTCTTCAATTTGTGAAAATAAATCTTCAGCAACAACATGACCGACTTGAGAAGGTAGCCGAATAGACGATGCTTAGAAGGAGGGAATTGCATTGGAGCAATTGGAATTGTCTCTTCGAACTTGTAAATTAAGTCCAGTTATTAATTTGGTCATAGTAGAGTTGGAAGGCAGCTGGCGCAAAGTCTCACTAGCTTGGGTGTATGACGTGGATGTTTCGTTACGTTTTAGTCTTTCGCAGATTTTTAACGGAAAGTTTTCTGCATGCTGCATCTCCAGCACATACGAGCTTGCGTGAATGACATTTCAAGTCAGGCTGGCATTGAAAGTAGTAGCGAGGGCAACTTACATTAGAATTCTTTGGCTTCTCAGGCTTCATTTTATCAACAATCAAATCGTTCAGTTAAGCACAAAGAACCTGGGCATTCTCTGTACCATTTACACGCCATGATTTTTGTCCGATCGCGAAAAATTTAACAACCCTCAAACTTTCTGCAAACATCAATCGCGCTTCCGTCCAACTCTTTCAATAAATGGCACTCCAGGTAAGATTGTCGATACAACTTAAGATGATGGACATTTCTGATTCCGGCGAATAACATAGAAAAAAGTATTTACGTAAATCATTAAATAAAAAAAAAAAAATTATTTTTTTTGCAACAAGTTGTTCCTATTCCAAATGGATGGAACGAATTCTTCGATAGTAAATGCATCGCGTAATAAAAGTAGCTGAATAACGCCGTTCCCGCTTGATCCCACTATTGTAACTGCCATGGCTAACGCAAGGTGGAGCACTGGGGCTGCTGTAGTTACGGCGGGATATTTTACTTTTTCAGTGAAAAGCAACAAGTTTTTCTTAATTTAACATCTGCAAACGAAAAAAAAAATGTGATTGACACTAGAAGAGACAGATGACGCTGAGACACTGTTAACTGAGCAGCTTATAGTCCAAACTGGATTGATTGAGCCTATCCTTTTTTGAAAAGTTCTCTGAAACTTGCTGTTAATGCAACTAGAACGACTACTGTCAAGTTGCCTTTCGCTGGATGTCTACTCATTCATTCTGTTGTACACACTGATGCGATCGCTTTTTTCCACATGACTGAGTCGTAATTAATACCCACAGTTTTGCATATTACTAATCAGTAATATGCAATATGTAAGTCTCTGTTACGCAATGATGAAGACAAAAGCTTATCTTTGACTAAAGCAGGAATCGGCGGATCGTTCGTGCGGAAGAGACAAAAGAGGGAAGCACTTTAACCCGCTTTACCCTTCGAGGGGTGGGAGTCACAATGGAAAGAGCAAAAGTTTTTGAAAAACTTTAGCAGTTTCCCTTATATTCATTATATATATTAATGAAAATGCAGAGAGCGATCAAAAAGGCATTCATGAAACATTTCCGAAACTAGCTCAGTCAACTTTTCCTATTTACGTTTTGTTTGGAGCTGTAATGAAAAGAATGAAATTAAAATACATCCGGAAGCGCAGTACACTTAATCCTCGCGGAAATCACGTATACGCTTCTTTCAGGCATCAGCAAATTGCTTAGAGGAAAAGACGTTTTTGTTCTTGACAGAAATAGAAAAACTCAAATGAGGTCAAACTTTTTTGTAAGTTGAATTTCAAGTTAACTTGGTATGCAATGACGGCTGATTTGGCTTATGTGTAGGGAAGGAGAATAACTCACATTAGTGCAACTTGTTAACAGTTGGATGACTGTTTTGTTCAACAAGTAACATTCGCTTCTGATACACCAATTTGCGTCTTGTGCGAATATTCGTGGGAAGTTAACAAATGTTTATTTTGCTTCAGAGTGTAGTGTACATAGAAGGATTTCGTTGCTCTAGTACCACTAGACTCAATTATTCAATTTTAAACACGGAATAAGGCCAACAATAATTACGATTACCAGTCCATTGGGGGTTCACGATCACACGGCAGAGTCGGAAGACAACCGGAAATTGTATTCCAATAGCGAAACCTTCATCCATCCTGCCTGGAATCATGCACCGATCCACCGATGCAGGAGACCTTGCTCTCATCAAGCTCAAAAGCGCCGTCAAATATTCACGTACCAACAATTCATTTTCTTTAATTTAACATCTTAATTAAATTCAAAAATTTGTACAGAGTACATCCGCCCAGTGTGTCTGTCAATTCAGCAGTAATAATAATAAGCAGTAATGATAGGATCCTGGCAACTCTCTACGCCATCTGTCAGTTACGGCAATTTGCCACTTTCAGTTTACTTAAATCGAGCGGATAGAACGAAGATTGATGTCACGGAAAATCGGAAAAAAGCCAAACTGGACGGGTAACGTAAATCCTGTCACAGTTAAATCCATCACAATTTGGACCAGACCTGCCAATCGGCTATTTCAGCGTATCACGTGAAAAAGTTTGTCTATCCACCGGTGATCCCTGCTGCATTCAGCTTCATTCTTATACACATTCGGCTTCATTACATTTGATGCACCTGTTCCCGACCAATTGAACAACCCGCCGCTTTCCTGGTACAAAGATTTCGCACAGGATCAATATCAGTGGCCTGCTCATCCCGCCCAGCAAAAAATTTCTGGGATGATTCTAGTAATTCTCAGGCTGAGTTTGCGCTGCACAGTCAACATAAAACATTTGAATCTCCTGGCAGAAAAACACCTTGTTATCGGACCCGATATGCAAACACGAGCCCATGCATATGACTGGGCCTGCAGCTGTACGCTATACCCACCAGGGAAATACCCACGAGTCAACAGGTCACTGATTCAAAATCAATTTCAATCAATAAAACACAATTGCGACATTTTCTCATGTGAAAAGTTCACAATAAACTGTCCTTATTCCACCAGGAAAAAAAAAAATGAATAGTTAAAGAAAAACCAGCTCATGCTTTCTTAAATTCATTTCCCCTCGGCGGTTATACACGATCGTTTTGTTATACATGAATTTGTGACACATTTCCACGAGAAAATTAAACGTTGTTTAAGTCTGCGGACTAATTAGGATAGAAAGCGGAAAACCCTAAGCGATTTAGAACTTTGCTGCAACACTGGTCGATGGAAAAGTAAATAAAAAATGCATCCTACCTTTAAATTGTGTTTTCTGGCTTGACAAGACTGGAAGGAGGTAGTTATTTTTTCTTTAGCAGCACTTTTTCTTGAAATTGTTTGCAACCATCTGAAATGAGAAAAAATACATTAATGTCAAGAATTTTTCGAATACATTGTCAAACGAATCACAGCTATAGGCCTACTCGTTTAGACGGTATAATATAGTTATTTATAGTTAGTTATTTTGAATGTGATGACGTATAAAAGACTTTTCAAAGTGTTGCTGGTCATCGTTCTGGTTGTAGAAAGGGTGCCCGACGTGGTACCAACACTGATTGTGAGACAAACAAACAAAACAAATATTTGACCAAGTCTGATGAAATGTGTAAGGTATGCTTTAACAACATGTAAAATTGGAATTTTGATCTAATAAATATTTCAATCAATTTTATCCCAATTATACTATTTTCTTTTAGTCTTAATCGTCTAAATTTAAAAAATAAAAATTTATGTTTTTTTTTCGACTCCTAAAACAGAAAAGTAATCGAATTTTAATAGCAAAATACGGCAAAATAGAAATCTGCGTTGGAAAAAAACATTTTGAGTGTGCAAAGTTTTGATCCACTGACAAGATTGTAAGATGAAGATGTATCTCACGTTTGGCGTCTTTTATTCAAAACAAATGAAATTATTGAAAATATTAACAAAACGTTATCGGATGGGTCTGTTGAGGAATAGTCTGCATGCAACGGTTCAGGCTTTGATGAGGACCTATAACCCCTAACCTATACCTTAACCTAACACCCTATCCTAAACTAACAGTAGTAGCCAACCTCTCCCAAGCCGTGACCGTGAGTTCCAAACCAGTATCTGCCACCCTGGCGACCACATCCGACAACGTAGACGCCGACGTCTTAACCATAAGCCATCGGCGCCCAAAGGATTCATATTTTTAAAGCTAGTCTTTTTAAAAACTTTATCTCAATCATACTATTTTCCTTAAGCCTTCATTGAAAAAATCGAAATTATTCAACGAACTTAAAAAATGCCTAAAAATGCGCTAAATGAATTAAACTTGAAATTATGACGAACGTGATTAATTGGAAAGGCTAGTGTGTAGCTTGGTGTAGCTTCAGCAACTATCTTTTCTCGTGCCAAAATGAATTTCTTCGTTACGAAACAATCATGATTTTTCGACTAGCTTAAAAAGTAAAGAAATCGAATCTATATAGCAAAATAGAAATCTGCGTTGGAAAAAAGTTTTGCACATGCCAAGTTTTGAACCACCACTGACATGATTGTAAGATGAAGACGTATGCTGAATAAGTCTTTATTCAAAACGAAAGGAATTATTGAACAAAACGTTATCGGATTGGGTCTGTTGAGGAACAATCTGCATGCAACGGATCGAGTTTCTTATGCCGAAGGTTGCCAAGTAGCAGTTCTAACCCGCTTTTAACCGCCAACCCCCCTGAAGCCGACACCGTGAGTTCCAACCAGTATCAGCCACCCTGATGACCAGATCCCACAACGCCGACGCCTTATCCATTCAGCCATTTGAGTCAGTATGAATCTAATTTTTAAAGTTAGTCATTTTTATCAATTTTATCTTAATTTTACTACTATTTTCTGTAAGTCTAAATACAATGCCTTTCAACTTAGTTCTTTAACGCACCTTATTGAAATACTTTGACTACCTAAATCAGAGACCTGACATGAAAATAACAGAAAGTCTACCTGTTATTTTTCGACATCGCAGAATAACATAGATCTAACCGAGAGTGTAAAGTAGTGTAAGAGTCTAGACCTTTACTTTCGATTCAATTATTGTGAGAAGAGTATTTTACAGAGTTTAAATAGGATAGCATACTAATTCGTCTAATCAGTTATCACTGCCAAATGGCTTGAAATCGAATTACAATGAAATGGTCGTCTGAATTACCTTAAATGGATGAGGAAGTCGAACGTAACTGGAAAGTCGCAATGTCAGGTAGGAAAAGCGGAAGGAAGTCCTCGTGAATACACTCACCTTCACATGAATGTACACCAGGACACATGAAAAGGGAAAAACCAAGAAGAGTTTACTGACGTCGGGTTGTCGGCTCCGAAAGGTGATGAAAATATCTAGAGAATAAAAAGACAGGTTTAAATTCACTAGTTCACAAATTGAACTAGCTATGTATTAGCTAGCTTCTATATTAATAACCAGTGAACAACAGATAGTGGATTGTAGCTGGGCTAATGGCTGTTCCGGCGGATGAGAACACGAAGCTTGGGAAAACTTGGCTTCCAACGACGGCCAAGCTGAGGAGAATTCTTATCCTTGCACACATGCCTTTTCAATACTTCGGCCATGTCGATTGGAGCTCACTTTTATTCCTCAAATCCAGCGGAGTGGATCCACACCATTGATGATATCAAGACTGTTCAATCCAGCTACTTGTATCCAAGTATTATTATTCTGTTTGTCTTGATTACTTAGATAACTTTGAAAAAGCACTAATCAGAAAGCTTACCAGGGAACCTTTCACTTGATTGTCACAGTAAATCAGTAAAACAGCGATGATAGTTTTTTAAATTGCGGTGAACAACTTAAATGTTGTTGATATCATATCCAGCCCATATCCAAGGGAAAGGATTACATATTTTTTTCTTTTTCCTAATCCCCAAAAAAGGGAGGCAGATTTAAAAAAAAAAAACTTTGACACGTAATTTCTCTAAAAAAAAAGGGGGGGGGGGGTCAAGCATTTTTTACGTTGATTCTGCACTTCTACGATATGGACCCCTGCATAAAAATCGATTTGTCTCTAAGATCTCAAACACAATCAGGTAGTCCTGTCCGAGTGAAAATCGCAATTTTGAATGAAAACGGTGAAAAGATTTTCTCGCAACAACAATACTTAGCTTAAGGTACAACATTTCCTTGTAATGTGTTTCAGATAGAGAAGACATCTCTAGTGGAATTTGAATGTTTCGTAAATGTGCAACTTACCATCCACTGTGAAATTGAATATTTTATACCAAACAGGTATGAACCCTATGAAGTGTCAGGCAAGTCGCCTACACAACCAGATCTTCATAAGAAGCCATTCAACAACAGCGATCAACTCAATGTTCAACAAGAAGAATTTTCTGAAACCATGACATTCTCCGACTTTACTATTTAGTAGTAGTACTATTTAGTCAATTTAAGGCCTACAAGAACATTTTGGCCACAAGAAGTCAATATTTTGCCGCGATGTATGAGTACCCAACTAAAGAAAATTTAACTCACCAAGTAGAAATTGAAGACGTTGATTCAGTCGTGTTTGGTGAAATCCTCCGCTTTCTCTACACTGGTCGTCTGTCGGAGTCAACGATGAAGAAGATGTCCGCCGGAATACTTGCAGCCACCGATAAATATCTGTTGGAACAGTTTAGAATGGAATGTGAGCTCAATTGATTCACCGAATGTCGGCAGAGAATTGCCTGGAATTGCTTTTATTTACCGAAGAAAATCATCCGGTGTTTCATTTGAGGAAGTACGCGGTCGAATTCTTCCGTAATTTCTCCAGCGAAGTGATGGCGACGAAGGATTGGGAAAAGGCCGAAAAAGATCATCCCAAACTATGTTTCAGTGTGATAAAGAATTTAGTCAAGACTCTTTAGATACACCAGGATAATCTGTACACGAGGGAAAAATAACTTGATTCATTATTCAGAATGTTTGATTTCAGTATTACGTTAAAATGAAGATGGTAATGTAGCCGTGTTTAATTGTACCATTATTCATTTCATTCAGAAATACAATAAAGATGTTGACGATTTTAAAAAGCTGCGAGTGCGTGAATCTAATCGTTACATTATTACGTAAGGAATAATTTTGAATAATGTTGGTGGTGATATTATTCGATGGATAATAATGGCTGCAACGATCAGGCTACAAATATGTCTATATAGATCACATTTGTCGACTATTAAACAAAGTAATAATTAATTGGTTGTTGATATTGGTGTGTAGATGTGCTGCAGGCGAGTTAACGGCTGCTCAGGCTTGATACACGAAACTTAGAAATATTTGTAATCTAACGGCGGCCAAGCAACCGAAAGCTACTACATACGTATTATTTGTTCACGTTCCTGCTTTACTCCCTAGGATGACGGCAGAGCAAATGAGTTTCTCAACCCAATATTAAATTTATTTAAACAGTAACGACTGGGCCGCAGATGGTGTGACACTTGGATCCGTTCTGAGTGCCGGACGCATTTAACCTATTTTGACAATAAAAAAGTAACGACAATGACGCTTTGCCCAGGCCCCATTACTAATATTGATCAGATGTGCATTAAGGAACAAAGTCAATAATAAGAACCGTATAAAAGTCCGAGATTTCACGATCATTTTTCATCCTTCTCTCTGTGATTCAGCCACACTCTCTCTACTCGACTCTACAAGAAAATTGGTTTCCTGAGGTAAGTTGTAGACTTGTAGCTAGCTAAAACTTTTCATAGAATAGAAATCAATATAAAACTTTATTTATTTTTATGTATGAAAAGAATGGGTAAATTTACCTTCGTCGTCGTGTTTGTGATGATGGCACTGGCTTCCGGACTCCAGGCCTTCGATGATTTGGAAGTCGCTTGGCAGGAATATCTGGTAAAATCTGAAAATTACAATTCAGTTATTGGTTAGACTGTGAAATAATTTTTTAAAATTGTTCTGTTCAATCCAAATAAATAAGGCTAATCACCCGTTGGGAGTTCAAACTAAAGCCGAATATGGACTGCGCAAATCCATCTTCAACGAAACGCACACCAGGATTAAGAAGCACAACTCTAAAAAGGGCGCCACTTACCAATTGACTCACAATTCCTTCTCAGTTTTGGTAATAGAATATTTAAGTTGTTTCTTCCTCGGGGTGATTCAGTCGTTTGCCTGAAATGACGACCGGAATATTTTAACAATATTTGGTTTCGTTTTCATCTATAAGACCGACGAAGAGAAACAAAGTTACATGGGTGCTTTCAAACCTGTCCGTCCTAATGGGATTCGTGGGGTTTCTAGCCGAGTACTGCCCAGTACTGTAAGTTAGGCAGAAAACACAGTAAAAGTATTGGCAAAATATTACAAAATTTTAAAACATGTTGCTATAGGTTGATTACCGTACTAATTCGTGCATGCCACCGGTAAGGAACCAAGGTGGATGTGGTAGTTGCTGGGCTCATTCCGCCACTGCAGTCGTTGAATTTGGCAAATGTAAGAAGTACGGCGGATCTGCTCGTGATCTGAGGTAAACGAAATAGTTTCAATCTCGACGAAGCGACAGGAGTAATGAGCATTCGCTAAATAGTGAACAGCAATTAGTGGACTGCAGCCGGGATAACGGTTGCTCGGGTGGATGGGAACACGAAGCTTGGCAATACTTGGCATCTAACGGCGGACAAATGACCGAAAGTTCCTACCCTTACACAGCCGTAGTTGGAACATGCCATTTCAATACTTCGGTCACGGCGATTGGAGCTCAAGTATCTTCCTCTTCTTCTGTGGAATGGGTTGGCACCATTTCTGGTATGAAGACTGTTCTGGCCACCGGAAGGATCCTTTCCATTTACATGCAGCTCCCCTCAAGCTTCTTTAATTACAAGTAAAATCTGCGATAAATTTAATTTTCAGATAAGTGTTAAAATGATTAGTATCATCGGTGTTTTGATCTAGGAGTGGAGTTTTTAATGACGCCAGTTGTGTAGAAAATAATGCTCACGCCATGAATGTTGTTGGCTATGGAACTTTGAATTCGGTCGATTATTGGGTAAATAGCTCAATCAACTCCTACTTCCTAAACACAATTTTATTAATTTAATGCAATTCTTATCATTGCAAAATTAATGAAAACCAAGGTCGTCCGTAATTCGTGGGGAAGTGGATGGGGAGCTGCCGGATACGTTCTCGTTCGCAGAGGCGTTGACTTGTGCATGATTGAAGACTATTCTCGCACTACCAACATTGTTTAAGGAACAATATTTAAAAAAATGAGTCATCTTGTAGACCGTAGTTTAGTTTTTATGGGTTTAGTGTTTATCCGGTTAAAGATAATACAATTGTATTGCATTGAGATCAGTGTTCGGCAAAATTGTGTCTACTTCATTTCGCATATAAAACAACACCCTCCCCCCCCCCACAGAATGCTTTGAATATTCAAATCGTTAGTTAACCAGAAAAGACAATTAAAATTGGTTATCAAATAATTTTTGCCAGAGGAAATTCAATATAAATAAATTCATGCGTTATTTACTTATTTTGTATATAACAATCGGTTATGTTGTTCAATGTTCATGCAAAGAAAGACAAAGATTTCTCTAAGAACTAAAAAGTTGTGGTTTAAATTCAAACTCACTTTTAATGCTGGGTTGCGCTGGGTTGCTGACATCCAAGTATTATTGAATTTTACTGGTTAAACTTTGTAAATTGCAGTCGTTAGGGGTCTTGCTAAAAAAAAAACGTCACCTGACAAAAATTTAAAAAAATATATGTATAATAATAAAAAAATATCAACGACGATTCTTCTCGCTATTCGACGACTCCACTTTATCTTCCGTCGTCTTAGTGGCGACGGCAAGCCATCTCAGTCGTTTTTGTTCTTTGTTAACAAAGGGTTGTTTGTATCAAGTGTCAATCAAAGCTGAATTACATAAAAGTTCTGAATAATCCGGAATAAATCTCATTTGTTTTTCAGTTTAAATGAGCGACGAACAAAATAAAGAAGCTGTGGAAACGCAGTTTGAAATTCTGCCACCACCAAGTGGCATAGTTTTGTGCCAAACGCAGAATGAAGTTGCGGCAAAGTTGAGCAGTTAAAATTTGAGTGGACCATTAACCAATTTGAATTCTTTAAAACGTTTGAAAACTGGGGAAGCTATCGTTCATCTGAATTTTTTCACGAAAAAACCACAGGTTCAAAATAGATTCTGCGATTGTTTGACGAGGGATTCAATATCAAGGTCAACCTGGAAATAGAAATCCCAACAATCCATTAGGTAATCCCGTCCGAGTGAAGATTGCCATTTCGAATAAAAAACGCGAAATAATTTACCCGCAACAAAACTGTTTACCACAGCATACACGTTTACCACACGGTGTTTTTCAAATCGAGTAATTTTTTTTTGCGAATTCTAGGTGTTTAATGAATATACTTACAAGCAGAAGAAGCTTACAATATACTGTGAGATCCGTGAGATCGAAACTTTCATTCCAAAGAGACCCGCAATACTATCAGGCAAGTTGTCTTCAGAGGCCGATTTCCATGAGAAACCGTTCAACAATAGCGACCAACTAGTTGCCGAACTGGAAAACTCTTTGAAACTATGAAATTTTCAGACTTTACCTTTAACATCCGTGGACGTCAGTTTCAAGCCCACAAGAGCATTTTGGTCACAAGAAGCACATTTTTTCCCGCGATGTTTGAGCACCAAACAAAAGAAAATTAAACTAACCACTGAGTCGAAGTTAAAGACGTCAAGCCGGTCGTGTTTAACGAAATCCTCCGCTTCATCTACACTGGGGGTCTGTCGGAATCGACGATGAGGAAGATGTCTGCTGGAATACTTGCAGCCGCCGATAAATATCTGTTGAAAAAGTTAAAAATGGAATGCGAGACTCAATTTTCTCATAAAACGTCGGCAGAAAATTGTGACATTGAGTTTTTTACGGTTGTGAATAGAATACAGGAAAGCTGCGAGTTGAAGGGCTGGACTGAACCTTTGTCAACAATATAGTTAAACCCATATAGACAGATCCAGCCAACAGACTGTGACTATTTGCCGAGTCCATCTGCTAGGTACGCAGCTTTCGCTTGTTTGATATCTGGCTACAATTCCACATCAAATAGTACTTTTCAAGGATTTCGTAGTAAAGCTATCGATACGTGTATGCTAATCACCATTTCGTACTCTGTTAACGAGTCCAAAATTAACACCCGAGGGGTTCGCACGCATCAAACTGCACTCCTTTTTGTACACCTTATTTTAAATATTTTTGGAAATCGTGTACAGAAATTTTTCGTTTACCGATTATTTCCTGATTGTTGGTTAGCTCAATTCTCTTTACCGAAATAAAAATGGCAAAAAGTTTTTGCGTTCTCACCTTAGTCCTTATTTGTGGGGCAATTAATATCCAAGCTTCCGACGATATGGAAGCCGCTTGGAAGAAATATCAGGTACTTGTAAATGTTTTGTACAATAAACTAATTTCACAAATACTTTCACTCCAAAGGACGAATTCCCGTTAGGAGTTCAAACGAAAGCCGAATTAGGAATACGCAAATCCATCTTTGAAGAAACGCATGCTAAGATTACGGAGCACAACTCTAAAACAAACGCCACTTACAAAATGGGCCACAATGCCTTCTCAGTTATGGTAATTACTTACCACTTTAAATCTTTCCGTAAAGTAAACCCTAATCCCTGAAGTCTGCTTCCCTTGTTCATTTTAAAGACTGAAGACGAACAGCAATCTTATTTCGGAGCACTTGAACCGGTCCCACCTTCCAATTTGCCTGGTCTCTTCTCTGAGCGACAACTGAGCAGAGTAAGTCTGTTGTACTACTGTAGACAGGAAATTCAAGTTCGTTAAATTGAATTAGAAAATTTTATTCAGGTTGACTACCGTACTGATTCGTGCATGCCGCCGGTAAGGAACCAAGGTAGATGTGGAAGTTGCTGGGCTCATTCCGCCACTGCAGTCGTCGAATTCGGAAAATGTAAAAAACAAGGAGGAAAGAGTCTCGACTTCAGGTAACACAAACTTATGAATGGTTTAAAATGATTATGAATTATTAAAATACCTTTTTACTGCTTATCAGCGAGCAGCAGATAATAGACTGCAGCCGGGCTAACGGCTGCTCTGGCGGATGGGAACACGAGGCTTGGCAATACTTGGCTTCCAACTGCGGCCAAACTGACGAAAAATCCTACCCTTACACAGCTAAGGCTGGAGATTGCAAGTTTAGCACACGGAATATGACGATTGGAGCTCAAATTTCCTCTTCAAATCCTGTACGATGGGTTCCAGCAGGAGATACAAAGGCCATGATGAGCATCTTGTCGGGAAAACGAATCCTTTCCATTTATATGCAACTGCCTGATAGTTTCATGAACTACAAGTAAATGATCAAAAGAAAATATTTAGAAAAAATGACATTTAAAATATTTAATTGCTTGCGACATGCAGAAGTGGAGTTTTTAACGACAACAATTGCGTTCCCAGAAGGGCTCACGCTATGAACATCGTCGGATATGGCACTCAGAATAGCGTTAATTATTGGGTAAATACGAAAACAAAATTGCATGTCATTTGTAACAACTACATTTTTCTAATTAATTTAAACAAGGTCGTACGTAATTCGTGGGGTAATAAGTGGGGAGCTGCCGGCTACGTTCTTGTTCAGCGAGGTGTCGATTTGTGCATGATTGAAAGATGCGTTCGCACTGCTAACGTAATTTAATCAGATTTCCTTTACTCTATATCCTAATCCATAAATTCTCTAGTTTCCTCATTAATGTTAACGTGCAATACAATTATGGGAGAATATCTGCACCGCACAGTGAGTCTTTCCGTTGATAGTATGCTGTGAAGGAGCTTGGGAAATCTCTTGTTCAGATCAATTAAAAAATGTGTCGACCAAGAATACAGATATAACCAAGAATATCTAAATAAGTAGTGTTTTAGGTATCTCGTGATTTCTTCGGATTTTTTACTATACATAATGAACACTTATTAGCTAGTGAAACGAACAAGGTTATTTAGTTCTGCGGAAGATTTCTTCAATGTAATTTTGCTTCTTCCTTACAAAAATGAAAAATGGAGCCAAAGGAGACATTTGTTTTTAGTTGCCATCCCCCTGATTCCTGTGTTTAGTTTGTAATCTTAATTGAGCACTCCTCCCCAATTTTCTATGAAAATCATTTTTCTTTGATAATGGTTGTTTACGATACATCTATGGAAAAAAATGTTATACTAACCTCTTATACTATCTCAAATTCTTCGGCTACTAACAGAGCAATTAATAAATTAGTCACTAGCTTCTTCCAAAGAAGACTTCTCAGAAAAAGAAATCAATTAATCCAATGATGGCATGCGGAAGATCTTAGTAATGCTAGGAAGAGAGTAACATTACGAAAAAAAAAAAAAAAAAAACATAAGCAGAAAAGAATTAAGAACTCTAAATCGAAAACAACATTTCTTTGGCTTGGCTGCTTTGTTTCTACCACCTGCATGGCAAGCAGCAGGCAATGACCACGTGTTAGAGGATGGGGCACCAGTGAATAGCACGAACTGACAATTTGGGCAATCGAAAAACGTAGACGAACTTTTTGGTAATAATTAATGCTTATAACAATCTAACGATATAACATTGCAATTAATCGAACTTCAGGAAAATACCATGCTTAGCTGGAAACCTGTGGCCGACATGCCCAGTAGCCGAACGGCCACCGAATTTACGTGAGACCTGTAACTAACAGGTCTAACAAACAATTCTAATTGTGGACCAAAGTTCCCAATTTATGAATTGCCACGCTGACTGATAAAATGTTCGGCAAGGATTGATCCAATATAAAGCAACACAAGTGAAAGGAGTAGAAAGAGGGATAGGTGATTATGATCCGGGGTTTTGGGAAACGCTTTAAGTTTTCTCTAGGAAAGAACAACATTTAATTTTCGGCCTTGGGAGCGTGACATGGGGGAGAAAAAACAAGCTTAGACACGTTATTTCTTCTAAAAAAAGGGGGGGGGTCAAGCATTTTGTGACGTATTGTAAGGAAGGGGTTTAGCTTTTTGTTACATGCTACGACCAAGCGAGGGAGGGGGTAAAAAAAGCGCTAAAAGTGTAAAATCACTTGACGTATTTTATGTGGACGCTCCCTTTCGACAATTCCGCGTCGTCCTTTGGTTCATTGGTTGCCCACTTGGCCTGTTATTAGTCAGTCTATCAGTCGTTTTTGTACGCCGTTACGAAAGGGTCCTCGGCTCTATAGAGGTTATCGCACCTAAATTTGCTACAGCTCTCATTAGTTTCCAAGTTAAAATGAGTGACCATCAAGTAAAAAAAGCGAATGTAGAAACACACATGGAAATGTTGCCACCACCATACATGGTATCAAATTGGTGCCAAACGAAGAACCAAATTACTACATTAGATTTTGAGTGGACCATCAAACGACTAGCTTTTGTAGAATCTTTTAAAGACTGGGGAGAGTATCGTTCATCTGAGTTTTCTCCTGAAAAAATCGGTGATCCGAAATGGATTCTGCACTTTTACGATATGGACCCCGACATAAAAATCGATCTGTCGATACCTTCTCAAAAAGAAACAGGTAGTCCTGTCAGAGTGAAGATTTCAATTTCGAATAAAAACCGTGAAAAGATTTTCCCGCAACAACACTATTTGCCAAAGCAGACAAGTTTACCTTATTGTGTTTTTCAGATAGAGAAAACATCTCTAGTGGAATCTAATTGTTTCGTAAATGGACAACTTATCATATACTGTGAGATTGAAAATTTAATTCCAACCAGGTTTGTGTTGTCAGGCAAGTCGTCTACAGAAGCAAATTTTCATAAGAAGCCATTCAACAACAGCGATCAACTAGTTGCTCAACTAGAAGAACTCTACGAAAACATGAAGTTTTCTGACATCACCGTGAATGTCCGTGGACGAAAATTTAAAGCTCACAAGAACATTTTGGCAACAAGAAGCACAGTTTTTGCCGCTATGTTTGAACATCCAACTAAAGAAAATTTGACGAACCAAATCGAAGTTGAAGACGTCGAGCCAGACGTGTTCAACGAAATCCTCCGCTTCATCTACACTGGCCGTCTGTCGGAATCAACGATGGGGAAGATGTCTGCTGGAATACTTGCAGCCGCTGATAAATATCTGTTGGAACAGTTAAAAATAGAATGTGAGACTCAATTTATTCATCGAATGTCGGCAAAAAATTGTCTGGAATTACTTGTAATCACCGATGAACACCATCCAGCGTTTAATTTGAAGAAGTATGCGGTCGAATTTTTTCGTCGTTTCTCAGGCGAAGTGATGGCGACGGACGAATGGGAAAAGGCAGAACAAAGTCATCCGGAGCAGTGTTTCAAGATGCTGAAGGAGCTTGTCAAGTCTACTGTTTAAATATCTTTCGAAAAAAATGCTGGTTATCTGTTCTCGAGGCAAGAACGTAAAAAACATTTTTTCTTACGTTAAAATCAAGAAGCTGTAATTTTGTATGTTTTGTTTCATCATGTGAATTTGCCATTCAGGAATACATTACAAAGATATTGAGTCGATTGATTGTTTCAGATTGTTTGAACACTTTTTATAGACCAACATGTTACGCGAGTACATGTTGGTTGGACGGTTTTGGATGGATGGATGGACCCAGACATCAAATTGTGACTATTTGCCGGGTCCAACTGTTAGGTACGCAGCTTTCGCTTGTTTGATAACTGGCTACAAACCGAAGCCGAACTAATAATTCGCAAGTCCATCTTTGGATCTAGAAACGCACGCCAAGATTACGAGACACAACTCTAAAAAAAGACACTGCGGGAAAAAAAAGTTTTCTATTTTGTTTTGAAAGCATAGGTACCGCGAGACATGCCGCCTCTGTAACAAAATAACAGATACAAAACAACAAGCGGCGCCTCTTCGGACAACAAAACAAATTTGCGCTTTGGAAGCCCATCCAATTTTCGTTTCCAACGCGACAGACTATGCCAACCGAGTAACTGACTTAACTGGTACGACCGATAAATTTACGCTCGACTGGATTTTTACAGAAGCAAACGAAACTATTTCTCCAATCGAAAAAAGCTTCACTCAAATAACACTATAGAAAATTTTAAAAAAAAATGTGAGCCCGCATTTTAGACAGCGTTTACATAACACGTGACAGCACGATTTGGATAAACACGAAACTAATAAAAAGAAATTTGCTATTATAGAAGTACATTAACGATTAACGCAACCCATCATGAGTTAATGAGTTAAAAGAATATTATTACTTGGTTAAGTTTCTTATACCACGATGGAATAGAATTTATAAAAACTTCCTACCTTTAAATAGATTGCAGCTCGTCTGGAAAGGTGACACCAAGGACGCTCTTTTCTTTCCACACGATAGCTGAATCATTGATAGAAGCATGACATCCTATAAGTGAACAAAAAGAAAAGTTTAGTGTCACTCCCACTTAGTAAAACTGATCATGACATAGCTTGAGAAAAAGGAAAACATGCGAGCGTGAAAACTTATCTGTCTACACTATAATATAGGTAGTGAAACGATAAAAATGTCTCGCTGTCAAGCAATTCAAGTTCAACGCACTTCCTTCCGCTTCACTCGGTTTAGATACAATCAACTTAAGCTACCATAAAACTTGGGGTACAAATAAAGAAACAGTATAAAATGGTTGCGAAGTTCAAGGATACAAAAATACGCAAAAACATGTACTCTCGTATTGAACGATAGGCCATGATAATCTACTGAAAAGGTATTTCATGTATTGACTAAAATTCGACTAAATTTGGTACAAAATCTAAGACGAGATAAAATTCTGCAGGGAGCTGTAGAGGAGATGGTCAAAATTGGTTACGCTATAGTGACTTATCTATGAAATTCTCCATTCACTGGTTATTTATTTATTTCATTATTTGTTTAATTGCAAGTGAAATCATACGAAAAGGGAACCAGGTTCATTAATACCGTGCACGTGAGGTAGTTACTGGTATCGCAAGGAATTCAAAGTTTTCAACACTGATTTTTAAAGTTGAATGTTCAAGTACCATGTCTAGAAACTTCTGCAGAGTGGATGACGACTCAACTTGTCACTAAAATCAACCCCAGATCGCCCATGGAAAATAACTCACTGAAATGGCTACAAACTTGTGCCATCAGCAAATAGTAAAAAAAATACATGGGCAGAAGCAAGCGACACACATTGAAAAGGAACCCATTATCTATTACTCAATATTGTTATTTTGAATTTTGAAAAGACTCACTGGAGGAAAAACCAATTTTAAAAAAGGATTAAATCGCAAATAGCCACTGGAATAGAAAATGACAAATGAAAGCCTCAATCTTTCCAACTGAAAGTGTTTGACATGCCTGGATGGAAATGGAAGATTTCAGTAATGCTAGGCAGAGAGTAACGTTGCGCCAGTGGATGAAAAAAAAATGTTAGAAGAACGCTAAAAGAAGAAAAATCGGAAAAAACAACCCATCCCGCAGTCAATGCTTCATCCAGCACCTCAGGATTTTAATTAAAATTTGAGCCGTTACCTTCAGCCGACGGCCAAATCCTCTTAGATTCCGTAACAGTATTGGTATGGATGCATCCATTAGCACCACAAGTGAAAGGAGTAGGAGGAATAAGCGCCCTTGTGAATAAATTCACATATAAGGACGGAGGGAAAGCGAAAAGGGAAGAAGTGGAGAAGAGGAGGATGCAGTGCCGGAATTCCGCTCCACATGTCTGCTGGTTTGTCGAAAAATATCCTCCCACGCAGATGGCAGGATCACACACATATAAGGTAACAAAATTAAGAAGTATGACAAATTAATGGATGAAAAATAAAGATTATGTTTTATAATAAGACTCACTTTCATTAAGGATCGATCCGTTTACACCTGAGTAGGTACCTTGCTTGCCTAATTGATTAACAGTGGAAATTCTCGTCCGGAAGAAATATTAATATTTCTCGTCGCTCGGTAGTAGCTAATAACCTCTCCATTAAGAAAATAGAATTCGAAGAGATGACACTCGAAACACACAATTTCAACAGCGGCTCTTATGGGAGAAGTGTTATTTGCATTTATACCAGTCCCAAATGAACCTGGAAGTAGAAAAAAAACTGTAGATGACAAGGGGGAAAATTTCATTAAAATATGTACATAATTAAGAGTTTCATAAGTTATACCCAGTGTCTCATGTCTGAAGATTGATTTAAATTTGTTTGCACTCGGTTTCCAAGTGAGCCAGCAGGTAGTATAAAAGAATCTCCAGTTTTCTCGAACTCTGGTACATGTAGGCCAAAACTGGGCTGGCTCGTTGAGTCAGCAATTTTCGTCGCTAATGTCGACATTCTTCTCACTGGCTAGTGGTTTTCTTTAACACCAACTTTGTTCGACTGTTGCCAGATAAGAAGTTGTGGTCAGTGTTGATCCACGTGTAAACTGGAGGTGGGTATTTCTGCTCTTTTGGGTAGCCCAGGTTCAGTAGTTCAGGTATATAGGGGTTGATGTTGCCAATAGCTTGAGCTGTTGTAAGTGATCAATGTAACAATTGCCCTAATAATGCTACACAGGGAAATGTTCTCATAAGACTCGTACATAACATAGTGCAAGTGCAGTGCAAATGAAACAGTCCATACCTCACTTCTGGTGCAGATGTTACGTTGGAGTTCTGGGATGATTTCAGCATTTCGTTGACTTGGCTGCTTTACCACATGAATGGCACGGGAGTATAGGCCACGACCACGTGTACTAAGGGGACGGGGCCACTGATTTTGGACAATCAAGGAACAAAAACAACATTACCTAAACGGATTATTTGGTGCTGATTAGTAGTTATTACAATCTAACGATCTAGCATTGCAATTACTTAAACTTACGGGAAACACCATGATGAGTTGGAAGCCTAGACGAAACGCTGAGTTTTGAGTAACCGAGGCATGGCCAAAGATTAAAATGAACCAGCAAACTATCCTCAATTCCTCATCTCATTTGTGAAGACTGATTAGTTGAAGAAGAAAAGAACTGGGAAGAACCAATGTTGCCATTGCCGATTTCTGAATTTTCCCGCCAACTAATAAAATGTTTGCCAAATATAATTAAATAAATAACAATAAACATAATTTTGTTTTTTCTTTTTAAAAAATTCTTGTTGGAATAATTTAAAGCAATTGAGATATAATTCGTTTCACAATTCACATCAACTAAAAATCTGCATTGCCATTGCCATCTACAAAACTCCCATCGATTAGACCCGCATACTTTATTGCTTTTTGCAAGAGCTTTTCCACCTGTTCTCCAAATCTTAAAAGAAATGAGAACAAAAGAGATGAGAAACGATACATACGCAGGATCGCCCTTCTATTCCAGCTAAAACAGAAGATGAATAATAACGTCAAGTCAATGGACACCGTCTTCAAGTGACAGCTGTCAGTGTACCCCAGATTAGATCACAGATCTGCTACCCCACAGCATTTAGAGGTCGGCCATGAACAATTGACATAGAAGCTCATCCTCTTTGATGTCTTAATTAATCAGTGAACCCGGAGACGACGATTATAATCGGCTTCCGTAGCAACAACGTCATTTGTTTAAGATCTCTAGCTCGACTCGAACAATAACGGCTTTGACTCCGTTACTAGAACAATGAAGTGTATACATGCACGACGGGACACAATCGCCTCTCCATTATGATAGAAACTTTCCTCAATATTCCCTAAAAATTGAAAAACGGGCAAAATGTGTTAGTTGAACATTAGTTTCGATCGCTTCGACCACAGCCTAGATCTATATCGATACTCAGAAATTACCAGCCAGTGCTGATTTAAATTTTCGTGAAAATTCAATTGCGCAACAGACTGCGATTTTACCGATAGAAAATGGGGCGACGACTTTTACCATTAATATTGGAACGTAGGTATTGATTGGCCCAGCCACCTTTGATGCTAAACTTACTGGTTACGTGATCTGGGAAAACCAGGGCTCCGAAAAGTGAAGGACCCAGCACTTGTTTGAACAAAACAAGAGAGCGAAACTCTTCAACAAAACTCTTATCTCTCTCTGCTCTCGAAGAAAAGAGACGAAAATGGTTTGATTCGACGGCCTTGGAAGTGACTAGTGCAGATTGTGTGTTGGAGTTAGCGACCGATTCGGGATTGAGTAAATGTGCAGAGTGCGTGAAATCTTTTTTGAATATTTGCCAATCATCGTTCACAAATAGGTCGGGTGCGTTCAACAATCACCGCAAAGGCGACCGAAGGTCTTTACGCCTTTACTGCCTTGGGCAATGACACACAAAATAGTTTTTAATGTTTATCGAGTTATTCAAAAATTTGCGAATTCAATTTCAAAATATTTTTTTAAAAATTGCCACTTTCAAATAACATTATGTAGGAAAGAGGCATTAACTTAAACCTTCACATTAAAAAAAGATGTGCCGTTAAAGGGTAAAATAACAAACTAAAAAAAGGCCACGCCCAGAAGAAAACCAGTTCTATCTAAATAGTTACAACCGGATATTAACTGTCGCCCACGGCCAGGAAAACTGATTGCAGCTCGGCTGAAAAAAATAAAAAAATCATTTTTCAGTATTTATTAACACAGACGCGCAATGGGAAATCATAGAAAATACGACATCAGAGCGCAACGCCAGTCAGTTTGTGACATGTTGATTCAGAAAAAAAAAAGAATTGATATGAGACAGTAGTACTGGTTTGTTTGTTTTTTTACTTTGCTCCGGAGAACAGGTTGTTTGATAACTGTAAAGCTATATGCTACCCTCTATCGCAAAAGTAACAGGGGGTGACGATATGGCCTTGTCTATGGCACGTAATCCAAACTGTCATTCAAGACTTCTTATAGAAAGTATTGTCAAATCACTAGACTGAATAAACTTTCAAATGCGTTTGATTTCGAAAGATATAATATGCACTCGGCATTTCACATTATCATAAATCATTCGTGCCATGTACAGAGCTGCAATAATTAATTAATCAAAAATCAGCGCGATTGTTTTTTTTTTTTTCGTTTTCAGTTGCAAAGTTGTTTTTCATTTTTTGGCGTTGCCGACAGTCTTACATATTTATTGTCATTCGTCCAATTGTAAAAAATCCTGGAATGGACCCCGTTTTCTCCTTCACGGGTCACTGAGAACGCAACGCCCATGTCCTTCGGCTTTTTGTTTAAATTGGCTTCGCTGTTTATACACAGTCTTTTCGAAAATTTTAATTAGAATTGAATTTATGATCAAGCTTAACCTCTGATAGGTCATTGGACTAATTCGGAAAGTTATTTGAAGTGCGCTATGGCAAAACAGCTGACTCGGAAGGAGCTGTATCAATAATGACACAGACCTGTGAACTATTAATTGTGGGTTCATTATTTGTTTGCTGCTGACAGATGCGGACTACATAGCGTATAAAATAAGGTACGTAGGTGTAAAATTAACGATTTCGTGAATGCCATATATAAAGCCACGTCCACCAAATCGGAAATTGATGACAGATGGACACCTGGTTGCATTGAATCAATAATCGGACCTATAAAAATCGCCGGTAACGGACTCATCTGCCTATTCTGCTCTTCTCGGACTGGAGGTAAGTCCTTTTTTGCATATTGTAAAATATCATCATTTTATCGGTGATTTGTTAAATTTATGTAGAATGTCGAAATTTACCTTCCTTATCGCCTTGCTGGTAGTTGTCTGTGGGGTTACGTGTACGTACGTTCAGTACGGCGACGTGGAAGACGCTTGGCAACAATATTTGGTAAAACTTTATAGCCTGATGAAAAAGAATGGCATTCAATAAAATGTTGTAAGTAATTTTAAAGAAAGAGTACCCGTTGGGAATCAAGACCAAAGCTGAATATGGAAAGTCCAAATCCAACTTCGAGAGGATCCACAGCATCATTGAAGAACACAACGCCGATCCGAAATCCACGTATCAAATGGGACACAACGAATTCTCTGTTTTGGTATTAGAATTTCTTATTTGTCATTTTGGTCATATGCTAATTTGCAATGCAAATTTCTAGGACGTCGAGGAACGTAAAAAGTACTTACTAAACAACACTCTCGCTTCGACCAAATCTCTTTACCAAGAATTGGGATTTGAAACTGGACTGGTCGAAGAAGACGACGATCTCAGCACTCTCCGAAATCTGTCCAGCTCCGTAAGTTCGTGCGGGTAAATCAATCAGCGGGAGTAATGACGTAACAACGTTTGCCAGGTTGACTACCGTAACCACCGATGCATGCAACCCGTGAAAAATCAAGGTGCGTGTGGAAGCTGTTCAGCCTTCGCAGCTACTGCGGTCGTTGAATTTGCCCAGTGCATGAAATCAGGAACGCCGGTCAATCTCAGGTATATAACTTGGACAAGATAATTTTCCAATTGATTCAGCTCATTTCTTTTGCCCTGGTGAACAGCGAGCAGCAAATCGTCGATTGCGACTTTGCAGATAGGCGATGCGGAGGTGGATCCTATCACGAGTATTGGAAGTCCCTCATCAGAGCCGGTGGCCAGGCTCACTCCGCTGGCTACCCTTACGTGTCGGGTGCGACGAAAGTGAGAGGGCCCACCTGCAAGAATAAGAGTAAAGGAGCTAAACTAGCTGCCACCAATCCTATCGTCGCTCTTCAAAAGGGAGACGTAAATGGCGTAATGAGGTTGCTGGCCAGAGGGAAGGTCGTCGCAGTTTGCGTCGGAGTTACCGACAAATTTATGAACTACAGGTACCGTTGGTGTTGAAAAGATTAACAAAATTCCAAACAAATTGCTGAATCATTTGTGTTGGTGCTGGGGCTGTTTCGACTAGATCCGGCGTGTACACCACTCCCTGCAAAGGGAAAGAAGGTCTTCACGCTATCGCTGCAGTGGGCTACGGGACTTCTGATGGCGGCACGAAATATTGGGTAATTCATTCCTTTTGTTCATTATAAAACAGCAGAAAATTATGATTTTGTGAATAACAATCGATAACATATAGCCTATTATTTTACTTGTGTAGATTATTCGTAATTCTTGGGGGCCTAAGTTTGGTGACGCCGGATACATCCTCTTCCAGCGTGGCATCAACTTGTGCGGTGTCGAAAGAGACTTGGCGACTGTTAACGTCGCCTAAAATTCTGGCAGATATTCGAATGATCTGTCTTGTATTAATTATCTTTGTTCTCTACATTAATTATCTTTTTGACTGCAATACAAAAAAAGAAATTTAATGCATTAAAATCTAAATAAATTGAATAAAGGACGGATCGCATTGATAATTTGATTCATAATGCAATAACAGCTGATATTAACCGAATAGCACGGGTTTGCTATTCTAACACGAACTCGTTTCTACAATAATAATAATATAGAAACTACTATCTGGTGCCAGTAAAAAGAGAAAATGTGTCGCTGGCCTTGCCACGAGTACCGAAAATCGGAGCGAAATGTTTTTGTTTTACTTTTTCTCCTCTCAGTTATTTTTTTACTAGTTGACGTAAATATGGACTATTTAGTAAAGAAAAACACATTTGATCAATCTTGTAATGAATTTGGATGGATGCCAGCCAGACGAATAGCATATCAATACTTCTTATCTATCTGTCTCTTTTGTCATATGTCGTATATAGAGCTAACACATTAAACAAAAAGGAATAAGTTACGGTTGAGTGGGTCGAGTGTGCGACAGCGAAGGCCATACCGTGCCAATAAGCTAAGGCTAGACGAGCAACCCAACTGGCTCTAAGCCAAAAGGAAAAACCAAACACGCAGAACCTAATGCACCCGTCGAGTATATGCCTTAAACAATGCAAGGACAGTCTGACAAGTCTGGATGTATAGGGACAAATATACAGATTCTAGTTCACGGACTAGCGGTTTTTTAATAGGCTGTATGTACGTGCCGACCTCGGTTCTTTTATCCCGCAAGAGGTTGACGTGACATCTAATTTGAAAATGGTGGTGGCGATGTATTCACCCGAGCTCTTGCGACACATATACCGGGGCGCTGTTGCCGTCCACGCCCTTGACTGGCTCTCGGCCTTTTTAAAAATATATAAATACCAGTACCGCTGTTGGCGTTATGAAACTGTAAACGATAATGAGACAAAATGAAAGAAAAAAAAATTGTGTCAAATGGGAAAAACATTTCTCGCTGCGCTTAAGTGCTCGTTAATGAACGAATTTGACATTCTTAATTTTTTTTGTAAGGTGGAAATTCGACGGAATGTTTTTCATTGAATTGTTTTCATTTAAAAGGAATGTATCAATGGTTGTTCATTCGACTCGTTAGACAGCACGAAAAGGGATCAAAAATAAACTTTCCACTTAATTACTATACCGCAATCGCTAAACAACAATTTAACCTCATAGGTTTGGGCGAACATGGTATAATCCGGAATAAGTTCATTTAAATTTCTTGCAATAATTTGAGTCCAGTTAATGAGAAACTTTGTTGAATGCATCCGTTTGCTTCATAAGGTCAAGTTCCCACTGGGCATTCAAACGAAACCTGAATATGGAAGGCGTATATAATCAACTTTGTCAGAATTCACAAACTCTAAAGAAGGCGTCAATCGTCATCAAGCCTATACTAAATGGAATAACAAGTATAATACCATACAGGGAGTTCAAACTATAAGTTTCCGTACCGTTTACACTCGCGGTGATTCAATATAACCTTTCACTCAGCTATTTCATTGACAGGATATGATGAAGAGTTAAAAGAACAAAACAAATTTGAAATGCCGCCCTTGCTCTTATTTATGGCAAGGCAAGAAATTGTCGAATCTGAATGCCAAGGACGAACATTCCATTCGTCAAATTATTCTCACTCATGTAAATGAGACTATAATGCTAACCGTTCGGAATTTTCCCTGGATGGTGAATAATCCAAATTCTATTATAATATACTCGAATGTGTGTTTTTTTAAAATATTATGCCATCGAGCGTGAAGGGCTAATCAGGTTGACTAACTCAACTCATTCACGCATCACAAACGGTACAAAAAAAAAGAACAGGACTGCAGCTGTGGGAGCTGATTCGCTTTCACTCGACAACGGGCAAACGTATTTCGCAATGACCCTTATAGATAACGTTCAAAATTAAATCTGCATATTTTGCCATCAATATTTAACTTGGTCAAAAGACTAATTCGGCGAGACTATCAAAACTAGACAATAGATTTGCAGATTTGATTTTGCTAGATTTGCCCAGCTTATCCAGCAGCTGGGACCACCGGGAAAGAAAAAGCGGAATGCTGGTCAAGAGTTTAGCAGACGGCCAAAGTCAAGTGGGCTAAACTTTGCGCCAATAGTCGCCTCGTTATATAGTAGTGGGCCCTAGAGACGCAAATACAATGATGAAGTTGCTGTATAGCCAACAAACGGCTTGTTGCAAGCGGCGGAGTTGTCAAAACCTTTGTCTTCCACGAGTTTTGGCGTGAACTTGTGGGTTGGAAATGAGCCAAATAATTAGACACTCGGGTTGTTTTCGACATATCCGGCGTGCAACACACACACTGTGTAACACTCGTTAGTGCACGGTTTTCACACCGTCACTGCTGTTGGCTATGCGCCACTCTCAAAGTTTCTCGCAATGCTGGAACTATAATTAGTGGCTAAATAATTGAGGCTAAACGAACAGTTGAAGCACAGCTGAAGCCAAGTTATAATATTTGTATTCATAAGAATAACGATTGCGTCATGGGTTATCCGTAATTCATATGGAGATGTATACACACCCAGATGGCCGGAGATGACCGGATCGTTCCTTTCCCTTCGAGGCTTTGACTTGCGCAGAATTGAAAGAGACATTTCGTCTGCTTATGGTATGGTCGAATGGAAATGTAACTGACTTTCTGTGGAAAAGTGATATATACCTAATGGGGTATATACAGAATTGCATATTCCAAAGTGAACTCCATAAAGAATTAGGTTACGCAACCGAAAATGCTAACAAGCCAAAATCGAACGCCGATGAATTGGATTTGCTAGAGAGTCGCCGCTTGCCCATGTATGAACTGCGCGCCTAATTCTTAAGATTGGCACGGATTTCTATCGAGTGATATGGCACAGTGTAAATGATTCTTATCAAGTATTCAATAGAATATTTACAGAATAAATATAAAAATTACAGAATAAACGGACAGCACAGGTGCATCAGCCGATTGACGTAGTTTAAGCCGGACCTGAGCGATATTGATTTTACTCAGGTGTCTCTTGTTGGCGCTAATCAAACAAATATCGTTCAACCCATCCGCATAGAGAGTCCTAATTTACATTCAGCTGTACCAACAGTGATTGCAGCTATGGATTAAATTGGTAACTTATTGCGTATAAATTGGGATTGTCTTGTTCTACATCATATCATTTCCATACTTCATTACCGTATGTTCGTAAGTCTAACTGCTCTATGTTCTCAAACTGTAATTAAAATAGTAGTAAAACTGATATTGTAAGATGTGTTTGACGTGTAAGAAGTGTAAGATAATAAAACTGTAATATTGTCGACGTAATTATCCCTTTTGTTTTACAAGTAGAATGGAATCTTCAGTATTTTTCGTAGCTGTACTATTGGTAGTCTTCTCGACTGCAATTCAAGACGGAAGTGCAGACTTAGAAGAAGCTTGGGAGAAATATCTGGTAAATAATAATGAGTTTGTTCACATGTAAAATACCAGAAACTATATCTATAATAATATTACCGCGTTCGTTATATGCATTCATAAGGTCGAATTCCCGCTAGGCATACAAACAAAAGCTGAATATGGAAAGCGCAAATCCAACTTTGCCGTAACTAACGCCATGATCGAGCAGCACAACTCCAACAAAGACGCCACGTACCGAATGGAACACAACAAGTTCTCCGCTATGGTATGTATACAGAATAAGGCTGCTGAATCCAATTAGAATACATGTACCATTGTACATTTCACTCAACAGGATGACGAAGAAATGATACAGTTCACGGGAGCCATTCTGCCGAGTAAGTCCAACTCAAAAAATGGCAACTTGGATTTATTTCCTACACGCCAACTACCCACTTCGGTGAGTTTATTACCATAAACATACTCAATATCTGTCTAATTATTTTTGTTGTTGTTGTTGCAAAGATTGACTACCGCACCCACAAGTGCATGCAGCCGGTCAAGTCCCAAGGAGGTTGTGGAAGCTGCTGGGCTTTCTCGGCCACTTCGGTAGTCGAATTTGGCAAATGCATCGTTAACGGAACCAAAGTAGCTCTCAGGTAAGGAATTTTGAATTTACCGCGCCTCAATACATGTTCGTCATATTATGCTTATTTAATTCGACAGTGAGCAGCAAATGGTGGACTGCGACAAATCTAACTCGGGTTGCAGAGGTGGCTACATGGACAAAGCTTGGAGATACCTGACCAAAGCCGTCGGTCAATCGGCCTCGTCAACTTATCCTTACGCCGGAGTCAAAGGCACTTGTCGCTACAAAGAAGCCAGCATGAAGAAGGCCATTGTGTCGCAGACCAATCCCGTGATGGATGTCCCTCGCAACGACACTAAAACCATGATGACGCTTCTAGCCAACAATCAGCTTCTATCAGTAGGAATCGCGGTCGTCAGGTCCTTCAAAAACTACAGGTAAGAGTTGTCCAACAATCATTCCGATTTAATTCACATTCGTTATCCCACTTTTTGTTTTTTTCGCGCTAATAACCTCGTTGATTTATCGATATGCGCAGAATTTTCTAGTCTAACCAACATTCAAAAATCTTGGTTGACCTCAATCTTTTGTCTATGCATCGACTCGACAGGTCTGGCGTCTACGCGGAGCCCAATTGCCAATCTGGCATTATCGGTTATCACGCCATTACCGTCGTTGGGTACGGCACTTTAAACGGCGTCGATTATTGGGTAAAAAGAAAAACAACAAAATTGCGCATTCCATTTATACTACTAGAGTACAGCAGATAATTGGCTTTGATTGATTGACCGAGTCGATGGGAAAGTGAACATTCTTGAATTTGCATATCACCAGGTCATCCGCAATTCGTGGGGCACCGGTTGGGGCGCCAGAGGATACGCTCTCTTCCAGCGAGGTAAAAATCTGTGCCTTATCGAATCTTACGCTACGACAACGAACGTTGTGGGATAAATTTTGAAAAAAAAATAAAATATTGATCACCTGATTTCAAATTCACGCGGGCTTTGTTATTATCAATGAAATACACTTATAGCCAATGGGGATGTTTAAAATTTAAGATAAAAAAGGAGCGCAGATTTAGTCATTAAAAGCATTTCAGCATCTTGATTGCGGGAAAACATTCATTTCGGTACCTAGGCTATATAATTTCAAAAATATTTGGAGCGGATGTTGAAACGAGTCTCATTCATAATTTAAATTTAAAAAGATGTTTAACCGTTGGCTATGCACATTATCTCCACTCGCAACGACAACACTTTCTTTTTGTTTAAAAAAAAGACTTTCTACTTTGGCGAACGATGATGACCGGGATGAAGCAATGAACTGCTGTCTATACACAATCACTGAAAAGTCTTTTATTCCCCTTCGAAGCCTGTCGATGGATAGGACCGCATTTGAATATTAGAAATGAGTTGCCCGATAAGGTATAAGCACCTTTTTTTTTTAAATCTAGACGAGAGACTAGAGAGTTTTACTGCTCCTATTTTTTCTTATCATCCGTCTTTCACCACAACGGATAAGGGAAAAATTTGGGTAGAGTTTTATGGATTGAGACAATAAAAGCTGTAAATGATGCAACACGTCTAACAGAGCAATAGGACAAGGTTACCGCCTTCGGAAATGTGAATCACAATTAACACATACCCGATGAAATATGAACATAATGTAAGATTAAGCCAGCGGCCGTTTTCAGCAGATCAATTTTCCAGCTTTCAACGACGTGACTCGGATGTAAAATTTTTATTCAGTTGACTTTTACTTTTTTTTCACGCTGTGTTAGACTTCCGTACCAGAAAAGGAATTAATTTTCTAGAAAATGTCGACTATACCTTTACTTTACTAGGTCTTTGACGTTTCATTTCTAGATAAGCCAGGAATCAAAACTGGTCACATGTTACGTACGATGTAGTTTCCCTTACAATAACAAAACATACAAAAAAAATACTTTTCCTTTCAAACTATCACCTGTGAACCTGGAATTCTTCTCATTTTCGCGGTATTTGGTGACTGTTGTGTGACTGGTTCAACGACCACTTTCCCCTTCTATCTATATATAGTAAAGCGGCTTGAATCTGGATAAAAACGCTATATAATAGCTGGAACCAGTTACTGTGTGAAAGGGAACTCGGTTTTTCGATTAAATGTATGGTTTTCCAGATGAGTAACACAGAATAAATTGGGCGTGAGCGGATCAAGGAACAGGCCTTTTCCGATTGAAATTGAATTCCACGTTTTTTTGTAAAATTTCTATTTCAAAATCAAGGCCTGTATAATGGCGTTGCAAGCCTTGATATTCAAAACTGCAACGCTCGTTGAAACGTGATTGCATGCCAACGATTGCTCTTGCGTTGGTGTAGACTGTCTGACCTGGCTGTATACGTGCTGCGATGGTCTTTGTCTTGTGTCTAACAGACAAACTCTCTCAGACTACCCTTTCATGGCATTTGGTGAAACCTAGCTGTAGTAGAGCTGTCAATCGAGGTTTTGAACTCGGTCAAAAGTTTCCGTTGAATCTCTTTCCATGCACAGAAGGGATTCTGTTGGCCGAGCATAAGTTGAATGGGGTTCAATGAATATACCAGTCGCCGTTAAGTCTGAGAACTCATCGCCCGTAATTAGGCTACATACTCTGATGAAAGACAATGTCATGCAAACGAGGAAGGTCCGTCTCGGTCATTTTCTAGACTACAATTCAAGATTAAATATTTTTGAATTTGAGACAAAACAGGGCCTGAATGCAGTCGTTCAACAATTAGTTTATTTAATGAACCCTAACTGAGTCAACAAAAGCAGCAAGAGGAAACAGTTCCAGTCAACAAGCCTAGCTCAAGAGTAATCGTACTCCGTACTCTGTCACGATTTATAATCCACGCCACCACATAGTCAAAAAGGAAGAATGGAGATGAATTTGTCCTACCTTTAAGCCTGGGAAATACGGCCAGGCATCCATTTACAGTTGCTCCATCCATCCGCTGAAGAGTTGAATCCACCAGGCGGGATAGGGAAAAAAGGCGTCCTTGTGAATACACCCACACTCACATGGGCGTACACCAGGACATTTAAAGAAAGGGGAAGAAGAGTTCCGTTACTCGACTGACATGGAAAAGTTTCTCCTATCAAGAGGGATGAGCTGTTTATCTAAATTGATCTAAATAAAAAATGAAAATGGGTTACGAAAAATATTTACAGACACAACAAGTATAAGGAAAAGTGGGAAAATGAGACAGTGGGTAAACCCTAATGGTTAATAATCTGGATAATTTAAGGTTTACATATAATACACTGCATTTGTGCAGCAAGTCATGCATCATTAAAAGGTTCTAGCAGGCCATAGGAATATAAGTAACGGAAAGCATTACCCAAGTGATGAGATTGCTGTTGATGACATGCCAATACTAGTACAAGCAAAATTTGCATATCTTGTGGTTATGATAAGGCTGGCTCTGGCCTCACATCTGCACAAAGGAAAAGGTTACAAAGTGCAAAAAGAAAAGTTTGCCATGCATCGGCAGGGAGCTTATACAACATGATAAATGCTAACCAGGATCTATAGCATTTGACATATTTGTAACAGGTTTAACTCTTCTATTTAAGGTTTCATTATCATTGTAACTGTAAATCTTAGTTTTATTTACCTGTAGGCTAAACACTTTAAACAGCATGAGTTGTATTTGGCGATTCCATAAAGAGATGACGCAACCAGAGTTGACACGACTTTTGTCATTTTATCTGCTGTGATATTTTTCGTGCAGCCATTCACGTTTCCAAAACAAGTGATCATTCCGTTGTCTTTATAATCTTAAACAAAAGCTACATCTCTTTTTCAGTTTTTCGAAACTAATAATTAGTAAAACAACGAATGAAGACCATGATGCAGACGAAACTAATCTTCTAATTAGCCCTGATTAAGATATCGATATATTAAAAATCGAACCCCTCCCGCCAAAATCCAACCCGCTCAAAAACGATCAAAGCGGTTTTCTCACCTTTGCTCGACAAAACCGCTGACGGTATTCGGTATTATTTTAGTATCTAATAGTCCGTCTCAACAAGTTATACTGAGTCCCCCCCCTACCACAGTCGAGATAAAAATAAAAATTTGTACGAAAGCCGCAGATAATTACTTAAAGATCAAAACCACCACAATAAGACCCTTCAAAACCCTCTTGGAATCCAAGAGGGAATGATGGTCTTAGTCCTAAGTTGCTAATCGATATCTTTTACACATATAATCAATGTCAATCGCTTTCTGATGCGATTAGTCTTAGCGAAACGACACTAGGGAGCTAGACATGGATTGCTAATAAAAGCATAGCGCAGGCTGCGAAGTGGAGATGGGCAAAGCTTAAGAGCATTGTCTTATAGCCATCGGCCAAAACACCTCTGCATTTTGTCCTCATATCTCAGTGAAAGTCAAATCCAGCGCTGATTTTATAATTCCGTTTTTTATAGCTACATTCAGCAGCAGTCTTTTGAAATTGCCCCGTGTAACCCGATTGCAGATTTTTCGCGATGCATAGCGAATCGTAGCTGATGGCCAAATAAATTTTTAGCCCGCATTGATGTCAACTGCTTTATCGTATCGTTATCCGATAGAAACAAAATCAGGTAAGATCTTACCTTCACCGACTTCGGCATTTGAACACCGAAGGGCGTTCGTTACATGTTAAAAAAAAAGTAATGACATCAAATTCCAGCATTGATATTCCAAACTTGATTGATGGAATGAGTCTCAAATCTGGACGTAGCGGCAAATTAAATTATTTTTTTGCAACCTAATCAAGAATGTATAATTCATCATATTTTTGTTTTTGTTTGTTCCTTCTCGCCAACCAAAAACCGCCAAAAACCGAAATTTATTTCAACCTTTTTTGTTTCGTTTCTTTCTTTTCGTAACCATACGAAACAGCTGCCGAGAGAGATTCGGTCGCCAGCAGTTTGAGAGAGGTGAAATGATATAACAACGAAATGACCCAGAGTTTCAATTTTTGAAGATTCTTTTTCATCATTCCTTTTGTTATGCGGCGAATATAATCTACCGTGAATCACAATGAATCTATTGTGATGCACCGGAGGCTCCGTGGAAGGGATTCCAAGGCCTTCGGAGAATTGGTTGCAAGAGGGTCCATTGGGTCGAGAGAGAATTCTTGAGCTCACGTTCATCCCGCTGGCAGATCCGTTTCGAGCTTCAAATTATTATTGCGCTCTTAGCGAGTTCTGTTGTCATTTTTATATATACGTGCAATGGGCGGTGAATTTTTGGATGGGAATGGCCAATTCATCAACAACTACAAGAGAACATACACAACAAGTTTACGCTGCTGCGCTGGGACAGATTCCAAACACGCTGCTGCTGCTGCTCTGCGCCAAGCAATATACTAGGCTACTTTCTACTTTTTTCATTTGACTTTCTAACATTTACGTGACGATCTAGCTCTATTAAATGACCTTCAAGCGTCAGACGGTACTGACGCTGACCTATTCATCTAATGTATTCGAAAGAACCCGCTATAAAAGGATTTTTAGAAAGAGAAAACGAACGGTCAAACGACGAGACGTTGCCGGTATAGTCTATACAATTATAGTATTGCCCAGCAACGCCCAAAGCAGCCAATGCGTTCTCCGTTCTCCCAATTTGCATAAAGCCTAAAATATTAGAGGACTTCCAGAAACAAAAAGTACAAACTGTTCCAAAACAGTTCGATAATTAGGTTTATTTTTATTTTAAATTTGTATATCCGTATGAAAAAGAAAAAAACAACTTTCATTGCTGAAGGACGCCCGGAATAAAAATATTTCCGTCAATATTGGCTATACTATGTATAAGTACAGCAACTAGAACGCCTTGCTGTTTGCCTTGAGTTTCCTTGCGCTGTTTATTTAGGAATAAAAAATCATGAAAAAAAAATATAGGCTATTTCAGATGACGATTCTTGACTTCTTGAACTCTTTTATCATTTATTTTCAAGGTATTAAAAGATATGGCAAATAACATTTAAATAAATGTTCTTTTTTATAGCGTGTTGTGTTTTGAGACAAGATAATAACCACCAGCGAGAAATAGAAAGTATGTGGTGGCAAGAGGGACCTATAATTACAGCACATATAACTTTAACTTAAGATAGAGCAAACGTAATACCGGACCTGTTAAATCGTTCGACTATGTAATTATTAATATTATGTAATGATTAGGCTTACATATCCGTTTGAGTCAATAAATTTAAGTAGGCCTCCTTTTGAAAATTAAAATTGCTTAGTGTAGTTGTATGGTCTACTAAAATCGCTTAGTCATTAAAAATGTTTCGGATAAATTTGTGTTAGGTCTGACGGAAAATGGGACTCGCCCACCTGTAATATTTACGTGAACTTAAAAAAAAAAAAAAAAACTGGTTCTACAAAAAGCTTTTCCCACAGGCAAATTTGGTAAATTTGACAGCTGTCACTGTTTTATTGTGTGCCAGCACAATTTATAATTTAGCAAAAATTCCTGCTTAACAGCAGCTGATTCTAGCTTATGAAAACCTGGAAAATGTGGTCTAGATATAAAGTTATTCAATTTTCCCCCTATATTAAGCTATCTAGAAACTAGTACTTGTTATTCAAAAAACAATTTTGCGAAATATAAGATAAGAAATTAAGTAGTAATACGTTACCTTTTAAAGCTTTTATGCTCAGATAGAGCGCAACTGAATTCCGAGACATCGATTTATAACTGGAGGAAGCGGAAAGCTGCTTAGATAGTGATTCATGGCACTATTTGCACATACATAATTTGCATCCAGACTGTGAAAGAAAAGGGTTTTCCTGCTGCATGACCTACTGAAGGAATGAGCCTTGTAACAAAAATAAAGGCGTGAGGCTGACGGCACATGATGGGCATAAAAAAGAATTACCATACACAGTGCCGACTCATGGGATTTTATAGAATGGGTATAGTGCTGTTGCAAAATACGGCAAAACAGGCGTCATGCCGAAGCCAAATTTAAAAACCAGTTTACCACTTAGCGCAGTTTGTTTAAAATTCAAAAGCGGGTTCGCGGTGTAGCCACAATCTTGTGGTATACATTTGCATACAAGTACAGATAACTGCAACACCGATCGCGAGATCACCATGCAGTAGTATCAGACGCTCACTTTTAGCTATAGGGAGAAGGAATCCCTGCCCAGTATCCGTATGGAACATTCACCTGCTAAAACTCGTTTTGAATAGCAGTGCTGTAATAGCGCGCCACTTTTATGCATCCTAATATAAACATGGAAAATAAGCAACGAGTGGCACGTAAAGCAACTCCCATGTAGGTTTGGCTCACCTATTTCACATTTAAGAAAGTGGATCGTGAACTTTGTCAATGTCTCAAACATGAAAGTATACAACATGCAAGATAATCTTATATACAGCATGTACCGAATCCGTTCACTTTCTCTTGCGTCTCGCTCGTTCAAGTTCTAACCTTTTCTCTTTGTAGGCTACAGCAGCCACGCATTTTGATCCAGTCGTTATAGGGTTGACACAACTGATAGAGTTGGGTATAAAACGATCGGCTGGTCAATAGTGCAGTGTCAGTTGTTCGTCAACTGTTGTTCAGTCACATTCTCTTAAAGAACCATGAAGGTACTAAATTGCAGATTTCGTGGTGAAGACAAAATTCAACTTGATCGCTATTGGATTATCATTTAGGTTTACTTCGTCGTCGCTCTTTTTGCTTGCGCATTAGCTGCTGCTAATGTCGCTCAAGTTGCCGCTGAAGCTGTTGCTGATCCTGTTGCAGCTGTGTATGTGTCCCAAGAAGATGATGATGGAAACAACGAAACTACCGAATCAGTGAGTGACATTATTTCTTAATCCAGATACAAAAGATTTTATTAATTTTTCATGGGAAAACTAGTTAAAATACGCGAACAAGGATGATGACGACGACTACAAAAACGAAAAGGTAGAAAAAATTAGCAATATTTTGTTCTGAGTTTTTTAATATTCCCCTAAATTTACAGGAAATATTCGACAAGGAAGTAGAAAAGATATCCAATTCACAAGAATCTTCCGAAGAACTCGTTGCTAAAACGACAACTGACACTGAAATTCCTTCCTGCAAACCAATTTACATTTACCTTCCAGCTCCAGCACCTACAACAGAAGCACCTGTATACGTTAGACCAAACACCGCTGCACCCGTTGCTCCTACAACTGCCGCCCCCGTTTACGTTGCTCCTACAACTGCAGCCCCCGTTTACGTTAGACCAACCACCGCTGCACCTGTTTATGTAGCTCCTGTTTACGTTCCACCCCCGACCGCTGCTCCAGTCTATGTTGCACCAACCACCGCTGCCCCTATCTACAAAGCCCCTGCCTACGTTGCTCCTACTTATGTCGCCTCTTCAGCTGTTGAAGTTAAAACGCCAGGAAAGAAATATGGATCTGTCCGAGCACCAGGATATAACTTGGGTTATGCTAAGACCGAAACCAACGAACCATCCACGGTTGAAGTAAAGAACTCGGACAAAACAGTTGTTGAACAACCCAAATACCCAGTCTACGTTGCCCAAACTACCGCTGCTCCTGTCTACGTTAAACCAACCACAGCTGCACCCGTTTATGTTGCTCCTAAAACGGCAGCTCCTGTTTACGTTGCACCCAAGACCGCTGCTCCAGTCTACGTTGCACCCAAGACCGCTGCACCAGTCTACGTTGCACCAACCACCGCTGCTCCAGTATACGTTGCACCCAAGACCGCTGCTCCCGTCTACAAAGCTCCTGCCTACGTTGCTCCTACCTACGTTGCTCCCGTTTATGTAGCCCCTTCAACCATTGAAGTTAAAACACCAGGAAAGAAATACGGATCAGTTCGAGCTCCAGGATACAACTTGGGTTACGCTAAAACCGAAACCAGCGAACCAGCAACAGTTGAAGTAAAGACAACCTACACAACTGTTGAGGTTGAGCGACCAAAATACGAAGCCCCTGAACCCAAATACGTCGCTCCTGTTTACGTTGCACCAACTGCTGCTCCAGTATACGTTGCACCAACCACCGCTGCACCCGTTTATGTTGCTCCCACAACTGCAGCCCCCGTTTACGTGGCACCAACCACCGCTGCTCCAGTTTACGTTGCAACCAAGACCGCTGCTCCAGTCTACGTTGCTCCACAGACCACTGCTCCAGTATACAAAGCACCAGCCTATGTCGCTCCTTCAACTTATGAAGTTAAAACCCCAGGAAAGAAATACGGATCTGTTCGAGCTCCAGGATACAACTTGGGTTATGCAAAGACTGAAACCAGCGAACCATCAACAATTGAAGTAAAGACAACCTACAAAACAGTAGAAGTTGAACAACCTAAGTACGTAGCACCTGAACCCAAATACCCAGTCTACGTTGCACCAACTACTGCTGCTCCAGTCTACGTTGCACCAACTACTGCTGCTCCAGTCTACGTTAAACCAACCACCGCTGCACCCGTTTATGTTGCTCCCACAACCGCAGCCCCCGTTTACGTGGCACCAACCACCTCTGCTCCAGTTTACGTTGCACCCAAGACCGCTGCTCCAGTCTACGTTGCTCCACAGACCACTGCTCCAGTCTACAAAGCACCAGCCTATGTCGCTCCTTCAACTTATGAAGTTAAAACCCCAGGAAAGAAATACGGATCTGTTCGAGCTCCAGGATACAACTTGGGTTATGCAAAGACTGAAACCAGCGAACCATCAACAATTGAAGTAAAGACAACCTACAAAACAGTAGAAGTTGAACAACCTAAGTACGTAGCACCTGAACCCAAATACCCAGTCTACGTTGCACCAACTACTGCTGCTCCAGTCTACGTTAAACCAACCACCGCTGCACCCGTTTATGTTGCTCCCACAACCGCAGCCCCCGTTTACGTGGCACCAACCACCGCTGCTCCAGTTTACGTTGCACCCAAGACCGCTGCTCCAGTCTACGTTGCTCCACAGACCACTGCTCCAGTCTACAAAGCACCAGCCTATGTCGCTCCTTCAACTTATGTAGTTAAAACCCCAGGAAAGAAATACGGATCTGTTCGAGCTCCAGGATACAACTTGGGTTATGCAAAGACTGAAACCAGCGAACCATCTACAATTGAAGTAAAGACAAACTACAAAACAGTAGAAGTTGAACAACCTAAGTACGTAGCACCTGAACCCAAATACCCAGTCTACGTTGCACCAACTACTGCTGCTCCAGTCTACGTTGCACCAACTACTGCTGCTCCAGTCTACGTTAAACCAACCACCGCTGCACCCGTTTATGTTGCTCCCACAACCGCAGCCCCCGTTTACGTGGCACCAACCACCACTGCTCCAGTTTACGTTGCACCCAAGACCACTGCTCCAGTCTACGTAGCTCCACAGACCACTGCTCCAGTCTACAAAGCACCAGCCTATGTCGCTCCTTCAACTTATGAAGTTAAAACCCCAGGAAAGAAATACGGATCTGTTCGAGCTCCAGGATACAACTTGGGTTATGCAAAGACCGAAACCAGCGAACCATCAACAATTGAAGTAAAGACAACCTACAAAACTGAAGAAGTTGAACAACCTAAGTACGTAGCACCTGAACCCAAATACGTAGCACCCGAACCCAAATATCCAATCTACGTTGCACCAACTACTGCTGCTCCAGTCTACGTTGCACCAACCACCGCTGCACCCGTTTATGTTGCTCCTACAACTGCTGCCCCCGTTTACGTGGCACCAACCACCGCTGCTCCAGTCTACAAAGCCCCAGCCTATGTCGCTCCTACCTACGTCGCTCCTTCAACTTATGAAGTTAAAACCCCGGGAAAGAAATACGGATCTGTTCGAGCTCCAGGATACATTTTGGGATATGCTAAGACCGAAACCAGCGAACCAGCAACAGTTGAAATAAAGACAACCTACAAAACTGTAGAAGTTGAACAAGCTAAGTACGTAGCCCCTGAAACCAAATACCCTGTCTACGTTGCACCAACTACTGCTGCTCCAGTCTACGTTGCACCAACCACCGCTGCTCCAGCCTACAAAGCTCCAGCCTACAAAGCTCCAGCCTATGTCGCTCCTACCTACGTCGCTCCTTCAACTTATGAAGTTAAAACCCCGGGAAAGAAATACGGATCTGTTCGAGCTCCAGGATACAACTTGGGATATGCTAAGACCGAAACCAGCGAACCGGCAACAGTTGAAATAAAGTCAACCTATAAAACTGTAGAAGTTGAACAAGCTAAGTACGTAGCCCCTGAACCCAAATACCCAGTCTACGTTGCACCAACTACTGCTGCTCCAGTCTACGTTAAACCAACCACCGCTGCCCCCGTTTATGTTGCTCCCACAACTGCAGCCCCCGTTCACGTGGCACCAACCACCGCTGCCCCAGTCTACAAAGCTCCAGCCTATGTCGCTCCTTCCACTTATGAAGTTAAAACCCCAGGAAAGAAATATGGATCTGTTCGAGCTCCAGGATACAACTTGGGTTATGCAAAGACCGAAACTAGCGAACCATCTACAGTTGAAGTAAAGACAACCTACAAAACAGTAGAAGTTGAACAACCTAAGTACGTATCCCCTGAACCCAAATACGTAGCACCAGAGCCCAAATACCCCGTTTACGTGGCACCAACCACCGCTGCTCCAGTCTACGTTGCACCCAAGACCGCTGCCCCAGTCTACAAAGTTCCAGCCTATGTTGCTCCTACCTACGTCGCTCCTTCAACTTATGAAGTTAAAACCCCAGGAAAGAAATACGGATCTGTTCGAGCTCCAGGATACATCTTGGGTTATGCAAAGACCGAAACTAGCGAACCATCTACAGTTGAAGTAAAGACAACCTACAAAACTGTAGAAGTTGAACGACCCAAATACGTAGCTCCCGAACCCAAATATCCAGTCTACGTTGCACCAACTACCGCTGCCCCAGTCTACGTTAAACCAACCACGGCTGCACCTGTTTATGTTGCCCCTACAACTGCAGCCCCCGTTTACGTTGCACCAACCACCGCTGCTCCTGTCTATAAAGCTTCTGCCTATGGCGCCCCTTCAACCTATGAAGTTAAAACCCCAGGAAAAAAATACGGATCAGTTCGAGCACCAGGATACAACTTGGGATATGCTAAGACCGAAACCAGCGAACCAGCTACGGTTGAAGTGAAAACTACTTACAGAACAGTTGAACAGCCCAAATATGTTCAGGTTCAGTCGTACAGAACAGTCGAACCTCAACGAGTCTATTCCACCCCTAAACTCTCTGCTCCAGTTTATAGTGCACCTAAAGCAGCAGCTCCAACTTACGTGTCCTCTTCTTATGCTCAACCAAGATATTATGCTGCACCGAATAACCAATATGTCTCGGCTCCAGTTGCTTCATACAAACCTGTTGAGGCACCCAAGTATCCAGTCTACGTTGCACCAGCACCTGTTGCACCAGCTTATGTGTCATCTTACGCACCGGTAGAAGTGAAACGTCCTGGTAAGAAATACGGTTCTGTTCGTGCTGTTGGGTATAACTTGGGTTACGCTAAGACGGAAACCAGCACAAATTAAAATATATTTCAGAATTTTTAAAATCAAAAATTTGCTTATTGGCCGACATCAACTTAATGAAGTCGCTCAGAAATGTATTTATGGTTTGATTTAGATTTATTCACCAATTTTGTGTGCAGTGATGTGGACGTTTTGGTTTTTACAGTGACTTCAATCATGTATAGGGTTTTATGGTAGTTAAATAGCTACACTTATTGTGATGCTTGTCAAAAGCCATGCTTATTTCGTATATTCTTCTGAAAATATAATTTTAAAAATAAATAGTTTAAATCATTTTTGTGAAAAACATACATCTGTCTTTTATTCATTTCTACATTCTGACCATCTGGCGAAATATATGGCACAAAGCGAAACTTTTCTGCGTGCTAGGCTATTATACTTGCCATTGTGGACACCTTTCTTACTTTGTCTGGTAGATGGAGTGATTGTGTGTCAGCGAATTTTAAAACTTTTTGAGCTTTGCAAACTTCTGTTTTAATGTTTGATTTCATTTAATTTGGCTTGCGCGCTTTTCATGATTGGAATAGCCAGGGCTTTGAATGGTACTGGTACTTTTGTAACGGTAGTCTCTTATATCAGCAACGAGTAACCTGAGCCCCGTTCAAATCCGGGGAACTTTTGTCTAGCGTAAATTCGGACTCTTTTGCTATTCGCTTTTCTGTAGCTTAATCATCTGCCCGTAATAGATTTTTTCGTGGGAAATCTGCCCAGTACTTGAAGATTTCGTCATAACGGCGATGCTATAGACATCTGGCGGTGATGCTGGTTGTTGCGTCATCACGGCAACGACATCTGGTGGTGATTGGCATGTTTGGGCATTTTCCATTTTGGGGGAGGAGCCTGTGTTGACACAGACACAGGCTCCTCCCCCAAAATGTCCGTGACAGACACAGGCTCCTCCCCCAAAAGCTTGCTGTTTTATTATATATGGATTGTTCAGGCAACTTCAGGGCAAATTAATTCTCTTTTGGCTCCCAAGAGGGCCTTGGAAGGTCTTATATCTTATTGTGGCGGTTTCGGTAATTATTTGAATTTCGTGGCTCGTGCAAATTTTTACATTTATCTTGACCATGGTAGGGGGGCTCAGTGTAACTTGTTGAGACGAACGAACTACTAAAATAATCCCGATTCGTTTAACGGAATTTGAGCGCGGATGAGAAAACAATTTTTATCGATTTGGATTTAGGGCAGGGTATGATTTCTATCGATATCATAAGATTTTAAGTATGCTAATAAATAGATGGTTAGTTTCGTCTGCTTTAATTGTTTTCGTTGTGTTCGTTGTTCATTTCGAATCTTACAAAGAAAACGGAATGATCACGTTAAACGATCGTGGCTGTACGAAAAATAGCAGAACAAATTAGATTACTATAATGTGGACCTCGTGTGAACTAGCTGTTACTCTGATCGCGTCATATTATAGAATCTCATTATACACTCCATCAGCATGCTGTTAAGCAGGTAGGTAAAACTAAGAATTCAAATGATGGGAGTTTAAATAGAAGAGGTAGGCCTACTTTCAAAATTTGCCAAATGTTCGGTTCTGGTTGGCATTTATCATAGTATTTTTTGCACCATATAAAGTAACCCTTTCCTTTAGGCAAATTTCAGATTTGAGGTCTGAGTCAGCCATCGTAACAAGTTCTGCAAATTTTGCTTGTGCTGGTATTAACCTGTGATCAGCAGCAATCTCAGTAGGCTATCATCGCTTTTATTCCTGTGGCCTGCTAGATAATTTAATAATGTATGCCTTGCATCATTATTACACTTGCATCACAATTACGGTTTACCCAGCACTGTCTCTTATTTTTTAACTTTTCCTTATATTTGCTGTTCCTGTAAATATTTTTTGTAATCCATTTTTCATTTTTCATTTAGATACACAGCATCTCCCTAGATTGGAGAAACTTTCCGATGATGTCGTTCGAGTTGAGGAGATCTCTTCTTCCCCCCATCTAAAAATGTCATCGTGACGTGTACACCCATGTGAGTGTGGGTGTTTTCACGAGGCCGCATGGTGTCTTCAACTTTTCAGCTGATGGATGAAGCACTTGTGGATGGATGTCTGGCTGTTTTCCCCAGGATTAAAGGTAGGAACAATATGTAATCTCTGTTCTTCATTTTAGACTATTTGCTGAGTTTTTGGACTATACGGTTATTCCTGAGCTTTGCAGATGACTGGAACTTTTTTTTTCTCTTGCCGTTTTTGTAATAATATAACCCACTAATAGTAGTATAATGTAGCCCAGTAATAATAACATTAAATATCTCATTTGTAGAGCGACTGATGCAGGCGAACAGCCCCGGTTTTATACCTCACAACTTTGTCTGTGGGTAAACAATCAAACTCGGAAATATTTTAATATTAAAAACTAAATGCAAAGTGCATATAAAAAATTATATGTCCAAACCAAGAGGGACCTGACGCAACGCGGCAACGCCGGCACAGCTTCGTTCTATTACTCTATTCAACTGCAATCTTAAACCGTCAAAACTTTTTAAACGGTTAGGCAACAAAACTCCTTTGAAGTAATAACTCCAATCCTCCAAAGCTTAACTTTCTATACATACCATGAATTTCTATAAATGAGCGGCCTTCGAGCTGCAACAATGCCCAGACTAACGTTGACCTATTCAACTGATAAGCTACTTTGCAAAAAAACAAAAACTGTAGCGTTAAAGGTCATTAGAATTATTTTCTGGTTATTTTATATTTAGTTTTGCATGAACCTGTTCGTTAATAGCCTTCAAAAGCGAAGAGTAGATAATTCCGAAGCCTTATTTCAATCTTGCAATTTTTTTTTTTAATTTGCTTCCCTGTTGTTCGATTCCAAATAGATCACAAAAATCTTCAATAAATCTATAACATTTGATAAATCGCTGCAGAATTCAGAGAAAGAAAGTGGAATAGCCACTGGGAAAAGAAGTTGCTTACTTAAATGTCGATCACAAAAAGTGAAAGCAACGTGATTCAAGATATTGAGTCACAATGGTCTGTAAATAAGTAATAATAAATTTTCCAAAAATTAAACATATACGAGGTATAAATGCCGTGACGTGATTAACCAATACATGCCCGACACAGCTTTTGATATCTTCTGATAGCGAGAATTGCTTGAACCGTCTATACCGTCACCTAAGTACTTTCATTAATTCAAACTCGTTTAGACATCGCCAAAATGACTTTAATGCCGCACATTTGTTTGTCACGCTATAGAAGAAAAGGAAAAAAAAAGGAACACGTCACAAAAGTTCCCAGGCACTACACAGTATAGGTTGACTCCCCTACTCCAGAGATGAAAGTGGATCATGGACTTATTGTACATATATTGGTGTTGAAAGGACCCTTATGCAAGATTATCAAAAGTCGATTCGTCGCTTTCTTTTATCCAAAATTTTTTAGCCATTTCATGGTATATACCTCTTGCAGTGACCGTGATACGGTTGACATGTCAATCGAGAGCAAGTATAAAAAGGGCCACGAAGTTCTTCAACTATCCTTCAGTCTCGTTTCCACTACTGCTCAACCATGAAGGTATATAGTGACTATCAAGTCTTTGCCTGATTTCAAATATTTGGATACACCATCTCTCTCTCTGTTCACTTTGTTTGGTAAATCATTTCAAATTTAACAACAGCTCAACTTGTTTTATTTTTATAGATTTGGCTTTTCGCTGTCGTTTTGGCCTTCGCCGTAGCTGCCGCATCAGCAGCAGCCGTATCAGAAGTTGCTGCCGGAAAATATCTTGCCAAAGATAAAACCGATGTCGATGTAGCTGTCACTGACGTCCCTGAAGCCGAAGCTGATGCTGAAGCCAAGGTTGAAACTGAAGGAGAAGAAGAATCCGAGACCGAAGTAAGTAACATTCAAACCATTTCATTTCGTTTGGTATTAAAATGTCAAATTCGCAGGGCAAAGAAGGAGAGAAAGAAGAAGAAGGTTCTAACGAGTCTTCATCCGAGGAAAACGAAGAAGAAGAAAAAGAAGAGGAGGAAAGCAGCACCAATCATCAAGCTGATGAACAAGTCACAACAGTTAAAGTGCTGGGCTACGTCCCCGTCGTTTACACGACTGAGACCTACGTCAAGCCCACTTACGTTCCCACAGCAGCGGCCTACATCAAATCGAATTACATTCAGATTCCAGGGCCGGTCTACAAGCCAGTAGTCACCACCGAAGCCCCAAAACCCACGGTAACATACCCACGGTACAATGTCGTCAAGACTGAAATCTCCGCTCCCGCAGTCGTTGAAACGGTTGAAACACCCAAAACCGAGTCGAAATACGTTAAACCAGTCGTAGCGGCTGTAGTAGAAACGACGACAAAGTACTCGCCCATCGTTTTCGAAAAGCCCTCGTCTGCCCCAGTTGTCACTGTAAGAAAATCCGGTTGGGTCCGTGCACCTGGATACAATCTCGGATACGCCAGGTCGGAGAACAGCGATCCGGCTGTAGTTGAAACGCCCAAAACGTCTGCCACGAGAAGCGAACCCCTGGCCACCGCTAAAACAGTGGTCAGTCCCCTGGCTGATCGCCAATGGTTCTACAAACCGCAGTAATCTATAAATGATTGCCCAACGGTCGTTTAAAAAACAAACATTTCATCGTAGGAAAATTTCTAGCGTGTTCGCATTGTTAATCCTATTATTGTATACAAACCTTGTTCAGGCATTTATATAGCCGCAATGGTCTGTTACATAACATGTGACACATGCGCTTGCATTTACAAACAACTCTCAATTTACTATAATTTATATAATCACGCTCACGCTATATAATGATACACCTATCCATTTTCACATTTAGATAAAAATATATGTGTAAAAGCGAGAAAAAAAAATGATTGTATTTTTTGTTGTGTTAATCGATTCATCTAACTTTTTAAAAAGAGTCCTCGATGACATATCGGACCCAGTAGTAGACGTATGGAAAGATAAATTTAGATATGGGCGTTGGCTAGGGTGTATTTTGCAGTAGGCAATAGATGATCACAGCCGGTTTTATTTGGGGACGTCTTCTTTCACTTTTTTCCAAATACCAAAACAAGTTCTATCTTTCAAATCTTTTGAATTTTATTTTTAAACGTAACTTGAATACATTTTTTGACGCGAGCTGACGCCAGATCGCGATGCACGGCGCATAGAAAGTGAAGGAGCGTGGAATTTGGTCCCTGTGAAGTTGCGGAACCGGCCTAAAGAACAACTTTTTTTTGGGGGGGAGGGGGGGGGGGGTTGTCGCATTTTCTTCTTTTTTTTTTAGAGGTCGCCCAGTCGTATGCAGGGCGTGAATTCGTCACAGAAAAGTGTGTAAAATTGGTCCAGTTATTTTGGAAGACAAGACAAAAAAAGGTATTCGTGCACACGACCGTCTGGAAACGAATATAATACGTGCATTGCATCACTTAAAATTCGACAAGTCACTGTCTTTTCTTTCTGTGGACCTGACCTTGTAGCAATTCTTGGGCTATCCTAATATCTTTTGTCGAAGAAAAAAGCTTATAACCTTGTCGGTATTTAGCGAGAAAGTAGGCTACTCTATTTCATTTAGACTGATCCCGAAATGTGATTTTGTTTCAGGTTCGTCCAGTCCAAGCAAAAAGAAACAAACAGAAGTTGTGCCAAAATATCGATTCTGATGATAAATCCCCAAATTGATGCTGTACGTTTCACTGCGTTTCACAATCAGACCCAACTACGCATAACACAATAAGGGTATATAATATCTAAAAGAGATTAAGTTCTATATGTTATCGCAGAATGCTAAGGCCCCCGTTCTCCGTCTTGACTTGTCGTGTACAAATGCGAACAAAATTCCACATTAAGTAATCGTTCGTTGACTGTACTACGTTCCGAGTTTTCTCTTTTTACTTGCACTATAAAAGAATGCGATCAGCATAGTTGCGTAATTGGGGAGACATTTCAGAGTTGGACAGCAGCAGCTGAGCTGGGGTTTTTTTGGGCTGAATACAGCAGCACGTGACGTGAATTACATTCAGCGGTCGTCGAGTGGAAAAATTCGAACCAGTCGGTTCGGTTCGATATGGCAGACATTTAAGTTTTTGTCGTCAAGTGTACAGCGGTATAATAATCTCGAGAATCAAATGAAAGGTTTTCATTTTTTTGCTCTTACGCTCTTACCGTGCGAAACAACGGTTTTTACTTAACGTTTTTTTTTTACCGGTCATTTGACACTTGAGTGACGCGGACCCCACCTTGATTCATGAAATATTTATGTATCACTCGACACCACAATACATTATTCATGTATTATTTTTTCCGCTCTATTCTTCTAGAGTTCATTTCTTTTCCATTTTCAGGGTTGGCCTAGTTTAGGTAGACAGACCGACATGTCGATTTGTTAACTGTCTGACCTGTGTCCCTCTATACTACGGTACGAATTCTATAACCCAGGGCCGAACTATATTTAACTGGTTAGACTCTGCTCACTTTGACACTTGGTGCATTCGTTATGTAACGGCGAGGGGTCTGTGATTGTGTCGGGTAGCGTTCGTATAATATTGAACTTTGTGTATTTACTATTTTATATTTTTTTACAAATATTTAGTTGAACTTCGATCGTAACGTTAAACGGTATAGAGAAACCCCCCAAAAGTATAAATGTGTCACGACTCTTTGCTGGGTAAATAAGTTATACTGGGGGGATGGCCTCTGGCAGCCTTTTTTTTCTAAGATTTATATAACGATGGTAACATCCGGGGTCAGAAAGGTAAACAGCTAGTTCCAGGAAATTTCTTCGTTAAAAAAAGAAAAATAAGAAAACTGATAATATTTTTTTTAATAAGCCGCCTTTAGTTGATTGTCCTTTCTCATCGGTCATTAACATGCAATTAGTGTTATACCTAATGAAAAAAACTATATAGCCTACTTCCGTCAGCATTTTGTCTCTTGATTTATTTTTTTTTCATGTCATTATTTCACACGTGATGTTGTACAAAAGAAAGAAGCGGAATGAATATTACATTTTCCATTCTCATAGGTGGGTGTGGAGGACAAGGGAATATACCAAATACGTATATCGTATAATAATCCTCTTATCAGCAATTCCAATATGCCGGGCCTGTATAATTCTCCCTGCGCAATAGACGACCTCTATGCGATCCGTAGTAAAGTATTGATTCTTTTTCGCTACATGTTCTATACTCCCCTTCAATGGAATTGTCATAGCTGTGACGTCACATCCGATTGAAAACGGGAAGCATTTCTTTTTAAAAAATCCCTTTCATCGCGATTTTCAATTCCGTTTCGTGGAAAAAGTTCAAATGTTGAGCGATAGATGGCGATCAAATCGATGGGAACCGCTTCAACCCGCCGTCAAAATCCATCAATCACGCTCGAGTTTCACGGACGGGTATTAATGCTCCGTGAGAAAATGAAACTGGATCTCTTCTCCATCAACCGTCACCTTGTTTGGTCATTCCTACCTTCATCAAACAAAAACTCAAAACAGTCCTATTTCACATGCAGATTGCTGCTGCAGCTCTAATGTTAAACTCAAGTGCGCGATCGCAGTATTTCATCTCGATTCGCTACTGCTGCCACCAACGAATTCAACCATCTGTAAAAAAAAGAAAAAATATATAACCAAACGCAGACTTATGGAGAAAAGATAATCATCGCAGTTGGTTTCGTCCGAATCATTGTCCAACTCTGCTCGGTTTTGAATTTTGTTTGTCACGACACAGTTGAGACGATGAACCAAGTCAAAATGAGCGCCGAAACAGTTTGGGGAGGGGTCACGGTTAGATGAGACAAAGTGCACTGTCTGCCGAGTGAGTGTGTGTAATCCTTTTCCTTCAGACAGAATTTCAGTAAAAATAAAACAAAATAAAAAGAAAACCGTTCGTCAGCTTAATGAAGCCACGCGTCGTTCAGCCCCAAGGGCGGTATAGCAGCAGCCAATTCGTCCAGAGATTTAAAGCCTGTCGTCGGCGTTTGAAAAACATTACGTATTATATCCTAGAAGAGCCTATACAGACAGAGTCGACTTTGTGTGTGTGATAATAACATACAGGAATATTATAACTGGATACTGGAATAACCGGATGAATGAGAACCCCTCTAGTCTTCTACAGTCGTCCTTATTATCTTCTTCAATAGATTTTCTTTTTATTTTTAGTTTCGTTATAATAATGTATAACTCAAAGGCTTCTTTTTTTTTATGCCGTTTCAATCTGTGACCCGACCGAAATCGGTAGCCCCCGAAAGAAAAAAAAAAAGAGAAGTTGATGATGGTGGTAATTATCTTTTATTTAATACGCGTGCATACACACTACTGGAGTTTTGGGCCGTAGGACGAGGCAACTCTCTACAGCAGCTAATTATATTGGTAAGAAAACAATAGGTCGGAGAGTTGGTTGGCTCTCTCATCTGACATTCGATGCCCAACGTACAGATTTTGTTTTTTTCATTTCCAGGTATCCGTCGAATGTTTTTACCTGCGTAGCATCCAGTATGCGTTAGAGAGACTACAGCTCCGTTCTCTATACGTGAACTAGACAGGTTGGAAGAAAAAGAAAAAGGAATCTGGTCGTAACTTGTTTCTTTTTCTTGTTTAAAAAAAAAATGAAAAATAAAAATAAGCCTCTGTCTTAAATAAACTGAAACTCTAAATTATTCTTATTCTCAGAACATCTTTCTCTCTAACAGAGACAGAGAGAGAAAAACACTGGAGGCTTGTTGTTGCCAAGTCGGACACGTTCTAAGGCCCCGTAGCTCGGCCGCATCTATATACAGGAATATATATACTATGTGCCTGTGTATGTCTAAACCGGTTTGAACTCGAATGCCCACATACATTTTATAAAATGATACTCGTATTTCTTCAAAAGGCAGAAACGAAATAAGAAAAAAACCAAACATCCAACTCTTTTAATTCAATAAATTTACAACAGAGACGCCAGCACAAACTGACCGTCGCGCAATCGAAAAATGGACTTGTTCCTCATTCGATCCTTTCTTTTTCCACCATTGAATGAAAAGTTATTATAAAATATATTATTATCAAAAGTAATTATTATTACGTGATTCGTGGACGTTGGTTGAAACTTTAATTCATTTACTAAAACAAAATCTGAATATAGATTGCATCGTTGCCGTTTGGAATTTTTGATCATGTGTTTTTTTCTTTTTCTTTTCTGTTTTATTTTTGTGATGTGGTTGTGAATCGATTTGCCGATAGCCCCGTGGGGCCTTTTATGAGAGAGAGAGAGAGAGAGAAGGGCCGGTCGGCGCGGCTGCACGAACGCAAAGTTTGGGAAAACATTTTTCGGCACGATTGCACCATCGCCGGCAATGCGTACCCATTCCCCTCCAGTTAAAGGAAACAGCTGAGGAGTCCTCGTTTAGCTCGGCTCGTCTATCATATCCCATCCATTTCTTTTTTTAAATTACGAGAGCCAATTCAGTTCGATGATGAAGCGAAAAATTGGTAATCTTCTGAGACGAATGGAATTTTGGTTTTTTGTTTCGAATATTTAAACAGATTGAAAATTTGGGAAAACACGTGAAAAATAATCTCCAACGAATTAAGGATTATCAGTATCACCCCAGCTGTAGAACGACCTGATGTGCCTGTAGATTTGTATTTGGGTGGTTGCTTTTAAAAAATAACACACAAAACGACGACACTGTTTGGGTAAACTTTGGCACTTGGGGACGATATTGTTGCACCATCATCGCCCCATGTTTGAACGATAGTGCATTTAAACACGGTCCCTACTAGAGTGTTGCAGCGGGAAAAACCTGCAGTTTATTCTTTCACGAGATTATTTTTTTGAAAAAGGCAAAAGTCCACTAAATCCTTTTTACAATATGTTGTTCATATTCTTTTCTTTCGTTCTCTGCACACTCTTGCCATGTTTGCCATACCTGGTATACTACCAATCGGTTCTTTTTCTTTTTTCTTTTTAACATTTATTTAACTTGGGAAAAAGGACTATGGCTTTTATGGCTGCTCCCACATGGGGAGCTCCTATTGAGACTCGGCGGTGCAATCCGACCGTATAGTAGAGTAGCCAGTAGAGACGTCATTGAAAATGTGATAACGAGCAATACACACGCCTCTGGTGGCCACTCTCAGCATTTCACGTTTGCCATATCACGTAGGCACTTTTTTTTTTATTTTTTCTATTTCCCCCAAAGCCCGACATCTCCGATGACAGTTGTGACACCGCTCATTTGTTTTATTATTTAGATGGGCTTTTTTATGTTTTAAAATCGTGTCAGACGACTGAACTTTATTCAAACAGCGTGGAGAAATGCAGCTCATTTAATTGGGAAATGCAAACTAGTTCGATGGTGTTTTTATTTTGTAAAAAATAATCGGATGAATGATAATTCAATTTCTTTCTTTTTTACCGTACACACACGCGCGCGCGAGTTGATAAGAGGACGCCTGGTGGCCGAAAACTGTAACTGTGGCGCCCCGGCTTTTTGACTTCATGAACATGTGATAGTCCATGATTGGCCTTCTGATCGTCTGGTCGCCGGCGATAGTCAAGACACACACGAATTCATTTACATTAACAATCTCGTTTTTGATTTTTTCGCCTGAACCTGAAAAGTTGGAACTGGCACCACCACCTGCTTTGATGCCAAGGAAATCGTGTGAACAGGATCATCAATTTCCACCTTAACGGTGAGTTGTCTCGTTTTGTGTTTCGATTTGCCAGACTTTCACCCCGCCACACAAAAATGGTTTTTTTTCCCCCCGGTGTGCCAACACAAGAGTTTCTCTCTCTCTCTGGGGCGTATGAGATGAGCACGTGCTTGACGGGGTAGTAGCTAGCTGTGTTAGAGGTATTATTTTTATCTTTTACTAAACCGAAATGTGTCGTGTGTATCGACAAAAATGTTCACATGCTTAGACTGTCAACTATTTGTCTGTGCTGCTAAATATTTTCGAGATCAAAAAGGTTTCGCCAAAAAGGTTTTCGCCAAAAGTGTATTTTTCAAAGGCCATCAGCTGAGATCGGCAATTGCAAGTAGCCATTTTTATTTCGGGACCGTTTTTGTTCAGGTATTTTTTAAATAAAGTAAAAGGTCACAAGGAAATGTAAAGAGAGATGGGCTTTTTAATAATAACACTAGCAACTTGTCTTTTGAAAAGCCCATCAGACAACTTGGCAGCCTGCACGCTATTTCCAGCTTCTTTTTTTTTTTCATTTTGAACGCGGGATCGAAAAAAGGAAAAAGCACAAAAGTGTGTACGTTACTAACATCTCCCAGTTCCACCACGGAAAAAGAATCAAGATGGCCTCGATGGCCCCCTCTCATTTTTTCCCTTTTTGTTCTCTAGCTGCCGCTTGATATTTTGCTTTTTAGATTCAATTCCAGACAGACAGTCGCTTCAGTTTTTCTTCGTTAAATTTTCACTCGAAAAATGGTTCAGGAAAGAGCCAAGGCGAAATCGTTGAAGGTCATCCTGGCCGTGTGTGTGTGTGTGTGTCTTTATACGGCAATAGGTTATTGTTGTTGTTGTTGTATATATTAGATGTTTTTTTAAGACGTTAAAAAAGACAAACAAGTTATGAAAATTGTTGCGGCATCCCGACACTGGGGGAAGAAGAGGTTGTGTGGTAGTGGATGCCATCTTTTTATTAATTTTGTTTGTATAAAAATCCTTCTGCTAGGGGAAAAAAACAGCTGTTTACACGAGTGCGTGCATTATTACGTCTTGAAAAATGTCTACTTGTCTTTTTTCTTTTTCTTTTTACTCGAGGGCAGGTATTGCAATATTTTTATTACGATCAAAATGTCGCAATTTTCTCACCTTCCCCGGAGCTTTTTTCTGCTACATCCTGAAGGCTTTTCTTTTAACCGAGATGACACGACACAATTTGTAAGGAAAAGTCTATTCTAGCTTGTTGAGTTTATGCCAGTGCAGTAGTCACACACACATCCATCACTCACCCGGCGTTTAGACCATCCAATCAGTTTGAATTTGCGTGGGGCTACTGGTGATGTAACGAGAGCTAAAAATGTATATCCCGAGAGGCGGTAGTATATTATAATCTTTTTATTTTCTAAACGAAAAAATAAATGTGTGTTTTTTTTTTCCAGTGGCCGTCCATCGGAGGTTATCATATGATGGACCCCAACGGTCACGTCTCTTCCCATTTTTGTGTATTTGGCTGTCGAGGGTGGTGTTGATGAATCTCTACAGTCCCTTTAGATTTTTCTTCGAGCTGGGGAAAAATATGACTGTGGGGGCCACCCTCCTCCTTTTTGGTTCACAGACCAAAAAAAGCCCATTCGTCTTTTATCTTTTGCCCAAAAGGGACTTATTCTCTACTAGACCGGTTTTTTCTTCTTCTATCTTCATAGACATGTCCCCCCCCCCCCCCCCCCCTCATTTGAAATTATGTTCATTATATATACGTAGTGGTTTAAGTCCTTATTTCTTTCTTTTTACAGCGGGGAGAGCAGGTTGTGAGTATCTCTGTTGCCATGGCGACCCGTTATGTAAGTCGTACACACCACAACCTCGATTCGGACCCAAGAAAAAAGAATCGTAATTCCCTGCGTGTGTAATGAGTGTCGATCTACTTTTAAAAATAATCTCCACCGAGAGATTTTTGTTTTATTTTCCCTACTGAATTAAATAACAAAAAAAAATCCCTGCAGTATCCCTCGGGAGAGAGACTAGAGATCCTCTGCGTTTGCAATCACGTGTCGTGACCGTGGAGGAATTTGACTTTTTTGGCACCTCTCGCGCAATGGCAACAACAGCAAAAGAATCGCTCTGCAAGGTTTGTGTGGAATTGGGAACAAGGGGGCGTATGACAAGTTTTTAATTCTTTTTTTGTCTTTTTCCTACTTGGAAGAAGGAACCTTCCACATTTTGGATCGCAATTTTCCTAAAAAAGATTTTTTTTTGGACGGGAGGGACTCTCATCGTTGGGGGCTAAAGAGCAGAGGGGTCGGTCCCTTTTGGAAAACAGAAACCCTCTTTTTGCGAGTCAATTTACGTTTATTGCTCTTCGCTTTTCTAGAAAATGCCGTGTCGTTTTGGCTTCTGGCCCGGCCCAGTCCCTGGCCAGGAGCCGCAAAACACTGGTTCGAACAAGGTCTCGATAATAATGGGGAGGACCCCTTCAGTGTGCTGCTCGTTTTTTTTCAGCGCCGGCCCCAAATGAGCCGTCAGGGGCTAACCCATCCAGCATGAAGAGGTGCACAGTCACAATGTCTTCCACATGATGGGATGCAATCGGATCTTTATTCTTCTTCTTTTTTCTCGACTAATGAACTCCTCGTGTCTCGCCACCAATGAAAAATCTTTTTCTTTCTCTCTCTCTCGTCTCTTATTGAATTATTTGTATTTCGTATTTCGGAATTATTTATTCCATTTTTAAATTGAGTGATGGAGATTTCTGACACATCAGCGCGGGAGAGAAGGACCAACGGGATTCTCGCATGGCGAATCCGACACTTGAGAGCAGGAAAAGAAACTCACCCAAGGAGGAGCAGGAGTAGGGAAATGTTGTTGAGGAGTCGAATTCACCTTTCAGACTCTACTCTGCTCAAGTGCCCCGGCCCCAGCTCGAAAATGGGTCTCATCTGCCCATCGGGTGTAAGGTTTTTTTTTTGACGTTTGTCTGCGGCGAAACTTAAAGACTTTTCTCTCATTCTACTCTCCTCTCTCTGACGGGTCGTGTGTGTGTGGGGGTTTCAGACTTCAGAGTGTCGTCGTTCGTCACGCTCACGTCGCTCTTAGGGGTCGTCTTTTTCTTTTTTTCGTCTGCAACATACTGCACATTGTTTAGGATTTTTTCTAATAATATCGTCATCACCGACTGTATTTATTGCCTCTCTGCCAAGTTCTTTCCTGGAACACGAGTGTTTTCCATCTCTCTGGAAGAATCAAGAACATTTTGTCACCAACATTCTGTCAACAACAGCCCGAAAAAATTGATGAAAAATTGAAACGGAATCAGTTTTTGGGTCGGGGGTTATGGGGTACGTTTCTCACGTGTAATATTTTCCTCTAGAAACAAATGACTCGGACGAAAGTAGAGAAAATATTCGCCAACCTCCCCCCACGCTGGTGATGGATCGCAGGATGCGCAAATTCACTAGCGGACGAAACAAGAGCAGCTGAAGATTGATCTTGCAAAGGGGGAAAAAACAAAACATAATAATCGGCCATCATTTTTTCTTTCTTTAGTTACCAACAAAAATCAACTGAATGGCGACGTAATCTCCTCCCCACCCCCCACTCTACTACCTCTCTCTCTCTGTGGCTGGAATGGAATGGGATTCCTGTCCACGTTCAATTTTCTGAGCTGCCAGTTTGCCTGATATCACGCAAACTGGCACACACACATGAAAAGAAGTCACGAGCCAGAGAGAGACGAGTTGTTGTTGTTGCTGCCGTCCGTTTCGGTTGGAAAATAACTAGCATTTTAAGGATCTCAACTATATACTGTACTCTGTGCTGACGATAGGGTTCCACGTCATTTTTCCTTGTTTTTTTTTTACTTTCGATTACATTGGAGTCGTCCTCCACCCTCGTACGCCGTTGCGCACGCTAGAATCGACTTTCCAGGATACATAGAGACGCAGTAGGAGCCGCTCCTGCTTACGTAAGGTCCTTTTTTTTTTCTTTTGGGTTATAACTGTCGATCCTCTTTTATTCCAAGGCTAAATAGAAACGCAGTAGGAGCTGAGAGAAAAAAAAAATGATCTTACGTAATAAGCAGCTCCTGCTTACGTAAGATCCTTTTGTTTTTAGTTTGGTTAATTGTCGATCCTCTTTTGATTTCCATTGGAGATGAGATCAAAAGTGACTTGCTCATTGGGTGCATTTTTCGAAATGATGCAATTATTTCGTAAAAGATTTGGTTTCAATCGGTGCTAAAGAAAGAAAAAGTATATGGCGATCCTTTTTTTTCGGTGTAGTTGGCAGCCGTGGTGCAATCCTGTAAATCCCTGTAGACTCTGGCCGCATCCAACTCGTGACTGATAAACGTAACTAACCACGTGGCCGCTGGGATTTTTTTTCTCTCTTTTAAAAATATAAAATGAAAAAAATAACCTTTTTTCTTTTCTTTTTTCCTAGTTCCCAAAAAAAGGTGCACTACACACTACATTGACAGAAAATAAGACTGCCAGGAGGCTGGAAGAAGGAACTGTGAGTTGTCCACGAGCAGAAGAAGAAGAAGAAGAAGAAGAAGAGATCGATGATGATGACGTCAAAGAGCCCCCCATCACATGACTTGGAGTAGTAGAGAAGAAGTGGGAGCTGCAGCCGAAATAGAAGGGAGGAGTCTAGTATCGCCTTTGAAGTTCACGGTGGGCGTGACTTGACCACGTGAAGCCACCTCCCACTCTCCTTCACATCCACCTTGTACGCGTATATATAATAATCTTTTATTTCCTATTCTTTTTCTTTTCATTTTTCTTTTATTTTTATTTTTTGACTATTTCTTCTTTTTCGCTTCTGGGGGCTCCTCTTTTTGTGTGCTCTGGAACGGTTTTTTCGGCCCACCCCCTCACTCCCTGTGTGTGTGTGTCTGTGTGCCAGGGGTTTCGTTGGGTCCCATGACTATGAGCTCGCCCGTCGGCTCAGAGCTCAGAAGACTGTCCGACATGGACTAGTGAAGTCGCAAAGCTGTGTGGCTTGTTATTTAGTTGGTTCGTGTACACACACACACGCTCACGCTCACACACACAGAGACAGACTGAGTGGAGGAGGAGCCCCCCTCTCGGTTCTTACATAACATCCAGTTTTTTTGTTTTGTTTTTGTTTTTTTTTGAATTCATTCGTGCACTGCCTATGTGTCTCTCTCTCTATTCAAAAAGTGTCAAGTTCATTTTTACAGACTTGTATCAGTGCCACCGCGAAAAAAATTTGACATTTGAACTTTTTGAACCGAAACATATTCAATTGATTATTGCAGAGGACAACTGTGCTGGAACCGAAACGAAAATTTGACCACATTTCCTTGTGGTCCTTGTTCGGTTGTTAACCGGCGGCCAAAGAACACACGACTTGATCTTGTAGTTAATTCTCTCCTCCGGACACACAACGAAGAAGAAGGGAGGCGGAGGAATAAAACAAAAAAGATAATCGAAAGACCCGAGAGAGAGAGCTGAGAGAGAAAGAGAAAAAGAAAGTCTTGATAGATTTAAAGACCTAACCGGAGGAAAGAAGAAGAAGAAGAAGAAGATATACACACCCCAAGACAAGAAGAGATCACCCCTCTAAACCTACACAACCGATGGGCAACAAGACCCGTACGAGGCGCACCAAATGGAGGCGGCTCTCGCTAGGCAAGTTGAATCTCTTTCTCTCTCTCGAAAAATTGTTATTTGATTTGTTTGTCAAAGTTCCAGAAAGATTTTCATATCACATGCAACTGCCATATTTTTTCGTTAGATTCGCTCCTGCTCTTCCAGCTGCTGCTTCTATTGCAGCCCCCCTTGTTATTTCCTCCCCCCATCATATGTACAGAGTTGTGTGTGTGTCTATAGATTCATGTCAACCGGATGGATTTCCATTCCCCTCTGCTCCATCGGTTGGGCCCCCCACTCCTTAACGAGAGACTCGATGACGTACGCTGGCCCGTCGAGTTAATCAAAAAGAGAAAAAAAAGATGTTGTCGTGCTTGATTGTCTCCCGAGCTGTGCGCGCGCCTGTGTCTTGTGTCTGCAGATTGACTTGATTCCGTCCGTCCTCGTCATTTACCAGCACATCATCTCTTATATAGGGAGCGATAGAGAGAGAGAGAGAGAGAAAACTAAAAATGGATCAAAAGTCACTTGACGCTCGAGTTGCTGAAGAATTGCTGGTGTGGAGCACAGGGTCCGTCGGGTCCGACCATTCCGCTATCTAATAGGAAAAGACGTGGAGAGTCTGTTGGTGGGAGGGGAGGAAAGAAACAGGCACCATACCTTTTAGATTTTTGGGTGTTTTTCTCCAAGCTTTGCACACACACACACACTGGAGCTTCAAAAACATCCAGCGTCTTAAAATAGCAAAAGACTCCAAACGAGAGAGAGAAGGTTGGATGGGATCTTTCTTTCTTCTATCTCTCTACTCTTTATCAGTGACGGGATGTACAATTTTCTTTTTCTCTCTTCTCTTTCCTTCCTTCCTTCCTTTTTTCTTCTTAAAAGTTAAAAAGGGGCAGCAATGAAAGCGGGTTCACAAACAATCCATTAACAGTTTTGTTTCGGCGAGTTTGTACTCTTTTTTTTTAACCCAGAGTCTGTCAGTCGGTGTAAATACTGGCGGTCCAATCCTCTGACTAGACATCGAACTCAAAAAGATATCCAATTGTTTTTATACCCTAGAAATTTCCAGGTATTACAAAAGAAAAAAAAAAGCCGTCTAGTGAAAGTGACATAGAAAGTCTTAAAATTATTATTATTAGTAGACACGGGAAATGGTGGGCTCCGGGTCACGCGATATTTTCTTTGAGGTTGTTTTTTTTTTATTATTATTTGTTATATCACGACCTGAATTCAAGACATTTCCGAGGAATCTGTGAAGAGAGCGAAGCATTTGATGGATTCAAATATTCTACAACACAACCTCCCTCCTTCTTCCACCACCCACTCACTCCCACATGGATAACAAAAAAAAAATGGCCATCGTCAGACGAATTTCCTTCGACATTTTATTTTATTTTCTCTGTGTGTTGGGCCATCGATTTTCTGCTCCGTTCCGTGTTGAAGGACTTGCGCGCGTCCCGATCCTCTCGCAGTCCCTGGATCGATAAGTTTCTCTCCCACCCACCCAGCGCCTCCTCCTCCCTTTGATTTGCAACCCACCCACTCACGTCCCAATCAACACGACTTGTGATTGACGCGCGTGTCTGTCTGGTGTCTATTGATGAAATGTAGATGTGATGTTGTCAATTTAATTGAAACTCTTTTTTATTTGTTTGTTTGTTTTGTTGTTTGACAGGCGATGCCTCAGGTCCTGAGGAGGAAGACGATGAGACTCAGCAGCAACAACAGCAACAACAGCCAGAAGAGTTGACGACTGGTTTGGTGGGCGGACAGAACGTGGACGTCGTAGTGCTGCACTCTGAGCGAGAGAAGGAATCTGTTTGCGTTGAACACGACAAGAAATCAGCAAAGTTTGCCTTGCGCCAAGATTCGCCCGTCGTCGTGACGACAACAGTGAACAACAACAACAATTCGACAACAACCTCATCATCATCTTCTTCTTCTTCTCCTTTGGACGTTAACAATTGCAGTAACTCGGGCGCATCCGGCCAGGAAGGCGAGCTCCCAAAATCCGACATGATGGTCTCCCATCATCAACAACAGAATAATCAGCGCGGCGGACCGGCCTGGAAATTGCCGGCCAACAATTCACAGCAGCCGCCAGTCACGAAGAACGGTGGCGGAGGCGGTGGCTATTACAATGTCAATAACGGCTACAACTCTCCGTCCAGCAGGCCGGCTCCAGGTTCTTCCAACTCCAGTGCTGCTGCCACGTCCAACGGCGGATTCCGTCGAGGCGGAGGCAACAACGGCCCGTCGCCGCGCTACAACAACGGCGGAGGCTCGTTCGCCAACGGCGGAGGAGGAGGCTACAACGGCAGCTACGGACGGGCCAACTCGTGGAACAGCAGCTCGTCCAACGGCTACACGAACGGCGACCATCACCACCACCACCACCATCACCACGGAGGTCCAGGCCTGAGCAAAATGCACGGCATCGAGAAAAAGATTTTCAACGACGGTACAGTTCATTTTTCTTGTTTTAAAAAAAATAACCCCCAGTCCAGGAAAGAGAGGGGGTGGATGTGTGTATTGATTTTCTTCCGTCTTCCCTGAACCGGACGGAAGGAAAGGAAGACTTTGGTGTTGAGGGTATAGACTGGGGTGACGGGCGGGGGGGAGCTGATCATTTCCAAGGGCTTCTTCTCCTGACAAACTCTACAGCAGTGGGAGAGGGGACACAGGTGTAGAGACTCACCGTGGCAAATGTTGACTTTTCCAATGATCCCCTTTCTCCTACCCACCTTGGGGTCGAATGTTCCAGGAATAGGTGTGCCGCCCGGACAACTTTCTAATGGGAAATTAAATTCAAACTGTTTTTGGGGTTTTTTTTTTCTGCGCGTTTAGTCTGTCGACTATTTACTGCGCAGTTTCTCTCTTTTTCTGGATCAATTGAATAGGAATTTGAAATTTTGTAATGAAGCGAATGGGGGTCATAGACACCGAAGAAAAATGGCGGCGCCTGGTACGCGCGCGCGCGCACACGCGATTCCACGGAAAATGTGGAGGCCACGGGCAGTAGCCCAGAGGATATGAGAATCACGTGGATTTCTCTCTCCTTCTCTCTCGATCCAAAGTTAATCAAACAGGAAAAATAATCTGACCAAAAAACCTTGAACCAAAGCAACTCGCTCATCTTGACCGGACGAAACTCGAAGAAGAACCAGCTGGACGACTGGCTGGGCCAGTTCTCGCTCGCTCGAGTTTCAATTCGAGTCGAATTTCCTGATATTGGAAATTAAAAGCTTTCTGTTTTGTTTTGAATTCGAGATTGAATTGAATTAAATCAAATCAAGAAGTGGCTATCGATCGACCTTGTCGTCGATCATGACATTATAGCCGCCGGCCATCCGGTCAATTGAAAAAAGTTCATTGAAAAAAAAACGAGACGAATGTCGAATGTCGTTTTAAGGATATTCCGTTGGTGGGACACACAAGGTCCGTTTTTCTTCTACGTTTAAGCTCGACGGGCGGCTGGAGGGGGGGTTTCGGATGTCTTGTGTGTGGGTCGAGTGGGTGGAAGTAGCAAAGTCACGCGCTCTGAAATCCCCTTTGCACACCAGCCACCAGCCACCACACACACGCAGTGAATGACGTCAGACACGTCATGTGCTCGCGTTTCTTTCCTATGTGCGTCCGGCCAGGAATAGAGGGGAATGGAAAGGGGATGGGAAGAAGAAAACACAACATACGGACGGACGGACGGATCCCCGTTTTCCTCTTTTGAAGCTGCTCATCCGGCAGCGTTCCAGTCCGTTCCTTTTTAAAAATACAAAAAATAAAACAAAAAATTTAGGCAAAAACAAAAACATTCTTTTCTCTTCGGCGCCGACGCCTCTTCCTTCATACTAGGAGCGTTTTTCCCCCCGATCCTTGTGTGTGTGTGTGTATACCTTATATAAGAGCCAACATGCCCCCGTGACATATACTGAAAATAAACTCTGTTCTTTTCTCTCTCTCCGGGAATACACAGCAGCAGCAGCAGCAGTTTGCCCAGCGTTTTGAGGGATAACAATTTAGCTGACGGGGCTCATTTTCTCCTTTTTTTTTGTCCATGTCTGGCCAGAAAGAACAAAATGGCAGCCATCTCTTCTTATTTGTTTGCCACGGTTTCCTCCGTTTGTCTGTGCGGATTCTCTCGAGACTCTGGAACGTAGCAAACCGGAACGTAGGCGCAAGTTTGCGGAAGGAAACTCGGCCGTGCGGATTGACTTGTTCGCCATTTGCGAAATGAATCGCAGCGTCGGTTGGGAAACGAAATTTGGGGGGGCTTCCTATTGTTGGACGGGTATTTTTTTTTAAATATAAGTTGAAGGACAAGAGAAAAGGGAGAGATAATACATCACAAATGGGGAGACTAAGTTACGAGGCAGGAACAGAGTCGTCTGCCAAATCGGGGCTGACATTTTTCCATGTTCAAGAGTCCCGTGTAGTATGAAAATAGCTTTTTCTTCCTTCTTCTTCTTTCTTTCTTTTTTCTGTCGGGTGTTATTTCCCCCCTAAAAAAGTTTGTTCTCTATGGACTTGGTGCATAATACTGTGTGTGTGTGTGTGTGTGTAAAAAAGCCACACGATAGACTCCTACTACTAGGAGCAGTTAGTAGCAACAATCGAGGCTCTTTTTTGATGACCTACACTTGACTTTGGAGAGCCTTTCAAAACGAACTCCCGTAATACTCGCAGGCATTTTACGTGTGTGTGTGTGTGTGTGTCATTTTTCTGTTTTTGAATTTCTGATTCGGGAATGCCGAACCGGTTCCCTCCCACTCGGCACGGGAAAAATAAAACAAAATTTCCTGTTTGTTTTTCGAGATTCCTCCTTTTTGGCTCCTAACTGACAGGAGGGGGGGATCCGATTCAAACTTTTTAATTTGTTGTTGTTGTTGTTGTTGTTGTTGTTGTTGTGATGGTTTAATGATTATTCTTTTTGTGTGTTTTGTGCAGAAGAGTACACGAAAATCTCTACACCGCGCCAGGAGGTTCTCTTCAAGAAAGGATCGATCGGAGCCAAGAAGAAGCTGTCGACGACGGCGAGCGCGCCGGCCGCCACTGCTGGTGGCACGTCGGCGGGATCGGCTTCGCACACGGACAGCGGCAGCGAGCAGGACAGCGTCAACGGCAACGCCGCATCGCTCGGCTCGCCACTGACGCAGGGCGACTCGGCCGACCCATTTCAATACACCGGTACGTCATCAAATAATTTCACAGTTATTTTTAAATTTTAAAACAGACGGAAGGGTGGAATTAAATTTCCGTTGGGGGTTGAACATTGGGATCAATTTTTCCATTTTTTTTTTTCGACCAAAAGTTAACGGTTTGCTGGGGGAAAGACACGCCAGGTGGGGTCTGTCAGTTGTCCCCCCCATTTCTTTCTAATCAGCAGAACCAACCACCTCCCTCCTGTCTTGTCATATTTGCCCACTGGTTTTTGTAGTGCTCGTCTCGTTAAACAACTTGACGACCCAACACTCTGCTCCTAGCTGCCCTGTTATATCAATATTCGACTCCCATCTTATAAGGCAGTTCAGAGCGAGTCTCTAACGAAAAAAAGAAAAGGACCAAAGACGATGAGATAAAAAAAGGAAACTGATCCGAGAGAGATAAGACTCTTCTCTCCATTCTTTTTTTTTTTTAAATAAACAACCCAAGAGAGTCCATAGTCCCTTTGGCAGGCATATGAAACCTTTGACGTGTTTCGGTTAAGTTTTTATTTTTTCTCTTTTGTTTGTCTGTTTTTTGGGGTAGTAAAGAGGGGGCCCCCCTTTTTCTCAACTTCTTGAATTTCATTTTCGTTAATTTTATTTTTTAAAGAAGTGAGGGGGGTTTGTTCTTTTACCGAGAATTAAAAACAGTCCAGCACTTCTCATTGTGTTCCGTTACAGGGTGGGGTCGGTGTAAAAAGTAAATAGTCCTAGCTGCTCGGCAGTGAGTTGTGTGTTGGCAAAAGCTCATTACGTCAAGTAGGCGGAGTGGTCTAAAGAAACAAGGGACCTGTGCTCTGGTGACTAGGGGTCCATATTGATGATGGGCAGAGGGAGGGGGGAAGCTGAGGGACTGGGCCTTAATGATCCGTCCGTTCTCTAGGTGTCTTTTACAACGGACTCTGTGACTCTTGGCAGGGGGAAAAAGCAAACACATCAAGGCCTAGAAAAAGTTATTCTTTTTTAAATTTCATGGATGAAATACGTGCCCCACTTCATTTGCACATTTTTCTCAAACGAAAAGAAATGCGTAATCAATTATTTATGATTTTCACCCTAGATCTTTTTTTGGTGCATATACAAAGAGAAAATACGTGTTGAAACATGAAGTAACCCATCTTTTGTGTGTTACGGTTGAATTCTAAATTTCTAGACCTTTTTGGAACTCCAACTAGAATAACTCTATGATTTTTCTTAATGGTGCCCCCCTTTTCTCTCTCTTACGTCATGCCAATTTTTTCTTTTTGGGTTCGAATGTTTTTGTGGGCCACATGATGAACGACCATCGGAAGTTGGCCAGGGATCCAACTCACCTCCGAAAATGTTTGGCGCCAGACCAAGAAATATAAAAGAGGATGGCAGGATAGAATTGCTTTGCAAGATGCTGAAAAACCTGTTTAGTACCAGCGACTATTTCACATTGACATTTTCCAATCGAAAGGGACTACTAGTCAAATAAGATCCCTCCTCCTCCTTCTACTCTTCTTGTATAGATCCTCTTACGCAATGAAATTAATTTGAATTCGTTACGATTATTTGACGAGGGGGGGGGGGACTTTTTTCTTCCTTCTGTGTAAAACATGATTTCCAATCTCACAGTAGATCTTGTCTACTCCCATCATAAATATGGTAATAAGGGGGGGAAGGAGGAAGGAAGGGAAGGAAATGAAACCGAGTCAGGAAAAACCGAACCGTTTGCTCTGGGTCTTTTATAGTTTACGAGCTTCGAGTGGAAAGAACTAGATTCTTTTTCGTAGTTATTCGTTGGCTTCGAGGAGGTCACCAAAGGGATGCTGTAAGTGGAAGTGGCGGTGCTGCTATGGTAGTGGTGGGGGGTTTTGGAAACCGTCATCATCATCATTAACGTGGCGCTCCAACATCTTGTTTCTTTTTTTAGTCACCAAGAGAGAGAGAGAGAGACATTAACGATTTCCAGAAGATGAAGGAACTTCTTTTTTCTTCGTATTTTGACTGGGCTGTCCGGAAATGTCAAAGACACACAAGTCAAGTGTATAGAAGACGCTTCTTCTTATACACACACATACTGAAAGACAGAGACAAGTGACTAGTGGGTTTCAACATTTTTTGGCCGTCTGCCCTTAACACCGGGTGGAAAAAAAGTGCTACCTTATATATTATGACGACTATAAACTAGTCGCTTACAAACGTCTAAAATGGTTCCTTTTTTAAAAAAACCCAGATGGAGTAACTCTGAGCCTTAGTCAGGTAGTACTACAGAGAAAAGGGCCCTAATTAAGACCAATCAGAACGAGTCGTTAAGTATCTATTTATTTCTGGTTATTCTCCGTGTCTGGCCGTTGTCTGACTTTGTCGTCTACCGCGTAAACTATAGGGACTGTCATTCAAAGTGAAGGCAAGTTTCTTTGGGGTTTTTTTTTCTATTAATAAATCACACGACAAACACACACACAAGTTTTGTCTTTCTTCGGAGAACGGCTATCGGCCCGGCGGTGTGCTGGGCCGACTTTGGGGAAGGAGGGAATTGTGGGCTTGCGTTGTTGTTGTTACACGTACGCTGGGCAAGTTGCTTTTTATTCGGTTGTTGTACAAGTCCCTCTTGATTGTCTTGTGTGTGTGTGTCGCGTTTGTTTATGCAGCGGAATCGATCAAGTCGCCATGGTTACTCTCCTGTCACACTTCAAGGGCCGCTCGGCTGGCCAACGAACTTGTCGAAATTGGCAGCATTTGCATTTGGGTTTATTCCATTTCTCGTCTCCACAGTGTCAGTCCAGTCTTGGGGGTATTCGGGTTTATTTTTCTTTGCCATTGAAAAAGAAAAAAAAGAACCGGTTCCGTCCGTGAAACGAGCGGGATGCTCAATTTGGGGATTCTTTTTCTTTTGTTTTATTTCATTCACTTTTTTTCTTTTTCGGACGGTCTTGATACTAGGTTTCGTTTTTTTGACTTTTCTGGATGTTTTGTTTCTTTTCGAAACTGTCGGAATTGATCAAAGTCAAGCAACCGCGACGACATGTCTCGTTTCCAGGTTTTCAGTTTTTGGCTGATTTCGATTGGAATTTCACCTGACTGGCTCATGCTACACACCCACACCCCTGGGCGTACAGCCAATCTCTTGTCTGCAATCGCCAACCAAAAATATCATAGTCAAAATTTCAAAGTTTCTAGTCATTTTCTTTGTGTATGGGGGCCGGTGCGTACTAGCTTTTTATCTTCTCTCTATAGTCCTAAATGGAAATAAAATATAATCTGTTTAGTTTTTTTTAATGAGACGCAAGAAAACCCGACCAAATCGTCCTTCCTAATCCGCCGATTTTAACGAAACCCAGGAGCGCCGGCCGCTCTTATCTTAACAACATCCGAAACTTTAAAAAAGTTAACTCTCCCATGAGCCATTGAGAGAATATCGATGATGATGATGATGATGATAAAAAAACCCTCCCACAGAAAACAAAAGAGGCAAAAGTGAGTAGAATTTATAAGTCGGGTTTGGGGAAAATAAAAACTCGCCGGTTTGAATCGGTTGGCGCTGTTTATTGGTGCCGAACACAACCGATACCCCCAGCCCGTCTTGATGAACCTTTCAAGTATTCTGTGCGGCGCTTCTTTTTCTATTGACGCCGTGAAATAGAGATGTTGTTTGTGTGTTTTATGGGCACCCGATCTAATCCATAATTTGTTATTAGGAAATTCACTATTTTTATTTTTTGCTTTTTGTTTTCCTCGTTCCCGCTAGCTTCCCACTATACAAATTGGTCGGCTTGATTTACCTCGTTATTTATACATGTAGCGAGGCGGGAGAAGGGGGCGAGTGCTACCTCTTCTATATAACTAGAACCGCATCAATAATCAATGAAGAGCTCCTTCTCTCTCTTAACATGGAAAGGCTATAGACGTCTGGGGAGGGGGAAAGGCTTATTTTTGTGTTGTTGTAAAAAGGTGTCCCATTAGATTGCCACATCACGAACAGACACGCGCAAACGAACATCACGTCTGACCGATCTGACCTCACGCATTTTTTCTTTTCTTTTTAAATTCTCCCAAGAATTATTTTTCTGTGTGTGTGTGTTAACAAAATTTGACTCCTGGACGATCGAATGTGTCGATGTCGTTTTTTTTTCCTGGGCAGGATCGGAGAGCCGCACCCTAGAGCCGAGGGTAACCCAAAAAAGAAAAATCGATTGGCACCGCTCTACCAATCGTCCCTTTAGCTAGTCGTCAATATCCTTATGTAACTATTTCGCTCTTCTTCTTCTTCCTTCCTTTCTTTATCCCTCTCCTACTGCTACTGGCTTTTATTCTCTTCTTTCTGCGCACACATTTCCATCCGCCCTTTCTCTCTCCTTGGCTTGATCGATCGACAACATCAAGTCCGACGGCGGAGGGAGAAATCTATCGCCTTCTCTTTCCCCCCCACGCGCTCCTTATAGGCCCAATAATCTCGGATAACGATCCTTAGCGGATATAGTGTACGGCTCCTTCTTTTTTGTCTATCCCCCTATACCATCCTTTTTATTTTCGGGGTTGATAGGTGTGTGTACCCAGGGATCTTTAAGACTCCCACTGTGGGTGGGAGTGGGTGGGTGTTAGTGTCTTTTGTGTTAATCAATTGCATATTTCATTGTATTGATTGTTTGGTGTGCGACTTTGGTTGATTGGTTTGTAGGCAACGATAGTGGATCGACGGGCGATGCCTCTTCCACGGCCGGCGAATCGGCCGCACCTTGCGATTCCGCTTCGATGGCTGCCGCTGCATCCGGAGCGGCGCTCCAAGCTGGATACGGCGATGGCACTCCACTCGTCTGTTTTCCCAGTAAGATTTTTTGTCTTTCTTTTCTTTCTTCTTTTCTTTTCTTTCTCTTCGTCTATTGAGTTTCGGCTTCTTTTGAGATTGCGGATGTCTGCGGCTGACGCCGTGACGTCGGCTCGAATCGAAATGGCGTCAGTGCCATTAATCAATCGGGAAAATTGCTCGAGGCTTGTTGGTGGGGGGACTGTATATTCTCTTGTCATGTGTTAAGTCATTTTTCACTTTGTTCTGTTGGCACGCCCAAAGGTGACCAAAGCCAACCGAGAGACACTGTCTCTTCTCTCTTAAGAGTCCACTTTCTTTTCTTTTCTTTTTTGGGGGTTCGATATTTATTCCGCGCCAGCGTCGATGTGCCGAGTTTTCAAATCTTATTTTTACGTTCATGGCCTCCCCCCCCCACCCCTAAAGTCTATGACATGTCGTTGAATGTGTGACAGAGTCCAATCGGCTTTTGCTTGGCAGTTTGCCAGAGAGAGACACAAACTCTTTTATTTTTTCTGTTTCTTTTTCTCCTATTCCCCACCCAACTCATAACCCTATACCAATGTGTTTTGTCCGTGTTCCAGAAACTTTCAATCATCCACCTCCCACCCACTATTCCACCTCACCCCTATTCTCTACTACCTACTTCAAAAAGAAAAAGGAAAAAAAACTTATTTTTCGCTGTAAGGATCGGCTCCTATTTTTCTTTTCCTGGGTTGCTCCTTATCTGAAAAGTCATTGAAAAGAGTCGATACTTTTTTTCCTATTTGAAGCAGCGGCAGCGGGTAGGAAAACGCGCACGACATCATCCGCCATATTCCGGCCTCTGTTTTGTGTGTGTGCGCGAAGGATTTGTGATGGCCTGTCGATCGTGAATCAGCGTGACTGGGCGGACTAATGAGATTTTGTGTGATGCCCAAGCGCATTCCGTTCATAGAACGCAGGGAAAAGCAGGAGAGAGAGAGAGAGAGATGTGGCTTTGCTCAGGAGCCACGTCAATATCACATGAAAAAGGGAGCCAGATAGAAAGAGAGACGGGCTGGCCCGGTTGGAATGTCTTTTTAGCTTCTTCTCTCGTCTGTCTCATGAATCCATAATTTTTCTTTTCTTTCTTGGTTGTGCTTTTTAATTCTGAGCCCGTCTCCCACGTTTCTTCCGTTTTTTTTTCCTCGTTCCACATTGAATTTAATTAATTTTTAAGTTGATTTCATAAATACTAATTTCATTTTGAAAAATTCAATTGATTAAATTTAATTTTTTTTTTTTTTTTTAAATTTCAGTGTACGATTTCTATGGCGGCTACGGCGGCATGTATCCCGGTAGTATGCTGGTCCAAACTTATCCTGGCGGACCGATTGTGGCAGCCGTTCCCGTCCCGATGCCCGTCCAGACGATCGATTGGTATCGAGGAGGAGCCGCCGGGGCCAACGGCGCCGGCTCTGCCGCTGACGGTACCAACGGAGAGGTTGGCTATTACTACGCCCTGGGCTATCCAGCCGGAAGTGAGCTAGGCCTCGGTTCCAGTCAGCTTCCGGAAACGAGTTCCAGCAGCCGAAGGAATTCACTCGAATCTTACCAAGTAAGAAAAATCACCGACCAACACAAAAAAATTAAACTTGAGACTTTTTAAATTTTCTATTTTCTACCACTCCGGAAAAGTTGTAAAAAAAAAAAAAGAAATTGGCCGGAATTCAAACGGCGCCGTTGATGATTGGAGGGTTGAAAGATTTGTTTTGTTTTTGAAGCGAACGGAAAAGACACGCGCCAGAGCCAAAAGAGAATAAGAAAAGAATTTTGTTCGTCCCTTTACGACTTGACGTTAATGGGTCGTTTTTCTTATTTTACGGAAGGAATTAAAAGAGACGGGCGCGCGAGGTGAACGTTGGTAGGGGAGGGGACGGAAATTCCGGGCCGACTTGGAAAGCGGACAGGGAATGAAGAAGATGTTGTTCTCGTCTTTTCCCAATTCATTTCCATTAGCCACGAAATATCACGAGTTTGCATAGCTCGACATTTTTTCCCGCCATCTTTTTATTTCAAATTTGTTGCCAGTTGAGATAGGGCGCTTGATGGATGACTATGGGCCGTTGCTTCCCTCTCTTTACATCTTGACAACGAAAAAAGACGAAATATGAAATGTGGGACGTTTGGTCTAAATCTGACAATTGCGTTTGAAATGGATAGGCCAGCAGCCAGGAGGTGATGACGGGCAGTGAGACTGGATCGGAGAACAGCAGTCCGTGCCAGAGCACGGGTCCCTCATCTCAAGGTCCGGCCTCCCCTCAGGGTGAGCTGGTTTCGCCCGCCATCGACCCCAAAGCCCAGACTGGCGGAGGAGCGGCGACGGCGGCCGCCGCGGCCGCCGTCGTCATGGACATGACGATGATGTCGCATCACCACCAGCATCACGAGAATAATCTCCACCACCACCACCACCACCGCAAAATGGCCGTCGCCGGATTCGTTTATCCTTACCCCGCCGCCTACGGCCTGGCACCACCCCTCTACACTTCCGGTAAGTTCCATCCGACATTTCGCCATTATTGAATTATTGTTATTTTATTTTAATTTACAATTATTTTTCGTGTGTATAATGTGACCTCGTTACAACTTCCTTTCTATTTCCTCCATTCACCCTCCATTTTGATTTTTATTAATTAATTTCAATCATCGAATTTAATTTTTCATTTTTAACATTTGATACCCTCCCTCTCCCCCATCCCTCCCTATTTTTGGGGATTAATGGAACATTTCGGACTTTATTTTTTTAATTCTTTTGGTTGACGAAAAAAACGTACAATTTTAAAAAATGGGCCATTTCGAACGACGAATGTTATTTTTTTTTAATTTTTTAAAAATATTTGGGTTGGTTGGAGTTGCGGCCGATCTGCTGCTGCTGCTGCCTGTCTATTATCTCGCCAAAGAGTATTTTTGTTGGTTGTTGTTGTTGCTGCTGGTAGTTGAGAGACGAAGATGTTTTTGTCCCCCCTGGCCATTTTAGTTTCCAAAGTCGTCGTCGTCGTCCTTTTTAAATCCAATTTCAAATTTACGCGCCCGTCACCTTTTGATTTAAGAAAGTATACATCTGTCTCTCTCTCTCTGCTTCCCCCGTGTGATCAAACAATCCTTCACTCAATCAAGCACCTGCCGTGTTATACCTCCCCCCGGCTCCCCAGGTCCAACCCCGGCTCCCCTTTGACTATCTATCTATCTCTCTCTCTCTCTCTGACTCTTGTTGTTGCCCTGTCGACGTTGAGAGCTGTTTGATGAACCAATTATAGAAAAAGAGAGAGAGAAAAACGAGGGCTAGGAACACAAACCAAAAAGTTTAATCAAAAACAAATGAACCAAACAAACAGGCGGCGGCAGCTCGGATCAACTGTGCGATCCGAATAAAGCTCAGCTCTACTACTACTACCCCGACATTGACGGCTACTACCCCGATCCGTACGAGCAATTTGAGGAGGAAGAAGAAGAAGAAGAAGAGATGGAAGCCATGGATGTCAATGCCGATGTAGTCATGGCGACGACGCCAGTCGACTGTCCGGAGGAGATGCAGTTGACCGAGTCGAAAGCCGTTGAAGCGGATGAGAATCGACTGGAGGAGCAGCAGCAGCAGCAGCAGCTGGACGGCGACGATTTGAGCGAGAAGGTGGCGCCAAAAGAGCTCAAAGACGGGCGAGAAGTGGAGGCCAATCCTTCGGCTGGCGAAAATGGCGCGACCGGTCGACGGAAGAAGAGGCGCAAGAAGCGGAATAAGACTCCGGCGACGACAACAACGACTACGCTGGAACCGCTGGATCGTACGGAATCGCTACTACCCCCACCGGCCAGTCAGCCATTAGCCAGGGTACGACAAAAAGTCCACATCTCTCTCTCACTTGGCCCACCTCCCAAATCCGCGATTTCTCCCTCACTCACTCTCTCTCTCATTCTCTCTCTGTCCCGAATTGAAAATTCAATCCGCCAAAAACACACAAGCGCGCGCACCTGATTTTTAAATCGAACCAAATTTGTGTCATTCCCCACAACTGGGAAGGCAGAATAGATGAGAGACTTTTAAGCCAAATCGACTTGTATTTTTGTACATACGTAACCGACAAATGAATCGAATTTGTTTTCCCTTCCAGAAATTTAAACGTGGCGACAGGGGACCCCGAGAGAGAATGAGAGAGAGAGAAAGTGAAGGAGACAAATAAGAGACGTGTGTGTGCGAGTTTGTTGTGTGTGTGTGTGTGTGTGTTTTCAATTTGTCATTTCTTTTGTGTGTATTTGGGACTGAGGAGCTCCTTTGCAGCATTGTGCCAAGTCTAGCATGTATCTTTGATCACTGCCTATCCAAACTATTATTTGAGAATGTTTTCTTTCTACGGAATATCCTTCTGTCTCTGTAGTCATTTGTCACATTCTCTTTTTCTTTTTTAAAACTTTTCCTGTCCGAATTTTCCAAAATCTCCTCTTGGAAACCAAACAACAAGCTCGACTAACAAAAACAACACACACACACGCAATCTTTTAATGTAGCTCGTGTTATCTTTAGCACCGGAGAGAGCTAGATTGGATGGAACCCAGTTTCTTTTTCTTTTTCTTTTATTTTAACCCCATCTATTTTTCCTGTAGTCATGATTACCATAAAAGAAACAACAACAGCAACAACAACAACAACAAACAAGCAAACGAAAAAATAAAAAATAAAAAAAAAGATGATGAATGACATGGGAATGCTCACGAGAAGAAATCTGTCGAGCGCAACCGATTCGATGACTAATGTCTTGTGTGTTTTATTTATTTTATTCCGCGCAGGTTACTGATGACGGAGCGGCCCAAGACGAGGAAGACGAGGATGAGGCTGCGACGGTTGAATTACAAGAGGAGGAGGAGGAGAAGGAAGTGACGATTCCGGCCACCTCCGCTTCTCCAAGTATTAGTCTAGTTGTTGCCAACGATCCAGCCGAGTCGTCGTCTCGTGATGTTTTGCTCGTTGATGAGGCCGTTCATCCGCATCACCATTCTAGTCGAGTCGAACCAACACCACCACCACCAGCCCTCCCGTTGTTAACCACCACCCCATCCCATTTAGTCGATTCCGGTGATCTGTCGCCGCCACCGCCGGAATCGACCTCTCCCGAGTTACCCACCACTTCCAACGCGCCTTCCACCACCGTCGAAGAGAATCCTGTGCCCGACATAATAAGTAGCAGCAGCAGCAGCAGCCAGTGCTGTGATGATGGAATTTCACCGCCTCCGGTTGTTGCAGTTGCCCAGGAAGAAGAAGAAGAGCAGATTTCTTCGCCTGAACATTGTATTTCCTTTGTACCCGAGTCATCCTCAGCTCTAGCCGATCCTCCAGAGACGATGGAGCCGCCCGTCTTTTGTTCGACGCCCTCGTTCCCTTTGTCGACGCTGCCGTCGTCAATTCCCAGTTTACACGAGCCGCCCGCCAGCAGCTCGGCTGCAATTTTTGTCATCCCTCCTCAAGTCAAAGAAGAAGTCAAAGAAGAAAAAGAAGAGTTTCAATCGAGTAGTCTGAAAGCGACAGATGTCGCCGTCTTATTCGCCGCCCAACTTTTGTCTGAACTCTTGCCCGTCCCAGTGAAAGCGGAGCAAACGGAAATGGGTGACCATCCGGCTGGTGATTCTCCTCCTCCACTCAACGATGGACAAGTCAAATCCGAGACCGGTAACAGCAGCAGCAGCAGCAGCATGACGGATTCCATCGAGGAAGATAGTCTAGACAAGAAAATGGGTCAACAACATGTCCAGGAAGAAGAAAGTGGGCCCATCGATCGAGACTCCCTGGACGATGATGAAGGGCCAACTTCATCATCCGACGACTTTGTTTACCTCCAGATGGATGATGAAGAAATGTTGCTGAAGAATGGAGAAGAAGAAGGAGAAACTTCGCCCGATGTTTACTTTGAAGACGACGAGCCGGAAGGAATGGTTTTGTGCGGAAGCGATGATCCACCTCCCGGCGATCCGCCTTTGATGCTGCAACCTCTGGAACTCTGGAGGACAGTCATCCTGGAAGAAAGCGAACCTAATTCGAAAGAAATGAGTCCTCTGTTGTGCAGTGATTCCGGAATTGGCGCTGGAACACCATCTCCTACGCCGATAGCTAACGAGTGCCCCAACGGGGATGACGCAACAACAGCAGCACCACCATCAACAACAAAAACAACCAAATTGGAAACTGGACCCATCACCAAAGCTGTCAGCCTCTGGCTGGAATCGGCACCGATCCAGCAGCAGTTGATTGCCTCTTCCAGTTCGGTTGCTTTCATGGAGGACGAGACGGACGAGGATGACGACGACCTCTACTTCCACCACCAGGAGGTGGAAGAAGAAGAAGAGGAGGCGATGAAGAAGACGACAGCGACAGCAACTACTACGGTTCCAAAAAACGGGGTAGCGACCCTTCGTACTGCTCCATCCAGTGATGACGACGGCCACACCCTCGCCACCACCACGGATGGACCGGCAATGCGGAGGGTCGGTTCCGATTCAGCCCTGGACTCCACTGCGGATCTATCTGGTGAGCTGCTACAAGACGAACCTGCCTCTGAGCTACTGACTCAGACTTGCGATCCGGCCAAGTTTTCGGTTTACTACCAACTGGGCGTGTCTGTCGATCACGACGATTCCGGCCTCGGAGACGGCGGAATCAAAGTGGAGGAGGCGCATTTGATTGCGGACTCTGTGAAATGTACGACGCTGGACGATTCGATCCAGCAGTGCAGTCTGAGTAACAGCAGCAGCTCGTTGCTGTCACCGTCGAAGAAGAAGAACAAGAACAAGAAGTTGACGCCAGCACAATGCGAAGAAGCGGGAACCAAGAAGAAGAACAAGAAGAAGCGAGGCAATTCGTGGCGCCGTGTTCTTCTCTTACACCGGGCAGTGCACAACATGTCCAGGAGTGACGATAAGACTTCGACCACTAACGCCACCGCACCTGCTACTACTACAACTCCTACTAATAACAGACGGCTCAAATCCGAAAGTCAATCGTGCTGTGCGCTTCAGTGAAATGAAGAAAACTTTGAAAATAAAATCGAGGAAAACATATAAAAATTGGGGAAAATGAAAAACAATTGAACAGTTGAGAAAAAAAAAATTTTTTTTGTTTTTGTTTTTCAAAAAAAATTTCTGCCATAACAATCTTTTTTTTTGTTACATTTTTTTGTTTTTTGATTTAATTGTGATTCATTCATCAATTGCGCAGTGAATTGTTTGTTTTTTGGGTGTTATAAGAAAAAGTGTGTTGGTGTTTATGCGCGCAAGTGAAGAGAACAAAACGTATCCGGCGGAATATGAAGTGTGACGCAAAGTGCAAATGGCAGTTTTGAGTTCCCTAATTCGCGGCGTTTTTCATTCATAAGCTGGAAGTTATCAAAGAAGAAAGAAAAATCGAATTTTTTTTTTAAATGGAAGGTTCTAAAAGAAATGGAATTATGCAAGAGAAAAGTAATATTTGGACGATTTGTGATACGCCGTTTCTTCATCAATTTCTAGTGCGGAATTGCGATGGATGTCAATTTATTTTTTCCATTTTATTTTTGGTTATTAATCCTCAAAGAGATATGTTTGTCTCCTCAATTCTTTTGTTGACCCCGTTTTTTGGCAAAAATTGGAGCAGACTGCAGCCATTTAAATGCATAACATTTGGAGAGATTAAATTTTTTCGAGGGGGGAAATTCAAATGAGACAAATCCGCCGCCATATCCACATTTTTTTTTCCTTGATGCATTTCTCGATGGTTTTTTTTTTTATTTCTTTTGAATTATTCTACACTGCGAATTAAAAATGTGAAAAATAATGGAAAAATATTCCAGTGTTGGAGAGAAACAAAACTAAAAGAAAACAAACAAAACATATTGAGCCCATCGACCCCCACAAACAAAATGACTGCCCTAATTTTTCGCTGAAATTGCTGCTGCCCTTAATTCGTGTATGTTTTTTATATATTTCTTTTTTTCTTCACTGCCTCTAATTCTATATATTTGGATTTGTTGGGAAATTTCTCTTCATTGTCTCTTTTTCTCTTTCCCCCCACGTCTGTGTTTGAACGGGAAAACTAAAATCTACCCAAATAACCTCATCAAATTATTGGATAGAAAACAACAACAAAATTGCCCCCTTAAGAAAAAAACGATAAAAATTAATTTTTTGTTTTGTTTTTTGGTTCTAGATTATTTAGAGCCCTGTGCCTTATGCAAAAGAAAAAGACACCGAGTTTCTGTGTGTGTGTGTGTGTGTGTAGGGTAATCGAAGCGACTACGAAATGAATTAAAAAGAAAAGATTAATGGATTATTGCAGCTAACACGCGAAATTTTAAGAAAACAAAACAAAAATTTATAACTATCGAATAAAAAAAGGCACACACCTACACACACACCCCACCATGCAAGACACGCATTCACACACGGTCATTAATCATAAACAACGAAATACGGTTATTATATTGCGCCCTTCGTGTTGTCGATTTTTATTTCCTTTTCTCTCCATTTTCTTTCATTGCTGTTGTCTATCCTCCATCCCCCAGTTGAGAAAGAAATAAGAATCCTACACGCAACATTACATCTCTCTCTCTCTCCCTTCTCTGGGGTGTTGTGTGTGTTATTGATATATAATGATTTGATTTATTATCTTAATAATGTGTGTGTGTGTGCTATACCGCTGAAACTTATATCTTCTTCCCTCTTTTCTTTTATATATCGGTTGTCAAATGATACATTTCTCGATTGAATTACCCTCACACCACCACCACAGACACACCTAAAGATTTTTTTTCTCTCTTCTTTCTTATTTGGTTGGTTTCTTCGTCATAAATGATTTGTGTTATGGCATTTATTTTTTCGTTTTTTTTTTTTTTTGTTTTCGATCATTCTACGATGATTACTATTTCTAACTATTCTATACTATATAACTAAACTGTTTCAGTACTTTACGTGCACTATATACATGTCTACTTGCCTGTGTTTGATCGACGTTCTCCCTCGACCGCCACGTTTGACATTTTGAGAGACGAAAGTAAAGAAAGAAGGAATGCAAAATAAGGAAAGATTTTTGGGGGAAATTTGGTTTTCTAACTAGACGGGACAAATTCTTCCATGGAGATAATCAAAGACGGTCGGCTCTTCCGCTTGATCTTTTTTTTATGATTGAGCAACTAAAAAAAAAAAGATGTAATAATAAGAGATGAGGGAGAGATTTAATCACACACACACACATCAACACACACACACACACACACACACTCCGGGCTGTCAAAAGCAATAATGATACACACACAAAATAAAAACTAAAAAAAAGAAAACTAAAAAAGAAAATAAATTCACTTGAGTTTTAAATTTCATTTTAAATATAATAATAAATATATTTGTAAATGTGAGTGTGTGTGTGTTTGTGTCTTAACATCATCATTTATATACTGCTGCGTGTCGTTCACATGAGAAGAAGAAAAGAAAAAAGACGTGAAAATTTCTTTTATTTACCAGCCCTCACCACCACGCCCGCCCATCTATGCTATTGCTGCTGCTACCTCTTGTCCCCAGTGTCTGCCCTCCCACATAAAATCAATGCTCCCCCCTCTACCCTCCATCCAAAGTGTATTTGGCCATATCCTTATATCCCCCTTTTTTTCGTCGTGTTATTTTGTTGTTTTTTTCCTTTTTGTCGGATCCGTTTTTACTTTGTCGAGTTTCTCCTCCGCCGTCGATCCCAGATGTCACATTCACACTTTCAATATTTAAAAAAAGAAAAAAATGTTTCATGATATAATATTGAATTTTTGCGACAGTTTCATCTGCTGAAGGAGAACACAACGGAGGAGATTGGATGCAGCAAATAAAACAAAAACAAAAAAAAATGAATAAAAAAGAAACAATATATATAAGAAATATATTGGCATCGCCTCTCCTTACACTTTTTGTTTCCTTCCTGTGTTGGTTCGTTCAATCGATGGGAAAGTTCAAATTTTTCTAACGTATCTCTATATACTGTTGAATCAAGGGAATTGTGAAGAAACACACGCAAATTCTAATTCTTAAAATCTCTGTCCGACCTTCCCTTCAATTCTTTCCTCCTCCAGCTATTATACATGTAACTGCTATAATCTTCTTATTTTCACCCACCACTTTGTCATCACTGAAAAATGGGGGAGAAAAAAAAAACGAATGCAACTCAGCTCCTCTTCCTATCCCTCCCGAATAAAAAACAAAAAAAGTGTTAAATGTAATACCATCAGCCACATGCATGTTCTTATTCACCCACGATCTTTACTATATTTACCATCAGTCATTTTTTATTTCTTACAAAATGGCGAACAAAAGAAAAATAAAATAAAAATACAATGCGGGAAATGTGTTACCAGAAATGTTTGCTGTTCGCGTTTAAATCATTTCATCGGATCGGCTAAATCACTTTGATCAAAGTAACGACCGACTAGACATATGAAAAGATTGAGCTGGGCCAACAGCGGGTCGTCGACCGAGGCTAATTGAACTCGGAATGTGCTACACAAACGGGCCAGTGTTCTGATGAGGCTACACATTTCGGGTTTCAAAGGTTTCTCCAATTTGGCAAGTAGAGCGTAGAGCCACTGACCCCTTTGCTGAGTAAAATTCGTCTCCTCCAGCCATTGCACGTTGTACTCGAGTAGAGTCTCCACCATAAACTGCATCAACAGAAATAATAGTGTGAATCCTGAGAAGTAGGTGACTTTCATATACCTGGTTGAGGGATAAAATTATGGGGAGCATAGGTGGTGTTCCAGCACAAGGCTTTTCATCCTCAGGGTTACCATAGCACAACACTGACCATTCTTTTTCTTTGTCTCCAGCAGGCTATAATTGGAGGGAAAGACCAAACTGATTAATCTGGAAGGCATTGCAACAAAAAAGATCTTACCAGGGTTATATTCGGTTTCATTTGAATTCCTTGTTTTTTCAGCCTGGCCAAGTGTTTTGCCATGCGGCTCCTGAGGCAGGAAAACTGAGAGACTTGGAATTGTTGCCATTCTTTTGAAGGTAGGAAAACTTCTGGTGCAGGTGGACAGCCAGAGTCCTGAATTTACACAGAAATGACAGACTAGATCAATAAATTTGAATAAAATGAAACTTACTGTAGTGTATTTGACAGTTTGGGCTTTCAGCTTCTTTCCTTTCATATCGGCAACTACAACAGCTTCGCATTTTCGCGATTCGACTCTATCCAAATAAACCGTCAGCGTGAATTTATAGTGATACAATTTATTAACACACAAGTTTTCATGACTTACATAACTCTTCTCAAGTATTCTTGGCCTGTACTGGGCGCAGACTCAAAATCGATATCCTCGTCTGTTTCCTCGACGTAAAGCGCTTTATGGAGGAACTCATCCATGCTAGAATTTCACAAATGATTTCAGTTGTTTGTTTTGAAGTTTAAGTTGTCGTCTGCGCCACTATTTGCTCAGACCCAAGCGACATCTACATGAGTAACATCACTTTAATTTGTCAGCTCTATTTACCGTATTTACTTAAACATTATTGCACTTACCTGTAATCTCACGGTTAAAAAACAACCAGCAATTGAAAAATATAGGTCAAATTTGAAAGAATTCAAGATAAATTAATTTCATGATTGCGTTATTCATAATTGGCAATGTTGCTTTTAAGTCAAAACATTGAAACACGAGAATTTGTTTAAGATCCTCTCTGCGACAGCTTTAACAGATGTTTTCTCACGCATATGTACCCCTCTTCTTTGCATAGGGCATCTTGACTGTTAACGTGGAGCAGTCAAAAAGATAACCTCCCCTTATTCCATAGTCTGCCCATGTTATTTTATTTTGTCAAGCCCTATTATATATTGTAACAATATGTTGTTTAAAGCTTGTTTTTTGTCCCTTTTGGTTTACTTTTGCTCTGCTACAAAAGCTGATCCTGCCAATTCGTACGATATTCTTTACAGCCAGGCAGTAGAAGCATATCTAAATGAGCAATGGGATGAGTGCGTCACGCGCATGAACGAAGCCATTGAAGATTATCATTTTTACAAAGATGCTGTGGTGGGCTGTCGATTGGAATGTCTCAAGGAATCTTTTGACAAACCGTTGGTGTCTCCACAGTTGGAAGATATGAAATTATGGGAAAAGATGATAAAAAAAACACTTTGCTTACTGAAATGCAAGAAAGACATTTTGAAGAACCGAGCAGAAATTGTTGACCGTAAAGTTGCAGGTTGGACAGTCTTATCTTCATCATATATGTTTTCTATTTTTAAAAAAATTTTACATTTTAAACAGATGATTTTGACACATTGAAACCTTATGACTATCTTCAGCTTTGCTACTTCAAGGTTAGTAACTATATAACATTTTCTTTATTATTTAGCCTACCTAAACTTTTGTGTTTGGATTATTTCAGACCAACGATAATATCAAGGCAGCTTCCTGTGCCTACACTTTCTTAACTATGAATTTAAACCATACTGTGATGAAAGAAAATCTTAGATTTTTCATCAATGAATTGAAAGTGGATCCCAACTATGTCATCAACCTTGAAGCTAAACCCTATGTTGAATTCTACATTCGTGGCAGTGAATCCTACAAAAAGAAGGACTATGACAGAACTACAACCAACATGGAGCTTTCCTTGGTAGAATACTTGCAAGCAGAAGAAGAATGCAGAGCTCATTGTGAGGGTCCCTTTGATCAAGGCTGGTTTCCTGATTTCATTTCCAGCATCTCAAGTATGTTTATGCAACATCAAAGCAGGTTTCAGCTGTACCTATAAATATGGAGATTGATTATTTGTTTAGATCACTACACTTTCACATTGCGCTGTAAGCGAAAGTGTACTAACAAACTGGGAAACTTGAATGGTGAGAAACATGACGATCTCCTTCCCAGTCACTACCATTACTTGCAGTTTGCCTATTTCAAAAGTAAGACCGTTTCTCTTAATCAATCACAAATAAGAAATCAAAACATTCGCTTTTCTTACAGTGGGCAACATCGAAAAGGCTTGCCAGGCCGCTGCCTCCTATCTCCTATTTTTCCCTAATGACGAGACTATGAATGAAAACAAGATCTATTACATGACGCTGGGAAACGTGCACGAAGGCATGTTCGTTCCAAGAACCGAAGCGGTCAACTACTACGAGCGTGATCAAGGAGAGAAAGCCCTACTTCAGTTTATAGAGGACAATTTCCAGTTCGACGAGGGCGAAATTTTAGAAGCCACTGGACCGGCAGTTATCCCTATCGGTACTGACTTGGCAGTCATTTCTACCGACAACATCGGCGACAATGAAATCCCCCATAGCACATGACTTTTCAGGTTTTTCATGACAGCTTCTTGTTAATTGTCTCCTAACATTTTATTTCAACGGCAATCTCTTTAATTAATTTTAGGTGTATTCACCTGTTAGCTACGTTTTCTCTTTTTTTTATATAAAATCCAGTTGACCAATCACTTCCATTCATGTGGTGCCTTAAATTTGTTCAATTTTAAAATTCTTTCAGTGCCAAAGAATTCGTTCTTTAAATCTGCCTTATATGAATCAACATTTGATTGTGTTTGGAGTCTCTACTACGAATACATCAGCCACGGATATAATAAGTATATAACATCATCAAAAACAATTTTATTTTAGAAAACGAATTTTCTTGTATTTAAAAAGGCCAGAGTTAATCATTCAGGTATAATATTAAAGGTATAATATCATGCCATTCGCAGGAAATAAGCAGTTTTGAGACACGTTAAATTAGGTACAAAGCCGAATAAAAAAACACAAGGAGTAAAAAAAAAAACATCTGTTTTACGATTAGTTTCCGTTGTTTTTGTCCTAAAACAATAGGCGTGTTGCCCCACCCTTCCCGGTCTGCCAAAAGGTAAAGAAAAACTGGACAAGTAATAAAGCGATTCTTTTTTTTTACAGCGTGAGAGATGAAAAACATCGTCTAGGCGTTTGCTGAGTTTGCTTTATTGTTTCACTTTTCATCTTCGTAAATTTTTTTTTTATTCTGTTCTAGAGAACTCCGGATGTGTGGGGACAGAGAAAGAAGAAGGAAGATTTATTTTTATGTGTGTGTTTTTCTTTTCTAAAATTGCAATAACTTTTGTTTAACCCCTGAAGGAAGCACGGCATTCAACCAGAGGATCACCGTCCTGGCCGACGGGACATGAGCATACGGCTCCGTGGTTTCGTGCATCGCATCGTGCTCCGATTCCGCAAACGGAAGATCTGGATGAAGAAGTGCTGGTGCATGGATCAACGCATTGGTAACCGTAACAAGCTTGATTGGCAGAACAATCCTGGGCAAATTTTAAAAAATAAATAATTAGTCCTAACATCCTCTTTAAATATTTTAGTGGATTTCCTTACGGCATGGTCGATACATTGGCCCTTTCGGCAACCGACGAGGGGATCTCCCAGATATCCGGTGCGGCAGAAGCAGACTGGCCTGTCGTTTCCTTGACGGTCCGTGCCTGGTTTACAGTCGGCATCGGTGCCGCAAGGATTCGGGTTACAAAGATCGCCTAGAAATATCGGGTGGGTTCGTTTTTTAGCAAAAGATCCTTGGGAGATTCGATTACGTTGTTCTTACTCTTGTCGAAGGGTCGGCAGCGGTCGAATGGATGTCCAGTGTGGCCCTTGGGGCAAGAGCAAATGGCCTTGTGGCTCTCGACACGGCACTCGGCGCCAATGCCGCAAGCGCCTGTGCAAGGGTCGACACACTTGAGGTTGAAGCAAGCTTGGGTGGCGCGGCACTCCTCGTGTTGCGTGCACTCGGGGTAGCATCGGGTGAACGGATCGCCCAAGAAGTTGGCCGGGCAAGAGCAGATTGCGCGATGGTTCTGGAAGAAATTTCAACACAAATCGAAAAATCATATCATTTGCATAATCATGAGCACGAGGAATTTGGTGATTGATGCGAAAGAGAAACTTCAAAAAAATTTCTTTTTGATTTTCTTACCCGGACGTTGCAGTCGGCGTAAGTTCCGCAGGTGCCGCAAGGATCTTGACAACGGAAGTTCATGCAGGCTCGGTTAGCGTCGCATTCAAAGTCGGTTTCACATTCACGACGACATCCCTGGATAGGATTGCCCATGAATCCATCCTGACAAGAGCAGACAGCCCGGTTGTTCTCCACACGACATTTGGTGTTGGTTCCGCACGGCGAAGGGGTACAATAATCGCTGCCTGTTGTTTGGTTTAACGATAACAATTCAAATTAATTCTTTTTTAAAAATCATTTCAAAAAAAGGTAACGTCGTAACGAAATTTATTCATACTCTGGCGGCCAGCGACATTGGAGCTGGATGGTGGAGTGCAGGAGACGAATGGATCACCGGTGAATCCCTTGGGGCACTGGCAAACGGTGACGTGATTGCGAACGGTACATTCGGAGTCGACACCGCAAGAGGTCGAGCATGGATTGATGCAACGGAAGTTGTGGCAGACCTTATCGCTGGGGCATTCGGTGTTTTCTGTTCGGACCGTGACCAAATTTCATCATGATGCTGTAATTGTTGGATGCAATCGAGGAGGAATGAAACTTACCGACACACTCGGAGCGACGACATCCAGTGTACGGATCACCTTCGTAACCAGAACGGCAAGCGCAAGCAGCCCGGAAGCTTCTGGTCAAGCAGTTGGCGTTGGATCCGCATTTGAAGTTTGAGCAAGGATCGTCACCGAAAGATGAGGAACCGCCGCTGTTGAACGAAGATCCGGCGGAGCTAAAGGAAGAGCCCACTGCAGGGGCGCTGCTAAAGGAACCGCTGCTAAAGGATGAGCCGCTGTTGAAAGAAGATGGATTGTTGAAAGAAGACGGGCTGTTGAAGGAGGAGGAAGAGCCACCGAAATCGCTGGATCCAGTGACAATCGTCTGGCGATTACCACCGAAAGGATTGTTGAAACTGCTGTGACTGCTGCTGGATCCGGTCAAAATTCGTTGATCTGTTCACATGAAATTTCCAGTTAATTTTTCTTGTTTTTTTTTTCAATTAGTATTCGAAGCCTTCGTTTTACCGGTTTGTCCAGCAGAGCAGCGAGTGAATGGATCGCCAGAATATCCAGACGGGCAACGGCAAATGGCACGTCGGTTTCTTGGCTCGCAGAGGGCGTTCACTCCGCAAATTCCTTCTTCGCAAATGTTGACACAACGTCCGTTGGCGCAGTTTTGCGAGTTTGAACAATCATCGTCATCATCGCACTGATGCCCGCAGCCGGTTATCGTGTCCGGCTTGGGGAAATAACCCGACTTGCAGCGGCAGACGGCCACACCGAGCGGGCTAACCATACAATCTGTATTGGGGCCGCAAGGATAAGGACTGCACGGGTCGTTACCTTCAGAAGCAATTAGAAGAAATGGAACAGAATGTCAAATTTTTACCCAAACACAAAACATTGGTGCCACAGGGTCACGTCCAGGTTTATATTCAAAATCCCAAAGAAAAAACAGGTCGCTTCATTTATGAAAATGATTGATGAGTGCATAACCGGTAATTTTCCAAGGATGTAAAATTTTTGTACTAACTGGGGTGACGTTAAGCGAATCAAGTTCACCTACTTACTGGGGATATTTCCTCATTCCCATTTTCTTTGCAGAGAAACAAGGAAAACGGGCCAATTTACAGCCTTCAGGTGGCATTAAGGTTTGCAAACTAACAGGATTATTCCATTAAAAGTTTCAAAATATTTTCTTTTCTTTGATTATTTCCCGACAGATTATTATGATTCACATACTGACTTCATAATCCACTGACCCAGAAAATGTTAATATTTGAATTTCATTTTACCTGAAAAGGCTCCCATGGCGGCCGCCTGGGCAATCAGCAGAGACAAGGCCAGCATCCCGACCATTTTAAGATCTGGTAAAAACAAGACACCCAAAATAAGAAAAAATTTTTAGAATTATCGTCAAGTGTCCATTCTAGCATGTGAGTAGGATAGAAAAGCCTAGTTTTTAATCCATTTTTATGCCTTTTGTTGATAGGAAGCTAAAAACCCAAGAGACATTGAACCAGTTGAGAAACCAGTTGAAAACTATCCCTTTCATGGGTCGTCAAATGTAATGTTTTCTTTATTCCTTTCCTTTACGTTTAACGTGTCTGCCTGTCGAGGTCGACCAGGGAGGGATAAACATTCATCTTGCCAATTCACGCAATTCCATAATCGGCTTGCAAGAGTTCTTTATTTTGTTGGTTTGCCGGCTGGTCACGCAACCTTGACAACGACCGGCTTCCTCCCGAATAAAACAAAACAACACAGTCCCGGATTATTTTTTTACTTGGGCATTGCACACACAGGCGAGTGTCGCCATGTAAGGGCATTGGCAGCGCCAAATTAACTTTGGTTAAAAAGAGAGAGAGAGAAAAAACCCCACCAACTACAAATTCGCGCATCCAACGAAATGACATCTTTATTTGTTTGTTACATCCCGAGGTGGGGGCAGAAACGGACGTGATTCAATTCTGTCGTGTTGATTTGATTATGGGCGGGTCTCACCATCGAGTGACCTTCTTCTTCTCCTACTCTTCTCAGGTGGGTAGTGCTGGTGATTTCAGAAACTTACCATCTAAGGAAGAAGCTTAAAAAAGCCAGCAGAGAGAGCAAGAGTGGAGAGAGATAGTTGCTGCGTGCTGCTGACCCACACCCTTCTAGCCTCGACAGAAAGCCAACACAACAATCGAATAATAAGAGAGAAGGAGAGAAAGAAAAAAAAAAAAACAAATACAAGAGCCCATCCTATTTGATCCGACCGAAGTTTCACGAACAACACGCCACACGGTATCGTTTTTTTTTTTTCGTTTGTGTTCTCTAACCAGTATCTTTTTTTCCACTTTGGATCGCTACCAAACTTTCGAATTTTAGCAAATCCCCTTTTATTTTATTATTTCTTTTTTTTTTCTTGCTGTGTCATAACCCTTTTTAAAAAAAGAACAACAATCAAAAGTTGTTCTCTTTTGGGTTTGGTTGAGATGTTCCCGAACGACATTTTCGTTCACTCAAGGTCGATGCTGATTCTTTGTGTTTCTAACAAGCGCATTTATTAGTTAAGGGATCAAGAAACTCTTCTTCTTCTTTTTTCTTTTGACTTTATTTGATGGAGGAAGAAAACTGGAAAGAAGAAGAATATCTGTGACTAGAGATCTTAAACGAAAAAAAAAAAAGACCAGCGTTCAAACCGCCCCAGACAACCTTGAAGGCAACGGCCATCCGAATGGAACCATCTGCCGACGTAAGATTCTTCCCCCCTTTTATCTTAACGTTCCCATCAGTTGAACTGTTAATTTTCTTGGCTGGCCGAGGGAAATTGACTTATGCTATATATAATCGGATTTTTATGAGTTCTTTCAGCTGAGGGCCAAATGGGTTGCGCTCTTACAAGAGGAGGAGAAAAATAAATAAGGATAGCAGATGAAAGTGAAATTTGAATTATGGATGAGCTAACAGTTGGCCCGCAGGTTACGTCACATATTTCTTATTCATCTAAAACTTTCTTAAATCCTTTCTAATCTAATTCGTGTGTTTTTTCTTCGTGTGTGCAAAGTTGGTCTTTATTTACACGGAAATCCCATTAGATAATTAATTACTAAATGAATTACTCGAGGTAAAAACACTTACCTGTTTGTGTTTTGTAAGAGAAGAATAGGAAACGTTTTTCTTCTGCTGTGGTCGGTTGGAGATCGTCGCTGTGAGCGGGGAAAATAGGAATCGTACACCTGTGCGTGCGGACGCTCAGTCAGAAACAAACTGAAGGTGGACTGGCGCCCAGCGTCTCTTTTTATCTCCTTCAAGGATCACGTGTTGGAGGGTTAGGAGCTCTGGCTGGTTGGTCAGAGAGTCTCCGTCACTTTTTTTTTTTTCATTTCGGGAGAAACAGGAGAGGGAAAGAAGAAAAACGAAAAATCAAGTTTGTGACGTCAGTCTATATTGTCCTCCTCCCGGCCGGAGGAGGAGAGCACCTCCCTCTTATGTTATGGCTGCTGGATGGTAGATGTTACACGTGTGTCTTGGCCGTTTCTCAGGTTTAGTGGACGCAGAGAGGAAGCGACCTTGATTGTTGCTTGCACACACAACACATTGCATGTGCGTATTCATTAGCTTCAACCGGGTTTTTTTTCTTTCTTTCGTTCTTTAGCGGAAATATGGACGATTTCATCAAAAAGGATTTCTGCAATGGGCGTTTTTGCCCACCTGAATGTGTTAACATTTGCCAAGATGACGTGATGGTGCCTTCAGGAAGTTGGTGAAAAATAACAAGGTGACCAACAAACTGGACCCGAAATACCTCTTTGTGATATCGACGGTAGATTTGTTAAGCGTATTTGCTGCTTATCACGCTAGATAATGTCGATTTAACGACGAGTTGATGGATGAAAAAGAAAACCTTGCATATGCCAAAACGGGATAAGATTTCTGCTGCTGCAGTTCTTTTTTTCTTCTTTTTGAAAAGTGAAATTACGGACACGTCATGGAATATCAAGCGACGCCCATAAACGCAGCAGCAGCACTTCATGTCCGCCTCGCTATGCAAGGTGAAAGGAAAACCTGGATTTATACACTCAACGCATTTATTGGCAGTTTTGTGTTTTGCCAAAAGAAAAGAAAAAAAGGTAAATTACACGCGGGATAAAAAACTAATAGCGCAGACCATGCTGTGGAACTAGACAGCGCAGACTCAATGTGTGTAAAATGCGTCACCACATTTTCTTTTGGACGGGAAATCGTTCCATCAGCAAATAAGGTACTGTGAGCGTGGGGGGTTTTATTCCGACGAAAAAGTCGAACGTAACACGTCATCGTGCAGTTGCTGCGGGAATGAATTTACGCAATCGCGGAAGGTTCTAACTGGTCGACAGTACGACGACGACGAACAAAGGTCGTTTTTTCTGTTTTGATTTCTCGCCCATTCGACCTGAAAGATAAGGGAAACGGGGTAGAATATGTGGGCGACACTTTGTTTGGCCAAGAAAAGCAACGTTATTAGCCAATTAGCCGACAGCTTTCAAATCATGATGTCACTGATTTTTTGTTTGTTGCATGTTGGGTTAGTTTACTTTGAAGTGTAACAAGCAATTGAACTTGGATTGGGGTTATAAAAATTGGAGTCACAACAACTTTTGTGAACAACAAACAAGGCGTGTCGCTTTCAATCGATTTACGTGCAAAAATAAATCGAAAGACGCCCATGCCTGCAACCGAAATTTTCCCTTAAAAATGTCTGCATTTCATTAAGGCCGGCGCTGCTGATAAAACCGTCGCAGCCTTGCTGCAAAGCGGCCATTTCGAAATGAAACAAAATTCTTGTTTCGTGAGTGTTGTTCGGCCTTGGGCTACTAAGATTAAAGACAAGGATGACACTCTTTGAGCGATCAAGCCAATTCTTTATTCATTTTTCTTTCATTCGCTTGATGTCTACCGTCATCGGTAGACCAGACAAATAGGGATATAGTAGATAAATTGTGAGTTGCTTGTTTTTATGCAAAATGGCATGGCCACTCGTTCCGCAAAGAAAGCGCTAAAAGCAAACGTAATGAAAACATCATTTGAATTTTGAAATTTTATCAAACTTTCGCCATCTGACGTCTTTCTTTTCTACTATTTGGCTGGTTCGCCTACCAAGTGTAGATGGCGTTCTTTCCTAGGTGTTTCACAAACATGATTGTTGACTTTCTACTTCAATCTTCCTCAATTACTTTAAATCTAACTAATTTAAGATGAAACTCGTCAGCAGATATATTGACAGAGACGGCACAGGGTCAGTGTACCTTCGAAATCCGAAATCAATTGTGATAGTTGGTAATATTAGTTATGTTCTAGACGGGTCGCTCTCATCCCCGAGAATCCCGAAGATATGTGGCATGCTTACAACCTTATTTCTCATGGAGACACCATCAGAGCCTCAACAATTCGGTATCTTCCTTTAAAAAAAAAAAAACAAACGTGTCTTGATGTTGATCACAGAAATTTTTGTTTTTAAAAAACTTAGGAAAGTCCAAACTGAATCGGCAACTGGCTCATCTTCCAGCAGCCGAGTAAGGACAATGCTCACTATAGAAGTTGAAACCATAGATTTTGATACTCAGGCCTGTGTATTAAGGTTAAAAGGAAGAAATGTAGAAGAAAATCAATATGTCAAGGTATCATGGAATATCTTCATATTTTAGTGTCTATCTACCAATTAATTCATACATACAATTGACTTTCAGATGGGAGCATACCACACAGTTGATATTGAGCCAAACAGAAAATTTTCGCTAACCAAAGCTTGCTGGGATGTAGTGGCCCTTGAACGCATTGATATGGCTTGTGATCCAAGTCAGAATGCAGATGTTGCTGCAGTTATTATGCATGAAGGTTTGGCAAATGTCTGTCTGGTCACAGGAGCAATGACCCTTGTCAGAGCTAAAATTGATGTTACTATTCCTCGTAAGAGAAAAGGAAGCACATCACAACATGAAAAGGTTTATCAAATTCTGAATTTCATTATTTACAAAATTTTCAGCATTGACATTTGAATTTATGACGCAGGGTTTACAAAAGTTTTACGACACCGTCTTACAAGCCATTCTTCGGCACGTCAATTTTGAAGTCACACGATGCATTTTGCTCGCCTCTCCCGGTTTTGTGAAGGATCATTTCTTTGAATATATGATGCAATGGGCTTCGAAAAATGATAATCGAATGCTGATCGATAACAAATCAAAATTTCTTCTTATTCACGCCTCGTCAGGATTTAAACATTCATTAAAAGGCAAGTGCAAGTTTCAAATCGGGGGACATGAATTATTTTACTTTTTTCTCAGCTAACATTCCACGTTTTGTAGAAGTTTTAGCCGATCCCGCTGTCACATCGCGCATGGCCGATACTAAAGCCATGGCTGAAGTGAAAGCACTTGAAAATTTTTATTCAATTCTACAAACAGAGCCAAGTCGTGCCTTCTACGGCCTGAAACACGTTCTAAAAGCCAATGAAGGCCAAGCTATTGATACTCTTTTGGTTTCCGATAATCTTTTCAGGTATACATTGAAGCATAAACTACTTTCAAATGTAAATTAATCTGCTTGTTCAATCAGGTCTCAAAGTGTTGAGGAACGTAAAAAGTACGTTAAGCTCGTTGAAAGTGTGCGAGATAATGGAGGTATTGCCCGCATTTTCTCCTCACTTCACGTTTCGGGGGAACGTAAGTGCTTTCCTTTAATGACTGAATCATACGAAAACGGAAACTTGACAACAATACTCTTTTAAAACAGAACTTATGCAGTTAACTGGTGTGGCCGCAGTGCTTAGGTTTCCTATGCCAGAGTTGGAAGATGAACCGTTGGACAGTGATGAAGACTCAGAATAATAAAGCTAACAATCGAGAGATTCCTTGCCTTTTTTAAGTCCAGTCCAAATATTTCCCCACTGCACTTATGTTGGAGGTGTAAATAAAATAAGGAAGTCCCTGCTGTTAAATAATATTTTGCCAAAACTATGTTTTAGACTTTTAGTCATAGGATATATTCACATCAATTATTATTAATTTCTTCCTTAACCAAACATTTTTTATTTTACTTAAGTTCAAACAGATTATCGACCACTTTGTTTATTTTTCAGGTATGAGACATTCCCCGTGTTATATGTAAATGTTTTTTCTTGGAATCGGTAAAGCCTAGAAGTGGATATACGCTAAACATTCGAATTGCAGGGTGTGACTATGTTTGGCGTGAGTCTGAAATAAGGATATCTGTGTGTTTTCAGTTATAATTGGAATCTCGGTCAGTAAGTTTATTGCTCTCTGATTCAAGAGACCATTCCATTTATGTGTTCTAACCTGTAAATTGAGCTGTGCAGTGTGCACGTATACCGCAAGATGACTCACGACATCAACAATTCGGCAATTTCATTACATCACTTTGCAACCTTTCACTTTTTGTGTCCCAATTGCAAGAGAAGAACTAAAAGTTAATAGGTTTGCCATTGAGTGATTTATGGCATGAACAATTGTACTCAACAACTGGGGATCATCAGGCGACTTTCCAGCGCGGATCGAGGGGTCGAGTTTAGGTCGAGTTAGGTTGTCGAAGTTATCGAGTTCTTTATTCACGAGCCAAAACGCTGTAGATTGATTTCTAACTTTTTTCCTTAATTAGTTTTGTCTTGCAGGGTCTGTAGACTTCATGGTCTACACGAAGTGTATAGACGAGTTGCGGATGCTTGAGTTGCATGTCATCTGGATTATTCATCCCTATCTTGGCCTCTCGAGGCGAAGAGAGGAGGAAGACAGGCGACAGACTCAGCATCCGCAACTCGTCTATTACGGCCATTTATTGAACGTCATATGCTATTGTGATTTTTTTGATGAAACAAAAATCACAGGCAACCCTTCGAATATACCTTGCTAAGCTGGCAAGTGGCAATTTCTTTTTTTACCCATAAAAGCAAATAGAAAATGATGGACAAGACGGTCACTTTGATTGTAGTTAGATGTCGCTAGCATCGCATTGTTGTCTTCACACATTTGGAAAGTTGAAAAGTTCTTGCTGTTTTCTTCCATGTTCCATGTTCTTCGTAATTTTCTTTGTGTTTATGTAATAAATTCAACGCCATTTAAAATGTAAGCCTTTACTGATTCTAGTGCCTGCATTGTTTATCATTATACTTCTATACTGTTTCTACTTAAAATTATAGATTATGTGTATCATATTGCTTTTTTAAAAACAAGTTAGATACTCATCTAGTTATCCTTTAAGCCCCTACCTTCTTCTTGGTTACCTAGCTGTTAATTGTAGTGTTTGGTTTGGGCCATGTTAGTAGAAACCATAGACAACGAAGTGATCGTCCTACTCGTCCTATTGTTGTCAGGCTTGTTTTATAAATTTATTTAAATTTTAATGTGTTTATTAATTTCCTAAAAAGCAAGCTGTAAATTTCAGCGATTGAAGACCAGAGAGTAGATCCCTTTGTTTAATTTTGGTGTAATTTTACGTAAAATCTTAAGATGTGGTTTTATGTGATTGCATTTTCATCGTTTACCCCATTTTTTTGTAATTGGGTAAGCTTGTTTACCCTTATATAGTCCGTGAAGTCTCTTATATCTTAACAAATTTAAGTAACTGCTTAATTATTTTTAAATTACCAGTGTAGAGTTCAACTTGCAGACCAGTTTGCATGTCCTTCACGCTTGAAGGTCGCGGAGAACATTACGTAAAACTGTCAATGCGGTGGTGTAGAGGTTGGGTGAGAACTGGACGTGCTGCATTCATTATCAAGCAGGTACAAAAGCCGCTAAGCTCAGCCGTAGGTATTCATTTTGATTTTGGTTTTTGTAGACCCATCCCCAGCAACGTCAACCTAAAGAAGGAAAGGCCAGTTTGCATTTCCTTCACTTTCGAAGGTCACTGAGATCATAACGTAAAACATGTCATGCGACGGGGTAAAGGTTAATTGGGTGAGGACGACACGTGTTGCATCATTATCAAGCAGGTACAAAAGCCGCAAGGCTTAAGAGGTGGGTCAGGGTGAGAAAAAGTCGTTTAAAAGGCGAGAGAAAAGGCGTTTGAAATTAGTTGATAGAGCATCTCCGACACGACAGCAACTGCAGCGTACTAAATCGCAATTATAAGTAAATAATCTATTACTTGTATGTTTTAATCAATTTCTATTGTTTTTCTTATTTCTTAACATGCTGGTTATTAAATATTAATGTTCAAATTGTTTATTGTCCAGTTGCTTAAAAGGAGAGAAAAGGCGAAATAGTCAGTCGAGTGATTATCTCCTACACGACAACAACTTCCGTGCACTGTTTGTCACCAACTGCCTTCTTCATCATATATAGGGTTAAATTTTCAGTTTTCTACATGGAATTCTTAATCAACTCTCCTGTTTTTAATTATGTCAGTTATTATTGGATTTATGTTCTAATTATTTATTGAATAGTAAACTGTGGCGTCGTGATGCTGTTGGTTGTTGTCCTCAAATACTGCACCACCGAGGCTTCGAAGTATTACATTACAACTTATGCTGCCCCGAGCTTCATCACTAAAAAGCACGAGTACTGCATCGTGATTCCATTCATTTTTAGCCATAACCATTTGGTATTAATTTGATATTGTTTGTTGTAGACCGATCCCCGGCAACGTCAACCTGCAGAAGGGAAGGCCAGTTTGCATGTCATTCACTTTCGAAGGTCACAGAGATCATTACGTAAAACTGTCAATGCGGTGGTGTAGAGGTTGGGTGAGAGTGGGAAGTGTTTGCTTTGCTTTATTATCAAGCAGGTTTAATAGTCGCAGGGCGTAAGAGAGGGGTCAGGGTGAGAAAAAGTCGTATAAATGGCAAGAGAAAAAGCCACGGAACTCAGTCGAGTGAGCATCTCCGACACGGTAACAACTGCCGTGCACTATTTGTCACCAACTACCTTCTTCATCGCATTAACAGTTCGAAATCATGGTTAATTATTCATTTTTTATTTCTAGTCGTAAATCAATTGCATCTTGTTTTCAGTTTATATGACCAGGTATATTCGATAATTAATGTTCAAATCGTTTCTAGTTTAGATAACTATGACGCCATGCTGCTGGTTGGGTCGACCACGGGTGTACAGACGTCTCCTGGACATGGTGGATACCAAGCAACAGCAGCGAAGAAATAGTACACCACGCCGCCACCTAACCTAACAAAACAAGTCAACATACACAACATCTACTTACTACGCCGAGACTCTGAAGTGCTACACCACCAAGACTCCCAGAGTTACGCGACAAATTACGCTGCCCCGAGTTGCATCACCAAAGCGCCCGAGTACTACACCACCGAGTATACTGTCCCAGCCTACTACACCGAAGTCCCCAAGTACTACACGACTATGAATGCAGCCCCAGCCTACTACACCGAGGCTCCAGCTTAATTCAATACTAAAGCAGTCGAGTACTATGTCGAACCGCACAAGTACTACTCTGCCCCGAACTACTCCACTACAACTGAGGCGGTGAAGTACTACGTAGCCCAGACTTACAACACAGCAGCTGCTCCTTCGTACTACGTTGAACTGAATGATTGCACCAAAGCTCCAGTTTACTACACAACCTACGCTACACCTAGATACTATGACGAAGTCCCCAACTACTACACCGAAGAGGCCACATATTACACAACCAGATACACTGCCCCAGTTTCCTACACTGAGGAACCCAAGTATTACTCTGCTCCAAGCTACTACAAAACTGAGGCTCCTGTTTAATTCACCAAGCCACCGAGTATTAAAGGTAAATATACTGTTTTAACATGGAATTTTGTATCACTATTTTTTCTTCTGTTGGTTAATATGTTACTATTGAAAATTTTCAAAATTGTTCAAATCTTTTACCGTCTAGTTAATTATGGCGTGGTGCCGTGTTGGTTGTTGTATCCTTGGTGGTTGGGTCAACCACTAGTGTACCGATGTTTCGTGGTTATAGTGGATTCCAAACCACATCGCCGCTGTCTTACTGCACGACAAAAACATACGCATCATCCAGATATTGAACCACCAGGGCCCCAGAGTAGTACACCAAAACTTATGATGTCCTGAACTACTACACCGAAGCCCCAAAAATAACTGCTCTAAGTTACACCACGAAGGCAGCGGAGTACTACACCACGAAGGCAGCGGAGTACTACACTACGAAGGCAGCGGAGTACTACACCACGAAGGCAGCGGAGTACTACACCACGAAGGCTGTCGAGTACTACACCACGAAGGCAGTCGAGTACTACACCACGAAGGCAGCGGAGTACTACACCACGAGGGCAGCTGCTAATTCGTACTACGTTGAACCGGAATGCTAAACCGATGCTCCAGTTTACTACATTACAACCTGCGCTTTCTCCCAGATACTACACCACCAAGGCAACCGAGTGTTACATCAGTATTTACGCTGCTACCACCTACTACACCGAAACTCCGAAGTATTACTCTGTCCTGAGTTACTACACCACTAAGGCAGCTGAATATTACCCCACAAACTACGCTTCCGCATCTTACTACAAGGAGATTCCTAAATGCTAGAGCCAAAATTTCTATTTGAGTTTATTTATATTTGATGGTTGTCTTCATGATCATTGGTCACTGGGAATTAATGTTGATTTTAAATGAGAAAATAAAAATTCTTTTGTAAGATTTTGTTAGTAACTTCCAAGTTTGTCAACATTGCGGCAGGTGTCTATTGGTGTTGGACTTCTTCAAGGCCAGTATGCTGTGTTGTGAATTGTTTCTTGTTTTGATGGTGACTACTGCCTTAAGTTACTCTACATACCGACCTGTTCTAGTGGTTCAACGATGATATTGCAAGGATAAGTTACGAAAAACTTGTAACTGTTGATATTTGCAAATCTTACCAGTTAAAGGGAAGTGGCTGATCTTGGTATAAATGAAAGACTTTGAAATTGAGATAATTCCTTAACAAGACTTTGTAGAAATTAAGAGACAATGAACAAAAAACTAGTAAAAAGAACTGTGTTATATTGTCCCACCTCCACCCACAATTCCACCACATTGTACAGTCACATACATACATTCACACATACACTTAAGTTAACCCTTTGGCTGCCACGCCATACAACCCGTAGGTTGCTCTCTACTACTCTACGCGCCACGTCTGAAGGATCCATGACCGAGTGGGACTTGCCATTGCTGACAAGTCCGGGCTGACAAGGAGGGGTGCATGGTGCATTGCCTTATAACAGGCGCCTTGCGGCAAATTTTGGGCTTGGCGACTTTTCGACCCCGCGGCTTGTAAAACCACGAGACCGAACAGCGCGGCCCGTGCAGGGGAGAACAAAGACGTGGCAGACAACGGGTTAACTAACACTAACACAAACGCAATAAAACCAACAATACGATGATCCACGTTGATGACGAGTCTCGGTGTCGGTCGCGATTCAACCGAGTTTCGTTCACACCAGGAGCAGTGGCAACATCCGACGGAGACCGGTGACGATTGTTAAAGATGAGAAAATCCATCTTCTCGACGTCTTCTCTGCATTACCTGAATAAAGACAAAACAATTCTTATTAAGTGACATGCCAATAAAAGTTAAATAATAGTCACATAATACATATAAGTTCATTGATCTGGTTTTTTTGCTCAAAACTTCAAAGGCGCGCTTTAAATTGCTTAAAAATCTACCTAACAATATTGAGAACTGTACACATAACAAAGCTCACTTGCTAGTCTAAAAAAAAAAATCCGGAAGTATACCGGAAGTAACCACAGCGCCTCAACCATTGAGCTGTCGTCAAATTAAACCACATATTCGTGATCTCCATGAAATTTGGGGTAGATTAGGTGTGATTTAAACAAAATCCAAAATTTGGCCAAAATCGAGAATTTTCCTGAACTATATAGTTCAGGAAAATTTTCAAAACCGGAAGTACGCGTACAGACAAATAAAAACATGAACTTTACTACAAATTTGACGAGGATCACGAATATGTTGTTCTTTTGTGCCTCGAATGAATATTTACTGAACTACTGACTGAAATGAGAAAACCGGAAGTAGAAAAAAAAAGCAAATATCGAAAATTTAACAAGTGAGCTTTGTTGCTGGTATAGTAATCATTAGTTATCACTAAATATTTCAACAAAATAACTGTCGATAAATGTTAAAAGAGATGGGCAAAGTAACCGAAACTGACTTTTGACAACTGGAAATTATCAAAAAGCCATCTAGCGTTAGAAAAAAGAAACGTCTAAGTAACACTTTGTTTGCGCGCAAAAAAGGCCCGAGATGGGGTTTAGAATTCTTATAGTCACAGAGTTTAACGAAGTAGATTATTATTAGTCGATAATCTACGGAAAGTAAGTCAATTGTCGGTTACCTTGGCATAGTCCCGTGGCGAGTGACTGCAGGTATTTCACAGCGGACGGAAGCGAACACTGAAGTGATCTAATTCGCCAGTGAAGCACAAAAAGCAGCGTACGTCGTTAAGATAAGGATCCGAACGTTGATAGAAGTCCCTCTTCTGTCATCGACAAAAGCCAGCGTTGACTCAAGGATCTCCGTGGCAGGACCTCACGATTCCATGAAGAAACTGCGTTGTAGATTGAAACTGGCGGCCGACTCGCGATCTCAGGGGACGTCACAAATAGTTCTGTAAAAATGAGTTGGGAATTAAAAGGAAGCTTAAACAAAATTAACTCATTGTAGCATGGTAAAAGGTGATAATGATGTTTACCTTTATCATTTGGGTGACGAATTCAGTAAGGCATTTGACTTTCATCAAGCAGATCTGGTAAATGTACTAAATACACTTCACACTCTTCATGTACACATTCACTGAAACTGGAACTCTAAGTAGCAATGGGATAAGGAAAATTATCTATATTATTTACAAATTTACACAAATTTATATATGAAAAATAGAACTCTACCTATCTCTCAGCTGGGTTGCCTTCTGAACAGCTGTAGAAACAGTTGTACACTCGACAAACATTCTGACACAAGTTACACTTGCAAGATTCAGAAAAGATCCTATGGTCCATGCACAAGAACTTCTGTCTAATTCCACTGCATGTGGGTTCCAAATATGAGTTTCAGGCTATTGACAGCATAAGGATCTAATGGATGGAAAGTAACTGAGCACTAAGTCAACTTGTTAGAATGACGGAATGACTTTCTAGAATTTGAAGAAATAGATGTAATATACAAAAATAAGGAAACTAGGTCAAGATAAACCTACACAAACGAAGTTCAATTCAGTATTCGGAATCACAGAAAAATAAGTACACAATAGCAACAATTTGTTTCGCCATGTTTCATGATGCAGGATCAGGTTGTTGTGTTTGTGTATGACAACATCAACTTTAGACAGTGGCATCTAGCGGTCAGCAATCCTTCTTTACTGTGTGTGTGAACTTGGAAAGCAATTGACATAATTTGTTCACACTTAGACAGCCTGCCGATTTGTTGATCACACATTTCCTTGGTTTGACTTCTCTGTTGCAACCGCGTGTAAAGTAATCAACAAACAACCACACTTTTCAAGCTTACGACTGACAAGAAACAATAGAAAATTCTCTGATGTTTTGAGCTTTTGACCGTTTTGACTTTTGCATTTGGGGAGCATTGGCGACGAACTTTCGTGGAATTTAAAGCGGCGTTGCCAATTTAGAATTTACGCAACTCAACCGCCTAATTTAAAAAATACGAATTCAAACTGATTCGTGTGTGTTAACACACGCTATCTCGTTCCCTTGAATTCTTAACTTCTCTCTAAACAAATGATGTTCTATCCCTGTGATAATCTAAAAGGATTTGAATGAACTCGTCAATTTAATTGTATTTTTGCATACACTGATATTTGCTAATGGCTTGAACTGTACATGGTGAGATGGAATGATGCAGGCACGAATTGTGTGGTATCCTTTCATCTTCCTACGATCCTGAAAATTGTACGAGTTGAGATGTAATAAATAAGAACTATTACAACTCCTCTGCAGACAAGAGGGTTGTTAATTTCATGCCACATATTAAATAATTGTATCGGGGATTTAATTACCTAAGGTTTCACCGTTCCAGCTGTGAGCGTTCGCATGGAAGCAGCAGCCGAGCAAGTTTGGTTTTCATAACTCTGTGGATAAATTTAAAACATTTAGTTTTTCTCTTTCGTTTTTAATAAAATAAAATAAAAAATGTTTAAGTTTTTTTAATTATTTACTTTTTCCAATTTTGTTTCGGAGTGGATGAAGTGCTCAGGGTAAGATCATTGCTCATTTCCTTGATTAAATTCACATTAGAAGTTTAAACCCTGAAATATATTAATAATAATATTAATAAGTGTAGTATAAATTACAATCTAGAACCGTACTTGACACAAGGAAATCTAGATATGTTATTGTATTCGTATAATTCCTTGTAAGACTTACTGGACAGGACAACGTAATAAACCAAAACAATTAACAGAAAAATTTTTACAGAAAAGGTTAGACACATTATTGGCAATCAATACGAAACAATCTGCTAAGTTTAATATTATGATAGGACATTTAAATTTTTTTTTTGCGAAGACTTAAAATCGGGCCAAGATTTGGTATCAGCTTATTTGCAATACGTGGTATTAACGAGTTGACTATTAAAAAAAAAAAAAAAAAGTTGCAAACCGAAATTTCTATTGAGAATCAGACATAACACCTGGTTTGAACAAACTTTTTTCTGTTTCCTTATCCTGTTTCTTTCCTTTTTTTTGTTAAAATAAAAAATATTAGGCCTACAAAGATTTTAAAAGTGCTTCTCAACTAATTACGAAAATTTCTTTTTCTGGCTTTTTCCGACTCCTTATTCCACGAACAACAGACTTGGAGAAATACTTAGAGAAATAATTTGCTTTTTAACGACCTTCTTTTTTCTTTGCCCGGCTAAAGGTATTAAAATAAAAAAGACAGAGCTTAGAATGAGCTTTCAACGAACACAGCTGGGACTGGAGCTAATTTGATGATCATGGCTGAAATTGATTGACAGGAGGATGGGAATCTCTCTCCCAACGATTTCCCCGTTTCTTGTCACTTGAAACACTTTTGCTACGATTAATGTTCTAACTTTTTTCTTGTTTAATAACCGAATGGATTTGGTTGCCATTGACTGACGATACTGGCGTACGCAGGACACTGCTACCAAAAAATGAAGGGTGGGTATGAAGGTTATTTGAACAAATTTCGTTCAATGCGATGGACTCCTTGTCGCTGTTTCCTTCAACTTGTTCGATTTTTATTCGAGTCTGGAAGGGATAGGGAATTGAAGAACTGTTTTGCTGTCCAGACGAGGAATGCTATTAAAAACAAGAAAAATCGTTATCAATAGTAGATGGAAATTTCTAAGTTGCCCATCGTCGAGTTACTTACCAATTGCATTTGCACACCGATAGATCGAGTCGTCTTAGATGGCGGAATCATGGATTTTAATTTTATGACCTGCAAAAAAAAATAAATTAATACTGTGTTTGACATTCAAACCTATAGATTTTAGTGATAACCTCTTGGTTTAATTCAAGAATCATGCTATGAAAGGTTTCTTCCCTTCCTTTACAAATGTCCAATTCTAGTTCAGTTTTCGTATATTTTTCACACATTGCAATGTGTCTGATGGCGACTTTTTCTAATTCCTACATAAAGGGAGGAGAAACGCTCTGTAAATCCATGCGCAACATTGTTAGTTTGTTCAAACTAGACTGTACCTCTCTGGACAGTTTCTTCACAGATCCCACTACTTCGGACTCGGATTGGTCATTGGAGGGAAGCGTCAAATTGGCTTCAGAAGGGGTCGGTGTAAAGTCTAGAAGAGAATCTTCGTCGCTTGATATGGCCTCGTACAAGTCATTAGTAACTTCGCCGTTCTGGGAGTTAAGGGAGGAAGGGGCTACCCAAGCATCATCAATTAATTGTGTTCGTGTGGCCTTGAGAGCTACCCAGGTAGCAATATCCTTGAATTTACTGTCATCATGTGCGTTTCTGGCAAATCTTTCAGATGCATTAGCACGTTTAACTCGTTTGTAAGCCGGGGAAGTAAGATTAAAGTTCTCTGCATGTTTTTTAATGTTGCCCTAGAATATAAAATTTTAATGTAATAATTTACTTGATTAAAAATGTCAAGATTATTTGTAGCAAACCTTCCTTCTTCTTCCTTCTTTTTTTCTTCTTTTTTCTTCTTTTCTTCTTCTTTCTTCCTTTTTTCTTTTTTCTTCTTTTTTTCTTCTTCTCTCTTCTCTAACCAGTTTCTTTTCTTTCTTTTTTCTTCTCCTCTCTTGCATTTCCTTTTTCTTAACTTGACTTTCTGTTGAACTTGAAGACAGTTCCCCACTGCTTAAAACATAATAAGTAGTAAAACCATCTTTTGTTTGAGAATTTTGTTGCTTGGTTTGATTATTGGACAAATTATAGTTCATTTGACACTCCTGAGTGGAGAAATTCAATCCTGGATAAAGAAAATGAAAATTATAATAAGACTTAGAAAAAGGCCGAATATTTAAATAAATACTCGAATTCCATGTTTCAGTGCCTTCAGTGGTGGAAACCATATGGTGAGTTGATAAATTTGCCATCCCAGTCAGTGGATTGAATTGAATAGCACAGTAGAATGAACCAACTGAATCTCTAATCAGTAGCCAGTCTTCTTGACATGGTCCCTGTAGTTGTATTATCACTTAATTCCATGGAATAATTATCCTAAAATTTAAGGATGACAACAGACGAGTGCATCTAGGGTGATTGACAATCTGGCATGGATTAGTTGGGTTGTGATGAGCATCAGATGAGAAAACCAATTGTGATAAAATGCTTTTCATAAATATATTGGTAAATTGCTTTTCTGTGTTCAACAGCGATACGCGAAGTGACTCAAATGAGAAGTAGATTCAGTTTTCATCACACTCTCACCAACATTGGCAAAAAAACGCTGCAACTGCATACAAAGAGGGTAGGCTACAGAGTTGGATTTACAAGAATTACCAACAAATCCACCGCGTTGTTCCCGAGACTAACTGGAGATTAGGAAAAGCAACTATCGTTAATCAAACGAGATGTTTTTATTACTATGTCTAGAATCCCAATTACGCTAATCGCAAATATAATTTGGAATAACGAAGAATAATCACAACGTTAGTCCACGTGTCGGTCATCAACTGTTTGAGATATTGTTTTAACTGATGATTCTAATATCGTCTGCATCTGCAATCGGCCAATCACGAGCTCACGAACAAATGACGATCACAAAGCGAGGAACTTACTTCAACATGAGCGGAAATTTTCAAAGTTACCTTTCAAGTTTCAACCTAATGTTTTCGGTACATTTCGTAAAATAAAGAAAAATAAAACGATAAAATAACAAATAAATAAAAATGTTAAAAATCGATATTGCGATTTCAGAAATTTAGAACAGTCTATGAATCTAGTTCTAAGTGATGTGTGAAGTGAGTGATGAAGAAAATGTTGACTTAAAAAATGGACATTACAATTCAGTTCCGATCCTGATAATCCTTTCCTAATTGAGATATTTTTAGAGAAAAAAAGTTGCAAAAATTCGCCATTTAATAATATAAATTCACACTCGAACTGATCACTGACCTTCAATTATATATAAAAACAACCTGATTTTTTTAGATTTAAAACTCAGATCTTATTGGGAAATGCACTTTATACATTGTTTTTTTTTAGTGCACCTGTTATATTGGCCGCGTGCTAATTGCTGTCTGCGTGTCTACAACCACGGCCTAGAACGAACCAGAAGAACTTTAAAACAATTGACGGTTACAGTGCGAGTAATTTATTTCCGGGAAGCAATTCCAACATATGAAATTGTCCACTAAATCTACTTTTTTGCCATGATGGACTTCCTTCACACATTGCGTAACGGTCGTCAAATAGAGACTTAATGCAAGTAGAATGAGTGGCATTGATCAAATTGTTCTTTATCCTCCTTGATAGGCCGGCTTATTAGGATTACTGCGATAGCGCAACAGAGGCAAAGTAGGGCAATGTAGATGAATACGTTGATTCACTTGCATTATGTGATAGCGGGAATGTGTTTGTTGCATAAGCAACTCACGGACATTCCTTGCCCTTAATTCAAATCGGTCAATTTGATAATTTATTCTTCTTTCTCGGTCGTCGTTTTCATTTTGTCTGATTATTCTTTCCACGTCAAACCGGCGATTATTTATTTGTCTGTTGGTTCTTCGGTCCTCCATCTCTCGGTGAACTGTAAAATAGGAAAAATAATATTATTAATAATCTGGAAACAACAAAGCCAGTATGAAGATAATATGTCCGTTACCTGTAAGCGTTGAAATGAAACTGAAGGTGCAAAAAGGCTGTAGTAGCATAAATATATATACGTACCCATTAATTTCTCAGACGCGTAGTTCGTCGTGTCTAGATAATCACCATGCAATTAAACCTTGGCCAGACCTTGATCTGGGATTACTCAGATTAAATAGTTAAGAAAGGTCACCAGAAAAGAGGAGGTCAAGTTCTTTTGCTTTCGGTTTGGGAAATCACAAAATCCCACGCAGGTATAAGTCCTCTTAAAATCGCCATAAACCAAGATTAATAAAATGTAACTGAAATGTATTTTTTATTGACTAATAAACTCAAAGATAGACATTTATCCTAACTAACAATGGCTAACTTATATTACGACGGATAGAAAAGAAACTTAGCTTCGTTTGATTTCAGACACAATAACAAGGAGAACAAATGTGATGTGAAGTTCTGTTAAACTAATTTAATAGTCTAATAGTCGAGATTGGAAATGTCATCATAGTCCTCTCCGCCATAGTCTTGTTGTCCACCAAACGGAGGATACATTCCGATTTTCGACCAGGGACTCAACATGTTATTAGAGTACATCATATCGTAAGGGTTTCTCATCACGGGATAGCGAGGCGGAATGGCGTACGGACTCATGGGATTGAAAGACGATCCATACTGGGAAACACAGCGACCTCTTCGGGTGCCATAATCTTCGACAAGGAAATAACTACCACTCCTGCAGGGCCCACGTGTAAACGACTTGTAGCAGCCTCCTTCTGAGTTTGGTGTTGACTTCCAGTAAATGTGGCGGCCGTCGCATTTGCTTTCCGGACAAGGCGATCGATTGCACATACCATAGCCGTTGGTATCCGGTTCCAGCCAGTTGCCATGGTCACAAGGGCCCTGGAGTCGAAAGAAGATGTGAACAACAATATTTGATAATTGACCGATTCAAATTCGGACGTGACAACACTTGTTAGGTAAATACGATAACTTAGCGTAGGTTAATACCTTAGCGTAGATACGGTGGCACCTATCATCTCCTTTGAATAAAAGCTGATTACGATCGCGGCATTGACACATGCCATTGATTCCGTCGATATCAGTAAACACTTTGTTCAAAGGGCATGGGCCTGAATTGGACATGCCGCCTTCCCATCTGTTCATCAAGAATAAATTAATTTTCGAAATCAATTGAATTCGTTAAAAGTTTTGTACCCGACAGAGACGGGATAGCATCGTTTCGTTTCCGTGTAAAATCGATAATTTGGAGGGTATCCATAGCAAGGCCTTGTCAAATTTACCAAATAAAATATGACTTGATAGTTTTAACTTGAAAACTTTTTCTTTTTTACAAATTACCTCTGGGGGAATCGAACAGCACAACCTCCGCCCACTGCTGCATTATTTGCCGCCACTCCGACTTTACCAGCGGACATGCAACCGTTCCATGGATAGGACACCATATTACCGCAAGACGGGCGAGTGAATATACTGGAATCGTTGAGCTGAGGAAGGAATACTTCGTTACGATGACACGGACCCCGATTACCTCGCTGGCAGAAAAATTTACGTCCGCACCTGATGATAATTAATTCACATAAACATTCAGGAAAGAATAATCAAAATAAAATCAACAATTACACTTCAGATTTGAGAAATTTGTTGGATGTTGGTGATGCAGTTTCAGCCAAAAGTTTGTTGTCCTGCAATGGTTGGTCGTATTCGTCGAAAAGTAAATCTTCGTAATCGCTGTAAGGATTAGGGGCTGGAAGTGGCCGAAGAGCGGGGGCACGAGCGGGAGAACGAGCAGGAGCGCGGGCGGGAGCGCGAGCAGGAGCGCGAACGGGAGCTCGTGCCGGAGGACGTTGTTGGTTACCAGTATTCGCGGGTCCTATTGCGTTGACATTGTTGTCATTCGAATCCAGGCTCAGACCTAATGCAGCCATGTCCTCTTTAAGACGAGAGCGATCAACCGGAGTGTCTTCAAATCCCAAATCTTGCGATGATGATTGAAGCGACGCCGGATTCCGTCGGACGACTGAAGGAGCAGCAACCGATTCCTCCGGCCTTAAGGGTCCGGGCTGAGATGCCGAAAGTGGTCTGGGGATTGATCTTTGAGCTGGTTGTGCAGCGCCAGATGGTTGTTGAACTCTTTTGGACGTTCTATATGGGTTTTGGAGAGGTGCTTTGCGTGATTTGGGTTTCTTCGTCGTTGTCGTCGATTCCGTCAGGATCGCAATCGACACTACCATTAACAAGATCCACCACCGAAACTTTGCCATCTGTAATTCCAAAATCAATGAGGAAAAATGAGCAGCAGAATTAAACAAGAACAACTAGAAAACTTGAAACGTATACCTTTTCTTTCTCGACAGGCAATGAGGTAGCTACTTAGTATAGAGAGAATTGACGAATGAGGAAGAAAATGACGATCGCCTCTATACCATTCAACTCTCACAAGATAGTATAGACAAACAATCACGAGGGGAGAAATGTCTTAACGGTAAGATAACTCGTGAGAGAGAAACAGTCCATATCAAGAACGAAATGAAACATAACCGAAAAAGAACGAGACCAAACACACAGGTGTGAAGCCTGTGAGACCCCACCCACCTGCTGTTCAATTTTCGAAAAAAACAAAAAACCAAAACAAAACAAACACAATAATCCATAAGTGAAATAATAAGCATTCCTGGCTGATATCTCGGGCCATACGGCCGTGGGCGAGCAATGACATTTTCTTTTCGCTTTCCCTCGATAAGAGTAATATATTCAAGAAAAGCTTCGGTGTATACTTCGCTGCTAGAACATCGTTTGAAGACGTGGAGACCTCATTCTCCCGTGTTTACAGAGATAACGTGACTGCAAGTTTCAGTAAAAAATGTAGAGTTTCAGAGCACGATTATATTACACTAAGACGTAATCTATAGGGTAATCTAGGATTATATGATCTTTTGGGTTGATCAAACAAACCCAGAAACATGGTGTATGCCATATGAAATGTTGAATTTTTATAGCAGCCTAACCAAAGGGCTTAAATCGTTATCTAGACTTGCTTATAAAGTTGTTGTCTAGACTGTTACTTTATATTCAACGGTTTAATTTTACGAAATGTTCAAATTAACACAAGTAATACGCTAATAACTTGATAAAAACAATCCTAAAATCCAAATTATAAGGCGGGTTGCAATATTGGTGGTGGGGGGGGGGCGGGGGTTGGCCATCCATGATATGTCAGTAACACGTAGATAATATGATATTTCGATTGACTACTCTTATCGTTATAAATTTGAAAATAAAAAAGAGGAAAAAAGGAAAGGAATGAAATGATTAAGAAAGAATCAGTTGCACTGCGACAGTCGCTGGCATTTCATCCAACCCTAAACACCATCAAATTTCCTGTCGTTCTAAGTGTAGCGTGTGTGCAATGGCGCTTGGAAATAAAGTGTTAATTACCAGTTTGGCATTAATTGTCATGCAAGTTGTGATTTGCTCTGCCAATTCTGGGAATGATTTCTTCTTTGATAATGAAGTCGTTCGTGAAAAGGCTAGTTCTAGACGAATTGTAAACGGGAAATCGGTGTCGAATGAAGAATACGAGAAAGAGCCTATATCGAATGAAAACCTGGCAGACACTAAAGAGAGTTATTTTGTAAACGGAAAAAAGGTGTCACCTATTGAATACGAGAATTACCAGATAGAAAATGGATTCTCGACAGACACGAAAGAGAGTCCAGTTATAAACGGAGAAAATGAGTCACCTAATGAAAACGAGAATTATGAGACACTGAAGTATGAATACAAGACAGACACTGAAGAAGAATGTGGCGAAAGCGGATCAGGAGAGGGAAGCGGATATCCAAGCCCATGCAAGCCTAGAGGCGGATTTGGAGAGGGAAGCGGAAATGAAGAGGGAAGCGGAACTGGAGACGGTAGCGGATCTGGAGAAGGCAGCGGCTCTGGAGAAGGCAGCAGAGGAGAATGGGCATCAACGTTCATTGACGATGAATAAAAATTGAAATCGAAAAATTCCGAAAAGTCACCGAACACACAGACAACGAACCTTCGAACCCTCATCCACCTGACATCCAGTCAGAAGACAGAACAATTCAACCTAAGAAATTAAAATTTAATAGAAATTAAAACTACTACGTCACTCTGCGCAATAAAAACATCTTTTGGATTTTTTATGCGACACATTTTTTCTCGTAAGTTGAAACGGGTTTTTTTCTCCTTTTCGTACAGAAAAGTAGCCCCCTACAAAAACTGTTAACATACCTCAACCATAATCTAGGCAACTTTTTAGGAGTTTGAAGTTTGTTATTGTCTTTGTTCATTTTAATGTAAGCAAATACATTTAGTAGGCTACGTGTTTTATCTAGGTGATAATCAAATAATCCACGTTGGCATAAGTCTACACCCTCACACGTAGGTAGGCCTATCGATTTCTTTATCAAATTATCTCCACGTATGTGAGTTAAAATATTGAAGAAATATGTGAGCCAATATTTCACAACTTATAATCAACCGGAAATTTTCTCATCGCCAATTATTTGATGACTAGTAATTACATTTTAATGATTCCGGTTATAGTAGTAAATGAAATAATCCATGCGACCCATGGTATTTGTTAGCCTGTGACACACACTTACTTGCGAAATCACTTGAGATGTGTAATACCAGGATGAAATGTAAACGCGGGATTTTACACGACGTAGGATTTGTTAAAGTGAAATGTTGCTTGTTGTGCTATCATCTGAATCACCTATCACCTTATCATCGCTGATTCAGGTCATGAAAAATAAAAAAATGAAATGGGTAACGAATGAAACGGTTCAATCAGTTACACGGTGGTCCTGAGTGGAAGTCGGTTATAAAATTCTGTTTAAAGAATACACCAAAAGTCACTGTAACATATTGCTTACCAAAATGGGGTTTAGTGTCAACTTTTTGCTTACTGCAGTTGTGGCTTGGAGTTTTGCTGGGCAAATCCTGTTTATTTGCTCCGGGGATGCTAATCCAACCAACGAGTTTTTCTTCCAAGATGAGCCCCACACATTGGTACGACGAGGTATTTTTCAAAAGAAATTCCAGACATCGAAAATCAATAATAGGGCAATAAAAACAATACTGGATGACACAATGATTGATCAAGGTAGTGGTGACGAGCCGGATGAAGAAATTGGATCAGGGTTGTTTAATGGTAGTGGTGACCAGCCAGATGGAGAAATTGAGTCAGGCTTAGTGGATGGTAATGATGGTGAACCAGGTAAAGAAATTGAGTCAGAATTGGTTGATGGTAGTGGTGATGAGCCAGACGGAGAAATTGAATCAGGTTTGGTAGATGGTAGTGTTGACCAGCCAGATGGCGAAATTGAGTCAGGGTTAGTGGATGGTAATGATGGTGAGTCAGATGAAGAAATTGAGTCAGGATTGGTCGATGGTAACGGTGACAAGCCAGATGGAGAGTCTGAACCAGGATTTCAACCTAAACCTGAAACAACTGAGCAAAATTCAGCTTTAATTCCAACAATTAGACCACCCCCACTAGAGCTGGTGTCAATTGAAGTGTAAGTACTACTATAAAATTACTATGTATGTTCACTACTAAAAATGGATTCATTTTGGGAGGTCAGAGACCTGAAAATTTGTTTAGGCACATAGTTATCAAATTCTAAAGTGGGAATTTTCAATACTTTAGAGCTTGCTTTGAATTTAATTGCAGATCTAGAGATAAATTAGAAATAACTGAACCAATTTGAAACACATGAAAATAATCAAAACAAAAACAGCATTGCCATGTAAAGTCAAACAATTTATCCATTAAAACAAAAATTGTGCTTCTTTTTTTCAACTAATATCTCTCGCATTTTGTTGTTTTATTTTTGAAGTCATAAAAATCTTTTGTAAACCTAAAAATCGTAAATATGGTATACATTTTCTATTTGCCGTCAAGTACATATTAAAAATGATTCCAAGTAAAACGGAAACCGGAAGAAACGCATAATATTTTGGGCTGGAAATTTCGTTTTGTAAAGTTTTTTCAAGTCTCAGACAACAGAAACATTTGTGTTGAAAAATAATTCTTATCAGCAGAGCGCAACACAAAGTGCTTGGCTTGGAGTTGCCACACCTTGATAACATGAGGGCAAACTAAGCGGTCGTTCCGAATCAGAGATAAACCAAATCTAACAAATAAATATAGTACACTGTTGAGTCACAAAACTATGCGAGAAAAAGCTTGTTGTCACATCCGGCCAAAACAACGCATGAAAAGGCTAACATCAATTCATCTAATATTTCATCAAGGTGTGGTCAACGCTATTACTGTCCAAAAGGAAGCCGAGGCCCGTGTCCGGCCAACGAGATTTTGGTCGAAGAAAACGGAAGTGACAATCCAGCAGAGGCGCCGTCTTATTGCTCCGCTTATTCAAATTACCCATGGGACGGTTGCTTATCAAAAGTCAGTCAAGAAACTGCATCTTCCTCGTTATCGGCCAGATGCAGTTTGAAATCGACAGCAGAACCCTGCACCGGATATCCACCTAGCTACCGCTATGATCCTGACACAAAAACCTGTCGTCCCGCGGCATCTTCTAAGGGGTATTTCTTTTCAAATCAATTTAATGATTGACAACCATAACATTTGCATAGGCAAACTAACGGTCAAGAGATTAACGATGCTCAATCATTCTCGACACAGAGATTGGCTGGTTTACGAATGCGGTACGGATCAAGTCTACATCGGATTGAATCGACGGATGGGTTCGTGTCAATGCATGAAGGAATTTCACCTTATTTACACTGCCGAGAATAAATGCTATGAGCCCTTCACTCGGGGGCCTTGTGAGAAGAAAATGTGGCTGGTGCCATCTAGTCGTCGTGAAGCCAATTGTCGCCCTAGTCCTTGCCCGGAAAAACAGATTGACGGCAAACATTTTTACTGGAAAGGACATTTTCACGGTCCAGCCGGATGTTACAAACCAGGCACTCGCGGACCTTGCCCAGAAAGAAGCACGTTTATTGTTACAGATTACGTCTTGGGCCACTCGCGATGCGAACGTGATTGGAACTTTTCCATTTAATTTCGTCTTGCCTCACCTTCGCATTAAAATTAGTAAAATTAGTAAACAAATTTACTGCCAAAACTATGGTAGTTTCACTAGTTTGACAGACTTGAATAAAAATTACAATTGTTTGAAAAATCATTTCATTGCAAAATAAAAGTACACTACATTTCAAGACACATAATTAACATAATTACAAAATTCCAAATATTTCATTTTTGGGTTTTAAAATCATTTTACAATAAATTTTTGTTATTTAAAAACAGTTGAAAAAAAGTAAAACTGTTGACCTAATGATAAGGACATTGATGTGAAATACTGATAAGACAAACAAAAAGATCGTTTTATTATCTCGTTTCGTTTGCCTATCGAGGCCATAAATGAACAGCATAAAGGAAAAAGCTGGTGCTGCGTAGCGTACATGTGTTACTTGACAATTGTGCTATAATTAATTTCGATTGACACAATAATTACCAGTATGTCAATTTTGTGGTTCGGGCGTAAATGGCTGACAGTTTTAGTTACGCTGGCAATTTGTTTTATAGTAATTGTTGCTCTCAGTGCTAAAATTCACAAGGTTTCATCAGTACTGGACTATCAAAATTACGCGCAACTCTTCGTAAGTTCTGCTGTGGAGCCCAAACAATTCGAAATTGATTGGAAAACTATGAATGTCACCAAATTAACACCACACCAAATAATTGAATACTTCAAGTGGTCAAATCAAACGTCGTGTAAACTCACACATGATTTTGGAGGACACATGCTCAAGAATCCAAGCGGATTGGACGGGCAGAAAGCGGTTTGCCTTGACGATCAAATCGCACCTAAAGCGGGCCGTTGCATCTTCTATTCGTTCGGGATCAACAACGAGTGGTCTTTTGATGAAACTATGGAAAATTACGGCTGCAAAGTCTATTCATTCGATCCGACAATGAAAGTAGAAAATCACAAACACAGCAAAGATGTTAATTTTTATAACCTCGGCATCGCGGATAAGGACGACGGTGGAAATTTTAAAACACTTTCGTCTATTTACTCGATGCTCAAGCTGGATCATGGGGATGCCATTATTGACTATTTGAAAATTGATATTGAATACAACGAATGGACAGTCATCCCAAATATAATTCAATCGGGGATGTTGTCAAAAGTGAGACAAATGGGCATAGAGTTCCACTTGTACGCTCCCGCTACAGAAATTAACTGGTTTTACGATCGTGTCAAAATCGTAAAATCAATCGAAGATGCCGGAATGGTACGATTTGATTCAAAATACAACCCATGGTTCAACGGGAAAATGCCTGCCATGAACAACATGAATGAATCTTTGGGTTATGAGATAGCTTGGTACCAGATCCTACCCTGAAAATCTAGTTGAGAATATATTTAAAATATTTCATTGTTAAACTGAAAATTGGAATGAACTGCAATTATGTATATCAATAAATAAAAAACCAAAAAATGTGATTTGGTATCATATATAATGCCTCAACTTATTTTCTTGAAGCTTTTACAATAATAAAAAACCGGTATAAACCATACCTAGTAATTGGGCATTGTGTCAACTAATAAGTCAAAATGTGCACTCGCTAAGTGTCATACTAAAACTAAGATATTGGCCACAATGAAACCTAGATATCGTATTCCATTCTATCGCAACTTAAAAAAATTTATCTGGTTATATTCGAAATATCAAACCCTCCGATTAAATAACGCATGCCCAAAGTGAATAGCACAAATGAGCACGAACGAATCTTAATCCCTAACAAACTGTTGCTTTTAGGCAAGAACTTATCATATTACCTTATTATATTAACTAGACAAATAATCAAAAAAGAGAAATAGTTCAAACACCATACCTTGCGAAGCGATTTAGCATTAAGGAGATCAAGTCATCATCAGGTGTGACTGACGCACGTTTGTTTCATTATTTTACAATGCCGTCTGCTATATAGATAGTAATCAGCAGCTCATCAGCTGACTGCAGACAGATTCACTTCACTGTTGAGGCCTTAGGCTTCTATGATGAAAAATAAACAAAAAGTTTGTGTTTGGTGTTTCTGTATTAGGGGAAAAATTTCTACAATGTCGGAATGGATGGGATCATTAGTGTTTGTTTTTGTGAGAATAATATGGCGGTGGAACGAGAATTAAACAGAAATCGATACGTGATATTATTTCAAGAGGTGTCTACGTCTACAACAAAGAAGGAAGAAGATGAAACTAAAGGATTAGATTATTATCATATTTGCTGCTAGTTAATCTGTTTAGTAATTGAAAACGGTTATAGTGGTAAACCCATGAACACTTTCAGTCAATATGTTTTCCCCTTGAAGAAAAAACAAAAATAATAAAAAAGACCATCATTTTCAGTCGATCCCTGTTCTTCTTAACCATACATGTTATTGGTATAGCCTTTAATGTGGGAGTAGCCCGTGTTGCATCCGGTGGCAGATCCGCAAGGAGCGGGCATTGATGGCATCATGGGAGTTCCGTAGAAGCAAGGACTAGTGTTGCATGAGATTTGTGGTGGGCAAGGATTTCCGCAAACGGAACCCATAGATCCGCCACAACAGTTGGGGGATTGAACTGGTGGATAGAAACACGGCGGCGATTGGCAGGGATATGGGCACTAAAGAGAAGAAAAAAGGAAAATTACAAATTTGAATTCATTTAAGTCTCTCAAAGTTGTGTTAATAGTACCGGCTGGTTGCAAGTGGATGTTCCTCCGCAGCAGCTTACTGGAACCGGTGCAGGTGGAGGTACTGGTGCTGGTGGACATGAGGGAGTTTGACAAGTAGTTGAAGTACCTGGACTACCTGGTATGCCTGGAATACCTGGCTCACCAGGAGTACCGCGTTTGCCATCGGTACCAGGTTTGCCAGGAGTTCCTGGATTTCCTGGTTCACCATCTTGACAAGAGCAAGTGCCAGGAGCACCATCGTTGCCTGGACGACCGTTGTTCCCGGGAGGACCTGTTTACCAAAATTAACGAATTAAATTCAGTAAATCAGAAAATAAAGTTTGAATGGTTGTTCAACTTACCAGGTGGGCCTCTTGGTCCCATTTCACCAGCGGTCTCGCATGCTGGGGGTCCTGGAGGGCCAGGTGGTCCAGGAGCACCTCGAGGTCCTGGGTAACTATTGCAGGAGCTTTCGCACCTCGGAGCGGGAGCAGGACACTCCACTTCACAAGGAGCGGGAGAAGGACATCTTGTCTCACACGAAGGAGCGGGAAGGCAGGTATCATCTTGAAAAATCAAAAAAAAAAGGGAAAAAACAAGAAAAACATTTCGTTAACAGTCAGCTTCTTATTAGGGGTCAAGGAGAAATACAGAAGCGGGCTTGTCCAGATAAAAAAAGATCCCGTCAGTAATTCTAGACATAATTTTCTCAAATGGAAGACGAAATAGCGCCGTCTGGGCGGCGGCAACTGTATATCGCCAGTCAGACTCATCCCAAAGGTCAAACGTCAGATTATTGTAATTCTAGCCGACACACGAGCGAGCGAATTCAGCAGGATCACAAATGCCGTACAGCTACAAAATCACTTCTATATTATAATTAACAATTGAAATAATTACTTACAGTCACACGACGAGCTTTTGGTTTGCGAAATGACGAGGATCTGCGCATAAAGACGTTGAATCATCAACCTTTGGCGTTTCAATTCAGCCTGGAGCATGGCGATTTTCGGTCCGTAATTTTCACAGCTGCTGCCGCAGTTATATTCGCAAGACGGAGCACTGGGACAAATGACGGACGATTCCGTTTCGCAGTTTCCGTATTGAAATTCGTTGAGACGTTGCTGGTACTCGTCGGTGCCCGTCCACGAAAGGAAATCTTCGTCGCCCTGGGCCTGTTTCCTCATGTATTCCAGGTAGAGCAAATTATCGGCATTCTTGCGCACAAGTTCGATACTCTGTTTGGCGCAAGGAACAGGAGCAGGTTGCTTTCCCCACGACTTTGGCGGTGGGTAGGTGCAGGTTGCTAAAGCCGCCCAACACAAAATTAGAAACAACTTCATGGCGACTGCGAAATGACTGATGGGCATCTTAATCAACTGGGCAGCTTTTAAAGGCTTCGTTTTTTCTGCGGGATACGGTTGCTTAAAGGAATGGAAATTCCCAAAATGGGTTGGCCAGTCCACCACCAGTGCACGAACTCCTCTACAGATAACCTCTATAAATTTGTAGAGCTAAAATGAACTCAAAGCACTGGTGACCCGCCGACAAACACGTATTTATCGTCCAGCAATTCCTCTCTGATTTCACGTCCGGCCTTGGATTTAAACAAGAAACAAAATTTAAGTTTCTAATGCGAAATAACGTCACTAACTAAGATAAACATATGGTGGTATTATACCTCGTATATACATGTCTCGATCTTTATAGACACCACTCCTATGCGGTATCGTCTGGAATCCATGGCGCAGGCCTGTCACGAGCCGGATTCAATGTCACAAACATGTCATTCACACCGTCTTATGTTTCTGGAAAAATAAATCTTGTCTGAATGTATGAAAAATTCAGTGATAAGTTAACATGCAGGCTGCCCAATGTCTGATTCGTTTTCCGAGGACTGAACGGCCTTTAGCCTACTGTCTAGAATCAGATTAGCATTTCAGACCAATTGTGAACGAAATTAAAACATAGAAAAAGCGTTGGCTTAAATGGAATGTAGAAATCGTTATCAAATAAATGAAGAGTGATAACTGCATTTAATATGGACGGCTGTTGGAGTATCGATGCCATTTTCTTGGCTGCCGGATTTCACTGGAGAGAATTGAATGATTAAATCGCCCCAGATGCACTCCAATCAAACGACAGAGCATTAGTAATTCATATGAATAAGAACCGTCATTTCGAGCTCTTGTAATCTGCTCTGCCTTAAACAGAAGCACTCAGAACATTACTTTTTAGAATATCAGAATATCAGAATATCACTATTTAGCTAGACATACACTATTTCAAAACTCAATTATGGACATCAATCTAATGCCTCCACTGGCGTTGAAGAGAACTAAAAAATTCTTTGCAACTTACCAAATATCCGTTCCTTCCGCCGAAAATGTAGTTTAAAAATTAAATTACTTTTTATTGGGCATTAATTGAAGATGGGAAATTGCTTTAACACGCAATTGAGAAATGTCAGTAGCGTAGACAATGAGACTTTGATGGAAAAGTTCAAAGGGTTTTATACGTACCTTTGTTGTCACAGCCACTGATGAATAATTCAGTTCCTCTGTAAATTATCACCTTCAACGGAAGTTTGGCGGAGTGGTCCTGGTAGAGTGCCTGTAAAATCACAAAAGTTTCCCCCCCGGTTTTCCCTCTCCAGACTTCCCAACTTTGTACCATTTCACAACTATTCCCGAGCGAACCTTCTTTTTAAAATAATAATAAAAAAAAAAAACTGTGTGTATTCTTACAGAAAATGAGGTTGGCTACAAAAGATGGTGAATAAGCTACATAGGATGAAAAGAAAATTCATGGTTTAACTTTTTTAAATGAACTGTGAAATCAAACTTCTTTTTTCTTTTTGTTGTACAGCTTTTTGGCTAATTGTCTAATGCTTTTTTTCTTTCAATGTTATCCCTCACTGCCCACTATGAGAAATCAAATAACTGCAAACTAGATTATACTGCTGAACGCTGGCATGTTACTTGTTGCTAAATTAACCTTTCCATGGGTATCCTCCTCCGCAACCGCCAGTGGCGCAAGGGGCTTGCTGTGGTGGATAGTAACACGGTGGCGATGCGCAAGGGTAAGGGCACTACAAATTAAATACAGAGATATAAAGAATTAAAGGTGATGTTTCATTGAAAATTATAAGTGAAAATTCAATACCGGAGAGTTGCAGTTCAATGTCCCACCGCAGCAGCTCACTGGGACTTGAGGAATTGGAACTTGCATTGCCATTTGGCATGGAGGTTGTGCGCAAGGAGCTGGAAGAGCTGGCATGGCTGGAATTCCCGGCTCACCTGGAGGACCTTTGGGGCCGTCAACGCCTGGTTTGCCAGGAATACCAGGAGTTCCCGGCTCACCGTCGTTGCAAGAGCAAGAGCCTGGCTCGCCATCCTTTCCGTTACGGCCAGGACGTCCGTCGAGTCCAGGTGGACCTTTACAAAATAAATTAAATTACATTTAGGTGGAAAATTTCGAGAATTAATTGATTACCAGGTGGGCCTCTTGGTCCCATTTCAGATGGAGAATTGCAAGCCGCAGGTCCTGGTGGTCCAGGAGGTCCTCGAGGTCCTGGGTAACTAGAGCAGGAAGATTCGCATCTCGGAGCGGGGCAACGATTTTCGCAAGGAGCAGGTGCAGGAGGACAACGACTTTCGCACGGAGATTCGCATGCGCCTATCGCATAATATAAAAATAATCAACAAATCAAAAAGATGTTTGAAAAATAATAATTTTACTTACTTCCACAGGAGCTGCTGGTTTGCGAAACAGTGAGGATCTGCGAATAGAGACGCTGAATCATCATCTTCTGTCGTCTCAACTCCGCCTGGAAAGAGGCGATTTTGTCTGCGTACAGCTCACAGCCGCTGCCGCAGCTAGATCCGCAACTAGCCTCCGCGCACGGAGATTCGACCATTCCGCATTCCATGTTAACTGAACGCAATTCGTTCAGGCGTTCCTGGTACTCGTCGGTGCCTGCAAAGACTTGCCATTCGTCGTCGCCCTGGGCCTGTTTCCTCATGTATTCCAGGTAGAGCAAATTGTCGGCATTCTGGCGCACAAGATCGAGATTCTGTCTCTGACAGGGAGACCTGGCAGGGTAATTGGCGCAAGCTGCCAAAGTCACGCAACACAAAATTAGGAACCACTTCATGGTTACTACTGCCGATCGGCTACTGAATTACTTTCCATCATAGGCAGTGGCTTTTTATAATTTTGAAAAGGCCACAAAGATGTAAGCCTAAAAGAAAGATCGATTCATCTGAAATCTCTAGTCCTATTTTGCCTAGAGGAAACGGAAGTATTCAAAAAGAGAAAAACAAAATGGTCGTCGGCCGGGGGCATTAGTTTGTCTTTGCTCTTTCGATAACCTTTAAAAAACGACTAACTGTAAATATACTTATATAAGAATTGTTGCACTCTGGAGATGGGTTGAACTGAACTATTTGACCGCTCCCGGAGTTTGGCCCTTTTCACGCTCTTGGGTGTTGTTTATCATCGAAACTAATGTTACACGTCCGGCCTTGAGATTCGACTACGACGCAAACAAAAAATCATCACGATTTATAGAGTTAACAATTTTATATGGTATACATACATACTTGACCAGACTCTGTATGGTGTGAAATATCTGGAATCTATCCGTCAGGCCTGCCGCCGAAAGTTGTGAAACAAATCTTGAACGATGTTTTCGAAAGATATATACAATCCAGGCTCCCGAAATCAGAAAGAACCACACATGTCCGAATAAGGACTTGTTTGTTTCCGCCTAGTGCTGAGCCCATTTGATAACTGTCGTATCAAAAGGTTACCACCATCTCTTCAATTTTTATTTTTTTTACGGCCTCAAAATGTTATTGGGTCCAGCACTGTACAGTCGTAAAATGTTAAATACATTTAAAATCAAAATGTTTGACTGAGATAGTTTGGCGGTAAATATTGCAGACGAAGAGTTTTCTACAATTCACTAGTCGACACTCAAACTTTGCGCTAGGGTTGACGACAATATCGATCGCTTCTAAAAACCCTTGTAACTCGAACTATTCCTATTACTGTTCCTGAAATGTTAATACTTGGTAAATTAACTGTCGTACTTGAAACACAAACAAGAAGTAAATGTCCCCATCAACTATTCATACTGGGCAACAGTGGGTGTAGTATCTTATACCAGCATTAAAGTTGAGCAAAGCCTATAAATGGACAACAGGAGAACTTGATGATTACCTTTTGATAGCCGAGGAATACGAAAACCCGAATCAGTCTCAACTAGCTTAGCTTTAAACATGCATGAGCTACTGTGTGGCCCGACAGTGTGTATTGTTCTGTTTAAAACATCTGTTGGGCTACATGTAAGGGCGTCATTCCTAATTAGACACTCGTCTACCGAGAGAGAGAGAGAGAGAGAGAGTTAAAAGTTAGAAAAAAAAAACGCTGAAAACATTATTATCCAGAACGAAATATAATAATAAATTCTAATAGGAACGATAATACGATATTGAATTGCGACCTCTGGCGACTCGTCTTGTTGGACTACATATCAGACAACAAAACCAGCTGACGTAAGGGTAAAACATCAAGGATTAATTCGGGACGACCTCATTGTTAAACGTCCTTGTACCAGAAAAGATAGTAGTCTCCATTTTTGGGAAACATATCGTCGACACCTAAATGCAGTAATCGAAATTAGTCGAAATGAATGCGCAATTGATTTTTTTTTTTTAATTACCTCCGACTGCGACGTAATGAGGTGCGATAACGGAAGGCGGATCCGCAGGATCCGGCATCATTGGCATGCAGAAAAGGAGCCAGAAATGGAAACCGATGTACTGATCCCTGTGACCTCCTATGGTGTGGATGTAATGCCCGTTGGGCCAGACGGAGGCGGAGAACTCGAAACGCGGATCGGCTTCGGCCGCAATTTTCATAGCCTCGTAGAAAGAACTGTTGGCCGGAACGGTCAACTGGATCGCGTAAACATCCGATCGATTTTGCCCGATCCACACCTGAACGTAAATTGTTTTTAAATAACTTTCAAAGTGATTTTATTGTTTTTTTGTCTCAACTTACGACGTAGGTAAAGTGGACTTTCTGAGCCGGATCGCCACCTAACGATCCAGCGGATGGTATAGTCGTAGGGATGGTTGGGGGTGGCTCGGTAGTCGTCGTATTGAGCTGGCCCGACTGATTGTTAAGATTAGAGCATTGACTGTAAAGGAAACCGTAACCAGGTTGCGTTGCCAGGGCTAGAAGAACTTCGCTGGTCGTGAACAAATCGCCAAATGATCCATCCGCCTTTTGCTGGCTCCTTAGCCAGTCGACAGTCAAGTCCGGACGCCATGCTGGCAAACTTATTGGCTTGGCCGTTGGTTGTTCTTCCAGCAGTTGGCCAGGGATTTTCAAAGCCTGAATGGCCAGCGCAGTTGTCGCTACGTTATGATCAAAAGAGCCATCCGGCTGTTGCTGAGCCGCAATCATTTTCAGTGGCTGTTCCAAAAAGTCTTGTAAATGACGATACTTTGGGCTGCTCTGGTAGAGGCAAGAAGTAGCCAAAACTACCATGGCCAGCAAATCTAATATTACAACAAAGCCAGAAAAATAAAAACAATATAATAAAATAGATTAAAAACTCTTTTAGTTATCATTAGTGCATCTTTTTTTAAAATAAAGATAAAAAGTAGCCGGAAAAAGGCAATACATCATGATTAACTGTGACGTGTAAAATGAGCAAAAGTTAATGGCCAATACATTCAATGCATTAAATGTAGTGTCTACCAATGCTGTGCGTCTGGACGGGCGGCTGATTGATGGACTCGAGTAGCTTGACTACGTGACGTCGCTTGAGATGCCCGCCTCCGGCACAAACGGCCATCGCATTGAAGGCGAACGTGAACGGTTGCAAAAGCTTTCCATCGTGATCCTCTTCCAGGACCAAGATAGGCGCTGGTTGTTTACGTCATAAAAGAGAAAGAACAAAAGAATATATAAAGAAACATTGGGATCGAGTTTTTGATATTTTCCCGAAATGGAAACTTTGTGAGCTCACCGAGAATATCCTGGCCGTAGAAATCCCTCGGGTTGCGGCACATGGCCGTTAAAGTTAGAGCAAACAGACTGCGACTGGGCTCCAGGGTGTTGGCCTGCTCCTCCTGCGGAGTCGATCCTTGATTCCTTCAGCCGGAAGATAAAAGTTGAGTTTAGTCATCATCTCTAGACTTTTCCCGACTTTGAATAATTGATACCACGAAAAACTCGACACTCCACTTTATTGAATTATTAAAAGATAAAAGAAAACAACCTGAGCTGAAATAGAAGAAGTTGAATGTCAAATTCCTGTCGCAGGATCAATCCTTGGAGACTATTGGGATTGAAGTTGACGGTGGACGACGCGCCTGTGGTGGCGGAACGATCGGCGATGACCCGCAACAGGGCTAGGAGGGCCCTTGGCGTGTCAACCCCCCAGCTGCCAGATTGTTTGGATCGTTCGAGTAGCCAACTGGCAGACGGCTGGATCAAGTCATCCGCCGCCATGGTCAGAATCGATCCACCACCGGCAGCGTTGTTATTGTTTTGCGGGGCACCTACATACAACATGCGTATAGGGACACAGACCACCAGTAAAAACACAATACTTAATCGTGGAAAACAAAAAATAATACACCAAATGATAAATCGATTGTTTGGACGATTCCGCCAGCATTTTATATGGCAATGTACATGCGTCATTTCGGAGCCACAAAAGTTTCTTGGAAATGTGCCCCCCACCCATCCACCCATTCCGCCACCCCCTGGATTCGCTGCCATCTCAGCTACGTGTGTGTCGTATCAAATTACAAAAACCATACTCGGAAGAAAAATCTTTTTTCCCCGACGCTATCGACAAGTGCAACATGAAACGCGCCTTTGAGGTCTACGCGTTTTAACATTTCAAAGAGCAAACGCTCGAGGAGCTCATTGGCTGCTGTTCACATGTCAGTAAAAAATCTCTAACACGATGATCCACTCGGCTCTTTTTTTTATGCCCTCCGGAAACAAAATTCTAAAAAGAAAAAGTCAATTCGAATAGAATTTCACCCTTTAGTTTCTACATTTTTCAACATCGAGCGGTTGTCATCGATTGATGTTTCAATCACGTTCCATCACGACTGGTTGCGTTTCTATTAAAAATAAGGAGCGCGCTGTTACTTACCGATTACCGGGGTCGAGAAATGGATCAGCAAAATGAAGCAAGCCAAGGACACGGAAGAAGTGGCCAATCCGGTCGACACTGTCCCCCTGTTGAAAGGTGTTGGCCGGCGATCCATGAAATCAGATATTGTTCTCGATGTGAAAGGCGGTGCGGAGCGGCGTGGCCGTTTACGTCGAGTTGCGTCGAACGTCTGGCTGGCCAACGCGTTGGTTGTTTGCCCTTTTCTGTTGTTCTTTTCCTTCCTCGTCTTCTTCTTCTACTTCAATAAGGGACGAAAATGGAAAGATCTCGAGCTGAGGGTTTTTACTTGGCAAAGAAGGATCAAGTGAAATCAAGTCAATGTGAAAAAGGAGGAGGAGCTTATCGATCCTGCGGGAGTTGTCCCTGCTACGTGCGCACGTGCGCTGTTAAACTCCACGGTGACGAAGACTTGGCGCTTCCATGGGAAACGAGAATGTATTTCATATCCGGTCACGTAACCATCCACTGCCCCTGTTTTGATTTGATGGTATTAACTTTCATCTTTTAAATTAAAAACCTCGCCAACATGCCAATCGACCTATAATAATAATAATGGAATAAAACAAAATTAATGACACATCCCGCTGTCTGGGGGTAGCAGGTCGTCGAGTGTTTTTGAAATTTCGTGTCGTTCGTTCTTCAATCTCGTTATCGACACCAGTGCCACACGGTGGATGTATTGCCGATACAGCAACAGCAGCAGCAACAACAAAAATGTTTGGGATTCGAAATTTGGATTTTCAGAGAAAAAATGAGATAATAACTAAACAATTTTTAAAAACCACAAAATAATAATCATTATATAGTTATAATAATTAAGTAAGGGATCGAGGAGAAAGGGCAAAAGGCAGGTTCAAGGATCTGGAAGGGAGAAAAAAAAATAAATGAAAAGGTAATTTTTTTTTCTTCATTGAGGCACCTAAAGTGAGAATTAGAACAAAAAATACAACCGGGGAACTTTTTTCTGAGAAGAAGGAAAAACATTAACTACAACCCAAATAAAAGGGAAAAAAAAAAAAAAGATTATAAAATAGTTTCGTGATTTTTACACGTTTAACAAATGATGATGGCATGACAATGAGCGAATTGAAAAAGATCGAAAGAAAGAACTTTTTCCCATTATCCCCTCCGTGTGCTGCAAAAGACTACACAAAATTATTTAGATAGAGAAAAAAAAGAAGGAAAATAATCCAACTTTGATGAGTCTGTTTTCTTTTTTTTTTTTTCGTTTGATGAGAGAAACATGTACAGGCCCAGATGTGAAAAAAAGAAAGGAAAAATTACAAACAAAACAAACTGGAGCGCGGAAGAGAGGAATGAAAATAAAACATAAGCTTTTTCTTCTTCTTTACCTATTCAAAAAGGCTGTAGGACATTTTGTTGTTGTTTTTTTCGAGAAGATGTATAGTGCGCCGTTATTCGAGAGAGGATACAAGTGCGTCAGCTTTCAAGCATGAATGAAACCAAAAAAAAAAAAAAATCCACTCTGAATCGATCTCTTGCTGCTGCTATTTTGAGGGTGGTAAGATATTATTCTTTCCAAATTTTTTTCATTTCTCTTGTGTTTTTTTTTGTTGCTTTTGTTTTTCATTTTTTTTTGTATGTTTTGAAATAGAACCAACAATGGCACACTGTGGGAACACCGCGCCCTGCCCGGCTTTATGCTGCAAAAAAGAAAAATTGGGGTTGTGAGGGAATACAGAAGGAAGGATTTTTACATTTTCACTGAAGAATTAGAAGAAGTGCCAAAATATTTTGTTGTTGTTTTTTTACTTTTTGAGTTGTTTAAGAGGCGAAAAAATAACAAAGAAAAAAATTATTGTTTAAGGGTTCTAACGAAATAATCCGCATTAGTTTGATAGCTTTTTTTTCTGGTTGTATCGGTATTATCCTTTTTGTTGTTATGTTAACGTCTGGTAATTTTCTTCCTCGTGTTCTTCCTATCTCGATCCTTCTTCAGCGACATTCCCAGACTTTGACCGTCTGATCGACACTGCCCGTCACTACGTAGGGCGCCGTACGGTGGAGATCTGTCCGAAGAGAAAATCGGTAATCAATAAAGTGCGAGAAAAGACACGTTGGAATAAATATCAAGATGTTCCGATACGCACCCAGAGACGTGCAAAAGTGCTGGTGAGCTTCGAGGGTTTTGAGGCACCGCCTGTGACGCAGATCCCAAACGCGAAGCGTCTTGTCATCAGCGGCACTTAGCAAGTACTTGCCACCCGTGTGGAATACCAGGCCGCGCACCCAATTGTCGTGCCCGGTCAGAGTTAAAACGCACAGGCCAGTAGATACATCCCAGATCTTGATGGATTTATCTCGAGAGCCGGATGCCAAGAAGGGGCCCGTGAGATTGGATTTTTTATGGTTCTCAGTGGGTGCCGAGTTGGAAGAAGAGGCAGCCAAAGCTGTGGCCTCTTGAATAGCTGCCGTAGCAGACTCGGGCGCCCAGGCAACACATTCGACTACGTGCTCGTGCTCTCGCATCTCCATCTGAAGATTATCGCAGGAAGAAATCAATTTCTTTGTATGTGACATGAGCGAAACGGAAAATAATAATAATAATAAAAAAAAACTACTGGGCGGATGAAATACCTTGCATTCCTTGGAGGAGAGAAGCCAAATGCGGACGGTTTGGTCGTTGGAACAAGAGGCGAGTAAAAGACCGTCGGGTGATACTCTGATCTGCCGCACCCACTCTCGGTGTCCCGAAAGAGTCTTGACGCAATACCTGACCATATTGAGAAAGGTTTCGGTAATGGATGTACACCCAAAAGACACGAAGACAAAGTCCAACAGCGGACATTGCACAAATTGAGGTGTGAATGAATGAACACTTACCCGGTTGCCACTTCCCAGATTTTTATGGTTTTATCACGACTGGACGAGACGAGAAAATCGCCCGTAGGTAGGAAGGTGACGCTGCTAACGTTATGGTCATGACCCTGCAACGTTTTGGTGCACTCGAACGTGTTGAAATCCCACAACTTGACCGACATGTCTGCACTGCAAGAAGCTGCAAAACGAAAAACATGATTTCGCAAATTTTATCTCGTCGTACATATTTGGTTGCGTAATATATTTACCAAGCATTTTCCCGTTCGAGTCAAAGGTTACATCTTGCACCGAGTCAGTGTGGCCCTTGAGCGTACGTTCAAAGTCACCCGTTTCGAAATCCCATAATTTGATAGTGGCGTCTTCGCTTGCTGAGACGAAAACACTAAATACAGGATGAAACACCACCTGTCAAAAATTTGTCATGCAAATTAGCACTGCTTCCATCTTACTTCAGAATAATAATGTTGTTGTTGCAAATGTTACCTTGGTAACTGGTGCTCGATGACCAGACAAAATGTACTTCTCTGGAGCTCTGGGAATCCATTCTGTGGGGCTCCGCTTTTCCCTCGTTGGGGCCCCAGCAATGAATTCTTTCTCAGCTTCAGCCAATTTGGCTTCTAGCTCCATCACCTGCAAAATATAAAAGGTAAAAGTGTGTTATTAAATAATTAAACAACAACCACTGTATAAAGTTAGGTACCCGTTTTTGAAGCCTGACAACAGAAGTCCACTTCTTTTCCAGCAACCCAGTGTACTTTTTGTCAACATCTCCACTAATGTCTGCTTCTCTCTTAAATGCTTCAAGTGAGTCTACATGGCCGCTGGATAGTAAGTAGTCAGCAATTGCTCTATTCCTGTAAGACAAAAATGAGTCTGTAAGAAACCAATCAGCTCCAAATACCTAAATTTTTAATAACACACAATTCTTCTTTTTGGCGCTGTGACAACACCATTCTCATTGTCCTCTCCTCGAGGAGCGGCAGACGGGGGCTATTTCTTGGTCAAACTTCACTTGAAGAAACTGCTGCTTTTCGGCGATGGAATACACAAATAAATCAAGGAGCCGCCCGAAAATGTTGATCGAGTGTTTAATATTTAAGTCGGGCTATCTGGCTATGGTTTTTGACACATCTGCAATAACTACTACTCCATCTTTGGGTTAGAATTGAGGGAAATAGGTTTCTGCAACAGCAACCATCTTTTCGTAGGGTTGCCACTTTGCCTAGATATTTTTACGTCAACTCCCCGTTGAAATTTTACACGTAAACGTAACGATGCTACAACGAAAACCGTACGCCCCTCCCCTTTCATTCCCGATTGGCCAATGAACGAGTCGACCGTCTTCGTTTGTCTGCTATCTATCCATAGAACATCACAACTTAATCTAGGATTAAAGTATGTGGGCAAGAGTTTTTCAGCTTTTAATTGTAGTTTTTGATGAAAGTAGCTTAGATATAAACATACTTTTAATCAAAGAGCAGATTCTAAGACGAACACTCGGGAAAATTTGCCTTTTACTAAAGGTTGAATATGTTGTTCAAATTTATACCGCTTGGTGCAGATCAGTGTTGATGACAGTCGTTTGGTGTTTCTTTGCGGAAGGAAATTTAACAGGGACTTGTTCTTCCTACCCGTATCTTGTGAAACTTGAAAAATAACCTCTCAAAGTAAAAATTCTCGCTCGAACCGATGAGAACCGGGTTCAACGGTACTTTTGATTACTACAGCTGTTGGAACACAGCTGTAGTACTGGTAGGAAAAAACTACAACTGTTGTAGTGTTGCGTGTAACAAGAATGAGTTCCTCTTCTGATGTACAGGTAAATTAACCGTGAAACTTTTCACTTTACCGCACTCTAGTGCCATTTGACTGCCGGCTATTGCTGTCAACAGAGCCTTATGTTTTTTTATTGCTCGTACATCACAATCAGGTCCAAGGCTCTAATGATTGGAGTATTGCTTCAAAATTGTCAACAATCACAGCTGGTTATTATAAAGACTCATTTATTTCTTGTTTCGCCCAAAAACCAGTCAAGAGGTCATCTCTTATTCATCGAGGATATTATGTTAGGGCCAAAGCTATGCATTACATTTTTGACAGGTTCCTGTCTCAACATCCAAAGTGTCAGGTATCATAAACAGAAGCCTTTTAATTTCTCACTTGAGCAGCTTTACTAGTGCCATTTGATATTCTGCAGATAATCTCCTTTGGAGCTGGTTTTGATACATCCTACTATACATTGAGGCAGCAAGGACACACTCAATGCCAGTATGTCGAAATTGATTTCCACAATGTTGTCACTAAGAAATGGCAATTAATCAAGAATCACCCTTATTGTGCAGAGCTAGCTGCAGAAAAGGATGCCTACCAGCTTGTGGCAGCTGATTTAAGGAATCTTACATCACTTACAAAGCTGCTGTTTGAAGAACTATTGCTGAGTCCCTCAGATCCCACATTGTTCATCTCTGAATGTGCCATCACATACATGGATGAATGCAGGTATACCTGATGATTGAATAATTCATTTGAAAGTCTTTAAAATAGAAAATTTCCCGACAGCTCTAGCAAACTGATTGAGTGGTGCGGGACCACGTTCCCCAACGCTGTCTTTGCAGTTTATGAGCAGATTAGACCAAACGACGGTTTCGGAAGAGTGATGCAACAGCATTTCATCCAACTAAGCATACCCTTACTAAGCCTACCGGTTTATCCTGACCACGAAACCCAACAAAATCGTTATCTTCACAAGGTTTTTACTTTTTAGGACTTTTTTTCATTTTTATAGAATGAAAGCTAATTTTCAATTTTTAGGGCTGGACTTCTTGTGAAGTTTACGATATCAATGAATTTGTCCATAAACTTGTGCCATCTGATGAGCTGGAACGTATGAGAAAACTAGAAACATTCGATGAGTATGAAGGTTTCAATGAAAAGTGTTCACATTACATCATACTAACGGCGGCCAAAGGTTTATTTCAGTTTACAACATCAACCAACACAAATCTTGATTCGTAACTTTTTTCCAGGAAATTGTAAGACACCACTTCCAGTCAAAGAGCAGGAAACCAAAGATCACGTGTTTAATACTACTAGTCTAAAAAGTTGGCAACTTTACAAGTCCCCGATCCAACGATATGGACAAGCTGGATGCGCCAATTCTATTGGCATTTGGATAGTGGGCGGATTTGGTGCGCGGCCACAAGGGCACGGAAGATTAGATGACTTGATCCTTGCTCGCCGGGATGGAACAATCGAATCCAGATTAAAAGACAAAAGATTGGCAAGAATGTATCATTCACTTCACTTCATCCAGTCCAGGCTTATTGTCTATGGTGGAAGGACACACCCATGCATGGCTTTGGATGATTTGGGCTTCATTGACACGGAAAAAAATGAAATTGAATGGATGGACGGACAGCCCGAAAACGGATGGCCTGAGCCTCGCTGGCGTCATGCCTCATCCATCATTTCGCCTTACAGCATTTTCATTGGCGGCGGTTGTGGTCGACAAAACAATCTTTTAAATGACTGTTGGGTGATGCGGGTTCTTCTCCAGTCAGGAACTAAAACGCCATCCGTCAAATGGGAGCCTTTCCTGTCACTGCCATCCGGCCGCCATTCCGCTGTTGCGTCATATTGGAAAGATTTGATTGTTATCTCTGGAGGATTGAATAAATCGGAAATGGCTTGCCAGCCCCAACTTCTCGTTTCGAATACGAGTTGCAGCCAAGAATGGAGGGAGCCCGTATGGAGTGGACCATCACCTATTCCTCGTTATTCCCACCAGGCTCTCGTCACGACTGACAATCGAATGATTCTCGTTGGAGGAATTTCCACCTGCCACCCGAGCTCACCTGGCGTTTGCGTCATCGATTTACCAAGTTGGACGTGTGTCGAATATTCTCTACCTGTAAGAAAGCCTCACACCTTTTAAAATAGGAATTTTCCCAATTGAAATTAATTTCTTTCTTTTTTAAAAAGGTTCAAGACATTGCGCAACCGGTGATTCTCGCCAGCTTCAATGCTCAATTGATTGAAAAGAATGAAGAAAAGAAAATTCTCTGCTGGGGCGGTGGTAGTCCCTGTTTCTCATTTGGTACTCACTTGAATGGCGTCATTGTTGAATTGGAAGTGTAAAACAAACAAAGAGGAGACACATACTTTTCATTTGAAAATCCGTTCAATGTATTGGATGATTTATTTCGTTATTTTACAACAAGACAATACCCTTCAATATTCATATATATAATAATGCACACACAGACAGCGCGGTAAGTGAAAAAAAAAACTGGCGAAATTAATCTCGATGAAATTTAAACAAAAAATTGAATAGCGAAGAGACGAGTTAAAGACAGGATAGAGAGGGAGGCAGGGTTGACTAGCAAGAAAAGGGGAAAGAAGATAAGAGGATCATATCACATCACCTGGACTTGCCAGATGTTTTGAAACGAATTTTTTTTTGTTTGTATGCAAATTTTTAAATAATAAGGTTAAAATAAACACAAAAAAGGGGTAAGGGAAAAGGGGCTCGGATGAAAAAAAAAAATAGAATGGCGCGGCAGACCGGGCAGGGGGGTCACATGGTACCAAAAACAGGTTGTGCGAGCTTCTGTTGGCGGGCGCCAGCTGTCAGACGATCAAGCGGGTGCGTCTTACCATAGAGTTTCCGCTCTTTGACGGCCGGGCGAGGTGATTGAGCCATGGGGATGAAAGGATCGTTCGGGACAGGGGGTTTTGCGGCTAAAGAACGGCGCTGCGGGATGTTATTACTAGGCTTGTAACTGGGAGTGTGCAGGCTACTCTCGGACCATCCGCGTGGTCGGTCCATCTTCTTCACAGGTCGGTGTGGTGTTTCAAACAAGCCCACAAGAAGTTTAACATTCAGATCCACTTCTTCGGCCGCTGCTTGGGCTGCACTGTTCCAATCTTGAGGCCCTTGAACTGCCAAGAGAAAACTGATTATCACATCTGAGTCATGCATCAAGTAAGGCACACTGTATTACCAGGAGAGTAGGTCATCCGCTCAAGGCTGAGGCTACGTTTGCGGAGTCTTTCTCTTCCAGCAGCCGGCCTTTGCCGAGTAGGACTGGTCTGGGTGCTTTGTGACGAAGCCGCAGCTAGCGCAGCTAAAACAGATTGAGGGGGAGCGAAAGATCCGGTCAGAGGGCAAGTAGCTTTGGCTTCTAGAGCTTTCCGCAACCGCATAACGCTGATGCCTTCAGTCGATGTTTCGGCAGTGTCGGAGATGCTCCTGCTCAACAACAGAGCGTTAGAAACGGATTCTTCCGGCAGACTTCTTCGTTGTTGCTGTGGTTGCTGATGTCCGTTGTTGGCTTTTTCCAGCGCTTCTCGTTGCATCCGCACTAAACCTCGGCTGCATTCGTTTGGAAGCGAAGAATCCTGTTGTTCTTCGGACGGGATTGTTGGAAGTGACGGGTCGCTGGAGTAACTGGGCATTATCGATGGTGAATCGGAGTTTGTGTTATTCGTTACAGGGACAGCTCGAGATCGAGTCTCGGTAGCGCCCCATGATCGCTGTCGTAAAGGCGATTCGCGTGGAATAGATCCATCCGATTGGCGTCGTTCTTCACGCTCAAACACACGATCGACACGATCTGAAAAGACATCCGAAATTTTGACTTCTTGTTCTGGTCGTTTGCGAGCACTGGTAACACTAGAAGTGGTAGGCACTGGTTTCGATTGGACACCTGGCATCATCGATAAAACGTCCGCAACAACCGGATCAGCCTGGGGACTGTTGCTTCCAAATTGCCACGGATTTTTTATATTCAGAACAAGACCTGTTGGTCGACTGGTTGGAACGGGCGTTCCTGGAAGAACTGAGGCGGCTTCCAGTTCGTAGATACGGTCCTTGACACTTCCGACACGCGGCAGACTGGTAAAATGCTCTGGAAGTGGTGATGCATCCGGATCTGTACTGGATTCGCCTGGAACTTCTAATACGACCCCATTAAAAGACTCGACCGAATCAAAATTTAAGCTTAATTCCGATGGTTCGAAGAAGAAATTCGCTGGGGGTGGTGGAGGTGGTGGTGGCGGACTGGATTCCAGTTTAACAGCTCGATTTTGCGATACGCTGTACGTTCGGCCATTGGAGCAAGGTACTCGAAGACTGACGCAAACAGTTCGGTTGGCCGTCGATTCTTGTAGCTCAGTTTCAGAAGCTTCCGGCTGAGAAGGGAAAAAAGTTTCAGCCAAACTGTCATCAGGTGACCATGACTTTGGACGGCCAAGATCTCCTTCCAGTATATCCAGCGTGTCCATTGGCGAATCCTTTTCGTCTGGTTGTTCTTGTTGTTGGTCGACGGAATCGACCAGCAATTCCGTTATCACACTGATCTGCTTCTGTTGCTGTCTGGTGGGTGAGTTTGGAACGCTCGATCCTGTGGCACTACCCGACTGTTGTTGTTTTTGTTCTTTATCCTGTGAAGTCATCAGCCGCCGAACAGGATGTATTGATCCTACTACTTTGGCGGCAAGATTAGTCTCCGACTTGGATCGCCAGAGTTTGTTGTGACGCTGTCGGGATGCGTCCAGTATTCCGGCGTAAATCTCCAGTTGCTGCATGAAACTGGCGTTGGGTTTTACGCAAGCTCGTCTATCTTTAACATGTTTCAAGGCTTGAGGTAGGTCCCAATGTCGTACTTTCATTGCGTAGGCTATGACGACTGAAGCGGACCGACTGACTCCCATTTTGCAGTGGACAAGCACCTTAGATCCATCTTCCACAGCTCGTCTGATATACTTGAATGTCCGATCCCAATGTTTGAGTAGTTCGGTGGCTTCATCGTCGTACACTCGGATGTTCAGGTAATCAAACTGATCGGGAAAAAAGTTATCAATCTCGCGTGTCACGTTGAGGATGTGCCCAATTCCGTTGCGCTCGAGCTCCTCCAAATTTGACGCGTTCCATTCCGAGCCAAGAAAGAGGTCGTCGAATATTCGACTGGCTCCATCCATCTGGCCCAGAATGGTGAGCATTTCTGTATCAAGGAAAGACTTTTGGTCTGTCAGATCCATCTGCAATTCCTCCTCCACTCGGCGACGAATGTCTACAGACGTGACGTCATCTAGATCTAATGTCATCATCACTTCTTTGAGAGTCGAGCGAATTAGTCGTTCGCGATCCGCTTTCTGATCCTGTGGAGATGGCGGCCGCCTTGACTCCACGTCCGGCAAGTAGTTCCACTCATTCAAACTGGACCGATCCGAAGTGATGCGATAGGATTCAACCCATCTGTGAGTTCCTCCCCCGGGATAATGGTTGTACTTTTGAGCCCGGTCGCATGCCTTGTGCAGACTTTGGATGACGGCCCATAAAACGTGAACACTGACTGGCTTAAAAACATGTTGGCTACCACCGGAGCATAGACTGAAACCGCCATCGCCATCTAGTGTCAGTCCTGCATCTGCATAGATGCACAGCACCAGACCTAATGTTGTTTTTTCTCCGATCCAGTCAAAGCCAAGAACTAGAATCAGAAAAATTTAGTTGAAACATGAATTCTTAAATTGAAATAGAAAATATTTGATCAAGTGGCTTACCACAGGCTTCTTCCTCTTCCTCAGGCAGACTTCCAGCACAAGCAACAACTGCTAGGTAGCGAATCCTTCCTGGATGGGTTGACTCCAGTCGGACTACTTCCTTCAAGACATGGTCTTGTGGAAGCAGTGCAAACATAAACTGCAAAAGAAACAAAAAACAATGAAACGAATTCTTGTATTTAAAAAATCAATACAAAGACATACCTGAAGATGTTGTTGAAGGTCAGTTTTCTTGATTGTGCCTCCTGGAGAGGCCACATCTTCACTATTAACATTGAGAGTATGTTGGGGGTATGCAGCCATCACCACCATCTAGATCGCTCTTAGCTAGCATACACATGCTCTCATTGAGAATCCTTTTCGATCAACGGCACATTCTAGGCAGAAGGCACGTAAACAGTAGGCAGTTGTGTGACTATGGACTTGTGTGTGTGTGTTTGTAGACTGCTGTGCTAGAGTAGAAACACAACGTACGACTGACAGTCAGATACGACGAATAATATTTAAAAATTGCAACCCCTCCCTGCAGATTCGCTATCTGTTTCAGTCGAGCTGGATTCTATACTTAACAAGACTTTCAAAAGATTACACAAGTGTTTTACTGTTTCACTCTCTTGCTACCTTTGTTTGTCGCCTTTTAAGGGCAGTCCTTTTTAGTTTCGGGTGGCAAAAGAAACACATACACATAGACGACAGCAGCAAACCTAGCGTCGGATCGCCTAATTATTGTTGACGATCCGACACGTCCGACAAGAAAGGAAAAATGATGGCTTCAATTTGAAGAATTAAAGCCACCGATGTTACAGAGCGTCTACCACCAACAAGTCTACAGAAACTACTAATGTCTCCTCACCAAATAATAATAAAACAAATACGCCCAAAATGAAAAATCACAGTCGCGCAACAGATGCGGAGAAAACTACTGCTGGTACGGTACACGCAAGAACGGCGATCGGGGGAAACGGTGGGTAGGCCGCACCAAGTGAAAGCTCTCGAGAAGAAGAAAAAATACTGAAAAACTCATTACCACCATGATATAATCACGCGTCCAAAAAGAACTCTCTCTCTTTCTCTTCATCGATGCAAACCATTTATTGTTTGTTGTATAAATTACACCCCTGTCCATTGTGTGTGTGTGACTTTCTTTCGCCTCATTTTTATAGGGCGTTTTTTCGCTGACCAACAGGTGGCGTTCCGATTTGACAAAGGAAACTGTTGAAAGTTCCCCATTTAGCAAGACGGAACTGGAACAAAAAAGGTAGCTATTCTAAGAAATTCGAAGAATATGCGTAATGCAATCCAGATGAATCAGACAGGTCGTGATCGTTCATTGATGCGTCAACTAAGTGAAACCCACGAACGTCATGATTCATAGGTTCCACCGATTGACTACTAGATGGCTCTCTACCAACGGTACAGAAATAATCGAATTAGTCAAAATCTAAAAATAAAAGAATTGAACTAAAATGAAAATCTTCCATGTGGATAAATTAATATTAATTGCATGAATACAAAAAATGTTCATTTATTAGTTTCACCAGAAAAATGCTAAGTATTACAGAAAAAGACACGCATTAACGATTCGGATAGGGGAAAGCTCTCTTCAGAGCGTGGGTTTTCTCTTCTCTGGGTTTGGGCTTTGGGGGACTTGGGTCTTCTGGGTGTGTATGCTACAGAAAAATTTCCAGTCTGAGTCTGAACTCCGTTGTGGACGGAGGGAACACACACACACGCCATTGAATCATATAGTAACGAACGTTGAAGCGTTTCTCATCCACTACCCCCTAGAGTGTGTCTGTGTGTGTGTGTGAGTGTGTATACGTGGTGTATGTGTTGGATTTTTAGGGGTTGTGTGTGTAAAGCTCTCTTTGTTCTTCTCCCCCTTTGTGTGTTTCCACCCTGCAACACTCACAATTCAAGGTGCCTTTTTAAAACACAGCTTGGCATTTGCTGTGTGTGTATTTGTTGATTCATCTAACTTTGATCAAGCAGTAAGTAGTGTTATTTCGTTCGTCATACAAGTAGTTTGTTATGCATCAAAGCTGTCAAATCCTGTTAGGAAGTTAAAACATATCCTTAAAACTGGCAATGCGCAAGCGCATTGAAAATTTGTTGCCCGTCTGCTTTCTACCCTTGGGTCAAAAACAAGAGAAATCTTTTTTTTTTCTTTCGTTGATATTGCGGTCTCGACATCTGCATCTCGTTTTTCATCCTGGTCGATTGTGTTGGAAAACAGCCCACGATTGATTTTCATATGACCCCCTTTTATCGAGAAGTTTTTTTCTCGACTCATGAATCAATGGTGTTAACTGCAACCAGTCGTGACGATATGTTTCTCCTAGCGAAAGTTGCCCAACATCTCACAAAGTTGCATATTTGGTTTTTGATCTTTATTTTGTGCAATTGCTAAACAGGTTTTTCTTGTTTCCATATACAGGCTAAATTGACGTAGACTGGTCGAGTGAGTTAATCCAACAAGGCCTGCGAAACTACTACCACCATAGCTCCTCAAGAACATCCAGGTCTGCAGCAGCGCGGAGTGGCTGGGGTGCTAATGCCGATGGCTTTGTTAGGGCCCAGTGCCCGGCAACAGCAATCAGGAAACGGTAGAGGAGGAAACTTCAACGATCCTGCAGCTATGTCAGCAGGTCTAGGTATGCAGGCCTACCACAATGCTGCAGCTCCAACCTCACACTCCCAGCATGCGATTCTTGCTGCTGCTGCAGCCGCTGCAGCTGCAGCAGCCCACAATCAAGGATTAACACAAGCTGCTTCTGGATTTTATCCAGCCAACAGTCATCATCCTCAGCAACAGCAGCCCCAACAACAATCTCATCATTCCAACAGCAACAATGGAAGCAACAATCAACAGCCAGCTCAGGAAGCTCAACCAGACCGACCCATTGGTTACGGCGCTTTCGGAGTCGTCTGGTAAGATTTCTTCATGCATTTAGTAATGTCTCGTTTTCTTCTGTCGTTTCTCTCTCTCTCCCCCCATCTTCCTCCCGACACTCCAGCACAGGAATGTGGTACTGGAGCGATTTTTTAGTCGGCCACAGCTCTCTCTCTTACTCGTTTTCTCTCGGACCAGGAGCTTAAACAGGGAAGTGGGAATGTCAAGGGAAAGCGGCCGTGATGGAAGGAGAGCCCAGTGACCTCCTTTTTCTCTTGATTTGAAGTGCGTGTATATGTTAGACGAGATGCTGGAGGCGGCTCGATGCTTAAACAAAACACTACAAAAAAGGGGAAATGTGTATCAATACCACCATCAGACTTTGATTCATGAACCAGCTCAAGGTTTATGTGGGCGATTGGGTTCAAGAAATAACGAAAAGATGCTGGATTGTCCTGACGGAAGCCAACATCAAAAGCTCTTTGTTTGTTAAAATTCGACCTGATATATTTGGGCTGCCTCTTTCCCCTCGTCTTTCCTCCTCCGCCGTCCTTTCTAGCCCCCCCAGGACAAATGTCTTTTTCCGCTCTCGACACGAAGATGCTAAGGATTCAAAAAAGAGAGATTGTGGTAGTGGTAGGGTCGGTTTTTCGAAATGAGTGCGGAAGTAGCGAGAGTTGTGCTGCTCTGCCGAATGAGACGAGAGAAAAGAAGGGGGTTCTCTCTCTCACTGGTTTTCTCTTGACATACAAACCCACAAAAAAGAGAAGCGTTAGCGGTATAAGAGAAAAGAGACTGGACTGACGTCATCATCGTGACATAACTGCCTCTGATCTTTCATCAGCTATCGACTAGACGAAACAAAAGATAACATGCAGATTATCAACTGCGCAACAGTTGTCTCCCTCTGTCTGTTTTTTTCCGAATGTTTAAAGTCCAGAATTTGTTTTGTCCGAGATGTATAGGGGGGAAAAATGAAAACATTCGGGTTTCTCTGCTAACACAAAGAGGCAGGTGGGGTGGAGGGGAAACTTGATGCACCTGGACCCTTTGTTGTTTTGATTTGGAAATGGTGGTGGTTGTGGTTTTCAACCATCCTTCAACAGGGTTCTTTAAAAAGGTCACACAACAGGTCAAGGATTCTGGTCAAGAAAAGAGAAAAACAAGTTGTTTTTCGAGGCCATTTAACGGGGTTCTTCCTCTTGAATTTTTAGTGTACCATCATGAAATATATGTTTCTAAAAGTGTTTTATTTTCCATTACTTTTGACAGGTCTGTGACAGATCCTCGCGATGGCAAGCGTGTCGCTCTGAAGAAGATGCCTAACGTCTTCCAGTCGCTCGTCTCGTCCAAACGTGTCTTTCGCGAGTTGAAAATGCTTTGCTTCTTCAAGCACGATAATGTAAATTGAAATATAGTGGTTTTCCAATAGCCCTGGATGGATTAAACAATACCATGCGCTTTTGTTTCTTCCCTTGTAGGTGTTATCGGCCCTGGACATTTTACAGCCTCCGCATATCGACTTTTTCCAAGAGATGTAAGTATTTAACAGCCGCTAGGGGATAAACAGAAAACGCCATGTCTGTCTGTTGGGTGTAGGGGAGGATACTGTAGTAATAGACAAAAGGGGCCATGAACCTCTCCCACCCTTGTGTACGCTCCGGTCTCGTATTTTTCGGACAAAAAAGAAGAAGACCATCATTCCATTCCGCTTTTCTCTCTTCCATCATTCTGACATGTTGAGGGGGAGTTTAAAAGGCTCCCACAAAAGGGAGGGGGGATAGAAAAATGAGAAGTATACTACTCCAGAGGATGGTGGTGGGGTCACACGACAACCAAAGAGGGTCTACTTCCCCCCTCTGCCAGCTGCTGCTGTTTAGGGGTCCATTCACCCTTTTTCCTATGGGGGTTGGGACCTAGGGTAGTTGTATGCAGTAGTTAAGTTTTAAGGCTCAACGGTATCGATTTACAGTTGACTGATCATCCTGATTGGTTGATGATTAGATACGTCATTACGGAGTTGATGCAAAGTGACTTGCACAAGATTATCGTCTCGCCGCAACACCTCTCCACCGATCACATTAAAGTTTTTCTCTATCAGATCTTGCGAGGTATGTTGTCATTTAATATGATGTTATCAAATTTCCAACAACTTCTGAAACTGTTCTTTGTCTTTCCACAGGATTGAAATATTTACATTCCGCAAGGATTCTCCATCGTGACATTAAACCTGGCAATCTCTTGGTCAACAGCAATTGTTTGCTCAAAGTATGGCTTCGCTGACTTTTGCATCCAAACGTCGTATGCGGATGTTGTTTTACTGTTAACTAATCTTGTTATTCGCCCTCTCCTTGCAGATATGTGATTTCGGATTGGCTCGCGTGGAAGAGGCGGACGCTAACAAGGCCATGACGCAAGAAGTTGTGACGCAATACTACCGCGCACCGGAAATTTTGATGGGCGCACGTCACTACAGTTCAGCAGTCGATGTCTGGTCTATTGGCTGCATCTTTGGCGAACTTCTTGGTCGCAGGATCCTTTTCCAGGCTCAGACACCCATCCAACAGTTGGAATTGATCACAGACCTCCTGGGCACACCCAACGTGGAAGATATGTCAAGCGCATGCGAAGCTGCCCGTAAACACATGATCCGTCGTCCGGCTAAACCTCCTTCATTGGCCGCTTTGTACACTTTGTCGTCACAAGCCACACATGAGGCCGTCCATCTCCTTAGCCAGATGCTGGTCTTCAATCCGGAAAAACGGATCAACGTTATTGACGCTCTGGCGCATCCTTATTTGGATGAAGGTCGACTCCGTTTCCACTCCTGTATGTGCCGCTGTTGTCAGACTGCCAGTCAGCCCGGCTCGGTGGCCGTTCGTCGATACGCTTCAGACTTGGAACCTTCTGCCGTCCAACCATTCGAGGATCATTGGGAACGTGAGCTGACTTCCACCCATCAAGTTCGCGGTTAGTTGTTTAAACTCTCCTTTTTTTATCTTTGTCTTAAAACATATTCGCTTATCGTTTGTTTTGTAAACAGAAAAGTTGCACAAGTTCATCATGGACCAGCTGATGAGTAGTCAAGTGCCGTTGTGCATTAATCCTGCATCTGCGGCTTATAAGAGCTTTGCCAGTTCGACGGTGGCCCATCCTTCAGAGCTGCCGCCATCACCTCACAACTGGGAATGACTGCCCGGCCGGCGAAACAAGGGCCGGCCGCGTTAATTAAAACACACAACACCACCCAACATCTCTTTCCTTCTTGTTTTTCCTTTTTCCTTCCCTCAACTAAAAAAAAAATCTTCTACTAAAATAACAAAAAAAAAAATAATAATAATGATTTCCTCTCCCCGCCCTTCATCAAAGTGTACGTGAGAGTTGGGCCACGAGCAAAGCCAGAACTTACTTGATCTCGCCGCTGAGAGAATGTGTGATGTGGTGGGTTGGACATCCAACAACGAAAAAAAAAAGGACGAGGACAAAGATGATGACGTTGGTTCAAAATTTACCAGGAAATTGTTTTGGAAGTAATAAAAAAAACGCAGAAAAGTTTGAAGATATTGGGACGATCTTGTGCCTGTTTTGGGAAGAAGAGAATAAAAACCACACACACACACACCTCACTCTTAACAGTTTATAGCCTAGACTCTTATCCTTTTGTCCTAAGCTCCGAGCGAATTGTGTAAATAACGAAAAAAGTAGCCAAATCCTCCTCCCTCGAGAAAAAAAAATCCTGCAGCTCTTTTTTCCTCAAATCTCTTTTCTCTTTCTGTATCCCCCCCCCCTTTCTGTGTAAATAATGCTCAAAACTATTTCAATTATCTTTATCACCTCATTTGATCATTTCCTCTACCAAACCCCTTTTTTTTAAACAAAAAACTTTAATCGTCAGTATTTTTTAAAATAGGCAAATATTTCCTGTTAACCGGGAAATATCAATGAAGGAGTGTGGCTAACCGTTGTTTGAACTCCTTTCTATCTCAACTCACCCCCCGCTCCTCATAACATTCTCCGAATTGCCAATGGTGGACAGTCACACGACATTTGATCGTATAATGTTTTCAGGACCATTTTCAATATTTTTTTTTTTCAGTTTTTCACGTCATTTGTTTTGTTTTTTTTCCCTCATCGATCCTCTTTTTTCCTCCTCCTTTTATCTCCTAATGTTTTTTTTTTCCTATTTGTTCACTTGTTTCCATTTTGAATTGATTTAGATCGTTTGCTCTGAACCCTCTGTAGTTGTCTATAACAACAAAAAGTCGTTCGCCGGCGACGATACATGAGGCTGAAGATCAATAAATAATGAAAAAGAATACACAGCTGATGAGAAAAAAACAAAAATGTGATTGTAACTTATTATTATTTTTATTACTTGGAGGAAGAAAATTCATGGCCTGTGAACGTCTGAACGATCGTCGAGAAAATCAAAAGAAAGTAATCACCCTCGGGGTATTTTCGAGTTACAACAGCGAGACATTCTTGGGTACTATTACATCTTTACACAGCAGTGGAGTCGACTGCTGCGCATACCTTACGGCCACTAACGACGCAGAGAAGACGAGAAAGAAGACGGGCTTATCAGTTCCAAGGTCGGGCAGCTCCAATCTAGACAGAATTGACCAACTACTAACTATTTCAAAATGGAATTTCCAACCACAGGACAGGTAATACTAGTTATATCGAAGAAATGATTTTGAAAGAGTTTGTCTGATTGTATTTTTAAAATTGTGTTGGACTTTTTATAAAATTCTTGGTATTTACCCTAGGTCATCGAATGTCGTGCTGCAGTTGTCTGGGGAGTTGGCGAACCGTTCAAAATGGAGACGATTAAAGTGGAGCCCCCGAAGGCTGGTGAAGTTCGTGTGAAGATTATTGCATCGGGAGTTTGTCACAGCGATTTGTTCTTCATACGAGGCGGAGCAGGGCCACTTGTATTTCCATGTGTTTTGGGGCACGAAGGAGCTGGAATCGTCGAAAGTGTAGGATCAGGAGTGTCAACTGTTGCTCCAGGTATTAATCTTTTAACTCTATAATATTACTAGCGACATTTATAATGTTAATATCATTAAGGCGACCACGTCATTCCGTTGTATACTCCTCAATGTTACGAATGCGACAATTGCAAGTCGGAATTCACCAACATTTGTACCAAGAATGAAATGCTGCAGGTATCTATTGCGTTGTTGTTGTGATGAAGCCATCTACCGCTTGCTATATCAATTTCGTTACATTCAACAGATGGGCGGATTGATGAGCGACGGAACGACGAGGTTCACCTGTAATGGACAGGTCATTAAGCACAACATGGTAAAAAATGGTTTAATTAGTTTACTTAGCCAGTTTCCTCTAATTACCATGAAAACTCTTAAACTTGGCAGGGATGTTCTACATTCTCAGAGTATACGGTCGTTAACGAGACCAACATCTGCAAGGTACTTTTAAAAATCATAAAAAATTAAGTCTGTATCCAATTTGATCTACTGTATGTTCTTACTTTGTAGATTGATCCTGCCGCGGCATTGGATAAAGTTTGCCTGATTGGATGCGCGATTGCAACCGGATACGGGGCTGCTCTCAACACTGCCAAAGTCCGGCCGGGATCGACTGTGGCCATCTGGGGATTGGGCGGAGTGGGACTAGCTGCAACCATGGGAGCAAAAAAAGCTGGAGCAGCAAGGATTATCGGAGTAGACGTTAACCCAGCTAAAGTCGAAATAGGTATTTATTGAGTGGACATGTCATTTCAATAGGTACAGAGATTTGTACATACCTTGTGGTTTTGTTTAAAGGGAAAATGTTTGGAATGACGGATTTTGTAAATCCAAAGGACCACGAAGAACCGGTAGAGCAAGTACTGATGAAAATGACCAATGGCGGAGTTGACCATGCACTGGAATGCTGCGGAATACCTAGCTGCGTGGTATTGACAAATTAATATAGAAACTTCCGTTTCGTACAAGTTCATTGAACCTCTAACTTTTAAAAATGTAGAAATCGGCTTTTGCGGCGTGCAAACGAGGTGGAGGTACTTTGACACTGGTCGGATTGGTACCTCCTGGGGAAGATATTCCATTTAACGCTTTTCAATTGATCGGTGGGAAAAGTATCAACGGGACCTACTTTGGAGGTATCGTAAAAAGGATATATTTAGTCTTTCTCTATAAACTTGGCATGGAACACACTATTTTTAAGATGCCTTGGCTAATTAGGTTGGAAAAGCCGCGACCAAGTTCCAAAATTAGTGGAAGACTACCTGTCAAAACAGCTGATGGTCGACGAGCTTATCACCCACACCCTTCCGATAGAATCCATCAATGAAGCTGTGGACCTGATGAAAAAGGGCGAATGGTAAAATAGTTTTAAAACATTTAAATACATAAACTTAGTATAAACTAACGAAATATTTTATTTTTAGCGTGAGGAGCATCGTCAAATTTTGAACGAAGAAATTCCAAGGAAATGGTGAACGCCAGGTTATAAGGGATTCAATTGGAGCTCAATGCTCAATGGTGTAGGTTATCGAGCTTTTTTACACAGCCATCAAATTCTATTTTAGGAAAGGCCAAAAAATAAATCAAAATAAAATCTGGCGTATCCAGTGAAGTATAATTAGTGCCACATGCTCTGTTAGTGTCATTTTTATTTTTGTTTTCCTCAAGGTAAACGATGGGTTTTCCTCGAAAGGGATGTGATACCAAGGCGTTAATTATATAACCAACGGAGAAAGGAAACCTTGGGCGTTTGATTAGAAAATGAGGCAGCTGTCCGGCCCAGCCCCTTGTTCACTCCTCTTTGAGGTTAATGATTGAATAATTCCTTTCACGTCCGTATAGAGAACAAGGCTAACAAGAGTGAATGCGCCCCATAGCCTTCAGAGATTCTGCGCATGTTATCTCTTTGATAAGAAATGCAAAAATCCCGACCGCTGGTTTCTGAAAAGTGACCGAATTGGCATCACCGCCATAGGGCTATTACAAGGTTAGCTAGGCTACAAAAGCTTTTTTTTGTCTCCGGTCCATTGTGGATTAACTGAAAGATATTCCCACAAAATTAGTATTTTGGAACACGATAACTATGGAATTAACAACTACTGTTGGAAAGGTAAAATTATTGTGTCGGCTAATAAGGAAAGTTTAGGCAAAATCTTCCCCAAAGAAGAAGAAAGCGAGTGAGCCATCTGCTTCTTTGGGACAGTTTCAATCGATCGGTGCCAAACCTCACGGTGATGACGTCACGTAACACGCCCTTCGATGCTTTGATTGCTTCTTGAAAAAAAAAATGTGACTGTTTTTATTCACAACAAAAAGTCGATCAACGGAGTTGGAAATCTTTTCAGGTGATTGAATGTCGGGCTGCAGTGGCATGGGCGGTCGGAGAACCGCTCACGATTGAAACGGTACAAGTGGCTGTTCCACTGACAGGAGAGGTCCGCATCAAGATCGTCGCTTCCGGGGTTTGCCATACTGACTTGTTTTTTCAAAGAGGGGGAGACGGACCGGATGCATTTCCGTGCATCCTCGGTCACGAAGGAGCTGGCATTGTGGAAAGCGTTGGACCTAACGTTACTTCCGTTGAACAAGGTTATTTCATCTATTTAAATGGAAACGACATAAAATTAAAAGAACAATCGATTACAATTAGGCGATCACGTAATCCCGGTTTATACAGCTCAGTGTTACAATTGTGAATTTTGCAAGTCTAGCGAGACCAACATTTGTAATGTTAACGGCACATTCCAAGTAATCCACTAATCCTACAGTTGATAAAACGAAACGAAATTTACATTTCTATTTATATATAGTTGGCCGGATTAATGAATGACGGTACGACTCGCTTTACATGTCGTGGCCAGTCTATTAAGCACAACATGGTAATCAAAATAAACTATGATTTAAAAAAAAAAGCCAGCCAACATTTTTATTGCTTTCTCAAGGGATGTTCGACTTTCAGCGAATATACCGTGGTTTACGAGACTAACGTTTGCAAGGTAATATAAACCAACTAGCGCGAAAACGTGAGATTCTTTTTATTGCTTTTACCTGAATTCATTTGCAGATCAACCCAGGTGCTCCGTTAGAAAAAATTGGGCTCATCGGGTGTGGAATTGGAACGGGATACGGAGCAGTTCTTAACACCGCTAAAGTGCGGGCGGGATCGACTGTTGGCATTTGGGGCCTTGGTGGAGTTGGTCTTGCGGTAGTAATGGGGGCTAAAAAAGCCGGAGCTGCCCGTATTATCGGCATTGATATTAATCCATCTAAAGAAAATATTGGTTTGAATTCATTTATTTAATGCTGGTAAGTTTTTTTTAAATCTTGGATTAAATGTTGATTATTACAGGCAAGAAATTTGGAATCACTGATTTCATCAACCCAGATGACTACAAAATACCTATAGAGGAAGTAATTATGGATATGACAACAGGAGGATTAGACTATGCTTTTGAGTGTTGTGGCATCCCCAGTTGCATGGTAAATAACAAATTAAAATTAATTTGTTAGCTATTGACTTTAATATAGACTTTGTTGCATTTCAGAAAGCAGCAATGAATGCCTGTAAAGAAGGTTTGAGTGTATTAACTATTGTGGGAGTAGCTGATTTGACGGCAGAAGTCTCGTACAATCCAATACAACTAATCTATGGAAGAACCATTAAAGGGACCTATTTTGGAGGTTTAAAATATTGTAATTCAATTGCTCATACCATGGATAAAAACAATAAGGCCATCATATTTCAGGGTGGAAGAGCCGTGACCAAATCCCAAAGTTGGTGGATGCATATTTAGCCAAGGAATTGATGGTGGATGAATTTATAAGCCACACCATGCCAATTGAAAACATAAATGAAGCTGTGGAACTAATTGAAAAAGGAGAATGGTAGCAAATGCTTATAAACAATTTTTTTAATCAGAAAAAAAATATATACTTGCATGTTTTTGATTTTCAGTTTGAGAAGCATGGTCACTTTCTGAAACAATTGAACGTCGCTACACAGTTTTTATTATTTAATTTTCCCCTTGTTCTATTGATACGAAATATAACTGAATACCATGCACAATCCTATTATCTAAAATTATTAATGATTTAAACATATTTTGATTTCAAATTCAAAACAAAAAAGTTGTACCGGAAATAAAAATGGCAATGTTGCTGTTAACATGAGACTTGAAAAGGCTGAATTTTGTCTGTGATGGCGGGCTGTGGCTTTGATCATGTACAATTGTGAAACAATACTGCATTGAAATTTGAAATGGGAGATTTGTTTAACTCAGATGACATTCCAGTCACTTGGCCGAGAGAGTTGCCTCAGTTAAAAAATATAGATGACCGTCTACACTGTCCAATATGCTACAACTATATGAAAAATCCTGTGATATCAACTGCTTGCTCACACAATTGTAATACCTTTATTAGTTATGTTTACATATTAATACTAAGGCTTCATGTGTGCTTTTTTTTAATTTACAGTTTGTTCGTTATGCATCAGGAAAAACATTAGTCTCAAGAACAGCTGTCCAATATGTTTTGTTGACATTTCTGATGGGTTGCTGCGCCCAAACCGTTGCCTTGAAGAAATCATCAAATGCTTTCAGCCAGTAAAGAATTATGTTTTGAATACTCTAGTGGACACCAGAGATCGACAACAAGAAGGTTATTCAACAGAAACTTCAAGAGATAGTTTACCTTCTCATTCTTCAGCCATAATTCACACACAAGCAGAAAGTGAAATATTGGCAAGTCAGAATGTTCATAAAGAGAATATTTCATCATCTTCTTTCACAGCAGCTGATGAAAAAAGTCTGAACAGCTACATTTCTTCCTTTTTGGCATCATCAAGTGTTCCTGCCGTAGATACTCATCAACCTCCAATAGCATCATGCAGCCAACCTGTAAGAGCATCAATACCTAGTGCTCATCAGAAACCTCCAAGTCAATCCTCTAATGCTGTGAAAGAAGTTCTTTGTCCTGTGTGTCATAACTGGATGAGGGAGTCTATTATCAACATTCATCTGGATTCATGTTTGAACTCAAACAAACCTGCCAAGAGGAAGCCCATGCCAAAGCTGATTTATCATCTAATGAAGGAACAAGAGCTGAAGAAAAGGCTTAGAACATTGGGACTCAGCACTGTTGGTGACAAAGATACTTTGATAAATCGACACAAGAAATTTACCATTCTCTACAATTCCGAGTGCGATGCTTTAGAGCCCAGACCGGTCGAAGAACTGATAGAAATACATGTGCGAGAAGAAGCCGAAAACCATCGATTGGCTACTGAACTACGTCTTGCTTCCGCTAAAGTGAAAACAAATGATCTAGAAAAAATCGAGGAGGAAAATCTTCAGTATTTACGCAGTAACAAAGAGAGTTACGATCGTTTAATCGACGAAATTCGACAGCGTCCACCTTTGCCGCCACCACCTATTACTCTACCGTTGCCTGAGGAACCTCCAGCTGTCAAAATCAAGAACGAGCCTCCGAAAGTAGAAAATGAAAGCGAAGAAGAAGTGACGGAGCTCTACGTCCCACCAAAGGTTTACGAAATGATCTGTTTATCGGACAGTAGTGAAAGTGATGAACCACCTTCGATTGGTTCACGTCCGGTTTCAGCTGCTGGTACGTCTGATAGTGACGTCTCTAGACAATCAACTTCCGATGATTCCATTCCCGATCCATTGGAATCTGGAAGTTCTAAGGATAGCAATTCTTTGTCCGTCGGTGCTCAAACTATCACTTTGTCGACAAGTGATTCAAGTAGCAGCAATTCCACTTCGCCAACGACCTACAGTCCAGTTGAGTCACCTACCGAATTTTTATTTGAAGAAGAATCTAGCAGTAGCTTGAGCGCTATGTTGCCCACCGTACTGAAAATGTCAAAGAAACGGGCGAAATCTCCTTCGCTGAACATGTCCGACCGCAAACTGTCATTAAGAAGAAGATTTTGAAGATAGTTGTGGCATTATTGTGTAAATATTTTTTCTATAATTTCTTTTTGTTTGTGCAAAAATGGTTTGCCCTGCTATTCTTGCATGCCAGTCATTTTGGTTCTAAATTTTATGTTTCCGATCGAGAATAAATTGCTTACAAATTTCAAACGAAAGCGACGAAAAAATTGAAAATGTAAAAGAAACTGGCATCCTAATTGTTGAATGATAAATAAACCCCCAGAATTGTCCTGAGTATTCTTTTCAGATTTAATTGAGTATCTTATTAAAGTGAAAGTCCTTCAGTCACGGAACGATCCATGCATCTAATTCCCTAATTGTGATGAATCACGTTTTCCATTAATTATGAATTGATTGATCTATGATTACACAAGCAGGATGCCTGCTTAGGAATAGGTACGTGATTTCTAAGTAGGAAAAGAGTAGTAGATCAAGGACCGGATATTGACCCAGTCTGTCAATCTAGTTCTGACTCAAGTAGAAGTGCAAAGTCTGATGACGTACTTCCTCGGCTATCAAAATCTACTGATGCACTCAATCTATCGATGATTGATCTTTTGATTTCTGTCAAACTTTGGATGTCAGAGCAGTTTTGCGCAAGGCAGAATAATCTCTAGAAGGATAAAAAGAGAAACCTCACGTATCGCCAGAGGTGAACAGGTGAGGGCTTTTTGTGGGTCGTCAGAGATAATCGGATTGTATGCCTGTCATGAATACTAATCGTGTAGAAGAAATGTATTTGTCTCACAAATTGACAGCGATGAGTCACTCTCTATTCGGTGGCCGGTCATAATACACACCATTAATGGTAAAATGCTTAAGGTCGCCACTAAAAGATAAAAATCAATCAATCTATTAGTCATTTAATTCTTTGACTTAAAAATAATGTTTAAATATTACCTGAGTGAATTTATGTGTTTCACAAAACGCATCGTATCCTGATCTCGATAGACAAGAGCCAGGCAGTTATTTGACGGGCAAATTGTAAGTAACTGTAAAAGAAGAATGAGATCTGCATAGTAACTACTGCAATACTACCAACTCATCATCAATAATTAAAAAACCTCTTCATCTTCACCCCTGGCGATATAAGAAACTTGTCCGCCGTGGGGCAACTGCCAGTGATCTGCTGACAGGAAGAACCAAACATCCAAGGCGTATTCACTGCCATGTGCATCCTCATCACTTAACATAGTATAACAACCGGTTTGCCAGCGTGAAACCTATGAATCAATACATGCAAATTAATCTTTACCACGAAAAAGAGTAAATTAATTTTCACACCTGAAGCCTGCAGCAAGGATCGATATCACTGGACGACCCCTTTTTGGATTTTGAAGTTCCGTTGCTCGGTTCTGCGGGGAAAAGAGTAATTGGCGGTTAGAGCTTTCTCGTAAATGAGATGGAAATGTGAAAAAAAAGTACATACTTTCATCAGATGAACTTTCATTCTCACTGCTGCTGGGTGTTGATGCCAGTCGATGCAATTTTAAACCTGTGAGGTTTGATAGCACGAGGAAAAAAGCTTCGGACTGGAAAAATTTTCTTGCTTCATTTAAAACAACTGAAGAGGTAGATTCGGAACATTCGTAATTTCTTTTGTTGGCTGGACCCTGCGTTATCCAGTCAGAAGCATCTATTGAATGCAGAGCTTCGCATAGTTGCCCGTACTTGTCGGGTTGAATGAACTCTTGCAACTGGATTTCTGACTTGTCGCTAAATGTTGACTGCACGTCTCCCTGGGTCGAAGGGTCAAGATACGCCGGGCTTATCCACGTGTAGAAGTCATCCTCCTGGGATTCGAAATTGATTAAAAAATCACGATTTCATTTTTCCAACTGGTTTTTGGAATACTAACGTCCATATCTTCCGGTTTCGATAAATGTTTAACAGGTTCGACGTACGTTGGAGGTCGCTTGAAAGGCTTCCCGTGGAACCAGCCACTTACAGACAAACGACACTTGTTACTACTTGCTGCCAAGACTTCAGACACCTGTAAGTGATACACATCAACTCTTAGTTCAAAAAAAAAAAATCTCTTTTCATAAATTACATACCTGGTGGAATGATGTTGGGGTGACAGCAAAGAAGGCTAAACTGTTCCATACTGGAAGCAAAGATGTGACTATTCTGTCTGGTTGTTTCCTCTCATCAACACTGTATAAATCCAAGTTCCCCCCATCTGCAGAGGTCCAGTCTTCATCAACAAGGTACAGAATGTAAGCAATTCTCCTCCCTTCAAGTTCATCATCATGACAAAGCAAGACATCTAAAACAACAACAATATTTAATGACAAAGCTTGTTTCAAAATATGTTAATCGGATAACATACCTGTGTGGTTGTAGCGTGCACAGCTCATGTCAACTGTTGCATTCAACTCTATTCCTGTGACTTGGATGAGCCACTGACGGAAGTCTGTGTACAGAAATTTCTTAAGAGCAGACACAGCTGCGGTTGTAACTTTCTTGAGATCCTGAGATTGGTGGAACTTGTACAAGTCATTGTTTCTTTCATGAAAATTAAGTGAAAGCAGCTCATGCTTTAGTTGGTGAAGAAAACTGTCGTCATCTACGAAATTACGAAGCTGACAGCAGTTGAAGGGATTTTTACACACAAGACATTTGGTTTCCGCTAATTGGACTTGTTTATCCTGTCTCTCTGGCAGAGACCAGGCGTCCGCCGCTGCTCGAAGAAATTCTTCTGTGTTATAATTTGAATTAAACAGAGGCTGTACTAAATCTGTAACTTGCCATTGTCGGCTCGAATGAGCTGATTTAGTTTGCAAATGTTTTCCCTTGAATTTCTTTGCCGGATTCATAATATAAGTAACGTCAAATTATACGTTCATTTCAAATGCACGTGATAAATGGCACGGAAAAATCTAAATTCGTCTGCTTCTTAAAAAGCCGCTTAGCAGCGTTGCCACTTATTTGGAATATCGTCCGAAATATTATGATAATAAATTTTTCCCGTTTTTTTTCCGAGTTACAGAGGAGGACAAACACAAGTTTGGATTGCTTCTTGATATGGTTTGACAGTCATATATGGTAATAATTGAAATGCAAATCCAGAACCACAAAGAGAAATTGGTTGTCAGTATCTAAACTTTTTTTTATAAAAGTCTTTTTTCAATTTTATTATGTAGACAAAGCTCTTTTTCTTCTACCATCGTTTTTCCTCTTCTGTTGTTAACGACCCATTGCGGAGAGAAAGAAACAATGCCATATGCGCGCATGGTAACAGACTGCCTCAACTAGTCTTTTCTAGTTCATTCTGGTTCTTTGTGTCCCTTTACAGTGTATATATATATATATATTCATTCGTCCTTTTTTGTTACTAGCTATAGACATTTGGCTTTCGCATGTCCTAGCCGGCTAGCAGCGACTTTCCAAAAAAGAACAACTTTTTTCTTTTTGGAAAGGGCTGTTGCTACACGTGTCCCGCTTTCTCACTGTCGAGGTGAAAAAGAAACGAAAGCCTTGCTGGCGCTGCCTGGGACCCTGACTGGGCTGATTTTTCTCTTCAATCAATAAAAGGGAAAAAAGAAAATCGAAATAAAAATTGAACTTTGTCTGCCAACAAAGTCCACGCGTCCGTTGCGCACATATACAATCGGAGTTCGTCCTTTGAACCGTTTGTTATTCGCGTCCAACCCATCTGCTAAAATAAACCTCATCTATTTTGTGTGTAACGTTGACGTAAGCACTTGAACACACGCGCAACCTGGACGATATGTGTCACGTCCGATTTCGCATTGGGCAACAGTCCAAAAACAAAAATTATTTTTTCCATGTTTTTCACCGTTCATCACACCCGTTGGGAATGTGACCTGGTCAGATTTAGATGAACCACGTTTTCGCTTAAACACGTGCAGTATATAAGCCACACGATCACCCTGACCGAAAATAACGAAAAGATAAACGAAGAAATGTTTCATGTTTCATTGCATCATGACTTGACTGTATTTTTTTTGGTCTTTTTCACATTTTTAGTCTTTTTTTCACATCCATCGAACAAAATTTGTTTGTTCATGAGACATCGACATTTCAAGGATATATATATAGTATAATAAGGGAGGGAATACAAAAACAAAGATCATCACCATTCATCACGATATCAATCTAAAGAGTGTGTGTGTATGTGAGAGAGTCCTATATAGCAACAAGACAAAAAGGAGTAGGGGAAAAAAAATTGAAAAATCAAAAACAAGACAATACACACACAAGAACACACGGCCATCACTTTTTGTGGTATCCACGGCACCCTCCAGGAGCACACCAGTATAGGAGGAGGAATCAAGAGTTTATACGAAAGAGCCGGTGGTGTGTATACATCATGGAAACAATGCTGCTTGTTTGAAAGTGCACAAAATTAATTTTTTTTTTAAGCTTTTCTTCTTCGAAATAGAATCACACAAACTTGGACGAGAAGGAGATTTTTGCTACCGAAAAAAGAAATGGTGGGATGATGAACTCTTATTTTTTTGTTTCTTTTCTTTATCGTCTTTAAACATAAATTTTCAGCACGTAATACAATATTATCTTTTTTTGTTTAGAACTCTAGTACATTATTCTTTTTTTTATCATTTTTGTTACCTTTGTTCCAATATGAAAGACACAACTTCCCACGAAAAGAGATATTAATAGTAATAATAATAATAATGTGTGTGTGTGGTGGCGGGCGGGTACACACCCCTCTGTGCAAAGAGATTGCTCGTCGTCGTCTTCAGCATCCTTTCCAGATAAATCCGCAGACAGATCCATCCTGGCTAGGAGCTGCCCCTCTATTTCTTAATATTTGTCTTCCTCTACTGACTAGATGAGCGGAAGAGTTTACGTTTCACCAGAGAGTAGTCTTGACTGATGACCATTGTAGAACGGTAAGCCAGATTTCTATTTAATGTCAAAAATTAATAAATTTGACAATTAAAAATATTTTAAAATTTAAAAAAAAAAAAAAAAAAACTTACTGGAGAAACAGTGGAAGCTTTGAAGTCCAGGAAGTGTGTGGACGGAGCGTCAGGTACAATTCGAATGTGTTGACCGTGTACGGATGGCATTTGACGGCTCCGATCCGTTGCTTCCGATCATTGTTATTGCGGTTGTTGGGTTCTTCAAAATCAATAAACACCATACACCCCCTGGAGAAAAATAATAGAACATGAAACAATAAAATAAAATAGCCAGTGAGTTGTTTTTTCTTACCTAATTCCGCAGGGCTCGTCAGCTGATGCGGTAAGTATGTCCCTGGCTATGGACTGGAGGATTCCGGCAGGCAACAAAATTTCATTGGGCGCTCTTTGTTGCTGGCCATTGGATAAGCGATACCTCGCCCGAGCCTATTGTTAGAAGAAAAGACATAAATTACACACACAATCACTACACACATTGTCCGTCTTTGTCCGCTAATACGTACTTGGCGCAACTCGGCAGCCAATAATTCAGCTAGCACGTCTCTCGCCGTTTGCTCCTCCGCATCTTCTAGGCTCGTGTTCCATACATCTGGAATAAAAGACAATCGATTGATGATTAAGAACGTGACAATCTAAGGTGTGTCCCCAGTACAAAGGGCCCTTTCTCTTGTCTCTATGGTTAATGGGCAGAGGGACCCAAGGAGGATGGGGGTGGGTGAACAAAGACACACACAGGTCCAGACTAGGCACGAGTCAAGGTCATAGTTCATCACCAAGACAAAGTCGAAAAAATCACCCACACGTAGCAATTAAATTTGAACTAAATAGCCAGTTGATAAAACGTTATGCAATTTTAACTTTAAGTTTTTTAAAATAAGGGAACCGGTAAACGTGACTTTCTCCCCAACGGTTTTCTAGCACGTACGGGCTACGACAAAGCCGGTAGGTTGGGGGTTTCTTTGTTCGATTTCGTGAGCCGACTCGACTTTAAAGTTTAAACACACACACACACACACACATAAGATAGGACATTAAATGAAATTTTTTTCTTACCTTCAGTAAAATCAAAAGCAACTGGCAACGGCATAACCTCCATTTTCTTCAATGTTGGCGAAATTTCGGACGTCACGAATAAAACAAGGGAAAAAGCCGGCTAATTTAATAACGTGCAAGGGGGTTTCTTGGTAGTTAAGGTTTGTGATTTGCTTTAAAAACTTGAGAGACTGTGTGCGAAAAAGAACTGTTTTTTGCTTTGATCAAGGTGAAAATTTAGAAGAGAATAAGGGAGAAAAAGTGGGCCGGTCTTTGTTAGTGAAAGAACAAGGGCGCTTGATGGCGACTGCAAAGTGAAACAGCCTTTTCAACGTGAATGGTGCCCATCGACTGAGAAAGAAAGGCCTCTGTTCTCGAGTTGACTACCTTAGCAACGACCACTGCACACTGACGGTGCGTTCACTCGGTTTACCAGCAGACGACACTGATTCAACTGACGCCAGAGCCCTCTGTGCACAGAATCTTCTAGATAATTTGATTATAATTACGTACTTGATCAATATGAAAGTTGATTGTGATTATTTTAAATTGAATCAAAGCTATTTTTAAGTAATTTTAAGCGTGAAAATGAAATGATTTTATTAGTTATGAATTAAATATCCATCGCCAGCCGTCGTGTGTCGCTGGTGTAGCGTGGTGTTTCTTTGTCCCGGATCCGGGAGTCACTACGTTATCTATTGTGAACTTTGATGTTCCTTTCTTAGTTTCTTTGTCTGGGAGGGGTTTGCCAGGGTAATGGGGATATTGGCGTATAGTGTATTGCCCTAGCGGCCCACAGCAACAGTGACGTCACACGCAATCACCCCATATTTTTACTTCATCTTTTTTCTTTGTTTTCTTTTATTTAAACTCAACCTCTTTTTCTTTGTCTTGGGAGACTTGAATTTTTTTTTCCGGAGAAATTTTTCTTATCTCTTACATCAGCCATTTTTATTTTACTGTAACATCAAATTTCCGAACTGGTTTTTAGGCTTCTAGAAAAAACCAGAAGACGGAAAAAAGATAACAAGGTTTTGCATGACGGACTGAATGAACAAAGGACAAATAAAACAAAAATCCAAGTGAAATAAAAATAATAACGTAGGGGGTACTAGGAGGGGAGTTCCTGGTTTCCCTGCTCGACATCACGTAGGCTAAGGGCTTCGGATGGCAACAGCAACAACTTAAAACTACCGGTGAGCCAATAGCCATCCAGAGACATTGTGTTGTTGTGTATATTATATACTGAATACTCTGTTGCTGACTGCTCACGGCAGTCCAGGAAGAGTTTGCAACCAGCAGCTGCCAGCCGGATGCGAGGTGCAGGGAAAGAAATGGATTAAAGTTGAGAAGAAAAAAAGGTACATAGTACATACACACAATCAATAATTCTAGCTGCAACAAAGAACTTTTTTTGTTCTGGCTGTGCTAGGGGATATATCACAGTTCAGCCTTGTTTTCAACAGAACCCTGAAATGTTAAATTCCATTTTTGGGAAAAAAGGATATGGGATTATAAAGATTTATAGCTTCCTCATGTCTACTGTGTGGTTGGCTAATGTATGCAAAAAGATATAAGGCTGAATTGGCAGCAGACTGGCAGCAGACCACTCGCTGCAAAATCGGGCGTTATAAGCAGGTATTTCTAGTTCTTGCGGATAGGGATTCTTTTTTTAAAAACCTTTGACAACAATAAAAACAACAAAAGAACAAGGGAAAGGAAAGCCTTGGGCATGATATCCCGTTTGACACTTCCCACACAATTTGTGCGTGAAGGTCGAGATAGATCTTGTCAGTAGATAAAAATAATTTTCCAAACTAGAATAAACATGAATCTTTGTGGACCAAGCAGCAGCACGACCGCTGCTTACCAGTGGTCCTCCTTGCTGCACGGCTCTTTGTTTCACCTGGTAAAAGATTGCCTGTGGCAGCAGCAGGCTGTAACCCAATCCGTTCTTCCCCTCGATCGATCGACAGGATGTCAAGTCTAGAATTATATTCGTTAAATATTAGACGCGGCACGGAGCGAAAGGATATCCTCAGCGCGTGATAGGATATGTATTTCAAATTAACAGAGAATTCGTCAAAAGGATCAAATTTGACCTCGAGCCAACACCCGATACCTGCGAATCTGTCAAATCTAACACGAAATCCCATTCAAAAAGCCCTCCCTAGTGACCGGCTCAACGCGGCCCATTTTAAATATCTGGCAACAAAGCGAAGCAGACGAAATTGGTTGAATCGAAATGACGTGTAACCCAAACGGCTTTGATTCCAAATTTAGAAGTAAATAAATAAATAAATAGGACTATTATAGATATACTCTCCCAAAGTCGTGATGGATTATTTTTTCGGCTTCAAGTCTGCCATCAGCCAGCCGGAAGCGGAGCCTTCTCCTGCTGACACGGTAATTCAATTGACATTAATTAACGTCAATCACTTAAGTGCAGTCGTGTCCTTGACCGTTTTCTTTTCTGATAAACAGCTGTGGCCCGTAAAATTCGATGGCGTGTGAAGGACTTTTTTAGTTTATTTTGGGGGGGAATTCGTGTCAAGATTGCTTCTTTAAAATATTCTTTTTTTCTATTCATCAGGTGTTGAGACTGGTTGAAAGAGTCACATCTTCGACTCTGCTGGAGGACAAACGGGATGCCTGCAGAGCCATCAAAGCCCTTTCCAAAAAGTATCGATTGGAAGTGGGGGCCCACGGTTTGGATGCCTTGATTGAGGTGCTCAATGGCCAGCCGGATCTGGAGACATCCAGTTTCGTCCTGGATACATTATGCAATGTAACTTCATCAGAGGTTTTTGAAGAAGAGGGTGTCGGTGCCCCAGTTGGAGAGCAGTTCACTGAAATCTTTCTCAAAAAAGCAGAGAATGTCATAAGCGTCATCACGTTACTAGACGAATATGATTTTCACATTCGACTTCCAGCGATTCGTCTGCTAATGAACCTCTTAAACAACAAGTCAGTGTCTATTTTTAACTCGTGCATTATTTAAAAAAAACTTTTATTAATTATACATTTTTTCACAGATCGAAAGAAATGCAGGAAATTGTTCTGGCTTGTCCGATGGGTGTGGCCAAATTAATCGATATCCTCAGTGATAGCCGGGATTTCGTGCGAAACGAAGCCTTACTCCTTCTCATCCAGCTGACTAAAAGCAATGCCAACATTCAAAACATTATCGCCTATGAACGTGGTTTCGACCAGCTCTTTCAAGTCGTTCGCAGCGAGGGCTACAGTGACGGTGGTATCGTCGTAGACGATTCCCTACAACTTATGCTCAACCTCCTCAAACGCAACGCCTCAAACCAGACAGTCTTTCGAGAAGGTAATCCATCTAATTCATTTCAATTCGAATTCTATTTTAAAAAGTCGATTGCAACCACCAGAATCCTGCATGAAGCACATCACACCGTTTTTCCAGTCATGCCAACAGTCGGAAGGAGGTGATCCAACTGGCAGTTGGTCTATACAGAAGATTAGCAATGTACATTCCATGCTTCAGGTATAAACAACTCATCATCGACAGCCTGTTTCTATAAATAAAAAGGGAAAGAGTGAGAGTAGTAAGTACTGTTATTTATCTCTTCCCCCACAGGTGGTAAGAACATTGGTATCTCCGGCCAACGCCACTCAAGTGGTGTCTCCAGCCCAGAAAAATGTGGCCGGCTGTGGTCTGCTTTCCGAATTGTGTGCTCTACTCATGTCGCCCGGCGTTCCGGCTGACATCCTCAGCGAAATCATCTGCACAGTCGGCGAGTCGATTCGCGGCTGCCGGAGCAATCAAGAATTCTTTGGCCAAGTGATGGCCTCTTCGTCACCGCCGCGAACAGCCTTGGTCGTTCTCCTCATGTCTATGGTCAACGAAAAGCAGCCGGTGCCGCTCCGAGCGTCCGTTCTCTACTGTTTCGAGTGTTTCCTCTACAAGAACGATTTCAGTCAGGGACAGATCATCCAGGCACTTTTACCCACATCGGCAGAAGGTGAATAATAATCCCCCCGCAAGAGAAAGTGATATCCAGCCGGCATGGAAACATTAAACCTGTTTTCTCTTTTTCTTGTGTCATATAGCGATGCAGCAAATTTCAGCTGGCCAATTATTGTGCGGTGGACTGTTCTCGACCGACTGCCTTTCTCACTGGCTCTCTTCCGTGGCACTCTCTCACGCTCTTGTCAACAACACCAACAACAGGGAACTGTTGCTAAGGGTGCACTTGGCTATCGCCAAAGATGTCGCACCCGTTTCCCTCCTACAACAAGCTTTTAGTATACTCCAATTGGTAAATTAATTGATTCAACTGAACTATACGTTTCAGACTAACATTTATGTGTGTCTCAGGGTGGCAAGTTGCAGACTCGACTGGGCATTCTGACGTTACTGTCCACCTGGTTGGCAGATAGCCCCAACTCTGTGGCTCAATTTTTAAAACTCCCAAATGCAGTGGCATTTTTAACGGCCTTGGTAAAATCCCATTTCAAATTTTCTTGCATCTCCTAGTAAAAGAAAAATGTTATCGTAGGTGGCTTCCAATGAGCACGACGACCAAGAGGTGCTTGTACAGAGCTTGTGTGCATTTCTCCTAGGACTCTGCGTGGTCTACAATAACGATGCAAACAGCAACTTTTCCAAGGTATGTTTTCGTTGCTGCCCAGTTGCACCAGGTCATCTACTGTATTGAGTGTTATCGTCATGTAGGAATCCCTGTGCCAACTTATAACCAAGCGAATCGGAGTCGAAACGTTCGTCGACAAGCTTGCCGAGATCGCCAAACACGAAGTGTACAGCAAAGCCCTCAAACACCCTCAAATTCGGATCAATACCGCGGCTGATATCCAATTCGATCACGAGTTCTGTCGCTTGTACAAAGGTATTCAATTTCCCCTGGCAGCCATGGCTACTCGATCAACGTATAGAGTTGACTGACAGGACTTGGATTGGATTTCATCTTTAGATATAGCTTTAACCGGTTCTTTTTTTCTTCTTGTGTTTCGTTCTATTAATAGGACTAGAGGGTGTCATTGCCAAAGCGGTGGCTCCGCCTACCAGTCCTAAAGGAGCCGAATCCCCGTCCGAATCGATGGTAGGTCGAAATAATCGTAATAACAATCGATAACTAATATAAAAATATCTTTTAATCGGAATTGAAGGCTCTGGCCAAATACAAGGACGTCATTCGTGAGCAAGATGGACAGATACAGCACCTGCGGCAACGATTAGCTGCCTTGGAGGGGGGTCACATAGCCGCTCAGGTATGTTTTCGCGAGAAAACCTTAACGCTGGGAGAATAATTTCTTGATTTTCCTTGTGACGCACTCAGAGCAAGATCGAAGAGTTGAACGTCAACGTGCAGCACCTCCAGGATCAAAATACATTGCTCAAGGCCCAACGGAACAATAACGTCATCATTGACGAAGGCGAGCCTTCAACTCCGCCACCCGAATCGTCGACTGACAAGTTGGTGAAAGAGCTGGAAGCGTTACGTCTAGACAATGAGAGACTTCGCGGTCAGCTGGAAGAGCAGCAACAAGCTGCCAATCACTACGTTGGCATTCCTCCGTCTGTGAGTATACATGTCATGATGCGGATGCATTTTGGGATTCCTTTTGCAGCTTTTGCATGGTTTACTGATTCAACACATATTCTCCGCTGCATGTAGAACGGAATCGCTGTCGAATTCGCTTCAACCCAATCGGCTTCCATAATGGATAGCTTTACCACGCATGAAGTATCAGCAGCTATTTTCTGTTTGGAATTATGTACCTGGGTGATTGTCATCTCTTTTCTTTTTAATTTTATTTTGTTCAGGACGTCCAAGTGTGTTCGTTCTTTCGTCAACCGGAATCGACGTCGGCTGCTAATCCGCTCGAGCTCGAGCTCAAAGCAGTCAAGAGTCGACTGGAAGCGATGGAAACGGAATTAGGCGATTCCCAGAAGCGATTGGCTGACTGTCTGTCGGTCAATGCCGGACTTCAAGACGAGATTGAACGAGTCAAAAGAGATCAGGAAGACTTGCTTGTCCTTTTAGCCGATCAGGATGGACAGGTTCTAAAATATAAGGACCGGTTGAAAAACCTCGGTCAAACGGTAATTCATCTTTAATATTAATTTCATTGTATCTCATTCATTCATTCATTTTTAATTATTTATTTCAGGTCAGTGAAGATGAAGATGATGAGCTGGACGATTTGGCTGGCGATGACGAACTTTCAGTTTGAAAAAAAAAAGAAACCAACTAAATAATTACTAAAATGATAAATTTATATTTTTAAAAAATTATTATAATATGGCCTCTGGGGGGGAGAAAAGAGTAAGAATCTTTGTTTTTTAAAACAGGCGAAACACCCACACCAATTATCCATTGAAAAAGTCTAACCTTGTGCGTGTGTGTTGCAGATTACCGACGTTGGTAAAGTTAGTGAGACTCTGTGTGTACATCTTTGTCTTGTCTCGGAAAGCATACAATTGTTCCAAAAGGTCAACCAACGTTATCGGACTGACACGAGCCTCTTAATCCTCCACGTTTTTCACTATCCACGCGCCGTCCGTTTATCCTGGCCAACTGCTTCTTTTTTTAGAAACGAAAATATCAGTAGAGAGTGAAATCAATTTCCGATAAAGGCTATCACACTTTTTCCGAAATCGATTTGGACAAAAGATTAAGAGGAGAAATCTGGCGTTCAATTGATTACATGGCATGGCAGCGGATGGCTCGAGTACAAATCTGTTATCGTATTTTGTTATTGAGAAAGGGACAAAACAGAAAAGAAAAATACGTTTTTTAAATATTATTTTGAGCTATCAGCTGAGCGCATGCATCCATTTCCTGTCTCCTTATCCGTTCGCGAGAGCGAGTATATTGTGGGCCCGTCTGGGGTGTGTTTTCTCTAAAGATGGGCTACAAATCAAAATCCAACCAGAAATGGGGTCGACAAAAGTAGCCACAACCCTCCGTGCGCAGTGGGCAAGAATAGATTATATATGTTTATAGACACACACAAAACCGTCTCCTACCGTTTCCAGGAAGAAAAATGTTTTTCAAAATGTCAGGAAGAGACAGGACTCGACCTTTTGACTAACGACTCTTGACGAAAAAAAATAAGAAAAATGTCGAAATATTTTTTGGTTATGCCTCGCCCTGCGCTATATTTACATCCATTCATTCATATGGGGTATTTCGCACTATAAGCGATCTTCCCTCAGGGTAAAATCATCCATCATTCCGGGCTAAAGAATGCCGAATCGACCCGTCAATAAGTTGAATTTCATCGTGTAAATACCGAAAAAATCTTTATATTTCTTTAACTTTCTTTTATATTTCTCATCCAGAAAAAAAGAAATTGTTTCCATATTGTAAGTCGAATGTTTTCAGCATCGGGAAAAACGAATTACCGCCGTCAAGGTGAGTGATGATCTCAACTTCTTCTGAAATGTTTGGTTCTTTTTATATTTTTAAAAAGTTTCCTGGGCGGCCGTGTGCGTTTGTTTGTTTTGTTTTTTTATTTGCATTTTATTTGAGAATTTTTTTTTTTTATTTTTAAATGCGGGGCGTTACGATGGCTTGGAATCCCTGGTATCCGTTGGTTACGCCAGTCAGAGGGTCCAACGTTGGAAGAGGGCGATCCGGAACGGCTTCCAACTGGAACGCTTTAACCAACGCCGCCGTAAAAAGGAAGAAACTATTTCGAGCCAACGGTTCGCCCAAACACTGTCGTTTACCTGCAGTTAAATCAAATGACAAATATATATAGGATATCCTCCCCCTATAGAGTAGTTAAATTCTATACCTAAGCCGAAAGGCATAAAGCGCTCCGATTTCTTCAATAGACTTCCATCGGAATCTAAATGCCTTTCAGGGTTGAATACTTGCGGATCGGTCCAGTAAGTTTCATCCATGTTGACGGAATAGAGATTGATCAGCACCAGACTTGCCTGGGCGTGAATTAAGATGACAATGCAATTATTTCAGAGGTTCTACCAAAATAGAATTTACTTTCACCTTAGGGATGTTGAATCCTCCGAGTTGGGTGTCCTTAGAGGCGCAGTGCATCAAAGTCAAAGGCGCCACATTGGCCAGACGAAGAGATTCGATGAGAACGGCCTCGGTGTACACCAGACTGGTTCGAAAAGGGTAAATTTCTTAATTAAAATTATTGAATTTTAATTGTTTAATTATCTTTTAACCTAGGACGATGGGCAAGCGACGGAAGAGCGTCGCCACAAATTCGATCCAGCTCGGCTTGCATTTTCCGTTGAACCTCCGGGTAATGAACCATGTAAAGTAGCGCGAAACCTATTAATATTAAATTGCTAATTATTTTTGAATGCTAATTTTATTTCAAATGAATTAGTTGATAACCGATGGCGTTGCTGCTAGTCTCCGCTCCAGCGAGGAAGAGATCGATTACGAGCGCAATTAGTTGTTCGACTAACGTGGAAAATAATGAATCAGCAAATATCATTGATTGATAATTAATTGACGGATTAATTACCGTGAAAGCTCGTCGATTGTTTCTGGTCTTCTGGTAAATCCGTTTGCTGTTTCTCCATTTCCTTCAAGTAGACGTCGATAAAATCACGTGGGACATCGTCACGATCTCTGGCGTGTTCTTCAATAACTGCCTAAATTATTCAAATAATTCGGATGATGACTTTGATCGGTAAATCAAATTAAATTCAAATAAAATTTTCCTATACTCGAATAAAGTTTTGAAGTGGCTCAAAGATGTCGTTGCGGATGCCCAGTATTTTCCTCAGAGACGGGAACATTCGGAGGAGGAAACCGGGCACAGCAACGTTGGCCGTTTGAGGTTTGAAATTTCGATTGAAGAAATCGACCATGTTCAAAAGGTTGGTGAGACGGGCGTCGTCCCGATGGAAACGCTCACCTCCAATCAGCGCCCACAAAATGTTGAGAACGGATCGATTGAAAATTCCGTTTTTAAAATCGACCACTCCACTCGGATCGGAACTGGATTGATCGCTAATGACGCGGATCATCTCACGAATTTCGTCTTGTATCATGTCCTCGGCTGATGTCCGACCGAATCCGAGGTCCCGCAAATGTCGTAAAGTGAACCGCCTTTGCTCACGGAAGAAATCTCCATCGATAAACATCAAACCTGTTCTCGTATTATTCAAATCATCAAAAAATAAAATTCAAATTTTTCTTTTTTTTTCCCGCCCCGCTCCCCTGCCAGCATTTAAGTTTTCGAATGAATAATTCACCGAGTCTTTTGCCAAATGTCCTTTCACGCCGGGCGGCCGAATCGGGTCGGCCGTTCAAGTCTTCATTGTGCAGGGCTTCGACAACCGCCTCGTAGCCGCAGACTGAGACGGTGAAACTCGGTCCCATGTAGAATCCAGTCACTGGGCCATAGATTTGGCTCAATTTGATCAGCGCCTTGTAAGGTTTGGCATCGTGATTCTTCAAGAACGGGATGTAGCCAACCAGCGGCAAGCCCCTGGGCCCTTTTTATAGAGGAGTATAGAATTCACGACACACGAGAGAGTGTATTAGTATAGATTTTACTCGCAGTATTTTATTATATTGCTTTTTCTCCCCACAGCAGGAGACAGGCAGGCATTCGGGTGTTTATTATTAGGGGCTTATGGGAGAAGATTATGATCAATATGGCGATGATGGAAATATCTACTCTTTTAAAAAAATAAATCTCTTTTTTAAGAGTCAAATGAAGAAGCTCTTTATTACCTGGAGGAATGTTTCCTAGTCGGCGGCGACATTGTGTAAACAGAAATAAAACGACAACGAGGGCCAATAATATCAAGCTGAGAAAAATGGCGGCCACCATGATGATGATGGTCACCAAGACAAAATTTTGGGTGTGTGTTCTTCAACGTCAATCTTTCGGCCACTGAACGAGAAATAAATAAAATATTCAAATGAAAAGTTGGACCACAAGTTTATATAACCAAGGCCAATATATACATCTGCTACGTGCTGCTGCACACACAAGATATCCTGTTGAAAATTGCGTCGTCTGTGCACTCGAGTTGACTCCCGACGACTCTCGATTCTTCGTATTCGTTTTTGTGTTATCGTGCGATAATATCAACTTTAGCCTCAAGCCAAAAGGGGGAAAAAGCGTTTCCATGTGCGTGGCACACGAAGTTGCGTGCCAGGGGATACACAAATCGAATGGAAAATATAAGCAAAAAAAAAAAGAGATAGCCGTTGTTATTGGTTCGTTTTGTTACAAAATTCCAAATATAATAAAAAAGGGGGGAGACGATCAGATGATGAGATTCCCATCATGGTCAACGCGTATAGCGCGTGTTGGACAGTGTTTTGTTTTCTCTTTGGAAAGATTCATGCAAACGAGATCGCCCAATGATGTTGACGTTTTGACACCAATCTGATTACATAAGCTCATTGATGAACTGCTTATTTCCGTGTACAGCGGTTCTACCTAATCAGATGAACTTTGATTTCATTTTCAAAATAATAATAAAATTCCTGGAAATCTTGTTGTTGCTGTTTGGCAATGTTGGGTCGATATTCCAGAACGTGGAGATAGAAATCAGTCAGTTTGGTTTGAATGATGTGCTTCAGCCATCATCATTCATTATCAAGAAACAGCAGTTTCATTCTTGGTGGTTTCTGGCTAATCTTTTTGTATAAATACCAACTATGGCCATTGTTAGATGGCCCTCCTTGTCAAATGGTCTGCTGAACGAGCCCAACCCTAATTTCCATCCGAGAGTTGCATGTGTTCACCCACGTTACAAATATGTTTGTGTAATAATAACCGGTTGTATGTAATTGATATCTAAATAGAGCGAATGTCGGCGACCTACTCACTTTCTTGTTGCTATGTTTCAGGTTATGCTTCAAGGAATCTTTTTTTTCCTGATCTCCATATTATGAAAGGAGTTGGGTTTTTATCAAACTTGGTCGAGTTGAGTGCACCACCAAATTTGCAAAACCGTGAGTCATATAACTGCTTTTTGGTATAATTTACATAATGTCCCTCCCATCATTAAACCCAACTCTTTCTTTCTCTCTTTTGATCATCAGCCATAAAGGCATCAGATTACACAAGCCCAGAGCTGTCATCTGGCTGTGACGCAGAGAGGGCCAATAATCCTGCTGCATATAATGCTACATTGACTTGATTTGCATAATATACGGCCATCAGACACACAGGAGATATGACCGAGAAAAGAGTGTGAGTATAGAATCCATCTTTTATTCAGCATGCAAATTGCTATCATATACAGGTATTTATATATAGCAGCACAACCTTGTTTGGGTGAGGGGTGGGGTGAATAGTTGGGTGGGTGTGTATGTATATTCTTTTATTTTGTGTTTTTTTTTTGGGTGGGAGGGGGGAGTCGCAGGAGAGTATAAGATAAGAGAAATAGAGAGTATAGTGTAGTAGATCCAGCATTTGTGTTAGAAAAACCACACACGAATAAGCTTTTGCAGAGATTAAGATGATATTTTGTTGGAGCAGCCCATCAAGTTGATTTGATCAGTCGACTCGACGAGGAGCCGTTGATGGGGGCCGGGAAGGCGACCGAACTCTCTTGTGGGCAAGGGAACAGCAACTTCTCCGATCCGTCGGGCGTCAGGGCGTGTTTGCCGTAGTATTGGATCAACTCACCTAAATAGACAAAAGACAAGAATGTGACGCTTTTGACAGAAACGTAATTTTCAAATCTTATCATCAACTTACGTAAACTTTTGTGAGGCGGATCGGTTGAGCCGAGTAATGTGTACTTTTTGTGGCTTCGTTTTTCACCGGCATCGATGAGAAAGTGAGAAACACTTCCGGACGGATTCCGCACCGAAATGGCGTAACCCCACAAACGCTCCGTCAGACGAGCTAGGAAGGCCCCCGCCGGTTGATTTGTCAGACGTCGCTCGGCTTCCCAGCGTGAAATGGCCCCGTGAAACCAGGCCGACATGTTTCCCGTTCCCGGCTCCAGTCCAGCAGCCAGCGGGAATTCTTCCGTCCAGTACCAATCTTGAGCGTCTTCAAGATTCGACGGTTTGGACGGTCTCCAAGACGGTTTGCCCGTCGTCGCTTGGTGATCCGTTGCAGCAGGTGGAGCCGCCGGCTGCGTCGTCGAGTTATTCCGTTGCAGCGGATGAGGAGCGGCCGATTTGGGGCTTTTATTGGCAAGTTTGAGAGCCGGAATGGGCCACTGAAAGATGCGTTGGTGGCCGAAACATTTGGGCGAATTCCCGTTGTGGGCCGGAAGATGCGGAGGGTGAAGGTGTTGGCACTGCGGATCGGTCGATGTAGTCGGCAGAGGCGGAAGCGTAGGCGTGACCGGAGTTGCCGTTGCGGACGAGGACGGAGATTGGGGTAAAGGGGGAGGCGGCCATGTTAGCTGGATGCCACTTTTAATAGCGCGGTGATTAAATAGCGGAAGGGAACTTAAATACGCCGGGCTGGAAGAAGCGGAAGATACCGACGAGGCTTGTTCAACTGCTACTGACGGGTTTCCCCCTTCTTCCGTCGCTTCCTCCGGTGAAGTGCTGGACATTCCAGTCATCCGCCAATGCTCCAGCCGAGCTTTTCTGGCCATCGACCGAATAGCTATTTGGTGGCAACAACAATTTTCTTTCATTTTCTTTTCGTCTTAAAGATTTAACAATTAGGCGGAAACTTACCCGTCAATTCCGCTTCCGTGCTGGATGGCGATGGCTTTTCTTCGGCTTCCGCGCTGCAGTTGCTGCTCCGGCTGCTGTTGTTGGGCGAACTGGACGTTTCCCACAGCCGACCGTAAATCGGGTTACTCTCTTCCATTGGATTTTTAATCCGGACAGCTGGATTGTTGTTGACGTTGTTGACGTTATTGTTGTTGTTGTGACTATTGTTGGCCATCGAAAGAGTCGGCCGGCGGATCCAGACTTTGTCGGCCTGCTTGACCATAGGGGCTGGAGTTGGGGCAGCCGGAGGCACCCAATCCTGTCGAGGAATCCACACGTCCATCTCGACAACCGGAGGCGGAGGTGTGGGAGGGGGCAATGGCGAGGGCGATCGCGGTGGCGAAATCGTTTCCGGCTGCTGTGCGGACGCGGATGGAAGAGGGAATGGCTTGGAACCGCGCAGATCCAGCTGGACCAAAGGAGGATTCCTCTTCCAGCCAATCAATTCGTACAGCGGCTCCCGTTTACTCACCTCGGCGGCCGGTTTGCTGTTTTCCACCGGATGCGATTTGTTGGTGTCCTCTTCCATCTGACGGATCTCCTGCAAACTCCGCTCCAGCAAATCGCTCACTTGCGACCAGTCGTCGATCCTTTTTTTCCCACCAAAAAATTTGAAAAAAATGAGCGGGAAATTTGAAAGCAAAGACAAACAATGCGGATGAAATTACCGATGATCCACACGATTATCCGGGCTGTGCAGACTGAAGGTCTTGGTGGAATCAATGTCGGTGATGGTAGACGATGTCTCTTCAAAGTCCAGCTCGGAAAGAACGCTGCCAGAATCGACGGAATTGGGATCGTCGGGCTCGAGATGGACGACCGTTTGCCTTTGATCGACGACTTCTGCAGTTCCGTTTCCACAGCGGAAGATGTCGATGAAATTGTCCAACACTCCGGAGCGGGTGTGATGCATTGTCGCCTGCTGCTGTTGGCCGTCATCCACAATCCGCAGTTCCCTAAGATCGACGTGCTCCCCGTCGTTTTTCGTCGTCGTCGTCGTTCCGTTTGTCGTTGTGGCGGCGGTTTCAACTTTGTGATCCGGCGGAGTCAGCCGGTGATCCGTCGCATCCGAGTAGCTGATGAGCGACGAAATCAAACTGTCGATGTCGTCCGTTCCGCCGGATTGATTCAGTTCTTGCGAGTGAGAATCCAGCAAGGAGCCGATGGATTCAGCCGATCCGCCGAAAACGCTCGTATGCAAATTACCCGTTCCGTCTTCCAGGAAGCGGACTTTTTTAGGCGCTGGGAACGAGATTAATTTTAAAATTTAATTTAAAATCTTATTCTGAATTTCGATTAAGGGGAAATGTTTTAAATGTGTTTTTTACTCGTTTTGTTTGTCATCCGCGGTGATTTCGATCCCACCGGATCGAAACGTTGACCTAATGCTCCGCTGCTATTGAAATGATTCACATAGGCTCCACTAGGCGGCGGCTCTGGTGATCTCAGCGTCCGTCTCAGTTGGAGCATCGCCTCTGCCGGTGGATTTTTCAAAAGGACCGTCGAAGCTGTCGATGCCGTCGCGGCAGCCGGCTGGAGCGGTGGCTGGCCGGGCACGCCCACATCACTTTGCAACCGACCCCTTCGCTCCTAATCATCCGGACGGATGGACAAACAAGCGGAAGAGAACACGGTCAGTATTATACATATAAAATGAAAAGGGGGAAAAAAAGGAAAGAAAAAGAAGAGCCAAATGGGCAATAAATCAAGGAAGCCAAGGGATTTCTCTGAATAGGGGGTTCGTTCTCATTTGCATAATGCCTGGTGAGCAGCATTCACAAAGGAGCAGGTAGAAATAGACAGAGAGCTAATCAACAGAGTGAAAAAAAAAAAAACTTTTTTGGCTGCTGTATAAGGCAACGTCCAGCATCGATGCCTTTTTCCCCCTTTAGCTTGGCTCCTTTTTGTTGTTTTCCTCGTCCATCTCTTGTATGAGACGAGAAGAATCTCTTTTGTTTTGGCCAGCAAATTCTTGTTTTCTCCCCCCATCGTTTATAGATCTCCGCATCAGCTGATAATCGAATTCCTTTGGTTATGTGTGCGCGTCGAGTATTTTACCTGGGCCCGTCGTAATTCATTGAGGAGCTGGTCGTATTTGGGGGGATGTTGGTGACTGGTGGGCGATGTGGGCGACGACGGCGGCGACGATAGGGAACCAAATAGTCCGTTGCTGGTTGTTGTGTTGTTGGCCGACGATGGTGTTGGTGGTGGCTCTCCTTCTCCTAAAACCAGCTTAGGTGGGCAGATGAAGAATCCTTTGGCCGGCGGATTGGCCGACGATCCTTGTTGGGCGCTCGATCCCGACGCGGTCGGTCGACCCGTTTTCCACAACTGCGGCATTTTCTCTCTCCTTTGAAAAAAAAAAATTCTTTCGCTTCTTCCTAAAATGGGAAATTAAAATTTTCAATTATGCGACACGACCACTAAATGACCTAACCTAAACCTCCACTTTTGTTTTTGTAAAAAGAAGAAGAAAAAAGAAAGCTTTTTTATTTTTATTTTAAAAAGAAGGGGGTTTCTCTTTGGTTTTCCAAAATAGGGGAATGCGCTATAGCTGCTGTGGGTGTGTGTGTGTGTGTTGGGGCCGCCTTATCTCGATCCTCTCATTCCATATATGGACTGACCGGTCTGTCACTGTCACATTTTCCCCTTTTTTCGTTTCGATTTTTCGGTTCTGCGTGTCGTTTCTTCTTCTTTTAACTCAAATGTTTATTTTAAAGAAATTTTCTTTTTGTTTTTTCGTTTCTTTAGAAAACCGCAAATGTTTTGGGTTGCAGGAAAAAAATTCGGCACCAAACTTTTTTTTTTTTTAAATTTGAATTTAGTATTTCTCATCATTAACCCGAGTCGGGGGGAATTGACGGCTATGGTTTGTTATCTGATGATTGAATTTAGATACACAACACACAGGAGAACTAATAGACTGGTAAATGTCTCCCTTCTCTCTCTCTCTCTATCTTTTGTTATCGCGTTATATTCCCTGGCCGAAACGAAATTTCCGGACCGAAACAACAGCCAGAGCTTTCGATTCAGGGCGTTGTCCGCTGCAACTCTGGTCCAATAATAATATTCCTCCTCTCGTTGTGTGCGATGGGAAAACAGAGTCATTTAGCATAGGGTCATCAGCCGACGCCCAGTGCGCCGGCTGATGAGGGCGCGGACGTTGGTAAGAAAAATGGAAGAAGAAGAAGAAGAAGAGACAAAAGTGAATATTAAAAAAAGAGAGGGGAGAACCTGTTGGTTTGTTATAATCGAGTCACGCCTTGATTAATCACGGTCCAATATTCAGCAACAACCTCCCGACAACTCACCAAAAAGGCAAACGCCAATAGCGATGGCTATCCCCTCGATTTTTACTCCCCACCACCACCATCAATTCTTCTGATTTCAATTTCAATCAAATGTGCCAACTCACCAGACAACCACCGCATAGCTGCTGCCGTGCGGTTTATCGCAACCCCCCAAAAAGAAAAAAAGAACTGAATTATTAAGAAATTCGATTTGAAAGAAACACTTTGGTCGACGAGGTCCTTTGGTATACTTCATTTTTTGGCCATGTCTGCGGTTCGTTTCTTCTTTTTGCGTGAAAATATGTATAGCTGCTACTCGACTAGTAGAACCGGTATATACAGTCGCGGCTGAAAGTTTCTATACGTGTAGCTAAAAAATACGCCTTTTTACTGTGTATTGGCGGATGGTGTTAGCCTATGGTAGAGGTTGAGCTACCTTATTTGCTCGTTTCTTTATTTTTTACCGCCCTGTTTTACTTAACTCTTCCTCTTAACATCGATTACTAATTTACCCGCAATATCGCAAACGTTACGCATTCCTATTACCTAATGCTAAAATGAAATTATCGATGTAGAAATTGCCACAGTTACAAACTGATCAATCCTCTGCCATTTAAACGTTTCATTTTAGAGCTATTGCTAGTTTATTGGGTATCGACTCAATTGTCTGATTATCGGCCATGGTTACCCATAGTTAAGAAAGCCGCGCCAACAAATCATTGTCGGAGGGGAAAGGGGTAGGGGGTAAAACTTGAGAAAATCGAGCAAATAAGGTAGCTCAACCTCTACCATAGGCGAACACCATCCGCCAATACACAGTAAAAAGGCGTATTTTTTAGCTACACGTATAGAAACTTTCAGCCGCGACTGTATAATTCGGCAGAGAGGAAGAAAAGTTTGAAAGAAAAATGGAAAACATATTTTTTCAATTTAATATAGCAACGCCCTTAACACAAAAAAGTTGTTTGAATTTTTTTTTAAAAAGAAACGAATTCATTTGGCTGGCAGTTTTTTTTTTTTTCGCTTGCGTGTGTTGACTCAGGGCGGATGGGGTTGAACCAACAACAACCAGGGTCTCTCTACATGTACACAGAAAGTCTAAGAGAGCCGGAAGTAACACGATCTCGTTATATTCACGGGGTGGTATCTGATGAAATGCTGTGACACCCGAGTGTTCATATCATCGCGCGCGTTCCACGAATAGATCCGTTTGCGTCGTTTAATATGCAAATAAAGTTTTCTCTCTACCGGTCGTATTATAATTTCTTGTTTAAACGCTATTTCTTTGCCTCAAACGAAATTTTATTTCCTTTTTAAGAAGAAAACGATAAATAGCCTTCGAGAGTGCCGTCATTTTCAATAATAATTCTCCTACCTGAAAAGCGCGCTGCAACGTTTTTGTGTGTGAAAAACCAAATTCAAATAAATAAATCTTTTTCCTACCCAACAACAACAACAACTACCGTATACAGAGGTGCTGAAGAAGGAACGGGCGGGATGATCGTGACGGCCATAAAGCTCGCCCGTAAATTTTTTGGAGAAAAACAAAATGTGTTTTTTGTTTTTCTTTTGGTCGTCGACATTTTCGAATCCCATTGTTTCCGGCTCCTTCATTCCAATGCCATATAGTAATCGCCGTGTTTTATTTTCCAGCAGCCTCTTTTTTTCGTTGAAAGAAAAAATCTTCAATTATTATGGAAACAAAAAGTGGGGCTCACGCATCATTCCTCTCTCTTAATAACTCGTGAAAAAACCGAAAAAAACTTTCTCTTTAACTTGTCTTTAGACTTTTGGCGCCACGGTCCAACAACCGACTTTCGACATTTTGTCAGAGGTCAGTTAAAATGAGCAGCGAAAATTGTTTAAGCTACTACTGGTGCTTGCTGATTTTTGTTGAACAAATTTTGTCCCCAAAAAAGTCTGTGGGTGGTTGATTTGAAAAACTGAGAAAGTCGGGCGAAAGATTTTTTTAAAAACGCAATCAGGTTTTTTCTGTCTTTGCTCTGGTATAACATTGTACGAGACGCGGACTCTTCCGCGCTAATTAATATGGACGGCAGACCGGCCTTGGCACTATAGGTGGTCGATCAACAAAAAGGAATAAAGACACGGGATTATTCCAACCGTCAAAGTGTAGAACCAACAAACAAACAAACCCAACACATTCTTTCGAAACCATTTCACAAATTTTCAAATCTTTCGATCAGAAATTTCTATCTACATAAAAATCCGATATGTGTGGAATCTGCCAGACAGAGTAAACTTGACCCTCTCTCTTTCACTCGACTTTGTTTGTATAAATCAACAAGAGAAGCAGAAGGGAGGGAGGAATACTTGTATTTACCTTTTTTCTGTTAGATAACTCATTATACAAATCAGTTTTTTTTTTCGTTGGGTGATTGGGTTTGTTTGTTTTTGGTGAATAATTAACAAGTTGATTGCCTATACCAGCTTGCATTTATCGTATTATTCAATCGAAACATTTATTCTTCTTGATTGAGCGAAACAAAAAAAAAATCCCCAAAACATTTCCATATCAATTTTATAATCTTTTATTTTATCTTATTTTTTGTTTTTTGTTTCCAACACTTTTAGACGCTGCCCCCTAGCGCAACAGTCCACCTACTAGACAGTTGAAAGAGAGTCTCTTTTCATAAGCTTTTTAAAGAGGCCCCCAGAGCCACAGGAGAGAGACCTCATCCATTATAGCTCATCACTCTTGACTTGTCATCAAGTTTTAACCTTTTTTTTTTTTTTTTCGTTCTGTGTGTGTGTGTGTGAAACTCACGAAAGGCAGAGAGAGACTTAGAGACTCGGGAGGGGATGGTTTTTTTTCTTTCTGTATTCGTTTGTGACTCGGCCGGAAGAAATCCCTGCGAGGGAACTTATAAGCTAGAGGGCTTATGAAAAACCAAAAAGAGAATTCAACTCGGTCAGAGTGGGGATACGTATCGGATTGCCCTCGTGTTTTCCTTCCTCTTGCAACGACAACAACAACAATCCCGAAATAAAGATGTTTTCGTTTCTCGAGGTGGAGGGTGAAAAAAGAAGAAGGAGGGATTAAGAAGAGTAGAAATCTCTGCCATCTAGCGGCGTTTAAAAATTAACATTTTTCAAGTCTAGGAAAAGAAAAGATTTTTAACGACCAAATCGAACGGAAAATCTTCTTTGCGTCAAGTTTTGTTCGTTCAATTTTTTTTCCCCCACCACAGAAACGTAATACCCTTTTCTTGTCACGGGATATTCAAATGAGCCATCGAAGGATGGATGGAAAGGGGAAAAAAAAAGAAATCACGACAAAAGAAAGAATGAAAAACAAAAATTGCGTAACTCACCGTACCTACAATTTATGTTGTGTTTCCCGTGCGGAATTTCGTTCCAGTTGAGTGTAGAAAAAAAAATCACGATGTAATTACGGTGCGGCCATCATCACACTAGATCGACGCAAAGAAAACAGTGTTTTTTTTTTTAATTTGAAAAAAAACCCAAAAAATAATTAAATTCTTGTCGTTTTCCACTCGAACTGATGTGTTATTCTCAGATGAAATCACACACACACAGCTATGCGCCCCACACACACACAACGCGTTCCGTTTTGTTGTTGTCAACACCACTAAACTATCGCGCGCCCCCCTTTTTCGCTGTTGCACACGACAAGAAGAGCATCAACTTATTGTTATCACGGGGCTGTCGGGTGAGATCAGAGCCGAGAACTCATCACGCCCGACGTCAACCGATCCAATCATCGTTTTTTTTAATTCTTCTTCTTTTATCTTTCAGGAAAAAAAGATTTGAGGCCAGGAGACACAACACCCACTAACCCCGCCAGGAGCCACACTGTCACTTACACACCATGTTCAATCGGTGATGAGAATTTTAATCAAAATTTTCTTTGCCTTTTTGTTGATTTTTGGAATTTATAAAAATCACGAAACAAGTAAAATCAAATGGGGGATACTGGGACTTTTTCTGGGGTAGGTGCAGGCGATAAGCGTGAGCTGCCGCGACTGGCTCCTTCCCAAACGGTTGGGTTCCTCGTCGTTTGCTGGAGAGGAGGAGGAGGAGAAGGAGAAGAGAGAATATACCGGTTAAGCGCCCTTTTTGCTTTTGGAGGAGGGGTAGTAGTGTGTCGTGTCGTGTCGGTTCTCGGGTTCGGCCTTGCCATGCTGCACCTGTGCGGATTTCCCGCCTTTTCCGTCCGTCAGGAGGACAAATCCGGCCGGAATCGGGTGCCAATCGATTCTCTTCCGCGACACACATCCGGTCGACCCGTCAAAAACCGTCCAGCGCCTCTCCGACACGTCGAAATAGCCGTGAAAAGTCGCAGGCCCTCCGTTTCGTGACGTCACCAAGAGTCACGTGACCCGACATCCACCAATCCCCCCCTACCGAATTCTTCTCTCTCTCTCTCTTTTACATACACACACAGTTCGTTCCTCCAACTCTTTTTCTTTCTTCAATCTGCACGAAAGAAAGTTTTTTTTTTCTTTTTCCTTTGCCCGGATTATATGATTAAAGGTCCTCTCTCTCTGAGTTCGGGACCAAGAGGGAGGTACTACGCGAGGAGGAATGAGGAGGAATTTTCTATTTTTTCTTTTTCTGTACCACCTTTTGCCTATTTACCGCTTCACGAGCTTCACAAGCTCTCACTTTTTCCGTTGGCTGCTTGGCCTCTCTCTCTATTCTTGGATTCTTCTTTTTTTTTTAATTTCTGAAAAATTTCATTTTGTTTTTAATTTCTGAAAAATTTCATTTTGTTTTTATTCCTCAAAAAATTTTGAAGGAAAAAATATCGCAGAGCATCTTGCCTTCTGGCTCGTTCATTTTTTTTTTTTTTTTTTGACATGTCGGGGAAAATTTTGAAGCCATTTCTTTATCGCTTTTATTTTTGCACGCCGGAAATTCCATATTCGTCATATTTCAACGACTTTCAACACGATAAGTAATTAAGAAGAAGATTTTTCCCGTCTTTGCGGCTTTTTTTGTTAACGTATCGATATAAGAAAAAGAATCGCGATTGAAAATTTAGCGTATCGATTGGTAAGGAACTTTTTTTTATTGATTGTTTTTCTCCCAGCTGAAACTCCTCCCCTTACGCATGGCGACATGGACATGGTTGGGTCGTAAACAAGTCGTGGTTCTTCTTCTTCTTCTTTTTTAGTGGGGGCTTTACACCTCCCTTATATAACCAGGTTCCTTTTTTTCCACTGTTATATTACGAGCGCACAAAGTATTCGACAAGAAGATGACGGCTCCGAGAGCCATCATCAACAAACTCGGAATGTTTTTAGACAAATGCCATCAGGCTGCGTGGCGATTGAAAGATCCTTCCAATTTGGCCGTGACTCGTATACTCTTTGGTGAAATTCTCGTTCACATGCCCATATTCTCCAACTCTTTGATTTATTTTGACTGTGTTTTTATTTTCGTGCTTTTTACTTGCAGGGTTTCTTATGGTTCTAGACATCCATATTGAGCGTGGCTTTGCAGAAGTGGACCACAGGTTTGGTGATTTCACGCAATGCCATTTCCCCTTATTTGATTTCGTCAAGCCGCTGACTTTTCAGTGGATGTGTATGCTTTACCTGCTCATGTGGTTGGGTAAGTTTATTGTCATTATATACACTTCAAGTGCAGTCTCTTTGTTTGGCTTCTCAAAGTTAATCTCTTTTTGATTGACAGGGGCTTGTGGGATCATGTTGGGATATAATTTCAAACTGAGCTGTCTCAGTTTCAGCGTTCCCTATTGGTATGTCCTGTTATTAGATAAAACCTCTTGGAACAATCATTCATATCTCTACGGACTTCTGTCCATACTTTTGCTGTTTTCGTCAGCCAATCACTACTGGTAAATTACTTTTCAGTGATGATGTATGGTGAAAGCTTTCACATATCCTTTTCAACAGTTCAATTGATGCATGGATCGATCCCAACATTAGAAACAAACCTGTGCCAAACTGGAACTACATTCTAGTCAAATTCCAGATATTCCTACTCTATTTTTATGCCGGTGTCAAGAAGATGGACCCAGAGTGGCTGGGTGGCTATTCCATGAGGAATCTTGGCAGCCACCAAGTTTTCACACCTTTCACGTATATATATTTTATTTTTCACCTTCACAAGTATATATATTGTTGAGTTATATGGCCTGAGCATTTATTCAGTCAGCCACCACTGCATGTATAATCAGTCACTATAAAAAAAAATCTACACTATTTGATTGCAGAGTCTTTCTAAGTGAAGAAACCATCGAATATTACATGGTGCATCTCGGAGGTTTCATTTTGGACCTGACTGTCGGTTTCTGGTTGTTGTGGCCGAAATCGCGGCCTTTGGCTTTATTTTTTGCTACTTCATTCCACATGATGAATGCACAACTTTTTACGATAGGTATATACTCCTCCCTTCTTTTTACTACATTGCGATGGAAGGGGGGGGGGGAAACTATTTCTTTAAATTTGATTTATCACCAACCTAAAACCACTTTTTTTCTTTTTAAAAGGAATGTTCCCTTACGTTTGTCTGGCCACATTACCTGTGTTTTGTGACGATGACTGGCCAAAACGTTGGATCGCTGGATGCCCTGGGCTGCTGCGCAAATGTCTTCCAGACGCCACAAAGATAACTAATGTTTGTGATTCTCCGGTCGAAAAACGCGGCAAGAATTCATCCTTCAAACTAACTCTGATGGGTCTCTACGTCGTAACTCAATTGGCTCTTCCCTGGTCGCACTCGGTCACTCAGGTCTGTTGAAATAGAAATTGAATATAACTTTCAGAGTGACTCACTCGATTCGTGTCAGAATAACAACAACAACAACAAAACAGGGCTACAACAACTGGACCAATGGTCTTTACGGCTACTCTTGGGACATGATGGTCCACGCTTGGGAGACGATGCACGTCGTAGTGACGGTGAAAGATAAAACCACTGGACGAATCAACTACCTTGACACTGAGGTTCGTAGCAAAACTGAAATTGTGTTACGTGAGATCATGAATGTGTGTTTGGCTGGCCTGACGTCAGCCTGTGATAAGTAATAGCACCGCTTATCGACTTCACTCATGGATGCGTGTTTCTTGACTTTTTCGTCCCACGTACAGGTTTTCGTGAGGAACGACAAATGGGTTGGTCATGCTGATATGGTAGGTGTTTACTTTAAACTCTTTGCTCATAATTCACACAAGTGAATAATAATCAATATAATCAAATGGTCATGCTTTATTTTCCCACCTTTTTTTTCAGATTTATCAGTACGCTCATTGCGTCAAGGATCGCTTGGGGGCGGTCAACATGACCGATGTAGCCATTTACGTCGATGTCTGGCGTTCGTTGAACGGCCGCTTCCAACAGAGATTGATAGATCCACGCGTCAACTTGCTCGAGGCCGAATGGTCGCCTTTTCGGCCTACTCCTTGGCTCATGCCGCTCCTGACGGAACTGTCGGCCTGGCGGCAGAAACTCAACCAATTGGAGCGCACCGTTTTTGACTGGTCAGATTCCTCACGAGTCGCCTTTGTGGCTGATTTCCCAGGTGAATTTTCAACCGAAATTTGTTTTTACCAGAACCTTTTTTAAAATAATTCTTTAACTTTTTTTTTTTGTTCCTGCCTAGGTTTGTCCATGGACAATTACGTGCCGGCTGGTGTGACCAACGCGACTATCCAGGTGTTGGAGGGCCAGGTGGAGTTATCGATCGAAAACGGGACTCGATCGTATCTGAATGTCAACGATACGGCGTCTCTACCGTCGAGCGTCATGCACAGAATCACGACGACTTCCAACATTCCGGCTTGTTACATGTACACCTTCGTCGGGCCTTCCAGCGATTCGCCATCAGCCAACGCATCGAGCAGGAATGCCAAAACGCCACAGTCGACCACCCATGAAGATGTTTCTCTGATGACACCCTTCGCCAAATCTTTAGCTCTTGTTGGCCAGAGTCTACTCAATCTAGTCTTCGGTATTCCACTCGTGATGCACAACAAGTAAAACAACAACAACAACTCCTTTACTTTTCTTTTTTATTTTATGTCCTTCCCCTCTTGTCTGTTATCGATCTCTTCAATCTGCACAACAAACGGCATAAATTCCGCCCCGCCCACATTGTGTCTGTGTGTGATTTCCACTGGAATTGAATGTTTCTTTGGTGATGCTAAATTCCAAAACAGAAAATCTCTGAATTATGCTAATTTTATGGAAATTTCCAAGAGGAAAAGCACAAAAAAAAGCTAGTCTTTTGATCTCCCCAGTGCTGCGCACCGCAAAACATGTCGTGTGGTAATATACAACAAAACCCAAGAGAAAAACAGTTTATTTTTAAGCGAATTCTCCAGTGTCAAGTTCTTGTTTCTTTTTTATTATTTGGAAAGCCTTTGATTACTTTTCTTTTGTTTTCTTTGAAAAAACATTTTGTGTTTACAGGACTAGAAAGCTACCTCTATGTACACACACTGTGAAATTGTTGACAGTTTTCCAGGGGGATGTCGAATCTACACCCACTCGTTGCCGTAGCGTGCCGTGCCGTGTTGTGACGTCGCCTGCGGTGAGGGCTGGATGTTGTGGAAACGAGTGCGAAGAGGCGAGCAGAAACCTTGAACTCCGGCAGCAGCAGCAGCAGCAGCAGTGGTGTTGCCGTTAACGTAATGTAATGCTCTTTGTGGGCGTACTTCTAGATGTCCTCCACCATCGGCGATGCCGTCAGAACAGAGCAGCTGCTTGAATCCGCTGCGGAATCTCGGGTCAAGGAAATGATACAAAAGCGGATTGACGCAACTGTTTGCACTGCTGAGCCATTGTGCCACGGGCATGATCATTTCCCAGAATTCAGCCTCGGGCTCGCTCATGCTCTTGGCGAATTTTAAACGCGTGAAAGTGGCGTAGAGCGGGAACCAGGAGAGCGCGAAAGCTGCGACGACGACGCCCAACATCCTGAGAGCTCGTATTTTGGCCCTGTGCAAGTTGAGTCGACCACCCACGCCATTGTATCGTCTCCGGTTGTTGTTGTAATGGTGACACCGGTGGTGATGATTGGGGGGCCCCTGCTCGCCGCTGCCGGGAATCTGACGACACCAAATTTGCCTGCAGATTAAAGCGTAACAGGCGGCGATGATGACCAGCGGCAGGACGTAGCAAAGGGTCAGGTGAGCCACGGCGTAGTAAGTATCTCCCATCAGCGGATCTGGCCATATTTCTGTACAAACCTATTTGCAGTTAGTCACGATTATATTAACAAATGCCTACTGTTTGATTATAAGCTCGGCTTTATTATCTAACCAGCGTTTCGGACACGTAATCCTGGCGGAAGACGACCAGCCACGGAAGAGTTATAATTGCGGATCCGATCCAGATGAGGCCAATGATGACCCGACAGCACTTGGAGCTCAACCGTTTCTTCCACGGCGACGAGATGGACCAGTAGCGCTCGACGGCCACGGCCACCAGCGTGTAAACCGAGGCACTCACGCTGACTCCCTGCAGGTACGGCACCAATTTGCAAATGATGGAGCCCATCACCCAAGCTGTCCTCGGAAAAAGACGCAAACACATCAAATCACGTAACACACAGTATATGTTAAAAGGTTCATTTTACTTTTAGATCAAAGTTCAATGGGGACAATAAGGCCGCCGCCTAATAGGTTTTTAACAATGCAATCCAATCAAAAGATTTCCCTGGCCCCCCGTCGAACAAGTTCAATGGATCGACGACTGTCGTGTATGTATGTCGTGTATCAAAATAGCTCTCGGCTTTTTCAGCCGCCTCTCATTCAATTCTGTGTTTGAAGAGAGTCAAACTTGGCTTTCGCCTAAAAGTTGACTTCAAGTTGGGATTTAATGGGATATTCCATCTCCTCAGTAAAGTTCAATCTCATTACGTAAAATGATGGAAACACATGAGATAGGTAAGTTTCGTATTTCAGGATCAGTTTGACCGTCACATCGATTTGTATATGTTCGGCTGCCTGACGCGATGGGATCCCCCTGTGGGGATTGCCTCCAACGACCCTCTCCAACTCGTTTATTCTCATCTTTTCCCCTTCGCTCTCTGTTTCATTTTGATTGGAGATCGAACTTTTTCTAAACAGACTGAATGTTCACTCTCCGTAAAGTTTCTAGTTGAAATTGAACGCCCAAAGGGGTTTGGATCGATTCTTCCCGTTTTGCTAGCGTGTTGTCATTGTTAGACAGCCCCACGGAAGAAAAAGTATCTTGTATCTCTCACTTACGGTATATTAGGTGTGCGACTAGGGTGAACGGCAAACAGGCGAGGACCACCAATAGATCGGCAAAGGCTAAATTGACTAGGAACAAATTAGTGACACATCTCCGCATTGTTCGGCTTCCACGAAGGACGACGACAGCCACCAGAAGATTACCTTTCCAAAAAAGAAACACCCCATTATAAAGTGTGCTCACTTTACAAGACATAGTTAGAACAGTTTGCGCATGTAGCCAAAATTTAAAAAAAGTCAACAGTTTGCGTCTTAATATGTTGTATATGTTTACCTATTAGGCCGGCGCAGAAGACGAGGCCGTAGGCTGTGCAAAGAGCTCCACTTACCCACACATTGTAACGATACCACGAAGTTGGCGGAGTCGACAATTCCGGCCAATCGGTTCCATTCTCACTGAGAAAATCCAACGGATAATCCATCGAGAACGATTGCTGTGTGTCGACTGAGTTGACCAAACTCATCGGAAGCAAACGCGTAAGAAGCAAAATTCTTGTTACTGCTATCCCACCCCCTCCCTTTCCATGTGCGGATGCGACGGATAGAGATATCCCAGCAGTGCGCATGTCGATATGGCCTTTTCGTCCGCCGTAAACCGAATGTAAAAGCCCTTAATAATATCCCCAAAAAAATTCTATCCGTTGAGAAATATTTAGGTTTAGACCGACCGCTTGGTCGTCGTCGCTTGTACCCCATCAATTATTTCTTATGTAAGATCCTATACTGGATGATTGCCTCCTTGGGGAATGCATCTAAAGGCCGCGTCGAAAGCAGCCACCAGACCTCCATCCCCCCCAAAAAGTGTCGTATGGTAAGCTCCTTTCTAGTGGATCCTAGTCGGATGTTGTTGGCGGTTTTTTGAAGCGGAAATCGCCTTTTCCCCGTACTGCTTGTTCCACTCCAGAAAGTTTCTTCATCACCCAGCTGTAGGAGAGATGTACCACATTTCAAGATAACCAATCAGAGTTTGGACCGTACTAGAAAAAACTGTTTGATTGTACCAAACCTGGTGGGTGGAATGCCAAGTTGAGAGGGCGAAAGTAATGAGTTGAAAGAGCTGACGCATCTCCTTGGTTGATTCAATCGCTGGTCTTTGTAAGAGTCGACTTTTTTATTAACTCAATTAGTTTGTTCTCTACTGACCCTGCTTTGTTTGCGTTTAGGTGTATTTGCCGAAATAATATTTTTCTAGATATCGATTGTTGTACTACAGTTGGAGTTAGACCGACGAACTGGCCGCTGACTTGTTGAGGTACGAGGAAATTGAAATTTGTTTTTTAAAAAAATATAATTTGATAAAAAATCTAGGGTTGTGATTAGATTATCCCTGTGGGGTATTGAAATATATCAACGCAGAAAATTGCTTTCCTGTGAAAAGCGTCTGGGGATTTTAACAAGTCTATTGTATACTGCACAAAGTCGAAGAGCCGAGACAAGAATGGTGTTCTGGGTACGCTTTTACAGCTGTGGCTATTGAAAAATTTTCTTTTTTAAAAATATAAGCGCCAAAATTTTTCCGCATTAATTTCCTTTCCCTTGAATACTGTAATCCATCAAAGTATATTTTTAGAGAGAAAATTCCCTTTATCCGATGAATCATCCGTAGCCGCCGCCCACTTTCTTCCGTGTGTGTCCAACACGGAACGAGCGAATGCCAAAAATTGTGGGATTATGCACTTTTGCTATTTTGTAACCGTGTTTTTCTTTCAAGTGCTTATAGGCGAGTCGCATTTACATCACACCGTGTGTGTGTGTGTGTTCGGTAATTTTGCGCAACACACCCAGCAGTGCCAAGCAAATCGTTTGGAAATGAGCGCCGATCGATCCATCTTGTGTCAAATTGATGAATGCCAAGCATTCCCCCCCTTTTTGTTTTAGGAACTTGCCGCCATGTACACCGCGTTTAGTTTTTTCTCTCTCCACACACTATGTCTCAGTGGTTTAATTATAAGAATATTGATGGGCCTCTTTTCTCGCTTTTGTACATAATTCGTCGCTGAGCAAACAACACTAATGTGCTTAACGTTGTTCTTTCGACAGTTTGTTTTTGTTAGCCAAAGAAAATGTAGCTACGTCCATCATCCACCCATCATTATAGCAAAGTGAAAGTTAAACAAATTTACAGGGCTAGTGTGTACGTATGTATGTATAATTTTCAGCTGTCTAATGAATCAATTAACTTAATCTGCTGATGAGAAAGTTCCCCGTAATTTGTTTTCGTTATTGCATCCAGCATCCATCCCCCTATGATTACCCCTCTAGTATTAATTACGCTTTTGTTTTTAAGAGAAACCCACTGACGTAGTTTGTCAACACTTTCTTATCTCATCTGTTTTTAATCAATCAAAAATAGAGAGAAGGCCGTTGATCGATAACGTCGACGAATATCCCAGAAAATGTACTGCAATGACGAGGAGAAAGTCTGCGCGATGATCAACGAATAGTCGACATCAGAAAATTACAGTCTGTGTGAACCGCGTCAACTGATGGAAAGCCCGCACACACTGACTTGTAAGCATTGCCAGCCAGTGTCTGACGACGGTAACATCTCTCCCAACATTCAAAGTATTCTATTCATCATTAAAGTCTCTTTTTCCAATTTGTTTCTTTTGAAGATCGTGAAATGGACGCAAGCAAAGCAAAGGACGCCAAGGAGGGAACCGAGAACGCTGAAATTAAGGAATCCAGGAAGGAGTTCTTCTCTTCTTTTTACGACACTGTACCGTGCGTGAAGAATGAATGCGAATCAAAAGTGGAACAGCGTAAACTCGAAGTGGGAAACCGTTGCCGACACGTTCGAGCATATTACTAAGTAATCAATTACGATGTGCACAGCGGCGTGCGTTCGTGCGTCAAAGAGAGACTAAAAAAAGTCACGCTAATGACCATTTCCTTTTTTATATTCGTTCTTTGTTGTAATTTGTGTGGTGTGGTGATCAATATTTTGAAATGTAGTTCGTGAACGATAGAATTGATTGTGTTCATTTTTTCCCCGTAATGGTGTAATATGAATTCGTTCGTAAGTGTTGACTTGTACTATGAAAAGCAACAATAGAAAACACCATTGCCTATTTTTTAAAATACGATATTGTCAATGCTGCGTCGAATTCTGATTTTTTAAATTTGTTTATTTTACTTACACATTTATTCTTCGAATTTGGTTACGGGACTTGCGTCGACAGGGTCCTTCCAGAGGCCTCTGCGAGGAGCGCCCAGAGAGAGACTTTCAACGGCTGATGGAGTTATTTGGCGATAACACAAAGTATTCACGTTTCATTTTTTAAATGTCGTTTCTGACATGTCGACGTGACGTGCATTGTCATGTCAAGGTGGTCAAGTTTGGATTAGTTTACTATTTATGCTTTGGTGATGTCACCGTATGGCAATTTGATCGCATCTCAGAATTCCATTCCATTCCAATTAATCTTCGAGTTATAAAATGGTAAGCTGTTCACTTGGATTTCTTCAATCTTTCTTCCTCTTAAAAAATCACAATCTAGTGTGCCTGTTTTTAAAGATGCGAGACATTTATTGGTCTTTAACTGGGTCATCAGGATAAAAATGCTGTACATTATTTTTGTTGCCAAACCCACATGTTTTATTTGTTTTAACTACTCTCCGTCTCCGGCCTCCGCTTTGGAAAACAGCCGCAGAAACGGCATAATCTGTTTTCTTTTTCAGAGGCACCTGGTAGAGAAATTTCGTACTACTTCATGGAATTCCATTACTCGTGTCGTCTGCTTCATTTCTCCTTTTTTGGTTAGTGTGGACTGTGGAGCTGTGGACGTGTGGTTGATCATTCGATACGTATTTCCTTTCCTTTGTGGATATCTTCATAATTTCAAGCATCATTTTTGTTTGCTACATTCAGTTTCAACATTTTGATGCTATGCATATGGATTTCCCATCTGTAGCACTGTATAGGACTAGAGTAGATTTTTTCATTATTGTTGGGCACGCGCCAAGCGAGCATGACATTTATTGTCGTGTGAGACTGTGAGTGTGACTGATCGTTTAGTTTGCATTGTGCGTTTTGTGCCATCATTCAATTCAATTAGTGCATCAGTTTAATTGATCGAAAGAAAAGGTCCACAAAAAGCGTGAATCTTTAAGGTAAACGGTTCGGGGTACCAAGTATGTGTTGCTTGTTGCATGCCAAGGTCTATGCTGTCAGTCACTTGTCTTGCCTTGTTCTTGTTTTGCCTTGTCAACATTGGATGTGTGATTACCAAATTGAACTTCGTAACTTATATAGGTTTATCTTGACCTAGTTTCTTTATTTTTATACTGTATCAATTTATTTCTTCAAATTCTAGATGCATACTGTCAGTCATTCCAACAAGTCAACAAGTCCGCTCAGTCAATTTCCATCCATCAGCCTCATCATGTTGTCAAAAGCCAAAAACTCATGGTTGAAGACACATGCAGTGGAATACAAATGTGCCGAGATAAGGTATTTCCCCATTACTGCTACCAGACCATTACAATATTCAGATTTTTTTATGTTACATTGGTATTCTTGAACCATAGGATCTTTTCTTTACCTCACAATTTTGGTCATGTACCCTGCAACAGCATGTTTGTTTTTATGGAGCTCTTTTACTTCTGTAGAAGGCACCCCAACTAAGAGATAGGTAGAGTTTTATTTTTTCATTGATAAGTTTGTGTAAATTATTAAATAACATAGAGAATCTCCTTGTCCCATTGCTACTTAGAGTTTCAGTGAAATGAAGAGTGTGAAGTGAATAACCTGCCATGTGTATGCACATGTACTAGATCTGCTTGATGAAAGTCAAATCCCTTACTTAATTGATCACCCATATGATAAAGGTAAGCATCAATACCACCTATCACAAAGCTAAGTTACAATACTTCATGACACTTTTTTTAGCAACAGGAAATCAATCTCAACATGTGAAGTACAAGTACAAGTAATGCTGTTGGTTCCTGTGAATTCCATGTTTACGGTTTTTCATCATGAACATTTTAGTGTGCTTCATAGAAAACGTAAAGATTGATATGCTTTTTAATTTTTATATTTTCATTAATGTAAAAATTTTTTTTTACAGAGCACGCAAGATCACCACGGACATCCTTGAGCTAATGCTAGATTTCGTCCGTGACAGAAGAGGGACTTGCATCATGCTCCATCCTTATCTTCCCGACGTACGCTCATCCAGCTTCACTGCTTCAGTGCTTCTTATGCTGCAAAACAACTTTTCTTGCTTCACTGGCGAGTTGGATCATCACTTCAGTTGCTGTGACACACCTGCAGTCACTCACCACGGGATTATGGCCAGGTACCGGACAATTGACTTGTTTTCGTAGATTATCTACTAGTTATCTATTTGCGTAAAACTCTCTGTCTGTGTAATAATTCCAAAATCAGGCCCTTCTTGCCCGTAAAAGAAGTGTTAGTGTGTTACTTCGACGTTTCTTTTTTCTAACGCTAGATGGATTTTCGATAACTCTCAGCTGTGAAAACAGTCAGTTTCAGTTACTTTGCAAATCTCTTTAAACATTTATCGGCAGCTGTTGTGTGGAAATTTTTGAGTGGAAACTGACGATAACTATTCCACCAACAAAGCTCACTTGTTAGATTTTTGATAATATGTTTGTTTTTTCTACTTCCGGTTTGCTCATTTCAGTCAGTAGTTCAGTAAATATTCATTCGAGGAGCAAAAGAAAGACATATTCGTGATCTTCGTCAAATTTGTGGTAAAGTTCATGTCATTCTTTTTACGTATTCGTACTTCCGGTTTTGAAAATTTTCCTGAACTATAAGTTCAGGAAAATTCTCGATTTTGGCAAAATTTTGGATTTCGTTTAAATTACACCTATTCGACTCCAAATTTCATGGAGATCACGAATATGTGGTTTAATTTGACGACAGCTCAATGGTTGAGGCGCTGTGATTACTTCCGGTCTACTTCCGGATTTTTTAAAAAAGACTAGCAAGTGAGCTTTGTTCTGTTTACAGTTCTCAATATTGCAAGCTTGATTTTAAGTTTAAAAATTTGCATCCTTAAATCTTTGAGCTTAAAAACCTGACTATTGTTTCTATCTGTATTATGTAACTTTTATTTGCATGTCACCAAATAAGAATTGTTTTCTCTTTATTCAGGTAATGCAGAGGAAACGTCGAGAAGATGGACACCAAAACGTCGCCGGTATCTCCAAAATGTCAGCGCGGATCATCATTTGTTGTTGGTAATATGTTTGTGTTAGTTAACCCGTTGTCTGCCACGTCTTTGTTCTCCCCTGCACGGGCCGCGCTGTTCGGTCTCGTGGTTTTACAAGCCGCGGGGTCGGAAAGTCGCCAAGCCCAAAATTTGCCGCAAGGCGCCTGCTATAAGGCAATGTGCACCATGCACCCCCTCCTTGTCAGCCCGGACTTGTCAGCAATGGCAAGTCCCACTTGGTCATGGATCCTTCAGACGTGGCGCGTAGAGTAGTAGAGTGCAACCTACGGGTTGTATGGCGTGGCAGCCAACGGGTTAACTTAAGTGTATGTATGTATGTATATGTGTATGTGATTGTAAAATGTGGTGGAATTGTGGGTGGAGGTGGGACAATTAAGAAATTCCTTTTAAAGTTTTTGTTTGCTGTGTCTTATAATTTATAATAAAATTTGTTTAGCACTTGACTTGTATATTTTTTACAACGTTGAAGTTTTACATAAGTTATAGGTAAGAGACTTATCATATCCAGACTCTTTAAATTAACTTCTATGAAGAACCAAACACTATCTACAACTCCCTTGTTACGCCAATCTAAGGTAAAAACAGAGCTGTTACCAAAAAATATTTCAGTAAACATTACAGTACGTCTCTTTCGTAACTTGCCCTGTAAATGAAGATCGTCCAAACACTAGAAAATGTTGGAATGCAGAGCGACTAGAGCAATAGCCACTTGCAACATGCGAAATGGGAAAGATCCAACAGAAATCAGAAAACGTCGCAAAGTCAAAAGGCTATTAGTTGGCAGGAGATATCGTACAAAAGGATTACCCAGATTAAAAAAATATATTTTCTCATTATAGATCAAAAACAATTCCCAGTGACTAGTAACTTTTAAGATATGACCGACAAATCTGAACATAATTATTAAAATTGAAAATTCGATTCTACTATTTAAGAGCGTCACTATAGTAAGTTTTAGAAGCGTAGGTTGTTGTGTAATATTCAGGTGCCTTAGTGGTGTAGTAACTCGGGGTAGAGTAAAACTTCGGAACTTCGGTGTAGTAGGTCGGAGCAGCGTATAAGTAGTAGTATAATACTCCGGTGCCTTGGTAGTGTAGTACTTAGAGGCCTCGGTGTAGTAGCTAGGGGCAGCAAAGGTTGTAGTGTAGTAAACTGGAGCCCCTGTTTGGTAGTAGCTTGGAGCAGAGTAATACTTGGGTTCCTCGGTGTAGTAAACTTGGGCAGCGTATGTGGTTGTGTAATATTTGGCCTTTTCGGTGTAGTATTTGGGGACTTCGTTGTAGTGGCTAGGTGTAGCGTAGGTTGTGGTGTAGTAAACTGGAGCCTCGGTGTAGTTTTTCGGTTCAACGTAGTACGAAGGAGCAGCCACTGTGTAGTGAGTGGGGGCTGCGTAATACTTGGCCGCCTCAGTTGTAGTTGTGTAGCTCGGGGCAGAGTAATACTTCGGGGCTTCGGTGTAGTAGCTCGGGGAAGGATAAGTAGTGGTGTAATACTCTGGAGCCTTGGTGTAGTACTTAAGCGGCTCGGTGTAGTATTCAGCCAATTTGGTGGTGTAATAAGTTGGAACCTCTGTGTAGTAGCTAGGAACTGAGTAATACTTGGGAGACTCGGTGTAGTAGACTGTGGCAGCATACGTGTAGTACTCCGGTGACTTGGTGGTGTGGTACTTGGGAATATCGGTGTAGTACTCAGGATCTTTGGTGATGTAGCTCGGGGTAGCATAAGTTGCGGTGTAATACTCTGGAGTCTTGTGGGTGTAGTACTTGGGGGCCTCAGTGTAGTAACCGGTTGTTGCGTATGTTGTTGTTGTGTAGTAAGGCGGCGGCGTCGCGGTTTGGTACCCACCATACGCAGGAGACATCGGTACAACATGGCTGAACCAACCATCAACGATAAAACATCCAACAGCAGCACGACGCCATAATTTACTAGACAATTAAAAAGTTTTAATATTTATTTTCAATTGCGGTACTGGTATATTGGCAAATAGAAAAGAAAGTACAATTGATTCACAACTCTATGGAAATATTTTTACCTCCATTTAAAACTTGTGATGCGACGAAGAATGGAGTTGATGGCAAATAGTGCACGGCAGTTCCTGTTGCCGTAACGGAGATGCTCAATCGCCAGCTCAATTGTTGCACCTTTCATACGACTAGACAATAAATAATTTGTATATTTAGCAGTTTGCATATTGAAACCCAACGTAACAGAATATTTACCCATGATATGTAGTGGTGTAGTACTCCGGTGCCTTGGTGGTGTTGTGTTGGGGAGCCTCGAAGTAATAAGCTGGAGCAGCGAGTGTTGCAGTGTAGTACTCTGGTGCCTTGGTGGTGTAGTAATTAGCGGCTTCGGTATAGCACTCAGGCGCTTTGGTGTAGTTTCTCGGGGCAACATAAGTTGTGGTGTAATACTAAGCCTTGGCACTGTAGTTGCTGTTTCCGTGTCGGAGATGACCACTCGACTGATTTCCTTCGCCTTCTCTCTTTCTAACGACTAGAGAAAATAATTTTGATATTTAACAATTGGCATATTTAAAAGTGCAGGTAATAGAATATTTACCCATGATGTGTAATTGTGCAGTACTCCAATGCCTTGGTGGTGCAGTACTTCGTAGCATTGATGTAGTACTCGACCCTTTGGTAGTGTAGCTCGGGGAAGAATTATACTGCGGAGATTCGGTGTGGTAGCTCAGGGCAGCATGGTGGTGTAGTACTTGGAGGCATCGGTGTAGGAACTTGTTGTGTCGTAAGTTGTGTAGTAAGGCGGCAGTGTAGTGCTTTGGTATGCGTAATACTCAGGAGACATATGTACACCAGTGGTTGAACCAGCCATCAACGACACAACACCCAGCAACAGCACGACAGCATAGTTTACTAGACAACTAATAAATTCAAACATTACCATTCAACAATAACTGGCTAGTGGAAAATAAAAAAAAAATTTAAATTGATACAAAACTAAATACGACAAACAGAAAATTTACCCATGATTGAGAAATGTTAGTACGATGAAGAATGCAGTGGATGACAAATAGTGCACTGCAGCTGATACCGTGTCGGAGATACTCGCTCGACTGATCATTGTCGACTTTTCTCTTGCCTTTTATACGACTTTTTCTCACCCTTCCTCTTAAGCCTTGCGGTTATTTTACCTTCTTAATAATGATGCAAAACTTCCCGTTCTCACCCAACCTCTACACCACTGCATGACACGTTTTACTTAATGATCTCCATGACCTTCGATTGAAGGAAATGCAAACTGGCTTTTCCTTCTTTAGGTTGACGTTGCTGAGGATGGGTCTACAAAAACCAAAATAAAAATGAATACCAAATAGCTTACCCTTGCGGCTTTTGTACCTGCTTGATAATGATGAAACACGTGTCATTCTCACCCAACCTCTACACCACCGCATGCCAGTTTTACGTAATGTTTCTCGTGACCTTCAAGCGAGAAGGACATCGTGTCTGGACAAACTGGCCGATCTGTCTGCAGGTTGACTTGCATGCAAATATACAACGAAGACATGCAAAAAATGTAACGAATCTAAAACTCCTCACACATGTTGACTGCAAGACTGTTACCTCGAGTATGAGTGAGGATTCCCCAGAGTCCAATTATTCCAAACTGATATCAAGACGTCGCAAAAAGCCAGCATAACGGCAACCAGCGCATTCGTGTGTGCAGATCTGTTGGAAAGATTAAAATGATTATTGGCTGTATGGATTTAAAAAATAAAATTATTTCTATCATATAACTGTACTGTACTCATGTACATATATGTTTTCATGTACAGATCCATTTACAGACATGGCAGGTTATTCACCTCATACTCTTCATGTCACTGAAACTCAATCCCCTTGCAATGGGACAAGGAAATTATCGACATTATTTTCAAATTTACCTATAAGAAATAAAACTCTACCTATCGCTTAGATGGGTTACCTTCTAAGCCAAAGTAAAAACATACATAACAAAAAACCTGCTTTTGCAGAGTATGTCACCAAAATTGCGAGATTCAGAAAAGATACTAAGCAAGAATACCTATGTTATATGGAAATCTGGATTGTAAAATTGTAATGGTCTGGTAGCAAAAATGGGGAAATAACTTATCTCGACACATTTTTATTCCTCTGTGAGGACTTCAAACATGAGTTTTAGGCTTTTGACAGCATGGGGATCTAATAGATGAAATGTGACTGAGAGCTAACTGAACTTGTTGGAATGACTGACACTCTGACAGTAGGCTATGCAATCTAGCTTTGATGAAATAAGTTAGTGTAACATAAAGATAAGAAAACCATGTTAAGATTAACCTACATACGATATGAAGTTAAATTCGGTATTTTAAATCACAGGAATATAACTATAAATTAGCAACAATTTGTTTCGTCCATTTCGCCTCGTTTCACGATGTAATAACAACAAGGGCGACACTAGCGACATCTAGTAATGATTTTTGAATTTTAAGTTAGTTGCACAGTCACAGGTCACAGACATCACATAACACGTCGTTCGTTACTTCAATTTCAAAACAAATTAAAAAGTTAAACAACGGATATCGTTAAGTTAACTGTTTTTAAGTAATAGATCACACAATCTTTAGTAAAGATTGTTACTATAGTTTTGCCGCTTCAGAACTCAGAAAGTCAGAAGGTCCAGTCTCCAGTGTCCAGTCGAGTCAAGTCCAGAACTGACTCCAGAATCCAGAGATTTCTACCACAATTTCTATATCCTAAATAAATTTTTTCCTGCTCCTGTGAATGGTATGTCTATTGTTTCCTGAACGGAGGATGATGGCAGGCTATCCCCCCTTCTCTCTCTCTATCTGCTCACATACCAACAAAAAAAATACTTTTTTTTTTTAATAAAGAGATTTTTAAAAAAGGAAACTTATTTACCTTTTTTTAAAAAAGAATATATATCTCATCTTTGGAATGCGACTTTTTCTTGATTGGATCATATCCATAAATTTATCCGCGGCTTCTTATAATAATAATGCCTCTCTTTTTTTCTTTTATTCTTTTCTCCATCTCGCCATCGTTTTCAATTTATCGATGCCAATACATGCCAATACAAAAAGAGACCCGACCGAGATAGAAAGAGAGACAGCTGCTTCTCCTTCTCGACAGACGGGCTTATTTGCAGTTGATGAAACTCTCGAGCAAAACTATTATAGGCACGTGAGCCGTTCTGCAGGCCGTTTGGTAAATTTTTTTCTTTCCGACAGATGAGACTCTCAACCGGAATGGCGAAAAGAGTACAGATCTTTTTCTTATCGTTTACTATTATTATTGCGCCCTGGTTTAGATCGATGGAATAACTTTGTGTGTGTGTCAGATGACAGCATATGCTCCATAATGGGACAGCTCAGATATTGTGTAGGACCACGACTTTGTGATGTGTATAGACTCTGCGTATATACCTCGTCTATCGGTCTAGACCAGCCCCACCACATTGAATGCTAGGAAACTATATCTAGATGGCTACACAAATCTATCCGGAATCATCGTGAATTTTTTTCTGGTGGAGGACGGCGTTTACTATAGATCGGCGGTAGCTATATAGACTGGCAGAGTAATATCACGGCTGAACATGACCTGACACATGGCGTACAATAATAGCTGGGAGGAGACATATTTTACAGACAGGGAGGGAGAAGAAATACGAGCAAACGGTAGGGAAAAAGAAGAAGAAGAATGACGACTTTTGCCAGGCTCAGCCGAATCCTTTTTTTTTCTTTTTCTTTTCCTTCATCCGCTCCCAATGCGAAATCCTTCACGTTCGGATGCCTTTGATTCTCTTTTCATGTCTCCTGGCACAACAGACACACATACATGGCCGATCGTAGAAACGAATAGATAAGAAAAAATGAAAATAAACCAGGGAAAAAGGAAATTACACAAAAAAAAGAGACGGTTCCTGACGCACTCCAATTGCGCCAGAGAAAATGAAGCAATAAAAAGCGATAAAAAGGTCTTTGAAGAAAAAAAATTAAGCGCAGTTAAAATACAAATAGATTAAAACAGCGCATTAGGAATAAATAGACAACATTTGCCGGCTTGCCTGGTCCTCTTAGCGCACATCCAGTAATTTTTGTTTCCAACAAAGAAAGCGGGCGGATTTCCAACGCAGTGGCAAAGTAAATTTCCTTTACTATCAGTCAGATAGTATTGGAAATTTGCTTGTTCCTTCGATTCTTTTAGGAAGTCGTTGATGTTGACATTAGTTCCACGTACCACATCAAATTGTTTGTTTTGATTTGTTATCATATTTCTTCGGATATTTTCTTCGAGGTCCATACGCAAGCGTTTTTCTTGTACCAGTTGGCGTTCTAGGATATTCATCCTCTCGTTTAAATGCGAGTAACCTGCAGCTTGAAAACTGGGCAGCTGGTAGGCAAACTCGTTATTACTATCAAGGGGAGCGCGGTAAATTCCAGCTCCTCCGCCACCATCACTGCCACGAAATAATCCATTCTCTTTGCGGAAATCATCTCCTCGAGGTGGGCGATAGTCGCCATCTCTGGCGGGAGCAGGTCCTCGGTAATCGCGATCTCCGTCACGACGATCTCCGTCACGACGATCTCCATCACGTCTATCTCCATCACGTCTATCAGCTCCACAACTTGGTCGGGGAGGACGATATTCATTTCCTATGCCGCTGCTCCCACTACCACCCGGCTCCGTGAATTTAGCCGAATTTGAATAATTAAAAAATGATGTAATTTTCGGTTGTTTGCGCGATGTCAAGTCGATTTGGCCATCGTTGGGCGCCGACGAGATGCGCTGGGCGCCGTTGCACTCAGTCGATTTGCGCGCTGTCAAGTTCATTTGAAAATCGTTGGGCGCCGACGAGATGCGCTGGGCGCCGTTGCACTCAGTCGATTTGCGCGCTGTCAAGTTCATTTGAAAATCGTTGGGCGCCGACGAGATGCGCTGGGCGCCGTTGCACTCAGTCGAGTTGCGGGATGCCAAGTTCAGTTGACCATCGTTGGGCGCAGAAGAAGTGCGCTGGGCGCGGTTGCGCTCAGTCGAGCTGCGGGATGCCAAGTTCACTTGGTAATCGTTGGACGCCGACGAAGTGCGCTGGGCGCCGTTGCGCTCAGTCGAGTTGCGGGATGCCAAGTTCAGTTGACCATCGTTGGGCGCAGACGAAGTGCGCTGGGCGCCTTTGCGCTCAGTCGAGTTGCGGGATGCCAAGTTCAGTTGACCATCGTTGGGCGCAGACGAAGTGCGCTGGGCGCCGTTGCGCTCAGTCGAGTTGCGGGATGCCAAGTTCAGTTGACCATCGTTGGGCGCAGACGAAGTGCGCTGGGCGCCGTTTCGCGCTGCGCGCCACTTCGTTGCTCGCAATGGTCGCTCGCAACTATCGCATAACAAATCGCAACTCCAATATTTGCTATAGATTAAATTTACATTATTATTATTAATTCATTAGGAAATACAAAATAAAATTAAGAATTACCAGTGATTCGTTTTCTAGCAACACTTCAAATTCCGCAATCCCAAAAACGGTGGCTTTCATCACGCGCAAAGCTGCAACAACAGTTGGTGTAGCCAATTTCGTTGCAATGGAATAGTATTTTGCAATGGTGTTTGCGAATTCCATGGCATAAAATGTTTTTAAGTGCCTGTGTAAATTGTTAGGTAAAGTAAATGGGATTTCGCAGTATTCACAGATACACTTTTCTGGCTTCGGTCGTTGTTCATTCATTCGGTGATTTTCAACCAGTCCATTTGTATGGAAAACATCTGGCATTAATGATCTCATTTCATCTGAAATTCATAAATTTTTATTAATAATTAAATTATATTTTATTAAACTTATACCTAGTATTGTTTGCAATTTCGGTTTTTTCTTTCATTGCAGTAAATTTCTTTTGTTCTCTAAAGAAAGAATCTACTGCACTAGCAAGCGCCAACTTTTCGAAACAGATCTGTCCCTCTTCAGTTATGTTCTACATTAAAGGAAAATAAAAATTAATTTACAAATTATTGATTATTAGATAACTTATACCTTGTAAAATTCGCGGAAAGCATTATTCATGGAATTGGAATTGTATGTTTGAAAAGCAAATAGATCGCTTAGCATGGCGGAACATCCAAAGGGAGTAAAACAAACAATATGATTTATTTCTTTCAGGATTTTCTCAATTTGGGCTTTTGTCTCTTGTATTTCATCAAAAGATTATTAACCTGTTTAAAAAATTTAAAAATGTTTAGTACGACATCCGCACGGTGGGCACGGAGGCGGCGGAGGAGGATGCTACGGCGGATGTTACGGCGGATCGCATCACTCGTACGAACCCGTGAACAACGACATAAAGCTTTTGGTAAATTTATTTTAAAAGGGTAAAAACTATTTCGGAATCAAATAATATTAAAGGTCCTTTTTGTTTGTTGCATTGCAGATCACTATTTTCTCTTTGGTGGTTGACACCGGCCTATCCGCACCTCTACATCTGGTCTACCCGCACACATTTCCGTTTCCAGCAGCCTATCCATCTCCGGTAGGCCTACATGTCGTTCACGCTGTTCCAGCCGTTGAGACCAGAGTTCACTAGGCTGACACTCCCGTCGTGGTCGGCCATTCTGCCACAATCCTGAAACCGAATTTGACTCCATTCGTCGTCGCTCCTCTAGCCGCTCCAATAACAGTCGCCGTCGCTCCCTCGGACGACTCTGTCGTCGTCGAGACCAAAAAAGCAGATGAGACTGTCGCCGATCCTGATGTTATTCCCGTGGCCAAGAAAGAAGAACCCACGGAAAAGGCCGTTCCATTAACATACGTCGCCCATCATCCGTTTGCTTTCGCTGCTCCAGCTCCACTGACTTTAGCTGCTTCGCCAATTGGCCGTGGTGTTGCTCCGAACGTTTTGAATGTTAAGGCATCCGTCCCAGCTGGCGATGGTTCCCCTATGGACGTTCTTTTTACCAAGGAAAAGGTCCTTGCACCCGTCCGTGCTCCACACACACTCAACTCTCCATCTCCGAAGTGACTCCCCAGGTGACCGTCCAGCATCTTACAAAAGTCATCATCGACAAAGTTGCTGTCCAAGTGCCAGTGCTGGCTACGCCATACGCTTTCTATGTCCCAGTTCCAGTGGCTCCCCATTACGACATCCATCATGTCCACACTCCGGCATTGACCGTATTAGCTTAGTATGATTCCGTTCTCTTATGCATTCCACCAACCTCCCGCCTTCAACGTATTGGAAACATCATTTTGGAATACTTACTGAAAATAAAGTTTCGGTCTTTCGGTTTATTGAAGATAGAATTTTTGATAAAAAAGTGTCTAGTCTAAAATCACGCAACAGGGGGAAGTGAAGGGAAAACAAATCCTGTGGGAAGGATGGATCCATCCTTTGGGGGGATCAAGTTGAAATATATTTCTCCCCTTGTCTCACATGTGGCGAGCCTAGCGGAATAAGCTTGTGGGTATTTGTCCCAATTCTTCACTTCGGCTACGCCCAAAGACAAAACGATCCTCATCTGAATCGGCGTCTAGCGACTAGTGCGACAGTTGGCTAATGAAAAGCTACGCACAATAAGGCAATGACAACCGTTCCGGCCGGAAGGAAAGAAAGTAAGGGCAACTGGACTGGAGAGCTCCCAGTCTGCAACTACTTTGCGCTACATCAACAAAATTTCCGGCAGAGCGCACCCCCACAACATTGTAAAATTGGGGAGCGATAAATAAAAATAAAGACGAGAGAGAGAGAGAGAGAGAGAGAGAGAGAGAGAGAGAGACCGGGTAGGAGGACGGCAGAGCGAAAAATAATAAATCCGGCAGAGGCACGGGGCGGAATGTTAGAGAGCCGTAAGCCCGTAATGTCAAAATTGCAATCGAATACATCACGCTGTTGTGCACTTCACATGGCAAAGCGGAAACAGTGGCAGAAAAGAGACGGCCACTCCTCCGAATGGGGCGGAATGGGGAAAAGGCAAAAGCGCAAATAAAGCGGACGTAAATCCTCCCACCCTCCTCCTTCACGGGATTCCTTCCGGAAGCGGCGGCGGCATTTCCATGTCTTTACATGTCATTAACAGCAATGAGATGGGGGCAAAAAAGAAAAGCATTTCCTTCCTCTCTTCCGCCTTCTGTTTATTACGACGCGACGCGACCGCCGAGGTTCCCTCCTTTTTTCGCAGCCGCAAAGTACCGCAACTTTTTAAGAAGAGGCAAAAAGAGCCAGAGAGAGGCGGATGATCGGAGTGCGCGTGCAGAATCGCGAAAGTTGGATGGGTAGCAGCTCCTCCACCACTGTGAGCACATGCGCCTGCAACAACTCCTAACCAACGTGACTCTGGAACAAAAACTCGCCTCGCTCTATCTGTATGCGTGTACTGTGTTAGTCGTCGGCAAACGTCCTATTCAGGATCAACAGAAACGATCTGACAGTGGTCCCCCCTCCATCGATCCAGCCACTACACAAAACTCGACCATTTGCGCTCGTCCCCTTTTCTTTCCCTCGGTCTCTCTCTCTCTCCCTTTCTGCTGGAGCTAGAAACTTTGCTTGTGTGCGTGCATGTGTGTTGTTTCTCCTTACCTGTTCGTCGACATTTTGGTTAGATGGTTGTTGCTTGGAGTTGAGATTGCCTGGATAGTAACTCTCGCCTTGGACTCCGATGCCTCCGCTCCGTCCTCCCGATGGGTCGGCAACGTAAATCTGGCAACGTCCAAGAAGCAGACGATTAAAATAAGTGTCTTTTACAAAGTGAAGTAAGTTCTGGAAGAATCATCTCGAAAAAAGGACACGGTGTCGTCAACCAGGAATTGCAGAGTGAAGTGTTTCTGTGTTTCAGTGTTTCAGTTTCAGTGTTTTTGGTGTTTCTGCACAGTTTGCTGAACTTTTGAGGTCAGCAAGGAATGTGTGAAAGTGTGTGTGTGTATGTATAATTATATTATTATGTGTTTCAGTGTTTCAGTGATTAGTGTTTCAGTTTCAATGTTTCGGTGTTCCTGCACACTTTGCTGAACTTTGGTGAACACAACCTGAGATCAGCAAGGAATGTGTGAAAGTGTGTGTGTTTGTATGTGTGTAAGTTGGTAATAGTTCAACATGGACATTCGTCAAACAACACTTAGATATAAATAGAGCAAAAGGTAAAGGGCACTTACATTTTCTCCCAATACTGCGGTAAGCGTTTCCGTAACTTCCATGAAATCATCTGCAAGTTCTAATTCAAAATTGCAATGATAATTGGAAGCCATGGTAAAAGAAACGACGTTCTTTTTCGCGATCAGAACAAAAACTAATGTGCTTCGTTTTCTTTCTTTGTCTTTTTCAGGAAATTCTGAAAATGTTCTTTGGCCATAGAACACTTTCATTTTGGAGCGATCCGATTGGACGACAAATCCGTCTTTCTGCGTCAGAAAAGGCTTCATCTGGCCAGTAGTTGTTCATGACAGCTATCGGCCATTGCCGATTTTGTACTAGACAAAAGCCTCAAAATACTAATTCGCTTTCATACTTTAAATGGTGAAGCGATAAGATTGACTGATAATTGCGTTATGGTGGGAGACATAAAACTTCACACACCAACTTGATAAAGAAAATTAGAAGAAGAAATGTCTACACCTCTGTTGTAAAGTCTACCACTAGGTGACACACACAGACTACCAAGACTACAACAACCTCCTTGACACAACAACGACAATCGGCAATGCTTGTCGAAAAAGTCAGTTTTCAGCTGTTGTCTTTTGCTTCTTCCTAGCTTGAGTAGGTCGTATTAGTCTTGATCCTGAATCTAAATTATAAAATATAATAAAAAATGTTTTTATTCTTTTAAGAAAATATTTAGGAAATGTAGTTACCTTGTGTCATTCCGGTAATGTATCCCTCAATTGTTGCTTCTGTCGTATCTTGGAATCCCACAAAGTCAGTTCGCACATAGGGTTCAGTTTTTTCTATGAACTCTTCACCGGTGAACAATGTGAAATTCGGCTCAACACCTTCACTGTTCAATACATATACGCCATTTGTCATAAAAACAACGGATGATGGCATAATCCCTTCCCTTTCTAAATTCCTGAAATTTATGTACTGTAATTATTTAAAAAATTACATTAATTAAAGTTATAAACAAAAATAAATTTTTATTTTTATTTTACAAGATTTGACACCTTCCCAGTAAGCTCACCGGGCGAATTCGTCATATATCCAAACATAGACGTGGATGTTCTATGATAAAAGAAGATGTCAGATATGTGACTAGCAGGAATTCGTTCTTCATGATGTTTCTTGCGCACATGTGTGTCACTGTCTTCAAGTAGGGATAAAGAAGAGCCATTATGGCCTATTTGCGCAACGATGTGGATATCGTAATCCAATCCTGTTTTTATCTTCAGGAAATCCAAAATTTTTCTAGGAAACATAAATAGGATATAATTAAAAATTTAGTGGTTAAAGAATAGATTTTATTATGCAAATTTTTATAATTTTCCCCTATTTATTTAAAACGAATCCGCCCATTCACTAGCCGGAATTGTCGTCCAACCGCTACATTTTTTTATGGCTCTGCCTGCCATTACGGGCTATTTCGACAAAGACGACAACGACGGACCTGACGACGGGCAAGAAGGGCTGGAAGACGAGGACAAGCAAATTTAGCTGGAAATCTTTAGCCGCCATCCGTCTAATGCGAGTCAGGCCGGTCTGATGTACCGTCGACTCTTCTCCGCCACCTCGAGCGACGACGTGGTGGACGTGGATGAGGATGACATGAACAACAACCGCTGGAGCGACTTGGAGAGCGAAATGGATTTGGATCAAGTGGTCTACATTCTCATTCAGTCGAAAACCTCCAACGAGGTTAGAGAGAGACGGACGGACCCACACATACTGGGCGAATTTTTTCTTCCCACCCCCCCCCCCCCCACAACCATGGGATTTTTTCAATTTGTTTTCTTATTCTTTTTTTCTTTGATTGTTTTCTCCATGTCCAATTTGGAAATGGACCAAAGTTTGACAAATAGGAAATGAATGATTGAATTTTTGGCCTGAATAGTTTCCTGCTTGTTGTGTGTTTTGGCAGGTTCAAGATGTTACTATCGGCTGCATCTAGCACTTTGTGCGCAAACTTTTGGCCGTCCGAGTGTTGCCCGCCCTCCTTGATAGGCCGCGTCTCACATCAATCCCCAGCTCGTAAGAATGTCCTTTCCTCTTCTTCTTTTTCCCCTTCCTTCTTTAGAAAATAAAAATAATAAAAATAAGAAGACCCCAAAAAATCGGAATGCTTTCAACCCCGCCGTCCGCCCAGGGGGAAATGCTTATAAGTGTCGTTTAAAATGTCGTGAGAAAATGCGCAAAGCTATGCACTTTGCCAGTCTCGTCAGAGGGATTGGTCGATAGAATGAAAAATGAAAAGAGGGACGATTAAGAGCAGCAACCAGAGGGTGAGAAAGAGAGTGAGACCTGACACCTAAGAAAAGGGAACTCAGTACCGCAGTCATTTTTTTGGAGGGACCGGGCAGGAGCGGCCAAAAAAAATAACGACAACAAAAATGACAAAAAAGACGAGCAACGTCAACGCCACAGCAACGCAAAGTGGAGTTGAATGCCCAAAAATTCCGCACGTGCAAAAAAACAGAAAAGAAAATTTTTCTCTAAAGTTGTTGCGTCGTTGGCCATAGATTAATTAAATTTCAACGAATTTGTACAAATTGCGAGAAATAGTGACAGGTGGCGCCAATCGACCACACCCATAAAAAACCGAAAGAAGAAAAGAGAAAATTAATTTACCTTTGATTTTCTTCGACGCACATCCCCATGTCGTCATATATTTTCTGCTTAATTTCTCGACCACTCGAGGAACGTGAGACGAGAACCACTACGAAAATCGGTCGGGTTGAAATTATTGGGCTCAGTTGTAAATTCCATTGATTTCTACGATGAGTCATTGGTGGTCCAGTGCGTTCACAGGGATCACACTCGAGAGTATCCATTTTGAGGTAGTGTACTGATCCTTGATGTCCAGGATTCTGACAATTTAAGCCAGGTTCTTCGGCATTTACGTTTATCTTTGGTATTATGCCATTTGTTACTTCCGTGTAACCACTATTTTTTTTCGTCAAAGGGTGCAGAACTCCACCGTCATCTTGCACTGAAAAATTAAAAAAAAAAATAGAAATATATGCTGTAATGATGTAGCGTCGGAAACAATATATTTAAAATAAATGATTGTCAAAGAGAATGATGTAAAAAAAAGAAGAAAAGTCAAAGAAAATGATAATGTTAGCTTTGATGATGTAAATTAGCCTGAAAAATAAAATCTGTTGTGACAAGTAGTACACAACCAATTACAAAGACTCTGCATCAAAGACTTTATTTTTATACTATCCCTTTTCTAACACGATTGAATCATAATGGTTAACGGGTCAATACTACTCCGAGAGTTTAGAGGAGCGTCAACTGATTATTATTCAAGATAATTTTAAAACGAAAAAGAACCTCGCCAGTCATGAACGTATTGGATTTGCTCGTCTTTGTCGGTCGCACAGATATCCAGTGATATGGTACGACGCCATTGCTGATGTCAATTTTTTTTTTAAATTAAAATAAGGAAAACTTTATGTTAGTTTGTAGATGCTCATAGACTAATAATATGAGATTCCCCCTCGCCCTGCCGAAAATCCTATTTCCATATATATTTCTTCTATCAAAGGCATTGGGCTGGATAGAAGGGCGAAAGATTTTTGAGACTAGATTTGAAAGGCTCTTTGTGAAAAAGATTTGTTATATAGAACGGCGCCGGCGTTTGAGTGCACACGACTTTTTCCCGCTCTCGCCTCCATTATTTCACGCCCAGCCTATAGATCTGCTGGCATATTTATTATTCCTTATCGTTACAACGAATGAAGCAGAAAAAGGTTTTTCTTTTTTGAGTTTTGTGGGAGTGACTACCTGCTGCTGGGTGATGGCAAGAACTTATCACGAGGCTTATAATGCGATCATTTTTAGATCTACTTGTTGGTCTGAAATACAATATACATGTATATATATGTATATATCCAATGTATATCGTACACGAAAAATCAATCCTACATTTCACTTGGCCAAACCGAAGATGCTGGGGCCACAGGAGACACATACACACAACACATCTATCTGGATCTTATTCTTGTCTCCATGTCTTAGTGGTGCATTCGTGCTCTGGGAATCTTTTGGCGTGACTCTCAGGTCGAGTTGCGCAGTTCTGCAAGTCTGATCACTTTGCCTGGGCTGAGGGCTGTACTCACACATACAGTGTATACGCTGGTTGGCCCCACTGGCAGATTGTTGAGAAGAAACTGTCAAGACTATCCCTGCGCGCTTTGGGCAGTTTTTTTTTATTCTCGTAGTTCTGTATAGACGACCGACAATAGATAACACAAATAGTTTGACTAGTGGTGGTATTGATATGTTGCCGAATCACGGACCAGACACGAATGCTGGCGGGGAACAAGACAAAAAAGCCGGCCCTTTATGCTCTGCTATTTGGAAACTATATGGGCTAGTTCTCACACGTGGGCGACGTGTAAAATGTTCTCCTCAATTTATTATAGTTTAAAGCATTATTTATTATAGTCGAAGCAACAAAAGAGATATATATTAAGAAGGCCCATCCCCCTTTTTCGCCGTTATTGGCGCCAAAAATGACGTTCTTCACCGTGTTGCCATATTTCTTTTATTCACTTTGATTCGTTTCCATTTCTTCATTTTTCTCTCCATTCCAACTGTCTACTTCTCCACACACCCGCCGTGGCGCTTATCTTGTTTTATGTTTTTCTTTGTATATTTACATATGGGCAGAGGTGGCTCATTTAAACTATTCATTTTGTAGATATTGAACTTTCTATTCTTTAATTCTTGTTAACAACATGTTTTGCTGTGGGATACGCTTTGCTGTGGGATTAGGGCTGTGGCCCGGGCGATGAAAACCCGGGCCACCGCCCGGGCTGAACGAAAAAAAACCCAACCCGACTCGACCCACCGAGGCATTTTTTTTAACGGGGCGGGCGACGGGTTGAACCCCCGGGTCCGCGGGCCAACCCGAGCGGTGGCGCCATCTAGTAGTCACATAGAGAAGCTCATTATTCTCTATGCCTGCGGCCTCAAAATATTGCCGCCAAATGCTCTACGATAATTTCGTAGCATGAAAAGTAGGATAAGTGGTAGAAAAGGGCGTTCAGTGGTGTTCAGAAGACAGAATTGACGTGTCACTGTTGGAAGAAGAAGATAATTAAGAAATTTAGGGAATTTTTTAAGTTTGTAAAAAAAAAAGTGTGTTTGACCCGATTTTTTACCCGGGCCGTTACCCGACCGGTAAAATTTTTTTGACCCATGGGTTGGCCCGGGCCAAACCCGGTCACTCAGTTGGCCCAACCCGCTACGACCCGCGGAAGAAGAAAAACCCGTCTAAAAAACCCATTAAAAAAAAAACCGCTAAAAACGTCCCGGGCCACAGCCCTATGTGGGATACCCTTTGCTGTGAGGTACGCTTTGCTGTGGGATACGCTTTGCTGTGGGATACCCTTTGCTGTGAGATACGCTTTGCTGTGGGATACGCTTTGCTGTCGGATACGCTTTGCTTTTTATATGCTTTCATATAGGAATGTTTGACAAGTGTTTGATAATGTGATGATATCACATTCATTTATATTTGTGGGATACGCTTTGCTGTATAGCGAGGCATATGGATACCCTTCGGTATAGCAGCAAAGCGTATCCCACAACAAAGTGAGAATACAAATAAATGTGTATGATCACATTATGGCCTGACGGCCAATTGTACGGCCTAACGGCCACAAGAACGGCCTAACGGACTCTCTTCATTGCTCTCTTCATTGCTCTTCGATTGCTCTCTTCATTGCTCCTCGATCCTGGAAGTCGATCATGATCAACACCTTTTGTTTCCTCATTTCTTCCGGGGTCTTCCAAGGATACCAACGAATCCGTTTCTAACCGGCAATCATGCTCCTCGAGAGGTGATCAGTTAGTCTTACTATAGACTTACAAAATGTATCTTGCGTGTCAAGAAAAAAAAGTCGTTGTCCCTATACAAGCAACGTTGGTCGGAACTGGATTTGGAGAAACCCGATGTTTACTGTTTGACTACGTTGGCGATAATTCTTGCACAGCCAGATTGATCAGTTCAGCGATTGCTTCGTTGTAATCTCTAAGTTTTAATCTCTTAACATTCTCATGTCAAATTATTTGATCACTAACCTTGGTGTGGATTAATGTTGCCTTGTACTTGTTTTGTTGTTAGCCGCAGCATCAGGAAGATCATCGCGCATTATATTCTTCTCCCATGAGAGGAAAGTGATGTTGTCCATGTTTGAGCAATCAATTCTTTAAATCATCCCATACCAATGGGGAAAAAAAAACGAAAACCCGTACAGAAACTCTTCTGGTACTGGCACAAAAAGCAAAAATAAATAACAAATTAACAATTGTTTCGTTGGAGCTTGTTTAAATCTAACGTATTTGTATTATTTCAAAGCAAACTTTATAGGTTGTTGACAATGCCACCAAGTAATAATGCACATCTTGACCAGCAAGACGAGTTCAAAGTTTCGAATTTTAGCCTCTATAAGCGAGTGGGGTAGGGCCAATAGGGGTAAAGCCGTAGGTAGGAGGAGCTGGGGATCGATATGAAGGTGGAGATTGAGCTCTATAGGTTGGTGGAGGAGACCTGTAGGCAGGAGCCTTGTATGCAGGAGCTTGATATGGTGTTGCGGCAGAAGCCTGGTAAGACGGAGGATTGTATGCTGGTGGAGAAGGAGCCTGGTAAGCTGGAGCAGCAGGCTGGCTATATGCTGGTGGGGAAGGGGGATTGTAAGCAGGTGGGGAAGGGGGATTGTAAGCAGGTGGAGAAGGAGGATTGTAAGCAGGTGGAGAAGGAGGACTGTAAGTTGTAACAGAATCCTTGTAGGACGGCGTGGAGGATTCTTTGTAGGAAGGAGCATCACGAGTTTTGAGAGCCGAAGCGGTAGGCTCCTTGTTGGCAGGCGCATCTTGAGTCTTAGGGGCAACTGGGGCTGGTGGGGCTGGTTCCTTTGCAACCGGCACTGCTGAAGATGAAGCTTCGTTGTAGGAAGGAGCTTCACGTACTTTGGTGTTTGATGCAGCAGGAGCTGAGTACGGAAGTGCGGCTGGTGCCTGGAATGACGGTGTAGGAGGTGCAACATACCCATCAGGATGATGGGCCTCACCTTCGTACTCGACGTTAGCAGTAAAGCCATTCTCGTCGGCTTTGTAGGTAACAAACTGGGTGCGCCCATCGGGTAGTGAGACCCGGTAAGAGCCGGTGGTCACTTTGCCATCGGTTTTCTCAGAATGGATAAAATCGTTGTTTGATTCTTCGTCTAGTACATTGTAGGAATAGCTATACGGTTGAGGAGGCTGCATATAAAATTATAGCCATTAACTATCAATAATATTCAAAATCTTTGAGAAAACTTACATAGTTGACTTGAGAATCCGCGGCTTGGTTGTTGTTGTCACCGGCAGCGATGACAAGCAAAGCGGCGAAGAGAATAAACTATTACACAGATCAATTTGTATACAGTCAACATTTTTAAAAAGTAAAAATGATTAGATTTTTAATAAAATGCTTACCTTCATCATGATTGTTAAGAGAAGAGAAGTAGTTGTGTAACTGATACTTTTTTCCTTCGATTCAAACCTTTATATACCCGCTCATACTTCAATGATGACAGCTTCAAGTGAACAGAATCTTCTTGATCGTGATAATGTCAGTTGATGAGCAGCAAAACGGGGAAAAGTTCTGAATAAAACCAGTTACTTTCTATCTGAGATGATCTTCAAGTTCTTACCCATCATCTTCTTTTGTTTCCGTTTGTTTCCTGGAGTCGTTGGATTGACGGGTTTTTGACGTATCGTACAATGAGAATTGCGATGTCAAGAGGAGTAAAACAAACTAGGCGAAAATGGATGTATGCCCCAGTTGCCCCACATATTTCTACATTGGCGGATGTACAAATATTTTCCATTATGTGGAGGCGTATCGCCTAGAATATGCGACAGGACAAACAGGGCTACGTGATGCTGCATCGATTGCACATCATAGACAAATACAGATAATAAGATAAAGTAACTACAAACTATAAATATCACAACATTTGGTATTACGATATCAGCGATAAGCATAGATATATAGGACTATGGGTTGTCGATTTGGAAAAGCGACGCAACGAATGGCTGACATGTAGGACATTGTTGCTTTTTGCCCACATCCGGTTATTATTTGTTGAATTGTTCATCACATAAACCGGTTGAAGAGATAATAATTTTTTAGGTTGGTGCATAAAGGAGGTGACGATACGACAGATTTCCAGTCAAACAAGTTACCAGCAATGAATCCTGATAAGTTTTTTATTGCTCAACCGTGCTCAGCAACTTCCTAGAATGCCAACCGATAGTTGAGATGGACTAATTAATTTGGACTTTCTCCAACCTTCCCCCACCGGATTATACGGAAAGCTCACTCTTTCGTGAATTCAATTGTTTTTCGTGTGCTTCAATTAATATCACGAATATTTGGTCAAGAACAATGAGAATCATATAAGTAGACTGCGATTTTATGAATGTAACATAATAATCAAATCTAAGTATATGTGGAATTTAAAAAAAAACTTTGCCCTTTTTTAAGTTAGCGAAACATTTTTTTTCCGAATTAACTTGATGGCAGGTTGATGGGCAAAATTCTTGCGCGAAAATATCGAGAAATCTAAATGGATTCTACTAATAAGAGAATACATAATTGAGAGAAATGAAAGAGGAAACTTTGATCGAAACAGTTACACTGTCAGCCTAACTGTACAATTTTTCTGTGTGATTCACATTATTATCAAGTAATATTTTAATGGCTCCTGGTTTACAACTGAAAATCCATTCGAATTAAAACAATATATACGTCGTTGTGTACGAGGATAAGAGCGAATTCCACATGATCTAAATTCGGTAAGTGATAATCAGTGACTAGGTTATATTGCACAAAATGTTGACAAAAAGCAATAAAATCTAAACTAGACAGATATGGCTCAAATAACATTTTCCATTTATACATTCGGTAAACTGTAATAGGTAGAAGGTGTAAGCTTATCATAAGCCTTAAAGTTGTTGCATAGATTCTTGGTGGGAAAATTTAGTCTAAAGTACTGTATTTTGGAAAATTACCGCTGATGAAAACTATGTGACAAGAACTCCATTTTTAGCTGTCAAAACACACAATCACACATGCACTTGACGACATCAAACTCTTCTAGCAGACTCTTCTGTCTTGGAGGATAGGAAATGAGATTGAACCTCTGTCACACTGTTGCCGATCCTGTCATAATTATAAAGCCATTGAATGCATATTCATTCATTGTTAATTTGTTATATGTCATTTCAATATAAAACTAGATGAAACGGTGTGCAACGAACGGCCAATTTAGGGTACTCGTTTTCATGGCGCAAATTATAAAAAAACGATGAACGACACATTTTACTTCCTCCACCTAGAAACTTTATTTCAGTTAACGAAAAATACAAGTGCAAAGTTGAATGGCAGCGCATTATATATTTCTTTTGGCAGTATATTGATTTTAGCATTGGCGTCATTCAATTAAAAATCTTCAGCTTCTACGCAACCACAAAAATCTTTCCATTTTTCTTCCACTCTCCTATCAACTTGTTTTGTTTGAAAAAAAAAAAACCTGCCTGCATCAGAGAAACTATCCAACGGTGACTATAGTTAACGGGTCAAGCCACCGTAAAACAAGTTCCAGTCATTCATTAACGAGTTGTAACCCGAACTCGGCTGCTTCCGTATCATAGAATAATTTGGCACACAACGTGAGGAGCCCGTGAGAATATCGCTAATCACAAAACGCATGCCCTGACGGCAAGGACCACGAGTTTGCGACTTGTAGCAGCCCGGTCTTCCGAACTGTCCGCTCCAATAAATGTGACGGCCGTCAGCCTTTGACGGGCATGGACAGATTTGGCAGGTGGATAAGCCTTGATTTCCGTAAGGAACCATCCATTGGCCGATAGAACAGGTGCCCTATTAAAAAAAAAAAATGTGTCATGTGAGGATCATCATGGGAATATAGTTGGTTAATCATTTCATCATGCCAGGTCTTATCTTTACCTTGGTGTACGCTGGGTAGCAGCGGTTGGTTTTTTGACACCTGACATAGTTGGGTCGACTGCAACGGCAAAAGCCGTAAGAAAGATCCACTGCGGTGAAAAACTGATCGACCGGACATGGGCTCGGAACGACCAACTTACTTCTAATTTCAAAATCCAATAAAACGACTTCAATATTTCAAATGTAACTGAGACATGTGTTCTACGAGTTTACCGTGAGATAATTGGAGTGGGAGAAGTCGGATAGCACAGCTTTGTATTCTGGCAATAGCGAAAGGTCCTGGAATTGGATACTTGAAAAATAAATTTGATTTCAAATTTTATTTGAGTCGGTAGTCACTTACGATGGATAGCCGTAGCACGGCTTTTGTGTGTAGCGAATGGCACAATATCCGGGATTGCTTGAGACGGATTTGACAGGCAACGGATTTTTAGATGAGATGCAACCTGTTGAAATAATCCCAATCGAAGGACATGTGGGTTGGATAGGTCGTGCAATGGCAATGGGATTCGGAGTAAAGATTTCATTTCTGTTACAAGGTCCTTGGTAACCTTTGCGACAGTAATAGGATTTTCCACACCTACACAGAAACACACAAAGTTAACGTAGATGGGTTATCATAGTTTTATGAACTCTATACGGTTCACATAGTTATTTTTTAAGCCACGTCTCTACTACATTGTACAAATAAGGCATATAACATTTAATCAACGTAGATTTGAGCAGAAGTATCTGTCATAACAAAACACAAATATATATATTGCTGTAATCTTTTACCCATTTAAAACGTGATAAAAGAAAAAAGTTAACCAATATTTGAGGTCGAACGATGGGCTGTCAAACCGATGATTGACGGGACGTGATTAGGATCACCGTCTAACTCTCAACTCTCTACAAATATGTTACAATTGAAAATAACTTACACAACCGTAGGGCTGAATGCCGGTGGTATAATGGGCGCAGGTGACTGGCATAGACGCTTGGTTTGACATGGACGTTTAGTTTGACAGGTGCGTTTCGAATAACACGGACGCCTGGCCGTCTGGCAACGTCTACCGGTTTGGCATGGCGGAGGTTTGACCGACGGGCAGGGTTTACTGGTTTTGCATGGCGTCGGTTTCGCCTGTGTGCAGGGCCTTCCGGATTGGCATGGTTGAGGTTTCGCCTGTGAACAAGGTCTGCCAGCAGATTGGCAAGGCTTGGGAGGATTCGCAGATTGCGGAGGATTCGCATTTTGGCAAGGTCTACCGGCTTGGCAAGGCGGACGATTCGCAGATTGGCAAGGTTTACCGGCTTGGCCGCAAGGAGGTTTAACTGTTGCTGGTGGCCGGTAGGCGGGTCTCCGTGTTGGTATCACCGCATCTATTTCTCCTTCGGGTAAGAGCTCGTTAAGGTCCGGTAACCCGTCAACCGAAAAATCAGGGTCGAGCTCGTCAATCGATTCATTGTCATCTGGACCGTCGCCACTCTGATCGGCGAACATTAATTCGTCATCGTCGGAGAAGGAATATTTGTTGCCAGTTTTTTCCGGAACTGATTTCTTCTTCAACGGTTTCCCGCCTGTCGAAGCTTCGGTGGCAAGGGCGAAAATGCCCAGCAACAGCACAATAACAAAAACGTTGAACAACTTACCGGCCATTTCTGTTGGCTGAGCGAGCAGTTCAACTCGTCGAAGGATTGAAAATCAGCCACACTGGTGAGCTGCTCGACTGTCAAGTTTTGGGAGCCTTTTTATAATAGTTGCTATTTCATTTGATAGTTGAAAACGCCCAAACCGAATAGATAAGATGAAGCTCAAATGTAAAAGAGATAAACGTGTTGAAAAGGTTTCGTGACATCGTGCCAAACCCACAGGAATATTACGCCACGGCCTTTTATAGCTTAGGCTAAAACCCAGCTGTTTCTCTCGTATCACTCCGATCCTGTCAACTCCACTTTTTAGGTGGGAGTCGGAAAATGCCATCAAACGGAAACAGCATGAGTCAAAAATTCATCGAGAAACTTATGAGAATTCATATTTCCCATTGAAATATTTTTTTCTTATTTTTTCAATGATATTGTCGATATAGCTGTTTGAACGGTGAAAAATAAAATCGTTCGATTGTTCGTCACGTCTACGATGCGATAACATTACTACTCGCCATACGTAGAGGTGTAAGGCGATTTCAAAGCGCAGCTGAACAACATATTACATTTCAAATCTAAAACCCAAATTAAATTCGCTTATCGGACGATCGTGATAACGGCGCAAATAAAACTAAAAACCAACGTAAAAAAAAATAAAATAAAATAAACCCATATTAAATAAATCGAATGAAACAGAAACGAAATATTTTTTTTTTGTTGTAACACGGCGTCACTTTACAAGGGCATTTTTATAAGAGGAGATTACAATAGTACAGAATTTGGGAGGTCTTTTGAGTGTATACTGTAGGGTGTATAGTGGTGGTATAATAAGGTGTCATATCGTCTGTTCACTTTTCATTGAATAAGGTGTGTATAATAAGGTATTGCTATCAACTCGAATACAATCCTCCCGAAAAATTTTCAATTTCTTGTAAACGGCATAACAAACTATCATGAAAACAATTATATATATTCCAAAAAAAAAAACCGTATCCGCTCCTTTTGGTTAAGTTCATTTTACACTAGAGAAATAGATGAGAGAATTGAAAAACCAAACAAAAAAAAATTTAAAGAAATAACTTTTCCCATTTTTCCCGCAGACGACGAAATCGCTGCTCTCTACGCACACATAGTCACGGTCTAGTTACGGTGAGACGGTCAGGTGTGATCATGAGTGTGAGACTGAACTTTTTCGTTTCGTAATTGGCCCAAAAATAAAAAGCAAGAAATTCGAGGGAATAAGAAAAAATCAAAAAGTTGGTGGTCTTGGATGGAAGGAGCTGCAGGTGCAGGAGGACATGTGGATCATTACACAGAGGAATGAGAAGGCGCTCAAGTGCTTTCCGATATTGTTAACGAAAAGATGACGACGATGACCTAATAAACCCGATCATCTTTTTGTTTTCTTTTCAAGTAGAGATTGACGTAAATAAAAGAGGAGGGTCTTGGCTCTCGCAGTTTCTCAGTGGGCGACACCAAACAAAAACAAAAGAACCAATACACATTTTTCAGACTACAAGGGAAGAAAAAGGTGGTGACTCTATTCCTATGCTCGATACCTGCTGCACTTCAAAACAGGTATGCGGCAGAATATGTAGTTTCAATTTTTCAGACGCAAATCGCCCCGATTCGTCAATGTGGGGGGCGACGATTTTTTAAAAGTTCTAAAAATCCACGAGTCAATTTTCACAAGAAAAGACTCGGCGGATATCCTTTAGGGTATCATATCATTTGAATATTAACTATGGGACGAGAGAAAAGAATAAAAAAATTCACGTAACTTTCTAAATTTGGAGGGGGAGTTTTCGATGAGAGCAGTGGGGGGTGAGGGAGCTCTCTGCTACTGCGGCAATGATCCAGCCGTGTGAGTCAGTTCCAGTTCTTCCATCTCGTCGTTGACTTTCCTCGTCTCGTCGTCGGCGGTCGGCAGTGGGGCAAACTCTTCCGCCAGTTGCAGCTCCATCTCCATGTCGTCTTCCATCTGTCGCGTCCATACATGTTAGGAGACAAGAAGAGAAATACATCCATCAATTTCAATTCAACCAAGATAAGAGGGATCACACGAAAGGGGGTGTCGGGAGCTCTTTTTTTATTCTGTGGGGTTTTCTTTGAAACATACTATCAGCAGTCTCCTGGGTGGATCTACCAGGCAATGTTTAGTTTCCGATCGACTCTCTCTCTATAGATATTTGCGGTTGTCATTCCAATCCCAAACATGCACATCTGCAGGATAACACTCTTTTTTAAAAAAAAATCTGAATTCTTTTGGTGTTCGGTCGGGGTTGTTATTGAGGCTCGGGGAAATCAAATATCAAAAGCCGAAAAAGAGAGAAAAAAAAGGTCAAAAATAATCCAGTCATTAAAAAGTAATAAAACTATACCATGGAAAAAGAAGGGTGTTGTTATCAAACGTGATGGTTAAATTGTAAGAGAATTATATTAAAGAGTCTAACACAAAAAAAAAGTGTGTGATCGAACTGTGGTTGGTGCTGCCTTGCCAAATCGATTGCTTACGCTCTAGACTTGTGGGTTTCAAGCGAAACTTGTTTCCTTCGAGGGGGGTTATATCCATCGATTTTTCCTTGTTGCATTTGGACTCACTCGCTGTGATGATTGATATCATAACCGAGCGTGAGTTCGTCGAGTTATTTTGTTTTGTTTTCCCCCAAAAAGAGACTTTTCCAGCACACAATGGCGGTCCTTTCTTTCCCTCCTACCCCCACCGCCGTCAAGGACTGCAGACTGAAGATGCCGTTGTTGGATCTTCCTCTTCTTTGACATCTTCTTCTTCTCTGACTTCAGCCTCCGTTTCACTGTCCACACTCAACGTTATCATGGGATAGGCATTGGTTTCTCGCACCTCTTCCACCAAAGCATCATCGTCCGTATCGCCCTCCGTCTCCGTTGTCGGCGTCTGAATCTTTTCTTCCGCCGTCTGAACACACACACACACACACACACACACACGTAGGGAACTTATAGCACGTCCGTCTAATAATAAATTCATCCCTCTTGCAAAGTTCTCAAATTTGGTTACCTCCTCTAACTGACATTCTTACAATGGTAATTTGTTTTAAATATTTGTTTTGATTTTGGTTAACTTTTTTTTTTTAAATATTAGATTAGTGAATTCGATTTTTGGTATTCATTTAATAGCTGGTTTGAAATTTGGGTGATGAGTCGGTAATTCGGTGGAAGGATTCAAGGATCATTTAAGTGAATGGGAAATTGTCTATTCAGGAGTGAGTGAGGTAAAGGTTGCGTTACCTGTTTGTGCGATTCCTCTAGGTGTTTCATGAGAACGGCGACGACGACGTTGACCAGGACGAACTGGGCCATCAGGACGAAGATGACGAAAAAGATGGGAGCGATGATGCGGGACACGCAGCAGTTCTTGATGCAATCGGCCGAGTGATCGCAGTTCTCCCGCAGCGTGTCCTTCATGATGCCGTTCCAATTGTCGCCCGTGGCCACCCGGAACAGCGTCAAGAAAGCAATTCCAAAGTTGGCAAAGTGAGCGTGCTCGCCCAGTCCCTGGCACGGATGGTCGTCGTCGCACTCTTGACAGGCGGAACATGGCGATAAAACACACGAAACATTTCATTCCGGTCGGCCGGGGGGCTCATTAATTTTTTTGTTCTGGTTGTAATATTTACCCAGTCGACCAAACAATTCAACTCCGAGGGCGGCGAATATGAAGAAGAGCAAGTAGAATAAGAGGCCAAGATTGCCGACTTGTGGCAGGGCTTGCATCACCGTGTCCAACAAAGAACGGATTCCTTTGGCCATCTTCAGCAATTTCAAAACTGAAGGAAGAACGGAGAGACAACGTTAATCGTATTTAAATGAATTTAGAATTTTCTTTTTTGTAGTTCACCTCTGGCTATCCGAAGGACTCGCATGACGCGAATGATGGTGGGATTGATTGGAATTAAATCGGATTTCATTTCCTCTAAAACGATGCCACCAATGGACAGGATGACGATGGAAACGTCCAGCTGATTCCAGCGGTCCTTGATGTACCGTCTCACTCCCAGGGCCACCATTTTGCAACCGGATTCGATGATGAAGACGGCCGTGAAGAAATAATTGAAAATGCGCAAAGCAGACTCCAGTTCCTACGGCATTCCAAATCGTCGTGTACAATTTCAACAACTTCGTTTGTTGCTTATTAAAGAAAAAATAAATAAATAAAATAAGGGAAGATCAACTTACAGGCGGCATCAGGTAAAATTCCATGGCCATGGTGACGACATTGAGACCGATGACGGCGGCGATGGCCAAGTCAAAATATTTAGATGTCACCACGTTGTGAATCAGCAGCCGAGAACGTGAATAATTGGTGTAATACGGTGGCCGTCGCATCTCTGGAAGGGATTATTACGTCGAGCGAAGAAAAGAAAAGAAAAATCAAATGACTGAACTAAATAGTTAACATTCGTCGTGAATGGAATCATCAATCGAAACCACACAGACAAACACAAACTGCACGCAAAAGAAATTGTCAAACATGTGCCTAATAATAATGTAGAATATAATAAAGCTCGCAGACCCCCCAATCGCCGCTTGGAAATCAGGGCCAAAAAGTTGAAATCACACGCAAACTGATTGTGGTGATACATTTGTAAAAAGAAGAAAAAAATGAAATTGTGTGTGGCATTCAGAATACATGACGTATACTACTAAAGGAGTGACGACGTGCCGTTAATGTCAAATCTCTGATAGCGTCATTAAAGAAAAGTCATGCCGCAGCTCGTCGACTATACGTAACTAGAATTACAAAAATTTGAATTCATTCTGATGGTAATGAGATGTAAGGCAATCCACATAATAGAAAGGGAATTATCTATATAGTAGGTACTAGATACAGTCGCAAGGGTGCGAACAAACAAGTCGGCGATGTTTGTTTCCTGGAATGGATTTATCAGTGATCCCGACAGTCACAGTTGGATCAATAAAAAAAAAATCAAATAAATAAATAAATGTTGGGGGGTGTGTTTTTGGGGGCTATGTGAAGTAATAATCTTGATAAGCCAGCGAAATAAAAAAAATCACACCAGTGCAAATATTTTTATGATTGGGGGATGTGGGTTTTGTGTATGTTGCTGATTTGTTTTTTGTTTTATGTTGTTGCTATCTCTAGACTAGTATGTGGCTAGAAGAGGTAAAGAAATAAAACAACAGTGAGTGGGTCAGGAATGGCTAATTTCCTACCCGTTTTCACGGCTCTGGGCTTAGGTCCGCGTTCAGTGCCATCGATGACGTCATTGAGTGCGACTACAATACCAACTTGAACAAAAATGGCATTTCAATAATAAAATACAGGAAAAAAAGAAAAAGGAGAAAAAACATATTCGGTTCCTTTCGCGACCTGAACGACGATAAACTCAAATCAAAACCAACCAGACTCAAAAAAGAGAACAGAAAGAATTCTACGGTGAGATGAAATGAAAAGACACTAAAACGCTGCAGTCGATAGATTAAGTCAATAAAGATAAGAGAAAAGAAGTGGAACGGAAACGAGGTCCTATGGAACGAAGAAGCTAAACACCGATAAGAAATTCAACAGTACGATAATGCGAAAGTGTCTAAGTGGTGGCCACTAACGAGAGAAGGCAGTAATAAATAACGAGAAGGATTAGAGCGGACTAGGCTATATATAAAAAACAGCGTGAAGTCGGCTTTTTGTCACACTTCTTAGAGATATGAAAATAAACTCGGAAGATAAATAATGAAGTGGAGCGTACGGGGTCGCTGGGAGGGAATCACTCAAGTAAAAAAAAAAAAAAAACTTAATTAAACAAAGTGTCATATATGAACTGAACAGCTCCCGCGAATTAATTTCAAAAGTCTAAAGCGCCACATCTTTTCCAGCTTAATTAAATCTAATAAATAAAAAGTGATGGCGGGGAAAGTTGGGCGGCCTAGAGAAAAATGTGACAAGATAACGTTATCGATTTACTTCGTCGCTTCTTCTCCATTTTGCGCGCCCGCTTGGCCATACGTCGAGCTCGCTCCTCCTTCTCCTGCTCCTCACGGCAACGGTGAAAGTTCTCGACGACGACACCGACGAACATGTTGAGCACGAAGAAGCCGACCAGCAGCAGAAACGAGATGAAGTAGATTAAGCGCCACTCACTGTAATTCTCGATCGGCTGGCCATTCAAACGCAAAAAGTGTGTCAATCAATTTTCTCAATTTTGATTTTCAAATTCTTTTTGAGTAGACAGAACCTGTTGGTCGACCCCAACGGCGTCCAGCCCAGTGTACATGATGTTGACCCAGCCGTCTTTGGATGAGAGGACAAAGAGGGCCATCAAGGCCTGTCCCAGGTCGTCGAAATTGTAGGCGCGGTTGACCCACATATTGCGAGGATCGGCCGCCAGACAATCGGTCCGATTGCGAACCGAACGGATGTTGGGTCCCTCGCAGTAGAAGAAACTGCCTTTGAATAACTGTCCAAGGAGCAAAGATTCAAAGAATAAATAAATAAGTCGGCCGACAGAGGTCTCTATAGAGGCATTCACTGTACCTGGACTCCCAAAATTCCAAAGATGATAAAGAACGTGCAACAAATGAGCACAATGTTCCCGATGGGCTTCAGCGAAGATAGTAACGTTTGAACCACCAATTTCAAGCCGGGCGCCCGGTTAATGACACGTAGCGGTCTCAAGGATCGCAACAGCCGGAAGACCTGAGAGAAATGACAAAATTGCGCCATTGAATGGTATTTTTAAAAACTGTCAATTGGAATTGTCGCCTTACTCTGAGAATGCCAAAAATGCGTGGGCTGCCGCTAGAGAGAAGCGACATGAGAATATCGACGATGGAGACGGTGACGAGTAGTCCGTCCATGATGTTCCATCCGGAATCGAAGTAAGCGTTGGAGCCGTAGAACATGCCAACGGCCAGCACTTTCAACATCATTTCGATGGCAAAGACAAAGGTGAAGACATAGTTGGACAGGGAAAGGAAGGCACGCTCGAACGAGTCGGGAGGAATGAGCGGCCGTTCCATGGCCAGCGTGACGCAATTCAATCCGATGAAAAACAGGATCGAATGGTCGAACCAACTCTTTCTCACCAAGTTACCACAAGACTGCCGGATGCTGCCGATTCCAGCCCCCACCAATTAGAATAACGCGTTATATTCATCATCAACTACACAATTAATTAATTCAGCGCAGATGCGCAAAACCGGGCCACTTACGAATTTTCCGGCGATAGGAGGAAAAGGGCGTAATCTTCGCGCTCCTTGAGCCGCGGGAAACGCTCATAGAGGCGGACAATCAACGGTTTCTTGGCCGCCACCACCACTTCCTCTTCCGTCTTGGTGGTGGCGCTGTTGGCTCCCGTCTGTCCCTCCCCGATGGAGAAATTGAAGTTGCTGCTGTTGTTGTTGTTGTTGGGCTGCTGACACGCCAGACAATCGCTGTTTATAGGTATTCGCGTAATCGAAGTGATCCGCCAAGGGCTTACCGTCAGGTTATTGAAACCGGGCGATGGAGTCCGCGGCGACGAGCCGTTACTGCGGATGGAATTCTGCGGACTGAGCGTCGTCGGACTGCCAAATGAGTTCTGATGAGACAGGATCGGTTTCCGGTTGAACGGCTGGTGGATCCCGTCGTGCTGGACGCTGCCGTTGCACGCGAGTCGATCGTGATTACTGCAACTGGACACACAGGAATCCAATGGATTATTCAGTCTGGAGCTCTTAAAAAACAATACGAAGAAAATCGACGAATACCTCGGCTGTCGTTGGTTGTTGAGGTTGTTGAGAAGGTTGTAATTGCCCGCATTTCGATCCTCTTCCAGCTCGGCTTCCAGATCCGCTTGTGACTCGACATTAGGCATCCCGCCCGTCTCGCGCGACGACAGTTTCCTCCACAATTTCTTGCTGCCCTGACGCAAAACGCCGTTGCCGCCGCCGCCGCGATCCTCCGAGGGAGATAGCGGCAACAGCGAATTGGTGTCGGCCGACTCTTCCGGCGAAGAAATCATCGGGCCTCTACTCCACCCCCCACAGGGGCGAAAGAAAACGACAAATGGCTTCGTCAGTCAAGTGGCAAATACGAAGAAGAAGAAGAAATAAAAGGAAAAACTTAAGCGAACCCTGAGGGAGCTGCCAGACTGCTCTTCCGGCTAAGAATACTTCGAGTGGGCATTATCGGGGTGAGGCTGGATCGGCGGGAAGATCTCGAGCTGGCACACGATCTGTTGCTCGGCGTCCGCAGTAAAGATGGCGAACTCAGCGTCTCAAGTCCCTGTGTGTGTGTGCGCAGTGTGCCAAAGGATTAGCGGTCGAGGGTCCTTTTCACCGGCGGTTAGGAGGGGGGATAACAAGTTTACAACAAGTTACGATTCCGCAATTTCACTCACCAAATTGATGCCGTCGCCGTGCAGGGGCGAAGTTTCGGCGGAAGTCCGCGGCGAGGACAATCCCACCAACTTGACCGACTTCAAGGGAGACAGTCTGACGCAGGACGACGAGCTGCTGTCCCTGCGGCTGCAAATGGAATCAAGTGTGGCGTTGGGAGATCCTTGTGGAGTGGCCGCCGTGTGGGTGATGATGGGAGCGGCCGCTGACGGATGCAATAAATGCTGAGACGACGACGACGACGCTCCTGTCGTCTCCATCCTTTCCGAACCATTGATCGCTGTCCTCGTTTGGAATTCTGGTCGGGAAATAACGGAAGGCGGCGGTGGCTGACAGAGCAGGATCGTTTCTGTTGGGAAGTAAACAAACAAGAGAGAAGAGCAGAATGATTTAAGTGTTTTTCTTTCGATTGGGACGTGTTTGTGTCGAACGAACGTTTGAATGAACCTCTGTCGATGTTTGACTTTGGATCGTAATGGTTCGGGCTTCCGGGGCAGTCGAGCTGGCTCTTATTGTGCAAGGATTCGCGACGCTGTTGCTCCTGAATGGCATTATACGAATTCTCCTTAAGACGTCGCTGTTGTTGAGACTCCAACAATGCCAGTTTGGCTTGTTTGCGCTCCTCCTACATCATATATACACAGCCGGAAGGAGGGGAGGAGGATGGCGTCAGGAGGATTAGGATCGACAAGAAAAGAAGAAGAAAAAAAAGTTTGTTAGTACAAAACGGCGCCCGTTTGTTTAAACAACCAACGATGAAGTCGGGGGAATGGACAACATAAGAAGAAAAAAAAAGAGTTGGCTTCGTGTGTATAACGAAATCCCGCTCCTTCTTTTTCGCCGGATCCAACTCTCCCCGTCCCCTCCTTCATCATTCTCACATGATTTGTTGTTGTTGCACATTCCTCATGCGAGTAAAAAAGAAAAATGAGCCGCAAAAATAAAAAGGAAAAGTAAAAGAAAACAGCTCATCGATTTCAATCATGCGGTTAGACTCTTCTTCTCTCGCGTCTTTATGTGATACACACACACACCATTGATGCTGTATGGGCCTTTTGGCGGGGATGGGGTCATTAAGATCGATCAAAGTCACACGCCGGAGCACAGAAATAAGATGTGGTTGGTGTACATGTAGAAACAAAATGATGCACACCGCACAAACACAGAGCACACAGAAAAATCTACGACGTTGAATAAAAAAAAGAAATCACACACACAGAAAAAAAGGGGGTAAGAAACTATGGGTAGTATCAACTTCTTTTTCCCGTCGTTATTGGAAGTTGTTTTTTTTTTTTTTTTTATTTTATGGTATGCGGTGGTGGTGGTCTATTCTATATGTACATTTTGGCTTGGGTAGCCGGAGGAACCGTCTTTTTTATCCTCCGTTTGTTTATTGATTTATGTGTTGGGCTTTTCCATCTCTGTCTGGTTCTTTAATGAGGTAATGATTATTAGATAACTGGATACATTGAGGATAAGGGGGGAGGCTAGAAAAAAAAATTAGGTATTATGCGTCACATGAAAAGCTTTTTCGCTCTATCCAAACTCTAAACGATAAAGCCACGAATATACAACGCAAGGATGCGTGTTTCTTTTCGCCTCAAGGGAGATATTCGAGAACATGTGAAAGTGGTTGACGGTGGAAAAGAAAGAAGAAAAAAGTTATCAAATGTATGCGGAACCGTTGACGTTGTCGTAGAAAATGTCAAGTTCATTAACGAGAAACGTCAAAAATTCCCCCATTCACTTGTGTGCCACAGCCATCCTTGCACATGTCCTGAATTGTCAATGGATCGAGATAATAACGTCAATAAAAAAAGCGCGGGGTTGGGAGGGAGCGTTCTACAGAGACTATAAGGCCACTTGTATCAAAAATTTGTCTTTTTTTTTTTCGAAAATAAAATATAACAGCGGCCAACACACAGACACACAGACGAGACGGACCTCGAGTAGCAAGTCGGCGAGTTCGGCGCTGTTGATGACCGGTGACGGGGTGTAGTCGACTTGGTGCAGTCGACTGTCACCACCGTAGCCGACGGGACTGCAACTCTCCTCCGTCACCGACGATCTCGAAAAGTAGTTGTCGTGCTGTTGTTGGAGCTGCTGGAGCTGCTGCTGTTGCTCTTGAGGTGAGTCAGGTGACGAATCGTTAGGCGGAGGGGGTGCCTGCTCATCGTGACAAGAGCCGGCGCCGGATGTTCCTTCGTCCTGGATCGACAGGGCGGCAGCCGTGGCCAAAGCCCTTGCCGCGTGACGCTCCTGTCTGGCCTGCTCCCGCTGCTCACGTTCCAATCGCTCCGTTCTCTACACACACACACACACACACATTCACCATGAGGGGAGTACCCATGGGTGATGGCCAAGATGACAACCGTAACCGCAAAAACAACAATGACACTTTCTTGACAGCCTCCATTATTCCTTTTCAATCCCCAACCCAAACAAAATGTTCCCGGGACCATTTTTTCGTTGGTTTTTTTGTTAGTTAGGCATTCCAGATTCGAGTTAAATTTCAATTCTCCAATTGAAGTGATCCATGCAAATGTCAAATCAAATCAAAAATAGGCTAGCTTATGTAATCACACCATGCCAGGTGAAATCGGAATCAGTTAAATTCGTTTCTGTTTTTCCTCGTTTCTGTTTGTTTGACAAAAGTTTAATAGAAATTCCGACGGTTATTGTTTCTCTCTTTTGTTGTGTTGGCCGTGTGGCGACAGAAAATCAATAGAAAGTCCGAATGTAAATGCGTGTGTGGTGGGTACGGTGGTGTGCGCGCCCACCAATAAATAGGGAGTAGGCTAGCTAGCCGTTTATAGATCGTGTTGTTACGTACCTCGGCGGAGAAACCTTCGACGAGAATGGCGACGAGTAGATTGAAGAGGACGTAGTTGCCAAACGTCATGAGGGCCACGAAGTAGAGGGCCGCCCAATGGCTCGTCTTCTCCATGCCGTTGAAGAGGACGACATTCCAATCCTCTTGTGTCAAGATCTATACACGCCAGCAGACACACACACAGAGACACCGCGGCGTTATACACATTCAATGGCAAAGAATTATGTGCTAGGATCGGGATTGGGGAAGCACGGAATTGGAACGGGACACAAAAAGGGTGGGGAGGGATTTTGATGTTTTTTTATATTTTAAAAGAAGTTCATTACTAGGGGGGGGGGTAAGAAGGAATTTGTGTTCCAAGGTTTTATCCCGGAAAAAAACAAACGTACAAGGATAAGGATGGAAAGAATGACATCATCGAGAGGATTTCGGTAAAAACTATGTACTGTGAGAGAGTAAAAGGAAATATCTAAAACACATGAGTGATCTCTGTTGAGGGGAAGGGGTCTACTCTATTTTATATATGCAGTCAAAGATAAATGTTAAAAATGTTGGGCTGTCATAATTGTTTTTAAAAAATTCACTACTAATTAATGAATGAATAACATTACTGTATCTTGTGTAATGTTTGGTTTTTTAGATTAATATAATCAATTGACGGGTTAAATTGTACGACACGCTACTTGCCTGGAAGACGGTGACAGTAGCCCAAAGCAAAGTGTTGAAGTGTTTTCGGTCGCAGACGCAACCGGGATCCCGGTCGAGAATCTCCGAGCACGTGCAAGATCGGGAGCCGTCCTCTCGCATGCAAAATTTACCGCCAAACAGATACATGCCTAGTACGCTGTCATGGCGTCATCGACCGTCAACAAATTGGACAAATTAGGAGAGAAAACGAAAATAAGAAGAGACAAAAAGAAATAAACACATCTAATGGCACGGTACAATCAAAGAACACATTTAATAGAACGGGCAGCCAAAACATAAATTTTAAAAAAAGTCCGTGGCCGTTTATGAATATTTCATCATCAACTCCTTGAAAATTGAAAAAAATATTGAACTGTACGACTCGTCGTCTTCATCATCATTTTCTTTTCTTGGTAATGACGACGATATTATCGGGGACTGATTCGATCCCGCCTACACGACAACATTTGAATGAGCACTTTTTTCTTTCGTTTTCTTTCACCCTCCCATTTTTCCATTCCGAGGGGAAATTGTAAAGACGCTGTTGAAATGCAATCAGGAGAAGACGGAACGACACGAACGATTTGTCTGTCCCACAACGCCGATGACGGAAGGGGGGAGGGGTTTCAACTATTCCGAGTAGAAATAAGGGATAAAAAAAAAGGGAAGGATCTTTTCATTTTTTGGGTGTTATCTTTCACACTCATCACCCATCGACCAACTGCTGCTGCTGCTGCTGCTGCTGCTGCAATGGTGTTGACATGTCTCACAGACACACTCGACTCGTCGCTTCAGTCTCCCCCGACGCCCAGATCAGCTCTCCTCTCTGCGGATGTGTCGGCCGTGCGAGATTGAAGAGTTCTCCATTACTGCCAGCTTATAGACAAGTAGCTAGGGAAATGGGCTATAGACCGGACAGCTGCTGCTGCTGCAACCTCCTATTCCTCCCCCCCTTTCTCTCTCACTCTCTCGGTGAATAATCAAAGGATATCTTTGCGTTACAGGAGCCGCGACACACGTACACACCCTGGGTTTCTTAGAGGTCCTAGATTGAGCCACCTAATATGTATAAATCAGTCTAGACTCTAGACTCTGTCTCTCCTTTATCGCGCTACTCTAGCCGCGGTTTATTGACCGTTTTCTGGCAGCGACGTCATAACTCTTTCCGGACGACCTCTCCTCTTCTTCTTCCTCCCCCCTTTCTCTTCTCTTCTTCTTCCGACATCAAATAGTAAAAGCCAAAAATGGTAGAGGAAGCAAAAGTCGGAAGAAGAAGAAGTAGTAAGAGATTGCCGACATAATTAGTCGAGCCCCCCCATCCACCCAGAGTTTGGCGTACTTCTCCTTCCTGTGTCTTTGGATGTCAAACGACCCGCGTCGCGATGAATTCACCAGAAGATATGACGGGTCGCGGCAAGTCCTCTCTATATCTGATCGACTAATATCCTGTGCGCGCGGCCATCGATCTGTAACAAGTTGATTTCAGCGCCTATATTCGAACCGACGATCAATTGAAACGGCCGTTTCGGCAGATCGATTATTACGAATGGAAACGTCACACATCGTCATCTATTCTAAAAGGAGGGAAAGAAAAAAAAAGAAAAATAGGCACAGCAGCACAGCCCGGCTACTAGATGGAAGAAGTCAGCCAGTTAGAAGCCTGGGGGGTTAATAATGAGCCTATACAGCAGCGACGTTAAGTGGTAAGGAACCAGACAAAATGAAAGAAAAAGAAAAAAAATACGGACTTGTGTGTATATATAATATAAGAAGGAAGAAAGCGTAGTGTATATAAATATATACATACAGCCATAGAGCTATAAGGGAGGATGGATGCTGGAAGAGCACGAGGGGGGGCAGGTAGCAGCCGTTTGGCAATATAATCTATGTTAGACGCGGTAGACGGAACATAAGGATGCGATTTCCTTTGCTGCACCGGGGAGCGACTTCTAAAGGAGGTATCTAATTAGCTAATTGAGGGGGTTCTGCCGTTGCAGCAGCAGAAAACGCCAAGAAGAAGAAGAAAAAGAAGAAGAAGAAGAAGAAGAAGAAGAAGAAGAAAGTTTGGTGGTGCTGGGTTTTTCTGATCTATGTCTATGTCTTTTCTAGATATTTGTGGGTGGTGGCCGTGGGTGGTGATGGTTGAACTAGGGAGTGATCAAAGTCATTTGGCAATCAAATAATTCAAAAGTCATCCAACTTTCTCTCTCTACTGTACGGGGAGTTGGGAGGGAGGGGAGGAGCGAAACGGATCGATGCAAGCGATTGATGATGTCATTGGACGGAATGGATAGAAAAGAGATAAAAGGTTGGGTTGGTTTTTCTCGGCTCATTCGTTAGATATTTACAGGATCATTATTCAATGGGAGGGAAGGAAGAAGAAAAAGGGTGAAAAAGAAGAATGGAGATGGATGGATGGATGAATGGTTTTTTGGTTTGGATGTACCTGAAACACGGTCACTATGGCCCACAGGAGGGAGTCGAAGTTTTTACGGTCGCAACTCGTCGATTGGTCGCTGGTTTTGCGACAAAATTTGCATCCGAACAAGTTCATGCCCAGAATGCTGTTTGTGCCGATTGGGTTTGATTTCCGTCCGCAATCGGATGGCAAAACAATTTCAAAGTAGAAGAAGATGAAGAAGAAAGACAACCAAAAAATAGCGGGAAAAAAAAAGACAAAAACAATCAGAAAACACCAACATAAATAGCATATGAATCGACGTCGTCAAATATTCCAGAGCTCCGGAGAAAATGCGCTGAATGATCTCCGACGACCGCGTCGGGGCATTAGGGACTTGCACTATATAAAAGTCGTCGTCCGCAATGCTCGCAACGCATCCAGCCCAGCGGACGTCTCTCCCACCTCTTTCAAAGCTCTCCGCTGCTGCTGCTGCTGCTTGCTAGTACTACTACCACCGCTACACTCGTGGAGTTCCATCCATTATGGATGTCTCAATTTACTTCTTATATTCCTTTCGTATGACTGTGGGCTACTACCCCGGCTCCTGGCCGGGGCACAACAGTGTAACCTACAAAATCGACTGACTGCACACACATACATACAGACTCTCTCTCTTCGGCCATCTTTTTCCTGCAAGCCAACTTATGAATAAAACGACAGACAGTCGGCAGCCATCACCAGAGCTGGAGAGAGCCTTTAGGGGGGGCTGCAATGAAAGCGGATCGATACGTGGGAGAAACGAGCGGAACTGTACCTAGAACCTGGCCGACTGATAAATAATAACCCAAAACTCCTCTCTCTCTCTCTCCTTTGATGTGTGTACGTTACGCGGTGGATCTTGTCCGGTGATGGTACAAGTTGTTTGCACACATGTAGATATGCATAAGGAGCTTTTGTGTGGCTCATAAAGAGAGAGAGAGAGGGAGGGAGATGAGATACAACACGCAGACAAACCACACGAGGGGCGGCGAAAATATTTTTGTCTTTTAAGAGAACCGGACCGCTAAACGTCAATATTGTACCTGAATATGAAAATGAAGAGAAGGAGCAAGGCGAAGAAGACGGCCACGTTGTCCATGGTGCGCAACATGACGATCAATTGGCGGCGCAAGTTGGGCATGAAGCGGACCAGCTTCAAAATGCGCAAGAGACGGAACGTTCGCAAAACAGACAGGCCCGAACTGCCGCCGTCGTCCCCTTCGAACCGATTGAAGCTCTGAAAGACTTCCACCAAACTAAATGAAAATCAAAAAGAACAAAAATCAATATTCAATTTGCGCAAAAATGTGGAGAAGGGGGGAGGGGAAATATTTGCATACCTGAGGATGACGATGACTCCGTCGAAAACGTTGAATCCGTTGCCGACATAGTTGAGCGGACCCTCGGCGATGACTTTGAGCAACATCTCAATGGCGAAGATGGCAGAGAAAACGATGTTGCTGAATTCGACCGTCAGCGTCAATTCTTCCGGCTATTTGAGTCCATGAAGTCAAATAAAAATGTATAAAAAAAAGGAACACACAGAGTCCATAAAAGAAAAAAACTCAATCAAAATGCAACTGACATAAATACATGTATAAATAAATAAAATAAGAAAAAAAAAGGGCATGGAAAAGAAACGGGGGGTGTAATAAAGTAGGGGAAACGTCATCCGGTCGAGTTGGTTTGATAGCGTCGAATGGCCACAACTACCATCCCGTCAACCCTCCACCCAGTAGATATAAGAAATGGACGTCGAGTTTTGGGTCGGAAGAAATCCAAATTGTACATGTACGTTATCTTCGCCAGTGTGTGTTGAATAAGTGAATCGAGAAAATGGGAAGCTGGATGGAGGAACCATTTCCGCCGTTGAGCGCAAAAATACATACGGGATGAAGAAGAAGAAGAAATCAAATAAAATCAATGGCCACCCCACACACACACAACTTTTATTTTCTTCCTTTCAATCTCGCCTTTCCTTTGGCTGAATCGAGCAGAAAAAAAAGGAGTTCCCGTGTGTGTGAAAAGGGCCAGCAGGATGGAAAAGAAGACCGACGCATCAATCCATCGGCCGAGGATTTAGACCGTTCAAAGATTAAGCCACAACTCCATCATACACAGGAAAAACACGGGGGGGGGGGGGGGGGGCCTGTGTGTACACTTTTATCGACAATCGGCCAAGCGGATCACGCGATAGACACCGACTTTTAGACTCGCTTCTTTACTGCCAAAAAAAAAATAAAGTGTCTTATTCCAATCCCCTTTTTTGTGCTGTTACGTAAACCCGAAATAATAAATGAAAAAGGAGGGAAAAAACTGGAAAGGGCGATGCACACACATACCTGGTTGTGATATTCGATACCCATGCTGAGCGTGTTGATAAGAATGGCTCCTAAAAGAGCCTGCTGGAAGTATTTGTGCTCGACAAGAGCTTTGACGCTCCGCTGGAACGTTTTGTAATATTTCTTGACGAGTGAAAAGTAGCGGGCGATGGGCGAGCGGCGATGCTCTGACACTTCGACCGCCGCCGCTCCTGGCTGTTCCTCGTCTCCTTCGTAATAATAGTCTTCTTCCTCCTCCTCTTCGTTCCCCTCCTCGTCTGATCCCGAATCATCGTCCGATCCCGAATCGTCGTCGTCATCAGACGAACAGCAGCAACAGCAATTGTCCCGGTTCTCTTCGTTGTCCGTCTCCCCCTCGACGGCTGTCACGTCCGTTTCCGTCGGTTTCCTGCTGCACGCAACCGTCGTCCAGTGATCGCTCCCGCTCCTGGCCGCTCCTGCGTGTAATCAAGTATCAATGGTAAAGATTATCGACCGTTAACAGGAAAAAAACACACAAACGTGAAGAAAAAAGGTACGTCAACTGTTGCAGCAGCGTCGGTGGGAGTTCAATTAGCAAGGCAACAACGTCGACAACGAGGAATTCGATTAGTTCGTGTCGTTACTGAGGCGATTCGTGCGCAATTCGTTCCGCTGGATCAGCTGCTCATTAGACGAGGGGGGTCGAAAATCGACACGACAAACAAAACTGCATATTCCATGATTTCCCCACAGTATTAGCTGCTGAATGGCTGGCGGATAGTAAAGACGCACTGCTGTTGTTACGACGCTTTTGACTTTCTTTGTCACGTAACCAAAATAGCAAATAATGGGACAGCCGGCAGTAAAAAGAAAAACATCCGATCCGTGAGTAGCTGTGCTCCCCCCTTTTATTTGACTTTTTAACGACATTCTATTGCATGCAAGGAATATCTACTTCTGGTGTAGATCCTCCTGACGTTAAAAAATCGACCTTTTCAATTTTGAAAGGAAAATTTGATTATTAAACAAAAAGAGGCTCTTTTGTCTCAGCCGGCGAAATGGGATAGAGAAATGCCAATCCGCCGGAATTAAAGGCTCTTTGTAGAAACCGACAATGGAGTAGTCTGCTAGTCTTTAATCTTCTTCTCCTTTTGGATTCCGCTGCGCCAAAGTTACCAACAATCTCTGGAAATGCTCTTCATTACAAAAGTATATGTCGATATCACCAACTGCTGATGCTGCTGCTGCTGTGCGGATGGATGAATGGATGGCCCATCCGCCACGAGCGGCAAAGGTCGCTTTGCTCTTTCCACATCTTTCGCTAGCGAGAAACTCACAAACTTTTGGAATTTCACATGTCGATGGAAACTTTTGGAGACTTCTATCGCCCAACTCGCAGCGATGACGACAATGTTTCATCCCAAATAGAAAACACAAGAAGAAAAAAAGTTTCACCCGAGTCCATTAAAGAAACGGCACGCCCAAAAGTAGGAGCAAGTGGCGGATGCAATTGCCGGGCACCCCCACCCCCCCAAAAAAAAATCGTTTAAAATTACTTGTCGTGAAAAATACAAAATAAAAAAGGCGGGAAAGCGAAAATTGACATGGAAACAGTTTCCGGCGTTACATTTTTTTAAACTATTTTCTACTTCCAATTTCTTTTATCGTCCAAAAAAAGAAAAAAAAGAAAGAAAATTATTTTCTTGTTACCTTGGAAAGGTTCCGGCCAAAGTGACATTGCTAACGTTGGTAGAATGGGCATCATGCCCGGCGGTGCCAATAGCTGGTTATTGCATTTATTGTTGTTGCTATGCTTGGATGATGTCACGGTCGGAGAAACGGCCATGGCCGCCACCGCCGTCGATGATAACTGCGGTGAGGCTGGATCCTCCACTGATGGATAGTTGGGCAACGCTAAAGGAGTGGGAAGTGCAGCCCCTAGGGCTCCGCTAAGAGCCAGCAATTCTTGGCAGGTTAGACCGGCCCCGTTCGGGACTTGCGGTGAAGTGGCGGCGGCGGCGGTGGTTGTCGTCGTCGTTACGCCACCGGCCATTAGACCGGGACTGGGTAGACGTTGTTCGTCCGCATTGCTGGATTTCCTTTGTCTCAGTAAAGATTTGCGGTTCAGCGACAGCGGAGACGAAGGATTCGAGGAACCAGCCGGCGGGTGAGTTATTCCGCCGGGAGAACCAACGACAAGTTCGCAGTTGAAACCGCCGCCGCCCGTTTGTCCCGTCTGGGTCGTTTTCTCGTTCCAGCAGACGTTGACGTCAGCCGCGCTGTTGCTCAATCCATGCTCCACCACCACGTTGCTGAACATGACGCTGCTCCGGCGACGTCTGGGCGTCCTCGGCGTCAGCAGCTGCGAGGAATCCGAAGAGTCATCGGCCAACGCCAACGATCCTTGCGAAAAATAAACACACCCACACGACGTTGGTTAATCAATAGGCTGTATGCATGCAAATCTAGGCCGTTCAGCTATTCACCTCTAGGCGAGAGGAATGGAGAGGATCGTTGCTGCTGCTGGTGGTCGATGGAGACGGCGACGCTGGCCCGCCGGCCAATCGAGAGAATGGGCACGGGCGACTCAACATTGGAGGCCGGCCCGTCGTTGATTCGCAACGCTACCTGCGAGCTGACGGAAGGGACTCGCAAACTGCTGGAAAATGGACTGTTTCTCCGTAATGTGTTGTCCTGTTGTTGTTGTTGTTGGGCGACGACGCCATGTTGGGGGCATTGGGGATGCGGATGCCTGCTCCGCCTCCTCCTCCTCTTCCGCCTCCGCGATTGCTGCTGTTTCCGTCTCGTCCTCAAACTGAGCGAATGCGTCACCGGCTGCTGCTTGCCGTGCTGCTGGTGCTGGAGCTGCATCTGCTGCTGTTGCAACTTCTTCCGGCTGCGGTAGGCCCGGTAGCGGCGGAGTATGCGCCGCTTGCTCCTCCGCCACAAGTGGGCGATGTACTTGATGATTTGGCGGTAGCACGACGTCGACTCGCTGGCCGACGTGCTGGCCAGCGTCGACGTCGACTGGTAACGAGCCCGTTCCAGCCGCATCCGCTCCATTTCCCGTTTCTTGGTCTCGGAGAACTGCGTCGCTATCACCACCAGGCACAGGTTGATCATGAAGAACGAGCCGATCTTTTTTTTTCCGGATTATTCCATCCGGAACGACAGAAAGAGAAAAGAAAAGTCAAGTCAAACAGTCGAATAATTCAGAGATTGGAAGCTGCTGGCGGAGAGAGAGAAAAGACGGCGGATCGATGGAGGCATAAATAACCAAAAATCCCCAACAACCCGAGCGAGAGAGAGAGAGAGAGAAAAAGTTCCAGGATATATGAAAGAGACAGGGAGGGGTTCTTTTCTTTTCTTTTCGTGGTCTTGTCCCCGAGAAGTTCAAAGAGATTTCCCATCCGATATGTAGATAGATATACGAGTCTAGGATAAGACCTGCAACGAGAAAAAGATTGAACACACGCACACGCAACCCACTGCGGGCTACCCCCATTGTTGAGTTGGGAAACGGGACTTGATACATCTTTCACCCTTATTTTTCGACTTCTTTTTTGTTAACAGGGAGGCTCCTCTATTTCTCTCCAGCTCGTCGAACGGGAAGAAAAGACAAGTTCGTTCAGGAGATACTATGAAGTAAAAAAAAAAAAGCCAAAAAGCTTTCCCATTTCTCAACCTCCCGTACAACGGCAACAAAAAAAACTATAAGGGATCGCCGAGGAAATCTCATCACTTTGCCATCGGCGGGAGGGATCGGGAGGAAGATGGTACCACCCACCCCGGGGGAAAAAAAATCTCTTTTTAGTAACGCAGCAACAACGGCGAAACGGAACTCTGGATGGCTGGACGAAGAAGAGAAAAAGCAATAGTAGTCTTTACACGTTTATGGGGCCTACACACGATATTACAAGTAGCCCAGGAAGAAGGAGGAGGGGATGCGGAAGTCCGGTTCCGTCGGATACATATAACTGCATTAATATGTATAGGGCCATCTATATACTGTACTACATCATTCGTGATTTACACCTCATTTTAATCCTGAAGAAAGCAAATTTATTGTCCTACGGCATCATCATCATTAAGACTCGGCTGCTGGGAAATGGAAATAGTAGCAACTTCTCTCTCCGCCTCATTTCTTCCGTTTTGAAAAATCGCGTGGGGGTGTGTTACTTTTGTTGTTAATAAAAACTCACCACAATGAGGAGGACAAAGTAGACCCAGTCCCAGAAAGAGTGGGCATCCTGGACGTAGTACATGATGTCGGTCCATCCCTCCAAACTAATTACCTGCAATCAATCAAAAAAATGGGTTAAGTCACAAATGTCATATATGTGCGCTCACGTTGGTGAGAGTTAATAATCATCTCAGACAGTTCACCGGAATGTGTGTGTGCACCATTTTAGACACCCTTGCTTAGAACTCTCCCCCTTTTTGGGAATGGACGAGTGGCTGGCATGTCCGTTTGGGGTGAGAAAGGGCGGGGGCAACGGGAGTTAATGAGAGGGGGAAGGACTGGTGTGCTGTTGTGTCGATCGATACTTAAAGTGTGTAGTACTGTAGAGAGGTGCACACACACACAACGGAGAGAGAGACGAAACAGTTGCGCGCCGCAATATCCACGTCAAAGTGGAGAGAAAAGGTGACGATGTGCCGGGGTTGCGCAGGTACCGTTGGTCCTGTATAAAAGGAGGGGGGAAACCACCACCTCCCGTTGGAAAAAGCTGCTGGCAGGATCGAAACAAAAGAGACTTACCACCCCCAAAGAGTCCCCCCCCCCCAGCCCGCCTGTACACACATATATATAGGAAGAGCCGGGCCACTTTATACACAACATGGAATAAGGAGGGAAGAAAGGATCGACTGAAAGTGGGTGGGGGGTCGCATGAAACACACATTTTCACAAGAGTATATATCCATAGGAGAAAGAAAGAAAGTGAAAAGAGTCTATACACACACACAGACACACACAACGTAGGTGGAGGAGAGGTAATATCGATTGTTTGTCATAATGGCGGGGTGGAAGCAGCAGGATGCCGGTTAACAATAGGTTACGTTACATTCTCTTTTCTCTCCTGGATTGGGAGGGGGGCCTAGTCGACTGCAGATCCACCGCAGGGAACCTCCGCCGAAAGGCTCCTAATGATGTTCTTATATATTATACATAGACCTTCACTCGGTGTGTGTGTATATCTAAATGGCTGGGGCCAAAAGTACAATACAGGATCCCTCATCTTCCAATTGAACGAACCAGACTCTACAGCTAGGAAGTAACTTTTTAGAGAGTGACGTAACACAGTTGTTGGTTGGTCCAGCCAGCCATCCAAATTCTATCGATTCAAAGATAATACCAATCTCCTTCCCACCGGAGAAAAAGAACAATAGCGTAACAATTTGCAAAAGGTGCAGGCTTTTTCTATCCCACAAAAAATTGAGCACGTGCTCCTAAACACAGCACAAAGAAAATGAAAAAGAAAGAAGAAGAAGAAGAAAAACTTACGAGGAAGATGGCGACCCAGGCCAGGCCGATATTATCAAAAGAGATGGCTCCCTGGAAAGGGTTCTTTTCACCGGCCCGGCAATCAGTGTAGTATTGATTCCAATTGATGCACGAGCCGTTGACGGAGAGGCCGTCCATCCCGACGGGTATCCCGGGGACGACGCTGTCGTTGCAGAAGCGCCCGTCCCATTTGGTCGGAGGCAGCGAACCGCAAGTGTGCATCCCGCTGTCCTTGGCCAGCGAGCAGATGTAGTCCTTCTCCGTCTCTTGCACTTTGTAATAGCTCGACAGAGGCCTTTATGTGTGTGTGTGCGCACACGTCGTTTCCGTCAAATTGGGTGTAAAAGAGAAAATTGAATCAATAAAACATTTCAATCGGTTTTCATTTTGTTAACTAAGAGAATTTTGTTTGTTTAGCTTCAATCAATCACAAAACATCATTCAGCGATTATTTCAAATATCAATGCATGTCTCAGGCAGGCATCTCACACATGTCGTCTAAATGAGAGAGGGGGGAGGGGAGGTTTGGCACAAATCACGAACGGCGGAATAAATATAGAGTGGTGTTCTTTTTTGTTTTTTTTTACTCCATTTTGTTTGGTCATGCGCCAGGCAACAAGAGGACGACGACATAGAAAAAACACACGACAGAATATCAGCACACCTTTTAGCACACGACCATTGAACACAACACACAATTCGGCATTTACTCATCTGTGTCGAAATTCGTCTCTCTAGTCTCTACACAAAAGGGTTTAGCTAGTATTATCAACTATTTTCCATTCACAAAGGTGATTTGACTAAGATAGGATTCGTGAGTTTTGTTTCTCTAGACTAAAGTTTACCGTGAGGAAATGAGGCATCTTTTCTATTGGATCGATAGGCTTTAGACTAATAGATTTGCATAACTAATTATTAATTGCTGTTTGACGTAATAAGACTAAAAAATAAAACGTGTGACGGACACCACTCAGCAGCAGTCCACAGAGATGCCATTCGAATAAATAGTGACAGCCGAATATACAAATGCAGCAGAAATCGATTTCGATTTCTTGTCATTTTTTGTTTTACTCTTTTCTATCAACAAATTTGGCCACAGCAATTTTTAATTTCAGTCAAGTTTTTTCTCGTAGTAGGTTTCGCTGCCAATACCTGTAATTGGTCTTGGGTTTGTAAAAGATGGGCAGAGTACGGTCGACGGTCGTGCTGTTAGAACAAGACCCAGAAAATGTGATTTCAACGGCTCTAAATATGTTAATTTACACATCCTCTCTCTCTCTCTCTCGTCGGAATTGAGTTATGTTTCTGACTTGTGGTGCTGTTACGTAATACATCGTTTAAAAAAAAAGATTAAATAAAGAAAATAAGTTGAATCACGAGACACACGGCACCAGACAATAATGACAAAAGCGGGTGTGTCAAGTTCTGGAACAAAAAATGTCACGCGGGTGTGGACGACGACAACATCAACAACTTTTGTGTTTTTTCGTCTGATTAGTTTTGTTTAGTTAACGTGAGTGCGTTGCATCACAACGTAAAGAAAGTGTGACTTTGCTGTTTGGGTTTTTGTAAACCAGAATTAATTTTCGATTAAGATGAAAAAAAATCGATGAAGGTGTTTAGTTGTTTTATAAAAAAGGGACGATTATACCAAACTGTATGTGGCCGGAGCGAAATTCGAGGGGGTTAAAACAAGGAAAAAGAAAATAGCAAAATGAAAATCAATCAAATGGAATCGATTGGCTTACAGGGTCACCTTCACCTTGTCCGAATAGTACGGAGGCAATGTCCTGTATATATATATATGCATATTGGCGTGACATGTACTTTTTGTGATTTGTCAGAAATCTTAGAAATTAACGTATGAACCACCTCATCATGAAATACACAAACAATAATAAAAACAGAAAGAAAAATGTGAACTGAATTTTTCTTTCTGGTGTCGAATGACATTGGAATAGACTTTGAAGACAAAATTGAAACAAAAATCGACCACTTACAAAGTGGGCGGTGGATGGATGCCCTTGGGTAGGTCGAGGTAACATCTCTGCCGGAGGATTCCGGCCCAGAGTTGAACGCCGACGATTCCAAAGATGAAAAAGACGAAAAAGCAGAGCAACAGGACATTGCCGAGCATGGGCAACGTGTCGAGCAAGAGCATCACCAATATCCTCATGCCTAAAAAATCATGTTGGAAACAGACACACACGCCATCAATAAATCGATTCCCTTTTTCGTTGTCATGTCACACAATAACAAACAAATAAACAACAAAAAATAACTTACTGGGTATCCGATTGATGGCCCTTAACGGTCGCAGGACTCGAATCGTTCGAATGGCCGACAAATTCATGTTCTCCATGTCCAGGCAATATTCCACCGCCCTGACAAATCACATTTCGATTCATGTTGGAACAAGTAACCACACCCAAAGTTTAATATAATTCAATACGTCGACTAAAACATTCAATTAAACAGCAGAGCGACTGTCATGTCGAAAGAGAAATGGCAAACTTATTTCGTGAAACAAAAGAAGAGCGGGAGAAGGTGGGGTAAGGAAAAAAAACAGGGATGCCAATATTCGACAATGAATAAATGAATAAACAATTCAATGCAATTTAATTACTAATCTAAATAATTTAAAAAGTAGATTACATCAAACGTGAAAAAATTGAAAATGTTACCCGGCAACGACGATGAAACAATCGAGTCTGTTCCACGTTTCTGCCAGGTAAGTTCCTTTGCCGTAAATTCCCATGGCGACCATTTTGATTGACATTTCCACGGCGAAGAAGGCGAAGATAAAATCGTCCAACATCTGGCGCATTAACAACAACAACAACAGATGATGATAAATTAAACATAGTTTCGTCTTATCCATAATTCACGGGTTCCTGTTGTTACCTGGAGGATTCTGCATCGATTGGTGTTGCAGACTTGGTCGATACACGGCTGGTACATGCCCAACGTGACGCAGTTGAAGAAAATGACGGCCATGCTGATCCTCTCGAACCACGTGTCGAATTTTCAAAGAGTTAAAGGAAAACAATTTCTTTTTCTATTTATAAAACTAATTTTTTTTCTAAATGACGGTTGTGGTTAATAATTCTGCTACTCCCGCTTTGGTCTCTCGGTCGTTACATCATTTCACATATGCGCCGGATTTACACGGAAATACACGGGTTAGGAAATCCCAATTATGCAAATACCACCCCTGTGTGGTGGTTGTCTGTTTAGACTCCTCCCGTGTTTAATAGACTCTTTTGAACTTGGCGGAGAAAAGGAACAAAGATATTGTGTTAACGTCTAGTCTAGATTCTCTTCATGGATGTACAACACACACACACACACTGCTGGCACACGCTCAGCAGACCTCCATCCAGGGCAGGATGGAGGTTCGAATCCGCCAAGGGAAAGAGAGAGCTTGCTTTTATGATTCGTGCAACTTGAAGCTGCCAACATGAATATATATGGATGGCACGCACGTACACATATACACACAGACTCGTCCTGTCTACCAGTCTCTCTCTCTATACTAATACATGAGGTAGAAAGATATATAAGATTTATACATAACGACCCGTGGGCAAAAAGCAGCAGCAGCAGCGGTGCTGTTTATCAATGAAAATGGGCCAAAAGAAAATCTCCGCGTGTGTGTCGGCATCTTTTGGTTGTATGACGTCAAAAGAAGGAGCCCACAACGTCCGCTCCCGGAAAAAAAGAAAAGAAACAACAACGGCGCAATTTTCAAATGAAAAACCTCAAAATAAAAATTCATTTTGGTTTAAAACTTTTTTTTTTTTCAATGGCGCGCTTGTAATCATTTTCAAAATGAACCAAAGGTAAAATGACGACGACGTCTGCTATCAAACTAAATATGCTGCTGCACATTTATGACTTTCCTCCCGCGATTGTGTGTCTCGTAATATTAATATCCTGCTGCGCATCCCCAAGCCACTTTCCGACTGGGTAAAAAAAGGAGCTGCTGAGATGTCAGAAAAATTTTATTGTCCGTCTCTATACAGAGATACGGTGAAAGTTCATCTTGTTATTAAATTGTATCGGACGGAGTAAGGGAAGGGCCGTAAAAGTTGAAAAGGATGTACAGAGAGAGATTCGATCGGAAATGCCCCCGGCAATTCTGGGTCCGTTGCTTTTGTTAAGATATTGTTCCCCTGTTGGGGGCTCTTTTATATAGTATAGCGTGCATACATATATATTTGCCGCGCTGTGACTAATCCTCAGATTGATCCCCAACTTGATGACCTACCATTTGATGGAATCGTCCGTTTCCTATTCCTTCTCTTGTTTCGCCTCAATCTGTGGGAGAAGAAATACAACAAGTCGAGAGAGATGCATCAAAGATCGATATCCTTAGTCTACTACTGTTTCTCTCCCCCTAGCTCTATTACAAGTGCATAAAGCTTTTAAAAAAGAGAGAAAAGAATAGTTTATATACATAGTAGTTGTTACGAGTGTGTATATCGAATGACTCTATGGCTGCTGGCTGGCTGGCTGCTACTTTGGTTTTGTTTCCTATATATCTTGGCTGCTGCCTGTTATTCCAACCGAGTGGAGCCGAAATTGAAATAGAAGAAGAAATAATAATAATAAAATGGAGAGGAAAGAAAGGAAGAACAGTTGGTTACAGTCCCGACACAAACTGCTACCACGATACGATTGATGTTCTTTTTTTTTTCTTTTTTGAACCGACTCTAAACAATCGATTACTTTCTCTCTTTCGCCACTTATTTTACTACCCCATACACGGGACCCCCCCACAATATGTCTGCCGTGGTGGTGGTGGTGGTGGGGTTTTGGTCCCACCCGCTACCATCTCTGATTTAACGATGAATCTGTATTTATTGTGACGATGTCCTGTGTGTCTTATTATTGTTCTGCCGGCCAGAAGAGTTTCATTACATCTACGATAGAAGAAAGCCGAAGGTTTATTTGAACGGCCTGTGCCGCCCGCTCTATATGATGATGGCTGGCTGGACTTTCAGGCAGCTGCTGGACCGCTACTAATCTCCATCGATTCCTATCCAGCTGCTGGCTGCGTCTACAGTTGGCCCAACAGTCAACAATGCTCGCGATCGTTACTCGCCCGAAGAAAAAGAAAAAAAACGAAAATCAGTAGTAAACGGTTGGCGGGGAGGCCAATAAACATCAGCCCATCAACAACAAAAAAAAAGAGGCCCCGGACCTCTAATCTAATGTGGAACGATCCTTTCAGGAGTCTACACATCCATCACACACACACAAAAAAAAAATCTCAAAAGGAAACAATTGCGCACTGATGAATCGGCAATGTAACCGCTGGGTAACCGCATTAGCTTGGCTGGGCAAATTCTTCCGGGATTGCGTTTTTTTATCTTTTCTACACCTTAACGAGTTTGCGCTTAATGAGAGGCTCTTCTTATACTACTGTCGCCATGGCAACGCCATCATCATCATCAGCGATGAATCAAACCAAAAAATAATTAAGTTCTTTCGATTTATTTTCTCTGACGTTCGGCCATCATGCGAGTGGTGCGTGACTGAAAGGCCGTGACCTGTTGCCCACAGTCTGGATGACAAGTGCAGGCTGGACATCAGACCCCCCTAGGCTACATATAGTCCGTCCAAGGATGAAAGGAATCCATCTTTTGAATAACAATGTCTGTGATGTAGAAGATAAGAGGAGACATGTTTGTTTTATCAAAACAATGAAAATAATTTCAATGTCAAGAATCGAATAGACGAGAGTGATGGTCTAGAGAATGGAATGAGCAGACACAACCATTCCATCTGCTGCAATGAACCCAAAACCAAATAACAAAAATATATCTGAAAATTCACCAATGGGGGGAAAATAAAAACGGAATGAGGGAACGAACGAAATGAACCCAGACATTCCCGAGCGCCTTTGGCTGACATCATCATTCCAAAGTTGATGGAATAATAAGGAGCCAAATGTTGTATACTCCCAGTTGAGCAGCCGCAACATCAGCCCAAAGATTTTTTTTCTTTAGACAGTGTGTATACGATATAGCTTGTCTTGTTTCTTGTGGCTGCAACTAAATAACAAACAACAGAGAGGCCCTTTTCCAACTTTTTTCTCTTTCAATTCAAAATTATCAAAGAGAGGAAAAAAAAGTATAAAGCCAATTTTCACCAAAAAATTTCGTTTACAATTGCTCCTTGGATATCACATGAAAAGAAACTCTCGTCTCGACTTCACTTTGATTGTCCGGTCGGTTGATTATTTAGTCGACACTTGAAAGAAAGAGAGAAATAATGGCGGGCGGAAGGTTTTTCTGGTGACATCCGCAAGCGCACGGATTGATTCGTTCGTCATCATCCAATCCGCCAGATAGATTTTTTTTTTCCTTTTTTGGGTGGGGGCTGGTGAAGTGCTTGGGGGGGTGAAAAACGGTATAATCATCAAAGACGGGCCAAAAAGAGATTCTTATATACGGGATGGACTCTGGCGCTATTATCTCCGAGGAGGGCCTCTCTTTCATTTCGAATTGGTCATTTGGAAACTGGCCAAAATATTGTCGACGACTGTGAACCGACCCAAAAGGCACATCTCCTGCGAGACACGTGCACCAAGGGGTTAGACAGTGAAAGATGGCCGGCTCTTTGCTGGGCTGGACTAGACAAAAGAAAAAAAGGGGGAGAAAATGTCTTGTGCCAGCCGGATGCGCGCCTGCAAGTTTGCCACTCGAGTGGTCTCACGTCCGCCGACGCCTCCGCCAACGACGGGGCTTTGAATTGGCGACAAAAATCAAAAGAAATCCAAAATGGCCCATCGCCGATTTTTCCCGATGTATCGTCAAACTCAAAGTCGCCCATTTAGATCGACTTATTGTCTTTTTCTTCTCCTAGACATCAACCAATCAAAGAACAGAAAAAAAAGGAGAGAGGGATGTAATAAGGAGCGAAGGAGATCAAGGGCTTCTTCTACTCTCTCACGCTCTTCCTCTTATTATTACGGTCATTATTACGCCCGTCGGATGGATGAGTCGACGAGAGAAAAAAACAAATTTTTTTTTTCCGATGCGCCGGAATCGATCCGGCCTCATTAAGTTTGTGTGTGTGTGTGTGTGTTTTAAAAGCCCCACCAATTTTCACTGGCGTTCAAACATCGAGAGGGTTTTTGATTTTGATTTTATTTTTTAAAATCCCTGGATCTACCTTGGGCATCTTTCAAGAACTCTGCAGGTATCGATCCTCTTATTCGGGATTGATCCAATCCCGTTTGTTTTTGTGAACGATCGCGTAGCGGCAGTCGCATTACTACTAATGGGGGGGGGGCTAAAACTAGGGATTAAAATCACTTTTTAATGGAAGAATTTTACTTGGAAAAAGGATCGCTAAACAATTTCAAATCCCCCTTTCAGACAGAATGGATTGATTCCCTCATTAAAATGGAAAGGTCAAATGTATTTTTCAAGTTGATACCATTAAATTTAACTTGGATTAAATTTTTTTTCTCGGGGGGTTGGTGGAAACGAATGAAACGGCCAATCAATAGAGAGATCGTTTTTCGTCCCATCTCCTCGTCATCGTCGCAATCTCGTCTATTCCCATTTGGCTATGTATTTCGATCCAGCACGGACGTGTAGAGAAGGGGAAAAAAAAAAGATGCGGGCCAACCTTTTTGTGTGTGTACGTGTGTCCGACTCAAATATTTACACTGGGTACGGGACGGGCCAGCAGCACAGACCCCCTCTCTGTGTGTGTGTGTGTGTTGGGCAGATGATGATGACCACGGGAACGAAGGGCGGGCAGAAATAGAAGTTGCGCCAACGGGCAAGAGCAGCAGCAGCCAGCAGCAGCAGCAGCTCGAAAAGATATAAGGACCAACTAAGAAAGAAAAAATTTCTAGTTTTCTCAAGTTGTTTTCTCAACTTCTTTTTGGTCTTTTGCCTCCATGAGCTGCTGCTGTTGTAGAGCGAAAGTCGCTGCTGTCCAAGCTATTTGCCACTCGACACAATTTCAAAACCCCGGTGGCCATTTGACTATTGTCTCGCCGGAAGAGAAAAGAGTCTAGAAGATCAAAATCGCCACTCGGCCAATTTCGATCCTGGCGGCAGAGAAAAAAGGTTCACGTACTCTCCTTCTCTATGCTAATAGAATCCGCGCTGGTCCTCTCGGCCAAACTGCCCACAAGTAAATAATCTACCGACCAAAGAAAAGAAAATGGGGAAAAGAAACGCATTTGATATCGAGCGTGCACAGCTCCTGTGTGTATCGTCAAGGGCCCCACCCAAAAAGGATCGACGCTCGTGCAATCCTCGGGTGGCTTTTATCAAATTATTTTTCTTCTTCTTCTTCTCTGTCATCTTTAAAGAAAATATTGTATATCGAAAATGCACTTGTTTCAATGCCAAAAAAAAAAAGGAAAACAAAGTTTGGGAGGCAAAAGAGAAACTGTCTGGGGCCAAGAGGGACGAACAAGACAGGATCGTTTTTCCTAGCCAAAAAAGATGGGTCGACGAGGACGACGGTGTCGAGCTTCTCCTCCCCCCCCCCCTTTTTCATCGGCCAGACATTGAAGGAATGTCCGACCATCACTCGGCCGGGATGGTATAGCCAACATTTACGTGCGTGTATAGGCCATTTTTTTTATTTTTCTTACAAGGATCGAGGTGGATCTGGAATAATAAAGGCCGAGTAAATAATGCCGGGGGGGACATCTCCGGCAATTTGGCAAACAAACAATGTCACGTTTAGTATTTATATACGAGGGGAATTGTCTACATCCAGCAGGATTTTTTTTTTTTTGGTTTTGTTTTTCGACTGGGCCAAACAAATGGGATTAGACCGTGGCATTTTCGGCTGGAATATCACGAAGATGATGGAGACATACGGACGAGACGCTGGCCAAGAAAAAGAAAACGATCCTCGTCAACGGCTGGACGTCTGATGGCCGCGCTCTCCTGGATCGTCAAATCGACTGATGATCTCAGCGGAAAAGAATGGAAAAAAAAATAAAAGATCCTTCCATTTAGGATATAGAAAATGATGAAAAAGGCGGATTTTCGACTGGATTCAGCATAATGCGATTTTTTGATTGAACCGGGACGGAGAACACACACACACAAAAAAAAACGTCACCCAAGGCAAAATGTGTGCGGAGGCGACAACGTGACGCGATCCAGCGCTAGATAGAAGGAGGATTTTTTATTTTTTGATTCAAAAGAAAAAAGAGAGGGTGGGTGGGTGGTTATATCCGACTATTATTTCGAATGACGGCCGAACCAATCGCGTATCGGTTCTATAGACACGGTTGCCAAGTTTTTCTACGATGCTCGACCGAATCCGGATGGAAATGGCAGGAAATGAGATGCGCCAATCCAGCGACTTTACGCAGTCAAAATGGGGTAAGAATATTAGAGCTCAGAGACATTCTCTCTCTCTTGACTTATTCCGGACGCGGAATTCCTTCCCCTTTTTTTTTTGAAAATTTTCAAAAAAACGACGTCGTCATGGAAACGGGATTGATGCGGAGCCATCACGATGCGCATCGCTTATTAAAAAATAGTTCGATTATTACGTCAACAAACGGGATACTGTACACTGCGGGAATAGATACCTCCCCGCTCAAAATAAAACACACCTACGGTGGGAAAAAAGAACATCCGTCTAAAGTTACAAGAAATCAAATCCGCCGGAAGAAAAAGAAAAAGAAAAAAGATTTTGAATCGAAATGATGGGCGGGAAGAGAAAGGAAGGATTTCAAAAGGGAGAGAAAGTCAATACTTTGGTGTGTCGGATGCGCTCACCTGTCGGCCATGTTTGTCCACCATCTGTCACACGCACACACACACACACACAGGAGTAGGAGGAGGTAGCCCCGGAGTCGGGATCAATAGAGATGATGACGACGACGACCAACAAAGCGGGAGCTCGCCATTTAAATCGACTTAACTTGAATCTAATTAAGACAACAAATTTCCGAAATCGAAAAAAAAGGATATGGATTGGTGATCATCCGCAAGCAAAAGCTCCTGGGCCGGCTGTACTGGGTCATGAAGCCCAAAGTGACGGGTACGAATCCTGGAAAGGGTAAACCATCTTCTTCTTCTTCTTCATCTTCTTCTTGGCCATCAACTTGATCTTCTTCTTCTTCTTCTTCTTCTTCCTCCACTTCATCATCTTCGTCTTCCTCCTCTTGCTCCTCTTCCAAATCCTCCAGATCTTCGTCCACCTCCTCAGAGTGGTAGCCGGAATAGTAGAGGACGTCGTCTCCGCCACCGCCGGCCTCTCCTTCTCCTCCGTAGTTGGGCCCAGCAGTAGACGGACTGCACTCGATGTAAACGCTGGGCGGCGTCCTCGTTGTTTCTGGCTGCTGCTGTTGTTGTTGTTGTTGAGGCTCCACTTGATTGTCCGTCGTCGGCGACTGCTGGACCGTGTCGTCGATGACAAGTTCAGGACGGGCGACGGCCATCGACGGCTGCGGTGGCGGCAGGAGCAGCAGCAGCCGTAATGATGTCGGCGATGATGGCCGGTTCTTGGTCGTGATGACGGGCGATTTGTCTGCCGGCACCGCCGCCACTGCCGCTGGATCGCCTCCTCCTCCTCCTCCTCCCCCTTCACCTACTTCATCTCCGACCCGACGATCCATCACATCGACTGTCGTTCATCGGGGGAGAAAGAAAAAAAAAACTTTCCAGGGCTGGAGCAACTTCTTCTTCTTGATGGTTCGATCGTCTTTTTTTATCTTTTCTCTTTTTTTTTTTCTCTTTTTATTCCTTGATTTCCTTCATTCCGACCGTAACACGCGCCGACCGGCCTGCTGGAGAGGTTCGCCGAGGAGCAAACAAGACTCTGTGCCCGACGGCACAGAGCACACGCACAGTGATAACACACACACACACACACAGACACACACAAGACCACCAGATCTATCTAAAAACACACCTTAGATATATATATTTCCAGGAGCGCGCACACACACACACTTTGCACACACACACACTGACACACACACACACACGGGGAGAGAGCACAGAGAGAGGCTGGCGGCTCCTTATGACATTGCGGTCGTTATCGAATCGGAGATGTTGGGTGTCTTGTGTGTGTGTTTCTTATTTCTCCCTGGGCGGAATTTTCTTCTTTTTGGGGGATTTTTGATTTCTACCAGCGTCAAGTAGCGCCGCGAAAAAGAAACGAAAAAAAGGGGGAAAAGAGAGAAACACAAACCTTTCTTCTTCTTCTACTTCAGCCACCCCCAAAAAACAAACACAAACAAAAACAAAAGAAGAAAAACGAACAAATAAACGCCGAGCGGAAACTGCGCGGACGGATGGGAAACAATCAAATTCGCCCGATTCTTTTTTCTTGTGGGGGAGTTTCGGTTTCTCTTCAGATGTTAGAAGAACGAAATGCACTAGACGATTTTCAAATAATAAACGCCACCGAAATTGTTAGCCCATTTTTATTGGCGGGAATTTCAAATTGAGTCAAATTCATAAATTCGAACCAAAACCGGGCCGGGTTGGTTCGTTCGTTCGTTCCTCTTCACTCACACACTTTAGCGACGCACTTGCACGTACATCCGGTCCGCCACACGTAATATTTTTCAACCTTTTCCACTTTTTATTTATCAACTTTCTCTCCTCCTCCACCAGAAGAAAAAAAAGAAAAAAAAATAAATCGGTCGAGTCTGTAACTGTCTGGTCGTGTCGGTCGGTCGGCCTCTTGTATCACACGAACGAACGACACGGAGGAAACCCCAAAAACGGACTGGTGTTGCCGGCAACGGACGCAAGCACACGTCGACTGATCCGCTTTCCGGACTGTTCCCACTCTTTTTCTCCCACTATTCTCCTCCTCCTTCCCTCCCCACCTCTCTCTCTCTATTTTCTAACCCCCCCCCCTCCACCAACCCCACATACATACACACACAAAGGCGAGAGCACACAGGAGAAGCGGAGAGAAAAACGGAAGGCAGGAGCGGGCCGGATTTCAATGCGCCGCCGTACCATTGCGCAACTGTTTTCACTTTGGTAAAAAAGAGAAAAAAGTTTTTCTTACCGTTTTCTTCTTCTTCTTTTTGACCAATAAAAACGCCCTCCCCACACACCGCCAAGAAGAAAGGTGGTGAGGAGGTGGAGGTGAGGGGGTGTGTGTAATGATGAAAATCAGTCGATGAAGTCATCTCAAACTATTCCGGCCGGAATGTTGTTGTGTCTTCATACGTAACTGGGAGAGAGATTGGCGGAACGAGGTCAAAATCAAAACCCCCAAAAATGTTCTATAAGAGTTTTAGACATTTTTCATCAAAAAGGCGAATAACACACACACACACACAAAGTCCAGTGCGCTAGTACCGGAATGTTTTGTTTGGGTTTTTGTGTTCTTCTTGGACTCTTTTTTTGGGGGAGGAGGAGGAGGAGGCGGTGGACGCTCGGTCTTCTGGTCCGTGCCAATCAGCCGTCGTCCGGCTAATTTTAGGCATCAACATGGCCGCGCATTCCCGCTTGTCCGTGCGCTGCTGTTACACCACCTAATGCGTCTCTCTGTGTGTACATCGTCTCTTTCTCTCTATACAACCCATTGGATTTTTTAGAAACTCCTGTGCACTAGAACAAGTCCCCACAGGCCACTAGGAGCAACAACAACAACCCCCCCCCCCCAAAAAAAAAAAAAGATTCCGGAATGTGGATGGAAAATTTCCCCTCTCCACCAATGTGTACAGTGTACTGGTGGAGTTCATCGGCGACTGACATTTTCAAGTGCAGGCGCGATTCTCTTCACACACAAATCTTTGGCGCTCCTAACGAAAAAACTAAAAAAACATTTCAACATTTATCAAATCGAAGAAGAAGCTGAGAGAATCGACAATTTTCTAGGTCAAGTCTCTTCTTCTTCTTTCTTCTTCCTATTTCTTTGGGGCTTGTAGTGAAACACAAAACAGCGGCGCGGGGGGTTAGACGTCGTTGGGGGGGGAACAGAGAAAAGTGGTAAGGAGACAACAAGCGCACGGAGAGAGAGCAAAGGAGCGAAGGAGAGTGGAATAGTACGTGCGCCTTTATGGGTCGACAGCTTGTCTATATTTAAAACATGGAGCAATTCCGGTCTTAAGAGGGAGCGAGAACAAGAAGAACAAAGAGAAACAAGGAGCTCAGCAGGAGCAGCAGCAACAGCCGGTCCAAAAAGGCGGAGAAAAGATTTGTCAATGTTTTTTGTTTTTACACCAGTCAATTCGAGCGTGAATTAACAGACACGCGCGTCAATAATTGCCAAGCAAATGGTGTGTGGATGTGTGTGGGGGCGACACATTCCGGACGAGTTTACACGGTCACTGGCAAACAAATTCCATTGACAAATTTCCAATTGGTGTGTCCGGACCGAAATTATAACGGCCCAGCAATTCACTCAAGGACAGCAGGGCCAAAATATTTGTGCCCGGACATTCCTTGGCAATTCTCGTCATCGTCCATCTCTCGTGTAATACTACACGTCGCACAGCTGTTGGGTTGCGGGCAGACTCAAACTTTTCGGTGATGAGTTGGAAAATCTTGTCGCCTGGCGGTCGAAACATTCGTCCAGCATTCGACGGGAGAACGGACGAGCCGTTAAGTTAAGCGTCGCCGGTTATTTCTTTTTATTGGAGCACTTCATCACGTCCGTCGTTTTTTTTCCAATAAGCCACATTTCGACACTTTGGGGGCCGTCTCCCGTCTGATTTATGCATTAGCATATAACCGACGTTTATCGGCGCTTTGGTCGCAGCCCAAATGTCCTCCAATGAATCAAATGTTACGCAACTTTGCTCCTATTACGTTTGAATTGGCGTCGATGGCGGGAGCAGGAGCAGCCTGGAGCGATTCCAAGCATTTGACTTTTGCAGTCGACCCCGCCGATTAGTTAATGAGTCAACTCACTTGTTATATCACACACACACCGGACTAGTGTGAGCACTGCTATGCTGGCCATTCGTGAAATGTTATTTAGATTCTTTTAGCCCGTCTTTTGTTTGATGGCAAAGAAAACAAGAGAGGAACAACAGAGGCTTGTAGCCAATCCATTGCACGTCTCATTGACTCATTTGTGGAACGTTACCAAGTTTCCCTCCCCCATTGTTATTTCTTTCTTTTTTCGCCCGAGTTGGGATTACAACAACAACAACAACAACACACATTGGCTCCGACCAATCACCGCAACTTGTGTGTGTGTGTGTGTCACCTGATGATTTTTATAGAGCGTGACGAGATGTGTAACAAACAAAATGTCTCATTTTTCCTCATTTACATTTTTGTCTTCCAGCTCCTTGTATAATCAACAAAAAATTTACCCGACTTGTAACAAGGACGTGGAAACCTCCCACCCCACCCCCCAGTCGTTATTTTTGCACACGAAAATTACTAGCCAAGAAAAATACATTTTTTTTTAAAAATAAAAAATAAAATAAACCTGGACGTCGTCGATCGATTCATCTTGTTATTTTCTCCTCTTCCAGGATGAGTCGACTTGGGTTGTTTTATGCAGAGAGCTTTTTTGTCTCTCTCTCTTGTTGGTTTATCTCGTCGGCAGCGGCCCATTGTTGGTAGTTCTCTCTCGTAATCATTTCGACGAATCAAGGAGCGACACGGTGGAAAAAAAGGGGAGCCCCAAATGTTGAAGGAGCATCTTCTCATTTCGATCGTTTTTCATTTGTAATTTGATTTGGTTTTTTGGTTTTTTACCTTTTGACGAGAACGTCATTGTTTCCGTTAGTAGTCGTTGCCGATTTTCTTCCGTCGCCTGGATGTATCATAAAAGGAACTTTTTTTATCTTTTTATCTAGACGGAATGATAAAACACGGAAAGACACGATGAGGTCCGGGTTGGCCAACCCCAGAGACTTTGAGACTCTCCTTTTCCACGTACACCGCACTGTCTTGTATGGAGGTAGGAGGTAGGAGGCTGGATGCGCCGATGGATGCGGTGTGTGTATAGTACACCATCACGATCGAGATGGCCAGGGAATTGAGGTAAAAGTTCTCCTTTCTCTTTTCACGGGGATTCTTCTATTCTTTTCTCTCTTTTTTTATTATTATTATTTGTTTCCAGTTCCTTTTTTCTTCTTTGTGGCTGAACTGACGCTGTGTGTGTATCTGCCGGTGCATACACACAACATCGATTGAATACGAGTGGGGTAGGGGGGGAAGGGAGCGAGGTACGTCGAGGAGCTGGAGGCGCGTGCCGCTCGTCGACGTACCTCGCTCTATATTGTGCAAAAGGAGAGCCATCCGAGTTCTTCTGTATGTCTCTCTAGCCTCTCTGTCATCCGACGACGACACACCTGCTGATGGTAGTTCGATAATGCGGCCGGAAAAGTCACGTAGCAGCTAGAAAGGGTCGCCCGCTCTTATTCGTCCCTCCTCCTCCTGGGGGGCTAACATAGATTTGAATGGCGATCGAATTCCGTCGGTCGATTTGCATTCGATTCCGTGTTTCTCCCTCTCCCCTTTTCACGACGCCGGTCCGACAGAGAAATCCAAAGTAAAAAAAAAAACCGGAATAAAATATTGATGCAACTCCTCCTCCTCCCCTTCAAAAAAGGAGGTGGGCACAAAAGAAATGGCAGCGTAATGCACCGTGAATAAATAATACAACGAGAAGAAACTCGGAGGGAGCTAAAGAAAAACGGGGGGCGCACGGAGGAGAGAATACGGAGAAAAACGGAAGCGACACACACAAGAAAGAAAAAAGGAGCAGCCGGAGGAACACACACACACACACACCGACTCCAATAGCTTTTGTCATTGGTGCTGGGCCATCGATCAATTTCCTTTCACCGGGTTAGTGTGTATAGCACAGCCCACCCACCCACCCCCCCTCACAAGCTATACCTCAATCATGTCAGCGGGCCACGTTGTTGGCGGTTATCATTCAGCCAGAGAAGAAGAAGAAGAAGAAGAAGAAGAAGAAGAAGAAGAAGAAGAAGAAAAAAGGAATACTTCAATTTTCTCTCTTTCCCAGAACACAAAACGGAAACTTTACAAGCGAAAATAGACACTGGCGCCGGCCGCCAGGTCAACTTTGCGGTCGATATATTTTACGATAGACGTACGAACGTCGAGCAATTTTATCCGACGATTTCGAATACTACATATACACAACTTTTCTTTCTATTCTCTCTCTAAAATATAGTGTGGTAAGTATTTCTATGTATATAAGAAATGGAGGAAGAAGAAAAAGCATTTGGTGAGTCCGTTGTGTATCGCTGCTGGGCGCAAAAAGGAGAAGAAAGAAAGAAAGAAAAAAAGATCAATGTCAGTTCGAGTTAAGCAACTGTCGTAAATCCTCTGGGGAATCAACGGGAGCCGAGCAGGATCGATTTCGGCAGAGGTAAGCAGCAGCGGCGTCGACCACGTCACCACCTTTTAGGGGCGGTTTCATAGCCGCTAATGACGGCCTACGACTGGCCAAAAAAGAAGAAGAAGAGCTGGACGGATCGAAACGGATCACCACTTGACCCAGTAAGGATTTGCGGTGCGTCACGGCCTCTCTGAAGAGCTGATGGCCGACATCTGACGATCTGGGACCCACAATCACCACCTAATCGAAGAAACAAACAAAAACAAAAAAATTAGAAACTCAAAAAAAGAACCAGAAAGGAAATCTGACGATTGCACGCACGAACGTATTAGGATAAGCCGGCCCCTCCCACGCCCCCTTCGTGACTTGACCTCCTGGCTGACGTATCTAACCATCCCGCACAGTCAATCCGATAGCCAAAAAGAAGAAAAACACACACACACACACACACACAGACAGACAGACACACACAAAGTAGGCGAAAAAGAACCTGCACGAGGAAAGAAATTATCGATCACCAGCGTCACGGACAGGAGAGAGCGGGAGGTCATTAAATGGGTTTCCTTCTCTGCCTTTTTTTATTTTTCCACCTTGATCTTACCCCCACCCCTCCTCTCTCTTCCGGCTGCGCACGAAAGGAGCCGATTACAACAAAAAAAAAACCCGTCCTCCTAACGAGAGATATACGAGGTCATCAGATGGCCTGTGTATAATGTCAACTCGACTCTTTTACCATGTTGTGTAAGGCTGCCGGATCTGCTTTTGTTTTTGTTTTACCGACTGTTGAATGGGGGGGGGGGGGAGGAGGGGATTGTGTCTTTTCTTTTCTTCCAAAATATATAAAAGGGGCCGGAAGGCTTTAGATGTCGTCTATACCTCGGTCGGCGATCCTTGGTGGAGCTGCAGGGCGGCCACCATTTCGGGCAAGGAGACGGGGATTTTGGCCAGCCGATCTTGGAACAGGCACAGGGTACGTCTGGCTTGATCGCGATAGTCGCTCCGATCGACCGCAACGGCCAGCCGTTCCAGATTGCCCACAGCTATCGAATTGCCGGATGGCTCGGCTCCATCTTGCTCTGGATAAAAAAATAACCCAAAAATCCGCCGTGAATAGTTCGGTAACAGGTCAGGTCGGGCCCAAATCTCAAGCCAAAAAAAAAGAAATAAATCCCAATCGGATTCGATTAGATTTATACGTACCTTCCTTGAGCCGGATCAGGATACTGGGATCGCCGGCCGCCGAGCTAAAGTATCCGCCCTGCGACGGGTCCCAGAAGAGTTGGTCTTGTTTCTGCTGTAATTCGTCGGCCCATTGGATCCATTTCTCGTCCTGACAGGCCGTGTACAAGTCCAGCAGTCCACGAATGACGAAAGCGTAATCATCGAGGAATCCTCCAATCGGCTCGGCACTGGCGGAATTGCGGAATTGAATGAATTCCGACCCAAATTAACTTAGAAAAAGGAAAACAAAAATTGGACTCTCACTTTTGAGAGACGGCGCCTTGTTGGCCGTCGCCGCCGCGGTAGCAGCTGCGCAAGAGGCGTCCACTTTGCCCGTCGTAGAGATGCTGGCGCACAAACTCGGCTGCTTTGGCGGCCCTCTCGACGTAAGTGTCTCGGCCGAGAATCTGGCCGGCTCTGGCCAAGGCCGAGATCATCAAACCTGCGATCGCGTTTTCATATTTATTTTCAGTAGAAAAAAAGAATGAGGGTAACAAGGAAGACGGACGCATTAGCCGTCACATCCAGCCCGTCTCGTGGCTGGAGTGGAAAGACGGACCCTAAATTTCTCGGCAGCGAGGAGACTCACCGTTCCAACTGGCCAGCATTTTATCGTCAAGATGTGGACGTGGTCTTCTTTGGCGGGCCTCCCGCATTGTTGATAAGGCCGTCTCCAGCAACTCCCGCAAAACGTCCATTGATAATCCAAACTTGGCCGCCGTTTCCTCGTCGCTCCCGCGAATAATCAGGACGTTCTGGCCCTTGAGCTCATCATGTGGATCCTGCCCGAGTTGCCCAGTGTGCAACAACAACAACCAAGAAAGGAAAAAGAGCATTAGGTATCGACTCATTGATCGGATAAAAAGTCTAGCCGACCCCCCACCCTCTCATCCGTCCGTCCGTCCGTCCATCCTTTGGCCTTTTCTGAAAGAGCAAATAAAATCGTCAAAGTGGTAAGCACATGCCAAACGACTCTTGTCCAAGACCTGCTGGTAGACAAAAGAGCCTGTCGCTACTATACGGGGGTGATAAACAAACGTTTTATTGGGAGGACCGAAAGAAACCCAACGACGCCGGCCTCCATCTCTGTCGAGAACCCCAAGTGAAATAGAGGGGAGACGGCCAGCCCCTGAGCTAGAGGATAGGATAGGACAGGACGACACAAGGCAAATACAAACAAACAAACAAGGAGAAGGTTCATACGACAGAGGAGCGCGGGGATGAAGAAGGTCCGGCCCGTCATAAAAAGGGTCACGTATAACGGGCACCAGAGGAGGAGGAGGCCGAGCTCCTAGTTTGGCGAATTTCCAGGGAAAGAGGTTCTTAACTGAGGACAGAGAGAGTTGGGTGGAACAGTTACGGAAGAGGAGAGAGAAAGGGCGAGGCTTTCACGTCACACAGTCCCTTTTCATCGGCCATGTCGACTGCAAATGTCCGGCAGGATAAAGACAGCGGGCCCTATAAAAACTTGTTCTTTTTCTTCTCTCTCCTTTGGCCACCAATGGTCTGGAGATGATACATCAACTGATTGAATATCTTTTGGCTCGTTCACCGACCAACGCCGATCCCGACTTTTACAACGGGATGATGGAACGGAAGGATGCGCGCGGTGGTATCTGGCCCCCTCCATGAATAAGAATAAACGGACCTGATAGGGATCCACGTTGCCGCTGGGTCGGATGTCAAAGTGATAGCAAACAATGTCGGACACTGTGACATCCGGCCCGACTTGAGACGGAGCCGGTTGCGAAGCCAAAACTGACTGGATTTCTTTGTGGCTCCACACACAGAAGGCTCCTTCGCGCTTCTCGTCCGCTCCGGTTTCCGGATACGAATCGGCGTCCTCGGCGCTGTTAAATTTAGCATTCGCGGGGTGACCAAAAAATTTACATGTTAACAGAGAGAGTGACAAAAGAGATACCTATAAAATCCGCCGGATGGATCGCTCAGATCGTTGCTAACGTAGGTGAGGATATCGCTGGCGACTCTGGCGAAATCTTGGTCTTTTGTCAAAAGATAGGCGTCTGTGTAAACGAGCGCTAGCTGGGCTTGGTCGTAGAGCATCTTCTCAAAATGGGGCACGTGCCATTTCTCGTCGGTCGAGTAACGAGCGAAACCCTGGGCGCCGGAGGAGGAGGAGGTGAGGCAAAAATAAACATGTTTATGGATCCAAATGTATCGAACAAAGATCTAATTTACCAGACGGACGTGATCAAAGATCCCTCCTTTGGCCATCATGCGCAGCGTGTGGAGGCACATGTCCAGGGCCAGGTCGCTGTCGGCTGCGTCGTCGCTGAGAACGTGCCAGCGCAGCAGGAGGTTCATGTTGACCGGTTGCGGGAATTTCGGAGCTTTGCTGAAACCGCCGAATTTTGGCTCGTAGCTGCCACGCAACTGCTGGAAGCATAGATGGCCGCAGTCAAAGGCGCTAGGCACTTGATCTCCACTTCCCAGCGTGGACGATCGTGCCAAAGCAGTCATGATTTTCTCGCCGGATGCCTTGAATTTCCCGGGGTTTTCTTTCCACTGTTATCAAAAAAAGTTTAATGCCTGGGAAATAAAAACAGAGCTGATTAAACAAGAGTTGGCACCTGCTCAGCCAGGGATTTCAAGATTGTTTTGAAACCAGGTTGGCCATAGTATCGGTCATCAGGAGGATAATAAGTGCCCCCGTAAACTGGTTTAAGTTCTGGGGTCATCCAAACACTCATTGGCCATCCACCACGGCCTGTGATGGCCTATTGCATAACAGGAGAATGATTAAGTGGTCTACTAATGAAATCTGGTAAATCTCACCTGAACGAAGCTCATGTACATTTTATCAACATCTGGTCTTTCTTCTCTGTCGACTTTGATGTTAATAAATTCAGAGTTCATCAGCTCTGCAACATTTTCATCCTCGAAAGATTCCTTCTCCATGACATGGCACCAGTGACATGTTGAATATCCGACTGACAGAAATATCAACTTGTTTTCTTCTTTCGCCTTTTTTATGGCTTCTTCACCCCACGGATACCTTCGACGTAAAGGAAATGATAGTGTTAGTGAAATACACTTAAAGTAGTAGAGGTAGTAGCCTATGAAATAAAAATATAGACTAACCATTGAACTGGATTGAATGCATGTTGTAAAAGGTAAGGTGATTTGGATTTGATGAGCTGATTTGGGTCATGTTTATGACATCCAACAGCACTGGAAGAAAGGGCCATTCTTGTTGCAAGTTGTGTAGTAAATTTTGAATAAAATGCAGGATGTTTCAACAGCCTGCCTTAAAAAATTCACAACTAATTTTAGAAAAGCGGTAAAACCACAGACTATAAATAGTCGATTTTACAAATGACGATGTTGGAAAATAAAAGAAGAACGCTGTCAAAACGTTGCACAAGAATTCTTTGGAAAAACCTGACTTACCTGCTCTATCTAAGAAAACGTTTGCACATTTGAATAACATAATATTTCTGCCGAAAGCCTAGAGCGTGGCTGAAATTATCATTTCGTGTTTACATTCAACGTAGCAGACGAAAACATTTGAGTTGAAAGAATTTTAAGGTACGGCCGCACAATGGCGCCACTCCCGCCGGTCGTGATTAAACCGGGAATCGGGACTTTTTTTGTTCCCCCCCCCCCCCCCCGAAATTAAGGTGCAACCAAAATATGGAAAACGTGTAAAAAGGTCGTCCAAATTTACGACCTGCAGTTTTGCGCATTCCTATGTTGGAAAAGTCTAAATTATGGTGAAACACTAAAACTACCGTAACAATAAACTGCGCATCGCCAATTTCGTCGGCTATAAATAATCAACATCGGCTCTCAAACAACCAACCAAACTTAAACTCAAACAGATTTCAGTAGTGTATTGATAACCAAACAACCGGAAATCGTCTTCGTAGATGCGAAAGAGGTCGCTCATCTGTTGATAGCTAAGCTGACTCACGGATCGCTTCCAGAAAGAAGTCGTTTTATGCGTCCGATTCGTCCGAAAAAGTCGGCTTACGTTACTTTCATTTAATCTCTGCAACAGAAAGTCGACGTCTCGGTGCAAGGTTTCAAACTTTCCGACGATATCGTATTCCATGGAGCACGGAAGGCACAGATCAATCATGGGCCTCCAATGGACGTCCAACTGTCTCCGCCCCGCTTTCCATTCGTCTATAACGTAGCTCACGAATTCGGGAAATGTGACATCGTGACCGGTCTCCAAAGATAGTTGACTCGGCTGATGGCGATATTTCCGAATAATTTCGGTTCCAATTCCCGTTTGATAAGCCTTGCTGCTGCTATTCACATCGGCAAATTTGTCCTGGTAGGCGGAGGCCAGCCTTTCCAACGGATCCCGCACGAAAATGACTTTGGTGTAATTGCCCAATCCGGTACGGATAGCGTCCGCCGCTCCGTAAGGTTCGAACTTGCGCATTTGATTTTCTTCGTGCACCGATTGACTCGGTATTGATGATAAATCGTTCGTTTCTACAGCACCCGAAAGTATCAACATTAGTCGTTTGAGATTGGTGCTGGCCACCTGGAAGAATTAAAATTGCATCAGATTCAATATAAATAAATGTTATGCAGTTATCTCTTACTTTTGGAACGTAGCAATACATCAGCCGATGGCGATCTTCGACGTAGAATCTGGCCGGTCGAGACTGTCGTCTCCAAGTTATTTTACGACAACTTTCGTCTATTAAATTCCTTCTCTCCAGTTGGATCTTTTCCATGATCAACTCGATCGATCGAGGTAAGGCGGCCTCCGACTGGTCAGCAACATCTTCAAGATGAGCAGAGTATCTCGCACGATACTCATAGCCTAGAGGCATTATCATGAATAATGAAAGAAGGAAAAAAAACCAAGAAAATGAAGCTTTCAAATTCTATGAATTTGTAAGGGACAAGGGACTAAACTTGAAACTTGAAATTACAGACTGAGTAAACCGGTCTCTAAACGTTCAATCACTGATTAAGTTTGTGTTTCTACCTTCCCTGACATATATAGCCATTTGAATAATTTTGAAATGGGCGTGGATAGTTTATAGAGTACACGTGAATGAAAGAAAACCTTGAGGGTGTCGTGCCATTTATGATGGAAAAATATCTGACACGCATCCAACAAGGAGACTCGAACAAATCAAATTCCATAAGAAGAGAACGAAAAAATTTTCCTTTTTTGAAGGAGTTGTCATAAATATTCTGCAACTCTCAGTTATGTGGCGACTGGCGAGTATCTTATACAACAAATCAAAAGTTTTAACTATGTAATATAATATCATAAACACGACATACACACAACGACTCTAAAAAGAACCGAACGTATAGATTATGTTAAAATAAAATGATTGTAATAATTTTAACGAACCCCAACGGTTGATCAAAACGAGTACCAAAAACACGACGAATAACGCACAATAAAGAGATATTCGACGAACGCTGCTGCTGGGATTTGACTCCAACATCCCCAACAACTTCAAACCATCTCAACACTCGGACTCTATCCGCTTTCTATCCATCTACTACTTTCCTAGACAAAGAAAAAACAAAACTATTTTCATAACAAGGACACTTTCACTCGACCAACGGAGCTTTTAGCCCTCCGGCTAGTGCATAGTATTGCATGGGATCATTTCTTTCGAAACGAAAAATCGTGACAAATTATTCTCGAATATTTTTTGTTGCTTTTTTGGTGGTTGGAAGGAGGGGCCGACAAGATGAAAAGTTCGCCACCTGTTGGGATCCAACGTTACATCATTATGGAAGCCGGTTCACTGAACGGCATTTCTTGACTTCTGGCATCCGGACGCCACCGGAGGACGGCACCAACCCGAAAATAATAGCGATAGCCCGAAGTTAACTGACAATTTTAACCCCAAAACATTATTTGTATTGTTCGAAAAATGTTTCAACTTTAAAACTATGTAGTTACCTCTCTGAAAATGTAACTCATCGGCAAAGGTAGGGCCGAGAACCCAGCCACACGTAACCAGGAAAATTCCGAAGATGGAACCAGTCCTTTTTCTTTTCGAGCGTACAGAACGTAAGACTCAATTAGGCTAACTTGGCTTTGCGCCATGTTTGGTATCGTCCATTGAACTCGAATTCCTGTTTTTTTTCCGAGCATAATTGCAAACAACGTATTAATTACAGTATTAATTTATGTTTTTGGTGTACCTCTTTCGCATCTGGTCAGCATTAAAATTGGTTTGAAGTTCATGAATAAATGATTCGGCCATTCGTCAACTGTTGGAGCAGCAGGTACTGAAGGGGCGGCCGCAACTACTTTTGATATGGCTATCAGATCTGGAAGAATCTTCTTTGTCGCCCCATGCGATTTTGTTGATTGTAGTTGCGCTGGATTGCAATTAATTACAGATGACTTGACGTCAGTTTTGTAGCTCTCGCTGCTCTGGAATTCTGATTGTTGCCGAACCGGTTGCAATAATGGTCCAGGAGGATTCGGCGGAACTTCTGGAGAGCGCAGATGTTCATCCATGGGTGAATCAAGACAGTTGGATCGTGGAATCCAGGTCCTAATGTTCTGGAATTGTTGAACTGGTTGCTGCTGCTGCTTCACTTCATTGATCACAGGCGGTTGAATAGATTGAGGTGTTGGCTCGGAGATGACGGAATTGCACGGAAGAGTTGGAAGCTTCCATTTATGGTAGAGGCCGATAGATTCGACTCTTTTTGAAAATTCAATTTTTTTCGAAAATTCCAGTTTTCGAACAAATTCCTGCTGTGGAATTGGTTTAGAAATAATAGGCATGTGAAATTTAGTCGTTTGACATGGATTATGTGTAATGACCGGCTGCATATGAGCAACGGATTGAACAACAGTCGTCTGAATGTTTTGCACCTCACAACATCTACTGGACTTGGCTGCTGGAGGGGTTGCTGGAGGCGATTGACTGATTGCGACTGATTGCTGACTTGCGATAGTGTGATTTTTCGTGATGCCACTCGAATCATACCAACGTTCTTTTCTGTGAAAGAGAATTTTAAAAGAGTTAGAATTAAAATTAAAATTGTAATCGCGTGTAAATACAAACATTAATTTGTTATGTTGTTCCACAGATGCTATGGTCGAAGCATTAACCGATGTAATGCTGCACGGTAACCGACGCTTCCGTTCAAAATTTGAATGCGATCCGCAAGTAGGACTCTTCGGGTGGACCCCGGACGGGCCGGCTGAATGACTTCCAAATGCAGAAATCAACGGCGGAGGTCTAGATTTAGGTGGATTTGCGTCGATAAATCCAACCGAAGAATTGGCTGTCGATGGCCAAGTTCCAGACGGATAACCAGACGTAGGTGATTCACTTTCCATTGTCGTTGGTTTGAACGACGGAATAATTTTACTTGAGGAAGGACAAAATATCTTCATAGATGAAATCATGCTGCCATTCGATGTAATGTCCATTGGAGGAAAGTATGAAGGTGGAGTAGGTAAACCGGGAAAACCTGATAAGTCGTCTGCCTTTTTTAAAATGCTATCAGGTTTACAATCACCAACTATTGGCTCGTCTGGTGAACCGTGGCGGCTGGCAACTTCTTCAGTCGATAGTGAAGTCCCATAACCGGTGACAACGCATCCATTATTACTCGGCGATTCGTCGCCATCAGATAAGGTCAAATCAATTTCAATTGATTTCTGATCTGATTCCTTGGGAACGACGTCCGATTTCTTAGATCCGCACAATTTGTCCCCATCCGAATTTTGCGATGAATGTTGTTGCTGCAGCATTGTTAATTCTGGAAGATCCTCTGTTGTTGTGAATTGTTCACTGTCGTCCGATAATAGTTCAACCTGCGATTTAAAAAAAATTAACATTATATCATCCTCACTTCGAAACTTTTCGTTTTTGGTCAAAACATTTAGCCCGTACAATATCCCGTATCCAATCCCGTATAATATAGAAGAAATCTTTTTTAAGTTATATACAACGAGGTTTCATCTAGTTAGTAACAAATGAGCACTGATTTTGTTTTATGAGCAAAAACCGGTATATCGAACTCGAAAACAAACAAAAAACCTTTCGAAAAAACCTTTCGAAAAAAAAAAAAAAAAAAAATTGAAAAACCTTGTACGACTCGGTACGACTTTATATGGATTTGGTGTAAGATAAATAAGAAATCTCAATGTCAAATTCTCAAGGGCGCACGCGCAAGTTAGCCGGCTAGAAGAATAACAAGATAATTTGCTGTAGACTTTGTCCACATCATACTATATACCTGACAGCTCTCATTGCAAAGTTCGCTGTCCTTCTGTTTAACGCGAACTTGAAGTCCGACGTTCCTGGTTATCTTCATGGGTGGAGTGCTGCCGGACTCGTCTGAATTTTGCATATGCTTTTGGATGACGGCGGACAGATCGTTCACCTATTACCGCAAATCAAATCAATAAATATGCAACCAAAAAGAAAAAAAAAGAGATTGAAGTGCATGGCAATGGCAGATGTATTACGTGTTTTTGGAGCACTTCAATCCGGTTTTTATATTTAGCCATCTGGACGTCAGTTTCGTCTACCTGCTTGCGCAGCCAATTGGTGTATCGATGTCCATCGATAACTTTCCCTAGCTGGTTTTGTATCATTTGCTCCAACTCCTTCCAAATTAAATCCAGTTCTAATTAGATCGTGGGCGCTATTTTTAATTTAAAAGAGGTGCAAAATACTTACCTCCGTTGAGAGTCGTTTGACCACGGATGATAGCTTTGACATAGTCTGTCCATTACTTCCGTCGACGGCGGCAGGTGCTGCTGACGTCACGCTTTTAATTTCTATATTCGGAACTCGTTTGGTGTTAACTGTCGGAACGGGATTGTGGACAAACTTGAGCGAATTCGAAGACGACCAGCAAGGATTGAAATCAAGACCTGTTGGATTTGTCTGGTCCACATCTGTCACCTGAGCGGTTTCACTCGGTGACCCGACCCTTTCAAAACACAAAGGCGGTGAACACGAACGAAACGAAGACATGGGAGCGTATGCAACTGCCAAAGCGTTCACTCTGAAGCTCGAGCGACGACTACAACAAGTTCTATAGGAACCCGCAGGTAAATATCTGGAAAAAATACACTAGTATAGAAAGTCAATTGGCAAACCGGTTCTTGGCGCTACGGACGCTATACCTAAACATGGATACGAAAGATATACTATGGTAATTTCTAATTTCCTTAAAAAAGAACTATCCTTTGGGGTTTGGCAGCTCTGGGCAAAACATTTTATGATATGATTACACAAAGCCTTTAATATATTCCGACTTTTTCATGACTACTTAAGACATGCCTTCAGTTATGTTGGGGAAATTCCCGAAAGGTAATGAGGAAAACCGTAAGTCATCACAGTCTTTTTTTGGCTTTCTTTTGAAGGAGGTGAACGTCCTGTTTAAACGTGAAGGGCATCGTCACAATTATACAGGAGATTGAGTATACTTGTTTGAAGTGCAATTATAAATTTAAAATGTCCGTTTCACATTTCGTTATCAAGAGATCTTAACAGTTATAACGACCATCAAGATTCAAGCCATTGGCGTTATTAAAAAAGCTAAACTAATAACACTGATGTGACCTTTGATGTTAGCTGGAAATTGTTTTGTTTCCCCCTGCCCTTGCCCTGGGGTACATCACAACATTTAACGACAGCAAAAGAAGGCGTGCATAATTTTTCTTCGTAACCCTCATTGATCTCAGTTATTACAAGCAAAAAGGGAAACATGTAAAATTGCGATGCAACCTTGATAAGGAAATGGAATGAAGAAACGAACAAGGCCATGGATGACCTCCGTTTCGTTGTTAAGTTGATTTCGCCTTAAAATTCAGCAACGTTTCGCTTGGAAATAAATTGTTATCACCTGACAGCATATTTTTCTCGAGTCCGACCCCTTAAATGATCACTACCTATAAAATTCTAATAGAACAACTTTGGTCCGATGACCCTTTCAGAGCTTCTACCTCGATCCTTGTTACACGTGTCACAAAAGACGTCACGTATACAATATCGTCGCACTCGGTTCTGCACTAGTATATGTTTCACATAATAGACAAGAGAAAAAAAAAGAAAATAGCTCACCTTAATTTGCAGGTTTTTGATTGGTATACGGTTCCATTATTTTCTCCTTGAGTAACGTGTTTCTTCTGAGCA